>NC_140796.1:21967074-24544574 GCF_037176805.1 Vigna unguiculata
GGTCATAGTTAGCAAGGATTGAAAACCCACCAAAGTCATTTCCTTTATTATTTTGGGATGCTTTTATTTGGTGCTTCCTTTTCTCCTAACAAATCTATCGGCTTCCCAAACATGTTATTTAGATCATCCATAGGTACCTTCAAGGTGATGGTGGGGTTATACTAAACCGTAGTGGCAAACATTTTTCACCTCTGCATTCATCCAAATGGTGGAACCTACAGGAAATCTCTGACACTCATCCTTCTTATCAAGTTTTTATCATTAGCTACAACTTTGGCCACATAACTCTGAATTTCGTTTTGCTTCCTGATGTTGCAGGAGATCCTTCTAAATTGCTAACTAAATGCCAATATTATCATTTTAACTTTTTATTATATTTATATAAATATAAATATATATATATATATATATAGTATGAAAAATATTTATACTTATATATATAACTAAATATATATATATTATTTTGAATATTTAAAAATAATGAAAGTTATAAAACAGGAGATAAAATAAGTGAATACATGTCAAAAAAAGACATTGCCACATGTTATGCTATTATTCAACCATATGTCATAATGTGAAGTGTTTAAAAATTTTCTCTTTTGGTTAGTTTTTTGAATTATTTTTTGTTAGATATTTAAAAATTGTGTACTTTGTGCTCCTTCAAATATTATATATATATATATATATATATATATATATATATATATATATATATATATATATATATATATGAACATAAGAGAAAGATAAATGATCATAATAATAAATTTTGTAGATCAAAATCAAAATAATGATATAATATTACTTCAGTTAGGACCTAACAGCGTTGTAGTAATAATATAAATGATAGCTTATGATCTTGAACAATTAATGGTATATATTTGACATTTATTGTACAATGTAGTTAGTGTTGTTGTAAAATCTGAAGAAGTGAATGTATTCTCTAAATTATTGATCACATTTGAAACGGTAATAACTAACCCATAACGACACCTACATACAAAAGATAGGAACAATGGCTAGTGTAGATTGATATAACTCAAAAACTTTATCAACATGGTTGCCTATTCCACTAACAAAATGGTGGTGACTACCACAAATTGGAGACTCATTAAAGGTGAACCTTCCAACATTTGCATTATTTCTGTCAGCATCAGAACTTGAGAGTTCGTTTTCTGTTATTTCAATCAGAGTATCAGATATCCTTCCAGCTTAAACATAGTTCTCAAAAATCTAATATACCATACAATTGGGAATGTTATGACGACCATTCTCTAATTATTCCACCAAATTTTAATGGACAATGTGTACATTGTAAATAACCAAATGAGCATTTGGAATTCACAAACCTGGTCCGTGGAATAAAACAATGAGTGCATATGAGTAAGTGACTATGTGAATCATTTATAGAGTGAACGGTATAACTTTGTCAATGAAATTGTATCTAGGATCTAACTTTTGGAAAGATACTGCTATTGATATTATATATATACCGGTAGGATTGCAAAACAAACTTCAAATAAGATAAAAAAAATGTATCATATAATCTTATATAATAATGTAGTATTTATAGTATCATATTTTAAGCAAATGATCCATAGAAAATATACCATCTTTATGTTTTTAGTGTAAGAGAATTGATTAATCAATAATTGAAAAGAAGAGAGAAGGAAGAAAGTGCAAACCTTATGGAAACCAAAGGGAACAAAATGTGAATCGAGAAAGTCTTAAACCACCCAGAAAAAAGTTTCTATTAAATACTTCAATATGCTTTTAGTACTTGTGGAATTTGTTGCTTCAACACCAACCTTACTCACGTGGAAGATAAATGTTAAGACATTTCTTTGTAGATAATCTTCCATTTAGATTACAACATGTTAGAAACTCAGTTAAATTCTACCTCTTGGTTCATTTTTTTTAATCTGCATCTAACATCAAGCCAATAATACATTAAAACCAGTGAATTAAAGGGAAAACACCAAAATAAAGGAGAAAAAAAAAAGAATTACTAAAAAAATAAATTGGTTTTACTCATTTCATTGTTCTCTCATCCACACACAACGTGGAGATGACCTTTTTCTTCTTAGAGCCTCCCTCTTCTCAGGCACCATCATCCCATCTTTGTAGAGTTTAAACACATCTTCAAAGCTACCAAACTCATCAGGGGCACCGTCAAATAACAACTCATGTTTCATAACTTGAAATATGGACTTCAATGCGCTAGCAAGAAGGTCTTACAATTTCAAGTGCTCAAATCTTTCAACCCTTGAAACATTAAAGTAATCCCCTTGAAACATTAAAATAATCCATTTCTCCCAATACAGTTTTGATAAGTTAATAAAATAAACCCTTAACACATGAAAAAAATGAAAAACCAAAAGATGACAATGCTCGCATTTCATAGTTCACCTTAACACACTCACTGTTAATACAGAAAGATCTAGGATGTCCTATATTTAGGTTAATGCCTTCGTAAAAAAAAGATACGAAATTCTTATTTTATTTACCCCAAAAATGAGAAATTAAGCACAATAAAATCACGTCAAATAAAAGCATGAACATAACACCAAAACTGCAAAAGAAATGAAGTTGGCATTTCTAATAACAAAAGCATAAATATAAAATGAATAATGCATTTATTATTGTGGGAAAGAAGAAACCTTTGTTGAAAAAAACTAGGGGTTGATTGAGTGAGATAAATTTGAACATCTTCTTCTGAGAGTAAATAAGCACCAATTGACAACAATAACAATCATAATTGTTGAAGTGTTTCCTTATCTCAACGCTCACAAGAATCCCCTTGTTTTTTGTCTTTCTCTGTTTCCATCCCAAAATTTCTCTACAACAAAATTGAGAAAAAAAATAACATAAAATTGTTAAGACACATAAAAAAATAATAGGGTTAAGTATGTTTTTAGTCCCTGAACTTTGACCCAAAATTGGAATTCGTCCCTGGTGGAAACTTTGATAAATTTTGGTCCCTAAACTTTAAAAATGAATGAATATAGTCCTTTTAATCCAATTTTGTTAACTTTTTTTTAGGTTTCGAATACATTTTTCAGTAAATATTGAGCCGAGAATGTGTCAAACGGCGTAAACAACCCTAATATTTATTGAGAAATGCGTTCAAAACCTAAAAAAAAGTTAACAAAATTGGGTTAAAAGGACTATATTCATTCATTTTTAAAGTTTAGGGACCGAAACTTATCAAAGTTTCGACCAGGGACGAATTCCAATTTTGGAGCAAACTTCAGGAACTAAAAACATACTTAACCCAAAATAATAATATAAGCAAACACATACTATAGGACGCTAAGTTAAATCCTGTATCACATACATCAAAAGCAAACCTGAGATTCACACCTTGAGACAACTAAATTCCTACAAAAATGTTTAAGACAAACACCTACCATAAACAACAACAAAAGAAATAGGAAAAAATATAAATCAAACCTACCTTCTTCTATGCTTGAGAGCATGTATCTTTAATCTAGGTCTTCTTTCGTTTTTCTCTTTTACACATCTATCTTTTTCTTCGAGGCATATCAACACCTACATCTCCAACATTTTGTGAGTGGTGGTAGGGTTAGGTTTTTGAGCAGGGAGAAAATGAGGAATGTTTGAATTACATGAACATACATAAATAGTAATTAGTAAGCATTAAGGCGCGGGTAACATGTATTTCAAATTTTGAATTCAAAATGGTTAGAAAAATCAAGTAACATGTATTTCAAATTTTGTATTTAGAATGGTCAGAAAAGTCATCCATGTGGGCTAGACGAAAACACAGAAAGTAATAATGGAGTTGAAAAATTTTTCAAATGGAAAAAAACATAGGAAATAATCATCGATTAAGAAAATTTTTGAAATCAAAAGCTGTCAAACAAATGAATCATAAATTTGGAAAATCACTGAAATCAAATGCGGAAAAAAGAAATGCAGATCCTATAAGAGAAAAATAAGTGGAACTATGCAGAGGATCAGTGCTAAAAAAATGCAGCAGAAGAGAAAGCTGAAAATGGATGAAGAAAGCAAACACCAGCCATGGAAGATCTTTGAATCAACAATACAACAAAAAAAAACAATACAACATATTAAAGGGATTCCATTATCAATTTAATTAAACTGCGGAATATGCCTTTTAGTTTTATTACCTTTAAAATTTGGTTAGCATTATCAACTACTCATCGGACTCTACTTACCTCAATGCCATATTCAGAACTAATTCACATGATTTGCTTATGACTTAAGATGGCCACAGTTTCTGCATTAAATTATGAAAATGAAAGGCTTTGAAAATGAAATTAAGAATGCATTTAAACAAAATTAAACCTGAAATCTTGACGTTCCTTGAAAGTTAAGGTGAAATCAGATCAATTGCATCATTTTTTCTGGAATAGTAGGTGGACATCTTTTTGGAAAAAAATTGCTTCCTTTTTTCTGGAATTCCAACACTGAATAAGACAACAGTGGCAGCTTGGTTTGAAATCAAGCTATCTGAGTAATACAGGTAAAAAAAAACAAAAATGAGTAAACCACCATAAGCTTTCAGTGATAAGCTTTTATAACCTATCTTCATCAGAAGTATATTTTGTAATGAATGGAAAGTAATACCAACTATAAAAACTATAAGAATTAAGTAAACCTGAAATGTTGAGGTTTCTTGAAAGTTGAGGGATAATCAGATTAAATCTCAAATTACATCCTGGATGGAGAAAATTGATTTGATCAAACATCAAAAACTCAAAAACAAAAATGAAAGGCTTCGAAAATGAAATTAAGAATGCATTTAAACAAAAATAAACCTGAAATCTTGGCGTTTCTTGAAAGTTAAGGTGAAATCAGACCAATTGCATCCTAGATGGAGAAAAGTAATTTTATCAGACATGATAATTTTATATAAAAAAAAAAGAAAGAAGTGATCGCTTAATTGTGATTAGAAACTGGAATCCGCAATCCTCGTCATGATAAAGGTGTCATCAACAACTGGAATCCGCAATCCTCGTTAGTGAAGGAATAACCCCAAAAACAATCTACACAAACAAAAAAAAACAAAAATCTGAGTTAGAAGAAACAAAAAATAAATGTAAACGAAGTTGGAATCACTGAGATTAAGAAAAAAAATTAGGGTTTCAAAATGAGAAGTGAAGAGATCAAAATAGAAAGTATGATTAGAAGAAGATATGAGATTGAAATGCTAGGGTTTGAGGCGGCAAAGAAGTGGAGAGGGTTTGATTCAGCAAAGACGTCGAAAGGGTTTGAGGCGGCACAAATGTCGATTACGTTTGAGAAGGAAGACAGGTGGAGAGCGTTTGAGGTGGAAGAGAGGTGGAGACCGTTTATGGAGGTCGAGCGATGGAGAGCGTTTGAGGCGGCGCCAGAGAGGTGGCTAGGGTTTGAGGAGACAGAAAGGTGGAGAGTGCGATTGGAAGAAGATATGACATTGAAATGGTTTAGGGTTTCATGCGGCAAAGAACTGGAGAGAGTTTGAGTCGCAAGAGACGTCGAGAGGGTTTGAGGCGGCAGAGATGTCAAATGCGTTTGAGAAAGAAGAGAGGTGGAGAGCATTAGAGGTAGAAGAGAGGTGGAGAGCGTTTGTGGAGGCAGAGCGAGGGAGAGCGTTTGAGGCGGCGGCATAGAGGTGGCTAGGGTTTGAGGAGACAGAGAAGTGGAGAGTGCGAAAGACATGGTAGGATTCGGGAGATGGAAAGTGAAGAGAGAAAAAGTGACACGTGTAAAAGTGAGTGTGGTGGAAAGTGAGAAAGAGGGGTTGAAAATTGCTAAGAAGCTGACACGTGTAAAAATTACTTTAAGAGGTAAAAAAAAATTTGAAATCTGAAATCGTAGAATTGCTAAGAAAATGACACGTGTAACATTTTGCTTTTTGTGATACTTTCAATTGTATTATAGATATATATATATATATATATATATATATATATATATATATGTGTGTGTGTGTGTGTGTGTGTGTGTGTGTGTATTTATGTAATTGTAAGCTTACTCTATCTGCTTGTGTTTGGCGATGATTATGTGCATGGTACACGGGAGCAAATGATGTTGCAGGATTTGGTGAGGCATAAAGCTGGAGCGGGGCTAGATTAGGAGAAGTTTTTACCGGAGATTTATTAGTTTATGAATTTTAAGGATTATGTAAACGTTTGGATTATTGAATCTAGTTTTGATATTTTGAATTTATAAATTGAGGATTTGAGATACTTTATAATGTAATAAAGTTTTAAATTTTCTAGCATTTTGGGAAATGATATTTCAATTAATGCAATTTACTTATAATCTCTATTTTATTTTATTAAAAACTCGTAATATCTGGTCGGGATGTTACACTTTGATTCTCTTAGAACCACAACATAATGTGGAACTTTATGCTTCGGTTAATAATCGAAGCCAAAAAATCACCTTTTTTTACTTATCATAGATATGCTTCGGTTACTAAACCGAAGCACAATATCCAAAATAATTAGTGCCAAAACCCTTTCCTGAACTGGTGCTTGATGTTTACCTCATACCATGCACAAAAACATAATATGTTTATAATGATACTACGAATTATAAAATGCACCTTAAATTTTTAATTTCATAAATTAACTATATAATATCATGATTAACAATTGGATCTTGACGAGATTAAATTTAGGCTTAGATTATTTATCATATGAGATTTTTGTTTGGTAAAAACATAATTAATTATTTATCATATGAGAAGCTTATAAGCATTTATGATTACTAAAATTTGGGTTTTGTGCTTGTTTGAAGGGGTAGTTAAATAATAGGTGAAATATTGTTTGTTTGCAAGGAAAGAAATGAAACCAAAGTTATTGGTGGATCTGGAATGTGGTGACTTTGGTAGGCCATTTTGTCAATAGTATTGAACAACTAGTTGTTTATTATTATGTTGTTCGTGAAAGCTTTGACAAGTTTTTGTAGTGAGTCTTTGTCCTTTGTCCATGATATCTTTGTACCTTACACTTTTGTTTTACATGTTTTAAGAATTCTTTATAAATGTTAGAAAACCCTTCTTTTTTGTATTTATAGCTTATTTCTCGTAAAAGTTTATTTTTTAAAATTTGTAATTTAAGGAGGTAATAAATGCTTGGAAAATGGTAAAATTTTTGTCAATTTCATTCGTTATGAATAATAAAAGATTAAAAGCATGCTTTCCGAATTGTCAAACCAAATATTCTACATTACTTTTATTTTTCATATATATTTAAGTTATCTACGAAAAAGTTTGTAGGTAAGTTACCTATGAAAATTATCGTAGGTAAGTTATTTACAAATATTTTGTAAATATGTTACCTACGAAATATTTTGTAGGTAATTCAAATGTACTTTTTTCACGAATATTTTTGTAGATAATTTTGTACGCCTTAATTTCGTTGATAAAGCTTGTAAGTTATCTACAAATGTAAATTTCGTAGATAAAGTTACCTATTAGCTTATTACTTATGAAATTTGTTTCGTAGGTAATTCGTAGAAAACATCATATTACATACAAAAATTGTTTATTACCTACGAATTTTTGACGTAGATGATAACCATATTTTTTGTAGTGACACCTCGTGTATCTAGTGTACCCACTCATATCTTCTACCACGTACTCGTCTACCTTACTCCCAACTATCTTCTACATTATTTATTCTCCTCATATCCAACTCAAGGTACGTTGTGCATAAGCATCACACGTTGTTGTTCTACGTATGTTTACAATTTTTATACACTGAGGGCTTAGTGTTTGTTTGTACTCGGATCCAACACGGGTATGTTTTACAAAATCTTAACATTTATAATGAGACCTTATTAGTTATCCTCCTTAGGTTTAATCTGAGGTATATGATATATTCACATGTGTTATTTTAAGTATGATCTGTTTGTCTCCTAGAGGTCGATATGTAGATCTGTCAGAGGTCGAGGTGTCAATCTAAGGATGTACAACTAGGTCATCTTATCACCAAGCCTTACACTTTGGCATAAGTCCAAGGTTAGGCCTTAGATGCTATAGATTTGTATGTTTCCTAGAGGTCGAGGTGTCAATCTTAGGATATACAACAAGGTCATCTTATCAACAGGCCTTACGCTTGGCATAAACGCAAGCTTAGGCCTCAAGGGCTAGTGAGCTGTATGTCTCTTAAAGGTTGATTTGTAGATCTATTATAAGGAAGGAGTTAGGATCGGTTGACGGGATATGTCCAGTGACAAGGAAGATAACTAGATGGAAGATGGTGGATAATGACGAAGTAAAAATGAGCAAGAGTAAGAGGAAACAAATTTATGTGCAATTTATTTGAAGTAGTCAATCCTTTTAACGTAAAAAAAAAATCACAAATTTCATATCAATTGACATTACATGTGATAGTTACAAACACATCCGGATAAACAAATCTCTTAGAAATTGTCATATCATCTTGGCCATTGTAAACATGCACATCATATCACTTGTAAATGAATCAAGTAGAACTACACATTTGCCAATTGAAGAATGATCAATTTCTCCTATGTTAATTATTTCATGTAAACCATTAGGAACATAAAAACAAATTAGTTTCTTATCAAATCTTATGAAAGAAATTTTTAAGCCTTAATCACGATGTAAGAATCAATGAGAAATTGTGAAAACAACCTACGTGAATTTAATATATTACCAAATTTAATAGCTTTGTCTTGAATTTTGAAAGCAATGTGTTCTCCTAAAAAAAATGCAAGTTCTTTTACCATTTTGAGTGAATTTGTGAGACTCTCTAAAGGGAATATCTTCTTGGTAACCATCCTTTTCATATGGAAACATTAAAGGATAATGCAATGGGAAAAAGCATGTACTATTTCATGTAGTCTCGTTAACACACCAAAAACTTTCTTCCAATGATGCGTCTTCCTACATCCATGTTATTGAAGTAACCAAACTATCAATGTTGCAATTACATCTATTGAAGGAGTATTGTATACTATGTGATCTTTGAATTGATGTTTAAATCACCTTAACACAAAATATGATTATGAATCTTCATTTATGAAATCTCTTACTCTTCTAAATGTTTGAGCAAGAACATTATAATGATCAATTATGTTAGTCAAATTTTGTATCAATGATTTATCAAATGTAGATTGTTCTATATTTGACCTACAAAAGAAATGAATGAAAGAGTTTATTTAAATAAATGTTATGTTTGCTAACAAAAAAAATTGTCACAATCCAAACCTAAAGTTACTAACTCTATTTGTTGTCTCATTTTGTGCCATAAATATAAAGTTGTGCAACCTTTAGACTACAAACCTTTTTTGGCAATGAACTTCCAATGCAATGATAGTTTTGATCATTCAGAATAAATTGAGGAGGATTAGGTCCATCATTTATTGATGGATGAATCTTAGGACCAATTGAACTAAATGAGAACATGTTGTTGTAACTTCTTATCTTTTGTAAAAAAATGCTTGCTTTTTTTGCCTCACATTTCAATAAAGATCCAAGCAACTTTGGATGTCTTTTTACAACATATAGAGAAATCAACTTATTTTGATATTTTTATTTTTTAGCTTCACAATAATGACATTCAATGTAACAGTCCAAACATTAACAAATTCTTATTAAAAAGTATAATACATAATAATATTTATGTTAACATACTAATATACAAAATATACAGAGATAATGTTAACAAACAATCAATTTTCACCTTGACATTTAGATTTTGATTACAATTCATATGTAAAATAGTTTTGTATATCATCAGTAAAATTATAAACAACGTAATTCATGAAATTGAATATATAACAGTATGAATTATAACAATTGTAACATATAAAATTAAATATTGAAGATATAACATTATGAATTAGCATAAATTTCTTCTTTCGTAAAACGTTTGTTGGAATCCAATGTCTTCGAAATTGATTTAATAATGTTCAAAGGATATTTAGTATTGAACTTACTAAAAGAATAATCAGAGAGGTTTACAACTTCATAATCTTCATAATAAGGACAATATTGAATTTTGTTTATGGTTGCAACAAATGAAAGCAAAGATTCATCTGTATAACAAAAAAATTGTATATTAATTCAAAGTTATATTTTGTGTTTAATAATATTTTAATAACTTGAGGATGGTATTGCGTGACAGGTCACAATTTTATTTATATCATTGTTGTGAATATCAATAACAATAAGTCTTTGTCTGTGATTATAGTTGTAGTACTGGTCAACTTCTCATTAACAATGCATTTCCTTTGTTTTCTTACAGTTGATGAATGATTTTAATCTATATTGTGCTACCATTAGTTGTTTATTAAAAAAAAAATGCTTTCATGCTAATAAATATTGTTATGAAAAAGTACCTACCAACTATTAAATCAGATATTGGTTTGGTATTTCTAATACAAATTGCTTCGTTATGAACATGTATATATTCACTTACGTCTTCAATGAAATTAGTAAAGTCATAAATGATTGCACATAACAATGCAATTAAAATAATTGAATATCAAATTTATATTTTGTTTCTAAGAAAGATTCATCAACCTTGTCAATTATTTTGAACTCACTAATGTCAACATGAGTGATGTTGTTGTTGTCAATAACAGTGGTTTCATTTATTATTGTTGCAACAATATTCAGTAAAAATTATTGTAAGCAAATTGTTATAGAAATAAACTTAGAGATGTACCATGTACTTGATATGTGTTAATAGGTAGTATTGGTCAACTTCTGACTAAGAATGATTTCAACTTTTTTTCTTAATTTTTTTTAGTCATTTTGATCAATACATGATAATTATTTGTGAAAAAAGTTGAAGTGAATTTAAGGTTTAACTTAAACACTTGTTCACATGGCAGTACAAGTAGATAATTTTGCATCTAAACATTTTAAAGTATCCATATGCAGATTCAATAATAGGAATATCAATGATTTACTTGTGTTGTTGAGTTTTTATACCTAAGCTTATAGTTCTTCTACATGCCAACTTGTGATCAAGAATGAACTTCCTCTTTTTTCATGTGAATCATTTTGATCAATATCTGAAAAATATTCACAATGAACTTTTACTAAATTGTAGGTTAGATCCTAAAATCTTGGTTTTAAAAAAATTAAATAAATAAATATTACCACAAAATATTAATTTAATCAGTGGTTTGCTATTTTTAATATGAAGTTGTCAACACCAAATTTCGTCCGGACAATTAAAATTGTTTTTTATAAAAATATCAAAAGATAAATGTTAAATAAAAAGGATAAAAATAAATTATCTTAAAATAATAATAATAATAATAATAAAATGGATTAAAAAATGTTTCCTTAACTTATGCTTCTAAAAATTAAAGTAAAATAATTTTTTTGTGTTTTAGATTAAAAGTTAAAAAGATAGTATTAAATATTTTTCATTTTTTATTAATTAAATTCAAAAAATTAAAAATTAAAAATTAGAAAATAAAAAAAAATAGTTTAAAGCATGGGGAACAATTCTTCTTATGGTTTCAATTTCCTAGTTTCAACTTCCTCTCACGGTTCCAACCACCGCCATTCCCAAACCGTTAGACAGTTTTTTATTAATATTCATTGGATAAAAAGAAATTTTTGGGGGAAATTCATTTTTTTCACTATTGTATCACACACGTGCATCATCTTCTTCCTTACATCTCCTTCCATCACTAAACTCCACACGCTCATCCAATGATAGTAGTATACAAACAATCCGTCAGAATAGTAGTATATAAACACTCTGAGAAAACAATACCCACAGGCACAAGGCATCATGGTCCATTTCACCAACGTTTTCCCGATCAGAAACAGAGAACTTTCAAAGGAAAAAGGTAGTAAAAATATAGAATGCATTGAACTTGAAGGTACACTTTTAATTGTGTTCTTATTTACTCTATTTTTCTTCCTCTTCTCTGTTACAATCTCAAATAATGACATAAATCAAACGAGAGAGATTGAGTTAGTGCCGAAGTAATTTGGGGTTTAGTTTTGGAGAAGAAGTGAACTTCTTGTGCAAGAGAAAAGTTCGTCGTGGTGGCTTTGTTCAGACACCGATGGTTGCCATGACGGCAAGCATTGGCAACACGGGTAAGTATTCCGATGACGAACATGGTAAGCGCGAACCACAGGGGTTGTTGTGCGTTGGGATTTCGCAACTGAAGAAAGGATAAGTGTTGGCTCGCACCGCCGTTGGTAGTGGCGCGATGACGGAGGTTGTCGCTGAAGCATCACCGACGGTCCTGGTAGTGAGCAAAGTGTTGATGTTCTTGTCTGCAACAGTGTGTCGTGAGGTGGAAGACGAAGTTTCAGAGAAAAAAGCTTTTGAATGCAGTGTTTTGAATGGTTAAAGTAAATGGGGCTTAGGGTTTGGCAGATTTAAATTCTCTTCATGCAGCCCCACAATTAATTCTTACACCACCATATTAATCGGGTTAATAACTTTAAATATTTTGACATGCACTCCCATAATTAATTCTTACAACACCATGTTAATTGAGTTACTAGTTCCATTAATTTGGCATGCATCCCATAATTAACTCTCGCACCACCACTCTAACTTGGTTATTAATTTTAATACTTTCTGCACCTCTGTGGTTAATCTTTGCACCTTTATTCTATTTTGGGCTTTTCATTTTAATTTTTTCGTGCACTCCCAAATGTAATTATCACACACCCCTTACATTAAGTTTTATTTTACCCATTTTCACTTTGCACACACTCCACTTTTTTAATTTCCTTATTTTAGGCTAGGATGTGTTTACATTGTGTACTACACGGTTTCTCTTTATGCACTCCATTTCCATGTGTATAGTTTTGCTCATTGCACCCACATACTCACTTATGCACTCTCATTTTCTATTACCAATTTTACCTTTTTCTAATTAAATATCACATTACAACCACATCATTTTAAAAAATAATAAAAATATTTTAAATTGAAATAAAAATTAAAATAGTTTTCAAAAATGATAAAAATAAGAATAAATAAAAATTTAAAATTATTTTCTTTATTTTTTTTTTCTTTTAGTGTCTAATCGACCATCCATGTCACACAACACTTCTTTTTAAAATAAAAAAAATTATAAAAATTGTATTATAAAAATAGTTTTAATGTCTAATTGACCGTTCGTGTCGTACGACACTTGTTTTTAAAATACAAAAAAATATAAAAACTGTTTTGGTGTCTAATCGACCGCTCGTGTTGCATGACACTCCTTTTCAAAATATAAAAATCATATAATACTTTTGGTGTCTAATCGGTCGTTCGCGTTGCATGACACTCCTTTTCAAAATATAAAAATTATAGAAATGTTTCGGTGTCTAATCGTCCGCTCGCGTCGCACTACACTCCCTTTCAAAAATACAAAGTATAAAAAATGATTTTGGTGTCAACTCGGCCACAAGCGTCGCATGACACTTATTTTCAAAAATGTAAAAAAATAACTTTAAAAAATTAAATATTCTAATCAAGTTTTATCAAGAACAACGTGATCCTTGATTCTCCATTGTGAATTGAGATACATAGGAGCAGGGCAAGTCCTTGTCAAGTTCACTTCCCAAAAATCAAAAGATTTTCCAAATCATTTTCAAATAATTTTATGAAGAACTACATAGCCCTGATTTCTCATTTTTAATGAGAATACGTAGGACCAAGGTTAATTCTTGTCAGGTCCTTTTTTACTAAAAATATATTTTGTTCAATTTATTTTCTTATTTTTGGGAAAAATAAATATTATAAAATAAACACATCTCTTCGCAAATTTAATTAAAGGTATCGTCTTTGGACGGGCGTTGTAGGGTGCTAATACCTTTCCTATGCGTAACCGACTCCCAGATCCTAAATTTGGTTTTCGTAGACTTTATTTTATTTTTATGGTTTTCCATAGTTTTCCAGACTAAACTATGATGGCGACTGCAAATCTCGTTTTCCAAACAAAATTTATTTTTAAGTTCGTCGTTTCGTCGCGATTTAGGTTGCGACAAAAGTTATGTTTTTGGACAAAATTACGATAGATTTTTGAACAAAATAGAAATAGTGATATATCCAAATCCTCAAAATTGTTTGTATCATAACTTTTAAATGAGCGTACATTAGATTAAAAAAAGTAAGACAATGATTTCTTGAAAATCATGAATGATATATAAAAGATTAAGTCGATCATTAGGAACAAATGTTGCATACCTCGTTATCTAAGTAGATGCTAACAAACTTTCACATGGTTCTTACGTGAGTTACATTTTTTGGATACTCCATTGAGTATGGACTTGGAGTAACACTAAAAAAATTATTTTTTATTAGCGGTTCTTTATTTTTGGTTACATGAAATTGTAAGAAAAATTATAATTTTAACAAAATATTATATTGTTTAAATATTTTTAACAATTTACAATTACAATTTCAATATCTTCATTTTCACATTTTTCTCTTATATGTTGCTCTTATGTTTGTCTACGTCTTCCTCACGGGAGAGCATGTGCCTATCTTCCTTTGTACAGTGGTCTACTTCCTCTAGTGTATTTTTGTTCATGTGTAGAAGAGTCTCAATGTGATTTTTGGAAGTTGTTTCAACAAATTAAAGTCATTAGCTTTTTCAAATTTCAAAGCATGTGAGAGTTCTCATTTTTTGAAGTAATATGCCTTATGTGACCTATTTTAGTCAATTTATCATTGTCAATTTAGTGTTTGGAACTTCTAATCCCTAGATCCCTCATTTTGCAATGAAAACCCATGTCACAAAAGTAGTGGTCAATATGGGTTACTTGTAGTCTATAACTAAAGCTAGGATTTCATTAGATTAGGTAAGCTCTCAAGTTTAATTTAATTTGTTTTGTCTATATGAACTTTGTTTATGGAGGAAAAGCCTCAACACAACAATATTTAAAATACTTACACACGAAGCAACATACCTATGAAGTTAGTTAGGGTGTTCACATTAATAGAAGTGTAACAACTAAATTATTAGTTTTATCTCAACTATGAATGATTGTGAATTGTTATTTTTATCCCTTGTGATGGAAAATGGCTGAAGAACAATTCAATTTCTTATTTTGTTGTGTACCGAGGTTCCCCTCTAAGAATCTTACAATGGTCATCATAGGTACTCGTCCTATTAGAGTAGTACTTCTACCCAATATGCATTGGTTTAAGCTTCTATTTGCAAGTGATATTAGCAAATATTTTTTGGATTTCTTTCTATTATATTCAAAAACTATACTTTCTTATTATTATTTGGTTTTCAAGGACGAAAAATCCAATAATCGAATTGAATCTAATAAATGCTAATGGAAAAAATATATAATTTAAGAAACAAATTTTGAAGAATTAAATTATTTTAAGTTTTTCATTGTGAGAAAAACACTTAAAAGGAATAAAATCCAACAAATGAGTTTGATAGATAATCAAATATACAACTTACACTAAACTGAAAGATTTATTAACAACAACATTAAATTATTATAAAACGGAATGTATTTTAATTTATACTAAATTTTTGTAATTATTAATTAATTAATACTCATCATGAGCATGCTTTAATTGGCAGAAAAGACTATCTCTTAATCAAATAAAATAGCTTTGATGGAAATGTTGTTTGTGGAATTTATCAATTGAGTTTTATCTAATGTTTGAATTTAGGACCCTCTTTTCTTGTTTTGAACTAAGTTTCATGTCTTTATCTAAAAAGTTTGTATCCAATCTTTTTATTTGAAAGAAGGGTTTGAGGGGGGAATCTAAGGTCTGGAAGTAGTTGCAAAAAAAAAAATTGAGGAATATACATAGAAGCTGCAAATTTGATCCAATGGCCAAAGTTGAACATATTTTTGTTTCATGACACATTGCAATGTTTCATGGCTAAAGAGGAACATATTTTTGATCCAATGGACAAAGTTTGGATTTGGCATGGAGAGATATATGACACATTGCAATCAAAAGACACAAAAGTAGTAAATGTGCCATTACAAAATGAAAATGATATATATGATAAATGATGTTTTTGGGATTAATTGAAATGATGATGTGGATTTTGGTGTATATGAAAGACCTTTCAAATTTGTAGAAACCATGTCAAATGAAGAATATGTAGAGTTGCTTAGAGATTGTAATGAAGAGATGTATGAAGGATGTCAAAAGTGCTCAAAGTTGTCTTTTCTATTAAGGTTGTATCATAACAATGTGTGTGGTATGACTAATAATGCTATGATGATGATTTTAGAGTTATTAACATACACATTTGAATATGGAAAAATTCTTACTTCATTTTATGAGGCAAAGAAGGTGATATACAAGTTTGGTCTTAATTATACCAAGATTGATGTTTACCCAAAAAATTGTCTGTTGTATTGGGGAGAAGATGAAAAATTGGAGAGTTACAAATATTGTAATAAATCTGGGTGGAAGAAAAATGGTACTGGTGGAAAAAGGAAACTACTAGTAAAGTTATAACGTTACTTTCCCTTGAAACCAAGCTTACAAAGGTTAATCATGTGTCAAAAAACAGTAATGTCCATGAGATGACATGTTTTAAACAATAGCCCAAATGGATTGTTGAGACATCCAACATATGTTAAAGCATGGAAGAGTTTTGATCAGCTTCCCCTTGAGTTTGCTTTAGAACCTAGAAATGTTCGGCTTGGCCTCGCAATTGATGGCTTCAATACTAATTGAACCATGAATAATAGTAATAGTATATTGCTAGTGATTTTAATTCCATACAATAGACCTCCTTGGGAGTCCACGAAGTAATCATCTTTTATTCTTTCTATGATCATTCCAAGAAAAAAAGAAATGCCAAGAAACAATATATATATATATATATATATATATATATATATATATATATATATATATATATATGTACTTAGTACCTTTAGTGAAATAAGTTGAATGAGCTATGGACCGAAGAGATGGAAACTAATGATTATGTTTCAAAAAAGTTGTTTATAATGTGAAAGTCTCTCACGTGGACAATTAGTGATTTTCCTAGACTTTATAATCTATCTGGTAGAATACTTATATTGGTTATGCTTGTCCAACTAGTAATTTTGAAGTTTTTCCTTGTCGATTAAGACATAGTAACAAATGGTGTTTCTTAGGTCATCGAAACTTTTTAGAGAGAAGCCATAAATTTAAATTGTTGAAAAAACACTTTCATGACATAATTGAAGAAAGAGGTGCACCAAAATCATTATCTAGGTTAGAAATTTTGAAATAATTTGATGTCGTAACATTTGGTAGAAATCTTGAGTTAAGTAATAGAGGAAACCAATGGAAAAGAAAAAGCATATTCTTTAATCTTCCTCGTTGGAAGGACAATCTTTTACGTCATAACCTTGAAGTTGTGCATATTGAGAAGAATGTGTGTGATAATGTGTTGTATATATTGCTCAAAAACGAGAAATCAAAAGATCATCTTCAAGCTCGTCAAGATCTAAATGATATAGGGATAAAAGAGGACCTTTGGCCGGATGAAAATGGAAAATATATTCCTTTGCTTTTTACAATGACAAGAGAACAAGAAAGATATTTATTAATACATTAAAGAATGTGAAGATGCCATATAGTTACTCAAGTAACATATCTCATTGTGTTTATGATGAAAACTATAGGATATTTGGCCTTAAGAGTCATGATTCTCACATTCTCATGCAACATTTACTTGCAATAGTTATTCGAAAGGTTTTGTTTGACCATGTGACTATAGTGTTGGTAGAAGTTACAACATCGAATTGTGCTTACTCTTTGCCATTTGGAAATTTGTTTGCCTCCATCATTCTTCACTATGATCGTCCATTTAACTTGTCATATTATAAAATAAGTGAAATTAGGAGGACCAGTTTATTACCGTTGGATATACCCAATTGAAAGGTAAAAACATGCAATTATTTTTAACCCATTTTCTCTGAAGAAAATATTGGTTAAATTATTGTTTTTCCTTTTTGTAGAATGTCAGGACATTTGAAGTCCTTTGTATTAAATAGAGCACAACATGAAACATCTATAAGTGAAAGTTATTTAGTAGAAGAAACTCTCACTTTTTACACATTGTATGAAGAAGTTGAATAGAACTCAATGTGTTGATGCTTGTCCTAATGAAAGTGAGCATCTTCAAATTATTTATCCTCAAATATGCAGACTAGTCTGAAGTTCATCAACTTTCACTCTTACATCATTAGAGAAAATACAAGTGCATACATATTTGTTACTAAATTGTTTAAAAGTTTAGCCCTGTGTTGAGTAGGTATTTAGACATCTTATATGTGGTGATTAATTTCCATGAATTAAATTTAACATTATATTCTCTCATGGCAATGAATTCAAAATATTCACCAAGAGGAAGACAAGAAATCAAAGACTTTCAAATATAGAGTTAGAAAAGATAGTTAGTAAAAAATTTGCAAATTGGTTTAATCAAAGGGTAAGTTGAAAAATATATTAGTGTAATTTATGATTTGGTTTTATGACTAATATGATTTCTTATATAGGTTACAAATCTAGACAATGCAAATGTAATTCCATAAGAAATAAAGTATCTAGCTAGAGGCCCTTGCCAATTGCAAATAGATATTCTGCATATAATATCAATGGGTACAAATTTAGAACTGTAAGGTGGGATGAAGGTTTACAAAGACAAAATAACATTTTTTTCTAACCTCAAACACATCATGTGTTGTAACCAATAATGATAAAAATTTGAGGCTAGCAAATTTGCCATACTATAGGAATAAGAAAACATAATTGTGGTTAACTATTACAGTTTTCTTAGAGTTGTCCTCTTTAGATGCAAGTGGGTTGATACTACACGTTCTAGAGGATTTAAAAAGGAGGCTTGGCAATTCACTTTTGTAAACTTTTCTCAATCTATTCATACAGGTGAACATAAAGAGCATGTCCCATATATTGAAGCTTCGCAAGCACAAATGGTGTATTATGTTAATGATGAGGTGAATAAGGGATGTAGTGTTAAACCACATTTTGCCAAGGAATTTGAATGATATGGGAGAAGTTGGTGAAGATAATTACATTTGAAAGTGAGTCATACCATGATCAAGATTTAAACAATTTATTTACAAATGAAACTGAGACAATAATATTGGCAAAAGATGATTTAGATTATGAATTATCACAAGTCATGATGAAAACCCCCTTCAAAGAGATATAAATATGTTTAAATAATTAGTAAAAGTATAACGGTAAGATATTTACTTTATTGTCATGCTTTTGACCTAGAATTGATTTAAATTGTGTTGCTATTGTACTTTGCTACTTTATTATAGTTTCTCTCGTACATCTTCATTTGTAGTAGTTTAGAATTGTACTCTAGTTTAAATAACCATGGTTCTTAAAACCAAACGTATTAAAAAAAACTACACCTAATCAAGAACCACATATTCCTCTTCTTGTGGGTCCTACTTCCTAACCACATGTTCTTTCCATTGTGGCTCCAACTCCTTGACCATATATTCCTCCACCTATACCTCATACTCAACAACCATATATTCCTTTTATATCTACACATTAACATCTTCTTCCTCCTATGACTTCTACTCCACATCCACATATTCCTCCTCCTATGGATCCACAACCACATATTGCTCATCCAGTGGATACTACATAATGACCATATGCTAGACGTGTGTCAAGTAGAGTATGAAATGTACATGTTATAGGTAATTTTAAGTTTCATTCTACTTATAAATGAGAATTTATAATTTGTATAAAACTTCTTGCTAATTATATTACCATTTGATAGGTGAACAAGGCAATACAAAAACCAAAATTCAGTTGACAAAGCCATGTTTATTTGAGATGCCTTGTGGTGAACATATAATTGTACCATTTGACAGACAATTGCAAGCCTGTAGAGAAACAACTTCACTTCCTTCTTCAACTTGTGGGCTTATTGCTAAATATTTCCATTAACCTTGATAGTTGGACAAATGTTCCAAAGTTATACAAGGATGATTGTTTTAACATTTTAAAGGTACATGTTGAATATCATATTTTTATGTGGTTAACTTTGTTGTTCTTGAATTGCTTTTTAGCTCTAATGCATATCTAAAAATGGAGTTAAGTTCTTCTGCGAGTTTTACCAATTAGAATTTAGTTTGAAACAATATACACCAATTAGAATGTAGATTGACATTTGTTCTTTTTTTTTCAGTTGTTATTGCTTTCCTTTCCTTAGTTTCATATTTCAACATTATCCTACTTCATTAAATTTCTACCTCTCCACTTTTAATTTCAATTTTCTACATTCATTCACTTTAGTTTGTAGTCCAAAACAAACCTTCAAACTTAATTCCATTTTGCATCCATTTTCAATTTTACTCAAAATTGAAATTAGGTTTTCCAGTTTTTATGGTTAGCCCAAATTTAGAAACTCTCCTCTATCATAAAAATTAGGTTTTGTGGTAGTGTTAGGAAATTATGTGCGTGAAGAAGATCTAGCAGTAGCAAAAGCCCCAAAACTCTTCCCCTACTTATCATGTGTGTAGATTCGTCTTTTTTTTTCTGCAATATTATATACTAACTTTATTTTTAGAATTTATTTCATTTCTAGGCATCGGAGAAATTCGTTTAACGTTATTATTCCCTTTGCATGTCAAATGAGTATAGAAATGGAAAGATGAATTTGTGTATCTATGTTTATGATAGTTCATTATCAAGAGAACAATTAATTGCTAACGTCTCTAATGGTATTAAAAAAGATCAATGGTCTTCATTTGTTGATTACCATCTAAATGTAGACTATAAGATAGTTTTCACAAAGGATTGTTATGAATAAATATTTTGTTTATCTTTCTTTTTAATTAATAACTTGTTTGCCTAAAAAATTGTGTAAGAGATTAGAAAAGAACAAAAATTCCTCATATTGATGGTGCAAAGCTTTTGTTTACAAAACAACATGAGATGGTAAATATTTTTTCATTATTAAGTTTAATAAAAGTTTGCGTCGTGTTTTATTGTTCTTATATGCCCATATGTATTAGAAAGTAAACCCTGGACATGTTATGGGTAGAGGAGAGATGTATATTGAGACTCGTAAGAAAATAAATGGGTCTTATGTCAATGAAGAGACAAGGTCTATTGTTTTAAGTTTAGTTAAAGTTTATATATTCATATAACTTTACAATATGTTTTTACTCTAATTTTCATATATTGTTACGATATTGCCAATCAGCTCACCACTTTCAGCTTACGTGTTACAATATAAATATATTTAAATCTTCAATATGTAAGTGACAAATGTAACATCCTGACCGGATATTATGGATTTAAATAATAAAATAAAAAATAATAATAAATACACTTCCTTTATTGAAATCTCATTTCCCCACAAACACAGGAAAACTAAAACTCTATAACATTATAAAATATCGCAAAACCTCTATTATAAACGCAATTATAAAATCCATGTTCAATATCAAAGATTAGTAATATAAAATATTACAATTTATTTAAAAACATAAAACATAAAACTCTGAAAACTCTTTTCTCCCAAACTAGCCTCGCTCCGACTCTATGCCTCACCAGATCCACCTACAACATCATCTGCTCCCGTATACCGCGTACACGATCATCGCCAAACACAAGCAGATAAGTTGAGCTAACAAATAAATAATCATATATATATATATATATATATACGTGTTCTACGTCTTCTGATGAGTACCTCGAGATGTCTTGCTGCCACACCTACCAGCCACATCTAGTAGAGCACGTGTCGGAAACCATGCTACGGACCACACTTTGTAACGCCAAGTGGAGTTCCCAATACGAATAACATTCCTAACGTCCCAAGACTACCAAACTTGTCAGCTTCATATTGAGGAGGGCAATCTAACTGGACCCATCCGTACGTGCCACAACACGTACACTCACACCGGCAACACTCGCTAACCCAAGCCACAACTCAAGAGTTCCTCGTGTTCATCTACCATCTCGAGCCACAACTCAAGCAAAGCCACGTGCTTAACCCCTATCTCGAGCCACAACTCAAGGGATACGTTCTGAGCCACAACTCAAGGAACACCAGCAAGCCGACCTTCGAGATATCATCAAAGCCTTGTAGACCACGCATATCCAAAGCAAGTAAAACACATGCCTAATCTTTGCTTTATCGATTGGTTTTTCTCTTGAGCCGCCACGCGAAACACTCTTCCAAACCGCCTGGCAGGGGACACATGCTATCAGGCGCCGAGCGACTCTGGATCCTTTGCCTGCAAGTGTCGCCTGGCGGAACAACCCTCACCGCCAGGCACCACACTTTCTAGTAGCCATTATGAATGTAGCTATCGCTTGGCGGTCTAGACTCCACCGCTAGGCGCTACACCAGTTCAACGAATTATACTGGTTTAGGCTTCTAAGATTTGATTTCAGTCTTGCTCAACTCATCCATGATCCATCACAAAATTTCCAATCATACAAGTTCCATTCTATGTTCTTGAACTTGCCTTTCTTAAGTCTTGTTATCATAATCGTCCTCATTGATAAATTCACTCTCTTGACTACATAAATCTCTTTAAATCAACTAAAGTCAAACCATATTACTCTGATTTATACCAAAGTCACATCTAGACCTGAAACTTATCACGGTTTACCCACTATTACATCAATCTCAAATCAGTTACAAGTAACCTACCCATTTATGCCTTATCTTAGCTTTATATCATTTCTTCACCTTAAGCAATTCCCCCTCACAACCCATTCTTAAGTTAGATTATGCCTCGTCATTCAGTGATGTTTTGGCTTTTAATAACCTATATTGCATTATCATTATATTCAACTCTTTTAGCACAACTTAAACTTTATAGTTCCTTCTAGTATCACTCCATGTATCACAAACTCTTCCTAATACCATAGCCAACACATTTCAACTCTGCTTTTATATACCACAAACTGACCCTACACTGAATTTCCCACTCGCTACCAACTTAGTTGCACCCTCCATTGTTCTACACATGTCGCCTAACAGCATGTCATGCCCCGCTAGGCGGTGCATCAGTTTCTGGAAATTCCAGAACTGATTCTGCACCTGCGCGAGTTCTCAACTCCAATTTCTCTCGATTTTCCATTTAATAGGCTACCCCAATGTATTTAAGTTCATAATTCTATTATACTGCTTCCAACTCACAGAATTATATTAACATTCTCCCATTAATTCAATCAAAAATCTATAACCCCCAATTCTCAAGCCCTAAAAGATGTTCATGGCTATTTTATGCAATTTACTTCCAATCTCAATCTAATTCAATAATTTTAGCATCCAACAACCAAACAACTAAATTAAATCCCTCATTCCCCGATCGAAATCAACTTAGAATCCAACAATATCACAAAATCGAGTCATGTTGCTCGCATCGCCTGGCGGGTGTTCATCACCGTCAAGCCCTTTATAGAAAACCTAGAAGATTGGTTGATCAGCCATGCGTCGCCTGGCGAATAAGCTCGTGCCGCCAGGTGGTTCCATCTCTGGGACCCAAAATTACCCATAAAAAGATGAGTCGCCTGGCGGTGGTTCATCACCCGCCAGGCGGTTTCTGGAAAATTCTAAAAAACACGAAAAATACACGAAATAGGTAGAGTATATGCATCAAATTCATCATACATTTCAAGCAATTAACAACACTAAAGAAAAGGTACGGTCTCAATGGCTTGCCTTAGCTCTCTCCAATTCAGCCTCTTATGCCTTAATCAATACCATAATTTCACTCACAACAAAGGCAGCCTCTAACCCTCTCTCTTTTTCCTCTTAATTGCCAATTTACTAAGCCTTAATCAAGCTTAATGTCAAACGAAAATTGACATTAAACGTAGCTTAATGATCATTCAATGGTTGTTTCATGATCATTTTCATAGCCCTCCTAGCTGTGTAACGGCTAGGGTTTCTATGACCTTTCCATTCCGTGCCAAAAAGAATTTTGGTGAAAAGGAAAGTTTAATTTAGTTCTACCAAAGTTTGAACCCCTAACCATGCCAATGTCAAATCAATGCACAACCATTCAACCAATTCATGTTTCGTGATAATTATTACAATTCTAGGATTATATTATCAGTCATCATGATCCATCATATTATTAAAATAATAATAAATTAAATAGCACATAAATGCCACACATAAAACTTGAAGCCAAGTCCTCTCACACAATTAAGTACTCTCAACCATTTGAGTTAGTACTTTTCCACATCACGACAGTCAATATTAA
Source organism: Vigna unguiculata (assembly GCF_037176805.1). NCBI lineage: Eukaryota > Viridiplantae > Streptophyta > Magnoliopsida > Fabales > Fabaceae > Vigna > Vigna unguiculata. Next base: position 21,991,268 of record NC_140796.1, read on the forward strand.
ATGTCATAAAGGCTCCCACTACCCACATTTATTAATTAATTAATTATTTACTTAATTAAATTTTGCGGGTCTTACATTCCCCCCACCTTACAAAATTTTTGTCATCGAAAATTGGACTTACCAGGAAATAGGTGAGGATAAGACTTCCTCATGAGATCCTCCATCTCCCACGTCATCTCTTGAGTTGCCTCGTCCCAGAGGACCTTCACAGTCCGGATCTCCTTCCCTCTAAGTTGCTTGACTTTAGAATCCAAGATTCTCACTGGTTCAACTCCAATTATCAGGTTCTCGCGTACCTGAACATCGTCCTCCTCCAGCACATGAATAGGATTTGCAATGTACTTCCTCAATTGTGATACATGGAAGACATTGTGCAGGTTTGCCAAGTGAGGTGGCAAAGCAATCTCGTAGGTTGCCGGTCCAATCCTCCTTGTGATCTGATACGGACCGATAAATTGAGGAGTCAACTTCCTCGACTTGAGAGCTCTCCCAATTCTTGTTGTCGGTGTAACTCTGAGGAATACATGGTCACCTACCTCAAACTCAAGTGGCCTCCTTCTCTTTCCTGCATAAGACTTCGACCTGCTCTGAGTTGCATGCATTTTATCCTTTATTACCTTCACCTTCTCAGGGCTTTGCTGCAAAAATTCTGGACCAAGTACTACTGACTCTCCATCCTACTACTAGCATAATGGTGTCATGTATCTTCTGCCATACAATGCCTCGTATGGTGCCATCCTGATGTTGGAGTGATCATTGTTGTTGTACATGAACTCAACCCATGGAAGCATATCACCCCAAGTCCCCAGGTGATCCAACACACATATCCTGAGTAAGTCCTCCAATGATTATATGGTTCTCTCAGACCGACCATTTGTCTGAGGATGATAGGATGAACTCATTCTTAACTGAGTACCAAGTATTTCCTACAACGACTACCAGAACCTTGATGTGAACCTCGGATCCCGATCTGACACAATACTCATTGGTACTCCATGTAACTTGACAATCTCTCTAACATACAATTTTGTCAGTTTGTCAATAGACATCTTTTGATTAATTGGCAGGAAATGTGCACATTTCGTCAATCTGTCTACAATTACCCAGATTAAGTCATGACCCTTCACTGGCCTCGATAGGTGTGTGACAAAATCCATGGAAATGTTGTCCCATTTCCACTGAGAAATATCAGGAGGCTCCAATGTACCACCTAACCTCTAATGCTCAATCTTTGCCTTTTGGCATACTAAACATGATGCTACATAATCTGGTACATCCGTCTTCATACCAATCCACCAGAAAGTTACTTTTAAATCTTTATACATCTTAGTCATACCTGGGTGTATGTTAAGACGACTCTTATGCCCTTCCTTCAAGAGCATTTTCCTCGGTGCAAGTTTTCTAGGTACACACACCCTTTCTCTGAAACGTAGGATACCGTCTTTGCCCATCCTAAAGTCATTTCCTTTATCAGTGCCCAACCATCCAATGATCTGCTGCAGCTCTTGATCATTGTCATGTTCCACTCGAATCTCCTCCAGAAACTCGTTGGTGATTCTCAACATGCTACACCTGATATGACATGCACCCATATTTAGCCCCAAGTTCATATCGTGTAACTTCTCCGTCAATTCTAGCTCCTTCATCATCATCGCCGACATATGCACTCTTTTTCTGCTCAGAGTGTCTGCGACAACATTAGCTTTACCTGGATGGTATAACAACTCAAAATCGTAGTCTTTCAAATATTCCATCCACCTCCTTTGTCGCATATTAAGTTCCTTCTGATCAAATAAGTACTTCAAGCTCTTATGATCACTGAAAACTTGGAACTAAGAGCCATACAGATAATGCCTCAAAGTCTTGAGAGCAAATACCACTACAGCTAACTCCAGGTCATGCGTCGAATAATTCTTCTCATGCACCTTTAATTGCCTCGACGCATAGGCCATTGGCCTTTTTTCCTGTATCAGCACACAACCCAAACCCTGGTATGAAGCGTCACAATACACCTCAAACGTCTTAGTTGTGTCTAGAGTAGCCAACACTAGGGCGCTTGTCAACCTTCTCTTCATAGCAAGCTTCGCACTCATCTGCCCAAGAGAAAGGTTGATTCTTTCTAGTGAGCTGTGTCAACGGACTCACCATCTTGGAAAAGCCCTCAACGAACCTTATGTAGTATCCTGCCAGACCCAGAAAACTTCTCACTTCAGTCACGGTCTATGGTCGTTCCCACTTTATCATTGTTTCTATCTTTGTTGGGTCCACCACGATTCCTTGAGCTGATATCACATGACCCAAGAATTGTACCTCCTCCAGCCAGAACTCACACTTTGACAACTTCCCATACAACTGATGCTCTTTGAGAACTGCCAGCACCACTCTCAGATGATCTGCATGTTCTTCCCGACTTTTAGAATTTATCAGTATGTCGTCAATGAATACTACGACAAACTGATCCAAGTATGGTCGGAAGATCCTGTTCATGTAGTCCATGAAGATTGCAGGAGCATTTATCACCCCAAATGGCATCACCACATATTCGTAGTGTCCATATCGTGATCTGAAGGCTATCTTCTGTACATCCTCAGCTCCAGGGATGAGATCAATAGTGAAATCAACATCCCTACTTAGTGGCAATTCAGGAATTTCATCTGGTAACACATCTGCATATTCATCAACCACTAGAATCATGCTAATTTTTTCAGCCGTGCTCTTCTTTTCTGCTTAAGACCCGTGAAATGTAAGACCAGTGGAATGCAATTGATGACATTAAATGGTATTACGTGGAAAAGTACTAGCTCAAGTGATTGAGAGTATGTGAAGAGGACTTGGGTTCGAGTCCTATGTATGCCAACTATGTGTTTTTAGTTATATTATTTTGATAATGTGATCGATCATGATGAGTGATCACTTAATCTTAGGATTGAATTAGTAAGAAATACGAATTTGGCATAATGGTTGTGTATTGACTTGATGTGTGGACGGTTGTGTGTTCAAACCTTGATAGACATGAATTAAACCTTACTTTTGCTAAATTTAGCTTTGGCATGAATGTGAAAGGGCAAAGGAAAACCTAGCAAAGGAACAGCCAAAGGGGGCTGGGAAACTAGTATAAACCACAAATTCAATGATCATTAAGTAGGTATAAAAGTAATTTTCGTTTTTGCACTATTTACCTCTCATTAAGGCAATATTTAGTGACCAAGTAAGGGAGAGAGAGAGAGAGGGTTTTTGGGGCTGTCATTGTGGCATAGGAAGAAGGGCACAAATTCAGAGTGTGTGTGGTGAGAATTGAGTGTTATTGGGAGTAGACTTGAGTGGAAGAACTAGGCGGACTGGTGAATCGAAGAAGAACCCTCAAAGTCTACAATCTTTAAGCAAAGGAATCCAAGTTAGGGTGGGTTGTCCTTATGTGTTTAAATTAAATGAGATGTGTTACGATTCTGAGTCTTGCTCTTATCATTTGATTCCTGCGTGCTATGAAATTTCGTGCTATATGTGATGTGATTGAGACGTTGGTTCATTGGATGTTGTTTGCAAGGTCTCTTATGCCTTTGTATGAATAGGATGAGGGTTTTTGGTATTGTATGGTTGTTTATGGGTAAATCACAAGTTTTGGTTGTTCAAATGGACTTAAGACAAGTTCATGTAATTTGCTTGTTGATATAGATTGCTTGGTACTGAGTAATTCATGGTTTGGCATGGTTTTTTGGTTTTCTCGTGCGTGAGCAGGGAATGCATATGTTAATTTCGCTCAAGCGAGCAAGCCTCGCCTAGAGTGTCTCGCTTAAGTGAAGAGCCCATGTTTAGGGTGACGAATCGTCTCGCTCAGGCGAGCGTGTCTCGCCTAATCGAGAAATCGTGGAAAAATATGTGTTTTTGCTTGAATCACAGCCAGGCGAGAGACTGTTGTTTTGGGCGAAAGATGATCTCGCTCAGGCGAGAAGGTCTCGCCTAAGCGAGAGCTCGTGGAGAGCCATTGTAACTAACTCGCTTAGGCGAGGAAGTCTAGCTTAAGCGAGACAAACATACTCGTTTGGGCAAAGGCTCCTAACCTAAGCGAGAATAGTGAAGATTCATGCTTTTGATTCCTGATTAAGCTAGTTTGCTATTTTATTTTCGAAAATTACGTGAATTATGTGAATGTGTTGGGATTTTGGGCTTGAAGGACTAAGTCCATAAGATTTGGGATGTGCTTGGTTTAAGTCGCGAGCGAGGAGTTCGCGATGGGTGGACCGCATGCGGAACGTGAATGGTTTAGTTTACCGGAGGTACTCTTGTTTGGGATGAGTGAGCAAGGGAGTTCATTTCATGCTTAAACTTGAGAATGCTATGAGCGAGGGAGTTCATAATTGGAAAGACAGGTATGCATGTCCAGGTCTGAGTGAGAAGTTCGGATGACAGGCGAGGGAGTCTGTGAAGTAGGACTACGAGCGGGATAGGCTTGTAGGTTGGACCACGAGCGAGGAGGGTCGTGGAAGCACAGGAAAGTCCCATGATCAAGAGTACATGCATAAACTCAAAATGTTTATGAGTTTGGGAAAGTGAGTGTTTATTGTAAAAAGATAAATAATTATGAATGTTTGGGTGGGTTTATTTCACATTTATTTTATGTATGTGCATAGCTCACCCTATTTGTTTGTGTGTGGCGATGATCGGTAACTTGTTATCCGGGAGCAAATGATGTTACAGGTGAGCCAGGAGATGCTTAAAGGTGGAGAGCGGGAGTAGATTTCATGAGGATTTATATAGACTTCTTTATTAAACTTTCATGTAATTTAATTATTGGTTTTTACGGCTGCTTTTCACTTTTGAATTGTAAAGTTTAAAAATTTTCCCGCGTTTTAGGAAATGATTTGATAATAAATGAGGTATTATTTCAATAAATTATTTATTCAACCCGAGCCACAACTCAAGAGTTCCTTATATTCATCCGTCATCTCGAGCCACAACTCAAGAGATGTCATTCTGAGCCACAACTCAAGGAATATCACGTGCTTAACCCCTATCCTGAGCCACAACTCAAGGGATATGTTCCGAGCCACAACTCATGGAACACCAACAAGCCAACCTTCGAGATATCATCAAAGCCTTGTAAACCACGCACATCCAAAGCAAGCAAAACACAGGCCTGATCTCTACATTATCGCCTGCACTGCTCCTAAGCCGCCAGGCGAAACACACTTCTAGACCGCCAGGCAGGGGACACGTGCTGCTAGGCACCAAGTGCCTTTGTATCCTCTCCCTACAGGTGTAGCCTGGCAGGACGATCCTCACCACTCGGTGCCACACTTTCCAGTAGCCATTGTGAGTGTAGCTATCGCCTAGCGATCCAGACTCCACCACCAGGAGCTACACCAGTACAACGAATTGTACTGGTTTAGGCTTCTCAGATTTGTTTTCAATCTTGCTCAACTCATCCATGATCCATCACAAAATTTCAAATCATACAAGTTCCATTCTATGTTCCTCAACTTGCCTTTCTTATGTCTTGCTTTCATAATCGTCCTCATTAATAAATTCACTCTCTTGACTACACAAATCTCTTTAAATCAACTAAAGTCAAACCATATTACTTTGATTTATACCAAAGTCACATTCAAACCTGAAACTTATCACAGTTTACCCACTGTTACATCAATCTCAAATCAGTTACAAGTAACACACCCATTTATACCTTATCTTAGCTTTATATCATTTCTTCACCTTAAGCAACTCCCCCTCACAACCCATTCTTAAGTTAGATTATGCCTCGTCATTCAGTGATGTTCTAGTTTTCAATAACCTATACTGCACTATTATTATATTCAACTCGTTTAGCATAACTTAAACTTTATAATTCCTTATAGTCTCACTCAATGTATCACTCACTCTTCCTAATACCATAGCCAACCGATTTCAACTCTACTTTTACATACCACAAATTGACTTTACACTGAATTTCCCACTCGCTGCCAACTCAGTTGCACCCTTCACTATTCTGCAACTATCGCCTAGCGGCACGTCATGCCCCGTTAGGCGGTGCATCAATTTCTGGAAATTCCAGAATTGATTATGCACCTGCGCGAGTTCTCAGCTCTAATTTCTCTCGATTTTCCACTTAATAGGCTACCCTAATGTATTTAAGTTCATAATTCTATTATATTGATTCCTACTCACGGAATTATATTAACATTCTCCCATTAATTCGATCCAAAATCTAAAACCCTCAATTCTTAAGCCCTAAAAGCTATTCATGGCAATTTTATGCAATTCACTTCCAATCTCAATCTAATTCAATAATTTTAGCATCCAACAACCAAACAACTGAATTAACTCCCTCATTCCCCGATCGAAATCAACCCAGAATCCAACAAGATCACAAAATCGAGCCATGCTACTCGTGTCGCCTGGCGGGTGTTCATCACTGCCAGGCCCTTTATAGAAAATCGAGAAGACTAGTTGATCAGCCATATGTCGCCTAACGGATAAGCTCGTGCCACCAGGCAGTTCCATCTTTGGAACCCAATGTAAGACCCAAGAAATTTAAATAATTAAATAAATAATTATTTAATAAATCCGGGTAGTAGGAGCCTTTAAGGCATTTAATGCAGATTGTAATGACGTGGAAAAGTACTAACTCAAGTGGTTGAGAGTACTTGATTATGTGAGAGGACTTGAGTTCAAGTCCTATGTATGCCAATTGTATGATATTTTATTATGTGCATTATTTTAATGATATGTTTGAATGTGATCAGTGATAATGTAATCCTAAAATTTTAGGAATTATCATGAAACATGTATTGGTTAAATTGGTTGTGCATTGGCTTTGTAATTGAGTGGTTTTGGGCTTGAATCTTGTTAAGAATGAAGTTAACTTTCTTTTTGCCAAATTTTCTTTTGGCATGAATGTGAAAAGGCTAAGAAACCCTAGCTGCCAAGAGAGGCAGCCTAGTAGGCTGGAGACAACCAAATAATGGTTCATGATTAGCCATTAACATAAAACTTAATGGCATTTTTCGTTTTAGAGTTAATTACACTTAATTAGGGTAGTAAGTGAGAGAGAGAAGGCAATTGGAGGAGAAAGAGAGTGTTGCATTTTCGTGTGAGGGTTAGGCAAAGGTTTTCCAGAAGAGGTGGTACTGGTTGAAAGGAGAGGTGAGGTTGAAAGACGTTGTTAGAGTGGGACCAAAGGCTAGAAGGGTTTTGGTTGAAGGATAAGCACACCAAATTCGAGTTTTAGCAAGGAATCCAGGTAAGGGGAGCTATTTCTTGTGTTTTAATTCGCGTATGAATGATTATGCATTTCCATGATATGATTGCATAGATTTTTCCCCGTTCTTTCGCACTGTTTACGTAAGTTTCTGGGTTTCCGCCTAGAAATTGCCTTGCGGGCATGAAGATGCCGCCAGGCGACGCATCAGTAGTGACCCAGTTTATTGGGTTCTGGTATGAACTGCCTGGCGGGTCAAGGATTTCCACCAGGCGACGCGAAGCTATTCTGGGTTGTTGGTTATGTTTTGGTGCAGGAGTCATTGACACTTCTAGAATTGGTTGTTGTTTATCGTGTATGATGCATCATAATGTAAATTGTATGATTTAATTGTATGATAAAGTGGTGTGGAAATGATGTGAGGATAACCATTGAATCATGAGTCGAGTTGGATTCTTGAAAGGGAAAAGTGATGAATAGAGGTTCCTTAAATCAATAATTATATGATGTGAAATGAAGGATATTGCGTTGTGTTGTTCTGACAAATTTTATGTGAATTGGTGCAGTTTGGTTTAATTGGATTGTGTGTCAAATTAGGGGGAATTGGATTTCTCGCAAGTGCAGAAAACCTGGTTTTTTAACTAGGAACTGGTGCGCCGCTTGGCGGCCATTACGATGCTATTAGGCGACAACAATGAACCAACACTGTTTTAGAAATTTGGTTGGTGACTGTGAGGGAGGGTGCTAGTGAAATGAGTCTCTAGGTCATGAGTATGGATTTAGGTGACGAGAAGAGTACATTAAAGTTGGGAATCAAAAGGACTAAATGAGGAGAATACAATAATGGTTATTCTAAGTTTGTAACTAAGGAGTACGATTAAATGATAATTGCAAGGGAATTGTAAGGGATAGTTAGGATCCCATAAGATGTCCAATATGAATTGTAGGAATTTCAGATTCTGATTTTGGGTAATTTTGCCATAAACATCCTTGTGAACGTTAAAGTATCAACCATAAAATTTGGGTAACTTGGAATGGAGATATTAAACAAAACGTTAGTATCATTTCAGTAGGGAAGTTGCATATAGTCTAAATTTCATGTACTAGATTGGTAGTCTTTTCCATGAGCTTGATTGAGGTATTATGAAATATTAAAGTGCTCAGTAAAATCATAGGTTTGGAATGAGGGGAGTTACAACTACGAAGGAGAGGCACTAGAAACCATGAGAGTGGCAGATTATCAATAATTCAACTTTGCTTGAAAAGTGTATAACTGAACTTTGGGAGTAATTTAGACTGCAAGTTAAACTGTTTTGGGTGCCAAAACCAGCAGAGGTGTGTTTCTGGTATAGCGCCTGGTGGCACGGGTATGTGCGTCAAGCGATAGGACTAGCGCGAGGGGTCCCTACACTGTGTGGCGCTTGGTGACAAGGTGTCATTCGCCAGGCGACAGACCCTAAAATAGTGGGTCTGTCTGGAGCTTAACGCCTGGCGGTGAAGAGGTTCCGCTAGGCGATAATGCTACAGTTTGTGACTTACGTGTGTTGCTCTTAAGTAATGATGCTATACTTGGATCAAGAGATGTTGTGCCATGAGCGGGTAGGTTCATGGATGGTGGTGAACACGTGATGATATGAGCGGGCAAGTTCATATCTTGTTACTCTCATGTGGGGATACGAGCGAGGTAGGATCGTATGTTTCGTGCTTACACTTGAGAGATGTTGTGTGCGGGGGAGGTACATAGCTGGTGGATCACGTGAGTTGGACTACAGGAGGGCAGGTCCGTAGAGCAGGACTACGAGCGGGGAGGTTTGTAGAGGCAGGACCACGAGCGGGCAGGTTTATGTGAGCATCGTCAACCCTGAATCTGAGGCTAACTATTTGTGTGTTGTAAAGGCTGAAAAGCCTTGGGGATAAGGTCTTGGCCAAGAACTAACTAGGAGGAATAAGATGGGTTTATTGCTTTTATTTTGTTAACTTATATGTTATTTTGTGTATAAGCTCACCCTTTTTGTTTGTGTTTGGCGATGATTGTGTGATTCGTTACACGGGAGCAGACTATGCTACAGGTGATGTTGTGGATGTGTAGATGCGGAGAGAAGTCTAGCTTGTGTAACATCCCTGGCTATCCCTCCTCGGGCCCTAGAGGCTGTCAGGTTACTACAGCCCAATGCACCCGAACCCATCACCATTCTCCGTCCATTCATACTGGGTGGGTTGTTGCTAGTGGGGATCGAACCCCCAACCTGACCTTTAACACCTCTGGCACACCAGTAGATGCTAGAGGTGACCCCAACTGGTAGCATCTACTGGTGTGCCAGAGGTGTTAAAGGTCAGGTTGGGGATTCGATCCCCACTGGCAACAACCCACCCAGTATGAATGGACGGAGAAGGGTGATGGGTTGGGGTGCATTGGGCTGTAGTAACCTGACAGCCTCTGGGGGCCGAGGAGGGGTAGCCAGGGATGTTACAGCTTGGGATACTATGAGCTAGGGATTTTACTATGTTTTCATTTGTTTATCGAACTTTGGAACTTGTAATACATTATATTTTAGTTTCATTTAAATTTTGGCGCACTCGATTTTTATTTTAAATTTTCCCGCGTTTGGGAATAATAAAAGTTATGACGTTTGAACTTCATTTCTTATTTATTTTATTTAAATAAGTAATTTTCAGTAGGGACGTTACACCCAAAATTACCCAGAAAAAGATGAGTCGCCTGGCGGTGGTTCATCACCCGCCAGGCTGTTTCTAGAAAATTCCAGAAAACACGAAAAATACATGAAATAGGTAGAGTATATGAATCCAATTCATCATACATTTCAGGCAATTAACAGCACTAAATAAAAGGAACAGTTCTAGCTCTCATATCCTGAAAATCCTTGCTTAAAACTTGAATATTCTTGATTTCTTCCTTGATCACAATGCTTGCCTTAACTCTCTCCAATTCAGCCTCTTATGCCTCAATCAATACCACAGTTTCACTCTGAATTTTCTCTCCTTACCCTCCTAGCTGCCCTCTGACGGCTAGGGTTTCTATGACCTTTCCATTCGATGCCAAAAAGAATTTTGACAAAAAGGAAAGTTTAATTGGTTCTACCAATGTTCAAACCCCTAACCATGCCAATGACAAATCAATGCACAACCATTCAACCAATTCTAGGATTATATTATCAATCATCATGATCCATCATATTATTAAAATAATAATAAATTAAATAGCACATAAATGGCACACATAGGACTTAAACCCAAGTCCTCTCACATAATCAAGTACTCTCAACCATTTGACCTAATACTTTTCCACATTACAATAGTCAATATTTAATGACATAAAGGCTTCCACTACCCGCATTTATTAATTAATTATTTATTGAATTAATTAAATTTTGCGGGTCTTACAACAATAGTATGTTTGTTAAGAAATAATTGTCCAATATTAAACTCTTTTTCATTTTGCTACACCACTTTCTTGAATTGATTTTGAGGACATGAGAATCATGCATGTCAAAATTATGGATGATAACAAATATTATATATTCTCATCATAAGGAAAATCAAATCAAATTAGAGGTACCTATTTCTAGTGAGAGGATTACAATCTTTTATAAATCAATCTCACTCTAATTTCCATTAACTTCTTCAACATTATTGTAATGGTTTTTAGAGTTCCAGAATTGAGTAAGTATTCGTGAAATTTTTCTATTTTTCTTGAAATATGTATATCTTTAAGCAATATTAGGGAATTACATGCAAATCTTGTACTCCTTTTTTTTTTGCAACTTTTGGCAAATTCCAAAGTGAAAACAGGTAGTCTTCATTGAACTCGTCATCCCACTACATGCTACCAATATTTAAGTGTTTTCATTAAAAAATATTATGTGCTTTAATTTTTTAATTTTGAATATTTTTTAACTTTGAAAGTAGATATACTCAAACACACATTATATGCCTTCCTTTATCATGCACTATGAAATTTTGAATGTTAAGGAATGGATACTTTGAGAGTGTGAAGAAAAGAAATATCATAGGTTTAGTTTGGACTCCTTATCACAACTTTCAGTTTCATTGCCAAATACACATTTAAATGGACTTGGTTTCAATATTCTTCTTCCAATTCCAGTTTCAATATTCATTGAGTACTTTTATATTTACAGGAGAACATAACACAAGAAATTAGTCAAAATATTAATTTTAATGAAATCTCAGCTGATGATTGTTTTAGTAAAGTGTTGTGAAAGAATCATCTTGGACGTGTATGTTGCATAGGACTAGGATGTCTTCATAGTGTTGCATTTCAGTCCATAACAAGATTTAGTAGTGAAGGGCACAATATCTCAAATTTTGATTTGAATGAAACTTCTCAATTAAAAGAGGAAGTTATTAATTTGATGGAAAAGTTAGCAACTTCTTAAGAAAATGTAAAGACATAAAAATGTCATGCTTGCATACATCCAAATGAAGAAAGAATATATTTCTCTTTAGTTAGGTGTATAATAAGGACATGAAGTTCCAAACTATATGGCTTCCATACAAAACAAAATACAAATGAAGATAAATAAAATGTTCATGGCTTCAAAATTGCGCTCAATCATATAAGTTAAATTATGCTGCAAATACACATGATATTAATCCCAAATGCATTTCAATAGATAACATTGTTCTTTAAAACACATAACGTGCTAAGCAAATCAGCTACTAAGCATTTCAATAAATAACATTGATAAAGTATTGTTCTCTCCTACATATTCCAGTGACCCATCATTGAAAAACTTTCCCCCATGGTGAAACACCACTTCAAAAACAGGCTCATTCATCTCAATTACTATATTTGTCTCTCTATATATCCCTATAAAATATGAAAGTGCCCAAAATATAAAACAAAATTTACATTCTATACCACAAACACACCACGACAAATCAATTTAAAATGGAGGACCACAACCTCACCACAGTCACCGTCACATATAATGGTGAACCACCATTGTCAACCAATTCAATGAACTAATACTGACTCCACCACATTACATAAAGAATTTACAACTTGAAACACATAAAATACACTAACCCTGAACACAAAAATCACCAGAATCTTCAAACACTTCTAAAACCCTAAAATAACCATACTAATTATTTATTAATAACAACTTCAGATTTCATTTTCACATACTAATCGCACTAAAACCCCAAAATCTTCTCGTCGTGTTCTTCTCATGTTGTTCTTCTCGTCATATTTTATCAACAACACAAAGCCTCTTCCCTAAACCCTAAACCTTAAATCCTAAAGGGTAAAAAATTCATGTTGAATGAGAAACAACTAATTGTTGCATTGGAGAATTGAGAATTGATTCAACTAGAATCAATTCTCCAACGTTGAACCAAACACAAATCAGTTAACGATTTAAACAACATCAATAAAAAGACTTGATTGATGCCCATTATCCACTTTAGGGATCAAATTGACATTTTTTTTTAAAACGGGTACCAATTTGACACACTACCCCAAAATGGGACTATCCGAGTATTAAACCTAAAAACAACAAAAAAGAAACAATTAAATAAGTGCATAAAATTAAATAAGTAAATATTGTTCCCTTCTCAAAGCCTATTTTGACAATAAAATTCCTCCTGTAACATCCCAATTTAAGATGTCACAAATAGTTGTGAAACATACACTTCATACAAAACCACAAGAATAATAAATATATAAATAAAACTTCGATAATATTTCAAACAATTAATTCAAAATAAAGTTGTCTAGGAGTTTTAAAATAGTAACAGTAAATAAATAAAAAAAATTACATCATTTTTCTCATTTAACTTAAAATCAAACAAGAAATAAACCACGAGTTCTTCCCACACTCACGTCAATCTACTCTCGTTCGAAAACACCTGCATTATTACTTGCTCTCGTATAACACACACGTCATACGATCATCGCATACACTACAACACACAAAACAGGGTGAGCTAATTGTAGACAATTGTTGTATATAAGGATTTAACAGAAAAAACAACACAAATAATATACATATCATTACATCAAACCAACTAATTGCAGACAATTATTGTATATAAGGATTTAACAGAAAAAAAACAACACAAATAATAAACACATCATTACATCAAACCAACAAGATATTTCAAAGTGGTAATCACTACCACTCTCCAATTGCCGTCACTTGTCTCCAGCCACTATAACCCATTCCCTAGAACCATTTGATTCGAGTTGTCTTGCCCTCGCAGCAAGGACCTGTTTCCCCTATTCCTCGACTACTTATGAGTAAAAACTTCGGTGAATCGCTCACCGAGCACTATACTCGGTTTCGAGCCGGAACTAAGGGTGAAACATTTTTCCCCTCTCCACTGCCTCGCGTAGGCGAGAGAGTACAATACTTAAACTTATCCTCTACCACTACCTCGCACAGGCGAAGATGACCTCTTTCCACTGCCTCGTGCAGGTGAAAAAATCACTACTAATATCTAGGTAAGACGAGAAAACCTTTTCCACGAGCTGTTCCATATTTCTTTCTTCTCAAAGTCATATGTTAAGTGAAACCATATGCCATCCACTGCAAAGTCGAAACTAAAACCAAAATTTGACAACCTATTAATTAGGCATTCCTAGAATATAATAAAATAAAATCCCTGAAGTATGCTTTAGATCTAATGCCAACTTTATTCACAATCAGAAAAAAGAATTATATATTATAAACTTATATCTAATGCTTCCCAAACAATTAGTAATCGTTAAACTAAAATAAACCTTAAAATTTTTATGTGCCTTATATATTATAACAATACCATAACCCTAGCTAAAACAAAACATAACTATAAGCAGCTTAAGTCTTATATATCTAGCAGTAGAATTTTAAAACTCCAACACCTACCAACTTACTAAACCCCGAAAGCAAAAGTTTTTTCACCCTTCTACGTTTTTTTATTGTTGTCCTGATAATAGTAATGTCGTGGGTCGTAGCCCTACTCTCCTTATGTACCAAAAAGTGAAAAGTCTTGTATACTTTTGTACAACTTCTCTCTCCTATAAACGAACTTGACGCATGTAGTGAAAAGGCCAAAGAGAACTTATTGTAAAGGTGAACTCAAAATAGCATGAAGAATGAAAACCCAGGCTATATGCAATGACCACATGGTCTCCTAGCAATCCCAACAAAACGTAAGGTAAGAAAAGGGAAGGCCCCAACAGTTGTCCAAGCACGTGCACTGCCTCCCAACGGAAATCGTGGACGTACCATGACTAACGAACCCAGCCTATATAACGTAGAGTTTGAAACCCACAAAATTGCCCCCACCAGGTTAAAGTTCTTAAGAATCCTAACTCTGAATGCTACCCACCTCCGTAGTGGAACTAATCACACAATGAAAAAAAAAAAGTCGACGCACCACCAACTGTTAAAGGTTCACGAAGGAGAAAAACTATGGCCTCTAGAACGGAATGAAACTCACACACTTTCACGACAGCATGAGAATAAAAGGATCGTGGTTTACCAACATCAAAGCAAGTTTGAAAACCAGAATACCAACATCAAAGCAAGTTCAAAAGCCAGAAACTAACAAAGGTAGGATACCATTCATCGTCATTGCATTAACACATTCTAAACATTACAATTCTCACGCATAAGACCTTAATGAACAAGGAGAAAGGACAAGAGTAGCACCCCATACCTAGTGGTTCAGTAGTTCCTCTTTCTAACCCTTCGTCTCTCATTCTCCTCGCGTCCCTCTCTGCTCTGGTCGTTTGCTTATATTTTTTCTTTTTCCTTACTCCCCAACTCCTAAAACTTATTACCTAGAAGGTCCTTAACCTAGCATTCACTCAGCATTATTTCCTTCCTTTTTATATGGTTACTCACATTAACTAAGGAATTTGCGGTTAAAAAACACAACCTGGCCATTTCTTTCCCTAGTATGGCAATGCCAACCAATCTTCTCATAATCAAAAACTAAAACCTAAAACCCTATTGATGAACACGTGCCTCCCTAACCCAAATGAAAAAAAGAAAGAATAAAAAAACATACAATTAATGTTTTCATTGCACGTGCCCCAAAATAATGAAACTAGAAAGAGAGAGAAAAACAACAAAAATAAATCAATCCACATACTACCTAGTTCAAACCCAAGCCCCCAAAGCACCCAACTTACACCACCAACGATTAAAATACAACCTTACATATGATACAAGGTGCACTACTAAATTATAAACACATGAATGTTGTATGCTATACATAATTAAATATATTTATAAAATCAAATAAGCAATAATTCTCATCAACCAATTATATATTTCATGTGTTTCTAAAATTTTATGTCCACGTGATCCTTACCCCAACAAGCATTCTCACTTTAAACTTCACATGAACTTTTTAATTTTTTTCCCCGGGTCTTAGACCTCTTATCATTTGCCAATTTTGTTGGATTTCTTTGGTTGGGTTTTAATAAATACTTTGCATTTAACTTTATGAAATTCTTCATGAAGCATAAGATATTTGAACATATGTTTACGAACATAATTTTCAAATTATAGTGGCAAATCTTGTAATAAAATGACTTTCAAAGTAAACATAAGAAATATCTTTATAATAATAATAAATATGCATAGGAATAAAAGAATGAAATATAAATTCTCACGAAATGATTTTCTTTGGATTTATAATTGGTCAATTTTATATCGAAAAGAGTAATTTTTGCTTGTTTTTGAAGACAACTAAAGTACTTCTTTAAAGAAAGTTTTGCATCTTCCTTTAAAATAATTATATGAAATAAAATTATTTTCTATGTACCAAAACAAAAATGTATTAATCCCCTTGGAGACCGTACAAATTTCGAAGGTGAGACCAACCTTTAATAAGAGTCAGGTAGTCTAAGTCCATGTTATTAGACATAACATTTGTGTTTCTTTTATTGTCAACGAAATGTCATTAGGCAGGACAACTCAAGAGTTTGGGAGGTTTAAAACAAACTTAAAAAATGAGGCTTTTTATTTAAAATTATTTTTTGAGTTTTTTTTTTTATGAAAAAGATGAGGCCTTTGAATATAATTTGATGAAGAAATGTGCCTACAATGTATATCCTTACAAAAATCTACATCATTGATTTTAATAGAACCTTTTTCAAACAATTATTCTATCATCCACAAAAAGACTAAACCTTAATCTAATTAATAGTTTTGTAGAAAAATTTTAGTTCCTCGTCAAGATATATGGAAAAAAAAACTCTCAAAATCTGTAAATCTAAAAGTATCGAAAAACAAAACTAAGCAAAAAAACCACATTTCTAATTTTAATATAAATCCAACAAACAAAATAAAAAAATAGCAACACAAATATAAAGAAAAACATACTAAACAGAAATGAGGATGAAAAGATCGATACATACGAACAACATGATATTCAAATAATGTAATCTGCCAAAATCCTAAAAAAAAGACTATAGATTAGAAGAAATCAAAGAGAGGCAATAGAAGTCACATAGGGATAAAACAAAGAAAGTAGAATCAAGATTGGTTATACAAAAATAAAGATAACTAATCATTCTCTTTTTTGTAAACAAAATTATAGTTTACCAAAAAAGAGTTTTAACTCATAAAATATCATTTTTAATACCACTAAAAATTAACAATACACTAATAATAATTTAATTAAATATCATTCTCACATATAAACTTATAATTAATTTAATAAAACTATATTATTAATAAATTATTCTTTTTGAGACTTTTTTCTTAAACATAATTTTATAATTAATTTAATAGATATATATTAATATAAAAAAAATTTAAGCTTTTTTTTCTCTAAAATATAATATTATAATTAATTTAATATAAAAATTATTAGTAGTAATAATTTTTTTTCAAAACCTTCTTTATTAAGACATAAAACGAATGTATTATTTACTTTATTCTTGAGCTCATCGTATTATTAGGATCAAACTCTAATAAAAAAGCAAGCGCAGATCCATGATCCACGTGTGTAAAATCTGTCTTCCTTTTGAGTTTTCTTTGTTTTGCATATTTTATTTTAGACTTCGGAAGAATAATGTAATAATGTATTTTGGAATTGCTATGATTTTTTATTAATAGAATGTGTATAACTTAACTTTCAGCTTTTGTTGACAAACCATCACTCCTACATACTCAATAATTAAGAAATATTTCCTCCGAAAAAGCAGAAGAAAAGTTTAATACATGGCTACTCTTATTAAAATATTTTTTCTTTATTATACGGGGTCCAGAAAAAAATTTAATTGAAAGAAACTGACTAAAGAACATTTTCACCGTCTTCATTTCATAGATTGGAATCTCTCCGTAAATTGAGAGAAGAAAACATAAATATAAATATATGTAAAAATCTGAAACAGTTTTAAGATAACGAAGAAAGAAATAATATTATTTAAAAATTGCTAATAGAAAATAAAAAGTAAAATAACAAAAAAATGCGATACGAATTGTAAGTCCATTTTTCAATTTCTAAGTGTATGGGTCTCGCCTTTACGTAGGTCCACGGTCAATCCACTAGGGGGACTCCAATACTTTGCCCAGTCTCCTCACAATCTCACTTTACTCTTTTTCAGAAAAATAGTTTCTCTCCTATCTCTCTCTACGAAAGCAGAAGCTCTACTAGGGCATATAGAACCTTCCACCCTCAAGCTAGCTTAGCTTGTTTTACTACCAAGTAAGTTACTCCTTGAATCTGTTGTAGCCTTCTTCCCCCTTTCTCCTGTTGGGTGATTTTGTTGCGTTTGGGGTTCATCCTCTTACTCTCGTTTTGGGTTCTGGGGTTTCTATTTCAGCTCACCATCTTAGTCCGTGGAGCTATTGTGCCTAGGTTGCGTTCTTTGAGTTGTTGCTCCTTTTCTTGTGACTAAAAAGGTAAGGGAAGCTAGGTTTTAACTGTTTTAAGGCATTTCTCCATGTTTTTGGTTTGATTGAATACCTTGGATGCTTGAAGGATGTTTGGGTCGTATGAAACTGGTTTGTTTGTGTTCTGGTATGTTATTTTTGGGTATGTGTTTTTGCTGCATGCGCGTAACAGTGGCAAGTACTGTCATTCTCGCCCAAGCGAGCTCGTCTCGCCTAGGCGAGAGTAGCTGAGACTCGCCTAGGTTCTGCTCGAGCACCTCGCCCAG
Organism: Vigna unguiculata; assembly: GCF_037176805.1. NCBI lineage: Eukaryota > Viridiplantae > Streptophyta > Magnoliopsida > Fabales > Fabaceae > Vigna > Vigna unguiculata. The sequence continues at coordinate 22,009,609 of NC_140796.1, forward strand.
GCGAAGGGCTCTTGTTTTGAGCGACGCATTGTCTCGCTCAAGCGAGAGTGACTCGCCCAAGCGAGCTCTCGAAGAAACCTGGTGTTCTTTGCTCGTGTTCTCGTTTAGACGAGGAATCTGTGTTTTGGGCGAAGAGCGATCTCGCCCAGGCAAGATGGGCCCGCTTAGGCGAGGACTCGCAGAGTGCTCACTGTACTACTGTTTCAAGTCTCGCTCAAGCGAGAATGCCTAGCTTAGGTGAGATCGTTGATGTCGCCTGGGCGAAGGCTTTTAGCCTAAGCGAGAATAATGCGAAATTTCATTTTTTTTATTTCATGTTTCTGTTGTGGCTGAATATTATTGTGAATATGCATGTGTTATTGGATTTGTATGAAATGAAAGTAGCATGTTTGGATTAATGTATGGCTTGGAAATGTTGGATGGTGGTATTGTGGCATGAGAATTGGATGCATGAGATAAAGGTGATGGTTGGTATGAGAGACATGAAATTGGTATGAGCAGTGGCGGAACTTGAAGAAAATATGTAGGGGTGCCAAATTAGATGTTTTATAGATAATTTTTTTAATTAAAAAAATTATTTTCTTTATTTAAATCATGCAATTCAAACTTTTCAATTTTTAATTTTCTTAATTTGTTGAATTCACATAAATGAGTATTCTAATTTTTATTTCAATTCAAGAGTATTCAACTAATTTATTGTATGCAGTTGAAAATACAAAATATCAACATTTTATAATGTTAGGTTATAGTAATTTGAGAAAATATAATTAGGGTTCATGCCAATTTCATACCAAAAATTCCTAAAATCATAGTTAGGGTTCATACTAATTTGGGGAAACTTAATTTGGGAGAAAAATCATAATGGAAGAATCATAAATCTAACATAGATATATCATATTAGGATACTTATTCATGAGATCGTGTGAGTATGCATATTTGTCATCTTTGTTCTCCAATTTCTTTTTCCTAATCTGTCTTTCTTTTATTTCATACCTTTTTATGACTTGTTGTGGATAAACCTTATAATGATATAAAACCTTAATCTCTTTAATCCAGTTATTAATCCATCAAATTAATTTTTATTTTACTTTTTAAACAATATATATATATATATATATATAACTTAATAAAAGTAATAAAAATTATATATATATATATATATATATATATATATATATATATATATATATATATATATATATATATATATATATATATATATATATATATATATATAATTAAGAGTTTGGGGGAGCCATGGCTCCCTTTTGTCCCAACCAAGGTCCGTCATTGGGTATGAGATAGGCGTAATTCCATGAGTCTCATGGGGAGATCTCATGGTGGTGTGTAGTTTATATAATTAAGATAAGGATAAGGATCGCATCCCGAAACTCTAAAGGATCAGTGAGTCTCATGTAGAGCAAACTGACCCAAGTGATGAGAGTAGCGGGATGCCCTAGTCTTTGGTAGGATAATGACCTTAAATGCTTAAAGGCTAACCTTGTGTGTGGTAGGGTGAAACCCATTGGCAATGGCTCTGGAGAGTAGTAGAGGCCACCATAAGTGCAAGCGTCCAGGGAATCTGATCTTATTATATTTATCCGGATAATGGAGTCATAATGTCCTGCTTGCTTGCCATAACATGATTCAGTGTGCCTAATGTGTTGTATACTTGGAATTGTTTTAAGTACTTGTTATAATATGTTCAAATGATTTTACACTACTTATCCTTTCATTTTCGTGTTTGTGCTTGTCTTTCTTTTTCTTTTGCGATGATCACCTCTTGGTGGGAGCAAATGAGAGAAACATTCAAGGTGAGTTTGGTGGTAGTAGTGGTGTAGCTTAGAGTATCCTGTTTTTGGTGGCTCTTATGAGCAGTTTCACGACCATGGGGCCTTTTTGTAATAGTTGTCCTAGTGGCAACCCCTTTTGCAAACTGTTATACTGTCAACTTTTAGATTCTATTTTGTTCATGGCATGGTAGTATGCCTAAGCTTCCTTTTCCAATACTCTTACAGATGACTGTATCAATTAATTTTTTTATGCTTCCTGTTCATCTGATTGCTCCTTTAATATTATAATTTAGTGATACTTTATTGAGTAGATTTATTCTATTTAAATGGGATGTCACATAAATTATTCCAATATTGTTCGATTACTTAAACTAAACATATCAAATTATTAAATAATATAATTCTTTTATGAAAAAATATTCTAGAAGACGAATTATTTGAAAGGCTATTTGATTTATATTAAATATGTGTTATTTTTCTATCATAATAAAAATTAAGAAAATTATTATTATATTTATGAAATTAAATATAATTAATTTTAATAATTTTATTATAAATATTATTTATCCATTTTATACGTAGTTTTATAATTAAAAATCGGTTAAGTTTATAAAAATGATGAAATTGAAAAAAAAAAGACTAAATTTAAACAAATGATAAAATTATTAAACTAAATATTTTAATTTAAAATAATTTTTAATTAAAAATAAATTTGGAAAATAAATATGAGTACCAAAAAGAAAATAAGGTACACATATTTACGAGTTCCTTTCGAGAAATAAGACGACTATGGAGTATTTATTTTTATTTTAAATAAGCTTATTAAGATTAATGTATTATATAAAATAATTTATTTTAAAATAAATAAACTACAATTAGAATATTGAAAAGTGTATTAACAGGTTTAAACCTTCTAAATATAAGTTATATAAATTATATTTGAAAATAAAACATTGTAACATGCAGGAACCGATCCACGGCAAACCCATTGCGCTAGGATTAGGGTTTAAGTTCCATTTCCTTAGTTAAAACCCCAGAAAAAGAGACCGCCAAAAACCCTACACCCGCCATGACACGCTTGTCCCGGTCCTCCGCACCGCGCCTCCTTTACGCGCTCTGCTCCACCGCGTCGAAGTCACCGGCGGCGTTCCTCCTGGGCGGCTCCTTCCAGCTCCGGCACTTTTCTGCCGGTAACGCGGCGCGTGCGAAGTCGGAGAAGGATCCATGGTGGAAAGAATCAATGGAGCGGCTCCGCAACATCGGTATCTCGGCGCACATCGACTCCGGGAAGACGACACTGACGGAGCGGGTTCTTTACTACACGGGTCGGATCCACGAGATCCACGAGGTTAGGGGCAGGGACGGCGTTGGCGCCAAAATGGACTCTATGGACCTGGAGAGGGAGAAGGGAATCACAATTCAGTCTGCTGCCACATACTGCACTTGGAAGGACTATAAGGTTTGACTTTTTTGCTGTATACGTCGCCGTCTGTTGGATTGAAGTAATTAAATAAAGTTTGGGGAGTTGGCTGTGCTATTTGATTTCTAATTGAATTGAATTGGATTGAAATTTGAGGTGTTGTTAGTAAGGTTTTGAAGAAATGGTGGGAATTTGGATTATATGGTCGCAAGGGTCTGGTTGGACATATTTTTCCATTAGGACTTAGAAAAAAAATTAAATTAGTTTCTAGTAGGGTCAATTTAGCTTATGCATAAGCTAATTTGTTGAAGTTCTCACATATATCTTCTTTCAATTTTAATTTTTAACTTGTGGAATAAGCTAATTTTAGCTTATGAAGAAGTTAATTTCTTCTTTTTTTTTTGTTAGAAGTCCTTATATGTAAAAATATTTATACCGTCATTCAATTACAGATTGTATAGCGGTGTTGACTTTTACAATAACTAATGGTTTAAGATTCTGATTGGTTGAAAGACTTTAAAAAGGATTATAGTGACAATGTGTATAATTTAAGTTTTTTTTTTTTCATTTCTAATAAAATTGGAAGAGATGAAAGAGTATGTGACGTTAGCTGAGTTCAAATTGAATCGAATTTGAACTAATGGGAAACAACAAATATTAAAGGAGAATTTAGATTTATCCATTAGAGTGCTGCTGTTGCTACTAATTTTATTATCAGTATTAATTATTATGATTACTTATTGAGTTTTAATCAATTTTTATGTGGTGGTAGTGAGGTTATGGAGTAACAGGAATCAGAGTTTGGAATTTGGCTGTTGTTGTTATTATCAATATCAGTGTTAGTTGTGGTTATGATTATTGATTACTTATGAAAAATAAGATTGAAAAGTTACTCTGTCTCCTGTCGTGCATGATTAAAATGGGTGGGGAATATAGTGAAACCGAAAATTGGTGTCAAAATAAAGCGAATTGTATCTTGAAGTCAATCAGAAATGTTGAAAATTTGATGGACAACTTGTTTTTCTTGCTTGTAGTTTGCCTATAAGGTAACTGATCTATTCTTCTAGGCATTTGAGAAAATGTATTTTTTTTTCTTTGTCTTGCATATAATTTATATTTTATATCTTGGGTAATGTGTTGTTGCAGATTAACATTATTGACACACCTGGTCATGTTGATTTTACCATTGAGGTTGAAAGGGCTTTGCGTGTCCTTGATGGTGCCATTCTCGTTCTTTGTAGTGTTGGCGGGGTGCAAAGTCAGTCCATTACTGTTGATCGGCAAATGAGAAGATATGATGTTCCAAGACTTGCATTTATCAATAAACTTGATCGGATGGGAGCAGATCCATGGAAAGTGTTAAATCAGGTGTGATTGAGATTTATGGAAGGCATTGTAGACAACACTATCTTTGTTTATGTGCCATGTACACAATTTTAGTTATTCTCCTTGTTAGGGGTACGAATTGATTATATTAAAGATATGCTTTGATTACATTAAATTGGTAGATATGATTTGATAGAGAAATATCTTACCAAGTATCTCCAATTATTTGATATTGAATTTTGTTCATCATTTATTGTATCCCTTTTTCTTTCTAAATAAGAATACCCATGTCTGTACCCAACGCATCGAATTCAATATATTTCTTCTCGGTCTCTCTTCTCAACATGGTACCAGAGTGGTACCATCCTCCTTGACCTATATCCTTCCAACACCCCTTTTACTGTTCCAGTGGCCTTTGAGAAAGTGGGTATTTTAATAAAGTTGGTTTTCAAATTCTCTCAAAGGTGTTTCTTTATAAACATTGGTCATGATTGAAAATCATCTATGACTCTATTTTTATACGCAGAGGCTATCCTATCTTAATATTGATTTTAGCATTATGCAAGTCAAACTTTTAGTTTTATGATTTATTGACCTCTAGATTTATTTTATACTAAACCTGTGCATTTTAAAAATTCTCTCTGCCTTATTTAGATTTAAAATTGTTACCTTTTTGAGACCATTTTTTGTTTTATTTTTTATTTTTTATTTTTCAGGCTAGATCTAAGCTTCGACATCATAGTGCTGCAATGCAAGTTCCAATAGGTTTAGAAGAAGATTTTAAGGGACTTGTTGATCTTGTGCAGTTAAAGGCCTACTATTTTCATGGTTCAAGTGGGTAAGTTTCAAAACCTTCTGCATTTTTTGTTCCTATGAAGAAGTCTCCTCTTGCATTCTTGTTTTACTTACACTACTGTTGCTTATTGCAGTGAAAAAGTTGTCTCTGAAGACGTGCCTGCGGATATGGAAGCATTGGTGGCAGAAAAAAGACGTGAACTTATAGAAACTGTTTCAGAAGTTGATGATAAACTTGCTGAAGCTTTTCTTGGCGATGAGACCATATCAGCTGCTGATCTTGAGGTGTGTAGAACAATTATTTTTTTCGTAGTAATTTTTGTTAAGTATTTGATTCATTGAGTTGCATGCATCATATTTATTCTACTAAGCTCTATCAGTTAGTTTCTTAGCCTGTTGTCTGAAAATATGGAGGACATGATGGCTTGAGCATCATAGATGTGCATAAAAAAAAATAAGGCATATATATATATATATATATATCTGTTAGCTTGTGATGGAGAAAAGGCATTATTTTAAAAGAATATCTATTCAGAGTCTCTATTTTCTCTTGATAAGTTTATCATGACACAGTTTAGTGCAGTCATCTGAAAACTATAGTAATATCTGTACATCAATGTTTTAGATTTGCCACTTGCTTTGCCCTTTGGTAAGAGTGAAACATGCTTTATTACAGCCAACAGTAGTACTACTCTCTCCTTTATCATTATCTGTGATAACAGAGTAAAGATGGGTAAGCGGGTATTCATGTATGGAGATAAATTTGAAAGGTTAACTAGGCATGAAAATGAAGTGGATTGACTTGATTACAAAGCCCCTAGTCTAGCGGGGAGCAAAAGTATTTATTTCCTAACATAAAGATAAGTCTAGGAAAAATAATAACAGGTTATTGATTTGAGCTACAAAAGTGACAGGTGTAGTGGTCAACATGCCTGCTTTGTGTTGGATATATTCATTATTCCAAGGGGCAGATGGGAGATCTTGTTAAGCAAGTTAGATGGGATAAATTTAGCACCCAAATATATATGGTAAATTTTGAGTCAGGTAGAATACGTAGAAGTTGACTCATTTGTTTTGAAAAAATATTTCACTGTAGCTGAGACATGCAGCTATTCTCACTTTTGTCTTGCAATTTCCCCCCTCATACATATCTCTCAAAGTCAAAGTATTGTGATCTTTTAATTTCTTATGTTTTATTTCTTTATAAAATTTATAAATGCATCAAATTTTAGTTCTAGAAATTATTATTTATACACACATTATCAAATTTTAAACTTGTCATTTAATTTATACATATCTCTATCTCCAAATACACACACACACACACATATATATATATATATATATATATATATATATATATATTATCTTCTAGAAATATTTAGTGTTACATACAGCATATGTTAGCCTCTATCCCTGACATCCTCCCTCAACGTTTTATTTTTGAATGGTTTCACTATTGTCACTTTATATCTTTTTGTGCGTAGGAAGCAGTTCGTAGGGCTACCATAGCGCAGAAATTTATACCCGTATTCATGGGTAGTGCTTTCAAAAACAAGGTAATCATTGAATTACTTTCCATTTGTGTTTTTTTTCCTCTGTAAAATGATGGAAGTAATTGCTTTCAGTTTGTATATTGATGCATAGTCATTACCTTTATTATTCCCAACCCTTTATCTAGTTAATGCAGTGATATTTTTTTCCCCATAAGTTTACTTAATGTTATGATTTTGGTGTAATTTAGTTTGGGTCTGTGTATTATGTTTGTAATTGAGGACTTGTTTTGGGAAAACAACTTAATTAAGGGCGTATAGATTAAGTGCATATCATATAAGTACTTATACATAAGTTGTTTATATAATTGAAAAGGAAATATCTAAGAGAAACTGATGTGATATATTTTATTATTTCTATCTAGTATAAATATGAATGCAAAGGAGCCTTTATAAAAAGCTACCCTTGAAAGAAAAAAGACGAAAACACCCTAGACAGATTTACCAAAGGGGACCGCTGGAAATAACAAAGCAGAGAGAGAAACAGTGTAACAAAAAGACAGATAGATAAAATAAATTCTCTTATTTTCTTTTATTCTAATATATTCTAATAAAATAGAGTACAACTTTTTTCATGTAAGTTATAAGTTGTTTCCATTAACTATTCTGGGTAGCTTATTGAATTAAGCTAAAATTTAACTTGTTGACATATCATAAGCTATTTTATATGTTTTCCCAAATGCTTACACTAGTAATTATGTCACGAGTCCTAATAAGTTGCAAGTAAGCTCTTTCAAATGCACCTTGAATCCATCTGAAGCTGTCTTGCCAGCAACCTAGTGTGATACACATTCAACTACCATAGTGGTGAGTGTGTATATATGATCCATCATAAATGTCATGTTACATTGGGCTTTTTGGGTCTGATAACATTTTGGACCAAAGCCTAACTTAAATTCTGATTACCTTATGACCTTAATAATTAATAATATAATTTTTTAAATTAGCTATCATATAAGTCATTCCCTTGCAGTGGTTTTGTAGTGGAATTTTTTACTTATGTAGTCACATTACAATATCCTCCTCATTTCTGAGCATCTCTGATCTCTTATCTATTTCACTTTTGAAAGCTGGGAATATATATATTTTTCTTTATAAGGGCTTTGTTCCAGAAATTCTGACATTTTTTTTTTTATTTGCGTTCTGTTAATATTTCCCCCTTTGCATTTATCGTGCTAACACAAGTGCTATGTTGCTTGTATTGCCCTTTTATTATGTAACACAACGAACATTCTTTATGCTTTCTTAAATTGATACTCAATATTGATTGTGTAAATGATAATATTTTAATTATCTATGCATCCAGGAAAGTGGCCTTGCTCTCAATTCCCATGCATTCAAGATTTCATCCTACTCGTTTGTTGTTAGTGTTATTACCTTCTATCTCATATTTTTTATTTTCTGTTGCTGGTACAGGGGGTGCAGCCACTTCTGGATGGTGTACTTAGCTATTTGCCATGTCCAATTGAAGTTAGTAATTATGCCCTTGACCAAACTAAGAATGAAGAGAAGGTACCTGATTCATTGAAAATTGATCTGTCCTGGTTTAATAGAATGTAGTTATTGTGATTGTCATATATTTCATTTTAAGTTTTAAATTAAAGGCCATATTTTTGAATCATGAATTATAGATGTAATATTGAAATGATAAAATTTGGTTTGAATTTGTTCTATGTAATTAAATGTAACTCCATTCAAATAGTGAAAAAGTATCAATAGTGACATAATCATGCATGCATGTGATCTTTAAGAAAAATAACATAATGCAGGCAGTGTAATATTTTTTGTAACTAGCCAGGAAGAAATGCAACACCAAAATAAAAATTGTCATGACCAAGATTATATCATGGTAATAGTCAAATTGCTTTAGAATTTGAAAATATAACTCACTGTCTTTTAAAAGAAGACCAAATTAGAAACCTTTTAAAAGAAGACTAGTCTGATTCATGCAAACTCATCTGGAGATATACAGTCATATTGGTTTGTGATATGCATGCATGTTTCGGTTACTCTTTTTTATCTTGCTAGTTATCGAGTCATTGTAATTTTCTATTCTTGTTTAGGTTGAGTTGGCTGGAAATCCTGATGGGCCACTTGTGGCATTGGCTTTCAAGTTGGAGGAAGGGCGGTTTGGTCAGTTAACATATCTAAGGTACTTGTCACATTTGGAGGCTGTTAACCCATTTCAAACTATTTTTCAGCTTATCTTTTGTTTTCAATTTATGTTAACCTACATTATATATAAGTAATTGTCCGTTTTTTTTTTGGCTGAAGAATATATGAGGGTGTAATTCGGAAGGGTGATTTTATTGTTAATGTTAACACTGGCAAGAAAATCAAGGTAATTTTATAGCTCTTCACAGCTTGAACATTTTTTTGTCTTCATCACGAGTGTTTTGCCCTATGGATCTGAATTTCTATGTTCTATATTCATGTTATGTTTTTTTCTCTCCTCGTGTTCATTTTCCAAAATAGGTACAAGCCCGTTGAATATTTTATTCAAGATAGTTTTTTGAAGACCATTCTACAATAGTGTTAGTTCAAATCTTTTCTGTTGTTTTAAAATTAATTTAGTTTAATTTTAAAGGAAACCCTGTTGGTTCATGGTTTTAAATCTCAAAGACTAAGTGCATGGATTCAAACTTTTACTAGATACTGTCATACTAGCATTATGGACTAAGTTTTGAAGGAACTTATCCTACATTAAAAGGTATTTTATTGAATTTAGCCACTCATCTTACAATGAACCTCCCTGTATCTTCTTGTTGGAGGATGTTTAGATCTATCTTCCTCCTTTTCTTGGATTGGTTTTTTTGCACATCCAAAGACACCGAATTAATAGGTGGTCTGTATTAGAGATCCTTAAAAAACTAAAAAGTGCAACAAAGATTGGCCTGGTCTTAGTTTTTATTAGCCAAGTATAAGGCAGGACACAGAACAAAATGCTGCACAGTATCTCTTTAGTCAAGATCAGGTGTCATCGAACTTGTTGGTGACTGCCACAACAAGGCGGTGGCAAATTGGTTTTTGGGTGGTGGTCCATGGCCCTCTTCACATAATGGTGTCATGGAATGGCCACTTTTCCTGGTTTTCTTTTATTCTTCTTTTCTTTTATGCTTTTTTCCTCTTCTTTTTTCTTATTTATCTTCTCTCTTATTTTCCGGTAGTTTTCTTTTTTCTGTTGTTTTTTATCTTCTATTTTTATGTATGTTCTTTTGAATTTTCATTTTCATTTTTTCTGTTTTTTCTTTTCAATTTTTCTTTACTCTTCTCTGTTTTCTTCTTCTCTACTTTTCTTTCTGTTTTTTTTTTCTCTTTTCTATTTTTCTCCACTCTTTTCTGTTTTCTTTTTCTCTTTCAGTTTGTTTTTCACCTTTTCTGTCTTCTTTTTTATGGTATTCAACCATTTGTTTTCCTTTTAGTTCAACAAAACCCTAAATCTAATGGCAACAACTGAACACGCCAGTTCAAGACCATCTAATAGAAATGACAGGGTTGGAAATATTGTCATCCTTCGGATGAATAAACCTAAACACTACAATTTGTAATAATTGTGAAAAGTTTATGTATGGAGGAATTACACGAGCCAAAGAACATCTAATGGAAAAAAAGGATAATGTTGCACGTTGTCCCAAAGCTCCAGAAAATGTTAGAGAAGAACTCTGGAAATTAGTTACGGAGACTGCATTTTAGTTATCTAATGGCAAACTGGATTTTACTTATTTATTTACACACAAAAACATATATATATATATATATATTTATATTTATATATATATATATATGTATATATGTATATATATACATATATGTATATACACACACAGGGATAGATAGGATAGATAGATAGATAGATAGATATATTCTTTTTTTTTGGTTTGCAATGCTTCTGCCATAACCTATTATTGCATCTGATATATTTTCATAAAGGATTTTTTAGTAACCATAAAGGATATTTTAGTTACCGATATTGATAACGCTGGTGTAATTTCTCTTTTCCTGTATTGTATTCCAAGATTATTGTGAATTTGTGTCTGAATCCTTTCTTTTATCTAATGTAGGTTCCACGCTTGGTTCGGATGCATTCCAATGAGATGGAGGTTTGTTTTCAGAGTTTCGGTAGTCCTATTATGTTGGTTCCACGCTTAGTTTTTTTATTTTTTTATTTATTGAGCATAAACTGGTGGGGTTTTTTCTCATGGCTATATACTTCTGAAGAATTTGAATATATTCAGTTATTGTATGCCAATTTCTATGAACTTCTAATTGGGTTTTCTAACTATCTGTAGGACATTCAAGAGGCTCATGCTGGGCAAATAGTTGCTGTATTTGGTGTTGATTGTGCATCAGGTTATTCTTTTATCTTTGGTTTAACCTATATATATCTAGATTGCTGAAAAATTCCAAAATGTTTACTACTATTAATCGATTAATAGTTATTAAATTATCAAATATTAAATTTGATAATCATTTTCACTATGACCTTTGAGTACAATCACCCTGTGTATCTGCCCGTCAGCAGAATGATAAAAACCACTTTCTTTATGCCACTCCATTAATTCTTTTTGTCTCGTTTTATTTTCTTTTTTTGTGGGGATCTATTGTTTACATCATTTAATGTCAGTTAGTAGTGCTATTTTTTTAACTAAATTTTCTAGTGCTTTCTGGATTATATAAGCTGAAGATTTGTTGTTGTAGCAGTCACTTTCCATTTATTATTAATTTCTGGCTGTATTTTTGCTTCATTTTGAGTATATATTTCCTTAATATTTGTCTTGGTTATCAGGAGATACTTTTACTGATGGTTCAGTTAAGTACACAATGACTTCCATGAATGTTCCTGAGCCAGTGATGTCGTTAGCCGTTCAGCCAGTCTCTAAAGATTCTGGAGGCCAAGTGAGTAGAGTATTTTATCACATGATTGGAGTTTTATCACATGATTTATTACATGATTGACTTTCCCCTTGAATTGCTTACAGTTTTCAAAAGCTTTGAACCGCTTCCAAAAGGAAGATCCTACATTTCGTGTTGGCTTGGACCCAGAGAGCGGGCAGGTGATTTTTAATTATTTTATGATTGTCTTTGGAGTAGCAATGACATTATTCTCATGTTGGTATTAGTAAACTTCTGTTGTTAGACAATCATTTCTGGAATGGGAGAATTGCATTTAGACATCTATGTTGAACGCATCAGGAGAGAGTATAAGGTACCATTTTCTCCACATTGTTTTCTCGTTGATGCTTTGCAAATATTTGCTTCTTCTGCTGTTTAATTCATCTGTCTTTACCTAAGGTTGATGCTTCAGTTGGAAAGCCCCGTGTTAACTTCAGAGAAACTGTTACTCAACGTGCTGAATTTGACTATCTGCATAAAAAGCAAAGTGGAGGGCAAGGACAATATGGACGGGTTATTGGGTAAGTATTGACTGTTCATTCCTGTTTTATTTTCTGAAAGTATTATCTTTGCTTCAAGATAAATTTATGTGCACACGTTTGGCTAGCACTCCATATTCCCCCCACTTCTAACATCTTGTGCATTTGAACATTGAACTCTTCTTGGCTAAATATATGAGTAGTATTCTTTTTCTCACATAGGACCTTGAAGATTCTTTGTTCTTTTTTCATGTGCTCATTAAAATCATAAAATAGTTATTCATGGATTATAAATTTTAAACAAAAATTTCCCAGTCAACTTTGTACCTGTGTAACAAAGCACCCACCCTTAGTTCCTTGCAGATTAAGTTCACTCTTAGCTTCTCTGTGGTGCTTGTCTATTTTTGAGTGATTTCTCGGTTGGATTTTCGGAAAATGTCAGGCTGTGCTCACTTGGTGTTGATTTTCTATTTATCTTGCATTAAGATAGTCAAACTATAGGAAAGAGAGAGACATTAAGTTGAAATCTTACGTTTTGAGACACAATGGATGCTTTATTTATATTGAGAAAAAAGGTATCAATAAATATAATAAATAGAAGATATTTGATATCCTCTAATAGTAAAGATATGATATGAGAATAAATAAAAATGTCTAATATATATATATATATATATACACACACACACACACACACACACATATATATAATCTAGATACGTTTGATTATGCAGGATCTGCTCCTTGTTTCTATAATTATAGCAAAGATATCAGGAAAATGTCTCATACTGAGTTCATGCGCTCCTTTCTCCTTTCTTGGTTAAAGCTGTGAAAATAAAAGGATAATACACAATTGGAGGGTCTTAATAGATCCCTCTCGTAACCTTCTATTTATAATGATAAAAACCGATACAATGGAAGATGAAAGATCAAAAGACTATCCTAAATACCTAGGTACAACTCATAGAGTGCACTAGACTTATAAGTACAGCTGGAAGTAGTTCCCAACACACCACTCCCTATTTTAGACTTAATAATTACTCTAACATACATAAATTTAATAATTACAACAAAAGCCATCTCCTCTCATAAAAAAGCTTATGAATTAGTAGAGTCTTGATAAAGTATAACAATATATTTTTAACACATTTAGGCTCTTGTAATTCTTGCACTGACCCTGCATTGTATAAATAGGTTTTTTACACTGATATTTTTTTGAAGTGGTCTATTCCCACTTTTGCCTGGCTGCTTTAGTCTATGTTAATAAGGTTTTGGTGACTAAAATATTGTATCCTTGAAATTTGTTTGGGAGTTTGGATTTGTTAACGGGTTCACAAAATTCTTCAGTATATGGTTCAGGTGCTGGGTATGTGACCTTAACAAGTATTGGTATGAGGGGATATAGATAGTTGGTATGCAATTTTAATTTACAAATTGGAGATAACATTGAAAGTGCTGTACAGAGCTCTATAACACCAATCTTCAATTACCACTAAGTTAGAGAAAATAAAACTCAGCAGCATTTACTGTTCAACTTCCGTTTCCATCTTCTTTTACTATGCCTAGCCTAACCACTACCCTGCCTTACACCTTTCTCTTCCCACTGCTAGCTATCTTTCCTATTCATAAACAAATTAGTTCTCAATCTTTTCCACTCAAAGACTAATTTGGGCCCCTCGGTTGGTAAACAAACCTGAAATTGGTATGCACTAACCAATACATGGTTCTGTACTAACCTGAGCCGATTATGTTTCTACAATTTGGGCATTATTATAATTAAATTCCTTCCTGGTTTAACATCCAATACTTCTGTTTGGTGCTGTTTGTAGGAGTCTTGATCCTTTTATTCTGTATGTCATACTATGTCTATTGTCTTTCAATACATTACTGGCTTAGAAGGCAAAAGAAAAATGGTTTATGTTGGAAGTTCCACATCGATTAGAGATAAAGTCAATTTAGTGTATATATATGTGGGTACAAATCTCATAATACAAGCTGGTTTTGTGGGGTTGAGTTAGACTTAAGTCTACTTCTTAACATGGTATCAGAGCCATCGTTAAACTTTATCCTAGCGAGATTTGTTGTTTGTTGGACATATTGTTACCCATTAATGTCAAGTCCCACGCTCAAGATGTATATACCTCATGTGGGTGTGTTGGAAGTCCCACATCGACTAGAGATAAGTTTAATTTAGAGTATATATATGGGTGCAAAGCTCACCTTAAAGTCGGTTTTGTGAGGTTGAGTTAGGTTTAATGTCCACTTCTTAACAATCTAAAATGAGGCTGCTTAAATTGAAACTTGTAATCTTTTTTATGTATTTTTTTTAAGATGTTCAGTACAATACTTGTGATGTGAAGCTTGTGTAAATAGATTAATTTTTCATTCAGTAAGTTTATGAGCTGGCATGCCAAAATATTTATATATGATATACATAATGTGGTAAAATAATTCTTATGATAGTACACTGTCCTCAAGAATTTATTTTGGGAAATGTGGCCAAAAACTTGTGTCAATTGGGACTGTGTTGTAAACTATGTTCATGCTTGATATGAATTATTTCCTACTAGCTTGACACTTAATTCTATATTGTACATATTTTACCTTTTCCTTGTGAACTTTGAGTCTATATGATACGTGTGATATAATACTTAGACAAATCTGTGTTTCTGAGTAAATATAAAATATATTTTAGAGCACCTGCATGGAATTGGAAAATCTATTTATGGTGTTTTACATATGAACAGATTGATGATATATATGTTAACTCTTATAACTGTTCAATTTGATAGAAATTATTTGTGGTTCCACTTCTTCTCTGATCTCCCTCTATGTCTTGATGTGTATTCTATTCAACGTGTTTGCAGGTATATTGAACCACTTCCTGTAGGGTCATCAACTAAGTTTGAATTTGAAAACTTGCTTGTTGGTCAAGCTATTCCATCAAATTTTATCCCCGCAATTGAGAAGGGTTTCAAAGAAGCTGCCAATTCGTGAGTAAAATGTTAATGTTTGCTTAATCATGTATTTTAAGGTCTAATTTCAAAGATAATTTTTGTGATTTGTCATGTAGTGTGTTATCTGTCCTCTATCAAATGACAATCTACATTTTTGTTTGGTTTATACAATTTGGTATGTCTTGTATGATTAATTTTATATTTGTTACGGCAACTCAATTTCTCTCTTCCACACAGTGGTGCCTTAATTGGACATCCAGTTGAAAATCTTCGAGTTGTCTTGATAGATGGTGCTGCTCATGCTGTTGATTCCAGTGAACTTGCATTTAAGATGGCTTCTATCTATGCTTTTAGACAGGTCCTTTTATTTCTGTTATCCAGAGTTCTTTTCCTAAATAACAATTCACACATTCTCCTTGTAATCATCTGTTGATTCATTCACATGCGATGGTCTAAATCTTTGATAATTCATTGTTATATTTTTAACAGTGTTATGCAGCTTCCAGACCGGTTATTTTAGAACCTGTTATGCTTGTTGAGCTGAAAGTACCAACAGAATTTCAGGGAGCCGTTGCTGGTGACCTCAACAAGTGAGTTTATACTTTTTTAAATGGATATTGTAGTAACATTTCAGAATTCTGACATACTTTTATAACTCATGTAAAGGAGAAAAGGTGTGATTGTGGGAAATGATCAGGAAGGAGATGATTCTGTCATCACTGCTCATGTAAGTGCCTCACAAGTTTCTTAATAATATTTTAACTTTTAAGTACTTTGTAGTTAGCTATGGTTGACCAATGGAGAAACAACAATAGCCGTGTCCCACTAGATGAGTACATGGACACATTCTCAGGAATATTATTCACCATGAGATTTCTTTTAATAATTTCATCTACTGTCCTTGATTGCATTTATCTCTTTTCACATGATGCAATGTAATAAGTATTTAAATTGCAAGGACAAAGAAACCAGAAATTGAGAACTGAATGCACTGATCCAGTTTAATTGAAAACAAGAAAATACAGAAGGATAGGAATATCCAACTGCCCAGAGCCAAGCTCCTAAGAAGCAATCACAATGGTCCCCCTCCAAAATGACCATCCCCTTCCCCCCTTTCTTCTCTCTCTTCTAACCAACTTATTCTTCCTAGTGTGCCACGTCATTCTTCCTAGACCGTTTCCTCTCATACACCCTGCCCCACCTATTCTTACCATTCTCTTCTTGGATCATGGGCTCTTTAAACCCAATTGTATTTGGGTTTGTATCAATACCCTCTTCTTGAAATAGAGCCTTGTCCTCAAGGCTGAATTCCGGAAATTGGTTGTGGATGGTAATCGTATCCTCCCAAGTCGCTTCCTCAACATCTTGCCCCTTCCAATGTACCAATACTTGTGTTTTGGTCTCCCCCCCTTTTGTGTTGTTCCTAGTCGCCAATATAGCCTCTGGTATCATTAATTCGACTCTGTCATCCTCCAGCCCTTTGGGAAGATCCTTCTCTACCTTGTATTTTCCTACTGCCTTTTTTAATAGGGATACATGAAACACGGGATGAATTTTCGAAGATGGTGGTAATTTCAAACGATATGCCACCTCCCCTATCTTCTCCACAACCTCAAAAGGTCCATAATATTTAGCATTCAGCTTTGACTGCACTCTATTCATGACAAAATGTTGTCTGTTCTGTTTCAACTTCAAAAAGACGAAATCCCCCACAACAAAATGCCTCTCCTTACGATGCTTATTTGCTTGATTTCTCATCCTGTCCTATGAGATTTCAACTGCCTCAAAGCTTCATCTCTCTCTACAAGGTCTTTTTGGACAGCCTCCACTCTCACTTCCCCTTGAACCACTTGAACAATCTTGGGTGGTTGTCGACCATACACCGTTTCAAAAGGAGTCATTCCCGTAGATCCATGGTAAGTTGTGTTGAACCAAAACTCAGCCCAAGGCATCCAAATCACCCAAGTCTTAGGTTGATCAGTGATGAAACATCGTAAATACGTTTCAAGACACCTATTGGTTACTTCCGTTTGTCCATCCGTTTGAGGATGGTAGGCTGTGCTCATTTTCAGCTTGGTTCCCTGCATTTTAAAAATCTCTTTCCAAAATACACTCATAAATAAGGGGTCTCGATCACTCACAATGGAATTCGGAACTCCATGTAGCCGCACTACCTCCTTCACAAAAATTTCAGCAAGAGTCTTCGCGCTATAAGGATGTTTAAGAGGCACAAAATGACAGTATTTTGTCAATCGATCTACAACCACCAAGATTGCTTCAAACCCTTTTGATCTTGGTAATCCCGTGATGAAGTCAATACTAATGTCTTCCCAGACCCTCTCTGGAATTGGTAATGGCTGCAAAAGACCACTAGGGGCTGCTGTAATATATTTTTGTCTTTGGCACGTGTCACAAGCTTGAACATACTGTTGGACGTCTCTCTTCATTCCTTTCCAATACAAATTTGCTGCTATTCTTCTGTATGTACGATAGAACCCTGAATGACCACTTTGAGGAGTAGCATGAAACTCTTCCAAAAATTTCGGAATCCAAACAGATTTCTCCGAAATGACTAGGCGATTTTTATAATAAAGTACTCCTTGTTTATAAACAAATCCCGCACAGAACTTCTCGCCACGTCCTTGCTGCACTTCTTCAATTATTTTTTGCAACCTTTTATCTGCATGTACTTTAGTATTGAGCTCTTGCCAATCCAACCATACTGGGAAATAAATCATGTTGTTCAGCCCCATTTCATCTTTGCTACGAGACAAAGCATCAGCTCCTCGATTCTCTTTCCCTGGCTTATAAACTATCACAAAATTGTACCCCAAGAGTTTTGCCACCCAATTTTGCTGCCCTCCCGTTGTAATACGTTGTTGTAATAATTGTTTGAGACTTTTTTGATCAGAATACACAGTGAATTTCCGCCCCAACAGGTAAGGTCTCCAATGCTGTACTGCAAGTGCCACCGCCATCAATTCTCGTTCATATGCTGACTTAGTTAAGTTACGGGGACTCAACGCTTTGCTGTAGTAAGCAACAGGTCTCTTGTGCTGCATTAAGATAGCCCCAATTCCTGTCCCGGAAGCATCACACTCCAAAAAAAATTCGTCATTAAAGTTTGGTAATTGCAACACAGGTGCTGTAGTAATCCTCCTTTTAAGCTCCTCAAAAGCTTCTTGGGCCTTTTCATTCCACTTGAATCCATCCTTTTTTGTCAACTCCGTGAGGGACCTTGCTACCTTACCATAATCTTTAATGAATTTACGGTAATATCCCGTAAGCCCCAAAAACCCGTGGACTCCCTTCACATTCGTAGGGATAGGCCAATCAATAACACTACTCACTTTATTTGGGTCAACCGCAACTCCTTGTATCGATATAATATGACCCAAGTATTCGATACTTTCTTGCCCAAACGTGCACTTTTCCTTGTTCGCAAATAGCTTATTGGCCCTCAACGTACTCAACACCTTTTCCAGCAATTGCAAATGTTCTTCCCAGCCCTTACTATATATGAGTATATCATCAAAAAACACCAATACTCCTTTCCTTAGCCAATTGCGGAATACTTCATTCATAAGTGCTTGGAAAGTGGAAGGGGCATTCATAAGCCCAAACGGCATTACGAGATATTCGTAATGCCCCTCGTGTGTTCTAAAGGCTGTTTTCGGGATATCCTCCTTTCTCATCCGCACTTGATGGTAGCCCGAACGAAGATCCAATTTTGAGAAGAATTTGGCCCCATGTAATTCATCCAAAAGCTCTTCTATCACTGGAATAGGAAATTTGTCCGGTATCGTGGCCTTATTTAGTGCTCTATAATCCACACACATGCGCCACTTGTTGTTTTTCTTCTTTACTAAAATAACTGGGCTGGAATATGCACTTTGGCTATGCCTCACATGACCCACCTCCATTAATTCCCTCACTTGTTTCTCAATTTCATTTTTCTGGTGATAGGCATAACGGTACGGTCTCACGTTAATGGGACCTTGCCCTGGTTGAAGGTTGATACTATGTTCCTTCGCACGTACAGGTGGCAGCCCCTTGGGTTCATCAAACACCTACGCAAAATTCTGCAACACATCATTTAGCACACGTCTCTGTTCTTGGCTCAACCCATCTTTTTTTATTTCCCTTTTTTCCTTCAACAAGCCAAACATTGACACCAACAACGAATCTTCACGAGGTGCTCCTTTTAACACTCTCTCTCCTTGATCCGTTTTGACTCTCATAATCTGCCTTTTCCAATCCACCGTAGTTTCCCCTAATGTGGTCAACCAAGACATACCCAATACCATATCCATGTCCTCCAAATCGAAGAGAAAAGCATCAAGTACAAATTCCCCTTCATCGAATGTCACCCTCATTCCGCGACATACACCTTGAGTTTCAGATTTATGCCCGTCTCCCATCAAAATTTTCATGTGTTGCGTCCTTTCCCATTCCCAACCCAAGGCTTCAACCAACTTCCGTGAGATAAAGTTGTGGGTTGCTCCACTGTCTACTAGAAACATCATTGGGATTTCACCCACCTTTCCTCGCAACTTCATCGTTCGTGGTTGTTCCTCCTTCCCTTTCGTCATAGAGTACAAACTCAATGCAGTACATGCCCCTTCGACATCGTTAACGTCATCTGCAGTATCTTCTATTATCTTCTCTTCATTTTCTTCGCATTCGACTCGTATCTCCTCATCAATCATTATGACCCGAAGTTGTTTAACGAGACACTGATGGAGCGGTCCAAATGAACCTCCACACTTAAAACATAAACCTTTTTTCTTTCTTTCCAACAACTCCGGATAAGAAAGGTGACGAGCCCCTCTATCCTTGGGCCCATTTTTGCTGTTCTCACCCCCATCATTTTGTGCACTTGGGCTTGACCCTTTTCCTCCCCAACTTCCATTATTCTGCCATGGGCCGGTTTTACCCAACACATGAGAAACGGGTCGAGTTCCAAGTTGGGTCTTTCCCTCTCCACGTGTCTCACCTCTTCCCTGCCACCCCCTGCTCCTACCATAGATTTCTACGTCAATAGCACGAGCTACATTCATCATTCGTCCCCTGGAAAGAGGATTCGCAACATGTATACTTCGCATCCTTGCCCGGAGTTCGTCCTTCAATCCATGTGTAAAGTACGAGAAGTATTGCTCATCTTGCATACTAGGCACCTGAGCAATCAGACACTCGAAGTTTCGAATGTAATCCTCCATAACCCCAGTTTGCTTCAACGAGGTCAATTGATCATAAACACTTCCTTCTCCCCTTCCACCATACCTCTCCAATAACTCTCTCTTCAAGTCCTCCCATGACAGATTTTCATACTCATTTAACAGAGATTGAAAAAAATGTATCGTACCCCCTTCCATACAAAGTTGAGCAAGACTCACTCGAACAGCTTCTCGTGTCTCTTGAACGTTGAAATAAATTTCAGCCCTAGCAATCCACCCTGCTGGATCTTCCCCATAAAACGATGGTAACTCAATTTTCTTCATCGATTGACGAAATTCGTCCAAATCGTCTCCTTCGAGTTGTCTCAAACTTTGATTCCCACTGGACTTCACTGTTCCAGGTCTCGACTTTCCTTTTGTTACTGATCCCTGGCCTTCACCTTTTTCCTCAAATTCCTTCGAAAATGTTGACATGAGATTGAGCAGCTTCATCTGATTTTCAGCGGCCTCCTTACGTAACGTTTCCATTTGACTCTGGTTCTGCAATGATTGTGCAACAAGCTCCTCAACTACGGCTTTGAGCTTGGTTCTCAGTTGCTGGTTCTCCCTGAGCATTGTTTCTCTTCGGTGGCATTGTTTCCAGATAAAAGAATTATCCGGCAGGTCGGACCACTTAATAAGTATTTAAATTGCAAGGATAAAGAAACCAGAAATTGAGAACTGAATGCACTGATCCAGTTTAATTGAAAACAAGAAAATACAGAAGGATAGGAATATCCAACTGCCCAGAGCCAAGCTCCTAAGAAGCAACCACAATGGTCCCCCTCCAAAATGACCATCCCCTTCCCCCCTTTCTTCTCTCTCTTCTAACCAACTTATTCTTCCTAGTGTGCCACGTCATTCTTCCTAGACCGTTTCCTCTCATACACCCTGCCCCACCTATTCTTACCATTCTCATCTTGGATCATGGGCTCTTTAAACCCAATTGTATTTGGGTCTGTATCACAATGCGATCTACTATCCTTATTTGTCCCTTTAGTCTCCTTTGCACAACTTTAATCTATTTTTCATCATCTTTTCTTTGATAAGTCTCACAGCAACATCTATCATCAGATTCAATATTTTTCTTTCTTGTGTGGTCATACATCCATCTTAATATTCTGGTTTTTGCTACTTTCACTCTTGCGTACACTAGAAAGAACTTTTTGGAACTTAATTTATTCTGTGTTGTTCTTCTGAATGAGGATTTGTCCTGTTTTATCTAATCACATTTTAAACCATTAATACTATAAGTTCAGAATACTGATAATTTTTTTTTTGATAGTTTATTATCAGTAAAACTTGATCTTAGGACAGGGGCTTGACTTCAATATTTTCTTAGTTATCAAAATCTCATTCAATATCTTAGTAAAGCCAAATAATATTGTGTTTTCCTACATATTTTTAAACGTCAAGGGGAATATCACCAGGACTGATAGTTTTACCATTATCCATCCTCCTTAAGGTTTCTTTCCCTTCTCTATTTTGAATTCTACTATGGTAACCTAAGCATTTTTGGTCCTCTTGAATTTCTTACCCTTCAGTAGTAATACAAGCTGATTGTTGCTCATCAGCAAAAAGCTTATAAAAGTAGGTTTCCCATCTCTCTTTGGTATCATAATTTATAACCAATTTTTTCTTCATCCATAATACATTTTACTTGGTATCTCTTGATTTCCTATCCTATTTTTGTCAATGAATTCTGTTCCAGGATCTTGTTCTTCTCTCAACTTTTCTTTTCTTAATTTATTTTTTCATTTCTAGGCTTTGTAGACCTTAGTCAACTTTTGTTATTATTGCATTCATACAAGGCATTAACATGCTTCCTTTTGTGTTTTTACCTTTTCTTACACATTGATAAGCACCGCATTTGGGGAACCACACTCGAAAGCTTGTTATTAAGGGGTGGAGGGAGAATCAAGCACTTTAATACTTTATTGAATATCCCAAACTACTCAATCTGGGTACTTTCATCCCGTAATATCTAAGTCCTTATCATAGCACTCTCTGAAAAGCCAGTGTTCCAACAGTTTTCACTCTAACATCTAACTAGGTGACACTTCATTCACTAGTTGGTCAAAGCCTTCCGTATGTAGCCCTTTTTGAGATACCAACATGAACTTTGATAGATAAGCTCCCAAACACTTGGAGAGCCCACCCTCAAAAGATACCTTTTAAGGAGAGAGATCTAAACATTTGAGTAGTTCAACGAATATCCTATACTACCCGATGTGGGACTTGTGACTCCATAGTAACCAAGTCTCTGTCACATTTTCTCATTCTACCACATACACATGCATTGTTAGTCTTCATGGGTATGAATGTGTAACATGTTTTGGTGGCATCCAATATCACGTAAGACCCTGAAGCACGCATCAGGAAAATATGACTTTGGTTCTTGATGTGATTTTAGAGGATCCTCTGAAATTAAAATATGCCAACTAGCCGTGATAGTTTCTACCTTCTTGAAGCGTTGATTAATTAGTTGCTAGATCTTTAAACTACAGTTGAGAGCATACTCTAATGTTTAGATGCAATTATGGAGTTAACGGGGCCTTATAATCAATCTGCTTGTAAAATTGTTATTTCCGAAGATTGTACGTCTCCTTTGCCATGATTATTTACTGGTTTTATTTGTTATATTTTGTTTATAGCCATAACTTATTCATTTGTCATTGCTAAATAGGTTGCTGTTAATTATTTCAGGTCCCTCTAAACAATATGTTTGGGTACTCGACAGCTCTTCGTTCAATGACACAGGTGAATATGACGTCACTAGAGAATATTTCTTGTTTAAATGTTAATTTATATTTGATTTTTAATTTCCTGTTGGTTCTTTAATAACTGCAGGGTAAAGGTGAATTCACAATGGAGTACAAGGAACATTCACCAGTTTCTCATGATGTACAGACGCAATTGGTAAACACGTACAAGGGCAGCAAGGAAGCTGAATAACCAGCTTTTGTCGATGTGCACGGTCAAAATATTTATGACAACATCTATCCAAAAGGCTGGGGACAATAATATAGATAAGGTTTGTATCATTTTATTTGGCTCAACCAATTTTGGAAAGCAAATAAAAGTTGCTGTAATTGTGATCGGGTAGTTAAATGGTAGCTTCAATACACAAGTTACACAAGATCGTATTTATAGATGAAGATGCTCGTATTTGAGCTATTAGATATGTAACTTTATGTTCATTACCACACTTCCATTCCATTCCCGAATTTTGTACCTAAGTTACTGATTTGGTTTTAGGGAAGGTAGGCTTTTGATTGATGGGTTGGAGGGGAACGGGACAAGTGGGGTGGGGATCCCAGGAAAACCGTTTTACCGGTGATTTATTTAGAGTCTGGCTTTTAATTTTATTTTTAATGTTTAAGTAAGAAGTTCAAATGTTTGGTTTGATTAAATTTATTATTAGTATTTTTATTATTATAAATTGCTTTTATACAATTTATTTATTCTTTTCACTTGTAAGCAAGCCGGCTGAAATTTTATTATTTTATTATATCGTAAGTTTGTTGAATTTGTTCTGATATTTGCTTGTGAAACAACCTGTAATGACATTTAACATCACAGAATGAGGATTTTTATTTAGTGTAGGATTATTTCTAGAAAGGTCTTCTTTTTGAACCGAGAAAATTGTTGTTAGGTGTAGTGGTCTAAATTTAACAAATCAGGAAACTTGGCCATTTTTTCATTTTTTATCGGTTGCAGACTGAGACTCCCAGTGTTGGAAGAAAGTTGTTCTCACTCACTTCCATTTGTTAAGCTCAGTTTTTCGAGTTATTGCTAGGTTGTTGATTTAGACTTGGTGATTTTGGTTTTGTATTTTATCGTGACTATTTTAACTCTTGCTTTTATTTTGCTTCTCATGTTTCCATTTCTGTAAGGTTTATCGACTCTATTTAAATTAAATTTTCCATTTTAGTGTGTGGAATATAATATTTTAGTCGGTCACCCTGAACGTAAATAGAACAACTTGGTAGGGAAAATGTGAATCTCTTTGGTTGGCTCTTTTCCACGCGGGATTAGGAAATAACAAATATCCAATAAAATCATATGTGCATGAGTAAAGTTTCTTTTCACAATTTCCCCTCAAGCAAAATTTATTATATTATTAAATGTTAAATACCGCAATAGAGGATAATGGAACTGGCAAATACAATTATATGCAAAGTTACCCATTTTAAGTAATGTAATCATATTAATAATGATTACATAGATGGGGAGGGGAGGTGGATCACAATGCAGATTGTAACAACACCTTATGTGATATTATTAGATAAAGTATATATTATATAATTTCTTTTGGAATAAAGTTTTCAAGAAAAAATTTAAAATTTATGTAGTTGCAGTTGAATTACACTTACACTATTCCATCTTTATTACAAGTTCATTATAATAAAGAAAAATATCAAAAAAATTTAATACAAAATGCCTGAAGTAAAATATAGAGAAAAATCCTCCTACAGTTTGTTCCGTTTTGTCTCTATGCATCAACATGCTTACTTAGATTCACATATGCTTCTGTGTGACAAGTCATATGATCATTGCCAAACACAAACATAAAGAATGAGTTGAGAAAGAAAATAACATAACAAATAAATAATAGATTTAACCTTCACCTAATCCCTCTCATTCAGTTTTAATTCATCAACTACATTTCACATTCTACCTCAATCTCATAACCTATATGAGAAAGATTCATTCACAACCTTGGCCTTTAAGGATTATCATGCTCTCACGAACCTACCTGATTGTGGTCCCACGGACCTCTCCGCTTCTAGTCTAGCTCTACGAACCTACCCGCTCGTAGTCCAACATGTGTGAACACCTATTATGAACCTCCCCGCTCATAGTAGCCTCAAGTGTGAGCATGGAACATACAAACCTCCCCGCTCATGTGCCTACACAAGAGTACAAAAGATCCCTCTCCGTCTGCATCAATCATACATCTCACATCTTCGTTACGAACCTCTTCGCTCGTAACTAATCCAACATATCCCTGACTAAGTCATCAAGATCATCCATGCAAATCCATTTGCAACGGACCCCTGCCTCTATCACTTGGTGCTGCCTAAGTGCCGTCAGGCGAAAATATGCTCTAGACCGCCTGGATAATCCCTTGTCGCTAGGCGCCACACGACCAATGGCCCTTCTATTCGTGACTTATCGCTAATATAATATAAGTACATGAAGTGTTTCCAAATAGCTAACTCCTAAACTTTTAAAACATGCTAGCAGTCTACTAACAATAATAGTACCTGATGGTTATGTTTATTTTCCATAACTCAAACCACTACTAGTTTCATATAATCCATAATTCTAACTCATGCACCAATACATCCAAGTGAACCCATATTTATCATAGAATCATCTAAATTTTCAAGCAAGCCCCGTCTTCAATGCCCCACGATTTCATTTTTCCATTGAGCCAACTAAAACCTGCTACTGGTTGGCCGCCTTTCATTGCCTAGCGGCACACATATACTGCCAGGCGGTGCACTAGGATTCTAGATTTTCCAGATTTCCTTGCACTCATATACAATTATTCTGATAATCCAATGATACACAAATTCAACAGTAACATATTACCATTTCACATCCCTTTCACAAACCCTTAATGACCCTCATGTTCATCAAACCCTCAAATCATAAAATCAAAGAAAAAGGTAAGGATTATCAATCGATTATAGCAAGAAACATATCAGCAAGGACCCATAAATCGCATAACGCATCACGAAAACACCAAAAATCAAGCAAGAACACATTTTGCCAGTTCACGCCGCCTGATGATCCTTCCTTGCCGCTAGGCAGTTAATCATATAACCCAGAAAAATCATGAACAATGGTTGCATCGCCTGGCGGCGGTCCGCTAGGCGGTTTTTGGGCAGAAACCCAAAATTCACGAAAACAACTTAAATTGAATAGGAAATCAAACACTCAAACTATGAAATCATGCAGAACAATGTAATCGAAATTAAACAAGTATGGACAACTCCCCTTACCTGGTTTCCTTGCTCTTAGTGCACTCTCAATGATCCTTTCTCGTCCCCAATGCTTCAACCCTTGTTCCCACTCTAAGAAGTCCTTTCCAGCACTCCTTTTCTCTCCCTCAATTGAAATTTCGTTTCTTTGCCTTTCCTTGCTACCACACTTTATGACTCTTTGCTTTCTCACTCACTTTCTTCTCCCTTTCAATTTCCAGCCCCCAAAATAAATAAATAAAATATACTAAAACGAAAAATAATTAAAAGTTAAGGTTAGTGACCATCAACTTGTGCTTTTACTTCCCCAATAGCTGCCCTTCTGGTTTCTCAAAGGAGCTCTAGAGTTTCTAGGTTTTTTCCTTGTTTAGCAAAAACATTAAACATGAAAAAGAATAACTCACATCCTTCCACCCCTCAAGCATAAACACAACCACCAAGCTATCATATATTTCATGTTAAATTCATGCATATATACCATCTTAAGTCATACTTCCGCATTCACAATATATTTGTAATATAAAACACATTTAAATAAATACACAAATGACAGACACAGGACTCGAATCCCAATCCTCTCAACTTGACAAAGTAATAATGAATTACAACTAATGCCAAGAACCCGATGATCAGACAAAGATAATAATTAAAAGAGATAAATGAATTAGAAAAGTCCATACCACAATATTATGTTTTGCCAAGGATTAGTCATTTTATGAGAATTCATGATCCAAATTCACTCCTAATAGTTGTTGGATAAAAAGTCAAACATGTTTTGATTGAGTGCTTGAAAATAATAAAGCATACAACTTCAAACATGAAGAATTTGCTTAGACGTTAATCAAATCATGAGTACATGTATTTTATCTAACAAATAATATATCATCATGCAAAGTTTCATTGGTCTAATAAGTTATTAGTTAAAAATGATGATCCAATCATACATATAATAATAAAAAATTTAAGCTAACACAAATGCTGAATATTCCTAAAATTTAATGTAGGGAATATCTTCACCATCCTTTAAGATATTTGTACAAAATTTAAATTTCATTCAAATATCTTTTGGGATTTGATTCCAAGATGAAATGTCTATAACTTTATCTAACACAAATTATATGTTAATTCTAACCAAATTATCTATCTAATACGATATTTGCTTTTATCATTCTTTGAAGTAAAAAATAATGTCAACTACCAGAGGAATTTCATAAAAGAGAAGAGTAATAAATGTTGCGTTTAGTTGAATGAAGTGTATTTAGTGCTTCTCAATGTCAGAGCTTAATAGATGACAAAAAAGAAAAGAAACCATTTATTTGAGTTCAAAGCTACTCAATACGAAGAAAATGATTTGTAGTAGTTACTTCTTCTTGAGCCTATATAAAAGGACACATAAAAGGACACTTCTTGAGTAAGTAAAAATCCTAATATTTTGACCACATAAACATCACTTATCTTGAGCCAAGAATGGCTTGCTGAAAGAATACTTGACAAAAATGACTTATAGAGTGAATACTTGAATTACGTTAGAGCATGGAATGACTGAAAGTTAAAGGAGTTCTTGGATTGAGTGAGAGTGACTTATTGAAAGAATACTTGATTGAGTCAAAAGTGATTTGTTGAAAGAATACTTGAACGAGATTAGCTAGAAATGACTCAATCCATAAAGAATACTTGATTTATGGTTTTAAACGTTAGCCTACTTATCAGAAGATCACTGGTTGGTCAACAACTAGATGTAGTTTGTGTAATCAGGCAAACTACTGTAAAAATACTGAGTATCTCTTCTCTCCTTTATTTATTATATCTTATGTTATAGATGTTAAACTATAAAGAAGAAGGAAGAATAGTTAAAAGTCATCTTGCAAAAAAAAGAAATTGAAAAATAATCCAATCTTCATTCATGTATGTCTGATGCCACATTATTAAACAATAGAGGCGGAAAATTGCGTGAAGTTCAAAACACAACTTAACCATGATTTCTTGTGTTATTTCCTATTTTTCATAATTGGTATCAAAGTTTAAAGGGTTGAGCACCTAATAGTGCTAGAGGAAAAAGATTCAACAATTGTTAACTTGAAACCATAGTTGATTGTTGAAGGAACTTCATTTTTTAGCCCTTTTACAACTATGGGGAAGAATTTGTATACTAGAAAGGTAAAATGAAGATGTGCACAAAATTGACTTCCCCTAAAGGAGGACTAAGAGTAGTAAACAATATAGTCAAAATGTAGTCGAGTAACAAATCGAGGTATATGTTCAATGAATAGTGTAGAAGTTAACAACTACCAAGGATATATGAGATTCCCTAGTGTTAACTTGGAAGGGAATGAAAATATCCAACTCTGAAAAGTTGCCGTCCTTACTTGCCAATATAAGTCTTTCCCCATGGAGGATGGAGAATGTGTGGACGATTTATTTGGGAGAATGCAAGTTTTGCTGATGGTTTGGAAGCCCTTGGATAGAGATTCTCAAAGGAACAAATAAAGCTAAAGTTGATGGATAAAAAGCCTAACATTTGGGAGCCAAAGACAACAAGCTTATGAGAATCTTAAGAGTACATGGTGTGATGTGGCTCTAGAAAGGAAGGGGTGAATAAAGCCTACAATTGTAATAACCTTAAGATTTCACTATCTACGGATGCATATATTTAATATATTGACAATCTCATTCATATAAAGATAAATATAGTCCAACAGGGTCAAATAAGATGATTACAAGTTTATAGTTTAGTGTGTGTTGACTTGCATATCAAAGTTATTCCCTTTTAGAAATTTGACACAAGAGGGCTTGAGGTAAACTTTAGCTAGGAAAAGTTTGGTTATTAAGTAATCTTTCTGATTCACCTCCCTTTGTCTAGAAGTGAACTTTAGTTTCTTTTACCTCCTTAAGTCTCTTAAGGAATTCCTTTTGAAATTCAAGTTTTCTTTGTGCATAGCATATAAAAAACTTTAACAATGTCTAAGACACCTTCTTACTAAATTGGTAGTGATTCTAGTGAAATGTCCAACCAAATTTACACCATTTGGCCAAAGAACTAAAATCACTAAAACTTTGGCAAAAGTAAGAGATGATTTTAAAGGAAAAAGAAAAAGTTGAAGGAGAACAATATCTTACTACTCTAGAGTAAGGGGTATGAGCCATTTCAAGAGAAGCTCCAAAACTTCCACACAACTCACACCATATGAGTAGGATAGTAGAATTCTCAATCAATGTTGTCAACCTTCTCCACCTAAAGTGCATAGAAGGGAGCGTGAAAGAGAGCATTATCAAGAGAAGTTAGGGTTGACCTCCCTTTGTCCATGGAAAACAAGATGTTGAGGCTTACTTAGATTACTAGATGAAAGTAGAACAACTTTTTGAGTGCCATAAAGTGAGTGAGGAAAGAAAAGTCTCCCTTGTAGCCTTAAGCTTTCAAGGAAATACCATGTATTAGTGGACTTGCCTGGTGAGAGAAAGAAGACTCTCTCATTCCCCTTAACTCCAATATTGGAATGAGTTGAGAAGTGTCTTGAGAAGAAGATACATACCCTCCTACTATCATAGGGGGCTTATGGACAAAATCCAAAGGCTCCAACAAAGAGGGATGAGTGTAGATGAGTATAGGCAAAAGATGGAACTCTATATAATGAAGGTGAGAATCAAAGAGGAAGAAGAGACAACTATCTTTAGTGGTCTCAACCTTGAGATTAGAGATAGAGTGAAAATTTTGCCCTATCAATATTTTAATGATTTAGCACAAATATACACTAAAGTAGAGCAACAACTCTTAAGAAAAAGGTTTGGAAACTCTCCACTCTAATTCTAGTGTTAAGAAAGACTTTAAGAGAAAGGGCAAGCAAGTGAGAAAGGAAGAACCCTCTAGGAATCTAGGAAAAGAAAAAGAAAAACACAAACAGGGATCATCATCATCATCCATGTGCACAAGTGATATAAAATGCTTCAAGTGACTAGGTAGAGGTCATATTTCATCTCAATGCCTCGCCAAAAAAGACTATGATCTTAAGGTGTGTTGATTCATATAGTGTCCAAGAAGAGGAAAATAATAGTGCAAGTGAGGGGTTAAAAGGAGAAGATTCCTACCCTTGCAAAGGAGACCTTATCATGATGAGAAAAGTTCTTAGTAGTCAACCTAGTCACCAAGCCCTAAGCCAAAGAAAGAGCATATTTTATACAAGATGTAGAGTTTCAAACAAAACATGTTCTCTCATTGTGGATAGTGATTGGTGTTGCAATTGTTGTAGCACTAGGTTGGTTGAAAAGTTAAGTCTCATAATCATACCTCATCCCAAACCTTACAAACACCAGTGGCTAAATGAAGGTGAGGACTTGAATGTGAACTAACAAGTGGAGGTAAAGTTCTCCATATGAAATTATGAAGGTAAAATGCTTTGTAGCATAGTCTGTATGGAAGTTTGCCATATTTTATTAGGAAGACCATGACAATTTGACAATTAAACTACATCATGGTCTTACTAACGAAATCACCTTTCACCACAAGGATAAAAAATTTGTGTTTCATCCCTTACCACCTTCTAAGGTGTTTGAGGATCAATTACAAATGAAGAAAATGGGGATGAAGAGAGAAAAAAAGAGAAAAAAACATAAGGATAAAGGTGACATTAGTGCTCCTTCCAAGGTCACTCATACGGAGAAGAATTTGACTAAGGAAACTTTCAAGAAAACTCTCTTTTATGAGCAACCTTCATACAACCTCCTTTGTAAAGGAGCACTTACATGCACCACTTCAAATCTAGAACTCAAGTTTCTATCTCCTTTGGAAGAACTTTTGAAAGAATATGTTGATGTTTTTCCCTAAGAAGGCCCTAAGGAAATTCCATCAATTAGGGTAATAAAACATCAAATTGATTTTGTTCTTGGGGCAAGCTTACCAAATAGGGTCGCATGTAGAACTAATCCCTAAGAAATCAAGGATATTGAAACTCAAGTTCAAGACTTGTTAGACAAAGGTTGGGTGCAAAAGAGTTTGAGTTCGTGTGTCGTGCCTATTTTGTTGGTGCCCAAGAAAGATGGAAAGTGGAGAATGTGTTGTGATGTAGGGCTATCAACAACATAACAATTAAGTATTGGCACCCAATCCCAAGACTTGATGACATGCTAGATGAGTTGCATAGGTCCACCATGTTCTTCAAAATTGATCTTTAAAAGTGGATATCACCAAATATGTATAAGATTAGGTGATGAGTGGAAAATCGCATTTAAGACTAAGTTTATATTATACGAGTGGTTAATGATGCCTTTTTGGCTTAACTAATGCATCTAACACCTTCATGAGATTAATGAATCATGTCCTTAGGGACTGTATAGGAAAATTTGTGGTTCAATACTTTGATGAAATCCTAATGTATAACAAGAGTCTACATGAACATCTAAGACATTTGAAGGTTGTTCTTTCCACTTTAAGAGACAACCATAATTTTGTAAACAAAGAAAAATTCACATTTTGTGAAGATAATGTGGTCTTTCTAGGATTCATATTCTGTAAGTATGGTGTGCATGTTGATCATTAAAATCAAGGCTATCGAAGAGTGGCCAACTCCAAAAAATGTAGGAAAAGTTAGGAGTTTTCATGGGTTAACATCCTTCTATAGGAGATTTGTCCCTAACTTCTCAAGTATAACTTCACCTCTCAATAAGTTAGTGAAAAAGGATGTTAAATTTGAGTGGGGAGAGAGACAAGAATTGGCTTTCAAGCAACTCAAAGAGAATCTCATTAATGTACTTATTCTAGCTTTCCCAAACTTTTCCAAAACTTTTGAGATAAAATGTTATGCAAGTGGTGTAGAAATATGTGGAGTTTTGTTGCAAGAAGGGCACCCCATTGCCTATTTTAGTGAAAAACTCAATGGTGTCACTCTTAACTACAACACCTATTACAAGGAATTATATGCCCTTGTGGGGTCTCTTCAAACTTGGGAGCAGTATCTAGTCTTCAAAGTGTTTGTTATTCACAGTGACCATGAGTCACTTAAGTATTTAAGGGGACAACACAAGCTAAACAATAGGCATGGAATGTGGATTAAATATTTGGAACAATTCTCTTTTGTGATCAAATACAAGAAGGCAAAAACCAATGTGGTGGCGAACGCTCTTTCTAGAAGGTATAGTATTTTCTCAAAACAGGAGCCAAAATCCTTGGTTTAAATAACATGGCAGAGTTGTATGAACACGATGATTTCTTCTCCATCATCTTTGCAAGTTGCGAAAATAAGGCAAAAAATGGGTTACTATGTGTCCAAGGAATACTTATTTAAAGAAGGTAAGTTATGTGTGCCTTAAGGTTACTACAAAAAACTCGTAATCAAGGAGTCACATGAGGGGGACTCATAGACCACTTTGGAGTGGATAAAACTTTAAGCATTGTTCAAGAAATATTCCATTGGCCCTATATGATAAAGAAAGTACAAAGGCATTGTGACAAGAGACTAGGATTATGCCTCATAGTTTCTATACCTCTCTTCCTATTGATTCATCTCCTTCGAAAGACATTAGCATGGATTTTATCTTAAGTCTACCCAAGACCCAAAGGTGATTTGATTCTATCTTTGTGGTTGTGGATATGTTTAGCAAAAAGGCTCATTTTATACCATGCCACAAGGTATATGGTGCAAGAAATATAGCTAATCCCTTATTTAGAGATGTGGTTAAACTCCATGTGTTACCTATAACTATTGTGTTCAATTGAGATAACAAGTTCCTTAGACATTTTTGGAAAACTCCTTGGTTAAGGCTAGGAACCAAGCTTCATTTCTCCACCTTTAGTCAATAAATAGATGGCCAAACCGAGGTTGTGAATAGATCTATAAGGACCATGCTAAGGGAAACCATAACTCTTAGGATTAGTAACTTCCCCATAATGAATTTGAATACAATAGGTTAGTTCACAAGACCACCAAAGTCTCTCTTTTCGAGTTTGTGTATAGGTTCAATCCTTTCACTCCTTTAGACCTCATACCTCTCCAAATTCGAGTGATTTTATTCATAAGGAAGAGGTATCAAGGTTTTAATTTGTAAAGAAAATCCATGAGAGGGTGAAGTCTCAAATATAACACCAAATCATGAGATACATTAAGCACAATAGCAAGTGCAAAATGGAAGTGATTTTCTAAGAAAGAGATTGGGTTTGGCTCCACTTAAGCGAAGATAGATTTCCAAAAAAAAGGAAATACAAACTTAATTCTCATGGTGATGGTCCTTTTATAGTGATTAAGAGGATTAACAAGAATGCATATAGGCTAGAGTTGCCATGTGAATATGATATGAATCCGTACATTCAATGTGTGTGATCTAACCCCTTTTGTATGAGGAATGAATGAAGTTGAAGATGAAGACCCTCTAGATTTTGGGTCAAATCCTTCTCAAGTGGGAGTAGATTATGGAAAACCCCTAGCCAAGGGACCAACCACAAGGAGCATGGCCAAGCACATCCAAGAAGAGCTAGAGACATCTATGAAAGTTGACGCCAAGCTCTTATTTTCATGGGTCATCATGGAGCACTTCTAGTAGAGTAGGAATGTATTTTAGCCTTGTATCATGCGCCAAGTAGTGTAAGGTTTTGGTCAACTTAGGTGAACAAAGGTCAACACCCATAGTTGACCCAAGATAGACACATATGTTGAGTTGACCACATGGGTCAATGTTTTTTCTTTGCGTCCCACCTAGGGAAAGAGTGACCATGTGTCATGCTCTTGATGGAGAGGATTTCCTTTAGGTAGTGGCCATGTTCCATTTTAAGAATGAAGAGGATTCTCCCATGTTAATAACTACATATCCTTTTCTTAATGGATAGGATTTTTACCTTGGTCTCCAAATGATGTTTCAACACAAGTCTTGAAATGATATTTCAACACTTAAGACCAAAAGTCTCAACCAAGCCATGACAAGGTTAACCCCACTAGTTCCTCAAGTATGATCCTTTTCCATATCATACTGTTTACCTTGTGGAATCTCCTTCGACTCACACGACCTAGATATCATACTTTATGTGAGTGAGATACTAGTTATTGTTAGTTTTGAAATGGTGATTTAAGTTAAGAAGGGGGGGTTGAATTGACTTTATAAAACTTTCAATTGAATCAAATAGACTGGAAAGTTAGGATGTAAAAGCAGCAGATCAATACAATTTCAATAGATTAAAAATAACACAACAAACTAATTTATTCTTGAGCTATGAAATAGTCGATTAAAAAGACAAATTAGTCGGCTAAAATACTGGAGATTTATGCAGAATACAGAATTCACAGATTTAAGTCAAACAACAATCTTTTACATACAAGACTTGGTCCAATCAATATTTTTAACAAGTATACAACCTCAAATTACACAAGAACACATTAAATCACACCAAAGAATGAATTGCTTGTTTTTCTTGAGTTTTTTTAAAGAGATTCAAAGTGAGTGAGATAAGGGAGAGATAATTGCACAATTATTTTTATACTGGTTCACTAAATCACAAAGCTACGTCCAATTTACCAGGATAACCTGAGCTTGGTTTTCATTATATTCAAAAGTTTTACAAATCACACACTAATATTACAATTCTGAACAAAGAAACTCACAAGATTTTTGACTCACACAAAAATCTAGACACACACCCTGCAATAATCACACTTACAGACCTGAAATCACATCAGGCAAAACAACCAGAGGCACAAGAACATCCAAACTTGATGGTGGCTATTCTTAGTCAATCATACATGTGTTCTTCAAGCTACTCACAAGCAAAAATGCCTCCAAGATCAACCAAGATCTTTAAACCACGAGTTGTAGTTGTGTATTACAGAGAGAGAGAGAGTTTTCCAAAGAAGAATGACAAAGTTTCATGCTCAAAAACTCAAAAACGTTACGCTGCTCTCGTAAACACGACATATATAGTCTGGTTTAAGTGAAATCAGTGGATTGAATTTTCTGTACAATCTTTTGATTTCACTTGACTTAAGTAAAATCAGTTGATTGAAAAATAATTCAACTGATTGAATGTATTCATACTAGAAACTATATACTGCAAGCCTTTTAACCTATTAAAACTCATTTTAACAGTTTAAAAGAGACACACTAAGGCACACAAGACATCTAACCTATGTCATATAGCCTACCAATATTATATAACAACAAAACATTACATTTAACATGTTATTTTCAGATTTAACACACTAAAACTTAATCTTCAAGTGAATCTTCATCAATCTTCATCAAACACCTATAATCTTCATGCATATGACTTTATCAATTCTTTGCTTCAAGCTTGCTTGTGCCAACATTCTCCCCCTTAATTGATGAAGCCAACATCATCGAGTTGAATTGATGAGCTAAGATCCATAGAGAAACCTGAAAAAGCTTTTGCATACTAGATACCAAAATACTAAACATACATCCAAG
Source organism: Vigna unguiculata (assembly GCF_037176805.1). Classification (NCBI taxonomy): domain Eukaryota; kingdom Viridiplantae; phylum Streptophyta; class Magnoliopsida; order Fabales; family Fabaceae; genus Vigna; species Vigna unguiculata. The sequence continues at coordinate 22,045,433 of NC_140796.1, forward strand.
CAAAAGCACACAAGCATACATACATATCACATATGCAGATGCTCCCCTATCACTAATAATGTGATTTAAATTCAGATTTTAGATTAAGTTTGTAGTATTACATTGTTCCAGCAGATTTATTTTCGGTTTTCCAATTTTAACATAATTTTACTCATTTTTCTCCTCCTTTGGATTCATCAAATGAAAGCAAATGCATAGATCAATTTGGAAAGATGAAAATTTTCATTAAAACATTAACATAGGGATCAGGGATCCTGATACGATATAAACACACCAAAATAAAAACAGAAATGAAAAATACATCATGAAGTTGGGATTGATATAATTAGTCGATTGAAATTTGGAAATAACTGATTAAAAAACTGGAGCAGACAAATAAACAACATAAAATGCAGCACGAAAATGCAATGCATGACCTATAAGCCATCCCCTTCACTCATTCCTAGGGTTGTCTCTATTTTAGACATTGGAGAGGAGGTCATGAACATTATGGAGTTGCTCATCCAAGTCTAGGAACCTTGTTGTGCAATAAGCATGGTATGCATTTTGTGCCATGCTGAGATCTTAAAGTTGGTTGAGAACCATTCTCTCAAACTGGAGTATGCAGGTCCAATGTTCACAGGAGGGTTATAAAGCTCAATTGCCATGGGCTGGAGTTCATCTTCCTCTTGGTTTCCTCCACTTGTTCCCGATTCATGGTCATTGGCTCCAACTTCAATATTTTCACCATGATCTCCTTCAACCAGCCAAGTGTTTCCTATCTTGGTGAATTCCATCTTGTGAATATTCAGTGTGAACACATGATTTAGAAGACCAGTAGACTCTTCAAGCTCTCCTTCCACATCCACTCCAAAGTGCTCAATGAACTTGGAGTTGAGCAGCACATATGGAAGCTTGAAATTCGTGAGCCTCTTTGCCTTCATCATGTGGTCACGAATGGTGTATGTCCAGTCCACCATCACACCATTTTGAATGCAGTACATCACCATAAGATCATCTTCATTCAAGGTTGCATGATTGCTTCCCCTTGGCATTATGATCTTGGTCACCACCATGGCTAATACCTTTTCCTCCACACGCAGCCTTCCCACATGAAATTTTCTAGTTTGCTCACCTTGATTACACACACATTGGTTGAATTATTGCACCTTGTTGAATTCATCCATTGCATTACTTTCACCTTTGCGGACTTGCACACCTCTTTGCCTTAGGCCAGCCACATCCTTCCATGTTTGCCTAATGATTTCCATCTCTACACCTTTGACACTTGTTTTAAGAATGCCATTGCTGAACTTAGGTTGGCATACAACACCTTCACCAAATCTGGATACACCTTGCCCGAAAGTTCAAGGAATGTTTTCAACTTTTAAGCTTTGAGATGTTGCTCAAGGGTGCCAAAGTTCTCTACCCTCAGCCACTTAGGAAGGATTATTTGCTTCCTATTGATTTCAATTAAGAAGGTTTGAATTCTGTCTTCATGGCCTTCAAACCATACTTCAATCCTTCCATGATTCAAAGCATTGGGAGAGGATGGAGTAGGTGGGGTGGAATTTTCATCATCTGAGGGGGTTGTTCGTTGTCTTAGGCATGGTGAATTGTAAGTTTGGCTCTTACTAGTAGATGATAATGCCAATGCATGATGCTTATGCAAGTATTTATAGAATCAACATGTTTATTTTCAAAATCAGTCAATAAATTTGTCTAGATTTTCTGGTTTCAATGTAGTACATGAAATCACAACCAATTAAATGTGGGGGAATCTGTATTAGAGTATGCAGTGATGTGTTTTCCATGCGTTTTATGAACAATCCACTCACAAATAGTTCACATCTAATGCATTTACATTGGAAATCATGTAATCAAAGCACTTTATAGTCAATGCAATATGAAAAGTTGATTTTAGCTGATGTAATAGTTGTTACATGCTGCAATTACAATCCAAAAATAGTCATATGATGGATACTTTGATTGGGTCAATTAATTAAAATCAATTCAAGCAAATCACATTAGTATAAGTGATTTTAACACATAAAAATACAGAGCCAGTCCACTAAAACTGTACCAGACAACTGATTTTTGTTGTAGTGGCATTTTTAAGTGAAATCTCAGTGTTAAATTTGCAGTTTTAGCTGACTGAAAATTTCAGATCACAAAAAATTCACACCAGACCAATTTAAATGAAATATATGTGTTGTTTTGTGAGAATTAATAGATTGAAACAGTTCCAAAACACAAATTATGCAGATTTTAACAATTTAAGTGAAATTTATGTGTTAAATTTGCAGTTTTAGCTGACTGAAATTCTGGCAATTTACAAATTATGCGGATTTTACCACTTTAAATGTAGCACACACATGATCTAATAAGATTAACAAGCCAAACAAATATCAACATACATTCTTCATGTCAAGAATACCTAATTCAGTTCTAAGCTTATTAATTCTATCACATGCAAGTGATTTAGTGAATAAATCCGCCAATTGATTTTCAGTTTTCACAAACATGATTTCAATATCACCTTTTTAAATATGATCTCTTATGAAATGATGCCTGATTTCAATGTGTTTAGTTTTAAAATGTTGAATTAGATTCTTGGTTAGATTGATTGCACTTGTATTGTCACAATAAAGAGGTACCTTCTCTAGCTTTACACCATAATCAATAAGTTGATACTTCAACCATATGTTTTGAGGACATGCATGTCCAACTGCTATGTACTCAACCTTAGTTGTAGATAGTGCTACACATGCTTGCCTTTTGCTATTCCATGAGATTAGGCTTGATCCAAGTAGATGGCATGTACCACTTGTGCTTTTCCTATCCAATTTGCACTCTGCATAGTCATAATCTGAAAAACCACTAAGAACAATGTTAAATTCATTAGGATACCATAATGCAACATTAGTTGTCCCTTTAAAATACTTGAGAATCCTTTTAGTAGTTTTGAAGTGCGCTTTGGATTGGATTGAAACCTTGCGCATAAGCAAACACTGAATTGTATATCCGGCCTACTAGCAGTTAGATATAACAAGAAACTAATTAACCATTTATATTTGGTTGAATCAACTTGTCGTCCAACTTCATCTGTATCCATAAGGCAGTTTGTAGCAATTGAAGTGGTAGCCTCTTTGCAATCCTAGATTTTGAACTTTTTCAGTAGGTGAAAACAATATTTTGACTGGCTTAAAAATGTCCCATGCTTGAATTGCTTCGCTTGTAGCCCTAGGAAGTAGGTTAACTCACCCATCATAGACATCTCAAATTCTCCTTGCATTGCTGCAACAAACTCTTCACATATGGAGTTATTATTTGATCCAAAGATTATATCATCTACATATACTTGAACAAGTATTACATCACTTGTATGCTTTCTAATGAAAAGTGTTTTATCAACCGCATCTCTAGCATATCCTTTAGATAAAAGAAAGTTGCTTAACCTTTCATACCACTGTCGTGGTGCTTGTTTCAAATTCAATTTGAAAACATGATTAGGATAGAGGTGATCTTCAAAGCCAGGGGTTTTTTATACATACACTTCTTCATTTAAGAAACCATTCAAGAATGCACTTTTAACATCCATTTAAGAAAGTTTGAAATTACACATGCATGCATATTCTAACAATAACCTCACAACTTCTAACCTAGCTACAGGTGCATATGTTTCATCAAAATCAGTGCCTTCCTCTTGATTATAACCTTTAGCAACTAGCCTAGCCTTATTCCTAACAATGTTACCATTTTTATCCATTTTATTCCTAAACACCCATTTTATACCAATCACATTCATTGCATCAGTTTTAGGAACAAGAGACCACACATCATTCCTAGGGAATTGATTAAGTTCATCTTGCATAGCAACAACCCAATTACTATCACATAGTGCACCATTCACATTCTTAGGTTCAATTTGAGAAACAAATGCAACATGTTCAAAGAATACAAGCTTGCGTCTAGTGGATACTCCCTATTTTATGTCACCAATTATGTTGTCCTTTGATAATCTCCTGGGTTCAATCCACTCCTTGGGTAAGTTGTTGTCTGTAGCTTTTTCAGTCGATTGAATTTCTTTTTTAGCTGGCTGATTTCCTATAGCAGATTCCAGTTTTGCAGCAGTTTGCTTTTCCTGCAATATATCTTCTTCATTTGCAATCTTAGGCCTTTGATCTTGCTGCACTAGGTTAGTTTCATAAAAAACAACATGCACAAATTCTTCAACAATCATAAGTCTCTTGTTATAAACCCTATAAGCGTGGCTATTTATAGCATAACCTAGAAAGATGCCTTCATTCGCTTTTGAGTCAAATTTTCCAAGTTGTTCTTTTCCATTATTTAAGAAAAAACACTTGTAACCAAATACTTTTAGGTGATTTAGAGCAGGCCTTTTACCTTTGAACAACTTATAAGGTGTTTTCTTTAAAATTGGCCCTATTAACACACGATTAAAACATATGAAGTTGTGTTGACTGTATTAGCCCAAAAGTACTTAGGCAATGTGGTTTCATTAAGCATGGTTCTAGCTAGTTCCTCTAATGATCTGTTCTTTCTCTCAACCACTCCATTTTGTTGTGGAGTTCTAGGAGCTGAAAAGTTATGCTTTATCCCATGTTTTTCACAAAAATGCTCAAACTTTTCCTTTTGAAACTCTCCACCATGGTCCCTATATTTATTATTTTTGTTCAATTAGGTCTCAATTTTTGTTAACAAACCAATTTGGTCACTCTCCAAATTAAGACCAAATTTAATTTTTATATTAAAATTCACATTTTTTTATTAAATATTTTTATATAATATATTAAAATTCACATCATTATAACTTTGATATAAAAATTAAATTTGGTCACATCTTCGATAGGATCAAATTGGTTAATATTAACAAAAATTGGGACCTAATTGAACAAAAATAACAAATATAGGGACCAAATTGAATACAGAACATTGACTTTGACACGTGACACACTATTGGATTGACACGTGGACATTTAAAAAAAATTAAAAATTCAAAAAAACCACGAAGTGACACGTGGCACGCTCCTGGGTTGACACGTGTACATTTAAAAAAAAATTAAAAACATTTTAAAAAAATTAAAAAAATTAAAAAAAATTAAAAAAACTAAAAATAAAAATAAAAAAAAATTCAAAAAAACCACGAAGTGACACATGACAGTCACTGTTCATGGCCGTTAATGATTTAAACGGTGTTAGCAAAAAGGAACCCAATTGAACAAAATTGACGAAAATTGGGATCTATTTAAACACAAAACCAAAATTAAGACTTATTTGAAAAAACTTGACGAAAATTAGGACCAAAAAGGTATTTTGACCTAAAATATAAAGTCATTAAAAATTTCCAAATTTCAAAATCATAATGAAAACATAGTAAAATTCCTAGCTCTATTCCCAACTAGCCCTCACTCCGTCGCCTGAGCATTCTCAGCATCACCTCTATCACCATCTGTTCCCGTGTAACGAATCACACGATCATCGCCAAACACAAAAAGAAAGGGTGAGCTGATAAAAATAAAAGTAACATATATAGTCATAGATAATAAATAATACACCCATCTTAATTAACCTAATTAGTTCTTGGCCAAGACCTTAAACCCCAAGGCTTTTCAGCCTTCAAATCACACAAATGGTTAGCCCTAGACTCAGGATTTATGATACTCACACGAACCTGCCCACTTGTGGTCCTGCCTCTACGAACCTCTCCGCTCATAGTCCTACTTTACGAACCTCCCTGCTCGTAGTCCTGCTCTACGGACCTACCCGCCTGTAGTCTAACACATGTGATCCACCATCCACGTACCTCTCCGCACACAGCATCTTTCAAGTATGAGCACAGAATATACGAACCTACCTCGCTCATATCCCCACACGAGAGTAATTGGATATGAACTTACCCGCTCATATAATCACATGTTCACCACCATCCATGAACCTACCCGCTCATGGCACATCATCCCCTAATCCTAGTATAACATCACTGCTTAAAAGCAACACACACCAAAAGCCACAGTCTACAGCGTCATCGTCTGGCGCAACCTAAGCGCCGCTAGGCAAAACCAGTGCAGACCGCCTGGCGGAGCCTCCTCACCGTCAGGCGCCAAGCCTTCCCCAGACCCACGATTTTATAGATACAACCTAGTTGAGCACACCTTACTGCCAAGTGGCACGCGACGCAGGGACCTTTCCCGCTGTTCCTATCGCCTGGCGGCATCAACAGCCCGCTAGGCGCCACACCAGAAGTACCTCACTGCTGGTTTTTGGCACTCTCTTGGGTCTGTCCCATAACCAAAATGCTACCAAAAGCATCACTCACCTACATTTTTCAAGACATTGTGCTAAATTACCCAATAATACCTCAATCATTTCAATTACCTATAACCCATACTCCTAGGTCCATGTATTCCATACATTTAATTCACCAAGTCTTCTATCCAAGCATAATGGCTCAATCAAGCTCAAGAAAATTGCCTAATTCATTCTCTTTGACTTACTCAAATCTAAAAATAGAATTCAGTCACCACCCTAGACTATCTAAGGCCCATATCAGGATAGTTTCTTATCTCCATTGTCCCTAAATTTCAGTCAGCCCCAATTCTCATGCTTACTAACTTAATACATTATTTCACCCTTCAATCTTCATTGATTGACTTACCAAAACACAAAATCTTATAACTTACAATTTAACTACAGTTATACTCTTCTTACAACACATTCTTATATCAGATTATTTATCATCACTAGAGTTTTCATTACCTAATTGTCATCAATATGTTGCAATATACCCCCACATCACTGCACTACTTTTACCATCTTTAGTTCCCGATTCCTTCATTATTTTCACCTAATCGAACAATATTTCCTTCCACTTTAGACTCACTATTCATCTCTCTCGCGACCACCACGCCAGGTTTCCCAAACAACACTGGTTACTCACCATCGCCTGGCGGCCAATAAGATGCCGCCAGGCGGTACATCAGTAGTAGGGTAAAAACCCCAGATTCCTGTACCCGTGACTAACATCGAATTTTCCAGAATTTGATCCAGCTTCCAATTACAGTAGAATCCAACAATTCACACATGGTTTATTAGACTCAAACCCAATGGTAATATGCTTTATGCATCCTATCATTCTAATCACCTATCAATTGCCCCCAAATTCAGGATTCAGATTAACCTCTCGTCTTAATACGAACCCTCCCTGTCCATATTTCAATTATACTCGCAAACACCCCAACCTTCGAGATATCATGATAATATGCAATCACACAAACATAGGAAGCCAATTGGAAACTCAGAAATTCATAAAATTCACACAAAAATAGCGGACCAGTGATGACCAGCGCGCATCGCCTGGCAGTGTTGTCTCGCCGCCCGACTGCTCATGCCACAGAACTCAAAACTAGGTTGAAACTGATGAGTCGCCTGGCGGTCTATGCATACCCGCCAGGCGGTTTCTGGGTGAAAACCCAGAAATATGCAAAAAATGGCCTAGATAGAGGAAATTTTCATAGAATCATGGATCATACAATGTAGTGTAAATTGTATACAATAGAAACACCCAAAAACAACTCCCCTTACCTGGATTCCTTGCTTCAAATTCGAAATTGATGTGTCTCTAACCCAAAAGCACCCTTGTCTTTTGCTTGCACCACCAACAATGGTTTCCATTCTAATTCTGTTCTCCCACTAGTCCGAATTCTCTAACCAACTTCTGACTAGTAGTTCACACGAAGGTTCTAGGCCTCACTCTTACCAATTTCTCTCTCTCTCTCTCTCTCAATGCTAATGCTATCTTAATTACCTCTTTAATCCATTAAAACGAAAATTAATGAAAATGGTGATTAAGACTATTCAATGGGTACTAACCAAGTGTTTTCCAGCCCTTAGGTTGCCTCTCAATTGGCCGCTAGGGTTCCTAAACCCTTTCATATTCATACCAAGGAAAATTTGGCAAAAAGAGAGTAAATTTGTTTTTAGCAAGGTTTGAACCCCCAATCCATCAATTACCAAGTCAAGTGCACAACCAATTCAACCAATTCATATTTGTGATAATTCCTACAAGTTTAGCATTTCATTATCACGTCTCACATTCCAATAAATCAACAAAACATGCACAGATTAAAATAACACATAATTGTCATACATAGGACTTGAACCCAAGTCCTCTCACACAATAAAGTACTCTCAACCATTTGAGCTAGTACTTTTCCACGTCATAGCACTCCGCATTAATTGCCTTAAAGGCTCCTATTACCCACATTTATTAAATAATTATTTAATTAACTATTTAATTTTCTCGGGTCTTACAAAAATCATCAACAATAACCAATGCATAGTAGTTACCACCAAGACTCATAGTTATAGAAGGATCAAATAGATCCATATGAAGCAATTCTAAGAGTCTTTCAGTTGAAATACAATTTTTTGGTTTTAAAGGAAACCTTGGTTTGCTTTCCATTTTGGCATGCTTTACATATCCTATCCTTCTCACACTTATGTTTTGGTAACCCTTCAACCAACTGTTTTCAATTTAGTTGATTCAAATGATGCATATGTATATGACAAAGTCTCCTATGCCATAACTAGGTATCATCCTCTTTTGTAAGCAAACAATGAATGCTAAATGATGCATGATGCAGATTAAGTAAGTATGTATTGTTGACTTTATTTCCTACCAATACAATGCTACCACATATATCATATATAAGGCAATGATTTGGTTCAAACACAACTTCAAAACCTTTGTCACACAATTGGCTTATACTTATCAAATTGTGCTTTAGGCCTTCAACTAGAAGCACCTTGTGGATGTTGAATGAGGCTCCATTGCTTATGACACCACTTCCAAGTACCTTCCTTTGTTATTGTCACCATAAGTCACAAAGCCTTCTTCTTTTAGTTCCAACTTTGCAAACTTGGACTTATCATCGGTCATATGCCTCGAGCATCCACTATCTAGGTACCACAGATCTTTCTTTTCATGTTTTATGACCTGCAAAACAACATAACATTACAAGTTTTCAAAATATATTTTACTTGATTTTTCAAAGTAGTACAGTTTTCACAAGGTCTTATAGCCAGCTATTTTTCAGAACAATTGACTGAATTATTGTAAATCATTTTCAAATGTTCGAAATTAGTTTTTAAGTTGACTATTTCTGATTCTAGTTGGCTAACTTTGTTTTCTCGCCAGCTATTTAATCTTTTTTGCCGATTGGTCATGACAACAATTTTGTTTGCCTCACTATGCGACTCTTCAAAGTCATGCAACAATTGATAATAGTCATTTTTATCTTTAGATGACAAGGGAACTTACTTGGCTTGATGAAGATGATTCATATTTGGCCATGAGGCATAGATTTGCTTCCTCACTTCCTTCTTGAGATGAAGTGCTTGTTAAATCACCATTTTCCTCCTAAGCTATGGAGGCACGTTTTTCGTTGGACTTTTTCTCCTTTTTCCTATCACCAATCCTCTCCTTCTCTTTGTTAACATTAGGACATTCAATCTTGATATGTCCTTGCTTTCCACAATTATAACATGAGAATTTAGAAGAATTACTTGAATCATTTTGTTTAGAAATGTACCTCCTTTGATTACCTTTGTTGCCTTTCCTTTTTAGATACTTCCTAAACCTCTTGACTAGTAGTGATGTGATCCTAATAAGCCTAAGCCCAAATGCATCAACAAGTCCAAGCCCACCTCGAGGCCCAGTCACTAGAAGCATGATGAAAAAGATCCACATGGGCATCTCACAAGATGATCCAATCAATCATGAGCTTTTCACTTTATTCACATGGGCCAAAGAAATCTACAAAATATGAGTTTATGCATGGAAGGCTGTAGATTATATTTAAATTGGGTCATTGCTTAGGTTTTGCTTTCAACAAAAAGCTAGAACACTTTTGGATCAATTGGGCCGAGCCCAATTTGCTATCTTGGCCGAGAATCATTAGCTTATCTACATTTGGATGCAAGCAAAGCATGAGCAAAGCAAGGAGCATGTGATGGTATCATGGAGTGTGTGACTTTGGCAATGAGAGTGTGACATGCCACTTGGCATCATCAAGACTCATCTCCTACATCATATGGTCTCCAATCAAGCTTCTCCTCCAAGCTACATTTGCATTTCATCTTTATTGCATTTTCTTCTCATTTGGCCAGCCATGTGCCTATAAATAGAGCCATTCAACTATTGTAATGGTTACTCTTGAATTGCTAATAGATGCTAGTGTTGAGATCACTCCATACTTCTATTGATTTGAGAGCATACATGGCTATCCTTTTGCTTCATCTCCTCTAGCCACCTTTCACACCATAGCACCATTTATACTCTTCATCTTCACAAAAAAACTCCATTGCCGATAGCTCTTCTTGTTCTTATCTTAATTTCTGCTGCACTTCATCTACTTCTTGGTGTCTTCCATGGATTTCCTTCCACTTCTCCAACAAGGACGTCCATCAGTTTGTATCTAGAGCCATCCAAGCCTTTGGTGCATCCATCCTCTTGGTTTGGGTAAGGTTCTTGGTCCATACTTGTGTTTTGTTGTCAATTTTCGTGCTGTTCGTCTTCTCCACTGTTATTCTTCCAGGTTTTGCTATTTTTTTTCATGATTTTGTTGCTCTCCACTGTTTGACATTGAGGCTACATGAATCTCCATTGATTCATCTTGTATTACTCCTTGCTTCATTGGTGTAAATCTGTTTTAGGTTCCATTTTCATTTTCCAACACTTGTTCTTTTATTCCTTGCTATTTTTCTTCATTTTAATCGGTGCATCTTTTAATTTTTAGTTCCTTATGTTGTGTTTTGTCTTAAGTCATGTTTAAGCACTTTAATTCATCTTAATTTTCGTTCATATGGCTGAATTCTGCACTTGTTTGATGAGAACCAAGTCCTACATCACACAAAATGAGCTATGAACTTCAAGTGATACTTGTGGATGTGTAAGGCAATGGTCTCACTATTTTTCGCCCATTTCACCGATTGGATTGTGCTTTTAAGTGTTTAAGATGTTCTTCTATGATTCATACTTGATTTTAGATCATAATCAAGTTCATTCATCTTGAATTTTCATAGAACATCTTACAATTTCTGTGAGCAATTCTGCTATAGTATGTTTTTCCAGTTTTCACTACACGCACACCTACTGTTTGAGATTTTTCATGACTCACTACCTGGTCCAAATTTTAATTTGATTTTTTCCTCATTTAGCTAACATCCAGACGAAAAATACAAAAAAAGAATCATTCAAAGTTGGGGCAAATTTTCTGGCATAGTGGTCTTGAGAATTCTCTGTTTTATATTTGTTTTGTGCGTTTTGTGGTGCTTTTAAGTGCTCTTTGTTATTCTAATTGATTCCTTGATTGTGCACTCTATATTGCCTTAAGTTTGTCTTCAATAGAAGTGAAATTTATTCCCTCAATTTGTGTACTCTAGATTGTGTACTCTTTGTTATTCTAATTGATTCCTAATTGTTTCTGAGCACTTTTTCTTCTCTGTTTTCAGTTTTTTTCATCTATTATAGTGCATTTCTAGGTTCCTTTTTGTGGTGTTTGCCTTTCTTTCCAGCCTTCAATTTGTTGTTTGTCAATTCTTCTTTACTCATTCAGTCATGTTTCATTAAATTCTCTTTGGTTTAGCATTTCTAATTAGCTTTTCATGCTTTATCCTTTGATTGGTTCATACACTTGTCTCTCAATTTTTGGTTGTTTGATGATGCTATGGAGTTTAGAATGGTTTCTATGATATGGTAGCATCTTAGGTGGTGGATATTGAAGTAGAAATTTAGCTTGTGTGTTTTCTATAAGATTTCCTTATCCTCATCTTTGAGAGTTTGAGAGTTTTGAGCCTATTCATTTGAGAGAGTTGTGCTAACTGTAAGACCCGTAAAATTTAATTGATTAAATAAATAATTAATTGATAAATGCGGGAAGTGAGAGCCTTTATGGCATTAAATGTTGATGAAGGTGACGTAGAAAAGTACTAGCTTAAATGGTTGAGAGTACTTTGATTGTGTTAGAGGACTTGGGTTCAAGTCCTATGTATGCCATTTATGTGCTATTTAATTATTATTATTTTAATAATATGTTTAAGCATGTTGAATGATGACATAATGCTTGAATTATATTCGTTAGCAAAAAACATGAATTGGCTAGATGGTTAGCATTGATTTGGCATTGTCAAAGTTATGGGTTCAAGCCTTGGAGAACTCAAATTAAACTTTATCTTTGCTATTTTGGGTTTTGGCTTGAATTTTAAGGGTTAAGGGAAACCCTAGATGCATGGGCAGCCAAGGGTGGTTGAGAAACGGATCATAAAGGATCAATGAATGATAATAAACATTACCATTAAACCTTAAATTCATTTTTTGGTAATTATCTAGCTTTGAGGCACCTTTAAAAGACCAATGTGAGGTAAGAAGAAGAGTTTTGGCAAGTTGTGAGTGCACTCAGAAAACAGAGACGAAAATTAGAGTGTAAAGAGTGTGGTGAGTGAACTATTGAGGCTGAGTTGAGGAGAATCAAGGGATACTATTGGAACCAAGGAAGAATCAAGAGTCGTTCAAGCTTTTAAGTGAAAGGATACAGGTAAAGGGAGTTTTACGCGTTTAATTTACTTTAAATCTGAATTGCATGACGCATATATTGTGAAAATGCTTAAATTTGTCGTGTTCCAGAAACCGCCTGGCGGGCTATACATAGCCGCCAAGCGGCATATCCATTTTCATGTGTTTTCTGGCCCGTAAGGAACCGCCTGGTAGTGAAGCCCTGTACCGCCAGGCGACGCAAGCTTGTAGCCCATTTCTAGGTTTTTATGATGAACTGCCTGGCGGGGATGAATTTCTGCCAAGTGACGCAAGTCTGGTTAATGCAATTTTGATGTTTTTCTGTGTTCTGGGCTATCTTGGATCAGTGGAGAGGGTTTTAATATTATTAATCGAGCAGATGGTAGGAAATAATTATGAAATTGTGAGGTAATTAGAGAGGGTTGATGATTTCGAGTATGTTCTGGAATTAGGGTTAGAATAATTGAGGAATCCTGGATTTTTGGTATCAATTACAGTAGATTGGATTGGCCGTGAATGTTTTTGTTATAATTCATTTTTAGAGAACATTATTGTAGTAAGCTTGAGTGAATTGGTCAAAGGGATGTTGAAGAAGGTGTGAAGGTTTGTAGGTGCGGGAAGAAACTCTGGTTTTCCAGAATTTGGTTCACCGCCTGGCGGCAGGCTATGAGCCGCTAGGCGCCGTCACAGACATTAGAGAATTGGGTGGTTGTAGGATGCTGGGAGGAGTCAGACTTTGTTCTAGGCTCGAGCATAATAAAACATGGGGTTTCAATTGATATTGTGAATGAATATTAGTAATACCCAAGGCATAGATGTAAGTAGTTGGTTGAGACTTAGATTTGGTGGTTGTAGTGACAAAGGAAAGTGGATGGAGGTATAGAGCAGGTTCAGGAATAAGAACTGAGGAGAATTATTGTATGATCTAAGGTGGTATGAGTTACTATAAGACTTGAATTACATAGAATGTGTTCGAGTACAAATTTTGGGGGTTAAGTCAAGCTATGGGAAGGAGGCTCACAAATAGGACTAAATCTTTCAATTGGTTCATATTTATGAGGGAAGCGTTGGTAGGCCTTAGGCAACTGTGAATGGGAAATTTAGAGACAAAACTGGTACTTGGTAAATGAGTTGATTATGGCATGGGAAGAATAAGCAAGGTTAACTCTAGAGAAGCCTACTTCTAGCATATTGGGATGTCATACTTAAATGGAAGTAAGAGTTTGGATAGGGAGTTAGTCACTTGAGGAGTGATGTACATAAGTTGTAATAACTTAGCGAGAGCTTGGAAATCGGGAATGAGGGATAAAACCAGGTCTGAATAACTTTAAACCAGTATAGTGCAGGTACTGGTATGGCGCCTGGCGACAGATTTCAACCCGTCAGGCGATAGCTTCTATCTTAGGCACTCTGTATGACACGAGGCGCCTGGCGGTGAAGGATGTCTCACCAGGCGATAGTTGCAGGATCAATGGTCTTCTAGGATGCGTGCGCTTGGCGGTGTGGGTTGTCCCGCCAGGCGGTGGTTGCAGTAATTGATGGTTCAGAGGCGCAGCGTGGTATTCCCAAAGACAGTAGGGTTGGAGTTGATCTCAGCTCAGAGGGCGATGAATGAGGCAGAAGCGGGAGCTACTTGTTTCATGATAGTGGCTCAGACAGAGAAGAAGAGCATTGTAGAGAAAATTAGTATGATTCTAGTGGTGGATGAGTATGCAGATGTCTTTCCGGATGAAATTCTAAAATTGCCGCCTAGTAGAGATGTGGATTTCACCATTGATCTCATCCCTGGAGCTGGGCCAGTGTCGATGGCACCTTACAGGATGACGCCAGTGACAAAACATATATTTTTTCAACTTGCAAAATTTAACCAAAGCATAAATGGTTGGACCTACAGCAAAAAAAAGGGACCCTTAGCCAATTTTATTGGGGAGTTCAAATATATTTTTTGTCCTTGTCATTGCCATCATTACGTGCCTTGTCCTTCACATTAGCAGCAACCAATTCTTCTAAACGATGCAGTGAACCTTCAAGATCACATAGCAAACATTCTTATTCCTCTACAACACGCTCAAGGTGTTCCTTCTCTTTAATACTTTATTTCTTGTAAGCCGTCCCAAACTTTTCAAAACCTTCTTTAAGAACATCATGAGCATGTTCTTCGTTTGACACCCTTCTTTAAGAACATCATGTACTTTTTTGTTTACATTGGAAGCCTTGATGTGATGGGTGCACTTTCGTCTTTTTATATTGTATATAGAGCGCATGTTGCACTACTAGGGAAGGCCACATGCAAATGGTTTCATTCTTTACGTTAAGATACAGACCACATGAACCTCTTTGTTTCATTTATCTTCCATCTTACTCAATTGTGGCGTACGTTAACATGGAATTTGGAGTCGGGGGCAGTTAGGTTTTGTTTCTTTGAAGAAAAAGTTATCCATTAAGGTTGCAGAAAACAATTTGAATAATTTGAGAGAGTTAGCTGGAAGAATGAATACTATATCAAGGAATACTTTCAAGATGAAATATGGAAATTTATTAGGTTTGCTAAAAGTGGAAGCCCGAGCTGCAACAATCACAACTTTGGCCCAATACTACGACCCACCATTAAGATGTTTCACCTTCCAAGATTTCCAGTTAGTACCCACAATATAAGAATTTGAGCATAATTTGGGTTTGTCAGTGAAGGGCAAGGTCCCCTACAAATACTCAAGCCATACCTTAACTGTTACGTTAGCAGGAATCTTGAAAGTACAACCTGCTGAGCTAGAAAGCAAAATGATTACCAGGGGCAATTTGAAAGCCATCTCTCAAGGGTATTTGGAGTGGCGTTTGCGATAATTGGCTGAATATGGGATTGGAGAAACATTGATGGACGCTCTCACACTTTATGGAGTCATGCTTTTCCCTAACATGGAGAATATTGTTGACCACACCGCCATTAATGTGTTTGTGGCTTACAAAAATCATTCAGAAAGCCTAGTTAATGCAATTTTGGCTGATGTGTACGGAAGTCTAAATCTTTGCTATGAGCTTAAGAAGAAGATGTTATGTTGTCTACGTATGTTGTACGTGTGGTTCATCTCACGAATTAATAAGGGTATTTCAAATGATGAAGGTTCAATTGAAGAAGTTTTATTCAACAAGCCAGAAATTAAAGGGGCAAAGGATTGGGCTCAGTTTTGTGCAAGTTTGAATGGGGGAAAGATTAGATGGTGCCTTCCTTGGCAATCTAGGTCACATATCATTTCATGTGGAAGTTTTCCTAATGTGCCTCTCATAAGCACAAGGAGCTGCATGAATTATAATCCTATGCTAGCTCAACGACAATATGGGTATCCCATTCAAGGTGCTCCAAATCTAAGAGCTTTGGTGTCCAGATGGACTTATTATGAGGAAGGAGTTTTCCCAGATTTAATTCGACAAATTATGTGTGCTTGGTGTAACACCCCAAATTTTGGGATGTCACAAAAATGTACAAATAAAAACTTTTAATTTAATTTAATTTACATAGTTCACACCATCACTTTGTCAAAAACTTCCAATAACATTTATGATCAAAAGAAAATTACATAATTTTTAGTATCTGATTTAAAACAACTAAATATATTATAAAAACTCCCGAGTTCATCCTAGTCTCTCGTCAATTTACTCCATACCAAAATAGTTTGCAATATCATCTGCTCCCGTATAACACACACGTTAGACGATCATCGCGCATACAACAACCACACAAACAAACAAATAGGGGTAAGCTAACCATAAACAATGATATATAAAAGAAATTCGTAAATAAAACATTGCAATTAATACTCAACATCTCATTCAAGTAACCCTTAAGCATTATTATCACAATCAATCCTTGGTTTGAACACACAAACCCCAAAATCCAAACAATCATACCAAATGAAACATAGTATCACATTCATCTAACATCTTAAAACATAGTGATCATAATCAAGCTTTGGTTTTCCGCGGTGTCTTACCCCACAACAACATCTAGTTTCCTAGAAAATAATGGTTCGATGTGTCTCACTATCGTAGCCAGACTGTCTCCCTTATCCCCCAAGGAATTATAAGTAAAAACGTCGATGAATCGCACACCAGGCACTATACTCACAATGAGCCGAAATAAGGTGAAACATCTTTCCCCTCCCCACTGCTTCACACAGGCGAGAGAGTACAACACTCGAACTAATCCTCTACCATTGTTTCACACAGGCGAAGAGGACCCCTTTCCACTCCTTCACAGAAGTGAAAGAGTCACCATTGGGTTCCTAGGTACGGAAAACCTCACACAACACTAAATATTACCAAGATTCTTCAAACAAAGCAGAACACTCTCAACATAGCAATAGTTCCATAACAAATACACACCACCACATCATGCTTGAAAAATAAAGTTCCATAACATAAACCTGTCAACTTATCAAATAACACATTCAAGCAATGAACTCAACGAATGACATTCATTCAAACACATGCATAACATCCCATGCAAGTGATTATCCTTATACCCCCAATTAAACTACATACCATGCAATCCATCAAAACCAAGAAGGACAACCGATCACATAACCCATTTATTCACGTCACTCTCCCACCGTGAATCACAACCTTGCACACCTTCATGCCTTAACATCCTCACTTACATCTCTCTCTCTTGGAAAATAACTAAGTCTTATACTTTTTATCCAATCCAACTTAACATCACATTATACAAATGATTTGAGATTTTAGAAATAAAACTGCAACTTGTGTAAAACTCAAAAAATTTTGTATTTATATTCAAATTAAAGATGATTGAATCAAGAATCAAATGCAACAATAGCCAACTTAATTGAATAACTATAGAGAAAGTTATTCACCAAACAAGCAACAAAGGTCAATGTTGTCAACAACCAAACTACACAGACCTTGCGATAAAAATTACTTTCACTATAGAGCTCCGATTCAAGATCCGACGTGTCAAAGTCAGGAACTATGTGTTAAGAATTAGTTGTTAACATTTCCGCTTGATCGAACAATTAACGAAGTAGGAACCTTCATTTTACGAAAAGTGTGCAGTGTAGGAAAATGGGTAGTGCCACACCATATGCTTCTTTGTTGTAAGATTTTAACTTGTTCCACTACACAATTTGGTATCTTACACTTTTATCTTCTCAAACTCATTTCAAAGTGGTTTAGAGATGATACCAAACTGAACAATTGCAATAATCAATATCTCTTATTCCAATTGCATTTTAAACTACCTAAAATTCATCCCCATTCAATGCAATCATCAATCAAAGATACTCAGCACATTCTAGAACGAAAATAAGTACACTCTATTTCAAAAAAAAAAAGAAGGAGTTCTAGCTTCCCTTACACATGCATGATTTTCCCGTTTCATCCACCAAACAAACAACAAGAAAAACAAGAGAAGAAAGCAAGGTTGGCTTCCCTTAACTTGTGTAGAAGTCCCTCCAAAATTTACGTTCCCTCCAAAATTTACGTCTCTCTCGCAACCTCACCTTCACGGTTCCTTGCCTTGCCACTTTCTTTCCTCCCTTTCTAACCCCCAAACCCTAAACTATTCTATCTTTTCCCTTAAAACCCTACCTTTTAATCTATAATTCTTTCATCCTAATCTTTTCAGTTAATATTCTATAATTAAAATTTTATTATGTTTTTTCTTAACCACTGTATTATATATATAATAATTGAAAAATATAGGAAGTATAAAAAATAGTAATATATATATATATAGTAATATATATATAGTAATATATATATATATATATATATATATATATATATATATATATATATATATATAATTATACGCATGTTATAAATTGAAAGAAAAAAAATTAAGCACTTCACGATCACCAAACTTAATTTAAAGGAAGAGAGAGAGAGAAAAAAATGCAAAGGAATAACAACTAATATTTTCCACCAACCAAGTTCGAAAGTGACCTTACACACGTACCACACACCACAACCATAAATGCTATATGCTTATCCATGAATATTTTTGCGCGCTTATATATCTATAAGCACTCATGTTCAACAAATTATAATTAGATTAAATACTTAAATTAAATAAACAGTATCCTAACTAACAAATTAAATAAAATAATTAAATTAAAATAAATCCACAGACTTAATCAAACCGTTAATTTTTCTGTGTTTACCTTTATTCTATTTTTTTCTCGGGTCTTACATTCTCTCCAACTTCAAAAATTTTTGTTCTTGAAAATTGTCTACTTAAAAAGTAACACATCATGCATACCTAAAATTTTTTCACACTTACATGATGAAATAAAAGTCTCATACCAAATCAATTTGTACACATAAAACATTCACTTAAGTAAAAACCTCATAGTTCTAAAAAATAAAATTTTACCCAAGAAAACATAATCCTCCATGAATTAACGTAAGTAAAATATTATTCATAAAAAAAATCTAACATACAACCTTTCTTTTCTTTCCAAGCATAGCTTTATACCTTAAGCATTTTCACAATATTTTTAAATAAAATTATAATTCGTAAATAAAAAAATTATTCAGAAACCTTACCATTATTAAACTTTATCAAAACAAAACAACCACCAAATAATTATATAACATCATGAAATTTTTACATACCTTTAACACAAATAATCTCATAGAGAAAAACAACCATATTGTGATATTATGCAACATTATATTACTCACACATAAAACTCACCTCGCCTGATTCCAACATATGCATAACTCATCAAAGATAACAACTAGAAACATGTTCCCAAAACCAAAACATGCAATCAACAACATGTTACCACCAAGTAATATCTAACGGTATGTCATTCTCTCATAACCAACCACTCTACATTTCCTTCACATTAACATTACCAATTACATACCATTTAAATATCACCAAACAAATAACATAAGTCAAACCAGAGTAAACCATCCAAACAATACCTCAATCAATTATAATTAACAACACCGTCTAGAGTCACACAACATCAACTAGACAAGCTCACTCCCGACAATCCCAAGTTTTTCCGAAAACCTAACTCTGATACCAAAATGTAACACCCCAAATTTTGGGATGTTACGGAACATTAGAAAATTTTTGCGTTTAGCGGAAAAATGAATTAACATTGAAAATGTACAAATAAAAACTTTTAATTTAATTTAAATTACATAGTTCACACCGTTTGTCCAAAACTTCCAATAACATTTGCGATCAAAAGAAAATTACATAATTTTTAGTATCTGATTTAAAACAACTAAATATATTATAAAAACGCCTGAGTTCATCGCAACCTCTCGTCAATTTACTCCATGCAAAAATAATCTGCAATATCATTTGCTCTCGTATAACACACACGTTATACGATCATCGCACATACAACAACCACACAAACAAACAAATAAGGGTAAGCTAACCATAAATAATGGTATATAAAAGAAATTTGTAAATAAAACACTGCAATTAATACTCAACATCTCATTCAAGTAACCCTTAAGCATTATGATCATAATCAATCCTTGGTTTGAACATACAAACCTCAAAATCCAAACAATCATACCAAACCAAACATAGTATCACATTCATCTATTATCTTAAAACATAGTGATCATAATCAAGCTTTGCTTTTCCGCGATCTCTTACCCCACAACAACATCTAGTTTCCTAGAAAATAATGGTTCGATGTGTCTGATGAAGTGAAGCTCACGGTTGAATCTTTTCTGAGCATTGATGTTTTGAAGTCCGTGCAGCTTCTCGGTATGCTTCCACTATTGTCAAAGTGCAGGTGAGTTTTTATTTTATTGTGGGGTTGAGGTGCAGGGTCTCATCTTTCACATTCCTTGTTCTTTAAATTTCTTTCCACTTTTGTTAATTTCTGGGTCTTACTTTTGTGCGAATTCCTTCTTTAAATTTCTTTCCACTTTTATTAATTTCTGGGTCTTATTTTTGTACGGATGTGCTTATGATTATATCTTTGAATGCCTTTTTTTGTGGTTTTGATATTGTTGCAAATTGTTCAAAGGAGTTTAATTTTGACTTGAGAAAAAGCTGGGGATTGTGGGTTGAATTAGATGGGTAACTTTTAATTTAATTTTATTTTTTAGCCTAAAGATGTCGTTGTATTTATTTAAATTTAGGGGTTTCGGTTTCTTCTCTTCATGTGAGGTTGGATTCTATTAGAAAAGGTTGGATTCTAGTTATTTGACAATTAGTTGATTTGTTTGGGATTGAGCTCATTCTTTAAAGTTTGGTGGTGTGATCCATCTCTGTTTTGTGGTTTGTATTATGTGTTGTGTGTTATGTATTTGGTATGTTTTGTGTTATGTGTTTTGTGTGTTGAATGTTTTGTGTTGTATGCATTTTGTTGTGTTTTGTATTATGTTTTGTGTTGTGTGTGTTTTTATGGTTTTCTATGTTTGTGTTTTTGTGGGTGTGTTTTGTTGTATATTTTTTTTTGTATGTATTGTGTGTTTTTTGTTGTATGTGTTGTGTGTTTTGTGTTTTGTGATTTTGTTGTGTTCTGTAATGTGTTTGTTGTTGTGTGTATTTTGTGCGTTATGAGTTATGAGTTTTGTGTGTTTTATATTGTGTGTGTGTGATTTGTGGTTTGTGTGTTTTGTGTTGTACATGTTTTGTTGTGATTTGAAGTTTGTTTGTTTTGTGTTATGTGTTTGTATTGTTGTGTTTTGTGTTTTTTTGGTTGTGTTAACTGTTTTTGTGCCTATGTTTTTTTTTGTGGTTGTGTGGGGTATTGGTTGTTTATGATTTATATTGTCTTTTGTGTGGGGTGTTGTGTGTGTGTTTTGTGTTGTGTATGCTTTGTTGTGTGTGTTTTGGGTTGTGTGTTTTTGTGGTGTGTGTTTGGTATTTTGGTGTTTTGTGTTGTATGTGTTTTATTGTGATTGGGATGTTTGTGTTTTGTTGTGTTTTATGTTGTATGTGCTTGTGTTGTGTTTTATTTTGTACGTGTGTGGGTTGTTTTGTGTTGTTGTGTTCAGTGTTTTTGTGGTTGGGTTAATTGTTTTTGTGCTTGTGTGTTTTTTTTATTTGTTTTTGTGCTTGTGTGGGGTGTGTGTGTTTTGTGTTGTTGTAGTCAGTGTTTTTGTGGATTTGTTGACTAATTTTGTGCTTTTGTGTTTTCTTATTTGTTTTTGTGGTTGTGGGGGGTGTTGGATATTGTCTTTTATGTGAATTCTTATGGTTTTTGTATGTGATTTGTGTTGTGTTGTGTGTTTTTGTGTTGTGTTGTGTGTATGTGTTTTTTGTGTTATGTGTGTTTTGGGTTGTGTTTTAGTCGTGTGTGTTTTTGTGGTGTGTTTTTTTGTGTTTTGTTTTTTGGGGTGTCCGTGTTTTGTTGTTTTATGTTGTGCGTGTTTGTGCTGTGTTTTGTTTTGTACGTGTTTGTGTTGTTTTGGGTTGTTGTGTTTGGTGTTTTTGTGGTTGTGTTAATTATTTTTTGATGAAGGATACCTTGTTTCTTTTTAAGATTATTGAATATGGTGTGAGTTGATTAAGAAAGCTAAGTGAAATCTCCACTGGACATTAAGATAGCAAGCTATCTAGATGTAAAGGTTTCTTTCACAAAGCTCAAGAGAAGAAGATGATGGATTGATTCAAACAAAAAGGAAATGGAAAGCACATAAACAATAGAAAACCAAGAACAATTAAAGGAAGAAGAAAACATAAAACGAAAAGGAAAGAAATGGTAAAAATGTGAGAAACACGCCACTACAAGGCTAGGCTAGAAGCCATGGCAACCTTGAAGATGAGTGGATGTGTGCCGCCACTTGCTATGCAAGATAAGGCTTAAAAGTATTCACTCCCAAGGGAGGAAACTCTCACAAATGGTTGAGACACAAGAGTGTTTTTACTTCAAAATGTTCAACCCTTTTACATGTCTAGGAGCACCCGTTATATAGAAGAGTTTATGATGTGATCCCAACAAGGCTTATAGCTTGGGTCAACGCCTAGGCCCAAATCATGCTCAAGGCCCAATACATGGCCGCATTCACCTTCAAGCCCAAGCCCATCAAGAGGCCCAATAACAAGGAGCATGCTAAAAAAAATCCAATTGGACTTCATTCAAGATGGCTCAAACCCACATGGACTTCTCATACTCTTCACATGGGCTAAAGAAGATGTGAAGATTTGAAGAGGTGTCTCAAAGAGCAATAGAATAGCAATAATATTGGTCCATTGTTTAGGCTTTGCTTTCTAGAATAATAAGTCAAACAATGAGTAGTTCAATTGATAAAATTGGGCTTGACTAAGCCCAATAGGAGATTTGGCCATGAGCTATCAAAAGAGCCAAGGTGGACTAAGTGGAAGTCAACACTTCTTCCTACACCTCATGGATCCAAAGCATCCAAGGGTTAGGAATGCTTCCTCCTTTTCCAAGGCATCATCCAATGGCCAAGATCAAGCCTCATTCTCCAAGCTTCAACTAAGGGCCAAGATCAAGGCCCACTCCATCCAATGGCTCTCCTTTCTCATGTGTAAATGGCTTCATATAAAAGCCAAAATTGCACTCATTTGTAGACACTCTTGAAATTTTAAGCAATAGATGCAACTTGAGTTGAGAGCACTCTTCCCTCTATTGCCTTTGAGAGTCACCACTTTCTAGAGATTTCCTCTCTCTACCTCTAACCACCTTCCTTAGGCTAGCATAGATTAGGAAATCCTATCACCTCTTTCACCTTCCATTGCTTGCAAGTGCCTTCCAACTTGCCTCCATTCCTTCATCCATTTCTGCTGCCATGGAGCTCTTCATGCACCTTTGGAGCTCCACCAGTTTAGGGGCCTCTAAACAAATAAAAGATACCTAAGGATGTCTCTATAAAAACTTAACCCTAGCTTCTAGAAACTAGGTCAAATAAGGTTACAAAAATGAGAGACAAAAGAGCCAACTATAATGTGTGCAAGGCTAATTTCGTTCTAGCACAAAAGGAGACAAAGAATGTGTCTCATATGTCTCCAAAAAGCGGCCAAAGTGTGCTAAAAACAAAGGAGACCAAAGGCACATATGTACACTTGCTTCATGCCTTTTACTTTATGCTTTATGCCTTTGCTTTACTCTCTCCAATCACCATGCGCCACCTAGCATTGCTTTCTTACTCCTAATTAACCTACAAAGCAAATAAACATAGATTAGCATGTTGGCTTAAGTCAAGTCAACTATAGTCAACAAGTCAAACCTAGTCAAAGGTGTCAACTAAAGTTGATTCAACTAAGTCAACTTTGGGAATAAAAAATAATAAACACAAATGAAAGGGATGAAGGATTAGTGAACTTCTTTTCTAAACATGCTTAGTCTTCTTAAGCATGTGCCTCCATCCTTGGTTGGGGTTAATCCTTCATCATTTTTGTGCTTGTGTATTTTTTTATTTGTTTTTGTGGTTGTGTAGGCTGTTGGTTATTTTTTATTTATATTGTCTTTTGTGTGGGGTGTTGTGTTTTGTGTTGTTTGTGTTTTTGTATTGTGTGTTATGTGTTCGGTGCGTTGTGTGTGTGTGTGTGTGTGTTTTTTTTTTGTGTTGCGTTTTGTGGTGTGTGTATGTGTGTATTTTGTGTGTTTTTGTGTGTTCTGTGGTGTGTGTTTGGTGTTTTTGTAGTTGTGTTGAGTGTTTTTGTGCTTATGTGTTTTTTTATTTGTTTTTGTGGTTGTGCGGGGTGTTGGATGCTTTTGTGTGAGGTGTTGTGTTTTGTGTTGTGCGTGTGTTTTTTGTGTTGTGTGTGTGTGTTTGTTGTTATGTGTATGTTTTCTATTTTGTGTTGTATTTTGTGGTGTGTGTGTGTGTGTTTGTGGTTTGTGTTTTTGTGTGATTTGTGTTTTGTGTTTGGTGTTTTTTGTGTTTTGGTGTGTTGTGATTTGGGGTGTGTGTGTTTGGTTCGATGTGCAATAATCAATATCTCTTATTCCAATTGCATTTTAAACTACCTAAAATTCTCTAACCCATAAATACCCAAACATGAAATTCATCCCCATTCAATGCAATCATCAATCAAAGATACTCAGCACATTCTAGAACGAAAATAAGTACACTATTTCAAAAAAAAGGAGTTCTAGCTTCCCTTACACATGCATGATTTTCCCGTTTCATCCATCAAACAAACAACAAGAAAAATAAGAGAAGAAAGCAAGGTTGGCTTCCCCTACCTTGTGTAGAAGTCCCTCTAAAATTTACGTCTCTCCCGTAGCCTCACCTTCACGGTTCCTTGCCTTGCCACTTTCTTTCCTCCCTTTCTAACCCCAAACCCTAAACTATTCTATCTCTTCCCTTAAAACCCTACTTTTTAGTCCATAATTCTTTCATCCTAATCTTTTAAGTTAATATTCTATAATTAAAATTTTATTATATTTTATTTCTTAACCATTGTATTATTTATATATAATAATTAAAAATATAGGAAAGATAAAATATATATATATATATGACTATACGCATGTTATAAATGGAAAGAAAAAAAATTAAGCACTATACGGTACCAAACTTAATCTAAAGGAAGAGAGAGAAAAACAAAAAAGAATGCAAAGGAACAACAACCAATATTTTTCGCCAACCAGGTTCGAAGTAGTGACCTTACACACGTTGCAACCACCATTCTATGAGCACATAGTCAGGAATGTATCCTCAAATTTTGTTGATATCATAATCATAGGTGAAAGGATAGAGTTTGGCTGAAAAATGAAAAAAGTGCATATAGCCCGCTTGCGGCTACAACTCTTAAAAAGCCTGATTTCAATATTGGGAAGAAGATGGAAGTAGAGGTGCACGCAACATCAATAATACCTAGGTGGGAAGATCAGACTCCAGCTTACCAAGCACAATCTCCACAGCAGGGATCCTATCAATCACAACACGCCTCAAATAACACTTGGAAAACTGAGGTTAACACAAATCCCAACCAATCTTTAAGGAAAATCACTAGTCCTAGAAGGAATCAAGAAAAGAATTATATTCATTTCACTCCTATTCCTATGACTTACGCGGAGTTATTGCCGGATCTACTCCGTAATACTTTGGTAGTTATCTGCCTGATGAAGCCATTGGAGCTTTCCTACCCTAAGAATTTTGATGTAAATGCCACTTGTGATTATCACGGGGAACCATTGGCCACTATATGGAGAAATGTTTGTCTTTCAAACACAAAGTGCAAGCTTTAATCGACTCAGGGTGGTTAAAATTTCAAGAGAATAAACCGAACATTAAGGCCAATCCCCTCTTTGGGCATGATAATGCTTCGATAAATGCTATTGATCTAGAGGGACACCCGTTGGTGAAGAATGTGAGCGAAATTAAGAGTTCACAAAGGTTTATTTTTAGGCACTATTAATAGTAGGACTGTTGGAAGTGAATATAACTTAAGGGATGCATACGGGTTCCATCCAGGTGTTAAACATTCCATCGAGTAGTGCGACAAGTTTGGAAATTTTCTACAAAATTTTATCGACAAGAACTTTGTGCAAATATGTTATGGGGATAAAGAGGAAAAGAGGAGGCTAGTAAAATAAAAGGAGCTAGGCCTAGCTCGCATAGAAGGACGAGAACGAAAGAAAGGGAAGATTCGCATCAGTGACATCAAAGAGAGCTTCTGTAGTGTTAAATGGATTAATGCTTCTTAGATATCAGCCATCGAGGATGGAAATGGATTTGAAAGCTCAGACTTTGTGCGGTCTGATCCTCCAGACGTGTAGCTGAATAATTAAGAGATAATGAGTTTACCCGTGATGTTTAATTTGGAGAAAATGTAATAATTTAAGTCCATCCTATTGCTTTACCCAGAGAATTCAAGACTTTACGGGATGACTTTTTTTCTCTCTTTATGCTTGGTGTGACAATACAAAACAATTTTTTTTCATTTTCGATCGTTTCGTTTTATTTATCTGTTTTATATACTTAAATGATGCAAATATGATGATGAATGTTTTAATGCTGACATTCCAAATTTTGAGCACTCTGTTGACAATATGAAAGATGATAATGAGGATGATTGGGAACCTTTTCCTTATTGTTCGAAGATGAATGGAGCAGTTGGCGCTGCTAATAAAAACATAAAGAAGATTATATAAAAGATGGTGGTCACGTATAAGTATTCGCATGAGATGCTTCCTTTTGCTTTGCATGGATATCATATGTCAGTGCGTACTTCAATTCAATACCTTTCTCTCTAGTATATAGAATGGAAGCAGTACTCTCCTTTGAGGTGGAAATCCCATCCTTGCGAATATTAATTGAAACTTAATTAGAAGAAGCATAGTGGGTTCAAGCCAGATTTGACCCATTTAACCTCATTGTGGAAAAAAGGCTAACTATGGTATGTCACGAACAATTATACCAAAGAAAGATGAAAAATCGATTGACAAAAAGATGCATCCCAAAGAGTTCCACGAAGGTGATTTAGTTTTGAAAAATATTTTACTTATACAAAAGGACCACAGAGGCAAATAGACTCCAAATTATGAAGGTATGTTTGTGGGTATGTGGTGAAGAAAGCATTATCCAGTGGGGCACTAATTCTCATAAGGATGGATGAGGAGGAGTTATTGTTGTCAATCAACTCCGATGCGATTAAAAATTCTATGCATGATGATTACATGATAGAGGATCCATTTAAGAATATCGACATTGTTTTCAAGTTTTTGTTTTTACTCTATTTGATAAAAAAAATATCATTTAGGTTTTCATATTTTTGTTGTAAAAGCATTTTATGTCACACTGAGTTGGTTTTAAAAAAAATAATATAAATAACGGTAGAAAAGTATATTTGTGTCAGGAAACATCATAGGTATATTCGCTAAATGCATTTTAGCTCCTAAGGGATGTCCTGGAAGCAAAAAAAATAATAAAATAAATAAAAAAATTAAAAGAAAATGAAAGGAAGGAAAAATAAAGGTTTTATGCATCCATGCATTCATGCACCCTCATCACATCATACCATTCATATTTATCAAGACTTTAAGGGCCCACAGGGGCAAGTTTTCACATGGGCTTACTCTTTTTCTTTTTCAAATGGTATTCACGTGTTTGTCTACGCTTAAATCAAAGTCCAGGTTCTTCCTTTGATGTAGACCCTCTCCTCGGGATTGGTCTAATCTTTCTCAAAAAGAAATTGGATTTGCAAAAAGTATATGTTTTTTAGATCAGGACCCTCTACGTGGTAATGGTCGCCGAATCCTTTGGATGTAGACCCTCTCCTCGGGATTGGTCTAATCTTGCTAAAAAAGAATCGATTTGCAAAGAGTATATGCTTTTGGATCGGGGCCCTTTACGTGGCAATAGTCGCCGAATCCTTTGGATGTAGACCCTCTTCACGGGATTGGTCTAATCTTTCTAAAAAATTATCAGATTTGCAAAAAGTATATGTTTTTCGGATCAAGGCCCTTTACGTGGTAATGGTCGCCGAATCCTTTGGATGTAGACTCTCTCCTCGGGATTGGTCTAATCTTGCTAAAAAATAATCAATTTGCAAAACGTTTATGTTTCTCCGGATCGGGGCCTTTTACGTGGTAATGGTCATTGAATCCTTTAGAAATGAGGTTTTCGGGTTTGTGACATTTGTGTTTTGGTCATGGTTTTGGTTTAAGATAACCATTTCACATCTAATCATCTTTTTTTCTTTTAAAATCGGACAAAATTAGTGTCTCTATCTTTACATATCTTTTCTCTGATAATATGAAAATGTCAAATTCTCATATTATCAAGCAAATCTAAATAAAGATGGACAGTTGTCAACACCCAATTTCATCTGACTTAATAAAAACAATAGAATAATTAATAATAAAAATGTATTTAAAAAATAATAAACAATAAACAAATAAAAAAATATATAAAAATAAAAATAAGTTTTTTTTTCTTTTTCTAAATAATAATAGTATGATAATAATAATAATAATAATAGTAATAATAATAAATAAAAAGAAAAAGATTGCTTTAATCTTTTACATATTTTCTTTTGATGCTTTAGCCTAAAATACTCTATCCACCCACACCACTTTTTCTTACAACTAACAGCAGTCCAAAATTTTATATTCTCATCTCCATTTTATGCTTTGTCATTTCTGCTCCAAATCAAGAAATTAATGATGGGATTCTAATATTTAGAAGCAGAATCTGTTATAATATTTAGAATCGTTTTTTCCCAAGGATAATTGATAGTGTTCTGATTTTGTGACACCTTTTTTTCTAGATGAGGAAAATAGTAATATGTTTCTCAAGAATATCTTTTCTGCTAATTATAATTAATTTTCTTGATCACCTTTGATTTTTTTGTGATGTGATCCCCATAATGTGATAATATTAAAATCGATTCTTGCCTTTTAAAATTCTTTGTAATCAAGACTGACTTTATTACGAGATTACATTATATTTATAATGTTGTGTATATAAACTCATCAAGCAAAAGAATAAGGACACTTTTTTCCCTCATGATTCTGGAGACCTCTCTCTTACCCTAAGCATACAATTTCTTTTAACCCTCGCATATAAAAAACCCACTCACCTTCGATCACCAGCCTCATGTGCTTCTTGGTGTTCCAGTGCAACTATTGTAAATCCAATCTCTCGTTCAGGTTCACAAATTTCAATTCTTGTTGTGTTATGTGGTCTTTGTTGAGATTTGGTTATAATCTTTGTTGAAGTTGATGTTTTCACCATTTCTTCTTGTTGTGGAAAAAACATTACTTTCTTGCATTTTGAGGTTCATTGGTTACGAATAAGTGAGAGATCTCATGTTTTAACATTTATGAATATGTTGTGCCATTTTTTTCATATTAAGTTGTTTTTAAAACTTTTTATTTAACATTTTACAAATAATAAAATAATATGTTTAATCCTAAACGTTATGTGCTAATCTTTTATTTATTTATTTTCCTAATGTTTTCATAAATTATGTATATATAATAGTCACGCTTTTTTGGGTATCATATCTTATTTCAGAAGTTTTTCTTTAAAGAAAATAATAATAAATAAATAATTTAAATACCCTTTTAACTTTTAAAATATATAAGTGCTCGTGTGACCGCTCGCATTGTCTTAGTACTTAATACCTTCGCTCTTCTATAAAATTACTAAAAAAATAGAAAATTTTCAAATAAAAAAAAAAGCGATATCAACTTCTTCGAACAAATTGTTTTTCAAAATTTTTTTCATGAAGAACTATGTGACCCCGATTCTCCATTATGAATGGAGATACGTAGGAGCAAGGAGTAATCCTTGTCGGGCCCAAAAAACAAAAATCATTTTTTGTTTCTTTTGAATTTTCTCTTTTTATTGTTTTGAAAAATAAACATTTAAAGGAGACCACATCCATTTGTATTTTAATCCATTTGTATTTTAATTAAAGGTACCGTCTTAGGACTGGCGTTGTAGGGTGCTAACACCTTCCCTACGCGTAACCAACTCTCGTACCCTCAAATCTGTTTTCGTAGACCTTGCTCTTTTTTTTCCATAGTTTCTTATAATAAATATGGTGGCGACTCCAAACCTCTTTTTTTTAATGTTTTATTTTTGGTTTGTCATCCCGTCGCGATTTCGGTTGTGACACTAGGTAGTGTGATTTGTGTTTACAAGAGTTTAAGTGTAAAGATATTGTAAATTGTTGTGATTAATGGAAGATCGAGGTCAGGTTATTTTAATAAAGTAGATGTAGATCCTTTAGAGTGAACTAGTATAAAAATTTGTGTGCATTGATTTAAGTTTCTATAGTTTATTGTTTTTACCCTTTTTTGTATCAAGAAATCATATTTAATTGATCTTTAATAACACTTAAGTGATTGCATAACAAGTTGGTAATTCAGTAACTTTTTGACTATTGATACTAATTTGGATAATAATAATAGTCAAATATGACATATGAGGGTTTTGTGCAATTACTGAAATATTCATTATCAGAATTTTAATCTGCTATTTTGATATTTCAATAAACCAAAATGCATGTTCCAAAATTGTTACATTGCTAAATTCTGTGATCAATTTGATTTTGCTTAAAAGGTTTTTTAAAGTTCGAAAGAACATAATTCTTGAAAAATAGTCAATTCAATCCCCTTCTTGACTAATAACTCCTTATTGCAGTTACACATGCATCACACATGTCCTTGATGAGTGCGTATTTTTGCCCTCATTCAGTGTTTAATTCTGGGTATTTAATTGAATTTATGTGCTTAAAGAGTGATTTAATTGATAATTCTAATAATTAGGCCATTTGAGCTTGTGTGATAAAAATGTCTTAAAAAGTGATTTTTAGCTGCATAAATTATTTTTGGATATTTTAACATTTGTTGATGCAGCTGAAGTTAAGATTAAGCTTATTTAAAGGTAGGAAAATAAATTGATTGAAATTACAAACACCTCTAAATAAGGCTGAAATTAACAAGTTCTGGAAAAAATCACTTCTGCACCCCTAAATTACATATGCACTCCCATATTTCCAAATGGGTCTCACAAAAACCTTATCTACACCCCTAATATTTCTATTCATCTCCACACAACCAAAAACCCTAGCCTCCATCTTCACCATGTTTCCGCCGCCGAGAGCACCAGCACCACCAATGGCCGCCGCGTGCATCAAGTCCGGCCACCACAGTTCCATCTTCTTGCATCACGCAGTAGCTTCCACACGAACCAGCATCACCATCATGGCAGCCGTCATTGCACTTCTCAGCAGCCAAAGGAGAAAGCGGAAACCCTAATTTGGGAGAGCGAAGGAGCTGCCACGTGTCATCCTCTCAATGGACACTAAATAGTCAAAGTTTGTCAAATCTGGTCAAAGCTGGTCAAACAGTCAAAGATTGGTCAAAGGAGAGGGGTTTAACTGCAAATATTGATATTTTTGGATATCTCTGCAAAATTGGACTATAGGATTGAAAATGAGCTATTTATTAAATTAATACAAATATTATTTGGTGATAATTTATTATATATCTTTAAATAATTTATTTATTTAATTATATCATAAATTATTAACCAACTATATTTGTTAAATAGTCTATATCTCTCCAAATATCTTTGAATATTTATCTTTATCTTTATTTTAAAAGATATTTGAGAGATTTTAGCAACAGAAAAGCCCAGTCCAATTCCTATATAAAGAGACCAAGGGAGAAGTAGAAAACAAGCTCGGCACTTCGGAATTTAGGAACCCTTAGGGGGACCTAATTTCTTTCTCTCTCTTTTCTTCTCTCTATTCTTCCTTTATTCTTCTTTTGTATTCCATGGATTGCTAAACTTCTTGGGTTGATTCCATTGTAATTTCATTATGGATTCTGAGGTTAGAATGAAATAATTTCTTTGTTCTTTTTATTATTGTTGAGGTTTTAATTCATCTATGTCTTTTATCTTTGAATCACGTAACAAGTAATGATTTTAAATCTATATGCATGTTGATCATATGAGTTCAAGGGTTTTTAAATTAAATTGAGACTTTACTTTGATTTTATTTAGAAACTTTCACATGATTAAATGAGTTTTTACCAATAATTGAGACTTTACTTTGGTTAAAGGTATTTACTCTAATGAAAATTAATCGAGACTTTACTTTGATTAATTAAGCTTTTTATTTGGTGAGGAGATAAAAGAATAGACATGATTAGGCATAGTAAAATTTGATTGAGACTGTACTTTGATTGAATTTACTATGGATAATCTAAAAGTTCTCACTTTTAATTGAGACTGTACTTTGGTTAAAAGTGAGAACGCCAACAAATTAATTGAGACTTTACATTGATTAATTTGCAAATCTACAACAATAATTAATTGAGCAATAATCTTTAGATAACCGATGATGAATCTATTTTGAAAAAGCAATGGAATCAATCTATTTTCTTTACTATTGTTTATATCTTATTTTATCTTCTTATCTTTATCCTTCATATTTTTATAATTTTATTTGACTAACTCTTGTATAGTTTTATAAGAACTAACTTGTTAAAAATCAATTCCGTGTTCGTTGGGAGACGACTTTGGGTTACTTTACCCTTACTATTTTGTTGACTACTTTCTTAACAATACTGAAGTTGTTATAGATAAGTAGTATTAATTTGATCGCGTCAACGACAGCGTTATCAAATTCTAAGTTAGTTCCATTAGGTAGTTCTTCTCAAGGCAGAATATAGAAAACCAGTTATTGAATGAGGGCGGATAAACCTTTAGTCACCTTAAGTTTATACATATAATGGGTTTCCCCTTAAGTGTTGTATAGGTCAACCAAGGATCAATGTAAGGACAAAGCAAACAATTAAGTGGCTATAGTGTGTGTGATGTGATTTGAGTGGGGAAAACAACTAATCTGAATCTAACTAAAATTCTTACTATATGTACACATACAAAATGCTATGCTAAAACTGCTAGATATGAATGCAACATAAATTTGAACGTATCTAGAGCTAAAAAGGAAAAATGAACTATAATTTCTTATTTTTAACTCCCCAATGCAAATGCAATGTATAAGATGATGATATGAATGTACAAAATGCAAAAACTAACTATTCTTAAGCTATTCTAAACTCTAACAACACTTAAAATGATGTATAAAAGCATATTAACAAATTGTTTGATAAATTTCCTAAAAGAAAACCTAATCCAATGATGTTTGATGAAATGTTTGTGTGAATGGAAATGCAATCATGCAATGTTGAGCTAGAAAATTATTAACTGTAACACCCTAGGCGAATATTACTTGATAAAGCAAATTATATATTTTAAATAGAATTAAATAACTCATATGGTTCCCAAGCACGGGAAAAATCAAAACTTAAACTATGTAAAATAGAAATACTCCTCAAAGGCGTTATTGCAATCCATAATCCAAAAGCTAAATAAAATAAAATTACAAGATGTTCAAAAATAAGTTATAAAGTAAATCCCAATAGCTAGCCTAGCTCCATCTCTACGCATCACCATCCTCACCTGGATTCACATATGCTCCCGTGTGACAACTCACACGATCATCGCCAAACACAAACAGAAAGGGTGAGCTAAATAAACAACATACATAAATAATGATAATTACAACTCAC
This sequence comes from Vigna unguiculata, assembly GCF_037176805.1. NCBI lineage: Eukaryota > Viridiplantae > Streptophyta > Magnoliopsida > Fabales > Fabaceae > Vigna > Vigna unguiculata. The sequence continues at coordinate 22,079,021 of NC_140796.1, forward strand.
CCAAAATAATTTAACCATTTTCTTATTTATAAACACCTTTGTACCATGTCACTCATATCTCACAACCTATATGAGTAGAATGCAACTCAACAATGGTCTTAGGGATTACAATGGTTCCACGAACATGCCCGCTCGTGATCCAACTCTACGAACCATCCCGCTCGTAGTCCAACTCTACGAACATCCTCGCTCGTAGTCCAACATGCGTGAACACCACCTGTTATGGAACTCCCCACCCATAACAACTTTATGTGTGAGCACGAAACATATGAACCTCCTCACTTGTATCCCCACACAAGAGTAATCCAATACAAACCTCCCCGTTTGCATTAATCATGCGTTTCCAACTCCATTACGAATCTGCCGACTCGTAATTTATCCAAGCATTCCAGACCAAACCATCACAACAACCCATGCAAAACACTCCTAAAAGGCCCATGCCCATACGCTATCACCTGTCAGAGCCTAAGCGTCACCAAGCGAAATTGTACTACAGATCGCTTGGCGGTCACCACTCACCGCCAAGCGCCACTCGCTCTAGTGACCCTCCTGTTTGTAGCTATCGCCTGGCGGTTCAATCCACACTACTAAACGCTACACCAGTAAAGTAGATTTTACTTGTTTAGGCACTACATAACCACTTCTAACACACCAAGTCATCACAGGCACACATCTAGAATACCAAATTGAAATTTTTTACCTTTCATCATACTTCCAATTGCATCATCACAGTTCATAGGTTACCAATCACACATAAGCATTCATACATTCACAATTTGGAAACATGACATCACTTGAGTGTGGCCAAGAATACACATTGCATATATGAATCTAGATGACAGCAGCCAAAACATGCATATAGTCATACAAACCACAACAGTACCTATAAAATCCCTTCATCTTAATGCATCACACTCAATGCCAATATTTAGCACTCTACATGATCATGTATTCATACATAATTTCACATTAGTAACTACTTGAAAATAACAAGAAATCATACATGCATTTAAAAACTTTACAAACTAGTAATGTTCTAAAGCTCCTAAATCATGCAAGTTATATAATGATGTCAATAGCACCTATTATAATCCTTTACTTTCCACAACTCAAACCAATTCAAGTTTAGTATTATTCCATATCCATAATTCATGCATTAAACACACCCATGTATAAACCTATACATTATGTTATCATACTATTTTTTTATGAGCCAGAATAAACCCAAAAAACAAACCCAACTCATTTCCAAACACAGCTAACAAAAATAGGCTATTGGCCACTGTCTATCGCCTAAATGCATCGATTTTCTGGAAAACTCCAGATTCTCTTGCACATGCTTAAAAACCTTAAAACCCCCATAAATGTGATCCAGTCATCCAGTTGCACAAAAACCACATTTAACCATATATCCAACATGCATACATATTCAATTAACCCACACAATGGCAAAATCACCAGATTTGTAATCTGCACACAACATTTTCCAAGCCCTTATTGAACCCTCATGTTTATATAAAACCCCAATAATCAAATCATCATCAATAGTGGACATCCTCAGTCAATTATAGCAATAAACAGGCAAGTAAAGGCATAAGAATTTGCAGAACATTCAAAAATATCACAAAACCCACAAAAACACAGAAAATGCACTAATCTGGTATCTGTCACCTAGCAGTCCTTCATTTTTGCCAGGCGGTTCTTCGCAAAACCCATAAATTAGGGTTAAATAATTGAGTCGCCTGGCAAGTTGATGAGTCATTATTTTCCTCCATTCCACTAGCCTTTGTGTACCCATTTGATAGTTTTTCAGTGCTTAATTGTTTATCTTTAGTGTGTTTTCATTTGTTGGGCTTTATTGGGTCATTGTTCCGAATTTAAGTTAATTTCACATTATTTGGCCTAATTTTTGTTTTTAATTATTTTTAGGTATTTGGGTGAAGCAAATTTTGGAGCTTGGACATTAATATTCAGTTTAAGAGATTTGCCACATCATTTCCACATCATTGTCACGTCTACGCCATGTCAATCAGTCCGTCCATGTCATTGGACCAGCATTTTGAGCCCATAGTGGCATTTTTGTAATTCTGAGTGGCATAATGACATTTTTATAATTATGTGAATCTGTGGTGATATGACCACGTATAAGAAGGCTAAGTTTTCATTTTCCAGCCACCACCATCTTCTCCACTCTCCATTTTTAGGTTTTTGAAATTTTGAAGGTGACCCATGGAGGCACATGCTTATTTTTCATGTTTTCCATTCATTTTTTACATTTTATGAGTCATGACAACAACCATTGTTTGTATTCACGTTTTCTGCACCTTGGGTAACATTTATATTGAAGGATTTACGTTCTTTTTCAGTGTTGTTTTCGTTCATCCACTATTTCTCCTTGCTTATTTTCGTTTGTTGCACCATTTTAAGTATTCTACACCAATTTGAAATCTTTTGAATGGTAGAATCTCAATTTCTATTGAACCCTAACTCGAATTGTATGGGTAACTAATTTTTGAATGCATTGATTCCTTGCAAAGAATGAAATGAAACCTTGAGATTAATGTTTTGTTTGGTGGGTTTTGTTGTTTCTTCGTTGTGGATTTACGTTTGTCGTTTTAATTGAAGAACCCAATCTAGTTTTGCTTAATTTTCAGAGTGGGAAAGTCGTTTTAGTTAATTTTCCTGCTTAATAAACTTTGACAAATTCATGAATGCTTGCATTGCTTAATTGTATGTTGAATTTGTGGTTAACCTCCGCTTAGTTGTTTAACAACGAGTTTCATGAGGAATAACGAAATCAATTCAATTTGCAATCTTTGATGGGTGAAATTTCATTTGAAGCAAGGAATCATTGTTATTTTGTGGTTGTTTAATGAAAATTGCAATTATGTTTTATTATTGAGTTGAATTTTTGAATTTGCCAAACCCCCTTGTGTTATACTATTCTGTTCATCTGGAAATTGAAGCTTTAGACAAAAATATTGGTCGTTGGGAGACGACTTGGTTCAACTTTCGCATACTGCATTTAACTATTTTAATTTGGTGGGGTACAGTCTCTATCACAGGTCTTTATTGCCACCAAGAAGTTTTTGGGCAAAAGCTATGAAACATCAAAACATAGCGTAAGATAAAGGAAAGTTCATACATATAAACAATAGTATAACCCGAAACACATCATTCAAATTACAAACATGTAGGAACAACTCCCCTTACTTGGATTCCTTGCTCCAATTACGATCCTAGTGATCTTCTTTTCCCCCAAAAGCCTTAACCCTTGCCTCCACTCCAATAATTATTTCCAGCACTCAATCTCTCTCTTAGGTAACGAATTCTACTACTCTCTCTTACTCTCCCTGTTGCCACACCTATATGACTCTGTGTTTTCTTGGAGTTTACTTGGATTTTACTGCCCTCAACTGCCACTTAGCAAAATACTAAAACGTGAATAGGGACTACTCATGGCTAGCCAAGGTTCAAAATCACATCCCTCAAGCATATGCACAACCAAAAAGTCAATACATGTTTCATGACAATTCATGCATACATATGATTATAAATCATGTCCTACCACCAAGCATATATGCAAAATAAAGCTAATTATTAAAACATCTCACTAATGGCCTACACAAGATTTGGACCCAAGATCTCTCAACAACACCTAAACACGCTCAACCACTTGAGCTACTATTGCTCCTTTTCATGACTTGATAAACTAATTCTCTTAAATGGACTTTCAATGCACAATTATTTCTAATTAATTCGTTATTGTTTGTTTAAATTTCCTGAGTCTTACATTAACCACACTTAATTCAACTAGAATCCATGCTCAAAATCAATAAACATGTCTACCATTCCTAACCTGAACTAAAATGCAAAAAAACTCGAAAATGAGTTATGGAATGTGCATGAACGTGTATGAGATGTAATTCTTATGTGTATAGGAACAATTAAATTGAATGACGATGAGAAACACTTAAGCACAAATACAATCACTAAATAGAACTATAAATTTAGCAAAAAGATATGTAATTCAAAAATCCCTTATTATGAATCCTAATTAAAGGAAATAACGATCAAACTAAACTTCAATAAATTCTATTTCTAAATTTGTGCTAATTAAGTCATGGAATTTCATGGAACTGTGAAAAGCTTATATACAACATAATCTTGCAATATGTGAAGAACCGAAAAGAATGAATGGTACGTGGATGCAACAATGACAAATAACGAACATGACAGTAAAGTCAGCTCTTGTTCTTCTTCAACATTGAATCATATTAGTACTTTGATTGTTCAAAAGCCACTTTGTGCTTCTTGAATGAAAGTAAGGCAACTATGTGCTCACCAAATCAAGCAATAACTATGCACTTGATCAGATTTAATATTACAAAGGATTAATCAATTCAATCTTAAATTAGATACCAAATCTGATTTGCAAAGAACAAAAACACATAAAGCATAAAACACATAGAGCAACTCCTTGCAGTAGGTCACTAGTTTAGTAGGTCACTAGTTTCTAGGTTAAGACTCCTTCTTCTTGTTGACTTGTCATTAAAGGTTGACGCAACTCTTCTAAAGTGGCCATTGGAGTTCACCAAAGCTGATTGCAGGTCAAAAATCAATGTCCATCCCTTCTTCAGTCATAAAATGGCAAATTCAGTAATTGTTGCTATTCAAAATGAGTGCATGTTGGTCTTGGTTTTAATCCAAATTTTATGCTTTGTTTATCTTTCATTACAATTGAACTTTCCTTAGCTAGTGTGCACCTACACACATAACAAATGTTACTAGAAGTAATGCTACAATTATTTATCAATGTACATATATAACAATATCAATTATTTAAGCAAATGAGATTTTGTCGAATGTTAAAATCTAAATAAAGATCTATTTAAAAACAAACTACTCTTAGGCTAAGACTACCAATTCATTAAGTAAAACTAGATAAAGTTCTAAACTAAAAACAACAAAAGAAATTAACTACTCTAGCATAAAAAAACAATATTTAAAATAGAAGAGAAAATCAACATTAAAGCATATGACTACAAGAGTCTAACAGTTAATTAAAATACTATAAGCAAACTAGAACTAAACTAAAACTAGACTAATAATGAAAAGACAATGAAACTGAAATAAGACAAAATGATTTAAGCAAACAACCTATTTTATCATCTGAAGTCTATACTAAAGTAAGTAAAACTAAGAAAATCCACTACAACTCTACTATACTTCTAGATAGTCACTAAACTAACCCGAAAAAACTAGTAATTAAACAAAAATACAACTTACAACATAACTATATATTCTACACTTAAATTGTCATAAAACACTAGGACTCACAAACAAGCCCTCAAAAGAGTGTTTTTATCATTGAAATTTTCTAGCACTTGGGAACTCATCACAAGACATAAAACTAAGAACAAGACATAAAACAAAACAACTTTTTTTTACAGAATTTGTACACCAAAAGTCATTCACTACAACAATTCCCTATGTGTACATATGTAAAGCAAGTTGAAATGAGCATAAAGACATCCAAACCAGTCAAATGCAGTTAAATACATTGTAATTCAGTTGAGAACATGTCATTCACTTGTGCAGAACAATATTGACCTAACTAGAAGGTGTATACACTCTCATTCACTCTCAAAATTTATCAAGAATATTGTTTACCCTCTGCACTTGTTGTAAAATCTCACTTATATAGGCTTGTAGAGCCTCTAAGATCCAGCAATTTATTTTAAACACTCTTAAAATCAATAAGACTTGAATTTCAACTTGCAACGTGGCTTGGCCAAGGGTTGATTAACAAAGGTTGCAAGGCTATCAGTCCAGACCAATGAAACAGTGAAACATCAGTGATTAAGGGTGTGAACTTAAGTTTGGTTCGATGTTTTAGCACCACACCATCATCATAAGCTTTGTTGCATTTTTCTTCAACCTTTTTTCCTTTTTCTTCACACATATTTTAATGATTCTTTTCTCTTTTCCTTTTACTTATCGTTCTAGATTTTGCTCATCCAATTTCTCTCTTTGAAACATCTTAATACCCCAACTCTTGAGTTACACACAATTGTTCACTTAGTTCACTTTTCCACAACCCTTAGAAGGGTAATTTTTTGGTTTTTCTCTTGGTTGTGGCTGTGTAATATGGTAAAATATACAAAAATGGGAAAACGACTCAAATCAAGTTAGTTGTATTTGGTCAGTGGCTATGATCAAAAGATGGCCTATATCATGTTCAAAAGTGTGCTCAAGCAATTGACATCAACAAGAGTCTCTACAAGTTCTAGAGTGCAACATACATAAGTGAATCATCCAAGAATCAACATTTAGGCTCAAATCTTCTAGGTAAGCAATGTGTCAAAATTGGTGCACAATGTGTCTAAACATGTTAACTACCTAATTATCAACGAAAGGAATGCACAAACTAGCATAAATCTCTCTACTCAAACCATAATTTTCACAAATATGCATATCACAAAACTGACCATAATGAAGGAGTGAAAATGTAAAATTTACAAACAACACCTAAGATAGTAACTAAAACTATCTACACAACTCCTATTTGACAAAAAACAACCAAAGACTGACTAAATAACTTCTTCTTGAGAGAACACAAAAAATTCACTATTAAAACCTCAAAAATTGTAATAAAATGGCCAAAATTTGAAAATTGTGCTAGACTAGCCTAAGAAACTATATATCTTAACAAGTTTAAAATGGTAAAATCTAGCTAAGAAATAACTTAAACTACAAAAACAACCTAAAACTTGAAATATGACTACCTAACACCTAAAACTAGTACCTAGAATGGGCTAAAAATGCTAAAACTAAAACTTGCACTAATCTAATATTTGATACTATAAAATAACTAGCTAGACAACTTTTGAATGATATACAAGTTGTAAAGTAAACTTAAAATTCACAAACAACAATAATTTCAGAATCTGACTAGTTAAAACAGGAAAATACATTGAAAACAACAAACTATGGATAACATTATGCTATATCAATGTAAAATGAATACCTAAGCTACCTAAACATAAACTCACCTTCTAAACAATTTCTAAATGATGAATGAATGATAAAAACTATGATAACCACTACAAATAATAAGAATTGCAAAACTTCACCTTTAAGAACCTAAAAATGCATCCTAAACTAAATGAAAATCAGAAAAATGTACTAACTTGAAAATAAAACTACAAAGTAATAAGCAAAACAAGTTTTAAATGCTAAAAGACTAATAACAACAAAACTAGTTACTCAGAATTACTAGAATTTCAAAATCTACCTATACTACTAAAAAATACAACACTAAAACTAGAAAAATTAAACTAGAAACTACAACTAAAGCAATTATCTACTTGAAACAATATCTAAAAACAAAGTAGCTATTCTCACAACTTTAAAATCATTAAATTAGCTTAAAGATCATTCTATCTAAGCAAAAAAATTAATAATGCAAAATATCACTATATGAACCTAAGAAACAAGCCAAAATTTAGTAAAGATAGGACAACAACTAACTAATCCTAGAACAACAAAAACTAATTAAAACTAACAAGAGAACACTATAATTCAAACTAACTACCAAAATCTATGCAGAATTCTAAATGTCATTTATGCAAACCTAAGAAATGCAAAAATAGTATACTAACTAGTAGGTAAATGAATCTATAAACTACAACCTATCTAACAATATTAAATCACTACAAACAATAACTAAACAAATCTCAATGCATCAAACTAAACTACTACTGCGGGTTTTTACAAAATTGAAACATAATTGCAAAGAAATCACTACATGCATAAACTAATGCTACTTAAATAGAATAAAACTAAAGATTGAAATTGATAGGAACAAAACATATTCTAAAAAAAACAAAAGAGAGGTAGGAAAAGAAAGATAGAACTGGTATGGAAGTGCGGTTATGTCAAAATTCTGATGTGGTGGAATCCTAGCTAGCAGTCTTGCACTTTTGTGAAGAAATAGTTGTTATGTTAGTAAAATGAGAGCAATCAAATACATTCAAAATTTGATCCAAACTAGTTGAAGAAAAAAAAAATGTTAGTCAGATTCAGCTGAAGTTTAGAACCAAAAAATAAGGATAAAAAGTATAGCTACTCAAATCAACAAATTGAAGAAAACGGAATAAAGGAACTAGAAAAATTGAAAAAGCAAAACAGACCCTAAAATTCAGTTTTAACTCTTAAAACTAAAATACACAAATAATGCAAATAGATGTTAACTACTGAAACAATTCTAGAAAAGTAGTAACAAGAATCTAAACAAGCTACCAAGAACAAAACTACAAATAGAAACAACAACTAAAAACAAAAATAGAACCTAATTCTAATTCTCAACTTATGAAAAGTAAAGAGAGTTATACTACTCCTAAAACTACAATCAGCTTATCTTATATCAAAGTGGCCACAAATTAAAATCAATTCTTTTAATTTTTATGTAATATATCTATTTTCTACCATCCTATTTTCTATACTACAATGACTAATTAAACTAACTAAATAAAATAATAAATTCATACTGCCATATTTGCAAACAACGATAAGGAAGGAACTCTTCAAATTTCACTCCTTACACTCAAACTCTTTGGCCATTTTGTCCATGCTTGCACAATTTTGTTTTTCCACAACATTATACTACAGTTGCAACAACATCTCATCCAATGTTGAGGCTTGTTGAACATGTGGTATGAGTTAGTTTGGATCATTAACTTCTACAAGACAATTAAGAGTAGAATCAACGACAATAACTAAAGAAACACAACCAACTACAATATCAGTCTCTTAAAAATTAACACCATTGACAATTGCACCATGAATTTTAACTACAACATTAAAATCAATAGTCACATATGACTCAACAGTAATATCAATATTCATATCAACTTTATTATCATTAAAGATTTCATCTTGATTAAGGTAATCATCAACATTCATGGTTGACTAAAAAATGGAATCTATACGAATATGCTCAACAACTAGAGATGACTCAACAATTTTAGAATAACTTGGTACACTAGAAGTAGTATCAGTTGTAATCTCTTTATGTTAAGCATGTAAAATGTTTAAAATATTAAAATCAACTTGAACTTCATGTAGATGTTAAAAGCATATCTGTCTAATAGCTCAACCCAGAAAGGGATCTGAATTGATTAATGAGTCTTTCACTTGTTTAAGTTGAATCTTGAAAGAGTCTTTAAGTCTTATAACCCAATTAATCAATTTTCCAGTTCTGTGTTAATGGACTGTTTAAGGCAATTAAGAAAGATTGTAAGAGAAGAGAAAAACCAATATACAACAATTTATACTGGTTCGATTCAAAAAGAATCTACGTCCAGTCTTCTCCTAAGTAAACCCACTTAGGAGGATTCCACTAACACAATAAAGATCCAAGAATTACAAGAACATCTATATAATTCTAGAACATAAAAACCAAAGAACTTGATCTACCAATCAAGAACTCCTCCTAGAAGCAATGCATCCACGCAATTACACATAGGCCTACACTTCACACAATGAAGCAACTGTAATCAGAAATACAATAAAAAGAATCAAGAAACGAATACACCTATTGTTGTGCAGATTTGTCAATTTGCTCCTAGATTCAAGCTAGACCCATCAAGGTAGAATCAACCATCAATCTCCTTGAATCTTCACTTGAATGATCTTCACGAATGCTTAAGAACTCTGTGAATCTCAGAGGGTTGTTTCTCAGAATGTTTTTGAGTGATTTGTAATTTTTTCCAGTACTTGAAACAGATTTTAAAAACAGCTTTTATACAGAGTTCTCTGCTGTCATTAATGGATTAGGAATTTACCTAATCGATTATCGTGAGTGTATTTTCACTGCCTTAGTGCAGTACTCACAGCTAATCCATTAGTTAAACAACTAATCAATTGATGATTGCACAAGCAAGAGTGTGATGGTTAATTACAACTTAATGTAGGCTTGATTTACATATGATAATTTCATACAAATAGCCTAATGCACAGCCTAACTAAAATAGGACTAATTCTAAACTGGTAATGCACATGAAGTGTAGCCTTGGACATCATCAAAACCATCTTCATATGAGTTGAAGTAGCTCCCCCTTTCAACAGTAGACCATTGGAACCTCAAGTTTTGTGCATCTCTGGATGAGAGCATCAATATGAGCAACAAACGCTTTAGCTGCAACAACTTTCAACTTTAAACTAGTTTCAGTTGAGATATCACAATCCTAGCTTCAGAGGGAACTTTGTTCATAATTGACCCACCACTAACTATATATATCATAATTCTATCAATCTCACTTAAGCCATCATTAAAATATAGGATCAACAAATCCTCACTAATTTGATGATTTATACATGAAGCACAGAATTCATTGAACCTATTCCAATACTCCTTTATTTTAGAGATTCTTGAAACTACTCCTTGTTGTTTTGGTGCAGTACAATGATGTTGGAATTGTGATTGGGAAGGTTGCACTGGCTGGCTAGAAAATTGTGACAGTTACTCATAGTATGGCTCCTTATGCATGTATGGTTGAGAATGATAAAAGGAAAAGTAATCTCTAAATGCAAAATGGTGGCTCAAGATAAAATTGCATACAAAAACATCACTAAAAAAATCAAAACCAAACTCATTATCAACACTATACAACTAGAAAACAAGTTTTAAAAAGAATTATCAAACACTTACAGAAGATACACAAACTACTATATACAAGACACAAATCATATCACACACACAACTACTCAATTGTGCTATATACTCGACAATAGCGCCAATTTGATAAACCTTTAATCACCTCATGTTTATACAAATAATGGTTTTCACCTAAGTGAAGAATAAGTGTAATCACAAAAAGGAGTTTATGCAAAGAAGGGGGTTCTATTGGACCTTTAAAATTTTGTTTAATTCGAGATCTATGAAAAAAAAATTTCTCAAAAATTGCTACATTCCTGGATCAAACATTTCAATTGATTGAAATATGAAAAACCTTATAAAAAACATGACAATGAATTTTATAATATCTAACACAACAATTAGATTACAAGTATGGTTAATATGATATTAAAGATCAATCACAAAAGTGACAAATACACTGATTTATCAACTGATTATGCAATTACACCCAATTTATTATTAAATATCCAATTTACAACATTTCTTGAAAGAATCAATTAGAACTTTAAATTTGTAGAAACTTTAAAAAATACACTCGAACTTTATATTGGTTCACTCCAATGGAGCTACATCCAGTTAGGCAAGACAATCTTACCTTGAGTTTTCATTAATTCAAGATAATACAATATTCATACAATTAAACTCTTGAAAAAGAAAAATACACACAACACAAGTTTCTTGAATCACACAAGAAACAATCAAAGCACAAGAAGAATCATTATTGCAGACCTAGACTCAAATCAGGAACACAACAAAAACACAAACAAAGACATAAGAAAGATCAAACCTCAAGATCAACTCTCCTTAGTCAATCAAGAATCTTTTTCAACTCGCTAATAAGGAGCAATCACAACTCCAACACCTCTTGAATGATTCACAGACAACAATAACATTTATTTTTTCTATGAGAATGAAATTGAGCAAATTTTTAAAAGTGTTTTTGTGTTTTTGTGTTTTTCAAATCTTATAGAAATAGAAAGGCTATATATTATATAAATTGACATATTGAATCGATTGAAAGTAATTGTCAATTGATTGATTTCTCTTACTTAAGTGAAATCAGCTGATTGATTTTTACTTTAGCTGATTTGATATGTTATTCACATAACTATCTACAACAACAATTTAACCTATTAAACATCATTTTAACATATTAAATAACTACAAGACTCACAATAAGACTTTTATCTTAAGTTAGATTCAAAGATAAGTTTTTAAGCTTCATCGATCTTCTAGCTTCATATTTTTATTCTTCAAGACTCTTTTTGCCATAGGGTTAACCAAGAATTAATCCAAGGACAAAACAAACAATTAAGTAGCTATAGTGTTTGTGATGTCATATTAGTGGGGAAAACAACTAATTCGAATCTAACTAAAATTCTTACTATATGTATACATACTAGATGTTATGCTAAAAATGCTAGATATGAATGAAACTAAATCTGAACCTAAGCTAGAGCTAAAAATGAAAAATGATCTATAATTCCTTATTTTCAACTCTAAATGAAAATGCAATGTATTAGATGATGATATGAATGTATGAAATGCATAAACTAATTATTCTAAAGCTATTCTAAAATCTAACAACACCTTAATGCAAGATGTAGATTGTTCTCATGCTTGATTTGTGATTCTTGAGGTGTTGGGAAACATCTTTAGAATCTAGACTTGAAATTAAATACCTAATGGATGTTTGTATCTAGGAATGGAACTTGGTTCATTAGTAATCTTAGATTCTTGAAACTAATGCATGATTTCACTTGTTGAGGATTCAAGGAATTGAAACTTGATGAGTGATCATAGGCTTTGAGTATTCTTGTGAATTGATTTTGACATGAATATGATTTGAGTATTCTTGTGAATTGATTTTGACATGAATATGAAATTGGGATAATTTAGACTACATGAGTATGAAGTGATTGAAGTCTAATCTTGACAGATTGTAAATACACTATGTTAATTTCTTGTTACACACCAATTGTTTAATAAAACACAAAAGGAGTTTCTTAGTGTTTTGTGAACTTTGTCTCTAATTGAGTTGTGAATTGCGAGAGTTATCATGTGTTACACAAGTCCCTTGGGAGAGAACGATAAAATACTTATTACTTGTTATGTGCGATCGGTACACTTGCCGTATGGATTTTTCACTAATAGCAAAGGTTATATACAACACAATCTTGCAGTAATCATGTGAAGAAATAAAAAGAATTAATGGTGTGTGGATGCGACAATGACAGATAACGAACATAACGGTCAAGTAAGCTCTTATTCTTCCATAGAGAAAAATGAATCACAAAATTACTTAAGTGCGAAGAAAATTTAAAGTTGCTAGAAAATTAGTGTAGAAAAGATAAAAGTGTAGAAATTTAAATTGTTGAAAATTGAGGTGCTGGAAAAGTAAGGTGCAAGAATGTAATGTCCCATTTTAATAGATAAATCTATTAAAATAAATCATCACACATATTATAATTATCCAAGGGCACGAGACTTAAAGTATACGGATTTTTCAATCATCCCAATATACTCAAAAGGAAAACGAAGGCACTACACAATGCCAGGAACAAAATATAAAAGTTCACAGTTATCAGACACAAGCTTGCGCATAGCAAAAGACTACAGAGGCGACAGTGCCTCCAGGGAGTACTTGAAGGAAGTTGATCCAACCCAAGTCGGCTACACTGCGGAGTTTCCATCACCCTGATGACCACTAGGGGTTCTCACATCTGCTCACATCAATAAATTGATGATCATCGCAAAAGGAGAAAACCACACACAGAACACACAAGCAAACAGAAAGGATAAGCTAAAGTAAAATGATTATTTTATCATACAACTCAACATGCAATTCAAAGTCAAGAAATACATTTCAGACATCCAAACAAAGTTAGGACTTTAAGACTCGGCTATTCGGATACATATAATGAGGCACCACCACAAAACCTTCATGGAATTACGTTCTAGCCGTGAGGCACCACCAAGAAACCTTCGTGGAATTACATCCTAGTCGTGAGGCACCACCATGAAACCTTCATGGAATTACGTCCTAGCCGTGAGGCACCACCACAAAACCTTTATGAAATTATGTCCTTACATGAGGCACCACCATGAACTCTCACCAAGTAATTCATGGAATTACGCCCATTAGATGAGGCACCACCATGAACTTTCACCACGAGGTTCATGATATTACGTCCATTATATCCAACCATCCAAATATTTCATACCAAACTCATCAATTCCAACCCATACAACCAAATATTTCATGCATATTCACATGCTTCATACTTTAAATAGGGTAATCCAATCAATCATGTGACCAACAACCAAACATAGAGAAGAAACCGCACTGGAACACGTCCCTACCCACTTGTCGAGGTCTCGCTCAAGCTAGCCCAACTCGCTCAGGCGAGACTCCTCTCGCTCAGACAAGTGGCCTTCGCCTAGGCGAGCCCTCGAAACAGAGAGAGGGTGAGCTACTATTGTTCTCGCACAGGCGAAAGCTCCTCGCTTAAACAAGAGCTTTCGTTTTGAGTGACCAACCTGCTCGCTTGGGCAAGTCCAGCGAACTCACCTGCTCTCACGCATGCTGCCACGACCAGAATCACACCGGAGCATTTTCCATAACGTCCACATCACCATACCAACATTCCAGAATACCCAATATTGCAATAACAGATAAAACAGTATAGAAACACCAAAAAACTTGAAAATAGTAGAACACTAGCTTCCCTTTCCTGGACAGATGCTAGCGGAAAGCACCGACACTCAAAAGAGGGTTTACTACAACTCCAAGAACAGAGTTGCGAGGTGAGAATAGTGGACTAGGAGTGGAGTTTGCTAGCTTGACGCGGAAAGGCGCCAAACCCTAGCAGAGCTCGTTGTTGTTAGTCAATGAGGGAGGAGGGGAGTTGATTTCTGAAAAGTTGGCAAAAATGAGAGTGTTAGGGCTGGTTTAGGGGTTTTGGGCACCCTATGTGTCAGTCTTAGGCCCAACTGATTAAGGTAGATCCTTAAACATTGGGACATAAAAAGTGGGTCTTACAAAGAACATTAAAACGCTAAGAAAATTAAAAAACAAGAAATAAAAGAGTTGAAAAATTAAAGAGTAGAAACTTAAATTATAGAAATAGGAAGAAAAAAAAATATAAACATATCAACAACAAATTCAAGAGCAAAACAAACCGAAAATATTTTAATTTTAAATTGGTCTTGAGCTTGTGAATTGATCTTCCATTCCTGAAGAACCAAAAACAAATGTGGCAAATAGACAATAAAACATGTGGCAGAGAATAGGAATATGAAAAGACAAAATTTAAAGGAAGAATAAAAAAAGAGAGAAAATAAACTAAACTAAATTCTAAAACTTAGCAAATAATATCTCATTTTTTATGAAAAATCTTATATAACCTCTAAATTATAAAGCTAATTTGGGCCTAATTTGGGCTCTAATCAAGGTTTAGTCAATTACAAAAGTAAGTTAATAAAAGGAAAGAAACTAATTCATGGGGTCCTCTTTCCAATTTTTCCACAAATCTACTCTAACTTCCAATACTTATATAAAATATCACAAGAGTCCAAATCTAGCATCATATATCCAAATTAAAGTCTTTGAAGTTTAGAATACAATGCAACTAGAATTATTACAAAATGATATCTACGAATAAATTTATGAATAGAAAGTTATGAATGAAATAGTAAGTGCATGTCAAATGAGCTGAAAATGGAAACTAGAACAAATTTGTCATTACTAAAAGGTGAAAATTACCTAAATGTAGAAGAAAAATGCGTAGAAAGTACAATCACTATACAATAAAACTATGTTATCAATATCTTAGAGTTAGCGAGAACAATACTGAATGAAAGCAATACACCAAAATAATTTTAGGCATATGCAATAAGTACTACATGTTATATTTTAAATAGAATCTTCATAACACCTATTTTGAAACTCATCCCATATGAACTTTTCGGAGGAAGAAAACCTAATATTTCTTATTTAAAAGTTTTTTGCTGCAAATATTTTGTTCTCAAAAATGGAAAAGATATTTTAACAAAAAGGTATATGGAGATCAACTTGAATTATATGAAGGAGAACTAGATAAGAGCGACTTGAATGGACTAGTATAAATGACTTTTTCCTTGTACTTTCATTGTACATGTTGAGCGTCTATCTTTTGTTAAACCTTTTTACTCAACTTTTGTGAAATCATTATCTATACATTAGATATTTACTGAAAAATATTTATTTTCTAAAATTTGTGTGAAAGGATTTTAAACTTATCAACTCCATTGTAGAGTTGATTTGTTGTTTCATTGTATAGTTCTTAAGCTAAGTCTATCATAGAGGTCTCCTTCTTTGAAATCTAGAAATCAATCGGGTTAGTAATTGTTGTACTAGACGTATAAAATCCAATGTGTAAGAGTTTAGTATTATTAAAAGTTATGGAATTGATGTACATGCTAGGAAGGTTGCTTCTTATGTTCTTTTTCTTCCATCTACCTTTTTGATTTAAATGCAATATTGATGGCTTAACTGACTGTTCTTTTGGGATTTCTAATTGTGGGGGTATTTTTCGTGACCATCATGCTTTCATTGTGCTTTGTTTCTCATCATATCATAGTATAAAGAATGAAATATATGTTGAGTGTGTGATTTTAACTATGAAAGTTGTTATATCTAAGGGTTGATCTAATAATTGAATTGAGTGTGACTCTCAATTTGTTAAAAACTTCAGAATAATAGTTCTAATGTTACGCAAAATCTTCGTAGAGCACATGGCCGAATTGTTTTGTGAATATCAAGAATATGTGTATTCATTTTACATATTTTGTTTAAGATGATAATAATTGTTTTTAGAGATATTTGTACTTGATGGACCGTATTGAGTTAACTATTTTTATAGTTTTGCAATTTTTAATGATTTTTAAAATATTTTGCATACGTTGTCAATTTCTAAAATTTTTCGCTTGACAAATATTATTTATGGTGTCAACTTAATTAAGACAAGAGATAATAAAGTGATGTTTAAGCACTCTCATCTTCTATTAAAAAGACCATAAATAAAGTTGTAACCAACCAACCAAAAGTTTACTTTTACATTTTTCTAAACTAAAAGTTTATGTATTTATACAAGCGTATTAATTCTGAAAAATACACATAAAAAGTGTTCGATACTTATTCTAACGTCATATTTCAGGAAATTTTCTTAAAAGCACTAAAAAGAGTGTTTTTTTTTTCAGAAAACAACATCCTCCCAAAACAAGATCCTTGAAATGCAGCATCCTAATTAATCTGAAAAAAACCTAGATATCAATTTGTTCTGATCAACGATGTGACTCTACACTTTATTCATAAATTACAACCATAGTTTTAGAAATCAACATTGAAAATTTTGTGAAAGTATCCTGTTTTGATTGCTATAAATGGAGTTAATTACTATCTAACAAGAACAACAAATTGAGTCGAAATTTATGTATCCTAAAAGATGGACAAAACATTAATTTATACTAAAATAATGAAACACGACCTACTGCGCTTGCACTAAATAGTCGGCTTCATGTTTCTACCATTTAAAACCAAATATAGATCACATTTTCGGAAGGAAGAAAGCGAATATTGAAAAAGGAAACACAAGTGCTTCAAATGAATATCCTAATTCATGGGTACAAAAAGCTCAGAATTTCGGAATATCAAATAAATTATATTAACAAAATGGTAGTAATATTTAACAAATTTAACAATGATTTTAAAAAATAAAGGAAGAAGCAGAAAAAGAAAATCCACGTAACCTAATGTGAATTAAATCATGGCGATCTTCTGCTGGACCAGTAATCAAAGTAGACCAAACCCAAAACAGTTTGTGGGTCCAAAAATTTAATGTGACCTCTTCAGAGATGAAGCTAAAGTAGGTCTTTACACCTGTGAAGTAAATATTGTAGGGTAGTGATTTTGTTTTGATGATATTAATTAATTAATTATAGTTTTTATTCAGACATTACTACTTGCTTGCTGCTACTGCTGACCACTGGTCTTGCTTCTTTGGCTCTATCATTCTGCCTCTGAAGCAGAGTGGTTGGACCTATAACAGATATAGCTGTTCAAGCAGCAGGCATGGCAGCTACAACATTTGTATTTTTCTCTCAGTATTAGAGAAACTCTGTGATTATTGGCCACAACCACTCATTTTTTTTTGTTTCAGATCAAGTCAAACAGGATTCAAGATTCTAAATTCTTTTAAATCCTTTTTCTTGCTTTTAAATGCTAACCAAATAATCATATTTTTTAGAGTTTTAATTATATTTATGTCATTTTTTATACTAAATCAAATATGTGAAGATGATAAATAATACTTACCTTTTATGGGTGGAAGGTATGGTTAATTTACAAGATGAATAATTCATTCGAATAATATGATAAGAATTATAAAAATATCATATTTAAAAAAATTGCTAATATAATCCCAGTAAAACAGTGTTAAGCATTTATAATGCAGAGTTTATTTTATATTATTTGTAACTTTGAAAGAATTTGTAGTAATAGGCAAACCGTTGTTATCATTCAAGGGTCGAGAGTTTTTTACATATTGAAATTGAACTTTGATCTACCTTTAAACAAATTTTATCTCAATTTAAAGAGTTGTTTAGTAATAGATAAAATTTTGATATGTAAGTAAATCTTGTTACTTAGAAACAAATAAAAGAAAATAATATAACAAATTTTAATAATAATAATTAGAAACAAATGATAATTAAATAAGAAAATAAATTATATTATGACACAAAAAGTTAAACACACGTACTATAAGAATTATAAACAGAAGAAGGTAACATGCCTGTAAATAAGTCTGATACGGAAAAAAAATGAAGAAAACACACTAGAAGTACAATGAAACTAGTCGAAAATAATGAATTTATCTTCTTGTTTTTGTTTTTGTAATTTTTAATTATTTGTAATTGAATTATTTTTATTTTTTAAATGGTTAGTTTAGGTAAAATAATTAAAATATTTTATATTTTAATCTTTATATTTGGATAAAACAAATTAATTTCTATTTTATGACAAATTCGACTCTATCTTTAAATTTAATTTAATTTAGCTTGATCTTTAATTCGATAGACTTGACTTGACTTTTGATTCAAGCTGACTCGAGTTGATTCGACCTAGACTGATTTCAATGATTCGACTTTGACACAATTTGAATAGATTCAACATCAACTAATTCGAATCAATTCGGTTCGAGTTGATTCGACTCAATCTTCCACTATAATAGATTGGTTTAAATCTTATGTCTAGGCCAACTCGATTTGTCTTGGACCGACTTGACTCGACCTTCATTCCGGACAGACCCGACTTGACCTTCATCTCGGACAGACCCAACTTGACCTTCGTCCTAGACATGCCAGTCTCGACCTTCGATCTGGGTCATCTCATTTCATCGTACAGCTCAAATAGACTGGTCTCGTAATTTGCCTAACCCTACTCGACTTCTTGAATTTTTGAACTTTTTATGTCCTATACAATAACTAAAAGAAATTCTACAACTTGAAAATTTTCAATTTTCTTTTTTTTTTAAAAGTGAATGTTGAATCTTACTGTTAGTTATTTAAAATATTTTCTTAAAATTTTTCGATTTTAATTTTCTTTTAATTTTTTTGTCCTATTTATTTTAAAAAATTTTGAAATTTTGAAATAAATGAATTATTTTCCTAAATAATTTCATCCAAATTACACGTATTAAAGTTTAAAATAAGGATAATTTGAAGTACTGAGTTTTTCTTTTTTACCATCTCAAACATACATCCGAAAGCCCCCTGGTGAAGCAATTTCGTGCGCACTAACATCATTCAAGAGAGAGAAAGAATGAGTATGATTAACATTAACATACAGTGGTAGAGCAACAAAGGGACGAAAGTGTACAGCTTTTACATGGTGAAACTGTGATGTTTTTGTAACACACTCCCAATTAACAGGAAAAAAAAAAAACATATTTATATATATATACATAGGCAGCTAGTGAGAGGGTAGACCTGAAATATACGCCATTAGAGTGTGAAAGCAGGGAAAAAGTGCAGAGACAGTGAGACCCTGCAAATCGTGGGTGTGTGGTTATTAGTACTTAGCCAAACCCTGCAAATTAGGCTCTTGCGTATTTCAAAAACCAAAACCCAATCTCACTTTTTTTTCTCCCACTTTTACACTGCAATAGTCCACTTATTAAAACCTTCAACCACACCATACGAGTAAAAGTAACAAAATTGGTTTTGCTTCTGCTTCCTTTTCTGCCTCACACTCTCTAAGCCATATATAAACATGTTGGATTACGAATGGAACTCATCAATGATACTCCTCGCCGGTAATGAAGTCGCCGCCGGCGAACCCGACCAAACGCGCCGCCAAATTTTCGACCACAACTTCGCCATGTTAACTGACCCCATTCTACATGGCTCAACACCAACAGCCACCGCTGCTTTTTCGATTCACCACCCCTTCAACCCACCACCACAACACCAGCAGCAGCACCATCACCATCACCACCCCCAGCAGCCCTTCTTCGACCCACGCGCCTTCCATAGCGCGTCCACCGCTTCCTTCTCGCCACCACCTTCGGTGCTCTCACTTAACCCAATCCCACCTTTAGCTCCCTCCCACTATGGGCTTGGGCCTGGCTCCGGGCTTGGGTTTCTGCTCATGTCCAAGTCTGAGGATGTGACTTCGCCCATGAACTTTGAGTGCTCTGGTCACGGTCTCGGACCTGGACCCGGGCTTGGGCTCAACCTCGGTGGCCGCACATATTTTGCGGCTTCCAACGAAGACACCCTGGACAGATTCTACCGTTCCAAGACGGTGGAATCGGTTTCCACCGTGTCGTCGAATTTGCCACGCTGTCAGGCTGAAGGATGTAACACGGACCTCTCCGAAGCCAAGCACTACCACCGCCGCCACAAGGTGTGCGAGTTCCACTCCAAGGCCGCCACCGTCATTGCCGCCGGGTTGACTCAGCGATTCTGCCAGCAGTGCAGCAGGTTGTGGTTTTTTTCGGAACACAATTACGAATTTGCCACTGGGTGTTGTAGTTTGAACCAATCATTGGCTTCGGGGTGATCCCAAGGGTATTTCCGTCCGGTTCAGGAAATTTCCCTCTTCCTCTTCCATTTTTGTTCTTTTTGCATTGCTTCTTATGGTAGTGCAATTACTCAAACCCTTAACTGTGCTCTTTCATATCATAATTTATTATCTTTCATAAATATAATATATGAAAAAAAGGAAACCCACACCACACCCCATGTTTTTCTGCCCAATCAAATTTTTAATAGTTAGTTTATTTAATTTCAATTCAAAACCGTTAGAAGGGAAATATCCTTTTGTTTATTCAATTTTGAAAGGAAGTATCTTTTGTCACTCCAAAATTAATTATTTTCAGTATAAAAAAATTCATTGTATATTCTTTTTCATTATTTTTGTCGCATGAAAAGAACTATTTATTCTTAATTCATGAAGTTATGAAATTACATGAAGGCATCACGTCGCTGGTTTCCTAGAACGAGGTCGGAACAATGAGATCAGAAATACGAGAATGTGATTTGGGACATTGTTATTTGTCCCATGATTCCATAACAAGGGCATTTGCGTCCCTAAAATTTTCCAACATCTCCGACGTACCATCAGTACTATCCTGTTTTCACGTTTTCTTTAGCAGAAGCATTGAATTGCAGCTTCAATAAATGTGATTCTCGATTTTCAACGAGTTACTTACTATACAACAATTGCAACTTCATTGTTGATTTTAAGTGAAAGGTAGCTTTTTTAGTTTGACATGTGCTAATTGATTTTTGTCTCGTTTAGCAGATTCCATCTTCTTTCAGAATTCGACAATGGGAAACGGAGCTGCAGGAAGAGACTGGCAGATCACAATCGTCGCAGAAGAAAAACTCAGCAGGCAACTCAAGAAATTCACAAATCTCAGCCTTCTTTGGACAATGTTACATGTACGGTTTCTTCTCTTACCCTTGATAAACAAGTACACAATACCTTAAATTCTCCTTAATCATTTCAAACACACTTTTAATTGTAAATATAATGAACACTGTTACAGGATTCGCACTACTTTGTACTTGTGTTTTTCTAGAATAATGAAAATTCTCTTTTTCTGTCTGCAATAATCACACGTTTTAGTACATAAACTGATGTACCCTTCTAAACCAAGAGTAGAATAAATGGATTAGGCCATAATTGTAATGTGGTAGTGATTAAATAATGAATCTGGCAGGGTCGTCTTCAGAATCTGGAGCTCAATCTTCGTCATCGTTGAAGGTGGCAGTGTCACCCCCAGATTATTTCCAGCAAAGACCAAAGCAAAATCGAGGCACTTCGTCAACATCATCATCCGGGTCATTGTTTTTCTCAAGTGGGACCAATTTGCATGGCTAATAGTACCCATGCCATTAATTATAAAGGAGGAGAATGAAGAATAATGTAGTGAACTTCCTCTTGTAACACTTTCTCCCCAAATTTAATTTAGAAGCTTTAATCTGGAATCTCTGAAGTGTGAAATTGATTTGAGGTTTGAGTGTTGTGAATTTTGGTAGGGTAAATGGCAGAAGGGAAAAGTAAGAAGTAAAATTGAACACTACTATTTGGATTTTCCCGTAAATAGTGGCGTTTGGGTATCAGAGAAAGTCGGGGGCAGCTGAGCAGAAGTGTTCAGACTACTGCCCTAGGGCACCTTCATTTCGTGGCATTGACTTTGTCTGCCACTGGAATTTCTCTGAAATATGCAGCAATTATATGCATCTCTCACCAATTCCATTATACAGATGTTGGAAAATCTTCTCACACCAATTTCTAAAAAAAATTAACAGAATCAAATTTTTTACATTTTCAATCTAAATGTAGTTTATCTATAAGTTAAGGTGTGGATACTTTAGATAATTATTTGGTAATATCATTCATAGATATAGATTGTGCCTGATAATATAATTCATCAGTGAGATTGTTGTAAATTTAATTTATAATTATACCAATTATGTTATTGACAATATATTTGATTGTCTAGCATTATATTTTATGCATTAAAAGGGGATTATTAGCAAGAATATTATTTATTTGATTTATTTAGAAGAGAAGTACATACATACAATAAATATTTATTTAAGTTCCCACTCATTTAAATCTGTATTGTGTTTAAATTTACATTTGAAAAAGTAAAATTTTCGAATCAATAATATTGTAACTTTATTTTAAGAAAAAATCACATAAAATCATTTGATTTTATATATTATTACATTTTATTATATTATATATATAGAGAGAGAAGATATGAATAAAATAAGAAGTTTCTCTTATAACATATCTCTTATATCTTTTATATTTTTATCATCCCCACAAATTCTCAACACTCATAATATTTCATATTGTAATTATATCACTCATAATATTCTATTCTATATTGTAATATAACTCTTAAAATTTCATAAGTTCGCATCCCAATTAAGTCCGCGTAAAAGCTCAAGATCAAAATGCGGACTTAAGTGAATGTTTTTACTGTATTTATATGCTTATATGTTAAATTTTAATTGTTCACAGGAAGAAAACATAAGTTTAGCTTCTAAATATTAGTGTTAGTTAAATAGTAATATTATTATGATGCAAATTGTTCCTACAAAAACAACAATAGAATTTCACGAGGCACAAATTATGTCTTATCCAATATTCGAACCTTTCGAACAAATACTCTTTAGTCCTGCTGGGTACATCTTCATATCCAGTTGTCGGATGTGACATTTTGGAGGTTACATGCAGAAAAGACTCCAACAATCAAGTCAGCGAGAGCTCTCCAAAGTCAAATCTAAGTTTTAGTATTAATGAATTATGTATCTTTAATTACAGTCATGTAATTTTAGCCGCTATGTATGCATTGACTTTCTATATAGTTTGATCAGTGGTCCATTGCGACCAAGACTATAAGTTGGCGGTTAGGGCCCAACACTTTACTAATTCTATCTACGCAATATAGTACAACAACTAAAGCCTGGTTCAAAGTTGGTGTTGATCCTTATTGCCTACTTATAGTACACAAACAATTTATATATTTTTTAAATATAAAAAATAGTAAATTTATTAATTATTTTAATATATCAATATTTATATTAGTATCAGATTAGTTGCACTAAGTTATTTTTTTAAAACAAAAATAAATACAAAATTACTTTTAATCTTTTTTATTAAATAAATATTCGTGTGCCACTAAGTGACACTAAAGTAAATAAATATTAAAATAAATAAAGTTAATTTCAAACATATATACCAACCTTAATTATTTTTAATACTTACATTTATTTAAGTTTGTGTTTGCTAAGTGAATAATTGTAAGAAAATTAAAATAAATATTAAAAAGAAATAATATTAGCGTTTTTTATATTTTATTGATGTTACTGTAGTTTAGCTGATGCTAAGTTATATATTTGAATTTATGTTCATTTTTCACATTGAATATGGATCATAAATTATTTTAGTTCAAATGCTTAAATTTAAAGATGACATTTTTTTTTCTTATTAGTCATTTTCTTTTCTCATATTTTCTATATAAATATAATAAATTCATGTTGATAAGTCTTCTTACACTAATATCTTTTATATCGATCTCGTTTACTCACACTCGTCTTCTTTACCCATATTCATGTCTTTTATTCAGAATTATCTTTTTTATCCACACTTCTCTACATTTTTTTTCTTCATCTTTTTTGTAAGGCCCACAATTTTCCTTATTATTATTATACCCTAAATTCAAGGGGCTGTCCCAACTCAGTTGGGCCTAGGGCTGGCCTATAAGGAGCGAAAGACCTAATATGCCCTAATGCTTTCATTCCACTCACTTTGCAGAAACAGATCTCCTACCCCTCTTAGAGCAACCACAACCCTCTGCTAGGGTTTGATCTCCAGCCTCCGTCAAGTCTGCTCAAGTGTATTCTTGCCCCGCGTAACTTACTATCCGACTTATACCACTCCCCCTTAGTATATTTTTGTGTTTTCCCCAACTAAGGTTCTGTAGCGAGCTTATCTTGTAATATGTTCCATTGTTTTTCCAGCTTCTAAGCAAACTCCTAAAGTTGTTGTGTCCGTGTTTGTTGTCGAGGTCCTATACTAGCTTATTTCAAGTAAGGGAAGCTAGGACTTACTCATGTATTTCGTTTTCCCTGTTGTTCTGCTGTTATGTTAAAAGTCTATGGTTGGCGTGATGTTGTGAATGCTTGGAACGTTTAAGCATGTTGGTTTGGTTTGGTTTTGGTATGGGTGGCTGTTGCAGGAAAATAGTGGCGAGATCTGATAATATCGCCCAAGCGAGCCTGTCTCGCCTAGGCGAGATGAGTAGAGACTCGCCCAAACCTTTTCACGCAAGGGGTCGCTCAGGCGACCAACTCAGTTTTGACCGAGCGAGTGTCTCGCTCAGGCGAGGGGAGTCTCGCCTAAGCGAGAATGCGCAGAGACCACTGTTTCTGTGTGTCGAGCTCTCGCCTGAGCGAGAGACCCTCTCGCTTGAACGAGACCCTTTAGCTTGAGCGAAGAGTTGAGTGAGAGTGCGTTCTGGTTTGGCGTTTTCCCTATTTTTGGATGTTTGGCTTGTATTTGATTGGATAATTATATAATGGCATGAGGGGATTGAATATGCATGAGTGAGAGGGTGTATGAGTTGTGAATGACGAACTTGAATAATTCTTGGCATGTAATGAACATGGAATGGTTGGTTATGAAAGTGGCATGGTAATGACATGAGTTGAAATTCTATATTCATGGACGGAGTATGACGAGTTGGTATGGATTTGACCTGGAACATGAAAGGGATTAGTTATAAAGGTTGACATAATATATATATATATATATATATATATATATATATATATATATATATATATATATATATATATATATATACATGCATGATAGATATTACTTGGTTGTTTGAATATGTTTGGTCTGCGATCAGTGCATAATTCCTTGAAATCTCTAGGTGAGATTTCAAGGTCGTGCTTTAGTGGTCAGGATGTAATTCCATGGTCCCTATTAGTGGGTGTCCATGGTGGTGCCCTATCTATATAGTCTGGTAAGGATTCAAGGTAAGGTTGCATCCTGACACTCTAAGGAGTCATTAGTCTCACTTAGAGCGGACTGTCTCTTGTGGTGAGAGTAGCAAGAGGCCTGAAACTCATTAAGGGATAACCTTGTGTGTGGGGGATTGAAACAAGTGCAAGCATCCGCTGAATCTGACCAGGTTATTTGTATTTGAATGAGTCGAGTCAGGGTCTAGTGTATTGCTTGAGAAAGACAAACATGTTTGCATGATATATAAATACTGCTTGGATTGGGTAATAGTATGTGACTAGAGCCGTCAAAATGGGTTATAACTCGTGAGCCAACCCAGCTCATCACAGGTTTGGGTCGGATTGGGTTGAAAAAAATTACAAATTTCAGTACGGGTTAAAAATGAACCCAACCCACTAAGAACCCGGCTCATTCAGGTTGAACCCGTGATGAGCCAGGTTGACTCATCAACCCGCCAATAGGTTTTAAATATTAAATATATATATATATATATATATATATATATATATATATATATTATATGTATTATATTATATATATTATGTATATGTATATTATATATATATATATATATATGTATATATTATATATATATATATATATATTATATTATATTATATTATATATTATATATTATATATATTATAAATGTATAATTAAATATATTATATAGGAATATAATATAATATAATATATATATTATATTTGTATGTATTATAAATATATATATATATATATATATATATATATATATATATTATATGTTATATTTATATATTATATATTATATATATATATATATAATATTAAAAAAGTAAAACTTAACTAAATGTTATTCTTTTTAATTTGTGTATCTTTTTGTTTGTGGTTATCGTCTTGAATTTGTTGTTTTCAAAGTTTACATTATTTGATTGTTCATTATTTTCATGGTTCTAATTTCTATCTTTCTTCTTTTTTCTTTACTCTCACTTTATATTTTATTCATTCAAGACTCTAATACTATAGTTTGATAAGTGACAAGTATGATTTGATGTTAGATAGTAATTTATATTTTTGTGATTTTGGTTTGTATTTGGAGTTTAACATAATTTGGGATTTTATTTGGATTGTATTGAAGTTTATTTAGATTTTAATCGGTATTATAATTTAGTTTTCTTGAGATTGAAGAAAAAAAATTGTGTTTTTTTTTTTAATTAAGTGAGGTAGTGAGCCAACCCGTTTAACCTGTCAACCCGTGGTGGGTCGGGTCGGGTTCTAATTTTGTTGGCTCATTAATAAGTGAGCCGGGTTGGGTTGACCCACTATATGGTCAACCTGTCGTGGGCCGAGCTGGGTTGGGTCGGGTTACCCGTTTTGACAGCTCTATATGTGACTGCATGATAATTCGTTTTCTACTCTAGCTTACTCTTGCTTGTTTGATTGCTTGTATATCGTTCTTCTACCTTTGCAATGATCATCAATTTATTGATGGGAGCATATGTGAGAGGTACTCGAGGTCAACAGAGAAGAGATGATTCCGCTGCATAGTCTGCTTGGGCTGGACTTCTTGTGTTAATTGGGCTTTTCTTTTAGGGCAATGACCCATGTACTGTCTGTCCTTTGGGCTTCATTTTGAAAACTTTATCGTTATTCCTTTATGTTTTCTGTTGACATCGTGGTGTGCCTTAGTTAATGTACGAAGTGATATTTGTAGTCCAGAACTGCATTAATATGTTTTTCTATGTGATGTTTCCTTTTAATTTTGGTTTATTGATTAAATGAGATGTTACATTTTTCATCCACATATTTTTTACATCATCGTCATTTGTATTCATCTTCTTTATTTATATTCATCTTTTTTATTTACACTCGTTCCCCAATTTATTATACTTATTTATTTATTTTTTAGTTTATATTATTTAAACATGAAGATGTTGTACAACTTTTTTTTAAATTATTACCTTAAAAATATATATATATATATATATATATATATATATATATATATATATATATATATATATATATATATATATATATATAAATGCACATAAGAACTGCGCATTAAATAAGAATGGGGGCGAAGAGTCTGAATATAGGCAACATAATGTGATGTAACGTAAACAATGAGAGTTTCAATCTTAGTTTAGCTGGGAGCATTTATTGGAATGCCAAACCGTTAACCTCTTTTAGTAAATGTCTAAATTATTATTATTATTATTATTATTATTATTATTATTATTAAATGTCAATATCCATATGTTCTCTGTTCTCTCATGATTTAATAAGGGAATGGGTCTACGACAACATAGTCATTTGAAATTAAAAAAAAATAAAATTATATAGGCTAAAGTATATATGGGATATCTAATTTCTTTTTACTAAAATAACCCAATTTCGTTTTATTTACCAAAAAATATACGAAAAAACTAGTCATTGAGAAATAATTTAATAATTGATTTTTTATTTATTTTCTCTTTTTTTTCTTTGTTTTTATAATAAACATGTTATCAACCAATTGATTTCTTACTTTTTTTTTTCTATAAAGCAAATTTTGATGATAACAAAATTCATAATGAATAGTCCAATAATGACAGATTTAGGTCCAATCTTTATATGAATGTATTATACTTATTTTTTAGGACTTAAATAGTTGAATCATTGAGACTTTGTCTTTCAATTCATTATGAATTTTGTTATAATAAAATCTTATTTTATAGAAAAGAATACGAAGTAAGAAATCAATGAATGGATAACATATTTCCTATAAAAAGAAAGAAAGAAAATGAGAGAGAACATAGACGAGGAATCGATTACTAAATTATTTCTATATGACTAGTTTCTGTATATATTTTTTGGTAAATGAAAGTGAAATTGGGTTATTTTGGTAAGCTTTGATTTATATAAGCTTTGATTATATTTGATTATTTAATGTAT
Organism: Vigna unguiculata; assembly: GCF_037176805.1. Classification (NCBI taxonomy): domain Eukaryota; kingdom Viridiplantae; phylum Streptophyta; class Magnoliopsida; order Fabales; family Fabaceae; genus Vigna; species Vigna unguiculata. Next base: position 22,107,736 of record NC_140796.1, read on the forward strand.
GCTCATGAGTTTCAAACAAGTTTTATCAAAAGCAAAATTAGAAGAATATATGAGATATGAAGAGCAGAAAGAAGTCAACGACATGGTTGAAATCATTAGACAAGTAATAACACCATAGAAATCAAAGTTGATTAGGTAACTTAAGTTAACTTGGCGAGTCAGATCAAGGTAGACCACCAGATGAGTTAAGCCTATTGGCTAGATGAGTCAAGATAAGAGCACACTATATAGAAGTAAAACTTGTGCACTAGACGGATCATATTGACAAGTCGAGTAAAGTTGACACATGTTGACTAGACGAGATAAAAGTTAAATCAAGTAAGATAAGTAAATCGAGTAGGGAAAGGTAAAAATATTCTTTCAAATATTCAATCAGTAAAAGAAATAACTTAAGTGACAAAGATCTTTTAAGCTTGTTTGATCTGTGTTGTAGTTTGATGCTTTCATTAATCTGATGCTTTGACTCGTCTGGTCAACACACTAATCCAGTTAGTTGATTTTTAGGACTTCAATGTATAAGTCGTCGGGTCAACACTTGTTTGATCAACACTATGACTTTGATGCATTAGTCATCTGGTCCACTCGTCTGGTCAACACTATACTTTTATGCCTTAGTCTCGTGCATGTAGTCATCTAGTACATGTACTTTTCTAGCTCATGCGTTAAACTTCAAGCTTATATAATCAGGTATTAAACTTAAGATAATAATGGTCAAAGATTTGTACTCATTATCCAAAATAAATAATTTCAAACACAATTGTTAAACACTTCATATTACATCTATCACTTATATTTCCTACTTATCTCTTTTGAACCTTGTCTCGTCTAATCAATAACTTTCTTCATTTGGTAATGGTTTTTTATCATCAAAAGTCTTTCACCTTAAATGGCAAGTTTGATTTCAAAAATCTTTATTTATATAATTATCATTACGTGTAAAAGTGATGACGATTATATAAATAATTGCTATCATCATTCATATTGAAGTCCTAGTTGAAATGATATTTTTTGACTTCTCCATGTTGGTTATTCTTCCTTGCACAAACCTCTTTGTGGTTTTATTGTTTTGTCAGCACTAATTGATGAAGGATTGACCACACAAGGACCCATGAAGACTCCCCAAGAAGAGTTACAAGGAGCATGTTTAGAGGGAAGGATCCTTCTCATTCATTTCTATCTTTTCCATCTTGTTATTGTCATTTCCCTAGGTTAACTTAGTTGACTTAATTTTTGTTGACTTGTTGACCTTTGAATATGGTTGACTTATTGACCAAAGTTAACTTAACTTAAGCCAACATACTAATCCTTGTTTTAATTTGTTTTGTAAGTTAATTTAGTAGAATGGAGCATACTAGGTGGTGCATGATGATTAGAGGACATAAATAATATGGAGGAGAGATTATCCACTCAAACTTATTAGGTCGATGAGTAGGATGTACTCGCTTAAATTTATGAACATGTAGGTTGTACTCTGTGGGGAGTGTTGCCAATTATTAACAAGTAGGTTGTACTCGGTGCAGAGTGCAATTGCGACTTGTAATTATTAAAAGGTAGGTTGTACTTGTTGGAGAGTGGGGTTGCCATTCATAATTATTAACGACTAGGTTGTACTTGATGAGTGTGGGGTTTCCGTCATAATTATTAATAAGTGGGTTACCCTTGGTGGATAATTGAGGTCATGCCCAACCAAATAAAACAATAAATGCTTAAGAATCAACCCAAGGTCATCTCCCAATGACCAATATTTTCATTCAGAGATTTCCAGATGCAACACAAAATGGAGGAGGGGGAGATTTGACAGATTAACAAGGTAAAGTAAAGCAACTTTAGATTATAAAAATGCATTGATTCTCTAATTCAAATGTAATTCCACCAATCACAAATTACTAAATTAAGCACGCTATCCAGAAACTCTTATGAAACCGCAATTAAACCACTAAGTGAAGATTAACATGATTTCATCACATCATTTAATAACACCCACTAATTAAGCATCTTTGAGAACATCCAAAAACAATAGCCCAAAGACATTAGGCACGAATTCAAGTCTATTTCAATGCAAGAACGAAAATCCTAACGTTAAGCATGCCAAAAATTCATATTCAACAATGAACCATCGATTAAAATGATGAAGAGCAACATAAATAATGAAAATTATGCATAAAATCTAAATATTTCATTACATTCTCCTTAGAAAATCAATTGCAATGTTTACTTAGCCATGAAAATGGACTTGCAACACAAAAAAAATGGAAATGCATTAGAAGAGTAAGGAAAGAAGGAACAAACACAATTTAGAGTGAAGGGGATGAAAGCCCTAAGTTGGGTGGTGCTCCAATGCTCACAAAATCAAGAAAACGAAAAATCCCCAAGTGGGTTCTCTCAAAAAACGTGAAATTTCATAATAGGAAAGATGAAGGCTCTCCAAATATCCTAAAATCCTACAAAACTCGTGATCACATCACCATAGATCCACATATTTACAAAAATGCAATTTTGGTCAACAAAATTACAAAAATGCTACTATGGGCCAAAAATGTTTGCCCAATGACGTGGATAACCTTATTGACATGCCATAGATGTGGTAATAATGTGGGAAAGACGTGGCAACTCTATCTTCATTTTAAGATTAGCATCCAAACTCTAAAATTGCTTCAGAAAAACACCTAAAAATAATTACAAATGAAAATTAAACCAATTCAGGCCAAATTAATCAAAATTTGAAATAATGGCCCCCCAATAGATGAAAATACACTATCAAAAGACAATTAAGCACTAAACAACCGTCAAGATGGGCACATAAATGCAATGGAATAAGGGAAAATAATGACTCATTAGTGGACAGTGGGGTTGCCACTCGAAGTATTAACAAGCATGTTTTGCTTGGTGAATATATGGGGTTTCAACTTGTAAGTATTAACGAGTAGGTTGTACTTGGGCATTTCCAATATGTCAAGGAGTGGCAATGCCATTCAAGCTCGATGTATCGTCGAGTAGGTTATACTCAGGCATTTTGATTATGTTGAGGAATGAGGATGCCACTCAGTCTCGACATGTTGTCGAGTAGTGATATGAACCCAACCAGGTATAATTTTGAAAGAGGTGAGATGGTTTTTAGTGAAGCCCAATTGTCGTAATTTAAACTCAAGAAAAAGGATTAATAGCTGTTGATTTGGAGCGACCAACATAAATAATTGCATGAATAGACTGTTACAATACCAAGAATGTTGACGATTAGCTTTGTAAGTATTGGGCTGAGTTTTATTACTTTTGGGCAGTTACAATTATGCTATTATTTATTATGGGCAATCTTTTAATAGGAGTTATTACGTGTTGGCTATTGTAACTAGTTAAATTTAAAAGGCCATGACTAGGTGCATAAAATAAATGTGATAGACATTATAAATAGATGCTCAACAAAAGGGTAAGGACACAATATATTTTGTTAAAAAAAAGCTAGTTAAGGTTTTCTTTTCTTTGGGTTCTTGATAACCCAAAATTCTTGAGTTTTATCGAAGGTCCTTTATCCTTTTGTGTGTTTAAATTCTTAGGCTTAACTTCCATCCTTAGAAGGCTGGCGTCTATCAATTTCCACTACATCTTCTTATCTATTTCGATTTTCTCATTTTAAGCAATTTTCCAAATTTCTTGCTTACTAGCATTCCAACCTAGATAGATTAGTAAAACGAATCCACCCTTCTAGACTCACGTTAAGTACATTATACTCAAACGTTTCAATTGTGTCGAAGGGGGGGGGGATGCCATTCAAGCTTGAGGTCCTATCAAGTAGGTTGTACTCCGACATTTCATTTATGTCGAGAAGTGTGCATTCCACTTAGGCTCGACATGTCATCGAGTAGGTTATACTTGAGTGTTTCAATTATGTCCAACCATAGGGATGCCACTCAGGCTTGACGCTTCATTGTCGTTCTAGTTAAGCTCCTCCATCATGCATTTTAGTTCTTCCTTCATCGTTTTAGAGTTGAGAGCGTCGAACATGTCTTTTAGCTCTATGAGCGAGAGTTTTTTGTCATCATTCTAGTTGAACTTGTTCAAGATTTGGTGCACCTCGTCTTCCATGGTATTGTCTCACTACTTCTTGCTAAAGATTATTTAATACAACGAAAAACTAGGTATAGGATTAATCTCCTTTATGTAGAAAAAACTCATAGGGTACTGTATTTATAATAAATAAAATATAGGCTAAGCCTAAAATATAAATAATTATAGGAAAGAAATAATAATAGAGAAAGAATGTATAAAATATAAAATATAAGATATCTTCTTCAAGCTTATGCATATAAATCATATGTGTCAAGCTGGTTACAAATGTAATCAATTTTCAGTCCTTGTAAAGACTTAGTGAAGATATCTGCTAACAAATCACTGTAATTAACGAACCTGATCTTGATGTCTCCAGATACAATTTTCTCTCAAATGCAATGATAATCAACTTTAATATGTCCGGTCCTCTCTTGAAAAATATGATTATAACTCATATGAAGAGAAAGTTGATTGTCATATATGTGTCATTTGAGTGACATCTCCAAATTGTAACTCTCTAAGCAATTTCTTATGTCAAACAAGTTCACAAGTGGATGAGGCCATAACTCTATTATGTTCCTGCACTAGATCAAGTTAGCATCAATGGAGACATAATATCCAGAATTATATCTTTTATCAGAAGGAGATTTTGCCCAATCAATATTTGAATAACAAACAACTTTTGTATTGTTATTGGAACCATACAACAAACCTTTTCCAAGAGATCCTTAATATACTTAAGTATATGAATGATTGCATTGTAATGATATTCACATAGGGAATTGAGAAATTGGCTCTCTACACTGTATGCAAAGGAAATGTCAAGACGAGTAACTATAGGATAATTCAATATTTCTTAGGATCTAAAATAGGGTCCCCTTGATCTGGTAGAAGTTTGGTATTAGGATCCATGTCAACCTATTTTGAATTCATCAACCTAGTTTCCTCCAAAATATCAAATGCATACTTCCTTTGAGATATAATAATACCATCGTTGGATTGTGCTACCTAAATATCCAAGAAATATATGAGTTTATCAAGATCTTTGGTTTGAAAATTGTGGCAAATATGTTGTTTCATTTGGTAGATGCCATGATGGTCACTACTTGTAAGAATAATGTGATTAACTTATACTATCAAATAGACATATTCAACACATGAGTGACGTAAAAGACTGAATGATCTGCCTCACTTTGAGTCATACCCAATTGTTGAACAACGTTGCTAAATTTAAACGAGGCCCTAGAAGACTGTTTTAGGCCATATAAAGATTTGCGATGATGACATACTAATCCAAAAGACTCCTCCTGAGCAACAAATCTTTGTTTTCTTCTTTATTCTCTTCGGATAATTTACCTTTTTTTATAATGGCTTATGGTCTAGGGTTTTAGATCATGGTATTTGGACTGTTAACTTATTTCCTTTCATATGCATTAATAATGTTCTTTATGTCTTGGGATATTCTTTTATCTTATTTTCCATTAATCGTCTAACCTGTTCTCTTGATTGTGTTATTGCTTATACCAAATATTTTGTTTGTTTACTAGATCAGAGTTTGAGACAGGTGATTGGAATCGAATATAAGTCTCATGGTCTTTGTCACGATCTTTTCAATGTTGTTGCTCCTCGATGTCAAGGCTCTATGGTTGATTATGTGGGTAAGGTCCAAGCTATTTTTCATGAATTTAATGAAAAATTACCTCTTGTGTCCACTATTGCTTAAGAAATTAAGCAACGATTAAAGTTCTTCATGGTGTTGGCATTACATGGACTTGCTGATGAATATTTCCATATTCGTGATCAGATTTTGGATTCCCCTCTTGTACCAAATTTTAATTCTACTTGTCCACCCTTTTGCATGTGCCAAGTAAACCCATAAATGATTCGCTTGCTTCTGCCAATGGTTCATTTGCTTTGGCATCTCAAAGTGATGATCATAATTGCTCTCACAAGCCAGTAAAAGGGTGTCACAAGTGTGACCATTGTCACAAGCTAGGCCACAATATGAGCTTTGAGGCAGCCAATAACACTATCGAAACCAACTTTGACATAAAAAACCACCTACAACCAATAATAAATTTCCTAGATGGTAATGTGATGAGCTTCTAATTTCCACTATTCTGAAGAGCACTTAGTTCCTTTAGCATGGCCTGATGCCAACCAGGATAGGCTAAGCCATCACTAACAGATTTGGAAATGGACATAGAAGAAATAGAGGAAAGGCAGTTATAAAAAGGTGAAGAAAGTTTATGGTAACTCAAAGCACTAAAATGTGGAGAGGGATTATGAGTATAACATATACCTTTACGGAGGGCAATTGGATAGTCAGACTCAATCATCGAAGCTAGAGGAGACCAAAGAGTTAGAACTTGAATTGAATCACTTGATGGTTGTTAGGAATGATGTCTTCGACTATAAACCGAAGATGGTGGTAGAGGAGGAGAATTTGACGGTGGACTAGACCCAACTAGAGGATCACAAACAACATGAATATTGATTGTAGTAGATGGGGACATATAAGAAGAAGAAGGACATTTAAAATCCTGTGTCACCCATGATCGAGATGTATATATCTCGGCGTGAGGGCGGTGTGTTGGAAGTCCTACATAAACTAGAGTTAATGCTAATTTAAATTATATAAATGAGTGCAAACCTCACCTTACAAGCCATTTTTGTAGGTTAAGTTAGGCTTAAACTCCACTTCTTAACAAAGAGTGAGAAATGAAAATGAAAATTTGTCCTCAGTTCTAGCTTTAGGGTTTGTTTGTTGGAATTTTTAGTTCTTTCGTTGAGTGGAATGATCCACGACACTACTTCTTGCATCTAAAAGAACATTGGACATATAAAGAATACTTTAAGTAATATCAAGCAAACCTATCCATAGGAAGCCACTTGGCACCATGTCATCTTTATGAAGGACACCTCATCATCCATGATCATACACCTCTTGATAAAGGCATGCCTCATGTAGATAGTGTAGGCCTTAAGAATATGCTCTTCCCTAGGGAACAAGCCTCCAAACATGAGATGATAATGTTAATACAGAACTGGATGTCCTCCGCTAGTTGCTACCTATCATACTTCTTTTAGCTGGAGGAAGCTCGAATAACCGTGCTATGGAATCTGGAGAGAAGATTGGTTTAATGTTCCTCCTAGGAAGGCAAGAAGGTGCACAATGTTAAAGTAGACGAGCCCTAACAATCAATAAGGTTTTGATGATAACAAAACACTCTACCAGACAAGTAAGTTTCTGGTCAAATATGAAGTTGTGATTAGATGACTAAGAGAGAGCGTCTAATTGAAATAAGAAGAATGAGAAATTGATCAATTTTGTTTGAAGATCAAAATATATGATATATATTGTTTCTTGCATGTGCTTTATGATTAATATTTAAAAATTGAATGTGTTAAGGAAAGCAACATGTCTGGTTAATACAAAGGCCAAATCTAAGCATTAGACAAATCTAGGTGTTAGAAATCTAATAACACAATTATTAGTAAATGCATTAGATGAACCAAGTTTCTAGACAACTTAAGTCACTACGTTAGACGACTAAGGTGTTAGAAAACTAAGGCATTAAACGACCAAGGTTTAGACGACCTAAGATAGCTTAAGTCATTAGACGACCTAAGTGTCAGACAGTAAGCTATTAGACCACCTAAAGTAGCTTAAGTCATTAAACGACCTAAATCTCAAATGACCTTTAATAGTGAAAAAATTATAATGTGGTTTGGTGGTTTGTAACAAGTTTTTTATCTCTGGTTAATCATGCAAATTATTATATTAATACAAGTGTTTGAAATAGAGATTCAATTTATGAATTACAATCGATATTATCATTCTAGAAGTAGAAAGTTTTTGAATCAAATGTTCAAATGAAATAAATATTGAGAAATATCTTATGAATGTACTGTTTGATTGAATGAAATATATTATTGCTCTAATGATTCAAATGGATAATCAAGTTGCACAAAGTTTCCTTAACAGGACAATTTGTGAACGTTGACGAGAAAAATTTCAAAATCAAGTATGATCTCAATCACAAAAGGAAAAAAGATAGTATGAAGAACATTAACAAATTCATATTTGAAGTCTTGAAGAATGATGTTGAAGATTCAAACTAAAGAATGAAGTCAAAGAATTGATTAAGTCATTCCATATCAAGAAGATTGCAATGAGGAACTACAATTGAAGGTCTCAACGGCTAGCTGAAGCAACATCTATGTAATGAAGTGTGAGCCATACAAGAAGAATGCGAACAAGAAAAGGGAAAGAACAAAGTGCTGTAAATTTGTCATATCAATAGTGTCTTAGATAATTAGGTTGAGAGCTTTATTGGTGTAATATCCTTCATTGAGTGAGGTTGTAACATGTGAGCTTTGTTGTACTCTCCTGTTGAGAGAGTCATTTTCTTATTGTAATTGAGTTCTTGATCCCAGGGGAAGAATACCTGGAGAGGTTGATACTCGGTTAGAGAGGTTGATACTCGATGTAACTTGGAGAGGTTTGTACTCGTGTAGTTGGAGAGGTTGTAACTCGTGTAACCTAGGGAGGGTAATACTTGTTATTGATCAAAGTTGATGATTAGTGAAACTTCTTAAGTAGGATCCGTAAGACACTAGGCGAAGCCTTAAGGGGAGGTGAACTAGTATAATTATGTTGTGTGCATTCTCTTTATCCTTACACTTTTATTTTAAATAAGTAAATTCATTTGTAGTTTTATACTTGTGCGTGTAGTTTTTGAATTTGTTTTTCAGGCTCTATCCATCCCCCTTCTTCAAACCACATTACTCTCACACATGATAGAACATAATTTTGACAACCATATTGAAAGGGTGTTTGTGGCGACAAACTTTGTGAAAAAGGCAACATTGGTAATGCTTATTAGGGGGGCTTTATAAGGAGGAATGAGGGCTCTGGCAAGCTATATTAGTTGCATAGGTTCTTTGCCTCCTTTAAACTCAATTGTTTTAGTGGTGGTGTAGCAAAATGTCATGATGCAGTTGTCACTAGTGTAATTTTGGCCTTTTAACTCGCGCTATAAGCATTGGTTATCGCTTAACCGAAGCATAAAATAGGACGGTGGCAACAAGTTGGCCAATATTTCAAAAATGCCACTAGGGTAGTGATGTTAGGCCTCGGGTGAAATTGGACCGGTGCCAAAAAGGGTTTTCTGCCTTATTAAAAATTGAACCGAAGCCATAAGGTATGTTAGGGTTTAAAAACGCAAATCCCTTTTCTTCTTCTTCTTCCTCGCGCCTGCGATTTCTCTCCTCCACTTGGTGCTCCGCCTGTTGCTGCTATTGTTGCGCTCCGACCATTCATGCTACCACAGGTTTGTTGCTCCGTCTACCTCACATCGCCATGCCGCACCGTTGGGTCTCCTTCCCTGCGAACGTTGCTACAATCCACGGTGCTGTTGTTCATGGTGCAGATTTGTGGTGAACGTTGGTGGTTCTATCTTCGGTGACTGTTGCGAGACGATAGTGGACTCGTTGATGCGTGAAGGTGAAAGTGGCAGAGGTTCCTAGGTGGCGTGGTGGTTTTCGGTGAATTGAAGATGGATGGCGGCTTCCATGGTTGTTTGAAGGTGGCGGAGGAACCTAGGGTTGATTTTTTATCGCAATGGCTTCGGTTCTCATAAGAATTGAGGTAGAATGTGGGGTCTCTGCTTCAGTTCACACCTGAGGCCAAAAGCTGGCCCCATTTGGCCTCATCCTAATATGCCTCGATTTTGGAACCAAAGCAAAATGAAAAAAATAACTGCTGCCAAATCCCCTTCTTGAATTGGTATATAACCAACATTATTTAGCATAACTCATCAGAATGAGAAGGCCTTGTTGTAGCGACTAAAGTCATAGAGCAATTGGCCAATGTCAATTGAGCTCATGATGTTGTTGAGTTCTAGTAGCAAGTGATTGCGGGTGATTCCCTTTCCACTAAGGATGTAAGAGATTGCAATGATTTTTGGGCTCTTTATGGCAAGGTTGTTGTAGCATCGATTGAGGTGGACATTGAGAGACTCATAGATGTTCTGAATGGTGTGGATGTTATACCTCTCTTGCCATAATTGGTGAAGGTAGAAAAGGTGAATTGAAGTTTGTTCCATAACATATGAAATCATCTTTTTGTTCCCAAGGAGTTTTTTCCCTAGATACGAAATGTCTGATTGTGTGCATTTCCATTTTCATTATAGCTGGCGGATGATTGTTTCCTCATGTTGGTGGTTTGAATTGTTGAAGTTGTTATTGGTGGTGTGGTTGATATTTGGGCATAAGAATTGATCGTTGATGGATGCCCTATCAATTGTAAATATTTGGTGATATTTCATAATATTTTGTAAATATAGCAAAATCTGATAGTAAGTTATGATATCATAAGATACTATTTATAAATATCTTAGAAATATTTCATAATATATTGGAAGTATGTACAATTATAATTAATTATTTTCAATTGTCATTAAAAGCTTTTTTCTATATATGTGACTTGTGTCTAGGGATGTCAACGGGATGGGTAGGGTACTGATAGTAGCTCCCCCGTACCCTACCCGTTGGATATATATCTATCTCGTACCATGCCTACTGGATAAATACCTGCCCCATGCCCATACCCATATCTGTGCGGGTATCCGTTATGCGAGTACTAGCATATTTTTTTAATATCTACATATATCCGCAGGTACGGGCGAATATTTGCAAAAGAAAAATTTAATATTTAACAACATATATTAACCATAAATTCAAATAAAAATATAATGCAAAACATTGATAAATTTCAAACAAAGTGCAAATAACCCATTTAAATAATGTTGAATGATAATTTACAAAGAAATGAAGATTTTTCAAAACCAATTAATAAAAAACAATCAATTCAAAATCAATATGTTAATGTTTTTTATTTTTTTTTAAATATTTACAATTAATTAAGTAACCATATATAAATATATATATATATATATATATATATGGTTACTTAATTAATTGTAAATATTTTAATAATTTAAACGAGGATTGAGATATGGCGGGGACGAGTATTATGGCGGGGATATGTATATCCCCATCCCCATACCCAATTGAAAAAATCGGGGATTCCCCATACCCATACCCATACCCAGTCAATGCAGGGATTCCCTGTCAAAAAGGGGACAGGTTCGGATAATACCCACGGGGACGAGTTTATTTGCCATCTCTATTTTCAACTAGAGATAGCAAATAAACCCATCCCCGTGGGTATTGTCTGAACCCGTCCCCGTTTTGACGGGAAATCCCCGCATTGACTGGGTATGGGTATGGGTATATGGGGAATTCCCGATTTTTTCAATTGGGTATGAGGATAGGGATGGGGATGAATATATCCCCGCTATAATACCCGTCCCCGCCATATCTCCATCCTCATTTAAATTATTAAAATATTCACAATTAATTAAGTAACCCTATATATATATATATATATATATATATATATATATATTCTTTCTTATTTTTATTTTTTCTAAATATTTTGTTTGTCATGAAACTCATTCGCATTTCCAATATATTTTTTTATCTTATCATAACCTTTATGTAATTATGTTAAAATGATGTATGTCAATTAAAAAAAATTTATGTCTAACATTTGAATATTTCTATTAATTTTTAATATTTTTATTTATTGTATATTTTTCTTTCACTTGAGAATGTTTAATACTCTCAATTTAAGTGTTTAATAGCATAAACATTTCATTTACAAGGTAATATAAAAAAAAATTACTTATTATTATTAATTTTTGTTTCATTTGAATAACTCTTTTATTTCGCTAAAAAAAATTTTGTTATTTCTCGACCATTGAGTATATATGTTGATATTTGAAAAGTTTTCTTAGATCTCTAAGATGTTTTTCGTCTTATCATACCATTAATTATACATTTGTTTTTCTTTGTGCAATTCCTTCCAATAGTCTCCAAATTGTTTATAAGACACACATTTGTTAATTTTTTAATATTTTTATTTTTGTTTATTTTCATAGAATACTATTTTGATAAAATTTATCTAATTATTTTTTATTTTCTAACTCATTACAATCATACTTTAATATTTTCATTGTAATTGTATAAATAATTTTTATTTACTACAATATAAAAATTTAATGTAATTACCATGAATATTTTTTTATCACCATCCAACATATATTGGAGTTTAAAAGATACAAGATCTATGATAAAATTTTATTATGTTTACTATTTGTTCTTTGCGTCATTTTTTTATCAACCATTGAGTATATATGTTGATATTTGAAAAGTTTCTTTAGATCTCTAAGATATTTTTCATCTTATCATACTTTTAATTATATATTTATTTTCCTTTGTGTGATTTCTTCCAATAGTCTCCAAATTGTTTTATAAGACACACATTTGTTAATTTGTTAATTTTTTTATTTTTTTGATTTTTATCATGTAGAATACTATTTCGATAAATTTTATCTAATTATTTTTTATTTTCTAACTCATTACAATCATACTTTAATTTTTTTCACTATAATTGTATAAATAATTTTTATTTACTACAATATAAAAATTTAATGTAATTGCCATGAATATTTTTTTACCACCACCCAACATATATTGTGGTTCAAAAGATACAAAATCTATATTAAAATTTTATTATTATATTTATTATTTGTTCTTTGAGTCATTTTAATCAAGTGATGTATTATAACTTTTATTAGTGTATAAAAAATAGATTCATTATAATTTAAAAAATTGAAGTAAACAAACATTTAAAATATATTTTAATTTAAATATTTTTTTCCTTTTATATTTTTTTAAAAATATTTTTTCCTTTTATATTCTAAAAAATATATTTTTAAAATTTATCAACTAGGTTTCATTAATGTTTGCAAATTTAATAAATGTTTTGGTTCTCATCAAATTTTATTTGGTATTCTAATCTAAAATGTAAACAATTATAATTTATTTCAAAGTATTTGATATCGAAGAAACAACCATACTCCTAATATTGAATATTTGATAATATTATGTTTTCTTTACCGTAATTTTTTATTATTTTATAAAAATTAATTAAAATTAATATTAAAGTAGTAAGAAAACGGGTACGGGTATGAGTACATGATTATACCCGTTACCCGGTGGGAATGAGGATGGGATAAAAGTTTGATACCCGTTGGGTTTGGGTATGGGAATGGGGATGAATTTTTTTTTATAGGAATGGGTATGGGATAGTGAAACTCGTCTCCGCCCCGCCCGTTGCCATCCCTATTTTCAACCATTCAAAACATTTTAATACTATTATTATTTTACGCATTTTTAATGGACCATCTTTACACAGAACCTATCATTACATTTTATAATTTAGACAACTATCTCGTACCTAACACCTTTTAATTTTGTCTTTTCCACCTAATGAATTTTATCAGTGCACATATCTTATGCTTTTATCCCATAAATAAATAAATAAAAAAAAGAAAGAAATGAAAAAACGAAGGTTCATCTAGGTAATGTTTATTCTCTCGTCTCCAACAATTATGTTTTTATGCTAATGGCTAGGTTGTGTTGTGTTCTTATTTCTCGTTGTATTTTATGTTCTGAGTAACAAAATTTTGGACACTTATAAACAAGAAAATGTAGAAGGATACTCATATACTTCACGGCATATACTTCACGGCATATAGCTTTCAATGAAGTATCACTAAACTGCCAAAAATAAAATTATTAATACACTCATTATGAATTCAAATAATAATAATGTCATATAACATGTATGTTAACAAAATATAAACTATAGTACTGTAATATCTTATGTTAATTCAATATATCATATAACTCTTATCTGGTTACAAATGTTTAACATTGTAAATCGAAATGTGATTATTAAATAGTCATATCAGTGAAGATATTCACACCAAAATAGCCAGCTCACAGTTGTGAGAGATATACTTAAAAGTTTATGTGTTGAAAATTTCACATTATTAAATAGAAAGGAAAAAGTTAAGTGACATATAAAAGATACAATACCTGTAAACATTGAGCTTTAAAATTTATATTGAAATTGTTGCCAAAATTAGTTATATGAACAATTCATTTTGAACGTTATCTTTGTTGTTATTAGCAGATAAAGCTACACGTTGACGTGCCTAAAGAAAAAGCAAAATGTTAACCCAATGAAATTGAAGTGTGTGGTTCAGCCATTTTGTTTAGGAAGGTGCATGGAAAGGAGCCTTAGGAACGAGCTTTCCAAAACCACAAAAAGTTACGTAGCATAATCACGGTCAGAGATGGCAAATAAACCTGTCCCCGTGGGTATTGTCCAAACTCGTCCCCGTTTTGACGGAAAATTCCCGCATTGACTAGGTATGGGTATGGGTATGGGTATGGGGAATCCCCGACTTTTTCAATTGGGTATGGGGATGGGTACAGGGATGTACATATCCCCGCCATATTACCCGTCCCCGTTTAAATTATTAAAATATTCCTAATTAATTAAATAACCATATATATATATATTATTTTTTATTTATTCTAATTATTTGGTTTGTCATGAAACTCATTCGCATTTCAATTATATTTTTCATCTTATCATAACCTTTATGTAATTATGTTAAAAATATGTATTTTAATTAAAAAAATTTATGTCTCATATTTGAATATTTCTATTATTTTTTAATACTTTTATTTAATGTATATTTTTCTTTCACATGAAAATGTTTAATACTCTTAATTTAAGTATTTAATAGCACAAACATTTCATCTACTAGGTAATATAAAAAAAAATCATTTACTTATTATTCTTATTATTAGTTTTTGTTTCATTTGAATAACTTTTTTATTTTACTAAAACATTTTTTGTTATTTCTCAACCACTGAGTATATATGTTGATATTTGAAAAGTTTTCTTAGATCTCTAAGATATTTTTTAACTTATCATATCCTTAATTATACATTTGTTTTTTCTTTGTGACATTTCTTTCAATAGTCTCTCAAATTGTTTGTAAACATTTGTTAATTTTTTAATATTTTTATTTCTTGTTTATTTTCATTATGTAGAATACTATTTCGATATATTTTATTTAATTATTTTTTATTTTTTAACTCATTAACAATCATACTGTAATTTTTCACTATAATTGTATAAATAACTTTTATTTACTACAATATAAAAGATTTAGTGTAATTGTCATTAATATTTTTTTATCACCATCCAACATAGTTGAAGTTCAAAAGATACAAGATCTATGTTAAAATTTTATTATTATGATTATTATTTGTTCTTTGTATCATTTTGATTAAGTAATGTATTATAACTTTTATTAGTGTATAAAAAAGAGATTCATTAGAATTTAAAAGATTCAAGTAAACAAACATTTAAAATATCAATTATGTTCTTTGTATCATTTTGATCAAATGATGTATTAGAACTTTTATTAGTGTATAAAAAAGAGATTTATTAGAATTTAAAAGATTGAAGTAAACAAACATTTAAAATATATTTTAATCTGAATATTTGTTTTTCTTTAATATTTTTTAAAAAATATTTTTAAATTTTATCAATTATGTTTCATTAATATTTGCAAATTTAATAATTGTTTTAGTTCTCATGAAATTTTATTTGGTATTATAATATAAAATGTAAACAATTATAATTTATTTTAAAGTATTTGATATCGAAGAAACAACCATCATTGTAATATTGAATATTTGATAATATTATGTTTCCTTTATCATAATTTTTTTTATTTTATAAAAATTAATTAAAATTAATATTGAAGTAATAAGAAAATGGGTATGGGTATGGGTACGAGATTATACCCGTTATCCGGTGGGGATGAGGATGGGTCAAAAATTTAATACCCGTTGGGTTTGGGTATGGGGATGGGGATGAATTATTTTTACGGGGATGGGTATGGGATAGCGAAACCCGTGCCCACCCCGCCCCGTTGCCATCCCTAATCACGGTTGGTTGTGCATGCGGATCATAATTAATTTAGAAATATAAATTTAGCAATCATTAAGAAAATTGTTAGAAACTTGTCTAATTTTTCTTCTGCACTGCTACAAAAATTACACACCATCATTCTATCTTGCTTATTTAACAAATTACACACCATCATTCTATCTTGCTTATTTAAGAGTGTTAGAAATTAAATTATGAGAAAATATTTTAATAACTGATTTACATGAATAATTTTGCACGTTTTTCATTATTATAGGAATAACAGGATTATATATATATATATATATATATATATATATATATATATATATTATATTATATTATAGATACTCTCTTTTTATGTATTTATGTTATTCATATCAATAAGACATAATAAAGAATTCCTTCTATTATTTGTTTCCTTTATATGGTATCATGAGCATGAACTATCCTCTGCTCAATCATTCATTTTCTTATTCTCTCCATCATTCTGACCACCTCCGAATGGTCCTTGTTTCAAAATCTCTAGATGGAGACAATTTTTTGACTTGGCGTAGAGCCATGGTCAATTCTTTAAATGCAAAATCCAAATTGGGTTTTGTTGATGGAACTCTCAAGGCACCCTATGGGAAAGACAAACCAGAAGAATACGCAGCATGGAAAAAATGCAACGACATGGTATTATCTTGTAGATAGTGGTATTTTCTATGACACTGCTCATGAAGTTTGGGAAGTTCTTCAAAATCGCTTCTCTTAAGATTGAGAGAGAAATTGCTTGTTTGACTCAAGATCAAATGACAATCGCAAACTATTACACGAAGTTAAAGAAATTATGGGATGAGTTAGGCTCCTATAGTAATGCAACCTACACTTGTGGAGTAGACAATAAAAGGTGCAAATTGATGCAATTTCTTATGGGATTGAATGACTCTTATAGTGCTATTCGTGGTCAAATTCTCTTAATGAATCCATTGCCTAATGTTACATAGGCTTATTCTTCCATCATTCAAGAAGAAAAACAACGACATTTGGGCATCACATGTGACGCAATCAAAGCTTCAGCCATGGTTGTTCAAAAGAATGAACCAACAACCCTTGTTGTTTGCCACAAACAAGAACTTCCTTCTCATTTTAATTCATCTAATCAAAAGTCGCTGCATTGTTCTCATTGTGATAGAGATCATCATACAAAAGAAACATGTTGAAAGCTACACAGTTATCCTCCTAAAAACCCAAGGCATGGAGTCACCCAGAATGCTTATTCTAAGCCTAATGGGAATAATCAATTTTCAGCAACGAATGTCACAACGACTCTAGTGATGCAATAATTGCAGTGTACAATGAATGGATTAACTGAATTACAACTTCAACAAATGTTGTCTATTATGCAGGGTAATGCATCATCTCCGTCAACTAATCCTAAGGTCAACAACGCCAATGTTCCTTCAGGTTTGTGACCACCCAAACTTATAATTGATAGTGGGGCCACTGATCACATTATTTCTTCACTAACCTTGCTTGTCAAAAGTAAAGAAAACACTTCTTTACCACCAGTTGTTATGCCAAATGGTAATCATGCCCCTATTATCTCTATTAGAACTTTACCTTTAAGTCCAATTGTTTCTTTAACCAATGTGCTTGGGGTACCATCTTGCAAAGTAGATTTGATGTCAGGTGTATTTTGTGGGATTTGATGTGAGGATGACAATTGGTTTGGGTAAACAACAAGGTGGACTCTATTACTTGGTTGTAAGGACATAAAAAAGTCTTACACACCACAACAAAATGGAGTTGTCGAGCATAAGCATAGACATATCCTTGAGTTAACACGAGCTCTTCGTTTTCAAGTTCATCTTCCTTTACACTTTTGGGCAGAATGTGTTTCCACTGTTGTCCATATTATTAATAGGTTGCCTACACCTCTTCTATCATGTCAGACACCTTTTGAGCGCCTATATGGTAAACTCCCTACTTATTCACACATTTGAGTTTTTAGATGTCTTGCTTATACTACTAATGTTCATGTTTCTCATAAGTTTGTTCCTCGTGCCCAAAAATAGGTTTTTCTTGGTTATCCTCTTGGCCAAAAGGCTTACAAGTTATATAATCTCAAAACTCATCAAGTCTTCACTAGTCGCGATGTTGTCTTCCATGAGGATATTTTTCCGTATGACTCCATTGACACCTCTTTCACCGTCGTAGACCCTATCATATCTAATGTTGTCCCAGATAATCCTCTATCTATGACTCTTCCATACATTCCACCACCACCTACAGAAAACACAATTGTGCCTCCCACTAATTCCCCACCTATGGTACCCTTGCGTCGTTCTCAACGATCTCATGGTCCTCCTGCAACTTTACGAGATTATATTTGCAATCAGGTAGTGTCCCCTGACCTATTATCATCCTCCTTATCTTTTCCAAATAAAGGTACATGATATCCTCTCTACAATTTTATCTCTTATGATCGTTATACCCCTCAACATCAATCCTTTATTGCTACAATTACTAATGATGTTGAACCCACATGTAATGAACAAGTTGTTTCTCACACTCATTAACAAGAGGCAATGCAATCTGAATTGGCTGCTTTGGAGGCTAATAATACTTGGTCTATTACAACTCTTCCTCCTGGAAAGAAGGCTATTAGTTGTCGTTGAGTGTATAAAATCAAGTGCAACTCTAATGGTTCTCTTGAACGGTATAAGGCACGTCTTGTTGCAAAGGGATATACGCAACTAGAAGGTATCGATAAGCATGACATTTTTTCACCTATTGCTAAAATAGTCACAATCTATTGTTTATTAGATTTGGCTGCTGCTCAACATTGGTCTCTTCATCAGCTTGATATCCATAACATTTTTCTTCATGGTCATCTTTCCAAAGAAATCTATATGTCCCTTCCTCTAGGTTTTCAGCGATAGGGGGAGAATCTTGTGTGTCACCTTAACAAGTCCTTATATGGATTAAAACAAGTTTCTCGTCAATGGTTTGCAAAATTCTCTATAGTTATTCAGGCTGCTGGTTTTATTCAATCAAAAGCAGATTACTCACTGTTTACATGTACAAAAGGCAAGTCACTTACAACTTTGTTGATTTATGTCGATGATATTCTCATAACTGGTAATGACCCTATTGCAATATCTAGTCTTAAACAATTCTTACATAATTATTTTCGGATAAAAGATTTGGGTGATCTTAAGTTTTTCCTAGGTATTAAGGTCTCCCGTTCTAAAAAAGGTATTTTCATATCACAAAGAAAATACACTTTGGAAATTATCAAAGATGGTGGGTATCTTGGAGTTAAGCCAATGGGTTTTCCCATGGAACAAAATACAAAACTTTCAAATGAAGGGGAATTATTTAAGGACCCGTCAGTGTATAGACGAGTTGGTTGCTTAATTTATTTGACAATTGCTCGTCCTGATATCACTTACCTATGTAGTACACATACTAAGTAGATTCATGCACACTCCATGCAAGCCTCATATGAAAGTTGCAATGCGTGTGCTATGATATTTAAAGAATAATTCAAGTCAAGGTCTGTTTTTTCCTTCACAAATTGATTTATCTTTGCACGCTTTCTGTGATTTAGATTAGGGACGTTGCCCTGTATTTTAATAATTAACTACAGGTTATTGTGTTTTTTAGGATCATCCCTCATCTCTTGGCAAACAAAGAGGCAAAAGAAAGTTTCTCTATCCTCAACAGAAGATGAATATAGAGCATTGACGGGTACTTATTGTGAGTTAACTTTGTAACGATCATTGTTGAAAGATTTACTGTACCACACCTGGCCAAACTCGACCAAATAAGTGATAAAACGATACATATATGCCAAAGCAGTCAAGTACTCAGCCTAAGCCGAGTTGGCCTAAGCCTTACCAGACTAAACCGATAATCTAGACGTCCAGAAAAACAACCTGCACAAGACGACACATGACCAACGTAAATCGCCAAGGAAAGTAGTCGGCCTAAGCTGACTACTCCAATATACTTAGCAAAATTAAGGTCCCCCTAGCGTTCAGTGGGTCCTCTTAAAGGGCCTGGGCTAGGGCCTAGGCTCACTAAAGCCCAAGCCAGGGCCCGACCCATGGCATAATCAAACATGATTAATACTCTATAAATACACGTGGACCCCAGTAATTAAAGGTACGCATTCATTACTCCATTAATCACTGATTTCACCTTCTGAGAGCTTTGACTTACTTGAGCTTCGGAGTCTCTTCTGCAGGTAACCCCTCCTGGGTCCAAGTTGACATGTACCAACCGGGCAGAGGCCAACTAAGGAGGTAACGGACTACATGGGTAAGGTGACGCTTGTGCCTAACTTATCTTGTTTGTTCTCTGAAGGAAAAATTATTGGCGCCCACCGTGGGGCACGAGACGAACACCTTTAGGACCGATTTTTCTCCGAAGATGGTTTCCACTCGCAGCAGAGCTGGAGTGAACAAGCAGGCGGATGCTGGTCCCTCAAGACTTGCTGGCATCACCACTGACCTAGCCGCCATCCTGGACGGCCAGGCAAAGATGCAACAAGAACTAGCTGATCTGAAGAAATACAACGCTGATGAGATGGAGGCGCTGCGCCAAGAGAACTCTCGCCTTAGGCGAAAGATCGAAGCTGATCCCACCCTCAAGGGAAAGACCAAGGAGGCGTCTGAGGATGCAAGGTCCCCGGCCTTCCAGCCCACAAAAAGAGGAAAGCGAATACAACCCCACCCCTCACAACCTTACCTCCACCTTCCCTACCATGATCAACCATCCCATCCCACCTCATCTGCTCCCTCCCTACCAGCCTAGACGTCGTCACCCCTTCACGGACTTTATCGCCAACACCCCCCTTCCTGCCCAGTGGGAACCCTTCACGCTGGACCGCTACACCGGCGAAACCGACCCTGATGAACACCTCAAAGTATACATCACCCATGTCGCCCTGTACACGTCACAAGATGCAGTCTTCTGCAAAGCCTTCCCCATCACCCTCAAGGGCCCTGCTCTGGAATGGTTCACAACCCTTCCGCCTTACTCCATCGACAACTTCGACGTTCTCTCACACATGTTCTCCACCCATTTTGTTGGCAGCCGTCCACACCAAACTACCACAATCTCCCTCCTGGGCATAAGATAGGAACAAGGCGAACCACTCAAAGCGTTCATAGATCGCTTCAGTAAGGCAACTCTTCATACCCCACAACCAAGAGATGATCCTCCAGTGCATGGCACTTACCCTACAACCCGGCCCCTTCGCTAACAACGTCTACCTCCATCCACCTACCTCCATGCACGAGCTTAAATTGCGCGCAGCCGACTATGTCTGCATGGAGGAGATGCAAACCCT
This sequence comes from Vigna unguiculata, assembly GCF_037176805.1. Taxonomy (NCBI): domain Eukaryota; kingdom Viridiplantae; phylum Streptophyta; class Magnoliopsida; order Fabales; family Fabaceae; genus Vigna; species Vigna unguiculata. The sequence goes on from NC_140796.1 coordinate 22,129,053, forward strand.
TCATACCAAATTCTGCAATGACTATGCAGCCACCACCGCCAACCCTACCCCGTAACCTCCCTACCCTAATACCCGCCCACGCGAGCCTCGCCAACCCCGATTCACCAGATATGCCCCTCTTACCGTAGCCCGCTCCCGCATCCTCGATGAGGCCCTACAAGCTAACCTCATCCCTCCACCATGCAAGACAACCACACCTCCTAATGCTGATATGACCAAGTATTGCCGCTACCACCGCAACCATGGCCACACTATAGAAGACTGCAAAGCACTCCAGGATAAGATAGAAGAACTAGTCCGTAATGGTCATTTTCGCCATTTTATCCGTCGAGATGATCATTCCTCCCGATCCCGCCACCCTCTCGATCTGACCACAGACGCCCTCCACACAACTCCCGTCACTACAGACGCCTAGCTCAACCCGCTAACCAAGAACCTGAACCGGCCCGCACCGACATCACCCCCGCCGACCCCCCCCTACGTGGCACCATCAACACCATCTCTGGTGGCTTCGCTAGTGGAGGATCCACCTCTTGTGCCAGAAAGAAACACCTGTGTCATATCTAATCCATCAATCATATCACCCATTCCCACCACAGACACCGTATGCCTCCCATCATCTTCACAGATGACGACTTTCATGGCCTCGACCATCAACAAGATGACCCCATGGTCATCACTGTCGAATTCGAAAACTACGCCTTTAAGAAGGTCCTTGTTGACCAAGGCAGCTCCGTTGACATCCTCTACTAGGCCACCTACCAAAAACTCCAACTCCCGGACACTGCTATGGTCCCGTATGACGAACCAATCTATGACTTTTCTGCCGAACAAGTATCCACCCGTGGCTACATTGACCTTCACATCGTGTTTCGTGAGGGAACCCAAACCAAAACCATTCCAATCCGCTTCCTTATCGTCGACGCGCCAACATCCTACAATGTCCTCTTGGGCCGTCCTTCCCTCAACACCCTTGGCGCTGTTGTCTCCACCCCCCACTTAGCCATGAAGTTCCCGTCCCCATCCGGTGACAGCCTCACCGTCCATTGCGACCAACGCCTGGCACGCGAATGCTACATGGCCAGCCTGCGCCCACAACTCCTAATTCAACAAACCAACCACATTGAGCGACCACCTGGCTTCGGCATCGCCCTATCAGGCGAAGATCTAGACCCCCGAGTAGGCCGAGATGTTCGTCTCGAACCAGTTGAGGAGACCTCTCCTCTAGAGCTTCCAAACGGCCACTCCATCAACCTAGGCACCGATTTGAACTCTGACGAGTGTGACATCATCACACCCATCCTCATCAACAACACAGACCTTTTCGCTTGGTCAGCCGCTGAACTACCTGGGGTGGACCCTCTGGTAGCATCCCACAAACTATCCATCTACAAAGAAGCCCGCTACGTATCCCAAAAGAAACGCAAACTTGGCGAAGAACGCCGACTAGCGGCTAAGGTTGAGGCCGACAAGCTACTGAATGCAGGATTCATAGAAGAAGCTCAGTACACCACTTGGTTTTCTAACATAGTCTTGGTGAAGAAAGCCAATGGAAAATGGCGGGTGTGTGTAGACTACACAGATCTGAACAAGGCCTGCCCTCGCGATGCCTATCCCTTACCCAATATCGACCGACTTGTTGACGCCGCGACAGGAAATAAAGTGCTTAGCTTTTTGGATGCATATTTTGGATACAACCAAATCCCCATGGCCGCATCTGACATGAACAAGACCGCCTTCATCATGGACGATGCCAACTACTTCTATAGAGTTATGCCTTTTGGTCTTAAGAACGCTGGAGCAACCTACCAACGGCTAATGGACAAGGTTTTCAGTCATCTAATTGGACAATGTGTCGAAGTATATGTTGACGACATGGTTGTCAAGTCTCCAAGCCACCACCAACATGCCGAGGACCTCTCGGCGGTCTTCTTCGCACTACGCCAATAAAACCTTCGCCTCAACCCTGACAGTTGTGTATTCGGCGTCGACCGTGGTAAATTTCTTGGGTTTATGTTGACCCAATGCGGCATAAAAGCCAATCCTGAAAAATGCAAGGCCATTATCGAGATGCGCAATCCCACTACCATCAAAGAGGTCCAACGCCTCATAGGCCGCCTCATAGCCATTTCCCGCTTCCTACCCAAACTAGCTGAACAAACCCAACCCATAGTCCAACTCCTAAAGAAACCCATCCGGTTCACGTGGACTGACGATTGTGAACAAATCTTCCAAAAACTGAAAACAACCCTAACCTCACCACCTATCCTCCACAAACCGGACACTCGCCAACCCCTCCTTGTATACATCACAGCCACCAACCACACCGTTAGCGTCACGCTCGTCCAAAAAATAGAAGGCACGGAACACCCTGTCTACTTCGTTAGCAGAACGCTGCAGGATCCCGAAACTAGATATCAAATAGTGGAGAAGTTGGCCCTATCCTTAGTCCACGCAACCCGCCGCCTATGCCCACACTTCCAAAACCACAGCATCACCGTCAAAACCGACTACCCATTCCAAAAAATATTGCAAAAACTAGATCTAGCCGGACGGATGTCATCCTGGGCTGTCGAGCTGTCGGAATTCAACATTCGCTATGAACCCCATGGCCCCATTAAAGCCCAATGTCTCTTAGATTTTGTCAATGACCTCCAGCACACACCCACAGAAGACCAGTGGACGCTTCATGTAGATGGTTCCTCAAATCCAAAAGGCGCCGGTGCTGGCATCGTGTTAGAAGGACCCAACGGCATCCTTATCGAAAAATCCCTTCACTTTGCCTTCAAAACATCAAACAACCAGGCCGAGTACGAAGCTATCCTCGCCGACCTTTCCCTTGCCCGTGAAGTTGGTGTCAAGATGATAACATGTAAGACCGATTCCAAACTTACTGTAGGGCACCTAAACGATGAATTCTAAATTAAAGACCCCATCCTTCTACAATATTACCACCTAGTCCACGCAGTCATACAATCCGCCTTCGAACGAGTCTGTATCAAACATATCCCAAGAACCAACAACATCAAAGCCGACATCCTCTCCAAATTAACTAGCACCAAGTTAAAAAGCCGCCACCGATCTCTACTACAGTAAACATTATCTACACCCTCCATCACAAATACCTGCCAAAACCTAATTTACTCCCCAACTGACAACACCACCCCTCCCCAAAGCCATAACTGGACCACCCCCTATATCCAATACCTAAAAAATGGCAACCCCCCACAAGATGCGGACAAAACTTGGCTGGCTAAGGCCGCTAGGTATACCATGATAGGCGATGACCTTTACAAACGCGGATACGACCAACCTCTCCTCAAATGTGTCACAGTAGAGCAAGCACAATATATTATTAAAGAGCTACACGAAGGCATTTGCGGCTACCATTCCGGCGCACGTACCATGGCTGCAAGAGTCCTTAGAGCCGGATACTTCTGGCTGACTATAGAAGTAGACTGTCAGGACTATGTTAGAAAGTTCAAACCATGCCAAAAACATGGCAACCTCATCCACCAAAAACAAGAACAACTCCATCACATACTATCCCCATGGCCATTCGCTAAATAGGGAATGAATATCCTCGGACCCTTCTCACCCGGCAAGGGGCAAGTGAAATTCCTAATTGTAGTCGTCGACTACTTCACCAAATGGATAGAAGCCAAGCCACTAACCACCATCACGGCCCAACAAGTTCAACAGTTTGTTTGGAAAGATATCATATGCAGATATGGTGTTCCACATACCATCATCACAGACAATGACCGACAATTTATAGATAAGGAGCTAGCCAAGTTCTACACTGGCCTGGGCATCAAACACATCACAAGTTCTGTAGAACACCCAAAAACTAATGGACAAGCAGAGGCGACCAACAAGGTTATCCTAGTGGAACTGCGTAAGAGATTAGATAGCGCCAAAGGCCGATGGCCCGAAGAATTAATAGAAGTGCTATGGGCTTACAGGTGCACCCCTCAATCATCAACAAACGAATCCCCATTCAGCCTAGTTTATGGTGCAGACACCATGATACCGGTTGAAATTGGCGAACCATCCCTGCGCTGAGAAGTATACAACCCAACCCACAACCACCAAAACATGGCCACTCATCTCGACCTCCTACCCGAACTCAGAGAAAAAGCCCAGATACTCAATTTAGCTACCAAACAAAGAGTTGCCAGAAAGTATAACGCAAACCTATGTCCACGATCATTCGCAATCGGGGACTTAGTATAGAGAATGGCCAGCAGTGCAAGAAAGAAGGATGGCAAATTCTCTGCCAACTGGGACGGCCCATACTGCATACGTGAAGATGAAGGAGGAGGAGCTTATCGTCTTGAACATTTATCTGGGGAAGAGATACCCAACACTTGGAACGTGTCCCACCTTAAATTCTATTTCAGTTAAATGTATACTGCATTCAGCCGAATACTTGTAACCCTGGGTGTACTCTTTTTCCTCACCTGGTCTTTTTTCCCTAAGTAGGGTTTTGGCCAGGGAGGTTTTAACGAGGCACCCCACATTCAATAAATAAAATGAAGGGTTCTCAACTATACAACTTTCCTATGTTTTTACTCTCATTCGCTTAAGTTCCTCATCCTTACCACGAGTAAGCGGCCTGGGTCGAACACCCTTAGCTTGTGTTTAATTCGCTTAAGTTCCCCACCCTTACCACAAGTAAGCGGCCTGGGTCGAACACCCTTAACATACAATCGATCGCGCCATACATACACCACAAATCATCAAAACCCAGCATACACAATAACATACAGAACATTAATCGCGTTAAACATAAAGGAAAAAGTGTACCAACGTAACATAATGTACTGGCTATTACAGACATAGGCTCAAATGATATTTTCGAATCAACAAAAATCAAAAGTCCTATTCTGCTGCATCAGGGGCCACCTCCTCGTCATCACCCGCTTCCCTCTCCTCTTCCGCCACCTTCTCCTCTGCATCCTCATTTGGACTGCTTCCATTTTCCTTAACAAGCTTCCCATCAATAACGTCCTTGTTCACTTCAAACTTCGAGTTCGTAATGTCAACCTCCTGATGGAAAAAGGATGCTTGACGTAGTCCCTTCTCAAAGCCGTTGATGTGCTATTGTATAATGCAATTCTTCAGGTCATCAAGCTCACCTACAGCACCATCATACTTATCTTTCAGATCATCATAGTCTTCCTCCAACTCCCCTATTCTCTTGTTCAATTTTTCCTCTGAATCCAAACACCGAACCCTCCATGTTGCCAACCTCTTTCTCTCTTCCTCCCAACCCTCCTTTTCCTTCTTCCACGCAACCCTCTCTTCTTCAAACTTGTCGACTTTCCCCTACAACTCTTCTACCTTTTCCCGACCTCCCTTCTTCACCTCCCCCCGATATAAAGACCCCACACGGCGGCTTAATATCAAAGCTTTACTTCCGAACTCCACCATTGTCCTCACGATATGATCCGCCTGCATGCTATCAATGGAGTTTATAATGGTATCCGGGAGATTGATCGCGATAACTTTCCTGACAGATATTTCCGGCAACTCATTCAACCCAGATTTCGGCCCCTTCACTCCGCTAATCGACCCCGCCCCACTGGCCGACCCCGCCCCGAGTAGGGCCGGCCTTACTTTCTTACATCCTTCCCCTTGCTGGGGCGAGGTGGCAACTCGGCCTTCCTCTTCGTTCTGCCGTGCACGTGTACTTCCACCACGGACTCTTGCAGATTGGGAACATTAGTCTTCCGAGCCGCCTTCGCTTTAGCAGCCATCTCCTTCCTCAATGACTGGAAGAGCACCAAATTCTTCTTCCCCGATTGCGACATATGCCCTACAACAACACATTAAACACCGTTTAAAACAACTTAGAGTCATTAACACAGTTTAAGTAACAAACAGATACCTTCAATATCTATAATCGGATGCACCGAATTATAAACTCTAACTAGGCCCTTAGTGGGAAACTTATCAACAAACTTCATCAAGGGGTACCCGTCCAGCTAAATGGGAACTTTGTACTCCCATCTGCGTTCAAGAAATAGGGCTTGCCATCTTCCTTCACCACGACTTTGAAGTACTCGTCCTTAAAATGCTTGAAGGACTGGGAAAATGCGTCTAATCTACTGATGCTGGGACGACTTATCAGAGACAGCCAAGTTGTCGATTGGCGGGGTCTAGTGTCATAGAAATACAAGAAAGCATAAGGCAAAGGCTCCAAATATAGAGATTGGCACAAAATGCGAAAGGCTTGCATGTAGGTGCCACGTCCAACGCGCGCAACACACCTATAGTGAAATCATCTAACGGCAGCCGCACATGTAGCTGAGAAAAGTGACACATGTACATGTAGAAGAACTTCTTTGTTGCCCTCTCTTGCCCGTGACACACACGGTCGATGGCGCTAACCCTCTCTAGGGAAACGATACTCCCGCTTACACCCTTTGCAATGACAGACTCACAATTCAACCAAGAGTTCAGAAGGCGAGACCACCGGAATAAGGATGATTGATTACAGACATCAACAGCCACCCACCCGTAACCGCCCTTGGCCGGCCAATTACTCTCGGCCAACTCTTCTAGGGGATCTTCTCGGACCTCCCTCACTGTTTCCATAGGAATTCCACTTACCTTACCTCCAGAACTGGTACACTCCTCGTCAACTTGCCTACCTCTACTCCTCCCCGACTCCACACTCTCACTACTAGATGTAGATAACGACATGCTATCACTACTAGACATACCTTTACTCGTGTTTCTGGAAAGATGTCGGCTGGAATTGGGAACTAGTTGGATAAGAAAACGCACACAAGATCTCTGAATAGGAAATTCTCACAAATGAACCAGTAAACCCTTACTGGTTTTGAAATCCATATGTATAGGCCAGAATTCCAAACGGCAAAACCCCTTCCCACCAAAACAGTAACTCATACCAATCGACACAATCATTACAAGAGACATAACTCTTAAAAACGACGGTGCCAAAACCCCCCTGATTTGACCCCTGAAACCCCTTCACCTACCATCAATATTTCATCGCCTTTAGCCTTAACACTGTTCATCACACTTAAAGGCTGGGGGACTGGTGTACCACACCCAACCGACCCTGTTAACACACCAACACATATCACCCTTGACCGACAACTATATCGGCCAAGGCTGGGGGACTGGTGTATCGCACCTGGCCAAACTTGACCAAATAAGTTATAAAATGATACATATATGCCAAAGAAGTCAAGTACTCAGCCTAAGCCGAGTTGGCCTAAGCCTTACCAGACTAAACCGATAACCTAGACGTCCAAAAAAATAACCTACACAAGACGACAGATGACCAACGTAAACCGCCAAGGAAAGTAGTCGGCCTAAGCCGACTACTCCAATATACTTAGCAAAATTAAGGTCCCCCTAACGTTCAGTGGGTCCTCTTAAAGAGCCTAGGCTAGGGCCCAGGCCCACTAAAGCCCAAGCAAGGGCTCGGCCCATGGCATAATCAAACATGATTAATACTCTATAAATACACGTGGACCCCAGTAATTAAAGGTACGCATTCATTACTCCATTAATCACTGATTTGACCTTCTGAGAGCTTTGACTTACTTGAGCTTCAGAGTCTCTTCTGCAGGTAACCCCTTCTAGGTCCAAGCTGACATGTACCAACCGGGAAGAGGCCAACTGAGGAGATAACGGACTACATGGTAAGGTGACGCTTGTGCCTAACTTATCTTGTTTGTTCTCTGCAGGAACATTTACAAATATTGCATCCTAAACTGTCATTGTTGTATTGTGACAATAAATTCTCCTTACACATTGGCTAACTCGATATTTCATCAAAGAACTAGACACATAGAGATGGATTGCCACTTCATTCGTGATAAGATTCAAGATGGTTCGGTTACAACAAGATGTGTTCACTAAACCACTGGGAAAAGAAGCTTTCTCTACCATGATGCGCAAGTTGGGAGTTCTTGATATTCACTCTCCAACTTGAGGAGGAGTGTTAGAAATTAAATCATGAGAAAATATTTTAATAGCTGATTTACAGGAACAATTTTGCACGTTTTTGCATTATTATAGGAATAATAGGATTGTATATATTAATTATAGATACTCTCTCTTGTATATATTTCTATTATTCCTTTCAATAAAACATAACACAAAATTCCTTCTTTTATTTGTTTCCTTTACAAATAGCTTGTGTAAAAATATAAACAATCACAAATTTATAGAATTTTAGAAATTTTTTACATTGATAATTTTATAATCGATGTAGAAACTTTTATTTAATATCACTTGTATATATAATTGATGTTGTTCGGTATTTTTTTAAATAATTTATATAGTAGTCGATGTAGAAGGTTGTATTCCTTTCCATTCCTTTTACTCTTGCTATATTCCTGGCTTCTCTTTATTTAATATGATGTATTTATAATTGGAAGTTGTTCGTTTTGTCTATGTGTGACTTTTGATTGCTAGAGAGTATTTGGTAGGAGTGACAAAGTGGATTAGATCTGATGGCCAACTTGTCAACTGGACAAAAAATAGATGGGTCAGATAAGACACTCTAGCCCGTTAGTCCAACACAGTTCGACCTGCACAGCCCGCCAACCCGTCGGGCCAACCTCTAGTCATATGACATATATAAATATCCGATCTTAGTTATAGCACACTGCAAGAAAAGGTTTCACTAACAATTAATTTTAGTGACAAAAAGTTGTTCATTATAGTGACTAATTTAGATATTAATCTACAAAACAAAAAATTATTGGTTACTAAAATAGTTACTATTATGATAAAAAAATTATAATTGGTCTCTAAAATTTAGCTACCAAGGTTATGGCTATCAAAAGAATTAGTTTCTAAATTAGTCTCTAATTAATTAATGATAAATTTAGAGACTAATTATAATTTTTTATTCATAATAGTTATTATTTTAGTAACCAATAATTTTTTATTCTATAAAGTTATATATAAATTGGTTACTATAGTAACTACATTTTTTTATCACTAAAATTGGTTATTATTTAAGAGTTTTGTTGTAGTGGCATAACCCAAACAACATTTTTTTCTAAGTATATATATGAACATAGTATATAGATAAATGGCTAACTACATTATTATCAAATGAATGAAAAAATTATTTGGAATGAAAATGGGCAAGTGAGTTGTTACATGTACTAATGAGCTCCCAAAACAATATCATCATTGTAGTTGAGAAAAGATTAGTTAATTCCAACCACACAACTTTCACAAAAATGTGTGATGTACAAGCATAAATAGTCGAAAACAACCTTTAGCTTCAAACTAATTAATTAGAGACTAATTTAGAAACCAATTCTTTTGGTAGACAAATTTAGAGACAAATTGACAAACCATTAATAATTTTTTATTCATAACACTGATTATTTTAGTAATCAATAATTTTTCATTTTAATTTGTATCTAAATTGGTTACTACAATGGTTAATTATTTTTAGTTACTAAAATTGGTATTGAATTGGTCACTATCGTGACCTTATTTTTTTCAATAAAAATGGTTACTGTGCCCTCCCAAATGGAGAAGATCTCCAATAAACAGAGGTATTCAATAGGCAAAGGAGTCAAGCGACAATTCAAGTCAGAACTTATGTCTCCACAAATCTGAGGTCATTGCAAGAATCTAGAAGGATGTCTCCACAGAGCCGAGGTCATTGCAAGAATACAGAAGGATGTCTCCACAAAGCCGAGGTCATTTCAAGAATACAAAAGGATGTGTCCCTAAGACCGATGCCATTGAGGGTAGCTGGTTAATGGTTCAAGATTTGCGAGAATGCCACCCTGAGACCAACCCCCTGTAGAAAGCAAAGATTGAGAGGAGAATATTCGAGAATATAAAGGAGAATCTTGGAGAAAAATCTCATCTACATTTGATGAATATAAACCAGATTAGGAGATATTATTATTGTTATTTACTAATTATCTTTTTGATTAGATTATTTGAGAATATTTGATTATGTATATCTACAAAAATTGTACCCGACTTACTTATAAATAAGAGTGTTACTCCTACGGTCAAGGGGGGAATGATTTTGGCCAAAGTGAGTCATTAGCTAAGATTAAAATACTTCTTTCTTTTTGTCTTTGGTCTAAGGTTATTTTACACCTTTTTTTACTGGAACATTGGCGCCCACCATGGGGCTCGGTAAAACGAGATCCTAACCACACTTACCATAAGAAACTTACCACCATGAGGAATATAAAAATCAACTTGAACCATCAAGAGGAGAATAAGAACGACAACACTCTCAACAATGCAGCAGATCCCGCCTCCGCAATACTCCCAAGAAATTTGTGACATATGCAAGTCATAAGAAGATGATCGATCGATGCTTAGTCTCCACTTGCAGATCAACAATTAATCCTTACGATCGAAGCTTACGCTCTTTCTCGATACATGTAAAAAAACAAAGTTCCAAATATCCATCAATTTTTTTGGACATAAAATTGTGCAAAAATTACAAACCAGAAAATCTAAACAATTTCCTAATCACATAGTCATAAATCATTCTACTCTTCTTGTATTATCTAAAGTTCTCAAGCACAAACTTAATAGTTTTACAAATTTGATTAAATGATTTCTTTGGGGCACTAAAAATAAAAAGTCAGAATGATTAATTTAAAGAAAATATTATTTTTTGTAATTTATAAAATATATGTTATTATGTTGTTTTAACTTAAATATATTGCCAGATAATATGATCTTAATTATGCGTACAAGAGTAATAAATTAATTGATTTGCTAAAACACAATAAAATATATTTATATAATAGAATTATTGTTATCCGTTGTTCCTTTTATTTTTAAACCATCTTAGTATCAAAAGAGCAAAATAGTGAAATTAATGAATAATAAAAGTTTCATAAATTAATTACTCATCGGCCTTTTCAACGCATAAAACTAAATGTCTTTTACATTAAAGTTTTCCTTTGAAATATTAAACGAAATTTGCGTTGTGTTATTTATATTAAAATATATGTTTAGCATGAATATTTTTTTTAATACTATTAAATAAAAAAATTTAGTGTGAAGCATTTTATATTTGGAGAAGTTTTAAGTAAGATATTTTTAACAGAATAATCTAAGAAGAACTAATCTACCATAAAGTTGTTTCAAAATCTCAATATAATTATTTTATACGGTGCTGGAATCATAAAATATGATTTTTAAATGTATAGGCTAAGATTTCGATAGATATGGTCAAATGTGAGTATTTTAGTAAATATTGTTAGTTGTTATCTTTAGTATAAATTTATTATTACTAGATATAAATATTTTGGGGTATAATATTTTCTGATGCTACTTTATTCTAATAATAAACATAATTATTTTATAACAGTATGTTATTTTAATTAGCTTTAAAAATTCGATGATATCTTACAATTTATTCTTTATTTGGCATGATTTTTTATAACTAAAAATTATTTAATTAAAATTAAAATATTTGTAAAATACTTTTTACATAGCAATTATTTATCTTAAACTATAAATAAACGTATTTCGGTAAATATTACAATTGTTGTATACATAGGTTTAGTTATGTGTGTGTGTGTGATATTATGTGAATTACTAATGGAGATTTTGTTAGATATATTAAAATTACATTCATCATGTTTAAATCAACTAAGACTAGCTTCAGCTCGACAAAAGGCTAGATTGATCTTCTCGATGCCGACCTCAGGATAAGATTGATCTCTTTCGCAACTATTACTATAAAGTTGTTCTCTTTAGTTCAGGAAAAAGTTAGAATAACCAAAACCATAAATCCGACCACGATGTTCGATGTTGAGCCCAGATGATTGATGCCGGGCCCCGATACTCAATGTTGGGCCTCGATGCTCGATGTCGGGCCTCGATGCTCAATGTCGGACCTCAATGCTCAATGTCGAACCATGATACTCCATGCCGGACAATGATGTCTGATGCCGAGCCCCGATGCTCAATGTTGGGCTTCGATGCTCAATGTCGGGTCCCGATACCCAATGCTCAATGTTGGGCCCCAATGCTCAAAGTCGAGCCCCAATGCTCGATGGCTTACTTAAAAGCACAAGAACTGGATGCATTGCTAGTACTGTGAAATCGGTTAACAACTAGTTGATGAGTAATATGTGAACAGTGTCAAGAAATCGGTTTTCAGCTGAGAAATCGGTTTTCAACCGATTTCCTTCTTATGATTAATTTGCAAGGATTGAGATCTCGTTTCTTAGCCGACACTCTTATTATAATTGATGATAAGTGCATTGCAAGAATTGAGAGCTCGATTGGTCATAAATGCATTACAAGAACTAAGAGCTCGTTTCTCAGCCTACATTCTTATTATAATTGATGATAAATGCATTGCAGGAACTGAGAGCTCGTTTCTGAGGCAACACTCTTATTATAATTGATGATAAGTGCATTATAAGAACTGAGAGCTCATTTCTCAACTGACACTCTAATTATAATTGGTGATAAATGCATTGCAGGAACTGAAAGCTTTTCTTTTAGCCAACCTGCTTAATACGGTTGAATTAAACAATTTGATAGTGAGAGCTCATCTTTTTGAGGACCTGCTAAGTACGATTGAGGGCCCAACAGAATATGTTGTTAGATTATGAATGGATGGCATTGTGGAATGGGATGGACGTTGTAGGCCCAACAAAAGACGTTGGATGGTGTAGAAGCAGGTTGGGCCCAAATACAGTTAATGCTCACACCTTGCACATGTTGGACGTTGACTGATTGAAGCCCAATTAAGGATGATGTATAAACAAGAAGGAGACGACTAGATGTTGGGCTTCTACCTAGTGGACTACGCAAGAAAAGCATAGGTTGAATATAACACAAGGAAAATTGGAAAACAACAAAAGATAGTGTGACCTAAGGCCCAATAACATATAACCTATACATTTCTATATTATGGAATTATTTAAAAACAAAGAAATTAAAGTTGGGCCTAGCCCTTGGTCTATTATGCATACCCTTAGGTAATTATCATCATTCCCTCGCTCTTGAAAAGGATTTAAAGAATAGGTGACTCCCTTTAAGAGTTTAGTTTCAATTAGGAGGGAGGGAATGAGCAGTGGTTGCTTATCAAACTTAATTCCTTTCCATTCCTCTCTAATTATCTCAAAATCTTCCTTTCCTCTCTTCTATCTTTTCTCTCGTTCTAGTCTCTCTTGTTCGTCAATTTCTAATCGCTCCTTTTCTTCAAGTTCTCTCCTCTCAGACTATTCCTTTTCTTTTCTTTCATTCTTATTTTTCTCTTCCTCTTATTGTTTTCTTTTATCTTCTCTTCTTTTTCTTTTGTATTCTTCTCTTTTAGCCAATTCTTCTATTTTCTATTTAATTGCTCTCATCTTTTCATCCCACATTCTATGAATCCCTCTTTCTTTTCTCTCACTCAAGAGCCTTTTCTCACTCAAAAGTCTTTCAAGTTTCTCTTTAAACTCATATGCTCTACTCGTATAATGTCTTTGTGTGCTTGCATTAACTTATTTAACATCCCATGTTGACTCGTCTAATATATGTTTTCTAATGTCTTTGTATGTTAGCATTGACTTGTCTACCATTGCGTTGACTCATTTGATAGATCATGTTGACTTATCTAATGCTTCTCTTATGTACTTGCCTACTTGCTTTCTTTGACTAATATTCTTTATTGTGGAAGTCTAGTGCTTTGCTACTTTAGGTTAACTTGCCTGGTAAACGTAGTCATATGATACTACATTTTGCTTTTTACATTGTTTGAGACGTCTAGTCCTTATATTATGACAAGTTGTCTTGTTTCATCTAACGTGTTCAACTCACCCAAGTCACCTGACACTTACGTAGAGCCTAAGTCATCTGATGGCTTGGTCGTCTAATCCAACCTTCCACCCGTCTATCCAATGTTTTCAAATTAGCTTGTTTAAGCCTTGCCTTTCCATATGTTTGCTTCTTTCTCTATGCACGAACATGTTCTTTGTTGCATTGTTCTTAACTTAAACTCATTGAACACAATTAGCTTAACAAAATAAATGCACATATACATTCACATTCACAAGCAGTTATTGCATATATTCTTGGATCGTGTAATACTTATATTCAAATCTTTATCTAAGATATTGTTCTAATCATGGAAAATTTATATATGCTTCTCCTTGTCTGTTTCATCATATGTTTCATTATCATCAAAACCTTTTCAATCTCATACCCCTCTAATGGGTTTTCTAGTGTCTAATGCTAATAGTTTCCAACATCTAATGTTACAAGATACCTTACCACGTACACACAAAAAAATGGATGGCTAAGACCCTTGAAGGATATCTTATAACCCTCTTGGTGCTCCAAGAAGAAAAGGAAGGGATAGGCACTTAGGAAAAATCAAATTAGCAAGCAACACCCTCACAAAAAAAAAAACACAGCAAAGGCTTTCAAAGCTCAAATTAATTTTTATTTCAAAGATGTGATTTTAGCTAAAAGGATGGTTTTTTTATATAAACTTCAAGTGGCATTTCCACCCAAAGAAGGAAATTGAGACTTTTCTTAACACATTAGTGCATATAAAATTTTTCATTCTAACCTAGAATGGCCCATTTTAACATCCAAAGAAGTTTTTCTAACATATGCTTCTTTTCAATCCATTACTTTCATATGGGATATTTTCCTGTAATATTTTATATTTTATATTTTATATATTTTCTAACTTGTCTTCTTGTGAAATATTCTCCAATAGCATCTTTAATTGAAGACTCTATTTTTTGGATCACACTAGTTATTTAAGTGTGAAAGTATTCTTCAAAGAGCCTAAAAGAAATACAACATACACAAGGAAGGCATGGAGATGGTGGAATTAGAAGATGATAAAGAATAAAATTATGAAAACAAAGAAATAAGTAAACAAAAGGAAAACTTATTTGGAGTTGAAGAGTGCATGATGCCATGCCACTTGGAGGAAATTCCAAGATGAGTGGAGAAGGAGTTTTTTCTTGAATCAATGAGATTGGATAAGACTCAACAAAGAATAAACTATTCTCTCTCGAAGTTGCTATATTAACTCTACGTTTATTTAATTCAAAAGTAGAAATACAATGACGCATGGTCTTATTTATATCGGAGATGGCAATTAATTTCATAAAAGGGAGTGAGATTTGAAATTCACATGTGTTTAATGTGCCTTAATGTGCATAGAAAATAATTGATATAGTTCAACGTCATTTACAATTGGGTGTCTATGTTTTTTAAGGCTTTATATGGGCCTAATTTATTACAAGAGACTCATATATGTTAGTTTTGAAATGGTGATTTAAGCCAAGAAGGTGGGGAGGTTGAATTAGCTATTTAATTTTTTTTTTCGAAAGCTGGAAACTCTTTTCAATTGAATCAAATAGACTGAAAAGTTAGGATGTAAAAGTAGCATGCCAGTACACTTTCAATCGGTCAAAAATTAAAACAGCAGACTAATTTTTTCTTGAGCTATGAAATAGTCGATTAAAAAGACAAATAAGTCGGCTAAAATACTGAGAATTTATACAGAATACAAAATTCACATATTTAACTCAAACAACAATCTTTTACATACAAGACTTGTTCCAATCGATATTTCTAACTATTATGCAACCTCAAATTATACAAGAACGCCTTAAAACACAACCAAGAATAGATTACTTAATTTTCTTGAGATTTTAAAGTGATTCAAAGTGAGTGAGATGAAGGAAAGAGAATTCCAAAGTTGTTTTTATACTGGTTCACTCAATCATAGAGTTATATCCAGTTTACCAGGACAACCTGGGCCTGGTTTCCAATATATTTAAAACTTTTACAAATCAAACACCAAGATTAGGCTTTTGAACTAAGAACCACACAAGATTTTTGACTCACACAAAAATCTAGATAACTACCTTGCAAGAATCACACTTACACACCTAAAATCACATCAGGCAAAACTGTTGGTATCGCGCAGCGGAATGTTTGAGCGTGCAGACAAAAACTAAGAGGAGGGTGAATTGGGTTCTTAATAAAAATTGTGCTTTTAATATTTTCCCTTTTTTGTATCAAAGATCAATTAAAAATCTTTCCTTTATTTTAATAAACACAATAAAATAAAGAGAGTAGAGAAGAGAAAATTGCACAAAGTATTTATACTGGTTCGGATCAAAAGACCCTACGTCCAGTTGTTAATCTTTCAAAAACGAGATTAACTAAATCACTAAAATAAACCAAACTTACAATCAATGATAAGAAAGATTAGGGTTTAGAAAACACCTCTCTTGAATCACACAAGAGATGAAGACACCTCCCTTGAAATCCACAAGGGATGAAAACACTTTCCTTGAATCACACAAGGAATGAACACCTCCTTTGAATCCCACAAAGGATGATCGGCTTCTCCTAGCAACAGCAGCAGCACTCAATCACTCAAGATCCCACTTGATGAAAGTTATCGCACTACCCACACTAGGTTTTTCAAAGCCTTCCCACAGAGAGTTCTCAAGTACTCAAACTTCTCTAACTTCTGTATTTGATAATGAAAGCCTACCACTCTATTTATAGAAGCCTATTTAGAAATTAGGTTAAGAATATGAAAATTTAAGTCGCAATTGCCATAAATAATCGATTATCATAAGTGATAATCGATTATCACAGAAACTTTTATGAAAATATTTTTCTTGCTGTGATAATCTATTATCAGTCAGGATAATCTATTATCAGCAGGTGATAATCGATTATCAACAGTGATAATCGATTATTCCAGAGGCTTTTCTCAAAAATCAGTTTTAATTGAGATAATCGATTATCACTAAGAATAATCGATTATTCCAGTGAGTTTTGCAAATATATAAAATTCTCTTAGTGCTCTACTACATGGGTTTTGCCTTTTGACTCTTGACATACTAATTTAACTATTTCAAATAACATACACATATTATAAAACCTAAATAACTAAACCCATAAGTCTTCAATGTATCTCTTGAATCGAAGCGTTCTTTTAAGTCTTCAACATTTTTCCATGCATCATCATCAAGTCTTCCATACTTCTTCATAAGTCATCATCATCATCAAAACTCCTTATTGGAGGAAGATGTTCATCTTCTTCTTTTTGTCAACAATCTCCCCCTTTTTGATGATGATCAAAATTTGCTGAAGACTTGTGATCTGTCCTGTTCTTAATAAATAACTTAAGAGAAAATAGTAGTTAATCTAAATAAAAGATAATTAATTTTTCTCTCCTTTTTAAAACATAAGGTATTACAAGATATCAATAAACACATATCTTCTCCTTATATAGGTACAACTTATCACAAGATAATAACACAAATATATCTCCCCCTTTTTTATCATAATCAAAAATGAATTCTTTAGACAACTCTCCCTAAATCAGATAACTTAAGTTCCCCTTAAAAAAATTGTTTAAGATATAAAACTCCTCCTACATGTAATATTTCTCCTTTTTGATACAAACATTTCAAGAACAAATACTCCCCCTTAATCAAAGACTCCCCCTAAATGAAAGAGAGACTCTAAAGATTAAAAAATATGGGTTTAAAGAAGGAAATGTTATATTAACAAAATGAACTCCAACGTTTAATTTGCATTTATGAAGTACCTAGTGGTTGCTCATGGTCTAAATTTTTGAAAAGCTCACTCAAACGGTAAAAAAAATTGAAAATATGCGTCCTACTATGCAAGATAATCTATTATCAGCTTAAGATAATCAATTATTGGTTCATACCCATGAACAAAAATTTCCAGATTTGCTGATAATCGATTATTACCTAAGATAATCGATTATTGATAATCGATTATCATAATCGATTATCACCTGAGATAATCGATTATCACAATAGAGTTTTTCGGAAAACACTGAAATTAATGATTTTTACCACTTTTTCACATATCTAATATTCTCTAACCCATTATAAAATCATATAACTCACCAGGATACCAAAAGTTTGATAAATATACTATATCTTTGAACATCCAAAGGGACTTTCTTGATTTTTTTTCTCTTTTTTTAAATAACCTGTGAGATAGAGAACAATAAAATTTTGATCCCCAATAAACTTCTTTTGGTCCTTTGAGGTTAGAGACATGTTACTTTATAATAGGAATCCAAGCATATCTTCCATTAGGGACATCAAAATGTTTGATTCTACATTTATTTGAAGTGTGCCCCTTTAGCATACAATAAAAACATGTTACACAATTTATATTCCTAGAATAAGGTTTACCTTTTTCTACCCATACCCTATGGGCTCTTTTATTCTTATTCTTAGGAGCTTGCTTGTTGTTACTTAAATCATTTTTCTTAAAATTAGGCTTTTTAACACTTTTAATTTCTAATGCATCTTCAAGTTGTTTTTCTAGAATATTTAAATCAAACATATAGCTTTTACAAGATGCACATTCAATAATTTCAGTCTCTTTATTTTCTAAAATTGAAATTTTATTTTTCAAAATTTCTTCTTCTTCAAGAAATTTTTCAAACTTACTTTGTAACTCCTTAAAATCATATTTTAATTTCTTGTGAGCAGCATCTAACTTACTAGATTTATGAAGTAGTTGTTGAAATGCATCATACAAAGAATCATAATCATTGTCATTACTACAAGAACTTACCTCACTGTCAGAAGAATCATGTTCAACAATCAAACATAGATTTGCTTCCTCATCAGATTCACTAGAGCTGGATGAGCTTGAAGAAGAACTTGAAGAAGAACTTGAATCGTTATCCTCCCATTTCTTTTTCTTGAAAACCTTTTTGCCCTTCTTTTCTTTACCCTTTTTAGCATTTGGACAGTCCGCTTTTACGTGACCTGTTTCACCACATCCACAGCAATTGAAATTTGAAACAAAGTTTTGGTTTTCATTTTTATACCTTTTGTGATGACCTTTGCCATTGCTCTTCATAAACTTTGTGAACTTCTTTATCATTAGACTCGTATTCTCATCATCAGAGTTATTATCTTCTTTGGGGCTTTTGCTTTTGATGATCTCAAATTTGAAAGCTATATTCCTTTTCCTTCCTTGGTCCTCTTCTTCATTTAAACGCCCAAGTTCAAGTTCATGCTCTCTCAATTTACCAAAAAGAGCCGCCATGGACATTGTTGTAAGATTTTGAGATTCAGTGATCGCCGTAACCTTTGGCTGCCATGTCCTGTTCAAAGATTTTAGAATTTTTATATTTAACTCATCAATATCAAAAATTTTACCTAACCCAGAAAGATGATTGACGATGTGTGTAAAACGCTTTTGCACATCACAGATGGTTTCGTCTTGTTGAATTCGGAACATCTCATATTCTTGAATTAATGAGTTCTTCCTTGCACGCTTAACATCATCTGTTCCTTCATGGGTTACTCGTAAAATCTCCCACATTTCCTGGGCACTTGTACAAACTGAAATTCTATAAAATTCATCAAGAGTTAGTGCAGATGATATTATATTTCTGGCCCTAACATCATATTGAGCCCTTCTATTTTCTTCCGCAGTCCATTGGGAAAAAGGCTTAGGTTCCTGCAAATTATTAACAGTAATAGTAGGAACAAAAGGACCATTTAAAATAGCATCCCAAATACCTCTTCAATAGACTCCAAAAAGATTTGCATCCTGATTTTCCAGAAAGGATAATTTTCACCAGTAAAAAGTGGAGGTCTGTCAATAGACGCACCCTCAGCAAAAGTTTGATTTTGTCCAACCATTTTTGAAAAATTTGAATAACTATCAAAGCAAGCTCTGATACCAATTGTTGGTATCGCGCAGCGGAATGTTTGAGCGTGCAGACAAAAACTAAGAGGAGGGTGAATTGGGTTCTTAATAAAAATTGTGCTTTTAATATTTTCCCTTTTTTGTATCAAAGATCAATTAAAAATCTTTCTTTTATTTTAATAAACACAATAAAATAAAGAGAGTAGAGAAGAGAAAATTGCACAAAGTATTTATACTGGTTCGGATCAAAAGACCCTACGTCCAGTTGTTAATCTTTCAAAAACGAGATTAACTAAATCACTAAAATAAACCAAACTTACAATCAATGATAAGAAAGATTAGGGTTTAGAAAACACCTCTCTTGAATCACACAAGAGATGAAGACACCTCCCTTGAAATCCACAAGGGATGAAAACACCTTCCTTGAATCACACAAGGAATGAACACCTCCTTTGAATCCCACAAAGGATGATCGGCTTCTCCTAGCAACAGCAGCAACACTCAATCACTCAAGATCCCACTTGATGAAAGTTATCGCACTACCCACACTAGGTTTTTCAAAGCCTTCCCACAGAGAGTTCTCAAGTACTCAAACTTCTCTAACTTCTGTATTTGATAATGAAAGCCTACCACTCTATTTATAGAAGCCTATTTAGAAATTAGGTTAAGAATATGAAAAGTTAAGTCGCAACTGCCATAAATAATCGATTATCATAAGTGATAATCGATTATCACAGAAACTTTTATGAAAATATTTTTCTTGCTGTGATAATCTATTATCAGTCAGGATAATCTATTATCAACAGGTGATAATCGATTATCAACAGTGATAATCGATTATTCCAGAGGCTTTTCTCAAAAATCAGTTTTAATTGAGATAATCGATTATCACTAAGAATAATCGATTATTCCAGTGAGTTTTGCAAATATATAAAATTCTCTTAGTGCTTTACTACATGGGTTTTGCCTTTTGACTCTTGACATACTAATTTAACTATTTCAAATAACATACACATATTATAAAACCTAAATAACTAAACCCATAAGTCTTCAATGTATCTCTTGAATCGAAGCGTTCTTTTAAGTCTTCAACATTTTTTCATGCATCATCATCAAGTCTTCCATACTTCTTCATAAGTCATCATCATCATCAAAACTCCTTATTGGAGGAAGATGTTCATCTTCTTCTTTTTGTCAACAAAAACAACCAGAGGCACAACAACATCCAAACCTAATGATGGCTCTCCCTAGCCAACCATACATGTGTTTTTCAAGATATTCATAAGCCAAAATGCCTCCAAGATCAACCAAGATCTTCAAACTTCACATTGTAGCTGTGTATTGCAGAGAGAGAGTTTTCCAGAAAAGAATGATAAGATTTCGTGCTCAAAAACTCATAAACTTAGCTCTGCTCTCGAAAACATAACATATATAGTTTGGTTTAAGTGAAATTAGTCGATTGAATTTTCTGTACAGTCAGATGATTTCACTTTACTTAAGTGAAATATGTCGATTGAAAAATAATTCAACTAACTGAATGCATTCATACCAGAAAACTATATATTGCAAGTCTTTTAACCTGTTAAAATCCATTTTAACAGATTAAAAGAGACACACCAAGATTAATAAGACATCTAACCTGTCATATAGCCTACCAACATGATATAACACCAAAACATTATATTTAACATATTATTTCCAGATTTAACATACTAAAAAACTTAATCTTTGAGTGGATCCTCATCAATCTTCATCAACCTCATGTGATCTTCATGCACTTGGCTTTATCAATTCTTTGCTTCAAGCTTGTTTGTGCCAACAATATATACTTCTAGATTTGGTTGTGCAAGCCCATACAAGGTACTTAGACTATTAGAGAAAAAAAAAAGCATAGGGAAAACAACTAATGCCCTAGGCCTTACTTTTATGCAAAAATATTAGTGATATTTTAAGGAATGTTTGGGCTTGGATCCTAAGTTGACTTACTAATCACTAAACCTTTTGTCATGTTCTCGATAACACTCCTAAAAGGTTGATGCACTTGGTCAGGGAATGTTGTGTCAATTAAAGCTTCATAAATCTTTAATTGTCTTTGGCCTTTTGAATTTCTTTTGTTTGCCAAGGACGTAATAAGCATCGCTCTCTATTTTTGGAGGGCTATAAACAAGAGATTAAGTTCCTTATAGTTCACCAAATGGATAATCACATTTAACTTCATTTCATTAAGTGATTTGATAGCCTCCTTCAGATCCATTTCATCATAATTTAAGGATTCATCATTTTAATAGATTTATTTCTCTTAAGCTTGCATATCGTTGTTCAAAGAATCAAATAACTATTTTTTGTTGGTGTAATGTGGCTCTAAAAAGGGGCGGAGGGATGAATAAAGCCTGTAAAACAATTCAACCAATACTCGTGCAAACAAAGTATTCATACTAAAGAGTGGAGATAGAGAAAATGTATACAAAGGATTTATATTCGTTCACCTCCCACTAAGGTTACATCCAGTCTTTTAAGTAACCTGCTTAAGAAATTTTACTAATCAACACCTTTGATTATTAATGAGTATCACCCTCTTCGGGTTACAATGAGTTTCAAACTCTCTAGGTATCACGATTATAAACCTCTTTAGGCTACATCGAGTATCAAACTCTCTCGGTATAATCCTCAATCTCCCGTGAGATCTAGAACTCTTAATTACGATTAATAATAATAAAACCACTCTCACAAACAAGACTACAAAATTCAACTCACAAGTTACAACTTGTGAAGGATTTATAACATGTAAGCTCTCAACCAAATATCTTGCCAGACACTTTTTGTATGATTGGTTAACAACACTTTAATATTGTTTTGTTCTTTTGTTTTTCTTCGTGTTTGGCTTTGCATCCTTTATATAGTTGTTTCATTTGATAGCCATTGAGAATTTTAATTGTAGTGTTTCATCATGATCAATTCTTTAACTTGATTCTTTATTTAAATCTTCATCATCATTGTTCAGAATGTTATTACCAATGAGATAATTCTTTTAAATGTTGTAGCTTATATAATTAATTATATATTTGACATGATCAAATTAATATCAATTCAAATATCAAAGTGCATTCTGACTCATTTTGTGTAAAATTGATTTATATTGTTTAGGTCGTCTAACACCTTAGATGTCTAACACCTTAGTCTTCTTATGGCTTAATTAGTTGCCTTGAGTTGTATAACCCTTTGAGTTGTCTAACACCTGAGTCATATAACACTTTGAGTTATCTAAAGACTCAAGTTGTCTGACGACTTTGGTAGTCTAGTGCTTTTACTTGGTGATAACCTTTGGTGTACTTGTCTAATGCGTTGACTTGTCTACTACTTAGACTCGTCTAAGGCTAAGACTTGGCCTTTGCGTTTGCTAGATTTCCAACTTACACTAATATTAATAACCTTTGAATATTATTATTTAAGCATATACAAAACATATATTTTGATATGCAAAATGTGTTGATCTATCACTATTACTCATATATCAATTAAACGCTGTCTTGTTGTTGTGTAACATTGTTTCACTTCTAGTTAGAGACTTCATCGTCTGGTAGAGTGATTATTTTGTTATTGTCAAAACCCTATTGGTCTATAGAGGCTAATCTACTTTAACATTTTCTACCATTAAATACTTTGTTCAAGGGAACTTAACTCATTGGTTGTGGATGTGTCCATATGGATGGGTGAGATATGCTAGTTGAAATCCTATACTAACCTAAGTAGCCTTTGTAGATAGACTAACCTTTGTAGACCATCCATAAGTTTTGATGATAACAATAACTAAACATGACTTACTTGTTTAAATATGACATTATTATCTGAACATTCTAATGCGTATTTTTTGCTTACTGAAGAATCTCTATATCAACTAGTGGTATCATGATAAGCCCCTAATCTCTAGAGTTTCTTTTATCCAATTGCATTATTTTGGGTAGGTTAAAAATTTGGAGTCATTAGCTTAGAATTAGTCTAGTTAGGTTTCTAGCCTAGTTTGCAAAAGTAGTCTAATTAGGTGTTTTTAATGCATTCTTTAGCATAATAATTAGGAGTACTAATAGTTAGGCTTAGTTAAATATGTGATATAGGTTCATGAATAGGTAGGAGCATTTTAGTTTAGTTTTAGTCTAGATATAAAAGCTTATAAGTAGAGTTGGCTTAGTCTAATTTTATAAGCTTTTAAGTAGAGTTGGCTTAGGTATAAAATATTTTGATTTGGTGATTTCTAACTTGTTTTTCCAATTGTAGCATAGATAGTAGTGTAGATTGAAGTTATTGAAAGGGAGTTGAATGAGGAAGGTTTCTGTTGAGATGAAGAAGTGAAGTGGACTTCAGCATGTGGAAGGCCATTGGATGAGTGGATTTGGAGCTGCTATGAGCCAATTGAATTCATTCACCCATTGCAGCAGGTCATGAGGGCTAAACATCACCAAATCCACACAAATGACCTGAAGTAATCTGTGCCAGTTGCTAGAGAACTTGTCCCTTAAGTTCCAAGTTAAAGTGCAAAGTAGTTTAGGCATAGATGTGGTAGCTTATTTAGTTTTAGAAACTTGTAGAAATAGTAGCAAGTTCTTGTGTATGTTATCTTGGTTCCAATGCACCACCATTCATTCAACACACCACAATTCAACACACCACAATTCACCATCCATTCTCTCAAACGAAACCTTCTTTCATTCCACTCACCACCATAGAACCACTTATCTTTCCATTACATTGTTTTTGCACAAGTTCTTCTACTGCGTTGATCATTTGTTGAATTGTACCCCGAGGATTTGATTCATTTCTACCATTTGAATTTATTGTAAGACATTTCTATTCGATAAATTGATGCTTTCCTTTCAATTTCACCATTTAATTGTCATGTTTTTCCATTTATTTGGCTAAATTAAGTTTATGATTTAAGAGAGCTAAGGTTTAATTCGGATGGATTCTTCTTGAAATTCAAAGATGCATGGTCATCTACCTAGATATCAAATGTCTTTCGATCTATGATCAATTATACATAAACCAAGCATCTTGAATCACTATACTCAATTTTGCATTTTCGTGTTATTGTTCCATTTGCATCTTGAATTAGATTTTGATAATTTCGTGTTATTCGTGCTTGTTTCACAATTGCACCATCGTGATACTATACATAATGTTTTTGTATCCTTTCTGCATCAAATTCTTCACTCATTGCATTCAATTTCACGCTCAGGCATAAGTTTGTTATTCTCGTTAATTAGAGTTCATCAATTAGCATTTCGAATTATACTCAATATTTTTGCATGATTCTTATTTCTATGTTCAATAGAGATCATTCCTAAACATTCAGCATCATTACATTTTCATTTCGCACACTAGATTTTGAGTTTGAATGTTGCCCTGTGTCCACGTGAGTGAAGTGCTCTCGGGAAAATTTCCAGATTTTGGAATTCTGCATAATTGAGTTTTAAATCATTTTTAGTGGTTCAATTAAGTTTCATACATCTAGATGCTTAGTTAGTGTTAAATTTTCATCAAACACCTTAGGTGCCTTGTAGTTCACGTAGGCATTTCATCAAACAGGTTTGCATTTCAATATTTTCATAGCAGTTCAAGTCCATTTCAACTTTAGTTTGAATACATTTTATTATATTTCCTTATTTCCACAAGACAAGTTCAATAAATCACTCATTTGCCTTTGCCTATCCTTCAGATTGATCCTTGGTTGATCACTATGATTTATTAAGTAGTATTAGTGAGAAAATCGAGTTTGATTGAATCTCTAGGCAATAAGAGGTTTATCATGTCACTTGTTTCATGAAAGACAATCTAATGTTCCATATATGTTCTAATTCTGTAAAAAATTTGTAAATTAAACTTTTTCCAAATTTTAAAACAATTGTTTTCTAACATATTTAAAGTTGTATCTTCAATGTTTATTTGTTGAAGTTTGGAAAACTTTTACATGACAAGCGCTTAATAAATTACATATATGGAAATGATATATTTAAGTGATATGATATAACTGTGATTAATTGATATGACATGACAAGCGCTTAATGAATTTTTCTATATTAGTTAAAGTCAGAACCACAAAATAAGAAAAGACTTTTCATATCAAGCATCTAGTCAAAATGTTGATGAAGAAAATATAGAAGATTATTTGCATGTTGTAAGACCCGCGAAATTTATTTAATTAAATAAGTAATTAATTAATAAATGTAGGTAGTGAGAGCCTTTATGGCATTAAATGTTGATTATTGTGATGTGGAAAAGTACTAGTTCAAATAGTTGAGAGTACTTGATTGTGTGAAAGGACCTAGGTTCAAGTCCTAGGTATGCCATTTATGCTTGATCATCATGAGTGATAATATAACCATAGATTTATAGGAGTTATCACGAAACATGAAGGAAAATACAGAGTTAAAACTGTGATATTGATTAAAGCATAGAGGCTGAATTGGAGATAGCTAAGGCAATCCATTGGGATCAAGGAAGAAGTCAAGAATATTCAAGTTTTAGCAAGGAATTTAGGTTAGGGGAGCTTGACCACGCTAATTTTACATTTTATGATTAATCGTATGATGGATAACATGTTTGTGTATGATTCTGCTTTGCCTTGCTTGAATTTCGTGTTTCTGGAATTTTTCTAGAAATTGCCTAGCGGGCGATGAACTGCTGCCAGGCGACTCATGCCATTTCTATGCAAATTCTAGGTTCCTGATGGGAAACGCCTGGCAGCATGAATGGGCCGCCAGGCGACGCAACCTCATAACCCATTTTATGGGTTTTCTTGATGAATGGTCTGGTGGTGATGAATACCTGTCAGGCGACGCGAGCCAATTTTGGCTCGATTTTGATGTTTTGTGTGTTCTAGGTGGATTCTAAACGTGAAGTATGGGAGCCTTATCTTTGAATTTATTATTAGACGCTAGAAATTGGAAAATTATGTTGTCAATTACAGTTAACTTGATGAAGTTGCCATGAACCTTGTTTTAGGGTTTGGAAATTTGGGGTTTTGATGTCACGAGACTAATTGGTGGTTAAACTATAAGGGGAATTGTTAATGAATATGTGTAGGATGTGTACTAGTATGCCTATAAGTGAAATCGCGAGAGAATTGATATAAATAGGCAAAGAATGAAAGAAATTTGGAAATTTGGGAGCCTTTGCAGGTGTGGAACCATTCTGGGTTGCCCGAAAATGCATGCACCACCTAGCGGCACGGGGCCTGTCGCTAGGCGCCAACGTAGAGATAGTGATTTTGCGTGGCTACAAGGTACAATTTTGCATGGCTGCAAGGTACAATTCTGGTTTTGGATATTTTGACGTCCAATTGTTATGGAAATAGGATTCTGGGAAGTTATCTGGAGGGTTAAATATGAATTTGTGGTATGAATTAAATTGAGGGTGGATTTGGGATTGGAAGAATTGGAAATTTTAGTACATTACAAATTATTTCCTAAACTAGGATCATGAATGAGGTTGGCTGTGAAAAACACAAAGATCGATTTAGACATTGGAATTACTATTAAGTACCTAATTAGCCAAGAGTGTAATCTATGTGTCTAAGTGTAAAATAAGGTGGCGTGGGATTTAAAAGAATAAATTAGTAATGGCAGCGGAATTAATAAGTAGGAATGCATGATCTTTTACATTTGGGACAACCTAAAGATAAATGGAATGCACATGCAATAGGACATGATGACTAAGGTTAGTGCTGGCAAGATTTGGTAAATAGGCGGTCTGGAATCGCGTTTCACCTGGCGGCTCGGGAGCAGTGCCAAGCGATAATGCAGAGGCATGGCTTATATTTTTCTTGCTTTGGATGTGCGTGGTCTACAAGGCTTTGGTGATATCTCGAAGGTCAGCTTGTTGGTGTGCCTTGAGTTGTGGCTTAGAATGTATCCCTTGAGTTGTGGCTCGGGATAGGGGTTAAGCACGTGGCATTCCTTGAGTTGTCACTCGGGATGGCGAATGAACATGGGAACTCTTGAGTTGTGGCTCGAGTTGGTGAGTGTTGCCAGTGGGAGTGTGTGAGTTGTGGCTCGTACGGATGGGTTCAGATAGATTTCCCTCCTCAGTAATTAGCTGACGAGTTTGGTAATCTTGGGACGTTACAAACTATGTTCGTATTGGGAACTCCACCTAGCGTTACAGAATATGGTCCGTAGCAAGTTTCCCACACGTACTCTACAAGTTGTGGCTTGTAGGTGTGGCAGCAAGACATCTTGAGATATTCGTCTAAAGAAGTAGACCATGGATGACATGGTGGTGGCCATGTTGTGTGAAATCAAAGGATAGTGTTCCTTTGAGATAAATATGCTTAATATGTATGAATTATATATATATATATATATATATATATATATATATATATGTGTGTGTGTGTGTGTGTGTGTGTGTGTGTGTGTGTGTGTGTTTATTTTAACTGTTAGCTCACCCTATCTGTTTGTGGTTAGCGATGATCGTGTATGCGATGATCACCCTATCACGTAATAAAGTTTTAAATTTTCCATATTTTTGGGAAATGATGTCTATTTTTTTTATTATTTCTTTATTGTATTATTTAAATTCGTAATATCCGGTCGGGATGTTACACAGGTCACAAAGATCAAGCAAATATCGTATTTTAGCCAAAGAAGTGTTGCAATGGTCATTTATAAAAAAGTTACATAAAAGATTTAAGATGAAAAAGTAGAACACACAACTACCATCAATAATTCATAATATGTTTTAGTGATCGATTTGCACCAAGTGTTCTTTATGGGTGAACGAAACTATTGTAGTTATTTATATTATGAGTTAATCTTTATGAGCTTACACTATTCTCTCTTTGAGAATGTTGTTGTTTCATTTTGTAAGGCATTAATCTCTTGGAAGGGTTAAGAGTGTATAACCAAGAGTGACTTGTCTACATGTAGTAAACAGAAGTGGTTTGTATACACGTGTTGGTTAGTGAAATCTTTTAAGCAATTTTCTTAAGGGAAAACTGAACATAGCCTGTGAGTTTAGGTGTAGTAATATAAAATTTGTTTTGTAGTTGTTATATTACTTATGCACTACACAATTTAGTTTAGTTCTTTATAAGAAGAGTATAAGCTTCTATTTCACTTTGACTCATGTCTTTGGAAAAAATTGCACAAATGGTTTATGACAAATGTCAAATATTCTTACGAGAAAATGAAAAGTTTCACAAAATCATCAATTTATACTATTTGAGCCATAAATTAGAAAATAATTATCTATATAAATAAGCTATAAGTGAAAATTGAACATAAGTTCATCTACAAATCATGTTCCAATTGTAAAGATAGTAAATGTATGAAAATAAATCATAACGTAAACGTTGTAGAAACAATAAGGAGTTTCCCTAAAATAATGCTATTATATAGATTGTTAGAGCTTTTAATTTAAAATTGATAAGATCATAATTATCTTTTGATTTGTTATATTTGATATATAATGTAAATAATCAAATTATTAGGCTTTAATATAGGTGGTAACACATAATGTGCTAATTAATTGATTTATATTAGATACCATACTTAGGAGTTTCATGGAAGAATTGGTTAATAGTATTAAATTTTTGGATTAATTAATAAATTGGTCCTTATAGTTAGTTATATGATTCATCTGTCCCTAGTTTTTTTATTTTTTTTAAATAAAGTCAATGTGGTATCTTCTGTTAAATTAACTTTAACGACATTAGAAGGTAACCACTGGTCAATTCAAATTGTTTTCTTCCTTTTCAACTCCTTTTGGGCTCTTTTCAATACCTTCTCCCTCTTTCTCCTTATGACAACCAAATTTCACTTATTCCTCTCACTAACGACCCCTTAATCCTTCCTCTTTCGTCTACTCCTCTCAAATTCTAATTGTTCCCGACCTTGCATCACCATGAATCTTGAATAGTAAGTGCATTATTTCCTCACTACTTCAATTGTGAAAACACGGGTGTGAGGGTGATAGATATGGTGTAGTGGCAAAAACACAGTTACAATAAAAGGATAGAGATCCAAAAGAGCAATCAAATCTACAAAATGGATTCTTTATCACTGTTTCTACTAGTGTTAGTGGGATACATGTTGTTCATTGAGCATAGTGGAATCAACACAAACTGGGTGGCGATATTGTGAGGGGAATAACTGAGTACTTCACGTTGGGCCTATAAGTATATTACATTGGTTCGGTAGTGACAAGCCCTAGCATAGGTGAAGTTGATGCTTGGGGTCTGTAATGATTGCGGGTGTACGGATGAGATGGTAGGTTTGGGGAGGGTAAAAGGGTTTGAGGGAGCTAAGAAAGAATAAGGGATTCGAGAACAACGTTAGTAGTGGGAAGGGAGGAGGAGGGTGAGTGGTAGGATTATGTTGTCAAGAAAGAAAGAGTTGAAGAAGGGGAGAATAAGATTTCAACCGACACATGATCACCTTTTAACGTTGTTAATGTTGATTTAACATAAGAAACCACGTTAACTTTATTTACAATAAATAAATAAAATATTAAGTAAAAAAAACTAAATGCTAAATTTAAATCTAAAAATCAAATTGTAACACCCCATTTAATTTAATAAGCGAAATTAAAGGTAGCGTCACATAAAGATAACATACTAACGCAGTCCGGAAGTTTGAAACTCAATTCCTTACAACCCAAGACCCACCACGATGCCTAAAAGAAAACTGGAAAAAGAGTTTAACTAAGGTATATAAATATAAGGACGAAAAAAATACATGGGCCATAGCCCTAAAGAAACTCATAAAGAAATTAGAAACTAGTCCACGCGAACTATGCAGCGGAATCACCACCTCCCTGTTGCCCACGGGTGTTCCTCGCATCTGCTCACACCAACAAGTTGATGATTATCGCAAAAGAGAGTACCACACAGCAGAACACACAACAATGAAAGTAGGGTAAGCTAGAGCACAAAAGATTTCATCCATACAATCAAAATATATATTCACCATACCATATACATGTATCAACCAAGCATGTTATGACTTCTCAGACAATACACTAAGACACGACTCGACTCATCCGGATACATATAACCTGATCGGATTCAGCGGATGCTTTCACTTGTGGTGGATACCTCTGCTCACCCCTGAGCTATGTGTTACAAGTGTTATAATGAATCAATTTCCCTCACCACAAGGTTAGCCCTTAGTGAATTTCAGGCCTCCTGCTACTCTCACCATAGGAATCAATCCGCTCTAGATGAGACTAACTGGCCCCTTAGAGTGTTAGAATACAACCTTACCTTGAATCCTTACCAAGCTATACAGATGGGACACCACCATGGAAACTCACTAACAGGGGCCATGGAATTACGTTTCGACCACTAGAGCACGACCCGGAAATCCCACCTAGGGATTTCCAAGGAATTACGCACTGACACGGACCAAGCATACCAGACCAATCGATAAAGAGTATTTACACATTTATATATACATCACATACCATCTCTTGATAATTCACCCTTTTTCATTTCTTTCTCAGTGGTTCCATACCCAACCATTTCTCTCCAACCATAGTTATAGGATTTCAGATCATGCCAACACCATGTCACTTTAACACTAACCATCTCATTTAGTTCATATGCCAAATTCACACCACATCCATAATGCACCATTCATGAATCATGTCATTCATACATAGAAATTCATTATATATTTCTCATCATAACAATCATACCCAAGCACATACAAATCATCCAAGAGCAACAAAACAACCAAACAGCGCCCTGCCTCGCCCAGCCCCTCGCTCAGGCTGAAGGGTCTCGCTCAGGCTGAAGGGTCTCGCTCAGGCGAGAAGCTCTCGCTCAGGCGAGCTCCCTTCGCCTAGGCGAGAGCTCGACGCACACAGAACAACAACCACCCCGCATTCTCGCTTAGACGAGCCTCTCCTCCCTGAGCGAGATGTTCGCTCGCTCAAAAGGTCTGGGCGAGTCCCTCTCTATCTCGCCTAGGCGAGAGTGGCTCGCTTGGGCGAGATTATCAGGTCTTGCCACTGTTTTCCTGCAACAGCCATCCACACCAGTCCAAAACCAAGATACTCATACATCCACAACTATCATAATATCACACCAACCACATAACCTCAAAATAATAGCTGCACAACAAGGAAAAACGAAAAACAAGAATGGCCCAGAGCTTTCCTACCTGGAAATGACTAGCACAGGACCTTGACCCCAAACAGCGAAACGCGGTAACTCGAGGGACAACACAAAGAGTTGGAAAAATATAACCAACAGCGGAAAACATGAGTTACCTAGAGTAACAGTGGCGGAAATACAGGCACAGAGAGAGGGAGCACTTACGTAGAGAAGAAGGAACTAGTTCGAACGGTGGTGCAAACCCTAATAGAGATAGAAGGACGGTTACGGCTCTTAAGACTAGGAACAATTTTCTGAAAATGAGAAGGAGTGTTAGGGTTAGGGCAGACTTAGGAGTTTTATCTGTTGGGCCGGCCTTAGGCCCACTTTCAAGGGTAGCCCCTTTAATTTAGGGCAGAGGGAACAACACAATTTTTAATGGGCCTTACGTTGGTTCGGTAGTGACAAGCCCTAGCATAAGTGAAGTTGATGCTTGGGGTTTGTAATGATTGCGGGTGTACGGATGAGATGGTAGGTTTGGGGAAGGTAAAAGGGTTTGGAGGAGCTAAGAAAGAATAAGGGATTCGAGAACAACGTTAGTAGTGGGAAGGGAGGAGGAGGGTGAGTGGTAGGACTATGTTGTCAAGAAAGAAATGGGAGAATAAGATTTCAACCGACACATGATCACCTTTTAACATTGTTAATGTTGATTTAACATAAGAAACCACGTTAACTTTATTTAAAATAAAAAAAAATATTGAGTAAAAAAAAACTAAATGCTAAATTGAAATCTAAAAATCAAATTACTAATTAAATCTATTAGATGTATTGTTTTTACTTAGCTGAAGAAGGTACATAAATTATTGTTATAGTAAAACTCTTACATGTGTATGAGTGGTTGGAACTATTGGGTACAATTATTGGGCTATCGGATGATGGATTTGCTTAGGTTAAGTGTGTCGGTGTTTCACCAATTTGCCTCTGCTTACTTAGACAAGCGTGGGAGAGCATTACCTTAACTTGATTAACTGTTATGGAAAAACAAATCTTGAGTGATCCAACACGTCTCTCTCATGGGTACAAGTTGGGTAGGAGAAGAGTCATTTTCCTGCAGTCTCATCCAAAACTCCCAATTTTTTCTTCCTTTCATGGGGCCATTTGTAGGGAAACCAAAATTAAAAGGATGCTGTTGGAATGCACCAAGTTGATGAAATAAACTAAAAAACAATGCTATATTTTCTATTTTACAATGTTTGAAGGGTGACTTTTATAATTTAAAGAAAATTAAAATAATTTTTTTTTTAATTTAATAAGTTGTTTTACTTTTTAAATGATTGCTTGGGAAAACAAAGTTCAAATTTATTGAATTTAATTACTTTGTTTGAATAAGTATTGTAATGACACACAAAATATTTTTCTATAATAATTCAAAAATATTACTAGGAGGTTTTTTTTTTTGTTTACTTTGGTGGAGGTTATTTTTTTGTTGGATGTAGTTAATAAAAGTTTTTCTTTATTAACATTAACTGATATTATTTTTTTATTAATATTAATCATAACTATTAATTTTTTTAACTATTTGAAATTATTTATTGACCGAATTTTTAATCAAAGTTAACTAAAAAATTTCCTTGTTAATAAGTAAAAACCCGTGTTAGTCGAACATAGTCCAAGATTTCTCTATTAAACACTAGTAAAAAGAACTAAATTTGTTATAAAAATCAGCATGATGTTGTGTTGCTCGAGAATTTTTGTTCGATACAAGTTCAAGTTATTTTTTGGTGAACTAAATTAATTGGACGTGAATTTTTTATAAATAAAACAAGTAAACAATTACTTTTCGATCTAAATTATAATATTTTAATTCAGTATTTTACTATATTAACACAAAAAATATATAAACCATTTATATAACGACTGAATTTTACTAATATGTTGAATTCATTAAAGTAAATATCAACATGCTTTTTTATGTTAGTACAAAATTTTAAAAATATTAAAGGGTCGGTTTATTAGTCAACTGATCCATCCTTTAGACAGATGGGTAAATATTTTTAACTTAATTTACTATGGTGGGTCAGTCAATTCTATCTTAAAAAGGATAGATTAATCCGTTTTTCCATCTTTAACTTGATCTAAAGAAAAGTATTATTTGTTATAATTAATTATTAATATTTGATTATTGTATTAAAACTACTGATTATAAATTACCTTTTCAAAAGACTGCGTGAGAAAAAAAATGCAACTGACCGATTTCAAGAGACCCGTAAAAGATGTAGTATCTTTGATCGGTTATGATCCACTGTCAAGTTCTTATCAGATAGGTATCGTGATAAATACTTTATATGATATATTTATTAATGAAGTATCTAATTTATAAAGTCGTAATACATTATAATAAAATCTTTGAATGATGACTAATTTTAATGGAAAAAAAAATAGTCATCATATAGTGACCAAATTGACAACTAAAATAGTTTCAAAAAATTATAATTGATCTTTAAATTTATAATTAAAATAGTTTCAATTATGAATTGGTTTTTAAATTAGTCACTAACATTAGCTACCAGGTTTTGGCTACCAAAATAATTGGTTTCTAATCAGGAAATTTGTATTCACACATTAGCAATCATATATTTATTATGTTTGTAAGAATTATTGTACAATTTTCAATATTCATATATTACGTATCGTATCCTATTATTTTGAAGATAAATATATCGACGTATCGGATACATGTCGTATCTGATACACGTATCGTATCTGTACATAATAGATGATGGGTTTAAATTGAGTGAGTGGATAATGTTGGTGAATAAAATTAAGTAAAATGTAGGAAAATAGAGTTAGAAGTTTTTGAGAATCTGATCCCAACCCGAAGTAATGTTTAATATTTATATTGTAAAAGTTTGTGAAACCTTAACTTTGTCATGTCACGCTTTTTGCAATTCACTATAAATTTTGTTAGCCATATGATTCTATAGTTGAAGGCAACGTGTGGTGTTCCTTTCTTCATCCTCACTCCCAATATCAACGTTTCAAGAATATGCTTAGTAAACATGTTGGAAAATTGAGTTTTATTTGGGTTTATATGAGACTTATATTTTTAGATAAATTTTACTTATATTTTTACTTTAGACAAATTTGGTTTTTCTTATTAATTTGGAAAATAATAATCTTAGCCTCTACCCAAAAAACAAATCAAATATAATTGTTTATAATTCTTAAGCTGATAATAGAATTTGATTATGTTAGTTCCTACAATGAAAATAAGACAGAAGAGCTTATGTGGTACAAAATATAAAATTAATGACAGATCTCAGATTACTTTATTTAGAGCTATCAAGATGGGTTGAAATCTGCAAGCGAATCTGGCTCACCACGGGTTCAGGTTGGGTTAAATTTTTTTTATAAATTTTAATATGGATTAATTTTTTACTCGATTCATTTAGAACCCGGCTCACCTGGGTTGAACCCGTGGTAAGTCGGGTTGGCTCATTAACCCGTAAATAAAGGGTCACAAGTATTTTTTCATTAAGTTGGGTTTTGCATTTGGGTCATGTTAGGTTATTTTTTTTAGCCAACACATAGATAATTTGTATTTTTGTGATTTTGGTTTGTATTTGAATTGTATTAAAGTTTATTTAGATTTTAATTAGAATTATAATTTAGTTTTGACTGAAAAAAAAATTGTACTTTTTTAATTAATTGAATCTTTGAGCCAACACATTTAATCCACCAACCCGTGATGGGCCAGGTCGAGTTTAAATTTTGTTGGCTAGCTAATAAGTGAGTCAAGTCGGGTTCGGTTGACTCACTAAATAATCAACCCGTGATGGGTTGAACCGGATCGAGTCGGATTATCCGTTTTAACAGCTCCAATTTTATTAGATCTTAATTTATTTTTGTAAGTTTCACTATATCACATTATTTATTTCTTTGCAACTTTTATTTTAAAAATATTATAAGACTCAATATTTTATTTTATTTTTGATAGAAATATATCTTTTCAAAATATAAAGATATTTTTCTATTGTTTTAACATAGAATCTAATTTAATATCTACCGTCTTAAATTTTGTGTCATGTTAATATATTCCAATAAAAATGTTTTATAAAACTCGGATCTGAAATTTTTTGCTGTGAATATAACTTTTGCAACGAAGATTTCTTCAAGGCATGAACATTTTTTTTTTTCAAATTATAGCTTTAACAAAAGAATTAATAGACTTTAATACATATTAAAGGAGACTCTTGAATTTGTGGACGTTGAGTTACGTGTAGAATGCAAACAAGCCAAACAAACAAAAGGAAAATAGAAACTAAAAGAGATATGGACATCTTAGAATGCATATAAACATTTGTGGTTTTTTTCTTATAACTTTTTTGAAATGGACAATAATATTTCATTGAGTTTGTAAATTGTCCTAGAAAACGTGAACTGTTCCTGATACATGAGAAGTCCCAAAAATGTTGGCTTGAGAAGATATATCTTGGTAGTTTACAAAAGCTACTTTCATAGTTTTGGAGTTCATTGTTGTTTTTCCATACATCTAATCAAGAAATGGTTGCAAAACTTTGTCAATTATTTGTATGTGATTGATGGAGCTGATAAAACAATAAAAAGAAAACATAAATTTAGATTTGATTATTATAACACAACACAAAAAGTTAATTAAAAAAAAACTAAAAAACTAAAAACCTAAAAATATATAAAAATATTTTTATCTTTTATTTTTTTATTAAATAAATATTTGTGTTAGTGTTGGTTTAACAAGTGCTAACTAAAATAAATAAGATTAATATTCACTTAACTGATATTAACCTTATTTATTTTTAATATTTATATCTATTTAAAAAAGTATAGACTAAGTGAACACTAACTTAAAAAAAACAAAACTAAAGTAAAAATGAAAAATAAAAGAGGTTGGCGTCGGCTTAAATGATGCTAACCTAATTTAGGTAATGTTGGCTAAGCCAATGTTAAATATATAAAAAATCTAAAATAAATAAGGTTATTGTTGGTTTAGTAGACATTAAACTTTTTTTTTAATATTTTATTTATTTAAGTTAGTATTGACTTGGTGGATGTTAACTATAAAAAAATAAAATAAATAAGGTTAGTTTGGGTTCAGCATATGATCACCTCATCTATTTTTAATATTTATATATATTTAAGTTAGTATCAAATAAACTCTGACTCTAAATTATATATTTTAAATCCATGTGGGTTCTTTATATTTAATATGGACTATAAACTAATTTTGATCTAATGTCCAAATTTAAAGATGACAAATCTTCTCTTCCTTCCCTCAATTTTGATATAAATTTCATCACACTCATCTTTTTCAATCACATTCATAAATCTTCTCACACTCCGTCTTTTTTCAATATTCATCTCCTTTACCCACATTCATCTCGTTCATCTACACTCATCTTTTTCATCCATACACATTCATCTACATTGTTTTTTCTCATCTTCTTCATCTATTTATTCTCCTCTTCTCATTCATCCACATTCTTCTCCATATCTCCTTCTTCATACTCATTTCTCTCGTCCACATTCATTCCCTTTATACACATTCATCTCTTTCATCTATTATATTTTCTTTTATTTAACAATCATTTTTGTTAAAAAATATACCAAGCATGTTTCTTTTTTTTATTTACTATCATTAGCATCAATCAAGCCGATACAAAACTAAATAAATATTAAGATGAAATATATTTTAACATTGGCTTAACAAGCAAAGAAAATCAAATTAAAAATTAGTGATAACTTAGCATCGACTAAACCTATGCTTCAGAGAGTCGACTTTAAAGAATGACACTATTAAATTAACATTTATGATTTTAGAGTCACACATGTGAACGATACAAATTTGACAGTATCGATTATTTAGTGTCAACTTTTACTTATTACTATAACACTAATGATTATTTAGTGCCAACTTTTGCTTATTACTATATTTTTTACCAACGCTAAATGCATACTTTCTCATAATGAACTATTAGAAATTTTATTTGGTAAATAATTTAAGAGTTCTTTACTAAAGAAACAATATGAATATGATTAATTTCAAAATTCATTGAGATTATAAGTTCCTAAATATTAATAAAAAGGTTTAGAATAAATAGTATTTTGTAAAGTATAAAAATCCTGATTTCATACTAGTTCACTTATTTAGTGAGGGGTTTGATATTTAGATATGTTCATGATATATATTGTATTCGATACACATATTGTGTTCAGGACTCTTACTTATATTTTATATTTTATAATTTTGTTGATATTTGCGGCGTTTGAATTTCTTTGTAAAAAGTAAAAAGTAAGTTGATGTTTGTTATCTTATTTTGTGCCTGTATTGCACAACGTTTACATTTTATTTTTTTGAGTAATCTGAAAAAAAAATAGTTTTTGGACCAATTAGAAATAGCTATACTTAAGACTACACTATTTATATTTTTCATGTCACATTATTATTGTGGTCTTGTGACACTAGTTTTTTATTAACGTGGCACTAGTCCTTATTGTTAAAAGTGATAGACCGAGGTCTAAAAATAAATATAATATATTGTTGTGCGGCTATGGGATAACTTAAAGGCCATATGAAACACAAGTGATTTGTCTGGAACTTTATAATCCTTAATTAATATGTGAGTCATATATTATATTAATGTATAAATGAGTTGAATATGATTGATCTATTTTAATAAGTGTATATTATTATCAGAAAACAACATGAACTTTCTTACTTTATTAAAATCTGTTACTCTCGAACATATTTCTACATCACCGTGTCTTATCTGCGGATCTAAGTTTAATATAATAAGATTATTCTAAAGTGGTTAAGTCTTGATACATTCACAGTAGATAGAGGAGCATCATATATTTATCCGAAAAAGTGCGAAAGTAAAGATGAGATGCGAGATGCTTGTTGTTTGGTTGGGCCAGTGCATTTCCTCTTTGAGTTCCCCATTACCCAGCTTTTGGGGTTCCACAACACACCACACATCACTTTCTTCTCTTAATCAATGGGACGTCTTTTGTCTGTTACTGTTGATGATAATCGTGATCCCCTGTCATTGAAAAAACTAATGCCACACACCAATTTCTAGTAATAGTAAACAAAAGGAAAATATATGATACAAATTTTGTATTAATTACTAGAGTGGTGTATTTCTTAAATTGGTTAGTATTATATATACTTAACGTAGAATACATGCATATTTTACATTATTTAATTACGTATTGATGTTTAATTAATATATAAATGCAATATGATCCACAATTCAATATCTAGAAGTATTATTTTTAATGTGACGTGATTTTGGAATATTTTGAACATATAAAATAAAATTGAAAACGTCTCACTAAAAAAAAATTCTCAATTATCTACGAAATTTGAAATAGCATATGCTCCAGTAAAAAAAAATATTGATAATTGTACCTATTCAACCCAAAATTATTATTATTGTCTGGCCTAAAATGGTTCAATAAAAACAGATATTCAAGTATGATATCTGTATAAAATATTAATATCTCTAAAATGAAGAAAAAATAATATTTATGGTAATGTAAACATAACTCATGTTATTGTAAACCAAATTTAGTTATTATATTTTTTAAGTTATTGTTATATGTTGAATTTATCTTATTTGTTATTATTTTTTACATACTAACAAACTCACAAAAACTTATAAATACCGTCTATTACAGAGAGTAATTTAATCCAATACTCATTACTCTCATATAAACTTGAGTATTGCAGGTGGATTCCCCCATTTTTGGCGATCAAGAGCTCAGATACAAATGAGCGACAAGTTCAACCACCTCGATTCAACTTGGTAAATTTCCAA
Organism: Vigna unguiculata; assembly: GCF_037176805.1. Lineage (NCBI taxonomy): Eukaryota > Viridiplantae > Streptophyta > Magnoliopsida > Fabales > Fabaceae > Vigna > Vigna unguiculata. The sequence goes on from NC_140796.1 coordinate 22,168,692, forward strand.
TTAAAATATTTGGTGTTCATCGTGGAGCTGAAGTAAAAATTTTTCATGCCTTCACATTTTATATGATCATCATCTTGCATAATCATAGTCCATCACTATTGACTATCATCCTTGTGCTTCCAAGAGCATTCATGATAAAAAATTTCAGTGACTATGATGAATTCTATTTTGACACGCCACCTATTTTCTACATTAATATTTTTGTAAAATATAGTATTTTATTAAGAAAAATGTAGAATAATTACATCGAAACCATTTTTTTCCTTTATTTTAATAACTTCTGCATGCACATTCCACATGCCCCTTCTACATGAAGCCATCACATGTTCCCATTCATACACATATCCCGAACACAATATGAAAGTTATACCATCCAATGTACTAAACTTTTATTGATATGAAAATTCAAAGATATAAATTATCATCTTGAGGGATATACGATAAAGCCAAAATGAGAAAAACTATAATTAAAATATTAATAAATTGTCATGTGATTAATTATCCAAAAAGTTTGGACTTTTCACTTAAGGAAAAATTGAAATTGAATCACTTTCGTCGTTGTCCCAATACTCATATGCACACATGAGATCAATATCTGAGTATACTAACATTTGGGTATAGAATAATACATTCAAGTATGAACATTAAATTAATTTAATATTGTAACGTCTCGTTTAATAAATAAATTTTGACACGTCACACAATATAATAATACGAGCAAAGATACATAGTAAAGACTTACTCCTCAAATATATCCAAGAGTTATAAAAAGAAAATCCTGAGATACACAGCGATGCCAAAACAAAACAAGGTATAAGGTCTAATGTAACCAGAAACACAATACTAATCAATATAATACATGGGCTATAGCCCTAGCAAAAGACATAAAGAGCAGAGCCCAAGTCCAGTCGACTAAGCAGCGAAACCTCCATTACCTTGATGACCGCGGGTAGTTCTCGCATCTGCTCACATCAACAAGTTGATGATCATTGCAAAAAGAGAAGAACCGCACATATAGATCACACAACAAACAAACAGAAGGGTAAGCTAGAGCCAAGTAGTTTTATCATGCAATCAGGTATACTTTCACAGTCAAATATACATACATCATCCAAGCATGTTATGACTTTCCAATCAATACACTAAGACTCGACTCGACTCATCCGGATACATATAATCTGGTTGGATTCAGCGGATGCGTGCACTTGTGGTGGATATCTCTACTCACCCTCGAGCTGCTCACCCCCGAGCTAAGTGTTACAATGTTTCAATCCCCCACGCACAAGGTTAGCCCTTAATGAGTTTCAGCCTCTTGCTACTCTCACCACAAGAGTCAGTCCGCTCTAAGTGAGACTAACTGACTCCTTAGAGTGTTAGGATGCAACCTTACCTTGAATCCTTACCAGACTATATAGATGGGGCATCACCATGGACACCCACTAACAGGGGCCATGGAATTACATCCCGACCACTAAAGCACGACCCTGAAATCTCACCTAAGATTTCAAGGAATTACGCACTGACCACAAACCAAACATATTCAAACAACCAGGTAATATTTATCATGCATGTATATATACTATGTCAACCTTTATAACCAACCTCTTTCATATTCCAGGTCAAACCCATACCAACTCATCATACTCCATCCATGAATATAGAATTTCAACTCATCTTATTACCATGCCACTTTCATAACCAACCATTTCATGTTCATTTCATGCCAAGAATTATTCAAGTTCTTCATTCATAACTCATACACCCTCCCACTCATGCATATTCGTTCCCCTCATGCCATTATATAATAATCCAATCAAATACAAGCCAAACATCCAAGAACAGGGAAAACACCAAACCAGAACGCACTCTCGCCCACCTCTTCGCTCAGGCTGAAGGGTCTCGCTCAGGCGAGCTCCCTTCGCCCAGGCGAGATCTCGACTTACAGGTGTAGTGGCTTCTGCGCATTCTCGCTTAGGCGAGACCCTCCTCGCCTGAGTGAGACACTCTCTCGCTAAAAAATAGAGCTAATCGCCTGAGCAACCATTCACGTGGAAAAACCTGGGCGAGCCTTTGTTAATCTCGCCTAGGCGAGGTAGGCTCACTTGGGCGAGAAAACCAGTGCTCACCACTGTTCTCTCGAGTAACAGCCACCCACACACCCCCAAACAAATCAAACATGCGTTTTCATCCACTCATATATCCACACAGTCCATTCAATCATCAAATACTCATAAAATAAGTAGAGTTCACGGAAAACATAGTAGGGTCTAGTTTCCCTTACTTGGAAATAAGTTAGCGGAATACTCCGATACGCACACAGTGAGCACAATTGTCCTAAGGATGGGCCAAAGAGCTAAAAATAATCGGTCAAACAAAATAGGAACGAGTTACTACGAAACCCTAATGGTAAAAACGGAAATAGGCCAAGAAAGGGGAAGCATGAGCTGAGGAATGACTTACGCGGAGTGGAAACCTAGCTTGAGCTAGCTTGAGCTAGCTTGAAGAAGGTTGACGGTTAAACCCTAGGAGAGAGTTGTAGCTGCTCAAGGAGGCAAGGAGAGATTGTTTCTGAAAGTGAGGAAAATGGAAACGTTAGGGCAGATTAGGGTCTAGTTTTCCTCTTTGGGCCAGCCCTTAGGCCCATTAGATTAAAAGCAGCCCTTAAAACATTAGGACAGAAAATTGAGCCTTACAAATATCGTATTAAATCATTAAGATATTATTATTATATATTAACAATAAATTGTTACATGATTGCTCATTACAAGAATTCTAGGGCTGTTAAGTATAAATCACAATCTCATTTTATGTAATCAATTTATATTATATATGTTGTGGCAAATGAATAACAACGAGTCTATCTTAATAGAGTTCGTTCTAGATTACCTTAATAATGCATTGTTATTCTTTCTTTGGATTTCTTGTATTTTATTCTATATAATCCCTCTAAATGTAGCAAAGGGAAGAAGAAAGAGACTCCAAAGTTGCAAGTGCATGACCAATACTTGGTCACCTTCATTGTGAAGTGGTCAAAGAGGACTCATGTCAAAAAAGTTACTTCTGCATTGGACTAAACCAACAAAAATAAGAAGGAAATTCTTACTTATTATCGCAAACCAAAAGTAATTGGACCAATCAAAAACATTCTCTACACTGAAAGGAATAGTGTTTCATACTAAGCTTTGTCATTTGTCACAATACAAGGATACAAACTCATCATTGTACCCCTCAATCATCAAGTAAAGAGACGTCATTCTCATCCCATGTTATGAAAATGGTAGAACTTAGAGAAGCTTTTTGAAGAAGACAAAACTTTGATGAAGCCTACAATAATGATAACTTACGAATTGATCGTCGTTATCCATAAAGTATGAGAAAAAACTTATGTGAAGGAGGGTGAAGTACGAATAATATTCTCTAGCATATTTTTTATGTCATGGTGATGTGTGCATATTTATGCCTTCATTTAATCTTTAATTTTGAATTATTAATTTAATTATGTTCTTAAATGATTAATTTAATTGATATCTTTGATAATTATGCTATTTGAGCTTGTGAGATAAAAATGTCTTAAAAAGTGTGTTTTAGTTGCATAAATTATTTTTGGATATTCCAATGTTTGTTCATGCAGCTGAAGTTAAGATAAAACTCATTTAAGGTGTAAAAACAAATTGTTTAAAGTTACAAACACCTCTAGAATAAGGCCAAAATTAACAAATTCTGAAAAATTCTGTTTTGCACATGGCTAAGAATTTGAAATCTTTTTGAGAATTTTATGAGGGAATTTGTAAAATAGGTATGAGGAAAACTTTGGCTAGGAAAGACAAGGTTCTTAACCTTATCCATTTGTTACTTACCTTTCTTTCCTTAGAGTCTACTTAGTAAACTTTCAATAATATTTTCCTCTAGAAAACTTCTATGCACACACAATTGGAAATTTGGATGATCCCAATATCAAGTTACACCATCCTTCATTAAAAGCCAAAAACTTTACCAAAATCCTCCTCACAAGAAAATGGAATTACCCACTACTAGCATTTGGCAAGATAACACTTTGACAAGGAACACAATAAGAAGGATCGCCAACTTGGTCTAAACATCATACATGAAATACGAGAAGAGGTTCGAATATGAGAAGATGTAGCAAAGAGAAGACTTGCATGACAACACAAGTGAGTAAAGGAACAAGCTTAGGCTTAGAGAAATAAGAATAGATAAACTTGAAGATGGCCTCCTATTACATTAGAACTCTTGATAATACCATTTCATCAAAGGCCTTGCAAATTCTAATATTAATTAAAGACAACGAGCAATACATTTGAGTGGAGATACCAACATTACACAGGGAGGACTAGGTAGATATCCATATAGATCCTCGGTCAAAAATTAAAGAGCCAACTCAAGTACCAAAAGTCCATACTCATGAATCAAATCAAGAAGCATGATAATGCCGACCACATAAACAAAATGTTTCTCAAACAAAAAATAAAATGTGATAATGATTAAATAGATGATTAACAATTATACTCTATAGTCCAAATTCGTTTATTCCATTGATAATTGCTTGATGTTGGGTGAATCGAAACTGCAAAAATGTGGGAACGGGGCACACAAAGATAAGAAATTGGCTGAGACAGATGTTATACAAGTAGTGCAAAATGGGGCTTATAACATCATATATACCTAACTATTGTAGCACATCGATGCAAATAAGGGTGTACTATTTTCCCTTAGGTTAGATTTTTTTTAGGTAGGTTTTGTCTAGTAATGTTTTGAAGAGACATACAACATATACATTCAATAAATTCTCCATTTTATTCCATGTTAAACTTTAAGTTCTATAAGTACATGAATAATGTTTGAACAAGTGACTACTCGATAAATCTGAGCCCAAGGTCTGAACTTGTGACTTCTCAGTAAATTTGAGCCTAACGTTTGAATTTGCGAATATTTAGTAAAACCGAACCAAGTGTCCAAACTTGCAACTACATGGTAAATCCGAGCCTAGTGTTCAAACTTATGACTATCTGGTAAATATGAGTATAAGTGTCAAAATATGTGACTACTCAATAAATTTGAGCACGAGCGTCAAAATATGTGACTACTTGGTGAATCTAAGCATGAGTGTTTGATTATGAACTTGGAAAACACTCCAAGTACCTTACGTTTGTCTGACCAAGGACGTACGAGTGTCCTATTATGGACTTACGAGTGTTTGATTATGGACTTACACGAAAACATTTGAGTATAAATTAAGTGTCCAAAAACATGACGATATAAATGCCCAAGTATAACTCGAGAATGTGCTAAAAGCAACATGCAACTTCTTTTAGAGATAAAAGCAACATATAAAAAGCTAAAACTAACATATAAACTTGTTCATTAATAATGTGGTCCACCTACAAAAGTTATTGACTTTCAAGCTCGAAGGGCTTTTGTACCTACCTGACCCAAATTTATTATTATTGTTAGGCCCAATAAGTAGAGATCCAAGTGTGAGATCTATATGAAATACTAACACCTATAAAATCAGCGAAAAATAATATTTATGATAATATAAATAGAACCCATAATATGATAAACTAAATCTTGAACTTATTTGAGTTGTTATTATTTTCCACACACTAAGAGGCCCACTAAAGCCTATAAATACCACCTATCACAAGGAGTAATCTAATTGGTACTCATTCTTTACTCTCATACTCCCAAAATATTCTTTACTGACTTGAACGTCGAAGTCTTTACATGTGGACTTCCCAACTCTTTTGACGATCAAAAGCTCAAATATAAGTTGGCGACAAGTCCAACCTCAGATCAGCCCAAAAAAAATGATGGTAAGAACAATAATATTTTTTGATGATAATTATGGGACACTGTAGACGATGATATTTTGAAAATCAACGAAAATCAATAACAATAACAAAAAAAAATTGTTGTCATTTAGTCTTTGAATGATGATTGGTCCTAACATTATAGTAGTATGTATTTAAAAACCTTCCCAAAACTTCATTTGTTGCACTTTTCTTTCCTACATATTACTTATTTTCTCTCATCTACTTCATTGTGTTATTTGTCACCTTATTTACATTCATTATTCTTCATTCTCAGATCCTAACATCATGACCTAGTTTCTTTATCACCTATCAATTGATGTTTTGCACTTTCTCTCACTAGAGAGTTAAGTTAGGGTAACTAATAAACATTTAAGTGTTGTAATAATTTATTGAATATTAGTGTGATTGAATGAATATATACAATTATTGATATTAGTAGGTTCTAAAAATGATTATTTTAATGACATTATAAGAGATTTGGCAGTAATATATATATATAGAAAGAGAGAGAGAAAAATATGTAGTGTTTTTAGTGAGAAGTGATATATATGAAACATTAAAAGTATAGTGTGTATATTTATTACAAGAGTATATGTGAATAAAACATTAGGATTTATCAATAAAATAATAATTAAAATTATCATTGAACAATTTAGTGAGTAATAATTAAAATATTAAGGTGTGGAAATTGTTTTTAGTGGTCTGTTATGAAAAAATATTACAATTAAATCATTGAACAAGTTTTGTGTTATTTTTTGTATATGTATTATTTGCTTCAAATATGAGAAATAGATTGTAGAATATGGTTCAATTGTTAGATAATGATATTGTGAAAACATGTTAAATAAGAAGGAATGGTTGAATTGTGCATTAAAGTTCAGGGACTAAAAACATACTTAACCCTATATATATATATATATATATATATATAAGTTCATCTTTATTGAATTACTTATACTTCTGGCTATTTAAATATGTTGTAGTTAATTTTCAATGCAATCATCATTGGCATGTCGTAGTTATAAGTCCAATATCATACCATTGCATGATTTTGTTACTTTCAAAAAAAGTCCCCTACTTACTTTAAACAAATAGTAGATTGGTAGGTCTATTTTAAGAAACGTCTACTACTATTAAAACCTAGCATATATAATGTCATCTATTTTAACATCAAATGTTCTTATCTTAGTGCTTACTATGAATACAACTTATTGATTGGTAGGTCAAGTGCAAGATCTTAAAAGCTCACGTGAATGTACCTCAAGGTATTTGTATTGTATCTTTCCTTTACTTTTGTTTTTTCATTTATATGATTTAACCATCTTTACTTCAATTTAGGGTAGTGTAATATACAAATTAGAGGCTATGAGTGTCATTACTTTGTCTTGTAATGACTGACGATCATTGTGCAAGTTGATATCGATAGAGGTTGGCATCAGGTAATATATTATAAGTCATTAATATACCAATATAATAATAGAAGTTGATACCAGATAAGGAAGTATTTCAAATTCCTCTATGATTGATTATTCTAAATATTATCATATGAATATTAACTAATCACGAGATTGGAAAAAGGACACTATAGATTAAAGACTACAAGAGAGTCTTTATATGATTGAATTCTAAACGATACAATTTTTGAAATCCAAATTGTTGAAAGCCTAAAAAGAAAAGAGCTAATAATTCATAGGAAGCAATATACACAAAAAGTAATATCAAGAACTTCCAAGTGAAGATTGAAAATTATACGAAGATATACCGAATTAACTATGCAACAACGGTCAAGTGGTAAAGCGTAGCTAGCTATATATATATATATATATATATATATATATATATATATATATATATATATATATATATATCAATATCTAGATGAAGAAGATAAAGAAGAGACAAGAGAGAAAATATAAAGTGTTGAAATATATTTAAAATCATTCGAGAAGATAAAAGAGAAAAGAGATATAGAGAAACACTCTGAGATATTATATTGTCATATCTATCTTTGTTAGAGAGTGATAATCGGTTGAGTGATACCATTATATATCCTTTACTAATTGAAGTGAACCCTTTGAGGTTACCACAACTCTTCTTCGTTAGAGATTATCTTTATTATAATTGTGAGTTCTTAATCTCAATGGAAGATTGAAACAGGATACCTAGAAAGGTTAATCTCATTGTAACCTAGAGAGGTTTGTTCTCGTCTTCCTAGAGAAGATAAACTCATGATACTAGGAGAGGTTAATAATCGTTGTAACTTGAAGAGGTTGATACTCCTTCTAGTCAAAGGTGTTGATTAGTGAATTTCTTAAGCTAGTGTCTTAATAGACTGGACGTAGCCTAAGTTGGAGGTGAACAAGTATAAATCCTTGTGTGCATTCTTCTTTTCCTTACTTCTTGCGTTATTTGTATTTGTTGTAATGTGTGCATGAGAAGCTCTCAAAATGTCTATATGCTCTATTCAACCCTCCTTGTCCCCCCTTCTAGAGCCACTTTGAACCTACATTATATGGTGTGGAACAACTTTCTATTGAGATAGGGGGACATACACGTTATGATTGTAAACATTATCTTATTTAGGAAGCTAGAGACAAAGCTATATTAGGTCAAATATAAGGTGTCATGTCACCACATTCTCTTAACTCATTCCCTCACATTGTCTCTTCACGTTCTAAGAGTGTCTTTGTGAAGTGAGAGCTTAATAAGCCTTGTAAAAGAGTGAAAAACCAATAGTTGCCTAGCAATCCTTAGGAGAACCTGTTTAGGTAAGGGAAGTAGCCTTATTCTCTTAATTATGTTTACGTTCATGTTGTAATGATGATTAAAGGTTTTGGAAGAGCCTTTCTTAGTCGTTAAATTATCTCTTGTTGTTTGGATACTTATTGCAATAAATACTATGATGCATGTGCATTTGACCCAACAACCAATTGACAACTTTAAAGTCTGTCGTAGTCACTGGGGGAACGAGGTAACTCGCTAGGTGAGCGGCCCAGTTCCCTCCAACTTGAATTTGAATTTTTTTATTTCTTATATATATATATATATATATTCTTTTTTCTCTCAAAGCGTGGTCGTTGGGTGAGTAGCGGTCGCCCAGCTACTACTCCAGAGTGAAATTTCTTCATTAATTCGCTGGGTGACTAGTGCTAGCTAGGCGAGTCTGCATAGTTTTGGGATTTTATAGAAAACCAGACTCGCTGGGCGAGAGTTACTCGCCCACAACTACTTTAGATGAAAATTACGCAATAATTCGTTGGCGAGTGGTGGTCAATGGGCGAGTTTGCATAATTTTTGAAAACTAGATTCCACAGAAATTGACTCGCTAGGTGACTACCTTGCTCACCAGGCGAACAAAATAAAATAACAACACATAAAAATAGAAGCAAACATATTCTAAGAGTGATAAAAACAACAAACACTGGGTTGCCTCCCAATTAGCGCTTCTTTAAAGTCACTAGCTTGACGGGTAAAAGTTTATAGATCAGAAAAATGAATGATAGCGGTGAGGCGTTCAACCTCACCCCCCACATAATGCTTCAAGCACTGACCATTTACTATCCAACTTCTATGTGGATCATTAGAAGAAGGATCTATTAATTCAACTGCACCATATGGTTTGATCTTTGATGGTGAATGGCCCCGACCACTTAGATCTCAACTTGCCAGGAAAGAGCTTTAATCTTGAATTGAAAAGCAACACATTATAGGCCAGGGTGAAATTCTTTCTTCAAAAGCTTCCTATCATGATAGATCTTTACCTTTTCCTTGTATCTCTTGGAGTTGTCATATGCTGTCAATCTCATTTCTTCAAGTTCCTACAACTGCAACTTTCTTTTCTCTACAGACAAAGATGAATCAAAGTTAAGAAATTTCAAGGCCTAATAAGCCTTATGCTCCATCTCCACTGGCAGATAATAAGATTTGCCATATACTAATTGGAGCGGTGACAACCCCACATGTGTTTTCATGGATGTTCTATATGTTGACATGAGAAGCCAAGGTGGTTTGCTTCTTGAAGATTTGATGAAGATTGAATGAAGCTCTTTTGAACTATCTTGAAGCCATAACCATTGGAATGAAGCCTACATTGATGAAGGAAAGGAGATATGATTATATCCTTGGTGATCAAGGCTGGAATGTGTGCTCTCCATGTAGTTACATCATTAAGAATGTGTGCTCTCCATGTAGTTTCCACTAGACCTTAAAGCATTAATTAGATGTAGTTTGGTCTTTGTTGTGTTTTTAATCTGTTGAATGGTTTTTCAACAAGTTAAAATGTCTCTTTTAACCTGTTGAATGGCTTTTTAACAGGTTACAAGGTTGGCTGCAGTAGTCTTAAACTACAACAAATTCAATCAGTTGATTTAGTTTTTAAGCGACTGATTTCACTTAAGTCAAGTGAAATCAACCGATTGATTTGAAAATCAACCTATTAAATTTCGTAACAGTTTTATTATAAAAGCTGTGATTTTTGAAAGAGAGGTCTGTTGATCATTTTAGAGCACGATTTGGTTATGGAAACTAGTTGAAACTCTCTCCTTCGTGATCATGGGTGTTGCAGTTGTTGAAGATTGATCTTGGATCAATTCTTGAAGCTTTTGGCTTGGTTTGAAGCTTGGAGAAAGTGGTTTGTGGTAGGCAAGGTTGTGCTACCACTAAGGTTTGATCTTTCTCAAGCTTTGGGTGTGTGCCTGGTGGTTTTCCAGGTCTGCAAGAGGGTTCTTGCTGTGCTGGTGTGACTTTTGTGTGATTCAAGAGTCTTTTGTGGTGTTTTTGCATATTTTGGAAGTGTAAGGGTGGATTCTTTGTAAAACTTTTGAAATAGTGCAAAGTCAAGCTAAGTTTGCCTTGACAAAATGGATGTAGCTCAGGTTTGAGTGAACCAGTATAAAAATTCGTGGTGTCCTCTCTTCTCTAACCTTTCTCTCTTGCATTTTCATTTTAAAGTTTCAAGAACTTGTGTTTTAATCATCTTTTTCATGTTCTTGCATGTTTTCATAGCATGTAAAGCATTGAGCATGTTTGTATAATCATTTGGAACTGATCTTGATCATTCTTGAGCATTGTTTCTGGTTTAAAATTCAAATTCGCATTTCTGCATTTTTCCCAGTATTTCAGTCGACTGTTTTTAAGTTTCAATCGATTGATTATACTAGAATAGAATCTGTCTAGTAAAATCAATCTGTTAACTCTATTTTTGATCGACTGAAAGTGTATAGTTCAGTACTGTTTGCATCCTAACTTGGTGATCTATTTGATTCAATCAAAAGTGGTTTTTAGCTTGCAAAGATAGCCTAAATTTTTAACTAGCCAATTCAACCCCCTTTCTTGGCTTTCCAACCATTTCAAAACTAACAATTGGTATCAGAGCAAGGTACTTGAAATTTGATCAAGTAAGGTCCTAAATCTGTTTTGAGCTACTTGAAATGGCTGAAAACAAGTTACCCTTTGGTGAAGGTGCCTCAATTCATAGACCACCTATGTTTAGTGGCATTAATTACCAATTTTGGAAAATTAGGATGAAAATCTTTATTGAGTCAATAGATCAAGAGATATGGGATGCAATCATAAATGGACCATATACTCCTAAGCATATTGTTGATGATGTGCAGGTTAATAAGCCATGGACTCAATGGAATGAGGAAGAAAGGAGGAGAGCCCAATATGATTGCAATGCAAAGAATATCCTCACTTCATCTCTCAACATGAATGAGTTTTTTCGTGTTTCACAATGCAAGAGTGCCAAGGAAATGTGGGAGGTTCTTGAAGTGACTCATGAAGGAACCAATGATGTTAAGAGAACTAGAAAGCATGCCTTGATTCAAGAATATGAGTTATTCAAGATGAAACAAGGAGAATCCATAGCGGATGTGCAAAAGAGATTCACTCACATAGTTAACCATCTCATAGGCTTGGGTAAGGAATTTGACAAGGAAGAGTTAAACATCAAGGTGCTAAAGTGTCTTGATAGATCTTGGCAACTAAAGGTCACAACTATCTTAGAAACAAGAGATCTATCTACTTTGACTACAACTACATTGTTTGGTAAGCTTAGGGAGCATGAGATTGAGATGCAAAGGCTTAATGAGCTAGAGTCAAGTGAGAAAAAGGTAAGGAACATAGCCTTGAAGACTAGCACCAAGAACAATGAAGAATCAGATGAGGAAATGGTTGAATCAAGTGAGAATGAAAATCTGAATTTGCTTGTCAAAAGATTTGGGAAATTTCTCAAAGGAAGAGGTAACAAAGGTAACCAAAGGAGGTACAATTCTAAACAAGTTGATTTAAATAATACTTCTAGTTATACTTGTTACAAGTGTGGGAAACAAGGACATATCAAAATTGAATGTCCAAACCTTAACAAGGATAAAAGTGTAGATACGAAAAAGGAAAGCAAGCCTAAGGAAAGACGTGCTTACATTGCATGGGAGGACAATGATGATTCAACAACAAGTAGCTCTTCACAAGATGAGAGTGAAGAAGCAAATTTGTGCCTCAAGGCTGGTTATGAGTCATCCTCCTCAAGTCAAGTAAGTTCTTTAGACAATAATGACTATAATCAATTGTTGCATGATTTTGAAGAATTGCATAATGAAGCCAACAAGATTTCTGCATTAAACAATCGGTTGAAAGGCTTAAACAACTGGCTGGAAAATAGAGTTAGCCAACTGGAAAAAGAAACAGCTGATTTAAAAATTGATTTTGAACATTTGAAAATGATTTACAGTAATTCAACCGACTGTTTTAGAAATCAACCGGCTGAAAAACCCTGTGAAAACTGCACAATTTTGAAAAATCAAGTGAAATACCTTATAAAGACCTGTGCAAGGTTCACAAGAGGGGAAGCAAACTTAGAGGCTATTCTTGCTTCTCAAAACTATGTGTTTGGCAAAGCTGGACTTGGTTATAATCCTTCTTTTCAAAAGAAAACCAAGAAGTTCTCTAGTTTCTTTTCAAAAAGTATGCCAAGTGACATGTCATTCATTTCATGCAACTATTGTATGCAAAAAGGTCATGTCATTAAGAACTGTCATGCTAGAAAATATGATGTTCCTAAAGGGATTATGAAATGGATACCAAAAGGATCAAGAAAGGCTTAACCATGTTGGACCCAACCTATCAAAGGGTACCATGTAATGTATATTTGTTTTGCAGGTTATCAAAAGTGAAAAGAAGACTTGTGGTACCTTGACCAACGTAGTAACAAAGGTTTTAAAGTTGTGTTTGAACCAAATAATTGTCTTATCTATGATTCATGTAGTAGTATTGTATTGATAGGAAAAAGAGTTAACAATATATACTTGATTGATCTGCATCATGCATCATATAACATACATTGCTTTCTTATAAAAGAAATGTTTTTCTAGGCTATGCTATACAAAGTCATGTATATAGAGTCTATAATAAGAGATTGACGACTGTTGAAGAGTCTATGCATGTTGTATTTGAGGAAACTAACCCAAAATTGCAAGATCAAGTGTCAAAGAATGCAGATGAGGAAGATCTACTGCAGCAGCAGATTTCTGCTGCAGAAAAGTCCACTGCTGCAGGAAATCAGTCGGCTGAAAAGGAAAAACAGTCGACTGAAAAAGTTGCAGACAACAAATTGCCCAAGGATTGGATCCAGCCTAGAGGTTTATCAAAGGACAACATCATAGGTGATATCAAACAGGGAGTATCTACTAGACGTAGAATTGTATTTTGTGAACATGTTGCATTTGTATATCAAATTGAACCTAAGAATGTGAATGATGCTTTGAATGATAGTAATTGGTTTGTGGCTATGCAAGATGAACTCAATCAATTCACAAGAAATGATGTGTGGTCTCTAGTGCCTAAAACTAATGACATTAATATAATTGGAACCAAATGAGTTTTTAGAAACAAAATGGATGAAGATGGTAATATAGTAAGAAACAAAGCTAGACTAGTTGCTAAAGGTTATAATCAAGAAGAAGGCATTGATTTTGATGAAACTTATGCACTTGTAGCTAGGCTAGAAGCTGTGAGATTACTCTTAGCATATGTTTGCATATGTAACTTTAAATTGCATCAAATGGATGTGAAAAGTCCATTCTTGAATGGTTTCCTAAATGAAGAAGTGTATGTATCACAACCTCCTGGATTTGAGGATCATCTCTATCCTAACCATGCTTTCAAATTGAAAAAGGCCTTACATGGTTTGAAACAAGCACCAAGGAAATGGTATGAAAGGCTAAGCAATTTTCTCTTATCAAAAGGTTATGCTAGAGGTGCAGTGGATAAAACACTCTTCATTAAGAAACATGATAATGATGTTATACTTGTTCAAGTGTATGTTGATGATATCATCTTTGGTTCAAATAATAACACATTGTGTGAAGAGTTTGGTGCAGCTATGCAGGGAGAATTTGAGATGTCCATGATGGGTGAGCTTGCCTACTTTCTAGCGCTGCAAGTCAAGCAACTCAAGCATGGAACTTTCTTAAATCAATCAAAATACTGTTTTGACTTGTTGAAAAAGTTCAAAATGGAGGATTGCAAGGAAGCTGCCACTCCAATTGCAACAAATTATCTTATGGATGTAGATAAGGCTGGCCAACCAGTGGATTCAACCAAATATAGAGGGTTGATTGGGTCTTTGCTCTATCTTACAGCAAGTAGGCCAGATATTTAGTTTGAAGTATACTTATGTGCTAGATTTCAAGCAAATCCTAAGGAATCACACTTTAAGGCTGCAAAAAGGATTCTAAAGTACCTCAAAGGAACAACCAATGTTGGTTTATGGTATCCATGTGATTCTAACATATCTCTTAGTGGATTTTCAGATTCAGACTATACAGGGTGCAAATTGGATAGGAAAAGCACAAGTGGTACTTGCCATTTGCTTGGATCAAGTCTAATCTCATGGAATAGCAAAAAGCAAGCTTGTGTGGCACTTTCCACAGTTGAAGCTGAATATATTGCTGCTTGACATGGCTGTGCACAAATCATATGGTTGAAACATCAACTTTTGGACTATGGTGTAAGGCTAAGCAAGGTACGTTTGTATTGTGATAACACTAGTGCAATCAACTTAACCAAGAATCCAATACAACATTCTAAAACCAAGCATATAGAGATTAGGCATCATTTCATTCGTGATCATGTTCAAAAGGGAGATTGTGAGATCAAATTTGTTAAAACTGAAAATCAATTGGCGGATTTGTTTACAAAACCATTGGCTAGAGATAGGTTTAACAAGCTAAGAACTGAACTAGGCATTTTAGACATCAAGAATGTGGTCTGATGTGTTTATGGCATGTTAATCTTATGTACTCGTGCATTGGTTTCATAAAAATCTGCTGCAGTATGCAAAAGTTAAAAACTATCATAGTCAACCTGTTGATTTTGCATTTCAACGTGTTGATTCACTTAAATCTGCCTTTGTTTGCACAATTCATAATCTGTCAACCTGTTGTTTCTGCATTTCAACATGTTTATTTCACTTAAACTGCCATTGGATGATGAAAAATTGATCTGTTATGATTTTTAATCTGTTGTTTTCATAATTCAGTATGTTGATTTCATTAAAACTGAATTTGGTAAAATGAAGTTCAATTTCACGATTTTCAATCGATTGATTTTCAAAATCAGTTAGCTGATTTCACTTAACTAGATTCTGTTTTTAATCTCTGATGCTTTGATGCTATTTTAGTCGACTGATTCTATTTTCAACCTGTTGATTTCACTTAAATTGTGATTTTACTCATGAATTGAATTGTTAAGCTGACTCAGTCAAAGCAAGCATCTTTTTGTCAGGTACTATCTACTCTTAACTGCCCATTTCATCAGCCATGTGTTACTTTTACTGAATTGTTTGACCAAAAAGCATTCTAGTGTACAATTCCAATGTGCATGCAGCTCACATGATCTGAACTGATTAATTCTCTTATAAAAACACATTGAAAACATCATGAATGCATGAGATACTGTTTTGGACTACATTAAATTGATTTGGGTAACATAAAACGAATTAATTAGAAAAATCTGCACCATTTAATCAACTGTTTATGAAAATCAGTTTGTTGAATTATAAATACTGCACTTGTGTTGCTACATTTGCATCATACATCTCTTAGAAACAGCTACACCAACACTCATCATGCCTCGTCGTTCCCAAAGAGCTACCCAATCTGATGATGAGCACTCCACTCCTCCTACTCCAAGGTCTCCAAATCATGAAAGCCATGGAAGAATTGAAGCATGGTTTGAGGATCATTAGGATAACATTCAAGTGTTCCTCATGAGATGAATAGGAAGCAGATCAACATTCCTAAGGTGTTGAGGTTCTCTTGGCTAAGGGCTGAAGGCTTTGAGAGCCTATTCCAACAATTAAAGCATCAAAAGTTGAAGTCCTTCCTTGAACTTTCAGGGAAAATATATCCAGACTTGGTGAAGGTGTTTTTCACTAACTTGGAGTTCAAAAATGATGTCCTACTGTCCGGCATCAAGGGTGTTCAAATGGAGATCAACAAAAGGGCTTGGAAAGATGTGGTTGGACTCAAACCAAGGGGTGTGCAAGTGAGAAAAGGTGAAACTAGGGCTGTTCCAGAATTCAACAAGATGCAATACTATGGCCAATGCTTGAGAAATCCTATTGCTGAAATCAAACACTTCCATGTTGGTGGTCTCAAGGTGGATCAAAGGTTACTTGGTATGATTGTCACAAAAATCCTTGTTCCACGTGGTAGTAACCATTCAACATTGAATGAGGGAGATTTGATACTCATGTACTGCATTCAACACAACATTCAAGTGGATTGGATCTATGTGTTTCGTGATCACATGATCAAGGCCAAGAGGCTCATGGATTTTAGGCTTCCATATGTGGTTTTGGTGTCTAAATTCATTGAATACTTTGGTATTGATGTAGAGGGTGAGCTAGAGGAGTCAACTGAACTATTGAACCATACCTCCAACCAAAATCTGCACAAAATGGGCTTTATCAAGGTGGGAAATGGATGGACAACTACTGGAGCTGTTGTTGGTGGTGCACATGACCATGAAGCCGGTCCAAGTGGTGCAAATTAAGAGGAAGAACCAACTGTTGGACCCATGGACTTGATTCCCTACAATTCTCCAAAGGATAGAGGCCCTGTGTACTCACATTTTGAGAGGATGGTACTGAACCAGCTGCATGAGCTCAATGTGTCTCAACATGAACATCACAACTATTGCAATGAGAGGTTCAATGCATTGGATGGCGAAATCCATGATATTCATGATATGCTCCACTCATTCCAGACCAGAAATGACCCTTAGGATGATTGAGGGTGGTGGTTGTTTAGGATCATGCATTGCATCCTTGTGTTTGTGATTTTTCAGTTTGAGTTCTGTCATTTTCAGTTGGTTGTTTTTCATTTCAATCAGCTGATTGTATCAGCTTTATGCATCCATTTTCTGTTTTCAGTTTCTGTTTGCTGTATTTCCTTCAAGTATTAATCAAATGAAATGCAATGCTTGTTATCTTTATGCATTTGTTCTGTTTGATGAATCCAAGGGGGGAGAAAAATTGGAAAATTGGAAAATGGATAATTGATCACATTAAACTAAGCATTAAAATTGGAATCAATAATCAAATCTGAATTTGAATCCATATTATTGATAGGGGGAGCATGATCACAATTGTATACTTGCTAGCTTGTGTGTATTGCTGCTGTAAAATGTTTTTCAGGTTCACAAGCTTCAAGCTAAGGTGTTACTTCATCAATTGGTTTCCAACAAATGGAAGAAGCATTTTTGCAATGCAAGATAAAAGAAGATAGATTGAATAGAGGTTGGCATCATCAAATTAGGAGGAGATTGTTAACATGAGAAGCCAAGGTGGTTTGCTTCTTGAAGATTTGATGAAGATTGAATGCAGCTCTTTTGAACTATCTTGAAGCCATAACCATTGGAATGAAGCCTACATTGATGAAGGAAAGGAGATTTGATGATATCCTTGGTGATCAAGGCTGGAATGTGTGCTCTCCATGTAGTTACATCATTAAGAAAGTGTATTTGTTGTTTGTAATTCATGTTGTAGACCTTAAAGCATTAATTAGATGTAGTTTGGTCTTTGTTGTGTTTTTAATCTGTTGAATGGTTTTTCAACAGGTTAAAATGTCTCTTTTAATCTGTTGAATGGCTTTTTAACAGGTTAAAAGGTTGGCTGCACTAGTGTTAAACTGCAACAAATTTAATCAGTTGATTTAGTTTTTAATCGACTGATTTCACTTAAGTGAAATCAACCGATTGATTTGAAAATCAACCTGTTGAATTTCGTAACAGTTTGACTATAAAAGCTGTGATTTTCGAAAGAGAGGTTTGTTGATCATTTTAGAGCACGATTTGGTTATGGAAACTAGTGGAAACTCTCTCCTTCGTGATCATAGGTGTTGCAGCTGTTGAAGATTGATCTTGGATCAATTCTTGAAGCTTTTGGCTTGGTTTAAAGCTTGGAGAAAATGGTTTGTGGTAGGCAAGGTTGTGCTTCCACTAAGGTTTGATATTTCTCAAGCTTTGGGTGTATGCCTGGTGGTTTTCCAGGTCTGCAAGAGGGTTCTTGCTGTGCTGGTGTGACTTTTGTGTGATTCAAGAGTCTTTTGTGGTGTTTTTGCATATTTTGGAAGTATAAGGGTGGATTCTTTGTAAAGCTTTTGAAATAGTGCAAAGTCAAGCTAAGGTTGCCTTGAAAAACTGGATGTAGCTCAGGTTTGAGTGAACCAGTATAAAAATTCGTGGTGTCCTCTCTTCTCTAACCTTTCTCTCTTGCATTTTCATTTTAAAGTTTCAAGAACTTGTGTTTTAATCATCTTTTTCATGTTCTTGCATGTTTTCATAGCATGTGAAGCATTGAGCATGTTTGTATAATCATTTGGAACTGATCTTGATCATTCTTGAGTATTGTTTTTGGTTTAAAATTCAAATTTGCATTTCTGCATTTTTCCCAGTATTTCAGTCGACTGTTTTTAAGTTTCAATCGATTGATTATACTAGAACAAAATCTGTCTAGTAAAATCAATTTGTTAACTCTGTTTTTGATCGACTTAAAGTGTATAGTTTAGTACTATTTGCATCCTAACTTGGTGATCTATTTGATTCAATCAAAGGTGGTTTTTAGCTTGTAAAGATAGCCTAAGTTTTTAACTAGCTAATTCAACCCCCCTCCCCTTCTTGGCTTTTCAACCATTTCAAAACTAACACTATATGCCCAAAAAGCATCTTCAAGCTTCACCAACCATTCCTTTCTGGTTGATGCCACAATCTTCTCAAGAATCCTCTTTATCTCCTGGTTGGACGCTTCAGCTTGGCCATTGGTTTGAGGATGATAGGAGAGGCTATTTTAAGCCTAACCTCATAATGTTTCAAAACCTTGGCTAATTAAGCATTACAAAAATGGGATCCACCATCACTTATGAGGACCCTAAGAACTCCAAACCTTGATAAAATCTGTCTTTTCAAGAACTTGATAACTGTCTTGGCATCATTCTTTTGGCAAGCAGTTGCTTCCACCCATTTGTTGACATAATCCACTACAACCAATATATACTCATTACTATACAATGAAGGTATGGGACCAACAAAATCAATGCCCTAATAGTCGAACACCTCCACTTCCAAAATTTTCTATAGTGGCATCTCATTTCTTCTTGAAATGCTTCCAATCCTTTGACATTTATCACAACTCCTAGCATGAGCATGATAATCTTTGAACAAAGTGGGCCAGTAGAAACTAGATTAGAGCACTTTGGTAGCTATCCTTTCTCCATTAAATTCTCCACCATATGGCGAATTGTGACAATGCCATAGGATACCTACAACTTCCTCTATAGTGACACACCGCCTCAATAGATTGTTAGGACCAAGCTTGAACAAGAAAGGGTCATCCCAAAGGTACTGTTTTGCATCATGTAAGAATTTTTTCTTCTGCTGCCAAGAAAGATCTTCAGGGAGAATACTTGCAACTTTGAAATTAGCCATATCTGCAAACCATGGCCTTTATTGAATGAGCATCAAATTTTCATTACAAAAAGTCTCACAAATCTCTTTCTCTTTGCATGTAACTTCATCATTTCCCAATCGAGAAAGATGATATACAATAACATTCTCACTCCCTTTCTTGTCCCTGATCTCCAAATCAAACTCTTGTAATAAGAGGACCCATCTGATCAACCGTGGCTTAGAGTCAGGCTTGGTCAACAAATACTTTAGGGAAGCATGGTCTGTATAAATTATCACTTTAGACCCAATAAGGTAAGGTCTAAACTTCTCTAGTGCATAGACAATGGCCAAAAACTCCTTCTCCGTTGTGGCATAATGAAGTTGAGCACCATTCAAGACCTTACTGGCATAATAAATAACATGAAAAAATTTCTCTGTTCTTTGACCAAGAACAACTCCAATGGCATAATCCCTAGCATCACACATCAACTAAAATTCTTGAGTCCAAATTGGTGCAATTATCATTGGGGCAGAAACTAGTTTCTCATTCAAGCTATTAAAAGCTTGCAAACACTTACCATCAAACTAAAAAGGAGCATCTTTAACTAAGAGATTACACAAGGGTTTAGCAATCTTGGAGAAATCTTTGATGAATCTTTTGTAGAAACCTGCATGACCAAGAAAACATCTAACCCCTTTGACATTTATTGGAGATGGTAATTTTTCAATGACATCCACCCTAGCATGATCAACACCAATTCTCAATGACTTTATGGCCTAACACAATACCTTTTCTCACCATAAAATGGAACTTCTCCTAATTTAGCACAAGGTTTGTGTCAATGCATCTTTTCAAAACCACATCCAAATTCTCAAGGCATGAATCAAAAGATGGACCAAAAACTGAGAAATCGTCCATAAATACCTCAATATTCTTCTCAAACAAATAAGCAAAAATAGCTAGCATGCATCATTCAAAGGTAGCAAGTGTGTAAGACTCGTAAAAATTAATTAATTAAATAGATAATAAATTAATAAATGCGGGTAGTGAGAACCTTTATGGCATTAAATGTTGATTGATGTGATGTGAAAAATTATTAGCTCAAATGGTTGATAGTACTTGATTGTGTTAAGAGAACTTGGGTTCAAGTCTTATGTATGCCAATTGTGTGTTATTTAATTGTTATTATTTTTAAATATATGTTGATCATGTTGAGGGATAATATAATCATTGAATCATATTAGTCATCATGAAATATGAATTGGTTGAATGGTTAAGCATTGATTTGGCATTGACATGGTTATGGGTTCAAACCTTGGAGAACCCAAATTAAACTTTATTTTTGCTAAACTTGTTTTTGGCAAAGAGGAGAAGGGGTAGAAACCCTAGCAGGGGGCTTAAAAACAACTCTATAATGGCTTTGAATGGCAATTATCATAAGCATTAAACCCATTTTTCGTTTTTGGCTAATTAACCCCCATTAAAACCTAATTAAAAGGCAAATTGGAGGAGAGAAAAATGGTTTGCTTGGCCTATGGTTGTACTGCACAATAGGAAGAGAAAAATCCAAAGTGAAACGTGAGGTTGAGTGAGACTTAGGAGCTATTTTGGGAAAGGAATCGAAGAAAGGACATTGGTGCTCAAGGGAAGACCATAATTCAAACTTTAAGCAAAGGAAATTCCAGGTTAAGGGAGTTTTACATGTTAATTTTATGTTTAAGCATCACATGATGTATAGTATGAACTGCATGAATGTCCCCTCCATCTGTTGAATTTTCGGGTTTCTGGAAGATTTTCCAGAAATTGCCTAGGGGCACATCGCCTACCGTCAGGTGACACATGGCATTGTACCCAATTCTGAGTTTTCTGGATGAAGGGCCTGGCGGTATTGTTTGAACCGCCAGGCGACGCGAGCCAGGTGGCTTGATTTTGATGTTTTCTGGGTTCTAGGCAGAATCTAATCGATGGAAATGTTGTCTAGATTATTAATTGATTGAATGAGAGCGAATGATCATGAACTTATATGGTAATGCAAGGAAAAATTGAATGGGATTGGACATGAACTTGTTTAGGGTTTTTCAAATTGGGAATTTGAGGATTATGAAAGTGGGATACTTGAAATGTAAGAAATTATGTGAATTTGGTTCGGGTTAAGGAATAGGTGCCTTGAGAAGCAATAAATTATGACTGTAATTGAATAAAGGAACAATGTAGGGTATTTGGGGGGTTTTTGGGCATTCGTAGGTACAACGAAAAAGCTGGGATTTTCCAAGAATTTCATGTGCCGCCTGGCGACACTTGTGTCACCGCCAGGCGCCAGCGCAATGGATACTTCACTGCGTGGTTGTGATGGTGGGTACTATGTTTGGGTTCTGATGTAGTCCAAAATGGGACTGAGAGAAGCGAAATATTGATGTTTTGAATAGTTAATGGGAGAAGCCTAATACATGAACTAAGGCGGTTGACTTAACTTAGAATTGATAGGATATTTTAGAAAAGTGATGCGTAGGGAGCATAAAGGTGGTTAGTTGGAGGAGGACTGAGGATAAATAAAGTCTAATCTGTTAAGATATTGGTTATGTTGGGACTTAGTTTAGGTCAAAGAATGATAAAGAGTAAGTTATGGTTCTGGACAAGCTGAGTGGGAAAGGTTGACAACTTGATCATGATTTGACAGATTCAGAATTATGATTGAGGTATTGGTGAACATTTAGGTAGTAGCCAGTGGGAAATTGATATGAATCTAATATTTAAAATATAAGTGGATTGAAGCAAATTATGAATGAATAGGGTGGTCCTTAAGGGAACTCAATTTTGTAGACTTGAGTGGTTGCATGTAAATGGAAGTATGTATCTTGATAATGAGTTAGCCACTGGAAGAGAGATTCGATTAAATTGGTGAAAAATATCGTCAGTCTTGATGGCTGGATTGAGGAGCAGAATCTGTTCAAGATTACCAAATACTAGAATTGTGTTGTTACTGATACGGTGCCTGGTGGAGGTGTTAGACCAGCGATAATGATGAATTCGAAGAGGAATGGAATGAGTGGCGCTTGACAACGAGGAGTGTTCCGCCAGGCGACACCTGCACGAACAGTGGCATCAGAGGCGCGAGGCGCCTGGCAGTACGTGTTCCCTGCCAGGCGGCCTGGGAGTCTGTTGCGCCTAGCGAGTTACGCTATGCGGGTTGCACCAGGCGATGATGCTGCAGTAGATGTGCAATGTGTTTGCCTTGTGCATGGTCTACAATGCTTTAGTGATGCCTTAAAGGTCGATTTGTTGGTGTTCCTTGAGTTGTGGCTCGAAACGTATCCCTTGAGTTGAGCTCGGGATAAGGGTTAAGCACGTATCATTCCTTGAGTTGAGCTCGGAATGACATCCCTGGAGTTGAGCTCGGGATGGTGGATGAACACGAGGAACCCTAGAGTTGAGCTCGGGTTGGAGAGTGTTGCCGGTGTGAATGTGCTGGTTATGGCCAATACGGATGGGTCCAGATAGATTGCCCTTCTCAGTAACTAGCTGATGAGTTTGGTAGTCTTGGGACTAGAGGTGGCAAATAAACTCGTCCCCGTGGGTATTGCCCAAACTCGTTCCCGTTTTGACGGGGAATCCTCGCATTGATTGGGTTTGAGTATGGGTACGGGGAATCCCCGACTTTTTCAATTGGGTATGGGGATAGGTATGGGGATGTACATATCCCCGCCATAATACCCGTCCCTGCAATATCTCCGCCCTCGTTTAAATTATTAAAATGTTCATAATTAATTAAGTAATCATATATATATATATATATATATATATATATATATATATATATATATATATATATATATATATATATATATATATATATATATATATATATACTTTCTATTTTTCATTTCTTCTAATTATTTGGTTTGTCATGAAACTCATTCGCATCTCCAATATATTTTTTATCTTATCATAACCTTTATGTAATTATGTTAAGATGGTTTATGTTAATTAAAAAAATTTATGCCTCACATTTGAATATTTCTATTATTTTTTAATATTTTTATTTATTATATATTTTCCTTTCACATGAGAATGTTTATACTCTCAATTTAAGGTAATATAAAAAAATTCTTTACTTATTATTATTAATTTTTGTTTAATTTGAAAAACTTTTTTGTTTCGTTAAAATAATTTTTGTTATTTTTTAACCATTGAGTATATATGTTGATATTTGAAAAGTTTTCTTAGATCTCTAAGGTATTTTTCATCTTATCATACCTTTAATTATACATTTGTTTTCCTTTGTGCGATTTCTTTTAATAGCCTCTCAAATTATTTCTAAGACACACATTTGTTAATTTTTTAATATTTTTATTTATTTTTTATTTTCATCATGTAGAATAATATTTCTATATATTCTATCTAATTATTTTTTATTTTCTAACTCATTATTAATCATACTATAATTTTTTCACTTTAATTGTATAAATAATTTTTATTTACTACAATATAAAAATTCAATGTAATTGCTATGAATATTTTGTTTTACTATCCAACATATATTGGAGTTCAAAAGATACAAAATCTATGTCAAAATTTTATTATTATGTTTATTATTTGTTCTTTATGTCATTTTGATCAAGTGATGTATTATAACTTTTTATTAGTGTATAAAAAAAAATTCATTAGAATTTAAAAAATTGAATTAAACAAATATTTAAAATATATTTTAATTTGAATTTTTGTTTTCATTTTATATTTTTTTTAAATATTTTTTAATTTTATCAACTAAGTTTCATTAATGTTTGTAGTTTGCAAAATTAATAAATGTTTTAGTTCTCATGAAATTTTATTTGGTATTCTAATGTAAAATGTAAACAATTATATTTTATTTCAAAGTATTTGATATGGAAGAAACAATCATCTTTCTAATATTGAATATTTGATAATATTATGTTCTTTACCGTAATTTTTTTTCTTTTATAAAAATTAATATTGAAGTAGTTAGAACACGGGTACGGATATGGGTACGAGATTATATTTGTTACCCGGTGGGGATGGGGATGAGACAAAAGTTTGATACCCGTTGGATTTGGGTATGGGGATGAGGATGCATTTTTTTCTACGGGGATGGGTATGGGATAGTGAAACCCGTCCCCGCCCCGCCCCGTTGTCATCCCTATTTGGGACGTTACGAACTAAGTTTGTGGTCGATAGGTATGGCAGCAAGACACTTTGAGGTATTCACTAGAAGATGTAGAGCACGAATAACATGGTTGTTGCCATGTGGTAAGGAATCAAAGGAAGGAATTCCTTTGGCGTGATTGTATGATATCAATATATAAGTGTTTTATATATGTACGTATATTTATATGTTTTATTCTGTTAAGCTCACCCTATCTGCTTGTGGTTAACGATGATTGTCTGCGCGGTACACGTGAGCAGATGATGTTGTTGCAGGTGGATGTGGTGAGGCTTAGCTACGGAGTGGGGATAGCTTGAGAGTTTTTATATATTATGATTTTGAAATAAATTGTAATCTTTTATTACGCAACTTTTGGATATTATAATAGTGTTTATAATTATGGTTGTTGGATTATTATTGATATAATAAAAGTTTTAAATTTCCCACGTCTTGGGAAATGATGCATTAATAAATGAAGCTGACGTAATATTTCTTTATTTATTATTTAAAATCCGTAATATCCTGACGGAATGTTAGAAAGTGCATTGCAAAGGCCAAAAGGCATCTGCTTATAAGCAAATACACCATAAGGGCATGTGAAAGCAATCTTCTCCTAATCCTTCGGATTAACTACTATCTGATTATATCCTGAATAACCATCCAGGAAACAGTAGAATGCTTGCCCAGCCAACCCTTCCAACATCTAGTCCATGAAAGCAAGAGGAAAATGATCCTTTCGAGTGGCTTGATTCAGCTTCCTATAATAAATGCACATCCGCCACTCAATGACTGTTCGAGTTGGAATTAACTCATTTTTCTAATTCTTGACAACAATCATCCCACCTTTCTTTGGCACGACGTGCACAAGACTTACCCAAGAACTATCATAAATTGGATATATCATCCCTGCTTCCAACAATTTCAACACCTCCATCCTCACCACCTCTTTCAAAGTGGGATTCAAACGTCTTTGTGGTTGTGCAATGGGTTTGTAGTCCTTCTCCAACATGATCTTGTGCATGAAATAGGTTGGACTTATCTCCTTCAAATCATAAATATGCCAACTTATAGCCCCTTGATTTGCCTTCAGAACCTCCAAAAGTATATGCTCTTCAAACTGTGAAAGTGCAGTGCTAATTATCATTGGTTTCTTAGAATATTCTTCTAAGAAAGCATACATGAGATGATCTGGCAATATTTTCAAATCAAGTTTGCCTTGATCATTAGATTTCTCCTTTGCCAACTTCTCCACTTTAGCATTAATGGAAGATGCTTTTCTAGTCCTTTCCAAGTGCGTAGTGACTTATTCCACTTCAACTTCCTCTTCAAGAGTCAAACTATCACAAGAATCAGTCAAAACTCTCTCAAGAGATGATTTTACATGCGTCTGTCTCTTTATTGTGTCAAACACTTCATCTAAGACCTCCACTCTGAAATAATTGCCATTATCATTTGGATGTTGCATGGCCTCTATGACATTGAAAGTCACATTTTCATCTTTCACACGAACTTTTAGATGACCATCATCTACATCAATAATCACCCTGGCAGTCTTCATGAATGGGCGCCCCAATATGAGAGGGACCTCTATGTCCTCCTCCATATACAAAATGACAAAATCCACTGGAAAAGTGAATTTGTCAACTTTCACCATCACATCTTCTATAACACCATATAGACACTTAGTAGACCGATTGACCAATTGAAGTGTCATCCTCGTGGGTTTCACCTCCAAATCTCCAATTCTCCGCATCATGGAAAGATGCATCAAATTTGTACTTGCTCCCAAATCAATTAATTCATTTCCAATGGGTAGTTTCC
Source organism: Vigna unguiculata (assembly GCF_037176805.1). Classification (NCBI taxonomy): domain Eukaryota; kingdom Viridiplantae; phylum Streptophyta; class Magnoliopsida; order Fabales; family Fabaceae; genus Vigna; species Vigna unguiculata. The sequence goes on from NC_140796.1 coordinate 22,195,456, forward strand.
CAATGGTGCATGGTATAGTGAAACTACCTGGATCTTTGAAACTATCTGGAGTGAGTTTTGGCATAAGGAAGTGGCTTCACAATTTCTTTTTTCTCATTGTTTTTTCTCTCCACTCTATTCTCATCTTCTCCCTCAACTGTTTCATTATTCTTACTTTTTTCTCCACTTGTCTCTCCTTTTTCTTTCTCACACTCATTTTTTAACGCATCTCTCTCCATTAACACCTTACCACTTCTTGTAACAATAGCCTTACACTGCTCTTTGGGGTTAACCTCAGTATTAATCCCAAAGTTCTTCTTTGGCTTCTCCTCCAACTTGTTAGCAAGTTGCCCAATTTGAATATCCAAGTTACGAAGAGAAGCCTTCGTGCTCTTTGGATTAGAAATGGACACTTGCACTAACTGTTGAATTACTTCCTCAAGCTTAGTGGTCATATTAGTCAAAGATGGTTGTAATTGAGGTGGAGGTCTGTTAGATGGTTCAGGCAGGCCCATGCTGGGGTGAGGCTTCCAACTTTGGTTGTAGTTACCATAATTACCTTAACGACCTTGGTTACCCATATAATTAACCTTTTCTTGGGAATTGGTCTTCATGACACACTGCCCATTTGAATGATCTCCACCACATAACTCACATCCTTGCACAGGTTGTTGGTGTTGAGCCTATGAGACATCTTGAAGTTCCTTAGGCAATTGAGACATTCTTCATTATTGATTCAAGCTATTGAGTCATAATTTTGTTCTAAGCCAATATTGTATCTTGAGACTAAAGCTCTAGGATACCTCCTTTCTATTGTGAAGTAGCCCTATCATTCTGCATTTCATTATCATTAGATGTCATATTCTCAATCATTTCATGGGCTTCCTCAGGTGTCTTTCACTTGATATTGCCTCCAGCCGAGGCATCCAACATTAATTTAGTATGAGATTGTAATCCTCCTAGGAAGAGAGTAAGTTGTGCAAGCATTTCAAAACCATGTGTAGGGGTTTTTTGTAACAAACCTTTGAACCTATCCCATGTTTGACTCAATGACTCAAAAGCTTCTTATTAAAAGGATAAGATTTCTTGCTTCCCTTTATTGACCTTGGATTGTGGAAAGTACTTGTTCAAGAATTTGACTACAACATCCTCCCAATCAGTCAAACTATTCTTAAGGAAGGAGTTCAACCAAACCTTAGCATTCCCAACCAAAGAGAAAGGGAAAAGACTCAATCTGATGGCACTTGGTGGATCTTCACTATGTTACAAATCTTCAAGAAAGTAGCCAAATGTGTGTACGGATTCTCATGTGAAAGTCCATGAAACTGGTTACTCTAGACTAAATGAATCAAAGTCGGCTTCATCTCCCTATTGGTAGCATTCACCACAGGTTGTGCGATGCTGCTGAAATTAAGAGGACTAGAGAATGAAGCATAATCTTCCAGAGTACGTCGAACATGTCTATCACCATGTCCCTCACCATCCATTTCTTCCTCCTCTAGATCAGTTGAGGAGAAGATAACTTGTTCAAAAGTAGATGTTGCCTCTTTTTCTTCTTTAACTTTTTGGATCTCTTTTCTTCTTCGTCTTCTAGTGTTATTCCTACGAGTTGTTCTTTCAATTTCGGGATCAAATAGTAGATTATGAGCTCGAGTTTTGCTTCTCATACAGAACAAGAAAGACTGGAAAAGACAAATAAGCATATACAAACTAAATATATACAAACTATAAAAAAAAAAAGATGAATGTACAAATGAATGTAGAAGCCTAAATTGGTAAATAACACAATCAAACAAAACAAAAACAAACAAATCCCCGACAATGATGCCAAAAAACTTGTTAACTCTTTGGCAAGTATACTAATTTGTTACAAGTAGTAAAATGGAAGTCCAAGTATCATTTTCCCAAGGAATTTGTGTTCGTTTGTCTAATTGTAATTATTTACTAATTTCAGCAATTATGTCAACATTAAAGGTTGGTTTAATTCAAGATAAACGTGCAAAATTACTAAACACTAATGTTATGGAATAATTTAGGAAAGACTTCACCAAGGTTGGATTTCATGAACCATACTAACGCAATATTTCCTACACAATCTCTATATCTTGCTTAAACATCCACATCATCAGCATACTAGCCTCTAATTCCTTAAAAGCAAGTTCTAAGTTAATATGCCAAAACATTAATTCCTTAACTATTTTAACACACGACTTGCATTAAGATTTTATGTATAGAATGACCATGAGATTTTGCATGTTTATCTTGAATTAAACCAATCTTTAATGTTGACATCATTATTGAAATTAGTAAATAATTTCAATTAGACAAAGTAACACAAATCCCTTGGGAAAACAATACTTGGACTTCCATTTTACTACTTGTAACGAATTGGTACACTTTCCAAAGAGTTAATACTTGCATGTATGAATGACAAATGGAAAACTATATTAGGTTTTGTAGAGTTTAGACATGGACTAGTCAGGATCTACTAGGAAAATAGGGTGAGTAGTACCCGAGCAAACATTAGTCAAAAACTATTATTTGATTGAGTAGAATCTGAATCAGGGCCTTGTCAAAGTTTGCTCATAGTTTCCTAGGATTCATGAGAATTTGTTGCATGAATAACCTTAAAGGAGAGTTATCACCAGTGGCGGATCTTGACCAACATTGTCGGGGGAGCCAAAATAATACATCACATTTCATTATTGTCACTAACACAATAAAAATGAATATATAACTTAGTATAACGATAATCTAATGAATCTATTCTTTTATTCTTCATCAATATACCTATTTAAAAAAAATACTAAAAAATGATTTATCATAATCTAATAAAAAATTTAGAGACATAAATACCAAAAGAAAATTCGATGATAATCAAACCACACTTAAAATTCAATTATAAAAAACACACAATACAATCATTTGTTCTTTTATGTTCATAAAATAAAAAATCAATATAAAAGAGGCTCATTAAATAGATTATTAAACTAATATTTCACTATCAAGTGAGATAAAAGAGAATTACGTATCTTCCTTTTTAGGATGGAAGAGAACATTTGAGAGATGAGAGCAAAAATAATTGATCTTTTTCTCTTCAGAAACAAAAGAAGATAGGTAAGAATGGAAGATGAGAACAATTTGTAAGAAACTCAAGGCATAAACATATAAAAGAGGCTTATTAAATAAATTATTGAACTAATATTTCACTATTAAGTGAGACAAAATAATTACTTTCTTCTTTTCTTCCTCAAGGATGGAAGAGAATAAAGAAGAAATAAGAGAAAAAATAATAGATCTTTTTCTTTTCAAAAACGAAAAGAAAAATAGATGAGAATGAAATGTGAAAACAATTTATGAAAAACACAACCTATAATGAAGACAAATAATATAAAATATCTTGATAAATCTTTTTAATCTTTATTCTTTATTATATTTGATTTTATATTTTATTATTTATTAGTATTATTTATTATATTTATAAAAGAAATAAAATATTTGATTTAATATTTATAACAAAATAAAATAAAAATACCTAATATCTATAATAAAAAAAATAAAAATACATATTGTAAAAAAAAAATACATATTGTAAAAAAAAAATTCAAAATTTTTGGGGGGCCAAGGCCCCTCCCTGCTACCATAATAATCCGCCATTGGTTATCACCATGCATGCATGTGTGCATTAGGATGTGAGTTGCTAAGGGTGTAGTCTGATGAGACTAACTAAACTCTACTGGATATGGAACTCATGTAGAAAAAAATACATGTGTGAAGGGTCACTTGCGAGTTTGGTGGGGTGGTTCTCTCAAGAGTAGACTACATATAGCCAAACCAGAAGGGGATTTACATTGTCACACTTGATGAAGTGAAATGTGTGGTTCGAGTCTAGGCCTTGCTTGTTGGTAGGGCCTCAAGCATTGTCTTGAATCTGTCCTATCTATCCCAATGTGATAAGTGTATGGTCTCAATAGTCTATAGTAGTGATTATATCCAAAACATAATTTAAAAATAACATGTCTAACTTTACTAGAAAAGATTAACCCTAAAATACAATTATGTAAAATCTTCTTCAATAAATGAAAGTTTTCTCCATTTTTGTAGTATTGACATCTTTCTCATATGTAACATTCGGAACAAATAAGTATAGTTGGCAAGGCTGCAAAACATAGGGGTTTGTGTAATTTGTTAAAGAAAAAAGTTTACGTGTAATACTTCTGTTTATAATCTTAGAATATACGTGACTATTAAAAGTTTAATCTAAAAATTTAAAAATGATAGCTTGAAGTTTTCACAAAAACTTAATGAAATGTAGGGGAGGGATGTCACTCAATGATCCAAAAATATTGAAACATATAGTTAGGAAAAATCATAGAATATGTTGATGTAATTTTCTCAAATAAATGGTATTGTAATTTCACTACATAAATGAAAGAAACTATTTTATAACTACATAATAAAAACTATAAATTTTTTGATAAATAGTTGTTAGTTAGATAAAAGAAATAAATTCCTCATACAAAAGAATTAAGTTTTTATAACGATTGAAGAATAGTGGTTAGTTGTTACGCCTATTTATTAAAAAAGACATTTTAGTCTTTGTGTTGTTTTTGTAAATTTAAAATCTTTACTACTTCTTCAAAATTAATTGAATCTCAATGTTAATTTGATGAGTAAGTACATACAATTATTAATTATTAATAAAATTAACAAATTTAAAGCTAATACATTAAAAGCGTAACTTTTTTTTATTATACTAAAAACACTATATATTAATACTTATTGTATTGAATCTATTATTTATATTCTTTTTGGATTTAAACAAAGCATTTGATGCAGTGGAAGTTTTAAGTGTTGAAAGCAATATTGACTTCTACTTTATCTTGCAAATGGAAGTGTAGTCTTGGATAAGTCCATGAATTGATGAATATTTGGAAAAAACGAAGAGACATGTGTGTGCTTCACACAACGAAACATCTCTCATTGTCTTGTTCCTTGAATTGTTGTTAAAGACATGTTCTTGAGATGTGATGCTTGATGGTTTGGTAAAAGGGTTTTTCATCCAATATCTTTGACATACAGCTAACAATTCCCTTTCTTATCATCATGTACGCAACTTACTTTTAGTTATACCAAAACACTGATATATGGGACACTTCCTACACCTTCCAACTCCAACCATGAATTCAATGTTCACCTAACTATTACTGTGAACAAACTGTTCATACTTTCGCAAGCATCTTAGCTACAAGAATAAAGAGAAATAAAGTTATCTTTAATGTCACAATATGATCGATTTAACTACTTCAATTTGATACCACACCTAATCTTATCATTAGAAGATGGAGACATGATATATGGTTGTCTTAATCAACAATTTTAAATGTGGAAGATGCTTCCATTAATAAGTTAAAGAAATGATACTGAGGGTGTTTTCGATAGTTGTTCGTACAACGTTTGATGTATATCTAAAAGGAAAACTTGCTCTTCTAATGCCGGTTTTAGGTATTTAAATGTTAATTAATTATAGTGATTTAGTCTTTTAATTTATTATTTTAGTTCATTTTAATTTTTTCATTGTTTTTTGTTCAATTTCCTTTAATTTTTTTTTAAATGTTCAATTTCGTAAAAACTGTTACATTTTTAAACTAAAGTATATATTTCTTCCGTCTTTACACTTTGTGAAACTCATGAAAAATATCATCTTTAACCTACAATATGTGAAAGTTATTTCAGCGGTGAAATTTGATTATGAAATAGGGCAACTTTTGACCCATTTATTTTTATACAAACAAAAATTATTATATAATTTTTCGAATTTCACTAAATTTTATGTATTTAATCATATCAAATCTCCATACATATATAAAAGAAAATTTTGACACCTCAACAAAAAAAAAAATTGTTGAATATCTTCCACTAGTTATATTATTCTCTTATGAAATTTTGTTTTTCATATAAGAAATATAAGAAACACTATATGTATTTATTGGGGAGAACATATTATATTACTTTGAAATGAAGAAATGAAATAGATATAAAGCTTAATTTAAAATCAAAATACAATCTTTAAAAATAATTTGAAAAAAAAAATTAACTTTTATAATTTTGCATAATTATGATATATTCACGCCGAGAGAGTTATATATACTTTTTTCTGGAAGTATTGAAATCTAATTAATTAAGGGGTTGATCTCTTTCTATAAATGTTCTTTGTATATGTGAACTTAAAACATTAAACTTGTATGTATATAGTCACAAGACATTATTACCTATCAATGAAACCACACCATATGCCCACCAACCCTATATCCTATATATAAATAGTCTTTACTAACTAGAAGAAAAAAATTATTTATTACCTTTTATTAATTATGAACTAATATAGAATTCCTCTTGCCTTACATTTTGATCCGTATGTATCCCTTTAGACATTTTTTTCTTGGAAATAGTAAGAACATAATTTATTTATAAAAGGAAAGTGTGGCATGAGATTCAGATTAGCATAACCCAAACCCTAATTGGTTACCTTTGGCTACATTCCATCCAAACTTCTTCTTTTATATTCAACAAACAAAGAGACCAAGTATATCTTTGATGTTCCAATCAAATAAAGTCAAATAACACACGATAACTCTGAATAATAAAATAAATTTCAGATGAAAATATGTATTTGTCTAAATCAAATAAAGTTAAGAAACGAGAACTAACAACAGAAAATACTTCCTAGGCTAACTATGAGTATAAGTTAAGGAGCGGAGCGGGGAATAATAACAGATAATTCCGTTAATATTGAAAAGCGAACCAATTATATTAACATACGATAATTCCGAACAATAAAATAAATTCTAGATGAAAATATGAATTTGCCTAAACTAAATACATCAAAGTTAAGGAGCGGGGACTAATAACAGAAAACACTACTTGGGTTCCAGGTGAAATTTGGACAAAATATCAAAGTATCAAGTTAGATTTTTCATATACAATTTTTTTAATTAAAAAATTATTTCTTTTATGTAAACCATTCTCATACAATAATTCACACTTTTTAATATTTAATCTTTCTAATTCATTAAATTCACATAAATTGGTATTTTAATTTCTATTTTAATTTAAGACTATTTAACTAATTCATTGTATACAGCGAAAAATATAAAATATCAACATTTTATAATGTATGGTTATACTAATTTGAGAAAATATAATTAGGGTTCATGTAATTTCATAAAAAATATTTCTAAAATTATAGTTAGAGTTCATATTAATTTGGGAAAAACTTTTTTTGGAAGAAATATCGTAATGAAAAAAATCATAAATCTAACATATATATATATGAATAATATTAGGATACTGATTGAGATCTTGTGAGTATGCATTCTTCGTTTTCTCAGTTTTCCAATTTCCTTTTCCCAATTTGTCTTTTTTTTATTTCACACTTTCTTGATGACTTGTGAAAAAATCTTATAACTAGACATGGAACCTTAATCCCTTTAATCCATTTATTAACCAAGGTCCATCAAATTAATTTTTGATTTAATTTTTAAACAATAAAAATAATATATATATATATAATATATATATATATATATATATATATATATAACTTAATAAAAATAATATAATAATACAAATTTTAAATATATATATATATAATAAAATTAAAAACTTGGGAGTCATGCCTCTCTTAGTCCTTACTAAATTTCCTCAATGCTTAGGTTGACTATAAAAGTAATCATTTTCAAAAAAATTGAAGTGGATAATGATGAAAACCATCCTTTTTTTTTTTGGTTTTTAATATTGAAAAGTAAGCCAATTATGTCAACACACAATAACTCCGACAAAAAAATATTATGAACACCGTTAGATCGACCGAGTGCAGCAAAGGATCTCCGAACTTATGAACACCACTATTTTAAGAGATAATATAGAGAAGAAAAGAAGTGCACTTTTGAGAGAACTCTTGTTTTTGTTGTGTCTTTTCCCATGCACCTAGGTGGTATTTATAGGTAGAAAAGAGAGACACAAGAGTCAATTGTAATAAAAAAAAAAATATAGCAGTTAACCATAAATAACATTAACCCATAAAAGTAAAAGTTCATGAAAACTTGAGTAATAGTAGGATTTTTATTTTACTTATTTATTTTTTAAAATTATATTAAAATATTTCCAACAATCCTCCAAATAATTTAAAAAATAAAATAAAACAAAATATATTATCTTTTAAAACAAATTATTGTAGTTCAATGTAAGGGACCTTCCAGGTTTGAGACTTATACCTAGTGTTTATAAACTTTCACCGAGAAAATGTAGAGACTTGATTGTCTTGAGCTACATCTCATATGACCGAGTTTTAGTAAATAACACATACAATATCGGTGTTCATTATAGGTTCTAATCAGTGGGTGCACGTGACCTTGTGCATATATCTTGTTTCATGAGTGTCATTTAGAGACTTGCCCATGTCTCACAATGTTGGCCCCACCATCACATTCACTAGGTAAACCCTCAAAGGGTGGTTAGGGCGGTTTGTGTCTCACACACCTACAATAATTGTCATTGAGTTTATTAAGATGTATTTTATAAAATAAGCATAATAATGCATATACCTCAACCTTATTATTGCCACAATGTATAGTACACCTCGTCATAGGAATGAGACATAAAATTTAATCACATTAGTTGGTGTACTTTAGTAAACAACAACTTCGTTGTTACCCATTGAACTCCATTCACGTGGAGATGAGTGTCCATTATTGCAACTCTGTTGAGTCATATTGCATGAACAAATTAATATGTTATTTTTTGTTTTAATCGATTGAAAGTGTACTGTTCTGCAATATTTGCATTTTGATTACGTGGATAGTTTGATACAAATAAAAGGGATTTAAAGTTCTTGAAAGTTAAACAAAGTTTTACAAAGCCAATTCAAACCCAAACACCCCCCCTCATGGCTAAACTATCCATTTCAATACTTACAAATACTAGATCTTCCAATAATGAGCAAACCTCCAATGAAGAAATCATGAGACATTTCATCTACCTTTCAACATGTTATTGCACCGCAAGATAAAAGCACTATAAATAGGATTAAACCAAATAAAGGTTCCAACACATAAAGCAAATTTATACATGTATGCGCTTCAAGTTGTTGAGTATCAATAAACTTCGAAGTATCGAACCTTTTAGAATTTAATTTTAATGGTTCAGATCTACATTGTTATAATATTAACATGAATTTAGTTTTTGTAAACTTCGAAGTATCGAACCTTTTAGAATTAAAGAAAAATATAAATTAGTTTTTGTAAATAATAACCAACAAAGATAACATTGTTATAATATTAATATGAATTTACTATCCAAATTACACATATGATGAAATTAAATATAAGCATCCATATCACTATAACAATATTATTATTTATCTTTTCTTTTCTTTACTATTCTTCTTGTTCACTAAATATTTAAACTTTTTCAAGTCTTGTGGCATCTAAACATCTTCCTTTTTCCTTGTTTTTTGTATTATAATTCAAGGCTTTCCAAGGATAAGATGTAACAGAATAATTCATCCCAAAGTCTCTAATCTTATACACCTTATCATTTTTTCTAACCTTCGTTCTTTGTACTTAAACATGTTTTCCTACAACTCAAAAAATTGAAAAATATATACATTTTAGCCAATCACTAGTGCAAATATGTTAATTGTTTTAGTAAAAGAAATGCAAAAATATAATTTAATACAATAATAAGAAAACAAAACCTTGAAACATTAGATGTCATATCTGCACCTCAATTATCTACACCAATGTAATATCATTAGGAGAATAAAATACTCAAACCTTACTATCTCACATATCTAAACAACAAATTGAATAGTTAATATATATACAAAACTGATATAAAAATATATACATAACTCATATAATCAAACTCCTAATATCAATTTGATACAAATAGTGATACCTCAAAAACAATTCAAAGAAATAAATGAATGCTTTTGTTTCTATTGTATTTTCCTTCTCCCTATAAAACAAGTCCACATAGCCATAAATGAAAAGGGGGTTATTTGCCCTTCATCCCATCACCAAGGTAAATACCATTCACTCTTCTTCCCTTATCTGATAGAGAGATAACAAATCTCTTCTTCTATTACTTTTCAGTTAGTTTAGATATTGTTTTTTTCAGTTCCCGTTTTCTGTTTTTACCTTCTCTTTGTATGTATACCTTGTACCTTTTGTTGCTGTAATACACTCTGCATTCTTCTCTATTCAATAATAATGAGAAGCTTTCTCTCGAGCATTTTGACAAACACTGTCATGGCCGCTGCATATTCTTTCTCCGATCACCTTTCTAACCCTACCTATCCTTTATTTCTCCATCCCGAAGAAAATCCAGCCCTAATTCTTGTTACTCCCCCTCTTTCGGACAATTGTCTCATTGTGCAGATGGATACTTACCAAACAATTGGAGTAGCTATAAAGTACCAAGGGCTCTTTTATCTCCATAGCAGTAGTAATAACAGTGCTTCAGATTCAGAATAAAATCATTTCCCTTCTATTTTTAATAACACTAGTGATTCTTGTAATTTGTGGCACATGAAACTTGGCCATCCTTCAAATAAAGTTTTTCAAACATTGGCCTCTTAATATCCTGATATTTCTTTTCAATCTATTAATGCTTGTGATGTATGTGCCTTTGCTAAACAAAAACTTCTTCAATTTTCTACTAGCAAAACTAAATCATCTTGTTTCTTTCATCTCATTCATGTTGATATTTGAGGCCCAACTTCTACTACTTCTATTGATGGATATAAATATTTTTTAATCATTGTAGATGACTATAGCCGTTTCACATGGGTTCTTCTCTTGAAACATAAAACTGATGTCAAAACCTCACTTCAAAATTTTATCATTTTAACATAAAATTAGTTTTCTTGTAAACTTAAGATATTAAGGTCTGATAATGGAAAAAAGTTTTCTATTAATGAATTTTACGCTACTAAAGGTATTTTTCATGAGACTACTTGCTACTCCCCAACAAAATGACATTATTGACTCCCAACCCTGTTTTTGAAAAACATATCTCCTTATGAAAAGATTCATTCCATAAAACTTGATTTTTCAAACCTACAATTTTTGGATGCCTATCATACTCAAGTTCTCCTACTGCAGGACGCACAAAGCTTGATTCTAGGGGTATTAAATGCATTTTTCTTGGATACAAATCTGGAACCAAAGGTTATGTGTTGTATGATTTGCATTCACACTCTATTCTTGTATTACGTAATGTCATTTTTCATGAAAACATTTTCCCTTTTCATACTTCTTTGACCCCCCATTTCCCTCCTACAAATGATGATTTTTCTGATGTTACCATTTTTGACTTTCCAAATATTGCACCTGTTTCCACTGCTACAAATTACACACCAGATAATGCTCCTAACATTGATTCTGAAAGCACTATTGTTTATACTGCTAGACAAAGAGTATCTCTCAGGGCTAAAAGTAGATCTAGGTACTTAGACCAATTCTATTGTGGTGCTACTTCAACCATTTCATCGTCTTATTCCACTTCGTATCCCATACATTTGTTCCTTTCATATGATACTTGCTCTCCTAACCATGTTTCTTTTTGTCACAATATCTCTGCACAAGTTGAACCTTCATCCTTTAAGGAAGCTAGCAAATTTGAGTGCTGGCAACAAGCCATGAATTCTGAACTAGATGCTCTTGAAAGGAACAAAACTTGGACGTTGGTTAATCTCCCTACCGGTAAGAAGATCATTAGTTGTCGTTGGGTTTACAGGATTAAGCACAAAGCAGATGGTTCTATTGACAAATATAAAGCCCATTTGATGGCAAGAGGTTTTACTCAAACTGAAGGCCTTGATTACGATGAAACTTTTTCTCCAGTTGTTAAAATCACCATTGTGCGTCTCATTCTTGCCATTGTAATGCCCACTTTGTTTTCTGCCCTGATTTTAAGGGCCTATCCTAATCAGATGGGCCTGACACTAGCCCATAGAGTGCCAAAGACCCTAAACAGCCCCAACACCTTCATTTCCTACACTTTTTGGAAATCAGTTTCCCTCATTCTCTCTTAGAGCTACAGCCGTGCTCTACTAAGGTTTAGCCCCAATCTTGGTCCAATAGCTCAAACTCGTTTCCTACTCCATGTAAGTTATTCTCCAGCTCATACCTCTCCCCTCTAATCATATTTTCGCATTTCTAGTTAAGGTTTCATGATAAGCTTGTTTTAAAAATCTGTTTCGCTATTTTCCAGCTCATTAATCCATTATTAAGGTTGTTGTGCTCCACTGTTTGGTGTCAAAGTATTTTACTAGCTCTTTCCAGGTAAGGAAAGCTAGGGTTCCTCGTATTTTGCTGATTGTTTGTCCATTTTTGACTTGCCTCGAGTTTGTATGACTTGTATGCTACTGTGGTTGTATGGAATGCTTCGTTCCGTGTTTTGGGTATGTAAGTGTGGTTGCTGCAGGTACGAACAATCGCGAGAACTGATATTCTCGCCCAAGCGAGCCCGTCTCGCCTAGGCAAGAATAGTAGAGGTTGGCTCAGGTTCCTGCTCTCGCTCTCGCTCAAGCGGAGAGCTTTCGTTTTGAGCGAGGTGTCATCTCGCTCAGGTGAAAGGGGCTCGCCTAAGCGAGAACTCGTGGGAGCCTGATGTGTTTCGATGCAGTTGTAGCTCAGGCGAGAGACCACACTTTGAGCAAATAGTAGTCTCACTCAAGCGAGGGGGTCTCGCCCAAGCGAGAACTCGCAAACCCTATTGTACGTTCTGTTGGCAGTCTTGCCTAAGCGAGGTTCTGCAACTTGAGCGAGAGACCTCTTTCGCTTGAGCGAGGGCCCATGGCTTGAGCGAGACTGGTGCAGGGATTTGCTCTATGATTGTTCTTCTCTCTGTTTTGGTTGATGAGCATTGGCATGATTTGATTACTCTTTTAAAGCATAAATCGGGTGAATATGCATGAGCAAAATGGTTTATGGGTTATAATTGATAATTTTAACATGATTTTGGCATGTGACATGTGTGGGATGGTTGGTTATTAAAGTGACATGGAATTGGTATGAACAATAATTTTATATTGGTTGATGGAACATGATGTTGGTGTAGTCAGGACGTAATTCCACGATAGTTTCGTGGTGGTGCCTCATTGGTCAGGACGTAATTCTATGAATCTCTAGGTGAGATCTCATGGTGGTGCCTCATTGATCAGGACGTAATTCCACGACGGTCGCATGGTGGTGCCTCATGGTTAAGACGTAATTTCATGACTCTTGTTAGTGGGAGTTTATGGTTGTGCCTCATACTTAGGATGTAATTCCACAAAGTTCATGGTGATGCCTCATACTTAGGACATAATTCCACGAAGTTCGTGGTGGTGCCTCATTATATAATTTAGTAAGGATTCAAGGTATGGATTGCATCCTGACACTCTAAATAATCAGTTAGTCTCACGTAGAGCGTACTGACTCAAGTGGTGAGAGTAGTAAGAGGCCTTAGATCTTTTAAGGCTAACCTTGTGAGTGGTAGGGTGAAACCTCTTGGCAATTGGCTCTGCAGAGCAGTAGAGGCCACCACAAGTGCAAGCATCCAGTGAATTTGACTAATTATACGTATCTGGATAAGTCGTGTCATGAGTCTTAGTGTGTTGTTTGCGAGTCATCACATGATTGGTTGAGGTATGTATCTTTGATTATGAAAATGTATGCAATCATATGATAAAATGTTTTTCCTACTCTAGCTTACCCTTTCTACTTGTTGTATGTTCTGTGTGTGTGGTTTTCTCTTTTTGCGATGATCATCAATTCCTTGATGGGAGCAGATGTGAGAATTCCTCATGGTCGTCAAGGTGATGGAGACTTCGCTGCTTAACTTTGGGTTGGATTTTCGCTGTCCAAGTTTCTTTTAGGGTTGTAGCCAATGTATTGTTTGCCTCTTGGAAAATTATTTTGAATACTGTTGATCCTTGTACTCCGTTTTGCATTGACATTGTGGTGTGTCTCAGTATTTTATGTTTAGTACCTTGGTTATTTGTAAGGAGTGACATAATACTCCATGACTTCGCCTCTTATAGTATTATGTGTGGCATTTCATTTAATTAAGGTTATTATTTAAATGGGGTCTTACAACAATTATTGCTGCCAATCAATGGTTTCTTCATCAACTAGACGTAGACAATGCTTTCCTTCATGGTGATTTAACTAAAGAAATCTATATGAAGCTTCCTCTTGGTCTGTGTCCTTCTAATCCCAATCTTGTTTGCAAGCTTAAGAAATCTCTTTACGGATTAAAATAGGCCAACAGGAATTGGAATCATAAGCTAACATCTGAGTTACTGTCTCTCGGGTATATACAAAGTTCATCTGATCATTCGTTGTTTATCAAGCATTCTCCTTCTTCTATCACCATTATTTTGGTTTATGTTGATGATATCCTGTTATCTAAAAATAATTTCTCTAAAATCACCACTTTTAAGAATCATCTCCACAGTAAATTTCGCATTAAAAACCTTGGAGATCTCAAATATTTTCTGGGTTTTGAATTTGCTAGATCTAAAGTTGGGATATCTATAAATCAAAGAAAATATTGTCTTGAATTAATTTCTGAAGCTGGTATGTTAGGGAGTAAACCAGCCACAACACCATCTGACCCCTCTATAAAATTGCATGTTGATGAAGGAACTCTCCTCACAAATCCTTCTTCTTACTGTCATTTGATTGGGAGGTTAATATACCTTGCCAATACAAGGCCTGGCATTGCTTTTTTCGTCCAGTAACTTAGCCAATTGGTGTCTACTCCACGTCAACCCCATATGCAACAAGCCATGAAAGTTGTTAGATAATTGAAGAATGCTCCTGGTTCTGGATTATTATATACTGTTGATAATTCTTTTAGAGTTCATGCGTACTCTGACTCTGACTGGTCTACTTGTGCTACCTCTAGAAGATCTGTATCTGGTTTCTGTATTTTCCTTGGATTTGCCCTTGTCTCTTGGAAATCAAAGAAACAAACCACCGCTTCTAAGTCCTCATTTGAAGCTGAATACAGGTCTTTAGCCTCTTTGACCTGTGAACTCCAATGGTTGCACTACCTTTTCAACGATCTACATATCCCTTGTTCTACTCCCTACTCAGTCTATTGTGACAATAGTTCTGCTATCCACATTGCCAAGAATCCAACCTTTCATGAAGGAACCAAACATATAGACATAAATTGCCATGTTACTAGACAAAAGATTCAAGATGGTCTCATTAAACTCCTTCATGTGTCGTCTGCCAATCAAGTTGCTAATGTTTTTACAAAGTCCCTCTATCCTTCTTCTTTTAATTCTAGTGTATCCAAGCTGAACATGCATAATATTCATGTTCACCTTGAGGGAGGGTGATAGAGAGATAACAGATCTCGTCTTCTATTACTTTTCAGTTAGTTTAGATACTGTTATTTAAGTTCCCGTTTTCTGTTTTTTCCTTCTCTTTGTATATATACCTTGTACCTTCCGCTACTGTAACACACTCTATATTCTTCTCTATTCAATAATAATGAGAAGCTTTGTCTCGAGCATTTTGACAAACATTGTCATCATCTTTTTTTTAAGCGATGGTTAATGGAGAATGGTGTGAGAAGAAAAAATATAACACATTCCTTAAATTGAATTGCGCTTGCAAGCAAAGTCTGCACCTTTTGTGCTAAAATTTTTCCAATTGTTGTTATTATTAAACCCCAATCCAACAATTAACCAAAATCCTGCACGTATTCTTCATCCTGCCACGTATGTCTCACTCTTTTCTTCCTCTCCTTTATACCTCTTCATGCAGATCATATATTAAAGTTACTATAAAGCATCATGAAAGAAAACAACAACAATTATATAACAGCATATCTAATTGCAAAAGCAATAAATTGGAATGAAAAGAAAAAGAGAAATTAATACCTTGAAGACTTAATGACTGGCTTCATAGAAAGATGAAATTATTATTATCAAACCTAATCAACGTTTAAAAAAAGTAAAAACAAATAAAAAGAAATCCAAAATTTATATAAGTAACTGTCCATCATATAGCCCCAATTAAAATCCTTTAATTTTTTTTTGGTTAATACAAATATTACTAAGAGTGAATTAAAAAAATTGAATTATATACACACACACACATATATATATATATATATATATATATACTACTAAAAATACTCATATTACATGAGAATTTTCTTGCAAATTTGTTAAAAAAAATTACAAAAAAAAAACTTTTTTTTGCTATTTTTTCTAAGAATTTTAATTGGCAAGTAATTCTTTCGTGGGTAATTATTTCCTACAAAATTATAAAATTCGCAAATATTTCCTACAAAATTTGTTGCAAAAATTGTTTTATACAAAATATTTTGCAAAAATTTGGCAGCAATTTCCTGTAATTTTTTTCATAACATAATTTATAAGTATTTCATAGAAAAGAAATTTCAAAAAAAAAAATTGGCCGAAAATATGCGTTTTTTTAGTAGTGATATAAAATTAACATGATAATATATAATTATACTTATTAATTGAATTTAATAAATATATATATATATATATATATATATATATATATATTTAACATGATAATTGTAACGTCCCATTTAATTAATAATCCTAATTAAAGGAAGTGTCACATAGAATAATATAGTAGCGCGGTCCTGGAGTATAAACACTACTCCTTACAATATTCCAAGAGCAACCAAAATATAAATTTAGGCACACCATGATGCTAGAACCGAATACAGGGGCCATAGCCCTAAAAGAAGACTAATATCCATCCCAGAGATGCTAAGCAGTGAAATCACCGTTTCCCTGTTGACCACGGGGAGTCCTCGCATATGCTCACATCAACAGGTTGATGATCATCGCAAAGGAGACAACCACACCCATAACAATCAAACAAGCAACAGGGTAAGCTAGAGCAAAAAACAATTTATCATACACTCACATACAAACTTATAATTCAAGATGCATAAGCCAATCAAGCAGGTTATGACTTGCAAACAATATACTAAGACTCAGACACGACTCATCCGGATACATATAATTAGTCGAATTCAGAAGATGCTTGCACTTGTGGTGGACTTGCCCACTCTACTGAGCTGCTCTATCGAGCTAAATGTTACAATGTTTCATCCCCCACACACAAGGTTAGCCCTTAATGAGTTTCAGGCCTCCTGCTACTCTCACCACTAGAGTCAGTACGCTCTATGTGAGACTAACTAACTATTTAGAGTGTCAGGATGCAACCTTACCTTGAGTCCTTACTAAATTATATAGATGGGGCACCACCATGAACTCCCACTAACAGGGGTCATGGAATTACGTCCCGACCAACTGAGGCACCACCATGAGGTCTCACCTAGAGACTCATGGAATTATGTCATAACCAATGAGGCACCACAACGAAATTATCATGGAATTACGTCCTAACCACATACAAATCATGTTTCGGAAACCAAATAGGTATTTATCATGCATACCAATCTCATGCCAAACTTTATAACCAACCTTCATTCATATTCCATATCAAATCCATGCCAAACTCATCATATTCAATCCATGAACCAATTCCATACATGCACAATATTCATTTCATGCCTTTAACATATTAATTCATCCAAACATGTGGCAAACATACAAAGACAAAGGAGAAATAGAACCTGGTGCATTCTCACCAGTTTCTCGCTCAAGCAGAAAGGTCTCGCTCAAGCGAGCTCCCTTCGCCTAGGCGAGAGCTCAAAGAGGGAACAGTGGTGTTTCACGTTCTCTAGCTTAGGCGAGACCCCGTCGCCTGAGCGAGATGACTTCTCGCTCAAGACTAGAGCTCGTCGCCTGAGCGACAGCTTGCGCAACACCAAGGAGGGTTTCCTGATACTCTCGCTTAGGCGAGCACCACTCGCTTGGGCAAGATTATCAGATTCACTCCACTATTCGCATAGGCCAACATACAGATTTGTCCAGAACAATTTCAAAATACATATTCAGCTTATTCCAAGCATCATTCAATCATCACAGGCACGAAATAAAGTTGCAAGACCAATAATATATAAAGAAAACACGAAGGCAGTAAGAGACCTAGCTTCCCTTACATGGAAAGAGCTAGCAAACTACTTTGACACCTAAGCCCACAACCACAGCAGCTCCAAGAGCATATTGAAGAGCCGGAAATAGTGGCACAGAAGGAAGATTGGATTTACTACGATGAGCCCCAACATAAACCACGAAAATAACTTAGAAAGGGGGGTTATGGTTCAAGAACTAACTTACGTGAAGGGAGAACGAAGTTGATCTAGCTTGAATGGGACGGAGGGACAAACCCTAACAGAGGTTCTATTTTAGGGAAAAGGGAGAGGAGTGAGTGTTGTTTTTGCAAAGTGAAGACAAATTGTAAGGGTTTGGCTGACTTAGGGGCTTTGGACACCCCATGGGCCACAGCCCATAGGCCCATTAGATTGGGCAGCCCTTATACATTAGGGTATAGAATATAAGTGGGCCTTACAATAATATATAATTATATTTTTAGGGTTATTAGTAATTATAAATTGGGTCATGATTTACCTTCTTTGTCCATTTCTTTCTACTATACTTGTTCAGGCATTAATCCTGCATACCTGGTGTTAATTCTTATGATGATTTTCTTATGCTTGAAGATAGTATATTGTTGGTGATTTGTTAAGTTATGGGTTCACTAATTTCTCTTTTGGTTTTTTTATAAGCATTTATCAACTTCGAATTTCGATTTTTTTGATATATGATGAGTCCATCTCCTAGCTTGGAGTCCTAGAAGAGATGATGAAGACTCCATGGATGAGAAGGGGTGTGCGAAAGCAAGAGAAGATGAGGTTAAGATGAATGTTTGGTTTGGCTATAGTGAAGGATCCTTGAGAGAGATGAGGCCAACTCCTAAGGAAAGAGACTAGAGTATACTAGAGAGAAGTTTACTCTAAGGTGAGCTTAAACTAAAGGCATGTGCACACAAATGAGCAACATTTCATTACTCAAATTCAAGCTACATTTCATAAGGTAAGCTCCTGTATTTATTGGAGAAAAGGAGAGTTAGGTGTCTCTAAAAAGTGGAGGGAAATTCTAGTCTAGAAGGTTGATTTTTATAACCAAAAGGGAGCATGTGAAAGGTGTGACTTGTCACTTAAGAAGGTCACACACTCATTGCATATAGGCATACAAAGGAAGGCTTGGTGAACAACCTAAGTGCATGAAGGATCTATAATCCTTTGGTTGGTGCGCGCTCCACAAGGCCTAAAGTAAAGGTCCAACATCCTTCTAATACCTAAAATTCCTCCAAGGCCCATTACATGGCCCCAAGAAAACCTTCTTCTACTAGACCTAGAATACAAAGTCCAACATTAAATCCTATGCTAATATTGACAAAGGTAGAGACTTAGGCTAGGTCTTCAAATCCTCCTTAGCACAACTAAACTTCAACTTGGGCCTAGCATGCTCAAAGGAGGCCCAATATTCTTATATCCTCCTAGCCATAGCTCTAGTTTTAGGTCCCTTGTCTAGAGATATCTCATCATTCCCTCCATCTTTAGAAGGATTTGTCCTCAAATCTGAAGTTTTTGCCTCATTATTTGTATCACCTGCAAAAGGTATTAAGTCAACAACATGAAAGGTGGCACTAAATTTATATTGCTTAGACAACTCTAGCCTATAAGCATTATTATTGACTCTTTTTAGCACCTTAAAGGGAGCATCACCATGGGGACTAAGTTTAGACTTTTTTTTCTTAGGAAATCTATCTTCAAATTCTTTCAAAAGATTTTCTAACTTAGGAGATAGCTTCTTGTGCTCTAGAGAAGTGGTAGTGCATGTAAGTTTTCCTTTACACAACAAGAGGTATGAAGGTTGTTCAACTAGGAGAAATCTTTTCAAAAGTTTATGATTCAAAATGTTCTCCTTATGAATGACCTTGGGAGAATGAACACTAAGCTCATCCACCTCATTTTCATCCTTATTTATTTTTAGGAGAGATTGAGGACTTTTTTTATCCTCTTTTTCCATATTTGAACTTGATTCTCTACCACTTGAGATGGTGATAAAGGATGAAGAAAAAATTTGTTCTCCTAGTGGGTGAAGGTAATTTCTTGCTTAAGACCCTTATGCATGTTTTTCTTATAAAACGGCCAAGGTCTACCCAACAAAACATGACAAGCTTCCATAGGTACTACATCACATAACACACTATTTTCATACTTCCTTATGGAAAGCTTGACTTTCACTTGATGTTTGATTGACAAATCCCCACTTTCATTTAGTCAATGTAATTTGTAAGGTTTGGGATGAGGAATGACAGTCAAAGCCAACTTGTCAACTAACCTAGTTCTATAATAGTTGTAACACAAACCACTATCAACAATAAGAGAATAAGTATTTTCTAAAATTTTACATTTTGTACGAAAGATGTTCTCTGTAATGTGTTGGCTCTTATGGACTAAGTTGATTGTTGAGGATCCTTTTAATCATAAGAAGGTCCCCATCACAAGGGTAAACATCTTCATTAGATTAACTAGACTCCTCACTAGAAGTCTAACTCTCACTCCCCTATCTCATCTTGGCTACTATAATGATCAACAACCCTAAGAATCATGGTTTTCTTAGTGGGGCATTGAGAAGCTATGTGACCTCTACCAAGACATTTGAAACACTTAATATCACTAGTGCGAGTGTCTGTAGTTGTGCCTTCCTTTGGTTTCTCCTTTTTATTCTCTTTCAAATTTTTATAGGGTTCTTCTTTCACTAGTTTACCCTCCCTCTTGAAATCTTTCTTGATAAGAGCTAGAGTAGTCATTCCAAAAACTTTTTTCTCAAGATTTGTTGCTCTACCTTTATACAAAGTTGAACCAAGTCATTTAGATCTTGGTAGGGCAACAATTCTACTCTAGCTCTTATCAGAAGATTTAAGCCACTAAGGAACCTTACGATGGTTGTATCCTCAGACTCCTTAATCCCAACCCTCATCATACACTACTCCATCTTTTTTTAATACTTTTCAACTCTCATTTTGTTTTGATGGAGTCTTTGAAGCTTATCCATAAGATTTATATGATAATAGGAGGGAATGTGCCTCCTCCTAAAGGCTTCACTAAGGTCATTCCAATATAGGATTGGAGAATTATGATTGATTCTCCTCTCCCATTCTAGGGTAGTGCACCAATACATAGCATTACCTTGGAAGCTAAGGGTGTCTAAAGCTACTCTCCTCTCCTCATTTATTTGATGCAAGCAAAAAGTTGTTCAACCTTCATTTCCCAACCTAGATAAACTTCAACATTATATTTTCCATAAAAGTGAGGTCTAATTTAATGGTTCTCGGTTTCGTATGCTCTCTTCTTTCTCTTCTTAGTGGAGGACGAGGTTGGTAAAAGTTATCTACTAATCTATTATCTTCTTCTTCATAGTGTGTGACTAGTGTAGGAGTTTTGGAGTAATTTTAGTGACTTCTACTCCTCATTCTTTCTTGTAACTTCTCCATGTCTTTTGTTCCTCTCCTTTCCACCTCTAAGATTGCATAATATCTATCTCTTTATTTTCTATAGCATACATTTCTTCTTCTTTGCAACATTTTAGTGCTTTAAGTTTTAATGTGAGTTGTTTTAAATTATTTTCCTCATCACTTGAAGAACTACCACTTTGGAAAGAAGAATGAGGAGACATTTCTCTTTTAAAGAAATTTTAAAGAAAAAGTATATAGCAAAATGCTTTAGTTCTCCTCTAGGAAAGAGAGGTGAATCACTTGGATTGTTTATGTATCAAGTTTTTCCTAGTCAAGGGAACGTGAGGCTTTTGCACAAAACTTCTTAAGTGAAATTAGATCAAAGACTAATAAGACACACTTTAAACTATAAAGCAAGAAACAAAGTAAGAAATAAAAGACTATATTTGGCCTAATGGTCGAATTATAAGGCACTTAGAACCTTCAAAACTCCACCAACTATAAGCGATGTATTATAGTAAAAAATAGAGGTTCTAATTAGGAAATGGCATTGAGTACCAAAGACTCCCCCTAAGACACAGAATTAAGTCATGAAAACAAAGAAGAAAGCATTACAATTTTACAAATCAATTGAAATACAATCAAAGTTCACAAAATGTAAAGCTTTGCAAGTAGGTCCTCTTTTTGGCTCGGTTTTGTCCACACACAAGTGTATCACTCCTGCACTTCCTCTTGTTGGATTCACCAAAGAGGATTCTCCTTCAAGACTAGGTACTCCACCTCTTAGGATGCTACCTTAGGAAAGTTAGATCACCTCCAAAAAGGAACAATACACCAAGTATGATAGCCAAACCAAAGAGGCCAAGAAAGTAAAGCAAGAAAAGCACAAAATTAACAATGCTAAACTCAAATAAGAAGAAATCGAGACATACTCAAAATTAACAATCACTACCACACAATGCTCATCATATAAACTTCAAATGAAACAAGAAGCAAGTAGTATAATAGAAACTTAAGGAATCAGAATAAAGAGTAAGAATGTGAATCAAACATAATAGAAACTTAACTCTAAAAAACTTGTCAAGAACTAAACAACAAGCATGAACAAAAAACATAAAATGAAAAGCACTCAAAGGTACACAAAAACCGAATTGAATTAGGTGGTTTTTTAAGTGATTTTAAGCAAGCACAAGAAAAATTCCCATTGGACATTAAGATAACTAAGTTATCTAGATCTGAAGGTTCATTTTCAAGGCTCCAAGTGAGAAGAGAATGTTCATTTAACAGCAAAATACTGCATCATAATTCTGAACAGAAACGTAAATCACCAATTCAAAGAAATAACACAAATTCAAGACAAAATTAAAAGGGTAAATAAGGAAGTGATAACATATATGGACTAAACATGACTCTAGACACAACATATAGATCTCAAAATTAAAATTGAATCAAATATGAAACACTTTAACCAAACAAAATGAAGAACATACTAAATAAAATAGAAAATGCTCCCGGAAATCAAAAAATGGAACGCCTAAAGCACACTTGGATGGTTCAAGATGGAGCAAATGAGTTGAACCAATATAAGGAAACCATATATCACCATTGCAATCGATAAAACAGCAAAACAATCAAGAAATATAGAAGAGACAACTCAAAATTGAAGAAGAAAAGTAGAAGATGAACTTATTTGTTGAAGTTTCTTCAGCAAAGGCTAATGATACCACATAATGAGTCCATCTCCTAGCTTAGAGTCCTTCAAAAGATGATGAAGACTCCATGGATGAGAGAAGGTCTACGGAAGCAAGAGAAGATGAAGTTAACATGAAGGTTTGGTTTGGATAGAGTGTAAGATCCTTGAGAGAGGTGAGGCCAACTCCTAAGAAAAATGACTAAAGTAGACTAGAGAGAAGTTTACTCTAAGGTGAGCTCAAACTAGAGACATGGGCACACAAATGGGCAGCATTTACTTACTAAATTCAAGCTACATTTCATGAGGTAAGCTCCTCTATTTATAGGAGAAAAGGAGAGTTAGGTGTCTCCAAAAAGGGGAGGGTAATTCTAGTTTAGAAGGTTGAATTTTGGAGCCAAAAGGGAGCACGTGGAAGGTGTGACTTGCCACCTAAGCAAGTCACACACTCATTGCACATAGGTGCATAAAAGAGAACAACCTAGGCGCATGAAGGATCTAGAATCCTTGGATTGGTGCATGATTGAGGTCGTATCTGAACAAATAAATAATTTAAATATAATACTTAGGAGCTAACCCAAGTCGTTTTCTAGTTCCAATGTTCTTAATCAAAGGTTCTAGTCTAAACACAACATAGCGGGGGTTTGGCAGATGCAACAAATAACAAACAATTCAATAAAACAATGATTAAAAGGTATTGAATCTTTGATTCAAATGTAGTTCCACCTATCACAAATTACCAATTTAATTACTTTGTCCAAGTAACTCGCACGACACCCGAATTTAAACCACTAAGAGAATATTAACAAAAGTTCATTATGCAATTAAGCAAAACACACATCATTTAATCACACCCATTGATTAAGCATATGTGAGAACGTCTAGAAAAAGTAACTCGGAAACATTAAGCATGATTCAAGCCTCGTTCAATGCAAGAATAATGCCCTAACATTAAGCGTGCCCAAAATTTGTATTCAACAATAAAGCACCGATTAAAATGATGAAGAGCAACAAAAACAGTGGAAAACATGAACAAATCATTAAGGTTTAATTATATTCTCATCAAAGAATCAATACTCAGAATTTAGCTAGCCAAGGAAATGAACTTGCAATATAGAGATAAATAAAAATATATCATACAAATGGAGAGAAGAGAAGAAGAAGACGAAGAGCCAGTGCAGAAAAGTGGACGAAGAACAGAAATTTTCCCAAAAGTAGATAAGAGATTTGAATATCCACAAACATAAGTGAATAATGAAGAAGCATTAAGACAACATATATATATATATATATGTGTGTGTGTGTGTGTGTGTGTATGTGTGTGGGAGGGGGTGGGTGGGTGGTTTTGTTTGTGTACTTAGAAACATATTATAGGTGTAGAAGATGATGATCTAAAGTGGATAATGTTATTTAAATTTAAAAGCAAGCAAAATGCATATTCAAGTACAATGAAGATGTAATTGGTCGATGGAAAGAAGGAAGCTATAGTGAATGTTATAGTTGTTTGTTTAGCATGTTGGAAACTAAAGGCTGAATATATGTTAGCTAGAAATCCCAATGTTGAAGTGAGAAAATATTTTCATGGAATTTAGAAACTACTTGCCTCTATGATGAAGGAATGTTTCCAAATATGGCATATCATTCATAGATTGATGAGAAGAGGATGAGAGAATTATACCTTAGTCTTTTCTTGGTAAGCCAACTTTTTAGGACGAAAATTTTTGTTATTGGTAGAGAATTGTAAACTCCACTCCCCCCCACCTCCCCTTCACAATTATTTTTCTTTTCTTCCTTTTCTCTCTCCCTCTCTCTCTCTTATGTGTAAGTAATGAAATGGTAGTTTAAGCTAAGAAGAGGGGCGGGGGGGGGGGGGGGGGGGGGGGAATTGGTTATATTAAATTTTTCGAAAGCTTAAAATCCATTTTCTTTGAATCAATTAGACCATAAAATCAAAATGCAAGGGTTATAGGATAATACATTTTCAACTGATTAAAAATAAAAATAACATGTTAATCTATTCATACACTATGAATCAACAGATTAAAATATGAAATCGACTAAAATACTAGGAAATTATGCAGAATGCAGAATTCGCGAATCTCACTCAAACAACGGAAACAATGCAAACTAAACAAAGATTGATTTGCTTGATTTTCTTGATATTTTATAGGTGAAGAAGATGAGGAAAGAGAATTGCACAATTATTTTTATATTGGTTCACTCAATCATAGAGCTACATCCAGTTTACCAGGACAACCTGAGCCATGTTTCCATTATTATTAAAAGTTTTACAAAACTCACACCAAGATTACACTTTTGAACAATAGAAACACCAAGAATTTTGAATCACACAAAAATATCAACTAAATCATTGTAAGAAACACACTTACAGGCCTGGAACCACCCCAGGAACACAACCAAAAGCATAAGAACTACAAGACCTGATGGTGGCTCTCCCTAGCCAACCAAACACGAGTTCTTCAAGCTCTAACCAAGCCAAAATGCCTCCAAGATCAACCAAGATCTTCAATCTACCACTTGCAGTTGTGTGATTTAGAGAGAGAGTTTTCTAGAGATGAATGACTATTTTTCGTGCTCAATAACTCAAAATCATACCTCAACTCTCTGAAAACCAACTTATATAGTTTGGTCTTAAGTGAATTCAACAGGTTGTCCGTACAATCTATTGATTTCACTTGGCTTAAGTGAAATCAATCGATTGAAAAAAAAAGTCAACTGATTGAATACATTCATATCAAAAACTATATACAACAAGCCTTTTAACATATTGAAAAGGACACACTAAGACCAAAAAGACTTTTAACCAATCTTGTATAGCCTACGAATAAAGTACAACATGTAAACATCACATTATTCACTTTATTTCCATATTTAACACAACAAAAACATGATCAATCTTCATCAACCTCATGTGATATCATGCACTTTGCTTCATTAAATCCTTGCACCAAGGTTGCTTGTGCTAACATCATGCGCCTCCATCACTTATCACACCTCCTTTCTATCTCCATTTTGCACCTTCAATTTCTCATTCTTTTCAAAATTAAATTGCACAACGACGAAATTGAGGAGTAAAGGAAACCTTTGGACCAATCGATTTAATCTTTTGAGTAAGTACACTTTCTACCTGTTTTTCATTAAAGTAATTTGCTTATCCCTTACATATGGTTTTCCTTCAACTACATGTGGATTTTCTACACTTTATATGGATCACCATTTGTTTATGGTCATGAAATCGTGCTTTAATTATTAATCGTGTTTTTATTTATGTAGAAAAAGCAATTATATATTTTGAAGTTGTGTAGGAGAAAAACAGTGCTAGGAATCTTCCTTAAGGTAAGGGAAGCTAATTATTTGAGATTTTAGATGAAATTATTTACAACCTAAAATTGTATTTTTAAACTGTAGTTATGATTAATATAGTGTATTGTAGGTTCCTCTATTTTACTAGAATAAATTGCTAGAGAAATGTCTAAATGTTAACCTTGTGAAATTTGTCAATGGATGAATGGAAATTTTGTTCCTTTATTAGTATTGAGTAACACAAAAATGTAAAGTAGAAATGGTAATGAAAGGGTGGGTTATTATTGGATTTTTTTTAAACATATTAGAATTGAGTATATTTGATCAAATTAGATTTCTAGATGTTAAATGTGTAATGAAATAATAAACTTTTTTGTGTTATGACTTGTTAAGAAAATTTATAATGAAATTTTATGAATTTGTTGATGGATATAATTTAGTATATAATATTTCGTGTGAAGGAAAGCATTTAAATTATATTGTCATTGAACCTAGGCTACGATATATTGATAGTAGTGTTGCTGTGTTGGTGGAACTTGGAAAGATTGAAAATGTTGGGATTGATAAGTTGTTTTGTGCATTGATATTGTTAAGGTCATGAAGTCTGTAAGACAATGATTAGAGGAATTATAGTTTAAAAAGCTAAAGAATGAATGTGATTTTGGTGACCTTATTGATTACATTGAATGTTGTTGATATAGTACTTTAATTGCACTTATAACAATCATTTGCTCGAATGTAATAGCCTAAAAAGATTAGGACATGAAAAATTTTAAGTATATTTTTGCTAGTATATAAAAGTTATTAAAGTGATGAAAGTTGTTATTTTATGACTCGTGTAAATTGATTTTAATTGTTAGAAGAGGTTGAGAAGCATCCTAAGTTAGATGAATATCTTAAATTTCATTAAATTGAGTTTTTTCAATTACCGCCGAGTGTTAAACCAGCACTGTTAGGCATCTTCACGACAATTGTTAATAGAGTGTTCCAGGAACCTCACCATCGGGCGACACTTAAGTATCATTAGGCGTAATGCTGATAGTGAGCGATGGTTATTTAGTGTTAGGCAGTAGTTCTATGAAAAGTTTTCGTATTAGAAGTGCTTTATAAATTGTTATATAGTTCTTTTTTACCTTTCACAATTTGTAATGGTGATTGTATTTAGTTATGCTTGTTAATGTAGCAATGTTTGTGAAAATTTGTGGTATGAGTAGTTAAATTAGTTATCTCCATAGGGAGAAAGGAGGAAGACTATGTTAAAGATTGATTGTATACCAAATATTTGTTTGGATAATCTTATGATATGTTATTATTGTTTTTATATTATGTTTCTTTTTTGTGTTTGTTTGATTTCTCTTTTGCAATGATGTATATTACTATGTGAGCAGTAGTAAGAACATATGGTGATATTAGCACAAGAGTCGGAAATGGTTAATGAAAACTTAGAGTAGCGATAGATTAAATAATGAAGTTTGTTATCTTTCTTTGTAGAACTTTCTTATTTATAGTACTTATCTTTTGAATATATATATATATATATATATATATATATATATATATATATATATATATATATATATATATATATATGATTAGAAATAAGAATGTGAAATTAAAACCAATTATTAAAAGATTACAACTATTGTGTTGGATTTATTTTATTTTATGCAAACCTTTTTTTAATTAATTTTTCATTAGCTCTTGAAATTTTGTTTGTTTTGTTAATTTTCATAATTTTATTCTCTCACATATTACAAATTGATTTAGTCATTTGAAATATTTATAATTTTCACTATATATACTACAAAATCTTTATCACAATTGCTTCATGGTCTTTTGAAAACACTATATTGTATTTTATTGTATTTTTAATCATCATTACACTTAGAGATGACAAATAAACTCGTCTCCATGTGTATTTTCCGAACTCGTTCCCATTTTGACGGAAAATCCCCACATTGACTGGGTATGGGTATGGGTATGGGTATGAGTATGGGAAATCTTTGACTTTTTCAATTGGGTATGGGATGGGTATGAGGATGTACATATCCCCGCCATAATACTCATCCCTGCCAGGGGCGACTCAACGGTTTAGGAGGCCTAAAGTAAACTTAAAAAATGAGGCATTTTGTTTAAAATTTATTTTTTGATTTTTTTATACAAAATTATTTATTAAATTTTCATAATTAATTTCATTTAACATTTATTTCACAAAAGATAATAGGACTAATCTGTTTAATCTTTATTGAGATATTGTTCGTCTTAAATAAGTTTGTATTATCTTTAACTTTGAGAATCTTCTTTTGACCGAAACAACTTACACTATAATTATTAACATTATTCTATAAGTTATATATGCATTTGGAAAATAATTTATTCTTTTTATATAATTAAGAATGTCAATTGGTTTATCATTTTCCAAACCTATAATTTTTCTTAAGATATTTAATTATGAAATTAAATCAAATTCATTAATATCTAACAAATTATCATTTTTTAAATATTTTTCAAGGTTTAAGCATTTTTCTTTCAAAAATGAAATATCTACACACCATAATACACAAGACATTTGCTATTTTTTGTTCATAGCTCATTTTTGTTATGCAATTAAAGTCTCAATTCTTCTTTTCTTTTGAATTCTTGAATAGCCTGATTCAAATTTTCTAGTTGACATATCTATATATTTTTATATGTAATAAAAAATGATAATATATAAAAACTACTAAAGATAAATATATAAAACGAATGAATTAAAACAATAAAATATGGTTCTGGTTGTCAAGAAAATAAACTCGATAGTAGTCTTGTAATATCTTGAAGTCTTAAGTCTCTTTTTCATTCTTAAGTCTCAAGTTTTTCACAAACTTGCAAAGTTTTTTATTTTAAGATTAATCATTAATAAAAATAATTAAAAGAATATCGCTCTTCTAAACTCGATAGTAAGTCATTTTTTCCCTAAACTTGAATTGTCTTTCTACAGAAAACTCAATTTTGAATTATGCTTCAATTAATCAATTATCCACCAATAGACTAAACCATAATTCAACTAATAATTTTGTTAAAAAATTCAGTTTCTCCTCAAGATATATGCAAAAATAAAATAAAATTGTAAATCTAAAAGTACCGAAAAATAAAACTAGGCAAAAGAAACACATTTCTAATTCTAATACAAATCCAAAACAGAATAAAAATAATAACAACACAAATAGAAAGAAAACACATACTAACCAAAAATGAGGATGAAAAAATTGGTACACACGGACAACATGAGATTCAAGAGATTTAAAGGATGCAATCTGCCAATACTCTAGAAAACAAACTATTAGAAGAAAATAAAATAAAGAGAGGTAAGAGAAGTCATAGAGAGACAAAAGAAGAAAATAGAATCCATATTGATTATAAAAGAATAAAGATAGTTAATCGCTATTTTTCTTGTAAACAAAATTATAATTTACTAAAAATATTTTTTAACTCAGTACTTGTCATTTTTACTGCTAATAAAAATTAACATACACTAATAATAATTTAATTAAATTTTATTTCCACACATAAACTTATAATTAATTTAATAGAGCTATATTAGTAATAAAATATTTTTTGAGGCCTTTTTCATCTTAAATATACTTTTATAATTAGTTTAATAGACGTTTATTAATTAATACTAAAAAAAATTAAGGCTTTTTTTTCTTAAACATAATTTAATAATTAATTTAATAAAAAAATATTAGTAGTAAACAAAATCTTTTTTTAGGCCTTATTAACCTTGAGGCCTAAAGCGTATGCTTAACTCGCTTTATCCTTGAGCTAGTCCTAATGCCCTCCATATCTCCACACCATTTAAACTATAAAAATATTCACAATTAATTAAGTAACCATATATATATATATATATATATATATATATATATATATATATATATATATATATATATATATATATATATATATATATATATATATATATATATATATATATATATATACTTCTTATTTTTTATTTCTTCTAATTATTTGGTTTGTCATAAAACTCATTCGCATCTCCAATATATTTTTCATCTTATCATAACCTTTATGTAATTATGTTAAAATGATGTATGTCAATTAAAAAAAAAACTTATGTCTCACATTTGAATATTTCTATTATTTTTTAATATTCTATTTATTATATATTTTTATTTCACATTAGAATGTTTAATTCTCTCAATTTAAGTGTTTAATAGCATAAAACTTTCATTTACTAGGTAATATAAAAAAATATTATTTACTTATTATTATTCATTTTTGTTTCATTTGAAAAAAAATTTTGTTTCGCTAAAACAATTTTCGTTATTTCTCAACCATCAAGTATATATGTTGATATTTGAAAAGTTTGCTTAGATATCTAAGGTATTTTTCATCTTATCATACTTTTAATTATACATTTATTTTTCTTTGTGCAATTTCTTTCATTAGTCTCTCAAATTATTTCTAAGACACACATTTGTTAATTTTTTAATATTTTTATTTGTTTTTTATTTTCATCGTGTAGAATATTATTTCAATATATTTTTTCTAATTATTTTTTATTTCAAACTCATTATCAATTATACTATAATTTTTCACTATAATTCTATAAATAACTTTTATTTACTACAATATAAAAATTTAATGTAATTGCCATGAATATTTTTTTTATCACCATGCAATATATATTGGAGTTCAAAAGATAAAATATTTATGTCAAAAATTTTATTATTATGTTTATTATTTGTTTTTTGTATCATTTTGATCAAGTGATGTATTATAACTTTTATTAGTTTATAAAAAAGAGATTCATTAGAATTTAAAAAATTGAAGTAAACAAACATTTAAAATATATTTTTATTTGAATATTTTTTTTTGTTTTTATATATTTTAAAAATATTTTTAAATTTTATCAACTTGGTTTCATTAATGTTTGCAAATTTAATAAATGTTTTGGTTCTCATGAAATTTTATTTGGTATTCTAATCTAAAATGTAAACAATTATAATTTATTTCAAAGTATTTGATATCGAATAAACAATTCTCCTCCTAATATTTAATATTTGATAATATTATGTTTTTTTACCGTAATTTTTTATTATTTTATAAAAATTAATTAAAATTAATATTGAAGTAGTAAGAAAACGAGTACGGGTATGAGTTCGAGATTATATCTGTTATCGAGTAGAGATGGGAATGAGACAAAAGTTTGATACCCGTTGAATTATGAGAATGAGGATGAATTATTTCCACGGAAATAGGTATGGAATAGCGAAACTCGTTCATGTCCCGCCTCGTTACCATCTAGAGATGGCAAATAAACTCGTCTCCATGGGTATTGCCCGAACTCGTCCATGTTTTGATGGGGAATCCCCGCATTGACTGGGTATGGGTATGGGTATAGGGAATCTCTGATTTTTTCAATTGGGTATGGGGATGAGGATGTACATATCTCCGTCATAATACCCATCCCGGTCATATCTTCATCCTGATTTAAATTATTACAATATTCACAATTAATTAAGTAACCATATATATATATATAAATACTTTCTATTTTTTATTTCTTCTAATTATTTGGTTTGTCATGAAACTCATTCATATCTCCAATATATTTTTTATCTTATCATAACTTTTATCTAATTATGTTAAAATGATGTATGTCAATTAAAAAAAAAATTATGTCCAACATTTGAATATTTCTATTATTTTTTAATATTATTATTTATTGTATATTTTCCTTTCACATGAGAATGTTTAATACTCTCAATTTAAATGTTTAATAGCATAAACCTTTCATTTGTAGGTAATATTAAAACAATTCTTTACTTATTATTATTAATTTTTATTTCATTTGAAGAGCTTTTTTGTTTTACTAAAACATTTTTTGTTATTTCTCAACCATTGAGTATATATGTTGATATTTGAAAAGTTTTTTTAGATCTTTAAGATATTTTTCATCTTATCATACCCTTAATTATACATTTGTTTTCTTTTGTGCGATTCTTCCAATAGTCTCCAAATTGTTTATAAGACACACATTTGTTAATTTTTTAATATTTTTATTTTTTTTGTTTATTTTTATCATGTAGAATACTATTTCGATAAATTTTATGTAATTATTTTTTATTTTCTAACTCATTACAATCATACTTTAATTTTTCACTATAATTGTATAAATAATTTTTATTTACTATAATATAAAAATTTAATATAATTGTCATGAATATTTTTTTTATCACCATTCAACATATATCAGAGTTTAAAAGATACAAGATCTATGTTAAAATTTTATTATTATATTTATTATTTGTTCTTTGCGTCATTTTGATCAAGTGATATATTATAATTTTTGTTAGTGTATAGAAAAGAGATTCATTATAATTTAAAAAATTGAAGTAAACAAACATTTAAAATATATTTTAATTTGAATATCTTTTCCTTTTATATTTTTTTAAAAATATTTTTAAATTTTATCAACTAGGTTTCACTAATGTTTACAAATTTAATAAATGTTTTGGTTGTCATGAAATTTTATTTTGTATTCTAATCTAAAATGTAAACAATTACAATTTATTTCAAAGTATTTGATATCGAAGAAACAACCATCCTCATAATATTGAATATTTGATCATTTTATTTCCTTTATCGTAATTTTTTATTATTTTATAAAAATTAATTAAAATTAATATAAAGTAGTAAGAAAATAGGTACGGGTATGGGTACGAGATTATACCCGTTACTCGGTGGGAATGGAAATGAGACAAAAGTTTGATACCCGTTAGGATTGAATATGAGGATGAAGATGAATTTTTTTTATGGAAACGGATATAGGATAACCAAATTCGTCTTCGCCCTTTCCCGCCCCATTGGCATCCCTCTTACCTTCCCTTACACTCCAAAATGTGGTTTTTTTTGGTAAACTAATCATTCTATTGCACAAGATATCTATTAAACTCCAAAATGTGGTTTTGTAACATTTTTTTAAGTAAAACTAATTATTTTATTTCACCAAATATCTATTAATTATATATATATATATATATATATATATATATACTAAAATTAAGCTCAACTTACATTGATTTATAACTCAATCTCATAAAAAAATTGAAATAAGATAAAATTCACTTTTTAATATACTACTAAAAGTTATTTTAATTCATCCAATAAACTTATATTACTTAAAGTCAAGGTCAACAATTTAAATATATTTGTTATTTTTATTTCTCTAATCCATCTTTTAAAACAAACTCATGATAAATCTGTAGACTCTTAACAATAACATCTCGGCGAACATAACATCAAAAAACAATATATCTCTAAACAAGATGTGTTAAATCTACTGTGTCATAACCATTATCAATCCATCCGTAAATACCTAATCTCCCCAATTTTATATATGGTATAATTATCTAAATAGTTAAAAATACAATTATTTTAGTAATTTAAAAATTAAGAACAAATATATATGGTAATAATTTTACAAGTCAGCATTGAATTAAATTAATTGATTTTACGCGATGTGAGAAATCAATCTAACCTAATTGCGCAAACTTTTAGGCACAATCGTTTCACATGCTTGGAATTAATCATTCCACAAGCTAAGTACATGTATTTGCTCAAAATTGATGAATACTGAATCTCCTAATAATTCCCTCCAACCCAACAAAATTTATTTGATTTCACCGTAGAAGGTCTGAATATATAGGATGAAAATTAGTAATTGAAAATATTTGAGTGAAGCCAATCATTGGTGATTGATTTCAATCTTAAAACACTTAAAAACAAAAGAGAGATGCAAATAGAAGCTTAGGATTTATTAGCCTAACAATAAACTAGTCTAGCTAGGTAGTTCTAACTTTTATTTGTAGCAAATTAAAGAATTGAAAAGCTGAGACAGAAACAGCATAAATGTCCACACTCTCAAATGTTGTTGTTGTTCACTGTGTCTGTGGAAACATGTGTTGTGGGAAGTAATTGGACTCAGGTTGAATCTCCTTCATGTCTTCCACTGCATGATGCTGAATATGCCAATCTCTGTCTGATACAAATTGTCTCGCCATTATGGCTGCACGATTTTCTGCTATCAATTCACGCAATGCTGCACTGCATCTTGTTGATAGATCAGAAGGAGAAAGCCAAGAATCACTTCTAGATGACAGAAGAGAGAGAGCACACCCTCCTATATGTGGAAAAACTTCCAACCATTATTATTAACACATTTCATCTCATCAAACAAATTTTTACACTTACCAACATCATCAACATTTGCTACAACATAAATCCTTCACAAACCAAAATCATGATTTTTATAGAATACAAAATTTGGATTCAGAACCCAGTTAAAAGAAGAAACCCTAATTTTGTTCCATCTTACTCCACAACACCCAGTATCCCACTATTCCTATATAATAAGATGGATATTGAGGAAGGAGATAAAACATTTGAACATTCTTAGCTTAAGCTTCTATTCAGCTATGGAAGAAACAAGAAAATTTGTACTTTCACTCAACTCTAGATCCTCAGAATGAAGACATTTTTCTATCAAAACCTTTTTCGATCCAAATCCCCATGGATGTAAATACAATGTTGTAATGAAATTCTCCAAAATCACGTAGGGTTGTTACCTTTAAACACTTTATTGAATTTGGGATTTGCAATAGATGCAGCACTGTAAATTTAAACATACAAAATGACCTATATGTGAAGTTGAACTGGATTAAATAGTTACAAAAATCATATTAGTTGAGCTAATTAATTAAGAACAATAAATCATTACAGTAGATGTCAAATGAAGGCTATCTTGAATGATTTGATTTATTGGAATCAGCACCATCAGTATAAAACATTCAACTTGGTCAATAACCTAATTTGGTTGACACTTGATATTACTACTGAACAATTATAAAGAAAAATAATATTACTACTGAACAAATATAGAGCCTAAAAACTAGTTAATCTATGCTTTAAGTTTGATGTACGCATAATAATAGTGCAAGTGTTTGAATCAGAAATTACACATTTAATAACTACTACCATGTTAATATTATAAGTAACCTAATACAAACACCTGCATTTGCTTTCGTTTTGGTTACAAAATTCTGGAAGTTTATGTGAGAAAACTACGAGAAAAAGTAAGCAGAACTTATCTAGGATCTCGTTTTGCATACATCTTTATAAGACTAATCAGAAAAAATAAACAAAAAGAATATCAAAAGTTAAAATTAACTCGTGTAAAAGCTAAGATCAGGTGAAAAGTAGTGAAATAAGCACTTATATACTCTACCAAACAACTTGTACTACTCAAAGTAAGACCCAGTCATTTCATAATACCTAAATCCCAATCACATTCAGAACTAAACTAAATTTATTTGAAGTTTAGAAAAGAATCTCAAAAGTGTAATTGATAACAAAAGGTGAAGATTTCTTCTCACCCAGTTATGCAATTGGTGGAGCCAAAGAAAATAGAACATCAGCATGCTGGGTATAATAGAATGCATTAATCTTGAAGAATTAACAGAAAATTTAGACACGAACAACAGTTACATAGCTAACTATAATTTCTTAATTAATCTCATCTAAGTTTTTATTAAATTAAAAATCTGACACTTAATTCAATGTTATAATTATAGATTAGTTTGTTGAGTTAACTCAGAAATCATGTTATCAGTATTTTAGTCTCTCTTCTATGTACTATAACACCAGCATGCTCATCCAAATGACGTTGTAAACTCACTTATCTAAATCATATAAAATAATTATTAAGTTTTCTTCTTACTTTCTCTTCATATTTTCTCATGCTCTGCCCTATTTCTAAATAACTTGATAATTTTAGCTAATTACTTGTTAAAATGCATTTTCATAGCTCCATCAAAAGCACCTTACCGAATATTTGAAATGAAAGAATTATTTTTCATTATGAATAATTTTTTATCCAAATTGTTTGAAATTACAGTAGCTTATAAGATATAGTCACAAATCAGTTTATGAATAATGTTTCATAATGCTGTAAGTATTATAAATGGTGAACTTTATATAATCATTTTACAAAGTTTAAAAACATAAATACGACTTAAATGCTTCATTCTTGAAAATTTGTTCGTATCCAAATTTCTCATATAACAAAATTTATTTGCATTAACTACAACCATGTAGCAGTTTAAATCAGTGTACACAATTCATTTTTCTTTTGCATTAATTTCTACCGATTTGACTCGAGGCCAATTGACATATAACTACATACTTATTGCCAGAGAAATGATAAAAATATCTACAGAATAAGTCAAAACAATTAATAAAATTAGTTTATTAATCAGATTTTATAAATCAGTATAATTGGATAAGTTAACCTCAACAACAGCTATAAGATCAATACATAACGTTTATTAATCATGATTTAAGGAACAAACAAAAAGGTTAAATTTCAATTTAATTTTTAATTCTCGATATCATTTTCAATTTTGAATTCGTGAGTCAGTACAAGATCATAAAACATTCACATTTTTTATACAGCATTCAACTTCACATACTTCTTTTTATTTTGGTCAAATTTAGCTAAAAACCTAACATATTTAAAATACCAATAATTAATAATGCAATTAATTAAAATGTAAGAAAATAAATAAAGGTATCCAAAATTGAGAATTTAAAAATCCGGAGACTCTAGTAGTAAAATGTAACAGATTAAAAATTATCGTCAACCACCAACTAAGGACTTAAATTTTTTAAGAAGTCAAATTAAAAAAGTAAAAATTATTCAAATTGGTAAATATGATTTGTTTAAGTTGAGAATATATTTCTAATTTATGAAAGTTTATATAAGAAATCATGAAAGTAAATTTTTATTGTTTCATACTTTATTCTCCATTCTCACTTGTCTTACACAAACACAAGATAAAAAAGTAAATCAGAAATCATTTTCTTAAATCAAATGGCTAGAAATATGATAGAAAGAAAGTGTTGTAAAAACTTAAAAAAAGGTGAATAAAGCAAGAGTGTACCTTGTGAAGAATTCCTTGCCACAGAATCGTGGGAGCTCTTTCTTCTTCTCTCATTGTGACCTGCTAGTCTCCTCCTGCAACTTCTCTTTGAATCATCAAACTCTGACACCACGTGAAACCTACAAGTCCAATTACAATATTTTCTATATAATTAACAAAATCATAACTTTTACTATATCAAAAAAAAGAAGATTAAACTCAATAAATTTAATGATTTTTCATAACTTAGTTATTATGGAGTTAACACAAAAAATGTACAAAAATATGCGAGATTTGTAAAGTATGCCCAGGAATCATAGATTATTCTTCGATGAGCTACAGCAAAATAATACAAATTATGCCAAGAAAATGATACTCGTAACCTTTACACAACACAATATTCTTGAATTTTAACCGATAAAGAAAAAGAAAGTTACTGAAAGACTGAACCCAAACAAGGGTGAGTAAAAGCTTTTGTGAGATGAAAGAATATCACGCCTTCATTCTTCAGAGACCCACAACACAAAGACAACGAAAAACAACAAAAACCATATGAGAAAGCAAGAAAATCACTTTACGTCCGTACATAATTCACCTCACCACAAAAAATAAATGCTCTTTTAATTTTTTTCTATGTGCAACCTTTCGTAAAAAACAATTTTTCAAAATGAATTTCGGACATCTCTCAGAATAAATCTCTCATCTGTCGGAATATATTTAAGATATTTTTGTTCTTGTTTCTCCTTAATTATTTCTAGAAAAGAAAAGAAAATTAAAAAATTAAAGCAAAAATTCTCCTTATGCAATCTCTCTCAGGTTCATGTTTTTGTATGGAAAAAAGGAAGGAAATAAGAGAGTATAGAAGAGACTCCAGTGATTTATTCAGATCACAGAAAAATTTAACAATCGACAAAATCAACGGATCCTCTCCACCAATATCACAGTAAAAAAACATAAGAATTCATATAAAAACAACTTTCTTTACTTCATAAAAGGTTATATATTTTCTCTCTATACTACACCCTTTTCACTGTAGAAAGTTGAGATTGTGTAAATTTGTCGAAATTCTTCGCATTATAGGAAGTTTGAGACAAATGTCATTGATGTGGCTGCAACTACGATCACGACAGAGTTAGAGAAAAGACAAAAATATTATTATTATTAGAGAAAATGATAGAGGTGGTGACCTGCTACACTGCTGACAGAACCTCTGCTCCAACCCTAAGACCACAACTTTGGGAGCCTTGGAGTGCATCTCACACACCTTGTGCCTCCGGTGGTAGTCCTTGGCGTTCACCAGCGCCACCTGGCACCCTTCCACCTGACACCTAGGCACCGTCGCCGTCGTCAACCCAACACCCTTCACCGCCGCCCCGCCGCCGGAATACCCTCCTTTCCCACGCTTATCCCCCAACACCAACCCCCCGCCGAAAGTAGCAGCAGCAGCAGCAGCAGACACGGTTCCACTTCCACTAGCGTCCTCAAAGTAATGCCTCTTCCCAAGCTTCAAGCACATCAGGTGCGGGTCGGGGTGCACGTGGGACCCATCCCCACCGTACGGATGCTGCTGCTGCTGCTGCTGCTGGCGGTGTCGCAAAACGCCGCCGTTCTGAGGGAGGAACATGAGAGCGCTGGCCAGCCCCGCGGCCTCGGGGCGATTGGCGGCGGAGCCCTCCGGCGCGGTGACCCCAGTGACTGGAACGTTGAAAGCGTTGACCAACCTGGAAGTGGTGTTGTTATTATTATTATTGGAAGTGGTTGTTTGCCATGAATCCCAGGCGAAAGCGTTAGCGTTAGTATTTCCATTTTGGTCTCTGTTGGCGAGGCAGAAGATGTTCCCTCCGAACTCCATTTGTGTTTTTGGTGGAGAATAAGGAAAAACGAAGAAATGGGAAGAGCGTGTGAAATAGGGAAGCTATGAGAATAGGGGTAGGGTGGTGATGATGGGGTTGGAACAGAAGTGGAAGGGACGAAGGAGCATTTCTGAGTGAGATCCTTTGTTGTTGGTGTGAAAAGAGGAAAGAGAGAGAGAGAGGTTGGGGTTGTGTTGGTGTGTTTTGGTACAATGGAGGGGTTTAAAGTACCCTCATGAGGAAAGCTGCAAGGGCTAGTGATTCCTAGAGAGAGAGAAAGAGTTAATGGGTGGAGTGCTCCGAAGACCACACGTAAGAGCAAACCGAGTAATGATAGTAAACGGATCCAAGTTAAAGCATGAGAGAGAGAGTGTGTGTGTGTATGTGAAAGAGTGATAAGACACAAGCGGATCAGAAAGCCCTCCCCACAGATATTATGGAACTGGGTTTCGCGGCTCAATAATGCTCCTCTCTTTCAAAAACACAATAAAATATTATTTACTTTTAATTTATTCATTTTCAGCTAATTTAAATCAATATATGTTTCTTTCTTTTTATTTTAGTTTCTAGGTGGATCGTTATTTAAATATTTCTTGTTGGTACATTTTAGGTGTAAAATAGTGTCTCGCATATCTTTTCACGTAATTAATAAGATTAATATGAAGTCAACAATGGTTTAAAATATTTTAATTTTTCTCTCTTTTCTTTTCTTTATTCCTCTTACACCTTCGTCCTTTTCTTTTTCTCTATCTTCGTTGTATAATAATACCTTCAATTTATTGTCTTTCTCATACCCTTTTTTTTAATAAACAAAAATAAAAGAATTCCCGTTATAGCATTTTGCAGCACCCAGATTTACATATCTGGTAACTTTTACTGTAGCAGTGCATGTTCGGTTGGGACAACCGAATGCACATTGTCCTTTTATTGTTTTTTTTATTATTATGTTATTCAATTGTTTAGAATTAAATTGTGCAATTTTTAAATATTTAATTTATTATTGATACATAAAAATTTTAATGAATATATTATATTTGAAGCTGTAAGTACACTATTATTATATTATATTTATTTTATTGATAAGTATTGTTAATTTTACTAATTATTTAATTAGTATATATTTTATGATTAATAAATACTTATAACTTAATTACAATTATTTAATTAATAAATATTGTTAAATTATTAAATTTAAGAAAAGTACTATTTTTATTCCCTATTTGACTAATGAATATTGTAATCAATTTATTGTAATTAAAGTTGTAAATACTAAATAAATTATAATATAATAGATAATATTCATTATATAATTAATATACTCATGATAAAAGTAAAGTAAAAATATTAATAAATAAATAATTACTACCTTAACATAATTGATTAGATAAGTTATTCCATTATTATAAATTTGATTTATATTAGTTACTTATGTAAGGCTCACTTTATTTTTGTCTCAATGATTAAGGGTTTGTCCTAATATGTTGGGCTGAGACCGGTCCATAAGGTGCCTAAAATCCCAAAACCTGCCCTAACCCCCTCATTCTTCTGTTTTCAGAAAATTTTTCTCCTCCTCCCTCTTAGAATAGTAGCAATGAGCTCTACTAGGGTTTGACCCTCATTCCTTGTCAAGCTAGCTCAACTCCATTTCTATTCCACATAAGTTGGTTCTCGACTCATGCTTTCTATTCTCCCGCTTGTTTTTCGTGGTTCCAACTAGGGTTCCTTTAGTTAACCTAGTCCTTGTTCTGATGTTACTATTTTCAGCTCGCTAAGTTGTCCCCGGAGTTGTGGTGCTCCTCTATAGGGTGCTTGTGTTGTTAACTATCATCTATCCAAGTAAGGGAAGCTAGGGTTTCACGTTTTTAATCTATTTTGCTGGCTTTTAGTTCTATTTTGTGCTTTTGGTGATTGTATGGTGTTTACAATGGTATGAAAATATACTATGCATTTTTCTTGGTGAATCTCTGTTTTGGCATGCGTGAACAGTGGAGGAAGTTTGGTAGTTTCACCCAGCCGAGCGAGTTTCGCCCAAGCGAGAGTATCAGAAACCCTCCCAGATGCTTGTGCGAGTTGTCGCACAAGCGACGAGCTCTAGTTTTGAGCGAGAAGTCGTCTTGCTCAAGCGAGGAGGGCTCGCCTAAGCGAGAAAACGTGAAAGCCCATTTCCATGCTCAAGCTCTCGCCTAGGCGAAAGGAACTCGCTTGAGCAAGAGAACCTCTCTTGCCTAAGCGAGTGCTTCTAGCCTGAGCGAGAACTATGTGAATATGCATGTATTAAATTATTTATGGGCTGGAATTGATGAGCTTGGTATGAATATACGTATGAAACATGGTTGGTTGGTTGGTTGAATAATGGCATGAGATTGATATGGATGATAAATCTATGATTGGTTAGTGAGACATGGTTATGGTATGGGTTGGACGTAATTCCATGAATCTCTTGGTGATATCTTATGGTGGTGCCTTGTGTGATGGACGTAATTCCATGGACCTCTTGGTGAGAGCTCATGGTGGTGCCTTATATGATGGACATAATTCCACGAACCTCTTAGTAAGGTTTCGTAGTGGTGCCTCAGTGTAAATAATTAGGTAAGGATTCAAGTAAGGATTGCATCCTGAAACTCTAAAGAGTCAGTTAGTCTCACGTAGAGCGTATTGACTCAAGTGGTGAGAGTAGTACGAGGCCTTAATCTTTGGCAGGATAATGGCCTTAGATGTTTGAAAGCTAACCTTGTGTGTGGTAGGGTGAAACCCATTGGCAATGGCTCTGTAGAGCAGTAGAGGCCACCACAAGTGCAAGCATCCAGTGATTCTGACCAATTATATGTATCCAGATAATTGAGTCTTAGAGTCTTACTTGTTGCTATCACATGCTTGGTTGATTTATGTGTTCTTGACTTTTAAATGGTATGCTTAATTGTATGATAAAGACCTTTTTACTCTAGCTTACCCTTCTTGTTTGTGTTGTCTTCTTGTGTGTGGTTTTCCTTTTTACAATCATCACAAATTTATTGGTGTGAGCAGATATGGGAACTCATGGTGATCGTAGTGACGAAGGAAATGTTGTAGCTTAGTGGGGCATGGATTGGTGTTCGGCTCACTGTTGAGCCCACTTTTGAAGGGTTTTTCATTATTTTGTAATCCCTTGCTTATGAGCAAGCCTTTGGAACCTTTTTAATTTTGTTCATGCCATCTTGGTGTGCCTTAGTTATCTTTTCTAAGTATACTTTTGGATGACTGTAACGGTGGATACAAATATACTTCACTGTGTAGTCTTTATATAATATTCTATGTGATGTTTCATTTAATTAAGTTTATTTATTAAATGAGACGTTACAACTTGATCAAGATCATAGACTTTTCTCGTTATGTGTTACATATATAAGGTGGTATAAAATCTCCTTATTAAAGACATCTAGGTTATATTTAATAAGATAAAAAAAATACATGTATACTTATAAAGATTAGCAAAATTATATGAGTAAAAGTAGTATTTTTTTATCAACAGTGGTATAAAGGACATAAAATACAAATATATTATTATTTAAGTATAAAGCTTATAAATAAATAAAGTTAATTATTCAAATTTCATTTAAAAAAACATAATCTATAAAAATATTTTCTTTTTAATTCCTCTAACTTCTCTAAATTTGTAAAAAATCTATTCGTCCTTTCTTAAATAAAAACACACCATTAAGATCTTGACAAAGAATAGCTTAAGTTTGTCCAGTCATTTTTTTAAAGTAAGTTTCTTTTTGTCTCTTTTTTTGAGTTAGTTTTGGGAGTTTTTTATACATGATATAGAAAGCTTTGCATTTGGTCCTTTAGGGCAAAGATGAATCTCTATTAATTTAGGATCATAGGAGTATATTTATATCATTGATAATAGTCTTTTTTTTTATTCATGTTTACCTATGAGAGTATTAAAGTTGGAAGCTTAAACTTGAGTTTGAGCAAACAAGCCTATACAAATAAAGGAAACTCTTACGTTTTGACAATACATGTAGAAAATTTAACTGCATAGATATTTTATGCAAAGATGATACTTGATGATAATTGTTGAACTTATATATCTTTTGAAGGGTGAGATATATGAGATTGTAATGGTTTGATATTCAATGTTGATTTTGACATTGTAAATTGTTTGAAGATTAAATAGTTGTGAGAGTTGTTGATCAAGTTGGTTGTTTACCTTTGAATTTGAGTTTGAAATTGAGTTTCGAAGTCTTACAGATGTTGATTTATGAATTCAATGAGAATGTAGATTATTATATTTGAGCAATTTAGAACTGTGCTGATAATTTTAGT
Source organism: Vigna unguiculata (assembly GCF_037176805.1). Taxonomy (NCBI): domain Eukaryota; kingdom Viridiplantae; phylum Streptophyta; class Magnoliopsida; order Fabales; family Fabaceae; genus Vigna; species Vigna unguiculata. The sequence continues at coordinate 22,239,083 of NC_140796.1, forward strand.
TGTTTAAAGTTGCAAAATTTTTGTATGTTGATTTGGGTAAAAAAAAACTTGAAAGTTATTTAGGTTTCATAAATGCGATTTATTTATGATATTTTTATTTAATGAATTTTTTTCACTCAAGCAATGAATTTTTCGCTCAAGTGAAAATAGTACTAAAATTAAGCCTTATCTTTGTCCTATTTTCACTCGAGCAAAAATGATAATGCAATTGAGTATTGTCTTTGTCATATTTTTGCTCAAACGAAGAAATGTTTTCTCAAGTGTGTTACAAAAAGAGATTGGCTTTATTAAACCAAATAGAGGGAGTGAATTAACTTTTCTCAAATTTTCTAAACCCAAAGTGTACTTTTCATCAAACAAATTGATACAAGAATTAGAAAAAAAATTTGATAGAGATAGAGGAAAAGTACAAAAAAAAAGTTATTTATTGGTTCAAACCCCACTAATTCTACATTTAGTCTCAATTTTTCCCTCATGAAAAAATGATTCCATTATCAAAACAAGAGTTTGTACAAAGCAAATAGCCATTACAAACCTCTAAAGGATATCAGCCTCAATCTTACACTAGATATCACAGAGGATCTTTGTCTTATTCACTCTTGACTCACTCCAAGAGTATCTCAGCCTTATCCACTTTTTTACTATCCAAGAATATGTGTAGCTTTATCAACTTTATCCCAAACTACCCAAAAACACACTATTGGAACCTATGATACACGTATATGATATGTATATCGAATATGACATGTATCCGATACGTCGATACATTTATTTTCAAAATAATAAGATACGATACGTGATAAATACGTGATATTATGAATATTGAAAAGTTAACAATAATTCTTAAGAGTATATTAAATATATGATCGTTATTATGTAGATCCAAAATAAAACTATATATACTAAACTTGTCACCATAAAAAATATAAATTATTATTATCATAAAAGTACCATTACAAGAAAATTCTTAAATAATAACCAATATTAGTAACAAAAATATGTTAGAGACCAATTTTCTAATTGAAGACTAATTTAGAGACCAATTATTTTGATTATTTTGGTAGCCAAAACCTGATAGCTAATGTTAGTGAACAATTTAGAAATAACTTATTTTGGTAATCAAAACCTTGGTAGCTAATGTTAGTGACCAGTTTAGAAACCAATTCATAATAGAAATTATTTTAATTATCAATTTAGAGACCAATTATAATTTTTTGAAACTATTTTAGTTGCTAATAATTTTTAGTTTTTAAATTGGTAGCTAAATTGGTCATTATATAGTAACTAATTATTTTTTGTTACTAAAATTGGTCATTATTTAAAAACTTTCTTGTAGTGTTCTATGTCTTTATAAATTAGATACTTCATTGATAATTATCGATAAAGTATCCTAAAGTATCGGACACGAATACGTGTTGGACACGGATACGTGTCGGACACGGTTATGTGACCCAAGTTGAAGTGTCAGTGCATCATAGATTGGAACTCTCATCAATTTACAAGACAATAACAAACTAAGAAACAATCTAGTAAACACAAATGAAAAAAATTTACCATAATAGAAACACTTTGAACCTTGGTTGTAACATAATACAACACTTAAGAATTCCTTGAAATCTTTTAGAGCACTTGGTGATTACATTTTGTTCTTAGAAAAAAAATTATATATTCTCCTTGATTGATTGATTGCTAAAAGTTCACTAATATAAAATAAGCCTATTAGATAAACAAATTTACGCATGACTAGTAGATATCATATGTGAAAAATGTGTAGTGGCACTTTTCTAAATAAGTTGTAAAAAATTATGTCTGACCTATAAGTGTCAGATGTAAAAATTAGTTTTTATGTGACCCTTATACATCAAACATACATCTATGTTTAATGTATAATGGCAATATGTAAAAGCCAATTTTTATGTTTGACTCTTATAGGTCAGACATATATTTGATTAAAAAAAACCTTAGCACGTTCATTTTTCCTTCACTTTCTTCCTTGCACAACGAACAAAAATTCTTTATATATGTGATAGTCATTATTGTGTGCCTAAAGGTTGTGCTTCATGCCATTGTTGTGTGCTTAAAAGTTACGTTTTCTGCCATTGAGGTTGGTTTTTCACATCTTCTCCCCTATTTTAGCTTAACTTACATGATCCAAATTTTTTAAAATTCATTAAAATTAGGTAGATAATGATTTTTGACTCAAATATTTTTGTGGTATATATATATATATATATATATATATATATATATATATATATATATATATATATATATATATATATTCTCTATTTTTCTTTTAGAAAAAGTTTAGAAGAAAAAAAGAAAATTTTCGTCAAGGTAAAAAAATGTTGATGTCTATTGTAAACTAAAAGAATCGTTTAATAGGTTTTTTGCTTCAATTTCTACTATAAAAAAATGAAAGATTTAGTTACGATTAGAAAGAAACTTTTTATATTTCTCTCTGTAGATCCTTTAGTAATACTAAAAAAAATTGATTATAGGTCCAATTTATGCATGTGTGTGTGACTGAGAGATATTATTTGCATGGTATAAATTTATTTATTGACTTAAAATTTTAATTATTACAAAATATAAACAAATAATTAGAATATTGAAAACAAATATAGATAATTAAATAACCAGGTAAACTGGGGTTAAGGACATCTCACTAAGTAAATATAATTATAAAGAGATAAAAAAAATTAAATAAGATAATAGATGCCGCCTTCCTTATATTAATTATTGTAAAGGATGTACTTAAGGTGGATTAAAAGTTTCAAGGTATCCTTAATGTTAATTTTTTTCTTTTGTTTACTCACTCCTTGTACAAAATTATTGGTAAAACAAAGGAATTTTTAAATTTCAATTATCAAAGGATTTTACTAGTGAATTTTACCAATGAATTTATATCTGTCAGTAAATTTCGTTGGTAATACAAATTGTCATTACCAACGAAGTCTATGTTTGATAATTACATATCTTAAAATTCGTCGATAAATTTCATTGGACAAATTCGTCAATAAAATTGTCGGTAAAAAGAGCGGTAAATTCTCACCCAAATATAGATTTATTATAAATTATCAACCGGTAAAATCTGTCGATAATTACATAATTTAAAATCCTTCGGTAATTTAAAATTCATAATATCGACAAATTTTTCTGTTGGTAAATCTATAAATAAAAAGAGCGGTGAAATTCCCTCACAAATTAGACAAGATGGATATTATAAATTAAGTTGGTGGCGAAAAAAATGAGAAGAATAGGATAAGAGGAAGAATGAGGGGGAGGAAAAGGCAGCGGAAGAGATGTCGATGGCGTAGTGGTGACATGGTGTTGGAGGAGCAGATAGAGAAAAAAGAAGAAAAAAAAAGTGATAGGAAGAAGTGGAGAAGAAGGAAGAGGAGGTGAACAAAGTGGCACCGACAATGAAGGAAGAGGTTGAAGGAGGTATTGGAAGAAGAAAAAAAATAAAAATATAAAAGGAAGAAGAAGAAGAAGGGAGGATAAAGAAGATAAACTAGAACACAACATTAACTAACATATTTTTCGTAGGTAATTATATACGAATTTTACTGATGGAATATTTTATTAGTAATTAAACACGAATTTAATTGCGAATTTTTCTATCAGTAATTATCGATAAATATTCTATTTAGTCGGTAAAAATTTAACGATGACGATTTTACTGGTGGATTTTTTGCCTTCAATAGGACGTCGATAATTTTGATTACTAACAAATTTTAAGCATTATCGATGAATTTTGGTCGTTGATAATATAAAAAGTTTCTTGTAGTGTCCCTTCACCATATTAGTACCTACTTTCTTTCACTTTTTCATCTTTACCTCACTCACACTCCTATTTATAAGATGTATTGCAATAATTAATTAGCATTTAGTTAAGTTTTAATTTGTTGCTTTTTGTTCACCATTTCTTCTAAATTTCTTCTTCAAGATTCTTCTTTTTTGTTGTAGGAAGGATAAGGCTCGCCTACGTACAACCAAATCCCTTCATTTTTTTCTTGTTAATTAATTAATTATTATTACTATTTATTTTTATTGTTATGTTAGTATTTATCGTTATTATTATGTAGATAATTTATATAATTTAATATATATATATATATATATATATATATATATATATTCTTCCTTTTTTACGTTACACATGTATCTTAAGATTCCAAGAAGCTTGTAAACTTTAAGCAGATATTACTTAGTAAAGAAAATTATAATTAAAATAAAATCCAAACTTCTGATACCATTTCCAAACGTGGGAAAATTTAAAAATTTAATAGCATATAAAATAGCGATACTTCATAATTTGTTTATAATAAATCTAAAATCCAAACCAACTTAAACGAAAATTACATAATATTCCTAAAACATAATCCTTAAGTACGATCCCAAGCTATTTCGCAACTCCGCATCTAAGCATCACCATCCTCACCTAGAATCACATTTTCTCCCGTGTGACAAGTCACATGATCATCGCCAAACACAAACAACAAGGGTGAGCTTAAAAAGGAATAAACATGCACAACTAATAATATAAACACCTATCCCCAAATGAATTTAAGTTAACTAGTTTCCCATTCTTAAAGACCTTCATACCATGAGTTACATATGCACATCCAATCATATTGTGTACACATTCGACCATGGATTCAATCATTCAACTTGCACATACAAACAATCAATCACACTTCCAAATTCTACATATAATCAATTTAAACTCACATGTACATGATATCACAATAATTAGTAATATGGAAAGCATGCTTTTAACTCATCCCCAAGCCCAACATTAACCATCATACTTGTTCATGCTACAATTCACCCAAATATCAATATGCAGTAGCATTTTAATATTTCACATCAGAAATCACTCAACCATAACGAAGAAAGTAAATCCAGAGAATCAACATTGCTCCCACACCATCAAAACACAAAAAATGAATCATAGAGATTGCGTCACCTGGTGGGCTTGAGTGCTGCCAAGTGGTTTCTGGGTAAAACCCAGAATTATTCATCATGTCACATGCATCGCCTGGTGGGACATGAGCACCGCTAGGTGGTATCTGGGCAGAAACCCATAAGTGTGAAAAATAATGAGTAGCAAAAGGAGGAAAGGCTTTCATGTATTCAACACACCACAAAACACATAAATAATAGACCAAGCAAGTAAAGCATCTCCCCTCACCTAGAATTTTCGCTCCAATTGCACTCTATCAACACCCAATTTCGTCCAGGTGAATAAATTTATTTTCGAAAAAAAAAATAAACAAATGTTTTTTTAGTTAATGGTAAATAAAAAAAAGGGTGAAATAAAATTTTCATCCAAGATTTTCAAAATTTAAGTTTAGCAAAAAGAGAGAGAGAGAGAGAGAGAGAGAGATGAAAAAAAGAAAAAAAAGGAAGAGCCTCATTTTTCCTCACTCTTTTGTTTTCCTACCCTTTGTTTCTAACAGAGTAAATAGTGATATGATTTTAATAATTTGAAGCAATACCTCTTCTAATGATTAGAATCTATATTATTGATGGTGATTGATATTGTGCTCTGATTTGTTGGGATTTGATTCTTGTAATGTGTTGCTATCATGACCAATTCCTTTCTTTTATATTGTTCGTTACAATTAAGGTTAGAATTACATTGATATTGCAATGTGTGGACATAAATATACAATTTTTCATATGAAAAAGGGGATAAAAAGAAAAAATATTCTCTACACTTTTATCTTTCTCATTACCACTCAAATAGTCACACCTCATTTATAACTCTTTTGGGTAAAGAGAAATATTCTTATTGGAGGAGGTAGGAAAAAGAAGAAAAGAGAGGAGGCAGTTATATCATAGGGAACAAAAGAATGAGATTGATAAAAGAAAAAAAAGGAACTGAGAAGTTTAAAAGGTATGTCAGTGCCAATATTTTTTTTTTGATTTATGCATTCCCAAATTTTCACTATATTTTATTTTAATATTGTACCTTTTTTTTCTACACCTAATTTTGGCCTTTTTTTTATCTTATTCTACATATCATAACAAAAAATAGTTTTCCTCATTTCATCTAGTGTTTGTCCAACAACACTTTTCAAAATTTCTTTTTTCTTTAGAAAATATAAAAAAAATATAAAAAACAAAATAAATGGTTTTCTTTGTTTACTTTTTAGTGTATGTCAGGCCGCTCGCGTCACATAACACTCATTTCCAAATAATTAAAAATATTAAAAAAAATAAAAAAGTTTGCAAAATTATGAAAAAAAGAAGTCAAATCAACAATTTTGTAAAGATTCATAAAGAACTACGTAACCCTAATTTCCATTGTGAATGGAGATACGTAGGAGCAATGATTAATCTTTTTTGGGCCCAAAAAACCAAAAAGTTATTTTTTTTCTTTCCTACATTCTTTTATTATTATTTTTGGGGAAAATAAACATTCTAAAAAAGTCACATCCTTTTGCATTTTTAATTAAGGGTATCGTCTTAGGACAGATGTTGTATGGGTGCTAATATCTTCCTCACATGTAACCGATTCTCGGGCTCGTCGCGCTTTCGATTAAATTAAAATACGAAAATGGTTTCTACTCAATAACTATCCTACCTCTACCTCTTCAGAAACGTCTATGGTTTCTAGGTTCTTCACAACTTAGAGAAAGGAAACTATTTAGTGCTATTCAAGATTCAAACTCTTATCCACACAATTACCAAGCATATACACAACCAACAAGCCATTCCATGTTTCATGACATTTCATGCACGCATATGATTATAAGGTCACATGCCTTTGTATACATGCAAAAGAAAACAAATAATTAAAACAACACACCAATGGCATACACAAGATTTGAACCTAAGTTCTCTCAACACCACCCCACATGTTCCACCACTTGAGTTATCATTACTCCTTCGTCCTAACTTAACAAACCAATTCTTTTAGATGTATCCTCAATCCACAATTATTGGTAATTAAATATTTATTCTTTTCTTTAATTTTCTCAGGTCTTACAATGCTTGTCCCATTTAAGCTTCTTAAGGTCATTAGTTTCCACAATGGTCATTGTCTTGAGCTCCCATATTTTAGGCATGTTGTTCAACAACTTCAAGTTTATTTCCACTTTTAAAAATCTCTCTCCCAAGGCTTCATGCCCGTTCAGGAGGATATGCATCCTTCTAAACATATCATCAATCTTTTGACCATCCTTCATGATAAACGATTCATATTACGGGTGAGCGTAGCAACCTTACTTAGTCGTACATCCTCGTTCTTTTCATAGTTGATTATAAGGGAATCCAAAATCTCTTTAGTTAATTTTAATTTACACATATTTTATATTAATTTTTAGATAATGCATAAATAATTTTGTACTTAGCTTTATTGTTCAATTATACAAAATTAAACTTGTCTTTGTCCTAGTCTTCTTTAGGAGTATCAATTATGACATCTACTCTAGTAATGATCTACCACACTGTATTGTATAGTGTGTGGACTTCATGTACATCTCCATTTGATATTTCCAATAAAGAAATATTTCTATAACAAAGATTAAAGGCCTTGTATGGTGTGAAAAATAGTAAAAATAGAAGAAAGGAGATTGAATTTGTTTTTGAAATTTTTCCAGTTTTTCGCTAGTATCACCTGAATGTGGTTAATAATAAAATTTATTTATGTAGATCAGATGATCTGAAAAATATTTTTACAATCTATGTTTTAAAGACTCTTCCTTCTTTGAGTAGTTTAACAAGTATAAGCTATAATATGATAAATTTAGAAAAAATAAAATACTCGTAAATTTTATAGAAGTTTTTCTAATAACACAAGCTACATCCAATTATTGACCACCTAGTCAAGTTCTACTATGCAAACTATTGTTACCAATTACAAATAAGTATTCTTTTGACTCTTAGTCAGTTCTATCTGATCACACTTTATTCTTTGAACATGTCATTCTAGGCTCAATCGAAGTATTCTTTCAACAAGTCACTTTTGACTCAATTTCAAGTATTCTTTCAACAAGTTACTCCTACCTTAACACAAGTATTCATTGAAAAAGAAGCTTTTCTTGAATCAAGATATATACAATGTCTTTATAATAAACAAATCATGATTTATGCTCATTAGAGATGGTAATATCTTTCAACATATACAATGTTTAAGTTCTCTTTATTAGTTGGCTAGGATGAACACAATATTCTTATTACAAAGCTTTTAAGGCATAAATAAAATTTTACATAATTTCAACATTTGGAAGCAACAATTATTCTTCTTATCTTTTTCTTCAGAAACTGTCTTTAAATAGATGCTTCAAAAAGTTGTTGTTGCAATTCCCTTTTTAGTCATTAAGTAGTTTTGAACTCATTTTGAATGTCTTCTTCCTTTTCTTCTATCATCTATTGAGCTTGATCATTGAGAAGCACCCAATGTGCTCAATGTAACATTAATTGCTATTTTTTTCTTCAAGCAACATCCTTAATAGCTGGTAATACTTATCTCCCTAAGTTGCATTGCTTTCTACTTCAAATAGTGATAAAGTCACACAGTATACTAGGTATACAATTTGACTAGAGTTTATATATGCTTGTGTCACCATAGTTAGTCGACAATGCAACTTTAACTTAATTACCAAGAGATATTTGAATGAAACATGTATTTTGTATGAATCTATTTAACAATAAATGGTGAAAGAAATTCTCTGCATCACATAACCAAGCTTCAACTACATACATTAGGTTTGTGTCAACTTAATGTTTGTTTACACTTATCTTCTAGTTATCATCAATCACTTATCAAATGAAGTGGAAAGTTCTATATGGTTCTTTATTAAACAAAGTATTAAGATTAGACGATCCAACATTATTAAGATCAGACAATCTAATACACTCCATCATATATTCTAATTTGTATAAGACCACCTATTTTTTATTATGATAAAAAATACTCTAAGTGATGTGTATTAATTATATATATATAATCTCTTTAATTTGTGTGTTCATGTAGCTGAAGGACTCTTAAATTTTTTTTGTCTCATATTAAATGACCATAGGACCTCATCTAACACATTATCATATGACATATAATACTTTAAAATTTAAGTTAAATTCAGTTCTAGTGAACTTAATCGAGCATCGCAATAAAAAATGTTTCTAGATAATAAAATATACTTGAAGGATTTTATAAGCAAAACAATATAACTTTGATTTGAAGTGCGTTAAATGATCAATTGTCTTTTCGTATTTGAATATGGAAACACATGATCTATAATTAAATAATCTTCTCAACATTTGGTTTTGCTTAATTACAGTATGCCTTTTCTTCATTACAATATGCTTGCATATATTTTTGAATTGTTTCCTTTAACAAAAAAGAAGGTTAGGTTGCTCTAATTGATTCATTAAAGATATTATCATAACTTTTCTTTTCAAGAGACTACCATGAAAAAGATGTAGGTACGAGTTTTAAGGTTGATACACAAATTAACAAAATTAAGAGATATTTAATTTATAGCTCAAGCAATCATTTTCCAAAGCTATATAAAGAGATCGAAAATGGAAGAGAAACAACAAGTTAAAAAAAAACACAAGCTTCATACAGTGTCGTACAAAGTTCATCTTCTAGTTGTCTAGAGTGTTCAACAACGAATTAGTGAAAGCCTTTGTAATATTCTTCATGTTGTGAAGTTTTTTCCTATGAGCTTAAAATGTGTTCTTTGTTGAAAGTTCTTCTTTTTATTCTTAAGACTGCATAATCTAATGGGAAGATTAAGAAAGTCTAATTTAAATAGGTGTGAATACTTGTTGCAGCCTAGAGATGTTTATGTACTTTTTGTAACCTAGAGAGGTTGGAGTATTCGTTGTAATCATTTACTAACCAGTGGAACATCTTAAGTTGTGTGCTTAAGAGGAAACTATACATAGTTCGTGAGTTTGGATAAACTACTATAAAATCTTATGCGTTCTTGATCTTTGTGACCTAGTGATCTAGTCTAGTGATGTAAGAAATGTTTACAAGCTCTATTGAACCTCTTCTCTGGAGCCCTATAGTTTTATCATAAAGCATGTGCTCTCATTATCTATGCAATGTTTATCAGACGTAGCTTTTTCATGTTTTAAGCTTTGTAGTATTTAAGTGCTTAATCAAAGTCATAGGGTGTTGAACTTATACTCTAACATTTAGGACGCTCCTTCTACGATCAATTGTACTTCCATGCCTACCATGCTAGTTGGATTTTTAGCTTTAGACACTGTTAGCCACTAAATTCTTTAAAGACTAAGCCCTAATTTCAGCAATGAAAATAGTTTCAATGAACAACAAGGGACGGTTGAATTGTGTATTAAAACCTTTTGCAGTTTTTTTAAAGTTGTGTCTGATGATGTGTAGACAAAAACAAGTTTTAACTTGATAGACAATTTATAAGAATCTTTTCAAATATTATTTTTAAAAGTTCTCTTTCTTATGTTGCTTGAGATGTAACGTTATGCAATTAAACTAAGATCAATTGACCAAGTTTCAATAGTAGACTAACATTGTGAATATACAACAAAGTACTCTTTGGAAGGCAATCGTTGCTGGCTAAACAACTCAAGTATTGTTTAAACACTTAACCACTCGTAGTTAACTACCCAACATATCTTCTGAAATGCAACAACTTTTAACTAAACTACTTGAGTATTGTGTGGAACAATGATCACTCTTGGCTAAGAGCTAATTGTTTTTGAAACCATTCCTTAATAATGGTGAATTACAATATCTTAATGATAAACATGAAGATGAACGTGTTTCCTAGAATATAAAAACATTTAATTATTTTTTGTGTAGTACAATGTTAGCTTAAGAATGCGTGTATCATTTGTTTAAGACTTCTTTTATCAAATGAAGCAACAGACCACAATGTGTTATATCATTTTACAAACAAAACATGCGTGTTTGTACTTTTGTTGTCAAACAACACTTAATCAAAAGCATAAATGATTTGTTGAACTTTACTCTAGCAATAGAAATCATCAACAAAAATATTCATTAGTAACATAAAAATTTCCTATAGACAATAATAAGTTACATACAATAAATTATTTGTTAATAAATTATATTTTTGACAAATTATGTTTTATTAGAATAAATTAGTGAGTAATATCTCCTTTTATCTAATAGTGAAAAAAACCTTCTTCCAGAAAAAAGAGAGAAAACCATAGAAGCGATTTGTTTAACTTTCATAATATATTGAAGATGATAATCTTGTTTGCTCCATTTTCAACACATTTACATATATTTAAACATTTATACTTTCCTTAATAGTGTGTTTGGATGAGACAATGTAAGAGAGTAATTTGTTAATTTGGAGAATTTGAAATACTTTCATAGAAAATGATATGTTTGGATAGAAAATTAAAAGGAAATTTAAATTAAGAAATTTTAAAAAGGTATTTTAAATAACTAAAATAGTATAATTTTAAAATCACTTAAAAAAGATGGAAATTGAAATTCCCAAAGTTGTGAAATTGCTAATTGGTTAGGATACAAAAGTCCACAAGTCCAAAATTTGAGTCGGGTCGGGTAGAAGGTCGAACGAGTCAGTTCGGGATGAAGGTCGACTCGAGTCGGGTTGGCTGAAGGTCGAACCAGGTCGAGTCAATTCGAAGGTCAAATCGGGTCGGGCCATGCCAAAGCTCAAACTGGATCGACCCAATATGAAGGTCGAGTCAGACCGACGACCAAGGACGAAGGTTAAGACAAAGGTAGAGTCGGGCTGGCCCAAAACGAAGGTCAAGCTGGGTCGACCTAAAACTAAGGTTAAGTCGACCCGACCCAGAACAAAGGTCAAGTCGAGCCCACCAGACCAAATGTCAAGCCATGTGGGTCGGGCTAAAGGTCGAGTTAGGCTGGGCCGAGCCAGGCCGAAAGTATAGTCGGGCCGGGTCGAAGGTCATATTGAACTAAAAATCAAGACAAGTCATACCGAATTGAAGGTCGAGCTAAGTTAAGTTAGACTTGAAAGTAGATTTGAGTTCGCCGTAAAATATAAATTAAATTACTTTATCCAAACAAGAAAATTGAAATTTAAAATATTTCAATTACTTCGTCCAAACTAATCATTTTAAGAAATGTATAGAATTCAATTGCAAATAATTCAATTATTAGGTATTTCAATTTCTTGGAATTGTTGAAACTCCTCGTCCAAACACAGCCTAATAGATATATATATATATATATATATATATATATATATATATATATATATATATATATATATATATATATATATATATATATATATATATATATATGGAAACTATAGTTTTTTAAGTTTGTTCATTTCAGTCCCGAGTTTTTGGAAGATTCAATTTGGTACCCTTATTTTTAAAGTGGATCAGTTTAGTACCTCCCGTTATATTCCAGTTAACGCCAATTGTATAGTGGTGAGCTGTCATTGTGCAACAAATTAAAAAACTAATTTTAATATACACTTGATCAAGAAAACATCAATAGAGAGACTAAAATAATGTTAACTATACCCAACAAACAAACCAATCCAATTAACAACTTCACCCACATTTCTATTGTATAGTGAAAACTCACCACTATACAAACAACGTTAACTAGAATATATATAACGGGATGTACTAAACTGAACCACTTTAAAAGATAAGTGTACTAAATTGAACCTTTCAAAAATTCAGGAACCAAATTGAACCTTCCAAAAATTCGGGAACCAATTTGAACCAACTCAAAATTGGAAGACTCGATCAATAATTATACCATAAATAAAGATAAAAAATAAAAAATTCTTAGTAGATCTTATATCAATGCCTTAGAACAATTGATTTCTATTTTACCTAAACTCTTTACAATTTTTCAAACCATAATATATATATATATATATATATATATATATATATATATATATATATATATATATATATATATATATATATATATATATATATATATCATAATTTCTTATTGGTTTTCCTGTGGTGGTAGAGAGGGTTTCTTAAATGATTCTGTTTCTGTTGGTTTGGCGAGCATTCTAGGAGACACTTATGAGAACCCATGGTTGTAAGATCAATTATTATATCTGCAGGAAAATCGTACATTGAACAAGGGTGTATTAATTTGAAACTTAATAAGTACCATGATCTGACGATTTTTTTTTATATAAAATAAAAGGGACTTGATGCTGATAAAAAAATAAAATAAATAAATAAATTAAAGGAACTTAGTAGTTCGAAGCTTCCTCCTAATATTCAAGTCATGAATGGAATTATAGAAGTTAGCTAAACATAGTACAAGATCTTTGTGAGCTATAAGGTAGCAGTTTTCCATGATACCTAAAAATCCAATCAGTACCTAAAATCCCTAACCCTAATCTGGACCACTTTCTACTGTTCAATCAAGAAAAGCTTCTCACACCATTCTAATTTCGGTCTACTCATTTTTAATGCAATGTGGATTTTTCATACACTTGAGTAAGTTTTTTTTTCCTTAACAATATAAATTTTAAAATTCTTAAATATATTGTGTTCCTAAACCAAAATACAACTTTTGCTTTAGATCTCTAATAAAGATTTTACTTTACCTTTTGGTATCTAAATTTTCTTAACTTTATATTTGGTCTAGCAATATATTAGCAAGATAAAAAAAAAAAAAAATTCAAGAATCACTTAGCAAATGCAACATAATAGTGGGAATGGAATATAAATAAACATTTTTAGAGACCAAATCTAAGTATTTTAAGAACTAATTATCAAGAAATATCAAAAACTTATAAATTACCAGGGACTGAAAATGTTTTATTTTAAGAAAGTAAATTAAAATTTACAATTTCTTTACAATTCTTAAAAAAGTTGGGAATATTGTTTATACAACCCTCTCTCTCTCTCTCTATATATATATATATATATATATATATATATATATATATATATTTTGGCGGATCTTGACCAATAATTATGGGAGAGCCAAATTAATATATTCAAAATTTTGAAGTTGTATTTGATATGAACACTATTTTAGATACGTTATCTTAATTTCATCCTCTTTACTTATTGGATATTCTCATATTTGAATATGTTTTCTTGTATAATATTGTTTCAAAGAATTAATATCAAATTCATTATCACCTGTAATTTTTGTAACCTTAAGAAACGACTCTCTCAATTGAACAATTGGATTATAAGTACGATATTCTGATTTATGTAAAAAATTTGAATTTGTTTTCATTTTCATCTTCGTGGGTAGTTTTCCTTTTATTATTTTTGAAAATAAATATAAATTCTTTTACTCTTCATCAATTGACCTAATTTTTTTAAGTTTGAATTTCAAAAATAGTTTATCATAATCTAATGAAAAGTTCAAAGATATAACTAATAAAAGAAAACTCTAATAATCAAGTCACAATTGAAAACTCGTTATAAAAAATACATAGTACATTATTTTTTCTTCTATTTTAATAAAAAGTTAACATACAAAGGCTCATGAGATAAAAAAATAATGCTAACTATAATAAAATATAAAATTTTAAAATGATCAAATAATAAAATGATATAGGTCACAAGTCAACAAAGTGAGATGGAAAGATAATAATTACGTCACCACCTTAAGAGCCACATAAAAAATAGTTAACATCAGAGACTTAATTATTACTCAATGGATCACAAAAATTTATCACGACTCAATTGAAAGTTCTCAGGTTTATCAAGAACCTAAAAAATAATTAAACAAAAAAAATACATAATTTAATTTTTAATAATTGTTCATATATACATTTAATTTAAAATTTTATAAAAATATTAAAAAATTCAATATATAAATTTTTAAAAATTTTTAAAAATTGGGGGGGGGGGGGGGAAGGGGGGGCGTGGCCCTCCCTACCCTATAAAAGCTCCACCACTATATATATATATATATATATATATATATATATATATATATATATATATATATATATATATATATATATATATATATATATATATATATATATAAACGTAGCATCTCTACCAGCGAATTACACAAAAAACTAAGTTTTATATATGTTTAAAAAGTTCCATATACAATTTTCGTTAGATATAATGTAGGAGGTGTAAGACCCACTTTTTCTGCTCTTATGTTTAAAGGTCTGGCCTTAACTATTGGGCGTAAAGGCCAGCCCATAGGGTACCCAAAACCCTTTTCTAGCCCTAACTCCCTTTACTATGCCCCATTCTAAAAAAACAGGAACCCTTCCCTTTTCCACTATTGGAGCAAAGAGCTCTTCTAGGGCACAATCATAGCATCCACTGTTTCACTCGAATGTCTTCCCCAATTTACTGCACTGGTTGGAGTACAATGCTCCCCTCTTTCTCTAGGACCGTTGTGCTTACGTTTAGATCCACTCTAGGTAAAGGAAGCTAGGGTTTCATGCTTTTTCCACTGTTTCAATTATTTTTACCTGTTATTGAACTGTTTTCATGTTCTTAAATGTTTGAATGGTGCTACGGTGGTGTGAATGAGGTATGAAATGTGTTTTTGGTTGAATATGGTGGTTGCACGCATGGGGAGAGCAGTGAGAGTTATGCTGAACTTGCCCAGGCGAGTTGGGTGGTCGCCTAAAACAAAAGCTCTCGCTTAAGTGAGGAGCTTTCGCTTGATCGAGAACATCAACAACTCACCCCTCTATGTTTCGAGGGCTCGCCTAAGCGAAGACCACTCGCCTGAGCGAGAGTAGTCTCACTTAAGCGAGATGGGCTAGCTTGAGCGAGACCTCGACATGCACTATGTTTGCAGTTTCGCCCAGGCGACAGTTGGTAGCTTGAGCGAGGGGTTCCTCTCGCCTGAGCGAGAGCTCCTTAGCCTGAGCAAGATTGACATTGTTGATTGGATAAATGAATGTTTCTAATGATTGGTTGGTTCATTACTTTAAAAAGGTTATGTATGATGCCTGGTATGTATTCTATATGACACGATGGGACGAGAATTGATGAGCTTCGTATGAGTAAATGCATGAATCATGATTTTGACTGGTTGGATTAGTATGAACATGAGCTTGGTACGATTATGCGTATGAAATATGATTAGATGGTTGGTTGAATGTATGCATGAGATTGGTATGCATGATAAATCTATGGTTGGTTGGTGAAGAATGGCTATGGTATGAGTTGAACGTAATTCCATTAATCTTTTGGTAAGATTCATGGTGGTGTCTTGTGTAATGGACGTAATATCATGACCCTCTTGGTGAGAGCTCATGGTGGTGCCTTAGGTAATGAACGTAATTCCATGACCCTCTTGGTGAGAGCTCATGGTGGTACCTCAAGTAATGGACGTAATTTCATGACCCTCTTGGTGAGAGCTCATGGTGGTGCCTCAAGTAATAGACGTAATTCCACGAACCTTTTAGTAAGGTTTCGTGGTAGTGCCTTAGTATATAAGGATTCAAGCAAGGATTGCATCTTGAAGCTCTAAAGAGTCAATTAGTCTCACGTAGAGCATACTGACTCAAGTGGTGAGAGTAGCAGGAGGCCCTAGTCTTTGGCAGGATAATGGCCTTAGATGTTTGAAGACTAACCTTGTGCGTGGTAGGGTGAAACTCATTGGCAATGGCTCTACAGAGCAGTGGAGGCCACCACAAGTGTAAGCATCCAGTGAATCCAACTGATTATATGTATCCGAATAATTGAGTCTTAGAGTCTTGTTGGTTGCTATCACATGCTCGGTTGAGTTATGTGTATTTGACCTTTAAATTTTATGCTTAGTTGTATGATAAAACCTTTTTACTTTAGCTTATCCTTCTTTTTCCTTGTGATTATCTTGTGTGTGGTTTTTCCTTTTTGCAATGATCACCAATCCATTTGGTGTGAGCAGATATGGGAACCCCTGGTAATCGCAATGGCGACGGAAATGCTGCACCCTAATTGGTATGGTTTAGTGTGGGGGGCACTGTTGGATGTACGTTGAAAGAGTTTTCATCATTTTGTAATCCCTTGCTTGTGAGCAAGTATTGGACATTTGTTGAATCTTTCTGTTTTGTTAATGGTACTATGGTGTGCCTTAGTTTTCTTTATTGGATATTTGGATGGCTGTGAAATTCTTATACTTTATGTCTCATGCCCTTGGATATTATAATATGTACGATATTTTATTTAAATAGATTTATCTACTAAATGGGACGTTATAGGAGGTTTATTACTTCTACTAACAAATTGAGCAAGATATATTTTTCCTTTTATCTGTAAAATATATTAATAAATAGGTATAAGAGATTATTGCCAAGTTATGTCGATAAGAAATAGAAAAATATACAAAAAAGGTTTTTTGACTACTCGTAGAATCTTAGTAGTCTTTGATGTACCTTAGTTGTTCATAATTGTTTGGTTAAATTACTCTTTTGGTCCTTCTATTTGTCAAATAATATCAGTTTGGTCCTCAAATTTTTCGTTGTCTCAATTTGATCCTCATTTTCTTAAAAATGATTATATTTAGTCCTTACTGTTAGTTTGACCAGACGGTGTTAAAGTCAATGCCACATGTGAATTTCTGGTTTTTTTGAATTTTTTGAATTTTTTTAAATTTTTTACACGTGTCACTTCACAGTTGTGCCACGTGTCAAAATGACTCAATTTGGTCCCTATATTTGTTTTTAATTTCAATTTAGTCCTAATTTTTGTAAAAATTAAGTAATATTGTCCCTCATTAAATTGACACTCAATTTACTTTTTTATAAATCTTATGGTAATATTTTTACTAGAATTAACATTTTTATTAAATATTTCTATAAATATTTTAAATTAACTTTAAATTCTATATAAAATATTAGACTTTGATTTTTTTTTTTTGAACTTGAAATTTTGTTCCTAAACTTATGTGTGACAAGTTATTTGATTTTTAATCTTTACTAAGTTTGTATAATATGATACGCTTGATGCCTTTATATATAATGACAAAATTGTTAATTTTTGAAATTAAGTTTGCGGTTTAACTTTGTTTAATAATAAAACTAAAAAAAAAATTGTTTAAAATTATTTCTACAAATATTTAATAAAAATGTCAATTTTATTAAGAATATCATCATAAGATTTATAAAAAAATTATATTGAGTGTCAATTTAAGGAGGGACAATATTGCTTCATTTTTACAAAAATTGAGACTAAATTGAAACTAAAAACAAATATAGGGACCAAATTGAGTCATTTTGACATGTGGCACAATTGTTAAGTGACACGTGTAAAAAATTTAAAAAATCAAAAATAAATTAAAAAATTTTAAAAATTCAAAAAAAAAAAAACTAGAAATTGACATGTGACATTGACTTTAACACTGTCTAGTCAAAATTAACGGCAATGACCAAATTGAATCATTTTTAAGAAAATGAAGAATAAATTGAAATAACGAAAAACTTGAGGATCAAACTGATATTACTTGACAAATAGAGGAAGAAAAAAGTAATTTAACCTAATTGTTTCATATAAATATTGGTATACGTTATCGGTCAGACGAATGTCTCAAACTAAGAATTTAATACTAGAAAAACAGATTCTCCTCAACTTATATAAAAACATGAGACCGTCACTAATAAAAAAAGAGTATGATGAACAAATAAGAAAATTAAAAAAGTTACAGTCATCTAAATCTCTGACCATAAGGAGAAAAGTTATAGTTATCCAAATAAGATAAATATATATAACTATTCAAATTGAATATTTTTAAGAAAATGAAAACCAAATTGAGATAACGAAAAACTTAAGGATCAAACTGATATTACTTGACAAATAGAGAAAAAAAATAATTTAACCTAATTGTTTCGGATAAATATTGGTATACGTTGTCGGTTAGACGAATGTCTTAAACTAAGAATTTAATACTAGAAAAACAAATTCTCCTCAACTTATATAAAAACATGAGACCGTCACTAATAAAAAAAGAGTATGATGAACAAATAAGAAAATTAAAAAAGTTACAGTCATCTAAATCTCTAACCCTAAAAATAAAAGTTATAGTTATCCAAATAAGATAAATATATTATATTAACTCGTTTGAAAATTGATCCTCCTATCTACACTTCTAATAAGAAAATGTCTTTAATCCATTTATCGCTTGGCCTTATATTATTTATTTTATCAATCCTTTAAGACGGGACATGTTTCTCGCACGAGATAAAAACCTTTCATTTGAGTCATGAATATTATATACATTATGAAATAATAAATGAATGACTTAACAAACAGAATGTGCATTAATATTAAATAATTTTTTTTGCGTAGTGTACATCATAATTTCATGATATTTGGATGTCACTCAATTGATATGGTGTCTAATATGATGTCTTTATTTAAGATTGTAGCTATTTACAACAGTCAATTGTATGCATGCAAATATAAACAACAATAAGAAATGTATCATAATTAACCTTGAAGTGTCAATCATGTAATGAAAAATAAACATTAATCATTCTTATAATAATAGCGATGTGTTCAACATGTTTAATTAATGTTTTGGATGGTAATTCCTTTATTAAAGAGTTAGTGACACTTTATCATATTTGTGCTAATATGTTTTAGTGACACTCTTTATTTTAAATTTTTTTTCGATTAGAACAATGTAAAAAAAATACAGTCTAGAGTGAATTTTCTTGTATCCCACTAGTGCAAAATAGCTCATTTGCAACACAATTTCAATGTTGGTTGACCAAATACAATGAAAAAAAAAATTTGCGGTGAAATTTTAGTAAAAAAATACAAACCATTTAGCTTAGTTATACATAATATGTCAAAAAAACAAGAAAGGATGGTTGAATTGTGTTTTAGAAATTTTAAACTTTTTGTGAAGCTTTGTCTAATAACAAGTAGACAAAATTTATAACAAAATTTCAGGTAGTTTTCGCAATGTTGTGCCTGTTAATGCACAATTAGATAGAAGTTCAAGTTTAATACATAAATTATTTATAATTTTGTAAATTATCAAAAATACTTGGTTTTGTTAACCTATCATTCTTTGATTAGTTTGGATTAATAACATGCAATATAAAATTACAATTTTACTTGCATTTAGAACATCTAATCTTAGATTTATTAGAGTGTATTAAAGACCAAAGCCATTTTTTAATTGAAATTTTCCCAGCTGGAATTATCTAAGCTTCAACTGAAATCAATGATAAATATAAGTTTTCAAGCCTTGATAGACGTTAGATGATTCAATCAGATGTGTATCACCAGAGGTTTGGTTTGTTGAATTTCATTAAATGGTCTGATGACCATCTATGCACTAAATATTTGATGACAAGTGACTTTTATGTTTGAATCAACAATGCTCCTGAAATGTTATAACATATGTTTTGTGAAATTGAGGAATAAGTGGAGCCACACAGTGTCTAGTCTATTGAGTCTCATTAGAGCATTTAGTCTATTGAGTCTCATTAGGAAGTCTAGTGGACCTTTGAGCGTTCCAATAGAGATTTGATTTGCTTATTTTTAATTGAATGATTTTATACAAGAAATGTGCACAATCTAAACATAGAAACAAGTGGTTATTATAAATTATGATCTACAATATTATTGGATTTAATTCCTTAAGAAGAAAAGAGACAAATACAATTTGAAGATATTATAATAACTTTCCTTTTAGAGCTTCTTATGGCAAAAAAATGAAGATATGTTCTTGATAATGGAGATTACGTAAAATTAAGTGTTAACTAATTTAAAGTTGTAAAGATTTGATGAAGATTTGAGGGCTATGGAAGAAGAGCCATTGACGACTCCCTCATACACACTAGATGAGACTCCACTCTTTTCTCTTTTGTAATGCTTTTTCTTACCTTCTATATGGAAGTCTTAAAAATTTTTGGGTGAATTTTGAGGTTTTATGCTAATCAAGTTCACTCGTCTAACATCGTCTATTCTTTTCGAAGTCAAAATTCTACTATTGAAATTTTTTTGAATGCTTGTTAATAATTCAATTTTATTATTTTATGTGTTTTTTTTTGTTAGTTTGCTTAATTCTAGCAAAATCTTGTTTGCTTAATTTAAAAGGTAAAAATATAGAAATCTTGAAATAGACGTTTAGATACACAAGAGATACTTAATGAATTAATCAAATTGTGATTTTTGGTGATGTTTGAAATTTGAAGTTTGTGTTGATGTGAAAGTTTTTATGTTGTTCTCACCCCAAATATACATAAGAGTTTCTTCAAAGATTATTAAGGTAGTTTAATGTTTGTAAGTTTTGAATCTTCTCCCAAAGTGTTTTTGAGGAGACAAAATGTTTTTATAACCAAAATAATTGATTAGGATTAATACATAATCAACTATGATAAGTTAGGACTTGGGATTTTAAAACCGATAACAAAATGATTAATTATATTTGAGCTAAGAAAATTTTCTTATGTGCGCATACAATCAATTAAGTTCAGGAATAATCAACTATTATGAGTAAAACTATAAATAGTCTCTTTCACACTTAATCAATTAGATGAAGGAATAATCAATTATTGCAAGCATTTCTTAGAATTTGTCACTACACAAATAACCATCGAGATAGAGTAAAAATAAGTTAATATCTAATTGAATCAGTTTTAGGCTTTGAAATGAACAAATTAATGAATTATTCTTAACTAATAATCAATTATAACCATCTGTTACAACAAAATATCTTTCAAAAGAATTTTCTTTCTCAGAGTAAACACACAGTTTTTCTGTCCTGAGATTTAAAGTACGAAGAGTGAGATTTTTGAGAGTGTAATGTTGTAAAAATTTAATTTTAATTTTCTCAAGTTTCGTCAAGGGAGATTGGTCAAGATTTTAGGTTTTCCTTTGTAAATTCATCACAATACAAATAATTTTTTTGTTTTACCTTTCTTGTGTTTTGAATGCAGATTTGCACCTGTGTTTGTTGGGTATTGTAGGTAATTTATTAGATTCAGTACTTTGTAATTTTCTTTTCACTCTTCAAGGGCATTTCAAGAGAAATTTTTTTGTTCTTGGTCTAGTTGAATGGGAGAAATTTGTAATTAGACAATTGTTAATAAATAACGAAAAGATCTAGCTAAGGTTGCTTGGTTTAAACTCGATGTAAACTTGTGAAGATTCGAATCATTATAAAAATTTTATGTGTGATTCTTTGATATTTTCTTTAATTTTATTTTGTTGTCATTGATAAAGATTGTTAAGCACTGCATCTAAAGACCTTTTGAATAATTTTTTTTTTAAAAATTGTCAAAATTTAATCTTCACAGTTGATTCACCTTGTTTTTGATTGCGTTTGAGCTATAATAATATCTAACAATACATGGTTTGTTCTTTTTTAATTCAAATTTTTGCTCACGGGCTTTTTTGAAAGCTTATTGATAATTTGATCCAAATCTTTAATTGGAGTTCTTGTTAGTTTATTTAATTTTAACAATCTCTTGTTTGCTTAATTTAAGAGGTAAAAGAATTTAAATCTCAAACATAGACACTTAAAGACGTGAGAGATATTCCAGGAATTGATTCACACTTTTTGATTAATTAAGTTATGTTTATAATTTGTATGAATGTCAATTACATGATATACGATCAACAATTCAACCATGAATGGGCTAGACAATCAACATGCCTTTTAATTGCTTTATTATTGCTCTTTTAAGCATTGTCTATATCAATAAAACCCTTTTCTACTTTAATATATTTTTTTCTTCTATAAACACCCTTTGAAATATCATTTACTAAGATTACAAAGGAATTCTTTGGGAGACAACTTTGGATGGACTAACCTTTTCTATACTTAATTTCTATTGTGCACTATATCCTTTTTTGATTTCATATTTGATGTTATAATCTTATATTAGACGTCTACTCCTTCATTGGACGGTCAAATTCTACATTAGATATCTACTCTTTAATTTGATAATGGAAATGACCTCGATCGATACCTTAACCACTCCTATCTAAAATAGTCTGAGTATTATTTGGGCACTTAGGCACTCTTACCTAAAACCTATGAGTATTACTTGAGTTGCAATTGTTCTTGGCTAAAACCAAGTATTAATCACTCCTAGCTAAACCTGAGTATTGATTGGAACTCAGACACTTCTAGCTAAACCACATAGTATTATTTGGAATATAGTTATTTCTAGCTAAGATAATGTTAGGGTAAAAACCACTCTTGGATAAAATAGAAAGATTGTGTCATCTAAAAGATCACAAAGTTGCACATTAGAAGGAGAGTTTACATCTTTCAATGGATTCAAGGTTCATGAACTTTTAAGCTTTGAGATGCATTAAATGATCATTACTTTAGCAAAAAATGTGTGTGGTATCTTTGGCAACACATGAAACATGGTAGAGTTTCACATACCATGGACAACTTCCCTAATCGTGTTGCAATGACCTCGACAAGGAAGAAAGTGTTGTAGTGTCGCGTCTGTCACATTTTCGGAGAATGATGAGAAACCCACATGCGTTGGCAAAATAGTGTCAAACGCATTGGCTATGGTTTCGATCGCGATCTGCAGCTTTGTTGGTGACAGTCTGGGTTGGAGTTATGGAGTGGTGTAAGGGGTTTTAAAGTGAGTGAACCCGACTCACACAGGTTGGCTCAGCACAGATTGGTTTAAAAATGAGTGAACCCAACCGAGCTCACCCAGAATTTTCACAACTCGACTCAAGCCACAACAGGTTGGTGGGTTAAGTGGGTTGGCTAACCCATATAAAAATATAATAAAACTTAAAATTTTGTCATTTCAAATATTTAAAATTGTAATTAAATTCGGTAATAAATTTAAATGACATTGAGAGGCATGATCTCAAATGCCACCCTCTGTGAAGCTACCAAATTAGGCAACAACCATCATTAATAAAAGGAATAAGCTAACTAATCAAGGTGTGTTAAAGTAAAAATGCTAGAGGCATGAACAATTCATAACTAAAGAAACAAAAATTATCAAGCAAAGGCAATGTCAAATATTTTAAGCTTTGAGAAAGAAGAAAAACTTCCCTAAGTGGTAGGATACCTGATATTGAGATTCATTATGCTTCTTGTGAGAATAAAGGCCTTTCATTATATACCCTCTTGCTCAAAAAAATTATGATTGAAGGTTGTAACACTGGGCCCAACGAAGAAACTTGATCCATCGTTTGGTATATTATTATCCAACCAAAACCTTTTGGATCAAATACCTATAAAATTAAAAAAAGAATTAAAAGTAGCTTTCTTGAATTTTCTCATATTTTGCCTCTTCTCTTGCCTCACTGGTTCTTTTTGCACTATCTTGCAGATTATTGATGCTTGAATTAGAATAGAAACGTAAGTAAGGATGAAGGACTGATGTAGGAATGCATAAATATGTTGAGGAATGTAGAGAACACAAAGAAGAAATAGAGCAATCACGGATGAGCAACGACTCATAGCGAAAGAACAACCACCAATGACAAAGACACAACGATGAAACAATGAATGGCGAGGAGTAGTGCCGAATAAAATGACGAAAGACAAAGGAGAAACGAAAAATAATCAATAAGAACCCATGAATGGAGGAGGACAACCATCAGAAGAGGAGACAAGGACCAACTATTGGTGGAGGAGCAGTAACGACATAAACAAGTATAATAAAGGAGTGTGCATATGGAATAGTGGACGAAAGCAGCAAATGAGATAACAAAAATGGGGGTTTTATATTAGAAGATGGACTTTTTTTTAATTTGAGTGGGTTGTCGGTCAATGCACTATAACCCTGCTCGAACCGGCATAACCCACGAGTTAAGTGAGTTGAACCCTTTTTGCCCAATAATTAATAAAAATATTAATATTTGATTTCAATCTGGCTCAAACCTGTGGTGAGCGTGGTTCACTCATGGGTTCTTGCCCACTTTGATATGTCTAAGTGGTATGTTGAAGATGTACATGGAGATGAGAAGATAGATGTAGCTTTAGGGTTTTGAAACAAAGAAAGGAGAAGATTTTTTTTAATAATTCACTTAAAAGAAAAAAAAGTGGCACACGGATAATGAGATGTCCAAATATTATCCTCGTTAGATAATAAAGAAAAATTTTAATGTTGTAAATTTTGATGACTAAATCTGCACATTTCTAAAGTTGGGGGACTAAATTGGGCCACATTTCGAAGAGGGACTAATTACAATTTTCAGTTAAAGTTAAGGGATCAAAATCGTATTTAACCCTTAATTGTTTTCATAATTTTGGAAGAAAAATATTTTGTGAGAATTTGTTTTTAGATAAAGATATTATTATTTTAGTTGGGTTAATTAAAGGCATGATATGTACTTGCATATGAATCTTTGTAAAAAAGTTCAACAGAGTAAATTTTATTACTTTTTTGTCTAAATTATATATATACATATAGGATGAAGTGACTAAAAACTACAAATTTTCTTTGCATCTTATAACATCGTTTCGACACGTCACAGACTCTCATTTATATAGGATCGAGTTTGCAGGCTAATGTACTATACATTGTGGAGATCATCTCGAGTTGGGTTCCCAACATTGTCTCGACCTATATTGCTGATATCATCTCGCACAATTGGTTACCTGGTACCAGCCTGTATTATGTTTGTATAGCCGAGATCTCCTCAGACAACATCACATCATGTTGGCCAGGACATTGTGAAAAGGGTTAATGGAAGAAGATTATAATGATTTAAGTTTCAAAATTGAAATGAATTAGCATATCATTGGGCAAATTAACCATGGTGATTCATCTTTGTGATCCAGGACCAACCAAGGAAGAACCCATAAACCTAATATAAATACCATTGTTCATGAAGTAACTGATTATGTGTTCATTATTACAATATTTATTATCTTCTGACACACACCCTGACAGGAGCGTTAGAGTATCTTTTGTAGACACACCCATTTTTAGGCTTGGAACAATATCCAAACTTTGGAGCATCTTGGCTTGAAGATTGAATAATGAATAGAAGAGCTTCTTCTAGAATCTTTACCGTGCGCATTTGGTGCCCGCCATGGGACCGAGATTCGCTTTGTGAAGAAAACTTATGGTATCTACAAGAAGAAAATTTATAAGTACAAGAGAAGTAGACATTACCTCTAATAAGATGGCCATGCTAAAAGATTTTTCTGAGTTCAAGAAGATAAGTGCTGAGGAGATGGACGTACTAAGAATGGAGAATGCAAGGTTGAAGAGAAAGGTTTAGTAGGTGGAATAAGAAAAGGTTTAGCAAAACACCACTCCACAGAAAACCATATCTTGCCCTCAGACTATAACTGATACTAGAGATGAGAGTGGTTATAACACTCATCATCAAACTGGGGGCACATGCAATACCTCTACTACATTAGGAGAAAGTCGTAGGCATCCTTTTGTAGACAACATCATGCAAACATCCTTGTCGAGTAAATGGAAGTCCTTAACCATAGACTGATATGATGGAAGTATCGATCTTGACAAGCACATTGATGTCTATGTTACCCAAGTTAGGATGTATGCCATTAATGATGTTGTTTTTGTAGATTTTTCCCTACTTCTATTAAAGGAACATCTTTGAATTGGTTTACTGCCTTCCTCCTTTCCCTATAGACTACTTCAACACTTTGGTGACACGGTTTAGGACGTAATTTGCAATAAGCAGACCTCAACATCTCGTTTCCATAACACTGGTGAACATAAGGCATGAAATAGGGGAATCTCTATCTATCTGTATGGAGTGTTTCATAAAGGTGGCACTCAACATTAGAAACCTGAATCCAGAGGTGGCCTTACATCACATGGTAACAACCTTGAGACCAAGACAATTCATAGTTGAATTGTGCATGACCCCAACTATTGATCTAGATGAGTTGCGACAAAGAGCTGCAAAGCTCATGCAATTAGAGTGGCTAAAGGACTTCATAAATAAGTTGAGGGTCGAGACCATGTCAATAGAAAAGAAAATCATTCGACAAAGAGATAACACACAAGGGAGGTTTTCTACTTAGAGCCCTGAAGGTTGCTAGGTTTGCAAGGTATACCTATCTTAATGCTCCAAGATCTCGTGTTTTGGAGGAGACGTTTCAGGCTAACATCTTGGCAATTTCCAGGAGGTTACAAACACCTCAAAATGCTAAGATGAGGAAGCCTTAACGATATCACCGAAATTACCAGCATAAGACTGATTAGTATGTAGCCCTTGTGGCTAAGATTGAAGAGCTTATTCAGGAAAGACATCTAAAAATTTTCATATGAAGAGATGACGTTGGGAGTTCAAGAGGTGAGCAAATGAGGTTTGATGATAGAAGAGATCATCGAAAAGATCATGATGGGTATGAGAGAAATAAGAAGGCACCAACAAGGTAGGAGGAAAGACGCGACGCATAGAGCCTAAACTCCTGTTGAGTGGGGTTATTAATACCATATTTGGAGGATTTGTTACAGGAGGTTCATCAACTTTAGCCTAGAAGACACATCTAAGGCGGCATATTCCGTCAATGTTGTTTCTAGGTCTTCAAAAAAGAGAATGCCTCTCATCACCTATGGTCATCATAGTAAAGATTGAGAACTTTGTAGTTCAAAAAACACTAGTTGGCCAAGGTAGTTCTGTTAACATCTTGACTGGAAGACGTTCTAGATGTTGGAGCGATCAGAGGACGTCATGCACAAAAATGATGAACAAATAGTTTAGTTTTTCGGGAGAAATGGTTAATACCAAAGGGTATGTTGACCTATACACTATGTTTGGAGAGTATACATATTCATTTCTTGGTGGTGGATGCTAACACATCTTACAACAATGATGAAGGCGTGACCACCTCCTTAGAAGCTCCCTCAAGAAGGATCACTAAAAGCATGTCTAGAGAGGAGTCTTCTATTCCATGACCTTTATCTTTATTTTGCATTACTTTAGTTTGAATTCTCTAAGTTGGTTTCTAGTTGACTTATTTTGGTTGACTTGTTGACTTTGATCCAAAGTTGACCTTTGACCAAGATTAGATTAACTTAAACCAACATGCTAATCCTTGTTTGTCTTGTTTTGTAGGTAATTAAGAGAAAGTAGAGCATGGCTAGGTGGCACTTGGTGATTGGAGCACTTGGATGAAGTGGAAGAGAGAGGAAAGCAAAAAAGCATAAAGCAAAAGCAAAAGTAGACATGTACCTTGTCTCCTTTTACCTTTGTGGTTTATGCCTTAGAAGGTCACTTGGTCTCCTTCCTCTTTTGACCTATAATCCTCATGGGAATGCCTCCACCAATCATCTCCCTTCACTTGGCCAAGACTCACTCTCACATTAGGTTTAGGGTTTGCTAGTTAATCCTTTTTCATGTTTTTGTATTTGCTAAAGGACCCTTATGAACTCCTATTTAAAGGGTGCTCCTTGTCTTGTAAAAGGGTTGATCATTTTGTTTCTAAACTATTGTGTTTCAACCATTAAATTTTCGTGAGCTCTCCTTCCTAGAAGTGAACTCACCTTTGCCTTATCTTGCTTGCAAGTGGCGGCACTATCACTCATTTCTAGGGCTTGGTTGGCTTAGATCCCCCCCTTTGAGTGGCGTGCTTCTTCCATGCTTCATCTTCTGTGCTTTCCATTTTTAATGTTTCTTCTTTCATTTTGGTTCTTTAAGTGTTGTTAATGCCGTGTGAGTTTAAGTTTGAATCCAACTCTCTTCTTCCTTTCATGAGCTTGAGAAATGAACCTTCACATCTAGATAGCTTGCTATCTTAATGTCCAATGGAAATTTTCAAAAAGCTTTCTTAAATAACTTCACCATATTCATAACTCTAAAAGAAAACAAGATAATCCTTCATCATTTGGTATCTAGAGCTTTGGTTGTCCTTGAATATGGTGTTTTCATGTTCTAACATTGTCTTGTGTAGCTATCTTTGAATGGTCCACATAAAAACAGTGTTGGCAGCAACGTGTGCGTTTTTGAAAAAAATACTGCAGCTATCTCAGTGGTCCAAAAGTAACGTTCTTTATACCAAAAGAAATCTCTGTGAGTCTAGTTTCCAACAAAAAAAGAATTAACGCATTTGGAGTTTTGTGGAGAGAGTTATGATCAAATGAGTGAGAAAATGTCAGAGCTGCCGAGAATACGAAAAACAACGTTTTCAGGTTATGTTGTGGCAATTTTGGCTTCGGTTTTGTGACTCCTTTGCTCCTAAATGTGGTTGGATAAATGTCTTTTGATGCTTACTCTTTGAGCCTTAAATCCATGAGTTTAAATGCATGATAGCTACATGTTTGTGTCTTTGTGTATGTCATGTTGAGTCTTTAAATGTGTCTAACTTTTGCTTGAGTCTCTTGTCATATGCTTCTTTGAGTTTTCTTGTTCTTGTTTCTAAGTTTTTGAACTATTGCATGAGATCTATGCCTTGTGTTGTTGTATGCTCCTTGAAATTCATTTTGACCTAATTTTAAGGAACTAAGTGTTCAAGACACCCTAAAACATCCTTCTCATCATTTTAAGTACCTAGTTTTGAAAAGAAAAAGTGTTTTCAAGACCAAAAACAGTTTGGCCGAGAGCTTTTACAATGCTTGATGAATCCATTTGGCATTTTTACTAGGTGTTATGCTACCAAAATTTATACTTGGATTTTGGGTGATATTGGCAAATTAGTTCCATGCTTTGACTTGGTTATTATCTTTCATGGTGTATGCATAATTTGAGGTATAATCTTGGCTTGTTCAAATACTTTCCATAGAGTACTTAAAAGTGCTTTTCATTGTTTTAGTCTTGTTCAAGTTTTGTCTTTAAAAACAAGTTTCCTTAGAAGTTAAACTTTCTTGTTTTTTTTAGCTTTGCTTGCTTGTCTTTAGGTAATCTTTGTTTTGTCTTAGTAGTTTTCTTTTCCTTGTCTTCCTAGAGTGTTGTGCCGGAGCCACTTGTTTGAGCTTTGAAAAGGTTTTCATCTCTTTAAAGGTGTTTTCACTTGTTTGGAAGGTTTTTGAGTGCTAGCCTTGCTTGTGTGCTTTGGGAGTGTGATCAAAAACACTTGGGTGCTTGAGAAGACCACACTTGGTCTTGGGTTTGGAATTGTTTGTTAGCTAACCTCTTCCTTGTCTCGGTTTTTGGTGAGTTTTTGGTGTAGGAACATGAATATGGATCCAATCTTGGAAGTAGAAGAAGAGGAGGAGTCGGCCTCACCTTATTCCCCTCCCATGGTGACTCCTATGGCCCAAGAAAGTGAATAAATGACCCTTGCCAACATCTTACGTGAGATGGAAGTGAGTAGGAGAGAAACTTTTGACCAATTGAGGGCAGATAGGAGGCAAAGTGAGATCTTCCTACAAGAGCACATCCAAAGACTTGAGCTTAGGGAAGATGAGAGGAGAAGGAGGAGGTCCTCTTCCGAGGACTCTAGCCATGGTGGAAGAAGAAGAAGACACGACTATGATGGTGGTGGAAGGCGCAATCAACTCCCACAAAGACAACCTCCACCAATCAAGATTCCAAAGTTCAAGGGGGAGAATGATCCAAACCTCTACATAGAGTGGGAGCAAAAAGTGGACCAAATCTTCAATATTCATTTAGTTAGTGATCAAGAACAAGTAGATTTAGTAGTTTTAGAATTTGAAGATTATGCCATGACATGGTGGCATCAATTGTGTATGGACAATATTAACCAAGAGCCACCCGCGGCCTCTTGGATGGACATTAAAACTTTGATTCGCGCTAGATTCGTTCCTTCCTACTATAGAAGGGAGACTTTTTTGAAGCTCCAAAGGCTTCAACAAGGGTCTATGTGTGTGAATGAATATTTTAAAATGATGGAGTCCATGCTTCTCAAAGTAGGACTCCAATTTGAAAGTGAAGAAGAAAAGGTAGCTAGATTTGTGAGTGGTCTTAGAAGAGAAGTTCAAGATGTAGTTGAGTTGTATGAGTATTCCACTCTTGACAAAATTTTACACTTGGCCTTAAAAGTTGAAAGTCAATTGAAAAAGAAACAAGAGACCAAGAGGAATACTTCATACAATGAATACTACTCTAGAACTTGGAAAGGAAAGGAAAGAAAGGATGAGAAACCACCTTCCAAAGACCACCCACCTAGGACTAATTCGTCTAGAACCTCCCATGAAAGTGCAAACTCTTCTCAAAGTTCAAAAACTAGTTCCATCAAATGTTTTAAGTGTTTGGGCTATGGTCACATTGCTTCAAATTGCCCAACAAAGAGGAACATGATCTTGAATCCTAAAGGAGAGGTTGAAAGTGAACATTCTTCTCCCTCCTCCCCTAAAAGTTCTTCCTCCCACACTTCTTCCCAATCTTCAAGTGAGGATGAAATCAAACCTAATGAAGGAGGTTTGTTGGTGGTTAGGCGCATGCTAGGCCAAGTGCCTAAAGAATTTGAAAACCAAAGAGAAAATATTTTTCACTCAAGGTGCCAAATCAACAACAAAACTTGTTCCCTCATAATTGATAGTGGAAGTTGTGTTAATGTGGCTAGCACAAGGGTTGTGGACAAGCTTGGCTTGAAAACCATCCCTCATGCCAAGCCCTATAAGCTTTCTTGGCTTAGTGAGGAAGGTGAGATTAAAGTGGACAAATAAGTCCTTATTAACTTCTCCATTGGAAACTACAAAGATGACGTATTATGTGACTTAGTGCCCATGGAAGCAACCCACATTTTATTAGGAAGGCCATGGCAATTTGATAGGAAAGCTTTTTATGATGGCCATGCCAACAAATTTACCTTTAGCTTGCAAGGAAAAAAAATCACATTACTACCTCTTTCACCAAGAGAAGTCAATGAGGACCAATTGCAAATGATGAAAAAAAGAAAAGAAAAGAAGGCGCAAAAGAAGGTGCAAGGGCATGGCAATGAGTCCAAGAAGAGCATGGTCACCCTCAAAGGGGTGAAGAAGGTAATGCTTGCCCAAAAACCCATCTTCCTAGCTTATCCTAGTGAATCTTCCCCCTCCTTCGAAAACCCTCATTCTAGATGTCCCTTAGACTTGTCATTAGTCTTAGATGAGTTCAAAGATGTTTTTCAAGAACCTCCAAAGGGTCTCCCACCCCTAAGAGGTATAGAACACCAAATTGATTTCATACAAGGCTCATCTTTGCCTAATAGGCCAACCTATAGGACTAGTCCCGAGGAGGCTAAGGAAATTCAAAAACAAGTGAATGAGTTGTTAGAAAAGGGGTGGGTGCAACATAACATAAGTCCTTGTGCAATGCCCGTGATTCTTGTCCCCAAAAAGGATGGAACATAGAGAATGTGCATAGATTGTAGGGCTATCAACAACATAACCATCAAGTATAGGCATCATATTCCTAGATTAGATGAATTGATTGATGAGTTACATGGCGCAACCATATTTTCCAAAATAGACTTGAAGAGTGGGTACAATCAAATTAGAATCAAAGAAGGTGATGAATGGAAAACCTCTTTCAAGACTAAGTTTGGATTATATGAGTGGTTAGTCATGCCTTTTGGCTTGACCAATGCACCTAGTACATTCATGAGACTCATGCACCATGTTCTTAGAGAGTTCTTAGGGAAGTTTGTTGTGGTGTACTTTGATGACATTCTCATTTATAGTATGTCTCAAGATGACCACTTGCATCATTTAAGGAGTGTGTTAGAGACCTTAAGGAAGGCATCCTTGTATGCTAACATGGAGAAATGTGTGTTTGGGATGGATCATGTGATCTTCCTAGGTTTCAAAATAAATCAATATGGGGTCTATGTGGACCAAGAAAAAGTGATGGCCATCAAGGATTGGCCTCCCCCAAAGAATGTAAGTGAGTTTAGGTCTTTCCATGGGTTGGCTAGTTTTTATAGGAGGTTTGTGCCAAACTTTAGCACCATAGTCGCCCCTCTCAATGAATTGGTCAAGAAAGGTATGGTCTATAAGTGGGGCAAAGATCAAGAAAAGGCTTTTGAAACTTTAAAACAAAAATTGATCAATGCACCACTCTTAGCCCTCCCTAACTTCTCCAAAACTTTTGAAATTGAGTGTGATGCATCCAATGTAGGCATTGGGGCCGTGCTTCTCCAAGAGGGGCACCCCATAGCCTATTTTAGTGAGAAACTCAAGGGGAGTCACATTAACTACTCCACCTATGACAAAGAGCTTTATGCTCTTTTGAGAACTTTGCAAACTTGGCAACATTATCTTCTTTCAAAGGAGTTTGTGATACATAGTGACCATGAGTCACTCAAATTTTTGAAAAGCCAAGGCAAGTTAAACAAGAGACATGCTAGGTGGGTAGAGTTCTTAGAGCAATTCCCATATGTGATCAAACATAAGCAAGGAAAGGCTAACATTGTGGCGGATGCACTTTCAAGAAGGCATTCCCTCCTTTCAATTCTTGAAACTAAATTTCTTAGTTTTGATCATATTAAGGAATTGTATCCAAGGGATGTTGATTTCTCCTCCATTCTTAGTGAGTGCCACCAAGGGGCTTACAAATACTTTTACCTTCTCAATCAATATCTTTTCAAAGGTAAGAGACTTTGCAGTCCCCAAGGTTCCTTAAGAGCCTCACTCATTAGAGAGGCACATGAAGGAGGATTAATGGGACATTTTGGGCCAAACAAGACTTTGGAAGTCTTGAAAGAACATTTCTATTGGCCTCACATGAGGAAACATGTAGATAGGCATTGCAAAAGTTGCATAACATGCATGAAAGCCAAGTCTAGAGTCCAACCCCATGGTCTTTACACTCCCTTGCCTATCCCTTCCAAGCCTTGGGTTGACATATCTATGGATTTTGTCTTAGGCTTCCCAAGGACCAAAAAAGGTAGGGATTCCATTTTTGTAGTGGTGGATAGGTTCTCTAAGATGACCCATTTCATTCCTTTCCATAAGAATGATGATGCAACTTATATTGCAAATCTTTTTTTCAAGGAAGTGGTAAGACTACATGGCCTACCTAGGTCCATTGTAAGTGATAGGGACTCCAAGTTCCTCAGCCATTTTTGGAGAACCTTGTGGGGTAAACTTGGCACCAAGCTTCTTTTCTCTACCACTTGCCATCTCCAAAGTGATGGCTAAACTGAGGTGGTTAATAGAACCCTAGGGCAAATGCTAAGATGTATGATAGTGCAAAACATTAGAGAGTGGGAGGAACTTCTTCCCTACATAGAGTTTGCCTACAATAGCGTTGTGCATTCCACTACTTCTCATTCCCCTTTTGAGGTTGTGTATGGGTTCAATCCCCTAACTCCCTTAGACCTCCTTCCCCTTCCCACTCATGAGGCATGGACTTGCCAAGATGGTGAGGCCAAAGCCAAGTACATCCAAGACCTGCATTCACAAGTCAAGGAAACCATTGAGAGGAGAGTTAAGAAACAACAAGAGGATGGTAATAAGGGAAGAAAGGAAGTCATCTTCCAAGAGGGAGATTGGGTTTGGCTTCACTTGAGAAAGGAGAGATTCCCTACTCAAAGGAAGTCTAAGCTCCTTCCTAGAGGGGATGGCCCCTTTCAAGTTATTAGGAGAATTAACAACAATGCTTATGAGTTAGACTTACCCCAAGCTACAACATAAGTAACTCATTCAATGTTTGTGACCTTTCTCCTTTTGATGTAGGGTTTAAGAATTCGTGGTCGAATTCTCTCCAAGAAGGGGAGAATGATGAAGGCGTGACCACCTCCTTAGAAGCTCCCTCAAGAAGGATCACTAAAAGCATGTCTAGAGAGGAGTCTTCTATTCCATCACCTTTATCTTTGTTTTGCATTACTTTAGTTTGAATTCCCTAAGTTGGTTTCTAGTTTACTTATTTGGTTGACTTGTTGACTTTGATCCAAAGTTGACCTTTGACCAAGATTAGATTAACTTAAACCAACATGCTAATCCTTGTTTGTCTTGTTTTGTAGGTAATTAAGAGAAAGTAGAGTATGGCTAGGTGGCACTTGGTGATTAGAGCACTTGGATGAAGTGGAAGAGAGAGGAAAGCAAAAAAGCATAAAGCAAAAGCAAAAGTAGACATGTACCTTGTCTCCTTTTACCTTTGTGGTTTATGCCTTAGAAGGTCACTTGGTCTCCTTCCTCTTTTGGCCTATAATCCTCATGGGAATGCCTCCACCAATCATCTCCCTTCACTTGGCTAAGACTCACTCTCACATTAGGTTCAGGGTTTGCTAGTTAATCCTTTTTCATGTTTTTGTATTTGCTAAAGGATCCCTATGAACTCCTATTTAAAGCGTGCTCCTTGTCTTGTAAAAGGGTTGATCATTTTGTTTCTAAACTATTGTGTTTCAACCATTAAATTTTCGTGAGCTCTCCTTTCTAGAAGTGAACTCACCTTTGCCTTATCTTGCTTGCAAGTGGCGGCACCATCACTCATCTCTAGGGCTTGGTTGGCTTAGATCCCCCCCTTTGAGTGGCGTGCTTCTTCCATGCTTTATCTTCTATGCTTTCCATTTTTAATGTCTCTTCTTTCATTTTGGTTCTTTAAGTGTTGTTAATGCCGTGTGAGTTTAAGTTTGAATCCAACTCTCTTCTTCCTTTCATGAGCTTGAGAAATGAACCTTCACATCTAGATAGCTTGCTATCTTAATGTCCAGTGAGAATTTTCAAAAAGCTTTCTTAAATAACTTCACCATATTCATAACGCTAAAAGAAAACAAGATAATCCTTCATCAAACGACCTTTTATGGAGATTATCCTTAATCTGCTTGGTGCATTTGTATCAACCCCAGATATGGCGATGAAGTTCCCATTTGTATTTTGGGCTATCATCATAGTCCATGTGGATAAAAAGACAACCTAAGAATTCGACATTGCGAGTCTCTAGTTACCATTCCCTCAATTCACCACTAATAATGATGAAAAATGTAATATGATCAGCTTGGTCACGAAGGTTGAAGATCTAGATCCTAGGGTAGGCACTTACCCTAGGGTCGAGCCTGTTGGAGATAATAAGGTTTTTGTTTTGTAGAAATGGCGAGGTGTGAAGATGGGAGTTTCTTTGGAAGGAGACGATGGGAAGGTAGTCGACCATATTCTTACTGAGAATAAAGAGTTGTTCGCTTGGACCTCGATAGATATACCAGAGTTGGCTCTAGAATAATTTTTCATAAGCATTTTGTCTTCAAAGATGCTAGGCTAGTATCACAATGGCAAAGGTCAAAGTTGACAAGTTGTCGCAAGCAAGATTAGTGTGAGAAGCACACTTATAATGTGGCTAGCTAATGTGATGCTAGTTAAGAAGGCCAATGGGAAATGACATATGTGTTCCAGCGACACAGGTCTTAATAAGGCTTGACCAAAGGATGCAAATCCCTTCCCTAGCATAGACTGACTATTCGATGGGTTGTATGACATAAAATGTTGAGTTTCCTAGATGCCTACTCATGATATAACTAGATCCCTATTGTAGAGAGAGACAAACTCAAGACAATTTTCATCACTAAGGATGAAAATTATTGTTATGAGGTCATCCTTTTGGATTGAAGAATGTAGGGGCAACATATCAACGACTTATGGATAGAGTGTTCCATAATCTAATCGGTCGGAGTGTAGAGATATATGTTAATGACTTGGTCAACGTTTCTTCGGCCCTAAAGGCTTATAATTTGCACCTCAACCTAGAGAAATATTCATCTTCAGGGGTAAAGGCAAACTTAAAGAATTGTCCAATAATCATTGATATGCGAAGCTTGAAAGATGTTAAGGAAGTGCAATGCTTGATATGGAGGTTAACGACCGTAACTCGTTTTATGTGCGAGGTTTGAAAAAAAAATGAAACCAATGATTAAGTGTTGAAGAAGTCGACTAGGTTCCTCTCGAACACAGCTTGCTAGAGTAATTGCAACGAAATTAAGGCAATACTAACATCTCCTATATTACGAAGGTCAAATACATTTAATTCATTGTTGGTTTACATCATTGCAATTGAAGATTCCATCATTGTTGTCATTATCCAAGAAAATGACAAGGAATAACACCCTGTATATTTCATTAGTAAAACCTTGCAAAATGTTGAAACCCACTATCAGATGGCGGGAAAGGTAGCATTGTCTCTCGTCAAACTAGTGAGGAGGTTGAGACGTTATTTTCAAAGTCATAGGATAATAGTGAGAACAGACTACCTAATTCAAAAGATCTTGCATAAGTTAGATTTAGTACGAAAAATGGTCTCATGGGTTGTGGAGTTATTAGAATTCCATATCTGATATGAGCATAAAGGACCTATAAAGGTGCAATATTTGGCTAAATTTTCCAATGAAATCTAGACTGAGATAGTGCTAGAAGAGGTGTGGTTGATTTTGTATGTAGATGGTTCATCCATCGTAAAAGGAGGAGGGGTTACAAAGATGTTAAAGATACTGCTTGAAGGACCCAATAATATGTTAATTGAGAAGTCATTACATTTAAACTTCAAGTCCTCTAACAACCAAGTCGAGTATGAAGTGTTAATATTTGGTCTTGCATTGGCTAAGGACATGGGAGTTACAAAGATAATTTGCCTAACCAATTCTCGGCTTATTGTGGGGCACCTTATAGAGAGTATTAGGTGAAGGACAAGTTGTTGCTCAAATATTATCATCTAGTGAAGATGACGTTAGAGGGCTTCGTTGAAGTTAAATTGAAACATATTCCTAGGGGGATAACGTGAAAGTTGATGTCCTCTCAAAGTTGGAGAGCACCAAGAAAAGGGAAGGTATAAGTCATTGTTGCACCAATTCCTTTCATCACCATCAACTAAGATGAAGGATGAATGATGTTGAAGGTCGAGCCGACTTGGATTACTCCAAACATCAAATACTTGTAAACCGGAGAGTTATCGAAAGGAGAAGAAAAAGGATGAGAAAGAAAAGCGACCAAGTACATTTTAATTAGTGGAGAGCTCTTTAGGGGTGGGTATTCTCGACCTATGTTAAAATTTATTACTCCTGCAAAAGCAAAGTAAATCATTAGAGAACTAAATGAGGGGATTTATGGATACCACTCAATGGTAAGAACCATGGCGACTAGGGTCTTAAAAGCCGATTACTTTTGGCCTACCATGGCAAGTAATGATGTCAATTATGTTAAGAAGTGTATACCTTTTTAACAAGAGTGATATCATGAGGACAATAATGGAGAATACCATAATATAGACTTGGACTTGTTGTGTAAAAGGCGTGAGAAGGCCCAAATCTAAGAAGTAGCCATAAAGAAAAGGGCAAAAAAAAGTACAACACGAAGCTTAATTGAACATTCTCTAAAGTTACCTGTCGATATCCATGTTGGTCTTGATTGAACGTGATCTAAAGTTCCCTGCCAACATACATATCGGTCCTTGTTGAACTCAAAGTAATGTTCTATATCAAGTCTTCTTTGATCAACATTTAACTATAACCACTTTACATCATAAAAGATATAAGTCATTCTTTACTAACACATATCGGTCATAAGTATATTAGCCTTATATATTTAGCAATAAATCAAGTTATGGATATAGAATGCATAAAGTGTGCAAAGATAAATTTCATTCATAAGTCCCAAAGAGGACAATAATTACACAACAAGAAATACATAAAAGAAGAAGAAAAAAAAAGAGAAGACAACAACAAAATAACACATTAAAAGGAACTATTACAGGTTTTCAACAACGATTTCTTTAGTTTCTTCAACTTGTTTGGTGGAGAGGTGGTGCCAAAGAGGACAACTTCCCTTTAGCATTCATCTCGACTTCCCTCTTTGGTATTTTCTTTAGCCCCTTTAAGATTTGCATTATCATCACCACATTTATTATGGGTCATGAGTTTGACATCTACAAGCATATTCTTATAAACATCCTTCTTGACATCGATCGTTCATCATTGGAGGGAATAATGAATATTTACTCGACCTGCTGAAGAGCTTTCTTGAAGTGTTCCATGTTTTCAGAAAGTACAAACCTTTAACATTCATATAATTTGGCCTTTAGCCCTTCACAAGATTTCTTCTTGTCAACAATCGCTAAGGTAAACTCTTCATTTTTCTTCCTGCCTGTTACGAGATTGATAAGAGTACCAAATTGACGAAGTAATAAAGTGGAAAGTTCATGTATCATTTTCCAAGAGACTTGTGTAACACTTCACAAGTTTTGCAATTCATAACTCAATTTGACAACAAATTGCACAAAAAGAAAAATAAAACTATTTTTTGTATTTTTATTAGATATGTGGTGTGCAACAATATATGATAAAGGCTTCACTGAGATTGAGTTTCTTGATTCAATTAAAAACAAAAATACCAAACAATATACTTCTAATTCCTTATCGTGTAGTATTCACACCTTTTGTATAATGTCGTAATGTCTTACCAACAAG
The DNA here is from genome assembly GCF_037176805.1 of Vigna unguiculata. Lineage (NCBI taxonomy): Eukaryota > Viridiplantae > Streptophyta > Magnoliopsida > Fabales > Fabaceae > Vigna > Vigna unguiculata. The sequence continues at coordinate 22,278,231 of NC_140796.1, forward strand.
TCTAAACTTGAACCATAAAAATCCTATGTCTAGCAATTTTTATTATAAATACACATTAATGATCAAGAGTTTGATGTTATGAATTACTAAATGTTCCATATTTATGTCTAGTGTGTGAAATCTATTGGTTGTTCTATCCTAATCAAGTTTTCCAAACTATCTTTCAATCAACATGTACTCCCACATATGTAGTCAATCTAAAATATGCAAATAAAACAAGAATAGAACACAAAAGTGATGGAAAAGAGTAATCGACTTTATCAATATCTCCTCTTGTTGATAACTTTGATAATCAAATTATGGTGATATCTTTTTAATTTCTTTGATATTTCCACTTATCTGCAAAATATTGAATATGTGACGTCTTCCAACTTAGTGCTTGTTTAACGTCTTCCAACTCGATGCTTGATATTCATTGTGATGTTGTTTTTTGTGGGTTGCTTGTTGAACCAGTACGATATGCTCCTTTGTGTCTTATCTTAATTTTCATCAATACCTTGCACTACTTTCCCTATTCTCTAAGATTAGACACCTAAATATCTCATGTAATGCCTATCTAAGTCTAACATACCTTACCAAATCTCTTAGACTAACCGTGCATCAAAACTTGCATTAAGAACCAAAACAATGGGGCCAAACACATAATCCCATTTCTAATGAATTGCAATATTTGGTTTGATTTGATTAGTTAGACTGCTGAAATCCCATGTCCATGACCATCCAACAACTAGATCATGTTCTAAGGCGTACCCCGACACAAGCATTAAGCACAAACCAAATCAATGGAAATAAAATATCAGTAGACCAACTGCATAAAAGAACAAAAAAACACAAAAAAAAAACACATAAAAAGTCTAAAAGAGAGACAAATGCCTAAGTTTCCTTGTGTTTGAACACAAGTTTTCAAGTCCCCAGCAACAACGCCAAAAACTTGTTACAAGATTGGCAAGTATATTAAATCACATAAGAAATAAAGTGGAAAGGCCAAGTATAATTTCCCAAGAGACATGTGCAACACTTGACAAGTCTTGCAATTTATAACTCAATTAGAGAAAAAAATTTACAAAAAATAAAAAATAAAGTTCTTTTTTGTTGATTTATCAAACATATGGTGTGCAACAATATATGATAAAGGCTTCACTAGGATTGAATTCCATGATTCAATTCAAAGCAAAAACACCTAACAATATACTTCTAATTCCTTCTCTACCCTTCATACCTTTTGTAACAAGTCATAATGTCTTACTGACAAGTCTAAACTTGAATAACAAAAAACTATGTTTCACAATTTTTATTATAAATTCGCATTAGTGATCAAGAGTATGATGTTATGAATGAATAAATACTCCACATCTATGTCTAGAATGTGAAATCTATTAGTTGTTATATCCTAATTAGGTTTTCCAAACTATCTTTTAATTAGTAGGTACTCCCACATATGCAATCAATCTAGAATATAAAGTTAAAACAACAATAGAACATAAGAGTGATGGAAAATAATTATATTGAATAGTGGAATTCACAAAGAGATAAGAATACCTTACACTCATCCCCCATGAATAAGGGAGTTAGCTATTCCTTAACATTTGAAATACTAGAATAAGAATAAAGATGAATGCCCTTAGTCTTAAGAATGTACCTCTACCTTCGATCCCCCAAAGGGGGTTTTCCCAAAAGGGGAGTTTTATTTCCCAAAAGGGTTGTTTCTTTTGACCTTGGTCGAGCCCCTTATTTATAGATTTTTCGAATTGGACTGAGTCTGCAGCTTTGTACTTGATTTTGTATTAGAGTAAACAACTTTATCAATGTATCCTCTTGTTGATAACTTTGATAATCAAATTCTGTTGATATTCTTCTTAATTTATTTGATTTTTTCACTTATATGCAAACCAAATACTTATCTCTCCCAATTCTATTAAATAAAACCTAAAATATCTAAAAAGATAATAATAAAATAACAATAAAAGATAAAATAAATATGATAATTCCAATTATCATTTCATCCCTATATGACCCAAGAAAATTAAATAATTAAATAAATAATTATTTAATAAATGTAGGTAATAGAATCCTTATGGCATTTAATGTGGGGACTTATGATAAGGAATAATACTAGCTGAAGTGGTTGAGAGTACTTGGTTTATGAAAGACTTGGGTTTGAGTCTTGTTGATGCCATTTTTGTGTTAATTTAATTGTTTTATTATTTTAATAATATGCTTGACCATGGTACGTGATAATATAATCCTAAATGTGTAGGAATTATCACGAAACATGGATTGGTTGATTGGTTCTGCATTTGTTTGGTAATTGTGTGGTTGTGGGTTCAAACCTTGATAGATGCTAAGTAGGTATTTGTTTGCTCAATTTCTTTTTAGCATGAATGAGAAGGAGCAGAAATTTTTGATTAGAGAATCAATTGTGTCTTAGAGAGATTGAGTGAGGGTTGATTGTTGGAGGAGCAAAGGTAGGCTATCCTAGATCAAGAATACACTTTAGAAGGACTTTTTGATGCACGAAATCCAGGTTAGGGGAGTTGTACACTTCGTTTTTTTTTGGATTTTTAATTACAAAATTGTGGATGTTATGTGAAGCATGAATGTCTTTTATGCGTATTTTCTACACTGTGTTGGGTTTCTGGAAATTTTCCAGAAATCGCCTATCAGGCCTTCAAAGTTGTTAGACGACTCATGTTGGAACAACCCAGTTTCTGGGTTTGTTTTAAAAAACATTTGGCGGTGATGAACTACCGCAAGGCGGCGCTTGCAAGTGTGCTTTGTTTTCATTGTTCTTGGGTTTCTGGGGATTTTAGGGATTCGTGGGAGTCTTTTTAACATGGAATATTAAGTTGATAGACAAATTTTGTGGTTTAAATCTATAAGTACTATAATTGGATGAATTGGAGATTTCATGAATACGAGGGTTTGTGTTAAATTAGGGCATTTGGGGTATGATTGGGATTGCAATTGGTAGTGATTTTATGTGCAACTGATTGGTAATCAATAATATATGAAATTGGAAGTGTGAATGGATGAGGGTTTGTGAAAATGGGCAGATATAATTGGATGCGAAAACAAATTTGGACTCGTGTAGGTGAAGGAAAATTTTGGGATTTTCTAGAACTCTATGTACCGCCTTACGGTACTGAAACTGCCACCAGGCACTTGACTAGGGCAGAGGGAACTCTATTGTTTCAATGTGTTGGCAGCGAGGGGGTGGGCCTAACAGGTTTGTTTTGGGTTTCAGTATATGATGGCGGTAATTGATAGTAGGGAGTTTAAGAGATGAATGTTTCTTTATGTGATTTATACATTGGACTTAGTTTCATTAGAGAGGGAATGTAAGGCCGTATGAATAGAACTAATATATGTGTAATGAGTGACTGCATAGGTTTGCTATAGAGAGATATAAGAATTTCTAGAGAGAAATCTTGAGAGTTACTCCTAGTGTGGACCTAAGTGTAAGAATTGGCTAAGTGCACTTGGGAGGGTTAGTAAAATTGCAGAATGGGTTGAAGGGTGGTTTTGGTAGTTACCAAATTAGTGAAGTCTGCAACTTATGTAAGAGTATAGGTATGATTGGTCTGTTGTTCTATAATTTCGGAAAGCATTGTGCAGTATTGGCCATATTCATGTGTTGGATTGCTTTCCAATTGAGGTGTGTGTGATTGTACACGAAATAGGCATGTGATTAGTAATGATGCAAGTCTAGAAAGCATTGAAGTGTAGGAACATACGCATTATATATTGGATATGTACATATGGGTATTAAGGGTTAAAATCTTGTTTTGGAGTGCATAAATCAGTAGCTTCATACTATTAGTATGAACTTTGTGGCATGGGGGAAGACCGTTAGGCGATGGCTTTAAAAACAAAGAGCCATTGGAACACGGGGCGTTTGGAGGTGGGGTTGGCTCCGCCAGGCGATACTTGCAAAAGCAGGGGTTTATGGGGCGTTTGGCACCTAGCGACAAGAGGCTTCCATCAAGCGATTTACAACTGATTTTCGCCTTGCAACGCTTAGGCAACGCCAGGCGAAAAAGCAAGGGACAGAGGGCCTGCTCGTATGGTTTGGTGAGTGGTCTACACGACTCTGGATGATGACTTAAGTATGGAGCTTGCTGAAACATTGCTTGAGTTGTGGCTCAGAATGACATTTCTTGATTTGTGGCTAAGAATGGTGGGTAAAACACGTGGTGGTCGCAGGATGTGGCCTGGTGATATTGGTAACCAGTGTGAGTATACGATTTGTGGCTCGTATGGAAGGTCTCCACTTGATTAGGCAATCATGGGTTGTGGCTAGTGGCTAGTGGTGTTGCTAATCTTGTGTTGATAGAACGAATTGTGGTTCGTATGGAAACTTCACCTGGCGTTACGGATGGTGGTTCGTAATAGGTTATTCCCGCACGTGTATCTACGAGTTGTTGCTTGTAGAAGGTAGAATCACGATTGTTGCTTGTGTGGCAGCAAAGGATATATCAAGGTCATCATTTGAGGATGTAGAACGTGGATGAACATGATGGTGGTCATGTTTTTGGAATTGGATAATTGTGGTTCTCCAACGAGTATGTGTGTACATTTTATCTTAGTTATAAATTATGTGTGTTATGTTTGGCAATGAACGTGTAATTCGTTACACGGTAGTAGATAATATTTCAAGTAGAGCTGGTGATGGCTAGAGCTGGAGTGGGGCTACCATGGGAGTTTTGTTTTTTGGATTTTTTTTTTATGTTTATGTAAACAATTACCTTACTTGACCATGAGCTTGTAATAGTTGTTTGGAACTTACGGATTTTGAATCATGACGCATTAATAAATGTTTTAAATTTTCCAGTGTTTTGGGAAAGAATTATAATAAATGTGGTTTTGTATTTCTATATTATTGTATTTTATTTAAAATTAGTAATATCCAGCTAGGATGTTACAATCCCCACTCCTTGTTCTTGACTTCAAGAAAGTAGGTCTTTCAAGACTTTAAGGTTTTCTCCCACTCTTCCCTCTCTTGGCTCCATTCCTCCTTCTCAACTGCATGGGTATCTCTCTCCTTGTCTCATGTTCCTTGTCGGTCGGATGGTTGCTAACTCATTGGCCATCTTCAACTTCTGTTCATCTTTGATTTCTTTCTTTAAAAGGTTCACCTTTTTTTACCATAGACAAAGTTCCAACTTTGGAGTTTGATGAAGGAATACATTATTGTTTTTTGGGTAAATCTCATCCACTAGTTTGCTTTGCTCGTTAGATAAATTGAAGTGTACATTGTTGCGCATATTGAGTTGGGTGCCAACCAATTCACCCCAACATGAGAACATGATTCCCGAGTTGGCAACATGCTCAACGACCTTGCCCTTCCTCCTCTTCTTCCCTTTCCTCACTCCATAACTCTTTGAAAATTGAGGTGGGTGGATATCGACAACAAGGCCTATTAATTTGTGCACAAAAGGACCACTGGCACCCTTCCTCTTACTTTCGACCAACATTTTGTTCCTCATATTTCTAAACACATTGACCTTTCTTAACTATTTTTGTGTATAAAAATTACTCGTGCAAATCCTTATAAATATTTAGGTTATATAAAACATCAGTTCTAGTTACACAAGGAAGAAAATTTACCAAGTAAATCAGTCTAGGGATAGGTCAGCACAAAATTTTGAATAATATTCCTACACGAAAGTCGACGAGGGAGTTTGTCCAAGATACTAAGGACCCTTTTGTCCTCCATGGACATGGACTCTTTAAACCACTCTTTGCATCTAAGGGGGTTCTATGTCCAGTAAAATGGGAATTGAGGTCTGGCATTCTCATCATAGAAGTATGAGTGGCACAAAGAGTTTATGATAACCCTAAAGAATACGATTTTGAAATTTTTAAAAGATGAAGAATAAGAACCGAAAAGACAAGATTTTGCCTAATTGACCAAGGATAACCAACTAACTAAATACCAACTTTTGGTACTATAAAAATGAAGTAAACACTAGGGTGTAGGATTTAATTTTAGGGACTTGCAAAAAAGTCGAAATGCTTAGAGTGAAACCTAACTATTCAGGTGGATTTAAATAGACGGATATGTAATTGTGTGAAAAAAAGTCGAATACATATAGAAAAAATCATGGGTGTAACCCTCTCGGCCATGGCAGACGTTGTCTATCGCACACTCCCTCTCAAAGGATACAATATTCTCTACCTCAATCCCCTCAAACATGTATATGTTGTTGCAATACCAATGAAGGCTAAACGACTACCTATACTTGAAAAAATACGCCTTAACCTTAAGTCTACCCACTCGTATCCTTCCTTTCTTGGTAAATCCGACTCAACTCTCTCAATTGCCGGATCATCTCGATATCCTATGTTTGGTGCAACTAGAAAAAGTTTCAAAAAATAATCTTATATCTTTTTAATAAATTTATTTAAGAACCATCATATATATAACTTTACTTTATATAGCTTTCAGAAAACTTATATTATAATAATCACTTTATATATTTTCTAAATAAAATAAATATCTCAATTACTAGTAAAATATGAATATTTTTAAATAAAAATAATATAAGTCACCTTGATTATATATTTTCTAATTATTATAAATTTTTCTATATCTTAATTTTTTATCTTTAAATTATTTTCAAAAGCTTTCTTTTATATTTAACATTAATTTATATACTTATTTCATATCTATATTTTAGAAAAGTCATATAAACATCTTTTCAAAAAAAAAAAAACACATAAAGATTATATTATAACTAAATGTAAAATTTCATTTGTCATGTAAAAAATATTTTAAATATCATTTATTTAAAAAATATTTTACGTCATTTTTATAAAATATAAGAACAAAATAAATATATAATAAAAGTACAATATAATTTTAAAATAATTTAGAGATAAAAACACATTTAAGTTTTTAACTAATGCCATATAATTTGTTAATTTAAGAAATTTTTTATGACTTTCAATTGAATAATAATAAAAGAATGTATTTTTTTCAGCCTCTCAAAAAAGTATGATTCAGCCTTTAATCAGTAGGGGTAGAGGCAAACAGATGTCATAAATGGGGTCCACCTAAGGGATGAGTAGTGAATGTGATGTGAGCACCTCTATGCCATTTTCTGTGAACCGTCAGAACTATAACGCCAAACTCTGCCCTTCCCTGAAAACCAGAGTGACCAAAATCAAAGCTTTCTCAAACAATTACACAACAAATAAAAAATACTTCGCTTGGTGTTTACCGTTAACCCTTACATTAGTCACGTACATTTCTACAGGTACTTAATTTTCTTACGGCCAGAAAAGGTGAAGTTCTTCGATATAATTTTATTAACGTCTAATTATAAAGAATAAAGAAAATAATAACAGATCCCTTAAGTTGGTAGGGTTTAGAATGTAGTGTGTTGTCTAATAGTGTGTTGGTATATTGTGTAACTTTTCTACTATAATCTTTACAACTTTTAATTAGTTAACATTTTATTTTGCACACTTTGCATTGTTAGGTGTATTTTTATGTTTTTGACATAAGATGCTTTATATAAAAATTATGGTGTAACTTATAACAACTGAATTAATCAGATTAAAGGTTTTCAATCTCGTTATCACATAACAATATAAAACATATTCAACATGTTATTTATATATAGACATGTCGGTTTAAGGATAAAGTGAATAAAGGCCTCCAACACAGAAGACTTCAAAAAACAATTTATAATTAATATTTTTCTATTAAATTAATTATGTAGTTATTTAAGAAAAAATATCTTAAAAAATCTTTTAGTATATAATTAACGAGTTAAAACTTTTTTAGTAAATTATAATTTTACTTATGAAAATGAGAATAATTAGATACCTTTATTCTCTTATAATCAATCTATATTCTATTTTCTTCTTTTATTTTTATTTGACTTTTCTTGTCTCTCCTTATTTTCTTCTCTTTTAAGAGTCATCTTTTTAGGGGTTTTAGCATATTACATTCCTTGAATCTCATGTTGTATGTGTGTACGACTTTTTTCATCCTCATTTCTGGTTAGTATGGTTTTGCTTTCTATTTGTGTTGCTATTATTTTTATTTTGTTTTGGATTTATATTAGAATTAGAAATGTGTTTCTTTTGCCAAGTTTTGTTTTTTTGGTACATTTTGATTTATGGGTTTTGAGGTTTTTTTTTCATATATCTTGCCCACTTACTATCGAGTTGAGAAGAATAATAATTTTTTTGAATTACTTTTATAAATGATTAATCTTAAAAGAAACTCTGCAGGTTTGTGAAAAAGTTTAGACTTGAGAAGGAGAAAGAGACTTGAGACTTCAAGATACTACAAGTCTACTATCAAGTTTACTTTCTTGACAACCAAAATCACGTTCTATTGTTTTAATTCATTCGTTTTATATACTTATCTTTAGTAGCGTTTTATATATTATAATTTTTTATTTCATATAAAAATATATAGATATGTCAATTGGAAAATTTGAACCAAACTATTCAAAAATTCAAAAGAAGAGAAGAATTGCGGCATTAATTGCATCACAAAAAGGAGCTATGATTAAATTTATAAAAATAAATAACAAAAGTGAATTAGAAAACACAAGTGGGTGCTCTTTGAATGAAGATGATAACAATATAAATATAGATGAAAGCAACAATAGAGAAAGAGAAGTAGTTAGTGATGAGGATAATTCTGATTCTTAAACCCATGACAGTGAGGAGGAGATTGAGAGACTAGATAATGATTATACTCTTGACAAAAATATATATGATCCAAGCCAATGGAAGAATATTGATACAAATTTGAAAAATTTATTAGTAGAAAATGGTCCTATTAAAATCACTAAAATATATTTTCTTAAGGATATACATTCTAGGCACTTTTCTTCATCAAATTATATTCAAACATTGCCTAATGGAGAGAAATACGAAAGAAGATGGCTAATTTATTCTAGAGATTTAGATAGAGTCTTTTGTTTCTGCTGCAAATTGTTTAATATTATTTCTCGTACAAGTAAACTAGCAAATGAAGGTAGTAATAATTGAAGAAATCTTAGTAATAAGTTGAAGAGACATGAAATATCAAATAAGCATATTACTAAAATGAATGAATAGATTGATTTGGAAATGGGATTCGAAAAAAATAAAACAATAGACAAATATGATCAAGAACATTAAAATAGAGATAGAGAACATTGGAGAAATGTCTTGTTAAGAATTATTGTAGTTGTTTAAACTATTGGTAAATATAACTTAGCCTTCCTTGGAAATAATGAAAAGATTTATCACGAAGCTAATGGAACTTTTTAAAGTCAAATTGAAATGATTGCAGAATTTGATCCAATTATGCAAGAACATATTCGTTGAATTAAAGATGATGAAATTCACAACCATTACCTTGGGCATAATATAGAAAATGAGTTAATAAATTTGTTAGCAAGTGAAATCAAAACTAAAATTATAAAAAAAAATAAGGGATGCAAAATACTATTTAATCATACTAGATTGCACCCCATATAAGTCATCAAGAGCAAATGAGTATTCTTTTAGAATTTTTAAAAGTAGATGATACAAGTGGAAAAGGTCTTTTTGATGTTATTGTTGATGAATTAAAAAATCTTCGACTTGATATTAACGATCTTAGAGGACAATGATATGATAATGGATCTAATATGAAAGGAAAACATTAAGGTGTGCAAAAAAAAAAATTCTTGATATTAATCCTATATCATTTTATACTTTGTGTGGTTGTCATAGTTTAAACTTAGTACTTTGTAATATGACTAACTCTTGCCCAAAAGCCACATCTTTTTTTGGTATGTTACAATGTATATATACTTTATTTTCTTCTTCTACAAAAAGGTGGAAAATTTTACAAGACCGTATACATAACCTAACTCTTCAATCATTGTCACAAACACATTGGGAAAGCCGTATTGAGAGTGTGAAAGTTGTAAGATGTCAAACTTCACAAATAAGAGATGCTTTATTTGAATTAGTTGAAGTTAGTGATGATCCTAAAATAAAAAGTGAAGTTGATTATGTAGCAACTTCAGAACTTGAAAACATTGAGTTTTTGTTAGGCATGAATATTTGGTATGACACTTTGTTTGCAGTTAACTCTGTTAGTAAGAATTTACAATCAAAAGATATGTGAATTGATGAAGCTATTGAACAATTAAAAGGTCTTCTTTCATTTTTTGAAAAGTACAAAGAAAATGGATTTGAAAATGCATTGATTTCTTCCAAGGAAATTGATTTTGGAATGAATATGGAACATAATTTTTGTGAAAAACATATTAGACGTAGAAAGAAACAATTTTATGAAAATGTTGATAATGAAATTGTAAAATCTCTTCAAGAATCGTTTAGAATTGATTACGTTTTGTATATTGTAGATAAAGCAATTATCACACTTCAAAGTAGATTTAAACAAATAAAATATATGAAGATATTTTTGGTTTTTTATTTAGTGCTGAAAAATGAAAGTCACTAGATTGTACATTTTTGAAACAAAAATGCTTAAACCTTAAAAAATCTTTAAAATATGATAATTTATTGGATATTGATGGATTTGATTTATTTTCAGAATTAAATATCATAAGGGAAATTATACGTGTGGAAAATGATAAACCAATTGACACTCTTCATTATATAAAAAGAATAGATTCTTTTCTAAATGCATATATGGCTTATAGAATAATGTTAAAAATTCTAGTGTTAGTTGCCTCAACCGAAAGGAGTCTCTCAAAGTTAAAGATAATAAAAACTTATTTAAGATCAATAATGTCCCAAAAAAGATTAAACGGATTAGCTTTATTATCTATTGAAAAAGAAATGTTAAATGAAATTAATTGGGACAATTTAATATATTATTTTGCATCAAAAAAAGCTTGAAAAATAAATTTTAAATAAAGGCCTCAATTTTTAAGTTTGCTTTAGGCCTCACAAACTCTTGAGTCACCCTTGTATATAAAAGATTTAATTATGCCTTTGGTCCCCATTTTGGAGTCAAAATCTTAAAATGGTACCCAAATTTTTAAAAGTCTCAAAATGGTCCCCTTTTTTGTTAAAACGTCTCACGTTTGCCCTTTCCGTTAAGTCAAGGTTAATGCCGTTAGACAGAGTCACGTGTCAATTCCTCGATTTTTTGAATTTTTTAAAAAAATCAAAAAAAATTGCCACGTGTCAAGCTGTCATCGTGTCACGTGGCAGTGACAGTGACACGTGTCAGTATTATGCCAGGTGTCATTTCCTTAGTCTCAATTTGGTCCCTTTATTTTAATTTGTCTCAATTTAGTCCCATTTTTTGTAAAAATGTAGCAATTTGTCCCTCTCCAAATTGAAATCAAATTTAATTTCTATATAAATATACACAAATATTTCCATCAAAATTGATATTTTAAGTAAATATTTTTAACCAAATTAAGTTCATTTAATTAATATTTTACATTGAACTTTATTTAAAATGGTTTAAAAGTTGCTAATAAAAAATAATGTTAATAGAAAAAAATTCATAAATTAACTAGTTCATGTAAAAATAAAACACATATAAATTTAAAATTTGAAACCAATTTTAAGTAAAGTTGAATTTGAAACATAATTTTAAATAAACTTAGTTATGTTAAAAATATATAATAACAATATCAATTTGAATAAAGATATCAAATTTAATAAAAATATTTGTATAACAATTATATAAAATTAAATTTGATTTGAATTTGGAGAGGGACAAAATTGCTAAGTTTTTATAAAAATTGGGACTAAATTGAGACAAATTAAAATAAAGGGACCAAATTGAGACTAAGGAAATGACACCTGGCATAATACTGACACGTGTCACTGTCACTGCCACGTGGCACGATGACAGATTGACACGTGGCAATTTTTTGATTTTTTTAAAAAAATTTAAAAATAAAATAAAATAATAAAATAATAAATAATAAAAAAATTCAAAAAATCGAGGAACTGACACGTGGCACTCCCTCTAATGGCGTCAACCTTGACTTAACGGAAAGGGCAAACGTGAGACGTTTTAACAAAGAAAGGGGTCATTTTGAGACTTTTAAAAATTTGGGTACCATTTTGAGATTTTGACTCCAAAATGGGGACCAAAGGCATAATTAAACCTATATAAAACTATAAATAAATATACAATCTTCCATAATAGATAAGAAGAGTTTTCCAAAATAACATAGTTTTAAGATTCTAGTAAAGAAGATAGTACATTTCTCATTTTACCAACATAAACAAATTTGTCGATAAAACAAAATTTATTAATGGATTTCATCAATAAATTATAATTTCAATTACTAATAGAAATGTTCATCAATAGATACTTGTCGGTAAAACTTGTTGATAAAATTCGTAGGTAATCTAGAATTGTTATTACTGATAGATTTTTCCATTGGAAAATTCTATCAATAAAATGGCGTTACATTTCTGCTTTGAGCCTTGACCCTTTCATGGTAAAATTCATCAATAAAATTCATCGGTAAAATTCATCAATAAAATAGAATTTTGATTATCAACAAAAAAAATGTTGATGAATTGAATGCTAAATTTCTTGCCTGATGTGGCGAAATATTTATATAAATCAATTAGAGATGTGTGAGAGAAAGAGGAGAACTAGTAGAAGAAATAGGAGGAGAAAGAGGAAGAAGAGAAGAAGAGGAGCCACAAGCAATGCAACGACAAAATGGTGACGGTCGTGTAATGACGAAAGTGGTGGAGACAACAATGGACAAAAAGGAAGAGTGAGAGAAAGAGGAGCAGAAAGGGAAAGAAGAGGAGGAGGAGTCGACAACAATGGCAATAGAACTAGAGGAGCTAACAACGGTGGTAGTAGAAGAAGAAGAAGCCGACAACATAGTTGGACGAGCCAACAAGAGGAAAAAGCCAAGAAGAAAAAGAACCAAATCACAATATTTACTAACAGATTTCACGGATGAAAAACGAGATCACAATATTTGCTGACAAATTTTACAGATGAAAAACAATTGTTGGAAAGTAGCAATTCATATTTATCAATAGATATTTATTGACAAATTTTTCCATCGATAATTATTGACTGAAAATAATTGATGAATTTTTGGTTGTCAGTAATTACCGATGGGTTTTGTTATCTAATATATGTTTATTGACAAAATTTTTCCATCGATAATTACTAACTAAAAATTATTGACAAATTTTTGGTTGTTAGTAATTAATGATGAGTTTTCTTATCCATTGGCAAAATTTATCGACGAGCATTTACGATGGATTTTTGACAGTTAGTAGACCGCCGATAATTTTAATTTATTTACTAATTTTAAGCATTAATGGCAAATTTGTTTCGTAATTAATATCATTTTTTTCCTGTAGTGTCTCAAATAATCATCTAACATCAATATTCAAAAAATACATTAAAGTACATCAAAAAGAGTTTAGTAACTATAACACCTAACCAATATATTTATTCAACTAATAGATATAGTAGAAACTAGGCTAGCTTCCCTAGAACCAAGCTTTTACCTAATTAAACTCCAAAAACTCTAGCTCTTACAATATATTATACTTGCTCATTGTAAGACCCACTTTATTTTCTATTTATTTTCTACCCTAAATTTTAAAGGCCTATCTTAATCAGATGGGCCTAAGGCTGGCTCATTGAGTGCCAAGGCCCCTAAAGCAGCTAAACCCCTCATTCTGCACTCACTTTGCGAAACAATGCTTACTCCTCACCTTTTCTTTCCAACAGAGATCTACTAGGGTTTGGTCCCTAGCTCTTGGTCAAGCAAGCTCAAGCACTTTCCGCTCCACATAAGTTGTTTCAACCTATACGCTTTGTTTTCCAGTTGAGCTTTGTGGTTCCAACTAGGGATAACCGTAGTAAATTGTCTTTGCTCCACTGTCTTCGTTTTCAGCTCACTAAATTGCCCTAGGAGCTGTGGTGCTTCTCTGTTCGTACTCAAAATTTCCTTTAATAGCTCTTTCCAGGTAAGGGAAGCTAGGGTTCATTGTTTTATTCGATTTCTTTGGTGTTTTGGTTTTGTTTCTTGGTTTGAGATGCTTGATTGACGTTATCATTGCTTGAGAACTGTTAAAAATACTAATTTGGTTTGAAATGGCTATATGTGAACGCAGGAACAGTGGAGAACTCTAATAATCTCACCCAAGTGAGCCAGTCTCACCCAAGTGAGAGTATTAGAGGCTGCTCCCTAGAACCTGCCCGAACTGTCGCTCAGGCGACGTGCCTCTGTTTTTAGCGAGAGCCCATCTCGCTCAGGTGAGGAGGTCTCGCCTAAGCGAGAGGACGCGAAGGCCTTATTCCCACTTTTTGAGCTCTTGCCTAGGCGAAAGGAGCTCGCCTGAGCGAGAGAACTCTCTCGCCTGAGCAACACCTTTCTGCCTGAGCGAGCAGTTGGGCGAGAAGCTGGGCGAGAATGCATCTTGTTCTGTTAACTTCTCTGTTCTTGGATGAATGGTACATGTTTAGTTGGATTAATATGTTAAAGCATGTTTTTGAGTGATGTTGCATGTATGAAATGGTTGATGGGCTGAATATGATGAGTTTGGTGTGATTTTGGCATGGAATATGAATGAAGGTTGGTTATAAATGTTGGCATGAGATTAGTATGCATGACAAGTACACTCTTGGTTGGTGAAACATGATTTGTATGTGGTTAGGGTGTAATTCCATGATAGTTTCGTGGTGGTGCCTCCTTGGTTAGGGCGTAATTCCATGAATCTCTAGGTGAGATCTCATCACTAGTGCAGAATTGCATTTTTACCTCACCTTATAGGCCTCGGTTGGCAAGGAACAGAAGCATATAACGGTGTGGTGGCATTTTTGCAATTCCAGGCAACTTTTATGCATCGGTTCAAGAAAAACCCGAAGCTAAAAGGGGTTAGGCTTTGGTTCAAAAAAAACCGGTGCCAAAAGGTGCTTATATGCTTCGGTTGAACAAACCCGAAGCCAAAAACATGGCTAGAAATTTCAAAAATGCCACTAGCCATTACGTCTTTGGCCTCGAGTGGCACTGAACCGGGGCCAAATAGGGCTATATGCCTCGGTTATTAATTGAATCGAGGCCATATAGTTTAATTAGGGCACAAAAACGTGAACCCCTCTACTTCTTCCTCGCGCGCCGCTGCATCTTCTCCATCTATCTCTGCGTCTCGCTAGTCACCGAACCTGATCAAACCTGAGGACCTAAATCGTGAGCCCCAATCGCAGATCCAGATCGTCGTCGCTAAGACGAAGAAATCGTTCTCACCGTTCGTCGTAGTGGATGCGCTGGCTCAGGCGAGTTGAAGCATGGTGGCTGCGCGAATTTGTGGTGGCCGGAGAGTTTGGTCCGTGTGCAAGTTGCTTCGTCATGGTGGCGGCTTGCTCGAGCATGGTGTTGCTACTGCCATGAGTGGTGCCGCAAAAAAATTAATTAAAAAAAATATTTTTACCATATGGCTTCGGTTCTCGTGGACCCGAGGCAGAAAAGGAACCCTATAGCTCTGGTTCATTTAGAACCGAGGCATAAAAGGGACTTTATGGCTTCGGGTGGCCTCACCCCAATATGCCTAGGTTCCAGACCCGAGGCAAAATGAGGAAAATAATCGGGGCAAAAAGCCCTTACTGCATTGGTGCATGGTGGTGCCTCAATTGGTCGGGACGTAATTCCATGACCCCTATTAGTGGGAGTTCATGGTGGTGTCCCATTTATATAATTTAGTAAGGATTCAAGGTAAGGATTGCATCCTGACACTCTAAAGAGTCAGTTAGTCTCACATAGAGCGTACTAACTCGAGTGGTGAGAGTAGTAGGAGGCCTGAAACACTTTAAGGGCTAACCTTGTGTGTGGGGGAAAGAAACATTGTAACAATTAGCTCGGTAGAGCAGGAAAGGCCACCACAAGTGCAGGCATCCGCTGAATCCGACTAATTATATGTATCCGGATGAGTTGTGTCGTGAGTCTTAGTGTATTGTTTGCAAGTCATAACATGATTGGTTGACATATGCATGTTGGACTATGAAATTGTATGTAACTATGAGATAACTAGTTTTCTACTTTAGCTTACCTTTTCTGCTTGTTGTATGTTCTGTGTGTGTGGTTTTCTCTCTTTCCGATGATCATCAATTTATTGATGTGAGCAGATGCGAGAACTACTCGTGGTCAACGTATTTTCTACTCTAGCTTCCATTTGTTTGAGTTTTATTTCAGGGCTATGGCCCATGTATTGTCTTGTCATTTAGCCTTGTTTTGAATTATATTGGTCAACGTATTTCCTTTTGTATCGGCATTGTGGTGTGCCCTTGATACTTTCTATTTTAGGTACTTTGGATGTTTGTAGGAGTGACTTTATACTCCGAAACTTTGATCTTCATATTATATTGTGTGACGTGTCATTTAAATAAGTTATTTATTAAATGAGACGTTACAGTCATAAAAAACTCAAACTAATGATCCAAATATATCATAGCAGTCACAAAATAATAAAGATTCACCTTGAATCCTTTTGAGCCATGAGTAATAACTTTACTTCAGAAGTATGCAAGACTTTTAAAACTCGACTAAGAGAATGAATAAATATGAACTTAATCAAAAAAAGATTTTGATAAGGTAGGATTACTCAATTCTATGTCAAAATCCCCATGACGGTCTTTGATCTTCTAAATGATGAACAAGGTGATTAAAATTTTAGAAAAAAATATTATAAAAAAATAATAGAATAGATTTAAGAGATATAGTATTCTTTATAAAATGAAACTTGACAAAATAATTTTTTTATTTATAAATTTTATATTTTAACAATAAAATATTTAAATTCTATCTATACAAGATATTTTTACTCTAGGTCCTTAAAACATAGATAACAATAATAGAAAAGATGCAATTTAAAAATATACTAAACTTTGTACTAGGTATGGCAAAAAAAATTATACTCATAGATATTTGTGGATAAAATTCATGACAGATACTAAATGGATATTCCTAATGGATAGTAGTAGGTAATGGGTATTAGTGAAAAATGAAGTGATGAAAACATAATATTAGTGAAAAAAATAAAAATTATTGAAGAATTGTTTAAAGTTTGACTTCAAATATTTTTATTTTTTATATAGACCTATTAAATAGAAGTTATTTTCAAAATGATTAAATTTTTTAAAATGTATATTTTGGTAAACTCATTCAAATTTGCATTACATTAACATTTTAGTAAGTAATTTGATTTGAATTGTACTTTAAAAATAACTTTATATTTAATTTTATATTTTAAATATTATTTTTTATGTAATTTTATTTAAAATTAATATATATATATATATATATATATATATATATATATATATATATATATATATATATATATATATATATATTCATGAGTATCGGTAAGTATAAAAATAATTCACAAATATTTTTTCATGGATATCCAATAAATAACCAAATTGATAATAAGACAATTTTTCTTTCTATCCAGAAAATGTACTATACTCGACCCATTCTCATCCCTTACTTCTCCAAAATGTATTTATATCCGACTCATTCTCGTCTCTTACTCCTTCTTCGTACAAAAACTTAAGTATACCAAAATCTAATCGGCATGAAATTTAACATAGATTACTTAGTGTATTTTTAAATTTGAAAAATTAAATAATTTATTTGAAAATTTTGATAATTAAAACTGGATTCCTTAGAAATTTACATATTAAAAAAAATAATTAAACCAAATTGTGGCACTTATTTTACCTCTGACGATTCCACGATATGAAAGTTGTTAAAAGTTGTGGCCATAGCAGAGTGAGGGTGCATGGGTTTAGCTTTAGCAGAGTTTCCCATGTTGCTCAGTTGGTTACGCCAGCGCCACAACTTGCTCTTCCAAATCTGTATAACACAACACCAAATATCAACAACAACCATACAAAACCAGAACCTTCATTTTATATTATTACCATAATTAACCTGACGTCTATGTTCAGATGTGTACCACATTTTTCTTCAAAATAATGTTAGTAGTTAATTATTAAGTCAGGTATATCTTGGAGTTTTATGGTGATAAAAGTACGTAAGAATATAATGTATAAGAAATAAAAAATAAACCATAAATTTATTGTTTTATGGAATTGGAGATGTATGATTTTTCATATAGATCTATTTATAGCTGATTGATACTAAAGATTTTTAAATCGAAATTTTTGAAAGAAAAATTTAAAATAAGTGTTCCATTATATATAAGAATCATATCTAAGTTGCTCTCATTTAAACCAAAAATTCCGCTCAAACCATTGTGGTATAACTAATTTCTTTGTATAAATTTAACAGTTAATAATCAAATTTGCTATGGTGAGTTTTAATAGTTTAATGTTTTATCTTATGTTATTAGTTTATTTTTTTTCAAAATAGTAATCAATTTTTCAATTTTTGTTTCGGTAAACTTATTTAGAGATAGTTTGTTTTTGTATGTTCAATCCATGGATTTTAATTTGGTCTTTAGTACTTCTGTTTTTGTTTTATTTTTATATTCATTACTTTTATGTGATGACATATAATTAATGAGATTTGTTGAGATAATGTTAACTTTTATATTGGTGTTTAACATAATTTTAAAAAATATTTAGTTTAATGTCTTTTTAATCTACTAGCTAGTTTTTTTTTTCTTTTTCAGGGAAAGTTATTTAATTTGGTTAGCTTTGAGTCTTGCAAAGTGGGGTGGAGTTTCATTCTGGCACAACTCATCAGTAGACAAAATATATCTTGTCATCGATGCAAATCTTTTCCCACTTCAGTGTTTTATCTAAAATAAAACTTCTTTACATTACAACAATCTAGGATTAGATTTTGTTGAACTAGGCCCTGCTTTCCACATAAAATTGGTGGCTGTGCATGCACTGCCATTCTTTTCCAACGTGTTAAACTTTGGATTGAAAAGACTCTGTTAAAGAAAGTCTCTTCCAATAATCTCTATGTCTTTAAGAGATTACTATCTTACTATTAGGTCAAATATGTTCATGATGTGCAGAAGAGAATAATATACATATAATATGCATTTGAAGACGAATGTGGCAAGATAGTTAATTAATGAGTCATCTCACACTTTACTATTTTAATCAAAAACAGCATGAAAATATAAATTATATATATATATATATATATATATATATATATATATATGAATATTTTTAAAATGTTTATATATTACATCCTTTTCTCAATATTTACATGATTATCATGGTTTAAGAAAATATTTATTAAAAGTAAAATATTGTTATATTTGGAATAAAATTTCTTTATTTATTATTTTGATGTTGGATTCAGCCATACCTACATAAAATATTGAAGAAATATATATTTTGAAAAAAAACAATATTATCTCTTATTCTAAAAGTTGACTAAAACAAGAATAAATTGGATCTTCTGAGGCATGTATATTTACAGTCCTTAAGGATTTATCTACAGTGTGTTGCGCAAATCCTCCAAGATGCAACAAGAATTTTCTGGATTTTTCAAGGATCTCAGAACTAGCAACAAATACTCATAAAGAGTAAAATAACCCAGGATAGAAAAGAAAAAGAAAAGAGATAAAGGGATGAGATGAGAGTAGAGAGATATGTTTTTCAAAGAGCACTAGGAGTACCTATTTATAAGTGTAGAAGAGTTTAGAAAACCCAATCCCAAGCCAACATTCATCCACGACTCGTGTTACTTGTGAAAGAGAAATCTATAACAATCTAAACGTTCTCCAAGATTTGTGGAGAACCAACGATAGATAACATTTGAGCAATAGACGAACCTACACCCATGGAGTTGTTGTTGCAAAGTGAGGAGAAGATCTCACACTAACATTGTGCTCTTTATCGTTATTTTTTTTGAAGATTCAAAAAGCTTTTTACAATGCTCTATATAAAATAAACTTTGTTTTTATAACAATCTCCCACATATTGTAAATGGCATAAGAAAAAAGGAAAAGAAGAAAATCTTGGGTCTCATATAAGGTATAATGCATCAGAGCTAGTATAACAAGATATATGAACCAGTCCTCGACTAAGAAACTTAACACACAATGTAGTTGGTATAGCCAACTATATGTACCATGAACACTTGATGTGTGTTAGCGGTTTATCAATCACAATGCACCTCCACAATCCTTGTTGTTATCGATGTGTTGTGCTTACTAGGCCATGTGTGTGCTCGGTATTCATAAGTGCTCTAAAGATCTTGCAAAGATCTCATGCAAGCAGCCCTACTCCACACTCATATAAGTGATCTCATCAAGTGTATGTTGCAAATTATGTCTCAATTGTATATGTATGTTTTTTCCATTGTAGTTCTTATATTTAGCTATAGCTATTGTCGATTGGCAATCACAATGTTTGCTAAGAAGTTTTTCAACCACTCAGCTTCATTACCAACATTTTTTGACAGCAACAAACATAGATTCAATTGTTGATCTCAGAATAATTGTTTGCCTAGCTGATTTCCATGTAATCGCACCATCCCAAGTGTGAATACATAACTACTTGTGGATTTTATCTTATTTGAATCAGAGATCCTATTAGCATCATTATACCCTTCTAGTACAATGGAAAATCCACTATATTCAATGGCATAATTCATTGAACCTTAGGTATCTCATAAGTCTTGCGAGCGCATGCCAATGTTCCTGATTGGCACATTAAGTGTACCTACTCAGTCTATGTATTGCATAAGCAATGTCGGGTCTAGAAAAGCTCATTAGGTGTAGTAAGCTCTCAAATAAATAGATATACTGAGGTTGATTTTGTTAGTTTGAAATGGTGATTTAAGCCAAGAAGGGGGGTTGAATTGGTTGTTTAAAACGTTTTCGAAAGCATAAAACCCCTTTTAGTTGAATCAAATAGATTATGAAATTCAAATGCAAAAGCTGCAGAATAGTATACTTTCAATCGATCAATTATGCAACCTCGTATTATACACAAACACATTAAAGCACAAAAAAGAATGGATTACTTGGTTTTCTTGAGTTTTTAAAGTGATTTAAAGTGAGTGAGATGAAGGAAAGAGAATTGCACAGTTGTTTTTATACTGGTTCACTCCATCACAGAGCTACATCCAATTTACCAAGATAACTGGACCCTGGTTTCCACTATATTCAAAAGTTTTACAAATCACACACCAAGATTACACTTTTGAACAAAGAAACTCACAAGATTTTTGACTCACACAAAAATCTAGATTAACACCATGCAAGAATCACACTTACAGACCTAAAATCACATCAGGCAAACAACCAGAGGCACAAGAACTACAAAACCTAATGGTGGCTCTCCCTAGCCAACATACATGTGTTCTTCAAGTTATTCCTAAGCCAAAATGTCTCTAAGATAAACCAAGATCTTCAATCTACAGGTTGTAGTTGTGTATCGTATAGAGAGAGAGAGAGAGAGAGAGAGTTTTCCAGTGATAAATGACAAGTTTTCGTGCTCTAAAACTCAAAAGTGTGCCTCTGCTCTCAAAAACACAGCTTATATAATTTGGTAAAAGTGAAATCAGTCGGTTTAATTTTTTGTACAATCTGTTGATTTCACTTGACTTAAGTGAAATTAGTCGATTGAAAAACAATTCAACTAATTGAATACATTCATACCAGAAACTATATACAACAAGCCTTTTAACCTTTTAAAACCTATTTTAACATATTAAAAAGGACACACTAAGACTAACAAGACATCTAACCTATGTCATATAGCCTACCAACATGATATAACATTTAATCATTACATTTAACACATTATTTCCATATTTAATACAATTGAAACATAACCTTCAAGTGGATCTTCATCAATCTTCATCAAACACATGTGATCTTCATGCACTTGGCTTTATCAAATTTTTGCCTCAAGCTTGCTTGTGCCAACAAATTTATTTTTCTTTAATTTAGAGTTAGCATCATAAGGGGTACTCACTAGTTTAAAGTCAAAATATCAAAACTTCCAAAGAAGTTTCTTAATGTATTGTTCTCAGGATAGTAATATATTATATCCCTTCCTTCTTATTTTAACACTTAAAATCACACTTGTTTCATCCATGTCTTTGATTTCAAATTTAGATCCTAGAAACAATTTAGTTCTAAAAATTATATCAATACATGTAACAAAAATTAGCATGTCATCCACTCACAAACATAAAATGACGCGTTCACCATTTTCAGTTTAGAGTACACACATTTATCAACATCATTACGTGAAAACCTATCACAAAGTAACACATTATCAAGTTTTCCATGCCATTGTTTTGGTACTTATTTCAACCCATACAGAGATTTCAAAAGTTTGCAGGCTTTATTCCCTTGACCAGGTACAACACACCCTTCAAGTTGAGTCATAAGAATTTCCTCCTTTAATTCACCATTCAGAAAACTAGTCTTAATATCCATTTGGTGTATCACTAGTTTATAGATAGTTGTTAGAGCTAACAATACTCAAATAGAAGAAATCCTAGTAAAAGGGGCAAAAGTATCAAAGTAATCTATGTTATATTTCTGAGTAAAACCTTTTTCTACTAATATTGCCTTATATTTCTCTACGAATCCATTAAGGTAATACTTTTTCTTAAATATCCATTAACAACCAATGGGTTTTGCTCATTTTGGCAAATCTACTAAGATATAAGTTTTATTCTTCTTTATTGAATCAATTTCAGTCCTAATGGTCTTATACCAATGTGTTGCATCAAGAGCACTAGTAGCTTCGATAAAACTTGTTGGATCATTTTCAACTAGATAAGTATAAAAGTCATCTCTGAAGGAAGTTTCCTTCCTTGGATTTTTACTTCTTCTTAAATCCTCATGCATGTCATCACTATTAGTATCTCTATAGGTTTTTTTCAAGTGTCCTCACGCATGTTAAAAAACACTTTTTTGTCCCCATTATAGTATTATGTTCAATTATATCACTTTAAGAACAAGAAACCTATAGGCAGCCCTATGTTCTGCATAGTCTAAGAACATACAATCAAAAGTTTTAGAGCCTATTTTCCTTTTCTTAGATTTTGGATAACATTACCTAAGCTAGGTACCCCCACACACTTAAGTATTTATCTCTTTTGCCTTTAAGTACCCCTAATCATAGAGAAATTAATATCTCCACAAGGAAAGCTTTCATCAACGATCTAACCATACCCTAAGAATCCTAATTGAACAAAGATTCATCTAGAGTTCTTAGACTAGACACACAAATCCCAATGACAACACATGCAAACCAAATATCAAAAGACTCTAAAATGAGCAAAAGTGGAACTTACTCTCATCAACCAAATGATCAGGTAGAAAGATAAATCTTTCGATTAGGTGTCATATGGCACTCCAATCTTCAAATGAATGATGGAGTCAAAGATCTAGAGAGAAGGTAGAGAAAAGGTTTAGAAAAACAAAATTAGAAAGATGGTGATTCTTATAAAATGAAACTCAATTAATAGAAATCTCTATTTATAATATGAATTTTATTAATAAAATAGTCAAGTGTCATATTTTAAGGTTACTTCTACTCTATGTTATTTTTTAGGTCCTTACATCATTTATAAAAAACAAATGTAATAGAATAAAAAATAAAAAATTAAGAATAGAATAATCAAAGATAAAAATTTCAAAATAAAAAAAAGGGTAAAAGCTCGAAAGGAAAAAAACATGATAAAAAAAACAAAAATAAAAAACATATAAAAAAGAAAAAAAGAAAATAGAAGATAAAATTAAAAAAAAAGTTATATAAACAAAGTTGTAACATCCCCTTTTAGTAGTTTAAAATATAAAATAAAAATAGAACAATTCATCGTAGAACTAAAAATAGGTAATCCAGTGCATAAAGTATATTAATATACTTACAAAAGATAGGACTATAAAAATGTAACATTTACACATTCAAACTAAACTCAACAAGCTCAATACAAAAACTAACCACTACTAAAGCTCTCCAAGATCTTTCACTACCCTATTTGATAGCTAATCTGCTTCCACTCAATCAGTGGTTACCGAAAAAGGAAAAGAAGACACAAAACACATAACAAGGTAAGCTACTGTACAAAAAAAGTTGTTCTAAAATATAAAATCTTGTCTAAACAAAAAAAAAGAAAAAAGAAAATATATATATATATATATATATATATATATATATATATATATATATATATGCACACCAAGCAGTTGACACTGAACTAAATATCTAGATACATGCCCTTGACATAGAATTCACTAGAGACGTGCACCTGTGATGGTTCGTAGACTCTGCAAAGTCTAGCCTTAATGGGTTATCACCCAACTACACACAAGGTATATCAAACAAGTCCAAAGACTAGGACATCCCACGACTCTCACCACAGAACTCATTCTACTATATTTAAGTGTGAAGAATTATTAAAATTCAAGATACCTCCTTACTGACATCTCCAATGTCATGGCATAAACTAAGATTACCATCATAAAGAATTTCCTTTGAAACTCCTTAAACATCGTCATCTCAAAAGCTCACAACATTATTCTCATATCAATTATCAATCATTAAAATAATACTCATATTGAATCCATCCAAATAGAACCATCATAAAGAAGAAAAACAAAACAATGCTAGTAGAGGAAATTGGCACTTAGTGGCGATGGTACTTCCCTCTTAGTGCTTTAGTCAAAAATAGTTTTAAAACATTGGGCTTATACCAATTTGCTCAATTGCTCGAATTTTAATTCTCTCAATCAACACAAAAATCAACCAAAAGACTCGAGCATGATAGAATCATTAAAATCATAAAAATCAAATTAGTCATACACATCAAATAAGATTCATCAAAAATAACCAAATTTCCATTTTCAACAGGAAATAATGCAATAACATATAAAACATCAAATTGATAAGCTCTCTCTCTCTCTCTCTCTCACACACACACATACACACACACACACACACACAGATAAAGACTAACTTTCCTTACCTGAGAAAGCAACTCAACAGACTCATACAACTCTAAGAACCCCAAACTAACTCCAACTACACAAAATGCTCTATCTACACATAGAAATTGATCTATCCAAATTGAAGAGCTTATCGTGAGGATCACTCTTACAGTCTTAGATCCACGCGAATAAAGGGCGAGAACTCCTAGAGAGAAGTCGGAGAATTCTAGAAAAATGATTTCTAGAGAGAGAATGTATTTTAAAAAAATGAAAATAATTTATAACAAAACTATTTAAATTAAAACTTTTTAATATTAAAATAATAGAGCCTCACTATTTTTAAACCACTATCACTTCTAAAGTTTCATTTTCTAGGGTTTTACATATTTCCTAAGAAGAAAAATTTTCGTCCTAAAAAATTCACTCATCAGGTAGAAAGAAAATTATGCTCTCCTCATTTTCTCTTATAACAACCACCTAGACTTGTCTGACTTATCGACCTCAACACCTTAACTAACTTGAAACCCTGACTCTACGCTAAGTGATACCATGTTAAATAGTGTAGATTGGTCTAGCCACTACTCCCAAACCAACTTCTCAACCTCAAACCTAAAGCTTAAATGGTCCTTTACGCTTGACCAGCCAATTTGTATATGACATATTGAACTCAACTTCCATATGCTCTATACTACCTCTTGTAAGATTTTACCAAAATCTAAAGATAGCCTTAAGTCTCAATCTAAAACATGTTTGTTATCACTTCAAACCAACTTATTCCCTCCTTGAAGTACAAGTCTACTAACTTAATCACAGACGACACCTGACATACCAACAAGAAGTGAACACTTTTGGTTACTCTACCCACCACTACCTTCATTACATCATGCTTCCTTTATTGACATCGACAAGTGGGTAACAAAGACCATAATAATGTCATCCCACTTCTAAACTAGAATCCTTCAACCGCTACAATGACAAAACCAAATTCTGACACTCCATCAACACCTCTTAAACTACTAACCTTTAAACATCCCTCCATCATATCCTTTGAAACACATCTTTTCTCAACTTCAAATCACTAGTTTGATTAGTACCTAGTATAATGAAGCTCTATGAGAGAATTTGATTGTTGAATGAAGCTTCCTTGCAGCATGGATGAAGATGCACCGAAGAAAGGAGTTGGAATGGCAACGAAAATGATTGGAGAAGGTTCCTAAGAGGTTAGGCCAACTTAGGTAGAATGGCTAGAGGAGACATCTAAGAGAATGCTCTAGCAATTTAAACTCTCAAAAGTGCAAGTCACAGAGTGATCTCAACATGTATTTGCATTAACAATTTAAGAGTAACCTTACAAATAGTGTGAAGCTTGATTATATAGCCTATGGATCTCAGCCAGCCACACTAATTTACCATGTGCACTATTATTCTAGGTCTAGATCTAGATCTCCTTATTTGGTGGATCAAAGGACATGTGACAAGTCACCCTTTACACATTGTAGCATGTGTTAAATGTGTTTAAGTGTGAGAAGCTTGTATTCGGCCAAAGCTAAGATCCATGAGGCCGAGGCCCAATTTGCACTTAGTCTTGGTGAATTTTGATCAATTCCATGCTAATACACATATTATTAAAAGGTGGCCCAATTACATTGGTCAAACTACAAATTAATCAAAATTAGCAATTTAAATCTTAACGACTTCCTTGGCCCATTTGAATAACAATTGGAGGGCTTTGGACTTCAAGAGATTTTGAGATTCACCGACTTCTTGAATTCTCCTAAGCATTCCTCTAGTGATTGGGCCATTGGGCTTGTGCTTTCAATTGGGTTTAATAGGCTTGGGCCCAAGTCATCATAGCAGCTTTATGATACATCTCAAACTAGGATTGTCCGATTTGCCTTTTCCTAACTATTTGCAGAAACTCACTAGTTCTAGTCAAGTTACTACGCTAATGAAATCTCCTCACTACATTACTTCCCAGCTCATATTCTTACACTTCTCCACTAAATTTTACTCTTACATTGTCAAACCAAGGAATTGAACCCTTTTTTCTGATTAAACATCTACTTCCACTTTCTCACTTTTAGGGTGACACAACTTGAAACCATAACTCTATTCATATCCTACTTCTCTTGTCTAACTTCCTCTGTGCAACTCCACACTTGAATGATCAATAAACATCTCTAACTAATTCTTAGAAAGACAATATCTTTGTTATTAGAGAACTCCCTACCGCATTAACCACCATCATGAGTAAGATAACTTTTCTTATACACCTCTAATTATTGAGAAACATACTTTACCACCATTTTGTTGTGCTACGACAATCCATACAAAAACTGACTTTTTTGTTTACTCAAAAGGATAATCCTTTCGTGTCTGTTGTAATAAGGAAATGATCACCCTTAAGAAACCTCCCTCAAAACTTCTATTAGACCTATAAAACCTTTGAAACTCCCATTTTCATTGATAGCCTTAGCATTCTATTTCCTCAAGATTGCTTCCACTCTTTAGAACCACATTTCCTTATAGCCACTCATCCCCTAGCCAACACTTACTATTGAATGCTTTGACATACCAATGTTTCTCCTTCAAGATATACCAAACTTGTAATTATTCTGGTGATTACACTAAGTCTAAACCACTACTTCTTTAACAGCTCCTCGATCTACTTCTTTTACTTCAAACTCTCAATAAGAACCATCCAATTTGGAACTATTGGCAGTGATTCTGCTTCAAACATCAATGCAGTGAACCCCACCGCTCCTAGGTGGAAATTCTAGTACATACTTCGGAACACGTTTAGAAACTCTTCCATAACTTAGATCCTTTGTATTTATTCTTCACTTGCTTTTGTTAGATAACTATAATTCACATGATATTTTGTCCCACCTTTCTGCTTGATCCACACTTGGTACGCAACCACTAACTTATCAAAGAACATCACTTTGTTGGGTATCGCATCCCATAGGAATGAGATTCATAAAATGACCAATTCAACCTTGAGATTATAGCCCAACCTTACAAAGGAAACCACTCAAATTGACTTTGAATTTGAATCTTTTTGTCATAATGAGATATGTCATGTAAGACCTAGGAAATTCATACAAATAATAATTAATAAAGTACAAGTAATGGTGGGTTGGGAATACCCTAAGAGAGTTTCTTGATAAGCCCTAGACAAGGAATAATGCTAGCTCAAGTGGTTGAGAGTACTTGATTATGTTGAGAGGACTTGGGTTTGAGTCATGTGTATGCCATTTGTATGTTTATTCAATTGTGTTTTATTTTACAAATATATTATGAATGTGGAAGTATGACTTAACATGGTATATATGCGTGAATTTAACATGAAATATATGATAGCTTGGTGGTTGTGTTTATGCTTGAAGGGTGGAAGGATGTGAGTTCGAATCTTGGTTAGCATGAGTTAATCTTTTTCATGTTTAATGTTTTTGCTAAAGAAGGAAAAACCTAGAAACTCTATAGCTCCTCTAAGAAACCAGAAGGGCAGTGTATAGGCAACAATTGGGGAAGTAAAAGCACAAGTTAGTGACCACTAACCTTAACTTTTAATTAATTCTCGTTTTAGTATATTTTTTTTATTTATTTTGGGGGCTGGAAATTGAGAGGGAGAAGAAAGTGAGTGAGAAAGCAAAGAGTCATAGAGTGTGGCAGTAAGAAAAGGCAGAGAGAAACGAAATTTGCAATTGAGGGAGAGAAAAAGAGTGCTGGAAAGGAATTTGTAGAGTGGGAAAAGGGGTTGAAGCATTGGGGACAAGAAAGGATCATTGAAAGGGCATTAGGAGCAAGGAAACCAGGTAAGGGGAGTTGTCCTTACGTGTTTTACTTTCATTTAATTCTATTATGGATGATAATTGGTTTAAATGTTTGATTCTTCTTCCAATTTGTGTGAGTTTTCGTAAATTCTAGGTTTTTGTCCAGAAACCGCCTGACGGCTAAGGAGACCCACCAGGCGACTCGTCCTGTTTCCACCCAAACTTTTAGGTTTTGCGAAAAACTATTTGGCGAAAATTCACTACCATTAGGCGGAACGAACTAATTTTGGTGCAATTTGTAGTTTTGCGTATTCTGTGATATATCTGGATGATCTGGAAATTTTTGTGCCCTTATTTGGTTGTATAATTATATGATTTACTGAGGATGTTTCCCTATTTGTGATGATTGTTGATTGGGAATTTTTCATGAACATGGGGTTTTTAAGGGAATTTGAGGAGGGGTGCGCATTGTGTTGTGATGTTTACTAATTTGGCTATTTAATAAATGTGTGGGTAAATAAAGTGCATATGTATGCTGGAAATATGAGTGTATTTAAAGTATGTGAAACTGGACGATTGAATCTCGTGCTAGAAGGTTTAGGATGGTAATCAGGTGCAAAGGAATTCTGGAATTCTCAGAAAACTAATGCACCGCCTGGCGATATAGTTGTTGCCGCCAAGCGATGAATGTTGGCCAGCAGGTTGTTGGCTTGCTCAGTGACAAGCTGACAATTGGGGTCGTTGGGGAATAGGTTCTAGTACGAAAATTGGTATGATTGCATGATATCTATGTTTTCAATTGGGTGTGTGATGTTTCATGAGTAGGAGTTGGGATTCAAATGAAAAATCAACTTGAATAAAAAGCTAGGAAAAGAAAGTAGAAATAGGTTCCGTTAATTCCATCATATTATTTGTATGTTTGAGAGATTTTAGTGATTGTGCGTGGAGGAATTTAAAAGGTAGGAAGGACATCTTGATAATGCCAAATAACTAATTAAAGGAACTTGTGCTTTCTAAGGAAATCATGGGATTGAATAAATCCAGTAACAGGACGTGATACCTCAAAAGTGGAGTGGTAGCATATGTTCTGTGATATTTGTGTCATTGCATGTATATTAGATTGTTGATATAAATATTCGTATTATGATGTATCTTCTTAGTAACACTAAAATGAGGTATAACTTTCAAGATGAAATGCTTGAGTGCTTATGTTGATTGATAATTATGAAAATGTTAAGATGGATTATTTGGTAGGGGAACTATAATCATATGAAAATAGTGTTCTGGATGTATGAATTCAATTTTTGGATGTGCTAGAAAATAAACTGTTGTGCCTAAACCAGTAGAGATCTAATTTATTGGTGTGACATCTGGCAGCAGGGATGCTCTGCCAAGCGATAAACCACAAATAAAGGGGTTCCTGGCCATGTGGCGCCTGGCAGGAGGGGAATACCTCCAGGCGGTCTAGAGTACTTTTTCACCTAGCGGTGCTTAGGCAGCGCCAGGCGATGGTGTAAGGGCAAGGGTCCATTACAAATGGATTTGCATGGATGATCTTGATTGCTTGGTCAGGGATATGCTAGATTAGTTACGAGTGAGGAGGTTTGTAACAGAGATGAGAGATGCATGATTGATGCGAGAGGGGAGGTCCGTATCTTTTGTACTCTTGTGTGGGGATATGAGCGAAGAGGTTCGTATGTTATGTGCTCACACTTGAGGATGCTATGAGCGGGGAGGTTCATAGTAGGTGTTCACGCATGTTGGACTACGAGCGGGTAGGTTCATAGAGTTGGACTACGAGCGGGGAGGTCCGTAGAGTTAGACCATGAGTGGGTAGGTTTGTGGAAGCATGATAATCCTTGAGGACTAAGGTTGTGAATGGATCTTTCTCATATAGATTATGAGATTGGGGTGGAACGTTATAAAGAAGTCAATAAATTATAATTGGCTAAGATAGATTGGGTGAGGGTAAATTTTTATTATTTATTGATTGTATTATTTTTCTTTCTCAGCTCACCCTTTCTGTTTGTGTTTGGCGATGATCGCGTGACTTGTCACGCGGGAGCAAATGTGAATCCAGGTAAGCATGTTGATGCTTAGAGATGAAGCGGGGCAAACTATGGGGGATTTTTCTCTATGTTTTATTTCAGGCATTTTGTAATAAATTTTTATGATGTTTTTCTCTACTATGAACTTGTAGTAAAGAGGGAGTAGTGTAATTAAACTACAACGATATAAGTTGTGCTTGGGAACTTTATATATTATTTTAAATTCCAAAAGAAATGATATGATATATGCTCTATCTAGTAATATCCACCTAGGGTGTTACATGCCACACACCCAAGCAATCTTCACTTGCCACAACTGTAGCAAAACCACCAGGTCAACTCTAACTCCCTCGTACAGGCAACTATAACTCATATAACATACTAGCAACACCAAGAGGTATACGACCCCAAGTGAAACAAAAACCCTTACTAAAACACCACTTGTAACTTGTATCTTTGAATTAGATCATTCGTGTTATCTGCTTCAACACCAACTATTGTAGACACCCTTTCAACTACTCAAGACTTTTCTTTTCTTTTCCTCCTTCTCTATGTTGTGACATACTAGTTTCCCTTTCCCATAAGAATAGCTTTAAATATGTGCCTCTCCTTCTGGTACTTAAAACCTCCATCTCATGTCCAAGGTCAAACCTTTCTCCCATGTGAGCCACCTTAGTTAGAACATCCCTTCCATTGTTAACTTGTATTCTTGTTATTGCTAAAAAGATAAAATTACCTCCTACTTATGTGATCTGGTATAAAACCATTAATCTACTTCCTTCTCATCACATGATTGTTTTTCCCATTTACTAAAAAAGAACTACTCTACCTAATTGATTTGTAAAGTTATGCCTCATCTGAACCTCCCACTAGAGATTTACCTGTCTCATACACTTCATAATGTCTACCCCTTTTAGTATTAACCTCAAACTTTCCACAACTTTCCACCTCAGACCTCAAACATTATCGAGATGTAGAACAAAATTGATTTCTCAAACCTTGATACACAAGTAACATTTCTAGTCTTAAACTAAACTCAACAAGCTCTATACAAACACTAACCACTACTAAATCCATGAGAACTTCCACTACTCTATCTTATGGCTCCACATCCTCTAGAGGTGCCTATAAACCTTTAACTTCATCTACTCTCTCTAAATAGGTGATCATCACAAAAAGAAGAGACGAACAACACAAAACACACAACAGGGTAAGCTATTGTATAAAAAACATTATTCTAAAACAATAAATCTTGTCAATTTCACACTAACATAGACAAAATATATATGTATATGCACACCAAGTAGTTGAAAATAAACTAAATTATTCGGATACATGCCTTTGACATGGAATTTACTAGAGGGCGTGCACTTGTGATGGTTCCTAGACTCTGTAGAGTCTAGCCTCAAGGGGTATCACCCAACCACACACAAGGTCAATCAAACAACTCCAAAGACTAGGATCTCCTACGACTTTTGCCATATAACTCCTTCTACTCTATTTGAGTGTGAATGATTATTAGAATTTAGAATACCTGCTTACTGATATCTCCTATGTCAAGGCATACACTAAGATTACCATCACAAAGAATTTCCCTTGAAACTCTTTCAACACCATTATTTCTAGGCTCACAACATCATTCTCATATCAATTATCAATCATTAAAACAATACACATAATGAATTCATCAGAACTATGATGGTTTCAACCATGCATAAGAAGTAGCGCTCAGTAATACAATCTTTTGCTCAGCATCCCAGAGCTAAAATGCTCTTCGACCTCCAATACATAGATAGCATTCAACGGTGTCCTGTTGTTGCTTAAGGCCAAAGCATTTGCAAACCATGGCACTCAACGAGGTTGGTGCTCAACGTTAGTTTGCACTTACTCAGCACTATATCAGATATCATCAATTGAAAATCTGTTATTTGGGGAAATGGAACCTGTTCAATTGATTAATTTGGTACTCCCCTCTTAGTGCTTTAGTCAAAAACAATTTTAAAACCTTAGGCTTTTACCAATTTGCTCAATTGCTCATATTCTAATTCCCTAAATCAATAGAAAATCAACCAAAACATTCAAGCATGAAACAATCATCCAAGTCATACAAATTAAATCAGCCATACATATTAAATAGATTCATTAAAAACAACCGAATTTCCATTCCCAATAGGAAATAATGCAATACCATGTAAAACATAAAAATTGTAAACTCTCTCTCTCACACACACACACACATACAAAGTTAAATACTAGTTTCCCTTACCTGACAAAACGACTCAATAGACCCATACAACTCTAAGAACTCCACATTATCTCCAACCACACAGATGCTCTATCTACACATAAAACATGACAAGAACGATTAAGACCTACCTTTATGATCATTGATCAATAAAGACTCATATAGAAGACTAAAAAGACACATGCAAGTAAAGAAAGTCTCACATGCAACATAAAATAGAAGAAAACCAATAAAAATGGTTGAAACTTATGCAGATCAGTCCAAATTGAAGAGCTTGCCGCAAGATCACTCCTACAGCCTCAGATCTTCAATCAAACAAAGATAGGCTAAGAACTCATAGAGAAAAGTCAAAGAACTCTAGGGAAATAATTTATAAAGAGATAATGTATTTTAAAATAATGAAACTCATTTATAGCAAAACTATTTATATTAAAACCTTTTAAGATTAAAATAATTGACTCTCACTATTTTTAAACTATTATCACTCCTAAAATGTCATTTTCTAAAATTTTACAAAAGCAAATATAATAAAATCAAAACAATCAAAGTAAATAAAACAAAATCAAAAACAGATGAAATAAACTCATAACAAATCAAAGAAAATAAAATTAAATAAAAAACTATTTTGAATCCCAAAACAAACACCAACACAAATAATAAATGAATGTTCAAGGCTAATAATAGAAGAATGGTGTCACTTGGCAATGATTTCAAATGTTTAGGCCGTATTATAATCAAAAGATTTAATTATTTAAAAATAATACAAAATTAGAATTTTGTTCAACATAAAAAATCAATTTCATCAATCAAGAAATTAATTGTGAGTAATTTATAAATCTATATTGTGCATTATAGAAAAAATATTTAAAAATAATATTAAGAGCATGATTAAAATAAAACTAAACATAACAAAATTAGAAACCATACATTAAATAAAATAAATTGCCTAATTATGTATTTTAATTAAACAATTCATTATTATTAATTTAATTCATTAATATAATATTAATACATCTAGGCAAAACCGTATACCCACTCAACTTTTTTTATCAACACTATTTACAAACAAGGATTTTATAATCATTAAAATAGTTTTTGAGTAGTTATTTCTCGCCTTCTACTTTACGTTACAACTATTAACTCTAAAAGAAGTGTTGAAATAATAGTATGTAAGACACGTTTACAACACCTTCCACAAAATTAATAATAGTACCACGTCATATATTTATATTTGGAAGATTATTTTTATTATTCTAATTATTGAAAATATTTTTTTATCGTTTTCTGTTACCAGTACAAATGACTGTCTTCATATAGTTAAAATATCTGATTCTTGGAAATAGAAGGACACAAACTGACCCATAAATTACAGCACCAAGGACAGCAGTCCCAAAGCCTTTTCTTTTATTTCTTGGTACAACAGCTTTTTTTTCTTTTTTTCTAATGGAGTTTTATGACAAAACTACTTTGAATCGGTTAAATAGATAATATCAATAAAAAATAAATTTTGTGTCCCATACGTAACTAGTTGGCCGAACGGTTAACCTTTCTATCAACTGTAATAGATTGTATTTTTACTATCTTAACCGAATAGTTAATGAGGTTTCTTATAAGAACCGAACTGTTAATGTGAAACAGTTTAATTTAGAAAATCATTATAAGTATATCTCTAATCAAGATTACAGAACTTTTGATCAGTTCTAATAAAAAAGTACATTACAAAAGTTATAAATAAAACTCCAAAACTAGATGGTAAGTGACACATTAATTATATATTTATTATTTGAATAATTTTAGCATCCAAAGATCTTTGATAAAAGTCATTACAACTAAAAATGTATTTCCTTTTGCATAGACGATATTTACATAATTCTACAACCGATGTAAATTATATTTCTTTTATTTATTCTTCTTTATGCAAGTCAATCCAAAAGTTTTTTATCAAATTTAGTCAGTAGAATACAAACCTATACGTATAAAGAATAATTTTCTCTTCATTCCTTTTATTCAAAGAAAACCTAATTTGTTTTATTAGAGTCGACAATGTAGTTATTTCGAAGTAAAAGGGTTAAATATACACAACACAATTAAAAAAAAAAATAGATTACTTAAAATGCCATAAACATTAAAATGTTATAAAAACATGTACATAGAGCTAGGTAAAGTAGGGGCGTGAGAGGGGACCCAATTCATTGATTAAAAGTCGATTCAGTGTGATAAAGCCACGTGTACGGTGAGTATGTGAGGATGGTGCAGAGGCAGACAGAGTAGCAGAGCGGTACCTCTGGGTTTGCGGGAACATGTTGAGTCACCTTTTCATTGATTGTTTTTTAACTTTTTCTTCACACACAGATTTAAAATTTCATTTTTTTTTGTCGCTACCAAACAAGAGTTACAACAATTGTTGCAGGTAGAAAACTCCAACTATGCTGGGTCTCTGACACGTGTACTCCATCCACACTGCTACTTCCTATCCTCAAACAAGTGGGAAATAGAGAGACATGGAAGAGTTTGTTTCTTTTAATGAGACACATTCATTTTTCAAAATAAATAAATAATAATAAATTGGTGAGAGAACAAGTGATGGGAATTGAGGGAGATTAAGGGGACCATTCTCCTTTATAATCTTATGCGTAAATTCAAGAGGGGACCATTTTTTTATTTATTTTATTTTGGACTTTGAAGAGCCAATTTGGGTTTATGATCTCAGTTTTAGATAAACTTGGAATATCAGATTCCTAGGATTTACACATACCAAAGTACTCTAGAAAGGTGCATCATTAACATTGCCTCTCATCATCTAATCATGATCATAATATTCAGTTTCATCTTTAGTGTGGAAGACTTTTAAAATATAACTGTAGTAGAACTCAAAATAATTAATCTAATTATTTTTCTCTATTGTTAATCTTTCATATTTTTAGACATTAATCTTCATTGTTTTTATAACTTTTAAAGTTTTCTTTTCTACTCATTAATATAAAATACTTCTACAAAATTTGATAAGATAGAGAGGGAGAGAGAGATTATTTGGTTTAGAAGATAAAAAAGGATAATAAATGGATGAGTGAAGAAAGGGAGGATTAATGGTGGTGATTTCATTAATTAATGTACGAAGAAGTTTCTACACTAAAATGAGTTAAATACAAACCGATCAAATTATATTGTCAAATACGTTAGTTTAAATGTTTGTTTTTATAAAACCCATATAATAATGAAAATAAATAACTTAAAAATACCATTAAAAAACAAAATAAAATTATGAATAATAAATAAAGTATCTTTCTTTTTTCTTTATTTCGTTTTAATCAAATAATCTCTTGTTTCATTTTTATTATTTTATTTTTTCTCGTCTTTAAATTTCTCGTAATTGTTTTTCAATTTTGATCATCTTTATTAAAAAGAACATTAACGTAAGCATTTATTGAAAATTTATTTTATTTTTTCATTTGTATGACTTATAACTTTTTAGAAAACTTTTTTATCATTAATTTTGTAAACCCCAAATTAATAGAGATTATCTACGATGTTTCTCATAATCATCATTTCGAGTTTTCAAGAAAAAAATTATATATTCTTTATAAAAACTACTATTAAAGAACAAAAAGTAATAAAACATAAAACTATCCAAAAATTCTACACAATATTGAGTAGTACTTAATTATCATATGGTCTTTGTAGTAATAACAAAGTATTTCAAAATAAATTCATATTTAACCATTCTTATAATAGTAATGAGATACTAAAAAATTACATTTGAAATAAACTCACGAATACTTCAAAATATAAACTACAAAACTTAATATAGTTTTTCAAAACTAAAGTCCGCTACCATTATAATATTTTTATCCTAATCTTTCATTTCCCATGTTCCATCTTCAATGTCACTATCACCGTCAACTCCTATATTTCCTTATGTATAAATATGATATATGATCATCACAAAAAGAAAAGAAAACAAGAAAACACACAAAATGCAAGGGTAAGCTAACTTTCATAAGAATAAAATGAAATTTTAAATACATACTATCTTTTACAAAATTTGTACAAATAAATTCTTATGATATATATATATATATATATATATATATATATATATATATATATATATATATATATATATATATATATATATATAATATAAAAGTATTTAGCTAAGTTTTAAACATCAAACTACTATAACACAACTAGACTCTTGCTTCTCGAAGACTAGTGTATTAAATGGACTCGTAAAACTCTGCACATGTTATAGGCCCACTTTTTTTAGTGCCCTAATGTTACGGGTTGTTGCACTGTTGGGCCTAAAGGGACTGGCCTATAGGGTACCAAGATCTCTAAAGCAGCCAAGGTCCCTCAATTGCTAGTCATTCTGAAAAATCAGTGCCCTAACTCAACCATTTTCTCTCCACAAAACCTCTGCTAGGGTTTGGAGATCTACCCAAGTTCAAGTGATCTCAACCTCCGTCTCCCATTCACGTAAGTTAGTTCTCGAACCTAACTCTTTCTAATTATTTTCGTGGTTTATGTTGGGACTCACTATGAGAATCCAATCCCCCTTTGTTGTGTCTCTATTTCAGTTCATATATCTGCCCTTGGAGCTACTGGTTTCGCTGGTTTAAGAGTCAAAGTCCAATATTAGCCCTTTTCCAGGTAAGGGAAGCTAGGGTTTACGGTTATTTATGTTTTTCGTATGTTTTCTGAGTTTAAGTCATATTCGTGAGGTGTGCTTGTGATTTGATGGCTTGATATTGGTTAAAATGTGATTTTGGTGTTGTTTCTGCGTCTTGCACGAGTGAACAGTGGCGAGCCTGTCTCGCCTAGGCGAGACTAGCAGAGACTCGCCCAAGCTTTTCTGCTCGAACTGTCGCTCAGGCGACTCATCTTCATTTTTTAGCGAGGGTGATCTCGCTTAGGCGAGAAGGAGCTCGCTTGAGCGAGACTCCGCAGGAGCCACTGTTCCACTGCTCGAGCTCTCGCCTAGGCGAGAAGGGACTTGCCTGAGCGAGAGGATCTCTCGCCTGAGCGAGACTGGGGCAGGTTTTGTGCTATAACGTGAATGGCCAATGTTGTGGTTGATTGTTTGCCTGACTTGAATGCTTTACTAGTAAAGTTTGAGGGATGATGCCTTGATTAATAATGAAGTTGAGATGTAAATGATATGTTGCTTCATTGTATATGAATTGGAAAGCATGAATTGTACGATTAGTTGTTATACATGATATTGGTATTATGGGAACTTTCTGATGGGTTGGTTAAACATGTACAAAGTGTGAGTAGGGCGTAATTCCACGACTCTTGTAGTGAGAGCTCTTGGTGGCGTCTCATCTATTGGACGTAATCCCATTGACCTTCCTAATGGGAGTCCCTGGTGGTGCCTCACCTATTAGACTTAATTCCATGAACCTCGTGGTGAGAGTTCATGGTGGTGCCTCAACATAAGGACGTAATTTCACACGAGTATTGTGGTGGTGCCTCAAGGCCAGGATGTAATTCCACGAAGGCCACGTGGTGGTGTCTCTTGTAAGGGTGTAATTTAGCGAAGGCCTCGTGGTGACGCCTCATTACTAGGACGTAATTCCACTGCCTTGTGGTGGTGCCTCATTTTACGTATTCGGATAGTCAAGTCTTGGGGTCTCAAATGATTTGGAAATCTATGGGTGAATGTATGTTATTTGTTTTTTGACTTTGAAACTGCATGTTGACTGTTATGATATAAGATTCATTTACACTAGCTTACCCTTTTGCTTGCTTGTATGTTGTGTGTGGTTTTCTCTATTGCGATGATCATCAATTTCATTGATATGAGCAGATGTGAGAATCCCTGGTAGTGGTAATGATGGTAGAGACGCTGCAACTTGATGAATCTTGGACGGGTATGGGCTCACTTTGGGGCCCACATCTTTTGGAGTTTAGTAGTTTAAGTTCTCTCGCTCTTGACGAGACTCTATATCTTGTTTTAGGCCATGTAGAGCCTCTTTCTTTTGTTATGAATATGTTAGAGGTACTATGTACTTCATATCCCAAATCTTCGTACTCTCTGGATATTTATATATGTGGCATTTTATTAAATTGGATTTATCTATTTAATTGAGACGTTACAATGCTTGCACCCAAACCTTCTAATGTTGTTCCAACACTTAGGACCAATATCCCTAACCAAGCCATGATAGGGTGAACCGTACTAGCTCACTAAGTATGATCCTCTTTCATATCATACCGCTTGCCATATGGAGCCTCCTTCAATTCATACCACTAAGTATCATACTTTATGTGAGTGAGATACTAGTTGAGTTAAGATAGTCTCACCCCCAAAAGTCCACTTCAATACACTTTGACACCCTAAGTTGTAGTATTTTCCCATGAAAATAGCTACTGGAACATAGTTACACATTACTACTTCAAACCAAGTTCTAAAATATTCATATTTTCAAAACTCCACTACATAAAACATTGTTATTAAATCATCCCATTCCAGGTTCAGTAACATCAAGTTGAATGCATTCAAACACTAAATAATATTATATACCAATCTTATAAAGTCTAGTGCATAGAAGTCATTCTAAAGCTTTTTAGCATTTGAAACTATCTTACAATGATTCTCAAATCAATTCAAATATCACAAAACAACTTATATACATCAACATACTCAAAATTCAACCCTCACAATATCATTTCTATTTGTACTGTACATTCAATTCAAATAAGCGCACTTAAACATTGTCCACCAATCTTACAAAAATCTCTTTTACATGTACAACATTCCAAAACAATCTAATCCTATCACAACACCATCATAAGAAAATATCATAACAATTATTTCATATTCGACACAATAAGTTTCCAATCTTTTCAAGTTCCACCAGCACAATAATACTACTATCAATCGTCTTAAATTTTGCTCTTTGAACAAATTATAAATCTCATTCATATCACAAATGTCATAATGGAATTAAGAATCCCACAAAGAGTTTAACATATCAGTTTTTATTACCTCTATTTCTCTCTTTCTATAAAAGATGGAATTACACAAATAGCTTCTATCAGGAATCATTTTCTTCAAGACATGATATATCAAGATTCTAGTCAAAAGCCTCAACTATGTCAACAACATCACTATTATGCATTAACACAAGTTAAAGACTCATTGGTATGAGTTCTAGTTAGCACCATTTCATATAATATAACTAATCAAATATTTCATCATTCTATAGTTCATCAACAACCAAACAGACCCACTACAAAACGCAGCACAAAACAATCTAAACCACCAAAAATTCATTAAATCAAACTTCATGTAATCACTAAAATGTTCTGCAATTATCAATTTTATTTAAAAATAATTTAAATAATCAACTTCCCTTACCTGATAGACTTTTCCTAGCACTTCTCTTTTACCCTAAACGACTTTCATCCATAGCATCACTCTATCTACATAACAAAAAGGCTCAAACAACAAATCGAGGTGAAATTTTAGGATCTCAACTATAGGGGGTTTGATCAACAACAAAAAGAGACAACATGCAATTAAAAGGAAGCTTGCATCCGAGGGAAAACAAAGTGCTCTATACAGAAAAGAGCATAAAATCGAACTCACCCTAAAGAGATATTGATATAGGGCTCTAATAGAGTTCTTTGCGTATATCACTCCAGTGGTAATCGATAAAGGAATGGAAAGCCTCGTGAAGGTTTAGTGGTGAACGACGGCGACAAAAAAAAGCTCGTTGGAGATGAGATGATATGGTGGCAGTCACTGGATGATAGCTCTAATGGCTGCAGGATCAGCGACAGGGACAAAAAGATGTGCTAGCTCCGATGTTGAAGGAATCCAAGGGTGAAAACGGAGATGACTATGTTTAGTGAGTGCAGTTGTGGAAGTCGGTGGCCATGATTGACGCATGGCTATTCCTATCAAAAGGACCCAAAAAATGGGTGGAATGATGGATACTGGTGAGGATGGAAATGGTGATTGGGTCTCACCGGAAGCTAATTGATG
Organism: Vigna unguiculata; assembly: GCF_037176805.1. Classification (NCBI taxonomy): domain Eukaryota; kingdom Viridiplantae; phylum Streptophyta; class Magnoliopsida; order Fabales; family Fabaceae; genus Vigna; species Vigna unguiculata. Next base: position 22,319,157 of record NC_140796.1, read on the forward strand.
TCGGGAAAATTGGGGGTTTATTTGTTGTGTTCTCTCAATGAAGAAAAAGAAGTGAGACTTGAGTTATGGTTAGGGAAGATGATATCTAAGAGAAGATGATTGAGAAGGGTTTTCTGATAAGATAAATTTGGGGGTTCTCACAGTTAGCAACCATCCAAACAATGCACGACTATTCTCAAAATTTCACACTTCATACAAATATTTCACTAACAATGTCCTCTAGAGGGTTATATATATATATATATATATATATATATATATATATATAGAGAGAGAGAGAGAGAGGGTCTCTACAAGTCTATATATTCTTTTTTCTTTCGTCCCCCCCCGCAAGATCACCAATGAGGTATGCAAGTTTCATATCTAAGTAATACTTGATCCCGATAGTTTACGATATATATTTAACAACATTCTAAGCTAAGAAAGGGGTTTTTTAGATATTGGTAGTTTTCCAGTCGTACCCAAACAATAAGATTCCAAAGGAAAATGCACCTAAGATCAAATATTTCGAGTCGGCTTCTGTTCGAAACTCAGACTTTCTTTTTTATGCTATCATCACTTAAAAACATAAACTTTGAGACTCAATAGCTAAATACATGGCGATTGAATCATGAGCCGAGATCATAAAGAGCATATTGCAAGTAAGAAGTGGAATTAATACAATGAATTCAAAAGCATCAAACCTCTGTTGTTTGGAAGAATCGAAATGGTACCAGCCGTACTTAATAATAGAAGGATTTGGCAAAAATATTTAAATTGTCCCTCCTAAAAAGATTATTCTAGAATAAAGGGGCAATAGTTAGGAAAGGTGCACCATCGACAAGTAAAAGCAAGGTTACCTCAGGAAAGCCCGACAAGAACCATATGTGCAAGTTTCGTTGAATGTGGCTTGTCCGTGATAACTTATTCAGATTTGTGCGAACTAGCGGAATATATATATATATATATATATATATATATATATATATATATATATATATATATATATATATATATATATATATATATATATTGGGTATGACCTAGGGATTCTGCTTTACTTCAAGGATACTGATAGAATTTCGACTCATAAGGTCATGGTTCTATGAACCTTCCTATCACCAGAGTTAATTCGCATATGATAGCTGAAAAAGGTTTCCATCTGAACCAATCCCCTGACATATTAACCTTCATCGACTCTCACGACCAAATATCCTACTATATGTTAGTTGGGATACCTAGTAGAATCTAGATAATTCCCTTATTAAGTTTGTTACTCAATATATCTAACACAAAGTAGTAGAATGCTTCCTCCATTAGAAGTCATTCCATCTTCAACAATCCAATTTCATTATAATACTTGCTTATCCACATATATAAACATCAATCAACCACTTACTCAAGATAAATCATGAAATCAAACCATCTGATTGTCGTCCAACGCCCACCATCTCCACTCAGCCAAAATCAAACAAGGATGCCTATGAGAGAATTTTGCCCAACGACATACCGATGGTACCTAGCATTATCCCTTGCACCCAACAAGCCCAAAATGCTCCCAACGGGAACACCATTGGAGCTCCCAAAATTTAAAACCATAAAGTAGCGCTCAATGACCCTAAATGACACCCAACGCTCATAAGTCAGTGAACTCACTGACTTTGGTGTCGTTTAGCAATGGAAACTTCCACCACAACAACCAAGTCAAAGGTTATTGTCCAAGTGGTGCTCAATGGCATTATAGTGACCCCAATGATGTATTAGAAATCTAAACTTACCCTTTGATTCTTAATTGAGTTATTTCCTATTTAATAAACTTCATAATACTTTAAAATATTAGACTTTTAACTCAATTCAAAGATCTCACTAAGAAATTATTAATAATAGGAAAAAGATAATGTATATGAGTTTAAAAAATAATGTATTTAATGATGCACTTTAATATTGGTATAATGCAAACTATTAGTATCTTTTGTAAAAGTGAATGATATATTATTTGGATTAACATTACTTAATTCTAAAAATTTTAATAATTAAATTTATTATTAATCTTTACCGAAAATAGTAGTGCACATTAATAAAACTATGAAATAGAAAACAGATTAAGACGAGAATATATAAGTTAGAATTATTCTTCTCCAAATTATTTTTTATGGTTGGCAAGTGGTGATGGGACATTTGACCATATTACACTTTTGTATCACGTTTTTATATGGCTGTAAATATACTTTGTATTAAATTGAATAATAAATATGTCATCTTTAAAAGTAATGGTAACTCTTAATATTCCTATTTTATTTATGAATTGAGGTGGTTCGTTGTGAATAAATGAAGTACGAGTATTAAACTTCATTTAGTTAACCATAAATGAGCGGAAGTAAAGTGGATACATTATCTATGGTAACTTACTACTAGTCATCTCTCAAACTGTAATATTCCATTAAAAGGACAAGTATAATTGCTGACTGCCGACAAAAAAAAAATATAATTATTGACTCAACTATTCAATAATTGTTGTTTGAGATGGAAATCTAGTTACAAATAATTGTAAAGAGAGATTAATTAATTTATACATGACCTAATCAAGAATAGTATAACTTCCAAGAATATAACATTTCAAGTAAACTGATACATCATACTTGAACAAATCTCAATGAACATATTATTGAAAAGGTAAAAAAAATACAAATAAATATATTTAACATTATTTTCACTTGTTTTTTATGGGAGAATATGAAAAAGTAATTTAAGAATAATAATGGTTTTATAGATATGTAACTTCATTACTTTATTAAGGTTAAATATGTTTTTTGTCCTTTAACTTTCATTCAAAATTGAAATTATTCTCCAAATTTTATAAATGCTTAGATTTAGTCATTTTAACTAAATTTTGTTAAGTTTATTTGATGTTTCAAATGTAGTTCATAATAACATTCCAGTTGTTTACACTGTTTGATACTTATTTTTCTTCAATGTTAGTTGAGAAACGGTTTGAAACGTCAAATAAACTTAACAAAATTTGACTAAAAGTACTAAATTCATGCATTTCTAAAGTTGAGGGACTAAATTGAGACAAAGTTTCAAAGATGGACTAATTCCAATTTTATTGAAAATTAAGAGAACAAAAATATATATAACCCAAAGAAGAACTCTAGAATAGAAAAAAGTAATAAGAAACAAGGAATGAAATGAAATTAGTAGATGAGAAGTTACAAATACATAAAAGAAGAAAATCAAAATCAAAATTGATTATAAGAAAATATAATAACTATTTATTCTCTTTTTCATAAAAAAAGTTATAATTTATTGAAAAAAAAGTTTTAACTCATTAAATATCATTTTTAATACCAATACAAATTAATAGACAATGATAATAATTTAATTAAATTTTATTTTCAAATATAACATTATAATTAATTTAATAGAGGTATATTAGTATTAAGAAAATGTTTGAGACATTTTTTTCTTAAAAATAATTTTATAATTAATTTAGTAGAGATATATTAATACTTAAAAAAAATTGAGTCTTTTTTCTCTTTGATATAATTTTATAATTAATTTAGAGGAGTATTAGTACTAAAAAAATTGTTTAGAGGCCTATAATTTTTGGAGGCCTAAAGCAAGTGCTTTACCTACTTCACCCTTGAGCCAACCCTCCAAACATACTATGTAATGATGATCGTTGTCTAAGTGAAAATTCAAAGAAGTATGATAAGTGACTATATTAAAAATATTTAGATGACTTATTTTGCTAACTTTTATAACATTTTAGGATAAATAATGTGAGAACCCTAATTAACTCTTTTCCTAAAAACCTTTTTTCTTCTCTATAAAACCTAACCCTCTCTCATATACATTCTATTCACTTTGAATCCTGATTCAGCTCTTGCCATTTTGAAGAATCGACACGTGGTTTGCGTGAGGAATTCTACGAAAGTTCTCAATCAATCTCTTCTAGGTAATTTTGATTTATGCCTTTTATTGCTAGGAGTAAATCTAGTTCATTTCTCTCTGCATGCGATTCTCTTTCCATTGCATGTGGTCTTCCTTCTTTCTCATTGAAATCTCCTTTAGAAGAGATGCTAAAGTTGTGTCTTGAATGATGATTAGCATCTTTTTGCTTTGTAGAGAGGGTGATTTTGAGTGTAAATTTATATCGAGGAAGAGAGCGATGCTAGAAAAATCCTAAAAGGGAAGCTAACCATTTAAGTTTTTTTTTAGTATTAATGTTGTCTACAAAAAATGGAAATTTTAGGAGAAGAACATGAGAAATGTATATTTGAGTTTCACAAATGGTTAAAATTTTAAATGTAGCAAAATTTTTATTTATTAAGGTGTTGAATGGTAAATACAAGTTTAAATTTATTAGTCCATGTGATTTTGGTGAAAAATTTCAATAAGAGATTGTGTTTTATGAACCATGAGTAACCGACCAATGTAAATTAGATATGATATTGAGAGGGTGGGGTTTTGGGATGAAATTTTGGCAAAGAAATGTTTGAAAGAAAATCTTATCTATGATTGTAATATGAATCAATTTACTTTCAATTACTAATACTATTTATATTCTTCTTATACTAGTTACTTGTTAATTGATAAATGTTAGAAAAAATGGATTGTTACAGATGACATATTAAACTAATTTTTTATATTTCATTTGTACATAATACTATATATTTCATTTGTATACTTTTAGTTTTGTTTACAACAAATTTTTCTTTACAGCGACTTTGAATAAACTTGGTTTTAATGAGTTTTGACTTGTAATTTGTGAGAAACTAGAAAATGGTACATAGGATTGATAGAATGTTTAAAATAATAAATACTCGATTATTTTAATTTGAAAAAGTTGAAGTATAAATAGAGATTTTATAAACGAGATTCATTATTTATAAACGTACCATTTCTCTAAAAACCTTTTCTTTGAGCCCTCTTCCTTCTCTATAGATTTCTCATTTATAAGTTCATTTTTTTGAAGATCAAAGATCGCTAGGGTGATCCCTATGACAAGTTCTCCACTCTTGTCCAATCAAATTTTCAAATTGAGTAAGTTGATTTTCTACTTTTTCCTTGATTTGATGTTAATCTCTACTCATGTGAGTGATTTTGACTTACATGTGGCTTTTGTGTCTTTCTCGTGAGTTTCTTCTGATTAGTGGTTTTAATGATGTTCCTTAATCATGTTTGTGATGTCTTTAGGTCGAGTTGTGTGTTATGATAATTGGAAGGGAGATTTAATATTCCTTGAGTGATTTGAGTCATCTTACATGTAAGGGAAGCTAATTTAAGTGTTTGTAAGTTATAGAAATATTGAATTGATAGATTGTATGTTGATGCTATGAATTGTTGGTATGTTGATATGTGGAATGATACATGATTGTATGAAATTGATGTTTTGAAATTGAGGTTGTTACATGTAAAAAACATCTAGATTCATGTTTATGGTTGATTTAAGTTTGGTATGTGTTTGGTATCTGTGAAGGTTCTTGAATAACTTAAACTTGACTGGAAGGCATAATTATGCATAATCATGTTTTGCAGAATTATGCATACTCGCTGATCGAGGGATAACTCGCTTAGCGAATCCAAAATCAATGATACACTCGTTGGGCGAGGCATCTGGTCGTTGGTCAAGTGGAGTTTTGTGCACTTTAGGCTTAGTGAGGAGATGGTCTCGCTGAGCAAGTGGATCAAAACCTAAGTAGTTGTTAGATGATCAGTTGTAGAGGCTTTGTGATTTCTGTGACTGATTGCTTATGAAATGATTGGCATGTGATATTAAATTGAGATTATTTAGACTAATTCAAGGAGAATTAATAGTGAATTGCAATAGTATATGCATTGATGTACTTATTCAATTGGAAGTTATCTTGATGCTCTAATAACCATTCAATTCTCAAGTAGAGAAGAATGAGGTATGTGCTGAGAGGAGAAGGAGGTCCTAGTCTAGAGGTTTTACCTTGACCAAAGACGTTAACAAATTAACCTTGTTTGTGGTAGAGTATAACTCTTTATCTATCGCTCTACAAAGCACTAGATGTCACTACAAGTACATAACTTACTAGGGGATGATGCAACTATTTAGATAGTTCCATTAGGACTCCTATGCTTATATTTTGAAAATTTTCAAACTTTTGGACTGACATGTATAAATTTGTTTTTCAACTTTATCTTATTATTGGGATGACTCTAATATAACTTTTATATGTTAGTATTTTTATGTTTGAAAATTATTAAATATGAAATGTTTTATATGTTAGTATTTTTATGTTTGAAATGTTATGTTTGACTCTAATATTTATTTATTTATTTATTGCAAATTGTTTTAGAGCATTCTCCTATGTAAAGTATGGTTTATTAATTGTGGTTTTAGAATTCTAAACTAATGCAAGATAAAACCTAAACGGAGTCAATATTCTATCTGCTTTGATAATCTTAAAAGAAAAAAAAAATTACAAATAAGTATTTGAAATAAACACTTTTTCCAAAACAATCTATTTTGGAAAAAAAAAATCTCAAAACTAAACCAATGTCAAATTATTTACCAAATGTAACATGTTTTTCTTTCAATTTAGAATTAGGTCTTTAAGAATCATATACAACAAAATAATTTATGCAACTGACTTTTCATAATTCTTTTTTAACTTTTAGATTCTATTTATAATATAGTACAAAGATAATACAAGAAAATACATTGTAACATTATATATAACAAAAAAAAATCAAACTCTTTTAATAAACTACTTTAATAGACCTTAAATGAAAAAATCTTTCAAAAACATTATTTGAATTCGGTCCTTAAAAATCAAATTTCGATTGATTTTCGTACTATGAATTCATAGCAAAACTCAAAAATTAAAATTTCAATTCTTAAAGTGAATAGGACAAACACAGGTCGTGTTCCATAAATAATTTGACATTGTATTGGTTTGGATTTGAGAAACTAAAAAGAAATAAATTAATTTAAGTTCATGATGATATTAAATACAGCTTTAATAAACAGTACAAAATATTGTTGAGTGATGTAAGTGATAAATCTTTATAATGGATCCCTACGCACACATCCATATGCATGTTCTACAGTGTTCTGCATCGACTTTACCTTTTTGAGTAATTCAATGATTTTTCTATACGTGCCTAATCAAAAGAGGAAGCAAAAATGTTAATTTAAAATCCCATTTAGTTAATTACATGAAGGTATATTATGTTACTATAAAGTTTACGTAGCAGAAGAAAAATGGTGAATGTTTAGTTAGGGTACAGGAAAAATAAATGAAGGAATTAATAGTGGGTTAGATAAACTGAAAAGGAGAATTAAAGGAGACTGGTAATGGTAGGATTGGTACCAATAGCATAAGTACTTCTGTGAATTAAATTAAAAATATAATTAATACATACCAGATCGGTTGCACTTATGCTTCTCACGCCATTCATGAGGTAAAGCTTTAAATGGTTAACTGTTTCTTTTAATTAAAAAATAAAACTTTTTAAAAGAAAAGAAAGAATAAAAAAGATGTGAAAAAGGAAAAGATAGAGAAAGCATAAAATGAGGGATAGAAGAAGAAGCAGGAGTTGAGATGAGCCACAAATATCCCACCAATCTTTTCAACGGGGAAACCAAAGAGAGAGAAAGAAAAGAATAACTGTAGAAAGCATAAAAAAGAAAATAAAAATAAAAATAAAAAAGATGAGACAAAGCATAAGATGTTCCATCAAGCTGAGTCAAGATGGGGTGGTTCCAAAAGGAGTTAGGGTCGCCTCCCCAATTGTCTAACCAAAGTTGTGAAAGCAATAAGTGAAGTTAGATTATTAATATTCTTTAATGTACTGCTGGATTGATCTGACTCTTATATACATGCCTCCCTTTTTCAGAACCCTATCAACTTCTCCTTTCTCTTCTTTGGAGGATGCACCCGACACCCTCACCACCACTTTACTCACTCCTACCTCCATAATTTCATTTCATTTCATTTCTTTAACGGATATAAGTCTCTAACTCAATGGAACAATATGTTGAAAAGATAAATATATAATTAAGAGATAAAATCAAATTTATTTATATAATAATAATTTTAACAAATTTAGGATTTACCCACACTTGTGTCACATAAGTCTCTTTGTTGTTTTCATCCACCATCTATACTCCTTTTTTTCCCTTCTAACAACCATTTCCTAACTCATACCACCAAGCTCCATGCCTTTTTCTTGCTTTCATTCTCAACCGTATCCTATCATACACATGCTCTTTTACCATCATACAAATCATCAACCCTAGTGTTGGGCAACATGGATTGCCTCTCTCTCTTTGGATTGTTTAAATATTCATACACATGTTTTCCCTAGTTCACAAACAAACAAAAGAGGGAAATATAAGACCAATATATGATATGTTTTATAGAAAGTAATTTAATAATGTATTTGTCGCAACCGGAATCGCGACGGGAAGCGAAACGAAAAAGAAAACGGGTTTGAAAAAGAGATTTAGAGTCGCCACCATAGTTATTCTAGAAAACTATGGAAAACCATAAAAATAAAGCAAGTCTGCGAAAACCATATTTTGGATTCGGGAGTCGGTTACGCGTAGGGAAGGTAGCACCCTACCGCGCCCGCCCGAGGGCGGTACCTTTAATTAAAAATACAAAGTTGATGTGGTTTTCAAAATATTAATTTTCCCCGAAAATAGTAAGACAAAAAGAAACAAAAATATATTTTTTTAATTTTTTGGGCCCGACAAGGATTGACCTTGGTTCTACGTATTCTTATTAAAAATGAGAAATCAGGGTTACGTAGTTCTTTAAAAGATATTTAAAAAAAACAATTGAGAAAAAGATTTGATTTTTGTTAGAGGTGAACCTGACAAGGACTGGTCTTGCTCCTACGTATCTCACGGTGGAGAATCAAGGATCACGTAGTTCTATAAAAAGATATTTTGTTTAAAAACGTTGATGTTTTTATATTTTGAAATTTTATATATTTTTTGATGTTTTTGAATCATTTGAAAACAAGTGTCATACGATGCGAGCGATCAGACAGACACTAAAAGGGGAAAAAAACTATTTTTGGTATTTTTGAAAAGGAGTGTCACACGGTGCGAGCGACCGGACAGACACAATAAAGTGAAAGAGAATATTTTTTCATTTTTTTAGACTTTTTTCTATTTTTTTTGTAATTTTTGATAATTTTCAAATTTTTTTTTATAAATAAAAAGAAAAGAAAAGAAATAAATAAATAAAGAAATAAAGAAATAAAAGATAAATAAATAAATAAAAAATTAATAATAAAAAAGGACAATTTAATTAAAAAAAGAAAGTAGAAAACAAAATATAAGAGTATATGAGTAATTAGTGGGAGGTACATGAAGTAAATGAGGTGTGTTTATTAAGGGTGGGGGTGTAGTAAATAAAGTATAAAACAAACCCAAAATAGGAGTAAAAAGTGAGTGTGGGAGTTGGTAAACTTAGGGGTGCAGAAAGTATATGGGACAGGCCCAACTGAAATACAAAGAAGGGGTGTATGGATAAGAAGTGGGAGGTGCACGAAGAAAAGTAATGAGGAAACATAACATAGTATATGGGGTGTGGATGAGGTAAAAAAAAGGGTACATGTGGTAAGTCAAGGCCTGCAACCCCTTTTTTTCTTTCTCAAAAAACCCTAAAGCTAAAGCTTCTTCCCCTCACTATGGCATCCTTCTCTTCTTCGTTGCCGCAAGCCATCCCGACACCAGCGGCAAGTGCTACTGTCGCACTTCCCACGGACGGTGAGAGGCGCCACCGTCGTGGCCAGTCACCGTCGGAGGTGTCACTGACGAGAACCGTCGCGACCTGGACTGCCGCCACGACGCTACTACCGCTTGCAGAGAGCACCGTCCGAGATGCCAGCTGCCACCACGTTTTTCTGCTCAAAGCTCCGACCCGCCGGCAGCTCCTCCTGTGGTTTTGCTTTTTCGATCTGTGTTGGGTTGTGATGACGAATCGTAGGGATGGGTTGTAACAGAAACAATGTGGTTTCTATTGATGATGAAGAAAGGGTGTGGTTGTAGTGCAGAATAAGAGTCCAAAATTGAATTTGTTGTTTGGTGATGTAGGTTCGTTAATGGCAGACTGGTGCGGGTTTATGATGAGGGTGATGATGGGAGAGTTTGTGTTGTGAAGAAATAATGGGGGTGGAGTGAAAATGAGAGGATGAGTGGAGACAACGAAGGATGATGGGATGCAGTACGGATGACCGTGTGAGTACTGCTTTCAGGTCTATGTTTTATTTTTTATTTTTATGCAGGTGTGACATGAAGATGATGGTGAACCAGAAAGTTAGTGAAAATGTGTTCTACAGAATATAACTGTTGATGAAATTTGTTTGGGTTCTGGTTTGGCAATTTCTTGTAGGTAGAAGGTGATGAGGGAAAGATGATGGTGGCGAGAGAGATTGAGGGTGGGGTTATTTTCCAGCACTCATTTGGGCAGCAGTAACACCCAAACAAGAACATATCTTAACAATGGCAGATAAAATAAAAAATAAAATAAAAAATAAAAAAAAGCATTGTGCTCTGTTCTTTACTGTACCAGGTGCGATGGGAATAAACAAAATGAATAACAGATGTAACTATGCTCATCTCAAACCATCTTTCACCCATACATTCATGAACATCAATATCAAATCACATGAACATCAATATCAAATCACGTGAACATAAGCTCTAATTCATACACCCATGAACATCAACAACAACATCAAGTCACGGTAACATAAGCTAAGGAGGAGTTAAGAACACTTACCGTGAAAATAAAACTTAATGCGCTAACAGTTTGCTTCCGTTTTCAAATTTGACTCCTTCTCTCCCTCACTGATTTCTAGTGCCCAAACCCCTCTCTGTAGTAATCCCAAAAAAAAAGACCCTTCCTCTCATGAATCTTCCCCTTTTTATTATGTAACCCTCTACACCTTCCAATTTCGAAATTTGGGACAAGGCTGAGAGCAGATGTTGCTTCCTGCTCCTTCAGCCATCATGACCATGCTACAGGCCCTTCCCAATACAAAACCATGATAGCATAGCATGCATGGATCTGACAACAAGAGACCTTATGTTACCTCCTTCTTTCCCATTTTTCCTTTTCTTTTTTTTTCTTTTTTGTTGTTTTTTTCTGTTTTGTTGTTGTTGTTTTTTTACTAGAATGAGAGACGTAAAACAAAAATGGAGATGTAATAATAATGTAATAATACAAATAATAAGCCCAAATAAATAAATAAAACAAAATAATAATAATAATAAAATAATAATTATAAAATAAACATAGATATTTATTTATTTATTTTCTCAAACTAAAACATATATTTTTTCTTTCATTATTTATTTATTTGTTTATTCTTCTCGATTGAACTTTAATTAATTAATTTTTTATTATTTTTATCATTATTATCCGGACAAAATTGGGTGTTGACAGTTGCCCCTCTTTACTTAGATTTTACTTGATAGTATGAAATTTTAACTTTCATAGGTTATCAAAGTAAAAGATGAGTAAAGATAAAAACACTAATTTCGTTTGGGTTTCAAAGGAAAAGAGGAAAAACAAATCAAGCATATACAATGACCGAATCAAAGAAAAGGATTGTGATCCAAAGAAGAAAACAGACTCGACCATTCTGAAGGAGAGGATCCTATTGTGACAAAGAAATCAATGACCATTCCATCAGAGAGGGCCTTGATGTAAAGAAGGAAACAAATGACCATTCCATCGGAGAGGACCCTGATGTAAACAAGGAAATCAATGACCATTCCATCGGAGAGGGCCTTGATGTAAAGAAAGAAATCAATGACCATTCCATCGGAGAGGGCCTTGATGTAAAGAAGGAAACAAATGACCGTTCCATCGGAGAGGACCCTGATGTAAACAAGGAAATCAATGACCATTCCATCGGAGAGGGCCTTGATGTAAAGAAAGAAATCAATGACCATTCCATCGAAGAGGGCATTGATGTAAAGAAGGAAACAAATGACCATTCCATCGGAGAGGGCCTTGATGTAAACAAGGAAATCAATGACCATTCCCTCGGAGAGGGCCTTGATGCAAACAAGAAAATCAATGACCATTCCATCGGAGAGGGCCTTGATGTAAACAAGGAAATCAATGACCATTCCATCGGAGAGGGCCTTGATGTAAACATAAGAAAACTAAGGGTAGAATGTCTATATATGAAAGGAGAACCCGAGGTTTGATTTTGATGTGTCAGTAAACACTGCTTGAATGCTTAGCCGACAAGATTCAATCTTTAGGCAAATGATGTAATGCAGTGAGGATGCATAAATGCATGGATGCATGGATAAAATTTATAGGAAGCTTTATTTTTTGCCTTTTTATTTACTAAGTTTTTTCCCACGACACCCTCCAAAACTGAGTCTGCTCTTAGTGAATGTACCCGTGATGCCTCGTTGGTATGCACATACTTTTATTCCCTTCTTTTTTGTTTATTATTCTCTTTACGAACTCAGCGTGACATTCATTGCTTTAAATTTATGGAGAGAACCAAATGGTGTTTATTGAATGAAAAACAAAGCAGAATACAACAAAATTTGGAGACAATGTCAATATCCCCTAGTAGCACTTTCTATCAAGGAATCATCATGTATAAAACTTTTTGACCGCATCAGAATTGACCGGTAACGGTAACTCCTCTCCATCCATCCTTGTGAGAATTAGTGCCCCACCAGAAAATGCTTTCTTCACCACATACGGGCCTTCATAATTTGGAGTCCACTTGCCCCTATGATCCTTTTGTATAGGTAAGATCTTTTTCAAGACTAGCTCGCCTTCATGGAACTCTCTAGGGCGTACCCTCTTGTCGAACGCCTTTTTCATCCTTCTTTGGTATAACTGTCAATGACACACTGCTACTAGCCTTTTTTCCTCAATGAGATTAAGCTGGTCAAATCGGGCCTGAACCCATTCTGCATCTTCCAACTGGGTCTCCATTAACACTCGTAGGGATGTGATTTCTATTTCGAAGGGTAGTACTGCCTCCATTCCGTACACCAGAGAAAAAGGTGTTACCCTAGTTGATGTACATACTGAGGTGCGATACCCATGCAAAGCAAAGGGAAGTATCTCATGCCAGTCTTTATACGTGACCACCATTTTCTGTACAATCTTCTTGATATTCTTATTAGCAGCCTCGATTGCCCCATTCATCTTTGGACGATAAAGAGAAGAATTATGATGTTGAATTTTAAATCCTTCACACAATTCGGCCATCAATTGATTGTTCATATTGGTGGCATTATCAGTGATTATCTTGCTAGGCAACCCGTACCTACAAATTAACTCTCTTTTTATGAATTTAGTCACAACTTTCCTAATCACACTAGCGTAGGAAGCAGCTTCCACCCATTTAGTGAAATAATCAATTGCAACTAGAATGAAGCGATGTCCGTTTGAGGCTTTTGGCTCTATAGCTCCGATGATATCTATCCCCCACATTGAAAACGGCCATGGGGCAGACATTAAGTTTAAAGTAGTGGGTGCCGCATTGATATTATCTGCATACTTCTGACATTTCTCGCACTTTCTCACGTGTGTGCAACAATCATTCTCCATAGTCAACCGAAAGTAACCATCCCTCAAGATCTTTCTAGCCATCGAGTGTCCATTCATGTGTGTGCCAAAAGTTCCTTCATGAACTTCCTCCAATATTGACTCAGCCTCTTTTGCATCCACGCATCGAAGGAGAACCATATCATGATTTCTCTTGTACAACACATCCCCACTCAGGATAAAATTTGCAGCCAACCTTCTCAGTGTCCTTTTATTATTCTTAGATGCTTCTTCAGGGTATTCTCTGGTTTTTATATAGCGTTTAATATCAAAATACCACGGCTTACCGTCCAACTCTTCTTCGATGAAATGGCAATATGCTGGCCCTTCATGGCTCTTCATTTGGATCATCGACATTACCCCATCCTGATTAATCTTGAACATCGATGATAAAGTAGCTAAGGCATCTGCCAATTAGTTATCCTCCCGCGGAATATGGTGGAATTCAATGAAATCAAAATACTCCACCAATTCCATGATATAAGTTTTGTAGGGAATCAACTTCTGATCCCTAGTTTCCCATTCTCCCCTTAGTTGATGGATAACCAACGCTGAATCTCCATATACATTCAAAAAATTTGCCTTTGGCTCAATTGCGGCTTGGATGCCCATAGCGCATGCTTCATATTTAGCAATATTGTTTGTGCAATTAAAACACAACCTTGTTGTCATCGAAATGTATTGGTTTTCTGGAGATATTAGTATTGCCCCTATACCATGTCCCATGACGTTAGAAGCCCCGTCGAATAATAACGTCCATTTCTTTATGTTCTCATCTTCTTGGTCATCTTCGAACAAGGCCATGATGTCCTCATCAGGAAATTCAGGTTGCATCGACTGGTAATCGTTAACGGGTTGTTGGGCTAGATATTCAGCCAAAGCACTACCCTTGATGGACTTCTGAGTGACATACACAATGTCATATTCTGACAATAGCATTTGCCACCGGGCTATCCTTCCAATGAGAGCGGGCTTTTCAAAAATATACTTGATAGGGTCAGTCTTGGATATTAACCAGGTAGAATGACTCAACATGTATTGTCTTAGACGATGGGAAGCCCATGCCAACGCGCAACAAGTTCGCTCTAAAAACGAGTATCGTTGTTCACATTCTGTGAACTTCTTGCTCAGGTAGTATATGGCATGCTCTCTTTTTCCAGTTTCGTCATGTTGACCCAACACACAAGCCATTGACTCATCGAGTACCGTCAAATACATAATGAGTGGCTTCCCCGATTCGGGTGGGTGTAACACAGGAGGATCTTGTAGATATTGTTTGATTTTATTAAAAGCAGTCTGACAATCTTCATTCCACTCAACAACCTGGTTTTTACGCAATAGCTTGAATATTGGTTCGCACGTGGCGGTCAATTGGGAGATGAACCTAGCAATGTAGTTCAGTCTGCCCAAGAAACCCCGCACCTCCTTTTCTGTACTGGGAGCAGGCATTTCGATTATCGCACGCATCTTGTCGGGATCGACCTTTATCCCCTTTTGACTGACAACAAAACTCAACAACTTTCCTGATTTCACACCGAATGTGCATTTAGCCGAGTTCAGTTTAAGTTTAAATTTCCTCAATCTCTCAAACAATTTCCTTAGGTTGAAGATGTGTTCTTCTTCTGACTCAAACTTGGCGATCATGTCATCTACATAAACCTCGATATCTTTGTGCATCATATCATGAAAAAGCGCCACCATGGCCCTTTGATAGGTTGCCCCAGCATTCTTAAGCCCGAAAGACATCACCTTATAGCAAAATGTTCCCCACAACGTGATAAACGTAGTCTTTTCCATATCTTTCGATGCCATCTTAATCTGATTATATCCTGAGAAGCCATCCATAAACGAAAATAGTGAGAACTTGGCTATATTATCCACTAATGTATCGATGTGCGGTAATGGGAAGTTGTCTTTTGGACTCGCACGGTTCAAATCTCAATAGTCAACGCACATCCGAACCTTCCCATCCTTCTTGGGCACTGGTACAACATTTGCCACCCATTGAGGGTATTTTGCCACAGCTAAAAATCCAACATCAAATTGCTTTTGCACTTCTTCTTTAATCTTTAATGACATTTCTGGTTTCATCCTTCTTAGCTTTTGTTTGACTGGAGCACATTCCGATTTGAGTGGAAGCTTATGTTGTACTATATCAGTATCTAAACCAGGCATATCATTGTACGACCAAGCGAACACATCCCTAAACTCCTTTAGCAACGCACACAATTCTTCTTTCACTTCTTTCTTCATACTCGTGCCAATTTTCACTTCTTTCTTTTCATCCCCCTCGCTTAGGTCAAGCACTTCAACATCTTCTTGATGGGGTTTTATTTCCCTAGATTCTTGTTCCACTAATCTTATTAGTTCAGGGGAGGGTTCCGAATCACCTTCATAATCATCTTCCATATTATTGACAGGGTGCTCGAAATTAGGGGTATCGACATTGTTATTTTCAAAACATTCATTATCATATCTGCATTATTTGAGTTTATAAAAAAAAGATAAATAAACAAACAATAGTGAAAAATGCAAACAAAGATAATAAAGGCAGCAAACACAAATTGATTATCACGTTGAGCATAAAGGAAAAGGTGTCATCCCGTTAAGTCATGAATCCTAAAGCTCCGGGTAAAGTAATAGGATAAATTAAAAATATTACATTTTAACCAAATTAAACATCACGGGTAGATCCAAAGTCTCCCAATTGTTGAGTAGCGCATTTGGAGCACAAGGCTGCACAAAAATCGAGCTTTTAGGTTCATCTTCATCTCTAACAGCTGCTATCTGACTAGAGTTGATCCATCCCGCGCTGCGGAAGCTATCTTTGATGTCGCAAATGCGAATCTTTCCTAATCCTAGTTCTTTTCCTTGGATTCGAGCCACACCGCGCTCTCTCCTTTCTTCCGCCAGCCTCCTCTTATCCTCTCTAGTAGGCTTGTATCCAAGGCCGTATTTATTCTTTTTCTCGGTGACTTCTAAAGGATACATCAATCCTTGCTCGTACTTGCCTAGCCCCTTTCCGTACTCATATCCCTCTTTCAACATGACCTTGGCCGTCATAAGGGAAGTACGCGACAAGTGTGGGTTCATTGGAAAGGGCTCCACATAGGCATTTCCCACAATTTCCAAAGATTGGAAGGTTGTCTCGAGGGCTTCCTCTGCTGCTTCAATATAGCAAGAAGATGAAGGCCCACTTACTAAAATATCTTCCTCCCCTGAAACAATCACTAATTTGTCACCCATGACATATTTTAACTTTTGGTGCAAGGTTGAAGGTACCACGCCCGCTGAGTGAATCCAAAGAGGACCCAACAAGCAGCTGTATGCTGGAAGGATGTCCATCACTTGAAAAGTTATTTGAAAGACACATGGCCCTATTTGGATTGGCAATTCTACCTCTCCCATTACTTCTCTTTTACTCCCATCGAAAGCTCTCACTATCATTGCACTTGGTTTCATGTGAATACCTTCACACGGTAGCTTTCCCAATGTCGTTTTTGGCATTACATTCAGGGAAGATCCATTGTCGATCAATACACGTGCTATGACATGATCCAAGCATTTTACAGAGACATGGAGGGCCTTGTTGTGTCCCCTCCCTTCAATAGGTACCTCCTCATCGGTAAACGTGAGGTAATTGTTAGCAGTGATATTGTTAACAATTCCCTTAAAACTATCTAGAGAAATATTTTGCTCCACATGCGCTCCATTGAGTATCTTCATTAACAACTTTCTATGAGAGGTTGAATGCATGAGTAGTTCTAAAAGTGAGATTCGAGCAGGCAGGCGATTCAACTGTTCGACCACTTTATACTCGCTTTGTTGTATGAACTTCAAGAACTCGCAATCCTCCTCATCAGATACTTCTTTCCCATCGTCTTTTCTTAGATCCTCGTCAGTTTGGATGGTCTTCCCTTTCAAGAGTTCCTTAGCCTTTTTGGTATTCACTGATTCACTATTGCCAACTTCATCTTTCATCAAGTTTGGAGGCGTAAAGATTTGACCACTCCTCATAATTCCACCGATGCCTAATATATTTTTCACCACTGACTCACCACTGCTAGGTTGACCACCTACCCCTTGTTCCTCACCCAACACGTATGCACCATATTTCCATGGGACAACTTTCTCACTTTTGTAGGGAAATGGGGAGGGTGTTTGGATAATAATAGATTGTCTTTCTTGAATTGTTGGGGTAAAGGTGGATCTAGTGAAATGAATCACCAATGGCTCTGGCAAAGTCACATCAGGTTCCACACCATCTTGTGCAAATACTTCATCCTCCATGTGCCCGTGACATACTTGCACAAAGTTTCTGTCTATAAGATTTTGTAGAACATCCTCGAACTCGGTGCATTCATCGATAGAATGTTTAGCACTCGGATGGAATCCACACTTTTCACTCAGGTTATATTCCCCTTTTAAAAAACCCAATTTCAATAGTGTCTCAAAAACAAACCGCTTGGAGCTTCGAATTTCACTCACATCCCTCACCAGGCGGTGTTTCTTAACCTCAATGGCATTTGTCGAAGGGTTCCCAAGACCAGAAAGGGGATTAGCCTCAACACTGGGCTTGTCTTCGTGGAACTTTATCCATCCTGAGTTGATTAAAGCTTCCACCTTGTGTTTAAGGGACACACAATTCTCAACAGAGTGACCAACTCCCCCTCCGTGATAATCACATTTGGCATTTGGATCATAATTCTTGGGGAACGGAGGTTGCACAGGCTTCATCGGACAAATGGCCACCAAACGCTTTTGGAGGAGATGAGGCAACAATTCCGTATATGACATAGGAATAGGAGTGAAATGAACGAAGTTCCTCTCTTGATTCCTCCTTAGATTAGCGTTTTGTCCCGCGTTTCTGTTGAAATTCGAGTTAGGTTCAATTTTCCAAGCTTTATTTGGAGCATGTTGTGGTTGATAAAGATTCGACGGTTGATAAAACCCTTGCAGCTGAGGTCGTGTTTGATGAACAGACACTGCATTGCCCACATAAGGAGGTTGGTTCAAGTGTGGTCGATAATTATGTGTAGGAGCCCGACTTTCCCACACAGGCATCACTGAGGCCGCTTGTACTTCCGCTTCTTTCTTCTTTCCGGGAATAAAATTGGGTTTCTTAGGAGTTGCAGCCGCGAATGGGCCATATGCAATCTTTCCACTTTTTAACCCGATTTCTATTCTCTCCCCTATGATAATGATATCAGCGAAATTGGAAGACACATTCCCCAACACATGCTATAAAATGGTGATTGCAGCGTGTTTACAAACGTCGCCACCATCTCCTTATCAAGTAGAGGTGGCTCAACCTGAGCAGCCAACTCTTTCCACCGTTGTGCATATTCCTTGAAGGACTCAGTATTCTTCTTGGCCATGTTTTGCAATTGCAATCTATCTGGCGCACTATATGTGTTGTATTTATACTGTTTCACAAAGGCGTCGGCCAAATCCATCCAGGAATGGATTCGAGATGGCTCCAAGTGTGTATACCAATTCAACGCTACCCCAGCCAGACTATCTTGGAAACAATGTATTAGCAATTTTTCATCATAGGCATAAACAACCATCTTTCTACCGTACATTGTCAGATGGCTTTTAGGGCATGTGGTGTCGTGATACTTTTCAAATTCTGGGACCTTAAACTTGTGTGGTATCATCACACCAGGAACCAGGCTTAATCTCGCCACATCACCGAACCCATAGCTTCCACCACCCTCAATGGCACGAATCCTTTCCTCAAGAATTTCAAGTTTACTTTTAGCCCCATCAACAACAGTGGGCATTGCTTGGACTGTAACGTGTGGTACAACTTTAGTCGCAACATCTGCATCGGTGAGGGTTTTCGGAGGCTGGGGCGCCACAGTCATCCTCGGTCCTGTGAATGTGACTGTCTCATTCATCTCCGCTCCTATCACGGGTGTCGAAGCTAACATCGGCCCTTGAGTACCGTTCGATAGCGTGTTGTTAGCTGCAGGAAAAGAGAAAGAAGTTTGTTCTGCATCTGAATATTCTCCAACTGGAGTAGTGTATCCCGGAGGCAGACCGTACATTGGGAACGGAACTGACGCGCCTAGAGGCATACCATAAGAATGAGCATTTTCCTCGATCCTAGCGGATGAGGTCTCCCCTGAAGCCTTCAGTGACTTCAAAGCCTCTAGGATTTGGCCCACTTGATCCTTCAGCTCATTAATGTCAGCCTTCACAGCTTCATGGACTTCTTCCCAATCTTCCATGCTTCTATGGTTAGCTCGTGTGCGATAAGGGTGTCGTGGAAATTTTGCCGTCGTATTTGATTTTGCTCTATTATTTTGTTAAATGAAATAAATTATGAAGAATGAAAAGAAAGAAAATGAATGCACAATAGTTACTCTAGTTGGAAATTTTAAAGCTGTGAGAGCCTTAAGGTAAATATATCATAGAAATTAACATGAAACTGATACAACCCAACCATTAACAAGTCTTCTACATTCATTAAACGAGAAAAGAAAGAAAACCTATTCCCTAACCCTGACTATCATGATCTTCATCTCCCTCATCAACTTCTTGCAATGATTAAAGAAGGCTTCAATCTCCCTTGGCAGATTGAAGATCGGTAGGGCAGTCTCTGCTTCAGCTAATAATCGTGGGATTTCTTCAATTGCCCCATTCGCCAAGGCAGCAGCTGTGAGAAACATCTCTTCCAATGTTCTATAGTCATTTCCTGCTCAGTTGTGTACTCATTCATCCGACTGATCACCTCTCGATGTTCCTTTTCGAATTCAGCTCTATGCCAACGCTCCTCGTCCATCTTCACCTCATAGGTCGACACCACCTCTCTCATTTGTCGTTTAACCTCACTGATTCTCATTTGAGCATTGTGCAACCGTCTCAGTGCTTCAGTTTTCTCTCTCTTAAATTCTTCACACAACTGATCCCTTTGGCGCTTAGATGCTGCTGCTGCATCTCTCTCTCGGTCCCTTGATTTTAATGCGGTGCTTGCTGCGGCCAAATCCTGTTTCACTCTGAAAGCATGATCTCGTTCTTCTCTTTGTTGCCTAAGAATCCCTTCATACGCCTTTGTCATTTCCTCATTCTCACGCCTTAGATCCACATACTCATGTCGGAGACTTTGAAGCTCGTTAATTAATTTGGCATTTTTTAATTTCATCTTCTCGACCTCTTCTTTTAGCCCTTTCACCTCGTCAGACTTAGCAGGTTCCAATCGCTCCGGAGCAGGAGTGTCCGATTTGAAAGGTAACTTGATCATATTAACCCTTTCTAGAATCCATCACGGTAAGATATTTTTCTGTTCATTACCCATGGCCTTGGGTCTTTTTCTGCACGCAGAACCTCACCCCAGGCACTCCTAACTCGTCGAATTAGATCTTGAGAAATTCCTTCTTCATAATAAGTGCATATGGCGACTAGCGATTCTGGAGTTGGAGAGCTCTTAATTGGACACCCAAACTGCCGTTGAGCCAGAACAGGGTTATAATTCACACAACTTCTGGTGCCTATCAGAGGGACGTTAGGGAAATCCCCACAAGAAATGACATGCGACTTGGGCAGCCCAGGAACACACCATCTAATCTTTCCCCCATTCAAACTTGCACAAAATTGGGCCCATTCCTTCGAGTTGCCCTTGGAGGCCATTTACTCTCTAGCTCAGCAGGGTGTACCTTCAAGATTCCTGCCAACGTAGAGATAGATGCTCGTTGCTCAGAATATCTGTAAGGGACTTTATCTTCCACCGACAAACCCAAAATTTGCTCGAACTCTTCTACTACTGGTGCCAACTGAAAATCCTGGAAGGTGAAACATCTGAGCGGCGGATCATAATATTGGGCCAAATTGGTGACTGCCGACGCTTGGACTTCCACATTCAACAACCTCAATAAGTTCCCATACCGCTTCTTGAAAGCATTCTTCTGTATAGTCTTCATTTGTTGCACTATTTCCCTTAAACCATTCAGATTGCTATCTATAACCCTGATAGGTAACTTCTTCTTCAAGGCATCTGACCCTAAATTCCCTCCGACTTGAAATCCCATGTTAATTTCTTTTGTTTTTTTTCAAACTCAATTACAGCCTTAAAATTTCGGACCTAGAATCATAAGAAATGTTATGGCATGGCATGACAAAATACATGTTATGCATGAATAAATAATCAAAATGCATGTACGATGATGCCACGAAAGAATGTACAGACGCATGACTTCATTGCTAATTCAAATAAAGCGAGAAAAATAAGATGAGAATTAAGATAATGCACATGTCTCCCCTTGTGCCTTATCAGAGGTTCGACGCCTAATGGTCCTAAGGTAAAATATATGCGCTTGCCAGGATGGTTCCCTAATACTTAAGGATCAAGGTCACTAGAGCTATGGTCCACTTCTTGACATTTCCCACAACAGTTGGTAGACAACAAGATGTGGGAGTACCAACGAAGTAAACAAACTCTAGCTGGGGTTCTCACAATGATTTAACAAGTTTATTTATATAATAATAATTTTAACAAATTTAGGATTTACCCACACTTGTGTCACATAAGTCTCTTTGTTGTTTTCATCCACCATCTATACTCCTTTTTTTCCCTTCTAACAACCATTTCCTAACTCATACCACCAAGCTCCATGCCTTTTTCTTGCTTTCATTCTCAACCGTATCCTATCATACACATGCTCTTTTACCATCATACAAATCATCAACCCTAGTGTTGGACAACATGGATGTGCCTCTCTCTCTCTTTGGATTGTTTAAATATTCATACACATGTTTTCCCTAGTTCACAAACAAACAAAAGAGGGAAATATAAGACCAATATATGATATGTTTTATAGAAAGTAATTTAATAATGTATTTGTCGCAACCGGAATCGCGACGGGAAGGCGAAACGAAAAAGAAAACGGGTTTGAAAAAGAGATTTGGAGTCGCCACCATAGTTATTCTGGAAAACTATGGAAAATCATGAAAATAAAGCAAGTCTGCGAAAACCATATTTTGGATTCGGGAGTCGGTTACGCGTAGGGAAAGTGCTAGCACCCTATCGCGCCCGCCCGAGGGCGATACCTTTAATTAAAAATACAAAGTTGATGTGGTTTTCAAAATATTAATTTTCCCCGAAAATAGTAAGACAAAAAGAAACAAAAATATATTTTTTTAATTTTTTGGGCTCGACAAGGATTGACCTTGGTCCTACGTATTCTCATTAAAAATGAGAAATCAGGGTTACGTAGTTCTTTAAAAGATATTTAAAAAAAACAATTGAGAAAAAATTTGATTTTTGTTAGAGGTGAACCTGATAAGGACTGGCCTTGCTCCTACGTATCTCACGGTGGAGAATCAAGGATCACGTAGTTCTATAAAAAGATATTTTGTTTAAAAACGTTGATGTTTTTATATTTTGAAATTTTATATATTTTTTGATTTTTTTGAATCATTTGAAAACAGGTGTCATACGATGCGAGCGATCGGACAGACACTAAAAGGGGAAAAAAACTATTTTTGGTATTTTTGAAAAGGAGTGTCACACGGTGCGAGCGACCGGACAGACACAATAAAGTGAAAGAGAATATTTTTTCATTTTTTTAGACTTTTTTCTATTTTTTTTTGTAATTTTTGATAATTTTCAATTTTTTTTTATAAATAAAAAGAAAAGAAAAGAGAAGAAATAAATAAATAAAGAAATAAAGAAATAAAAGATAAATAAATAAATAAAAAATTAATAACAAAAAAGGACAATTTAATTAGAAAAAGAAAGTAGAAAACAAAATATAAGAGTATATGAGTAATTAGTGGGAGGTACATGAAGTAAATGAGGTGTGTTTATTAAGGGTGGGGGTGCAGTAAATAAAGTATAAAACAAACCTAAAATAGGAGTAAAAAGTGAGTGTGGGAGTTGGTAAACTTAGGGGTGCAGAGAGTATATTGGACATGCCCAACTGAAATACAAAGAAGGGGTGTATGGATAAGAAGTGAGAGGTGCACGAAGAAAAGTAATGAGGAAACATAACATAGTATATGGGGTGTGGATGAGGTAAAAAAAGGGGTACGTGTGGTAATTCAAGGCCTGTAGCCCCTTTTTTTCTTTCTCAGAAAACCCTAAAGCTAAATCTTCTTCTCCTCACTATGGCAGCCTTCTCTTCTTCGTTTCCGCAAGCCATCCCGACACCAATGGCAGGTGCTGCCGTCGCACTTCCCACGGACGGCGAGAGGCGCCACCGTCATGGCCAGTCACCGTCGGAGGTGTCACTGACGAGAACCGAGCTCCCCGGATCGTCTCCTTTGTCGTTTCTCTTCCGCACGCGAGATAGGCCAGATCCCGGAGCTCCGCCATCGCACACCATGCCGGTCCAACCTCGTGTTCGTCAGCTCCGACTGCCGCGACCTGGACTGCCGCCACGATGCTACTGCCGCTTGCAGAGAGCACCGTCCGAGATGCCAGCTGCCACCACGTTTTTCTGCTCAAAGCTCCGACCCGCCGGCAGCTACTCCTGTGGTTTTGCTTTTTCAATCTGTGTTGGGTTGTGATGACGAATCGTAGGGATGGGTTGTAACAGAAACAATGTGGTTTCTATTGATGATGAAGAAAGGGTGTGGTTGTAGTGCAAAATAAGAGTCCAAAATATAATAGGGGTTTATGATGAGGGTGATGATGGGAGAGTTTGTGTTGTGCAGAAATAATGGGGGCGGAGTGAAAATGAGAGGATGAGTGGGGACAACGAAGGATGATGGAATGCAGTACGGATGACCGTGTGAGTACTGCTTTCAGGTCTCTGTTTTATTTTTTATTTTTATGCAGGTGTGACATGAAGATGATGGTGAACCAGAAAGTTAGTGAAAATGTGTTACAGAATATAACTGTTGATGAAATTTGTTTGGGTTCTGGTTTGGCAATTTCTTGCAGGTAGAAGGTGATGAGGGAAAGATGATGGTGGCGAGAGAGATTGAGGGTGAGGTTATTTTCCAGCACTCATTTGGGCAGCAGTAACACCCAAACAAGAACATATCTTAATAATGGCAGATAAAATAAAAAATAAAAATAAAATAAAATAAAAAAATAAAAAAAAAAACATTGTGCTCTGTTCTTTACTGTACCAGGTGCGATGGGAATAAACAAAATGAATAACAGATGTAACTATGCTCATCTCAAACCATCTTTCACCCATACATTCATGAACATCAATATCAAATCACGTTAACATAAGCTCTAATTCATACACCCATGAACATCAACAGCAACATCAAGTCACGGTAACATAAGCTAAGGAGGAGTTAAGAACACTTACCGTGAAAATAAAACTTAATGCACTAACAGTTTGCTTCCGTTTTCAAATTTGACTCCTTCTCTCCCTCACTAATTTCTAGTGTCCAAACCCCTCTCTGTAGTAATCCCAAAAAAAAAAGACCCCTCCTCTCATGAATCTTCCCCTTTTTATTGTGTAACCCTCTGCACCTTCCAATTTCGAAATTTGGGACAAGGCTGAGAGCAGATGTTGCTTCCTGCTCCTTCAGCCTTCATGACCATGCTACAGGCCCTTCCTAATACAAAACCATGATAGCATAGCATGCATGGATCTGACAACAAGAGACCTTACGTTACCTTCTTCTTTCCCCTTTTTCCTTTTCTCTTTTTTTTTTTCTTTTTTGTTGTTTTTTTCTGTTTTGTTGTTTTTTTTTACTAGAATGAGAAACGTAAAACAAAAATGGAGATGTAATAATAATGTAATAATACAAATAATAAGCCCAAATAAATAAATAAAACAAAATAATAATAATAAAATAATAATAATAAAATAAACATAGATATTTATTTATTTATTTTCTCAAACTAAAACATATATTTTTTTCTTTCATTAATTATTTATTTTTTTATTCTTCTCAATTGAACTTTAATTAATTAATTTTTTATTATTTTTATCATTATTACCCGGACGAAATTGGGTGTTGACAGTATTTTAACTAGGTAATTTAAGAAAGTAATTTATTTGGATTTTTAGATGGTATTTCAAAAATAGTAAAATAACAAATTTTTAAATTCACTAAAAAATTATAATTAATTACTTTCCCTGTATACCTGAGAATCCCTCTTTTCATTAAAACCCAATTTGATTTCTCTTAACTTCATTCACCAGCAAAACCCTAACCCTTTTCTCACGACTTCATCACTCTCCATCTGAAGCAATGGAAGCTCACGAGCGGCAACCGAAAACCACGAACCATTGTAGTCAGCAACTATCTATCTTTCCTTACTGATGTGATCTCTCCTTCCTCCCTATGATTTGTGTTTCTACTTTTCGGTACAGTGTCATCGACTCCGGTGAACCATAATGGAACAAAAACAAAAACAAAAACCTGTGGAAGAGCAATTTGGAATGCTAGCAGTCGGCAAAGGACATCCTATGGAACATGGTGTTTTTAGTGATTTGCACATCGATGTTGTGGTAGAGCATTGTGAAGAAGTCGAGCGTGTTGTCTCGGACGTGGAATTTGGGGGTTTTGGGTTGCAAGGCTTGGTTCGCTCTTACTCTCTCTCTCTCTCTCTCTCTTTCTTTCTCTCTGTGTTGGTTGAGTTTTGAGGGAGATTATGGTGAAATTTTTAAGGTAAGGGAAGCTAATCTCTTATAAATATAATTAATGCTTTTGCATGTACTACATTAGTTTGAATTGGTTTAATTAGTATAGCTAAACATTTGTATTGAACTACAATTGTGTTGTGAATGATGATAGTAAGGTATTGAGAGGGTAGGTTATGTTGGAATTAATTATCCTGTTATTTGAGCTATTGGTTAATTTGAATTAGTTTGATTGGTATAACTAAACATTTATATTGAATTGCAATTGTGTCGTGAATGATGATTGTAAGGCATTGAGAGTGTGGGTTATGTTGGGTTTAAATATCCTATGATTTGAGTTATTGGTTGATTTGATTGGTATGTGCCTTGTAATTAACAAGGATGTGTGAAATTGTTGTATTGGATAAATTGTGCTATGAAAATTGTATAGAATATGTGATAAAAGAGTTATGGTAGAAAAACTAAGGAATGAGTGTAATTCTATGAATTTTATGATCAAGTTATCTTTGTATGCCACACATTTTATTGATGATTGTATTGAGTTATGTTTGATAACGTAGGATTATTTGTGAAAAATCTAGTGTGTATTGGTCATCAAATTAGTTATTTCTAAGGGGAATTCTAATATAAGGTGAGTCCAAGTGTATTGAAAGGGGATTCCGAGAGTGAGATTATCTTGACTCAACTAGTATATTATTAATGAATATTCCGAGAGTCGAAGGAGGCTCCACATGGAAGACAATATGATATGAAAAAAGATCATACTTATGGAGCTAGTGGGGTTAACCTTGTCATGGCTTGGTTGGGACATTGGTCCTGAATGTTGGAACATCACTGGAGGATTTGAAAGCAAGCATGACAGGTGCAGAGTTTCACAAGTCCATTCAATACACTAGTCTTCCTGAAGCGGCGTTTATACATATGTTGTTGTTTGAGCCATTTTTTTATCTAAGATTTGAATGAGCTGATAGATATAGTTGTAAGGATTAACTATTGATCATTGATTTTGATGAATGTGAACTATTTTGTGATGGTTTTATGGAGAATGTTCATTGAATGAAATAACATGAGAATTTTAGTAAAGGAAAACTGAGAAAGACTAAGCTATGAACTGAGTTTTATTTTCGAAATATGTTTTCATTATCTTTATATAAGTTACACTATTAGATATATTAGTTTCAATAAGATTTAAAAAATGTTGCTAAAGCCTAAGAAAATGTTGCCATTTGCAAAGGTAACATTTATACACATGTTGTGTATAGTGCATGTTACCAAAAGGTTTCATTAACATTTTTATGTATTATTAGCATCACTTTTTAAAATGTTACCAATTAGCATCTTTACTAACATTATAAAAATGTTGCAAATTTAATATTTTTGTAACACTTTAAAAATGTTACCTATACATCTTCTAATATTTAAAAAATGTTACCTATTAATTTTCTAACATTTAAATAAATGTTTCCAATTATCTTGTTTTGTAACAATTAGAAAATTTTACAAATTGTCCTTTTGTAACATTTTAAAATTGTTACAAACTATTTTGTAACTTTTACATTCAGATTTAGCAAACTAGTTGAATGAGATAGGATTGAATTTGGTTGTTATAAAATCTAGGGAGGAGAAAGAAAAAGAAACATGTATTGCTAAGATTGGAGTGCCAGGGATATCAAAACGTTGCCAAGATTGCTAAGATTGAATTTTCTCAGTTAAACATTATCATATCCAATAAAAGGTTTAGATTAAAGATGTCAAAACGTTCAATACTTAGCCAGCTAAGGCTTACTGTCACACCCGATACCAACATACTAAGATACACAATATAGTGTCCTAAAGAGAAATACTTAATTCAACATATAAAACCTTGAAATATTTACCCTTCAAAGCGACAAATCTACTGTAGAATCATTTACACATTAAAGTGTACCTAAACCTACTCCATTAACTTCATTCTTTTCATGTTTGGCTAAGAGTTTACTCATTCACACAATCTTAAAATCATTTTTATATTAATGAATGGGCCAAATCTCTTTAGGATCAACCAACATTCCAACAATGGCAGCACATATGGCATCCTATTTTTCAGTCATGGCTACCCTAGTATCAAGAAGGATGACAAGAATCATAGTTCTACACTAACAAGAATAAAAATAAACAATTATTATTCATACCACTCTAGCTCCACATTGCCTATTATTTTGGCTACAACTGAAACCACTACACCCACTATTCAAAGATGCACTGATATTCACATTGTAACATCCTCTAGCCACTCTGCACCATAGAGTGCTATGGATAATTACAAATGAGTATTAAATTATATCCCATCACAAATGAAAATATAAGAGATCTGCTATACTACTGGAAAATCTATCTCCTAAAATAAACATTGAATTTCATCTCAAACAACCAACTTTCCCGCAAAGCCCCCAAAAGAATGATTTAAAAGCAATATACCTAGTTCATTTTCCATCGATTATATAAGAAATTCTTCTTATTTTTGTAAAAGAGAAACCACAGGAACAATATGCCAATAAGAAACAAGGAAATGAAACAAAAGACATCAAACAATGAAAATATTGGCTAACCAGAATCAACGAATTTAATTTCCCTCATGGTGGAATCATGAGACCTCAATGATTTAGTAAAAAAACTGAGCAAATTTGGATGACAAACCATACTGAGCTATAAATTTTAAAAGGGATTAAAATAGGAAACAATAAAAAGTAGGACCTACCTGTCTAGGGCCTCTTCAAAGCCATCTATGTTAACTTCAAAATAATAGTTGGTGTGTTCAGATGATGTAACAACATTGGTACTTCCTCCACGCCGCATTAGAAAGGCAAACACAACAATTAAGCCAAAAAAATTTCTTTGACAAATTTAATAATATTTTAAAAAATAATAATACATCAATGGAATTGCTCCATCTTTAAAAGACGAAGTCAGGAGGGAATTGGTCTCTGCTCAAGGCATGAGCACTAGGGTGGACTATCAGAAGGACTAATCATATAACTGCAAAAATCTTCATCATCAACCTCATAATCTCTGCTTTTCTTCTTAATGTTGTGTTTTGTTTTAAAGTTATGACCATGAAACAAAAATGACAAGGACACAATTTTAATGCATATAAATAGGTAAAAATAATGAAAATATATTTCAATTACACAATTTCAAGTTTCGATTATGACCTCCTGAGATTCTATATGACCAAGTTTCCAAGGATCTCCTGAATGCTTAATGGAAATTATATGGCTTGCTTCAGTTCCCCCACCATGTCCACAAATCTACAAATTGATCACATTATGATGTGTATGCTTCGCAAAGGGGGGAATGTGTAACATCCCGACCAGATATTACGAATTTAATTAATAAAATAAAGAAATAATAAATAGGCGTCATTTATTAAAACATCATTTCCCAAAAACACAGGAAATTTAAAGCTTTATTACGTCATTATAAAATACCTCAATTCCATAATTATAAAACTCCATTACAATATCAAAGTCTAGTAATGTAAAAGATTACAATTTATTCAAAAACATAATAAAATATGGTAAAACTCCTCCCAGTCTAGCCCCCACTTCAGCTCTATGCCTCACCAGATCCACCTGCAACATCCTCTGCTTTTGTGTACTGCATACACGATCATTGCCAAACACAAGCAGATAGGGTGAGCTAACAGCTAAAATAATCATATATATATATATATATATATATATATATATATATACACACACACACACACACACAAACACACACCTACCAGTCACAACTGGTAGAGCACGTGCGGGAAACCATGCTACAGACCACACTCAGTAACGCCAGGTGGAGTTCCCAATACGAATAACATTTGTAACGTCCCAAGACTACCAAACTCATCAATTTAATACTGAGGAGGGCATCTAACTAGACCCATCCGTACGTGGTACAACACGCACACTCACACCGACAACACTAACCAACTTAAGCCACAACTCAAGAGTTCCTCGTGTTCATCCGCCATCCCGAGCCACAACTCAAGAGATGCCATTCCAAGCCACAACTCAAGGAATGCCACGTGCTTAACCCTTATCCAGAGTAACAACTCAAGGGATACGTTCCGAGCCACAACTCTAGGAACACTAGCAAGCTGACCTTTGAGATATCATCAAAGCCTTGTAGATCACGCACATCCAAAACAAGCAACACAATTTCTGCTGCAGCAATATAGCATGGCGCTGCTCACGAGTCGCTAGGTACTACACGCTCCTAGATCACCTGGCGGTAAGCGGGGCTCACGTGCCGCCAGGCTCCAAGCGCTTCAGTGTCCATTGATCTGCAGATATCGCTTGGTGGAACCTCTCTCACTGTCAGGCGCCACTCGCACCAGGACCCCACTACTTTTGTAGCTATCGCCTGGCGGGGCAATATTATTTTATTATATCTAAGTTTATATAAGTTTACCGTCTCTAATGAACTTTTATTTTAAGTAATAATTAAAAAAAATAATTTTATCTAATAAATTACAAAATTTTGAATTTAAGTTTTTGAAAAATATATTTATTTATATTTTGCTTATGTTAACTATGAAATAGTTTTAAATCTTCTTTCTATCATGTCTTTGTAACTATATAGTGTTAATACAGGTAACATAAGTGATTTGATGAATATAATTCAATAGTATTTTAGATAATGTGACAAACTTTTTAACTTAACAATGTAGGCAATAAACATAAACTTAACACAGGTAACATTATAGACTTAAATAAAAATGTTATCTGAAATATATCTAAATTTAAAAGAAAATATTGGCTACTTGAAATAAAATAAATAATATATTGTAAAAGTTATTCATTTAAGGATTAAAAAATAATTTAGAAGTAGTAATGATTTTAATGGTGACACTCTACTTCTTTATTCATAAAAAGTTCAACTTTAAATATATTTTCTATTAATTAAGTTTGATTTCATAAGAATCAACATCTTTCTAAAACTTTTTTTAAGCGCTTTCTTTGTCTTATTTCTAAATCTCTAACTCTATCTTTCATTTGTTTGAAATTAGAGTGCGCCATAAGACTCTTGCGTCGAGGTTTACAATCCTACTTGATCAAAATCTTAAATAGAGTAAGTTAATCTTTTGCCATTCTTTTTGTCCTTTTAAGAAATGTGATACATATGGGTATTTTTTGTTGGCATGTGGCGTTTAAGGTGTCAAGATGAATCTTTGTTTGGTTAGGATTGTTAAGATGTGTTTTGATCGTTGATCAAAGTTTTCTTTGTGCAAGTAGAGAAACCTATGTGAAGTAGATTTTGTTGGGAGCACCTAAGTCTAGAAGCATCTATCCAGGTAAGAGAAACTAGTACTAATTGTATACTTGCTCATATTTGTATTAACTTGTGTATTGGTTTCAATTGAGATGATGTGATTGGAAACTAATATGTGATGAACAGTGTGGAGTGTTTGTAAATTCTATGGTATGGGTTGATATGTCATATGTTGTTGAACTATATTGATAAATTGTTTAAGCATAAGGATGAGACTGAATTGTGAGTTTACTGCTTAGACCATTATTCTTGGGTTGTTCTATTTAATCTATCTAATGGCTATTTTTGAACTAAAATAAGGTATTTTAAACTAAGAAGGACTAAAGTTGAATAGATGGTCTGGTTGGACAACCTAATTAAGTCAATTTGGGAGCTAAAACTATGATACAACGTTGGGTGGTACTAAGAACCACTAGGTTCCATTTGTGGAAACATGGACAATGAGAATTAGAGTTTCAAAGTG
This sequence comes from Vigna unguiculata, assembly GCF_037176805.1. Lineage (NCBI taxonomy): Eukaryota > Viridiplantae > Streptophyta > Magnoliopsida > Fabales > Fabaceae > Vigna > Vigna unguiculata. The sequence goes on from NC_140796.1 coordinate 22,351,046, forward strand.
TTAAGGCTACCATGGGACCGTTGGGTGCTACCAAGTTAGTGGTTCCAATGGTCTAAGGTGTCGGGCGCCATTATACGATTGTTGGGTGGTCAGTTTACAATGAGCACCAAGGGATCTAGCGTTGGCCACCTAGTGATGGGTGCTAGGTGCCACCCTGTTTTTGGTTTTAGGCAGTAGTGTAAGACCCGTGAAATTTAAATAATTAAATAAATAATTATTTAATAAATACAGTTAGGAGAGCCTTTAGGGCATTTAATGGAGATTGTTATGATGTGGAAAAGTACTAGTTTAAATGGTTGATAGTGCTTGGTTTGTGTGAGAGGACTTAGGTTTGAGTATTATGTATGCCATTTATGTGTTATTTAATTGTTATTATTTTATTTATGTGCATGATCATGTTGAGTGATAACAAAACCTTAGAATTATAAGAATTATCATGAAATATGAATTGGTTGAATTGGTTGTGCAATTGTCTTTGTGATTGAGGGGTTATGGGTTCAAACCTTGGTGAACCCAAATTAAGCTTTCTTTTTGCTAAACTAATTTTTGGCATGAATGTGAAAGGGTGGAGGAAACCCTAGCTGAATGGGCAGCCAAGGAAGGGATGAAAAATCATCTAATAATGGCTCTTGAATGACCATTAACCTTACTCCAATTAATTTTCGTTTTTTTGAGTAAATGGGGTAATTATTGGGTTGTAATGGTGAGAGAGAAGGGAATTAGAGAGGAAAACAACATTGTATTGTTGTGAGGGTAATGGGCTGCGGATTTTGAGAGCACTAGAGTTGGATTGCAGAGAGATTTAGAGTTTTTGGGTGGAGAGTCAAAGGGAGACCATTGGAGATCATAAAGAATTGCAACAAATTGTCTTGGGAGCAAAGATATCCAGGTTAGGGGAGTTGCTTTAATTTTCTTATTGAAATTGTATGATTTTACGTTGTATGATGTATGTTTGGGTGCCTATTTCTGCATTAATTTTCCACTGATCGAGTTTCTAGAAATTTTCCAGAAACCGCCTGGCGGCTTTGGAGGTTCGCAAGTGATGCTTGAGAGTGACACCCATTTCTCGGTTTTGAGATGAACCGCCTGGCGGCAAGGGTGACTCTACTAGGCGACGCGAACCCTTGTGTTCTTGTTCAACAATTCAATATGGATTCTGTGATGGTTGGATACTGAGCAAGGTACATGTGCATGATTTGAATGTATAAACTTATGAAATCGATTTCTTTATAAACTTAGTGTTCATCACGGGTGTGGAAAAAATCTGGGGTTTGCCCATAATTTGATGTGCCGCCTGGCGGCAAGTATTCGCCGTCAGGCGATAGATGCTGCAACAAAGGAAATTACATTCTATGACTGTCGGGACGCGCTTTGGGATTTTGTGAAAGTGAGGCTAAATTCTACACGTGATAATTATATAAAAATAATCTGAATTGAATAAATATGATGTGGGAACAATATAATTATGTCAAGACAAATGCTAGAATTTTTGATTTGGGGTTTTAGGGATTACACAGATGTAGAACACTTTGGGATTTTTTCCAGAACTATATGCAGCTCCTGGCGGCGCATGAATTGCTTCCAAGCAACTCACGTTAAAACAACTAAGTTTCTGGGTTACTGTTAAAAAACCGCCTGACGATGAAGGGCTGCCGCCAAGCGACGCGGGGGTGTTCTGTTCACGAAAAACGTTGTTTTTCGTACTTTTTGCGCTGTAGGAACCGCTGGGCGCTATTTTTGTACTGCCAGGCGCTACTTTCATGATTTCTGGGGGCTAGCGCCACCATTTTTCTAGTTTATGCAGTTTTCATAAAAGTGTATTTCCCGGTTCGTTAACCATCCGATTTAGGTGAAATTTTGACATGTGGTCCACAACACGTAGTTCTTCAATTTTAACGGTGGAGATTTGATTTAGAGGTCAGTAGCCAGAGATATACGTTACTCAATATTGCTGATTTTGGGGTATTTAAAATACATGAATAAGCTCTTGACAATTTCAAGTAACTTCTAATGAAGCAGGATTGGGTTGTGTGGTAAGCCTCTATCGATTTGAATGTCCCTTTGGGTTAGTCACATGTTGAGAATTGGTTATTGGTGAATGCATATGTGTCAATATTAATTTGCATTGGTGCCAAGATCATGTGCTTAAATTATTAGAATGTTGCTGCTTATACTTGTTTGAGCATGCGTTATTCATAAGTTAGAATATATATGAAATATGAATGGATTGATTTTTACTTTGTTCTAGGTGATTAAAAGCTAGTACCGCACAAGTACTGGTGTAGCGCCTTACGGTGGTGTTCGACCGCCAAGCGATAGCTACGAGACCAGTAGAGAATTAAAGTGTGTGGCGTTTGGCGATAAGGGTTGTCCCACAAGACGATAGTTTCAGAAACAGTAGCATTAGAGGCGCTTGGCGCTTGGCGGCACGTGTCCCCTGCCAAACGATCTAGAAGTCTTTTGTGCCTAGCGACTCGTGTGGAGCGCCAGGCGACTTTTGATGAAGCAGACGTTGTGTTTTGCTTGCTTTGGATGTGTGTGATCTACGAGGCCTTGGGCGATATCTCAAGGGTCAGATGCTGGAGTATTCCTGGAGTTGTGGCTTAGGATGGAGCGTAACACGAGCATTCTTCGAGTTGTGGCACAGAATAGCGAGTGTTCCCGCATGTATTCTACCAGTGGTGGCTTGTAGGTTGGACAACAACGATAGCTTGAGATTATCAACCAAAGAAGTAGAACATGGATTACATGGTGATGGCCATGTGATATGAGATCAAAGGATGATGATCCTTGGATTTGTGTGTGTTTTGTTATATAAATTGATGCATATATTTGTATTCTGTTAGCTCATCCTATCTGCTTTTGTTTGGCGATGATTGTGTACGCCGTACACGGGAGCAGTCGATGTTGCAGGTGGATCTGGTGAGGCATAGAGCCTAAGCGGGGCTAGTTGGGAGAGGACTTTCTCATAGTTTTATATTTTATGAGTTTTTAAAGAATTTGTAATATTTCATATTACTACCCGTAGACATTATAATTGAGTTTTAAATTTTCTGGATTTGAGTTAACTTCGGATGTAATAAAAGTTTTTTATTTTCCATGTTTTGGAAAATGGAGCTTAATAAATGAACACTTAATATTATTATCTTAGTTTATTAAGTAAATTCGTAATATCCGGACGGGATGTTACAAGTAGCAAGAAAACTGAGATTCTTGCTTCGTTAATCATTGGATCTAGCTAAATTTTCATAGTTGGTTTTGGACTTATGGAACTTTATTTGGACTGTTGGGATCTTTGATTAGATGTCTGGGGTTAAAGAAATTATATTCACTTTTTTTTATGTACTTAATGTAAATATTGTATGTGAAAATTAGGCTAATACAATAGAAACTAAATGATGTATTATTAATGTTTCAATTGAATTAAATGATATGTGACGAGTTTGAATGGAAGTAGGAAATATATGTATAACATGGTGTGATAATTGGAATATTTCATGAGGATGTGATGTATAAATGAGGAGTGAATGTTGTATGTGCTTATAACTAGTTTCATTTTCACTTTGGTTTGAAATGTACGATTTGAGAAAGGCTATCCTGACTCTACGAAGTACTGAATTCACAAAGAGGAAGATATTTAGGGTGAGAGTTGAAAAATATCCTTATCAGTAGATTTGACATTTTGTTACGGGATTGGTAAGTGTACCAAATCACACAAGTAATAAAGTGCATAAGTCCATATATCATTTCCCAAGAAACTTGTACAACACTTGACAACTTTTGTAATTCATAACTCAATTAGATAACAAATTTCACAAAAACAAAAATAAAACTTTTTATTTTATTTTTATCAAACATACGGTGTGCAACAATATATGATAAAAACTTCGTTGGGATTGGGTTTCATGATTCCAATTCAAAGAAAAAACACCAAACAATATTCTTCTAATTCCTACCTTAGCATTTACACCTTATGTAACAAGCCCTAATGCCTTAGTTACAAGTCTAAACTTGAATAAAAAAAACCCTATGTCTAGAAATTTTTATGAATGACTAAATGTTCCACATCTACGTCTAACATGTGAAATATATTAGTTGTTCTACCCTAATCAGGTTTCCCATATTATCTTTCAATCAGCAAGTACTCTCACATATGCGATTAATTTAGAATATGCAGTTAAAACAAGAATAGAACATAAAAATGATGGAAAAGAATTACATTGAATAAGGGAGTTAGATACTCCTTAGCTTCATGAATACTAGAATAAAAATAAAGATAAACACGCTCAACCTTCACAATGCGTCTTTACCTTCTCTCCTTTTAGGTCAAGTGTCCTTCTCCCCAACAGAATTATTTTCCCCTCTCTCCCTCAAAAGGGGTTTTCCCCAAAAGAGATGTTTATTTCCTAGAAGGGTTAGTTGATTTTTAACAATACGGAGCCTTCTATTTAAAGACTTTTAGAACTGGACTAGGCTTGAAATTTGTACTTGAATCTGTAATTGAAGTAACTAACTCTATTGATAATTGAATTATCCAATTGCGTTGATAATCTTCTTAAATCTTTGAGATCCCCACTTGAATAATAGTCTTGAAAATATTCTTTAATCTTCAAAGATATTGCTTTATCTAATAATATTGGAAATATTCTTCAAATCTTTATGGATTTTCTCCTAATCTACAAAATATAAACCAAATAATTAATTTTTCCAAATTTATTAAATAAAACCTTAATTATCTAAAAAGATAGTAATAATAACATCAATTGCAAATTATAAAAACATAATAAAAACATGATAATACCAATTATCACATTCATTATTGTTAGATCTGTAGATGAGTGATTCACTTTGTTATCTTTTATGCTATGAGATGTGACCATGGGATGTCAAGGACCCTTGAAAGATCAGGGTGAGTATAAGAAGTGCATGGTCTCAGATTCTAATCAATACACGGAGTCCTCCAAAGGTCGTGTCTAATGTATGATGAATATGATAAGTATGAAAGACTATAAAGGTGTAATGTGAGACTATGTGATTGTTTGAGATATTACTTGTTTTATGAAATGATGTAAGAATACAATTATATGATAAATCTTTTATTGTAGTCATCATGTGTAAATTTATATAAATATATGCATGATCTTTTATTATGATCATAATATAGAATTGCTAGTAAAAATTTAATAACTCTAACTTACCTTTGTCGTTTGTGTCTATTGTGGTTTTATCCAACTGCGGTGATCGTATGTTATACGAGAGTATATGATAGTGTAGGTGAAGGACATCAATAGTGAGATAGTCACATATGGGAAGCTACTTATGTTAGATTCTTTTGTATTACATAGAGTTTTTCTTTCAATTGTTTTACTACTATGTTTTGAAAACTTTCATATATAAATTACAAATTACGTAGGAATAATGTAATACATAAAACATTCCTATATAGCTTTTATGCTTAATATTAATTATATTAATACTTTAATTAGTAGAATAATTCTATTAATTTTGAGTTTTACAGTTCAAAGTTTATATTTATTTAAAAAATTACACTAGACTATTTTTTAGTTTAAACAAAAACTTAAAAATGTTGTGTAAAGTAAAAAAAACCGTGACCTTAAGTTTATACAATGGTTTTTTCCTAAGGCCACAAAATTTTTGAAAACCATTACCTTAGAAGAAAATAATAGACTACACTTTTTAGTATACAAATTATTGAATTAAGTGCTTAGCAGTAAGCGAAAAGCTATGGCTAATAGCTAGGGTGTAACTCTTTCAACATAAGATTTTAACAACCTAAGTGTCATGATTTGATAGTGACTTGACCTACCTACCCTCCACCACGAGACAATTGATGCACCTTACAACAATTTAATTATTATTGGGTCATATTATGGTAATTTAAAAATATTTAAAGTTAAATTACCACAATTTAAAAAATGTGGTATAAACTATCCACATTTTAACAAATGTTGTTTATAACTATCAACATTCTCCATCGTATTGCTTAAAATAAATAGGCAACATTTTTTGTATACTCTATAAGTTTAAGGCAAATAAAACTCATTATAAAACCAATAATAAAAAATTGTGGCTTATTCTTATTTTATGCAATGGTTTTTCAGTTATTGTCACATTAGCGTTGCCTAATCTATAAGTATGAAGAAAATTCAGTGTACAATATAACTAAGAAGGAAACAACACAATAAAAAGACCATAATTTTATTTTACCCACATTTTCTATGGGCAACATTTAAAAAAATGTTGCCTAAATAATCAATGGTTTATAAAATATGGTCTTTAGTAGTTTTAAGCCACACTAATATATTTGAGACTTTTTTTTATGCTTAGACAACAATTTTATACATGTGAACAAGTTAAGTATGATCTAAAATTTAAAAAAAATGGTGTAGTGTTATATTTTAATGTAAAAGAATAAAATTACATGTGTATTATATTTTATTCCCAACAACCCTAACATTTACCAAATCATCACTTGTAGATTTCATTATGAAATATTTATTTTCAATTTTAGGTCATTTTTGTGATGTATAATTATTTTATTATTACATTTATCCTTTACTATTTTTCATTCACGAGGGTATGTTAAATATCAATTAATAAAAACACTATTTAAAGAGAAATTTGATAAAAGAAAACCATGAACAAGGTAACAAGTAAATTTGAAATTTCTAACCATACTCAAGCTTTAAATTTGACTATTTAAACAAAGGGAAATGATAGTTTAACCCACCAATTTTAACCTCTTTTTAACCCGCCTATGTGTGACGGTGATATGGTTTTTATTTTTGATTTTTAAATTATTATAATGTGTGTGATGTGGTGCCGTGATTGAGTGTTGGAGTGGACAAAATTGAGGGGTGTGTGGGCATGTGAAAGGAAGACAACACAATTGGTTCCCACTAAAGTGGTTCTCACAAAAATCAAATCTTTGAAGCGAAAGAAAAAGAAGAGTAATAGCACGGTTCCCACTGAAAGGAACTATTGGAGCGACACCAACATAAGAAGCGGTAATTGGTTTTCTCATTGTTCTTGTGCGCTGAAGACATTGGTCTTGATGATGAAAGCCATGGAATGAGAAAAGGTCGGGTTTTGTTTACTACGTTGTGCATTGGTGTGTCTCCATTTTGTCTTGTTGTAGTGGTAACGAAGATTAAAGTGATTATTTTTTTGCAAAAGTTGGTTTTTCCCTATTCTTTGCACATTTGAAGAGGGTCGCATTCACTTTGTCACACCATTTAGGTAATAAAGGTTTGGTTTTTTCACTCCAATGTTTTTCCCTCGCGTAGTGGTAACAAACATTAAAGTTAGCGTTTTTTTTGCAGAAGGTGATTACGCGTCGTTATGGTTAGATTGAGCGAACCTTTTTAGATTAATCTTCATGCGTGGGTCGTCCTTGACTGAAGATGAAGTTTAAGGAATCAAAGTTGTTGTGATCATGGTAGTAAGTTGTTTGTGTATCGGCGCTAAATGGGAGGTGACAATGTTGTGTTGTTGTGTGATCGAGGTCGAACCCAACCAAAGTAAACATACAAATATAGTACTTAGTAGTTAACCCAAGGTCATCTCGGAATGACAATTGTTTTCAATCAATGGTTCCAAAACAACACAATAAAAAGGGGAGGGGGGTTTAGCAATTTCAAAATCACAATTTTAATTCGATGAAATAGTAATGAAAACATGTTGATTCCCTGATTCAAATGCACTTCCACTTATCATCAGTCATAAGAATTGGAGCTTTGTTAGATTAATGGTCAATCCACTCATTCCCAATTAACTAAGCAAAGATTAAGAAAAGCTTCATCATACATTAAAGAAATGCACACATCAATTAATCTAACCACTGAACAAGGAACCCACATTCATTAAGCATGAATACAAATTAACTTAAACACCAAATTATCCACTATATATTAAGCACACATAAAATTCGAATTACCCTAGGAGATTAAAAGACGAAAAGTAAACCAAAACAAAACTTAATCAACATTATGGAACAAAGAACCTCAAAGGTCATGCATTCTCTTTAGGAAATCAATCACAAAATTAGCCCTCCATGGAAATGGAGCTGCAATAGAAAATAATTGTAATCAATTCATCCTTTCAATATACCAAACAACAACAAAATTTAAATGGCAGAAATGAAAACGTAATGGGCAGAAATGAAAACCAAAATTCTTCAATAAATAGGTTTATAAATGAAAAGAGAGAAGAAACTTAAAAATACTTCAATAAAATGATACCCAAGTTGTTCCAAGGTGCAAAAATGTTTAAATTCCCAAGTGGGTGTTGATTCAAAGTTAAAAAAACGTATAAAAGATGAGTGTGTGCCTCCATGGTCACCATACATGCTCTAAAAACCTAAAAATGGAGTATATGGAAGGTGTTGGATGCCACCTCCAAATGAGACCTAAAATTCGTGGTCCTCTCATTATGCCCATGAATATTTACAAAAATTCCATTATGAGGTTCATAATTACGAAAATGCCACTTTGGGCCCAAAATACTAGCCGAATCACTTGCATGACGTGGAAATAACATGGACAGATGTGACAATAATGTGTCAACTCTCTCTTCATCTTAAAATTAGTGTCCAAGTTCCAAAATTACTTCACAAAGATACCTAAAAATTAATTAGAAACGAAAATTAGACCAATTAATGCCAAATTAATCAAAATTCGAAATAATGGTCTAATAAAGCCCACCGGATGAAAATGAACTAAAGATAGACAATTAAGCACTAAACACCCCTAAAGATGAGCACAAAAATGCAATGGATTAGGGCAAAATAATGACTCATCATTGTGTTAATCGTCGGTTAGTAATGTGGTGTTATAATTTTATTAGGGTTTTAGGCATAATATTTTGGATTGTTTATTTCTTTGTGAGATTGATATTGTGTTTTTCAGTTGATGTGCATTGATTTATTATTGTCTATTTGTGGCTTTGGAGATGTGGTTTAATGGATTGAATATGTGAGTGGTGTTTGTCATTATATGTGTTGTCATTTCACTATGGTAGTGTCATCGATTAATGCTTTGGTGAGTATGAGAAGGACTTATTTATATGTCCATGATTATTTATGATTGAATATGTTGTTTATGTGGCATGGGTCGTAAGGGGAAAAAAGTGGAAGCAGAAGAAGAGGAAAGGGCTAGTCTTGTCAATTAATATATGGTTGAATTTTTGTACATGATAATATTGATGTTAAATTTGATTTTGTTTATTATAATTGAATGAAAGGTACGCCTTATAAATTTTATGGACACAAAGTACATCGTCCAAATGATTACTTTTTTGTGGGATGCACACCGTACGGATCAGACTCACACCTTTCAAATGTTGTTTGGAGTTAAAGAGGTGTTTAGATATATGTAGTCCTCTATTACTTGAGCTGGTTCAACGATGGGGTGAGGGTGAACAATCATTTCATATATGGAAGCACTTGGTGCCATTATCTGTGGTTGATGTATGTATTAGTTTGGGGTTAGGTGTAGTTGGGGAAGAAGTAGAATTTGATGTATATGGATGTAGGTTAGTTGGTATACTTTTTAATGGGGAAATATTAACCATTAAAGGTATAATGAACATGAATGTCTCAACAAAATATGCAAAATAACAACAATATATAACCAAAATTTAGATCCAAATATGTCAAAACACAATGAATAGATGTATAGATGTATTACTTACAACTCACTTACTGATAACATTGTAATTGATGTGACTAAATTAATACTATCTATCGATGACAACTTCAGTATTGTTTAAAAAGTAGTCAACAAAATTGAAAATGTAAAGTAACCCAAAGTCGTCTCCTAATGAACACGAAATTGATTTTTAACAAATTAGTTATTATAAAAACTATACAAAATGGTTAATCAAATAAAACAAGGAATAAAGAAATAAAATTTGAAAAAGATAAAAAGATAAAAAACAATGATAAAGATAAATAGATTGATTCGCTTGCTTTTTCAAAATAGATTCATCATTGGTTATCTAAAGATTATTGCTCAATTAATTATTGTTGTAGATTTGCAAATTAATCAAATGTAAATTCTCAATTAATTTGTTGGCATTCTCATTATCAACCAAAATAAATTCTCAATCAAAAGCAAGAACTTTGTAGATTAATCATAGTAAATTTAACCAAGTACATTCTCAATTAAATATTACTATCCTTAATCATGTCCATTCTTTACCTCTAACATCATGCAAAAAGCTAATTAATCAAAGTACATTCTCAATCATTGACAAAAACTCATTCAATCACATGAAAGTTTCTAAATTTAATCAAAGTACATTCTCAATTAAAATTAAAAACCCTTGAACTCATATGATTGATATGCATATAGATTAAAACATCTCACTAATTAACTATGATGTAAAAACTATTACTTTTCACTTGATTCAAAGATAAAAGACATAGATGAATTAAAACCTCAACAATAATAAAAAGAACGAAGAAATTATTTCATTCTAACCTCAAAATTCATAATGAAATTACAATGGAATCAATCCAAGAAGCTTAACATTCAATGAAATCAAAATAAAATAAATATAGAAGATAAAAGGAGAGAGAAAGAAATTAGGTCCCTCTGAGGGTTCCTAAATTCCGAAGTGTCGAGCTTGTCCTTTCTGCTTCTCCTTGGTCTCTTTATACAAGATTTGGACTGAGTTTTTCTACTGCTAAAATCTCTCTAATATCTTTTAAAATAAAGATAGAGATAAATATTTAAAAATATTTGGAGAGGTATAGACTATTTGACAAATATAGTTTTGATAATATCAATATCTAATATAATTAAATTAATTAATTAATTAAAGATATATGATAAATTATCACCAACTAATATTTGTATTAATTTTCCAAATCAACCCTTTGCAATCTCCTCAAATTATCTTCTAATTAATCCATTATCTTCAAGATATATTTGTTTTTTGTGGATCTAAAAAGATTTAAGAACATATTTAAAAAGATTTACTAGTTATTATCTTTTGATATTTCATGATATAATTAAATAAGATAATTATTTAAAAATATCAAATAATATATCTAAAGATATATTTTCAAAGCCCTTCTTTTGGAAAAAGATAGACAAAATCGCAAGGTCTAATTTTGTTACTCGTTCCCTCTTTTAGGCTTAGCCAAACTTCTTCACTTTTTCAAGCTTTTCTTATCGTTTTCATGCAATACTTGACTTGGATTTTTGTGATTTTTATAATTTTCTATTCTTGGATTTATCTTTAAGGTGTCATGAAACTTTAAGCAATTTATTTCCACACCTTCATTAGTTCAACTTAGCTATAACTACACTAACACACCTCAAAATATCCAGAAAACATTTATACATCTAAAAAATTATTTTTAACATCTTTTTGTATCTCATACTCAATAAACACAATTATAAGAAATCTCAATTAAATCAATCTTTTAATAACAAAATTCAATTAAATATCTAGAATTAAGCATTAAATGAGGGCATAAATATGAACTCATAACTTTCCTCAATTGTATCACTAAATTCTCCCACTTCACTACCTTCACTCTTGTCACTATCATTACTACAGTTACTATCTTGACTCTGGTCGCTATCTTCACTCCGGTCACTTTCCTCACTCCGGTCACTATCTTCAGTCATGTCCACTAATATAAAATAAGGAACATAATACTCAAATCGCTTCAAAACAATCAAAAGTTAAAATAAAACCATCAAATGTAATCATACAAAACAACACAACCTCAAACATCATCAACTTATAAATAGATCATCAAAATCAATTCAACATGAATGACAATGTACCATAACAGGGTTAAATGAATGACAAACATCCACTCCACAAAATTCATTCCCAAAATTGAAAAACTCACAACCAACAATAACAAAACTTTGATTGCTTTAAACAAGTCTAGGGTGATCGACAACAAACCACGCAAAATTAACGACGTATGTTTTCGTCTTCTTCCAACGTTCGAGTCAAAGTTCTGCAACCACAACAAACATTTAAATGCTTTTAGTGGCTCACAACTTACTTAACACGAAGATCACAATCATAAATGAACACCCAGAAGGGCTTCTGACCAAGTACGAACGATTTTCGACCAACATTGAACAACACAACCGATGAACCCTGTTGCATACAACAAAGCCTTCGTCGACAACGATTGATTCGAAGACCACAAAATTGGTGAACCCATTGCTTTTCGTGTGATTCGCTTCGCTCCAAAAGTTTCTATTTCGTGACAACCGCAACCCGTAAACATAAGTTGTTCTGTTTCTTTACACGCACACGCACCTCAGCCCTTTATCCACTCTCACATTCAATAAATCTACCACATCACACAAATTATAATAATTCAAAAATTAAATAAAAGAAAGTCACATAACAGTGACATGTTAATGGGTTAAAAAAGAGTTAAAATTGGTGTGTTAAAATATCATTTCTCTTAAACAAAATGAACTAAACTCTAACAACTTTTTTCATTTTATTTTTTTTTTCAATTGAACTATTTTCATATTTTTTTCATGGCCAATGAAAGTATTCAAATATGCTTTCAATTTCTAATAAATGTTAAATTTGATTTTATTCTTAAATGTGTGTTCCCTTTTATATTTTTAATATTTATAAATTTTTCAAATGTTAAACAATTATTCTTTCTATAGTTTGAAAACATTATACCATTAATTTTATTTAAAACCGGTATACATTTAATTTTGTCACATTTGATAATTATTAAGAAATGACATTTTTTTTTCGTTGAAGATAAGAAGTGACATGTTTCACACATCAACATCAATATTTAGCTATACGTCACCTCATTAGTAAATGTAATAACACTATAAATTTTCTTTTATAAAGTGACGTATATTTTAATAATGTCACATTAACTGTCGCTAAGAAATGACATGTTTGAACACATATCTACCTCCAAATTAAGATATATGTCACTTCATTAATATAATTACTTTTTAAAAGATTTAACAAGTTCAAATAATTAATAAATATTAAAATACAATTTATTATATATACATAATTTAGGTGGAGAGGTACAATCCGGTCTACAGTACGAAAAATCTCTCAACTGAAAAGTATTTATAACAAAAATTACATTTATTTTAGTTAAAAAAACATAACCTCACTTTGGACTTCATAGTTTAAAGATATAAATAACGACTAAATTTGGGATAAATTAGAGGCAGAGTTGTCTAGTTCTATTTCATCAACTTCTTGTAGTTAAATCTCACTGTTTTCTAAAATTTCTAAGAAATTTGAGATTAAAATATTTAAAAAAAATATTTTTTAGTTTTTAGATAAAATAATCGGAGTATGTGATTCGTGAAACGATTCAATTAATTATTTATCATTGTGAATTATTTACATTTTCAACTTGAATCGTGATGGAGAAAAAATGTGTATAAACAAAGTGAAAACACGATCATAAAGAAACGAATACTGAAAATTCCTTTCAATCTTTCGAGGTATCAAATATATTGGCTTCACCTTCACTCAACGCTTTTAACATTAAGAACCTCTTCTTACGACAAAAATTCTAAATTAGGTTTCTAAGATTCAACGAATTTAGCATTTTAGTGTTATACTTAAAGAAAGCATTTACTTTATCAATTTCTTACTTTATAAAATCTTATTTATTTTATCCACTTTTACATTAAAGTATGAAAACAAAGATCAAATAAAATACTTTTTTTTTTCTTTTGCAGAAAGCTTAATTATGAATGTGGTCTTTACGTTTTACAAGAACTGTAATTTTGGTTTCTAAGTTTTTATTTAAAAATTTAGTTTCTTAAATTATAGTTATTCCTAATTTTAGTCCTACGTTTCATGTAATTTTGATATCTTAAGTTTAATTATTCATAACTTTATTCCATTTTCAATTTTTTTAAAATATATTTATTATCAAGCTAAATTTAGTAATAACTCGTCCATGTATCTATTACTCTTTTCAATCATGTAAAAAAAAATCATAAATATCATTTTTTTTCCTAATATAAATATGTAATATTCCAAAAAACAACTACATAATTGAACTAAAAAATTTAATAAAATTATAGATGATTAAAAATGAAGGGATCAAAATCACATAAAAAAATTAACCATCAAAATTTTGAATTATTAAGTGGTGAGAGACTAAAATTTTGAGAAATAATAGAAACCAAAATTATAATTAAGCCTGAAAATTAATGGTAGAATTTCAAAATTTTAGACACTAAAATAGATAAAGATTAATAATATTTATTTGAACCCTTTATAGGCACGAACGAACCAACACAACTTCCGAATCCACGGGCCTCTTAATGGCATTTTTTGGTCCATTGTTAATATTTATTTACCATGTATCAAAAGGGCTAACGCTATTCACACTCCTAGGATTTCATTCTCTACACCTCCTACTTTTCCTTACATTCTCACAAGATTTTTTTTTTCTCTTACCTTTGGACCTACTTTTTCGCAGAGTTTACATAAATTAGTTTCTTAAACTTAATCTTGTTTCACTATACATTTCTGTAATACAGAACATCACAAAATAGGAAATAATTTCACATTTTATTGATAATGAATTGTATTACATGAAAGTGAACGATATTTTTAGGAAACAACTACAGCAAAATGTAAAAGTTCCTGTGCTAATAGCATAACCTTGAAAAATCTGTTAAAGCCTCGTGGATGTTTGGGCCAGCGTTATGCAAAGGAATCCAAATTTTCTTCCTGCACCCCATAAATTCTAATATCCCCGTTTTACCTTTCATTAAAAATCCTATAATCATATTACTTTTTTCTTTTTCCTTCTTCAGTGCACCACGAGTCCCTGTCACCTCCCTCAATCTTTACCTTCTTTTTCACAGTGACTAAGATTGCATTTTATTATTATTCCAGATTCCTCAAACATCACAACTCAGACCCACTTACTGACCTTCCTCATCACCACTTACTTCCACACGAAGCGGGGAGCAACAAAGTGGGTTAATGCACAGTAAAGACGATATCAGATGGTGATTGTTTTCACGGGTATATTCCACAATCAGTTAGTGCAGGAGTTCAGTTTAATGACTTGTTGCTTTAGTTAGGAAAATGTTTGATGAGCAAAGTGGTAGAAATCTGATTTCACTTTCTGAGGATAGTTGCTATTGGAACTTTAAATGCTTTGTAACAAAGGTTTAGCTCCTCCTACAATTGTAAAAGCTCATTTTGGAGTGGCAATCAATTGTTTAGTTTGCCTTGCCTTTTGATTTTGACTATTCCTTTCCTTCGGAGAGTCTTACTTGTGGGGTTCTTAGTATGCTTTTGTATTCAGGGAAATGAACTGTGAACAAGTGTTTACAAGTTGTTGATCCTGCAAAATGGTTTTTCTGTGGTTATATGTTAAGTTTTGGCATATTTTATGTATAAGATTATTATCTAACTTTTGTAAAAGGGTCAAAGTGCTCTACTTTAACTATTATTTATTCTTTGCTAATAAAAAAAAATCACCACTTCCAACTTGGACCGGGTGGTTGCAACTATTAAGGTGAACTAGGGTACCATGGCTTCTCATCCCCTTCCGCACCTCAAAGTGGTGAAGCTCTTGAAGTCCAACAACATCAACAAAGTTAAGCTCTTCGATGCAAACTTTGATGTTTTTCAATCTCTTTCTGGCACGACATTTTTGTTACTACGAGTATTCCCAACACTACACTAAGAAGCTTGAACTTTTCTAAGAAAGCAACGGATAGTTGGTCCATGATAAGGTTATATGTGGGTTCTAGATTCATCATTCCCAAAAATAACTTATTTTTTTTCAAGCAGATATTTCTAGGTTTGGAAATGTCTTCCAAAACACTCATTCGAAAAATATTTTTTAAATTCTAGATTGGTTGTTTCGGAAGGTATTTTTGAATCTTGAAATACCTTTTGGAACATCATTGTTGATTTATTTTCTTTGTTTTACTCTTCCATTCTAGTGCCAATCTTAAGTTCCTTTTGCTTGTGCTAACTTTCCTTGATTGCTTTAATTTCTTTAATTTCTTGCTTGTCTTTCTTGCACACTCTTTTAGTCTTATTTCATATAAATTTCTTTTTGAGTTTAGCATTTCATTCTTAGCCTTTTCGTGCTTTAATTCATTCCCTTTTCAAGCTTGTTGGCTCTCAGCTTTCCATTGTGATGTGGTGTTCAAGTTCTTTGAATGAGTTATATCATGGAGGTAGCATCTTAGGAGGTGGAAGTAGATTCATTAGCTTAACTGCTCTCTTTAAGTCCTTCTTTCCTTTCTTCACCCAAGTGAGTTTTAAACCATCATCTTTTGTGAGTGTGAGTGCTAACTTGTTTGCTTGACATAATTGTTTTTTCTTGATTTGTACAAGTTTGTGTTGTTGTTTTTTCCTACATTGGACCTCCATTTTCTTTATTTGTGGTGCTTCAACGATGACACGTTCTTGGCTAAGCATTGGAAATCAAGTAAGGCCTTTAACATCAACAAGAAGGCTCTCGGGTCCCTTCATTTTGGCAGCACACTTGCTCTTGGTTGTCCATAAATTTTGGCCAGATTTAAGTCACTTTGGAGGCACACTTTTGGAGTCTGTAAGACCGGAAAAAATTAATTAAATAAATAAATATTTATTTAATAAATGTGAGGGCAAGAATCCCTAAGTTAATAAATGTGGAAAGAGAAGACATGTCTACTTTTGCTTTTCTATATACTTTTTGCTTTTCCAATCACCATGCACCACCTAGCATGCTCTCCTTTCTTTAATTACCTACAAAAACAAGACAAACAAGTATTAACATGTTGATTTAAGTTAAGCTAATCTTGGTCAAAGGTCAACTTTGGTCAAAGTCACCAAGTCAACCAAAATAAGTCAACTAAAAGCCAACTTAGGGAATTTCAAACTAAAGTAATGGAAAACAAAGATAAAGGTGATGGAATAGAAGACTCCCCTCTAGATATACTTCTAGTGTTCCTTCTTGAGGGTGCTTCTATTGAGGTATTATGGTTGGTCACGCCTTCATCAAAACTACTTATCATGTTTTTCAAAGTACAACAAGCTTCACTCATTTTTTTTCTTTTAATTACACAATTCAAAAATTTGGTGGATTATCCAATCCATGATGTAAACTATATGCTTGAGATTATACAACCTAAATTATACAACTTGGAATTAGAGATGTCAAAGAAGGCTAGGCCCGCCAGCCCACCAAGCAAAGGGCGGGCCGGGTTGGAGTTTTAAACCCGCCATGGCCCGACCTGCCTAACCTGCCCAACTAGCGGGCCAAAGGCAGGCCAGCCCGCCCTGGCCCGCCAACAAGTTTTTTTTTTTTTTACTTTTTTTTTATATTTTTAAATTAAAAATAATTAAAATAAATAAATTTTTTATATTATATAAATATTTTATATATATCAGAAAATTTACAAACAATAATTTGAAAAAGATAAAGGAAAATTAAAAAAAAAATTAAAAAAAAAAGTGGCGGGCCAACGGGACGGGTTACAATATTCAAAGTTGTGGCGAGTCTGCCCGACCCGACCCGTTTTTGGTAGGCCAAAGGCTGGGGTAGCCCAAAATGGGTCGGGTTAGCCCGTTTTGACACCCATACTTGGAATACATATTTTACTTTTAGACTGCTCACTCTAGAATGTCAAATATGTATTAAATATTGAAGATAATAGTTGTGACATATTGTACCTCTCATATTTCTCGATGGGAATATCAAATAAATATCCAATGTTGGAGTTAAATGTTGTAATAGTGAGATAAACATTTGGGTGTTTGAAAGTTGTAATGGTAATTATTTTTTAAAGAAATGGATGATTAGTACTTGAGTAAAATATTTGATAAAGTTGATATGTTGACATGTTCACCAACATGTGTTAGAGAAAAATTCAATACCCTAAATGTTTTGGCTCACATCATCAATAGTGTGCAATAGTGTGCAATGTTATTGTTCAAAGAAGTAAACAACTAGCAACCTAGAGAGATAAGTACTATTAGCTATTAGATAAGTTGCATAACATTTAAAATAAGAGAATAATTATTAATGTTGCATGGAACATATTTAATGTTTCTCTACATTAAAGCTTGACAGATGATAGCGAGTAGAAGAAGACAATCAAGTGAATTAAAAGCTAATGAACAGGTAGTAAAAAGGATTTACAATGTTCATCTCTTCTCAAGCCTATACAAAGACTCTCTTAAAAGAAGACAAGAACAAGAATGATCCTTTTACAAGTGCTAAAACTTTGTTGAAATATTTTACACCCTAAAATTTTTGTAAGAACACTATTTGTTCATATTAGTAGAGCCAAATCCTTGTACATGTCAAAAGACATTACCCTCTCTAATAAGCTAATATAGTGATCTTTTGATCATTTAAACTACTAAATTAGTACAAGTCAGGAGTGGTTTGTTAAAAGGTTACTCAGTTGAGCCGGGCATGGCTTCAAAAAATAACACTTCAATGGGGTGATCCAGGAGTGGTTGAGAGCCGAAAGAATACCTATGTTAGGTTAGGAGTAGGGATGGTAAAAAGGGCCAAGCTTGGCAGGCCAGCTTGCCAGCTCGCCCAGAAAACAAGTTAGGGTAAAGAATGTAACCCGCTAACCCGTGCTAGCCCAGCCCGCTTGTCCAACTAAATATCTCGCGGGCCAAAACGTTCCATCACGCAACCTACACTCACTTAAAAAAAATCATGTGCAATATGTTGTGAGTATTCAGTAGTGGAGTGCAATTGAGGCATTAGAAAGAATTTTAGAAATAATGAAGCCACCACAAGAGTTACAAACAACATTCTCATTCTCCTCCGTTTTTCTTCTCGTTCATAGCTAGCCACCGTCCACTACGACACTCGACAACGACGAATGCAACTAGATGCTTAGCATGACGAAGACTGGGCGTAGAGCCACAATGCCACAATGACAATGCAAAGCCACCACACCGTGACGGACAATGACGATTCTGATGAACGGTGACCACCATAAATAGGTTTGTTCCTAATTCGCCATTTTTATCCCTAATTTGCGATTTGTAGCCCTAATTTGCAAATTCCCTAACCCTAATTCCGAAATCCCTTTCTGAAATTTTGATTTCCCCTATTGGTGTTGAAGGTGTTGTTGTGATTGATTAGCGTTGCACTAATTGTTGCTGTTATAATTGTTATTGATAGTTGTTGTCGTAATTGGCTTCCTTGGAGGTATTTCTTTCTCTGATTGATTGTTGTTTATGGATGTCGTGGATAGTTGCTCCCTGATTTTTCCATGATAGTATAATAGTTTGTATTGTTTGTTGTTGGGCTTCTGTAATTGTTGTTTGTGTTGTTGTTCGATTACACATTTTTGTTGTTAGGCTACCATAATTGTTATTTGTGTTGTTGTTTCAGTACACATTTATGTTGTTATTTGTGTTGCTGCATGGGTTGCTACTTCGATTGTTTTTTGTGTTTTTGCTAAGTTATCTCATTCTGTTTGTGTTAGGATTTAGTGAACCTCCTATAAGAAAAATGATAAGTCAACAACTTCTGATTGTTGAAAATACTTTACTAGGATTGGGGTTGGTGATGATAGAGGGGGATGGAAAGGTGTAATGGTTGCAACCAAAAATACATTATTGGTTGTAAGAAGTATTGCCCTTCCTATTCGAAGCGTCACATTGACAATTGTAGTAAACTTAAATCTGAATATGTAAGGCAAATGATAGTGGAAAGGCTAGGAAACTTAAAAGCAAGAAAAATATATCAAATGGTTTCCCATGAACTGTGTGCCAATTTAATTATCCAACATGGTTTACCATTCAACTTTGTTAAGTATGAAGTGCTTAGAACTTGGATAACTTATCTGAATTTTGATGCATGTTTAGTTTCTAGAAATACGATAAAGAGTGATGTTTTGAAAATACATATGAAAGAAAGAAGCATAATAAAGGAAGAGTTTAGGAAAATCAGAAATATGATTTGTTCGACATATGATTTGTGGACTTCTTTAACTATTAAGGGTTATATTGCTTTGACAACACATTATGTTAACACAAATTGAAAATCGTGTAGTAAAATTTTGAACTTTTGCCACTTCCCTCCTCCTCACACCAGATTTGAGCTATCAGAGAAGGTAAAAGCATTTTTGCATGTTTGGGGAATTGAGAAAATATTATTTTCTTTCACTTTGGATAATTCATCTACTAATGATGTTCTGATCAAAACATTAAAAAGTTAGCTTGTTTTGCAAAATTCTTTGGCTTGTGATTGTGAGTTTTGCATGTGCATAATTGTGCAGAAATTTTAAACTTGATTGTGCAAGAAGGATTAAAAGCTCTTGGTGATTGTTTATATCATATTAGGGAGAGCATAAAGTATGTTAAGGGTTATGCGAGTAGAATAATGAAATTTAAACAATGTATTGAAAAAATAAGGGATGTTGATCCCAAGATTGCTTTGTGTATAAATGTATGTTCCTACAACGTGGAAATCTACTTTTTGGATGATTCAAAGTACCCTTAAATATCAACATGTGTTTGCAAGTTTACACTTAGTTGACGAGAATTATAAGTATTGTCTGTCTGAGGAGAAGTGGAAAAAAGTAAAAAAAAAGAGCATGATGGTGAAGTTTGATAAATACTAGGATGAATATAGCATTATCCTTGCATTTGGGACAATTTTAGACCCAAGGATGAAGTTGGAAACATTTGGATATTGTTATGAGAAGATAGATGCTCTAACTTGGGAAGTAAAGTTAGAGAATATGAAAGAAAAATTATACAACTTTTTCTCTTAATATTGTTCCATGAATGAGACTTCCCCTTTTCTAAAGTGTAAGCATATTCGTTTGTGAACAACATCATCTCAATTAATTCAATCAAGTCAAACAATTTTCATGTAAGTATCCCAATTACTACGGTTGCATCTGAATATGCTTTTAGCATTGGTTCAAGAATTTTGAATAAGTATAGAAGTCATCTATTGTCAAAACATGTTGAAGCATTAAATTGAACTTGTAGTTCGAAGAATGGGTTTCGTGAATATGGTAACTTCTCTAATTTAAATTCTAACAAAATGTTTTCATAAATAATTTTTATATCCTAACTTGTTTTTTTCCAATTCCATTCCATGTGTTATTAAGATGATGATGTTGATCAAGATGGAATAGCAGATGTGAGTTGTTCTAAGGGTGCATCTAATAACTCTAAAAAGGAAATTGATGAAGATTGAAGGAAATGTTTATGCTTTATTATGTATTTTGTACTTTGTCACTTTTATTGATGCTTTGTTATGAGTTGTATTATGTGATTGTGTAAGGCATGTAAAACACTTTGTTATGCTTTTATTTTACTGATGCTTTCTTGGACTCCACACACTGGATAATGGTGATGTAGTGAGCTTTTATGATTGTATTTTCTTCGCTTGGCTACACTGCATCATGGACCATTGTTTGTGTTATATACTTAACCATAAATTATAGTGAAATATATTGCCTACAGTTTGAACAAACAACTGTTAGAATGGTGTTGTTTCCGCATAGCAAGGCCATTTGGCGACTGATTCACGATGTTGTTTTTGCATGCCATGGCCATTTCAACTACCTTTTATAATATTTTAGCATTGATATCAATTTCATTTTGTAATAGTTATTGTGTTCATTATAGTTTGCTTTCATATGATGTTAGACTATTGTTTTAGTGCTTTATTTTCTTATATGATATCATTCATGGGGAATTTGTCTGACCATATTTAATGAGCTATTTCTTTTAATTATACTTCTTTTATAATCCACAATACTCGAATTAAGGATTTATTTATAGAATTTTTGCCTCTAGTACCCTGATTTGAGCCTCTAGTATGAAGTTTGAAAAAAAAGGTCAAAGCTGATTTGGGTCATCGGTATGAATCTGGAAAGAACTAAGTCAAAGTTGGCGGGCCAACTCACCAACGCACGGGTCGGGTTGAATGGTCCAACCCATTTTCACTTGGCGAGCTAGTCCGACCTAGTCCGTTTTAGGTGGGCCAAAATCGAGTCGGGTTGAAACGAGTTGGGTTGGCCCGTTTGTAGGGATGGCAACGGGGCGGGGCGGGGACGGGTTTCGCTATCCCATACCCATCCCCGCATAAAAAATTCATCCCCATCCCCATACCCAAACCCAACGGGTATCAAACTTTTTTCCCATCCCCATCCCCATCGGGTAACGGGTATAATCTCGTACCCATACCCGTACCCGTGTTCTAACTACTTTAATATTAATTTTTATAAAAGAAAAAAAATTACGGTAAAGAAAACATAATATTATGAAATATTAATATTATGAGGATTTTCTTCGATGCCAAATACCTTAAAATAAATTATAATTGTTTACATTTTATATTAGAATACCAAATAAAATTTCATGTGAACCAAAACATTTATTAAATTTGCAAACTACAACATTGATGAACTTAGTTGATAAAATTAAAAAATATTTCAAAAAAATATAAAAGGAAAACAAATATTAAAATTAAAATATATTTTAAATGTTTGTTTACTTCAATTTTTTAAATTCTAATGAATCTCTTTTTTATACACTAATCAAAGTTATAATATATCACTTGATCAAAATGACACAAAGAACAAATAATAAACATAATAATAAAAGGAAAACAAATATTCAAATTAAAATATATTTTAAATGTTTGTTTACTTCAATTTTTTAAATTATAATGAATCTCTTTTTTATACACTAATAAAATTTATAATACATCACTTGATCAAAATGACACAAAGAACAAATAATAAACATAATAATAAAATTTTGACATAAATTTTGTATCTTTTGAACTTCAATATATGTTGGATAGTGACAAAAAAAATATTCATAGCAATTACATTAAATTTTTATATTGTAGTAAATAAAAGTTATTTATACAATTAAAGTGAAAAAAATTACAGTATGATTAATAGTGAGTTATAAAATAACAAATAATTAGATAGAATATATCGAAATATTATTCTACATAATGAAAATAAACAATAAATAAAAATATTAAAAAACTAACAAATGTGTGTTTTAGAAATAATTTGAGAGATTATCGAAAGAAATCGTACAAAGGAAATCAAATGTATAATTAAGGTATGATAAGATGAAAAATACCTTAGAGAACTAATTATTAAATTATGTTTGAAGTGGTTAAAATTAAATAGAAATATCATTAGTGACCAAAAAATTTGTCATTAAATTACAAATAAATTAGTAATTAAATTGGTCACTAAATTAAGTACCGATTCGATCATTGAATCGGTCACTAATTTAGTCATTGATTCAGACAATAAATCAACTACTACCACCAATGACGAAAAATCAGTCACCATTTCATGTTTTTCTTGTAGTGAATTATCATATACTATTCCTAAATATCATTATATATATATATATATATATATATATATATAATTTTAACCACTTCAAACAGAATTTAAAGTGAAAAAATTACATTATGATTAATAATGAGTTATAAAACAAAAAATAATTAGATAGAATATATCGAAATATTATTCTACATGATGAAAATAAAAACAATAAATAAAAATATTAAAAAACTAACAAATGTGTGTTTTAGAAATAATTTGAGAGACTATCGAAAAAAAACAAATCAAATGCATAACTAAGGTATGATAAGACGAAAAATATCTTAGAGAATTAAGAAAACTTTTCAAATATCAACATATATACTTAATGGTTGAAAAATAACGAAAATTATTTTAATGAAAAAAAAGAGTTCTTCAAATTAAACAAAAATTAATAATAATAATAAGTAAATAATTTTTTTTATATTACCCTAAATTGAGAGTATAAACATTCTCATGTGAAAGAAAAATTTATAATAAATAAAAATATTAAAAAATAATATAAATATTCAAATGTGAGGCATAATTTTTTTTAATTAACATACATCATTTTAACATAATTACATAAAGGTTATGATAAGATAAAAAAATATATTGGAGATGAGAATGAGTTTCATGACAAATGAAATAATTAAAAGAAATAAAAAATAGAAAATATATATATATATATATATATATATATATATATATATATATATATATATATATATATATAGGGGTTACTTGATTAATTGTGAATATTTTAATAATTTAAACGAGAATGGAGATATGGCGGGGACGGGTATTATGGCGGGTATATGTACATCCCCATACCCATCCCCATACCCAACTGAAAAAGTCGGGGATTCCCCATACTCGTACCCATACCCAGTCAATGTGGGGATTCCCCGTCAAAACGGGGACGGGTTCGGGCAATACCCACGGGGACGGGTTCGGGCAATACCCACGGGGACGGGTTTATTTGCCATCTCTACCCGTTTGCCTCCCTAGGTTGGAGTGGCTTGGGAAAGAATAATTCTTTTAGCCAAAAGTGACTTGGAAAAAAATATTTGTTTGAACCAGAAATGGCCTGAAAAAGGATAATTGTGTGTACAACACAATGTGAGTTTGCCTAGTGGAATTTGATTTGTTGGTCAAGAATTGAACATAGAATGTGTGATCAGATGAACCATTATAAAAATATTGAGTATCTTTTATTCACTCATTTTGTGTGTTTTTTAGATTATATAATTCAAAATATTTTTGGATTTTTCACTCCAAAATGTAAAATATGTAGTTCAAATCATACAATCTAGATTATATAAAAATATTAAGTATCTTTTATTTCACTGATTTTGTGTCTTTTCTAGATTATATAATTCATTTTTTATGGATTTTTACTCCAAAATGTAAAATATGTATTTTAGAGCATACAATCTACAATGCATATTGTTGTTTTAGATTGCACAATCTAGAGTGTCAAATAAATAGTAAATATTGAAGATAAAAGTTTTGACAGTTTCAAATTACACAACCAAGAACATAAAATATGTATGTTAGATTAAACACTCTTAAATACTTATTGCATGTTCGAGATTGATCAATAGTGAATGTAAAATGTATTCAAAATTGGAGTTAAAAGTTCTTAAAGTGAGAGAAATATTTGTCTTTGAAAGTTGTAATAGTGATTTTGTTGGATAGAAATGGATGGTCAATATTGGAGTAGTATATTTGACGAAGTTGATATGTTGATCCATATGGATGAAATTTGTATATCATGTATTAAGAGTGAATGTCAAATTAAATAGTTAGAGGTGATTGTAGTGATGTGTTTACACCAAAAAAGATAATTAAAATGTGTCATTATTTGTCTCAAAAATTTCACAAGTGACATATATTGTCTTGGTGTAGGTATTTGGTATGGGAGAGGACCTACTTGAATGGATAGGATTTGGTCAACATGCAATGAAGACATATGTGTTATCAAGTTGCGAAATAGGTGAAAAATATATAAATTACAAAAAAAATTACAACTCACTATAATTAGAACAAAAACATGTGTTTATTCATTTAATTTGCATAGTAAACCAATATGCAATGAATGAGGGTGAATTATGGGGAAATCATAGTAATGAGCTAGTGGATAAATTAGTAGATCATCCATATGTTAGAGGATTAAAACCTACTGAGTAGTCCTTCTTTATTGACATGACTAAGACTTTAATGAAACTCATAAACACTTTACCAATTTTGAAGGTTAACAATGTTATGAATATAGAGCAAGTATACTTATGGTGTACACATATTGAAGGTCACAAAGAAGACTAAAAACTTAAATGCAACATGAAATATTGTTATTAGAGTGTAACATGTTTATAGATTGTAATAGGTTTGACGAGACTTAAAAAATGGTTACAAATGTTTTTTTGGATGCACTTTATCGATGAAATTATTGAATGCATATAGCATTGTTTTATGGTTGGACAATATATAGAAAACCAATACGTATAGAGGTTGGTGTGAGGTCCACAAGGCTGACTTCCTTAGTGGCTTTTGTCTTTTTGGCAAGTGAAAATAAAAAAAGAACTTTATATGGGTGCTTAAAAGACGTTAAGGGTTGTTTTTTAAAGTGGATGTCCTATCTTAAGCCTTTTGTTATATATAGAGATATTGCTTTAGTAAATGCAATCATTACTGCATAAATTTTCAAACCTTGTATGTTAGTTTCGCATTACTAAGAATATTGAATGAAATGTAAAATGTTACTGAATTTCATAGAGGTATGGGAGTATGGTCATGAATGCATGCAAATGAGTTATGGATTGACTAAATTGTGATGCATTCTAAGGTTGTGCTCAATGTCTTGAAGTTGTAGGTTCTCTATGGTCATTGTATGTTGAATATATGAATGATGTTTGAATAATTCTACATAAAAAAATATTAAGGCATAATCTATTTTTTAAATAGACGATCCCAAGTAACCAATGAGGTTTGGATGATAACAAACAACCATTCTACTAGACGAGTAAGTCTGTTGTTAGAAGAGAAATTATGTTAGATAATTAAGAGAGAACGTCTAAAAAATATAGCAAGGTTGAATACTTAGTTAATGTGGTTTGAATATCAAAATATGTGATCAGAACTTTTGCTTATGTATGCTTAATTAATAATATTCAACTGTTATGTGTGTTAGAATAAGCTGGAAGTCTAGTACATGCAAAGGGCAAGTCTTAACATTAGACGAGGTAGTGCATTAGACGAGTACAAAATGTATGTTGACCAAGTTTAAAACATTAGACAACCCAATTCTCTGGATAACGTAAGTTAGTGTGTTAAATAGCTAAGGTGTTAGACAACATAAAGGGTTAGATGATCTAAGGTAGCCTAAGTCATTAGACAACTAAACAATTGAAATAATTATAGTCTGTTCTGATGGTCTAATATTTGGTTTGAGTCTTTGATTGATCATGCAAATTGATTTAAGTGTTTGAAATAGTCACAACGCGTTATATTTGAAATTCAAATTTTTGAATTGTTGAAAAGGAAAGAAGTGATAATTCACTAGAAGCAATATACTCTCAAGGCGATATCAAGAACTTTTAGATTAAGAGAGAATAAGATATTGAAGATATGAAGAATTGAAGGTCAATAGCACATGAATATAAATATCAATACCTAGATGATGAAGATAAGAAAAATGTAAGAGAAAATACAAAAGTGTTGAAATGTTGTCATATCAATTCAAGAGAAGAGAAAACGAGAGAATACTCTGAAAGAATAGAGTCAAATTCATATTGTATATAGTGATATTGGGTTGAGTGATAACCATTATAATATCCTTCACATAGTGAAGTATACCTTGTGACTGTGATTGAATATCCTATGTGATAGATTATTTTGATCTTTGTAATTGTGAGTTCTTGATCTCAAGGGGAGATTGAGAAGCACAATTGGAGAGGTAAAACTCATTGTAACCTAAATAGGTTAATTCTCATGTTTCCTGGAAAGGGTTAAACTCGTGATACCTGGAGAGGTTGATACTCATTGTAACCTAAAGAAGTTGATACTCGTACTAGTGAAAGAATTTAATTAGTGGAACTTCTTAAGCAAGTTGCTTAACCTCAGGTGGACGTGAACCAGTATAAATCCTTGTGTGCGTTCTTCTTTGCCTTACTCTCTAATTTATTTATTCTATGATGTCTACATAAAACGATTTCAAAATTTCTACAAGCTTTATTCATCCCCCATTAAAAAGCCAACTTGCACTAACAATGGTTGTACAAAGGCAAGCATTGTTCAAAATGTGTAAGCATTGTTCAGGTTTATTAGCAATCTAGAAGAGCGATAACCTTTGTATATGTCATAAGATATTACCCTTCTTTCTAGTTAGTGAATTGCGATCTTTTATATCATGATGTTTGTAAACCTCATGGTCTTAATTGATTTTAAATCAAATGTTTTAACTGGAATTTTCAAAATTGAGATTAATTGGACTTTAACTAAAATCATTAATTAAAATAAGTTTTTAAAGCCATTGTAGATGCTACACTTTTTGGACAGAGAGCCTTCATTAGAGTGTTTGGACTGATGAGTCTAATTAGACAATCTAATTTGTTGAACTTCATTAAACGATCTAATCAATCATTCATGAACCTATGGATGACGCAAATAGATTAATTTGGGGATTTTTTAGTAATTATGAGAAGTAAGGATTATAAGCTTAGTGAAGAAATAAAGTGTTTTGAAGATTGAAAATTTAAGTTGATTCATGCTAAGTTTAGTGGAGTAGACATCTAATCTTTGAACCACTAGACATCTAATATGTCATACTACTAGACATCTAATGTGTGGACCACTGATTATCTGACCATTGACTCGTCTCATCTGTCTACAAAATATTCATTTGAGAGTTATACTAGAGACTGGTATTAAAGTTGTGTGAGTTTTGAAATGGTGATTTAAGCCAAGAAGGGGGGTTGAATTGGCTGTTTAAAACTTTTTCGAAAGCATAAAACCCCTTTCAATTGAATCAAATAGACTGGAGAACTAGAAGAGCTGTAGAACAGTACACTTTCAATCGATCAAAAAATAAAACAACAAACTAATTTGTTCTTGAGCTATGAAATAGTTGATTAATTTTCAAATCAGTCGGCTAAAATCTTGGAAATTTAAGCAGAATGTAGAATTCGCAGATTTAGCTCAAATCAGTCAGCTAAAGACTTGTTCCAATCAATACTTATAACTAGTATTACAGCCTCAAATTACGCAAGAACGCATTAAAGCATAACAAAGAATGGATTACTTGGTTTTCTTGAGTTCTTAAAGTGATTCACAATGAGTGAGATGAGAGAAAGAGAATTGCATAGTTGTTTTTATACGGGTTCACTCAATCACAAAGCTACATCTAGTTTACTAGTACAATCTGAGCATGGTTTCCACTATGTTCAAAAGTTTTACAAATCACACACCAAGATTACACTTTTGAACAAAGAAGCTCACAACTTTTTTGACTCGCACAAAAATCTAGACATACCCCCTACAGGAATCACACTTACAGACCTGAAATCACATCAGGCAAACAATCAAAGGCACAAAAACAACCAAACCTGATGGTGGCTCTCCCTAGCCAACCATACATGTGTTCTTCAAGCTAATCACGAGCCAAAATGCCTCCAAGATAAGCCAAGATCTTCAATCAACACGTTGCAGTTGTGTATTGCAAAGATAGAGAGTTTTCTAGTGGTGAATGACAAGTTTTCGCGCTCTAAAACTCAGAATTACACCTCTGCTCCCGAAAACACAACATATATAGTCTGGTTTAAGTGAAATTAGTCAGTTGAATTTTTCGTACAGTCAATTGATTTCACTTTACTTAAGTAAAATTAGTCGATTGAAAAGTAATTCAACTGATTGAATACATTCATACTAGAAACCATATACTTCAAGCCTTTTAACCTGTTAAAACCCACTTTAATAGAATAAAAGAGACACATTAAGGCTAACAAGACATCTAACATATGTCATATAGGCTACCAACAGGATATAACACCTAATCATTACATTAAAAATATTATTTCAATATTTAATACACTAGAAACACAATCTTGTGTCAACATTCTCCCCCTAAATTGATGAAGCCAGCATCCTCGAGTTGAATTGATGAGCTAAGATCCATAGAGAAACCTGAAAAATCTTTTGCATACAAGATACCAATATACAAATATACATCCAAGTATCACATATGCATATGCTCCTCCTATCACTAATAATGTGATTTAACTTTAGATTTTAGATTCAATTTGCAATATTACATGGTTTCGGTAGATTTATTTATGGTTTTCCAATTTTAACGCAATTTTATTCAATTGTACTCATTATTTTACTCAATTTTCTCCTCCTTTTGATTCATCAAATTAAAGATAATGCACATATTAGTTTGGAAAAAGTAGCATTTTCATTAAAGTAGTAACATAGGGGAGTATCAGGGCAACTGATACAGAATACAAACACTGTAGAATTAAAACAGAACTGAAAAATACATCATGAAGTTGAGACTGATATAATCAATCGATTGAAATTGAAAAATAGTCGATTAAAAAACTGAGATAGACAAACAAACACACAAAAATGCAACACTGAAATGAATTGCATGACCTATGAGTTATCCCTTTCACTCATCCCTGGTGTAGTCTTTGTTGTAGACATTGGACAGGAGTTCATGAACATTATGGAGTTGGTCATCCAAGTCTTGGAACCTTGTTGTGCAATATGCATGATGTGCATTTTGTGCCATGTTCAAATCTTGAAGTTGGTTGAGAATCATCCTCTCAAAGTAGGAATATGCAGGTCCAGTGTTCTCAGGAGGATGATAAATCTCAATGGCCATAGAAGACTTTCACCAAATCTGGATACACCTTGCCAGAAAGTTCAAGGAATGTCTTCAATTTTTGAGCTTTGAGATGTTGCTCTAGAGTTCCAAAGTTCTCTACCCTCAACCATGACATGCGTATCACCTTAGGAAGAATCATTTGCTTCCTATTGATCTCAATCATGAAGGTCTGGATCCTATTTTCATGCCCTTCAAGCCTTCCATGATTCAAGGCTATGGGAGAGGATGAAATAGGTTGGGTGGAGTTTTCTTCATTTGAGGGAGTTATTCTCTATCTTCCCATGCGTTTTATGTACAATCCACTCACAAATAATCCACATCGAATGCATGTACATTGGAAATAATGTAATTAAAGCACTTTATGGTCAATGCAATATGAAAAGTTGATTTTAGTTGATGTAATAGTTGTTATATGCTGTTACTACAGTCCTAATAATGTCATATGATGGATACTTTGATTGGGTTAATCAATTAAAATCAATTCAAGCTAATCCACATCAGCATAAGTGAAATCAACACATAAAAATATAGAGTTAGTCGACTAAAACTATACCAGATCACATATTTTTGGTGTAGTGGCAGTTTTAAGTGAAATCTATGTGTTGTTCTTGAAATTTTAGTTGACTAAAAACTTTAGAGCACACGAAATTCACACTAGACCAATTTAAGTGAAATATATGTGCTGTTTTGTGAATATTAGCATATTGAAACAGTTCCAGTACATATATTATGCATATTTTGACAGTTTAAGTGAAATCTATGTGTTGATTTTTCAAATTTAGCTGACTAAAATACTAGCAGTTCACAAATTATGTAGAATTTAACACTCTAAACATAGCAAGCACATGATCTAATAAAGTTAACAAGCCAAACAAATATCAACATACATTTTTCATGTTAAGAACACCTAATTCAATTCTAAGCTTGTTGAATCTATCACATGCAAGTGTTTTAGTGAACAAATCCACTAATTGATTTTCAGTTTTCACAAACTTGATTTCAATTTCACCTTTTTGAATACGTCTCTTATGATTTGATGCTTGATTTCAATGTGTTTAGTTGTAGAATGCTGAATTGGATTCTTAGTTAGGTTGATTGTACTTGTATTATCACAATAAAGAGGTACCTTCTCTAGCTTCAACCATATGCTTTGCACACATGCATGTCCAGCTGCTATGTACGCAGCTTCAACAGTAGATAGTGCTACACATGCTTACTTCTTGGTATTCCATGCGATTAAGCTTCATCTAAGTAGATGGCATGTGCTATTTGTGCTTTTCCAATCCAATTTGAACTTTGCATAGTCAGAATCTGAAAAATCACTAAGAACAATGATATAGTCATTTGGATACCATAATCCAACATTAGTTGTCCCTTTCAAATACTTGAGAATCCTCTTTGTAGCTTTGAAGTGTGATTCCTTTGGATTGGATTGAAACCTTGCACAGAAGCGAACACCAAATTGGATATCCGACCTACTACTAGTTAGATATAGCAAAGAACAAATTAACCCTCTATACTTTGTTGAATTAACTTGTTGTCCAGCTACACTGCATCCATAAGGCAGTTTGTAGCAATTGGACTGGCAACCTCTTTGCAATCCTCCATTTTGAACTTTTTCAGCAAAACAAAACAATATTTTGATTGGCTTAAAAATTTCCCATGCTTGAGTTGCTTCACTTACAACCCTAGGAAGTAGGTTAGCTCACCCATCATAGATATCTCAAATTCTCCCTGCATAGCTGCAACACACTCTTCACACATGGAGTTATTATTTGATCCAAAGATTATATCATCAACATACGGTTGAATAAGTATCACATCACTTGCATGTTTTCTAATGAAAAGTGTTTTATCAATAACACCTCTAGCATAACCTTTATATAATAGAAAATTGTTTAACCTCGCATACCACTGTCGTGGTGGTTGTTTCAAACCATACAAGACCTTTTTTAATTTAAAAACATGATTAGGATAGAGGTGATCTTCAAAGCCAGAGGGTTGTGATACATACACTTCTTCATTTAAGAAACCATTCAAGAAATGCACTTTTCAGATCCATTTGGAAAAGTTTGAAATTACACATGCAAGCATATGCTAACAATAACCTCACAGCTTCTAGCCTAGCTATAGGTGCATGTGTTTCATCAAAATCAATACCTTCCTCTTGATTATAACCTTTAACAACTAGCCTAACCTTATTCCTAACAATGTTACCATTTTCATCCATTTTATTCCTAAACATCCATTTAGTACCAATCACATTCATTTCATTAATTATAGGGACAAGAGACCACACATCATTTCTAGGGAATTGATTAAGCTCATCTTGCATAGCAACAACCCAATTACTATTACCTAATGCATCATTCACATATTTAGGTTCAATTTGAGACACAAATGCAACATGTTCAAAGTATACAAGCTTGCATCTAGTGGATACTCCCTATTTTATATCACCAATTATGTTGTCCTTTGATAATCGCTTGGGTTCAATCCACTCCTTCGGCAAGTTGTTGTCTACAACGTTTTCAGCAAATTGAATTTCCTTTACAACTGGCTGATTTCCTATAGTAAATTCTTTTTCTGCAACATATCTTCATCTACAATGTTAGGTCTTTGATCTTGCTGCACTGCGTTAGTTTCATCAAATACAACATGTATAGAATCTTCAACAATCATTAGCCTTTTGTTATAATCATAAGTCACAAATCCTTCATGCTTTAACTCCAACTTTGCAAACTAGGACTTGTCACTTCTCATATGCTTCGAGCAACCACTATGTAGGTGTAACATCCCTACTGGAAATTACTTAATTAAATAAATAAAATAAAATATAAAAAATCAATCAACATAATTTTATTATTTTCAAACACGGGAAAATTCAAATTATTTTTCAATGCGCCATATTTTAAACATAACTAAATAATAATCTTATTACAAGTTTTCAAAATCGAACATAATGAAAGAACATCATAAAAATCCCTAGCTCAAGAGCCCCTAAGCTAGCCCTCTCTCTGTCTCCATGCATCACCAACATCACCTGTAACATCATCTGCTCCCGCGTAACGAATCACACGATCATCGTCAAACACAAACAAAAAGGGTGAGCTCAAAATAAACAATCATCTAATTTAATAAACTTAACAATACACCCAATTATTTTATTCTAGTTAGTTCTTGACCAAGACCTTAATCCCTAAGTTTTTCAACCTTCACAACACACAAATAGTTAGCCTCAGATTCAGGGTTTATGATGCTCACAAGAACCTGCCCGTTCGTGGTCCTGCCTCTACAAACCTCCCCGCTCGTAGTTCTGCTCTACGAACCTTCCCGCTCGTAGTTCTGCTCTACGAACCTCCCCGCTCGTAGCCCTACTCTACGAACCTACCCGTCCGTAGTCCAACACACGTGATCCACCAGCTACGTACCTCCCCGCACGCAGCATCTCTTAAGTGTGAGCACAGAACATACGAACCTACCTCGCTCGTATCCCCACATGAGAGTAATAGGATATGAACCTCCCCGCTCATATCATCACGTGTTCACAACCATCCATGAACCTACCCGCTCATGGCACAACATCCCCTGATCCAAGTTTCACATCACAACATGATAACTAAAACAAGAAAAGCACATTACGCTACACAAGGTACATACTCAAGCTGGTTTTAGGGATTCGAATACTTCCACGAACCTGCCCGCTCGTGGTCTAACTCTATGAACCTCCCCGCTCGTAGTCCATGTCTAGGGACCTTCCTGCTTGTAGTCCAACACACGTGATCCACCAGCTATGGACCTCCCCGCTCACAGTATCTCTCAAATGTGAGCACGGAACATAAAAATCTCCTCGCTCGTATCCCCACACGAGAGTATCAGGATATGAACCTCCCCGCTCATATCATCACGTGTTCATCACCAGTCATGAACCTACCCGCTCATGACAACATCAAGCATATCCCAGACCAAAATCAACACAACGAACCA
Organism: Vigna unguiculata; assembly: GCF_037176805.1. Lineage (NCBI taxonomy): Eukaryota > Viridiplantae > Streptophyta > Magnoliopsida > Fabales > Fabaceae > Vigna > Vigna unguiculata. The sequence goes on from NC_140796.1 coordinate 22,385,273, forward strand.
TGCAAAACATATCACAACGCACCCTGCCACTACACCATCGCCTAGCGCAGCCTAAGCGTCGCTAGGCGAAATGGCAGTACAGACCGCCTGGCGGTTCCACATCACTGTTGGGCGCCACAACTCATAAGACATCCTTGTTTCCAACTATCGCCTGGCGGTCCACTCTACACCGCCAGGCGCTACACCACTAATGTGACACTTTTGGTTTTAGGTACTCTAATTCCTTTCCTAGAATTCAACCATTCAATTCTCAAACATCCAAAAATCAACATACACATTCATACATTCCAAATTCCAACATCACAACACATATATGCATCTTGCAAGTATAAGCACACATTCCTCTCTTTTATAATTAATATATACTTACCTCTTAAATCAATTCCAATACACACTTTATTTTCCCCTTCTCGTTTTCCTACCCTTTGCATGCTTACAATTCACATACCCCACATAAGACACAATCAAAGCTACATAGTTATTTCGCACGCCCTCGCAATTCCATTACATTTAAAGTATGATTATCATGTTCCCATACTTTCCCAAAACCCGTCATTATTATGCAACACTCGATCATAGTGATATCATCAATAATGGCCTTATTCACACACTTATAACATCATATATTCGAGCTAACATATATAGGTTCATATATTCAACATGTCTCAACAACCACTACCACAAACATACTCATCAATCCAAGATATATATATATATATATATATATATATATATATATATATACACTCACCAATCAAGGCCATATCAGCACTTGAGCACACTTAATCATTCATTAGTAATCATACTATTAGGGAATTCAAACAACCAATCATGAGTGACATATATCTCAATCTACAGACACCAAATTCAAATCTCCACCGTTCAAAGTGAAGAACAACATGTTATGAATCGCCTGTCAAAATTTCACCTAAATCAGATGGTTAACGAATCGGGAAACATAATTTTACGAAAACTACACAAACAAGAAAAATTTGTAGCGCCTAGCGCCCAGAAAATCAAAGCTTGGCGCCTGGCGGTATCAAAACTGCGCCCGACAGATCCTGCTGCACGAAAAGTATGAAAAATAGCGTTTTTGTACAGTATTCACATCGCCTGGTGGAGCCACCCTTGCCATCAAGCGGTTCATCACAAAAAAACCTAAAATTGGGTTAATATTCATGCGTCGCCTGGCGGCACACTCAAAGCCGCTAGGCGGTTTCTGGGGATTTTCCAGAAACACGTAAACAGAGAGATTTTTATCATATAAAGGCATCACATTCATATAGTATAACACGAAAATAAGTACAGATCATATACACATATAAAGGAATCCCCTCTAACCTGTTAATCCTTGCTCAATTTGGGGAACCAAGACTTCTCTTGTGCCACCACTAGTCCAGCTTTGGCCTTCTCCCAATGCACTTGATGCTTTTCTCAAATCCACCCAAAACACCTTCAGAGGCCCCTTTTCCACTGTCAATTGTTGGGTTTTTAATAAACTTAAATGTATTAACCACTATAGGTAATTAGTCGTTGTAAGAAACTAGCCGTTGTGAGTGGTTAATGCACTAGCCGTTGGAGTCTAGGTAGTTAATGAGTTAGCCGTTTATAGCTATTTATAGCCATTGAGAGTACAATGATGAGGAAATGTGGGTCTATAAATATAATGTATTGTAAGAACAACAACAACAAGAAGAGGTGAATAAAGTTTTTTCACAAGATCATTTGAGTTGTTGTCTAACAAAGTGCTAACAAAGTGGTATCAAGAGCCAGTTAGCTTGAGTGTTTGAGTGGAAAAAAGAGAGAGCTAGAGAGTTTGAGTGTTTGAGAAAAGAGAGCTAGAGACCTAAGTGTTTGAGAAAAAAGAGAGTGAGATGGCCAGTCTTACAAATAGTGTCTCCCTACCCAAGTTGACAAAGGCTGTCAATTATGACAATTGGAGTCTCAAAATGAAGGCCCTTCTTGGATCCCAAGAAAATTGGGAGGTGGTTGAAGATGGTTTCGATGAACCAGCCAACACTACAGGTTGGTCAAATGCCCAGTTGAAAGTGTTGAAAGACGCACGTGTGAAGGACAAGGCAGCTTTGTACATCCTGTACCAAGCTGTGGACGAGTCTGGCTTTGAGAAGATAGCAAGTGCAAAATCTTCAAAAGAAGCGTGGGACATATTAGAGAAGGCGTATAAGGGAGATGACCGAGTGAAGCAGGTGCGACTTCAAACACTTAGAGGCGAATTGAAGAGCATGAAGATGAAAGAGACAGAAGGAGTAGCCGAGTACATTACTCGGGTTGAAACTGTGGCGAATAAACTTAGTAGAAATGGAGAGACGTTGCCTGCTAGCCGAGTTGTGGAGAAGATCTTGAGGTCTTTAACGGATGACCTTGAGAACGTGGTGTGCGCGATTGAAGAGTCCAAGGACTTGTCAATGCTCACGGTTGAAGAGCTTGCTGGGTCCCTTGAGGCGCATGAGCAACGGAAGAAGAAGAAGAAGGTTGAGCCACTTAATCAATTACTCCAAACAAAGATGTTAATTAAAGATGAGAAAGCTCAGAACACTCAAGGTAGAGGACGATATCGAGGAGGTATAAGAAGCGGTCCTAGTGGTAGAAGCCGAGGACAAGAAGAGAAAGAACAATCCGATCAACAAAATTGGCACGGAAGAGGATGAGGTCCATGGAGAGGAGGTCAATCAAGCAACTCAAATGTTGAGTGCTTCAAGTGTGGCAAGTATGGCCATTATGCAAAGGACTGTTACTCAGGCAAGTGTTTCAATTGTGGTAAATCTGGACATTTTGCCAAAGATTGTAGATCTGAAAGTAGAAAGGAAGAGACGATCAACCTCACAAAAGATGTTGAAGAAGAAGCGACATTGTTGATGATGGCGTGTAGCTCGGGAGCCGAGCATAAGCAAGTGGTGAACTCGGCAAGAAGACCGAGTAGCATGAAGAATTCAACAAAAAGGTTGAGTATAGTCGATAACTCGACAAGACAGTCGAGTAGCGTGGATAGGTCAGCAAGACAACCGAGTAGGTTGCATAGGCTGGTGAGACATGTAGATAGCCCAAACAGGGTGGTGGAGCGTGTAGATACCCCAAACAACATGGTGGAGCATGAGACTAACTCGGTTAACTTGATGGAACGCCTACAGAGCTCGGATAAGTTGGTGGAGCAAGTGGATTACTCAGATAGCTCGGTGGAGCATGTGAAAAGCTTGAGTAGCTCAGAATTTGAAGAAGAAAAGCTTCTAATCCAAAGGTTAGAGATTGCAAAAGGAGACTTGCAACAGAGTTTTGAAAAGGAGGTTAGAGACAATTTAATTCTACAAGCAAGCTTAGAAAGAAGGAAACAAGCTTTGCAAAAGCGGCACTTGGAATTTGAAGAAGATGTTTCAAGTTTGTAAGAACAGTTACAAATTGAGAAGGATCTAAGAACTGCACTAGAAGTGCAAGATGAGAAGTGGCGACTTGAAATGGACGAGGAGATTGAGGAGATTGAGCACAACAATACGAGGGTGTGGTATGATCTTTCAAAAGGAAATCGGCCTATTGATAAGAACTCAGTTAACGACAAGTCGGCCACAAAGACAAAGAACCCAATGAGTAACAAGTCAGTCAAAGAGAAGAACAAGTTTGCCAGTAAGGATGCAAAAACTGAGAGAGCAGAGAACAAGTTAGTCACAGGGAGAGCGAAGTACAAGTCGACCATAGATAAAGTGAAAGGGAAGTCAGTCATGAAGAAAGCGAAGAACTTAACTATTCATGAAAGGGACAAGCACAATGTGAGAAGAGTTATTGCACATTGGAAGCCGTGATGAAGAATAAAGGAACAAAGATGGAGAATAATAGAAGCATTTAAGTTTAAGGGGGAGTTTTGTTGGGTTTTTAATAAACTTAAATGTATTAACCACTATAGGTAATTAGTCGTTGTAAGAAACTAGCCGTTGTGAGTGGTTAATGCATTAGCCGTTGGAGTCTAGGTAGTTAATGAGTTAGCCGTTTATAGCCGTTTATAGCTGTTTATAGCCGTTGAGAGTACAATGATGAGGAAATGTGGGTCTATAAATATAATGTATTGTAAGAACAACAACAACAAGAAGAGGTGAATAAAGTTTTTTCACAAGATCATTTGAGTTGTTGTCTAACAAAGTGCTAACATCAATTTCGTTTGTCCTCTGCCCTTCCACGTTTATCTCTCTTTCTTCATCAAAAACTCTCTAATTAGACCATTAACTAAGCCTCAATGCTTGTTAATGATAGGGAAAACGAAAATGGCTTTGAATTAGGTGTTAATGACCATTCAAATACCATTATTGGTTGTCTCCTAGCCCACTAGGTTGCCTCCCTTGGCAGCTAGGGTTTTCTACCTTTTCATCTCCATGTCAAAAGAAATTTTTGGCAAAAAGAAAATTAAATTTGTTCTTAATAAGGTTTGAACCCACAACCATTCAATTACAAAGTCAATGCACGACCAATTCAACCAATTCATGTTTCATGATAATTCTTATAATTTTAGGATTACATTATGACTAAGCACATTCACACATAACCTTAACATTAAAATAATACACTTATTAAAATAGCATACAATTAGCATATATAAGACTTGAACCCAAGTCTTCTCACACTATTAAGTACTCTCAACCATTTGAGCTAGTACTTTTCCATGTCTTAACAAACCACATTAAATGCCATAAAGGCTCCCACAACACGCATTTATTAAATAATTATTTATTTAATTATTTATATTTCTCGGGTCTTACAATAGGTACCATAGGTCTTTCTTTTCATGTTTTATGACCTACAAAACAAAGTAATATTGCATGGTACCCTTTTGATAGTTTGGGTCCACTATGGTTATACTCTTTTAGATCCTTTTGGGATCCATTTCATAAACCCTCTTGGAACATCATATTTTCTAGCATAGCATTCTTAAGCACATGACCTATCTTCATACAATAGTTGCAAGAAATGAATGGCATAGCATTTGGCTCACTCTTGGAAAAGAAAATAGAGAACTTCTTGGCTTTCTTTTTCAAAGATAGGTGTAAAGCCAAGTCCAACCTTTCCAAAAACACAATTTTGAGAGCCAAGAACAACTTCTACGTTAGTTTTTCCTCTTGTGAACTTTGCACATGTTTTCAAAAGATATTTCACTTGATTTTTCAAAGTAGTGCAATTTTCACAAGGTTTTATAGCCAACTATTTTTCAAAACAATCGACTGAATTATTGTAAATCATTTCTAAATGTTCAAAATTAGTTTTTAAGTCGACTGTTTTTTATTCTAGTTGGCTAACTCTATTTTCTAGCCAGCTATTAACCCTTTTAGTCGATTGCTCATGACAACAATTTTGTTATCCTTACTATACAACTCTTCAAAGTCATACAACAATTGGTAATAGTCAGTTTTATCTTTGGATGACAAGGAACTTATATGGCTTAATGATAATTCATATCCAACCCATGAAGCATAGATTTGCTTCCTCACTTCCTTCTTGAGATGAAGCACTTGTTGAATCATCACTATCCTCCCAAGCTATGTAGGCACGTCTTTCCTTGGCATTTTTCTCCTTTTTCATGTCACCAACCTTATCCTTCTCTTTGTTAACATTAGACCATTCAATCTTGATATGTCTTTATTTTCCACAATTATAACATGAGAATTTAGAAGTATTACTTGAACCATTTTGTTTAGAAATGTACCTCCTTTGATTACCTTTGTTGCCTTTCCTCTTAAGATACTTTTCAAACCTCTTGACTAGTAGATTCAAGTTTTCATTATCGCTTGATTCAACTACCTCTTCCTTGGTTTCATCACTCTTCTTGGAGCTAGCCTTCAAGGCTATGGTTTTCATTTTTTTCTCACTTGACTCAAGCTCGCTTAGCCTTTGCATTTCAATCTCATGCTCTCTTAGTTTGCCAAAAAGTGAAGTTGTGGTAATGATGGATAAATCTTTAGATTCTGAGATGGCAATCACCTTTGGTTGCCAATTTCTATCAACACACTTTAGCATTTTTTATGTTTAGCTCCTCTTTATCAAATTCCTTGCCTAGACCCATGAGATGGTTGACAATGTGAGTGAACCTCTTTTGAACTTCAGCTATTGCATCTTGAAAAGCACAAACTCTTGAATCAAGGCATGCTTCCTTGCTCTCTTCACTTCATTCGTCCCCTCATGTATGAATTCTAATACCTCCCACATTTCCTTTGCACTCTTACATTGGGAGACCCTAAAAAATTCATCCATATTCAAAGATGAAGTGATGATATTATTTGCATTGCAGTCATAATGAGCTCTTCTCCTTTCTTCATCCGTTCATTCAGTCCAAGGCTTGTCCACCTGCTTATTTTCAACAAGACATTTAGGAATGTATGGTCCATTAACTAGTGCATCCCAAATCCCTTTGTCTATAGATTCAACGAAAATTTGCATTCTTAATTTCCAAAAATGAAAGCTGATGTCACTAAACATAGGTGGCCTGTGAATAGAGGGACCTTCAGCAAAAGAGAGTTTATTTTCAGCCATTTCAAAAGATTTTTTATCAAACTTGAATATCTTTCAAGAACCTTGCTCTGATACCAATTGTTAGTTTTGAAATGGTGATTTAAGCCAAGAAGGGGGGTAAATTGGTTGTTTAAAACTTTTTCGAAAACATAAAACCCCTTTCAATTGAATCAAATAGATTGTAGAATTAGAATGTAAAAGTTGCAGAAGAGTACACTTTAAATCGGTCAAAAAATAAAATAGCAGACTAATTTGTTCTTGAGTTATGAAACAGTCGATTAAAATTTCAAATCAATCGGCTAAAATCCTGGGAATTTATACAAAATGCAGAATTCACAGATTTAACTCAAACAACAAACTTTTACATACAAGACTTGTTCCAAGCAATACTTTTAACAAGTATACAACCTCAGATTATGCTAGAACGCATTAAAGCATAACAAAGAATGGATTACTTAGTTTTCTTGAATTTTTAAAGTGATTCAAGTGAGTGAAATGAGGGAAAAAGAATTGCACAGTTGTTCTTATACTGGTTCACTCAATCATAGAGCTACATCCAGTTTACTAGGACAATCTGAGCCTAGTTTCCACTATGTTCGAAAGTTTTACAAATCACACACCAAGATTACAATTTTGACAAAGAAACATACAAGATTTTTGACTCACAAAAATCTAGACACACACCATGCAAGAATCACACTTATAGACCTGAAATCACATCAGGCAAGCAATCAGAGGCACAAGAACAACCAAACCTGATGGTGGCTCTCCCTAGCCAACCATACATGTGTTCTTCACGTTAATCACAAGCCAAAATGCCTCCAAGATAAACCAAGATCTTCAATCAACACATTGCAATGATGAATGACAAGGTTGAATTTTTTGTAGAGTTAGTTGATTTCACTTGACTTAAGTGAAATCAGTCGATTGAAATATAATTCAACTGATTGCATACATTCATACCAAAAACTATATACTACAAGTCTTTTAACCTGTTAAAATTCATTTTAATATATTAAAAGAGACACATTAAGGCTAACAAGACATTTAACCTATGCCATATAGCCTACCAACATGATATAACACATAATCATTACATTTAACATATTATTTCCAGATTTAATACACTAGAAATGCAATCTTTAAGCAAATCTTCAACAATCTTCATCAATCACATGAGATGTTCATGCATTTGACTTTATCAATTCTTTGCTTCAAACTTGCTTGTGCCAACAAGTTGTACTAGAGACTCGTCTAATGTGTGGATCAATGGGTCATCTGATCGATAATAGGAGCATTTGATCCTTTAAAGGCACATTAGGTCATTTACTACATTGGACTGTCAGCAACAAAGTCTATTACCTTGGAGTATATTCTACTTTGGACATTCTCCAACAAAATCTATGTAATAGAATTGGTTACTTTGGATCAAATGAATAAAAGCCCAAATATTACTTCTCTGATAAATAGACATCCATTAGCATTCAATGACCATCACTTACCATATTATATACTTATATAATTCTTTATCTTTCGCATGGAATGCTAAACCTTTGTGGGTTGATTCTCTTGTGATTTCATAGTTAATTCTTTATGTAATGTGCGATTAAAGTATTGTTCTTCAATTTCTATAAATATAGTATACTTCATTTATTTTTTATTTTTTTTTAATTTCGATTGTTGCTCTTAAGATTATTTCAGAACACTTGTTGATAATTCAATTATGCTCTCTAATTAGAATTCTTGTTAATTCGCTTAATTCTGATAACATCTTGTTTACTTAGTTTAAGAGGTAAAATAATAAAATTTCACATATATACAATTGGAATGAGTGAGGAACTTAATGAATTGATTAACATAGGCTCAATTAATTCAGATCTATTTGAAAATTAAATGAATCATAATCATATGATAACTGATGACTAAACAAGATATCACCATCAAAGCTTCGAAAAAGACTAGACACAAAAAAATTTGAGTCCATGCAACTCAACAAGGCAAGGTATACTTTAATTTATGCATTATCTAAAAGTGAATATAAAAAGATTTGCATGTTGAAGACTTCCAAGGATATTTGAGACTCCTCAAAACATAACTACAAAGACAACAAAGATATCCATCTAAGGCAACAAAAGGCATCTTACACATATAACTTAATTTTAATTATCTCCTACTTGTTTGATTTTGGTTTTTCTTTTTTATCTTTGAATTGTAACAAATCAAATCTTAAATGAAAATTTGATCTTGAAATACATTATATTTGTTTTAATTTGTAAAAGTTCATATAAATTAATTACTACATCAATTTAATGGATTAAAAAAAGGAAATAACAAATTAAAGATGTGTGAAACTTAATCATTTTATAAATTTTTTAGATATATAATTGACTACAAAGGCTCTAATCGATTATTCCAAAAAAACTTGTTACCTAGAAATACATTTTTCTTTAGGATAATCGATTACGAGGGTGATAATTGATTATTCTATGGACTCATGTTTTGAAGGCTTTTCTAAGTTTCAAGATAAATTGATTACTCTAATAAATAAACGACTAAGTAATTGATTTTTGGATGTCTCTTATTTTTTTATCTATCACATGTTATCTTTTTTGTATCATATTCTCTTTTTGATAGTGTCCAAAGGGAAAGAATTAGTAAGAATTTGTGCATGCTTGCTTAGAGTATATTTGTTTTGTCGTTTGTACTCTTAATCTCTTTGTTGGTTTTGTTTCGTTGTATTTTATGCAAGGGGGATTTAGAAAAGGGGACACACTACAACAAAAATTGCTTTAAACTAGGGTTATATTTTATGTTTCCAACGAATTTAACCCTTGCTAAGTGTGTTACCTGCAATTTATCATTTCTCACACAAATGGACTATTGATGTATGTCATTCTACTCTTTATTTCTTGATCTAAGAGCATTTTCTAAGCTAAGTATTGTCTCCATAAATTGTGCATTTAGAATCTTTTAATAAAAACATAGCATTATTTATTTTACTAAATTTATTTCATTTTTCATAATTTTAATAGTGAGGCATACATTCATCCATCCAAAATGCATTTTTGTCCTTTAGGAGAAAGGTAATCGAGATTATTTAACATAGGCCAAATTGATGGAAATCAAGGTCTAATCTAACGCAACCCATTGGAGATGTGGATGGCCAACAATTCAAGGAGCCTGCTGATGAAGATTTTGAGTCAATCAAATTAATTACAAGAAAACAATTTAGCTAGATTAAAGGTCGACAGTTCAAAGAGTTAGCTTGTGAAGATTGTGAATCAGTCAAATTAATCATTGGAAGCCAATTTAGGTAAATTAAAGGTCAACAATTCAAGGAGCCAATTTAGCTAAATTAAAGGCCAACAAATTTCCAGGAATTAAATGTAGTATATTCCATGATCATTCAAATTAGGAAAAAGTTGAATTACTCTAATCAAGTTTATTTCATTGTAATTAATTCCCATATTTGTTTATGTAATAACACTCTTGGTCAGTCCTCTATAAATAAAGACTTGGAAACAAAGCACAATGTACACTAAAAGAGGACAAAACCTCACTTCTTTCTCCCTTATTTTCTTCAATATAATTTTGAGTTGTATTGTTAGTTTGAGACAAATAACAAGGAGTCACTGCAAATTCTCGGTTAGTTCTCTTATTAATATATTTCAAATTTTTTATTTAATTTTCTATTTTATATTATCTAATTTGCTTTATTCATCCATGCTCTGGGTCTAATTTCTTTTAGCTACTTATTTAGCCATTTTATTTAAACCCAATACTTGATTTTATTTTTACTTTTTTACCGAGACTCGTGCTTGTTAAGAAAAACTATGATTATTTACTAATTAAAGCTAACAACTTCGAAATAATGAAAAGTATTGATTTTTTTCATAAGATAATTCTAAATTAAAGAAAGCAATTACATGGTGAAATTATCTACGTGGTAGACTTTTCACCGTGGATGGATTTCATGTTCCTATTTAATGTAAAAAGACTAAGCAAAATACTCCAAATTTTTACTCTAGCAATTACACCATAAGCTAACAAGCACAAATTATGGCATAACCTTTAGCCATGGCCAACCACTTTCAAGAAGAGTTAGAGGCATCTATGGAAGGTAAAGCAAAACTCTTTTCTTTTGGAGCATAATGGAGTATCTTTAATAGATTAGGAATATCTAGACCTGTATTAAGGGCCAAGTAGTGTAGGGTTTTTTAATAATCTTGCTTAAGTTATAGGGCAATATTTGCGCCTAGCTTAAGATAATCTTGGGTGATCAGTTTTGTAACAGTAGCTTGGTGTGTACTCACCTCCACCATAGCCATCATCTTCTAGCTTTGGCCTAACCTAGCATCAGGAGGAGGCTATCACCTATGATGAAGGATTATGTTGTTTTCTTTTAAGATTATTGAATATGGTGTGAGTTGATTAAGAAAGCTAAGTGAAATCCCCACTGGACATTAAGATAGCAAGCTATCTAGATGTGAAGGTTACTTTCACAAAGCTCAAGAGAAGAAGATGATGGATTGATTCAAAACAAAAAGGAAATGGAAAGCACATAAACCATAGAAAACCAAGAACAATTAAAGGAAGAAGAAAACATAAAATGAAAAGGAAAGAAATGGTAAAAATGTGAGAAGCACGCCACTACAAGGCTAGGCTAGAAGTCATGGCAACCTTGAAGATGAGTGGATGTGTGCCGCCACTTGCTATGCAAGATAAGGCTTAAAAGTATTCACTCCCAAGGGAGGAAACTCTCACAAATGGTTGAGACACAAGAGTGTTTTTACTTCAAAATGTTCAACCCTTTTACATGTCTAGAAGCACCCCTTATATAGAAGAGTTTAGGGGCCTCTAAGCAAATAAAAGATACCTAAGGATGTCTCTACAAAAACCTAACCCTAGCTTCTAGAAACTAGGTCAAATAAGGTTACAAAAATGATAGACAAAAGAGCTAACTATGGTGTGTGCAAGACTAATTTCGTTCTAGCACAAAATGAGACAAAGAATGTGTCTCATATGTCTCCAAAAAGTGGCCAAAGTGTGCTAAAATCAAAGGAGACCAAAGGTACATAGGTACACTTGTTTTATGCCTTTTACTTTATGCCTTTGCTTTACTCTCTCCTCCACATCATATATGCTCCCCAATCACCATGCGCCACCTAGCATTGTTTTCTTACTCCTAATTAACCTACAAAGCAAATAAACATAGATTAGCATGTTGACTTAAGTCAAGTCAACTATAGTCAACAAGTCAAACCTAGTCAAAGGTCAACAAGTCAACTAAAGTTGAATTAACTAAGTCAACTTTGGGAATCAAAAATAACAAACACAAATGAAAGGGATGAAGGATTAGTGAACTTCCTTTCTAAACATGCTTATTCTTCTTAAGCATGCGCCTCCATCCTTGGTTGGGGTAAATCCTTCATCATCCTCCCTTCCTTCGAGAGAATTTGACCACAAATTCTTTAAGCCTTTGTAGATGGAGCTTAACTTGATTGGGGGGAGGATTTGCGCCTCCCTTTTTTGAGCTCTTGTTCCATCCTTTGTAAGGATATTACCCTTAGCTTTGGTTAGGCCATCTTTATTTTCTAGACTACTTTTCCTCTCTTGCTTGTCCTTTGGGCCTTCCTTTTTGGCTTGAGAAGAGAAGGAAGGGTGATGCACATCTTGCTTTGGAAGAATTTTTTTGTAGGCAAGTAACACCTTAGTGAAAGCTTGCCCCTTTTCTTTTTCTTCTTTATCTTTTCTTATTATATTTCTATCCTTATTAACTTCTTGAGGTGATTGAGGTTGTAAAGTGGTCTTTTTCCCATTTATGAAGAAAATGTATTGGTTGGTATAACCATCATGTAAAGTTTGTTTATCAAATTGTCATGGCCTACCTAGTAAGATATGTGTGACTTCCATGGGAACAACATCACATAACACCTCATCTTTGTAGCTTCCTATAGAGAAGTTAATTAGGACTTGTTTATTGACATCTATTTCTCCCTCTTTACTTATCCAAGCAAGCTTGTAGGGCTTAGCATGAGGAATGGTCTCTAAGCTAAGCTTTTCCACCAACCTTGTGCTAGCTACATTGGTACTACTTCCTCCATCAATAATTAGAGAGCAAACCCATTTGTTAATTTTGCATCTAGATTGAAAAACGTTCTCTTTAAGTTGGCTCAAGCTCACTTTGATCTTGACCTATCATGCGCCTTAATAACATAGGGTCTTTCTTAAAAATTTTAGTTTTACTAGAGGAAGAAGATTCTTTTGAAAGAGAGTGGGGAGATGAGTGTTCACTTTCAACATCATTACTCTTCTTTAAGATCATGGTCTTCTTGGTTAGGCAATTTAAAGCAATGTGATTATAACCCAAACATTTAATGGAACTTGATCTTGAAGAAGTGGAATGGTGAATGTTATCACTTGGAAACTTACTTTTACTTGGTGGTTCTTGATGAGAGTTAGAAGGGAACTTATCATGTTTCTTTTTATCCTTTCCCTTCCATGAGTGACTAAAGTAGTGGTTGGGTGAGTAACTCTTCTTTGCCCTTCTTTTTCTTTTCAATTGAATTTCAATCCCAAGGGTAAGTGTTAAAACATTTTCAAGAGTGGAGTACTCATACAACTCTACTTGGTCTTTTATGTCTCTCCTAAGACCACTCACACTCATAGGACCTTGGTGAAGCCTTTGGAGCTTCATAATAAGTTCCTTCCTATAGGAGGGAGGAACAAATCTAGCGCGCATAAGAGTTTTAATGTCCATCCAAGAAGTCGCGGGTGGCCCTTGGTCATAATTCTTACAAACGTTATGCCACCAAGTATTGGCATATTCCAAAAATCCTAAAACTACTAGATCAACTTGTGTTTGACCCTTTACATGATTTTCAATGAAAATTTGATCAACTTTAGCTTCCCAATCAAGGAAGATTTTGGGATCACTTCCACCATAGAATTTAGGAATCTTTGGAGTTTGCTTCTCTTGTGATGGGTTGCGCCTAGAATGCCCTCTTTTCCTAGGATCTCTTTCTTTCTCCCTAGCTTCAAGCCTTTGAATGTGTTCTTGGATTCTTAGGTCACTTTGCTCCTTGTCTTTTCTCAATTGTTCAAAGGCCTCCTTCCTAGACAACTCCAAATCCCGAAGCAATCTCATCAATGTATTGTTTTTGTTTGGTGTAGGTGCATTTGATGAACTTGCCATGATTCCTACAACAAAAACACTCAAATCCGAGACAAAATAAATGGATTAGAGGTTAGACAACATGAAAACCGAGACCAAATCCAACCCAAATTGTAACCCAAGTGTTTAGATCACTCTCCCAAAGTAACAAGGCAAGGCTAGCACTCAAAATCCACCAAAGGAATGAAGCAAACACTTTTAAAAACTTGTTCAAAACCTTTCAAATGCAAGACAAGTGATTCGGCCACAACATCCCAAGAGTTTCAAGAAAAGAAAACTACTAAGACATAACAAAGAACACCTAGTGACAAGCAAGAAAAGCACAAAAACAAGAAAGTTTAACTTCTAAGGAAATTTTGTTTTAAAGACAAAACTTGAACAAGACTAAAGCAATGAAAAACACTTTTAAAGACTCTATGGAAAGGATTTGAACAAGCCAAGATTATACCTCAAATTATGCATACACCAAGAAAGATCATAACCAAGTTAAAGCATGGAACTAATTTGCCAATATCACCCAAAATCCAAGTATAAAATTTGGTAGCATAACACCTAGTGAAAATGGCCAAATGGATTCACCAAGCAACACATTAGCTCTCAGCCAAACTGGTTTTGGTCATGAAAATAATTTTTCTTTTCAAAACTAGGTACTTAAGATGATGAGAAGGATATTTTAGGGTGTCTTGAACACTTAGTTCCTTAAAAATTAGGTCAAAATCAATTTCAAGGAGCATGCTACAACAAAAGGCATAGATCTCATGCAATAGCTCAAATACTTAGAAACAAGAATAAGAAAACTCAAAGAAGCATATGACATATGACTCAAGCAAAAGTTAGACACATTTAAAGACTCAACATGACATACACAAAGACACAAACATGTAGTTATCATGCATGTATTTAAACTCATGGATTTAAGGCTCAAAGACTAAGCATCCAAAGACATGTTATCCAACCACATTTAAGAGTAAGAAGAGTAACAAAAACAATAGCCAAAACTGCCCAACATAACCTGAAAAACGTTGATTCGCAGTGATCTCGGCAGCTCTGACCTTTGCTCACTATTTTGATCATAACTCTCTCCACAAAACTCCAAATGGATTGATTCTTTTTTTGTTAGAAACTAGACTAACAAAGCTTTCTTTTGACATCAAGAACGTAATTTTTGGGTCACTGAGCAGGTGCAGTTTAATCTTTTAAAATACTGAACAGTTTCTGCCCAACATAACCTGAAAAACGTTGATTCGCAGTGATCTCGGCAGCTCTGACCTTTGCTCACTATTTTGATCATAACTCTCTCCACAAAACTCCAAATGGATTGATTCTTTTTTTGTTAGAAACTAGACTAACAAAGCTTTCTTTTGACATCAAGAACGTAATTTTTGGGTCACTGAGCAGGTGCAATTTAATCTTTTAAAATACTGAACAGTTTCTGCCAGCATTGTTTTTGTGTGCAATGGAAGTGGATTTGAACCATACAAAAATAGCTACAATAAGACAAGGTTAGCACATGAAAAACATCATATTCAAGATAACCTAGGCTCTAGATACCAAATGATGAAGGATTATGTTGTTTTCTTTTAAGATTATTGAATATGGTGTGAGTTGATTAAGAAAGCTAAGTGAAATCCCCACTGGACATTAAGATAGCAAGCTATCTAGATATGAAGGTTACTTTCACAAAGCTCAAGAGAAGAAGATGATGGATTGATTCAAAACAAAAAGGAAATGGAAAACACATAAACCATAGAAAACCAAGAACAATTAAAGGAAGAAGAAAACATAAAATGGAAAGGAAAGAAATGGTAGAAATGTGAGAAGCACGCCACTACAAGGCTAGGCTAGAAGCCATGGCAACCTTGAAGATGAGTGGATGTGTGCCGCCACTTGCTATGCAAGATAAGGCTTAAAAGTATTCACTCCCAAGGGAGGAAACTCTCACAAATGGTTGAGACACAAGAGTGTTTTTACTTCAAAATGTTCAACCCTTTTACATGTCTAGGAGCACCCCTTATATAGAAGAGTTTAGGGGCCTCTAAGCAAATAAAAGATACCTAAGGATGTCTCTACAAAAACCTAACCCTAGCTTCTAGAAACTAGGTCAAATAAGGTTACAAAAATGAGAGACAAAAGAGCTAACTATGGTGTGTGCAAGGCTAATTTCGTTCTAGCACAAAAGGAGACAAAGAATGTGTCTCATATGTCTCCAAAAAGTGGCCAAAGTGTGCTAAAATCAAAGGAGACCAAAGGTACATAGGTAAACTTGTTTTATGCCTTTTACTTTATGCATTATGCCTTTACTTTACTCTCTCTTCCACATCATATATGCTCCCCAATCACCATGTGCCACCTAGCATTGCTTTCTTACTCCTAATTAACCTACAAAGCAAATAAACATAGATTAGCATGTTGGCTTAAGTCAAGTCAACTATAGTCAACAAGTCAAACCTAGTCAAAGGTCAACAAGTCAACTAAAGTTGAATTAACTAAGTCAACTTTGGGAATCAAAAATAACAAACACAAATGAAAGGGATGAAGGATTAGTGAACTTCCTTTCTAAACATGCTTATTCTTCTTAAGCATGCGCCTCCATCCTTGGTTGGGGTCAATCCTTCATCATCCTAATTCCTTAGAGGTAAATCTAAACCTTACTAATAAAGTTCTAATACCTTACATATTTTTACCAAAAGTTCGCATTAAGTTCATATGATTAAATTGACTAATTGATAAAATTTTATGTTTAGAGGAAAAATATATTAGTTGTTCTATTTTAATCAAGGTTCTAAATTATTTACCAATAATCAGATACCCACAAATATGCAATAAATATACATGCAATTAAGAACAATAACAGAATACAAGAATAATGGGAAAGAAGTATATTAAATAGAATAAATCATAAAGATTCATGATACATTAATGGTGATTATGAGTGCCTCTAACCTCCAGAATGTGTCTTTGTCATCTCTCCCTAGTTAGTTTTGAAATGGTGATTTTAGCCAAGAAGGGGGGGGGGGTGGATTGGCTCTTTAAAACTTTTTCGAAAGCTTAAAATCTTTTCAATTGAATCAATTAGATTAGAAAGTTATGATGTAAAAACAGCAGACTAGTACACTTTCAATCGATTGAAAAATAAAAATAGCAGACTAATTTGTTCTTGAGCTATAAAATAATTTATTAAAAAGACAAATCAATTGGCTAAAATACTGGGAATTTATGCAGAATACATAATTCAAAAATTTAACTCAAACAACAATCTTTTACATGCAAGACTTGTTACAATCAATATATTTAACTCTTATACAACCTCAAATTACACAAGAACGCATTAAAACACAGTAAAGAATGGATTATTTGATTTTCTTGAGATTTAAAGTGATTCAAAGAGAGTGAGAAGAGGGAAAGAGAATTGCACATTTGCTTTTATACTAGTTCACTCAATCATAGAGCTACATCCAGTTTTCCAGGACAACCTAAGCCTGGTTTCCACTATATTCAAAAGTTTTACAAATCAAACACAAAGATTAGACATTTGAACAAAGAACCACACAAGATTTTTGACTCACATAAAAATCTAGACAACTACCCTATAAGAATTACACACACAGACCTGAAATCACATCAGGCAACCAAACATAGGCACAATAACATCCAAACCTGATGGTTGTCCCTAGCCCACCATACATGTGTTCTTCAAGCTACTCACTAGCCAAAATGCCTCCAAGATGAACCAAGATCTTCAAACAACGTGTTGCAACTATGTATTGTAGAGAAAGAGTTTTCCTAGGAAGAATGAAAAGATTTCGTGCTCAAAAACTCAAAAACGTGACTCTGCTATCGAAATACAACATATATAGTTTGGTTTAAGTGAAATCAGTGGATTGAATTTTTCGTACAGTCAGTTGATTTCACTGGACTTAAGTGAAATCAGTCGATTGAAAAATAATGCAACAAACTGTACATTCAAACCAGAAATTGTATACTGCAAGCCTTTTAACCTGTTAAAACCCATTTTAACAAATTAAAAGAGACACACCAAGACTAATAAGACATCTAACCTATGTCATATAGCCTACCAACATGATATAACACCTTGCCCGAAAGTTCAAGGAATGTCTTCAATATTTGAGCTTTGAGATATTGCTCAAGAATGACAAAATTCTCAGCCTTCAGCCATGACATGCGTAGCACCTTAGGAAGAATGATTTGCTTCCTAGTGATCTTAATCAAAAAGGTTTGGATCCTTTCTTCATGACCTTCAAACCATGCTTTAAGCCTACCATGATTCAAGGCAATGGGTGATGATGGAGTAGATGGGTGGAGTTTTCATCATCTAAGGGGGCAGTTCTTTGTCTTCTAGGAATGGTGAATTGTAGGTTTAGCTCTTGCTAACAAATAAGAATGCCAATACATGATGCTTATGCATGTATTTATAGAATCATCATGTTGATTTTCAAAATTAGCCAATTAATTTTTACAAATTTTATGGTTTCAATGCAATACAGGAAATCACAATCAATTAAATGGGAAGGAATCTGTATCAGATTATGCAATGATGTGTTTCCCATGCGTTTTATGAACAATCCACTCACAAACAGTTCACATCTAATGCATGCACATTCGAAATGATTTAATTAAAGCACTTTATGGTCAATGCAATCTGAAAAGTTGATTTTAGCTTATGTAATAGTTGTTACGTGCTGCTACTACAATCCAAAAATAGTCATGTGATGGATACTTTGAATAGGTCATCAATTAAAATCAATTCAAGCAAATCCACATAAAGCATAAGTGAAATTAACACATAAAAATACAGAGTCAGTCGACTAAAATTGTACCAAACCATTGATTTTTGGTGTAGTGGCAGTTTTAAGTGAAATCTATGTGTTGATTTTGTAGTTTTAGCTGACTAAAAATTTCAGATTACACGAAATTCACACCAAAGCAATTTAAATGAAATATATGTGTTGTTTAGTGAGAATTAGCAAATTGAAATAGTTCCAGAACAAAAATTATGCAGATTTTCATAGTTTAAGTGAAATCTATGTGTTGAATTTGCAAATTTAAGTTAACAAATTATGCATAATTTACCACTTTAAATGCAACAAGCATATGATCTAATAAAATTAACAAGCCAAATAGATATTAACATACATTCTTCATGTCAAGAACATTTAATTCATTTCTAAGCTTATTCAATCTATCATGTGCATGTGGTTTAGTGAATAAATCTATCAATTGATTTTCAGTTTTCACAAACATGTTTCAATATCACCTTTTTGAATATGATCTCTCATAAAGTGATTCCTGATTTCAATGTGTTTAGTTTTAGAATGCTAAATTGGATTCTTAGTTAGATTGATTGCACTTGTATTATCACAATAAAGAGGTACTTTCTCTAGCTTTACATCATAATCCATAAGTTGATGCTTTAACTATATGCTTTGAGAAAATGCATGTCCAACTGCTATGTACTCAACCTCAGTTGTACATAGTGCTACACATGCTTGCTTCTTGATATTCCATGAGATTAGGCTTGATCCAAGTAGATGGCATGTACCACTTGTGCTTTTCCCATCCAATTTGCACCTTGCATAGTTAGAATATGAAAAAACACTAAGAACAATGTTAGATTCATTAGGATACCATAATCCAACATTAGTTGTCCCTTTCAGATATTTGAGAATACTTTTTGCAGCTTTGAAGTGTGATTCCTTAGGTTGGATTGAAACTTTGCACACAAGCAAACACCAAATTGGATATTGGGCTTACTAGTTGTTAGATATAGCAAGGAACCAATTAACCCTCTATATTTGGTTAAATCAACTTGTTGTCTAGCCTCATCTGCATCCATAAGGCAGTTTGTAGCAATTGGACTGGCAGCCTCTTTGCAATCTTCCATTTTGAAATTTTTCAGTAGGTCAAAACAATATTTTGACTAGCTTAAAAATGTCCCATGATTGATTTGTTGCACTTGCAGCCCTAGGAAGTAGGTTAGTTCACCCATCATTGACATCTCAAATTCTCCCTACATAGTTGTAACAAACTCTTCACACATGGAGTTATTATACAATCCAAAGGTTATATCATTTACATATACTTGAACAAGTATTACATCACTTGAATGCTTTCTAATGAAAAATGTTTTATCAACCGCACCACTAGCATATCCTCTAGATAAAAGAAAGTTTTTTAACCTCTCATACCACAATCGTGGTGCTTGTTTCAAACCATATAAAGTCGTTTTCAATTTAAAAAACAGGATTAGGATATAGGTGATCTTCAAAGCTAGGGGGTTGTGATACATACACTTCTTCATCTAAGAAACCATTCAAGAATGCACTTTTCACATCCATTTGAGAGAGTTTGGAATTACACATGCATGCATATGCTAACAATAACCTCACACCTTCTAGCCTAGCTTCAAGTGCATATGTTTCATCAAAATCAATACCTTCCTCTTGATTATAACCTTTAGCAACTAGCCTAGCCTTATGCTAACAATATTACCATTTTCATCCATTTTATTTCTAAACAACCATTTAGAACCAATCAAATTCATTGCATCAGTTTTAGGAACAAGAGACCATACATCATTTCTAGTGAATTGAGTAAGCTCATCTTGCATAGTAACAACCCAATTACTATCATCTAATGCATCATTCACATTCTTAGGTGCAAATTGAGACACAAATGCAACATGTTCAAAGAATACAAGCTTGCGTCTAGTGGATCATCCTCGTTTTATATCACCAATTATGTTGTCCTTTGATAATCCCTTGGGTTCAATCCACTCCTTGGGTAAGTTGTTTTCTATAGCTTTTTCAACCGACTGAATTTCCTTTTCAACTAGCTTATTTCCTGCAGCAGATTCCAGTTCTGTATAGTTTGCTTTTCCTACAATATATCTTATTCATCTACAATCTTAGGCCTTTGATCTTGCTGCATTAGGTTAATTTCATCAAATACAACATGCACAAATTCTTTAACAATCATTAATTTTTTGTTGTAAACCCTATATGCATGCCTATTTATAGCATAGCCTAGAAAGATGCCTTCATATGCTTTTAGGTCAAATTTGCCAAGTTGTTATTTTCCATTATTTAAGATAAAACACTTGCAACCAAATACTTTTAGGTGATTTAGAGTAGTCCTTCTACGTTTGAATAGCTCATAAGGTGTTTTCTTTAAAATTGGCCTTATCAACACATAGTGTAAAACATATGAAGTTGTGTTGACTGCATCAGCCCAAAAGTACTTAGGCAATGAGGTTTCAATAAGCATGGTTCTAGCTAGTTCCTCTAATGATCTGTTCTTTCTCTCAACCACTCTATTTTGTTGTGGAGTTCTAGGAACTAAAAAGTTATGCTTAATACCATGGTTTTCACAAAAGTGCTCAAACTTTTCATTTTGAAACTCTCCACCATGATCACTCCTTAGAGAGACTATTTTAGAACCTTTTTCATTTTCTAAAACCTTGGCAAGTTTCTTAAAAGCATAAAAGGTTTCATTCTTGGCAGCTAGAAATAAAGTCCATGTAAATCTAGAGAAATCATCAACAAATACCAATGCATGGTAGTTACCACCTAGACTCATAGTTCTAGAAGGACCAAATAGATCCATGTGAAGCAATTCTAAAGGTCTTTCAGTTGAAATACATTTTTTGGGTTTAAAGGAAACCTTAGTTTTCTTTCCCCTTTGGCATGCTTTACATATCTTATCCTTCTCAAACTTAAGTTTTGGTAGCCTTTCAACCAACTGTTTTCTATTTAGCCGATTCAAATGATGCATATGTATATGACAAAGCCTTATATGCCATAACCAAGTATCATCCTCTTTTGTAAGCAAACAATGAATGCTAAATGATGCATGATGAAGATTAAGCAAGTATATATTATTGACTCTCTTTCCTACCAACACAATGCTACCACATGCATCATATATAAGGCAATGATTTGGTTCAAACACAACTTTAAAACCTTTGTAACACAATTGGCTTATACTTATTAAATTGTGCTTTAGCCCTTCAACTAGAATCACGTTGTGGACATTGAATGAGGCTCCATTGCTTTTGACACCACTTCCAAGTATTCTTCCTTTATTATTGTAACCAGAAGTCACAAAGCCTTCTTCCTTTAGTTCCAACTTTCTCAAATTTGGACTTATCACCAGTTATATGCCTCGAGCAACCACTATCTAAGTACCATAGATCTTTCTTTTCCTGTTTTATGACCTACAAAACAACATAGCATTACATGATACCCTTTGATAGTTTGGGTCCAACATGGTTATGCCTTTCTAGATCCTTTTGGGATCCATTTCATAAATCTCTTAGGTACATCATATTTTCTAACATAGCAATTCTTAAGAACATGACCTTTCTTCATACAATAGTTGTAAGAAATGAATGGCAAAGCATTTGGCTCACTCTTGGAAAAGAAACTAAAGAACTTCTTGGCTTTCTTTTCATGGATAGGTGTATAACTAAGTCCAGCCTTCCCAAAAACAAAATCTAGAGAACCAAGAACAGCTTCCAAGTTTGCTTTTCCTCTTGTGAACTTTGCACAAGTTTTAAAAAGATATTTCACTTGATTTTTCAAGGTAGTGCAGTTTTCACAAGGTTTTATAGCCAACTATTTTTCAGAATAATCGACTGAATTACTGTAAATCATTTCTAAATGTTTGAAATCTGTTTTTAAGTCGACTGTTTCTGATTTTAGTTAGCGAACTCTGTTTTCTAGCCAGTTATTTAATCTTTTTAATCGATTATGCATGACAACAATTTTGTTAGCCTCACTATGCAATTCTTCAAAGTCATGCAACAATTGGTAATAATCATTTTTATCTTTAGATGATAGGGAACTCACTTGGCCTGATGAGGATGATTCATGTCCGGCCATGAGGCATAGGTTTGCTTCCTCACTTCCTTCTTGAGATGAAGTGCTTGTTGAATCATCATTGTGCTCCCAAGCTATGTAGGTACATCTTTCCTTGGCCTTTTTCTCCTTTTTCCTATCACCAACCTTCTCTTTCTCTTTGTTAACATTAGAACATTCAATCTTAATATGTCCTTGCTTTCCACAATTATAACATGAAAATTTAGAACTATTACTTGAATCATTTTGTTTAGAAATGTACCTCCTTTGATTACCTTTGTTGCCTTTATGTAAGATCCGCGGAATTTAATTAATTACATAAATAATCAATTAATAAATGCGGGGAGGTAGTGTATTTATGACATTAAATTCTAATGAGTATGACGTGGAAAAGTACTAGCTCAAATGGTTGAGAGTACTTTATTATGTGTAAGGACTTGGGTTTGAGTCCTATGTGTGTCGAATTGCGTGTTATTTAATTTCTATTGTTTTAGCATTATGTTGGAGCATGTCTCGCGTATTATAATGCTTGAATGATATGTGTTAGTAAGAAACATGAGTTGGCCTGATGGTTTGATGTGGATTTGGCTTTAGCATGGGGTGGGTTCGAACCTTGGTGGACTCAATTTTAAACTCACTTTTTGTTAATAAATGGGGTGGCTGAATATGAATAGGTGGGTCCCCCAAAGGGGGCTGAAAAACCATGAAGTAATGGGCCTTGAATAGAAATAAAAACCAATTTTCGTTCCTTTTTATTTAACCACATTAAAGCTTCATATAAAAGGGCAAATTGGGGGAAAATTGAGGGTTTTGGCAAGCTGAACTGTTTGCACGAATAGAGAGCACGAGTTTTAGGGTACTGGCAGATTGAGGGAGGTTTTGGGACTCAATTGAAGGATAGGCAGAGAAGGGTGTTGTTGGTGTTTTTTTTGGAAGCTTCAAGTAATTCACTACTAAGCCAAAAGATCCAGGTTAGGGGAGCTGAGCCGAATTTCTGTGTTTATCGTATTGTCCTGCATGATCTTTGATGAAACTATGTTCTGAATTTCGTGTTGCACATGAGGGAATTAGGGGTTATGGGTTTTGGTACTGTTTTATTGAATTTTTGGCCTAAAAGCATGAATATAATGGGGTTATGCACTGTATATTCTGTGATTATTCAAAGTTGGGTTGTTGGGGGCCTATTTTCGTGTCCAATTATGCACATATGTCTAATGAGATTGTGTTGAATGAAATGGTATGAAATTGGAGTATATTTTGGGTGCGATTGTTGTTGTTATGTGCGTGAAACAGTGCCAAAGTCTGCATGTCTCGCTCAGGCGAGCCAGGCTCGCCTAGGCAAAATATGCAGGGTGTAACATCCCTGGCTACCCCTCCTCGGGCCCCAGAGGCTCTCAGGTTACTACAGTCCAATGCACCCCAACCCCTCACCCTTCTCCGTCCATTCATACTGGGTGGGTTGTTGCTAGTGGGAATCGAACCCCCAACCTGACCTTTAACACCTCTGGCTCACCAGCAGATGCTACCAGTTGCGCTGCAGCACAACTGGTAGCATCTGCTGGTGAGCCAGAGGTGTTAAAGGTCAGGTTGGGGGTTCGATTCCCACTGGCAACAACCCACCCAGTATGAATGGACGGAGAAGGGTGATGGGTTGGGGTGTATTGGGCTGCAGACCTAACACAACCGGTTTGAGGGTGGCAGGTGGGATGCCTGGTAAGCCCAAGAGGATCCGGGGGTGTTACACAGGGACTCATAAACCTTTTTCTGCTTGAGCATTTCGCTCAGGCGAGGTGATTTGGTCTTGGGCGACAGACCATCTTGCTTAGGCGAGTGTGACTCGCCTAAGCGAGAACCCGTGTGTGTCTTGAGTGTGTTGGTTGAATATCTCCAGAGGCGGGATTTGTTGTTTGGGCGAAAGTGCGTCTCGCTCAGGCGAGAGTTCGAAGAACATTCTGATGGTGGCTTAACTTGCAGCCTAAGCGAGAGATGAGATTCTTGGGCAAAACGTGATCTCGCCCAGGCGGGTGTAACTCGCCTAAGCGAGGGTTCGTGGCTGGTTTTGTGCATAGTGCTCGCTCAGGCGAGGTAACCTAGCCTAAGCGAGATGAACTGGAATACTTAGGCGAGAGATGGAAGTTTAAGTCCAGGGATGGATGGATGATAGGTTTAAAAGCAATAAATTTTGCAGTATTGGATTGATTGAAGTTTGAATGGTGATGCGTGATCTATAAGGCTTCTAAGATATCTCGATGGTGAGCTTGCGGTGTTCCATGGGTTGTGGCCCGGAACGTATCCTTAAGTTGTGGCTTAGGATAGGGGTTAAGCACGTGACATTCTATGGGTTGTGGCCTGGAATGACTTTCCTTGAGTTATGGCTCGGGATAGCGGATGAACACGAGGAACCTTTGAGTTGTGGCTCGGGTTGGCGAGTGTTGCCGGTGTGAGTGTGCTGGTTGTGGCCAGTACGGATGGGTCCAGAGGGATTGCCCTCCTCAGTGATTCACTGACGAGTTTGGTAGTCCTGGGACGTTGCGGACTATGTTCGTAATTGGGAACTCCACCTGGCGTTACAGTGTGTGATCCGTAGCATGGTTTCCACACGTACTCTATTGGTTGTGGCCGATAGGTGTCGCAGCAAGGCGCCTTGAGATACTCACTAGAAGATGTAGAACATTGCTAGCATGGTTGTGGCCATGTGGGAAAACTGGAACGAGTCTCCTTGATGTGCACGGGTACTCCATGGTTTTGGCCATGTAGAAAGGAGGTAACGATGACTTCCTTGATGTGTGTTGATGTTACATGGTTGTGGCCATGTGACGAAGAAGGAGGAAGTTCCTCGTCGATGAAGTGATATCATACATGGTGGTGGCCATGCGGAATAAAAGAGGAGATTTGGTCTTGATATGTTTTATTATATATACATATACGCTTGGTGTATGTTTATGTGTTATGATTTTAGCTCACCCTATCTGCTTGTGTTTGGCGATGATCGTGTACGCGGTACACGTGAGCAGATGATATTGCAGGTGGAGCTGGTGAGACTTAGTTGCGGAGAGGGGATAGCTTGGGAGTTTTATCTTTATATATATTGTTTTGTTATTGGAATTAAGTTGTAAACTCTTTTGAGATATTTTTGGATTATTCCACTTTTGTAATTATGGATT
The DNA here is from genome assembly GCF_037176805.1 of Vigna unguiculata. Lineage (NCBI taxonomy): Eukaryota > Viridiplantae > Streptophyta > Magnoliopsida > Fabales > Fabaceae > Vigna > Vigna unguiculata. The sequence continues at coordinate 22,410,991 of NC_140796.1, forward strand.
TAGTTTTATCTTTTGCATTTATTAAATTTTAAATTTTCTGTGTTTTTGGGAAATGAGGTATTATTAAATGCTGTGTAACTATTTTCTTTTCTTTATTTTATTAAAATTCGTAATATCCTGACGGGATGTTACACTTTCCTCTTGAGATACTTCCCAAACATTTTGACTAGTAGATTCAACTTCGCATTATCACTTGATTCAACAACCTCTTCCTCGGTTTCATCACTCTTCTTAGAGCTAGCCTTCAAGGCTATGGTTTTTACCTTTTTCTCTCTTGACTCAAGCTCACTTAGCCTTTGCATTTCAATCTCATGCTCTGTTAGCTTGCCAAACAGTGCAGTTGTGGTGATGATGGATAAATCCTTGGATTCAGATATGGCAGTCACCTTTGGTTTCCAATTTCTATCAAGACACTTTAGCACTCTGATGTTTAGCTCCTCTTTGTCAAATTCTTTTCTAGACCCATGAGATGGTTGACTATGTAAGTGAATCTCTTTTGAACTTCACCTTTGCAATCTCTTTTTTGCATCTTGAAAAGTTATACTCTTGAATGAAGGCATGCTTCCTTGCTCTCTTCACTTCATTCGTCCCCTCATGTGTAACTACTTGGACATCCCACATTTCCTTAGCACTCTTACATTGGGAGACCTTAAAAAATTCATCCATACTCAAAGATGAAATGATGATATTCATGGCATTGCAATCATATGGAGCTCTTCTTCTTTCTTCATCCGTCCATTCAGTCCAAGACTTGTCCACCTGCTTATTTTCAACAAGACATTTAGGAGTATATGGTCCATTAACTATTGCATCTTAAATCCCTTTGTCTATAGATTCAATGAAAATTTGCATCCTTATTTTCCAAAACTGATAGTTTAGGCCACAAAACATAGGTGTCTATGAATAGAGCCACCTTTAGCAAAAAAGGAGTTTAGTTTCAGCCATTTCAAAAGATTTTTTATCAAACTTGAATATCCTTCAAGAACCTTGCTCTAGATACCAATTGTTAGTTTTGAAATTGTGATTTAAGCCAAGAATGGGGGGTTTGAATTGGCTATTTAAAACTTTTTCGAAAACTTAAACTCTTTTCAATTGAATCAATTAGACTAGAAAGTTAGGATGTAAAAGTAGCAGACTAGTACACTTTCAATCGGTTGAAAAATAAAAACAACAGACTAATTTGTTCTTGAGCAATAAAATAGTCGATTAAAAAGACAAATCAATAGGCTAAAATACTGGGAATTTATGTAGAATATAGAATTTGCAAATTTAACTTAAACAACAATCTTTTGCATACAAGACTTGTTACAATCAATATATCTAACTCTTATACAACCTCATATTACACAAGAACGCATTAAAACACAGTAAAGAGTGTATTACTTTATTTTCTTGAGATTTTAAAGTGATTTAAAAAGAGTGAGAAGAGGGAAAGATAATTGCACAATTGTTTTTATACTGGTTCACTCAATCACAGAGCTACATCCAATTTTCCAGGACAACCTAAGCCTAGTTTCCACTATATTCAAAAGTTTTACAAATCAAACACCAAGATTAGACTTTTGAACAAAGAACAACACAAGATTTTTTACTCACACAAAAATGTAGACAACTACCCTGCAAGAATCACACTTACAAACCTAAAATTACATAAGGCAACCAACCAGAGGCACAAGAACATCCAAACTTGATGGTAGTTGTCCCTAGCCAACCATACATGTGTTCTTCAAGCTACTCACAAGCCAAAATGCCTCCAAGATCAACCAAGATCTTCAAACAACGAGTTGCAACTATGTATTGCAGAGAGAGAGTTTTCTTAAGAACAATGATAAGATTTCGCACTCAAAAACTCAAAAACGTGACTTTACTCTCGAAAACACAACATATATAGTCTGGTCTAAGTGAAATCAATCGATTGAATTTTCCGTATAGTCAGTTGATTTCACAAGACTTAAGTGAAATCTATCGATTGAAAAATAATTTAACTGATTGAATACGTTCATACTAGAAACTATATACTACAAGCCTTTTAACCTGTTAAAACCCATTTTAACAGATTAAAAGAGACACACAAAGACTAACAAGACATCTAACCTATGCCATATAGCCTACCAACATGATATAACACCAAAACATTACATTTAACATATTATTTCAAGATATAACACACTAAAAACTTAATCTCCAATTGGATCTTCATCAATCTTCATCAAACACATGTGATCTTCATGCACTTGACTTTATTAATTATTTGCTTCAAGCTTGCTTGTGCCAACATCCCTTAGGGTTAGTTCTCTATTCCCTAAGAGATTGTTTTCTAATTATATGACGTCTTCTATTTAAATATTTTTGTAATGCCCTATTCGTTGGGTGAACTGAAGTCACTAAGCGACTTCGACTTTCTCATTAGGCAAATTGGGCTTGCTCACTTGGCGATTAAGCCAAACTGACTGGACTTGGAAATTATACATGAATGAATATGAATTGCATGATAATACTTAATATATTCTTTAATTTTATGAAATTTCCACTTTTTTACAAAATATTTAACAAATAAAATCCAAATACTGATCTTTTCCCAAATTATCTAATAAAACCTTAATTTTCTAAAAGGATAATAATATAAATATCAATAAAAGATAAAAATAAACATAATAAAAAAACATGATAATGACAATTATCAATAACGTATATGGAAATGGCCATTGCGCAAAAGTTTCATTGAACACAAATAGTGATTGTATCTTCAAATTAACCCTTAAACATGTCCTACACTTAATGCTCCTATTTATGTGCATAACTCAAATCATTCCATTTTTTCATTGAAATAATAAAAGTGGCAAAACAAAAAATAGCTTTTTCACCGAACTTCTTTGAAATGAGATTCCTTAATATGCATATTGTTGAACACTTGATTTCTGGGTTGGAGTATGACTCTACCATTTTCATCTACCCGGGATGCAACTACAAAATGTAAACAATATTGTCTAATTAAAAAGAATATAAATTTATCTGGCATAAATAACTTTTTATCCTTAAAGTTTGATTTTTTATTCATATTTTACAACCATGTATGGACAATCGTGACTTATCTTTAAATATGCAGCCTAAATTAGTGTCCTAGATTTCCATGTTTTTATGATCTTTTACTAAAGACTGACTAGATACTGAGAAATATTTTTAGCAATCATGTCTTGAAAGAAAATATCTTGAGGAAAACTAAATGCAAATCCTAAAATGTGTTATCAGTATTCAACAACAACCACGTGACTAAAGATCAGGATTTAGTTCATAAGGTAAAAGAAAATCAAATAGACATATAGGTAACACATATTCAATTCTTTTTGCTTCCCACAACTCCTTGGCAATGCCAATTCTCCACTTCATAAAAATAAAGAAAATGAAAAACTAAAATAATTAACAAATACAAACAAACGTTGTTGTAACAAGGTTGTTCTCCTTGCTTCCTAATATTTGAAACTTGAGTTATGAACTTCAGTGCGAGATCCTTCTTCTCCACACTATGTTTGGATAATCACATTAATTTTGTTCAAGCATACAAACCATTAAACTATAAAGAATTTAATGCTTTTTTAGTATCAATGACATTAAAGTGATTGGAATTCACTATGTGGACAAGTTATCCAGTCGTGAGTTACTAGACCATCCAGTTCTAAAAATAAGGTCATATATCATGGGAGATTTGTCACTTAGAAAGATAAGTTCATGAAATATGAGGTCATATTATTCCTAAACCAATTAGAAGGAAAACTAAAGATATTGAATTTAATATGCATGCAAATCATGTTGATAACTTTGTCGTGAACTTGAATGAACAACATTGTTCTTTCTAGGTACTTATAAGGATTCCATATAGGCATGTATAATGAATGCCATTCACTAGGTTGGTGATAGCTTGAGCAATATGCCTTTTGATATTATAGTAGGACATAATATAATGTTTGTTACTTTCAAGAAGTGCTAACCATTAATGGTTAAACAATATGACCAAAGCCAATAAATTATAAGTGAGTACTTCCCCATAATATAAATGTGAATCTAACAGCCCTAGAAAACTACGATGATGAAATCCTTTTGAAGAGTATAACGACACAAGTCTAACAATCCCATGCCAGTACAAAGATGTGGGGAACAAGGATACAATGTTATGAAATGTCTTATCCCTCCTCTAATTGTTGATATTAAAGAAGGTGCAAAAGATAACGAAGAAAATAATAACCAACCCTAACAACACAAATAAATTAACTTATCAATCAAAATGAAAACTAAGGTTCATTCACAACTAGATCAAAATATGGAAATTGATAGGAGACTTTATTAGCACTCCATTTTTTAGTATTTTTCCCTTCTAACAATTTAGTTTTAGTTTAAATAAATATTGTTTTGTCCTTAATTAATTAATGTTTCATGTTTGTCTAGAAAAATAGAGTTTTTGGAAAAATATGATAAAAATGTTTATTTTAGTAGTCTTTTATTTCATTTAGTTTGTTTTGTTTTAAACTACCTTTTTTAATAAAAATTTGTTTGTGAAGGAGTCCATCTTTATTGGCTGATTCGCATTTTAAACCCCATGATCTAACTTCTCCTAATCAACTCAATTGTTGGGTCAAAACAAAAAGTTTCATTAAATGCCACAACTCAATTGAAGCACGAGGTCTGAACCAACTGATTTACCTTCGAAGGGACCGTAAGCATTGTTAGACCGTGGGCAATGCTAGACCTGTTTCGGAGAAGAGGGCAAGTTGGTGCGTGATAGAGGCACGAGGCTGCAAGACCACAAAGAAAAGATTGAAGAGTGGTTCGATGGTGTGTGTTTAAGAGGATCCCAACTAGGTCAAAGACACGTTGTGGGGCTCTGGGGTTCAATCTGCTTTGTGCGAAAGGAGAAGGTTAGGTCAAGGTTTTGCTACTTGGTTTTTCCTTAGTATAAAAGGGTAGGAATTAGGTTTTCTCGGGGAGATCCCTGGTTGCATGAGTAGAAACATGTCCAGAGGCTAGGGTTCTCAAGTTCTTTGAGTGTTCCTAGTGTGTGAGAGAGAGAGAGAGAGTGAATTGTAAATGAGTTTCCCCTTCTCCAATGAGCACAAAGCGACCTTCAGAGATTAGGGTTTTCTCTAGTGTGTTAGTTAGATTCACTTAGTCAATAACGAGCACAAAGTGGTCGGGATTGTGCTAAGTAAATTTCCTTTCACCATTTTAAATTCGGTACACTCTTGTTCTCATGGATTCCTCTAATTTTGGCAATGAAATACCATTGTTCCGTTTCAGTCCTAATTTATAGTTTTTGATTTTTGTTTGTTTATGTTTTGTTGCATTTTAAGTTTTCTTTTCAGCTTTCCCATTTCAGAATCATTAATTTCGTTATCGCTTTCCTAATGTTATTTCTATTATTTCTATAGTTGTTCTATTTAAGCATATTTTATGATTATCATTCTATTTTGTTGATTTAAATTTTTGCACCAAGTTCATTTCTCTTGTTTCAAATTTTACTTTTCTACATTAACTAGTTTTTTTTATTCAAGCTTTCTAGTAGTGTTTTACTTGAATCTTTTCCTTCCATGCATTTTGTCAGTTTCTTTGCATTCTGGAGCATATCAAGTCTATTTGGCATTTTTTTAGTGCATTTGTATCTGCATGCGTAGTCATCTCCATGCATGTTTAATTTTTGCACCTGCATTTGAGTGATTTAATATGAGTATTTCTTTTGCTATTATATATTTATTTGCCATTGTTATGTTCTAGTTTAATGTTGTCATAAGACCTTCCTGCATTCTTTCATTTGGCTCAACATTGCATATACGTATGAACCTTTTTTACTTGTTTTGTTGTTGTGATTAAATCCTATGTCTGTCCATGGAAGTGCATGGTATTTGTGAGCCATTCTTGAATTCATAAATCTAAACCAAATTGGCTAAATAACCATAAGTGTTGCAGGCTGGACAATGTTGATTTGCATTATGTATATGCACATAGGCCTTGATAATGCTATCCTCTTAAGAGGTGGGGACTGAGATATTAGGGTCTATTCTTTTCTTGTGCAACTAGAATGCATTCATTCTTACATAACATCCTTGACATGTTAGAATTGTACATGTCCCTTTGATTGTAGAAAACAAAATCTAATTTGTTTTTGCATCTACATTGTTGCATAATCACATGGGTTCTTAGTATTGTGTTAATCATGATTCCACTCCTCCACATCAATTTTCAGTTCTGTCTCAAACCTGCATTCAAAAATTTCATGCACTATGTTGTCATTACCACATTTAAAAGTGATTTCCAATTTTGAATGCAATGTGACTAGATTTCACTCATTCACGCACCTAATCTTGCCATTGCATCATGTTCCATCTACATGGATTTGAAATAGCACTTACCACTCATCTTCTAGGTTCATCTTTCATTCCATTTTAGATTCAATTCATCATTCTCATTTAATTCAATTTAGCATTGCATTCATGCATGCATAACATAATTTAGTTTCATTCATACATTTAGTTGCTTCAATTAAAGATAATTTTGCATTTCCTTTTGTTTTTAATTTAGTTTCCCTTGTTTTAGTTTTATTTTCTTTCTTTTTAGCAAGATTTATGCAAGCTAGAATCGATATACACCATTTTCTTGGATTTGATACCCAAGGTTTCCCTATACTTCATAAGAGGGATTTTGGTTTTGTTTAACTCTAAAAACGACTATAAAAGGTGAGTTAACAAACTTTGTCACATAGGTCTTACTAGACAAAAAAATGAGCTTCCTCCTTACTAATAAAGTACATAGATTAACCCAAGCCAGTCCAAGAAACACAATAACATATTGAGTATGTTGATCGAGTTAAAAAGAAAGAATTGGGGTATTTTGGAAGAATTGACCGAAGCTAGAAGTTGGAAATCAATAACTGCAATGGGAAAGAGAGTATTATATGAAAGAAACCATGTGAGCAAAAATAATAACATGGATACATTAGACGACTCAAACTACAACAGACAATAGAGTTTAAAGAGATAAAGGACTAAACCACTTAGCATTAGACGATCTAAAAATAGAGGAATATATAATACAATGCATTGGGTGATGTACAAGAATAAAGGATTAGAAGGCTTCAACATTAGTTGATAAGAGAAACAAAATGAAAACATTACTTGATATAAAGATGAGAATTAGACTACTAAAACAGAAAAGTATCAAATGGTTAAGATAAACAAAGCATTAGATGACGTGCAACAGTAAAGCCTCACACAAGCATAAGTAAACAATACCATTATACGAGTTAAAACAAGAAAATGTTATGCGAGTAAAAGAACAAGACATTCAACAAAATATGATCCAAACACATAAACAAGGGAAAAACATAAAACTTTGATTTACACAACAAAAGAAAATATTATTGGCATAAACTCGAATGACAATACAGATGATTATAGGAACTATTGAAGTAGTAACTAAAGCAATGATAACAAGTTAAAGGAAATGAAGAAGAGAATAAAGATTTCTTAACCACAACAAGCATTAATATATGAATTCCCCAACAAAATACAAGCATATGTAACATTTGTAATGAACTAAACACAAAAGTAAGTGGCTTGGGATTCATGAATGAGTTGGACTATAAAACATAAAACAAGTTTTGAAGATTAACAACTACTAAATAAGTATGTGGAAAACATAACTTAATCAATGAGAACATAAGCAAATTGGAATATAAAAGTGAATAGAAAGAGTAAAGAAACCTTAATGATACAGAGGAACTTAAATAAACTGAAATTATGAGTATTGTTGCTTTATCCATGAAGAAAGATACATAGAATACCATCAAGAACAACTCATAATCATTGAAGAATCATTGAGAGGAAAAACTAAAAACTAGGGAAAGAGAAAAAATTCTTGTACCTTACTTTCTTCCGTGTTTGGGTACATTATTACTCAATACAATGCAAATTCCTAATTGAATATTGAAAAGGTTCTAAAATTCTCTGCCAAAAAGTTGCTTTTGCTCTTATGTGACTTGTTCTTTACTGATTTTTTGATTCTCTTGTCTGCTGACATGGCAATATGGGATTTGTTGCCTTAGCTCAACCCCTTTGCCTCTTCTAGATCATTTCAAAGTAGAAAGGAGTGTTCTAATAAAAAAGTTGCTACTTGGACTAAAATTTATGAAGATATTCTTGGCTAGAACACGTCCAACTTCTTGCAAACTATTGTGAGCTTCCCACTTGCATTGCACTTAGCTCAGAACTCCAAAAATTTTGATCTTGTATTCAAATTAAAGTTCTTTTAGTGTAAGATGCAATACAACAAGTTTCATCTCAATTGGACATTTGTGAAAAAACTTATGAGTACAACAATCAGCAATGGTTAAAACATTCTTAGTTGTAAAACTCTTATTGCAACAACTTCTGAAATTGCTACAAATGATAAAAGTGAACTAAGAACGAGGAATACAAGAAATGATAATTCAAAAGAGATGCAATAGATTATAAGATAGAAGTATAAAAATTGAGTCATCTAAGACAGAAGATCTTTTACATACAAAGAAAATAATATATTTGAGCTTTCTTTACCAATCATTCAACCATCTAGTTTACTATACATGTATCACAATGCTAAAACACTTGAAATGATGTGTCTCACGTGACTATTTTATTTAAACGACTCAAAGACATTTTCAATGAAGAGTCCTAACCATAATCTTAAGTTTAAGACATTAGATTATGCAACATAGATGTCATTAAATTTAAGATCATTAATCTTAAAACTATTTTTTTAACCATTAGTCTAATAAAAAAATTTATATTAAAATAGAAGTTACAACATTATAAAATCTTTGTATATTAAAATAAAAATTAACAAAAAATATCTTAAAGGTGATATGGTGTGACATCCCAATTAGAATAATAAAATCTCACACAATTATAATATTAAAGAGCAATCAGATAAATAGTATAGGAAGATCCACCAGTACAATCATCCATAAACATACTTAGGAAAGATAATCAAGGCACACCAAGATGCCATACCAAATATAACTAAAGACTTTTACAGTTTGCAAAAGATTGCTCATAGAGCAAGGAACTACAAAGGCAATAGGGCCTTAGAACTGCTCATAAGAGCCATAGCTAACAAATCCAAACTAAATCGTCACCACCTTCAGATCTACCTTCAAGATTTCCCCTATCTGCTCTCAACAATAAGGTGATCATCGCAAAAGAGAAAGAAAAGCAAGGAATAAACACAAATGAAAGGGTAAGCTAGAATAAAATATTTTAACATGTTATCGAGCAAGCAAATGATAAAACGGGTTATAATCAAACAAAGCAGTAGGCACCCAAATCATGTGAAAGCAAACAATTACAAGACGCTTTGACTCAATATCCGGATAATACGCTTGATATAGAATTCTAAAGGAAGTATGCACCTGTGCTAGTTTCTAAACTCTGTAGAGTCTAGACGCAAGGGGTTATCACCCAACCACACACAAGGTTAATCCTCTAATGTCTTGGGCCCAATATGTCCCAAGACTAGGACCTCCTGCCACTCTCACCACATAAATTATTTTACTCTATGTGAGAGTGAATAATTAGAGTTCAGGATACCTTCCTTTATCTAGACATCTCCTATATCAAGGTATACACTAACCACCATCACCAAGAGTTTCCCTTGAAACTCTTTTACCAACAAAATCCACATGCCATATCAAGCATTCCATTCTCATGCAAACCACCACCAACCATACAGTCATGTTTTCCATTTCATACACAACATAACAAGATCCCATTCAATCTCATGCTTTGTAAATGCATACCAATGTCCAACCCAACCAAGTCATGGCTCCTTACATAACAACACATTATGAAAATGATTTGGGATTTTAGAAATAAAACTGCAGCTTGTATAAAGATAATTGAATCAAGAAGCAAATGCAACAAGAACCAGCTTAATTGAATAACTATAGAGTAAGTTATGCACCAAACAAGCAATGAAGGTTAATGCTGTCAACAACCAAACTACAAGGACCTTGCGATAAAAATTGCTCTCACTACAAAGCTCCGATTCAAGATCCGATCGGTCAAAGTGAAGAACTAGGTGTTAAGGTTCAGGTCGATCCAACGGTTAACGAAGTAGGAACCCTCATTTTACGAAAAGTGTACAGTGTAGGAAAATGGGTAGCGCCACACCATATGCTTCTTGGTTGTGAGATTTTGACTTGTTCTACTGCACAATTTGGTATCTTGCACTTTTATCTTCTCAAAATCATTTCAAAGTGGTTTACAGATGATACCAAATTGAACAATTGCAACAATCAATATCTCTTATTCCAATTGTAATCTAAACTACATAAAATTCTCTAACCTATAGATACCTAAACATGAAATTCATCCCAATTCAATGCAATCATCAATCAAACATACTCAACACATTCCATAACCAAAATAAGTACGCTCTAATTCAAAGAAAAAGAATAAGTTCTAGCTTCCCTTACCTGAGAAAAAGAGGGCTAAAGGAAACGAGAGCCCTAACAGCAGCTCACACAACACCATGATAGATTAAGAAGTTGTAATGTATCTGAGGTACACGAAAAAAACTATTAGAGCAACCCCAAGCTGGACCAACACTACTAAGCAGAAAAGGAAGGGAACAAATACAAAGCTCAAGCGTTTTACTTATTTGGAGAGGACTTTAGACTAACTCTAAGAAACACTCTAGTTATGTCCTAGCATAACTGCTGCTCAAGAGTTGGAAGAGGGAGGGGACTGTTCTCTATAATATGAGACAAAATGAAGAGTGAGGAACTGTAAGGGAGTCTTGGAAGTTTAAAGTGGCTGATCTTAGGTCCTCAAAAAGACCAAGCCTAATTCATCCTTAAAACAGAGTGTAAAATAGAAAAAAAAAAGGGTCTCACACATAATAAAATAAAATCTACATAAAATATAATCGCCATAGAAGTTAATATTAGATATAACTCACTGCATTGGAAAAAATAAGTATAAATCATAGTATAAAACAACTTAAATATTACAGATTTTAAATGAATGAATACGGGAGAGGTTTACAAAATTTTAAGAGTAAAAACATTTTTAAACATTAATTGTCGTTATTTTTTTAAAGCTTTTTTTTACTCGAATCTTGATATAGAAAATTAGAAGAAAAAAAACGCAATTACATCAAAATCATTTTAAAAGTAAAATAACGTTCAGTAAGATTTGTTTGTATTTGTTGTTCTAATATTGAGCGTGGACTGTGCACTTAATCAACTCACAAAATTTACAATGGGAAAATCTCACATAATTAATCTCCACGTGCATTCCACGTGGCTCCCACAATATCTTCCCCTGTGTGAAATTTGAGTTCTCAACCGCCAATTCTTTCAAGTTCACTCCCTCCACAGACCCCATGGAACTCAATCATCGAAACCACCACCCATGCCCATGGCCACGCTCCTTATTCCCAACCCCTTCAACACCAAACTCCCTGGCCCGCGCTACTCTCACCGGAGGTTCACCTGCTCCTCCGTCACGACCCAATCCCGATCCGCCAAGGAGCACCTTCTCGCCCTCATAGCCGACCAGGACCGCGGCCTCCGGACGCAGAGCGATCCCGTGAAGCGAGCAGCAATTGTCGAAGCCATCGACGCGATGGCCGTCGTAGGCGCTGGCTCCGTCACCACCGGCGATTCTCTGTCGGCGACGTGGCGGCTGCTGTGGACGACAGAGAAGGAGCAACTCTTCATCATCGAGAAGGCTCCCTTGTTTGGAACCCGAGCCGGCGACGTGTTACAGGTCATAGATGTTCGGAATGGGACGCTCAACAACGTCATCACATTTCCCCCTGATGGCGTTTTCTTTGTTCGATCCAGTATCGAGGTTGCGTCGCCGCAGAGAGTGAATTTCAGGTGAATAATTGGGCTTAATAATGATAACAACAATAATGAATAATGATTTTTTTTGTTCATCTGAAATTAATTGAGTTGATTTTTGAGTTTGATTTTGGTGTCATACACACCCTTGCATGTGGATAACGGTATAGTATGCTTATTATTATTGACTCTTGGAAAAACGAGTGTACTCTGTCACTTTGTCTCCTGCAATTATCAATCTTGAGTAGGGGAATTTTTGTCAGCAAGAAGTCAAGCAGTGTTGGTATATTTTCTACCACTTTCTTCTACTATTGAAAAACGACAGTTTCATGACCAGTCTAAAGTTGAGAAAATCTTCTCATCATTCTCTTCCCTAAGGATATCTGACCAATTAACCTCGGCTGGTTCGAAAGAGAGAGGGGAGGGAAAGAAATACATACTTTGTTTGATCCTAACTTCATAAGTGAGGGGAAAACAAATATACAGTTCTATCCGTATAATCAGTAATGGAGAAGATGACATACAAAATAAATCTTGCAATATTTTGTCTGCATACAAGAAATCACCCCCTTTCCTTTTCCTTTAAATCCCTCCAAACATTAGCGGGGAGATTTTGGTACCTAATTTCCCCTTCTCTCCTCTCCTAATTTCTAAATGAAAGAGTTCTAATTAAAATATCCCCTCCCCTTCTCCCTTCATTTACCCTCTAGCAAAACTAAACCCAAAAGGCCTACTGGCCTATTTTGATTGATTTTTTTTTTTTTGCCCATTGTCATTAATTTGTCTAGCATTACTCAAGTTTTATATTGTTAACACTTAATATGAAATTTATTTGCCTCTGAGATGGTTTTTGACATTGTATTGTAGTACCATCTTCGTTTACCTATTGAATTGATTCTCTGCTACGAAGTTCCTAAATTTTGGATCGCTTTTTGTTTGTTATACTCTTGTTGTAAATAGCAAATTATTATGATAAAAATATCTTCAATATCTCCATATTGCTATGTAGAATTCTCTTATTCATTTCAGTATATTTTTATTTTCCTATTTTAAATTGATTATTATAAATAGAAATGATGAGATGCAGTAGTTGCCACATTAACCGCTGCGACTGCCACTGTTGGCCATCGTTGTTGAGGTCATTCGTTGGCTAGGAAGGAGTTCGCCATGCCAGTGATCACGATATTTGTAGTTGCATTGGTAACAGAGTTTCCACACATGATAACACGCCACCACTAGGATCGACGGGAGTAGCCCACACACCTTATTCTGGCAAATCTTACTTGTTGCCACCATTATAGACATGGTCATTAGGACCTTTTGAGCTCATTCCAAGGGGTGGTGCTGTAAAATACAAGAATTGCTATGAAAAGCAACATTACATGAAAGAGCTTGTGAGATTTTCTACAAAAATCAAATTAGTAGACAATTTAGGGATATGAAAGACACTTTTTAAGGATATGGATGGGCTTATTTCAACCTCTCCTTGTCTTGCTGTTGTTATAAGACTTGCATCTGTTATGAAAATTTTCTTGTTGCTAGGACAAAATGTATGGAGAAGTATTTGGGTTGAAGGTCATATGGTTAGTGGCTCAAGAGTCTACTATCCAATAGTGAGAAGAAGGTGTATCTGAAGCATTAAGACCAAAAGAAAATGGAAACTTATCGAAATTTGTTAGAGAACACGTACCTGTGGCCTGAACATTCTTTAATTCTCCAGCAATTTGAGATCTGTCCCCAATTTCCATTCTAGAATTCATGATCTCATCCATATAGGTGGATTATGCAGAAATAAAGGTTGCAATATGATCAGAGTGGTGCAACAATAAAGGTTGTGTTTTAGGGTTAATATATACCGTTAGAAACTCCCAAAGATCTAGAGCTTCGATAAATTTAGAAATAATAATATATTTATTTATTCTGTTTTTCAATAATGAGGTCATTGGTCCTAAGTAATAAAGAATAAAGTTACATCAAGGATAAGTAAAAAACTTCCTAAAATACCTAATGAGCAGCACGGTCTTGACACAAGCCAACCTTTTATCCCTTATTCATCATATCAATGTAATATTTTTTCATTTAAAGTCTCTTATATTCATTTTCATGTCAAAATTGTTGATAGTATTTTTAGGTGTTTGAAAGCACATAACTGAAAGTTTAATGAGTTTAGATTTCTTACACAAGAAATATTCTAATACATTTGATGGCTGACATTGGTTGTTTAGATTTACAAGTGCAGTATTACGTGGAAAGAACTGGGAAATACCATTGCCACCATTTGGACAGGGTTGGTAAGTACTTTTTAGTTCAATTATATAAGAATATGTTTGATAAGCATTCTCATATGTATCTTTACGTGATAACAAATGATTTCAAAGTTCATTCTTCCACATTTTCCTATCTTCAAATTTAATGATTTTGCTTATTAGCATAGAAGAATGATTGTTAGCTTGCCTGGTTATAGGATGGCTAACTTTCAATGTTTACACTTAAATGTTTGTAGCTTAGGGGTAGCAAAAGCTTTTGTATTAAATTTGAGCTGAAAGTGAAATATACATTATAATTTTAATATTTTAATATTAATATATATTTTATTAATTCTTCATATATTTTGTTTATTAATGTATCTGTTGTGGATAATATAGAAACTAGCCGTATATTGTATTTCTTTTTATGATCCAATGGTCCAACTTGAGAGAGTGTTGGAATGTAATTAGTCATTAGCTCTTACAAATTTGTTAATTATTAGTTGTTACGTCGTATTCTAGGATATTAAATCATTAATTCCTGATTATTAGGTGAAAACTTATTATTTTTTATTATGTAAGTTAATATAAATATATATCATGTTTTATACTTTTTACCCATAACGATCAGACAAATTTCTCTTTTTATAGTCTCCATGAAACATGATTTTAAAGGAAACTTGAAGTCTGGCACAAAAATTTGGGTGTCAAAGTGAATCAATCGACTTATACGGGTTGGTTTACCATGGATTGAGCTAAAAAAAAGTCAGCTCAACTCGACTCACTTTTTGGTGAGATAGATATTTTGTAACCTACCCTGATCCACCATGAGTTGGTGGGTTAGATGGACTAACTCATTTAAGATGATTTTTTTTCCAATTTATTTTATGTTGCAACCATGGTAGTCAAAATCGTGATCCAAAACGTAAGATCTTACGAGTCTATGATCTTTTTCTCCCTCCCCAATCTAGCTTCACTTAAAACTTGAGATGTTCACGGATCGTATTGGACTGTCATTGTAACCTGCAGTGCCTCCCAACAGCAAAAGAGAAGTTGATAGAGTCGCAATGGTGGTTCTCTCGCAGCCTCGCGTTGCATTCCCTTCCAACAGTGAGAGAATAAGCGGATAGACGTTGCGGTGGTGCTGCCTCTATCAACGGCGACTCACACGACGACTACTCTCGCGGTGACATCAACGTACCTAGCAATGCTAGTGGCCTCTTTACACATCTCTTTGCGAGGGGAGATGGAATTGGGACATGCTTTAAAACCCTAATTCTTTAACCTAGTTTTTTAAACATATTAAAACCCAATTTTAAAGTCCAATTAGTGACTCTGAAAGGTAAAAAGAAGTCATTGTAAAAGTTACGACTAAGGTAAAAGTAACTCTTTTAAAATAAGATTGACTCTCTATCTTCTACAAGAGAGAAAAGGCGAGGTTGAAATTAAAATATTAAAAACGGTAGTGTGAAAGATTAAAAAAATAAAAACTCCCATGCTTAATATTAAAAAAATAAAAAATAGTAATTCTTTCTATGATATTAAAACTATTCCCTCTCTTCTATAAATGGGAAACCTATCACTGCACAACTACTTCTACTACATAGTGAGAACTACCACTCCATCTCTTTTCCCTTCATAGGATCTTACTATCCGTGTTACGATCTTTCGATTTACGATTTATATTTTCCTTTTCGATCCGGGTAGGATCTCGATATTGACTAACATGGTTGCAACACAATCAAAGTGGATTGACAAGACTCATTTTTTTATAACATTACAATCAAAGTGTTCACCTATTTCACCAAACATTATTATAAAGATAATAGTTGAAATTTAAAGTATCAATCTACATAATTTGACAAACAAATAAATTAAACATCAAAACTATTAAAAAATATAGTGTTTAAAAAATTCAAATCATCAACTTACATAATTAGAAGTAGTAAATAATTATAATAAAAAAAATTATGAAAAAATAGTATAAAAATAATGAAGGGGGTTACGGGTCAACCCATCTTCAACTCGACTTGAACTCATTCAATTTGAGTTAAGTGAGTCGGGTTCATTTTGACCCACATTTAAGAAAGTTGAACATATTCCAACCCAATTTGACTCAAACCCATGATGAGCTAGGTTTGCTCACGAATTTGTATCTATTTTGACATCTTTACACAAAGGGTACCACAAGACAAGGGATTTGGAAATGGCTTAATCTAATGAAAAAGAACATTATCAGTAAAAAGACATCATGACGTGTGATTGGTAACCATATTGTTGGAGATCCTACATCGACTAGAGATAAAGTCAAATTATAATATATAAGTGGATGCAAGCAAGGTAGTCAAAATCGAGATCTTACTCAAGATTGGAAAGGAAAATATAAATCGTAGATCAGAAGATCGTAACACGGATTGTAAGATCCTACAAATTTTATTATCACTCAAAACTCATAACTAAACTTAATAATATATAAAATAAAAGAGTACATCATTAGGTGCAAGTGCCAATTTACTCTTACTACTTTTTTGAATTTTTACCCGTGGCGCTTATTGTTTTTTTAATCTTTCACAGTGGCGCCTTTTCTCTCTTGTGGACAAGAGGAAGTCACTTTCTATTAAAAAATTACTTTTTACCTTTTGGGTCATTGACAGCCTTCAGTCACATCTTTTTAGTTTTTGGTTGCAGTTTTAATTGGAGTCATTTTGGACTTTAAAATGTTTTAAAAAATAGGCTAAAGTATTAGGGTTTAAAACCCAATTCCAACCCACTAAAATGAAACACCTAAAAAAACCCTATAGTTGTCTTCTACACACAAACACTTACGAGAGGCAAGCATCCAGGCTATGAGCTGTGAGAAGTGCCACAACAAGTGACATCTCTGTGATGAGCTCCGCTGCAACGCTTCGTGAAACTTGCCATTTCCTCATGAGTTGTAATTTTCAATGGTGATCCTTTACGATCCGTAAAAATTGGAACATTCAAGTGACGCGAAATCGGGGAAGGAGAAGAAGATCATAAGCTCATACGATCTTACGTGTTGAAATGTCATTTTGACTACCATGGATGCAAGTCTCACTTTACAAGCCAATTTTGTAAGGTTGAGTTAGGCATAAAGTTTACTATTAAGATGGTATTAGAGTAATCTGAAACCTATCCTAATAAGATTTGTTGTTTGGTAAGCATATTGTGTCACCTGCTATCGAACTATCCATTATTGTCTAGTCTTACACTTGAGATGTATATGCCTCAGTGTGAGGGGTTTGTGTAATAGATCTTCCATCGATTAGAGATAAGACCAAATTACAATATATAATGATTGAGAATGGAGGCTAGAATGTTCTCAAAGGGTGATTGTAGCTAGAGTGTACGTATATAAGTTACATAATTCAGAATACACTACTTTGTACATTGGTGTTGGGTAGTCTATGGGAAAAAAAGAATGGGGAGACTTTTACTAATGGACCAAGAGCTAAGTGTCTACATGACATCACCTTCATTTTAAAACCGTTGGGCAATAACTTTTGGGTCATTCTTACTTATATGACAAATAAGTAGAACACAACATGGGAGAGTTGAATTGTGTTTTCAATTTTGTTTTCAATTTTTTGCAAACATTGTCTGATGATATACAATCAAGTGATAGTTTTATACTTGATTGATGATCTTTCAAACGTTTCTAAAACCTATGTTTGAAAACTTCTTAGGTTAGTGTAGACATAATAACATGCAATTTTAACTAGATAAGGAGGAAATTACTGGGTGCAATTTATATTGGTTTGTTTGCAAATGCAAATTAAGTTCCATTCTCAATCAACAAATTGAGTTCTACTCTTCAAACTAATGATGCAAGATACAACACATGTATTGTTTCGGCTACTAGACACTCTTGGTTGACCTGTTTGAGTATTGTTTCAAAACTTAGCCACTCTTGACTAACTTGTGAAGTATTGTTTAAATACCTAGCCACTTTTGGGTAAAAGCCTGAGTACTATTTTGGAATGTAGTCGCTCTAGCCCACTAAGTAGTGTTTAACAAACAGTAACTCCTATCTAAGACAAGGTTCGTTTAAGATGTGATCTGAAAGATCACAGATTGCTCACAAGAGAAGGGCAATGTCTAAGTGTACGATGTTTAAACCCTCTATTAGTTTGTTAACGAACACAATAGGGTTTACTTACAAAGCTTTTAGGGCACAAAAACATTTTAGCAACATTTTAACACTTTTGCAAATTGAACTCGTTGCTCTTCTTCTTGAAGGATAACTTTATATAGGTATGGAAGAAAAGAGTGGGTAAAAAACTAAACTGTATTCACAGTGTGAGAATTTAAGTCACTATTGAAACACCAACACAGTGCCCTAACCTTACAATGAATTGATTAATAGGGGTTATTCAAAGTCCGTACGTATTGGTAGACTATATTAAATTTTAAATTTATATAAGTTCTAATACATAAATTAATGTACGGCTACTAACTTTTGTCTCATTTTTATGTGGTTTTGTACTATTTCACCTTCATTAAGAAAGTGTTACACATAATAGCATTGTAACATATACAAATAATTTAACCCTTATAATATTTTTTGCTTCAAAAAAGAATAATTATTTTATCTTTGTTTCTCCTTTTTACTTTTCAGGCCAAACTTTACGTCTTCTCTCACAATTTTTACTCATCTCTTTTCTCTTGCTTTAAAGTTTTAAAGTATACTGGTTCATCAGTAATTGCATAACAAATTTAGGTGAACTGATTCAGGAATAAAGAGCAAATTAGTAAACACGATCCAATTCGAGGTTCTTTAACATGAATTGTGTTTCTAAGTTCTTGATACAATTTACCAGGCTAACGATAAGTGAATGGTATTTCATAGACACTATACTGAATAACCTTTGAATCCAACTCTTGAAAGTTGTCTGGTAATAAATAAGAACCAAATACTTTAAATTCTACCGAACCTCCTATACTACTTGATATGTGACTTAATATGTGATTATACCCAAGTTCCTATGAGTGTAATCTGTAAAAGATAAAAGAACAGTTCTATTAGAGTCTGTTGTTTAGGAGTCTTGAGAAGTTTTATTGCAGTAATGTGCTTGTGTCCTGTTTTTGCAGGTTTGATACTGTGTACCTCGATGATGACCTTCGAGTTGTAAAGGATATCCGGGGAGACTATTTAGTTGTTGACCGAGCTTCCTATAACTGGAAGGAATGAATGGAATCTTCATTTCCTTGTTAACTCTTTTTCATCAATGAAAACTTTCGAAGCAACTGCCCTTACTGTTTTAGTGCAGTTCTTTGCTTTGTTAAGGTCTTTTATCTCTTTTAGTTATGCTAATTTATATGCTTAGTTAAATATTGATTTTGAGATCATCAAGGAGACTTCAGTTACTTCCAGTAACGAGGGAAACATTTTATTTTATGTTCTTCTGAATCTCCAGCTAAATAATATTAAAGGGGCATGCTTGTATCATCCTATAAATACTAATATTCTTAACGTCTTTAAGTTGGATATATGTCCAGTAGAATTGAGGATTTTACCTCTTGCACCTCCAAAAAATTTTCTTCACCCTTTCAATTTCTAAATAATCATTTTACCCTCCATAAAAGATACTTCTGCATTATATATTCCGGATTTGAAAATTTTGAAAACAAGATTTTTGGAATAAATTTTTAGAATGCATGAAATACATTCCGAAATAAATTTTTCAGAATGGAATTTTCGGAAGAAACATTTGGAATGCATATTATGTATTTTGGAATGAGTTATTTACAATTCTCTTGCATGAATTGTGATCTAGAAAGAACTTTCCGCACACATTAAATACATTTCGAAAATAGCTTTCCAATGATTTTTTTTTTCTGCTTTTTCTCTCTTGTTCTTTATAGTATTCTCCCTCTCTTCTTCCTCTACAGCATTAATGCGACGACAACGGTGACATGACAATGATTGTGTGATATGGTAGGGTGATGAAAGGTGTTTTAAGTTCTTTTCTAATATAATGTGGGTGCAGGTAGTATTTGTGGAGGTTTAGTAAGCAATAGTTTAGAATTGAATGCAAGGTAATGCAAATGTTTCTCTCTATATTTGGGTATGGGAGAAGTTTAATTCTCCATGCATCAGCTTTTAGATTTGATAATATACTTGGAAATGAAATATTTTATTACACAACGCGGAATGTATTTATAAATGCTTCATCCAAGTATAATTTTTTATTTAAATAATAAATACAAGTGATAATATTAATAAATAATCTCAAATTACTTTTTATTTTATTTTTCTTTAATCAAATAGTTTCTACTTTTATTTTTTTCTTTTTAACCGAATAATTTATACTTTTATTTCATTCACTCACATTTTGTCCCTTTCATTTTTCTTTAAACATACCGTACTTAAGAAAAGCACATTTGTTGAGAGATGTTTGCTGAAAGTTTTGTTTTTTTATATATATTTGGAATACGTAATTTAATGTACTTTGAGTGTATAACCATCTATTACACTATAGACCCAACAAATAACAAATCTTGTTATGATAAGTTTTGGATGACTTTGATACCATTTTAAGAAGTGAATATTAAGTCTAAGTCAATCCTACAAAATTAGATTGTAAGATCATGCTTTCATCCACATTGTAGATTTATCTTATCTCTAGTCGGTGAACAATACCATTTTATGAAGTGACCTTTAAGCTTAATTCAACCTTACAAAAATGGCTTGTAAGGTAAGGTTTGCACCTGCTTATATATTGTAAATTTGTCTTATCTATAGTTGATGGGTGATACCATTTAAAAGTTGACTTTAAGCTTAACTCAACCCTATAAACTGGCTTGTAATGTGAGGTTTGCACCTACTTATATATTGTAAATTTGTCTTACCTCTGATCAATGGGAGATCTCCATCATATCCCCTCACGCCAAGGTATATACATCTCTAGTGCCGGATTTGACATTAATGGGTGATTCGATAGTGAGTGACACAATAGGTCCAAAAAATAACAAATCTTTCTAGGATAGGTTTCGTGTGACTTTAATACCATCTTAAGAACTAGACTTTAAATCTAACTCAACCCTAAAAATTTGGCTTGTAAGGTGAGGTTTGCACTTACTTCTTTACTATAAATTTACCTTATCTCTAGTCAATGGGTGATGTCATTTTAAGAAACTAGACTTTAAGCCTAACTCAACTTTTTAAAACTGACTTGTAAAATGAGGTTTGCTCTTACTTATATACTATAAATTCGTCTTATCTCTAGTCGATGTGGGATCTATAAGACATCCCCTAACACCAAGGCATATACATCTCGAGTGGGAGAATAAACATTAATGAGTGGTACAATAGCAGCTCGATAGGAATTGGCATGATAGGTCTAATAAACAACAAATCTTGCTATAATAGGCTTGAAAATGGCTTTAATACCATCTTAGGAAAAAGACTTTAAGCCTAACTCAATCTTACCAAACCAAAAATTAGCTTGTAAGGTGATGTGAAGTGCATAATAACCCAAATGGAGGAGGACTAAGGCGCCACATTGATGCAATTTCTTTTATTTAAATAAGGGCCCAATGCTTTGTAAAATTGGCTAACCAAATTGTTTCTTTGATTAACCAATTAATGGAGTTTAATTTTGCTTTATTTTCAAGTTGTAATAAAAGCTCATTTGCCAACTTAAGAATCAACCTTTGGGAAGACCAAGAGGATGAATAGTTGAATGCTTTTGGGGTGACTTTTGGGCTGCCAAATTTGTAGTTACAATCAGCCACTAAGTAATGGGATCATAAATAGCTTAAGTGGGATATAATTGCAATTTATGGGACTTTTTTAATTCCAGTGGTTAAAGCTTCTATATAAGCTAAACCATTTTATCAATGAAGACAAGTTGAGTTTTTTTTTTCCAGAAAATATTATAGCTTTCTTTTCTATCTTAGTGAGAGTGATTCTCCTAAGTTCTTGAATGATTCAAGAATCACTGAGTTTTATCAAAGGTCCTTCATACCTTTGTGTGTTTAAACTCTTAGGCTTATCTTCCATCCTTGGAAATGTGACGTCTATCAATTTCCACTCCATCTTCTTATCTATTTCTATTTTCTCATTTTAAAAAATTTCTCATATTTCTTGCTTATTAGCATTCCAACCTTGATAGATCAGTAAAACGAATCCACCCTTCTAGATTCACATCATAAGGTGAAGTTTGCATCCACTTATATTTTACAAATTCGTCTTATCTCTAGTCGATGTGGAATCTCCAACAATATTAATAATAATTTTATCTTCCTTTTTTGGTGTATAATGCAAGCATCAGATAACGACAAACCAAATCAACCATCAGAGCAGCACTGGTCGGAGCGGAAACACAACGCTCTCCACTAAGCAAGCATAGATCGTGACACCAAAAAGAGCGAGCATCACCATACAACACTAATTGATCAACTTTCTATCACGTGAATTCCACCACAAAATGCAACAGGCTCCACCGTTCGACCTTGCTAGAGACCATATGAACATGCAAGCAACCCAAATCACCTCATGCATCGCTAGACAATACGACATATAAGCCTAAAGCACGAGTACTCACTAGAACAAGTCCAAATTGTGAAACTAGATCTGCTTTGCACATCCAAATAGTTTCAACGACATCTCCAACAATGAATGACAAACTCTCGTAAACGGTGGTGAGACTAGACATCACTTCCACACCGTTGCACATCCATATTGCCATCAACAAACACACGGTGATCGACAACTGCAAGTTCAATAATGAGGCACTTGTGCAGTACATGTGGTTTTGGTGATCTTGTTTGTACATGTCATCATAAGCCATTTATGACTTTTAAGACATCACTTCCACCAACATCAGCATCTAGTGTTGTAGAAACTCTTGGTGCTTTTGTTCTTTCTCTCTTTGTTGGTGCATTGATTTGGGTGTATTCTAAGAAGGTAAAGTGAATGAAGAAATTTGATTATCCCATTGAGTCAGAGGTTTGTCCTAATCATAACCCATTTCTAAAAAAAAGTAGTGGCTAAGTTGATCATCCCATTGAGTTAAAGGCCTTTAATTGGGTGTATTCTAAGAAAAGAAATGGCTAAGTAGATAGCAACCTGATGTTACAATACCTATGTTCAAAAAAGAACGTTCTAGAAAGTACACCTACTATGGAGAAAATTTGACGACACTCGAGACTTTAAGTAGAAAGAAAGTTTGCACCCAATCGGGACGAACCATATCGCATTACAAACTCCTTCTAAAACAGAGCTTACAAGCTACAAAGATCTTAATGGAAAGCTAATCAACGATGTCAGCTAAAGACAAACCTAAAGGGAAACAAAGTGTAAGGACAAACATCCAAACAAGTTAAAGCCTACCTCGACAACATAAAACCTACCAAAGTCAATAGCACAAGTTAAAGCCTGCCCCGACAGCCATGAGCCTACCTAAGTAGGTAGCACAAGTTAAAGCTTGCTCAGACAATTTATGAACCTACCTAAGTTGGTAGCACAATTGAAAGTCTTCTCGATAGCACATGAGCCTACCTAAGTCGATAACACAAGTTAAAGCCTACTCCGATAGCACATGAACCTACCTAAGACAATAGCATAAGTTAAAGCCTGCTTCAGCAACACACAAGCCTACCTAAGTTGGTAGCACAAGTTAAAGACAAGTCTACATAAGTTGGTAGCACAAGTTAAAGTCTGCTTCGACAGTACACGAGCCTACCTAAGCCGGTAGCACAAGTTAAAGTCTTCCTCCACCTACCAATCAAACTTTCAAGCTTAGGGGAATTGTGTACATACCCAACCCTACAAATATACCTAAGAGCATGGCCAAACAAAGCTCATTTAGCCTTATTGGCCTAAAGTGGCTAAACAATATTAACAAAAATATTTGTTGGTCTCATTATCGTATATTAATAGTATATATGATCAAATCTCGATAGTTTTGTTATATGATATATTGATATCATAAATGTTCTTTTATGCCATATATCAACAAAATATATGATTAATGTGATTAAATAATATATTGTTGTTACTATCATGTTGTTATGTCGTAAATATTATAAGTTTTTATTATCTTTTATTTTATAAAGATTTTAGTACAAAGACACCTCAAAGGGCTATTATACTTTCCTTGACCTCAACTTCTAATTGATGTGTAACTATTGAGTGTATTCAAACTTTCAAATGTATTTTGAATTGACTTCTTGATTGCATAATGTAAGTTTAAGTTTTGGATTATACATTATGAAATTTTAAATATATTTTGGATTTACAATCCTAAAATCAAATTTGTATTATGCATTATGCGATCCAAAAGCTAATTTGTAACTTCTAGATCACACAATCTATAAGTAAAAGTTGTTCAATTTTTTTAAAGTTTTATTTTAACTTTTTTAAGTCCATATTTACGCAATGTAATTGTACCATAGTAATAAGTATTATATTACATTATGATCACTATTATCATAACTTCGGTTGTTATTCCGAAAGATAGAAATGGAATCCAAATTTTAAAACAACGTATCGTATGAAGTTGCTAAAATTTCTGACATGATGGTTTGCAAAGAAATTATGGAGTGTACAGAAAGAAATAATCTTGTTTAAAATTTGAACCCATCTCGATGGACCCATAAAAGCAAAACTACTTGAGTGGATCCATTTAGTGGTAATTATAGAGTCTTTTCTTTTCCACACCTTCAGTTTTTCTAATTAGTAAGAATGGAAGGGATGTAACAGTTCAGAAAACTGAGTTAGACTCGCAAATCTCAATTTTAACATTTTTTATAAGCTAAAATTTTCATAGATTATAAAAAATAAATGTTCAATTGTGTGGGACCTAACTTATGAAATCCGTATTAGTTCAAAATGATGATATACTACAAGTATTGGTAGAACTAAACCTTTTGGGTAGATTAAAACTCCGTTGAGAATTTATTACGCTGCAATGTATTAAAAATATTTTTAATATACTTTAAAATACCAAAATCAATAAAATTGTTATTTTATATAATATATATATATATATATATATATATATATATATATATATATATATATATATATATTTTGTAATCATATGTAATGCCACTTAGAGTGGAACAATACACAAGAGTGGACATATACGTTTAAGTAAATGCTAAATTGACATAATGGTAGATACACATGCTCACATTCTGTGAAAATATCTATGTAATTGAGAATCTGTGTTTAATTGCGATTGTGTATAAAAAGCTTGTTTGGTCAACTATAATTAAATTATAACAAACAAAATTAGCCTTTAACTTAATGGATGGAAAGAAATTTTTACTATTGTATAATTATGGGGGGTGAATGATTAATGGAAATACACAACTCAAAATTAATTAAAAATTAGGTAATTTATGTAAAATCAAATTTTAAGGCAAAAAGTTAACAGTATTTTGCAAATTGAAGATATAAATTCTAAATTCTAAAAGTTCGAAATAATTCAAAATAAATAAATACTCAAATCGGTTCCGAAAGATTAATGCTGGGAGGTTTTAATTTTTACTAAAATTATCATTTAAATGGTTATTTGAAAAATTTATACTTACATATAACTCATTCTATATCAAATACAAAGCAGAGTTTATTCCAATGCATCAAATATCAACTACACATAAAAGAGTTTAGAGAAAATCAAATTGTTGTCTCAATATCTCATTTACTTGCAAATCTTAATAATAGATTATTAGTCGTCATACTCCTTTTATAAATAACAATTTGACTATTTATTCAACTTTTGAAAGAACATGTTAAAATTAGAATGGTAAACAGAAACATTTTATAGTCAACATCATATGAAGTTGCATATTCTCCCTTACGCAATTTATCAAAGACACTTTTTTTTTTATGTTTTAGTTTTTGATCTTTATATTATGATACATTTTTTTTTTTGTATGTTAGCATAAATGCCATATGGGGTTTGTTTTTGCTTTATTTTTAATGTTTGATTTGATGTGAGTGGTTGATTATGGACAAATTTGTGATAGTTGACTAATTGGATTTGGGGTGAATGTGACGTTTGGAGTCCCAGTGAGTCCCACACTGGGAAGATGAAGAGGACATAGTAGTGCATCAGCAACTGGGAAAAAGTGGTGCAAAAGATGAGAACACAAAATAGATTTTGGATTGTGTTGTGATTGTGCACTTATGCTTTCTTTGAATGAGTTAAGGATTAGAAAAATAAAAGAATCAATAGTGAAATTGTTGGAATCGAGAAAAAGTGAAGAAAGATAATTGAAAACTTTTTTGATTGACTATTGTAATAGAGAAAATAAATAAATTAACTAGATAATATATTAAGTTATTAAAACATTTTTAGTTAAAATTGAATGAGAATTAGTATGAGTGAAAAAAAAAAGTAAAAATATTTTTTTTCCCAATTTTCTTTAAGTTTTGTCAAATAAGTCCTAATTTTGGTTTTGTGTTCAAATAGGTCTCATTTTTTGTCAATTTTGCTCAATTAAGTCCTTTTTTGTTAACACCGTTTAAATCATTAATGACCATGAAGAGTGACTGTCACGTGTCACTTCATGATTTTTTTGATTTTTTTATTTTAAATTTTTAAATATACACGTGTCAACCCAATAGTGTGCCACGTATCAAAGTAAATTTTCTATATTCAATTTGATCCTATATTTGTTAGTTTTGTTCAAGTTAGTCCCAATTTTGTTTAAATTTGACCAATTTTATTCCTATCGAAGATGTGACCAAATTTAATTTTTATATCAAAGTTATAATGATGTGAATTTTAATATATTATATAAAAATATTTAATAAAAATTGTGAATTTTAATATAAAAATTAAATTTGGTTTCAATTTGGAGAGGGACCAAATTGATTCATTTTAACAAAAATTAGGACTAAATTGAACAAAAATAACAAATATAGGGACCAAATTGAATATAGAACATTGACTTTGACACGTGGCACGCTACTGGGTTGACACGTGGACATTTAAAAAAAATTAAAAAAATAAAAAAAATTTAAAAATTCAAAAGAAAAATTCAAAAAATTCAAAAAAATCACGAAGTGACACGTGGCAGTCACTATTCATGACCGTTAATGATTTAAACGGTGTTAGAAAAAAATGACCCAATTGAATAAAATTTATGAAAATTGGAACCTATTTGAACACAAATCCAAAATTAAGATTTATTTGACAAAACTTGACCAAAATTGGGACCAACAAGATATTTTAACAAAAAAAAATTTTTAGTTATGAAATAGAAAATAAAAAAAATTATTTAAAAATTAAACTTTTATTCATTTACATAATTAAATGTAAATAATGTATACATTTTTCGCATACTAATTTTAAAAAATTAAAATATAATAAAGTTAATTTACAAATTAAATGATTGCATTTAAAATTTTTCATAAAATAAGTTATTAAATATTAAAATAATTTATATGTTTCTTATTTAATATTGATAAAATATTCATGATTTGCAAAATGATAGCATGAGGTTATATATAAAAAAATATTTTATTTTTCAAGATTTAATGTCTCGGTTTTTAAACTTTTTATGTCTTTTTTTTTTCGCTTTTGGTGTTTTCATCTTAACTACTCGTGAAGAAAGAAGAGTGTGAATTATACTCATTTGGTTATGTTTATTCGAGAGAACATGGAATGAAATAAATGTGGGAATATGTGATTAGTTTCTTTGTCAAACACAGGATGAAATAAGAAGAAAGTTGACACGCTTATATTACTTATCTCTTTCTTGGATTATCCTAAATTTGTTATATAATAAATTCAAGCTTTAATTAATAAATTAATTTCATTATTTAAGTTTAAGGATTAAAATTTACTTTAGTTTATTTCTATTAAGGGGTGTTATGTAATTCGAAAGTATTGCATATCAAAATTTAGATTATTTTTTCCCTCTTTACCACCATTCATCCATCTCCACCTTCCACCACTTTCCTTCACTTTCCACAACCTTCCTCTCAAATTTGAATCTTACAAAGAAACCTTAACTCAAACTTGTTTTCCATCTTCGCACAATTCAAAACCCTAATATTCCAAAAATATTCTCACTTTGAGCATGAAACCAAGATTGTGGTGCTTGTTTTAACGCGTATATAGCTTTGTTAAGTTTAAAAACAATATCAAAGTTGGAAGTAGTGAAACTTGGTGGTTGAATCATGTATATAGTCTCTTCAAGATTATCATGGAGAAAAGCATTATTTACATCTGCTAAATGAATCAACCATTTATAGGTGAGAGCGATGGTAAGAATGATGTGAATAATAGCATGCTTGAGGACAAAGATGAATGGTTCAGTTTAATAAAGCCTAAGGTTTGATGAAACCCTTTTGTAGTAAGATGAGTCTTGTGCGTTTGAAGTGTCACATCTACATTGAACTTGTTTTAGAAAACACATTTGCAACCTATAATAAGAACTGCTAGTGAAACCAGAAGCCCTAAGGAAGAATCAAAACTACTAGTGGAAGAACTAAAACCATGAGAGAAAGAAATAGAACCACCTTCAGAAGAATTAGAACCAGCAAAGTGAAATGGGCAATGAGCAAGAGGAATTTGAGGCCTAGCAAGTCACTTTGTTTGAAGGTTGAGGAATTTAGATCAGGTGAAAGAAAGCCCAAGGAGTGAAAAGAAGACCATCATACGTAAGCTCACTCAAGCCATTTTTTAGATTTGTCATTTCTGCTTTGTGGGATGTTTGGACCCAATTATAGTTTGTGGTTTCTTGGGTTTTATTGTTGTCTTGTTGTCTGCACAAGAAGGTGAGAGAGAGGGTTGAGTGATCTTAGTTGATAAGAAAAGAAAAGAAGCATAATGTAAGACCCGTAAAAATTAATTAATTAAATAATTAATTAATTAATAAATGCGGGTAGTGGGAGTCTTTAATACATTAATTATTGATTTATATGACATGGAAATGTACTAGCTCAAGTGGTTGAGAGTACTTGATTATGTGAAAAAACTTGGGTTCAAGTCCTATGTATGCCAATTGTGGAAACCAGTTCAGGGGAACCACCTGCCGAATATAGTGCCAGATAGTATGGTTGACCAACGTTGGCCAATCCTTGCCCCAAGTTGACCAGTTTTGACTCGTTGACTATCCATTGAGAAGCGAACATGTGGCAGTGCGGAGCTCCATGTTGGCTGTTGTAGGTCTCGCGATCTCTGATGGAGCAGTAGTGGTAGTTTTTCGGTGCGACGTTAAACAATAAGGTGCATATGGTGGTGTCAACGTGATGCGTCAGAGAAGACGGTGGCACGCAGTGGAGGTTCGTTTTGGGCTGCGGCAGAAGACTACGACGGTGGCGCGACATAATGGGGGTTGTTTCGGTGAGTTGTAAGCGTGAAGGAGGAAGTCGACAACAGTGCGATGATGGCTAGCCTTAGGCGCAGCGGCTGCGGCATGGTGAGGGTGAGAGAGGAGAAGAAATTAGGGTTAGGGTTTCTGATGTGTGAAGGAGAGAAGGCGATGAGGTGTCATGTTTTGGTTGGGTATTTTTAGAGAGTGGAGGATTGATGACGTGGCAAGTTTTAAGTGGTTATTTTAGTGAGTGGAGGATTGAGGATGTGACAAACTTTAATTGGTTATTTAAATGAGTGAAGGATTGTCACGTGGCGTAATCTGGTTGAGTGGAGAGTAAGTGATATTAAGGTGCAAATTAGTAAAAAGAAGGGGTGTAGAACAGAGTTAGAAGACCCTATTTTAAGAGGGGTGTGGAAAATAAAAACTGGAGGTGCATTTAGCTCCAGAAATATTCCTTTTCAGAAATAGATAGCCCAATTGCAGAAGGGGGTGTAAAAATGAAAACTGAGGGTGCATTTAGTACCTGAACTATTCCTCTCCAAAATTTTGATTTTTGGGACTTATTTTGTGACTTAAATTATTCCCAATTCACACTCTTAAGGACCTAAATTAAATTCCAGTTGCATTATTAAACTCACGAATATCCAATAATATATTATGCAACTAAAATCAATTTTTAAGCGCAAAAATGATATTAAATCCCAAAAATTTAAACACTTAATGAGAGCAAAGGTTCAAACTCATCATACCCTCCAGGTAGTCTGGAAGTGGGAGGTGTTGGCGCCTCGTGAGCAGTGCTAGGCGATATTGCTGCAGTAGAATTATATTTTGCTCGTTTGTTTTACGTGGTCTACAAGGCTTCTAGGATAACTTAAAGGTCGGCTTGTTGATGTTCCTTGAGTTGTGGCTCAGAACATATCCTTTGAGTTGTGGCTCGGGATAGGGGTTAAGCATGTGGCGTTCCTTGAGTTGTAGCTCGAAATGGCATCCCTCGAGTTGTGGCTCAGGATGGCGGATGAACACGAAGAACTTTTGAGTTGTGGCTCGGGTTGGCGAGTGTTGTCGGTGTGAGTGTGCTGGTTGTGGCCTGCACGGATGGGTCCAGATAGATTGCCCTCCTCAGTAATTAGCTGACGAGTTTGGTAGTCTTGGGACGTTACGAGCTATGTTTGTATTGGGAACTCGACCTGGCGTTACAGTGTGTGACCTGGCGTTACAGTGTGTGATCTGGCGTTTCCTGCACGTGCTCTATCAGTTGTGGCCAATATGTGTGGCAACAAGACACCTTAAGATACTTACTATAAAGAACAAAGGAGGAATTACAAAATTTTTATAAAATACAGGAGAAACCATTAGAATGCAGGGAGAAGCCCCGCGTGCAAATGTTAGACCCAATTGTTAGGACCATCACGTGTGCCTTTCTATTGTATGATATGATGAGACTTTTTCGATTTTTTTCCCCAAATGGTGCAATTTTAATCGGTATTTCCCAAACTGGTGAACTTTTTTTTAAACTCTCCACAGAGGTAAGTCGTGTCAAAATGGCACGACTTTGTCATGAAAAAGTCGTCCAAATATGAGACGACTTTGATTAAGATCGAACCAAAGTCTCACCATAATGGGACGACTTCATTAACAAGGAAAGTCTTGCCATAATGGCACGACTTTAGTATTGGGCTATAAAAGAAGTCTTGCCATGATGGCACGACTTCAGTATTAGGCTATAATAGAAGTCTTGCCATGATGGCACAACTTCAGTGTGTTTGGTATAAAGAAAGTCTTGCCATAATGGCACGACTTCAGTGTTAGGCTATATTAAAAAAGTCTTGTCACAATTAGGGATGTAAAAAATACTCGTGCCCGCAGATATCTGCGGATAAAATCCGTGGTGAATAGTTAGTACCCGCGGGTATTTATTACCCACGAGTAGCGGGTAACAGGTATTTTAATACCCGCTTATAAACGGGTCGGGTACGGGTATTATACTATCCGTACCCACTTTGTTTTTTTCTGTTTTTTCTATTTTTCTTGGGCCTAAGGGTTGGTCCAAAGGGAAACAGACCCTAAGTCTGCCCTAACCCTTCCATTCCTCTCACTTTGCAGAAAACACAGCTGTCAACTCTTCCTTTCACAACGAGAAGCTCTATTAGGGTTTGATTCCTCGTTCCTGTAAAGTTCGCTCAAAGCTCCTTCCTGCTCAATGTAAGTTATCCTTCGTCTCGTACCATCCCTCCCTTGCCATATTTTCATGTTTGCCCAACTAGGGTTCTGTAGGGAGCTCCTCTTATGTTTTGTTCCGCTATTTTTCCAGTTCCCTAAATTGTTCTGGAGTTGTTGTGCTCACTCTTGTGGTGTCGAGGTCCTATGCTAAACCCTTTCTAGGTAAGGGAAGCTAGGACTCATTGTTTTATTCGATTTTCTGGAGTTTTGGTTCTGTTCATTGTTTTGAAATGCTTGGTTACTATTATAATGGAGTGGGAAACTATTTAAACCTTGTTTGATTCGAATACCTGACTATGCCTATGCAAACAGTGGAGAGTTCTGGTCTTCTCGCCCAAGCGAGCCTGTCTCGACTAGGCGAGATTAGCAGGAACTCGCCCAGTTTTCTACTTCGAGCACTCGCCCAAGCGAGGGGCTGTGTTTTTGAGCGACGAACTGTCTCGCTCAGGTGAGACAGGCTCGCCTAAGCGAGAGCTCGCGAAACCTTCCAGGGGTACTGTCGCAGTCTCGCCTAAGCGAAAGTCTGCAGCTTGAGCGAGAGCACTCCTATCGCTTGAGCGAGGGCTCCTAGCTTGAGTGAGACCCAGCTTGGGTTCTTGCTGTGCTTCGTTTCATGAATGCTATTGGTTGTTTGATTGGCTGATTCATTGATTTATTATATAAAGGGAGTGGATATGCATGTACTTTGTATGTTATGGGTGGGAACTAATGAATTGGTAATGAGCTTGGCATGAGATATGATTGATGGTTGGTTATTTATACTAAATGACATGTTAATGGTATGCATAGGAACTTCATGATTGGTTGATAATGTGAGTAAGGTTTGTGTAGGACGTAATCCCATGACCCTTGTAACGGGGGCTCGTGATGGTTCCTCATCATATGGACATAATTCTGTGGGCCCTTCTAGGGGGAGTCCACGGTGGTGCCTCAGCTATTGGACTTAATTCCATGAACCTCGAGGTGAGGGTTCATGGTGGTGCCTCAAGATCAGGACGTAATTCCACGAGGGTAACATGGTGGTGCCTCAAGACAAGGATGTAATTCCACGAAGGCCACGTGTGGTGCCTCATGTAAGGGTGTAATTCCGCGAAGGCCTCATGGTGATGCCTCACTGCTAGGATATAATTCCATTGTCTTGTGGTGGTGCCTCATTATGTGTATCTGGATAGTCTAGTCTTGAAGTTTTGAATGGTTTGGTATATCATATGGAGTTTCTCGTTATTTATGCTTGTCTATGTAAATTGAATGTTGAGTGCTATGATGTAAGAATTTTGTGCACTAGCTTATCCTTTTGCTTGTTTATATTGTTGTGTGTGGTTTTCCTCCTTTGCAATGATCATCAATTTTATTATGTGAGCATATGTGAGAACCTCTGACAGTGGTAACGATAATAGAGATGCCACAGTTGAAAGGATCTTGGACAAGTATCGGACTCACTTTAAGGGCCCACAACTTTTGGAGTTTGAGTAGTTTAAGTTTCTCTCGCTCCTTGACGAGACTCTGTACCTTGTTTTAGACCTTGTGGAATCTCTTCCTTTTGTTATGAATATGTTTGAGGTACTGTCTACGTCATATCCAAATTTTCCATACTTTCTGAATATTTATATATGTGTCACATTTTATTAAATTAATTTTATCTATTTAATTGGGACGTTACGATTCTTGCTTAAAAATATCAAAATAACTGATGAGTATTTATTTCTCGGCGTTTAGATGACACATGACAATTATTTACGGTTTTGATTTTTAAATTTTAATTTTGTCTTTTCTCTGTTCTACACTTTTTACTTGCTAGGGTCCGGTGGCTTTTAATGTAATAAATATTTGGATTCCAGCAATTGAAATTGAAAAGCAACTTTGTTATGTCTTTTGTGTTGACGAAAGTTTGGGGTTGATTTTACTTTTTATCTAAAAAATTATCAAACCTATTAGCACAGTATTTAACAAAACCTTTACAGGATCGAAATCCAAACATATTCATAGTTACGTTGAAAAACTCCTTTCAAACAAATATGATTAAATATCCATTCTTGTACCTTCAGCAGTACGTGAATAATGGAATAAACAAAATTGCGAATGGATAAACCAAAACAAAGTGGATTGAATATCAAACATGTATCTTTAACCACATCATGACATTTCTTCTTTATTAGAACCTTTAGCACGGTTAGACTTTAGCATTTGATAATAGATTTTTTTTATCGATTAATTATTAGTTTTTATCGGTAGAAATTTCTACCATGTTCGGGTACTTATAATAAGTCTCGTATTACTCAAAAAATCAAACACAATTTAAATATTTTTACATTTTTTTACTTTTTAAACACTTTATAAAAATAAAATCGTGATAAAATTACACAGTTTCAAAACGCATAATTCCTATAAAAACAGTAATTATTCTAACAATGACTACCGAAAGAACTTTGAAACAATGGGAGCAATTTCTAAATCTCATCAATCTAATTTTATTTCTTTAAATTATTTACAGAATTGATCGACGCAAAATCTGGTATATAGATATTTCTACAATACATAAATAACCAAAATGAGTGCAATAGGGTCAGTTGTCTCGTCAATAGGCAGAGCTTTCTTTATGGTGATTATTGATGTTGGTCCATTGTTGGTTTAAACACTGCACATTCACAGTGATTGAGTGGATTATTGTTCCTTCACCACTATAGTTTATGGAGAAGAAGTTGTGACACAAAACCATATTACAATATTGGTTGTACTTATGAAATCTGGGTCAGATATCGATACGACCCCATCTTCCACTTTCCTTCAACATCTTCCCCAAAATCCTCTGGGCCCCACCCTCTGCCACTGCCTCAGTTTCACATGATGTGGGTCCCACCTTCTTAATCAAACTCATATGCTTCCCAGCTTCGTTAACACACCTTCGTATCAAAATCAAAATTATGTCAACTCTGAAATCAATTTCTGATGCAGAAAAGAAAAATTATGTGTAAAGAGACAATAACTCTTCTTTTTGCATACCTTGTTTTTATGTTTATATTCAGAGGTTGAATCATTACCATAT
Organism: Vigna unguiculata; assembly: GCF_037176805.1. Taxonomy (NCBI): domain Eukaryota; kingdom Viridiplantae; phylum Streptophyta; class Magnoliopsida; order Fabales; family Fabaceae; genus Vigna; species Vigna unguiculata. The sequence goes on from NC_140796.1 coordinate 22,445,678, forward strand.
TTGATTAAACATTTCAACTTCTAATCACTTCTTTAGCTTCACAATTTATTTTGATCTTCTTAAAATTGGTATTGTATACTATGATGTTATGACTCAGTTAATATGGCCTAAAATTCAATAAACTTTTCTTTTTTTAAAATAAAATAATTGTATGGTGACTATTTGAGAAACAAATATGTTTACTCTATATTTATTAAAATTTTCAATAAGTTCAATTAATGTTTTATTTCATAGAGAACGATGAAAATAAATAAAAAGAAAGAAAGAAAAGTAATAAATGAGTAGAAAAAGAAATTATTTCATTGAAAATGTAAAAGACATGAAAAAACAAAGATGGCTTTGTTTGTGTATTTATTAACATTAATATCATTTATTAATTATTACTTATTATTTTGAAAAAAATAAAAAATAATACATTATGATAAATTACGTATGACTCGTAATTAATTATCGTAATAAAAGAATATTACAACACCCCATACGAGCCACATGCCAAGATCACATTACACTTATCATTCACAACCCAGAAACCATTTCACTCATGCATATTTATTCACCTCATGCTCTTAATATAATAATCCAATCAATCATGTGTCAAACATCCAAGACAAGGAAGAAATCAAAACAAGAACGCATTCTCGTCCAACTCTCGCTCAGGCTGAAGGTGCTCGTTTAGGCGAGAGGTTTCTCTCACTCAGGCGAGCTCACTTCGCTTAGGCGAGAGCTCGAGGAGTGGGAACAGTGGCTTCCTGCGAGATCTCACTTGTGCGAGCCCTCCTCGCCGAGCGAGACTGCATCTCGCTCAAAACAGGGACTTGTCGCTTAAGTGACCTCTCGAGCAGGAAACCTGGGTGAACCTATGTTAGTCTCGCATAGGCGAGACATGCTCGTTTGGGCGAGATTATCAGTCCTCGCCATTGTTCGTACCTACATTAGCCATACTTGCATACCTAAAACACAGAACAAAGCATTTTATTTAACCACAACATCATACACTTCATACATGCTTGAGGCAAATCAAAAACAGGCAACAGACTAGAAAATATGAGGAACCCTAGCTTCCCTTACTTGGAAATAACTAGACAAATGACTCGCATACGCAAATAGTGAGCACCACAACTCCGGGAATGACTTAGTGAGTTGGAAACATAGCAGAATGGAACAGAACGAGGTCATTGAGATGAGTCTCAGAGTAAACACGAAAATAAGACCAGAGTGGATCTAGTATGAGCTAAGGAACAACTTACGTGGAGTCGAAAGAGCTTGAGGAAACTTGACGGAGGCTAAAGATCAAACCCTAGTAGAGCTTCTGTTGAGAACAAGGGGGTTTGAGAACTGATGTTTTCTGAAAGTGAGATGAGAGTGAGGGTGTTAGGCTGGTTTAGGATCTTTGGCTCCTTATGGGTAAGCCCTAGGCCCAACTGATTTGGGGCAGCCCTTTAAAATAAGGAACAGAAAAAGTGAGTCTTACAAATATTCCACTAACCAGTATTTTAAGAAAATTAATTAAAAATAATTAATAAACATTGAATTTTACAAAAAATTATAGTTAAATATGACATTAAATGAATTTTGACTTCAAAAATCATCAATGCTATTTTATTTTATTTAGAAGATAAAAATACCTATAAGTATTATATAATTATAATTGATAATTTATTTGAAACACAAAAAAAAAAGTTAATTGTAACACTTTTGTATTATTTCTCTTTCATTTTAAAGTCATAAAAAATTAAACATAAAAAAGTTAAATTAAAAAAAATAAGCAACAAACGAAAATGAAAAAAAGTAAACAACTTTGTATACTCACTATTAAGTAATTAAGTGTTAAATATCTGAATATTTTAGAAAAAAAAAACAATTCAAACCTTCACTTTTCAAGTTTTCACTAAGAAAGATATTTAAGCATAAAAAAATATTTTTATTGTTTTTTTAGAAATATTACATATTCTAAAATGTTTGTTTTGTGTTTATAAAACAATTACAGGCATAAAAAGTAAAAGGGTATTTTTGTGTTTACAATGTTATATGAATTTATATTATTTTAATTTGTGAAATTAATTATTCTCGATTTCAACATAAATATAGTGGAATAAAAAATTATTAACCATACCTTAAACAGTATTCACAGGGACTGGTTAACTTTCCTCATTTATATTATTTTAATTAGTGAAATTAATTATTTCATGTTTCAATATAAATATAATAGAATCAAGGATAATTAATTATAACTTAAATAATGTCCTAACTAACATTTCTCTAACAAAAATACTTATTTTCTTCCTTTACTTTTTACCATGTAATATTATGTGTATTAATGTATTGCATTTTTGTACAATTCTTCTCATATCTATGCAAAAAAGTTCTCTCCCTCTCCCATATTTTCTTCTTCTTTCCTTCTATTACACACCACTCATTAAAGTTATGGCTCATATTGATCTTTCCCACATAGTCATCATCCCCTTCTCTCCATCATCCATTTTAAGCTTCCCTTACAATTGATACCTTAAAATGTTGTGAAGGTCAAAATTTGTGGTTATATTTATGATGAAAGTTTATAAAATAGAAGATTCATCCCATATTTTACATGAATAGAGAAATCTGTTATAGAATACGAACGGATAGAAAAATTCGCTGGTTATTACATATGGTTATGAATTTGTTAAAAAATCTCGTTGGTAAATACTCGTTGATATTAACGATGAATTTAGACTATCAGTAATATTTCATCAATAATAACTATTATAATTCATTAATAGTTTAAGTTTACCGATAAATTAATTGTCATGATAATAATATGTCAGTAATTAGAAGAATTATTGTGGTGCATTTTTTCAATTCAAAGTAAATAAAAAGTAATTGTAAATATTTAAGATTTAGTAACAAATTTAATTTATATATATATATATATATATATATATATATATATATAATTTTAGTATAGAATGATTTGATAGATAAACTTTGATCCATATTTTAATAAAATAATATCACTTTTTATTTCTTTTATGTTATACTTTTCATTTTAAAAGTGGAAGAACCCATTAGTCTACCAGATGATTCAACCTGGGTTATTTGAACATGCCAAAATTAATATTAGAATAAAGATAAAAAAATACATTCATATTATAACCTAAAAGAATAATAGTTTTTTAAGGAATATTATAATATGTAGAAACAAGTATGAATTTTTGTTAATATTAAGATTTATGAAAAAGAAAAAAGTGTAGAAAGAAGGGTCCCAGGAAGAATTTGAAATGGTGGAAGTTGTACGGCATCCAATACCCTTTATAAGGTGGAGGGAGATTTGGTAGGCTGCTGCTGGGGTTGTGGGCACAGTGTGAAGGAAAGTTGTGTAGGAGGGGATGAGGCCAGAATGGAAAGGTACCCTTCTGTAGGAACTTTCATGGGCCATGCAACCCTTTCAATCATTTATCCACCTTTCATTTCATGGCCCCATTTTTAAAGGGCTATGCAATTTTTCAAGGTAACAGAAAGTGATGTCCTTGCTTTCCACCTTCATCAGACAAACGGTGGGGCTCTCTCTGCTTTCGCTCTTTGCTTTCACCATGTCGCCTACTTTGGATCAGGACAAGGTTGTTGCTGCTACTTTAGGAGATAACTTCTATCTAACTTTCAATGCTTCCCATTCATTTTTTTCTTTTTAATTTTTTATAATCTTTTCCCATTTATAGAATCTTATTAAATTCTTTTGACCGGTAAAACTTCCATGCATTAATGAATCACTGTTTCAACACTCTGTTTACACACACTGTCTCAGATAAATACAACTCTATGTCTGTAGTTTAGGTTTCCAGAAACTATAACCCTACTTAAACATATGATTTTGAGGTTTGTGAACCAAATTAACGATTTTAACAAATCATAATATTTTTGTTTTCAGTGAAAAACTTTATTGTGAGGTGTACCGATAGTACTCTGATAGTACAATGGAAATTATATGCAGTGTGGAGAGAAAGAAACAAAAGGTGAATAAGACCATCACTATATATTGTGTAGTCACTGAGGCCAAAATATCACCCTGCAAGAGCGTTTGAATCACATAGCAAAATTTGAAACACGTGCTTCAAAGATTATAAACCAACGCAATCTGCGTAAGTAACCTTCGACCACAACTTTAGGCGATAAGATTGGAGTGTTAAATTTGGTTCTAAAAGGGAGTTTGTTCAATTGGTCTATTGTAATGATTTAGGAACTTTTTAGGGGGTAAAAGTTTTCCATCTGCGCAACTTCACCTACTATAAGGTTTAAGAAAGATCAACTTATGATTGGCTTAAAAATGTTTTTCTAATGCTTCAATCTTTTCTTTTTTAGTTAAAAAAATGTAATTTTAACTTGATTTTGAGTAAAGGAAAATTTAATTCAATTTTACCTAAGGTAGTTTTAATGGAAACTGATTAGAGTAATTAATACAATTCCAAATAGAATTGATGTAAACGTTTAGGAATTATAATTAATTAAATTAGGAAATTAGGATTTGAAAACATAATAAAGAAAATTTGGATAAAGAAAAATGTCACAAATCAAAGTTTTGATAAATCTAAGAACGATCGTCACAAGAATTGGAAATTTTTTGATAAAATCATGAGATAAAAGTAAAAACGCTAATAGAGATAACCTTAGAGTTATTTTGGTAGATTTTGTCTTATTTGTAAGAAAATAAAAGAAAATTACAATGTTTATATGTTTCAAAAAGGTAATTTTTTTTAGTGGTTAAGTTTATACATTTTAAATGGTTTTGGATACAAATTTTAATTACAAAAATAATATTAATATTTTTATTTTGGTACTTCGGCTGTGGACCTTTTTAAAAGTCTTTTCTCAAGTTAACCTTGTTAGTATTTTTGGGTCACATACATATAATTTAAATTTGTTAAAGTTATTATCAATTTAATATTATATGATTAATGACATAATTGTATGAAAAGTTGTTATATAGATACCATAAAATAATATTCTAATTTTATGAGATGCCAAATTGTAACGTCCCTTGGATAACCTCAAATTAATAAAATGTTGCGTACATAAATATTCAGATAGTACAAAGTTTGGGATATGAAGGTATACATTATACCAAACATATCCATACCAAACCATTTAAGACTCCAAGACTTGACTATCCGGATACGTATAATGAGGCACCACCACGGGACCAGTGGAATTATGTCCTAACAGTGAGGCACCACCACGAGGCCTTCGTGGAATTACGTCCTTACATGGGACACCACCACGAGGCCTTCGTGGAATTACGTCCTGGCCTTGAGCCACCACCATGATACCCTCGTGGAATTACGTCCTTACATTGAGGCATCACCATGAACTCTCACCCCGAGGTTCATGGAATTAAGTCCAATAGATGAGGCACAACCATGGACTCCCCCTAAGAGGGTCCATGGGATTACGTCCATATGATGAGGCACCACCATGAGCTTCCACTACAAGGGTCATGGATTACGTCCTACCCAAACCTTATTCATGCCTTACCAACCAATCATGAAGTTCCCATGCATACCGATAACATGTCATTTCGTATAAATAACCAATTATCAAACATATCTCATGCCAAGCTCAATACCAACTCATTAGTTCCAACCCATAACATACGTAGTACATGCATATCCACTCCCTTTATGTTTAAAACCAAGCAAACCAACCAATCAAACAACCAATAACATTCATGTAAGGAAAACACAAGAGCCCGAGCTAGGTCTCGCTCAAGTTGGGAGCCCTTGCTCAGGCGAGAGGAGTGCTCTCGCTCAAGCTGCAGACTCTCGCTTAGGCGAAACTACGACAGTGACCCTGGGGATTTCGAGAGCTTTCGCTTAGACGAGGCTGTCTCGCTTGAGCGAGACAATTTGTCGCTCAAAGACACAACCCGTAGCTTGGGCGAGTGCTCGAGCAGAATCTGGGCGAGTTTATGCTATTCTCGCCTAGGCGAGACGAGCTCGCTTGGGCAAAAATATCAGTTCTCGCCCCTGTTCACGTATACATGGCAGCACACCAAACCAATAAAATGCCCAAACCATTTTCATATGAATCCAAACATCATACAAGTATAAGAATCATGAAACAACAGAAGAATAATAAATAATATGCCAATAACGTGAAAAACCTTAGCTTCCCTTACCTCGGGTGAGGCTAAAAATGCTAGTACAAAAGTCCATTGAGAAGAGGGGAGTACGACGACTCAAACCAGTGCAGTAAAACCGGAGGAGACTTTAGAGTGAAACAGTGGTTGCTCCGATGATGCCCTAGCAAAGCTCTACGTTTTCAGCTACAAGTGAGTAGAGGAACAATTTTTCCTGAAAGTTGGCAGAATGAGGGTGTTAGGGTTGGTTTAGGTGGTTTTGGAACCTCATGGGTCGACCTTAGGCCCAACAGATTGGGGCAGCCCCTTAACTATTTCTACAAAAATTAATAGGCTTTACATTCTCCCCAATAACAAAAATTTTCGATCTCGAAAATGAAAACTTACAAGGAAAACAGGTGCGGGTGTGACTTCCTTGTATCCTCCTCTATTTCCCAAGTAGAATCATCAGTCCTCCGATCCCAAATGACTTTGACTAGACTGACTGGTTTACCCCGTTGTTCCTCCACTCAACTACCCTATAAAGATATGGGTGGTACTTCCATTGTGAGATCTTCTCTGATCTATACATCCTCGGCTTCCAACACATGAGAGGGATCAAAAACATACTTCCTCAGCTGTGACACGTGGAACACCGGATGGAGATTAACCAATTGAGGAGGCAAGACAATCTCATAAGCCACAGGCCCAATCGTCCTCGAGATCTGATATGGTCCAAGGAACTTAGGTGATAACTTTCTTGAGCAGAGAGCCCTTCCAATGTGATCCAAATAATGCTTATAGCATTGGGCCAACACCTAGGCCCATTCCTTTTAATTTCTTTTATTTTCTTTATTTTTAATTAAATAAATGAGTGCATCTAATTGGGCCTTTTTATTGCGCAGCCCATTACCAATCATGATCCACGTCTGATCCATGTGCACCCAATTGGGATCCCATTTTGTAGGCCTTTGAAGTCCACCAGCCCAAGTTAACATAGCTGTTATGAAGCAAGTCCACGTACATCAGCGCACATGAGTGGATTACATCCAACAAGCATCCAACACGTTTCCTCCATATGCCTAAGTGAGCCATTTATGGGCCTTGATGTGATCCCAACAAGGCTTATAGCTTGGGTCAACGCCTAGGCCTAAATCACGCTCAAGGCCCAATACATGGCCCACATTCACCTTCAAGCCCAAGCCCATCAAGAGGCCCAATAACAAGGAGCATGCTCAAAAAGATCCAATTAGGCTTCATTAAAGATGGCCTAAACCCACTTGGGCTTCTCACACTCTTCACATTGGCCAAAGAAGATATGAAGATTTGAAGAGATGTATCAAAGAGCAATAGAATAGCAATAAGATTGGCCCATTGTTTAGGCCTTGCTTTCTAGAATAATAAGTCAAACAATGAGTAGTTCAATTGATAAAATTGGGCTTGACTAAGCCCAATAGGAGATTTGGCCATGAACTATCAAAAGAGCCAAGGTGGACTAAGTGAAAGTCAACACTTCTTCCTACACCTCATGGATCCAAAGCATCCAAGGGTTAGGAATGCTTCCTCCTTTTCCAAGGCATCATCCAATGGCCAAGATCAAGCCTCCTTCTCCAAGCTTAATCTAAGGGCCAAGATCAAGGCCCACTCCATCCAATGGCTCTCCTTTCTCATGTGTTAATGGCTTCATATAAAAGCCAAATTTTCACTCATTTGTAGACACTCTTGAAATTTTAAGCAATAGATGCAACTTGAGTTGAGAGCACTCCTCCCTCTATTGCGTTTAAGAGTCACCACTTTCTAGAGATTTCCTCTCTCTACCTCTAGCCACCTTCCTTAGGCTAGCATAGATTAGGAAATCCTATCACCTCTTTCACCTTCCATTGCTTGCAAGTGCCTTCCAACTTGCCTCCATTCCTTCATCCATTTCCGCTGCCCATGGAGCTCTTCATGCACCTTTGGAGCTCCACCAAGCCTACAACTAGAAATCCTTTCCACGAGTAACAAATGTAGCCCAACAACACATCTAACGCATTCATATCTTCCTTCACGCGTCAGCATTGTTGATTTTTGGCTGCAAACAACACCTAAAGAACATTCTTCACGTCACGCGTGCATCCTTTTCTAAAGCCTTAATATTGGGTCTGCAATCAGCAGCCCAATATCTCTCCGCGTGTGCATCACTTTGCCAAAATGCTTTCACTCATGCAGCGCAGCTAGGGTTCACAACATTGTTAGGGTTTTCTTTACTTCAAACCCGCGTTCCACTTTTCCTCTGATAGGTTTGCAAATCACGCGTCTCACACCTTATGCTAGGGTTCTATAACGTCGTCAATACCCAAACCTTAGCCTAGGGTTCTTCATTCTTCTCTCTCGCCGTTAGGAACTTGTTAGACGACATTCCTTTCTTCCTTTTGTTTTCCGGTTGCCTCTCTAATATAAAGGGCAAGCCATTTCATTGTAACTTCAGCTTTGATGAATGATATTTTTGGTAGAGATCACTCCCTCCGTTCATTAGCTCACCCTAAACCCTAGATTAGGTTTTAGCCTTGTTAGGGTTTACCAAACCAGTGAGATCCGAGCTTAAACACCATAACCAAGCCTTCTGTTGTGTTTTCCCTTGCCTTCCGCGAGTTTCAATCGGTGGAACACTGATTGGAGAGCTTTTCCGGCGAGTATCGCGACGGAGGAGCCTCATCAAGTGGTATCAGAGCCACTCGGTTCTCGAATGTCTTCAAAGCTAAGTATTCGAGCCTTATCTCTATTGTTTTTCTCTTTATATGTTCGATTTCGTCTTGTTCGTGATTATTTTAGTCTGATTCTCCGTTGATTTCATGCTATTGATGTTTTTCCTGCTGAAATTGATTCACGTTTGCTTTACCTAGCTTTTGGTTTTATAATCTTTGTTTTGTCTTAGTTTGTGTAGTTTTTTTATATTTCATTGATTCCATAGAGTTGTCCCTAATTTTTGTGTGCTGATTTGTGTTTTGTTCAATGTTTAAGCATTTGCTTCAGTCCATGTTCTGTTTTCATTCACGTAATTATGTTCCTGTGTCTGTTTTGTATGTTCGAGAGTTGCTTTTAGAATTTTAGCAACTATCTGCAGTGCACACTTACATTGATTCATGTTTATTCGTGCTGCTAATGTCTTCTTGTTGCTTTCCAGTGTTGTTCATGTTTCATAACTCATGCTCGTTGTTCTTGTGTTGTTTCTGCAATGCAATTTCTGGCCAAGGATTGTGCTGATAGTACTGTTGTATTCCCCTGAACTAATCATATATCTGACTTTGTTCAGATTGTTCAAATGGACCTTCAGTATTGCTAAAATCAGTGCATAGGCAGTGATAATCATTCCTTCTTTCAATGTTAGTTGCTTTCAAAGTTGTTATACAAATTAGAATTTCAATAATTGATTCATTGCTTTAGTTGCCTGTATTAAATTCTGACTGTGGAGTATATCAATTTATATCCATGTGCTGAATTCGCATGTTGCAATTCCATTCCATTGTTGTGTCATTATGCTTTGAATTTGAACCATATCCTTATGTTTGTTGTCAAATTCATGTTGATACTTGAAGTTGAATTGAAAACTGCATGAGTATATTTTCTTTGAAAGCTACAACACCCTTTCTTCTTTTCAGTGATTATTCTATGATATGGTGCCTTTATACTTGATTCCAGTTGCTGTTTGAACCATTAACTCTGTGTCAGAGTCAAATTTATGCTCTGGAGTCTTTGTTGATATTTCCTTGTTCATCATTGACATTGTAATCTGTTTTTTTTGTAGTATGTTTGCTATATCACAATTTTTGTTGATCTGTGATTAACCTAGATTTCTTTTCCTATAGTTTCATTTCTGGTCTCTGTTGTAGTGCTTGTTTTTGTCTTATGAATCAGGATTTTTCATTGTGCATAATTGCTCAGATTCATCTTTGGTTGAGTCCTGATTCTGATGGCATTGTAGCATGCTTGTATTTTTAGTTGTGATCCAACATATGTGCACTCGTTCAAATTTTTATAACATGTTGTGCATCATTGAATATTGCATAGTCTGTTTTTGATGCATCATTTCAGGCCTTCAGTATTGAGTGAAGTTGTTTGGCCAAATCTGTTTCCTTTACTCCACATCAGATTGTATCTGTTATGCAACACTATTATGTTGTCCATGTGCATCTATGTTTGCTAAAAGCACTTTATTTCTGCTAAATCATCTATGACAGTTTGTCTTTGGCACAATTTCTGTGAACTTTGATGCATAATTCTGCTAGTTCACTGCACTAGCTGTGCATTTCTTTGTTGATTCTTGTTGCAATCTGTGTCATATTACCTGGATTCTGGTTGACGCAATTCTGCTGCATACTGCTGAGTTATATCTATTGGCTGATGGCTTCCTTTCTTGTATGTTTGTTTCCATTGTTTTTAAGTTGAATCAACTTTGAACTTTGTTATATGCATTTGATCACTGATTTGGCAGTAGCACATTGGCACTGTTGTAAGCTGTGTTTAAAATCTTTGAGAGCTGAAAAGCAAAAGAGAAAGAAATCAGTGGAAAAAGAATGTATGATGAGAAAAAGCATCTAAAAGAGAATGATTCAGTCTTGATTGAATTTGAACACATTATTTGTTTCAGCAAAATACAAGTTGACTTGCACAGTTCACAAATTGAATACTGCTCTCGTGGTCTGCATAAGCCTTCTGCCTACTCTGAGTGGCCTGCATTCTATCTCTTACCATCTTCACCTTCCCAGTAGTTTATTCTAGTACCTCTAGCCCAACCAATACTGCTTCCCCATCCTGATACCAACACTAAGGGGTTCTACACCTCCTGCCATAGAGAGCTTCATATGGTGTCATACCAATGCTCGCATGGAAACTGTTGTTGTACGTAAATTCTATTAAGGGTAGAACTTCATCCCAAGCACAGAAATGATCCAGTATGCATGTTCTCAACAAGTCTTCAAGCGACTAAATCGTCCTCTCAGACTGACCATCAGTCTGGGGATGATATGCTGAACTCATGGTTAGTTTGCTACCCAAAGCACCTTATAGCGTTTGCCAAAATTGTGAAGTGAACCGCGAATCTCTATCTGTGGCTATGCTCGAAGGTACCCTATGCAACCTCACTATTTCCTTAATGTAAAACTGGGCCAACTTGGCCATAAACATCCTCAGATTCATTGCCAAGAAATGAGCACTCTTGGTTAGTCGGTCCACTATAACCCAAATATTATCATGACCTCTAAAGGTTCGTGGCAAATGGGTCAGAAAATCCATAGCTATGCTATCACATTTCCACACAGGTATGTCCAACGACTGTAGAATCCCACTGAGTCTCTGATGCTCTACCTTCACCTTTTGACAAGTCAAACAGGCGGATAAAAACTGAGCCACATCCTTCTTCATACCTTGCCACCAGAAGGTTTCCTTGCGATCCTGATACATCTTAGTCATGCCAGGATGCAAACCAAGACGACTTTGGAGTCCTTCCTCAAGGATTAACCTTTTCACTTCAGTATCATCAGGTATACACACCCTTCCCTGGAATCTTAGTACTTTATCACTACCCAAGGCAAAATCCCTCGCTTCATCTGATCCAAGCCTCCTCTCACTCCCGCCAGACTAGCATCTGCCAACTGCCTTTCCTTGACTAAGTTCAGAAAGTCACTAGATATAGTCAGGGTACTACATCTAATGAACTCAGATCCCAACTCCACCTGTAGCTTCATGTCTCAGAATTTTTCTAGTAGTTCCACCTCCTTGATTATAAGGTGTGCAGTATGCACTGTCTTCCTACTCAAGGCATCTGCTACTACATTTGCCTTCTCTGGGTGGTACAAATGTTCAAACTCATAGTCCTTTAGGAACTCCTTCCACCTCCTATGTCTCATGTTCAGCTCCTTCTGATCAAATAAATACTCTAGGCTCTTATGGTCACTGAACACGCGAAACTAGGCACCATAGAGGTAGTGCCTCCAGATCTTTAAGGCAAACACTATGGCTACTAACTCCAGGTCATGAGTGGGGTAGTTTCTCTCATGTACCTTAAGTTGCCTAAAAGTGTAGCCCACTGCCTTCTTCTCCTGCATCAACACACAACCAAGTCCTAGGTGGGAAGCATTACAGTAAACCTCAAGAGGTTTACCAACATCAGGGATGACTAACACTGGAGCACTCGTCAACCTCTGCTTAAGCTCCTGAAAGCTTTCCTCACACTTATCCGTCCAAATAAAAGGTTGGTCCTTCCGGGTAAGCTGCGTTAGAGGCGCCACTATCTTGGAGAATCCCTTTATGAATCTCCTGTAGTAGCCAGCTAGACCCACAAAACTTCTGATCTTAGTTACCGACTTGGGACTTTCCCATTTTACCACTGCCTTAACTTTTGCTGGATCCACTGCTATACCCTAGGCGGATATCACATGTCCCAAGAACTGCACTTCTCCCATCCAGAATTCACACTGGGATAGTTTAGCATACAACTGCTTCTCCCTCAAGATACTAGGCACTACCCTCAGCTGTTCTGCGTGCTCCTCCAAAGTCTTGGAGTAGATGAGTATGTCGTCTATGAAGACTAAGACAAACTTATCTAAGATTGGTCTGAAAATCCTATTCATGTAGTCCATAAAAACAACCGGAGCATTGGTCACACCAAAAGGCATAACCACGTACTCGTATTGTCCATATCGGGATCTAAAGGCTGTCTTCTGTACGTCATCCGGTTTCACCAAGATCTGGTGGTACCCTGACCGTAGATCAATCTTTGAGAACACTGACGCCCCATGTAATTGATCCATCAGATCATCTTTTCTCAGAAGGGGATACTTGTTCTTGATTGTCATCTTGTTCAATTGCTTGTAGTCCACACACAGATGTGAACTTCCATCCTTCTTCTTCCCCAACAACACTGGTGCTCCCCATGTTGACGTACTAGGTTGTATGAACTATTTTCCCAAAAGCTTCTCAATCTGACTTTTGAGTTCTACCAATTCTGCTGGAGCCATACGATGTGGAGCCATCGGCATTGGGTCGGTTCCTAGCACCAAATCGATAGAGAACTCCACCTCTCTATTGGGAGGCAACCCTAGCACTTCCTTTGGAAACATCTTCAAACTCGTGCACTACCAGATATCATACATCTTTTCCTCCTTCTCCACATCTAGATACATGAAGATAATGAAGCACTGAGCGCCACCTTGTATTTCCTTCATAACCCCTTGAGATGACAACAACTCAGGCCCCTCTGAGTTGGGAAACACTAACTTTTTCTCTTGGCAATCTATAAGAATGCGATTGGCAGAGAGCCAATCCATTCCCAAGATTACCTCCAACTCCTATAGAGGTAGGCATATTAGATTCACCTTGTACACACGTCCTTCTACCTCCACAGGACACCTGACACACAAAGACGATGTCCTGACCAAACTGGATGCCAGAGTAGATACTACAAGGTCACATTGTAGCTCACAAACCGACAGACCTAATCTTTGCACACAAGTTTCAGACACAAAAGAGTATGTCGCTCTAAAGTCATACAATACACACACATATTCACCAACAATCATACAACAACCCATGACAAGGTTACCTGAGCCCGCTGCCTCTTCTCTAGTCACGACATACACTCTGCCTGTTGCCTGAGGCAAATTGCCTTGCCTCCTCTGTTGGTTCTGGGCTAGGACCTGAACTAGGGTACGTGTCGCTGCCTTCGAAAGGGTGGGGCAATCCTTGCCAAAGTGGCCTTCCTTTCCACAATTGTTGCACCTCTTGAAGCCTACCAGTTGGGGGCAGACATTCCTCATGTGTAGTCCCCCACACTGGTATCACTAAATCTTACTCTGTTGGGAAGAAGACCCCCTAGACCCTTGAGACTAGAAATGAGGCCAAGTATAGGGTTTCCTTCTCTCTTTGTGCGTATGCCTGTACCCAGATGGCCCTCCCACTCTCTGCTGGTGTGGGTGTTGGGTTTCCACCTCCACCTTCATCTTCTCCATGACCCTAGCCTTCTCCACCAAGGCTGCAAAGTCCTTGATGGACAACGGAGCCACCATGAAATGAAGATCCCCACGGAGGTCGTTCTCGCATTTTGTGCATCGCCACTCTTCATCCAGCGATAAGGTGTAGAAACAATTGAGATGTTTGAACATTTCTGCGTACTCAGCCACATATTTATTCCCTTGAGTCAACTGTAGAAACTCCACCTCTTTAGCATATTTGACGTTGTCGGGGAAGTACTCGAAGAGAAACTTTCTCCTAAAGAAATCCCAAGTAACTGGTTCCTACCTCTCCTCCATGATAGACTTCATACTCATCCACCAAAGTTCAGCCTTACGTGTGAGCATGTACACCGCAGAGGCCAACCCACTCTCCTCATGGCACATCTTAGCATCAAATATTCTCTCAATGTCTTTTAGCCATTGATTTACGACATCTGGACTGGTCTTTCCATTGAACTTGATTGGATGGTGCTTTAGGAAGTCTTCCAAACCCCATTCCCGATGGAGAGGTCTTAGTTCAGGACCGTGAACAGGGGCAGCGGTCCTGTTTTCCTCCAACTAGCGGAGGGCCTCCATGTGCTGCCTATGGGCATCCTCAGCAACCAACCTTGAGCCCCCATGTGCTGAATCACAAATTGTTGATGCTCTAAAGAGTCTACCAGGTCTCGCTCAAGCTGGAAGCCCTTGCTTAGGCGAGAGGAGTGCTCTCGCTCAAGCTGTAAACTCTCGCTTAAGCGGGACTACGACAGTGACCCTGGGGATTTCGAGAGCTCTCGCTTAGGCGAGGTTGTCTCGCCTGAGCGAGAAACTTCATCGCTCAAAGACATAGCCCCTCGCTGGGCGAGTGCTCGAGCAGAAATCTGGGCGAGTTTCTGCTATTCTCGCCTAGACGAGACGAGCTCGCTTGGGCGAAAATATCAGTTCTCGCCCCTGTTCACGCATACATGGCAACACACCAATCCAACAGAATGTCCAAACCATTTTCATACGAATCCAAACATCATACAAGTATAAGAATCATGAAACAACAGAAGAATAACCAATAATATGCCAAGAACATGAAAAACCCTAGCTTCCCTTACCTCGGGTGGGGCTAAAAATGCTAGCACAGAAGTCCATTGATAAGAGGGGAGTACAACGACTCAAACCAGTGAAGTAAAACTGGAGGAGACTTTAGAGTGAAACAGTGGTTGCTCCGATGATGCCCTAATAGAGCTCTACGTTTTTAGCTACAAGTAAGTAGAGGAACAATTTTTTCTGAAAGTTGGCAGAATGAGGGTGTTAGGGTTGGTTTAGGTGGTTTTGGGCACCTCATGGGCCGACCTTAGGCCCTAAAGATTGGGACAACCCTTTAACTATTTGGACAGAAATTAATAGGCTTTACACAAATTACAATTATTAAAATATAGAATTAAGTACTCTATTTTAAGTATTTTCTTCATCCTCATAAGGAGAGTTATTAGTATCATTATCCATATCCTCTATATTTGAAAGATCACATACCCATGATTGATATAATTATTCACACCATCCCAATGGCAAATTCAGATATGCTTTCACTTTCTATTCTCATCATGAACTTAGATATGAATTCATTAAGAATTAAATGGTGGTGTGAATTTTGGATGTATATGGCTAAAAACATGTTTTTGGACACAATAATGATTTGTTAGAAAACCCTTCATTATTGTAATCATGTATGATTTTAAAAGTTTTGAAATTTGTTTTTCTTATGCTTATCAATATGTTATAAGATTCATGGTTTCCAAATTCACGATGAAACCCAATGTAAATTATAATTCATTTCTTTTTTTTAAATCTTTTAATTTTTATTTTATTGTTATTTTTTTTTTGAATTTGGTACATCAACATTCAAATTTTAGTCGTTGTTATTTTGTACAAAATTTTAGCATTTTAAATAAGCTAATTAAAACAAGAAATCATCAAAGTGATCTCTCTTGTATAAAATTGTTTGTCAAAAATGTTATCTATTTATGTTTATGTACCGCTAGCAATTAACATCACTGTCCAAAGACTTGACATTGTTGGTGCATTAGGTGTCTTGAGATGAATTATTGCATTATTCGAATGTATTAGTGATAGGATTTTGTTTATGTTGTGAACATAATCACATTACTTATTTTGCTAATTTGAATTTGATTCCAAATCTTAATGGAATAAATTTCAAGGATTGAAAAGAGAACATGGACATTTTTCTTGGGTGCATGGATCTTGCATTAAGGATTGAGAAACTCACTTCTCTTATTGGCTCTAGTACCTCTAAAGAGAGGAGAGATTACGGAAAATGAGATTGCTCAAATCTCATGAGTCTTGTGATCATTACAGGTACCATATCTAAAGGTATAACAAGTGTCAAAGGTTTCCCTGATTGAAATTAAAAAAGAAATTTGCAAACAAAAAAAAACGATAAGGTAGAAACAAATGTTCTTTTTCAGAGTTTAATTTCCATAAAGTATAAGGGAGAAAGAAATGCAAGGGAGTACATTATAGAAATGTCAAATATGGATTCATAACTTAAGGTAGTAAAGATGCAACTTTTTCCAAAAAATATTTTATGAGAAAGGATTGTAATTTTATTAACAAAAGAATTGAATGGGAAGAGTTTGCAATTTTATCCACAAAAATTATATGAGAAGTTGGTTATTTTAAGATATCTTATTACTGTTGAAAGGAGAAATAGTCTCTTAATGAGCTCATTTCATACCATGTTCAAGAAATGGAAAGGCTGAAATAGAAGATGACACAAAATGCTTATTTTGTAAGCACCTCTAATGACAAGGACAAAAAGAAAAGAAAATTGAGATCCTAAGAATGAAGTTGCTAAGGATCTAACACAAAAGAAACAAAATTAGGGTAACAAATATTTCTTTTGTAGTAAGCTTGGACATATAAAGAAGAAATGTACCAATTATCATGTTTGGCGTGCAAAGAAATGTATGCTTTTTGTCTCTAGTATGTCATAAGGTCAATACTAAAATTGACAATACTGACTTGCATTATGACATAGGTTCATAGGTCACATCTCTATAAATTGAGTTGATCGACTTGTGACAAATGGAATCTTGGATTCTCGAACAATAAGCAACTACTTTATTGGTTATTCTGAAAGATTCAAGGTCTTTAAATCTTGTGATCCCAAATTGAAGAGAATTTTTTTCAGATAGGAACTGCCACATTGTTTTAGGTATTGAGTTTAGGGGAAGAACAAGGTTAGGAACTTTGTCTTAGAGGAAGAACTGGTAACAATTCCAAAATTGATTCATATAATTCCTTTTGATAAAGCAAGTTTAAAGCCTCTTCAAAATATTCCCACTTAAGATAATTACACATGCAAACATATGCCAATAAAAATCTCACAACTTCTAGCCAAGCGACAAATGCATATGTTTCATCAAAATTACCTTCCTCTTGATTATAACCTTTAACTACTAGACTAGCTTTGTTTTTCTACCTATGTTATCATCATCATCCATTTTATTTATAAACACCAATTTTGTACCAATTATATTCATATCATCACTTCTAGGGACTAGAGGCCATACACCATTACAGTGAATTGATTAAGTTCATCTTGCATGGTAATGATCCAATTACTATCATTTACATTTTTGGGTTCAACTTGTGATACAAAAGCAACATGTTCATAAAAGTTATTAAGCTTGCGTCTAGTAGATACTCCTTTATCAATGTCACCAATGATGTTGTCCTTTAGCAGCCCTTTCGGAGTAGTCCAATCCTTTGGTAAGTTACTGTTAACATGAATTTTAGTTGATTGATTTTCTTTTTTCGTTGATTCATTTTCTATTCCAACTTACTTTCTAGAATAGTATCATCATCTTCATCTACATCAATTACCACTTGATCTTGGCATTGGCAACAAGTCTTTTGAAAGCATGATAGGTATCATTTTTGGATGCTAAAAACAGTGTCCATGTAAACCTAGAGAAATCATCTACTATTACCAATGCATAAAATTTCCAATCAAGGCTCATGATTCGTGAAGGTCCAAATAGGTCCATGTGAAACAATTCGAAAGGTCTTTCAAATGAACCACACTTTTTAGGTTTAAAAGAGACCTTAGTTTGTTTTCCTTTTTGGCATGTTTCACATACCTTATCCTTCTCAAACTTAAGTTTTAGTAGTCCTTCAACCAATTGTTTTCTATTCAACCTGTTTAAATGTGGCATATGAATGTGACAAAATCTTCTATCCATAACCATTTGTCATATTCTTTTGTAAGAAAATAATGTATGCTATTTGATGCATGCTACATATCAAACAAGTATATGTTGTTAAATTTTTTCCTATTAATACAATGCTACCACATGCATCAAAGATAAGACAATGACTAGGTTAAAACACTACTTTATATCCCTTATCACAAAGTTGGCTTATACTTATCAAATTAAGCTTTATCCCCTCAACTAGGAGCACATTTTTTATGTTGAATGAGGATCCATTGCTTATGACTCTAGTTCTAAGTATTTTTCCTTTGTTGTTATCTCCATAAGTTACAAATCCTAAATCCTTCATCCTTCAAGCTCAACTTTGCAAATTTTGTTTGATCACCTATCATATTCCTTGAAAATCCACTATTTAGATACCACAAATCTTTCTTGTCACTCTTTATGACCTGTAAAATAGATTTACATTACATGTTACCCTTGATAGATGGGGTCCAACATGGTTAATCCTTTCTTGCTAGTGGAAAAGAAATTAGCAAACTTATTGACTTTCTTTTCACTAAAAGAATTGTAGCCAATTCCAGCCTTTCCAAAAACACAAGTTGGTAATTGTCATGCTTGTTTTTTTATGATAGAGAACTTACTTGGCTTGATGATGATGACTCATATCCAACGTGAGACACAAGTTTGCTTCTTCACTTACTTCTTGTGATGAGTTAGTTGTTGAATCATCATTATTTTCCCAAGAAATATAAGCATGTCTTTCCTTGGGCTTGCTTTCCTTTTTCATGTAAACACCTTTCTCTTTGTTTAGATTAATATTTTGACATTCAATCTTTATATGTCCTTGTTTACCACAATTGTAACAAGTGAAATTAGTAGTAATATTTGAATCATTGCGTTTAGAATTGTACCTCATTTGGTTACCTTTGTTACCTCTTCTTTTGAGATACTTTTCAAACTTCTTGACAAGTAGATTGAGATTCTCATTCTCACTTGATTTAGCCACTCCCTCATCATTTTCCTCATCTTTCTTGATGTTTGACTTCAATTCTATATTCTTCACCTTTTTTCTTACTACTATCTTTTTCATTCAACATATTCATCTCAATATCATGCTTTTTATGCTTTTTAACAAGGAAAAATGGTCATGGTTAACAAATCCTTTGATTTTGAAATGGCCATGACTTTAGGTTGCAACTTCTATCAAGACACTTCAAGACCTTGATGTCTAGCTCCTCTTTGTCAAATTCCTTTCCCAAGCCTTTGAGATGGTTGATAAACTCATACTCTTGTTTCAATGCATGTTTTCTAGCCCTCTTCACATAATTGGTTCCTTCATGTGTGACCTTAAGCACATCCTACATATTCTTTGCACAACCACATTAAGAAACTCTAATCCAGAGGTTCCAAGGCTTGTCACTCTGCTCATTATTAACTATATGCTTAGAAATGAATGGTCCATATCATGATTGCATTCCAAATTCCTTGGTCAATTTATTCAATGAAAATTTTTATTCAAATTTTGCAAAACTGATAATTCACACCACTAAACATAGGAGACCTATGCATAGAAGCACCTTCTACGAAAGGAAGTTTGTTTTCAGCCATTTCAAAAACAATTTTAGGATCAAACTTGAATATATTTTAAGAACCGACTTTGATACCAATTGTAAGTAATAAAAGAAGTGATTAGCCAAGAAAGGGGGGGTGTTGAATTAGCCTTTTCGAAAATTTTAGTTCCTTTTAAACTTGTAAAAACACTATTGATTGAATCAGAATGACCAAGAACTTTGTATACAATTACTTCTGGAACATGCATTCTCAATCGGTTGAAGATAGAGTTAACAAGTTAATTTCATTAAACAGAAAGTCAACCAAAGAAATCAATATTTTTCAACAGACTAAAAGACAGAAACAATCGATTGAAATAATGGGAAATTATGCCAAAATGACATTGATGATAAACTCAAACAATTTTAGCAATTCATCAAGATTGATTCCAATCAGTAATCCAAATAAAGCTAGAGCTTCAAATGATATCAAATCACCTAAATACCATACAAAGATTACTAAAAATAAATTTCTTGAAACTTTTTATCAAATAAAAATCAAAGAGAGAAAGATCAAACACGTGCACACAAATTTTTATACTGGTTCACTCAAAACTGAGTTACATCTAGTTAGTTAAGGCAACCTAAGCCTCACTTTGCATCATTTTAAAAGATTTACACAATCCATCAAGATTACATTTTTGTAAAAGAAAAAATGGAACCAAGACTCTTGAATCCCACAATAATCTCAACAAAGCACATCAAGACTCGCACTTACAAACTTGAGTTACATCTAGTTCGTCAAGGCAACCTGAGCCTGACTTTGCAGTATTTCAAAAGATCTACACAATCCACCAAGATTACACTTTCAAAAAAAAAACACCAAGACTCTTGAATCCCATAAGAATCTCAACAAAGCACATCAAGAATCCTACTTATAGACCTGGAATCCCACCAAGCAACACTAAGAAAGCTAAGAAAGATCAAACCTTGGTGATAGCTCTAACTAGCCAACCAAACCTCTTTCTCCAAGTCTCTACACCAAGAAAAATGCTCCAAGAAATCAAAGATCACCACCCGAACAATTGTAGATCTATATAGTTAAGAGATAGAGAATTTTCCAAAGTATTCACATTAATTTCGTGCTCAAAATGTCAACTATATTTTCTCTCTTTGAAAATCATGACTTTATATTCTATCTGTTAGCATATTCAATAGGTTAATTTATCTATTTAATTTGTTGATTTCACTTGACTTAAGTAAAATTAGTTGCTTGAAAGTTAATTCAGTTGAGTGAATATGTTAATAAGAAAACTATAACGACTAGCTAATTAATCTGTTAAAACCCATTTAACAAGTTAAAAAACTACAACCAAACATAAGACACCTATACTATGTCAAATTGTCTTCATATGGAGCTCCAATCTTCAGGCTTCAAGATCTTCATGTGAAAGCCAGATTAAGCACACATCAAGCTTGATCAACACACCATTTCTTCAAGTCTTCATCAATCTATCAACACTTCATATCTTCATCAAGTTTGCTTATGCAATATCATCATCAAATCTCCAAGCATCAAATTTATTTGTCCTAACAAAGGGATACTCTAGTTGCCAAGGTAGAATATTTTAATTCAATCAATGCCCAAAAAGAAACTTACAAATTCAAGAAATGTAAAAGATTCCCTATGCATCAACTACAAGGAGTTTGATGTTTCCCCAAGTGTGTGTGGATCTAGATATTGCATACATGGTTGGAATGTTGGATAAATATTTAAGCAATTCAAGAATGAATCATTAGAAAGTAGCATAAATGGTTTTGAGATATATAAAGAGCAAAAAGGATTACATGCTCACATATGAGAGGTCAAAACCAGGAGGGGATTATTTGATATTTTGACTAAGATTTTGCTAAATGTAAAAGTAGTTTGAGACCCACTTTAGGCTAGATCTATCTGTTGGTTACTGGTGTTGTTTTTTGGCACAGTGCCATGCAAACGTTTACTACATCATCTACCATGATACAAAATTTGTAGCTTGTTATGAGCCATCTAATAATGGGATTTGGCTAAGGAACTTTGTCATTAGGTTACAAGTCTTGAAAGGAATTAAAAGATCATTTAAGTTATATTGTGACAATTGATAAGTCCCTTATCTCTAGAGTTTTTCCTTACCTTATTGCATTGTTTTAGGTAGGTTAAGATGTTAATTAGGAGTTATTAGTCTTGAATTAGTTTAGTTCGGTTTCTAGTCTAGTTTTGCAAAAGTAGTTTAATTAGGTGTTTTTAATGCATTTTTAGTATAAACCTTAGAAGTACTATTAGTTCGATCTAGTTTAGCATATAAGATAGGCTCACAAATAGATAGTAGCATATTATTTTGGTTCTAGGTTAGATATATAGGCATAGAAATAGAGTTGGTCTAGGTAGTCTAGTTTTAGACGCTTTTAGGAAGCATTTAGTGTGCCTAACATCTAATTTTGAGGTTTTTGAGTTTGATACAGAGATAAAGATCAAGGAAGATTGCAAATGTCCATGGAAAACCATAAGAGAAATATGATCCAGTCAATTTGCTCCAAAATGGCAAAGTTGACTTTTTGGTGAAAGTGTTGACCATGATTAAATCGGCAAAAAGTTGAAAGAAGGCCTAGCTTGTGAAGGGCTTCGAAGAAGGAAAGGTAAAGCTGTTGTGAGCCAGTGGGCTTTGCTTACCTGTTGTAGCAAGTCCTGGAGTACAAGATAGCACCAAACATGATGGAATGGACCTGATTTAGCCAATGTTAACTGCTTGGAAACCTACCACCTGAGTTAAAAGTTGATATTGCAAAGTAGTT
Organism: Vigna unguiculata; assembly: GCF_037176805.1. Taxonomy (NCBI): domain Eukaryota; kingdom Viridiplantae; phylum Streptophyta; class Magnoliopsida; order Fabales; family Fabaceae; genus Vigna; species Vigna unguiculata. The sequence continues at coordinate 22,468,344 of NC_140796.1, forward strand.
AGGTGAAGTAGGTTAGTTTAGTTAGTAATAAAACTGGTGGAACTAGTTACAAGTGTTGCATAGTATAAGCTTTGGCGCCACTGCATTCATTCATACAGATCCATTTGAACCATTCACACACACACACCATCCATTCCATCCATCACGCGAACCATTCATTCTCTTTCCACCACAGAACCACGTTTCTTCTTTCATTGTTTTCTCCACATTCTGCCATTGTTTTGATGATTCGTGGAGTTGTTTTGGGTGATTCAATCCAATTACACTGAATCAATTATTGTAAGCATGATTTTCTTTAATAAATTGATGTATTCTCTATGTTTCCATTGTTCATCTGCTATGATTTCACATTTCTTCTACTAAATTGAACTTGTGATTCAAGTATGCTTAGTTTAGAGATATTGAGCCACTTCAATACTGAAATTTGGATGAAGCCTTCTTGAATTTCAAAAGGTGCAACCATCACCTTACTTAGATATCAAATGTTTTTTTATCTAAGCTCAATTATACATAAACCATACAACTTGAATCACAAAACTGAATTTTGTAGAAAACGTTCATTGTTTCATTTGTATTTCAAGTTCAGATTCAATAATATTGTGTTTCTCATGCTTGATTTGTGTTTGTAACTTCATCGTAATATTATACATAATGTTTCTGAACCATTTCCACACTCAATTCACCATTCATTGCATCCAATTCATTGTTCACGTGTTTGTTCATTAAAATCGTTAATTAGGTTTCGTAATTTAAGAATTTGAGCTTTACTTAATTGTTTTGCATGATTATTGTTCGCATAATAAATAGAGACTGCTTTGAACCGTTCTGTATCATCATATTTTCATTTCATACATTAGAATTCTAGTTTTAATGTTGTCGTGCACCCACGCACATGAATGTTCTCGGGAAACTTTTCCAGATTTTTTATTCTTGTATATTTGAGATTTAATTCATTTCTAGTGGTTGAATTGTATTTCATTTCAATGTTAGAGGCATCATGCATGTTTAGATTGTGCTAGGACATCCACATTGTTGATCTACGCATATGCACACACTTAGTTCATCTTTAACTTCCATTAAACACTTTAGGTGCATTTTAGTTCATGTAAGCACTTCATCAAACACTTTGCATTCACCTACATTCATACCATTTTAGGTTCATTGTAGTTTCAGTTTTAGTAGATTTTATTAGATTTCCTCCCATTTCACAAAACAAGTTCAATAAATCATTCACTTGCTTTTGCCTATCTTTCAGATTTATTCTTGCTTTATCACTATACTATATTGGTTAGTATTAGTGAGGAAATCAAGTTTTGATTAAATCTCTACGTGACAAGAGCTTTATCAACAATGTATTAGTCATCTTATATTACAATAGTAATAGGAGTTTGACCAAGTCAAAACACATTCACATTAAGTTTCTAGTTGTCAAGAGAATGGTACACAATATACACATTTTTATAGAACATATACAAACACACTCCATGATAGTGGATTCTCTTATGAATGGTCTTCCATCCAAGGTCTTTCATGAACATACTATTTAGATAGGTATTCACAGTTTAAGGAATTTTTAGTTTGGTGGGAGTTAGTCATTTATATATTTCACATTCTACGTTTGGTATTATGTTTGCATACTTTTGTATTTGGATAATTTCTTTCGACCAAATATACATTTTGATATTCAATCATTACACCTTCTATAATACTATTACTGTTTGAAAATTGACATGTACAACCCACCTTCATGTGATTTTCATGCTACAAATTTAATTAACTTTATGTCTTTTAGTTATGTCAATAATAGTAATCATTGATGAGTTTAGTTATAATTTATATAATGAAAGTTGTTGTGGTTCTATGTATTGATATAACTGATATATCTAAAGTATCTAATGGAAAATTTTTAGATAATAAAGTTTGACACATTTGTCAGGATACATATGTGATCAATGGAAGATTGCTCGTATGTTAGGATCGTTATATGTTTAGTTAAAGTTATAAAGTGGTTTGTAAATATTATATTTATGACTGAGAGAATAATAGTCATGGAAATTTATTGTGTAGATACAATAAAGTAATATTTTGATTTGATGAGTGGTCAAATTATAGTTATTAAAATATGGAATGTAATTGACAAAAGTTACAAAATGGGATATGGCCCCATTTATATGAAAGCTAATATTATGCACTATATTCTATGTATTCTTTTCGTCCCTATAAGGAGAGAAACAAAAGCAATATGTAAGGTCCTTTACATTTAGAAGATCCCATACCCGTTATTGATATCATTATCTACATCACTCCCAATGAAAAATTTAGGTGCGCTTTTCCATTTTATTTTCATCATGAGTGAATTCATTAAGATTAACATCTGATTGTACTACGAATTTTGGATCCATATAGGTATAATCACATGGTTGGACACAATTATTATTTGTTAGAAAATTCCCTTAAACCAAAGTCTTAGATTTAAACCTTGAACTTTGTCTTGATACTCCTCACCATGTCCTAGACTTTGATGACCTCTTTAGTAATTCAACTAAGTTTCAATAAAATATTTTTAAGTCTAAGTAAGGATAACTTTAACTTGAAATAAAAATTTTCAATATAAGTTTAGTTTAATATTGGTAAATATAGTTTTAATTTTATGTTAAATAATATAATTTTATCTTATTATTATCTATGTCATATTCAACTTAATCTCGTGATATTTGGAACTAGGATTAAAATTATTTGTAGTTTTTGATGATTTTTGCTTTTCTAATATTTTTCCATGCCAATTAATGTTGTTAATACTATTTAATGCTCATAAATAAATTGATGTGGTAAAAAAGTATTGGAGAAATAGAAAAGAAAAAAACACAAAATTAATAAAGGTAATTTTAATCCTTTATAAGTAAGCCTAAAATAGTGAAGAATTTTATAATTATCACTTTTTACGGAAATTCAACAGAAAAAAAAAACTCAGTAAAAATATATAATCTATAACCAATCTTTGTTAAAAAGAAGAATACTCCACAAAGTAATGGTTTTACAAAGAAATGTCGCTCTCTTTATATTGTCAATTAGAAATTCTATTAATCTTGTATTAAGAAGCTCTACAAGTGATTGTTGTGTGCAAATCAATTAGTTCACATAGTATGACATAGATTCCATACTTAATTATGGTTAAAACTACCAACGTTTTAATAGAAATTTTCTGTCCTTTTGTTAGTTCTTTATTAGAGTATGATTGTTTTGCTAATATCTTTCCTTTTATCACTCAACTTTGGGATTGAGTGCTTATGATTAGGCCAAAAGCTATAGCCATTACTTAGGGCGACACTTTTTCTTCTTAGGAGTGTAGCAACCTACACGCCAGTTGGCCCACCTAGCCTCCATCATAGGATAATTGGTGCACGTTGCAACAATCTCCCCCCAGCAATTGTCGCACTAGGAGTCGAACTTGTGACCTTAGCTTTGATACCAATTTTTTGATTGATCGCTTACCTCTATACTAAAAGCTATAGCCATTAGTTAGGACACAACTCCTTTTACTTAAGAGCGTAGCAGCCCAAGCACCACGATTCAATTGTAACTTGACCAACCTGGCCTCTACAATGGCACAATTAGTGCATCCTACAACACATACAAACTCATAATGGATTTGTTTGCGTTTCTAAAATCGACATGGGAATCCATAAGTGAATGTTGGTGAAGAGTAGACAAACTAAAATCAAATTTATGTCTTTTCAGGTTTACATGTTTTCAATGTATAATTAGTGCTAACATTATATAGTCTTCGTATAATATTCATTTAGTCTTGTATAAATTCTAGTTGTTTTACACTTTTAAAAAGACTTATGGTCTTTTCTGGACTCAATTTTTCTTCTATCATGAAATTGGTTTTCCTTATTCAAACTTGTATATGTGATTAAGTGAATGTAAACTTAGTATTATTCGTTATCATAAAAATCATGGGTAGTCTTAAGAAGATTATATTGATTGATAAGAATTAAACTATAATTAAGGACGAAAAATGAACCCATCCTCACAAGTATTTTTTGAACTTATTCAAATTTTGACAAAGAATCTCCACATTAACTTAGTATAAGTATGAGGATGAGAATGTCTAATGGAAAACCATCCAGCCACCAAAACCCTGACTAAGAAAATAGAAGAAGATGAAGCCTCATGGAGGAAGACTCTACATTTGAAGAGTGGAATGCAAGAATTTTTTCCTTCCTCTTAGTCTTGTACAAATATGTTTTGAGTAATTTTATATTGTAGATGCATGTATAGCTATATATTTTCTTTTGTAAAAAGTGGAAGAATTAGGAGTTCAAAGAGTTTTCATTGAGGATATAATGGATAGCTAAGCCTTTATTCACACATCCATACTATCAACAAACAAGCCAAGTTTTATAAATTATCAGAGAAGCACTACTTATCCAATGTGGGACTTCAAGGAGCAAGGCTTTAAAATTGACACTGAACTTCAACCCTTTTCTATTAGGTGGTCAAAATCCTAATTGTAGAGTCTAACAAGGAGCATGTCATGACTATTCCATGTAGCTAACACAATCTTGCACTTCATCCTTGCAAATGGAGCTCATAATGGCTTTGAAAAAGCAAGTTTGGAAAGATGTTGGACTTGAACAAGGCTAGAAATGAAAATCCATCTCAGGTTTTAACTTTGCTTACTATTTTGGTCATAACTTTGTCCACATATGTCCAATTGAGTTGAAACTCGTTGTGTTGGATTCTAGACTCAAAGAGCTTTAATTTGAGTACAAGAAAGTATTTTTTGGGAGCTTTGAGATAGATGCAAATCAAGCTAGAATATAGGAATAAAAACTAACTTGTACAACAACTTGTGTAGCTGCACTTTGTGCTTTTTAGTCCCACATCCCCTAGATCCTAGAGTGTTTATGGACTCTACACTTTGAAATAAGAGGCATGGTCGCTCTTTGTACTCACTTTTGTTACGTAGATGAGCCCTAAAAATCAATAAGGTTTTGATGGCAAAAGAACTTTACCAAACGAGTAAGTCTTTGGTCAAAAGGAAAATTGATTAGACGACTAATTGAGAGCTTCTACAAAAGTAGTGAGAATGAGAAATTAATTAATGTTGTTTGAAATTCAAAATATATGATGTGTAGTATTGCTTGCATGTGCTTAATTGATTTATAATCATACATTATGTGTAGAAATGAAAACAATAAGTTTGGTAATGCAAGGCCAAATATAAGCATTAGGCGAGTCTAATGATTAAAGGAGTCGTGGTGTAAGATTAATATAACAATAGAAATCATCAAGCAAGTGCACTAGACGACCTAAGTGTCTAGACAGCCTAAGTTATTCTATTAGACGACTAAGGTGTTTGACAACTAGGGCATTAGATGATTAAGGGTTAGACAACCCAAGATAACTTTAGTCATTTGACAACCTAAGTGTCAGACGACCTAGGTATTAGATGACTTAGGTATTAGAGGATCTAAGTGTTAGACGACCTTTAATGTTGGAATTTTTATGGTATGCTTTGATGGTCTCAAACATGTTTTTGATATTTAATTAATCATGTGAATTAACTTATTCATACAAGCATTTAAAATAGAGATTCAATGATATGAATTAAAATGAATACTAGCATTTTAGAATGAGACTTTTTTTGAATCAAACGTTCCAATGAAATAAATATTGTGAGAAATATGATGAATGAATTGTTTGACTGAATGAAAGATGTTATTGCTCTAAGAATTCAAATGGAGAATCATGTTGCACAAAGTTTCCTTAACAAGATAATTTGTAAATGTTGAAGAGATCATAATTCAAAAAGAGCATAATTCAAAATTAAGTCTGAGCTAGATCACAAAGGGAAAGAAGATAACCTAAAGAGCACTCATAGATTCATAATTGAAGTATTGAAGAGAGAGATTGAAGATTCTAATTGAAGAATTGAATCAAACAATTGATTATGTGATTCCATATAAAAAAGATGAAATGAGGAGCTACAATTCAAAGTCTCAAAGGCTAGCTGAAGTAACATATATACAATGAAGGTTGATCCATACGAGAAGAAGACGAACAAGAGAAAAGAAAAAGAACAAAGTGTTGTAAATTTTGCATATCTATATTGTCTTGAAGAATTTGGGTTGAGAGCTTGAATGTTGTATTATCCTTCGTTGAGTGAAGTTGTACTTGTGAGTTTTGTAGTACATTCCTACTAAGAATGTAATTTGGTTGATATTGAGTGTAGCTTGGAGAGGTTGTACTCGTGTACTTGAAAAGCTTAAAACTCGTGTAACCTGGAGATGATGAATCTCGTTACTAATCAAAGTTGTTGAGTAGCGAAACTTCTTAAGTAGGTTGCTTAAGAGACTGGACGTTGCCTCAAATGGAGGTGAACCAGTACAAATTTTTTGTGTGCATTCTCTCTATCCCTAAACTTTTATTTTTAAGTAGTGAATTCATTTGTAATTGTATACTTGTGCACGTAGCTTTTGAATTTGTTTTCAGACTCTATTCATTTCCCCCTCCTTCTAAAGGCACATCGCACCACCAACTTTTGCTTTTAATGAGAATTGAGAACCCCATTGTGTGCCAATCTTGTTATTCTTCAAGTACACGAAAGTCATCTCTGTAGGAGTATTTCCTTCTAGACTCTCTACCAAGGAATCTTCCTTGGAAGGGAGGTTTTAGTACCGAGTTTTCCATTGAGAAGCTAGGCAAATGTTTAAAATTTCTATACATTTCTGTTTTATGCTTCTACTGCCACGGAGAGTGGAGGGATGCTTCTATCAATGTCAAACTTTTTAAATTAGGTGTGGGGACAAGGATATAGATGTACATATTTGCAAAATCTCCTCCCTATAACCATCATAATACTTGTCCCCGCTCATAGATCCTCGTCATAAATTACTAAAACAAATTTCGTTTATTAGGTAATCTTAAAAACTTATATTAACTGTCTTTGGTCGTTAGTTTTTCTAACTTACTTCTAGGGCTCACATTTGATCAATTGTACTCATTTATATAACTATTTGACTTTTATCCAATTGTTATTTGATACTTCAATTTGGAATTTATGAAATTATACTTTTTTCTTGATATTTGACATTGGGAAAAAGAAATTGTGTATCCTTTTAACATTGAATCATTGATAATATCATGTTTCCTTTTGTGTTATTAATATTTTTTTGTAAAAAATATTTAATTAATATTTAAAATAGTATGGGGTGGATGGACGATGATCTAGATTCAAGGATGGAGATAGGGAAGTAAAACTTGCACCCGCTTTGCATCATTACCATCTAAAACTATCATCTATTCATGTACCAAATTGTGTATACCTTAATAACATCTCTCGTTTTCACTATGACAAATAATATAAATTTTGTGTTTAAGAATGAAACATGTTACTCATTGTCTATCTTATCGTATAATTTACTTTGTTTTGTTCATAAATTTATAAATGTTTCAGAACTTTTGGAATTCAACTTATAAATGACAGTTGTGATTATAAGAAAATAGTTGATATCTTTTTCCAAAGAAATCAAAGCCTGTATAATAAAAAAGGAATTTGTTTTAGAAAAAAAAACTATGACACTATTAGAGCATGTTTTCCTAAATATATTAATTTCAATTTCTTCTACGAAAGAATTTGTCTAATCTACTTGTTCAAAATATAGACAAACACAAAGAAAGTATACAAGCATTTATAAAAACATATATCCTTAATTACTCATTGATCCCAAGTTTGGTAGGAAAGTTTCAAATTGGTCCCTACTTAGATTTTGGTTTCAAATGAGTCCGAAATTTTGTTAAAATGCTTCAATCAAGTCCTTTTCGTATAATTTCCAAAAATGGCGTTACGAGGGTGCTGATTTGGCAAAGTGTAATGGATATGTGTCAAAGTTTTTAAATTTGATGTGCTACATGTCAACTTTTGCCTTTTATGCCTTTTATGATGTTTGCCTTAATGTTGTGGCTCTTTCTTCTTCCTCATTACACGAATGACACCAAAGTAGCCACCTATGGCTACTTCCTTCCTCAATCACAAAGACATTGTCACCTCCACCCAATTGAAATTGTCCTCGATGACTTCAGCCATAATCGGAAGCTTAAACTATGTCACCTATGCTCCTCCACACCACCATAATCCTCGCTCACGATAGGATTGAGAAATGCAATTGAAATCAATAAAATAGTAAGGGATGGGCTAGTGTTATGTGTATTTAAATTCATGAGTGGAGAAGTTTGATCAAAGAAGAGGAAAAGGATAGAGGAAGGGGATGTAGTGTGGTCGTTAAGGGGACCTAAAGTTAAATAAAAAACATACAAAAATTTTCTTTCATGAGGGCTCCTTGGTATGGTTCTTTATCCACTTGATTCTACGGTTATGCTCTTTTTTCCATTTTCTCATGTTCGATTCATTATGAAAATTTCAAGCTCATTTTTTCCTCGTCATTGTAGGTCTATGTAAGCTATGAAATCAATTCAACATGATCTAACAACAACAAAAGGACAATTTTTTGTACTAGTACATAGTAATAATAACCAACAATAATGGCAGATCCTTGTAAATAAAGAAAGCATTGGTTATAATTGAATGGGTTGAAGTAACTCCAAAAGGTTAGAGCTTTTCTTGGTCCAAATATCCAAACATCAGAAAAGATAATAATATCCATTTTTTGTCTTCTCCCAAAAGCATAATCGTTCATATTAACACAGGATCCATACTAAAATGCAATCATATTAATACAAATAGAAAAATAGAAAAAGAAAGCGCCATTTAAAAGGTATAAACTTTTTTCCTGGAGCATCATGAGAAAGGTAGAAACATTTAAAAGGAAGAGGCCACCATTGCTATCACAAGAAAGAACAAGAACAAAATGGTGTCTATTAGCATCAACATAAAGCCCATTTGTGAATTTGAGGATTTGAACCCTTTGAGGGGCACAAAATGAAGATTGGAGTATAAAGTCAAAATGAGTTCTTACAAAATGAGGGATCTTGGAGCCTACAAATTTCCAAATTTTTCTTTTATTCTCAGTTCTTTATTCTTTGGAAATGGACAAAATGAGAGGAGATTGAGTGTTGTTTATGTGGAAGGACTTCCAATTTTTGAGTTCCACATTAGAAAATAATAGTGAGCCATGTATGTAACAGTTGCCAAATAAGCATGTTTAATCATTCATTCGTTAATGATTTTAGCTCTGTTATAAAAAAAAAGGACTTGATAGAATCATTTTAACAAAAATTTAAAACTCAATTGAAACAAAAATATCAACGGAACCTACTTGAAACTTTCTAACTAAACTTGGGACAAAAGAAGTAATTAAGCCAAAAATATAAAAGTACTTAATAAATCAAAGCATTTTAATAAAAAACTTATAAGAATTATATATAAGAGCATCTTAAACATAACATAAATCAAAGAATCAATATATAGAGAAAAAAAAGAGGTATAGATAATTGAAGCAAAAAGATGGAAATAAAGTTGTAAGATGCTCTTACAATATTTTTCTAAAGATGACTCCCTTTTAGTCTTAATCCAATAAACAAATATGCAAGAGGCATCCAACTCAAGGAATGTAAAAAGTAGGGAACTATAAAGTATACAAAATTATGTTAGGGAAGCTTCATTTTTCTTCTCATACCTTTTTCTCTACTTTTGAAGGAGGTCTGGGAAGATAGTGATAACAATGGTAATTATGAGGTAATAAAAGTTTTTGATGGGAAGCGTTACAAGAATGTATTCCTTTTGGTAAGAATTTAAATAATATCCACTACTAGAAAATCACCAAATAACAACCAATTTTAGAGACAAAAAATAATTAGTCACTAGTGGGAAAATAACTATGTCTTAGAATACACAAGGTAGAACATCATGCACGAACAATGAGTTTGTAGCCCCTCCTTTTTCGAATGTTAGTCAAACTAAGGGGCAAACCATTAGAGTTTCGAGTTCTCAAATCATTGCTCAAACTTTGTGTAACCTTATAAAAACATATGTTGGACCAATTGTAAGCACACAAATAGAAAATGCACTACATGGTGGAAGTGTAAGTAACCTTCATGGAGTTGGATCTATGAGAATGCCAAATGAGAGGTATTTATGGGGTATGCCTACTTCACCAAACTCCAATCAAATCAATTTGAGGAGGGATAGTTCAGAACTCGAAACTATAGGAACAAGGTTGTCGAATATATCTTTGGATGTCATAAGACAACAAATTCATGATAGTAACTATGAGATGGTGAACATGCTATCGAGTCTAATGGTCATTGTGTTGAACCCTTTGATTCAAACTTTAATCGAGAGTTTTCAAAAAGTAGCAGACCCATTGTCTCAAATATGGGATGCAATTTCCTTACTACAAATGGTCGAGATCCCTCAAGGCAACATACTAATCTCGATTAACAAAGACAAGTTAATTTTGGGATTCATAAGAATATAGGCAATCTTGATTTGAACCCAAACATAATGGGAAATGTTCAAATGCTTAAGAGAGGTCAAAATGTTGATAATCTCTTACACACGAGAACAACAAAAGAAGGAATATAAATTACATGAGAGATGATTTTGGGTATAATTATAACATGAATAATGGACAAACGAACTATGAAAATCCAATGCCAAATCTAGGCATGGAGATTGGGCTTTATAATCAAACTTATTTTGTATGTCCATTTTGAGATTTTGTACAAGAAACTGAATTTCCTAGAGGTTATAAAATACCCAAGTTCACTAAATTTGTTGGGGGAAATGGGTGAATCCATAGTGGAACATGTTGCAAGGTATTAAATTGAGTTTGGAGATTTAATGCAAAGTTAGAATTTGAAGATAAAATATTTCCGAGTTCTTTAACAAAGAGTGCTTTGTGTAAGGATTATGAAACTGATGAGGCAATGCAAGGAAATGTGAAGTTGTCAATATAATCGAGTTGAAAGTATGGCCACCTTATACTTGTAAGTTATTGCAAAAAGGTGAAGCAAATGATGAAGTGGCTCAAAGAGTTTATCCATTTGATGCATCAAAAGTTGATCAAATATTTGATATGCTATTGAAAGATATATAAATTAAATTGAGTGATGACCATAAATTGCCTTATATGGAACCAAAAGAAAGGAAAAATAATAGTAAATTCCATAATACTTACGCTCATATGATTAATAGTTGTGTGCATTTTAGGAATACAGTTAAGGATGCCCTATGTTTAGTGTTGTGTTCGATATATTTGTTACAAAATCTTTCGAGATTGAGAAAAGAAAGAAAGCAAGTATGTTGTAGGATAAACAACAAGTAACTTAGATTGAGGCAAGCCAAAAGCCATTAAATACTTTTCTTCCTCAAAAGTACCATTTAATAAGTGTGTTGGAAGGTGTCGATTTTATCCTAGGAATTAAATAATAACTAGGAGCAAGAATATGTTTGACAGGCTGTCTTTTAGTCCAAACTATGGGGCAATATTCTCTTCTAAAGATTTTTTTCATCAAAAGGCACCATGGTGAAAGTGGATGAAACCATTTTGGAAGCTAGTGCAGAATAATCGAGGCTTCGAGAAGGTTAATCCAAGTCATCCTAGCAACAAAATCATTGTTGAGATCTCAATTACACAGGTTGGGAGCACAAACTAAAGTTACTGAGACTTCAATGAAGGAGTTATTTCCATTCTACCTATGGAGTTCGGAAGTCTACACGAAATTGCTTTGTGCTATACAAATTTCATTGAAAGGATCATTATAACCTTGACATGGAGCCTAAGGTAATGTGGATTCAAAAAACCACATGCAAAAAGGATGCATCAAGATACAACTTATATCAAATCATGCTTTGAAGAAACTAGATTCAAACTTAAACCATTGATATTGTAAGTGGATATTGAAGGACATATGGTCAACAAATTACTGGTCAATGGTGGAGCTATTGTAAACATTTTGTTCAAAACAATGTTGAAAAGGATTGGTGAGGGCGAAAAAGACTTGGTGAAAAACAACATCAAAGTAATTGATTTCAATAGGAGATCATTGAGCTTAAGGGGGATGATAACACTCTATAGTCTTTGTGGTCATCCAGTCCTAAGCCAACTTTAATGTCTTGTTAGGGAGAGAATTATCCATGGGGTGGGAGCAATAACTTCGATAGCCTATGAGAAACTTTTCATGTGAAATTTAAATGGGCACCTCGAGGTGATATTAGGAGATCAAAGTTACTATGTGTTAGTGAAAAACCAACACGGCAAGTGCACTGGTCGAACATAGCAAGTAATAAGTATTTTATCGTTCTCTCCCAAGGGACTTGTGCAATGCATGACAACTCTCGCAATTCACAACTCAATTAGACACAAAGTTCACACAAACACAATGGAAACTTTTTTTTATATTTTTATCAAACAGTTGGTGTGCAACAAACAATTAATATAGTGTATTTACAATTTGTCAAGATTGGACTCCAACTATTTCATTCTCATGCATTATAAATTATCCCAATTCCATATTCATGTTAAAATAAATTCACAAGAATACTCAAATCCTATTCCTAAAGCCTTTGAGCCTATAATCACTCATCAAGTTTCAATTCCTTGAATCCTCAACAACTGAAATCATGCATTAGTTTCAAAAATCTAACATTACTAATGAACCAAGTTTTATTCCTAGATACAAGCATCCATTAGGTATTTAATTTCAAATCTAGATTCTAAAGATGTTTCCCAACATCTCAAGAATCACAAATCAAGCATGGGAACAATCCACATTAAGCATTAAGCATGGAAATCAAATACTAACTTGAATTGGTAAAGCATATATATATATATATATATATATATATATATATATATATATATATATATATATATATATATATATATATATTAACAACACAATTTTACACAAGAATTCAATGTTTTATATCTAATCTCAACAATTAGAATTTGCTCTCCATGATGGAGAACCTAGGGTTTTACAAAATTGAAGAATAGAGAAGAAATTGGAACCATAAAGTTGAAACAATCCCTCTCCCAAGGTTCTTGACAACTGCTTCATGCTCCAACTGTGCCTGATCTCATTCGCATCTCTACCTCCAATTTCGTATAGCCCCTTATCCTCTCCAACCCAAAAGGGGTAAAACCTCCATGGATGAAGAAGGAAATCCAAGAAGGAGAAGGGAGAGTTTCCCAACACCCCTAATAGCCTCCAAGAGCCTCTCCCAAGCACCTAAAGTGTTTTTATTCATGCAAAAAAGAGGAATCCCTTAAAACTCTCGTAAAAACATGATTAAATAATCATATTCGCGTATTGGGATTGATATTATTGCCTAGTGAGGCCTGAAATCGATGTTTTCAAACATGTAACTTGCTGGGCGAGCCATATTTTTGCCCAACGACTCGAATACTACAGATCTAGACTATCATTTTCGCCTAGCGAGTCGGTCTGGCACCCAATGGTCATTTTTTAGCTTGCCCAAGGTGGTCTAAGGCAATATATACCTATAGGTTAGTCCTTTGTCCATGTTTGCAGTGCTGGGCTTGATTTCAATGTCCCCCGACACAGGTATTTGTCTAAAAATCAATCTTTCTTGTCCAATCATGCTTCCTTGAGTTTCAGCTTGTTTTCGTCCACCAAAATTGCTTCCTATTGTTTTATTTCACACACTCATAATAGAGGTTAGAAGTAAAAAGCATAAAACAACTAAAATACAAAACAATGCAAAAACAACATAAACTTCAGGATTAAACAAGATAAAAGTTATTGAGAAGTTGATTTTATTCACGAAACTTAATACCAATAAAAGGTAGAAAAAAATGTTATCACTATGTGGCCTATGTTGATCTAATTTGAAACTACAATGAACTTTAATTCAAAGAAATTCCATTCTCCATGGAAAGTCGAAATGGACCTCGACAAAGGATTCATTTTAAGGGCAAAAGAAGATGTGGATGTCAACATAAAAATGGATGATGAAAATGGTTGATAAGGATTTGTACTCCTCTTTCTTGATGTAGTTGGTAGCTTATGTTGAAAGCTTCGGGGATGGTTAGGGGAGACCAAATAGTATAGTAGGAGTAGTAAACAAAGAAGAGGACTTAATCAAGTATGAAGAAGTAAGTACAAACTTTTTGGATTTGAGAGATCAGTTACTTAGATCTCGAGAAAGGTGGAATCACAAGATCCACCTGAATAAATTAATCTAAAAGATGAAGAACACAAGATGCCCACCTTTGTCAACAAACTGATAAGTGGGAAAATAAAAGAAAGATTGATTGAGGTTGAAGAGATGCCTGGGTTGGATCGAAGTGATGAGCCATTATTTTCACCTATTTTCTTAACGTTTTGTACCAATCTTAATTGTTCATTTGTACTTAATTGTCTATTGTTAGTGAATTTTCATCAATTGGGCTTCATTGGACTAGTATTTCAGATTTTATTAATTATTTTGCGTATTTTGTTGTGAAACATTTTTTCTTGGCTTAGGCGTTTATTCCTAGCTAAAGAGAGGAGTGCCACGTCATCTTTGCCATGTCAACATCTGATTAGGCCAAATTTCCACATCAACTGCCTATTAGTATTGGTTTTCTTTCTTCTTTGCTTTTCTATTTTTTGGTTGTGCATTTGTGGGCCATTTTTGGGCTTAGACCAAAGAAAATCTAAGGTTTAGTGGGGTTTAGTTATGTGACCACATACAACCCCCTTTCCCCTCTTCATTATGACTTTTAACTTTTTTGAACGACCACCCAGCCTAGGGTTTTATGTTTTTCTGTACACTCAACACAATTCATGTTTTTGGTGTTCCTTTTCTCCTTTGGTTCACATTTGTCCCTGCCTTCTCTACACTTTATGATGCATTTTCATTTTCCACTGTGTTGTAAGAACAACTTCATGGCTATCTAAGCATTTGTATTAATTCCTTGAAGAGAATGCGTGAAACTTGGAGGTTTTGTTCAATATTTGTTCTTCCTAGTTGTTTTTCATCTTTATTTAGTGAAACGAATATGTGAATGCTTAATATGTAATTTGGGCATTTGTGTTAGCTAAGCTTTTGTTCATGCTTAATGATTATGGTTTGTGTTATTGACACTCTAACAATTGCTTAATCATTGAGGGTGAGATTAATTGATGTATGTTTTGCTTAATTGCATAATGAAACTCGTATAATCTTTGGTTAGTTGTTTAAATTTGTGTGGAATAAGATCTTAACAAAGCAATAAATTGGTAACCTATGATAAGTGGAATTGCATTTGAATTAGGGAGTCAATACGCTTTTATCACTGTTTAATTGTTCGTTATTTAGTTAATTACGTTTCTAAATCTATCAAACCCCCTTAATTGTGCTAGAACCTTTGATTGAAAATAGTGGTCACTAGGAGAAGACCTTGGAAGAACTCCTCGTATTGCATTTTAAGCTGTTAATTTGATTGGGTATAAAACTGGTCAAATTTGGCGTTATTGTCAAGGACCATTATTTTCATCAAAGTTAATTTTTATTGTTGTTTTGTGAAGTCTTTTATGTGTTATTTTTTGTGGTCTGTTTGTGTTTCTTGGTAGTGAAATTTTCATTTTTTGATAGTGTGTTTTGGGTGGTGTGTGACAGTCACATGAATAGTGTTCTAATAGATGAGTAGTGTTTAAGTCAAATGAATTGTGTTTATTTTTGTCTAATTAATTAGGATTTTTTATTTTGATAGCTAACCTTGTTATTTTTGCTTAAAATTGTGTGTGGTCACTTGTTTCAATCCATTTTTTGTGTGAAAAAACTCCAAAAACACTTAGTTTGGTTTTGTTTGAAAGTCACAAAAATTTTTGATACTCATATTCAGCAAAACATCAAACACATATAACTTTTTCTCTAGTTGTTAGATTTGGACAAATTATATGTGAATTTGGGGTTAGAAAAATAAACCAATGCTTTAGCATCCCCGCTTTGTCGACTATATTTTTATATTTTCAAAAAAAGGCCATTTTCTTTTTTTTTCTATTCATTTTGTTTATTTTTCTTTTTTTTTCCAAAATTTCGAAAGTAGTTCATATAGTTAGACTTTTTGAATTTTGACCTCACGTTTTGTGTGGTAGGTTTTCATGATTTTAGAGTGGTTCCACAAATTTTTAGGTCATGTGGAGTTCGTTTGATTGCACTTGTAGTTTTACCCTATGTTGTTTAGATACTATATGAATTATTACATTCTACAGCATATGGTGCATAATTAGGGGAAATCCAAGGATCTTACAACCATTTGACCCTAAAATAGATAGGACATTTCATGGATCAATTTAGGCATAGTAGAAATGCATCTTAAAGTCTGAGTATTCTATTACATTCCCTGGTAGTTCTGACTTTGAGGATCCTAAGCATTATGTGCATTTTGTGCATTGCGAGCATTTTTAGCGATCTAGGCAATTGGAATTTTATACTCGTAATATGGCTCAACCTCCACCTCATTGGAGGAAACTTAGGGAGTTGGTTGCATCGAAGTTCACATATAAGAGCTTGTGTATCCAGTATCCTGAAGAGGATGTACTATTTGTTTTTAAGACTAGACTAATACACTTTGTTCCAAAGTTTCATGGTCTTGCTAGTGAGTATCTTCATAAACACTTGAAACAACGCTCTAGCGAAGGCATGGGTTGGTTTGAAAATTGAGACCAACCCAAGCTGAATGAACCATAATGGGCCGAAAAGGTTCCTCAATGATTTTTTGGAAGTAAAGAGATTAACAACTTTAGTAAAGCCAACATATACATGAGCTAAAAGAAGCTTAGCCAAACAAATTTAGGGGGAACCTGTGTGAATGAGGTAGGCTAAATTGAAGAAATGATGGGAGATTTGGATTGAATGAGGGCAAAATACCTAGGTACATAACAAAATAGGAAGCCTATGTGTTCCTTATAACTAACAAGAACCGAAGGATAATCGAAAAAATGTTTGACCAAGAAATATAGTAGGTACCAGTGGAGGAAGGGGATTTGGCCACCATTATTTTTACCTTTCTACCCTGATTCCAAAAAGGGTAAGCTTTTGGCCTTTAGTGTGAACCGAAGCAGAAACCCCACATTGTTATTAGAACCAAAGCCATATAGTCTAGAATTTATTAGAAAGTGACATATGGCTTCGGTTGTGGTCTGAATTAAAGCCATATGGTTTGCTTTTTGGCCTCGGTTATGGTATAAACCAAAGCCATGTCACTTTCTACTTTAGATGGTGTAGCAAGTGAGGCCATATGTCCTATTTTTTCTTTTTTAAATAAATTTTTTGTTTTTGACACATGTTATCCTACTAAACTTTATGGACTTCACAGGAATTTGTGCAGTAGTCTTCAATAACTGCAAAATAAGACATTAACTTCAATTAGTATATAGAAAGGCAACGTTGCAAAGTATTTGTTTCAATTCAAATATATTAGTTTCCCAACTAGTTGTTATACATGCACACACAATGGTTGTCATCTATTGCATTACATAGTAACCGCACTCATAAGAGTCAGTTTGTCTATTACGCTACAATATATCAACACCATTATGAATAATTAAGGAAGAAAACGAAATCAAACAACTATAATTATAAGGATAAAAATACTAAACCTGGAGGGACAAGCATGCAAATAATTTTGCCTTAGCCGTTGATCTCCCTAACAATATGTTATGTCTAATAATTGAACTATGATAAAGGGAATGTGTTAGGATACTTTTATATAACAAAGAATATTCATATGAGGTTCTTACCAATCTATTTCTTGTCTAAGATGGTTGGGGGGAGGGAGGTGCAAGGAGCAAAACAACATAGCAAAGTTCTCCCTTAGAGAAACCACAAGTAGCTACCAATGATGCCTGAAAAGAAAATAAATTCATTGTTATATGTTAAAATGACAAATTATATTCACAAGTTAACAAACATGACTTAACTTGAAATGTAAGGGACAAAATCAATTTATTTTCCTCGTTGAAAGCATTTGGTCATATATGTTTTTGGTATCATCAAACTTGTTGCTTTCATGAGTGAGTTGGGGGTCTATAAATCCATATAGATAATTCAGTCTCGTATTTTCAGTGACACCACACATATACCTAACACACGATTGATTTGATATAAGTAAATAGATAAGTAAATCAAATACCTATAATAACTGAAAGGCTTACATCATCCAAAACTAGATAATGGTAATATTCAATTCCTTTTTTCCCAATGCAAGATCCAAGACATCTTGTCTATGCAAGTATAGTGGGATCTCAAGGTCTCTCCCAAAAAATTAGAATCCCAAGGAACCTGCATCGACTTTTTCATTTATGATTTCAGTAAGTTGGTGTAATGCACTAAGAGGATTGTCCAAAGAGAGAGGAATCTTCTTTGGTTGAGGATTTTCTTGTCGATGCAACTGAGGTTAAATGGAACACAATTTAAGGTTGAATATGATTAACATGTAAACATACAAATTTAGTTCATGGTGGGTTTGAGAGTCTATACCGAGGGGTTATAATCAATCAAACCTCTAGGTTATGCTAGGAAACATTGGAATGCATGTGCCATAGTATATACCTCATTTGTTGGCAGAAGAAATAAAGCAAATAACACGAGAACCTTTTCTATTGTGGCCTTAACCACATCCTCTAATAACTCCATACCATGAAAAATTATGGCCGACTCAAATTCTTTTCCATGAGCCACTAGTGTCTTTACTATACAATCCTAAATATATAACGGACATGGATGAGTGTTGTCCATGTCATCCCTTGATATGGGTGGAGCTGAACAACTATCATTTCCACTTCTACTTATCAAAGTCAATGATTTATTAATTTTATTCAATTATTAGATTAAATATCATTTATTCAATTCATAACTTATAGAAAAAAGATTGTTAATTTTACCCGTGGGAGGCATAAATGGTTATGGTGGAGGAGATAAGTGTAGACGAATGCCATAACTCTCAAATTGTTGTCGAAACTGGCGCATAACGTTTTCAGTCACCTTCTTAGTGATTTCTTGTGTTAGTCTTTCTTCATAGTCAGTTGTGTGTCTGCATGAAGATTAACGAAAGGAGGCACCAAAATATTGGTGTATACCAATTCCTGATCCAGCACCACGCACACGTCCACGGTGCTCAAGCCATCTAATTGCAGCAACAAGTATGTCATGACAACCTTCTGGAGTGAATCCTTCTTGGGAGCTCTGCTCAACCAACGAGTCCTACAATGTAACAAAGAAAAGTTATAGACAATCATACAATATAAAAGACTTATACATGACAAATGAGATATTTAAAGAAAAATTATATCATATAATTTTCTTGAAGATGTCAAGTGCAGTGTTAGAAGTGTAGCTAACCGATGTGCGTAGACAAGTTAACTTCCACTTTTCATGACAGTGTGCCGGTGAAGCAGGCGCTAGAACCTCACCCTCAGAAGGTGGGGGCCTAAATTTTTTCTTTTTTGACATTATCTTCTTTTTAGGTTTTCTATACCCACCACAAGACAATATGTTCTAATTTTTGTTTAGAGCCTTTATTCCTTAAGCCTTTTTTCTCTTTTCTTGTAACATATAAAATCCACTTTTATGAATTAGTGCAATGTACACAATTATCAATTGAGTAATTGATAATCCTGTCATATCATGTTCTAATCAACTTCAGTCACATAATCAAAAGATGGAGTAAGGATTGATATTCTATCTCATGCCAATATTCCTAAATAGCTTTTGAAGACGTCCACAAAAGGAGGACCTATAGTTATATTAGTGTCGACGTCAATATTGACAAGTGTTTTCTCACCATTAGGTCTTCTAATTAAGAGTTATCTCAACCTAGTGGCTCCTCTGGTAGGTCTCTTAGTGGGTGTTTCATCCTCTAATGAATTATGATGTTCAGTCATATATCTATGAAAAGAAAACATCACAAAACATTAATAAGCAACATATAAAATCACATATAAAACATTATTTAACAAAACATGTAAAATTTTACAAGAATATGAAATTCATACATAAAGTTATGGATTGGTCATATGTATATTCCCTCATCGTGATCTTCTCGAATTGCATGTACATTATCAACTAAAGGGATTTCATCAACATTTATCGTTCTTTTAAATGGGTGGGTGTTAGTGATATTAAGATTACTAAGATTCTCTTCAGTAACATCAATTTGTTTTTTCTCCATGAAGAACGTCAAACCAATGTTCAGATGCAGGATCTTTAGCATAAAAAACATGAGATGCTTGTTGTGACATGATAAATGGCTCGTCTCGATAATCCACCTTTCGAAAATTAACTACAATCATTCTTAATTCATCCATTTTGACAATACTCTTATTGTAAACCCACATACATTTTTGAACAATGGAATAGTAAAGATGGTATAATCAACCTCCTATATCTCTTGTATTACACCATAATATGTAATTGATCCACATACAAGATTTTGATCTTTAGATGTAGAAAATTGTAGTGACCTAACTTCAAGACTGACTCCACTATTTTGTATTGTGTTTTTATCATCCAAAGACTTCGTATAGAATGTGCAATTATTAATTTCATAATCTGTACAACAAATGACATCAAATTTCAACCCATTCGCTAACCACATCAAAGTCTCAAAAGATTGTGAATCTTTCAAAACCTCAAATTTAAACCAAAGGCATGAATGTTCTATTATACTTTATCAATTGTCATTCTCTGATTGTCTTGGATTGTTCTCTTTCACAATGGCTTTGTGTGCAGATAAGTAAGGAATAATTTTGTGTTGTTCAATATGTATAGGTGTACTTGCAAAAACTCTTCGCAATCTTTGCTAACCACACTCAAACCTCAGTTGCTCTTACTTAAAGAACACTTGTTCAACCATGATCTTCGAGGAACTCCTATCGGTTTTGCTTTCGTCATGTAATCTGAACATAACTCGACACTTTCTTTAGCAATATACCTTTCAATCATTGAAGCTTCTGGACGATATTGATTTTTCACATACCCTTTCAAAACCTTCATGTAACGTTAAATGGGATACATCTATCTTAAGTATACTAGTCCACCAAACTTGATTTCTCTTACCAAATGAACAAGTAAATGTACCATGATGTCAAAAAATGATGGAGGGAAAAACATCTCCAAATTGACACAAGATGATAACAATCTTGGCTTGAAGTTCATCTAACTTTAAAGGATCAATGACTTTGCCGCAAATTGAAGAGAAAAATGTACACAAACGCGTTATAGTTTATCTAATAGTTTTGGGTAAAATTCTACGAATAGCTACTGGTAACAATTGTTGCATTAAGATGTGACAATCATGAGACTTTAGACCAATAAGCTTCAAGTCTTGCATGGACACTAAACTCTAAATATTTGAAGAGTATGCTTGACGTACCTTAACACTCTTTAAACAAAAGCAAAAACTTATTTTCTCTTATGTGGGCATATGACTTCTTGGATGTTTTCCCAAATACATGATGCTCTTTATTAACTTTTTCATGAATTTGAAGGTTAGTCAATGGAATTGGTGCTTCGTTATTCTCTTAATGTCCATTGAATATTTTCTTTAACCTTCAATTAGGATGATTAGCTTGTAAAAACCTTTGATGACACAGATATACAGTCTTCCTTCTATTTTTCAATTGATGAGATGTAGTGTTTCTTCACATATATGACATGCTTTATGACCCTTGACATTGTATCCCGAGAAATTACCGTAAGCTAGAAAGTCATTAATGGTGCAAAATAACATTGCATGCATTATGAAAGTTTCAAAAGCAACAACATCAAATACTTCAACCCCATTAACCCACAACAACTTCAAGTCTCCAACTAGTGAATTGAGATATATATCTATCCTCGAGACATATACTAAATTTCATGAAATTTTGCCAACATTTCGCATTGGTCTTAAGGATACATAAAATGAAAGTGATTATCAACCACAATCAAATATGCACCCGAAGTTTAGTACAAAACACAGTTGACAAATATTCATGAATTTTAAGATATATATATATATATATATATATATATATATATATATATATATATATATATATATATATATATATATATATATATATATATGCACTAATAAACTACTAGAAAGTTATTAATCTTCTCAAATGGGAAACTAAGACTAACTTATAATAGAAGAAAATCAAACAACATATTTAAGCAAATAATTAACCATACACACACACACATATAAATGTCACTACAAGAAAAAATATATTTAATGATAAACATATATTCATCACTAAAAATTATAAATGTCGCAATTAACCCTTTTTAACAATAATAAAATTGTCACTAATACTTGTGTCACTATTGTACTTTTGACAATATTTTAAAATCTTATAAAAAATGATTTTTGCTGTCAGAAAATAATTATCACTATTAACTCTTTGGGAGAGTGACAATGTCATATCTTTTTATGCTCATTATTAATTATTTTTATAATAAAATTTCACCATTGGAAATTGTATTGGTTTAAAATTATGACATTTTACTATATCGCCATAATAAATAGACAAATTATGTAAAATGTTAAAATAAATCAACATCAAATATAAGTATTAAAATATAAAATATTTATTACACTTGAAATGACAAAATACACAAAAAGTTTGTAAGAATGGATCCAAACATTATATACATTAGACTTACTTCTACTTAAAAACATTTAAATCAAATAAATATTTCAAATAAAATAATAAATGGTGGTATCGTCAAACATCTTCGTACTACAAATAAATAAAAGAAATCATTAATATTTTAGTAATGCAAAGATGTTGAGAGAAGAATTAACATTATAAAGATGTTATAATACCAATATAAAAAGTGTTAAAAATATAATTAAACCAAATAAAGGTTTCAAACATAAAGCAAATTTAATCCTAATGTAATACTAAATATATAAATAAAAATTTAGTATATTTAAATTAGTGGAGATATACTAACCTTTTATGGTTCTTTATTATTATTAAATCATTCCCACATGTACACTTCAAGTTGTTGAGCATTAATATACTTGCTTTGTTTTTTTGCAATTCTTTGTAACCTTAGTTATTTTTTTATAAACATGTTGTACTACCACTCAAAACGACTACAAAATATATAAATTTTAGTCAATAGTAGGATAATTGTTTCAGTAAAAGGAATGTTACAAAAAATAATTTGAGATAAAAATAAGAAAATCAAACCTTAAAATATTAGATGCTATATTTTCACTCCAATTAAAATCTAAGAGAACAAAATAATCATAACTTATTACTATCATTTATATATAAGAAACATA
This sequence comes from Vigna unguiculata, assembly GCF_037176805.1. Classification (NCBI taxonomy): domain Eukaryota; kingdom Viridiplantae; phylum Streptophyta; class Magnoliopsida; order Fabales; family Fabaceae; genus Vigna; species Vigna unguiculata. The sequence goes on from NC_140796.1 coordinate 22,491,587, forward strand.
TTGGATAGTAAATAAATATAAAAAAATCGTATTATCAAGCAAACTTTCCTAACCTAGATCAAATTTATAAAAATAAGTATAATTAATAAATAATGCAAAGGAATAAACAAATGTGTGTTTCTTATACATTTCTCTTGCCCTGTGAAACAAGTTCCATTAGAGTTTAAGAGGGATGATTTGCTATTCATCCCATCACCTCTATAAATTCACCTACCATACACTCCCCTTCCTTGACTTTGTCGTTCTTTCTTTTAAGTGTATTTTGATTTTCTCTTCCTTTGACACTCATTATAACGACCATATACAATAGTTATGGTAAAGCATCAATGAGATAGAACAATAACAATTATACATAAATTGTAGATCTAAATGAAAAAACAATAAATTATAATAAAAGGAACTAGAAAAATTGATACCTTGGAGATTTAATGGTTGATATTAGAGAGATGGAAATGTATTATATGACCTAATAAAAGTTACAACACGAATTAAAACACAATCAAATATCACTACAAGAAAAACTCGATTTACCTATAGCCAAAATTCGTATATAACTAATAAAATCCGTAGGTAAGAGAGTATTACCTACGGATTACATACGTACAAAAATCTGTATGTAAATATGTCATAGCTAAATTTACATACGGATTTATTTATAAGTAATTACATACGAATATATCTGTAGGTAATTTATACGAAATTATCCGTAGGTAACTACATACAGATATATCCGTATGTAATTACCTACGGAACAATTTGTATGTAATTACCTACGGATGATTCCGTATGTAATTACCTGACTGCTACTAAATTGCACGTATGACTTTCAACTTGTATTAGTTTTAATGAAACTATTTTATAGAACATCTGTACAAACTTAGACATAATAGTTTATCATAAAAATTCAAAATATAACTACATAGCAAAGAATTTATATAACATCAAAGTCATTAAATACAATATTTGTACCTAGGTTTTAATAAACAAAGTCAAAGATCCAAAGACAATAAAATACAAATATTTGAATAAAAAAACATGCAGTGATAATATATAATACAAAAGCAAAGTCTAATAATAATCACGATAAGGACGATGTGAAGTAGGGGCTTCTTCATGATCTTGTTTCACTTGTTGATGATGTACTTGATTCTCTTGTTCAGCCTGATTCCTTTCCTGGAAAATAGTTTGTGAACCGCTGCTACTAGAGGCATCAAATATTGGATGATCACACCAATAAAATTTTGTATCGTATCAAATTGGGTTTGAAATTGGGAACTCATTTGACGAATGTGCTCTTCACTAGTTACTAGTCGTGTTTGAAGTTGAATAATCTACTCTGGATTTACTTGCTGACTAGAAGATGCTTGTGTCTATTATATGTAACCATCAACACAATCATCATTAGAATCGACATGTCCAACCCCAAACACTCGTCCCTTGTACCTTCCACCTGTCGCCTCTAACCAACATATGTTTCTTAGTCTTTCCTCCTTAGCAAGGTCCATGGGTGTGGATTGTGAGACACCAACAAATGCAGTCTCAGATAATGCTTGAGAAAATCTATTTTGAAATTCTTCCTGTTCAAATAAGAAATGTTTGTATTAAAATAGTAAATAATTGAGGTATTAAACTGTAAAAAACATGGTAGAAATTAACATGTGTCCGCCTAGATCTCTCATCGACAAAATCCCCTGTAGCCTTTCATATGTGCGTTTGTTCAAAGATTTCATCAACATGGACTGCACGACCAAGCTTCTTTGTCTGGAAACAAAAAAAGTTTATAAATTAAACAATTGTTATTATGTCATAAATGAATAGGAAATATATATAAAGATGTCAAACCAAACGAATAACATGGTCATGCACGCTGATAGATCCCCTTCATAACAACAGATTAAGGCCAAAGCACTAAACAATACATTCAATTCCAATCTTATTATTACCACTTACGTACAAAGCTACTAGATTCCAATATAAAATTGCAAAAAATTAATATCACAAAGCTATTAAAACCTTGAATTTTAGTTTAAAATCATATTTTCTACAAAGCTACTTAATTATTGCACACACTTTTGACTTGAAGTCACATAATGGTTTTTCATAAAATCTTTAAACTGACATAATTTAGTGTTATTTTAGAAGCATTGTGCTTTAGATGTGATGAAAAAGTGATTGTGTTTTAGATGTCATGAAAAGTTTGGATCAGAGCATTTGTATGGCAACAAGAAAATGCAAGTATTGATCTTAAAGGTGGAAGGTGACCTTGTTAGATAACAAATGGATCTCAAATTTTCAGCTTTCTATGTACAACATAATAAATCTAACCTTAGAAATGAATTAACATATATGGCATAAGCATCCTGTAATACCTAGTCTCCATCATAGTCTCCATCAACTAAGATATGGGGCATATGCATAGGAACTGCATTATCTCCTTTTTCTTTTTCCCTAATGAGGTTGTCTGGTCCTTTCCCGAGTGGAAAAATTCTCTAAACTTTGACAATTCTCTACTATACCACACTTCTATATCTATGTTTTGCACAATTAAAAAAAATGCATGCGGTGTCTCGCTTATGAGGGAGTGATGAGTCATTATTTTCCTTCATTCCACTAGCCCTTGTGTACCCATTTGACAGTTGTGTAGTGCTTAATTGTTCATCTTTAGAGTGTTTTTCATCTGTTGGGCTTTATTGGGCCACTGTTCCGAATTTGGACTAATTTCACATTATTTGGCCTAATTTTTGTTTTTAATTATTTTTAGGTATTTGGGTGAAGCAATTTTGGAGCTTGGAACATCAATATTCAGTTGAAGAGAGTCGCCACATCATTGCCACATCATTTACACGTCATTTCCACGTCATCTGAGTGGCATAGTGGCAGTTTTGTAAATATGAGTGGCAGGGGTGAAATGACCACGAAATTAGGTCTGCATGTAATGCAGCAGCCGCTCCTTCTTCTTCCACACTCTCTCAAACCTCCATTTTTGTTGTTTTTAAGCTTTGGAAGGTGACCCAGGTGGCACATGCTATTTTTTCACTTTTCCACTCTATTTTGACGTTTTATGAGTCTTGGACAACAGATATTGCTTGTATTCACGCTTTCTACACTTTGGGTAACATTTATATTGAAGCAATTTCATTTTTGGTGGTTGTTTTCGTTGTTCTTCTATTATCCCTTGCTCATTTTCGTTTGCTGCACCATTTTAAGCTTTTAGTATCAATTTGAAGTCATTTGAACGGTTGAATTGCAAATTCTGTTGAGAACCCTAATTCGGATTCCATGAGGAACTAAGTTTATGTGTTGATTCTTTGCAGATAATGGATTGAAACCTTGAGATTAGTGTTTTGTTCGGTGGAGTTATGTTAATCTCTCAATTCTAAATTTGCGTTTGGATTTAAATGAAGAAACCATTCTGTTTTTGCTTAATTTGCAGAGTGGCATCATTGTGTGTTCATGCTTAGTGAACTGTAGCAGATTTCATGGTTGTGTGCTTTGCTTAATTGCACTTGAGTTAGAGTTCATTTGCGCTTAGTAATTAATTCAGGTCTCATTAGAGTTAATATAACAATTTTTGAGTTGTAATCCGTGATTGGTGGATGTTCATTTGAAGCAAAGAATCAACGTTGTTTTTACATTGATTTTACACGTCTGCATTTAAGTTTTCAATTGTGCGTTGCATCCGTAAATCTACCAAACCCCTCCCTGTGTTATTGTTGTGTTCATCTGGAAATTGAAGCTTTGAATGAAAATATTTGTCGTTGGGAGACGACTTGGTTCACTTTCATATACTGCATTTTTAAGTGTTTTAATTTGGTGGGGTACGACCTCTATCAGGGAGTGACGCATAACCTAGTCCATTTTATGGTCTCAGAATTGTCTTCACTTTTTGTGTTAAGTCTTTTACCTTCCAACTTTCAAACTTCAGTCTCATTTTTTTTTGTGTAAAGTGTGTTTCTGGGTCACCATAGATTTTTCTCGTACGTCTCTCACCCCACGCTTCCACTAAATCCTAATCCAGTTTCTCGTCATTGATTTTTTATTCCTAAACCATTTCATCCTCTTCCCGTCATTCTTATTGAGGGTTTTGAATAAATTAATGATTTTCTTTGCAACTAACATAGACAAATAAAAAAGAAACACTGAAATTATGAAACATACCTTCAGAGCACTGTTAATCTTCCCAAAACGCAAAAGCTCGCCTCAATCTCAATCTCGAAGTGTTTTACACTCAAAACAAGTGAAGCCCATGATAGAGCACTTTATGCCAATTGTAAGAAAGAAGACATGCCCATTGATTCTTTACCACTTCAATTTCAAATTATCCTTCTCCCCCTTTGTCTTCTATTTTTGGTTCCTCCGTCATTCCATCTTTAATGACAGAAGTACAAAAAATATAATTTATGGAAAAAAATGTATGAATTGTTGATTGAAGTCATTATCAAGTGAGAGTCTAGTGATTTAAAGATTTTTGTGACCTTGATCAATAATATAAGTGAATTATTTGTGAACTTTTTTCTAATAATGGATGCATAATCACTTAATCACTTACAATCAAATTGAAAAACATTAATTTGCTGGCATACTAAAAATCAACTCATGCGCCACTAGTGCATTAATGACATTTTACTTCAATTATTATGTCTGGGTTCCCCCAAAAACGAGGCATATTACAACACATTGGAATTTTTGAAATTTTAGCGAACCTTTATGCCTCAGTTCGAATAATAACCGTTGCATAAAAGCTAATATGCCTCGGTTCATATCCACCCGAGGCATAAAGCCTGAAAAATAATTTCAAAACTCCCGCTAGTTTCACGTTTTACAATTGGACGTTTCAGATTATGTCTCGATTTTTAAATATCCGAGACATAAAGGGCTTATGGCCTCAGTTGTCTACTACTCGAGACATTTTAATTAAGTTGCAGTAGGTTTATGCCTCGGTTGTAATTGAACCGAGGCAGAAACGTTTATTTAGGGTTTAAAATTAGGACAGATCTTCTTCTTCCTCGCGTGATTTTCTTCTTCGTTGAGAGAAAGAAGCAGCCTCCTCTGCGCACGTCATTCCCGCTGCCTCCGCATCCACTCCCACCATCGTTCCCACCACTGTAAGATCACGTATCCACCGCCTCTTCCACCGCTACTATTGTTGTTGGACGAGGGAGGCCGCGAGCTGCACGTTGAAATCACCACTGGTTCATGGTTTTTTTTCTGTATTTTTTTTTATTTTGGATTAGTTGGTTTTGGCACCCTATATGCCTCCCATGGGTTAGGGTTTCGAACGTTGATATGTGTGTCGAAGTGGCGATTTGGCTCACGGTGGTTCAATCGTGGGTGGTTTCTCATTTTTTGTTCAGATATGGTGGTGAAGAGAGGTTGTTTTGTGTCACTGACGGGATGAATGAAGGCTTCGTGAAGCTATTCTGACATGATGTGATGGTCAAAGATGGTGGTAACGACACACTGGCGGCATTTAAGGTTTGAATGGTCGTTAGGGTTTCTGATTTGGGAGAAGGTTGAAGATGATGATGTGGCACACTATGGTTGGTGTAGGTGTGTGTACAAGGATTATGTCATGTTGTTATTGGATTAGAAAGTACTTTTTTTTTAATTTGAGATGCACATTAGGCCTCGGTTCTCTCTAGAACCTAGGTAGTAACCCTTGTATATGTCTCGGTTCATAACCGAGGCATAAACATATCCCGTTTTTACCTCACCAGTATATGCCTCGGGTTTAAAACCGAAGCCAAAAGGTCAAAATACCTGCGGCATAATCACTTCCTTGCACTAGTGTGCGTAGATTTGATTCATTGAAAGACATTGTAAAAACATTGAATCCTGTACCACACCTAGCCAAACTCGACCAAATAAGTAAACAATACATATACCAAGGCGGCTAAGTACTCAACCTAGGCCGAGTCAGCCTAACTTGTACCAATTCTAACCTAAACATCTAGAGGAACAACCTGCACCTCATATAACCAACACAAGCCGTCAAGGTAAGTAGCCGGCCTAGGCCGGCTACTCCAGTAGGTCCGGTAAGATTAAAAGCCTAGGCTGACCACTCCAATAAACTCAGTATAATGAAAACCCTCCAGCGTTCAATAAGTCTTAAGGGCCTGGGCTAGGGCCTAGGTCCACTTACAGTCAAAGCCTAAGCTAAGGCCCGACCCATAGAATAACTAGACATAATTAATGCTCTATAAATAGACGTGGACCCCAGTAATTAAAGGTACGCATTCATTAATCACAGATTTGACCTTCTGAGAGCTTTGACTTACTTGAGCTTCAGAGTCTCTTTTGCAGGTAACCCCTCCTGGGTTCAAGCTGACATGTACCAACCGGGAAGAGGCCAACTGAGGAGATAACGGACTACATGGTAAGGTGACGCTTGTGCCTAACTCATCTTATTTGTTCTCTACAGGAACAATTGGCGCCCACCGTAGGGCACGAGACGAACACCTTTAGTATCCACTTTTCTCTGAAGATGGTTTCAACCCGTAGCAAAGCTGGAGTGAACAAGGAGGCGGATGCTGGTCCATCAGGACCTGCTGGCATCACCCTTGACCTGGCCGCCATCCTAGACGGCCAAGCGAAGATGCAACAAGAGTTGGCAGATCTGAAGAAACGCAGCGCTGACGAGATGGAGGCGCTATGACAAGAGAACTCTCGCCTAAGGCGAAAGATCGAAGTTGATCCCAACTTGAAGGGAAAAGCCAAGGAAGCCTCTGAAGCTGCAAGGTCCCCGGCCTTCCAGCCCACAAAGGAAGAAAGCGAATACAACCCCACTCCTCATACCTTCACCACCACTCAACAAACACGCATGCCCTCCACCCATCCCAATCACTTCCCGTCTGCTCAACCAGCGCTTACCGCACCCCCAACCCCTGCTGCTACCCTCCCTACCACCCAGATCCCCTACAACATACCCACCACCCTACACATCACACATGTTCCACCATACAACCCACAATACCTTCCAACAACCCACATCCCCCCTCACAACCTTACCTCCACCTTCCCCGCTATGATCAACCATCCCGTCCCACCGCATCTGCTCCCTCCCCACCAGCCCAGACGTCGCCACCCCTTTACCGACTTCATCGCCAACACCCCTCTTCCTACCCAGTGAGAACCCTTCACCCTGGATCGCTATACTGGCGAAACCGACCCTGATGAGCACCTCAAAGTCTACATCACCCATGTCGCCCTATACACGTCCCAAGACGCAGTATTCTGCAAAGCCTTCCCCACCACCCTCAAGGGCCCAGCCCTGGAATGGTTCACAACCCTTCCACTGTACTCCATTGACAGTTTCGATGTCCTTTCTCACATGTTCTCCATCCATTTTGCCGGCAGCCGCCCACACCAAACTACCACAATCTCCCTTCCGGGCATTAGACAGGAACTAGGCGAACCCCTCAGAGCGTTCATAAATCGCTTCAGTAAGGCAGCTGTTCGCACACCACACCTCAACCAGGAGATGATCCTCCAATGCATGGCCCTCACCCTACAACCTGGCCCCTTCGCCAACAATGTCTACCTCCACCCACCCGCCTCTATGTACGAACTCAAATTGCGTGCAGCCGATTATGTCCGCATGGAGGAAATGCAAATCCTTCACACCAAATTCTACAATGACTATGCAGCCACCACCGCCAACCCTACCCCGCAACCTAACCCACACCCTGATGCCCGCCCACGCGAGCCCCGCCAACCTCGCTTCACCAGATATGCCCTTCTTACCGTAGCCCGCTCCCGCATCCTTGATGAGGCCCTACAAGTTGACCTAATCCCCCCTGCACGCAAGACAACCACACCTCCCAACGCTGATATGACCAAATATTGCCGCTACCACCGCAACCATGGCCACACTACAGAAGAATGCAAAGCACTCCAGGATAAAATAGAAGAACTGGTCCGTGATGGCCACTTTCGCCGCTTCATCCGCAGAGATGACCATTCCTCTTCCTCTCGATCCCGCAACCCCCCTCGATCCGACCACAAACGCCCTCCACATGACTCCCGTCATGACAGACGCCCCCACCAACCCACCAACCAAGAACCCGAACCGGCCCACACCGATATCAACCTCCACACCATCTTTCGTGAGGGAACCCAAACCAAAACCATCCTAATCCGCTCCCCAATCATCGACGCGCCAACATCCTACAACGTCCTCCTAGGTCGTCCTTCCCTCAACACCCTTGGCGTTGTCGTCTCCGCCCCCCACTTGGCCATGAAGTTCCCTTCTCCCTCCGGTGACATCCTTACCATCCACTGCGACCAACGCTTGGCACGCGAATGCTACATGGTCAGTTTGCGCCCACAACTCCCTATTCAACAAACCAACCACATTGAGCGACCACCTGGCTCCGGCATCGCACTGTCAGGCGAAGACCTGGACCCAGTGCAGGCTGGGATGTTCGTCTCGAACCGGTTGAGGAGACCTCCCCTTTGGAGCTTCCCAACGAACGCTCTATAAACCTAGGCACCGATTTGAACTCTGACGAACGTGCCATCATCACACCCATTCTCCTCAACAACACAAATCTTTTCGCCTGGTCAGCCACTGACCTCCCTGGGGTGGACCCTCTAGTGGCATCCCACAAATTATCCATCTATAAAGAAGCCCGCTACATATCCCAGAAAAAATGCAAACTTGGCGAAGAACGTCGGTTAGCAGCTAAGGTCGAAGCTGACAAGTTACTAAACGCAGGCTTCATAGAAGAAGCTCAATACACCACTTGGCTTTTTAATGTTGTCTTGGTGAAGAAAGCCAATGGCAAATGGCGGATGTGTGTAGACTACACGGATCTAAACAAAGCTTGCCCTCGCGATGCCTACCCATTACCCAACATCGATCGCCTCGTTGATGGCTCGGCAGGAAACAAGGTGCTTAGTTTTTTGGATGCATATTCCGAGTACAACCAAATTCCCATGGCCTCATCTGACATGCAAAAAACCGCCTTCATCACGGACGATGCCAACTACTTCTATAAGGTCATGCCTTTTGGTCTCAAAAACGCTGGAGCAACTTACCAACGACTGATGGACAAGGTTTTCAGTCATCTAATGGGACAATGTGTCGAAGTATACGTTGACGACATGGTTGTCAAGTCTCCAAGTCATCGCCAACATGCCGAGGACCTATCAGCAGTCTTCTCTGCACTACGCCAATACAACCTTCGCCTCAACCCAGACAAATGTGTATTCAGCGTTGATCGGAGTAAATTCCTTGGTTTTATGTTGACCCAGCGCGGCATAGAAGCCAATCCCGAAAAATGCAAGGCCATCATCGAGATGCGCAGCCCCACTACTATCAAGGAGGTCCAACGTCTTATAGGCCGCTTCACAGCCATTTCCCGCTTCCTACCTAAACTAGCCGAACAAACCCAACCCATAGTCCAACTCTTAAAAAAAATCCACTCGGTTCACGTGGACTTATGATTGTGAACAAATCTTCCAAAAACTAAAAACAACCCTAACCTCCCCACCTATCCTCCACAAGCCAGACACCTATCAACCCCTACTCGTATACATCACAGCCACCGACTACACCGTCAACGCTGCGCTTGTCCAAGAAATAGAAGGAACGCAACACCCTGTCTATTTTGTGAGCAGAACGCTGCAAGACCCTGAGACCAGATATCAAATGGTAGAGAAGTTGGCCCTATCTTTAGTCCACACAGCATGCCGCCTACGCCCATACTTCCAAAACCACAACATAACCGTTAAAATCGACTACCCAATCCAAAAGATATTGCAAAAACCAGATCTAGCCAGATGCATGTCTTCATGGGTCGTCGAACTGTCAGAATTCAACATCCGCTATGAACCCCATGGCCCCATTAAGCCCAGAGTCTTTTAGACTTCGTCAACGACCTCCAGCACACACCCATAGAGGACTAGTGGACGCTTCATATAGATGGTTCCTCAAATCCAAAAGGTGTCGGCACTGACATCGTCTTAGAAGGCCCCAACGACATCCTCATTGAAAAATCCCTTCACTTTGCCTTCAAAACGTCAAATAACCAAGCCGAGTACGAAGCAATCCTCGCTTGCCTTTCCCTGGCCCGCGAGGTAGGTGTCAAGAAATTAACGTGCAAAACTGACTCCAAGCTCACTGTAGGCCATCTAAATAACGAGTTCCAGATCAAAGACCCCATCCTTCTATAGTATTACCATCTGGTCCGTGCAATCATTCAATCCGCCTTCGAACAAGTCTGCATCGAACACATCCCAAGGACCGACAACATCAGAGCCGATATCCTCTCCAAATTGACCAGCACCAAGTTAAAAAACCGTCACCGATCCTTATTACAGGAAACACTATCTACGCCCTCCATCACACACACTTGCCAAAATTTAACCCACGCCCCAGCTGACAACGTCACCCCCTCCCAAAGCCATAACTGGACCACCCCCTATATCCAGTACCTGAAAACCGGCAACCCCCCCCAAGATGCGGACAAAACTTGGTTGGCTAAGGCCGCCAGGTACACCATGAAAGGCGATGACCTCTACAATCGTGGATACAGCCAACCCCTTCTCAAATGTGTCACGGCAGAACAAGCACAATATATTATTAAAGAGCTATACGACAACATTTGTGGCTATCATTCCGGCGCACGCACCATGACTACCAGAATTCTTAGAGCCGGATATTTCTGGCCGACTATAGAAGCAGACTGCTAGGATTATGTCAGAAAGTGTAAACCATGCCAGAAACATGGAACCCTTATTCACTAAAAACAAGAACAACTACACCACATACTATCCCCGTGGCCATTCGCTAAGTGGGGAATGGACATTCTCAGCCCCTTTTCACCCGGCAAGGGGCAGGTGAAATTTCTAATTGTAGCCGTCGATTACTTCACCAAATGGATAAAAGCCAAGCCGCTAACTACCATCACGGCCCAGCAAGTTCAGCAATATGTTTGGAAAGATATTATATGCAGATATGGTGTTCCACATACCATCATCATAGACAATGGCCGACAATTTATTGACAAAGATCTAGCCAAGTTCTACACTGGCCTAGGGATCAAGCACATCACAAGTTCTGTAGAACATCCACAAACCAATGGACAAGCAGAGGCGGCAAATAAAGTTATCCTCGTGGAGTTGCGCAAAATATTAGATACCGCCAAAGGTCGATGGCCCGAAGAGTTAGTAGAAGTGTTATGGGCTTACAGGTGCACCCCTCAATCATCAACAAACGAATCCCCATTCAGCCTAGTTTTCGGTGCAGACGCTATGATACCAGTTGAAATTGGCGAACCATCCCTGCGCCGAGAACTATACGACCCAACCTACAACCACCAAAACATGGCCATACATCTCGACCTTCTACCCGAACTCAAAGAAAAAGCCCAGATACGCAATTTAGCTGCCAAACAACGAGCTGCCAGAAAATATAATGCAAACCTATGCCCACGATCGTTCGCCATCGGGGATTTAGTATGGAGAATGGCCAGCAGTGCTAGAAAGAAGGATGGCAAGTTCTCCGCCAATAGGGACGGCCCATACCGCATACGCGAAGATGCAGGAGGAGGAGCCTATCGCTTGGAACACTTATCTGGGGAAGAAATTCCCAACACTTGGAATGTATCACACCTCAAATTCTATTTCAGTTAAATGTATGCTGCATTAAGCAGAACACTTGTAACCCTGGGTGTACTCTTTTTCCTCACCTGGTCTTTTTTTCCTAAGGAGGGTTTTGGCCAGGGAGGTTTTAACGAGGCACCCATATTCAATAAATAAAATGAAGGGTTCTCAACTATACAACTTTTCTACGTGTTTACTCTCACATTCGTTTAAATTCCCCACCCTTACCACAAGTAAGCAGCCTGGGTCGAACACCCTTAACTTGTGCTTAATTCGTTTAAATTCCCCACCCTTACCACAAGTAAGCGACTTGGGTCGAACACCCTTAACTTGTGCTTAATTCGTTTAAGTTCCCCACCCTTACCACAAGTAAGCGGTCTGGGTCGAACACCCTTAACTTGTGCTTAATTCGTTTAAGTTCCCCACCCTTACCACAAGTAAGCGGCCTTGGTCGAACACCCTTAACTTATGCTTAATTCGTTTAAGTTCCCCACCCTTACCACAAGTAAGCGACCTGGGTCGAACACCCTTAACTTGTGCTTAATTCGTTTAAGTTCCCCACCCTTACCACAAGTAAGCGGCCTGGGTCGAACACCCTTAACTTGTGCTTAATTCGTTTGAGTTCCTCACCATTACCACAAGTAAACGGCCTGGGTCGAACACCCTTAACATATAATCGATTGTATCACACATACACCACATATCATCAAAACACGACATACATAATAACATACAGAATCTTAATCACATTTAAACACAAGTGCAAGAATGTACCAATGTAGCTAAATGTACCAAATATTACAGACATAGGCTCAAATAATATTCTCAAATCAATTAAGACTAAAATCCTATTCTGCTATGACAGGTGCCACCTCCTCGGAATCGCCCGCCTTCTTCTCCTCCTCTGTTGCCTTCTCCTCCACCTCCTCATTTGCACTGTCCTCGTCCTCCTGGACCAGCTTCCCATCCACAACGTCCTTATTCACATCGAACTTTGGATCCGTTACGTCCACATCCTGATGGAAAAAAGCCGTTTGACGCAATCCCTTATCAAAACCATTGATATGTTCTTGTATAATACTATTCTTCAAGTCGTTAAGCTCTACCACGGCACCATCATACTTCTCTTTCAACTCTTCATAATCTTCCTCCCACTCCCCTATTTTCTTGTTCAATCTTTCCTCTGAGTCCAAACAACGAACCCTCCACGTTATCAACCTTTTTCTCTCTACCTCCCAACTCTCCTTCGCCTTCTCCAGCGCAGCCTTCTCCTCCTCAAGCTTATCAACCTTCCCCTGCAACTCCTCCACCCTTTCCCTACCCCCCCTCCTTCACCTCCCTCTTATATAAAGACCCCACACGACGGCTCAATATTAAGGCCTTGCTTCCAAACTCCACCACCGTCCTCACAATATGGTTTGTATCCATGCCGTCAATGGAATTTACAATGGTATTTGGGAGGGTGATTGCAATATCCTTTCTCACAGATATTTCCAGCAATTCGATTAAACCAGATTCTGGTCCCTTCTCCCCACTAGCCGACCCCGCTCCACTGGCCGACCCCGTCCCGAGCAAGGCCGCCCTCACTCTCTTCACGTCTTTCCCCTTGCCATGTCGAGGCGGCAACTCAGCCTTCCTCTTCGTCCTGCCATGTACGTGCATTTCCACCACAGACTCCTGCAGGTTGGGAACATCAGTCTTCCTAGCTGCCTTGGCTTTAGCGGCCATCTCCTTCCTCAGCGATTGGAAAAGCGCCAAGTTTTTCTTTCCTGATTGCGCCATGTGCTCTACAATAATACATTACAACTCGGATTAAAACAACTTAGAATCATTAACACAGTTTAAGTAATAAACAGATACCTTCAATATCTATTATCGGATGCACCGAATTATAAACTCTAACTAAGCCCTTAGTGGGCAACTTATCAACAAACTTCAACAAGATCTCCACCACCTCTTTATCACCCGCCGATAACTCATCCATCCCCATGTCTTTATACCGAGAAAGACTGACTATCCAACTAAATGGGAACTTTGTACTCCCATTTGCGTTCAAAAAATGAGCTTTGCCTTCTTCTTTAACAACAACCTTGAAGTACCCGTCCTTGAAATGCTTGAAAGACTGGGAAAATGCATCCAGTCTGGTGATACTAGGACGGCTTATCAAAGACAGCCAAGTAGTCGGCCGGCGGGGTCTGGTGTCGTAGAAGTACAAAAAAGCGTAAGGAGAAGGCTCCAAGTATAAAGATTGGCACAAGATGCGAAAAGCTTGCAAGTAGGCCCAGCTATTCGGATGCAGCTGCGTAGGTGCCACATTCAGTGCGCGCAATACGCCCATAGTAAAACCGTCTAACGGTAGTCGCACATGAAGTTGAGAAAAATGACACATATACATGTAGAAAAACTTCTCTGTAGCCCCTTCCTGCCCATGACATACTCGGTCGATAGTGCTAACTCGCTCCAGGGAAACGATGTCCCCACTTACACCCTTGGAGATGACAGGCGTGCAGTTTAACCAGGAGTTTAATAGGCGAGACCACCGGAACAAAGATGATTGGTTGCGGCAGCCGCCCACCCATAACCGCCTTTAGCCGACCAGTTACTTTCTGCCAACTCCTTAGGGGGATCTTCTCGAACCTCCCTCACCGTCTCCATTGGAATCCCACTTAACATGCCTCCGGAACTTGTACCCTCTTCGTCAAATTGCCTACCCCTACTTCTCTCCGACTCCGTACTCTCACTACTAGATGTAGACAACGATATACTATCGCTACTAGACATACCTGTTTTTGTGTTTACGGGAAGATGTCGTCTGAAATTGGGAACTAGTTGGACAGTATAATGCACACAAGACCTCTGAATTCAAAACTCGCACAAATGAACCAAGTAACCCCTCACTCGTTTTGAAACCTATATTTATAGGCCAGAATCCCAAACGACGAAAACCCCTTCCCGCCAAAACAACAACCCATACCAATCGACACCATCATTGCGAGAGACATGACTCTTAAAAACGACAGCGCCAGAACTTCCTGATTTGACCCATGACATCCCTTCACCTACCTTTAGACGATTACCACTTTTTAGCCTTAACACTGTTCATCACACTTAAAGGCTGGGGGACTGGTGTATCACACCTAACCGGTTCCGCTAGCATACCAACACATATCACCCTTGACCGACAACTCATATCGGACAAGGCTGGGGGACTGGTGTACCACACCTAGCCAAACTCGACCAAATAAGTAAACAATACATATACCAAGGCAGCCAAGTACTCAGCCTAGGCCGAGTCAGCCTAACTTGTACCAGTTCTAACCTAAACATCTAGAGGAACAACCTGCACCTCATATAACCAACATAAGCCGTCAAGGTAAGTAGCCGGCCTAGGCCGGCTACTCTAGTAGGTCCGGTAAGATTAAAAGCCTAGGTTGACCACTCTAATAAACTCAGTATAATGAAAACCCTCCAGTGTTCAATAAGTCCTAAGGGCCTGGGCTAGGTCCCATGCCCACTTACAGTCAAAGCCCAAGCTAAGGCCCGACCCATAGAATAACCAGACATAATTAATGCTCTATAAATAGACGTGGACCCTAGTAATTAAATGTACGCATTCATTAATCACAGATTTGACCTTCTGAGAGCTTTGACTTACTTGAGCTTCGGAGTCTCTTCTGCAGGTAACCCCTCCTGGGTTCAAGCTGACATGTACCAACCGGGAAGAGACCAACTGAGGAGATAACGGACTACATGGTAAGGTGACGCTTGTGCCTAACTCATCTTATTTGTTCTCTGCAGGAACAAATCCTAATCCTTGAGAAACAATTGATAGCTAATGTTGGAGACCAATTTAGATAATATTTCACAAACCAACTATATTTTTTTGTTCATTATAAAGACTATTTTAGATATCAATAATATTATTTTATAAATTTTTATCCTATTAGTTACTATAGTGACTAATTATTTTATGTCTTTAAATTTGATGACTATTTAATAATTTTCTTGTAGTGATAGAATAATTTACACAAATAAACTCTAATAATTAAATTTTATTAAGCACAATATATATCTATATATCTATATATATATAAAGTTGTTTATACTCAAATAAATAATTATATGCATTAGTGCGGTAATTACACATTTAAGATCCATACAGTTGAACACTGACTTTAATAAATTTATTACTAGCATAATTATTTTCATGAAATACTTAAATTTATGTGATTAACAAAATAAAAATAAAATGAATAGTTAGCATTGTAGATATTTTCCACATTTTTCATTTTATTCACTTTTATTTCCAGAACTATATGCTTGAATTGTAATTACAAACTTAGGTGGTTTCTATTTTGTTCCACCATCGGAGGCCTACCAATTTAATAAAATATATACAAATGATTTCTATAAATTGCGGTGAACAAAAGTCAATGAAGAAAACAATCAAATAATAAACGTACAAGAAAGCTAAAATTTTAAATATAACCAATTGATACGATGAATTAACTATTAACTTCAAATTATTCAGAACCTTAAAATATTAATACATTATAAATTATGTCCATAAAATAAATGAACGTGAAAGAAACAAAAAAAATAATACATCTTAAATGATTAAAAAATGCATTGTGTAGTATATTTAATGCGAATGAGTTTTGAAAAGTATTCATTCTTTCACCATTTTTGAGTACTTTGTGTACAAGTTTTTCCAAATGGTACTTGTGCCCCAAGTTCAACTCCATGCCAAATCGAACACTATATATAGGGACATGAAAATAAATTCATCATCTTTCATCGATTCCTCTATTCTTAGTTTTTTTTTTTTTTTCTCAATTTGCTTAGCCCACAACTACACGAATAAAGATGAAGAGAGAGGGTCGTCAACATGGAATGGTGAGGTCTTATCGGATCCTACCAAGTTCACTTAACCCGAGACCCGATACCCGAATAGTCACCCGGTTTGATTCTCTTCCCACTGCTGGATTATTCGTTAAGGTGTCATCTAAGCCCACCAATCACTCCAAGTTCACCGGAAAGTGTGGCACACCACGTTGTACCGGTTGCCACCTCCACCCAGCTTGCAAGTCAAAGGGTAAAACCAAAGGTTCTCAAAAGCACAAACTTTGGCGGGTCATAGATGAACCCGATTCAGATTTCTTTGGGTTGTCGGAAGATGATTGTGATTGGGAGAAGAAAGATGATAACAAATTCACGTCTTCTGAAAAGGGGGTTTCATTTCGGATGGATCAAGTTCAAGAAGAAAAAGAAGAAGATTGGCTTTTGGTGGAACCTTGTTTGTGATCGATTATGTTGTTCTTTTGTGTTGAAGTTGTTCTTTAGTTTATATTACAGTTACTTGAATGAAAGAATCAGGGAGGCGGATCTACTTGAATTTGAATGGAATGATGTAATAAAGATCCAATTTATTGAAACACCGAATGTACAATTTGTGTTTATGAGTGGCATTTGCGGACAAGTGTTGAATGTCTCAAAAGATTCTTAAGTTCGATTTTTTAAGTAAATTCTTGGGTATGGCTCGAAACGAAAATTTGTTATATATTAGAAAAAAACTCGTTGAAAGTTTAGTAATGATTGAAGATTTAGATAAGATTCGACATAGATTGTATTTTTACACATTCAATAATAACTCAATTAAATGAATTTCATTTACAATTAATATATATATATATATATATATATATATATATGCGCCTTGATATCTATTATCCTTTCAACACAGTATCTCCCTCTTCATCCAAGCCTTCCCATTCGCAATAATAACATATTTTTTACTTTTATCTCTTGTTTATGTTGACAAAAACGGGAGAAGAAAAGAAAGGAATATAGAAGAATAAAGCGGCGACAATTTTGAAGTTTTATGTGTTTTGCTTTTTAAGTTCTAAAGTTTTATCTTTTGCGTTTGAAAAGCATCGTTTTATTCCAGCTTTGGTTTATTTCATTGGAACATTTTATATTTGATTTGATTTGATATTGCATTTGATTTGAGTAACAATCTGATTGCTTTTTAATATTTTGTTGTGTGATGATCTTATATATATTAGCTCTGAAATTATGGTCATATATACTCTATAATACGGAGAAGGTGATATTCATTACTATCAAAGGTGTTTATTAGTGAAGTTTCTTAAACAAGTTACTTAAGAGACTAAATGTAGCCTCAAGTGGAGATGAACTAGTATAAATCTGTTGTGTGCATTTTCTCTACTCCTACACTTTTGGTTTAATTGATAATTCGTGTACAATTGTATATTTGTATGCATAGTTTTTTAACTTTTTTTCAAGATCTATTCATTCCCTTATAGAGCAACATTACACCAATAAGGAGAATGTGAACAAACCAAAAAATGAATCATACATCAAAAGTAGTAAAGAATCAAAATAATAAAATGTCTATTTCAAAACATAAAAGTGACAAGAATCACGATCAAATCATATACTAATAATAGAATAATATATGTAAAAGTCTTTCTCTATCTCTAAGTGTTTAAATGGTATTTACACTCAATGAAACATAAACACTCTTTTTCATCCATTTTTCTTTTCTTTTTCATATCAAACCACATATGTTTTCATTTTTCACATTTTCTCATGCTTTTTAATTTTCTAACTACATCTAATTATCTCAGAATGCATTAAAATCTCAATATACATAAAATCAATGCAAAGCTCAATGTAACACCCTCACTTATTTTTAACCAATTGCTAAAACAATTCCAAAGCTCCCTAAATTCCAAAGGTTGGACATATCATGGTTTTTCAAATTCAAGGCAATAATAAGCTAAAAATCAACCAGAAAAAGGTCAAGAAGTATCAAAGAAGTATAAATGTTGAAATAATTCAAGGTAGGTCAATTTGGCTTAGTAGCTAAAAATGAAAGAAGGTATAAGTCATATTAAAATAGTGCATGTGAATATGTAATATAAAAAAGAGTGAAGTCAAGTTCTAAAACACTTACACACAAAAGTGAATCTTATAAGAATGGAAGAAAATATACTTTAATCTAACAAAGGTGTATATTCTACAAAATAATGATTCACAAAATAATTATCATGCAAAACTTATTACACTAAAATGTTAGAAACAAATATATTATGCTCGAAACCTCTAACTAAAGATGAAGAAACTAAAAATTATTCAAAAATTAAAAGCATAGGAATCCAACAAAAAGTATGTTAAGAAAAAATAATGGCAAGTCTAAACTAAAAGCAATAAATACTAAACTAACAACAACAATAATCTCCCCTACCCTTGAATGAAACATTGTCCTCAATGTGTATGTGAGAATGTACTACAAAGAGAAAACCAAAACAACATAACAAAAATCAAAACAAATCAAAACTACAACAATAAAAAGCAAACGAAAGAAAGCAAAGTTCAGAAGTTTCAAACACTTAGAGACTCATAAAACACTTTAAAAAAACTAGGACAACTGCATAAAAAATATGTCCATAAACTCATGGCCTCATCCATATGTAATCCCTCTAAAATATTTTGGCACACCAATTTACTTAAAACATGAGATCTAACCAAATTTGAAACATCAGTCATTACAGCCTTTAGCCTCGCCCAATGAAGATACATAATGAATAAAAGAATTAAAAATAAAAGTGGCCGGAAGAAACAGGAAATGAAGACCCTACATACGAAAAATATCACAAAAAATAATGGCATCTCATTATATTAGTTCCTCTAATCTTCTAGCACCTCTCACATGTAATAGTCATTTGCTATGCATCTCTAAATTTGGTGGGCAAGCAAAATGTATTACCAAGTACTCTCTCTCTCTAGGACCAAAATCTATTATCAGTTTAGGAAGTGTTTTTGTGTTGATTAGGACTGTATGTAAGTTTCTCTTTTAGTAGTTTCATAGTCATTTCATTTTGTTTTAGAACTTATCTCCATGATAGGAATTTTTTAATTGACTAAAACATAATTTTAATATGCTAAATTTTTTTTATTTTAATATGTTAAAATAAGTTTTTAATAGGTTAATTTTTCTTGTGCTTTTAAAAGATTTTGAGCTATTTTATTTTAATTTGCTTGAGTGGATTTTAATCCATTGATTTCATAAATAAACAGTTTAAAATGTAGTTTTGATCCATTAAAATTATCACTTTAAAATCTATAAAATTCTCTCGTTCTGAATCCCTTATACATGATTTTTTAACTTACATTTCTAAAGTCATTTTCACGATTGATAGAGAATTATTATTGAGCTAATAAACGTTTCATGGAGCTTTCTTTGAGTGATTTCAAGATCATTCTCTCAAGAGAAGAACATAGTGGTTCACCTAAATTTTCTTCTCCTACTACCCTTGTTTTGTTTTAGGTAAATTCATTCCATTGTATTGTTTTGTTTACGGGTGTTGTTATTTGTAGATAAGGTTTTCAATCAGGATGTAATAATAAGGTGTTACTATGTTAGAAAGTTGATTCCTTATATTGATTGTATTTGTTGTGTGTTTGTAAAATATTGTTACAATGTGAGCTTTTGTCAAACTCAGTCCCCTTTAGTTTAAAAAGACAATCCAAAAGAAAAAAATTTATAAGTAGACCTTTTAATTTTCCTATATATTCTAACACTTAATAACGAAACTAATATTTTTAGTTTTTTGTTTCATTTATTCAAAATTATTTCGTATTTTAAAATGCAAATGTTATTTTATTGATGTTGGATAAATGTGGAGTCGAAAATAAAATATGTGTATTATCACCGGATCCAAAAAAGGTGCTTGATCTACATGTGTACAACTCTCATTATTGAACCAAGGGATGCAAATGGTAAGTGTTCCCGTGAATGAACCTACTCCAACAGTAAAAAAAAAGAAAATATTGGAATCAACTAAATGGAGAAGCAGAACAATATAAGGTTACATGCATGCTTTTATTTATTATAAAAATGGTAGTTTAATAGAAATATATATATATATATATATATATATATATATATATATATATATATATATATATATATGTAAAAAAAAAAAACTAACAAGCTACAAGAGAAATAAGAATTCTATAATATTATACAAATTCTGACACGTGGTCTTATGTTTCGTATTCACCTGATGGTATTATAAAATGAATGAAAAGCATAAGAGAATCTTATATATATATATATATATATATATATATATATATATATATATATATATATATAATATATATATATATATATATATATATATATATATATATATATATATTGTTTGTTTATATATTTAGAGAGAGATAAAAAGTGTGTAAAAGTTTGTGAGAATCTGAAAGGTACAGCTTAGCACGTTAAAGTTGACCAAGTCTGTGTGGTTACTGAAAAGGTGGGTGACAACAACCCAATTATTCAAATTAGTTATATCACAGGAGCTAACAATTCCATCTGCGTCATGCACATTTTGTCTTCCAAGGCTTTCTCTTTCCTTTCGCACTTCATTTCTAGTTTTTTTTTTTTTTTTTAACCCCCAAAGTTGGTGGGTGCACTTTGAAGGGAAAAGTGAAAATTTTCTCTCTTCATTTTAGGTGATTGAAGAAAAAGCTTAACTATCCACGTAATAATTTCGACGCATTTATTTACGTGGCTAATTCTCAACTATAGAGAAAAAATGTTTCAAGTGTATTCTTACGTAACACTATGAAAGCATTACCAACAAATTCTCCGTCAAAAATTTTACACTCTTTGACCATAATTGTTCATTTTTATTGAGATAAAATTTTCACACTTAATAATTATATTTGAGATATTATTTATTTTGGAACACAAAATTATGTTATGATTTTGTTTTTAAACAACCTTAAAAGATTAAAAACAATTCTTGATTTTGAGTTTTAAATAATGTGAGACTATTAAATATATATAAAAATTCATCGCTAAAAATCTTTATAAGAAATGAGAGTTTATATATGAAATCACTTTTCTATTCTGCCCATTAGAGCTTAGAGATGCTAATTTGTTTTTAGAATGTTTCATTTTCGTCCTAATTGCCATCCATTTTTCAATCTTATATCTATTTAGATAATAACTTTATGGTCAATCATAAGATATTGTTCACAACAAACAACTTATACAATAGTTATTTTATGTTGTTTTTCCTTTTTTTTTTTATTTCTTTGTACTTTCTATCAAGAATCAAACATAGTAAGCTTACACGACAGAGTAATTTCTTTTTTATCATATTACCATTTTTTTTATTTTCTGTTTCTTTTCTACGTAGGCTAC
This sequence comes from Vigna unguiculata, assembly GCF_037176805.1. Lineage (NCBI taxonomy): Eukaryota > Viridiplantae > Streptophyta > Magnoliopsida > Fabales > Fabaceae > Vigna > Vigna unguiculata. The sequence goes on from NC_140796.1 coordinate 22,513,431, forward strand.
ACGCACAAATTAATAAGTTTAAGATCCATATTAAATTGATACGTTAAATTATGTTTATTAAATATTTTATTTCGATTTTTAGTTTCGTTAAATTTTTTTAATATTAAATGGTTTTTAAATAAAAAATAATGAACCGCATTACCATATAAAAATATATCCATGCAGTTACAATTGAACTACTCGTCTATTTTCTTAAAAGTTTCACGTTTGTGAGATAAAAACTCGTCTCAAATGTCTCAGAATCTTTATTTCTAGTAAAATTTTAATGACACGTTTAAATTTTTTGTTTTTCAAAGTTAAGTAATTTTAGTCTAATATGGATATGTCATCTAAGTGCTTAATTTTAGAAAACTAGAGAATTAAATTTACAATTAAAATTATATAAAATTAAACTCATACATTTACAAAACTATGACGACTAAAGTATATTTATAATTTTTTAAAAGGAATGACTCGTCGTTTTGATTTCGTAATCTTAACCTTTTACTCTCTCTCTCTCTCTCTCTCTCTCTCTCTCTCTCTCTATATATATATATATATATATATATATATATATATATATATATATATATATATATATATATATATCACAAAAAAATTAAAATTGGCGTGACTTAAAAATTGATAGTTTTTATTATAATGAAATTATATAAAAATTTAACATTGTTATTTTAACGTGACTTATGTTTTTTCAATATAAATTTTTCAATCTTATTTTTCAAATAAAGTCATCTTATATATCATTATAAACTTTATAAATTTTAAAATCTAATGATTTATACCTTATATATGCATATCCAAACAAATAAAACTGAATTAATACATTTCTCATTATTTCTTCTCAACTACTTCAATAAGGTAATTATATTTAAATCGGACAATAATATGTTATAACCAAAAAATTTAACTAAATATTTAAATTGTATCAAGGAAAAAAAACTACTAGATAATGAGAATATGTTTAGTCAATATTTAGCACTTATATACTATTGTACTTCATTATTTGCACAAAGTAATTGTGTAGATAGATATATGTTGAGTTTGGGGTTGGGAATGCCAAATCCTGATTTGTATTTTCTTTCCAATGATTCGCATACATCGGCGGAGAAATCTGACACAAATTTGGTTTGACTTGCTCAACAAGAAAGAAAAAAGAAATCTTTTAATTTAATATTCTTTCAGTATATTGTATAAAAGTTTGTGTATTTTATAAGTATTCTTTCAGTAATTTATAAGTACTTTTACATATAAAATTAATTTGTAATATGAATTTACATATAAAATTATATATTTCGATTTGATTATATATTTTTTGTTTAATAAACGAGTTCATTGGATTGTCTTTTGGCCGAACAGTTGGGAAGGATTATCAACCAACTCTTCTATGGTTGGTCAGAAAATCATCTCTAATTTTGACAAACTGACTATGTGATAGAACAAAATGCGCTAAACTAATCTGTTTTGTAACTCCTGTTTAATATAAATCCTATAGCTTAATAATTCCAAAAAACTTAACTATATAAGTTCTAATATCATCTTAACATAGTAAAAATTATGTTTAATTCTACCTCACCAAAATAGTTGATCAAAGTGAAAATTGTATCCAATCTATATATATATATATATATATATATATTATTATTTAATCATATTCTTAGCGAATATAGAATCTCCGATGTAAATCTATTATTGTCCATGGAGAGAGGAACGTTCCATATTATTTGGTGGCCAAGAAAGGAGCATCAAATGCTGAGTTAAGTTTATGGAACTCTCCCCTTCTTGGGTGGGGAATCTATTTATGCCTCATATATGCCACAATGCTTCTTGCTGAAAATATTGCTTCTTTTCTCATGCTGCTTTCCCCTAGTTTTTATTTTTACTTCATTATGAATCAACCAATATTGTTTAGTTGTATATAGCAATGTAAACGGGCGGGTAGGATACGGGTAGGAGCTCTCCATACTGTATTTACTGGTTAAATATATGTTCCGTATTTATATCCATGTAGACATCCGTTATGCGAGTACTTGCATATTTCTTTAATATTTACGGATATCCACGGGTACCCACAAATATTAACGAAACAAAATTTTAATATTTAATAACATATTTTAACCATAAATTCAAATAAAAATACAATGCAAAATATTCATAAATTTCAAACAAATTGCAAATAACCTATTTAAATAGTGTTGAATGACAATTTATAAAGAAATGAAGATTTTTTAAAACCAATTCATAACAAATAACCCATCCAAAATCAATGTATTAATGTTTTAATCATTTTTTTTAATTTAAATTAGAGTATAGCGGGTACGGATGTCCACGAGTACGAATACAATGATGCCCATACCCACTCTATTAACATACGGGTATAAAAGATATTTGTACTCATTATCCGCGAGTATCCATTTATACTATTCATTTATACCTGTTATAAGTTTTATCTGTGGACGTGAGTACGATTTTTTTTTACATCCCTAGTTGTCTATATTAAATTTCACTTGCGTTTGAAATAAATTAATTTCTCCGTCTATACTTTTCTACTAAAAAACAATTCAAAATCCATTTTAGTGAATATAAATAGCTTTTTATGTATATTTTCTTATATTTTGACTGAACTTTGAAAAGCCTTGCCAAATAGGACGAGGTACTCGCCACTAATTTCTTCTTATTAAATATTTGCCTTAGTTTCCGAGTCGTCCACTATGATTAAAATAAATTCCAAAAGAGTTGAAGAGTTCAATTTCACTCCACCATATATTAAATCTTTTATATGTTTTATTTCAACTTTGAATTGTCTTAAACTATGTGATTAATTAGTAACTTGTTTTCTTCACCTCCTTCAACTTGATTTTCATGCCCCTGTCAGCGGCAGAGTTAAAGGATGAAAAAATGTTTATTTTTAGCTTAGGATATTCTCTCTGTTGACCAAACAAATCTTCAATCATGAATTCTCATTGCATACATAATACATGTGTTTTAATAGACAATATTTATATTTCATAGTTTGCACCCATATAATCTTAAAGATCGTGTTTTGATGTGGCTATAAACTATGGATACGACATACTAAAAGAATATATGAAGGTTTAAAATTAGGATAAAAACTTTCTATTTTTTTGAGTTTTGTAGTAAGCTTTATTACTATTTTTTTAATTGTTTTGTATTGAGTTTTGATTAGGTTTTATAATAGTTTTTTTTAGATGCTATAATTAGAAGCTTCTTAAACATTAAAGTTTTTCCAGGATACTTGTTTGGTGAGTTTTAATCTGACTCTAAGTCTCCTGAATTAATATTATTAAAGTCAATCATCATAATTATCGTATCTGAGTTATTGTTCACATAATTTGTTTATTAATGCTTGGTTATGAAGATTTGAGTTTGTATTATACCTAGACGGTCAAGACTGATATGGATGACTATCCGGCCTACAACTAGTCCTACAATAAAAAGAATATATGGTTAGTTAACTGCACAAGATAACAACACATACATAGCGGCTAACACCGCCTACTCCAAAGAATAACATACAAGTAAAAGTTGTCAACTCCAAACTTAGGAAATCACAGTGGGGTTTCTAGTGTCAGATCACAAACATGGAGCTTGGTCTTGGCCCATGCCCAATCAAAGCCTGAACATTGGCCCAATGCAATAAAGAGGGACCCAGCCCATAAAGGGGGAAAACATAGTTAATATCTCTATAAATACATGTGGACCCCAACTATTAAAGGTACGCTTTCATTAATTCACTAATATGTGATTTGACTTTTGAGAGCCTTTGCTGACTTGATTGTCAGAATCCTTTCCGCAGGTAATCCTAAGGGTCCAATCCGCCAACACTAAAAGAGGACATATTCAAACCAAGGAGCAACCAGTCCGAGAAGTCAACAATTGGGGTAATATATGATTTGTGCTCCCTGATACTATGTTATTGTTTCCGCAGGAACAATTGGCGCCCAACGTGGGGCACGAGTTAGTATCTTACCACAACAATCCAAGAACTCGCAAGGATGGTTTCCACACATAGCAGAGCTGGAATCTCGAAGGAACCTGAGGCAGGGCCAAGCATGCCTGCAAACAACAACTTGAATTTGGCTGCTATTCTGGAAGGGCAGGCCAAGATGCAACAAGAGCTCGCTGACCCTAAGAAGCGTAGTGCTGACGAGATGGAAGCACTAAGACAAGAGAACTCTAGGTTGAGAAGGAAGATAGAAGCTGACCCCACCTAGAAAGGAAAAAATGTTGAAATCCCTCCTTTTCCACCCACTAAGGAAGAAAGCGAGTACAACCCTACTCCTCGCACACCACAACCACACCCTTCCCACCCACACCACCAACCCCCTACCACCCACATCCCACCTTTACCTTCCCCACCATCATCTGCCACCCCATACACACAAACGTCGTCACCCTTTTATCGACGACATAACTGAAACCCCTCTCCCTAGCCAATGGGAAGTCTTCACGTAAGAACGCTATGCCGAGGACATTGACCCCGATGAGCACGTTAAAATCTATGTCACTCATGTCAACCTGTACACAAGTGAAGATGTCGTTTTGTGCAAGGCCTTTCCCACCACCCTCAAAGGACCAGCCCTAGAATGGTTCACATACTTGCCTTCATACTCCATTGACTATTTCGACACCCTATCCCACCTATTCACCACCTAGTTTGTTGGAAGTCACCCCCATCAAACCACCTTGTTGTCCATCCTAAGCGTTCGATAAGAAGATGACGAAATGCTCTGCAGCTTCATTGACCGATTCGGAAAAGCCACTCTCCGAATGAAAAACCTGACGCGGGAAATGATCCTACAATGCATGGCACTAGCTCTAAAACCAGGACCATTCGCAGACAACGTCTGCCTTCGACCACCAGCTACCATGCACGAGCTCAAGCTACGCGCCGTCGACTATATCCGCATGGAGGAAATGAAAACTCTACACACCCATATATGTGTTGAGTACCAACCTACAGACTCTAAACATACGAGACCAGCCACCAAATCCGACTATAATCCCATGACCCCAAACCACCCAGTCGACCACAATATAGACCATGCGAACCTCGACCACCTCGATTCTCCTGGTATGCGCTTCTAATTGCCCCCCAATCCCACATTATGGATAAAGCCCTTCAAAAAGACTTGATACCCCCCCCCCCCTCGCAAAACCGTCAACCCCCAAACGCCGACATGACCAAATATTGCAAATACCATCGCAATAACGGTCACATCACAAACGAATGCAAGGCGCTACAGGATAAAATTGAAGAACTGATACGCGTCGGCCACTTAAAAAGATTCGTTAAACGAGAAAGTCATCCTAATACCAGACCCATCAGCCATCGTGACTCAACCAATACTAGACCTACCGGCACCCACCAACAACATGATGACACAACAACAACGCGCAAGCCCACACCAATATCGCCTCTGCAGACCCTCCCCGCTTATGCAGCACTATCAACACCATATCTAGCAGATTCGCTGGTGGGGGGGTCAACTTCCTCTGCCAGGAAGAAACATCTTCAAAGGGCACAATCCGTCAACTCCATCTTTTGATCTCATAGAGGCCATCGAATGCCGCCAATTACCTTCACTGATGCCGACTTCCAAGGCATGGATCACGAACAGGATGACCCCATGGTCATCATCTTGGAAATCAAAAACTTTGCGGTTAAAAAGGTGTTGATCGACCAAGGCAGCTTAGTTGACATTTTGTATTGGGCAACCTATCAAAAGTTACAGTTACCTACAAAGGCTATGATCCCCTATGATGAGCCCATTTACGGATTCTCTGGAGAAAAATTATACACACGCGGGTATATCGACCTACATACCCTTTTTCGCGAAGGCCACCAAACCAAAACCATTCCTATTTGTTACCTTGTGGTCGATGCCCACACATCATACAACGTTCTTTTGGGACGACCCTCGCTAAACAAACTATGAGCTATCGTATCCACACCCCACCTCGCCATGAAATTCCCATCCTCATCCGGATACATCATCACAATTCACGGCGATGAAAGGCTGGTGCGGGAATGCTATATTGCCATCTTGCAACCCAAAGAACCCGCTCTGGTTACAAACATTGAGCGACATCCCGACGTCGGCCTGACCCTAGCCAACGAAGATCTAGACCCTAGAATATGCTATGATTCTCACATCAAACCAATAAAAGCCTTAAACTTGGTGTCGGTTTAAGCCGTAGTAACCAAGCCCTGATCGAGGCAACCCTCAACGACAACATAGACTTATTCACCTAGTCAACGACAGACTTGCCCGGCGTAGACCCTCAAATAGCTGTCCTCAAACTCTCAATATACAAAGAAGCCAGGTACGTCTCCCAAAAGAAAAGAAAGTTAGGAGACGAATGAAGCCTTGCAACAAAAGCAGAAGCAACAAAACTTCTTGAGGTCGGATTCATCTTTGAGGCCCATTACACCACCTGGTTAGCCAATGTCGTCCTCGTCAAAAAATCCAGCGGCAAATGGAGGATGTGCATTGACTATACTGACCTCAACAAAGCATGTCCAAAGGACGCATATCCCCTACCTAGCATCGACAGGCTCGTAGATGCCGCAGCCGGTAACCGTGTACTCAACTTCCTGGACGCCTACTTTGGTTACAACTAGATACCCATGGCCCTAGATGACATGTTTAAAACTGCCTTCGTTACTGAAGACACCAACTACTTTTACAAAGTCATGCCTTTCAGCCTAAAGAACGCATACGCCACTTACCAAAGGCTAATGGATAAAGTATTCAACCACCTGTTGGGCAAGTGTGTCGAAGTATACGTAGACGACATGGTTGTCAAATCTCCTAGCCACCTGCAACACTCAAAGGACTTGGCCGAGGTGTTCACATCACTTCGAAAATACAACCTGTGGTTAAACCCTGACAAATATGTCTTCGGCGTTGATAGCTGGAAGTTCTTGCTCTTCATGCTCACACAATGAGGAATTGAAGCGAACCCTGAAAAATGCAGAGCTATCATCAAAATGCGAAGCCCAATGAACATCAAGGAGGTGCACCAATTAGTAGGTCGTCTTACCGCCATATCAAGATTTCACCCCAAACTAGCCGACAAAACCAGACCCATCATCCACCTCCTCAAGAAATCAACAAAGTTTGCATAGAACGACGAATACGAGCATATTTTTCAAGACCTCAAAACAACCCTGGCATCCCCTCCAATCCTACAAAAGCCAAACATCAACCTCCCACTAATAGTTTACATCACAGCCACTAAAGGAACAGTTGGCGTTGCCATCACCCAAGAATCTGCTAGCACCGAATACCTAGTATACTTTGTTAGTCGATCCTTGCAAGACCCTGAAACCAGATACTAGGTGGTCGAGCAGCTGGCCCTATCTTTAGTAAACGCTGCAAGACGACTCAAACCCTACTTTCAGAATCACCAATTCATCGTGAGGATAGTCTATCCTATCTAGAGAATACTCCAGAAGCCAGAATTAGTCGGTCGAATGTCTTCATGGGCGGTGGAACTATTTGAATTCAATATCTGTTATGAACCGCACGGACCTGTCAAATCTCAATGCCTCCTAGACTTCGTCAATGACCTACAACACGCGCCGCAAGAAGAACAATGGACTTTGAATACTGACAGATCTTTTAATCAAAGAGGAGTAGGCATCGACATTGTTCTCAAAGGTCCAAACTAGATACTCATCGAAAAATCACTGCACTTCGCCTTCAAGACCTCCAACAATCAAGCCGAATATGAAGCCATCTTAATTGGCCTGTCCCTAGCAAAGGAAGTTGGAATACGCATCCTCACATGCAAGACAGATTCCAAACTGACCGTGGGACACCTAAATGACGAACTCCAAATTAAAGACTCCACACTCCTCCAATATTACCCACCTGGTCTGAAATGTCATACAGTCCGGATTCGAAAACGTCAAAATAGAGCATATACCAAGAGGACAAAACGCCCAGGCTGATGCCTTATCTAAGCTAGCAAGTACGAAGCATAAAGGAAAGTACAAGTCCCTACTACAACAAACATTGGCGCCACCCTCCACAGCAAACACATGTTTGGTACTCGAACCAACTCACGATTGGATGTCACCATATGTGCACTATTTGAAAACTGGACACTTACCTACTAATGCCAACAAAGAGTGGCAAACCAAAGCGGCACGATTCATGATGATTGACAACGACCTATATAAACGAGGGTATGGACAACCATTACTCAAGTGTGTTACCAAACAAGAAGCTCAATATGTCATAAAGGAAATTTACAAAGGAATATAAGGGTATCATTCAGGCTCGCGGTCCATGGCAACTAGAATCTTAAGAGCCAGTTACTATTGGCCAACTATGGAGTCTGATTGCCACGACTTCGTCAAGAAGTGTATATCGTGCCAAAAACATGGCAATCTTATTCATCAAAAACAAGAGGAGTTACATTCCATATTATCCCCACGACCTTTCGCAAAGTGGGGAATGGACATCTTAAGACTGTTCACTCTTGGTAAACGGCAAGTTAAATTCCTCATCGTAGGGGTCGATTACTTCACAAAATGGGTCGAAGCCAAACCACTCGCCACCATCACAACACAACAGGTTCAACAATTCATCTAGAAAGACATAATATGCAGATACAAGTTGTCGCATACCATCATAACGAACAATGGACGACAATTCATAGATAAAGAGCTCGCGAAATTCTTCACGGGTCTAGGAATCAAACACATAACAAGCTCCGTGGAACATCCGCAAACTAACGGACAGGTAGAAGCCGCCAACAAGGTCATCCTAATAGAACTTCGAAAACGATTAGATGGAGCAAAGGGGAAATGGCCAGAAGAATTACCTGAAGTCTTATGGGCCTATAGATGAATGCCTCAGTCAGCAACCAACGAATCCTCCATCAGCCTAGTTTACGGAACCGATGCTATGTTACCAGTCGAAATTGGAGAACCATGCTTGAGAAAGGAAACGTATGATGAAAACATGAACCAACACAATCTATGTGTCAGCCTCGAATTACTAGTAGAACTCCGAGATAAAGCACAAATCAGAAACATGACGGCCAAATAAAGAGCGGCAAGAAGACACAATTCAAAACTCCACCCACGAACGTTCACTAAAGGAGAGTTATTAGCCAACTAGGAAGGACCCTTCAGGATCCGTGAAGACAATGGCGGAAGTATGAAGGGACAAGGGGAGCCACGGCTCCCCCAACCATTTTTTTTTAATTTTATTTTCTATATATTTAAAAAATAATATTTATAAATTATTACTTTATTTATATTAATTGATTTTTATTTTATTTTCTATATATTTTAAAAAAATAATTTATACATTACTACTTTATTTATATATTATTACTTTATTTATATATTATTACTTTATTTATATATTATTATTTTATTTACATATTATTACCTTATTTATATTAATTTAGTTTGAAAAATCTTTTTTAAAATTTAAAAATCACGTTTTTTTCTCTATTATAATTTTTTATATTCTTTTATTTGGTTTCTCTCTTCCGTGCCTTCATCTCTTTCTCCCGTTTTATTTCCATCTCAATTTTCACCATCAATTCCTTATTATTTTCAAAATCAAATTGCACTACGACAAAATTGAAGAGTTAAGGAACATTTTGGACCGAACAATTTCTTCTTTTGAGTAAGTTCATATTTTCCTTTTTATTTTTGAAGCAATATGTTTCTCTCTTGTATGTGGCTTTTCTACGCTCTAGGCATATCTCTATCTGTTAGAGATCAAAAAATCATGCTTTAATTGTTGATCAAACTCTTCTTTGTGTAGATAGAGCTATTTTAGGCTTTGAAGTTGTGTAAGGGAAGAACAAGATTAGGAATCTACTCTAAGGTAAGGGAAGCTAATCATTTAGAAGTTATTAGTTTTCTTAAAATATTGAGTCTTGCTTTTAAGATTTAATTTGGAATATTCATAATTTTATCTTTTTGTAAATAGGTGAGAGGTGAAAAATTTATATTAGAAAAATTATGATAAAGAGTAAAAGAATTGATTATTTTTTCAAGAGGAAGGCTTGTGATGAAGATGAAAAAAATGCATTTACGTCATCTAAAATTGAGAAACTTCATGAGAATCCAAATATTGAAGAAAACAAAAAACAACTCTCTAAGGTTCCTAAAGTTAAATATAATGAATTTGAAAATACTTTAGAACATGATCCGGGAAAGCGTCTTCAAATTTGGCAATACCCAGCAAATCAAATTGATGAGGTACGAAGGACTTATCTAAAATGGGGTCCATATCAAATGAGTCTAGAAAATTATCCATTGTCTGGTAAAGATGATCATCCAAGAAGATTTCAGTACACATGGTTTAGCTTATTTCCTTCATGGTTAAAGTATTCGCCATTAAAAGATGCTGCATATTGCTTACCATGCTAACGTTTTAGTAAAAAACCAAGTGGACGACCTGACTCAGATGTTTTCATTGTTACAAGTAATTAAGTTTATTTTCATTGAATTCTAATTGGCAATAAGTTTATTGTCATCAACATGTTTTAACTTTTTGAATGTTATTTTATAGGTTTTTAAAATTGGAGGAAAGTTAATAATGGAAAAAATTGTGCTTTCCTTAAACAAATTAGGAAGGATCCTTGTTCACCACACAATATTGCAGTGTCTACTTGTCAAGACTTGTTAAATCAAAATTGTCACATTAGGAATGTTTTGGAAGTGCAAAGCTTAGATCAAATTATGAAGACTCGGTTACATCTCAAGACTTCAATCGACACTGTTCATTTTTTATCACTTCAAGCTTGTGCTTTTAGAGGTCATGATGAAAGTACTGAATCGAGGTACCAAGGTAATTTTCTTGAGATGATAAAACTCATAGCATCATACAATGATGAAGTTGCAAAAGTTGTGTTGGAAAATGCTCCATTCAATTCCAAATATACTTCACCTAAAATTCAAAAGGAGTTATTGAATATTCTTTCTAGTGAAGTGAAAAATCATATTCGTGAGGAAATTGGGGATTCTAAGTTTTGTATAGTTGTTGATGAAGCTCGTGATGAATCAAAAAAAGAGCAAATGGCTCTTGTTTTGAGATTTGTTGATAAAAATGGTTTTATTCAAGAGCGATTTTTTGATATTGTGCATGCTAAAGACACTACAACAATAACTTTGAAGAATGAATTGTGTGTTGTACTATCGCGACATAATCTTAATTGTTTCTAATATTCGTGGTCAAGTGTATAATGGTGCTAGCAATATGAAAGGAGAATGGAATGGATTACAAACATTATTTTTGACTGATTATCCTTATGCATATTATGTTCATTATTTTGCTCATCGGTTACAACTTGCCTTGGTTGCTACATCAAGAGAAGTTATTCCAATTCACCAATTCTTTTCAAAATTGACTTTTTTGTCAATATTGTTTGCTCTTCTAGTAAACGTCATGATGAGTTACAGGCTGCCAAGTTAGATGAAATTGCATATTTGTTAGAAATTGATGAGCTTGAAAAGGGTAAAGGGGCAAATCAAATTGGTACTTTAAAACGAGCTGGAGATACTCGTTGGAGCTCCCATTTCTCTTCTATTTGCAGCTTGATCAATATGTATGATGCAACCTGTTTAGTTCTAGAAAAAATTACTATTGATGGATCCACTTATTCACAACGTGGTGATGCTGATAATGCTTACAAAAGCTTGACCTCATTTGAGTTTATACTAATCTTGTATTTGATGAGAGAAATTATGGGGATAATAGATGTTCTTTGTCAAGCATTACAACAACAATCTCAGGATATAGTTAATGCTATGCATCTAGTTTGTTCTACAAAAGGACTTATTCAAAACTTGAGAGAAAATGGTTGGGATAAGTTATTAAAAAATGTGACTTCTTTTTGTGAAAAACATCATATTGAGGTACCTAATTTTGGGGCTTCTTATGTAGCAAGGAAAGGACGCTCTCGTCACCAAAAGGATCATATTATAGTGGAGCATTATTTCAAAGTTGAAATATTCTTTGTTACCATTGATAAGAAATTACAAGAGTTAAATTGTAGATTTAATGACCAAGCAATGGAGTTATTAATTTTAAGCTTTGCTTTGGATCCTAAGGATGCTTATAAAGCTTTTAATATTGATAAAATTTGCACTCTTGTGGAAAAATATTATCCCATGGATTTCAATGAGCAAGAGAAGATTAATTTGACTTTTCAACTTCAACATTTCATTATTGATGCTCGTCAAGATTCAAATTTGAAGAATTTATCAACAATACAAGAGTTATGTACATGTTTGGCAACAACAAAAAAGTCTGAAGTTTACTACTTGATAGATAGATTACTTCGTCTTATCATGACTCTTCTAGTTTCTACAGCTACAACTGAAAGATCTTTTTCTGCAATGAAAATAATCAAGAACAAGTTGAGAAATAAGATGGAGGCTGAATTTTTAGCAAGCACTATGATAATCTATATTCAAAAGGATATTGCAACTAACTTTAGCTCTGATTCAATTATTGAAGATTTCAAGTCATTGAAAGAGCATAAAGGAGCACTCTGAATAAAGGTAACTTTTATTGATAAACTTTATGTTACTCTTTCATATATATTATTGTTATATTGTTTAGATTCTATTGTCATGAGTGCTTATTTTGAATAAAAAAAATGATGTAAGGAAATTAATTTTTTTAATTAAAAAAATAATTTATATGTAACAAATATAATTTAGCCCCCCTAGAATTTTTGGTCAAGTTCTGCCACTACGTGAACACACAAGAGGAGGTGCTTACAAGTTAGAACAATTATCAGGAGATGAGATATTGAACACGTGGAATGTATCTCACTTAAAATTTTACTTTAGTTAAACTTGCCAATGTAATCATGACAAACAACTTGTAACCTAAGGTGTACTCTTTTTCCTCACGTGACATTTTTTCCCTAAGGAGGGTTTTGGCTGAGGAGTTTTTAACGAGACACCCCAAGTTATCAATAAAAACAAGGGTTTATTACAGATTCATCTGTCAATAAATAATTTTATTAAGTTCCCCATCCCTTACCAAAGTAAGCGACCTGGGTCGAACACTCGCTCGAAATAATTTTATTAAGTTTCCCACTGCTTACCAAAAGTAAGCGGCCTAGGTCAAACACTCGCTCGAAATAATTTTATTAAGTTCCCCACCACTTACCAAAGTAAGCGGCCTGGGTCAAACACTCTCTCTGAATAATTTTCTTAAGTTCCTCACCACTTACCAAAGTAAGTAGCCTAGGTGGAATACTCACTCTCAATGAATAATTTTCTTAAGTTCCCCACTACTTACCAAAGTAAACGGCCTAGATCGAACAATCACTCTCAATGAATAATTTTCTTAAGTCCCCAACCACTTACCAAATTAAGCGGCCCGGGTCGAATACTCACTCTCACTAAATAATTTTCTTAAGCTCTCCCATCACTTGCCAAAGTAAGCGACCTGGGTCGAGCTCATTACATAATCACATCCAACGAAATGAACAATCAATAAATCGTAAGTGCTTCACACACGATCAAAGTAAAAAAATAAATGGTATCAAAACAACACGATAGATGCAACAAAGCAACCATCAAATTATAATATCACGGACGAATAAATGTGAAAATTATTACAAACTTGTACTGAATAAAAATCAAAATATAAAAAGGATCCTAAGCAGCAACATCAGCATCCACTTCCACCACTTTGGCCCTATCATCCGCAAGATTCACGTAATCAGTACTGGCCACGTTTATGTGCTGTTGAATGATATGACCCTTTAAATGTTCAAGCTCACTCTCGAGACCATCGTTCTTTTCTTTCAACTCATCATAATTTGTCTTCATATAAGAATTTTTTCATTGAGCTTTTTCTCAAAGCCCAGACACCTAACCTTCTATGAGCCCAACCGCTTCCTCCCCGCCAGCCACTCTTCCCGCTCTTTTTCCCAGGCAGCTTTCTCTTCAGCATGCTTGGCGGCCTGCACCTTCAACTCCTCCTGAAGCTCTTCCACCTTGGCTTGTCCACCTTCCTTTATCTCTTCTTTCCTGACTAAGCCATGTGACCTACAACATAAACGGTTATCTCTCTCGAATAAAACATGACGATGAAAACACAAAATGATACCTTCTAAATCAACAAGTGGATGCATGGATAAATAAACCCTAACTATATCGTTAGTGGACATTTTATCGCTAAATCTCATCAAACCTCCACCACTTCTCTATCAGCCACCGATAACTCCTCCCTCTTCATATCCTTATACCGCCACGGGTTGTCGGTCCAATTGAACGGAAATTTTGTACTTCCATCTTCATTATTAAAAAGTGAACGATCTCGCTTGTTTACTACAACTTTGAAAAACTTGTCTTTGAAATGCTTGAAAGATTGGGAGCAGGCGTCCAACTTGCTTATCCCTAGGCGGCTTATTAATGACAGCCAAGTAATTGGACTTTTAGGCCGAGTATCGTAAAAATATAGGAAACATTGTGGGGAAGGCTGGAGGTATAGACACCGGCACAAAACCCGGAATGCTTGAAGATAGCCCTAGCTATTATGATGCAGCTTGGTAGTGGCAATGTTCAGTAAGCAAAGCACCCCCATCATGAAGTCGTCGAATGGCACTCGCATATGTAGTTGGGATAAGTGGCACATGTACATGTAAAAGAAACCTTCCTTGGCCCCTTCCTGGCCGTGACATACACAATCAATGATGCTCACTCTTTCCAGAATGAATGTTGCGTTCGCACGTCAGTGGCCACCCATTCATACCCGCCTTTTTCGGCAAATTGTTCTCAGCAATCTCCTCTGCTGGATCCTCTCTAGTTTTGAGAGTAACCTCCATTGGAATTCCCCCCTCACCGGTCAGATGGCCACTATCCTCATCCCTTGACCTTCCACTCCCACTACCCGAATCAGACGAAGACATGCTATCGCTATCACTAGACATACGTTTTTGTAAAGTAAAGATGGCGGTAGATATAGGAAATATATCGAACAAGACACAAATGAAAATGAGGCACTTTTCTCAAATTTGAGCGAATGAAGCAGAATAAACAAATCCTATTCTTGACCTCTATTTATAAGAACATCTATGCTCCAATAAATTTTTTCCCACCTAAACGTTATGAATGCGAAACATCACAAACAAAAGGTGATTGCACAAACCCTTTTGATAAGACCCCTGACAACATATGTCTCTTCAATTACTCCCATCACTTCTGACAGTCTTAGCGACGTTCCCACTTTTCAAGACTGGAGGACTATTATACCCCAAGGAATACCAAGAAAGGAACAATTTTTCTTGCAAAAGTCGACGGAACAACATATAACCTTCGACATGACCTATCCTGCCAAAGGTTGGGGGACTGATGTACTATACCTAGGCGGTCAGGACCGATATGGATGACTATCCAGCCCCAACCACCTACGACTAGTCCTAAAATAAAAAGAATAGATGGTTAGTTAGCTGCACAAGATAATGACGCATACATAGCGGCTAACGCCGCCTACTCCAAAGAATAACACACAAGTAAAAGCCATCAACTCCAAACTTAGTAAATCATAGTGAGGTTTCTAGTGACAAATATCAAACATGGAGTGTGGGCCTGGCCCAGGCCCAGTCAAAGCCTGAACATTGGCCCGACGCAATAAAGAGGGGCCCAACCCATAAAGTGGGAAAACCATAGTTAATATCTCTATAAATACAATGAGAGGTATGCTTTCATTAATTCACTAATCCATGATTTGACTTTTGAAAGCCTTTGCTGACTTGATCGTCAGAGTTCTTTTTGCAAGTAACCCCTTATGGGTCCAATCTGCCAACACTAAAAGAGAACATATCCAAACCAAGGAGCAACCAGTCTGAGAAGTCAACGATTGGGGTAAGATATGATTTGTGATCCCTGATACTTTGTTATTGTTTTCGCAGGAACAGTGTCTAAGTTGTATATTGAGTAAAATGAAAAAATTGAACACCATATATAAAGATCTTTAAATTTATTATCTTTAAGTTTTGGATTGGAGTGGTATTGATATCTTATGTATGAATTGGACTCATATTTTATTGGTGTCGTATCTCTTTGATGAATCTTTTCTTGAAGACCAATCAATTAAATAGTTCAATCAAAAAATCTTACAAGCAGCTTACTCATAATTGCGTTGAACTGAGTCTGAGAGTTGCAAGCAGACACGATGGTTTTAAGTGAAGCATATTGTGCATGTTTGGTGCAATTTGCTTGAACGATTCATATTTAGAAGTCAAAACAAAATTTTGTAGAAGCAACCAACCTTAACAATTCAAGTGTACATGATTAGAAAGCTCGTGAAGGTTAGTGGCTTTGAATTCAAAGTCATGCGAAGAGAGGTTCTCAGAGAAGTATTTTCTTGATAGCGCTAAATTTGAGAGGGAGACATAGTTCATGACCTTGCAGTAAGGAAAGATGTATGTGCACGACTATGTTGCTAGGTTTGAGTACCTAGCAAGATTTTATACTTAGAACATGACTGAAGCATGGAGATGGCAAAAGTTTTAGAAATGACTAAGGCATGAGCTTTGGGAATAAGGAAGTTTCCAATATTGATCGAGAATGCCAAAATGATATAATAATTGGAAGGTGAACCAAGTCGGGTGATCTGAACTCAGTGGGGAGGATCTTCTAAAGGGGTCTTTGATGGTGAGTGGCAAAAGAAACCTTACGACAAGCCACGATAAGGAGGTTTGATGTGTTATCAATGTTGAGACGCACATTACAAAAGAGATTGTCCTTAACTCTCTGGGAATGTGACAAATGTAAAGAAATGTTATACTTGTGAGAAGACATGACATTGCTCTAATAACAAAATGGATGCAGTCAGCGTACACCAATAACAAAATTTTGGGGCTAGTAAGTCTCAAGTAGTTGGAAAAGACTTTTGTTGACTGGAACTAAATTCAATAGGCTAGGTAATCTCATTTGAGATGTATGTTTCTTAGTTGGGCAATATTTAAAAAAGTGTTGCTTAAATAATCATCAGTTTATAAAATGTGACCTTTAATAATTTTAAGCCAGACTTATATATTTGTGGCATTTTCTATGTTTACGCAATAATTTTATACATGTGGGCTAGTTCAGTGTGGTTTAGAGTAAAAATGATGTAGTGCCTCAATTATCTGTTTACTTTTCCCCTTAACCACAACAATGAGAGTCTTTCCTTTAGAAATACTCTCAATACAGTTATCATAACATGCTCATCATGCCCACACAAGTAGCATTCGAACCCTAGGCCCTAACTCTATTTAACCTTCCAATCATGATTGTATGTGTCTAATTGCCTTGAACCATTCTCTTTGGGTTCCCTCGTGCCTCTTGCTCAAGCAACTCAGTAGTTTTGGCCGTAGGACACTACTCAACCGCCTTGATTTTGGCACTACTCAGCCCTAGGTAGGGATGGCAACGGGGCGGGGCGGGGACGGGTTTCGCATCTTATACCCATCCTCATAGAAAAAATTCATCCTCATCCCCAAACCCAAATTCAACGAGTATCAAACTTTTGTCCCATCCCTATCCCCACCGGGTAACAGGTATAATCTCGTACCCATACCCATACCCGTTTTCTTACTACTTCAATATTAATTTTAATTAATTTTTATAAAATAATAAAAAATTACGATAAAGGAAACATAATATTATCAAATATTCAATATTAGGAGTACAATTGTTTCTTTGATATAAAATACTTTGAAATAAATTATAATTATTTACATTTTAGATTAGAATACCAAATAAAATTTTATGAGAATCAAAACATTTATTAAATTTGCAAACGTCAATGGTACAATTTAAAAATTAGTTGATAAAATTTAAAAATACTTTTAAAAAAATATAAAAAGAAAAATAAATATTCAAATAAATATATTTTAAATATTTGTTTACTTCAATTTTTTAATTTCTAATGAATCTATTTTTTATAAACTAATAAAAGTTATAATACATCACTTCATCAAAATGACGTAAAGAACAAATATTAAACATAATAATAACATTTTTGACATAGATCTTGTATCTTTTGAATTCTAATATATCTTGGATGGTGATAAAAAATATTCATGGCAATTACATTCAATTTTTATATTGTAGTAAATTGAAGTTATTTATAAAATTATAGTGAAAAAATTACAATATGATTGATAATAAGTTAGAAAATAAAAAATAATTAGATAAAATATATTGAAATAGTATTCCACATGATGAAAATAAACAAAATATAAAAATATAAAAAAATTAACAAATGTGTGTCTTAGAAACAATTTGAGAGACCAGTGAAATAAATCGCACAAAAATAAATAAATGTAAAATTAAAGGTATGATAAGATGAAAAATACCTTCGAGATCTAAGCAAATTTTCAAATATCAACAACATATATACTTAATGGTTGAGAAATAACGAAATTTATTTTAGCAAAAGAAAATATTTCTTCAAATGAAACAAAAATGAATAATAATAAATATATAATATATTTTTATATATTACCTAGTAAATGAAAGGTTTATGCTATTAAACAATTAAACTAAAAGTATCAAACATTCTCATGTGAAAGGAAAATATATAATAAATAAAAATATGAAAAAATAATAGAAATATTCAAGTGTGAGACATACAATTTTCTTAATTGACATACATCATTTTAACATAATTACATAAAAGTTATGATAAGATGAAAAATATATTGGATATGCAGATGATTTTCATGACAAACCAAATAATTAGAAGAAATAAAAAATAAAAAGTATATATATTACTTAATTAATTGTGAATGTTTTAATAATTCAAATGGGGGCAGAGATATGGCGGGGACGGGTATTATGGCGGGGATATGTACATCCCCATACCCATCCCCATACCCAATTGAAAAAGTCGGGAATTCCCCATACCCATACCCATACCCATTCAATGCAGGGATTCTCCGTCAAAACAGGGACGGGTTCGGACAATACCCACGAGGACGGATTTATTTGCCATCTCTAGCCCTAGGCTACATGCATACCAATGGCATTGCTAATACATGGCAAAAGTTCAAAACTGTCTCTCTGATCACTCATATAATTGGTACCTCATTTAGTGATCCACTAGACTATCGATCACTCATATAATGGGTACCTCATTTAGTGATCCACTAGACTATCACACGTCTAACGACTAAGTTGTCTAATAACACCAAATCGTCTAGTAGCTTGAATTGTCTAATGGACAGGGTAGTCTAATAGCCCAAATCATCTAATAGCACAAAATCGTTTAACAGTCCAAGTTGTCTAATGGCACAAGGTCATCTAATGACAACTGAATCTGGTAATCTGGTTTGACTCATCATATTAACATTTGTCCATCTTATGCCACCTTCAACACATGATGCCTCATTTGGCCTTACTCATTTTTATCCTCCCAGCCAAATAAGTCTAACCCCACACCTAATCTTCGTAGTTTTATACTCACCCTTCTCATCTCCCTTTGGTATTCCCCTTAAAACCTTTCCTTATGGGTTTTGATTGGAACCACCCCGAGTTCTCCACTAGAATCTCAAATTTGAAGTGCACCATTAATGGCTAACATAACCATGCTCATGGCATCATGCAAACAACATTCAACACCCCATACAAGTACCACTGTGTTTTTATCATAGTTATACATTCTCAAATACATAATATCATGTCATCACATAACATCTTGTTATCATCAGCTCACGTGCTCAACGATAATATTATACATACTCATATCCTTCAGCTCATCAAAGTCATCATGCATTCAAGATAAGCAATCATTTTCACGAAGAAAACATTCAAGATAAAAAAAAAAATCACCATTGCAAGCTTCCCTCACCTCTCAACACAAATTTTCTCAAGCTCAATGCACAACTACAAGCTCAACATAACCTTCTCTCAAATGGGAAATTCTCTTCAAAGATAATGCGTAGATAAAATCGAATTACCTACGAAAATTATCCATTACCTATGAAATTTTGCGTAGATAATAAACATATTTCTTGTAGTAATCTGACACCTAGAGGTCTAACACTCTAGCGCATCTAACATTGTAGTCGTCTAATAGACACTTGTCTAACAACACTGGGATCACACCACTCAAAGCATCTAACCACACTCAAAGTGTCTAACTGGAGTAGCCATGCATCTCATTTACTCCTAGCTTCCTTGCTCTTCCTCAAGAGGTCTTACACAAATCATAAAACAAATCAACATCAATTAAGACACAAGAAAGAAACCTTAATACTTATTTATAGTGTAATCATATACATGATAGTAAGAAAAGCCATGAATATAATCTTAACATTGAGTTTTCATGAGTTTCGTATATATGAAAAAAAAATCTTTGATAAAAAAAATAACACAAGGATAATACCAAAAGATAACTTCCAAATGCAAATAGCCAAAACCCTTCTCTTATTGCATAATTTCCGAATGTAGAGGAAGTCGTCCCATCATAGTAAAAACCGCACCACTCTGTCAACAAGAAAATGTGAAACTGCCTAGTAGCAAACAAACAAAATGCAATTTAGAATGACACCATGATGAAGTGCAAGCCTTGGTGAACCTATGAAGCCGCCACCTATCACATATATTGACAACGCAAAGAAATTGCACCCAACAACCTGACAATCAGACATGACATGATAAAGGAAGCAACCAATCTTCGAACGCAACACCATCTCTACTACAGCCCACACGATGTTAGGACTAATCAGCATCCAAGAAAAGCAATCAAACAAAGTCGCAAAGTGCACATATGTGGCAACCAAGCTGCATGCAATGTGGCATCCAAACTACACTGCTACTCGCAATCCCACATCCAAGACCAAGATATGAAACGAGCACACAACATCTCCAACCCATAATCAAGAAACTCTATGATGCCATATTTTATCTCGTGGGAAAATGCGAATGCGACAACTACGTCGCTCTGTACTTTACTTCACATGACTCCCCTAACCTCATTGAACCTAAATGGTCATCACACATACGTCATCAATATGTTGTGAAAATAAAACATTTTGTATAAATATCAATTTTGTATTAAATAAAAGGCTAAATAAAACAATCGCAATATTTCAAATTTTGAAAATAAAAAATTTTGTATATATATCAATTATTTTATAATTTATAAATATTTTATATTTTAATAAAAAAATTTACTATAACAAATAAAAAGTGAACATACACGTGTTTCCATTAGTGTTATATAATTAAAAATATTTTTATTGTTTATAAAATTATAAAATTATAAAATATTAATAATATATATATATATATATATATAATATTTCCTATTTAATTTATAGAATTCGAAATTCATTCATATTAAATTTTATTTTCTATTTTTAATTATAATCATTTTAGTCTTTATTAACTCAGTTATATAATTTTTTAATATTAATTTAAAATGTGTAAATAAATCTTTTTGAAATTAAAAAGTGAAAATTAAGTAAATTTATCAAACAAAATATATTATTTGCAACACACAAATTTCAAAACTATTTTGATAAAATAAAATAGGAACAATTAAGTTAAATTAAAAAAAAACTTTTAGCGTTTAACATTTTCAGCCTTTGACGTCAGATCAAACTCAAATGGCATATTGGGAGATGTCAAATTCTCGTTGGTGTGCAAAACAGACATCTAAGAACGTTGATTTTGTTAAGATCCAATGTACCTTAATGACGGATGCCTCAAAACATTGAGGTCCAATTGTCACCATTTCAAATTAAATTTGGGCAACTTTTGACGTTTGATGGTGCAGTAATCCCTAGAAAAAACAATCGGTTAAAATGCTAAAAAATGTGAACCAAGGTACCTAATCAACTTCCATTTGAATTAAATGAAGGAAAACTCACCTTTCGTGGTGGTCGAAAATGACGTTGTTGTTGTTGTTTGCCTTTAGAAGAGAGAGCAAAGTGCCACTATGTTTTTTTACTAATTAAAGGCGTTTGATATCGGGCATTTGGGGAGCCGACATTCTTGGATGTCGAATATGGTAGAGTTACATTCTTTGATGTCAGATTTATAGTGGATGACATTCTTAGACGTCAAATTTGTGTGATGCTGATGTCAATTTCATATTAGACATCTGTATCACCCGTAGTCGACATCAATATTAACGTTTTAATTACAAAAACGCCACCGATCATTTTCAACGTTGGGTTTTCATGGATGGATGTTGAATGGGTGACGTTATAGAGCCCACCGTGGATCCTGGTAAAACTACTCCTCAACCACATGCTTTCATGGTCACCATTAGAAGTCAAGCATTAGTGTTTGAGCCTTCCACTCCACCAAATGAGATGGAGTCTAGCCTCGTGGCACCTATCCAAAAGCGTCCACAATATCACCTGAAACATCATCTGGTCTCGTGTGACAAGTCACACGATCATCGCCAAACACAAATAGAAAAGGTGAGCTAAATAATTCAAACATACATAAAAGAAGGTAAATCCCCTAACCCAAAATACCTTAATCATTTTCTCATTTAAACATAACCTTTATACCATTCCACTTCGATCTGATAACCTATATGAGATGAGCACACACTCAACCTTAGTCTTAGGGATTGCAATGCTTCCACGAACATGCCCGCTCGTGGTCCAACTCTACGAACCTCCCTTCTCGTAGTCCAACTCTACGAACCTCTTCACTCGTAGTCTAATATGTGTGAACACTTGTTATGAACCTCCCCACTCATAACAACCTCAAGTGTGAGCATAGAACATACGAACCTCCTCGTTCGTATCCCCACACAAGAGTACATCCAATATGAACCTCCCCGTCTATATTAATCACACGTTTCCAACTCCATTATGAACCTCCCCACTCGTAATTTGTCCAAGCATATCCTAGACCAGACCCTCACAACAAACCATGCAAAACGCTTCACTAAAGCCCTTTACCCCTACACTATCGCCTAGCGCAGCATAAGCACCGCTAGGAAAAATTGTGTTGCAGACCGCCTAGCAGTTTCGACTCATCGCCATGAGCCACATGCTCTCGAACCCTTTGTTGGTAGCTATCGCCTGGCGATCTAATCCGCACCATCCAACGCTACACTAGTATGCGATTTTACTAGTTTAATTACTACAAAATCCATGTTTTTACCACCCCAATTATCATAGACACATGTTCAAAATACCAAATTGCATATTTTTACCTTTCAACATACATCAAATTACATCATCACCAATCATATGCATCAATTTTGTTTTAACACCCATACATTGCTAATTTGCACCCTTGAATTTAGCCACACATACAATTATCAAGAGATTCATCATGCTCATATTAGGATTCACAAATAACAACACATTTAAATTGAAAACAACAACAACATTGCAAATAAACAACAACAACAACATTTGCTATAAAAAAACAGCAACAACATTGAAAATAAACAAACAACAACAACAACAATCAAAATAAACAAACAACACCAACAACATTGAAAATAAACAAACAACAACAACAACAATCAAAATAAACAAACAGCACCAACAACATTGAAACAACAACAACAACAATCAAAATAAACAAACATCACCAACAACATTGAAAATAGATAAATAGCAGTAGTAACATTGTTATAAAAAAATAGCAGCAACAACATTTAAAATAACCCAAGAGCAACTATAATATTGTTAAAAAAAAAATCAATAGTAGCAGCATTGAAAATAAACAAACAACAACATTGCCATTATTTAACATTTTTCACAATCACATACACTCTTTAATATTTCTAAAATCTTATACAAGATACCTTAACTTTTATAAACTGTATATTATATCAATTCAATCAAATAACCTTTTATCCCAAATAAAATAATAATTATTTTTTTATTTATAGCCTACCACCACGCTAAAGAAATGATCCCAATTTATATATGAAACAAGGTATACCATCTATAGAGTAATTATAATATATTATAAACATATATAAAATAGATTATAATCACAACGTTCCATTCCTACACACCGCTTTACGTATTCTATCATGTAATATAAACCTTTAATTTTGTTTTGCAACTACGATTTAATCCCCATAAAATTTTAATTTATATTCTAAGATTATATATGTATAAATACCCACATTCCAGCCAAATAAAACCCCAAGCTCATAAAAAATATTATTTTTCCCTTAATATAAGAATTTGAATGGAAGTAGAGAGGCAAAGAATAGTATTGTCAATGCTTTATCTTAGGGTTAGTATGCACAAAACCACGTGTACACATTCAGTTGAAATCATGCCGAAATTTTATCACTACGCATACAACGTTACATAATAAACGCCATAAAATTAACAAAGGAATCATACACAATCAAACCCATTAAGAAAACCCACCGCATTTCCTCAAGCTTAATAATTCTATACCAACCGAGAGTACTTTTATGAGAGATGAAAACGACAATGTCAATATATTATTTCCAATAACAATTTTCGTAGCTGCCTCCCCAAAAACCAAAAACTTAACTCACGCTTATATATATATATATATATATATATATATATATATATATATATATATATATATATATATATATATATATATATATATATATATATATATATATCCTGCCACCACTTCACCAATTTTGATCCCAAAAAAAAATAGTTTTTCTTTCATACCATATAAAATAAAAAACACTGTATGCCCAATGAATCACCATACTTCCAGAATAAAACAAAAATCAAAACCACCATGATACATGAGATAACTCTAAAAGACAAATAATTTACAAAACTAGAAGTAGCTCCCCTTACTTGGAATTTCCTACTCTTAGACCAATTCTAGTGATTTTCTTTGTTCAGGAATTACTCTAGCCTTTGTCTTTATCACCTGGAACCCTTTCTAGTCGTCTATGCACCTCTTAGGTCCCCTTTTGGTGTTCTAAAAATTTTGCCCCCTTTTGGTGTTCTAAAAATTCTGCCCTATGAGCTACACGAATTTCCCCTTTAATTCCTAACTAATTAACCTATTAAATCATTTTTCAGCCATAAAAATATTAAAATTAATAAAAACGCGAAATGATTAATTGTCATTCAATTTTGCATTAACATGGAGGTTTTGTGTGTACTTCCAACTCCATAATTGTTGCTCCTCTACTTCCCCTAAGCACGGCTAGGGTTTTCGATCACTTACCAACATATCAAAATAATTCAAGCGTAAAAGAAAGATTACTTAGCGCTAACCAAGGTTCGAACTCCCAACCACACAATTACCAAGTGATAATGTTAATTTTTACCATTATTTAAGTTACATTTTATTAGCAAAATCATCTCTTCCATAACTTTTAACCTACTTAATCCTAACTTTTACCCTACATTTGTAAATAAATACATTTTGGGTTACATTGATATAATTTTATCATTAATCACCATTTTTTTCTTTTTGTAGATCAGAAGCTTTGTTCCAAAAACCCAAACAAGTGAGTGATAATGAGTAGCAAGAAGAAATCCAAAAACACTAAAATATGGAAGAAACATAAGGCCAAAGCCAAGCGACACCATGGTTCCAGGGACTTAGCGCCTGACAAGCCATAACAAGCGCCATGTGCCAGCCATTCCGGTGGCTCACCGCCTGTCGACACCAGGAGACTGTCGGGCGTTACATGCATATTTTCGAACCTTGTTTTTAGAGGTCGTGCTTGGTGGTGAAAGGCTTCTACCAAGCACCACTTTTTGTGATATGGCAAGTTGGCCCTTTTTCTTCTATTTTCGTGAGGGGAAACTCATCTTGGACGTTTTGGAGCTCGAGCAACACGTTTTGGAGCCTTGGAGGTCTGGTAGGGCTAGTGGGAACTATCCCTTCTTCCTCTTTGTATCTCTTCCCTCTTCCACCTTCATTTTGTAAGCTTGTGCTCTCGATGACAATGAAGTGTTAAACCTATTTTGTTAGGGTTAGATGTTGCCACTAAATTTATATGCTTCTTCCATTAATTGTTAGTATCTTTGTTTCTTTAGTTATTGCTTGCTTTCTTTTAACCATTCATTGCATGATATTTGGGTCATTACGTATTGGAATGGAGATACCTAATGGAACTTGTATCTAGGAATAGAGCTTGACCCATTAGTTGTCTTAAACCCTAGTTTGTAAAGCGGGTTTGCTTATTTAGGGATTCAAGGAATTGACTTTTAATAAGGAAATCTAGGCTCATTCAACTATGGGATTAGGGTTTGAGTAGACTTGTGGGTTGACATTAATGGCGTACATAGGATTTGAACCCACATCCTCTCAACACCACTCCACATACTCAACCACTTGGGCTACCATTTCTCCTTGGTCATAACTCTCCGCATTAATTAATTTATACCTTCCCCCATATTTATTAAATAAATATTTATTTATGTATTTAACTTTCTCGGGTCTTACACACGAAAATCACAAGGCATCAGTTGCTCACTTGAGCGACGAGGAGAACTTCAACATAGTCCTAGGAGGGACCGTAGTACTAGAGGAGATCATAATCCACCACACTAGCACAATTCCAAGGGAAATCGCACTCCTCCCCCATAGTGCGAGAGACCAAAGGAATCCCCAAATTCCATTTTAGGATCCAATAAGCACCTAAATTAGGAAGGAGATCATTAGGCTTCTTGGGTTTTTCCTTAACATATATATTTTCAAGACATGCCTATGCAACCATGTCCTCCCAATGATGAAGACTTCCACCCCTTCACACCATACATAGCCCAAGTTGGCATCCTGAGAGGGTTCACCATGAATATCCACAAGTATGTCAACATGATTGATTTGACACCACATATAAAGGCCTATTGGACCCAAGTTCACATCCACACTAGGGACAAGAAGGTGTATTGTTGACTATTCCCTACTACATTAAACGTTAGGCTTTAGATTGGTATTATGTGTTACCGCCCAACACGATGAACTCCTTTAACATGCTTAACACCATGTTCAAAGCCTAATTAGCGGATTGCAAGGTGAGGCCTACCATTTTGACCTTTTGGAAGTAAGTAGAGCAAAGAGAGAACAAAACCCTAAGAATTTCATGGAGAGGTTTGTTACTACGACGATTAGCATCCTGAACCTTACTCCATCATTGATGATGCATTCATTATTATGTGATCTCCAGCCTTGATTGTTTTGGATTCACTCTTCAAGAAAAATCCAACCAGGATGGATGACATTCGAGAGCAGGAGTGAAATACAT
This sequence comes from Vigna unguiculata, assembly GCF_037176805.1. Classification (NCBI taxonomy): domain Eukaryota; kingdom Viridiplantae; phylum Streptophyta; class Magnoliopsida; order Fabales; family Fabaceae; genus Vigna; species Vigna unguiculata. Next base: position 22,540,640 of record NC_140796.1, read on the forward strand.
CACCATCAAAGAGAGTAGGCTAAAAAGGACAAAGAAGCCCAAAACACTAGTCTCGGGCAAGGTCAAGAAAGGGAAAAGTATTGAGCGAGCTACTACTCAATATAGCCAACACATTCCTCTTAATGCTAGCATGGACACGATAGTCGAATAGGCATGCAACTTAGAGCTCGTTCAACTTCCTAAACCTCGACCACCCCACCCCTCTACGGACCCAACCAAGAAATTCTCTTCACTAGAGCATGAATCACACTACAAAAGAATGTAGGTACATTAATAACCTCATTGAAGAGCTAATTTACTCTAGTGTGTTATGGGGGTTTATACAACAAGGTGGTAGTAGTCAAGGTTGAGGCCATAGAGGTCAACATGGAGGATTCGTCGGTTGTGGTTGGGGACATGCGAAATAATCAAACTTGGTGCTTCAAATCCTCAATCTTGATCTGTAGCCTCAACAACACGGGCAAACCCAATAGCCCGTTCAACCTCAACACTCCGCTAAAAAACAGTGGAACCGCGCTCATGTCCGAGGGAGCATTAACATGATACCATAGGGAGTTGTAGGAAGAGATAGCTCCCGAGGAGTTCAAAAGAGATACCAAAGAAGTATTAACTTAGTAAGCCAGTATCCACCTCGAAGCCTACCTCCCATAACTTTCTCAAATGAAAACTTTTGAATCAACAACATAGATTAAGGTAATTTAGTGGCTGTCACAACAACAATTGCAAACTAGTGTGCGCATAAGACTCTTATCAATCACGGCAACTCAAGCAATGTCTTGGTTTGTCAAACCTTCCAAAAGCTAGGCGTCCCATCCACCTTGTTCTAACCATACCAAGAGTCATTGCTCGGATCTTTTGGAAAGCATATACAAACCAAAAGTTACATTGATCTGTTGACAACTTTTGGTACGCCTAAAGCTTATCACACTGTAATGGTTGAATACCCCTTAGTGGAGGCGGACACTTCATAAACCATTTTGATAGGCCGAAAGACATTGAACAAGTTGGGAGCCATTGTGTCCACCCTACACATGGCCATGAATTCCCAGTCAAAGACCACTCCACAATCATCATTGTTAAGGCAGATCCCAAAGAAGCAAAGAGTTGCTACATGTTGAGCTCAAAGTTAAGACAACCTGCACGCCTTCTACCAGCCCGACAATCATTGGAATTATGCCCCTTGCAACAACCATGGAATAACCTGCCTCTCTAAAAATTGAATGGCAAAATGATAAACAGTGCCACTATGCCAATTAGTGTCTTCACATCACAGTAAAGGAGGACAACCTAAGCAATAAGACCATGGACCTCTACCTCGTGCTCAAGCTCTTTGATGACAAACAACCTTCATTTGACAAACACATGATGGTTTGTCCGTTGGGAGCCAAGCCAACCCAAGTCATGTAGGTCGGTACTGACATAAATGAACCCATCCAAGGTTAGAGATTGTAAGTTCTTAAGCAAAATGCAGACCTATTTCCCTAGTTTCCACTAACATGCTAGGCATTGATCCCGGATTCTTGGGCCACCATATATCCACCCTCTCATAGGCTAAATGTGTGGCCTAGAGGAAGAGAAAGCTTGGAAAGGAGTTTCGAGCCACCATCATGAAAAAGACCGTCAAACCCCTAAAGTCAACTTCATTAGAGAAATAACGTACACCACATTGCTTGCCAATGTCATCATGGTGAAGAAACCTGGTGGCAAATGGTGCATGTGTGTCAATTACACAAACCTCAAAAAGGCATGCTCGAAGTAAGCTTATCCACTACCTAACATAGACTACTAAGTATTCAAGATGCATACTCCAAATACAACTAGATTCAAATGTATCCATCAGACGAGGAAAAGATGACATTCGTGAAAAAAGGGGCCAACTACTGCTACAAAGTCATGCCTTTCGACATGAAGAATGTAGTTGCCACCTATCAGTGCTTTATGGATAAAGTGTTCGCCAACCACATTAGAAGCATAAAGGAGGTCTACATGGACAACATGGTCATGAAATCTATAATTTCAAATGACCATCTACCACACCTGTAGGTCATATTTGATAAGGTACGTCTTTATAACATGAGAGTAAACATAAAAAAGTGCTTTTTTGGTGTAGATGGCATAAAGTTCGTAGGATTCATGATAACCCAATGTGGAATAAAGGGCACCCAAACAAGTGCGAAGCCATACTCATTATAAGTTGTCCTAACAACCTAAAAGAAGTACAAAGCCCCCACGAAAGATTAGTCTCACCCTCTTGATTTTTACCATGCTTGGGATAGAAAGAAAAAACTGATCTTCAAGCTATAAAAAGGAGTTCAAACACAGAACTAGAATTACGAATGCAATGTCATGTTCTAGCAACTAAAGAAGGAGGTGGCTGTCGTCCTAGTCTTAAGTTGTCCTAGGCCAAATACGCCCTTGGTACTATACGTACTTGTGTCATATTCACTAGTCAATTCGATTCTTGTCATGGAGGACGACAACAAGTAATATCTAATCTATTTCACTAGATGAATGCCCCAACTTGTTGAAGAGTGGTATCATACTATAGAAAAGCTAGTTTTGGTACTAGTCTTCTCAACTCAGTGGTTACATGACTACTTTCATAACTTTAGCATTTGTGTTCACACAAATTATCCTATCAAGCAAATTTTGCATAAGCTTTAGTTAGTTGGCCGGATTAGTGCATGGTTGGTATAACTTTCCGATTTTGGATTTATTTACCATAATCATGGCCGATGAAAGCACAATTCTTGGCAGACTTTCTTTCCAAGCTCTAATTGCTAATGGTGACTTATTTTCATGGACAACGACTAATCTACCAAGAGTCAATCCCAGAATAACATAATATTGTTTATCTATTTTCAAAGGAGTCAAGAGAATTTCGTAAAAGAAGAGGAAAATGGGAGAAGAAAGAAAACAAGCTACCAAGGTTGATGTTGACAAATTGTTAAATGTTGGATTCAATAAAGAAGCAAGATACGCAACATCGCTAGCCAATGTTGTGCTAAAAGCAAGTAGAAAGTGGCGCATGTGCATAGACTATATAAACTTCAAGGCTTAATTAACATTTTGGTCTCAAATTAGAGAGGATAAAATTGAATCATTTTAAAAAATTGGGGGACTAAATTGAATCAAAATTGTAAATAGAGGGACTAAATTGAAAACAATAAATGTCAACTTGACACGTGGCACAATCGTGACCTACTACGTGGCACCTTTTTATTTTTAAATTAAAAAAATTAAAATTAAAAAATTTATCAAGTTGACATGTGGCACAACCATGACGTGACACGTGGCACTTTAATTTTTTTAAAATAAAAAAAATTTAAAAATTAAAAATTCCACAAAATGACACGTGGCATGTATGAAAATGGTGTTAACGTCAACTTAACGGCAAAGACCAAATTGAACCTTTTTAAAGAATTAAACGACCAAATTGAACCAAAAAATAATAAGGGGACCAAAATGAACCGAACCAACAAATTAGTGAACCAAAATGGTAATTAAGCCAAACTTCAACAAGGTATGCCCCAAGGACGCATAACCCTTACCAAACATTGACAATTTAGTAGATGATGTTGTCGGCCACAACATTTTGAGGTTTTGGGACGTTTACTCAAGCTATAATCAAATTCCTATGGTAGAAGATGATAACATAAAAATCGCCTTCATCACAAAAGAGCTCAACTATTATTATGAGGTCATTCCTTTTGGCCTAAAAAATGTTGGAGCAACATACCAGAGATTGATGGATAGAGTATTCAGCCATTTAATTGAAAAACATAGAAGTAATGTTGACAACATGGTCGTTGAGTCTCCAACCCCGGTCTAATACTCTCAAGACTTGTTTGAGGTCTTCTTAACCTTGCGTGCATACAACTTACATTTAAACCTAGAAAGGTGTGTTTGTAGTGGATGACAACACATTTCTTGGATTCATGTTGACGCATAGAGGTATTGAAGCCAACCCAGAGAAATACAAAAGAGTGATCGGGATGAGAAGCCCAAAAAACATGAAAGAGAAATAATGGCTCATTGGGAGATTAACGACAATATCATAATTTTTGCTGAGATTAGCAAAGAAGTTGGAAAATTTTGTTAAGGATGACACATACCAGGAGAAATTCGAATAGTTGAAATAGTTGGTAACATCACCTCTAATTTTATGCAAGCTAGATACCACCCAGCTAGTGTTAGTTCACAAAGAGGCCACTACAGACGCCATTAGTGCAAGCCTAGTCCAGGAAATTGATAATGAACACAAGCCAATATATTTCATAAGTTAGACATTATAGGACTCAGAAACAAGAAACCAAATGGTGGAGGAGGTCAAACTATCTTTAGTAACCACAACAAGACGAACCAAACCTTACTTTCAAAGTCATTCCATCATCGTCAAAGTTGATTACCACATATAAAAGATTCTACAAAAACCAAACCTTGTAGGCCACATGCCTTCATGGCTCGTCGAATTATCAGAATTCAACATCCATTATGTGTCACAAGGGCAAATAAAGGCCTAATGTTTGACCTACTTTGCCACTGATATACAAGGAGATCATCTTTTCAAAGAAGAGTGGTGGACCCTATATGTGGAAAACTCTTCCAATCCTAAGGGGCAACAATTGACATAGTCTTGGAAAGTTGAAATGATGTGGTCATAGAAGAATCACTCCACTTTAGTTTTAAGATGTCTAACAATCAGGTCATGTATGAAACCATCATAGGCAGCTTCACCTTATCCAAAGAAGTAGGGGGTACAAAAGTTGATATGTATTATCGATTTCAAGTTGGTTTTTCGTCACTTCATAGGAGAATATCAGGTGAAGGATGCTTTGTTGTTGCAATACTACCACATAGTGAAAGTGCTCCTATGGGGTACTCGGCCTTACTTGATACATGTCGACCCTCTAGGATGATATGTAGTCGACCCACACCAACAAATCGAGACGAGACCATTACCATTCAAAATAATTAAACCTAAGGTTATTACGCTAATCCAATTATCAAGTAATTAGTGATTTGGATCAAAGCCCAATGGTAAGACGCATGAATAGTGGTATAAAAGACACATTTTACGAAGTACATTGATTACGTATTCCTTAGCACTTATTCTCTAACATATCAGACTAACTTGGGAATCAGAGTTTCTTTTGCAGGCACATACCCCTTTCCCCAGTTCGTGACGTTCGAGGATGAGTACTTTCAAAGTTCAATGACGTAGACCCTTGGAAGTTTTGGCATTTGAAGCATCTTAGGAGACTTTATAAGGTATACTTCAGTCACACAAGAACAAAGTAAATTGTGTGTTGTCCACTCAATTATCCTACTTTTATGTTGTCTAAAGTAAAGAGAAATCATGGGCCTTAACTAATTTGAAATGGACATACACAAAAATTGTATTGAATTAAAAGGTAAAATTACCTCTATGTAAATTTTTCGCAAAAATTTACTCTTTATTGTGACTTTTTGAGATTTATTTCAATCAGTTGAAGACTCCAAACATTGTGCTCCAATATTTAAATTAAAGCTCTTTAAGTTAGTAATCCATTGCAACAAAAAACAAGTCAATCAAACATCTAGAAAAAAGGTCTCACATAATCAACAAAGGCCAGTGGGAAATAATTAGAGTATTATAACAAAAAACATAGTATGTTGAAACCAGACGATACAAGATAACCATTTACACTACAAAAAACAGTGTAAATTACGACAATTTTAAAATGATGATTATTTAAAACCGCCACATTTTACAATATAATATGACATTTATTGAACTGCCATATTTTACATGTAAAATATGGCGGTTTTAACCGCCATTTTATTAATCTTGGGAAACTGCCACAATTTCTATGTAAAATATGGCGTTTTAAACTAACATCTTTTAATAAATTTTAGCTTCCCACACTTTAGCTTCTCAAATTTTTATTTCCCTCTACGTGTTTTAATTAGAGTAGCAACTTTTCGACATCATTTCCACTTCGCGGGTTCCGTTTCTCCCTTCCCACTGTTCGACTTGTGGTTAGGGTTCTCTTTCTCCAATGGTTATCCCTTTCCAAGTTCAATCAAATTTCATCTGGATATCTTCCATTGATCGGTAAGTTAATTTTTGTTTTTGATTTAGGGTTTTCATCCTTTGATTTAGAGTACGTTTTGAAGCTTTCAAGTTTTCCCCTCAGTTTGGCATTGATGCTCTCGCTTTTTCACTGAACCCATCACCCACTTGTGCTTCTTTGACTTAGTCTCACATTCGCAAAAGTGTTTTTATACTATTCCCACCAATAAAACGGCAAATACGGTGTGCAAAGGTGTTCATCGACTCAGACTCAGTTTCACTCTTCCTCTCTCTCAACTCACTTTGCCTGCAAAGGTTAGAATTTTTTTTTTTCATTTTGCTTATCGTTTGTGTGGTTACCATATGAATAAAGGGATGGGTTGTTTTGCTTATTGAAAAAATATGCACAATATTTAATATTTAGTATTTATATCATTATGTCAAACTGAAAATATCCTTAGATTATTATGTACTATTTTATAAGCGGAAAATACTAACAATTGTATATCTGTTATTGCATATGATATATATAATTGTAGTTTTGATTACAAGTTGTATGAAATATTGTCATAATTTTTAAAAGGATTTCATTCCAAGGAAAAATTATGTGACTATAACATCATATGACTTATTAGATGTTTGAAAAACACGAACCTAGTATATCAGTAGATATTTCAATCCAATTGTGTCAATCCATTTCTTAGATTTAGGTTATTAGTCAACCTACTGCCCACAAGTTCCAACTTTATTGAACTCATGTCTTTAATTCTTAGAAGAATTTGCTTCCTTTAAACTTTAGACTCCTAATCAGATGAATGAAGTCCTGCAACTCTAGAGTTTGCTATTATTTTACTATTTTGTAGATATATAGTCTTGCGATCAACATCAAAATAATGAAACATCACCTCAAAAGGAGAGGATGCACCATAATAAAACTAAAGAAACAAAGAGATACACTGAATCTCTTCTATTTTATCAATTATGATTACATTGTAATTACACCACAATATTTATAAAAGATCTACATCTCGTTTTTTTAATTATAAAGTTTCAAAGTATTTGATGAATGTTGTTCTTTTACTGTTTTGTTGTATTTCATGCTAGGTTGATTTTGCTTTTTGAATTATAGGTTACAATTTTGCTAGACAATCCTAACATCAGTATCCTTCTTTATTAGCAAAGGTTAGAAATTTTGTTCATTTCTTATAGGGTGTGTGGTTAGCATAAAATAATTGAAATTAGTTGTGGATTGTTACTATTTCTTATCTTTAAAAACTTTTACAAGGTGCATGAGTATCATTTTGCCGGTATGTTGTAAGTTTTACTAATTAATCTTAGTTGATAGATTCTAAATGTGAAATCAACATACTTAGTGTTTCCTAATCTTTTTCTATGTTAAATGGTTAAATGTTAACTAATAATAGGATTCATCAATAACTCACATCCATATAGTATAACATAAACCTGGACCAGAGAAACTAAGATAAGAATGACTTGCATTTCACATATAGAAGAAAACCTTATAGATAATAAGAATATCAGAAAAACCACCCAAAAATAGAAAATGTAGATGTGAATTGTTTCGAAATATCATAAAAAATCTTCAAAGATCAAGAAATTAAAAATCAAATTTAAATAAAAAGTTATATTTAGCATAAATTTCTTAATAGAAAATATTCATATATATAACGAGAAGGAAAGAGAGAACTAACTTTTCAAAGACCCTAGTTCATTTCACTCCCACCCATTCCAATCAACCACACTAATTATTGATAGAATTCATTTTAAACTTCCGTACATAGCATATTAAAGCAATGAACGACTTAATTTAAGAATAAATTGGGACAGTTTTCAAAATGCATCACTATGAAGCATAAAGTATCGTAGCTAGCAAAATTCTTCTTTGGGTAGGCTAACTTACACCAAGAATGTATAGATGTCAATGACATAGTATAATTATCAAAGTGATAATTTTTTATTACTTCAATTCAAGTTTGGATAACAGTAATAATAATAGGTAAACATGCATGCTCATGTGAATTACCCCTAAAAAGGAGACAAATCATTGACTCCACAAATCAATTAACACATGTATATAATAACTAGGATCAAATTACTAGCAACTTATAAACACTGCAGTAAATATTAACCAAAAAAGTAAACGAAGTATTCATCATTAAGATGACCAATGTAAAATTGAAACATTTATATTATATCAAATTACTTGCATGTTTATGCCAAAGAAGGTTGTCAGGGGCGCTATTATCCCTCCCAATCTTCTTTTAATCACCCTTGCCCCATCTTTGTATGATTCCCTTGATAAATAATTATTTTTTTTTTACTTTTTTTGTTTCTTTTGTAGTCAGGGCAATAGATAAATCATGGATTTCTAAACCTCAAAACACCATTGAATATGCAAATGGGTTGAATGTTTTTTTTGGATTTTGCTTTTGAACATGGTAATGGTCTTGTCATTAAGTGTCCATGTTCAAAATGTGGATTCAAAAAATGGCAAACTAGGGATGTAGCTCACGAACACTTAACATGTAGACCCTTCCCTGAAAACTACAAAACATGGTTTTTCCATGGTGAAAAGTAAGTGAGACTACAACTATTAGAAGTGCCGTTGTGGTTGAAGATTTATTAGAATCTCAAAATCAAATGGAAGACATGTTAAATGATGCCTTCGGCTGTTTGCGTAATAATGTCAATGATTTTGACGGGACTACTTGAAGATGCTGGTATGCAAACTAGTACGGTGCAAGATGAAGGGAATACAGATTTTGATGTGTTGTTGAACGAAAATAACCAACCATTATATGAAGGTTGTACAAAGTATTCAAAGCTATCATTCATTTTGAGGTTGTATCATATAAAGTGTATGTGTAGAATGAGTGACAAAGCAATGACGATGATTTTGGAGTTGCTAAATAACGCTTTTTAACATGCTAAGCTTCCTAGCTCATTCTATAAGGCAAAAAATGTTATTAGCAAACTTGGTCTTAATTATGTGAAAATACCAGCTTGCCCAAAAGACTGCATGTTATATTGGGGTGAGGATAATGACGACTTAGAAGAATGCAAACGGTGCAAGACGTCTAAATGGAAAGATAATAAGAAGAAACAATATGCAAGGATATTGCGCTACTTTCCCTTAAAGCCAAGATTGCAAAGGTTGTTCATGTGTTCTAAGACAGTTGATTCTATGACATGGCATGCATCAGAAAAAAAACCTAGATCAATTGATGAGGCATCCTAGAGATTCTGAGGCTTGGAAAAGATTTGATCTATTGCATCCAGAATTTGCAAATGACCCTCAAAATGTACGATTAGGCTTAGCTAATGATGGTTTCAACCCTTTTGGAAACATGAGTACAAGTCATAGTATATGGCCAATGGTCCTCATCCCATATAATCGTCCTCCTTGGGAGTGTATGAAGCAAACCTCCTTTATCCTCTCCATGATAATTCCTAGTAAACAAATGGTAGGGAATGACATTGATGTCTACTTAAAACCATTGATCAAAGAATTGAAGGAGTTATGGTTTGATGGAGTGCAAACATATGACTATTCGAAAAAAGAAATGTTTACATTGCGAGCAGCTTTGATATGGACAATTAGTGACTTCCCTAGACTAGGGACTTTGTCATGATGGAACACACACACTAGTCTTGCTTGCCCTACTTGTAACTTTGATACAGAATCTTCTTGGCTATAAGGGCAAATTTAGTTTTATGGGACATTTTCGTTTTTTACAAAAGGATCACAGATTTACATTCAATCGGTCTCTTTTTAATGGAAGAACTGAACGAAGGGATGCATCAATTCCATTGACAGGGGCAGAAATATTTAAACAAGTTGAGGATTTGAATGTTACATTTGGAAAACCATTAGAAACTACAAATTCAAGTAAGAGGTCTCGAACAAAAAATTTTGAAGTGGTTAGAGCGCCACAATGGAGAAAGAGAAGTATATTTTTTTACCTTCCTTATTGGGAGACCAACTTGTTGCACCATTGTCTAGATGTCATGCATATTGAGTAGAATGTTTGTGACAATGTTTTGTATACTTTGCTTAATGATCCTACAAAATCAAAGGATCATCTTAAAGCCCGAAAGGTTTGTTTATCCTTATGGTGTTAAAATTTATAGGTATTTGGGACACTTAAAATCCTATGTTCGAAACACGGCACAACCCGAAGGTTCTATTGTTGAAGGATACATAGCTAAAGAGGTTTTAACCTTTTACGCTCAATATATGGAAGGGATGGAGACAAGAACTAATAGACCTTCACGTGTGGATGATTATTCTAATTCGGAATGTTCACAACTGAGTACCCTATTTCCACCAATTGGTAGAGTAGTTAGTGCCTCTTCAACTTTTGAATTGTCAACCACGGAGAAAACTCAAGCACATCGATATGTAATATTTAACTGCTCTCAAGTTAAGCCTTATATTCAGTGACTACAAACCTCTTCGATAAATAAAATTATATTTACAATATGTTTTTTATGGTATTATTAATAATATGTTGACATATTGTGCTAGGGAATTTAAAGATCATTTGTGAAGAGGGTCTCAAAGGCGAAGAATTTCTAGTACAGAGATAGAAAGGATAGTGTTCCTGCAGAGAACAAATAAGATAGGTTAGGCACAAACGTCACCTTACCACGTAGTCCGCTATCTCCTTGGTTGGCCTCTTCCCAGTCGATACATGTCAGCTTGAACCCAGGAGGGGTTACCTGCAAAAGAGTCTCTGAAGCTCAAGTAAGTCAAAGCTCTCAGAGAGTCAAATCAGTGATTAATGAATGCGTACCTTTAAATGATGGGGTCCACGTGTATTTATAGAGCATTAATGACGTTTGACCATTTCATAGGCCGGGCCTTGACTTGGGCTCTAGTTTGGGCCATGAGTGGGCCTGGGCCCTAGCCCAGGCCCTTGAGACCTATGGAACGTGGGGGCTTCGATTTTCGCTAAGTTTATTGGAGTAGTCGGCCTGGGCCTTAACCTTACCAGATATGCTCGAGTAATCGGTCTAGACCGACTACTTGCCTAGATGGCTTTTGTTGGTGATATGAGGTGTAGGTTGTCCTCTTAGACATTTAGGTTAGGTTAAAACCGGTACAAGTTAGGCTAACTTGGCCTAGCCTGGGTACTTGGAGGTCTCGATATGCACATTGTTTACTTGGTCGAGTTTGGCTAGGTACGGTACACCAGTCCCCCAGCCTTGTCCGATATGGGTTGTCGGTCAAGGATGATATGTGTTGATAAGCTAGCAGAACCGGCTAGGTGTGATACACCACTCCCCAGCCTTTAAGTGTGGTGAACAGTGTTAAGGCTTAGAATTTGTAACCGTTAGAAGGTAGGTGAAAGGGTGTCAGTTGGTCAAATCGAAAAAGTTTTGGCACCGTCGTTTTGAGGTGTCATATCTTTTGCAATGATGGTGTCGATTGGTCTATGGTATGGTTTTGGCGGGAAGAGGTTCGTCGTTTGGGATTGTGGGCTATAAATATGTGTTTGCAAACAGATGAGGGGTTACTTGTTTCATTTGTGAATTCTGAATTTAAAGACCTTGTGCGCGTAAAAATGTCCGACTAGTCCTCAATTTCGACCGACATCTTCTCGTAAAAAACAAAATCAGGTATGTCCAGTAGTGGTAGCGTGTGTTCGTCTAGTAGTAGTGAAAGTACTGAGTCAGATAGAAGTAAGAATGGGCGACTTGGAGGTGAGGGTACGAGTTCTGGAGTTGTCACGAGCAGGATGTCGATGGAGGTAGTGAGGGAGGTTCGAGAGGATCCTCCCGAAGAGTTGGAGGAGAGTAACTGGCCGGCGAAAGGCGGCTATGGGTGGGTTGCTGCTGATGTTCGTGATCAATCCTCTTTATTCAGGTGGTCTCAACTGTTGAACTCTTGGCTGAACTGCACACCCGTCATGTCCATGGGTGTCAGTGGAGACATTGTTTCACTAGAGAGGGTGAGTGCCGTCGACCGGGTATGCCACGGGCAGGAGGGGGCTACCGAAAAATTCTTCTACATGTATATGTGCCACTTTTCTCAACTTCATGTGCGACTGCCCTTAGACGATTTCATTATAGGTGTGCTGCGGGCGTTCAATGTGGCACCTACCCAGCTACATCCTAATAGCTGGGCCTACTTGCAGGCCTTCCGCATTCTGTGCGAGTCCTTATATTTGGAGCCTACTCCCTATGCTTTCTTATATTTTTATGACACCAGGCCCCGGAGGCCGGCTACTTGGCTTTCTTTAATCAGTCGTCCCAACATCAGCAGACTGGATGCTTTCTTCCAGTCTTTCAAGCATTTCAAAGACGGGTACTTCAAAGTCGTCGTTAAGGAACGGGGTAAATCTCATTTTTTGAATTCGGATGGGAGTACCAAGTTTCCCTTTAGCTGGACCAACAATCCTTCTCGATATAAAGACATGGGAGTGGAGGAGTTGTCGGCTGGTGACAAGGAGGTGGTGGGGATGTTGTTGAAGTTTGTGGATAAGTTGCCCACTAAGGGCCTAGTTAGGGTTTATAATTTGGTGCATCCGATAATAGATATTGAAGGTATCTGTTTATTACTTAAGTTGTGTTAATAATGCTAAGTTGTTTTGATCCGAGTCGTGATATGTTATTGTAGGGCATATGGCGCAATCTGGCAAGAAGAATCTAGCGCTCTTTCAATCACTGAGGAAGGAAATGGCCGCTAAGGCCAAGGCGACTAGGAAAGCTGACGTTCTCAATCTGCAGGAATCGGTTGTGGAAGTGCATGTACATGGCGGGACGAAAAGGAAAGCTGAGCTTCCGCCTCGACCCGGGAGGGCAAAGACGTGAAGAAGATAAAGGCAGCTCTTCTTGCTTGAAGCCGGGTTGATCGAGTTGTCGGAGATATCTGTTAGGAAGGATATCTCGATCGACCTTCCAGATACCGTTGTTAACTCTATTGATAATATGGAGGTGGATCATATTGTGAGAACAATGGTAGAGTTTGGAAGTAAGGCCTTAGTCCTGAGTCGGCGTGTAGGGTCTCTTTACAGAAGGGAAGTAAAGGAGGTGGGGGAGTTGCAGGGTAAGGTGGATAAGCTTGAGGAGGAGAAGGAGACTTTAGAAAAGGAGAAAGAAGGCTAGGAAGCGGAAAGGAAAAGGCTGGCAACATGGAAGGTGCGTTGCTTGGACTCTGAGGAAAAGCTAAACAAGCGTATAGGGGAGTTGGAGGAAGACTATGAGGATTTGAAGGATAAGTATGATGGGGCTGTTGGGGAACTTGATGATCTGAAGAACAGCGTCATCCAAGAGCATATTAATGGTTTCGAGAAGGGGTTGCGGCAGGCGGCCTTCTTCCATCCGGATGTGGATGTCTCGGATTCAAGATTTGACGTAGATAAGGACATAGTTGGTGGGAAGTTGGTGAGGGAGGATGAGGGGGATGCTGAGGAGGTGGAGGAGAAGGCGGCAGAGGAGAAGGATGCGGAGGCTGCCGTGAGGGGTGATGAGAACAAGGGGATGTAGGAACTTTATTTTTTATAATTTGAAACTTGAATTCTGTTTGTAATAATCCATACAGTATTTTACTTTGCCCTTAATATGATGAATTCCTTGTGTATGTTATGTTTTTTATTAGATGTCGATAACTTGCGTGATAGTGGTGCGTTAGCGGATGGTATAATTATGAGTGGGTTTTTGATGTATGTGATGTTTGGCGATTTCGACTTGTTTTTGAGGGTATTCGACCCAGGCCGCTTACTTGGGGTAAGGGTAGGGAACTTAAACGAATTAACCAAGAGTAAAGGGTGTTCGACCCAGGCCGCTTACTTGGGGTAAGGGTAGGGAACTTAAACGAATTAACTAAGAGTAAAGGGTGTTCGACCCAGGCCGCTTACTTGGGGTAAGGGTGGAGAACTTAAACGAATTAACCAAGAGTAAAGGGTGTTCGACCCAGGCCGCTTACTTGGGGTAAGGGTGGGGAACTTAAACGAATTAACCAAGAGTAAAGGGTGTTCGATCCAGGCCGCTTACTTGGGGGTAAGGGTGGGGAACTTAAACGAATTAACCAAGAGTAAAGGGTGTTCGACCCAAGCCGCTTACTTAGGGTAAGGGTGGGGAACTTAAACGAATTAACCAAGAGTAAAGGGTGTTCGACCCAGGCCGCTTACTTGGGGTAAGGGTAAGGAACTTAAACGAATTAACCAAGAGTAAAGGGTGTTCGACCCAGGCCGCTTACTTGGGGTAAGGGTGGGGAACTTAAACGAATTAACCAAGAGTAAAGACATAGAGTCATAAAGTAGGGAACCCTTCTTTTTATTTATTGAATAGGGGTGCCTCGTTAAAACCTCCTTGGCCAAAACCCTCCTTAGGGAAAAAAGACCAAGTGAGGAAAAAGAGTACACCCGAGGTTACAAGTATTGGGTTCGATTACAATATACATTTAGCTGAAGTAGAACTTGAGGTGGGATACATTCCATGTGTTGGGAATCTCTTCCCTAGATAACTGCTCTAGGCGATAAGTTCTTCCTCCTGCATCTTCTCGTATGCGGTACGGGCCGTCCCAATTGGCGGAGAACTTGCCATCCTTCTTTCTAGCACTGTTGGCCATTCTCCATACTAGGTCCCCGACGACAAATGATCATGGGTGTAGATTTGCATTATATTTCCTGGCAGCTCGTTGTTTGGCAGCTAGATTGTGTATTTGGGCTTTTTCTCTGAGTTCGGGTAGGAGGTCGAGATGTAAGGCATGTTTTGGTGGTTGTGAGTTGGGTCATATAGTTCTCAGTGCAGGGATGGTTCGCCAATTTCTACCGGTATCATGGCGTCTGCGCCGTAGACTAGGCTGAATGGGGATTCGTTTGTTGATGATTGAGGGGTGCATCTGTAAGCCCATAGTACTTCTATTAACTCTTCAGGCCATCGGCCTTTGGCGATATCCAACCTCTTGCGCAGCTCAATGAGAATAACTTTGTTTGCCGCTTCTGCTTGCCCATTGGTTTGTGGATGTTCTACAGAGCTTGTGATGTGTTTGATGCCTAGGCCGGTGTAGAATTTGGCTAACTCCTTGTCAATAAATTGTCGGCCATTGTCTGTTATAATGGTATATGGTACACCATATCTGCATATAATGTCCTTCCACACGAACTGCTCGACTTGCTGGGTCGTGATGGTGGTCAGCAGCTTGGCCTCGATCCATTTGGTAAAATAATCAACGGCTACGATTAGGAATTTTACTTGCCCCTTGTCGGGTGAGAAGGGGCCGAGGATGTCCATTCCCCACTTAGCGAATGGCCATGGGGACAGTATGTGGTGTAGTTGTTCCTGTTTCTGATGGATAACGTTGTCGTGCTTCTGGCATGGCTTGCACTTCCTAACATGATCCTAGCAGTCCGCTTCTATAGTGGGCCAGAAGTATCCGGCTCTGAGAACTCTTGTAGCTATGGTGCGTGCGCCTGAATGATAACCACAAATTCCTTCGTGTAATTCTTTGATGATATATTGGGCTTGCTCTGCCGTGACACACTTAAGTAGGGGTTGACCGTACCCGCGTTTGCAGAGGTCATCGCCTACCATAGTGTACCTGACAGCCTTAGCCAGCCAAGTTTTGTCCGCGTCGAGGGGGGGTTGCCGGTTTTGAGGTATTGAATGTAAGGTGTGGTCCAGTTTTGGGTTTGGGAGGGGATGACGTTGTTCGATGGGGTGTGGGTTAACGTTTGGCAAGTGTGTATGATGGAAGGTGTGGAGAGTGTTTGCTGTAGTAGGGATCGATTACGGTTTTTGAGTTTGGTGCTGGCTAATTTGGAAAGGATGTCGGCTTTGACGTTGTCGGTTCTCGGGATGTGTTCGACGCGAACTTGTTCAAAGGCGGATTGAATAATCGCACGGACTAGATGGTAATACTGTTGGAGGATGGGGTGTTTGATTTGGAATTCATCATTTAGATGACGTACAGTGAGTTTGGAGTCGGTTTTGCATGTTAACTTCTTGACGCCGACTTCACGGGCTAGGGTAAGGCCGGCGAGGATAGCTTCGTACTCGGCTTGGTTATTTGATGTTTTGAAGGCAAAGTGAAGAGATTTCTCGATGCGGATGTCGTTGGGGCCTTCTAAGACGATGCCAGCGCCGGCACCCCTTGGGTTTGAGGAGCCATCTACATGAAGTGTCCATTGGTCCTCAACGGGTGTTTGTTGTAGGTCATTGACGAAGTCTAAGAGACACTGGGCTTTGATGGGGCCGTGGGGTTCATAGCAGATGTTGAATTGTGACAGCTCCACGGCCCATGATGACATGCGTCCGGCTAGATCTAGCTTTTGTAATATTTTTTGGATTGGGTAATCGGTCTTGACGGTTATGGTGTGGTTTTGGAAATATGGGCATAGGCGGCGTGTTGCGTGGACCAAGGATAGGGCTAGTTTTTCTACCATCTGATACCTGGTTTCAGGATCTTGTAGTGTTTTGCTCACGAAATACACAGGATGTTGCGTGCCTTCTACTTCTTGGACAAGGGCTGCGCTGACGGTATGGTCGGTGGTCGTGATATATACCAGCAGGGGTTGGCTGATGTCTAGTTTGTGGAGGATGGGGGGTGAGGTTAGGGTTGTTTTGAGTTTTTGGAAGATCTGTTCACAATCATCAGTCCACGTGAACCGGGCGGATTTCTTTAGGAGCTGGATTATGGGTTGAGTTTGTTCCGCTAGTTTGGGTAGGAAGCGAGAAATGGCCGTGAGGCAGCCGATTAGGCGTTGGACTTCTTTGACAGTAGTGGGGCTGCGCATTTCGATGATAGCCTTGCATTTTTCAGGGTTAGCCTCTATGCCACGTTAGGTTAGCATGAAACCAAGGAATTTACCCTGGTCGACGCCGAATACGCATTTATCGAGATTTAGGCGGAGGTTATATTGGCGGAGGGCAGAGAACACTGCCTCCAAGTCTTTAGCGTGTTGATGATGGCTTGGGGACTTGACGACCATGTCATTGACGTAGACTTCGACACAGTGTCCTGTTCGATGGCTGAAGACTTTGTCCATTAGTCGCTGGTAAGTTGCCCCGACGTTTTTGAGGCCGAAGGGCATGACCCTATAGAAGTAGTTGGCATCGTCTGTGATGAAGGCGGTCTTGTGCATATCTGCTGTGGCCATGGGGATTTGGTTATAACCTGAATATGCATCTAAAAAGCTAAGCACCTTGTTTCCTGCCGCGCCGTCTACGAGTCGATCGATGTTGGGTAAGGGGTAGGCGTCGCGACGGCATGCCTTATTCAAGTCTGTGTAGTCTACGCACATCCGCCATTTGCCATTGGCTTTCTTTACCAAGACTACGTTAGAAAGCCAAGTGGTGTATTGAGCTTCTTCTATAAACCCTGTGCTCAGTAACTTGTCGGCCTCTAGCTTGGCCGCTTGTCTGCGTTCTTCCCCAAGCTTGCGCTTTTTCTGGGATACGTAGCGGGCTTCTTTATATATCGAAAGCTTGTGGAATGCCACCTGGGGGTCTACTCTAGGGAGGTCGGCGGCTGACCAGGCGAAAAGATCTGTGTTATTGATGAGGATGGGTGTGATTGTGGCACGCTCATCAGAGTTTAAACCGGTGCCTAAGTTAATAGAGTGGCCATTGGGGAGTTCCAAGGGAGTGGTGTCCTCGACTGGTTCGAGGCGGACATCCCGGCCTATTCTGGGGTCAAGGTCCTCGCCGGATAGGGCTATGCGGGAATCAGGGGGTCGTTCGATATGGTTTGTTTGTTGGATTGGGAGTTGTGGTCTTAAGCTTGCCATATAGCACTCGCGTGCCAGGCGTTGGTCACAGTGTATGGTTAGGATGTCGTCGGATGGGGCAGGAAACTTCATGGCCAAGTGAGGGGTAGAGACGACTACGCCAAGTGTATTGAGGGAAGGACGACCCAGGAGTATGTTGTAGGATGTTGGCGCATCGACTATAAGGAAGCGGATTGGGATGGTTTTGGTTTGGGTTCCTTCCCGAAAGACGGTATGGAGGTCTATGTAGCCCCGGGTGGATATTTGTTCGCCGGAAAAGGCATATATGGGCTCATCATATGGTATCATGGCGGTGTCAGGAAGTTGTAACTTTTGATAGGTGGCCCAGTAGAGGATGTCAACTGAGCTGCCTTGATCCACAAGGACTTTCTTAACGACATAATTTTCGATTTCAACGGTGATGACCATGGGGTCATCCTGCTAGTGGTCAAGGCCATGGAAATCATCATTCGTGAATACGATGGGGGGCATACGACGTCTGTGATGGGAATGAGTGATATGGTTGATGGATTGTATATGGCGGAGGTGTCTCTTTCTGGCAGACGAGGTGGAGCCTCCACTTACGAAGCCACCAGAGATGGTGTTAATGGTGCCTCGTAAGGGGAGGTCGGCAGGGGTGATGTTGGTGCGGGCGGGTTCTGGCTGTTGGTTGTTGGGTTAGGTGGGGTGGCTATTGTGATGGGCGTCGTTTGGTTGGCGTCTGTGGTCATATCGTGGGGGGTGGCGGGATCGGGAGGAGAAGGAATGGTCATCCCTACGGATGAAGCGGCGAAAGTGGCCAGCACGGACCAGTTCTTCTATTTTATCCTGGAGCGCTTTGCATTCTTCCGTAGTGTGACCATGGTTGTGATGGTACCGGCAATATTTGGTCATGTCAGCGTTGGGAGGTGTGGTTGTCTTGCGTGGTGGGGGGAGGAGGTCAGCTTGTAGGGCCTCGTCTAGGATGCGGGAGCGGGCCACTGTGAGGGGGGCGTATCTGGTGAAGCGAGGTTGGCAGGGTTGGCGGAGGCGGGTATCAGGGCGTGGGTGAGGTTGTGGGGTGGGGTTGGGGGTGGGGTTGGAGGTGTTGGTGGCGTAGTCGTTGCAGAATTTGGTGTGAAGGGTTTGCATTTCCTCCATGCGGACGTAGTCGGCTGTACGTAGCTTGAGTTCGTGCATGGAGGTGGGTGGGTGGAGGTAGACGTTGTTGGCGAAGGGGCCGGGCTGTAGGGTAAGAGTCATACATTGGAGTATCATCTCCTGGTTGAGGTGTGGTGTACGAAGGGCGGCTTTGCTGAAGCGATCGATGAACGTTCTGAGTGGTTCATTGGGTTCCTGTCTGATACCCAGTAGGGATATGGTGGTGGTTTGATGTTGGCGGCTTCCAGCGAAATGGGTGGAAAATATGTGGGAAAGGATGTCGAAGCTATCAATTGAGTAGGGCGAGAGGGTGGTGAACCATTCTAGGGCAGGGCCTTTGAGGGTAGTGGGGAAAGCTTTGCAAAAGACTGCATCCTGGGATGTGTACAGGGCGACATGGGTGATGTAGACTTTCAAGTGTTCGTCAAGGTCGGTTTCGCCGGTATAGCGATCCAGGTTGAATGGTTCCCATTAGGCCGGGAGAGGGGTGTTGGCGATAAAATCCGTGAATGGGTGGCGGCGTCTGGGCTGGTGGGGGGGGCATGTGGGATGGGGGTGGGTGGTTGATCATAGCAGGAAAGGTGGAGGTGATGTTGTGAGGAGGAATGTGGGTTGTAGGAAGATATTGTGGGTTGTAGGGTGGGATATATGTGGTTGGAGGGCGATGGGTATGTTGTAGGGGGCGTGGGTGGTGGGGATGGTGGGGGCGGGAGTTGGGGGTGCGGTGAGCCCTAGTTGACCGGATGGAAAGTGATGGGGATGTGTAGAGGTAACGGGTGTCTGTTGGGTGGTGGTGAAGGTGTGAGGGGTGGGATTGTATTCACTTTCTTCCTCTGTAGGCTGGAAGGTCGGAGACTTCACAACTTCAGAGGTTTCTTTGGTTTTTCCCTTCAGGTTGGCGTCTGCCTCGATCCTTCGCCTGAGGCGAGAGTTCTCTTGTCTCAGCGCTTCCATTTCTTCAACACTACGCTTCTTCAGGTCTGCGAGTTCTTGTTGCATCTTTGCCTGGCCGTCTAGGATGGCGGCCAAGTCAGGGGTGATGCTGGGAGGTCCAGAGGGGCCAGCGTCCGCTTGCTTGTTCGCTCTAGCTCTGCTGCGGGTAGAAACCATCTTCGGAGAAAAAACGGGTACTAAAGGTGTTCGTCTCGGCCCCACGGTGGGTGCCAATTGTTCCTGCAGAGAACAAATAAGATAGGTTAGGCACAAGCGTCACCTTACCACGTAGTCCGTTATCTCCTTGGTTGGCCTCTTCCCAATCAATACATGTCAGCTTGAACCTAGGGGGGTTACCTGCAGAAGAGTCTCCGAAGCTCAAGTAAGTCAAAGCTCTCAGAGAGTCAAATCAGTGATTAATGAATGCGTACCTTTAAATGATGGGGTCCACGTGTATTTATAGAGCATTAATGACGTTTGACCATTTCATAGGCTGGGCCTTGACTTGGGCTCTAGTTTGGGCCATGAGTGGGCTTGGGCCCTAGCCCAGGCCCTTGAGACCTATGGAACGTGGGGGCTTCGATTTTCGCTAAGTTTATTGGAGTAGTCGGCCTGGCCTTAACCTTACCAGATATGCTCGAGTAATCGGTCTAGACCGACTACTTGCCTAGATGGCTTTTGTTGGTGATATGAGGTGCAGGTTGTCCTCTTAGACATTTAGGTTAGGTTAAAACCGGTACAAGTTAGGCTAACTTGGCCTAGCCTGGGTACTTGGCGGTCTCGATATGCACATTGTTTACTTGGTCGAGTTTGGCTAGGTACGGTACACCAGTCCCCCAGCCTTGTCCGATATGGGTTGTCGGTCAAGGATGATATGTGTTGATAAGCTAGCGGAACCGGCTAGGTGTGATACAGATAGTTAATAAGGATTTCATAAATTGGTTTCCTCAAAGGGTATGTAGAATGTTTTTCTCTTTTCTTTTTTTTACAAATTCTAAATTAAAGTTTTCAAAATATATTGACATATAAAATAATTATTTTAGATTCATAACCCAGACATATCAAATTCAGTGTCAAATGATCTCAAGTATCTAGCTCAAGGTCCCACAACACATGCTAGAAGATTTACTGCCTTCAATGTGAATGGATACAAATTTAGAACTGAAAGTCGAGAACATGGGATGAAAAGTCAAAATAGTGGAGTTTTCTTAACTTCTTCAACATCGTGTGTTGCAAGTAGTGTAGACAATAACATTAGAGAAGCAAATTTTGCATACTATGGAAAATTAGAAGATATAATAGAGCTTAATTACTATGGTCATTTTAAAATTACATAAAGGGTTTAAGAAAGATCCATTGGGTTTTAATTGTATTAATTTTTCACGATTAATTTACACTGGAGATCGTGAGGAGCATGATCCATACATTGAGGCTTCACAAGCTGAAATGGTCTATTATGTCAACGATGAGGTCAATAAGGATTGGACAATTGCAGTCCATTTGAAACCAAGAGACTTTTATGATATGGGAGAAGAAGATATTGAGATTTGTGAAGTTCAATCATGTCCACAACAAGACTTGAATCAGTTTTTCAATGACTCTGAACAATTGCCATTGTTTAGGGACTATGAAGATGATGACTTATTAAATGAGGACAACCATAATGATGACCTTGATGACAATGATTCAATGTAACAATAGTAATAGTTGTTAGGTATGGCTCTATGCTATAGAACTTTTTCATACATGTTTACCTTATAATTAATTATTGATTTTTTTTATTGTAATAATTAATTATTTACATCTTGATTGTTTCATTTGTATATGCAGATATGCCTAGAGCTAAAAGAATTAGGAACTTGCTTAAGGCAGCCAAAGGAACCCTTGAAATTCAGCACATTTCACCTAGTTCAGAACATTCTATAGGAAATTATGTGGAGGTTACTTCAGCACAACCAACAACTGAGCTAGGACAACAAAGAATTGAATCTGAACAACCAAGAATTGAATCTAGATAGCCAAGAATTGAATCTGGACAACCAACAATTGAATCTGGACAGCCAAGAACTAAACATGGAGAGGCAAGTTATGAACCTTATTTGCCAACTTATGAACCTGCACAACCAACACCCCAATCTTCTGAATCTATTCCACCAACTTCTGAATCTATTTAGCCAACTCCTGAATCTGAACCTGAAAGAGTAGGTCCAAAAAAAGGAAGGCAATCAAGCCATTATTGGTCGGTGGAAGCTATAGGTAAATTTAATAATGTGTTTTTGTTTTCATTTATTAAGTGTCAATTAATGTATTTAATATTTATAGATGAGCATGGACTTAGACAAAATGTGAAGGTCAAGGTTAAGGATGCTCTTAATATGCCTAGTGGATTACGTGTGATCGTAAATTATGACGATAAATATCAACCGATTGGAGAAGCATCCGCTTTACTTGCAAGAGTGTGTGGATTGCTAGCAGCAAATCATATTATGTTCCCTATAAGTTTTGAAAGATGGTCAGCTATGCCAGATACTTATAAGGATAATATGCGAGAAAGTTCCTTAAAGGTAAAATAACCAGCCATTAAACATCTCTAGCATTATTTCTTTTATTCAATATAGATTTTGACTAACATTTGTATTATTTCAAGACAAATGAAGACTTAGCAAAAAGAGACGTTTTGTTTAAAATTGGAAAACTCTGGAGGGAGTATAGATGTAAGCTATAGGTAAATTTAATAATGTGTTTTTGTTTTCATTTATTAAGTGTCAATTAATGTATTTAATATTTATAGATGAGCATGGACTTAGACAAAATGTGAAGGTCAAGGTTAAGGATGCTCTTAATATGCCTAGTGGATTACGTGTGATCGTAAACTATGACGATAAATATCAACCGATTGGAGAAGCATCCGCTTTACTTGCAAGAGTGTGTGGATTGCTAGCAGCAAATCATATTATGTTCCCTATAAGTTTTGAAAGATGGTCAGCTATGCCAGATACTTATAAGGATAATATGCGAGAAAGTTCCTTAAAGGTAAAATAACCAGCCATTAAACATCTCTAGCATTATTTCTTTTATTCAATATAGATTTTGACTAACATTTGTATTATTTCAAGACAAATGAAGACTTAGCAAAAAGAGACGTTTTGTTTAAAATTGGAAAACTTTGGAGGGAGTATAGATGTAAGCTTTGGAATGAATTTTATGACCCACTTGTTAGCAGAAATGAACTCATCAAGAATGTTCCAGAAAGTCTTAATATGGAACAGTGGGCTGCTTTTGTTGATTATCATCTCAAGCCTTCCACAATGGTATAAACTCTTGAATTAATATATTTACAACCTCGTGAATTAGGATATTTACAATAAGCTTCTAATCAATTTTAAATTTGTAGGATTTGTGTAAGAAAAATAGAGATATCAGGAAAAGACAAAGTATTCCTTACACTGGTGGTGCTATGTCTTTGTCAAGAAGAAGGGATAATTTGGTACCTTTTATTGATATTTTGTTCTCAACTCTGAGTTATATATTCTGTTTTCTTTTTCTTATAATATTTTCTTTGAATATATAGAAAATTGAGACTGGTAGGAATGTTGGGCGAGCCGAACTGTAGAAGATAACTCATAAGAGAAAGAATGGCACCTATGTCAATGATGAGGCTATGGAGATTGGAGTAATTTCTTTGTTAATTTCTCTTTATGTTGTATATTAATTCTTAGATTGATCAGGTAGAAGTATAATGTAATCATCATATATTACTAGTGAGAGGTTCAAATTTTGATGGCTCAGTTTTTGGTAATGATAGAACTTGCTGCTAGTGAGGTAATATGTGGCGTATGAGTTAGAGCAAATTGTTAGGATAAAACTGTGGTAAGCTCACAAGTCACAATTAGAAGTATTATTTTTGTGAGGGACATTGATAGAAAAAAACATTAAGCTCATAAGTGTCACTCTGATCACTTTACGTAAATTATCTTGAAATGAAAAAAAAAATAGAATGAAAGGAATTATATTAAAGCTTAGAAATGGAACTGCACGTTTGATGTGTAGCCAAGTGCATCAAGGTGAGTAGCCATGGCTTTGTTCATTGCCTCTGGACAACAACTTAGTATTTGAAAAAATTTAACCATTTTTATTTCAAATATATGATCATCAATGAACTAGCTACATCTATTCTGAACAATGTAAGAGTGAACTATTTATCTTATGATAAAAGTATCGTTCAAAATTGGAAATAACCGCCGGAATTCACATACTTTTTTGTAGTGATGAAAGGTCTTAGTAATTTTGATGATAACAAACACCTTATAAAAATGAAGATAAATTTGGTTATTCATATAATATGTTTAGTCTTGCATATGAAAGCTCCATAGTTGTTAAATTGTAGAATACAATTATGCAAGGACTAAGAAAAACTAGATTAAGTAACCAGTAGACTAAATACCGATTATACGACACAATGACTAAGTGTTGTATGAATTGTGATTATATATTTGATTATCTAATGTTTGTTCATGAGTTTTAAGCAAGTCATGTCAAAAGCGTAGTTAATGCATATTAAATGAAATATAAAGATTGTATTAAACATGTCTAAAAGTGAAGAGTAGATGAGCTCAATAAAAGATGTTGACCAAAAGAGTTTTGAAATTAGATGAGTCAACATGGCATTAGACGAGTTAACATTTGTTAGATAACTCAAAGAAACACAATGAAGCATAAGATGACTACATGCATTAGACAAGTCTGAAAGAGCGACGCTATTTTAGCTAAGTCATTTCTTTCATTTAGTTATTTATTGCATATTTGAAGTAACAGATTTATTATATTATTTGGAATCAAAATTATTGAAAGAGTCACAATGTTTAAAATGATATCTTGACAATTAAATTTGAATTAAAGGATTTCATCAAAGAAATTATATTTTGAAATTAAAATAATTGTCAAATAGTCATGGAAACATTTTATAAATGACCAACATTATTTTGATTACATATTCTAAATATTTATTTGATTTGTATAATTTATGTATTAGATCATATCTTGATTACATATGACTATATTTGAAACTATTGCTAATGAGATATTACATAATCTATTTCCTAAGTTTCCTTTGGTAGATGATTTCTTAATGTTGGAGAGAAGATAATATCAATAATTTTTGCATCAAATGCTCTCTAATATCAATAAGGAAACAATGGATTAAAGCTTTAAACAATATATTTCATCATACAATAGCTTCAACAAAGGATATCTTACAAATGAAGGATTACAAAAGATTATTTAAAGAATTGAAATGAAGAAGATTTAAGTAGAGAAGCTACAACGAAAAAACAATCAAAATAAGGAATATGATATACAACATATTTATAAAGACGTAAATTCCCACTACAAAAATTTATGATAAATATGGCAGTTTTAATATGACGGTTCTAAAAAACTGCCATAATTTATTACATATTATGATATTTTTATAACTACCATATTTTACGTTCAAAATATGGCATTTGAAAGTGTCATTTAATAATTCTAATTTTTTTTCTCCCACAATGGTATTTTCCTACATCGTATCACTATTGAAACAAGAATTCCCTCGGAGTTTTCTGTCCTAAGAACAAAATAAACTTCCAAATTAACACTTCCCACACTTGTTCTCTCTTGTCCAAAACCCTAGATCTTCCTTGCCTAGAACCTCTTATCATTTTCAAAACACTAAACACGCTTCACTTTCGAGCCTTTTCAAATTGGCTCCTCACTATCGAGCCTTTTCAAAATGGCTTCTCACCTTCGAGCCTTACAAACACTAAATCGTGACCCAAACCTTTGTTGGAACTCTCATCGAGGCTCATCGGAAATGCACACCCTCGTCGAAAAGCATTATATTGAACCTTGACCACCATCCTTCATCTTTAACCCTCACCATAAACCCAAATAGTCCACTGTAAACCCTTAGTGCAAAACCCCATCTTGAACCCTCACTACATCTTTACCTTTTCTTTCGCTCGCAAATTGGGCATCTTGGCAAAGATTATGATTAGTGGGTTCACGACCCTATCGTAAGCAAGGAAGGCCCTTGCTTTAATTTCTAGAGGTACGCACTTTTCATATTCTTGCTATAATTCAAGATTTTTGTACTCTATGTTTTTTTGACCTAATTTTTTAGGGGATTTAATGATTTATGAGTGGGTTTGTTGATAATAGTTGGTCATTGATGGGTACCGATGGCATGGAAGATGTGACTGTAGTGATAAACTCTTCTCCAAACTATTTTTTGGGGTCCAATTAAAATGTTTTGTGTTCCCAACATTTGGAGGTGGGGTTTTGTGTGCCAAGGCATCAACGCTCATGTAGGTACTTTAAAAGCATATAGTTATATGTGCAATTCCTCTTTCTTCTAATTTTCTAAGTATCTTCTAAATGTTGATTATAATATGCTCTTGAACAATGGTTCCTAGCAAATGTTCCACCTGCATTGTTCATTTTTTGGGAGAGCATCGATCATAAAGGGTTGATTACGGGTACAAACTTGAGCAAGTTAAGGCTTTGGAAAGGGCCTATGCTGAATTTCCCAAACCAAGTTCTTGGCAAAGGCTGCAACTAATCAGAGAGTGTCTCATCCCTTCTAATATTGAACTAAAACAAATCAAAGTTGGGTTTGAAAATAGAAGGTGAAATATTGTAATTTTGTTTTATAATAAAAGGTCTAAACATTGCTTAGTGATGTTTTAATATTGGACTACCCTTCATATGCCTTGTAGTTTAAAGATACTTGAGCAGATTTTATGCACCACGGAGGTAATTCTTTGTTTGAATATGTTTTTATTCTTAACAATATGAAGTCTATTTATGGTGGTATTTATTTATTAATAATAGTATATATATATGTTTGCTCACATGAATAAAATTTCAATAAGAAAAAAATTACAGTTTTAAGCATTGAAAAATGTTTAGATTTAAAAGGCTACGTTGCCAACTTGGATGGTGTTTGACTATATTGCCATTTTGCATTATCAATTTGAAAACGAGACATGGCAAGTTTGCTAAACTATAAATTTGGATATGCTTCTACTTTACGATTAACTATTATATTTGTAGCAAGATTTGTTTCTGCAGATATTTCCAACAAGGGAGAGGGCTGCACCGTGGAAGCCATATAAGGCATGGAAAAGAATATGCATGAACATTTTGAAAGGTCGATTATTAGGTGGAAATGAAAGCAAAGGTTTCATTAGCACATTCAAGAAATAATGGCACTATATGGAAGAGGGTCCTATATATTAGAGGTTAAGTAGTTTTGGCACCACTAATGTGGACTGGGTGGGGGCAATGCATTGTAATTTTGTTGGCTTTGATGGATTCCAGCCATTAGTGTCAATGGGTGCACTCTGTATTTGGCTTAACTATCACTCAAGTGTTAAATATAGCAATAAAATCATAATTTTAGTTTCTCCCTTCTGTTAAATTGAGATTTTATAAAAGTATATGTTTCACTATAACTTTGTATAACTTTTTACTATTTTTATTTTATTTTATGAAAAGTAGTTTTAATAAATTATGAGGTTATAAAATAATTGAAATAATTTTACATTCAAATTACAACAGTTCAAAACGTTGTATTACATTTTAGTATAGTGAAAATAATGACGTTTTTAGGTGTCGCTTTTTGCATTGGAATGCTTTTAAAAATAAACAAATTATGGCGATTTTAACTACCATTATTTGTATAGTGCATTAAATGGCGGGTGTTACAGCGATTTTCATTAGACTGCCATATTATACATTGTGGCGATAGGATTTATGGCGGTATGCGGACCCGCCATACGCACAACATATGACAGTCATAAGTGTCATTTTTAACATGATTTTTTATAGTGTCCAAAGGGCAAGATATCAAGATTATATTATCTTGAAGATTATATCAATTGAGTGTCTCCATATTACAACAATAATACATGAGTTAAAGCATGAAGATCGAAGAAAATCCAAAGAAGGAAAGGAAGAATAATTCTAGATAAGGAAGACCATTAGATGAGTCAACTCAACAAATAATGCTTAATTTCAAACATTTCTACTAGACGAGTACTTCCATTAGACGACTTCAACAGAAGAATAACTAGAAAAGTAATGTAAAGACATCCATTAGATGAGCCAGGTTCAAATCAATAGATAGCACAAAAAGGTTAACAAATTACAATGTGATGCAGAGATCAAGTCTTACTTGATCAACGAAATATGGATGCTGAAATTGTTGATCAAATCAATTTTAGATTAAGAAGTCTCAACTTTATTTGAAAATATTTTGATTGAGATCTGATTGAATGAGATATAAAATGAAATCTTCTTTTATTGAAGATTGTGAATATTGTTATACAATTATCAACCAGTATCGAGAAAGAAAAACCCATGCATATCAAAGAATACAATAGAATCTCCAAAAAGTTGAAGCCACAACATTACAAAGTTTGAAATTCAATTTTTGAATGGCAGAAAAGGAAAAAATTGATGATTCACATGAAGTAACACACTCTGATTGTCATATCAAGTACATCGAAATAAATAAAGAAGAAGATATTGAAGATATGAAACATTGAATATGCAACAATGGTCAAATGGCACAAGATGATGATAAATATAAAGAACTAGATGAAGAAGATAAGAAGAATATGAGAGAACTGCCAAAGTGTTGAAACACTATCAAATATTCAAGAGAAGTTTAAAGTTAGAATACTTTGAGAGTATAGAGTCAAATTCATATTTTGTATAGAGTGATATTAGGTTGAGTAAAGAAAAGGAAAAAATTGATGATTCACATGAAGTAACACACTCTGATTGTCATATCAAGTACATCGAAATAAACAAAGAAGAAGATATTGAAGATATGAAACATTGAATATGCAACAATGGTGAAATGGCACAAGATGATGATAAATATAAATAACTAGATGAAGAAGATAAGAAGAATATGAGAGAACTGTCAAAGTGTTGAAACACTATCAAATATTCAAGAGAAGTTTAAAGTTAGAATACTTTGAGAGTATAGAGTCAAATTCATATTTTGTATAGAGTGATATTAGGTTGAGTAAAATCCATTATAATATCATTAACATTGTGAAATAAACCCTATGAACTTTGTTGTACTCTCTTGTATGAGAGATTGTTATTGTTATTGAAAGTTCTCGATCTTAAGGAGAGATTGAGAAGGACACCTAGAGAGGCTTATACTTGTAACTAAAGAAGGTGGTACTCATGATACCTGGAGAGGTTGATATTTGTTGTTCCTCAAGGAGGATTAAACTCGTTGTAACTTGGAGAGCTTGATATTCATGCTAGTCAAAGGTGTTGATTAGTGAAATATTTTAACCAAGTTGCTTAAGAGACTGACGCAGTCTCAAGGTGTGAGGTGAAATAGTTAAAATTTTGTGTGCCATCTTTTTCGTATACTCGTATTTTTATTAATGAGTTTATGAACAAAATGTATAATTATCTATGTGCTCTATTCATCCCCTCTCTTTTAAAGCCACCTTACACCAACAAGAAAGAGAAGAAAGTTGGATAAGAGTGTATGGCTTGACAATTTAATACACTATTGTCCCTTCAAAGAGAAAGAGAGCTTAAACAGTATTATGGTATAATTTTGTCTCGTGTTGGGATGTTGTGTAGAGCATGCTAGTGGCACTGTATTGTCCCTTTCGAAAAGAAAAACAGGGCCATATTAGGTCAAAGGACAAAATGTTAAGACTTGTATTTCCTTAAATTGTGTTACCTCATTTTACAATGTTCCGGTCCTTCTCTTTGAGTCTCTTCTTCATTGAAGCTCGTTGTGGTCGTAGAGTTACAACATTGGAAGCCTAGTCTTAAACTAACATTGTTTCTTTGGTGGTTCTGTTGTGATACTTGATGTATTATGATGTTGAGGTTGTGAACTATATGTTAGTTTGTTGTGTGTACAATGATTAATATTGTGTTGTTGATGTTTTATGATGATAAAGTTATGAAATTCATAATAGTATGTTATAAACGTAGTGGTGTCTTTATCTATTGCATGTGTGTGTGTGTGGATGGGTGTATGGGTGGGTGGGTGTGTGTGTGTGTGTGTGTGTTAGGGTGGTTAGGTGTATGGGTGTGGGTGTGGGTGGGTAGCGAGTTTGTTGTGTTTGTGTGTGTCTGTTTGTGTGGGTGGGTGGGTGTGTCTCTGTGTGTGGGTGAGTGGGTGTGTGTATGTGTGGGTTTGTATGTGTGGTTGTGTAAGTGTTAGGGGTGGTTGGGTTGGGTTTGTAGGTGTGTATGGGTTTGGATGTGTGAGTTCTTGGGTGTGTTGGTGGACTGTCGGTTTTTTGGTGTTTGTGGTTATGGGTGTGGGTGTGGGTGTGGGTGCGTGTGTGTGTGTGTGTGTGTTTGGATGTGTATTTGTATGTGGGTGTGGGTGTGTGGGTGTGTGGGTGGGTGTGTAAGTGTGTGGGTGTGTAGGTGTGGATGTGTGTGTGTGTGCACGCATGTGTATGTGTGTGTGTGTGTGTGTGTGTGTGTGTGTGTGTGTGTGTTTGTGTGTGTGTGTGTGTGTGTGTGGGTTGTTTATCCAAAATTTGCTTACCCTTCAACTTTTTGGTTTGTGTGGTTTTAACATGCTATAACCATATTGTTGCACGCAAGTAGATGATGTTTCCCAGTAGTAGCCACATAAATGAACCCTTGTATTTTAGGACAATTTTGTATACATATTTTATTCCTCAAGACAATAAAATGTATTCAATGTAAACTTGTATTTTGTAAAACTTTTTTTTTATGGAATGAGGAAGGCATAAGTTTATATGTATGCTAAATTTACTATGCTATGCGTAAAATATCACTTAGGAGACAATGCACCCATTTTTACTCCATTAGGCTCGTCTAATGGGTTAGCCTCTAGTAGATGACTCTACTATTCGTGCCTCGTTAGACGACCTTCTTGGTGTGGTGATAAGGGTTATGTCAAATTGATTTTGAGTTGTTACAATTGTTTGATAGTCTTGCGATCAATATTAAGTCAAAAGTTTATGGAAGCATTCTACTTTGTGTTTTGATAATTCTTGATATCTTAGATTGTAATTTTACAATTTTTAAATTGACAGTGATTTTCACTTTTGCTATTAGACACTTAATTTCTACAGATTAGATAATTAGATTTTGTATTCTTGAATTGATTGTCTTGTATGTTTCATTCTTTTTGTTGTTATTTTTGTTTTTGTTTTCAATTTTTATTTACATTTCTTGTGCTTAGTTCTTTTAGTTTTCAATTTTTTATTTATGCTTTGAGTTTGAATATAAATTTCCAATTTCTATGTCTGGGTTTTCGTTAGTTGTTTACGGTTAATTCGACTTTTAGTTCTTTATTTATGTTTCATTAGTTTAATGATTCATTTCATTACTCAATCTTGTCAATTTTCGAATTTAGTTTCCGTTTTCTTGTATTTCATTCAAATAGGTTAATCTCTTCGATCCTTTGTTAATTATACTATTCATTCTTTAAACCAAAATCCCCTGCCCAATCCTTATTTGTTTATAGAAGAAAATGATGCAATGGACATATCTTGAGAGTGTCCTTAGGATTCAACTCATATTACATTTCATGGAGAACTTAATTGTTTTTAAAGTTCATTGTAACTTAAGGTCTATCACACTCCATGCAACATTACTTGTTTTTTTTTTTTATGCAACTTCTTCTATAGTTACTAATAATTATATTTCTGGTTACAAAACTCAATTTGACTTGTTTAATTTTGATTCGATGAATTAATCCTTAAGGATTAGTTCTTTATAGATGAAGAAAAAAAAATGAAGAGGAGAAGAGGAATGGTCTAAAAAGAAAATAAAAAGAAAAGAGAGAAAAGGAGATGAAGAGAATTTTTAAAACTAAAAGTTTAGTAAAATAATTTTTGTGTAGAGCACATGTAGTCTAATTAAATCCTTTGAAATATGATGCAAAATTAGACCTAAATGTAGACTCTAATTAAGTTCACAAGTCCAAATACAAATGTTTAAGCTAATACAAAGAAAATATGATCTACATGGACCACTTTACAAAATTTCTACACATTTGTCTAAACTTTAGAAAAATCATAATAAATAGTATAGAACTTCAAATTCAACAAACCATATATTTATTTTCAAGTCTTTAAAATTTAAATCGAATACAACTATGAAGAAAGATTAGAAACATTAAAAATATAAAATTAAAAAAATATACACAATAAATCTAATTTATTATTATTAAAAGAACTTAAAATAAAAAATGAAAATAAAATATATAAAAAATACATTCAATGTAAAATAAAACTATAATGTCAATACAAAATATACATGTAATCACATGCCACTCAAATTTGATTGTTTGTTGAATTTCGTTAAAGTGGCTGAAGCATAATTAATCTAAGGAGACATTACAAGCGGCAGAGGTTTGGCAAACAATGCAGTTTGCGTTTTCGGCGCCTTCCGTAGTGAAGATGAGGCAGTGGGTTCACGTTGTTGGTTCTGTGGTGCTTTAAAGTTCTAACTTCATGGGTAATGTGATGTGTCAATTTCTAGTTTGTCCTTTGGCAACCATTTTCCCGATGCAATTGAAGCTCACCATGTGGTTGTGAACTTTGCCGAAAATGTGAATTGCATGCATTTTAATTGAATTAAAGCTGATCACGGAATTGGAAATATTAAATCAGTGTTCTAGTTCAATCAATTTAAGCGTGGCGAGTAGCATTAATTTGGTGTGCCTGCCCAACATATGTTTTTACTGGGATGTCAACGGGGCGGGTAGGGTACGGGGCTACATAAATATTTGTCTCATACCTGTATTCATATTCGTCGGGTATTCGTTATGCGGATATCCGTCTATTTTTTCATACCCGCGGATATCTACGGGTACCCACGGGTATTTACAAAATTATTTAAAAAATAAATATTTAATCATAAATTCAAATAAAATAAAATAAAATACATCACTGTCATAAATTTTAAATAAATTTTAAACTAACTCAAGTCCAAATAATTATAAAAATAAATATAAAATGACATTCAACACGATGAAAATTCTTTAATTAGTGTTTTGATCAACAAGTCTACTTTCTCCGATTGATTCTTGAAAAATAATCAAATAATAAACTTCAACTGTCACGTGCCAAATATTCTTATTTTGATTCCATCATTTGACAACAAGCATACCATAAACGTCACTATCTATATATGGTTTGATGTATATGCCCAATTTCAAAGAAGGAGAAGAGAAAAATGTTAAGGGGTGTACTTGAAAGAAGACAACGTACCAATACTTGAAGTTGGAAGAATGAAGACAGAAGACAAGATGTGCAACTTATAAAAAATTAGGACAAAATGGTTTTTACTAATATATATATATATATATATATATATATATATATATATATATATATATATATATATATATATATATATATATATCTATAAGGGTATTTTTGTGAATTAAAGTTTAGCGGGTACGGGTATCCATGGATACGGGTACTATGATACCCGTACCTGCCCCGTTAACATGCGAGTATCGAAAATACCCGTACCCACGGGTAGCGGGTATCCATTTTTAATATCCATTTCTTATCCATTACGGATTTTATTCGCGGATACCCACGGGTACGAATATTTTTGACATCCCTAATTTTTACATTGAAGCATATTCAATTGTTAAAAAAGGCATTAAACATGTGGAATTGTGTTTTTCCATTTTTAAGAGTATGTGGAGCCTTGTTTTTCCATTTTTATTATCTTTAGTTTTTTTTTTATTTGGATTTGAGTCTTTTGTTTATAATTTTCTTTTGAGATCTTAATTTTTTTTTAATTTTAATATACATAATAATTTAATAGTCGTCATTATAAATACAATGTTTATTTTTGTCTTCTAAAGTATTTTTTGTCTTTCACATTTGATGGAGATGTGACAATAAGTAAGGGCAAGGATCCACTTGAAAAACTGGGAAGACTAATGAGTTCATATTTATGTCCTCATTTAATGTTTAATTATAGATATTTAATTGAATTTTTGTGCTTAAAAGAATGTCTTAATTAACAATTATGATAATTAGGTTTATTGAATTTGTGTGATAAAAATGAATTAAAAAGTGATTTTAGTTGCATAAAATATTTTTGGATATTCTAACATTTTTTGATACAGCTAAAATTAAATTTGGTTCATTAAAGGTGTGAAATTGAATTGTTCAGAGTTACAAAATCAAGTCAAAATCATGTCATGTCATCAATCCATCACTTTCAAATATGGTCAAACTTGGTCAAAGTAGTCAACTCTGAACAAATCCTAGTCAGTGTTGGTCAAATGGTCAAACAAGAGGGGCATTATTTGAAATTGGACAAAAATTAAGTTGCTAAATGATTAATTAAAGACTTTTAATTAATTATCTTTTGTATATCTCAAATTATCAATAAAGAAAATCTTCCAAATATTTTAGAAACCAATAAAATCTATTAATTATTTTAGAGATATTATATCAAAAGATAAAAGATTTCAGCAATAGAAAATGTAAGATTCAAGTCCAATCAAGACCTATATAAGAGACCAAGGGAAAGCAAAAAGGGAAGCTCGGTACTTCGGAATTTAGGAGCCGTTAGGGGGACCTAATTTCTCTCTCTCTCCATTATTCTTCTATATTTCTTTTATTTTGATTTTATGGAGTTCTAAGCTTCTAGGTTGGTTCCATTATAATTTCATTATGGATTCTGAGGTTAGAATGAAATAATTTCTTTATTTTTTATTATTGTTTTGTTTTTCATTCATCTATGTCTTTTATCCTTGAATCACGTAAAAAGTAATAACTTTAAATTTATATGCATGTTGATCATATGAGTCCAAGAGTTTTTAAATTTAATTGAGACTTTACTTTGATTTTATTTATAAGCTTTCATGTCATTAAATGAGTTTTTACCAATAACTGAGACTGTACTTTGGTTAAAGGTATTTACTCTAACTAAAATTAGTCAAGACTTTACTTTGATTAATTAAGCTTTTTATTTGCTGAAAAGATAAAAGAATAGACATGATTAGGCATAGTAAAATTTGATTGAGACGCTAACCCTGTCTAACAATTTTAAGTAGTTAGGCCTAGGGGAAAATAGTCCTAAGCGGTAGATTTTACTTGCATTTTGACAAAAATCAATGTGTATTTTGTCATATTGGTTAATAAGTTTGGTGGAATCTAAGCGTGAAAAGTAAGGGAATGCCTCCAAAAAACTCGTAGTATTTAAGGGGGCCGCCAAAAGCATATGTAATTAATGTCGCTCACATTGGGTCTCGTAGATCTTCTTGGATTCTTCCTCCAAGCAGAGAACAAGCACAAAGAGTCATCCATCAAGCACAATCATGTTGGCATAGGACAGTGACAAGAAAGAGGCGCTCTTAGAAGAATTCGTTGAAGTAATGTAAGAGGGAGAAGGAAAATATTTGGGTTTGTTGAAAAGGATAAATACAGGAAGGATTAGAGAGAAAGAAAGGAAAAGTGCAAAGATGGGCGCATAAAGAAGCATGAAGAAATATAAGAAATATTGTAGGAGAAGATTATAAAAAAAAGTGTTGCAAACTGAAATTCGAATGGGTCGAAACCAATTTAGGGAATTAATATCATATTGCTACTTTAGTTATAGTTTGGCGATTACACTCAAGTAGGCATGGACAATGCATTAAAGACAAAGGTGGTGAAGAGACGTGTGATGTTCCTAATCAATGCGAAAACATGCAAGGCAAGAAGGTGGAAAGGCTTGAAAATTAAGAGTTGAATTGAGCATCAAGAGAATACTTAATCGAAAGAGTTATGAATGAGTATTCTCTTGGGGGACATTTGTTGAGGGTATCGAGAAATAATCAAATAGAAGGATGCGACAAGCATGTTGCCATGTAAAAAGGGGGCAAAGGGATGTGTTAAGGCAAGTAGGATTGAAAGGGGAAATTAAGTAAATAACACTGTTGAAACATCAAAAAAAGCTCGATCGAGACACAGGACACAAAAAGTAGCAAGAAGTAGAGAAAAACATTGAGAAAAGGATAATCAAAATTTCGAAAGGGAGATTACATGCAATAACTGCTGCAGAATGGGGAAGCAACGAGGATATTTGACATAATGAGGGTAGTTTTAGGACAATTGTTCCAATTTATATATTTTTCTTTTATGCCAAGTAACTGTCATAATAGGGGGAAAATATAAATAGTTATATCAAATGGAAACAAGGGGTGACAAATTATGGATACAATTTCGAACATTCTAAGAATGTCACGAACAAGAAGAAATGACAAATTCAATATTGATTATAATAAGTTAGGTCACTGCTTCCATTGATTTCCTTTACCAGTTCTTATTTTATCCTTGATTATAATAGAAGTTATATGAGCTTTAATGATGATTATATATATTCATTAGTGTTGACTATAATTACCACTATGTTAAGCAACATGGTCTTCGTAGCCATCCATTAAACAAGAAAATTACATTTTGTTCAAAATTGATTTTAATTATACCTTCTTAGATCAAACATTTTGGATTAAGTTGTTGGACCTTGCTTCTAGATATAATTTCTTACTTCTTCATTTGAATTATATGCTATTATGACTTAACTTTGGATGTGCTATTAGAACTTTATTAGATTGTTATGTGCATCAATTTGATCTTCATTTCAATAAATAATGGTAAAAGTTTATGTCATTTTAACTCTATTACGATTGAATTATAAGAATATAAAAAAATTCTTATAAGCACACACATTACATACAGATTTATTTTCGTATGTAATGTCTTCATCAATGACATACAAATTTATTCCATGAGTAATGTCTGCATTAGTTACATATGAATTTATTCCGTATGTAACATTACATACGGAAATTTTTTTCGTATGTTAAATTACCTACGCCTGTTTTATATACAAATTCTTTTTCGTATGTAATCTTTCAAAAATTTTCAATTACATTACATATTTAAGGCTTTATATACGAATTTCGTTCGTATGAAAATTAGTTTTTTTTTTTGTAGTGTTACTTCTATGTAATTTACGTTTCTACAAACCCTTCATTACCACTCTCTTCTTCATTTATCTTTCTCCCCTATGTCTTTTATTTTGATTCCCCTATGATTCCATCTTTAAAAATAAAAAATAACAAAAATATAATTCCTGAAAAGAAATTAATGAATTGTTGATTGAAGTTAATAGTAAGCGAGAGTCTAGTGAATTAAAGATTTTTGTAACTTTAATCCATAACATAAGTTGATTACTCGTGAGGTTTGTGCTATAAGAGTGGACATATAAAACACTTAAACAATCAAAATATCAAATTGAAAAACATAAAGTTTTCTAGCCACCGAAAAGGATTTTGTGTTGAGTAAATCACTACAACATTTGGTAGTTTAGACCACACTAAATTAGATAACGACTAAATAAATGTGGCCTAAACATATAATAAACAACATTTTTATAAATGATGTATAAATCATGAAAGTCCATGATTATATAACTGTTGCTTTAAACTATGTGGGCAAAATCAGTAAAAATGTGGTTTAAAAATATAGGTGAGGTCTAAAATCAACTTGAAAAACGGTTGTCTATTGTGAGGATTTTAAGCAATGGTTTTAAAAGTATTGTCGCACTAAAAATCGTTGTTTACTATCTATAATTACACTCACCTATACTACGCTTAAAAAAGTGTAGTCTAATCTTTAAATCACGATATTTATAATTTAGATCACAATTTTATGCTATTATCTAAAGTGATTTTTGTTGTAGTGAATTGGATTTATTAAAAGGTATTATACAATGATCAAATCCAAATCCTCCAAAAACAATGAGATAGGAGAATCTTAAACGACAAGGTTCAAATGTTCTTCCTCACTAAAGTAGAAATATCCTACGATCAAGAAAGTAGGTTTTCCGCTAAACAAGGAAAAATATACTGAATACCTTGTTTGAAGTCCCTAACTTTGACTAAAACAATAGCAAACACATAGTCTACGAAATACCAAACACATAGTTTAAACAATACGTACAATTTTATCATAGTTTT
Source organism: Vigna unguiculata (assembly GCF_037176805.1). Classification (NCBI taxonomy): domain Eukaryota; kingdom Viridiplantae; phylum Streptophyta; class Magnoliopsida; order Fabales; family Fabaceae; genus Vigna; species Vigna unguiculata. Next base: position 22,578,555 of record NC_140796.1, read on the forward strand.
ATCCATTATGAAAATAGTTTGTGTTTGCAAATTGTCCTTCTCACGAGGAGCTGGAGCTACTGACTCAGATTGAATTTGCCTTCCAAGGATTCGCAGGTAATTGTCAGTTGTTGGGGATATGCGGATTTGATTGTCCCCATTCACATCCAAGTAGTTGGAGAGAACCTTTTTTTTTTTCTTTATCTCTGTCACTGATTACAAGACACATAAAATCCCATTTATTTTGTTCATCAAATATATATATTATATATGCGAAATATTATTAAATCCACTCCAGATTACACGTCTCATGATTTGGTTGATTAGTTTTAGCTTATGAACTATAATTAATCGATTGAACCAAAGACGTATACCAGAATTGAGTATATTGGAAGGGAATAAAATGAAATACGCAGTCAAGTACGTTTAGAAAAAATTAAAAACATAATTGTTAGTATTTCCATATCATGAAATTTTCTTTTTGGTTTGCTAAGGAAGTCTACCCAATGTTGGAGTGAAGAAGATACGTTAAAGTAAAGATAAACTGCCATAATGAGTTTGAGGAAAACATTGAGATGTAACATACGAGCAAAAACATCGAGTTAAGCATCATATCACTGTATTTTTCTTTTCTTTCTTTTTTAAATTTTTTTCTTAAAAACCCTTACAAAATTTGTTATGAATAATTTGATTTTTTTTTAAATATTTTTCACAAAAACATTTTTTACAAATAAATTTATAAAAAAATACTTATAAATTTTATAATTTTGTAAGAAATAATTATCCACAAAAAAGTTACCTATCAATTAAAATTTTTTGAAAAAATAATATAAAAATATTTTCTTTTACAAAACTTTATGAAAGAAAAATCTCATAAAATAAGAAAAATTCTAATAGGACTCAAAAAGTATGCATTCTATTTTAATGTTGTTAAAAATAGGGAAAAAAAAACAGTAATGCTAGCATTACCTATTGAATAAACGTCTAGGGATATTTGAAGATTAAGATGATCTTAAACTCTAATTAACTAAAATACTAAAGGAATTTAATAAAACAATTTATATATTATACTACATTAATTTTCGTGAATCATTTCTACAAGCAATTATATCTGATTAACAAATTATTTCGTTCTGGAACCTAAGACCGCCTCTTATACACTTTACTTATCATGAGCTCATCATTTCACAATTATTTAGAATTTATTTATCTACATATTTTAAAGTTCATAAAATATCAATAATCTTTTCTATACTGCAAGCTCTTCTTTTCCTCCTCTGCCTTATTTTCAGTCTCTTTATTTTAACATCATAAAAAATGTAACCGCGTTAATGATTATTATTGCCTCAATTTCTTAAGTTTGTTTTCAACTCCTAAGTAAGCTACTTTATTTTAAAGTATTAAGGACACGTATAATTTTAAATGATTCGTATTTGTATTTCCTAAATTTTAATTATTTGAAGTAAAATATACCCATGGTACGTAGTGTTGCAAATAATTTATTATATAATAATAACTATTATTATTGATTGAGCGTTGGTTAACTTGTGATATGTTAAGTGAAGTAGTCTATTATAGTAATTATATTATTAATGTATAGAATGAGCTAGTTTTGGCATATTATAATCTCGAAAATGAAGTATTTTTATTAAAATGTCTCCTTTTGATGACAACGTTGTATCTCACTAAAATAAAAAAATAAAAAAAGGCGTGTTTAATATAGATTAATAACACAGATAATGACATATTTTTTGTTGAAGATGTTAAATAGGAAAGTGTGAGTAAAATATAATTGCGTTGCATAGGTGTTAACTCTAGCGTGGTATGATTATTACTAATAATAGGGTTGTTTAGGCTTGCGTTGTTAGTTATCGAAATGGTGATTTGTGCAGGAGTGAAATGTTGATGACATGGCTACACCCTCTCATCACCAACTAAGGCAATTCCAAAATCCACAAACAGGACAAAAGCTGATGAAAAGGGAAAGATAGGTAAAAAATGATAATCAAACAACCTCAGCCATGGGTCATAACTGTCTTTTCCCTCACTTTCTCTGCCTGCCCTAACTGAAAATGACTGCGAGCAACCTGTGGTCTACCTGTGAATCAATATAAATATGCCTATTTTATTTTATTTCTTTCTTTAGGTTATAATTATAAAATTTATGCTTCAATTTATTATTAGTATCATCCAAATTCGAATCTTATGGCAATTGATTAAGAAATTGAAATCGATATCACTTGTGCGAGAATAAATATAATTTTTAATTAATTTAATAAATGAAAAATGACTTATAATACATCAGTTTCCAACACCGACTCAACATGCGCACCGGTAATCTTTCTCTATATAAATTATAAACTCTTCCTATCTCTAATCCTCTCTCTACCCTCTTCCTCTTCTTCTTCTACTTCAACTTGGGGTTTCTCTCTCCTCGCAGTGATCATATTCTCTCTTTTTTTTTTTTTTTTCTGTGTTCGTGTGCTCTTTGGCTTTCTGGGTGCGTTTTCTCTCTCCTTTCTCCCCTCCAAATTCTCTTTTTCTCTTCTTTCAATCTTCGGGGCACGCTGAAAACAATGGTGGATCTTCAAACGGTTTGCTGCATGTGCGGCGACGTGGGTTTCCCCGATAAGCTTTTTCGCTGCAACAAATGCCGTCATCGCTTCCAGCACTCGTATGCTCTTTTTCTTCTTGTAGATCATCCCATTCCCTTCTTCTTCTTCTTCTTCTTCTTCAACACGTGCTCACTAAATCACACACATCATCTACTCATAATCATCTTTAATTTTCAGAACCTCTTTTGCCTTCACAACCATCTTACACGAACCACGATCGTGGTCCTACTCATGCTAGCTTTTATCTTCATGGGTAGTTTCATATAGAATATGTATGGTTTTTAATTTTTATTTTACCTTTGTGCTTTTCGCTTTTGAGTATTGGAGTTTAATCAGTCTAGTCTTTCAGGTATTGTAGCAACTACTACGGAGAATTACCGGAGATAGAACTGTGCGATTGGTGCCAGAGCGAGGAGAAGAACCTGAGACATATTGGGTCGAATTCGAAGAAACCGGTGACTGGAAACGAGGCCGGAGCCACCCACCGTTCGGAATATTCCGGCGAGAAAATGATCAAACAGCATGATCATCGTGAAGAGAGTGGTTCTGAGAAGGGGAAGAGTCCCACACCGTCGCCACGACCCGGCACACGCAGGTACAAGCTTCTCAAGGATGTAATGTGTTAAGAGAGGGAAAGGAAACAAAGCTAGAGTCACATCCAAACCAAGAAGAAGAAGAAAAAACAAGATAATATTATAGGTGACTTTTGTGTCTTTTAAAGATGTTTTTGTGTTAATAGCGTGTAGTAGCTTTGCAAAGAGTGTGTTTCTTGAGTGTTTTTCTCTACTATGATCCTTTCGTCTTGATGAGTGGCTTTTGAAGCAAGTTGTGAATAAAAAACAATGCTACTTTAGTATCTACTATATAGTCCCGTAATCTATGGCATAATTAATTAGTTTACGGCTCTTCTCTCCCCTTCTTATCTATTATAATCTTGGTGTTTTTAACTGTATATATTATGTAATTAAGCATAAAGTATATTCACGAATAGCATCAGCAAAATTAATCATGCTGATTTTCTTACGTTTCTTTTTTCTAAAAAGACTACCGAGGATAATGCATGGTACACATGAAGTAGGTTTCGTGCATGAGATTGGTTACTGAAGTGATTGAAAAATAATATTTTAATGGAATCCAACTTGGAGACGCAAAGGGTAATTCAATAGACGCATATATAAAAGCTAAAACTATTAAACACTATTGTATGACTTGCTGGGTTAAGAAATATTAGTGAAGTTAAAGTGAGGTTTTAAGTGAGTTGTTTGTTTTGATGGTTTGCTGGGTTAACTTAAGGGTCTTGAGATGAATTGAATGCATTGGTTTCCTTTTGGGCGAAGATTTCATAGTACCAGAAAGCCTGCCATAACTTTTTCAGATTCATTGATAGCCTTTAATTGCTAGGCCCTCTCTATTATTGTCCATGTCAAAGAAAATGAAGGTTGTTGATGTAAAGATTTTCACCACGTATTTTTGTTTGATGAGCATGTTTATAAGAGATGAAAGTGTAGGCAAGAGTTTTGGTTGTTGTTGGTGGAAAAAGAAAGTGTTGAAGAGTTGACACAGGGTGATTAGACGAAGTAGAGTTTCCAGTTGCGGTGGTTGTTTGTAGACCATACATTTATGTGTTGAAAATGTGTTGATATTTTTGTAGGAAAAGTTTGTACAGTGTTGACCCGTAGTTTGTGAAATATCTCTAAAGTACACAAGCTGATAAGGCCTCTCTCCCTGTGCCTGTTCTGTCCATTTATTAGAAACCAACAAATACTTTCTTGTTGTGGTTTTGAAGAGACAATAAATTCCTCTTTTCCCCTTCCCTTCTCTAAAGTTTCACCTAGCAAAATTCACTCTCTTACTCTCTCTCACTTTTCCATATCTTTGTCTGACCCTCATGTTAGTCCAATTCCTATACGGTTGGGAGCTTGTGAAGTGACAACAAAGAGATGAACTTTATGTGTTCCACTGTGTCAGTAACAAAGACCAACTCTTGTGTACAGTGCCTAATCAAAGATAGTGTGATTAGAGTGTGTTTAAGTTTGATGTGAGGGGTTATTTGGGGATTGAGTAAACTGGGTAGAATAAACACATGATGACCCCAGTAGCGGTCTCCTTCATCTATTCACACTTTCCTTTCTCTCTAATCCATCATCAACATGAGTCACGTGCTTCCTTGCCTCCCCTCCATCCCCTCTACCTTTCCTTGTCCAACTTACAAGCAACTTTCCAAATGTAGGATCTAACACATATTTATACATGCAATAATGCTCATTCCACATGCAATTTCTCAGTCAATTCCCGTTCTTCAATGCAATCATTTAAATCAATACCAACCGCACATTTCCGTTGCAAACTATTCAAGCTACCTAGCTCCTACCCTCATCATTTTTTTCTTCTTCCAACATGCCTCCCATGCTTCTTCTCTTCTACTCACCTATTCTTATTTTCTTATTCTTTTAATATGAAGTTAAGTTAGACTTAAAACACAATTTTATTTTACTGCTTTTTCTTCTGGTGTGATAGAACATGAATACTCATATATGTTGCTCTGAGATTAGATGTACCAATTATTTAGACTTAGAGTCCGTGGTTTAGCCTTACCCCTATAGTCATACTTGTGAAGCACTATACAAAGAATGTGAATTTTAAGTTTCACGACATCAAAGTCAGATGTACAAAAAGCTTAAATGTGGCTTTTTAAGTGATAACTAATGTTAGGTACTTTTTCATCAATTAGAGGAACCTAAGCAATTAGTTGAAATATGATAAAATGATGGATTTGGAAAATAAAAGGATATATTTAGGAGGAGAAAAGAGCCCTACGTAACTTGCTGGTTTTCCACAATTGGATGCACTTAGAAAATGAAATCCACCAGCATACCAGTACTTTAAGTATGTGCGTCAATAGAAGTTCTGTACTTCAAAAATAGTTTGTTTTAAATATATCAATCTCTTCTGTGAATCTTAATATTAGCAATGACTAGTTTCTAAGTCCCAATTTCACTCCGGGTTCAAAAAAAAAAAACATTAGTATAATAACAAAAATTTATCATGTTTATAGAAAAGGTTGATCAAAATTTAACATACATTTAAAAAGAATAAAAAAAGGTAAGGATAAAAAAAAAGTATATACTAAGCATATATAAAATCAAGATATACATGGATTATTTAGTAATAATGTACAAGAGAGATTGGAAAGGAGATAGTAATAACTTTTTTAAAACATAACAATTCATAAATAGCACGGTCTATATTTATTGCTTCCGTCCCCTTTCATTATAAACACCCATTTTACTTGACTCTTTGTCATCACACAATGAAACAAAGTGAAGTTGAATCATTAAGTCATGTAAAAATTATTAGAAAAATTAAGTAATAAATATGTTTTTTTGTCTCTTAAATTTCGGTTAAATTTTGAATTAGTTCTTTTTCTAAACTTTTGTCTAATTTAATCCTCTAACATTTAAAAATATATAATTTAGTCATTTTAATCATATTTTGTTAAGTTTATTTGGCTTTTTAAACACATTTCAGGATAGCATTAAAATTTTTTACATCATTTGACACATTTTCGCTTCAATATTAACTCAAAAATATGTTTGAAACGTTAAAAAATTTAACAAAATTTAGTTAAAAGGACTAAATTCATATATTTTCAAAAATTGGAGGACTAAATTATGTTAAAGTTTAAAAAAAAAACTAATTCTAATTTTAATTAAAAATTAATAGACTAAAATCATATTTAACACAAGAATTTAATCACATAATTAATAAGTCACATACAAGCGGCCTTGTATTTTCTGTCTATCTGTATATTATCAGGTTGTCTAATTAAGAAGAAAAACAAAACTTTTGTATTTTTTACTCAACAATTTTCCGTCAACTGTATTCTACAAACTTTTCACCAAGAATGAATGCTTTAAGAATATAAGAATATCACCCTTGCTTTCAAGTAGATCTGAAAAAGAAATTCAACTTTATACTTTTCCTATTTCCAAATGGAGGATCTTGATGAACTAAATCTCAGTTAAACGTCAAAAGGCGTATTTTTCTCCATAATATTTTATGAGAAATATTCAAGCAGACGCCAATGAGAAACACACCAATTAGAGATACTAATTTTATAATTTTAAATTAGTGAAAAAAACACGTGGATAATCTTACTTTTAACACGTGGACAGCATTTGGATAGAAAATGTCAACTCTTACCACTTGAAATCTAAGGAATTAATTTAGTCATGATGGAGGTTGATATGATGGGACGAAACGACCACGAGACATATATTTTACTAGTATCAGTTCATTCCTCGGATTTCTAAAAGATGATCTCGAAGCATAGTAATTATTATATATTATTGGGACAATGTTGGTCATTCTTTATATTTAACTTTGTACTGTGTATAATTGTGCTTAGGGTTGTTGTGGGTAGAGACATAGATGTTGATTATGAATAACATTGGCACTAAATTTGCTACATATGGTGGTCAATGTCTTGGTTTTATCATTTCCATAATATATAAATAAATAAATAAAAATATATATATATATATTAATGTGTTTTTATGTCCCTATGTGTACTGTGCACGCACCTAGGCAGTGAGCAGAAAGTGAGAGAAAGGCAAGGGGCAATCGAGGACATAGTCCAATGAGGTTTTTCAACATTTGAAAAGGAGCATGAATTATATTTTCTATTTTTGGATCTAGCTAGTAGTACTAAGAAATAGAGAGGTGAGTGAACCAATTATTTTGCGACCATGGTATATAATATTTTTACACTTTTTCCAGTGGCTTCAATAACGAGAGGAGACAATGAATTAGCTTCTAAAAATTTACTTAAATAGGATTTTATTGGAGTCACATAATCCGATGATAGAGCAATATAAAAAAAATTAAAATTTAATTTAAAAATCAAAATCATTTGAAATTTTATTTTTTATTATGTAAGATTTTTTGATAGGTCTAATTAACACTGAGTTTTAAAAAATCAGTATAAATGAAATTATTAGAGTTAATTAAATTAATTTTATGATAATATAAAATATTTTCATAGTATATAAGTGAGCACATACACTCAGATACATCATACCCATAATAACACATATACAAACCATTAAGTCACATGCTTTCTCATAATAACATGTGCACCACAAAATTATAAACACATATTAAATAAAACAATAACTTAAATCACTCAAATAATTATCTAATATTTCATAATTAAATTAAATAAATCAACAATTTTTCGTCCTCAAAAATTTTCTACTCAAGAAAGTAAAAGCATCATGTGTAAGGCCCTCTTTAATTCTGCCCTAGAATTTAAGGGCCTATCTAACCAGTTGGGCCTGAGGCTAGTCCATAGGGTGTCCAAAGACCTTAAACAACCCTAACTCCCTCATTTCAGCTCACTTTGCCTTGCTCATGTTCAATTTCTCTCAATAGTGCTCTGCTAGGGTTTGAGTGACAACCCTTTTTCTCCATGTTTGCAGTACGTTGTCCTCACCTAAGTTAGACTTCACTTTCCTCTTCTCCTTTCCTTTGCTAGTTGCACTGTTCTATTTTGAGTCACCCTGTACACTCATTCTTGCTCTTGTGTCCGTGCTTTCAGCTTACAAAGTTGTTCTTTGAGTTTTAGTACCATTCCGCTTGCTTAAAGCCCTCTCGGTAGCTCTTGATAAGGTAAGGGAAGCTAGAGCTCAAAGATTTTTGAACTGTTTATTTGTCTTTCGAATCAGTTTGAGTGTGAAATGTATTGGATGTGTATTGTTTGCATTAGGACTGAATAACCTGTTGATTTGGACTGTATTGGCTGGTCTGCGTGCGGGAACAGTGGAGGAAATCTGGCATTCTCGCCCAAGCGAGTGACTCTCGCCTAAGCGAGAGTATCAGAAACCCTCCCAGGTGCTTGCGCGAGTTGTCGCTCAGATGATGAGCTCCAGTTTTTAGCGAGAAGCCATCTCGCTCAGGCAAGGAGGTCTCGCCTAAGCGAGAGAATGCGACAACACCACTATTCCACTCTCCGAGCTCTCGCTTAAGCGAAAGGAGCTCGTATGAGCGAGGGAACCCTCTTGCCTGAGCGAGACCTTTCAGCTTGAGCAAGAACTGGCCGAGAATGTGCCCAAGTCTTGTTTTCTTCTCTGTTATTGGATGTTTGCCACATGTTTGGTTGGATTACTATGATAAAGCATGAAATGAGTGATTTTTCATGTATTGAATGGTTTATGGGCTGGAATTGATGAGTTTGGCATGATCTTGGCATGTAACGTGAATAGGATGGTTGGTTATAAATGTTGATATGGAATTGGTATGTATAATGACTTTATGTTGGTTGAAGAAAACATGATTTTGGTGTGGTCAAGACGTAATTCCATGAATCGCTAGGTGAGATCTCATGGTGGTGTCTCATTGGTCAGGACGTAATTCCACAAGGGTTTCGTGGTGTTGCCTCATTGGTCAGACGTAATATCATGACCCTTGTTAGTGGGAGCTCATGGTGGTGCCTCATGCTTAGGACGTAATTCCACGAAGTTCGTGGTGGTGCCTCATTATATAATTTAGTAAGGATTCAAGTAAGGATTGCATCCTGACACTCTACAGAGTTAGTGAGTCTCGTGTAGAGCGTACTGACTCAAGTAGTGTGAGTAACAGGAGGCCCTAGTCTTTGACAGGATAGTGACCTTAGATGTTCGAAGGCTAACCTTGTGAGTGGTAAGGTGAAACCCATTGGTAATTGGCTTTGCAGAGCAGTAAAGGCCACCACAAGTGCAAGCATCCGGTGAATCTGACTAATTATATGTATCCGGATAATCGTGTCTTGAGTCATAGTGTCTTGTTTGTGAGTCTTCACATGCTTGGTTGATGTATGTATCTTTGGCTGTACAATTGTATGCAATGGTATGATAAATTATTTTTCTACTCTAGCTTATCCTTTCTGTTTGTTTGTATGTGATATGTGTGGTTTTTCTCCTTTTGTGATGATCATCAATTTATTGAGCAAATGTGAGAACTCCCCGTGGTCATTAGGGTGATGGAGGTTTCGCTGCTTAGTTCGTCTTGGGGTCAAATCCCACCTATCTTTGAGTTTCCTTTTTGAGTTGTAGTCCTTGTATTATTTTTCTCTTGGAGTACTTACTTTAATATCGTTAAATTTCTTTCTCTATCTTGATATTGGCATCGTGATGTGTCTTAGTTTTCCTTCTAAGTACTCTTGGATAATTGTAAGGAGTAACGTTTATACTCATGACTTTGACTTTTATTATTCATCGTAATGTTTTATTTAATTACGCTATTATTTAAATGGGACATTACATCACGCATACCTAAAAATTTACGCATTTACATGATGAAATAAAAGTCTCATACCAAATAAATTTGCACAAATAAAACATTTACTATCAATATAAAATAAAGACCTCGTATTTCTTAAAACAAATTCTTACCCAATAAAACAAAACCATCCATGAATTAACCTAAATAAAATATTATTGATAAAAAAATATAATCTAAATACAACTTTTCTTTTCCTTTCAAATTATTTCACAAGTAACTTTATACATGAGGTCTTTTCATAATATTTTTAAATAAAGTTATAAACCACAAATCAACTAAAAAAATATACAAAATCCATATTATTATTTAAATTTATCAAAAATAAAACAACCATTAAATAATTATATAACAACATAAAATTATTACACACCTTTAACAAAAAATCTCATATAGAAAAACAATAACTTACAAAAGCTAAAATCATTTTAGCTTTGTCCTAATAGAACCTCACAAAACTTTTCTCGCCTGATCCCAGCATATGCATAACTCCATCAAGATAACAACTCGAAACATGTTCCCAAAACCAAAACATGCAATCATCAACATATTACCACAAAATAATATCCAATGGTATGCCATCCTCTCATAATCCACCATTCTACCTATCCTGCACAACAATGCCTCTTGGAAAGAGTCTTTCCCCTACTCTTCATAGACTTACAAGCAACAACTCTACCCGCTCAACAAAGTCTTGGGTAAGAGCACTCTTGCTAAACTCATGTCAAAGACTTATGGCTAAAAGAAACCATTTTATCCTGACTCAACATAATACCTAATTCACCCATCATCACATAGTATAACATTCTCTCATACCCAACCATTTTTATTTCCTACACACCAACGCCTCTTGGAAAGAACTTCTCACCTTGCGTACCAGCGCCTCTTGGAGAGAACTTCTCACCTTCTTTCCCTAAGACTTACAACCAACACCCCTTACCTGCTCACTAAAACCTAGCAAGAGCACTCTTACTAAGCTTAGGCAAAAGTCTTATAGTAGAACAAAATCCCATCTCACACGACTCACCAAAGTCCTATGGGTAAAAGTGCAACTTGGTTTTACAGATATGTGAGAATTCATATTGTACATCACATACACAATCAAGTATAACATGCTTCATTACCACAACATTCACCAAAACTAGCATCCAACTCAAGCATGCATCACACCTATGTCACCAATCATACCTTACGTATCATGTAAATATCACTGAATAAAACAAGTTAAACCAGAGAAAAAAATAATAAAATAACAACTTTACGTGACCCATATTTCCAACTACAGACCTCCCAAATCCAACAACCAAAATTTGAACAACACTTAAATCTAACCAAACTATCACATTTACCTTTCATGTAATACAACACTAATTAGAATCAGACAACATCAATTAGATGAGCTCACTCCCCACAATTCCAAAGTTTTTTTTCGAAAATCTGGCTCTGATACCAAAATGTGACATCCGAATTTGGGGTGTTACAAGTTTATTCTCTATCCCTTGCATGAACCTTAGATCCTTAAGTAACAAGGTCAAGGGCTTTTCATTTTTCCATTTCCAGCAAATATCAAATCGCAAAGCTACTATCATACCTACATAGATGCATTTTGGAGGCATTAAAGGTTCTAAAAAGATCTCGGCTTGTTAAAAAAGAAGGCTGGATTTTGTTTTTCTCCAACTCTTGTTACTTCATGTTTGTAGATTAATCATTTGTAAAAACCAACTCACAAGTTTATACTAAATAATTGGACATTTTTCTCCACATGTGAAATCCCTTGTGTTTTTTTTTTTTTTTCCTTTTTCTTCTTTTTCCTTTACCTTTGTTAAATAATATGAACAAATTTTCTAGATCCAAAATTACATGTCTCCATACACTCTTCTTAGAAAACAAACATCAATGTTTAAATATTGCATGCACATTAACTTTTGAGAAAATTAGCTAGCATATATTATATCCACTTATTAAAAAATAAAATACATTGTGTTGAATCGTTGCTAATGTTATTTGATGAATCTAATTTATCCACATTCTTAATTAAATTAATTGAAGATCTCATGAAGAAGAGAAGAAAAACATGAAAAAGTGAAGAAACAGTGATTTTTGAAAAACCATTTTAGCTAAACCAAATTGAATTTGGCTAAGCCAAAAGGGGTAACAAGCAACAAAAAATGGATGTTGTAGTTTTCTATATTTTTTCCACAAAAAAAAAATGACTTTGATAATTTAATAATCTTTATGATAAAAGATAATTTGAGACAAATATATCTTTAGATTTTTTATATTTTTAAATAATTATCTTATATAATTATATCACAAAGTATCAAAAGATAATGGCTGTCAAATCTTTTTCTGAAAATATCTTCGTAAATATTTGCATATCTCCATAACAACCAAATATATCTTGAAGATATTGGATTTATTTGGAAGATATAATTGGAGGAAATTACATTATCAAAAAGAAGATTACGACAACAAAAAACCAGAAACAAAGTCCATTCTAATTTCTATATAGAGACATAGGGAAACCATTAATGGAGCTTAGGAATCCTTGTCGGGGGACTAATTTTGACCTATCCTTCTTCTTTCACGTCCTTCCCTCTATTTTTTCTTATGTTAGTTTTACCATCCATTCAATGTTAAGCCTCTAGTAATCGTTCTGCTGCAATTTCATAATGGATTTTGAAGTTAAAATGAAATAATTTGTTTATTATTTTATTTTTTATTCTGATTAAATGTAAAATTTTTAACAAGAATTAATCAAAATTGTACTTTGATTAATTAGCTTTTTACTTGATAAAGAGATAAAATAACATACAGGATTTTTAATTGAGACTATACTTTGGTCGAATTTGATTGAGACTATACTTTGATCGAATTTACTATGAATGTTAGACTATACTTTGGTCGAATTTACTATGAATAATCTAAAACATTCTCATTTTTAATTCAGAATATACTTTAATTAATAGTGAGAGTACCAACAAATTAATTGAGACTTAACATTAATTAATTTGAAAATCTAAAACAATAATTAATTGAATAATAATCTTTAGATAACCAATGATGAATCCTATTTTAAAAAACCATTGGAATCAACCTATTTTCTTTATTAGTGTTTTAGTCCCTTTTTATCTTTTTGCAATTTCATTTCTTTTTATCATTTATTATTCTATTAATTAATCTTTTATTTATTTTATTTATCTTTATCTTATTCTATTATTTTTTATTTTATTTCACTAATCCTTTAGTATAGATTTTATAAGAAACTAATTTGATAGAAATCAATTTTGTGTTTGTTGAGAGATGACTTAGGGCAGACCTTACCTTTTATAGCTTTATGGCTACTACCTTGGCAATATTAAAATTGTTACAATTTAGTAATGTTAATTTGATAGTGTCAACAACAATGTTATCAAAGTTGAAGATATTGGATTTATTTAGAAGATAATTAAAAGAAAATTAAGTTATCAGGTGACCAGACCTTAAGTCTATCTTTGAAAATACCACAACCTCATGCAATTGGTCAAACAAGTCATTTATCCTTGGTAGAGAATATTTGTTCTTGATGGTGATCATGTTTAATTACTTGTAATCCACATATAGCTTTGATGGCACAACCTAGCTAAGGGTCCTATCACAAAGAGCATGGCTAAACAAATTCAAGAAGAGTTAACATCCTCTCAACAAGGTGAAGCTAAGCTTCTCTTCACTTGGGGCATTATGAATCATTTTTAGACCTTGTATTAAGGGTCTTATAGTGTAGGATTTCCTTTGAAGACCTTGTATTAAGGGCCAAGTAGTGTAGGGTTTTAAAAAAATAATTGCTTAAGTACGGAGCATCATATACGCCTAGCTTAAGCAACTCTTTGATGTTTAATTATGTTAATCTAGATAGCTTAGTGAGAGGTGTCCCACACATGCCACATGGCAAGCCCTCAACGAAGAGTTCTCTTACAAAGGTAGTGGCCATGTGCCATTGCCTAATTGGATATGTTTTTCATAAAGTAGCTTTCCACATGACACTCCATGATTGGTTCAGTTTTCATGAGAATAAGAGTGCCACTTGTCAAGCTCTCCTTCACCAAGACAACATTTTTAGGGTTTTTGTGCATGTTAGCACTCTAAGGTTTTGGACCATTTTGGAGACACCTTACTCTATAAATAGAGGTGTCTCCCCATGTATTTTTCATTTTGAGATGCTCAATGTTATACTGCCAAATTTATTTTATACCATATCTTGTCTCTTAGTCACTTGCTAGAGCATCCCATGAAGTCCCTTTAGCATTCATTTCTTTACAATTGGCCTAGCCTCTCTTGGAACATCACAAACAACATTTATCCCACCATCAAACATCAAACACCAAGCTTTCACGCATCATTCATCTATATAGCATTATTTCAAGCTTTGGCTCCACCTAGCTTGAGGAAGAGGCTATCATGCATAGAATTGTAATCCTTCTTCTTTACTAGTAACATTGGTGCTCCCCATGGCGAACTTATTGTCTAACAACTCTTCTATCTATTTTTTTTCTAGTAGCTATATAGGAGCCACTTTGTATAGAGTTACTAACACTAGTCCTGCTCTTAGCACCAGGTCAATTAAGAACTCTACTACCCTCTATGAAGGCAACCCAAGAATTTACTCTGGAAAAATATTTGCAAACTCTTCAACCATCAGTATTTGGACCTACTTATTCTCTTGCCCAACCTCCATCTACATTAGAATTGCATAGCATGATGCTCCATCCTTCAGCTCACCCATGACTTAATGTGAAAACAACAACTCCAACTCTTTAAAGTTTATTTACAACACTCTCTTTTAATCACAATCTATAAGAATATGATTGGCAGATAATCAATCGATTCCTAAGATTATATCTATATCTTGTAGAGGTAGACAAATCAAATTGATTTTAAACTTGTGTCCCTCTACAATAATTGGACATTCAACACATACTAGAGATTTGATACTACACCAGAGGTTGGAGTCAATACAACTAGATCATGTTGTAGCTCTCTAATAGGTAAACCTAACTCCATCACACAGACAGGAAACACAAATGAGTGGGTTGCCCCAAAGTTAAACAACACACGCAAGCTTTTACCAGATATAAAACACTATAAACAAACCAAGTTACCTAATCTGGAAGCCTCAACACCAGAAACTACATATACTTTGTCTATTTCCTGGGGTTTAGCATCCCTTCTGCCTTGTACTACTACTGAGTTGCCCTTGCAAGAGTCAATGCTCTTCTAGTGCTGGGGATGTCCCTAGCATAAGGCTCATCCCCTTCTGCACATATTCCATCTTTTATGGTCAATCATTTGAGGGAACTCTATGATGATATGGTGTCTCTCCACAAGTAAAACATTTAATACCGCTTTGTTGTTGATGATGGAAGGGGTTTCTAGTCCTTTAAGGTTGAGGCTTGAAGTGTGGTTTCTTCCTCTCATCATGATTGGGCCTACTCCTAGACGGTCCTCCTACATGTGGACTCTAAACTTTGCTTTCAACTTTCAAATTCTCTACTACTCAAGTTTTTTTCAATTAGAGTTAAGAATTCCCAAATACAAAGAGGCACTACCACCTCCTTGATCTCATGTTTGAGCTCATTCTGAAATTTTCTACACCTTCGTATCTCATTCATGGCAAGAGTATAAAAATGGGATAGGTGTTTAAACCTTTTCGCATACTCAACCATTATCATATCCCCTACACAAGATGTAAAAACCCCACTTCTTTAGCATAGCTTACGCTATTAGGGAAATACTCCTCAAAGAACTTCAACTTTAACTTATCCCAAGTAATTGTCTCTCATTTGTCCTTTATCATCATCTTCATGCTTGCCCACTAGTGTTGTGCCTCCCCTTTTAGCATATACACTACATATGCTAGCCTACTCTCTCTTGGGCATCGTTTGGCACAAGCTTCATGGGGTCATGCTTCAAAAAGTCCTTCAATCACCACACAAAAGGTTAAGGAACCTTATGGTTGAGTGTTAGTAGAAAACTACAAATTCATCGATCGTAGGTATCAAGTATTAAATATCGTTCTCTCCACTGGGACTTATGCAACACATGACAATTATCACAATTCACAACTCAATTAGACAACAAAGATTACCAAAACAAAAAGAAACTCTTTTTGTATTTTTATCAACCAATTGGTGTGCAATAAGAAATTTAACATAGAGTACTTACAATTGTCATAATTAGATTTCGTTCACTTCATTCGCAGGCACTTACAAACATTTCAACTCCATATTCAAGTTAAAATCAACTCACTAGTTTACTCAAATCCTATTCCTAGTGACTTTGAGCCTATGATAACTCATTAATGTTCAATCCCTTGGATCATCAACAGGCAATAATGCATTAAGTTCAAGATTCTAAATATTACTAATGAATCATGTTTTATTCCTATATATAGGGTCTATTAGGTAGTCAAATTCATTTCTAGGTTCAAAAGACATTTTTCAACACTTTAAGAACCAACAAACGAGCCATTGGCTATCAAGCCATAACAAGCATTAAGTATAGAAATCAAATACTAACTTGAATTGGAAAAACACACACACACACAGACACAAACACACACACACACACACACACACACACACACACACACACACACACACACACACATATATATATATATATATATATATATATATATATATATATTAACAACACAAATTACATAAGAATTTAATTCATTACATCTAATCTCAACAAATAGGGTTCGCTTTCCATGGTGGAGAACCTAGGGTTTACAAATCGAAGAGATAAGGAAGAAATTGAAACCAAAGAGAGATGCACACCTTTCCCAAAGGTTCTTTGCCTCTACTCCATGCTCCAATTGCGCTTCCACTTCGCATTTCCATCTCCAATTAATATATCATCTCCCTCATCAACCCCAAAAGTGGGAGAACACCATAGATGAAGATTGAAACCTCAAAGAGCAAATAGGAGAGCTTCCCAACACTCTAAATAGCCTTTCATGGTCGCTCTAGGTGGAGAGAAAGTGTGTGAGGAAGAGAATGTCCCAAAACCTCGAGGAAAACATGAATAAATATTCAATTTTGACATGTAAGTGATGCCACCACTGAGCACCATTAATTAAAATGCAGAAGGGGCTCTCTGGAAAACCACTACTCAATGCCATTTTCCATTGCCCAATGTCACTTTTCCACCGCTCAGCGTTACTTGTGCAAGGGCTAGTGGCGCTTAGCCCTACAAATGTGTTGCTCAACTCTAGGCAGTTTGACAACCGTTTGTAAATGAAGCACTGGGCATGATCCCAGTGGCGCCCAACGCAGGTATTTGCTTCAAATTGATCATTTCTTGTCCTAAACATGCTCTTTTGAGTTCTTTCTTGCTTTTCTCCTCTAGAATCGCTCCCTATTCATTTATTTTTACATACTTAAACAAAAAGATTAGAGGTAAAACATGTATAAAACAACTAAAATACAAAATAATACAAAACACATTAAACTTGAGGATAAAACAAGACAAAAGGTACCTTGGTAACTTCTAATTGTTATAAGGCAACCATATTCAATTGTTGGAAGGCCTTGACTGCTAGCCTTGTAGCTTCCATCCGTTGTAATGCAACATGGTTTTGTGGTGCCATGTAGGCACTCTGCTGCTGCAATGTTGCAACCATGATTTCTATTACCCTTACAAAACTAGGCATGCAAGTTGAGGGGGGAGGTGGAGAAGGGGTGGCATACGTGCCATAACTTATGTTCAAACGAGAAAAGACAATCCATCCATAAGCTAACTTAAACTCTGACTAGACTTATTCTAACCACATATCACACACACAAGAGAAGGATAATAAACTGAAACACACAAATCACTTAAGAATAGACTTGCTCTGAGACCATAAATGTAAAAACCCCGAAAATAGAATAATGTTATCTCTAGATTCCATGCATTATTTATATTAAGAAAATCTAGTCAAATGAGCATAAGGCATACATAGATACATATAAAGTGTAATTACAATCCTCTCATAGTTAAAATTTTTCAAAAGAAACTAATTCTCTTTATGGATTACTACAAAAGGAGAGACTAGTATTACACAAAATATATAAAATCTATATACATATCTATTACATCTTAGCTCCCACTTCTAACAAACTCCTATTGTCTAGCCTCACTACTACCTACAGCCTCATCTACCCATGCCATAAGAGCGACCATAGCAAAAGAAAAACATAAAAACCAATAAGAAAAGAAAGGGTAAGCTAATAATAATTTTTAACATCCAAAATCCACAATTATATATATATATATATATATATATATATATCACAACTACTAACACTCAATTAAATCATACATTTATAGCAAAACCAACACATTGTAAAATACTCATAGATAAACCTATTCTAAACTTCAAATTCAGATTATTTATGCACTGAATTGGATACTTGTGAATTCAAACACCTATCATGTAATCATGAAATAAAATGTCACGACCGACCCTAGTTTACTAGGTCTTAATCCCTGGTGAGGGTAAATTCACTAATAAGCTCGCCACAAAAGGGGTTTCTCGCTCTATATCCCATTATAAGAACCTCCCTCAACTTTTACCGCCATCCTCTATATAAGTCTGAGTTTAGTATAGTTAGGATGATTTCACAATATGGATGGATCCTTACTCAACGCATAAGACTATATTAACTAATATAGCATTCCTCCTTAGGAACACCATATTTATGCAATATATACAATATCAATTTACAATTCATTTCATCTCTTTATCATAATTTCATTCTCTTAAAACCACAACCATTCCACAGTATAATCATTTCTCAAAGATTCTCCATATTTCAAAACACATATCAATACCACTATTAGCAGACTCGCTCAACAAGTTCACTTACTCATTCCTCTAGGAAGGCACTCGCTAAATGACTAAGTAACTTGTTCAACGAGTCAAGCACACAAAATTTCCAACATCACTAGTCTACCACCCGTGATCACCACGTGTTTACAATCCACTACGAGCAACCACTCGTAAATGGGCCTCAACATGTCTTCTTCCCCAAAGCCATCACCATAAGTCTTGTAAAACCCTCAATATCAACAACTTGGCCTATATGAGATCAATACATACTCAACCTTGGTCTTAGGGATTCCAATGCTTCCACTAACATGTTCGCTCGTGGTCCAACTCTATGAACCTCCCCGCTCGTAGTCCAACTCTACGAACCTCCCTACTCGTAGTCTAACACGCGTGAACACTTGCTACGAAACTCCCCTCTTATAGCAGCCTCAAGTGTGAGCACGAAACATACGAACCTCCCTACTCGCATCCCCACATAGGAGTACGTCTAATACGAACCTCCCCGTCCATATTAATCACGTGTTTCCAACTCCATTACGAACCTCCTCGCTCGTAATTTATCCAAGCATATTCTAGACCAGGTCATGACAACGAAGCATGCAAACAGTAACACAAATGCACATTGTCACTACACTATCGCTTGGCGTAGTGTAAGTGCCGCCAAGCGATGTTGCAGCGTAGACCGCCTGGTGGTCCATCAATGTTGTCGGGCGCCACACTTCCCATGGGCCTCCCTAGTTCACCTATTGCCTGGCGGTCCAACAACATCGTTAGGTACTATACCAGTCGCGTGAAATAACTGGTTTTTGCACCTCAAAACAGATCCTAACATCCCACCATCTAAGGCACACACCTCCAAAATCCAAAATACTAGTTTATGCATTTCAACATGGCTTAAAATTTCATTATTACACCTCATACACATCAATCATACACATTCTCATGTATTCCCCCAATTTAAAACCATGCTCATGGGAATTATAAAGCAAGCACTAAATCATGCCTATAGTAATTCATAGTCTCAAACAATACTTGCCACATCCCATTTAGTCCAATGTATCATACCAAAATTAATTTAGCATCACTACATGTTCATGCACTTACACATAAGATCAGATGAATTGTAACTTGAATCCAGGAAAGGAAGAATCATGCTTTTAGTGAATTCAAAACCAACTACCACATAAGGTCATAACTCATGCAAAATCATATAATTAAATCAGGTAGCACCTACACTAATTCCTTTACCCAATACATCATCCCAAAAATCAAGTTTCACATAACTAGCCAATTATATTAGTGCATCCAACCCACAATAGTACACTTGGTCCAATTTTATTCCATTAGTACATACATCAGCCCAAATCAACTCTAAAAGAATCACCCAACTCGCACTACACATAGTCAACCACAAAAGGGCTATTGGTCTATGGTTATTGCCTTACAACAAACTAGGTACCGCCAAGTGATGTATCGCATCACTTGGCGGGCCCTTAGTCCCACTCGGCAGCTTCTGGGAAAACCCATAATTTTTCATCACACCCCATGCATCGTCTAGCAGGACATGAACACCACCAAGCGGTTTCTAGACAAAAATCCATAAACGCGAAAAACAGCGAGAAGAAAAAGGAGGGAAAACTTTCATGTATCCATCACACCACGAAATGCATAAATAATATTTCAAACACGTAAAATAACTCCTCTTACTTGGAATTCTCGCTCCAAAAGTGCTCCTAGATTTATTTCTTACACTGAATTGGACCTACCCTCAATCTCTTATCAAAAAGATGTCCTTCTCTCCTCCTTCTAGTTCCCCCTAGATTCAGTTCTTGTGCTCTCAATATTCTCCTATACCAGCTTCACCAAAAATGGCCCTCCCAAAACCCTATTCTTCTCTTTATAATCAATTTTCAACCTAAAATTAACTAAAATTAAATAAAAACGCAAATTGAATAAAAATGAGTGATGGTCATTCAAGTGCTATTACCATGGTGGTTTCTTTGCCCCTCTTGCTTCTCTTTAAGATGGCTAGGATTTTTTATCATCTCCTAGGTGCCAAAAATAATCAAAACGTAAAAATAAGGACTATTTCACGCTAGCCAAGGTTCAAACTCACATCCACCCAAATACCAAGCATATGCACACCCAACACACCATTACATTTTTTTTGACATTTCATGCACATTTATGATTATGACACCATTCCACGTGTTAATGCCCACAAAATAAATCAAATAACTAAAATATCACACTATTGGCATACGTAGGACACAAACCCTAGTCCTTTCAACATAATCAAGTACTCTCAATTACTTAAGCTAGTATTGTTCCCTATACTAACTCTCCGCATTAATTAACTTAGAGATCCTTTTACCTACATTATATTAAGTAAATATTTATTTAATTTGTCTGGGTCTTATAGGAGATGGTAGCCATAACTCTAATGAGAGTTTTCCTCCTCTATACAAAATCATAATCAATACCAATTTAGTCAAAATGACTCATTAGAGGCTAAATATACCACTCTATAGATTCAACCAAAATTTCACTATTCAGAGGTTAAATTAACCATTCAAACAAATATTACTTGTTTAGTGAAATCACACACATTAACCAAATCAACAATTGCAAGTGTACCAATTAACAATTCAAATCCCATATTACCATACATTCAATTTAGACAATATGAACCAAATGTATAAAAATTAATATTAGCTCCTCTTACCTTGGTTAAACAATTCCTATTTCACAATTTCTCCTTAAAGCTCTATTTCTCACAAGATGACCTAACTATAAAACTAAAGCTCAAATAACAATTCTAAACATACTCCCATGATCATAGCCAAATATAGATTCACTTTGAGCACATTTGAGTCACATACAACTAAAAAATCCAAAACAACCTTAAAAAAAGTAAAAAGTGAACTGACTCTATTTTTCACTTTGGTCAGATGTATGTGTAGAGGTCTTCACTAGCATTGATCCTATAGTTTTTTATCTTTAAAAGAATGAATAATGGGATTAGAAATTTGGAGAGAAGTTTTGCAAAGAAATCTTGAGAGAAAGTGGTTTTTATAAAATGTTAATACAATCTTTTACTATTAAAATATTCTAGTGTCATCTTTTAAAATCCATAATACTCTTAAACCATCTTCTAGGTTCTCACAAGCATAACGAGTTTAATACTTCCAAGATCCCTCCAAGTTAACTTTTGCATCATATGTGAAAAGAAGTAAAACATAAGAAAAAAAGACTGAATTGTGTTTTAAAATTTTTGTAGTTTTCACAAATTTCATCAAATGATATGTAGTCAAATATTAATTTTGTACTTGACAAATGATTTGTCAAACGCTTTTCTCAAAATCTAAGTTTGAAAACTTCTCCTTCTTAGATTAATGCAAATATAATAACATGTAATTTAAAGAGGATAAGGAAGAAGGAAAATATTAATTTATTTTTATACTAGTTCGTTTGATAGCACAAACTATGTCCACTTCTTAATCAACAATTTGAGTTTTACTATGCAAACTAACATTATAAGTTACAACACGAGTATTGTTTCGAGTTGTAGTCACTCCTTGCTAACTTGTATGAGTATTATTTCATAACATAGTCACTCTTGGTTATCCCCTCGTGTATTCTTTAAACACTTAGTAAGTTATGGTCAAACCTTAAGTGTTGTTTAACAAATAGCCACTGTTAAGATAAAGATTTGTCTAGGATATTATCAAAAGATCACATGATAGCTCACTAAAGAGGGATCATGTTTTTTGACATTTATAAGGTTTAAATTGTCTTTTCTAGTTTGCTAAATGAACACAATAATTATCTTACAAAACTTTTAGGACAGAAAAAATATTTTGACAGCATTTCAACACTTCCACAAATTATGGCTGAAAAGATTATTTTTCTTCTCTTTGAAGAATGATTTTATGTCATTGCAAATTTATTTCTTTTAGCTTTGAGCAACTACAACTCATAAGAATGTCTTCCTTGTGTCTGAACAACTTGAATGTAAAGGTTACATTAAATTTCCTCCATGCATGCACTATATGTTTTACTCCTCTAAGCAACATCTCAATAGCTAGTTGAACTTATCATGCCTTGATCAAAAGAAACTGTGTAAAACATTGATTTGTCCATAACAAAAAGTCTCTCAAAAGCTTGATAAAAACAAGTATCAGGAGTTGTCGATGTGAAACAAATTTAGCTCATTTTTCTAAGAAATTGCTAACATGACAAAGTTTTAAAAAAAAATTAGTAAATGTAGAAAATGAGCGTTTCTACAACATAGAACAAGTATAACAATATTTGTGAAGTATTATGTTAGCTTAAGTCTATACATATAAGCAAACACTTTGCTTATCAAATTTAAGAAACATCTGCACAATTTTACATCATCTAATAGAAAAGAAATTTGCATCTTACATTATCTATTGTGAACAAAAATATTGTCTTACAAATATAGTTTAATCACATTTTGTACTTTATTGTCTGTATAACACTTAATCAAAACATGAACTAAGACTTTTTTCCAAAAACATCCAAACATGAACTCACCGAAGATGGGCACAATGAAGATTAATGGAGGTTGAAGGTAGTTATAGAATAAAAAGAGCAAAACAGACATTAAAAAAAAATAGAGGCGCATGAGGAAATTATTCTGGTGCATTTCCGTCCATCTCATCATCATCAATTTGAAAACACAAATCAGAGTGGAGAGGAATAAAACCGTCCTTGCAGAATAAAACAAATCAGTTGTACATGCTTGTAACATTGTTCTATGATGTCTATTAAAACAAACAATTAAGATGGAAAAAACGAAATGAAAATTTGAGAATAAAGAAAGATAAATAAATAAAAATTAACTAGGATTCAAGATATCAAACTAAGTTAAAGAAGAGAGTCTATGTTTGGTTTCCTTTTAAAGCTCAAATTTACCTTTACATTGCATTTAAATGAACAATTTAAAAAGTAATTTATTTCGGGAAATTAAAAATGTAGAGATATATTGCTGGGATAAGAAGTTTATAAAAATAACAATTTTTTAACTTCTGAAATCGTTTTATTTATTTAAAATTGTAAAATGTTAGATATTGTTTGATATTATTAAGATATTGATAACCACGATATCAAACAATATCTTCTATTTAGTCTTTTTATTTTCAGTTACTCTTTTTACTTGTACTTCTATTATAAATAGATTACCTTATGTGTGATTTATACTTATTTTCTTTATTCTCAACATAAAAGAAAACTTGATAAATAAAACAGAATTAAAAAAATCTCACTCTCTCTCTTAATATTCAAATTATTTTTTAATTATTAAATATTTAAAATTACAAAACATTTATTTACAGTAAAATTTGATCTTAAAACTGTAAATGATTTAAACAAACATATTTTTTTTGCACAAGATAAAAATTGAATTGACTAAAAACATTTAAAAAAAAGAAAAAAAATTAAATGAAAACAAATAACTAATAACACATTCACTATGGGAAGTCATAACTTTTTTCTTGTTACTCCCCCATCATGAGACTGATTTCCCAACTCAGGGCGAGGTTCAACAATTGTAACCAGAGCCAATGCTCATTGATTTGTAACTTGTAACAACTCCAAAATGTCAAATGACGTGATTTCAACTGAGTCATGCTCATTGATTTATAACAAATTCAATATGCTCATTCCCAATATGTATGTAAAATGAGTCATACTTATGCGTTGTGCTACAGTGTCACCGTAGCCTACTGAACTTTATAAATTGTGAAAAGAGAGACCGCACAAAACTTCATATCTGTGAAGTTGTCACTTTATGCGTATTCATTCACATTCTCTTTACTGTGGGCATGAAACCTCCCTCTCAGGAAAACTTCACGAACCGTAGGGATTAAAAATATTATATATTATAATATAACAACAGAACTTTGTTAGTCCTGAAAAAGATCACCAGACATCATGCTCGTGATCAGAAGACTAAGATGCACGTAAATTAGAAAATGCCGAAGCAGAGTCTCTCAAACCGAGATGCCATAGTTGCTAATTTTGGAGATCTCCTTGGTCAAGGTACTTTTTTCTTTCTTTGCCTCAGAAGCAAGTTGGGAAACCTGTCAACCAGACAGTAAAAAATTTAAATCACCAAAATCAAAGTCTGTTAATACTCTATTCATTAATAGCTGTTATTAGTCGCAAACTCCATATAAGAAAGTTGTTATATTAACATAGTGATGGCTCGGCATGAAAGCAAAGGAGTAGTTCATTTTTCAACCGAAGTTATTATTCCAAATTTTCAGCCTGAACCCAGCAGAGGCTCAAACACTAGTCTGTCAAGCATTATGATTGGGACCAAACAAGAAGCAGAAAACGAGGAAGGTTAAACGACAACCATGAGACCAAGTAAAGTTCAAGGAAATCATCCTTTTAAATTACAAAACAACATCCACAAATATAATTCATTATGAGACAGATATAAATTAAGACCAAAGGTGGAGGGACAATAGAAGACAAGAAACATGCAATACCTCCAAAAGACCAAGTGCGATTCCACCAAAGAAATGATTATGACACCAATTTGCATTTCTCAAACCGTGGAAACTTAGAGTCCATAGATACTGATTCGGGTGCTTCTCATTATAATTTCGGTATAATTGCCTCATTCTTCCATTTCGTCTCCAAGAGTTCCTCATTTTCTTACTTGAGCGAATATGTCTAAAATTGCTTTCCAGGGAATTGGGCAAGTTTCCATTTCTTCCTTGGGTGTTCCTTTTGTCCCTACTCTCCCTTTTAACCTTATTTAAGTCAGTTAACTAAGTCATTAAATTGTCCAATAAGATTTTATGGCAATTCTATTGTTACGAGGGAGTGTGGTATGGGTCAACTAATTGGTAAAAGACTCCCAAACTTTTGTATGATCACTTGGGTCATCCACACTTCCATATTGAAGAAAATATTTCCTATCCTTTCCAAACATGACTGAAACAAGATGTAATTTTGTCTAGTCTGAATTTGGTGTCTCGAGTCACATATTTGGAGTTTAATATTTTTCTACATTTATTGATGAATATTCACATTGTATTTGGGTTTATTTAAAGAAAGATTTATCTAAACTATTGTCTATCTTTATGTCTTTCCTTAAAGAAATAAAAAATTATTTTTGGCTCAAGTTATTAAAATCTCAAGGACTGGTAATGCCAATGAATACTTGTTTTGTCATTAATTTCTTATTTGGACCCATAGGACTATCCGCTAGTCAATAATCAATCATACTTGTCTCTTTTAGGATATTTAGAACATATTTCCTTTGAGAGATTACAACACCTTTTAACTGAGACCATAGAAAGCAATGAAACTTACAAACCAAACTCCCTTCGAGGAACAAACCCAAAAGATTGTTCCATGTAGACTTCTTCTATCGAGAAAAGTATTTTTAATATTCAGTTGATAAAGTGGCGAATGGTGAATAACTTCCATGGCAAAGAAAAGACGAAAAGTCATTTTAGCCACTAGAGAAAAAGTATTACCATAATCAAGGTCATAGATATGAGTATATCCTTTAACAACTAAGTGTGTTTTGAGAATATCAACTTCACCACTGGGGCCAAGTTTAATTGCATAAATCCACTGACATTTTGTTGTCCCCTTCCAAGACAAAAGGAGAACTAACTCCCATGTGCTATTTTGGTCAACTAAGAGTACTTCATTCACATTTTTAGGAATAGTAATAGAAGACACAAATGGTATAAAAGACCTATATGAACGAGACATCCTATGGTAGCTTAGAAAATTATAAATTGGATATGGATTACATGTAGAACCAGTACCATTCTGGAGGAAAATGCACTAAGTTGAATCATCATTACTAGGAGTTGTGGTATTGAGTGATGATTGAGAAGAACGTGATGAAGAGGATTCACCTTGGAGCATTGGACTAGTCATTTGGATCTTACATTGGTAGGTAATAAGAGGAGGTGATGATGATTCAAGAGGATTTTGACTAGGGATGGGATTCTCGAGAGCATGAGGAACACCAAACTCAACTAATGGTCTACGGAGGACCTAGTAGACGGAAAACATCTTGGACAAACGAGGAGAAGAAAGGAGTCTATTCAAAAGTTGTGACATTAGCAGACATATTGTACTTGGTTTTCTAAGAGTAAAAACAATACCCTTTTTGAAGTTAATAATAGCCAAGAAGATACATTTAACCACATTGGCAGAGAGTTTATCCAATCCTAGAGATAAATCATAAACAAAACATACACAACCAAAAACGCGGGAGAAACATGAAAGAGAGGATCATTTGACCTTGTATGAAATGTCAAGTGAACTTAAAGCTGCAGAGAAATTAGAGAAGTACTATTTGACATTGTCACTCCTTAAAATTATAATTACTTGGCCAAATTGATTTCTATTTTCATTCAAAAAAGAATGTAAAGATAGAAGATAGTTTAGAATGATTTTTCATAAGATAAATCCATGTACATCTGGAATATTTATCAATGAAAATAACAAAATATCTAAAACTAAAAGATTAGACACAACTTGGTCCCTAACTGTTAGAAGAATGACTAAAAAAACATAATTACATCTTGATTAAAACTTTTTAGTAAAAGAAGATCTAGCATGTTTTCCTAGCTAACATAGTCATATTCTAACATCTAATGACTATGAAGTTCAATGATCATTTTTTAATTTTGATAAGTGAAGATGTCCCTAACAATCATGTAAAAGTTTAGCAAATGGAGATGAAAAACAAGACACATGATGACTAGCTCCAAAATAGTACCAACCTCTAGATTCATGTCTTTCTCAATCGGTCGCTCCATACCACGTTCTTATATAACAAAGGAATTGGGATTAAAGGTTATTGAACAATTCAAAGACTTGGTTAATTGACTTAAAGATTCTAAAGCCAACCAAGAACAAAAAGAACAGATTTTATATTTAATGAAAGAGAAGGGGGAAACTTGAAGAACTCCTTGTGTGGAAACTTTAGAACCACCGCCTAAGTTTATGAAATGAGGATTTTTTGGAAAAGAAAGGGCTGAGAACAAAGAGGTATCACCAAAAATTTGGTCAAAAGCACTTGAGTCAATTATCCATGGGCTTTTACTTTCCACGGATTGTGAGATGCAAGTTGTTGACGGCTGGGGGATTCAACCTTGTTGGAAGTCCCACATCGACTAGAGATAAGACAATTTCATAGTATATAAGTGAGGTGCAAACCTCAACCTATAAGTCGGTTTTGTGGGGTTGAGTTAAGCTTAAAACTCAATTCTAACATGGTATCAGAGACATGGTTTAAAAAAAAAAAAAAGCCTATCCTAACGAGATTTCTTGGACATTCTGTTCCACCTGCTATCGGGCCGCTAACGGATCACCCATTAATTTATAGTTCCACGCACGAGATGTATATACCTCGGCATTAGGGGGTGTGTTAGAAGTCTCACATCGACTAGAGATAAACCTCACCTTACAAGCTGGTTTTGTGTGGTTGAGTTAGGCTTAAAACCCACTTCTAACATGGTATCAGAACCAGGTTAAAGCTTATCCTAGCGAACTTTCTTGGGCATTCTGTTCTACATGCTATCTCGGGCCGCTATCGAATCACCCATTTCTAGTCCCATGCACGGGATGAATATACCTCGGCGTGAGGGCGTGTGTTGGAAGTCCCACATCGACTAAAAATAAGGCAATTTCATAATATATATATATATATATATATATATATATATATAAGTGGGGTGCAAACCTCACCTTACAAGCCGGTTTTGTGGGGTTGAGTTAGGCTTAAAGCCCATTTCTAACATGGTATCAGAGTCATTGTTTACAAAAAAGACTATCCTAGCAAGATTTCTTAGACATTCTGTTCTGCTCACTATCGGGCCGCTAACAGACCACCAATTAATTTCTAGTCTCACGCACGAGATGTATGTACTTCGACGTGAGGGGGTGTGTTGGAAGTCCCACATCGACTAGAGATAAGGAAATTTCATAGTATTAAGTGAGGTGCAAACCTCACCTTGTAAGTCGGTTTTGTGGGGTTGAGTTAGGCTTAAAACCCACCTTTAACATGGCTTAAAACCCACCTTTAACATGGCTTAAAACCCACTTCTAACAAACCTCAAATATTTTTGGCATTCTTCATCAGAGAATTTGAGCTTAGAAGCTTCAGCTTTAGAGATATTGGCTATCTTCATGTTGTGTGCTCATTACTTTCTAATGCTTTCCATATTTTTGTTTTCTATTGATAATTGTTGTTAATTTGATTGAAAGTCTTTGGAGCCCAAATATAAGTTTTATACCCATTTTTGTTCATAAGATTTGATCCATGAGTTCCACATGGTTCTTGCCTTCTTTTGTGATTCTAAATCATTTCTACTGAATATTATGTTCTTATCTTACATTTCTATGGTTTACTTTGTTTATTCTTCATTCGTACAGAATAAAGGGGTTTCATACCTATTTCTATATTTTGATTTTTGTGATCCAATTAGATTAATTTTATTCTTAGACCATTACAAGACAAAGACAGGTCATGTTTCTATGGCTTGATTTTGGTTCATCAACTTAGTTTGCTAGATCCTAAATTCCAAAACCATTTTATGGATGTATACCAATAAGAATCAAAATATGATAAGAAAAATGTTTCAAGATTCTCTCAACTTGGATTTATACCACAAATCTATGCAAGTAAATCCCATGGCTCTGGGATTAGGTTAGGTATTTACAGCATGCTTTTTAATCTGAATATGTACTCGTTTTCAATTTTAAAAAGGAAATAACATACGGAAAAGATCTAAATAATCACAAGTTGAGCTATGCCCGATCATATAATTAAGCTAACGCCTGATTGGGTCTTGAAAGTATGTATTAAATTATTATATATTATAGCTACAATTATTTCACGTTAAGAATGTCTAAATAAAAGTAAAAATAAAAAAGTTTACTTATTTCATGATGCGATTTCATGGGTTGAGCTCTTGAAAGCTTTCATGTAAACCTAAGCAATGAGACACCGGACTCTGCCAACAGAATAATTACCTGTGATCGGAAAAGGGATGCTTCTCTTTTAGGGAGTTCTCCAAGGATATCTTTCAAACCTAGCATACCAAGACCAAGCCAAAACATAAAAACCAAAAGTGAAAGGTTCCTCTACCAACTTATTAGGTTGGGTATCCTTCCAAAAAAATTTACAATATTTTGCTTACCATGTGCTCGTCTTTCAATTTTGTGTGCTGAATGAATCACATTCCGGATCTGCTTTCCTGCTTGTCTGTTATTATAAATAAGAAATATTTACAAATTATTGTTATCAATGCATAAATACAAAATCATTCGGCTCCTCTTCCAAAAGTTGTAAACCTGAGTTTCGTCCTTCCATGTAAGAATTGCTCCTCTGCATGTATTGCACTCTTCTGAAAACAATAAGTATAGCATTAATATTTGAACAAAAGTACCAGTCAAAGTGAGGATATGGTTAAATTCCTTTCTTTAAACCAAAGAATCGAGTCTTTCCAAGAACCAAAGAGAAAAATTTGGAAAGAAAGAATGATTTACTGGACTAAAGAATAGAAAGACTAGAACACAAGTGTACCCAAAAGAGCACTCTCCTTTCACACTGGGTTTCCGGTCTATTACACAAAACAGAGAGATAACCCTCCTAGCTGAGCCAAGAGGGTTACTTTTACCTGTGGGTTAATCAAACCCCATAATTACCCAAGACCCACAAATTCCCCCCTCTTATTCTTTTTTCTAACATATACTTTAAAGTCTGTTTGGGTAATTCACTCACTTGCCAAATAGATTATCTCAAATTCATAGGCCAAACCCATGACATTAAAGGGATAGTGTGAAGTCATACTCCCCATAACAACCTGTAAAAGTATCACCTTTGATATGTAGAATGCCAACATTTATCTCAGTAAAAGTACTAGGTCAATGAGTCCCTAGCCACATTACATCAAATTAGCAGGGTACCCTATCTCCTAATCATAATTGTTTTGAGAAGTTAGTGTTGAAATTTCATCAACTGAATATATGGGTAAAATACAGCCCTCCAAGAGCTTGGGCAATTCTTACCTCACTAAGCAATTTTGTGGAACTAATTTTGGTCCTAAGATTGAATTCTAACATGATATCAAAGTCTATCTTGGATCTAGTATAGTAACCACTAGCATTGCTAAGATTCAGACAGCAATAAGACAGTCTCTAGCCACCATCATTATGATGAGTGTAACGCACTGTTTAGCCCTGTATTGATTAGAAATATGACAAACATAATATTTATAAAATTTGGAGGATTTTAGAAGAGGATTTTGATGGAAGTGATGAAAAGATGCTTTGGAAAATTGAGGGTTCCACCCAGTTGAAAAAGAGGTTTTATATTTCTACCTAGTAATTTTATACGGATGTCAATATCCAAATCTCTTAGCTAAGGCTTTGGTGGACTTTATCCGTTGATTGTTGATGTTATAGAAAATGTAAATAGAGTTCAATATTGAATATTTACATTCTACGGATTTGGGTGATAGTAAATCCTTGTATTTATGTCTTTCTCTTACTAAATACTTTAAATCTAACTCAACTCAACCCTATAAAACCAACTTATCAGGTGAGGATTGATTCCACTTATAAATCTTTTGACCATTCTTTTGTCTCCAAATATTTCATGGGCTAATATTTTATGCTATGGTTTTTCATCTATATCATAGAAACTGTTAATGCATGAAATATTGAAAATTAAATATTACAAGCTCTGTAAGACTACTCCCATATCAAATGAGATATAGTTTTACCTCCATCTTTTCACCTTCAGCCTTTAAAATCTGAATTGATTGTCGCAACTCTTTAATTTCAGCATGGGCTCTAGAAATCATAGACTGCATCCAAAAACAAATGCCAAAGGTATAATCAAGGTTACTATGCAGATTTGCATGCTCTTCATCACATGCATATCATTGGATTTCTAGTGAACAAATTGCGAGCATTTCTCACAACCAAGTAAAAAGAAAATGAGTTTAATAACGTTCGTTTGTATTACAAGTCACAACTCATATTGAGGTCCACTTCAATTGATACTAATATTTATAGTAATAAGATAGGGAACAGAGCATTATGAGATGCCTAGTCCCACATTGAATCAATTTAATACATAATGGGACTTTATTGAACAAAAAACAAATATTGGACCAAAAAAAATCAAAACACAAAAATATAGGGATCAAAATAGTAATTAAACCATAAACAAAAAGTAAAAAGTTTACAAAGGAAAAGTACAAATAAAGCATGTTCATTAATAAAGAATGTTCCTTCTACCCTTTTTACGTTCTTGTTTTAAGGATTGACTTACTCTTTCCCCTGCCTCCATTTAAGTCCAACAAAAGTTACACAACAAATTTGAAGTCTATATTCAACAGCATTTTTCAAGGGATGGTATTTCTAACAAAACATAGTAATGAAATCTGTTCGACCCTCTTTGATAAACATACAAGTCATGATTAATTAAATTAAAATCCTCCTTCTTTATCCCTGACAAGTCAACAGATATAATGAGGTCATTACTCACCTCTTCACTGACCAAAAGGCGCAAAGTGTTATAGTACAAGACCTGTCTAGGCCCTACAAGATAACCAAATTTGAAGAAAAATAAATAATCTTTTTCTAATAGAATAACATAAGGACAAATAGGAAAAGGTCAATAACATTGTTTCAGTTAACATAAGGTATAGTCAGAAATGATACCATCAGCTTTAAAATCAAGAGTATACCCTCAATTTAGTGCCCCAAAAGACTATGGAATTACCAAGTCCAAACATTGTTGTAGCAAAACTAATGACAGATATTATTCCTCCAATGATTTTTTGCACCAAATTACTCCCTCAAATACAAAATCGTCACCCAATTTATACATTACGAAGATTAAAGTGTTACAGGACAAATTGTTGTGACAGTACAATTTGGGAAATTAATAAAAACAGTTAAAGGAGAAATTAACAGATACCCTAAGCAAGAATCCAATTCATAGTTCACTAGTAAAAGGCACAGGATCTCACTCTTAAGTACCACAAGACCCAGGGCAGCAGCAGCTCCACATGTAATCAACGGATGTGAAGCTGCAACAAGTACACCCTCTGCAATGAAACATCAACCACAAAACCCTAAATATGAAAGTTCATAAGTGGAAAACAGAAGAAACCTATCGCCAGAAAAACAAAACCACAAAAATGCAAACCTTTGATCTTTCCAAACAAAAGATCTTCATAAGCATTGTACTGAGACTTGAGGTCATCCAAAGAATCCTACATTCAACAGAAATCAAAATCATGCAAATGAGATGACGAAAACTTTTGAGGGAATAACCAAACAAACCAACGGAATGAGTCATGTCATCCAATTATACATTGGCGAATCAAATTTATACACAGGTCATTTTCCTTGTGAATTTTTCCTCGGGAGAGAGAGAGAGAGAGAGAAAGAGATTTTACCAAGGTCTGGTTAAAATGAACGTAAGAGGTAGAGCGGATTTGGGCGAAACGGGATTTTGCAGCATCAATTGTTGAATCAACCCTGTCGTTGAAGGCCCGGTGGTAAAGCTGGGCTTGCGCAGCAGCGTAATCAATAAACGGCGTCGTTTGATTAAAGATTTGAGGATTGTTGGTTTTGGAGTCGTCGTCGTATGCTGAGTGTGTCTCAGATTCCGGTGATTCTGCGACCGTCGTCATTGTCAATGGTACTTCCTGATGCACTTTCTTTTCTTCCGTGTTATTCTCCTCCTCTTACTAGTTTCTGTGTAATTCTCCTCCTCTTACTTGATTATGTGTACTCACATGACCTTTTTAGGGATTTTAATAAAAAAAATATTTATTATTTTGATAAAAATGAAATAAAATATTCAATCATAAATATACAGATTACAAAATACATTAAAAATACAAAGTTAATACTTTTTTAATTTTATCTATAACTATATATATAAAATAAAGAGATTTTTTTTTCCACAATTATTATTTTTATTTTATCTTTTAAGTTTAAATATTCATTTGATTCTAATTTTAATTAATTTCATTCAATTAAGTTCTTTTATCTAACATTGTCTAAATCGATAACAAAACAATGTATAGGATGGACTATTCATGTAATATGGTGAATTGTAGCACGACGTGTCCCTTAATTTACTATGACTTGGTAGTTTCCTTTTTAATTTCTAATAAAAAAGGTTGTGAAAAGAAATTGGGTTTAGGATTTATAATTAGGCATTGAGCATTTGCTTCCGTTGAACATTTGAGGAGGTTGTGGGTACATTAGGCATTTGTTTCTATTGGAGAACATTGTTGTTGTGTGAACTTGCTTTCCTAGTTTGTGTGCATCTTCATATAAGAGGTTAGCTTTCTGATTAGGGTTTTAGATTAATTTTTATAAGTAAGGTTTTTTGCAGCGTTTTATTTTTCCATAAGTTGGATCGATTAAATTTGAGTTGTTGTTAGTTTTCGATGATGGGTTTGGTTCAAAATGATGTTGGTTTTTTGTCTCCACCAACCTTTAATGCGTTTTTTATTCTGTAAACGGTCCCCCATTTAAAGAGTGTTAATATTTTATAGGCTTTTTGTTTGTATTGATTTTGGGATGTCTGACCAAAGATTCAAGGTTGTGGTTCACCATGGTGTACACTTTCAAAGCGATGGATTATTTGAATATATTGATGGGAAAACTAGTAATTGGTCATGTGATCCTAACCGATGGATTTATTTTGAAGTATTAGCGTTACTCAGGGAAATTGGGTATATTAGTGTTAAGAGGTTGTGGTATGTTGTTGAGAAATTGGATATATTATTTGATGACAATAGTGTAATTAATATGGTGAACGTGGCTAAATGTTGTGGCAAATTAATTAATTAATTAGTTTTGAAATAGTAAGAAAGCGGGTACGAGTAAATACTCATTACCCGATGAGGATGGAGATAGGATAAAAATTTGATACCCATTAGATAAGGATATGAGAATGATGATGAATTTTTCTCTAGGGATGAGATTGAGATAGTGAACCCATTCTTGTCCCGTTGTCATCCCTACTATCAACACATTTCAAGGATGTTAAACATATTTCCAAAACACATAATTAGGGGTGGCATGTGGGCTTGGTCTGACAGACCGGCTCGTAGCACGCCAAAAAATGCAGGACAATATTGAGTTCGTTGGCTCGCAAAAGCCTGGCCTGCATGACCCACATCCCACGCGTTTTTTCCTACGACATGCATAAGAAAATGAAAAAAAAAAACTTGCACCAATGTATACTGGTTACTTTGCTTCTGGACTTCTGCATGAACATCCAAATTTTTATAAGTGGAAAAAACAAGTGTTATGTATTTTAAATGTGTTAAAATTTAAATGATATAACGTACATGTCAAAATACGGATATAAATATAATGAAAATGTCAAAGTACGCCATTTGTGGACCAAGTGCAAATGAACCTAAATAGATTGAGCTAACCCACATTGTCATCCCTACAAGGATTTTTTGGAAAACTTATTTTTAAAAATATTTGATGCATTATGAAAAGTTTGTTCGTAAAAGCTTATTAAAAAAATACTTTTTCCTGAATGTATTAATGTGTTCCAAAAATTTGATTCCAGAATTTCTGTTATAAAAATCTAATTATAAAAATTCTATTCCAGAAATTTCATTTTGAAAATCTGACTCGTGAAATTTCGAAAAACCTGTTCGAAAAGATTTCCAGAACATATATTCCGAAAGTCACTTTAACTGTCATTTTAAGAATTCATGGAGTGCGGAAAGAAATTAAGGAGCTGTAGGAAACAAAAGCATAGTATTGACTACACTGTTCAATTGCATTAAATTCAAATCCACTGATATTGGAAGACATTTGTACAAGTTTATTGGAAAATTATTTGGGGTTATTAAACCAATTCTTATAAGCGTCTTTTAAACTTATTTTAATAAAGTGTTGTGGTGAATTTATGATATTTAATAGTGACGTTTTCCTTTAGGATTTTCTAATATGGCAATCAATATGGTTTGTTTGTTTTCTTTTTCTTCAGTTTCCAATTTAAAGACTCGAGGCCAAGATTATTTGGGTAGCGAACTTCTTTATAACTGTCCTGCAGTGCCATGTGCCAAATGCTCCACGAAGCAGCACACAGGGATTTTGATCATAAATTCTTTCAATGAGTACAAGTTTGGGGGTGGTATCACACTCTTTTTAGCTACTCGGCTTTCCACTTAGAGAAAGGAAAATACACTTTTAAACCCAAGATATGACTCTATTTCCTTTTGGCCTGTGGTTTCTATAGAACAGCACTGTCTTCGCATTTCACTTGGGCTAGACTGCTCTTCTATAAATTCTCTGGAAGTGCAACGATGCTTCTTACTAGCGGCAAAGTTTCCGGGATCTGAGTCCTCTAACAACCGTTTTTTCTCCTTGAACATCGAAAAACTAACTGTTAGGATATAAATGGAAGTTATGAAAGAAAAGTGCTTTGAAATACTAGAAATATTTAGTTCTCCATCAATAGCACAGAATCTTTCATTTCTTTTTACATTTACAGGTACCAACCTGGATACTGGATGCACATACCTCAGCAGCAGTTTTCACATATGAAGTAAGAATATTCTCGTTGTCAATGTCCAAGGAATTTGACTCTCTTGCCACACCAAAAGCAGCGCTCAAGGAACTGGGATTATTCTTTGAGAATAACTCTGTTTTATGGATTATTGATTCCGAATAGTCAATCTTATTAATCCGTGCAAACTCATTGGATTTTCTCCGTATATGGTCAAAAACAGTTTCTTCAGTTGGTTTTCCATTCAGGTTCAGGGAGGAAAAAAAGCTTTTGCGATAGAAAGAAACAATGATAACATGATATGCAAAAGGCGAAAACTACTTGCTAAATCACATGACACGTTCTAGGTGTACCTGTATCAACTATATTTGAGCTTCCAGCTGTATAATGATTGTTTAAAGTCAGCTGAGGTCGGATGCCATCCTGTTCTGCGTTTTTGAGCTCAACAGGCAAATTAACACCATTTGGTTGAGGAACTTCAAGTCCGTCTTCATCATCCAGCACAACTATCTCATGATGATGATCACGCCTCTTCAAACGGGTATTATCTTTTGAAAGAAAGACCTCTAGTGATGGACAGCGAATGTTATCAAATGCAGATAGGAGAGAAAAGCTTTTAGCTTTCTGACGAATGTGGTCAAATACTGTTTTCTCCGTGATCATTTTGCATTTCTCCTCTTCCACCTCAAGAAAATGCCCATCTTCCACTACAAGAAAAATGCTCATTACGATTGCCAAAACCCACTGTAAAGCAGAAGAAAGATGAAAGAATGTTTTCCAAAATCATAAAGGTCAATATAATCATCTCTGGAGTTGTACCTTCATCTAAACTTTCATCCAAGAGGTCGAAACTTGGACTGCAATAGAACACACAAAATTTTAGGTCTGAAGATTATATTAACAAGGAGAACATAAACAACTATATCTTGCATTTCAAGGGAAAACGACTAACATGGAATCCTTGGCCACGCTCAAGGTGCACAGTTCTTTTTTTGGTAAATGAGGTACATTTATGTTGTCATCTTCTATAACATATATCTCTTGTGGTGGAGGACAAGAAGCCTGCTTCCTGTTTCTTTTCAAAAGCACAATTGAATTGCTCTCTCTCATTAAGGAAAGCTTTTGGTGGACATCAATGCCAACTGAATAGACCAAACTGAACTATTGAGTGATAACTGCACAATTTAGACAAATTATGCTGGAGAAGATATAATTTAGACTTCTATTGACCACATCTTACTGTATTTCTCAAATATAAAATCAGCTTTGATAGTTTGCTTCTCTTGTGGAATGGGCACTAGAATTGTTGCACAGTATGGGCTGCAACATGAAAAAAGAAATTTATCTCAGCCTAAAATTTGTGTGACCGTGAGATTTGTGTAACTTCATTCATTTCCATAAGCAACTCGAACTGCATTTGTAATTATTTAAAGGTTAACAGTTTACATTATCCAGTTGATAAGATATCATAAATTGCTACAAAGTTTCATGCAATAAAACTTCGAACCCGCCTTTTCACATTTACAATGGCCAATATTTTAATCTCTTTTATGTACAGTGATGTTTTTTTTAAACATTGCTCTCAAAATCCTCCAAATTAAAATTCTTTGCCCCTTGTAGTCTTAAATGCTCTACAATATTGTTTTAAGTTTTTACTAAAACATAAAGGCAAGGTTAATTATGTACCTGGGGAACTGATCAACCCTGTGGTAACGATTTGGGGAACATTAAACCTTGATCAGATGAGAAAGAACAATTTCATACTTAGTTTGCCATAATACCAACGAGTCAATACCATCAATAATTGCTCTTAGGATTTGTTAATTCTTGTACACTATCAAGTCAAAAAACTGAATTAGTAAGTCATCACCTTATCTTTTCATGAAAGAGAATAGTGTTGTCCTCTGAACCAATAATCTGTGAGAAAGAAATTTGTGCAACTTATTTTAATTGTCATAGGCAAGAAATTCTCCTTAGAAGACATTCAGATAACACACCATATCAGCATAATGTCCTTTAACTGACTGGCCTGACTCTGATATCCTAGCCAACGTCACTACTATCTTGGACTTTCCTTCTATATGGTTTTCAATTTCTGCAAGCTTCACATCAACTTTTGGAGGCAGAGAAAGTAGAGAATCTTTAATATGGTTACCAAATGGGTATTTTCGACCAGTCACTAGCTCTATTCTCCTAGGATCAGCTTCAGCAAGTGCCTCAAACGATTTAACTCCCATTGAATGCAGTGCCTAGAAAGAACATCAAAATAAGAACATTCCCCAACTGGTTGCTTGTGCATATGTATTATTAGCGTTAATAACATCAACGCATCAATAAATATTACCTTTGCTGTGACCATCCCAATTCCAGGTAACTGTTTCAGAAGGTATGGACTGTCATCCCATAGTTTCTGGTCGAGTGATTTGGCTAGAAGTGCTGAATACACAGCTCCTTTGTAATTCCTTTTGTAAACAAAGTACTCTTTCATGCATTTTGCAATTCTAAATCCATTTGAGCATATAGAATTCATATCCTGTAGCATCAAGTTTACTCAATCACTAAAGATTTTAGAATGTTGATCAACAAAACATACTGATGTTACAATGCAACACCTGAATCAAAGATAGGTCATGAACTGATGGATCACCAGTTAAGCAGTCATTGGCTAAAATA
This sequence comes from Vigna unguiculata, assembly GCF_037176805.1. NCBI lineage: Eukaryota > Viridiplantae > Streptophyta > Magnoliopsida > Fabales > Fabaceae > Vigna > Vigna unguiculata. The sequence continues at coordinate 22,617,577 of NC_140796.1, forward strand.
AATATCTTTTCTTCTCTTGTTTGAATGCGCTTTTTCTTTTTCCCTTTATCTCCAAGAATGTGAAAGCGAAGCCGTCCATCTTTATCAGCATTGATCTCATTTAAGAGCTTCTTCTCATTGCGTCTAAGCTGTATCCCTTCATTTTTACAGTGCAGAATTGTCAAGTTTTAATGTCAATGCATTGTTTATTAATTTCTTGTTTACAAATATAACCGCACATGCAATTTCTTCTGCACTGCACACAACATGAAGTGCATCTTCTAAACTGCAATTTTCAGGAGTCCGCATTATCTGTTTCATAGTGTCAAATCTCAAATAGTACTTTGTCATTAACCTTCCAGGATCTAAGGCAGGAAAAAGAAGACATCAGCAATCAATTTGGATTATAACCTCTTAACATTACATCAGGAATATTCATTATACTTGAAATATATTAATACCTAATGGTCGCAAGAGGAAACCGTCTTCATCAACCCAGACCATTTGACATTGCGATAACTCTTTAACTTTATGCACGCATATATCTGAGAGAAAATAGCTTCAATAATTTATCGAGGGAGACAAATGGAGGGGCAAATCAAGACAACTGTACCTTGTACATGTTTCTCTAAACTATCACCAGAAATGCCTTTCTTAATTGCATAGTTCATAGGATTCTGCTTGTTCATAAAGAATTTTATCAGATGGGACAGGAAACTAAGGAACAATGCATTTTATCAGATAGGCATCCGGAGTTAGTTACCATTTTCATTCTAACATACAAGTAGGAGAATTTAAGCCATTCAATTGCTTTTGTAATATCAGATACTGTCAGTTGAACTATTTCCGCAAGTAAATGCTCCGTCAAACATGGGAGCAATCTATAGTAAGCAAACACTAATTATCTGAGTGTGGTAAATATGCAACGTTAGCAGGCCATGAGGAATAGCCAAAGCCATCATATCTATATAGCAATTTAGGGAGTGACAGTCTTACTGTGATTCCACCACTTCACACCCATTTAAGAGATTCTCATACAAATGAACCTGTTGTATGACATTATGTAAGAGTAGATAAGAACACGTGTTGTGAAACAGTAGAGCTCGTGATCAAAATTAAAAACATTGTCAGTATAGGAACAAATAAGAGAGAGAAAGGAGTAGGAAATATATATATATATATATATATATATATATATATATATATATATATATATATATATATATATATATATATATATATATATATATATGTAAGTAGTATAGTTCACCGTTTCTCTCCTTGTCATGATTATAACCATGCCTGTATCATCAAATGGGGGTCGGCCTGCCCTTCCACACATCTGAACCATAAATACTTTTTCCTCAATTGATATACACAACATGAAACAATTAAACGCTATTTTTTAATTAGCTAAATTCATTATTTATAACATCTTTATTGATTTCCCTATAATTTTTCCACAATATATACTTGAAAAATATTGCATACTTGTTTTACTTCATTAGTTGACAAATTTGAATAACTCTAAATAGTCACATATTAAGCAAAATTTCCCTTTATAACTTTAAAAGATTCTTATTAGATGGGGTTCTCTCAATGATGAGAACCATTCAGTCAAATCTGATATGGTACCATAGCTTCAAACTCTTAAACCTAAATCTCTTGTGTAGCTACAAACAATTTTTTTCTTGAATAATGTTAAAGATTCTTATTAAATGGGATTCTCACAACAATGAGAGGCGTTTAGTCAATGGATATGGTATCATAGCTTTAGCTGTACAACCTAAATCTCTTGCTATGCTCTAGAAGCTTTCGCTTTTGCACTTTTCAACCCAATTTTTTGTTGGGTTCTTAGTTTTCAGATTCTTGAAATTTTGTTTGGTGGGAATTTGTTCCTCTCAATCATGTTTGAAGAAAATTCTATTGTATGATTCAAAAGGAAGAATTATTTTAGTTACGAAGTTCAATACAAAACGTTTGCAAATGTCAAGAAACTGTAAGGGCATTACATTCTTCACTTTTGGGGCTTCAAAATGAACATATGTTCCTTACCTGTACTATCCCATACCACGGGAAAATGTTGTCTGAAACCTATTAGGAAATTTTTTGATACAAGGAACCCACAAACCAACAATTCGTCATGCACTTCATACCATACTTGTCCGAGCTAGTCACCAAGACGAACTATCTGACTCTAACACCATTTGTTGAGTTCTTTGAGTGGACACACTAGAGAGGACTTCATACCATACTTGTCCGAGTTAGTCACCAAGACGAACTATCAACTCTAACATCATTTGTTGGGTTCTTTGAGTGGACACACTAGAGAGGTTCAATATCAATAAGACATAAACAAACCCATATAAGAGACCAAGATAACACTTTTAATCCAAAATCTTAATGCAATGGATTTGTGAGTTTTTCTCCTTATAGTTGGAAGGATTGCTTGCAGCCAATAACACTAGCGAGGAACGAAGTAGACAGAGACGATTGCAACCACCACAGAAGAAGTCTTGTGTTTCCCAAACAATGTATACAGGATTCCCTTTACATAAAATAGAATCAAAGGGAGAGATACTGCGACAAGATAAGGGGATTAATAACACAGCTTTGAAGGCGGTGTGCTTTGATGACAAGTTCAATCTATTGCTTCCAGATTGAAAAGTTTGTATTAGAGAGCTTCTCCGATACAGAATAGGAGAAAAGAACCGGGAAAGGAGTAGACGGGTCGGGAATGTTAGCCAATGGAAAAAAAAATATTAAGCTCTACATACCATGATAGAATTAAGAATGAGGAATAATCTTTAAATTTGGGATATTTTCCATTGAAACAAGAAAGTGTAGAGTACATTGTTAAATAGACACCTAGTAAGTGTAGCCAGCATACACCATTAACAGAATCATAACAGACAGTCAGAAAAAAACAGATTCTAGAAGATCTGATTATTACACTATCAAAACAGAAAAAAAGGCACACAAAGAATGAAGAAAACCATAGGGTATGTACACTAATAGAGGCTGATATCCTCTAGAGTATTGTAATTGCTGTTTGCAATGTACAAACTTCTGTGATGATTAGTGGAACTAGTTTTTCTTGGGAGAAAAGTTGAGACTGGATGTAGGATCACTGATTATCTGAACCTAATATTTGAGACTGATAAATGCTATACATCCAAATGGATCAAAGAGAAAGGGACATTAGTCTTATTCACGCTCAATGAAAAATGAATTGGATGACTTCTAAAATGCAAGTTTCACAATGAATGATCTAAAAATAAATTTGGAAACACATGTTTTAGGTAACAGAATGAAGAAAGACCTAGTTAGAGATGCCAAAGTGAAATATGATCCATTGTAAGATTACTAGGGTGATGAGCATAACCTATATTAATATCCTTCATATAGTCTCCCCACCTAGTACGATGCTAAATTATCTCATATGTGAGAGTATCTTGAAGAAGACATGATAGCTACATAAGTACAATACTATTCAAGTCTTTAGTGACTTGGCTCACATACCGAAACTTATGAGATAGGGAGGGGATAACTTTCGGTAGGATTAGCTATGTTACTATCTTATAAAGTGGATTAAGACTTCACTCATACAAAATCGACAATTAAGATAAAGTTTATACCTCACTTATATACATTATAATTTAGCCACATCTCTAAACATTTGTGAGATCTTCAACAATTATCATAATGAATCTTAAGAAGCTAACCTGCAATATAGTGGAGCGATCATATTCCATATAGAGACATTTTTCCTTGTTGCTGTCCATAATATTTCAATAAACCAACTTGTAAAAACATATTTTTCAATATGCTACAGTGAAATGCATAAAAAGAAAAAATATTACATACAAGTGCTGTGTTGATTTAATAACCACGGTATGTGCTGGGAGATTGATTCCATGGGCTAGCGTATTTGTAGTGCAAAGTACTTGAATATCTCCCTTGAGAAAAAGGCCTTCTACAATATTGCGATCTTTGAGGCAAAGCCCACCGTTGTGATAACCAACTGTAGGAAAACCATTTTCTAAAAGTCACAATCAATCAATTTGAACACTTATCACGTGCATGGGACTGTAGTCAATTTCAAATAACAATTATAGTTTATCCAAAGCCCAAAACAATAAATAGATTCCTTTATACCACCGTAAAGAATGTATGACTGCATTTGCTTGTCACTGCATGATAGAGAAGCCTCCCTCAGCCGATCTTGTTGTTCTCTGTTCTTAATGAATGGATTTGATTGACCAAAAGTCATTACTATTTGAGAGAGTCGCTGAGCAGCTTCTTGTGCTCCTTTTCTTGTTGAACAAAATACAAGAGCAGATTTCCCTCTCGAGTATTGCATGAGAATATCTGAAATCATTTGTACATATAGACTGGAAATAGTTCTCATTGTATAGAAATGTCAATAGGGGTGAAAAGCTTCAAGCTGTTAATTGGCAGGATGACTTATCTTTACTAACCGAAAATATAATTTTGAAGGCGCTGCACGGTAGTAGAGATGTATAACGCATAAATAAAAATAAGTTTGATTAGTACAATGGGTTATTTAAAAGTAGCAGCTCGTAGAACAAAATCAAGATTGATAATCTCTAAACTTCGTCAACTTCAAACAAACCTTCTCAAAGAGGAAGTCATTCTTGGCAGGGGCATAGCCTATACAAATATGGTAACGAATGGTATCAAAACATTTCTATATTACTGACAGGAGTAAATACCACATTGACTAATATTCAATAAAATTCACAAATTCAAATTCATCATCTTTGTTGCTTTCATCCCCTTTTTTTCTGACAAAAAAGCTGATGCAACTTGAACGAATAGATTTTGTAGTGGAATGCAAGAGATGGAATGATAATTGATCAGAAACAAAATGAACGATGGTTGAGTTCTATTATATTTGCGTACCAAAAACCTTGGTTGTCAGCTTTACGGGCCTCATTTCTTCTCCAAACCTGGGAACATTAAAAAAAATTGGTCTCAATATTGACTTTCAGTATTATGGGATAGAGTCCTAGATAGATGTTTGCGTGGAAAACTACCTTTTGATCCCTTGGTCAGGAACCTCAAGCCACTTTGCTGCAATAGTGCATGTATTGAATAAAATTCTTCCCACGGTTTTTGGCATGTTATTTGAATTTAACAACTCTTGTAACAAGATCAATTAATAAAAATTACCTAGATCCTCAATATTTGGAATTGTGGCAGACACAGCTAGGAAGCGGACCTGAGCAAGAGGATTTGATTTCAATTTTGGATTGCCAGAAACGATTTTTATTCTACTAACAATTGCTTCAAGGGCAGCTCCACGTGGATCATTCAATAGATGAACTTCGTCGATTAGTAAAAGTGCAATGTCACTGAAAAAGCTCAAGCCACCACTTTCTATACCGTATCGTGACACTGCGTCAAATTTCTATTCATTGGAAAAAGAAATCAAGTTCAGCTATCTCCTACAGTATCAATAAATTAGTCGGCCTATTTCTTATGTTTGTGTACACGGCCAAGGAGAAGACCGTCAAAGGTAGACATATTTTAGGAACACAATAAGGAATGCTGATTTATCACACATAAATCTCTATGTGTAGTTTAATTTCTTATTGAAAAATATATGCTTCTGGAGGTTAAGGGTATCGGGGAACATATGCATGCATAAACGTAATAATTCATTATAAAATTAAAATACATCCATTTTTCGGGTGAATATAAAATATATCCATTTAATATTTTAAATAAGAAAGAATTATAAAAAAGAGTAACAAATGGTCTTGATCTGCTTATGTTCTTCCATTTTACTGACCTCAGGAGTTGTGAGAATAATATCAGCTTCTAGTATGTTCCTTGGAGTGTAAGATTCATTGTCACCTGTCAGCTCCAAGCAATTTATTCCTAATGGCCCAAACTTTTTATTCCAATCACGGAGCTTCTCCTGTACTAAAGCCTTGGATGGGGCTATATAGATCTTAACACGAAGAGTGAAGATGATTGAGTAGTTACTATACATAACGGAAATACTCATTAAAATGTGCTTCATATGATTCACTGTGTACTAAAGCTTAGGCTGATGCTTATCTGCTTTTGTAGCAAAAAATTATTGGGCTAATAACATTAACACAAGAATTAAAAAATAACTTGACTATAGGCTTTTTCTATCAGGAAAGGACTTACTGTTTTAAGAGATCCCTTTTCATGTATGAATATTCCCCCCGCAGATATGAACCTGGAAAGTAGCCTCAAAATACAAAGCTCAAAGAGTACAGTTTTACCGCTGCCAGTTGGTGCAGAGATGACCATGTTTACATCAGAGTGGAAACAGATAGGAAAGCATTCACTCTGAAGTGAATTAAAATATCTGCATGCCGTATGGAGAAAGTCATTTGAGACAAAGCCAGGTTATTAGTATTTTCTGAACCTGATCAGTCAAAGGGTTGGAAGGAAAAACACTAAATTTTATTTTATGTTTCAAAGAAAGTGATAGATGACTTTCATGTCTTATTCAAGACCTTGGGAAATGTGACACGAACTAAAACCTTATGCCTGTTTGCATCAAGGGAGAGAGGAAGCGAGTGCGAGGAAAATGAAACAGCCAACTTGTTTGGGTTCCATGATGTGCACCGAAAATCCAGTTATCAAGAAAGAAAGATGTCATCTCACTTTTAACCGTTGTGAAACAAGCAAAATGTGTGGAACAAGGTAGACGAAATTGATTCTATTATTTGGCTAAACAACCACTTATGATATCTTTCACATAAAAGAATTTTATGTACCGTACCTGTAACTAAAACACGAACGAAAAGGCGGAGGCAAATCGAACACAGACTTCAAAGAATATGAATCCATAGTCAGGATGCTGAATTAAGGAAACAAAAAGAAGTTGAAAGCAGAACTTTAGTTCTAACTTACACAGAAATGGACGTAATACAGCTAACATGATCAAGAATATCGTTATAATAATTGAGATATAAAACTAAAACTACATAGAACCTCTACTTATTCCGACTAATTTTCAGACAATAGTGATACACAAAAAAAAAAAAAAAAAAATTAACTCAAGAATGACAATAACTTGACATAAAAAATGATGAAAAGAGATCCGCCAAATTCTGTAAACAAATATCTGCAAACCAAAGCTTCTAATCTCAGATAACGTAATTCAACCTATCTCTCTCTAACTCAAGAAAGAATTAAAATATCTTCAATAAATCGACAATTAAAATCCTTGACTATTGAAACCATGAAAAAATCGACCAGGAGAAATTCAGAAATCCTCATCGTTCTCCCGAAAATCAAATCATTTTTCAGCGGAACAAATCTTCATGCTGTACTCGAATGAAATGAACGGTTGATCTATTCGAAATATCTAGATTGTACAGAGTAGAATTGCAACACAGACCGATACAAACTCAAACACAGAAATGTAATCTGAGAAAGACGATTTTCGGCTGCTTCAATATAGAATTCAAATACATCGGAAACAAAGATGAAAACAATTTTTCTATTGTATCCAAAAATTCAGAGACAAATCGAGTTTTTCAAGTGTGCTTTCACGAGGAGAGAGAGAGAGAGAGAGAGAGAGAGAGAGAGAGAGAGAGAGAGAGAGAACCTGAGAGAAGAAGTGAAAGAAGAGCTCCTAAATTATTCAGAGTGGGGTTTGAAGTGGAGAGAAGGGGTAGAGGAAAGGGGAGAGGAAAATTATTTAGTTCGGGTTTGAAGGGAGGGTACTTTTGAATGGAGTGTGCAGGAGGGAGATGAAAGTTGAACAGGGTCTTATTTATAGTTGGACGCTCTTTGGCGGGGAATACGGCGAGCGAGGCTTTTAGAAAATGTTAATCTATATCAGTATCTGTCTTTTTAATTCATAATTATAAACTTTTATTCTTTTAATAAATTATTATTTCATATATACAAATATTTTATCATGACCTCTAACTAAAAAAAGTAGAATACAAATTCTCTAATATGTTATATATAAATTCCTTTCTTATGTTATCTTCAATATTAATAATATTTTAAAGTCATAATACAAAGTTCATAATAAAGGAAAAAAACTAAAATAGTAAAAAGAGAGATTAATATACAGTGGAAAGTAACTCTTACTTAACACTAATAAGAGTTTCAGGTTTTGTGTGTAATCAAAATGTAAGTGTTTAAAATGTTTGATTTTATATAATTGAATTGCTTTTATTATAATATAATATATAATACATAATATATTTAATTATTTTACTTTAATGTAATAAATAAAATAACAAAAATAAAAATAATAAAAAATATTTGTTATTTATAAAAAAAAAAAACTATAAGATAACAATATCATGAAAGATGTAAAGAAATAGGAGTGAAAAGGGATGTTATAAAACAAAGTTAACAGTAATAATAAAGAGAAAGAATAGAGTATCAAATACTAGTAGTCTCTATTTACAAGTACAGAAGACAATCCAAAATGTAAGGCCCACTGTTTATTTTGTGCTAATTTTTAAAGGGCCGTTCCAAATCAGTTGGACCTAGGGCTGGCCCATAATGAACCAAAGACCTTAAACCAGTTAACACTTTTATTTTCTGCACTTTTCAGAAATGAGTTTCCCTCTCACTATTTCTTAGAACAACAATCGTGCTCTACTAGGGTTTAGTCCCAATCTTGGTCAAGTAGCTCTACCTCATTTTCTTGCTCCATGTAAGTTATTCTCTAGCTCATACTTCTCCTCTCTAGGCATATTTTCGTAGTTCTAGTTAGGGTTTCGTAGTAATGCATTCTAAAAATCTGTTCCACTATCTTGTCCAGTTCACAAATCTGTTCCTTGAGCTACCGTGCTCGGCTGTTTGGTGTCAAAGTCCTTACTAATTTATTTTCAGGTAAGGGAAGCTGGGGTTTCATGTTTTTTTAAGGGTTAAATATGTTTTTGGTCCCTCAAGTTTTAGTGAATTTTGGAATTAGTCTATCATTAAAACTTTATACCAATTTAGTCCTTCATCTTTCAAAATGCGTGAATTTTGTCATTTTAATCAAATTTTGTTAAGTTTATCTGACATTTGAAGCACATTTCATGATAGTATTTAAGTTAATATTGAAGAAAAAATGTGTCAAAAAGTGTAAATAATTTAAATACTATCATGAAATGCGTTTGAAACGTCAGATAAACTTAACAAAATTTGATTAAAAGGATTAAATTCACGCATTTTGAAAGATGAAGGACTAAATTGGTCAAAAGTTTTGATGAGGGACTAATTCCAAATTTCGCTGAAACTTGAGGGACCAAAAACATATTTAACCCTTTTTTTAATGTGAAATGCTTAATTTCAGTTTTGTTTAGTGCTTTGGGTGATTGTATGTTATTCAAAATAACATGAACATGTACTGTGCATTATTCTGGGTGTATTTCTTGTTAGTTTTCAAATGGCGAGTTTAGCCAAGAAGGGGGGGGTTGAATTGGCTTTATAAAACTTTTTTGAAAGCTTAAACCTCTTTTCAATTGAATCTAATGGACTTGAAAGTTTGGATGTAAATGCAGTAGACTAGTACACTTTCAGTCGATTAAACTATAAAATAGCAGACTAAATTGTTCTTGATGCTATGAAACATTCGATTAAAAAGACAAATCAGTCGGCTAAAATACTGGAGAATTATGCAGAATACCAAATTCGCGAATTCAACTCAAACAACAATCTTTTACATACAAGACATGTTCCAATCAGTATTTATAACAAGTATAAAGTCTCAGATTAGACAAGAACGCATTAAATCACAACAAAGATCAAATTACTTGGTTTTCTGAAGTTTTTAAAGAGTTTCAAAGAGAGTGAGATGAAGGAAAGAGAAATGCACAGCTGTTTTTATACTGGTTCACTCAATCATAGAGCTACATCCAGTTTACCAGGACAACCTGAGTTTGGTTTCCACTATATTCAAAAGTTTTACAAATCAAACACCAAGATTACACTTTTGAACAACAAAACTCACAAGATTTTTGTCTCACAAAAATCTAGACACACACCCTACAAGAATCACACTTGCAGACCTGAAATCACATCAAGCAAACCATCCAGAGGCACAAGAACATCCAAACCTGATGGTGGCTGTCCCTAGCCAACCATACATGTGTTCTTCAAGCTACTCATAAGCCAAAATGCCTCCAAGATCAACCAAGATCTTCAAAACACGAGTTGTAGCTGTGTATTGTAGAGAGAGCTTCCCATAGATGAATGACAAAGTTTCGTTCTCAAAAACTCAAAATCACACCTCTGCTCGCGAAAACACAGCTTATATAGTCTGGTTTAAGTGAAAACAGTTGATGGAATTTTCCGTACAGTCAGCTGATTTCACCTGACTTAAGTGAAATCAGTTGATTGAAAAATAATTCAACTGACTGAATGCATTCATAGCAGAAACTATATAAAACAAGACTTTTAACCTGTTAAAACCCATTTTAACAGATTAAAAGAGACACACTAAGGCACACAAGACATCTAACCTATGTCATATAGCCTACCACAAGTGCAAGCATCCACTGAATTCGACTAATTATATGTATCCAGAAGAGTCGTGTCTTGAGTCTTGGTGTATTGTTTGCAAGTCATAACATGATTGGTTGACATATGCATCTTGGACTATGAAATTGTATGTAACTGTATGATTAATCATTTTCTGCTCTAGCTTTTACCCTTTGCTTGTTTGGTTGTTATGTGTGTGGTCTTCTCTCTTTGCGATGATCATCAATTTATTGATGTGAGCAGATGCGAGAAATCCTTGTGGTCAAGAGGGAAATGGTGACTCCGTTGCATAGCCTTCTTGGGCTAGATTCCGTTTAATTGAGTTTTCTCTTAAGGCTATGGCCCATGTATTGATTCGTCTTTTAGTATTAATTTGATTACTGTTGAACTTTGTACTCTGTCTTGTATTGACATCATGGTGTGCCTTAGTATTTCACTTTAAGTACCTCAAATATCTTTAATGAGTGATTTTATACTCCGCATCTTGGCTCTTTATATTATTCTGTGTAATATTCCATTTGACTATATTATTATTTAAATGGGGTGTTACACAAAAGGTACGACTCTCAAGGGTTACATACTTAATGTAAATAATGTAAATATTGTCAACAATAATCAAGTTGAGTAAGTGTCAACAACTCAATGGTACAACTCAAAGGTTACAAACTTAATGTAAATATTATCAATAGTAATCAAGCAGAGTAACTTTTAGCAACTCAATGGACAATCTATAAATTTCATAACACTTCTACTTGGGTGTCCATTGATCAAAGAACGTGCCTCATTAAAACCTTACTAGGAAAAATCATTTGGGATAAAAACCTAGTCAAGGAAAAAGAGTACACCATTCTTCATTCTTAGATATAATATTATTCATCACATCTTTTATTTCTCCCCTTTATGTAAACTTACATATTTAAGATGACGAAGTCCAATCTTGTGAACCAATTGCTCCAAAGTTCTCCTTGGCAAAGACTTTGTAAATAAATCTTTAATATATCCTTCTTTCAATTGAGCAATGCATGCATTGTTGTCTTCATATATGGCTGTTGATTCCATTTTTCCTCATGTAATGCTAAAAGTTGCATGATTTGACGATGTTGCTATTATGGTTTATTTCATAGACCGCCATGAAATCATTATGCCACCACATGTGAAGAAATATCTTGTTTGTGATCAATCATTGTGAGGATCAAATAAATAACTTGCATCTACATAACTCATTTGATTTTGTATCATTTGAATAAAATAAGCCTATATTCAAAGTACCATTAAGGTAACGAAATATATGTTTTACACTAATTCAATGTCTTCTTGTAAGTGAAGAATTATATCATGCTTAACAAATTTATAGCAAATACTATATCAAGTTAAGAATAATAAGTAAAATACATTGTGCTCTTATAACATTAAAATATGGTATTTCTTAACCAAGTTCTTCATCATTGTGAGGTCTAAAAGGACATTTATCAACATCTAATAGCCTCACAATTGAAGTGCAAAAATAATATAACTTGTTCATATAGAACTTTTTAAGCACATTCATTAAATAAAATAAACTCCTTGATGTACTAAAACACTTGTATTTAAATACATTCAAATTCTTTCTTTAAGCAATCATTTGCCTTTATGAACTCATTAGGAGTTCCAACGATGTTTATATTATATGCATAAACAACAATTATGACAAATTCATTTTTCAATATTTTCATGTAAGTACAAGAGTATGTACCTTTCTTTCAACAAGTACTTACAAAGACAATTATACCATGTACGTTTTGATTGCTTTAATCCATAAAAGGGACTTATTCAATTTTATTGAATAATCCACTTTAGAATTTGCATTGTTGGGTAAATTAAATTCTTCAATGATTTTCATATAATTATCATTCTTTATAATATTGTTTTGGGCAAAATTCCATTTGTACTCAATGAGTTTTACACCTTCAAGTGTGTAGACTACAGGTCCAAAAAACCTTTTGTTTAACACGTAAATCTAATTTTTCTTTTATTTCATCTTTCCATTTGGCCAATCATTTCTTTGTCGACAATCTTGATTCTCATTGTCACTCATAACATTCATCGTTACATTATATGCTAAAGCATCATCAACATTGACTTCATTTTGGTTCCATCTTATCTTATTCATGACATAATTTATTGAGATCTCATCATTTTCAACAATTTCAGTTACTTGGGGTTCTTCTGGAACCAAATTATTAATTATGTCAAATGAATCTTTTGTGATTTACACCTCCTCGATTAAGCCATCTCTTCTTTTTAGCTCATTTTCTTATTCGAGGATTTTTATCTTTGAAACCAATAAGCTTACCACACTTCAATCGTGTTATGAATTAATATCAATTCTATTTGGAGCATTAGCAGTTGGTATATGCGGTTTAATTACCCTATTTGTGTTAGTAAAAACATATGATAATTGATTGACTAATTTGTAAATAAATTATCATTTGAACTTCGAGTTCACATTCTTTTGTATGACGATCAAGACGAGACAATGATAATTCATTCCAACCAATATCCTTTTCCAATTGTTTTCTTTCTCCCCTTAATATTGGAATTACTTATTCATAAAGAATGACAGTTGAAAAATAAAACTGTAAATATGTCTCCTGTTGATAGATCAAGATATTTTATTATTGATTGAAAATCATATCCAACATATATTCTCAATCGTCTAAAGACTCATCATAGTCCCTTTTGGTGGGGAAATTCGACCATATACAAAAATTCTTAAATGAGACAATTTGGTTACTGACCAAAAACCAACTGCATAATAGAGTAATTATGATAACTTGTTGGCTTGATGCGAATCAATACTATAGCATGTAAAATTGCATATCTCCAAGTAGTCATTGGAAGATTAGCTCTCATAAGTAATGTTCTTGTAACCAACTTTAGATGTTTTATTCATAATTCTACAAGTCCATTTTGAGTATGAACATATGTTCTACTGGATGTTCAACTTCAATTCCAATTGACATACAATACTCATGAAATACATAAGATGTAAATTCACCAGCATTATCAAAACAAATTTTCTTAAGCGAATAATCTAGGAAGTGATCTCTTAACTTAACTAATTGTGCTAATACTTTACATATGCCTGATTGCAAGTTGATAATAAACAAACATGTGACCATTTGGTTGATGCATCAATTAAAATCATGAAATATCTAAATGATTCACATGATGGGTGCATTGGACCACAAAATCACCCTGTATTCATTCCAAAAAATATTGAGATTGACTCATTTCTAAAGTTTTCTGGTGATGGATCAATTTTCCTTGTAAACATGTATTACATGAGAAACCATTGGATTGAAGAAGTTTTTGACTCTTAAGTGGGTGTCTACAAGAGTTTTCAACTATTGTTCGCATCATGATAGATCCAGGATGACCCTACTGATCAAACAAGAAAACCCTTTTTGATTCGTAAACTTCAGGTTTACAATGACATGCATTTCAATTGTACTAATATATATGTTTAGTATAAGCCATAAAAGAAGATTGATAATTTCTCCAATACACATTTTATTTTTTATTCAACTCAAGTCCATTGATATAAAGATATTTCATATCTCCTTCATTATTTGTCTCAATATGATATTTATTTAGACAAATATCTTTAGGACTTAATAAGTTTCTATTAGACTTCTTCGTAAAAGTGTAATAGCTCTTCTAGAACCTTCAAAACATTATTTGTAGTATAAAAATAATTCCAATATTGACTTCTCGAATGCCACATGTTTTTTACCTAACACCATCAAATATAGGTTCAGTCATAACTAAGTATCACACACATTAGCAGTCAAACACAACACACAAAGTTCCGCAGTCGAAATGAGACAAACTCACTTCCCAAGGCCTAAAATCTTTTAAAAACATTTGCCTTGATACCAAATGTAACACCCCAATTTTTGGATGTCACGAAAAGTTATATAATGAGCACTTTTAGCAGAGACGATTATTAATAAAAAGAACTTAAGTAAAAATTCATAATTTAATCTATTAAAAAACGTACTTCCAACATCCATTGTCTAAAATTTTTAAATAACGACATTGAAAATAAATTACACCGTCTTTAACACGTAATTTAACAACTTAATAAAAATGAACATAAATCCCGAGTTCACCCCTTTCTCTCGTCAGTCTACTCCATGCCATAATCATCTACTATATCATCTGCTCTCGTATAACACATGTGTTATACAATCATTACACACACAACAAAAACACAACACAAACAAATAGGGGTAAGCTAATCATAAACACTGATATATAACCGACATTCAATGAAATAAGACATTACGAATAATACTCAATATCACATCCAAGTAATATACTTAAACATTATAATCATCACATCATGCAAGGGAAATAATATTCCATAAAGAAACCCCTCCCAATGTGTACACAACACTGCCATTCACCCACTCATTTAAGAACGAACATAAAGTACATGTGATATAAGGAAAAAAAGAAGAAGAACCAAAACCACACGTTCATTTAATACGTTGCACGTAAACCTTAGTTTTCTTCGAAGCACATGTGATAGGAGATATTGCAATATTGTAGGAAAGTAACTACACCAAATATAGCATGCACCATTCATACATCCACTCAAAAGGAAAGTCAACCTAGAATTATGTACGTGAATTCATGCCCTCATAATTTACAAGTGATACAAAGTGATACAATTACTTTTCTTACAAATCATGGGCCTAATGTATTTTATCAACCAAATAACATGTGGAAAGAGAAACTAAAATTTAAAGGAACCATGCACTTATGTCACTCCAAAAAATTAAAGAATGAACACATAGTACATGTGGCCCATGTTTTCTTATAAGCACTTAATAATGGTTCATGAATAAAACAAAAGAGAAACACATCAAGGCTTGCAATTTAAGGAAAACATACACTACCCCTTAGAACCAAGCTGTAGCACATGAAAGTTCCTCAAAGACCACCCCTCTCATGATGACCACCAACCAAACTCACATTTACACTTTACTGTACCACTAACCCAACATGAAACTTGCACCTAAAACCCACCTATTGGAACCAATCTTTAAATGATATGAACTAGTATTTAAGGTGAAGAAAAGATACTACCCTACACGATTCACACACCCCGGTGACACCACCCGAAGGAACTAGGTTATGCTTGTGGAACAAACGTGAATGCATTAACGTACCCCCATGCAACGCAAGACACCAAAGTGAAACACTGCAAGAGAATAAAATTCTTCTAAAACAACAACCAACAAAATATGAAGAAAGAAAACAAGGTCTAGCTTCATTCATCCATCATCAACAAATAAAGAAACAAAAACAGATATAGCTTTTCCTACCTAGTTGTTTTTTTTTTCCAGAAACGGTTCTACCTTGTAGCCTCAACCTTTTGTTTAAGCTTATGTTTTCAGCCTTCCAAAAAACTCTCGGTTTTACTTCTCTTAAATAATTTATTTCCTCCCTCCCACTCACGTTTCAGAAAACCTAAAAATAACTTAGTGTCCTTAGCCCTCCCAACCGTCACCACACCTATCTACCAAAACACTAACATTCAATCCCCGGTTATTTCCTTCCCTTATGGGTGCCTAAGCATGAAGCTAAGAAGTTGGCCACATATATCTAATATTCCCACGTAGAAACCTCTTTCACGGTTACTAACATTTTAGCTAATAAATGAGGGATATTCTCCCTTAATGAACTTTGATTACTCAATTAAAGGCTATTATACATTTTATAAAAGTGGCATGAAAACTCATTATGTTGTCCTCTTCTATCACGTGACAACAACAAGGGTGTAAAGGGATCCAAATAAGGAAAACAAATTGCATTGTGATACCTATCCATGACTAAAATAAAGCAAAAAGGAAGAAAGAGAAAAACTAAGAGTTTACATGGGCCCCACAATAAAAGCAAAGAAGGAAAGAAAAAAAAAAGAAATAAACCTAAGCAAGTCAAATACGAACTTACAACCCTTTATACATCAAACAAACACACAAACCACTAAGCTACACAGCACAATTTTATAAACACTATAAACCATATTAAAAATAAAATAATAACTTAGATAACTCACATATTTATCCCCTATTTCATAATTTAATAAAATATTTAATTTAAATAAATCAACAATTTAA
Organism: Vigna unguiculata; assembly: GCF_037176805.1. Classification (NCBI taxonomy): domain Eukaryota; kingdom Viridiplantae; phylum Streptophyta; class Magnoliopsida; order Fabales; family Fabaceae; genus Vigna; species Vigna unguiculata. Next base: position 22,634,232 of record NC_140796.1, read on the forward strand.
AAAAAAAATCAAGACATTACTTTTTTCATATGTTTCTCTTTATTTTAATTTTTCTTGAGTCTTACAATATATATATATATATATATATATATATATATATATATATATATATATATAATAAATGTTCATTATACACTCATTTCACATATACATTTCATAATACAAAAGAAAAATTGATTCTTCTTACTTATACATAACCAACATCAAACATGCATATTTCATATATAATAATACCATAAAGAATTCACCTTAAATTAAATTCTAATAAAAATAATTTAATATACAAAAATATATTTTATACTATCACAAATAAACTTCTTCTGCCATTTTATAAAAAAAAATCTTAATACTTCCATTATCAATAAGGTGATCAATGTTTCCATCTTCCATTCCATTTAGTTAAAGAAAAATTACAAAATATCAAGATGGGTGACATCCATATGGACAAAATCAAAATCATCGTCTTTATAAACACATAATGTGTTTCTATGTTCTTCTCCCTATTCTTTAGGAGGCTTTGATGTGAGACAAGTATGACCTAAATAGTCTTTATTGTCATATTGTTTTTCATTTTTGTCATCTTTTTCTTTTCCCCTTTTCACACTATTGTCCCACTTCTGATGACAAAACGTCTCTTGAAAATTTCCTTTATGACCATGAAAATATGAATTAGATGTTGCTACATTCACTTCTAGAAATGAAGCATAACCAATTTAGTCACATGGATGTTGTTGCATTCACTTCTGGAAATAAAGCATAACCAATTTGCTCATGATTTTTCATTCAAAACTCATTGTTTTGTTTGGTCATAAGAAGACAAGAAAAAATTTGAGAATATTTGTGAAATTCTTTTTTTTTCACGATATTGTTGTTACAATAGCAAATTATTGCTCTGATACTTTATTTCCACCTTTCTTTTAGAGCATCATCAAGACCCATTGCCTCTAGATGTATTTCAGCCTCTAATAATCTAGATGTATCTATGAACCTGGATTGAGGTACGTAGAACATTGTCCTTCAAGAGAAAACGTCTCCACTAACTCAATTGGATAACCTTCGTGTTGATAACGTGTTATAAAACAAAGTTAATAATAGAGAGAATAATAAAGAGAAAGAATAGAGCATCAAATACTAGTTTTCTATGTATCACTATTAAGGGAGAAAAGTCCCTATTTATAGGTACATAAGACAATCCAAAGGGTACAACTCAAGAGTTACATACTTAATGTAAATATTATCAATAGTAATCAAGCTGAGTAACTATCAGCAACTCAATGGACAATCCATAAATTTCATAACAGATGTTTCTTTCCTAAATATTTATAATAATACTTGACTCATTTAGTATATATAAATTTTTTTCGTACTTTTACTTCTAATAATATAACAAATTTACAATGAAGGCTACTAACGCAAAAAAGTATGTTGAACTATAGTAGAGTAAAAAGGAAAAAAAAAAACTAAGAGATACTTGGGAAGTGCTCTTTTCCCCTATATTAACAAAAGGTAATTATCTATATTTTACCTATAATTATGTTGTAATTATTTAGATTTTTTTATTTATAATCACACTCTTTCTTATTACAATACAACATCAATAAAATGAATGATAAATAATTTATTTAGTAATCACTACAAGAAAAAATCAATTTTGCAAGAGAAATTAGCGAGGAAGAATATTTGTAGCTAATCCCTCTCTAATTTGCGAGGAAATAGGGAAAGAATGAAATTGTAGCATGTCTGTAGCAAAATAGCTATAGATTTATCATAATATATATTTGTAACTAATCCCTCTCTAATTTGCAAGGAAATAGTGAAGGAAATAATGTGTAGCTTCTTTGTAGCAAAATAGCTATAAATTAACTAGAACATATATTTGTAGCTAATTTATTACTAATTTGTGATGAAATAGCAAAGAAATAAAATTGTAACTACTTCGTGTTAAAAATAGATCTGTCTAATTATCTTAACCACAAAGGGATATGAATTGATTAATAGGCTTTTATCTGATTTAAGATGAATCTTGAATGAATCTTTAGGTTTTAAAGCTCAATTAATCAATTTCACAGTTTTGGGTTAATGGACTGTTTAATTCAATCAAGAAAGATTATGAGAGAGAAGAAAGAAGCAAGACACACAATTTATACTGGTTCGATTCAAGGCGAATCTACATCCAGTCTTCTCCTAAGTAACACACTTAGGAGGATTCCACTAAACAGATAGGATCCAAGAATTACAAGCACACCTATATAATTCTAGACCCTCAAAACCCAAGAACTTGATTCACTAATCAAGAACTCCCCCTAGGAGCAATGCATCCATACAATTGCACCTAGGCCTACACTTCAAACACTGAAGCAACTGTAATCAAAAATACATTAAACAAAATCAAGAAACGAATACACCTATGTTGTGCAGATTTGACAAGATGCTCCTTGATTCAAGTAAGACCCATCATAGTAGAATCAACTATCAATCTTCTTGGATCTGCACTTGAGTGATCTTCCATAATGTTCAGAAACTCTATGACTCTCAGAGGGCTCTCTTTCAGATGGAAAATTGCGTGATCTATCAATTTTCTCCAGAACCAAAATAGATTCTAAAAACAGCTTTTATACAGAGTTTTCTGTTGTTACTAATTGATTAGCAATTTACCTAATCGATTATCGTGAGTATATTTTCACTTCCTTTGTGCCATACTCACAGCTAATCCATTAGTTAAAAAGCTAGCCATGCAAGATTACACCAGCACAAGTGTAATGGTCCAAAGCAGCACACAACAGGCCTAAAATACATCTGATAAAGAAAAACTATTAGCCTAATGCATAACCTAACTGGACCAAAACTATATTTTATTCTAAACCAGTAGACATCATCAAAATCATTCTTCATTCATAGGTGAAGTAGCTCCCCCTACCAACACTTCGTAGTAAAATAGCTATAGATTTACTTGAAAATATTTATAGTTAATCCTTCTCAATTAAAATCATACTAAATTTATTTTTAATTTTAGTATATATATATATATATATATATATATATATTAGTTTAAATATTTAAATATTATTTTTAGCTTAAATATTTTAAAATTATTTTTAATTTAAATATAATTATATATTGAAATATAAATGATAAATATAAATATTAATAAATTAATTAAAATATATAATAAAATAAGATAGGATTTTGTCGGTAACTAACAAATATAATTTATATTTAAAAAATAAAAATATTCTAAAGAAAATAAAATTATTAAAAAAATTTAAAAACTATCAATATATTAACAAATTATAAAAATATACTTTATTATTATATATAAATTAATTTTTTATTTATAAATTATATTATTATATATTTTTTAAATGATAAATAATATTTACAATATTTATTATTTTCCATTTAAATGTTATAAAAGTATTAAAACAATTCTTTTTAGATATATTTAAAATGAAATGATTAATTATTTCTTTTAATTATTTATCATCTGTTATGCTGTTTTTTTCATAAGTTAATTGATTTGAAATAAAATGATTATTAATTAATTTATATTATTACAAATATATTATATTTAAGGTATAATTTTTATATGTTTATTTTTTTTTTAAATTTTAAATATAAAATAAATTATTTATGATACATTATAAGTAAAAGTAAATTGTAAGTAAATATTTTATTTTTAAAATATAAATATTTAACTTAATTTAATTATACACTTAAAAATATTATAATGTTTAATTAATTTTAGTAAAAAAAGTAAATTTTTCATAAATAATTATCGATATTATTATGTATTTTTTTATATAAGAGGATAAAATTTAATATTTTAGAATTTGTTGTCTAAAATTTTCAGAAGTTTGTGGAAGTTCTGAAAGCATCTAGTGTGAAGCTCATTCTTGGTAAGTTTTTCAAATCTATACTCAAACTCAAACTCTATACTCTTTCTTCTACCTCATTTCTAGTGAAATTGGGAAAAGATTTGATGTCGTAAACGAAGTCAGATTCAAATCTCCGTTTGTTTTGATAGAAACACGAGTTCGCCAACTATGGTCGACTTCGAGTTCGCGGATAAAGCTCCTCCTTAGTTCGATCGAGTGGTACACTTTAAATTACTGTTACAAACCTTCAATTTGAGCATCTTCATTACTTTACATCTCATCTTAATCGATTCCTGCACAATGTTCTTCCTTGCACGTTTTTCACAGATTAATTAGGTTTTAAAGTTATCGATCAAACCTTTCTTGTTGTTCTGTCATGTTTTATTCTCAAATCTTTGGAATTGTGGAATCATTAGCATTTTTCTTGATTTTTTTTCTTCCGTGTTTGACCTTTTCAATGTTCCCAATTATCAGTCAATTATCAATGATTTTAAGGTTACAAATTTAGTGAAGAAAATTAAATTAGGATTTCTTTTCATATATATATATATATATATATATATATATATATATATATATACATCAATGTTCATCATGGATTTTCATTTTATATTAGTTTTATATATCAATCAGTAGTTGGATTTTTGCTCCAATCAATTAGTTTGGGATTTTATCTTAGTTTGGGATTTTATCTTAGTGGGCTTGGGTGTTTGGGATACTGTGGAGGATATAATATTTTGTTTGAAGTTTTATTAATATGCATTTGCAATGTGTCATATTTTATGATTCAATTCCATCAGAATTTTATCTCAAGAGTGCATCAATTTTCCACTGTGAGTTTGAGTTTTCAATTTTCCTCGTTTTCAAAAAAAAAAGGTTACTAAAGGGAAAAGAAGCCAGTGGCATGAAAGATTTTCTTTTATAAACCAAAGCACTAAATAACATCTTTTTGTATAAAATAGACATGTTTAGTTTACTATTTAGCCTCCTTCAATTGCGTTTGTCTCAATAAACTCATGATTTGGTGATTTAGCCTTTGTCTCATATCCCCTGTTAGCATTTTTGTTCCCGTCTCGTTTATTCAATTCTCACACTATACGTGTCTCCATTTTTTGATTTCTTGGAAGCCTTAAACCACGTTCTGCAACAGTTTAATTCTCAACTTTTAGTAGTGCTACCATTTTACTACTTTCGTCTAATATTTTACCCCTCACCATTATTTCCATTAATTTACGTTTGTCTTTTCTCTCTTGCTTTCTTAATCCAACTATTTCTTTTGCAGGTTTTATTTTATCTATGCTAGACTAAATTCTTATTGAGATGTATGAAAGGAATATATAACATCAGGTAAATCTCCAAATTATATATATATATATATATATATATATACATATATATATATATATATATATATATACATATATATATATATATACATATATATATATATATATATATCACATGCATCTCTAAGGGACACTGTATATACACTATATATAATCCATATGAATATGTACAATTTTGATGTCTTTAAAGCATACATATTCTTAGGCACTTTCACATTTATTTTATGTTGAAAATAATCTCCACACACACACTAATTTATGATTCAGAGTTGAGCTAGGTAAGAAAACAACTTGTATATTTATGCAATATTTGAGAGATGCTTTATTCAATTTGTGAAACTATAATCTATATACATTTTATATCAGGCACAAAAACTGTGTATAGAGCCTGTGGGTGCAGTTTGTGCAGCAAGTGGTTTGCTGAGTTATCTTGGTTTTCCTAAGATTAGAAAAAACTTTTTCTAGAATCGTATAAAATTTAATACTTTACTTTGGAAATATTTCAATGATGTCTTATTTATTAACTTTTTTTAAGTTTTTTAAATACAAGGTATTATTTCATTATTTTTAAATACAAATATTTACTTTATTTTAACTAATTTTTGTTCTTAATTTAATTATGTCTTCAATTAGTGTTAATCCATTCTTTTCAAATACAAATTTCTTAAAAGCATAATGTTGACCAATGTTTAAACTATCTACAAGGACAATGAGACCTGATAAAGGATGGATGTTGCGAAGAAAAGATCAATTTGGTAGTATAACTGAGGAATTTAGAAATGGTGTTGATGGCTTCATTCAAGTAGCTAAAAGAGATCCAAAATTTGCTGATGTAACAGGGCGCATTCCTTGTCCATGTGGAAAATGTAGGAATTCTTATTGGGATATATCATTTAATGTGGAAAAGCACTTGTATCACCATGGTTTTATGGATGGGTACACAAATTGGACCCTTCATGGTGAAGAAAGGTGGACAGATGGTGCGTCTGTTGTCCAAGACCGTGTTGAAGGAAGTACAAATCCATATCATGATATGGTTATGAATGCTTTTCATGCTAGATCAAATCCAGAAGTACAAGAGGTGGAAGAGGATCCAAATCCATCAGCTAAGAAGTTTTTTAACCTATTAAAGAGTGTTGATGAACCTTTATGGGATGGTTGTAAGAAGCATACAAGATTGTCAATAGTAACACAACTCCTAAACTTGAAGTCAGAGTTTAACATGAGTGTTAGTTGTTATGATCGAATGATTGCTATAATCAAAAGCATGCTTCCAGAGTCAGAAAGGTTGCCTGAAAATTTGTACAGATCAAAGAGAATGGTGAGTGAATTGGGATTAGGATATGAGAAGATAGATGCATGTCCTAATCATTGTATGCTATATTACAAAGAAAATAGTGACAAGAATGTTTGTTTGGTGTGTAAAGAACCATGATTTAAACCCAAGACAACAACAAAAAACAAGGATGTGCCTTACTCAGTGTTAAGATATTTCCCCATTATTCCAAGACTTCAATGCCTCTTTATGTCTGTTAATACTTCAAAATATATGCGATGGCATGCAGATCGAGTACGCCAACATGAATTAATGATGACATATCCAGCTGATGCAGAGGCTTGGAAAAAATTTAATGCAACTCATCCTAAGTTTGCTTTGGATCCATGAAATGTCAGGCTTGGACTTTGCACTGATGGTTTTAATCCATTTAGTAATTCAAGTAGCCCATACTCATGTTGGCCAATTTTTTTAACACCTTACAATCTTCCTCCAAGCATGTGTATGAAAAGGGAATACATATTTCTTACTCTTATAATTCCTGGACCCAGATCACCTGGTAAAAGTTAAGATGTTTATCTCCAACCTCTAATCGATGAGTTAAAGATCTTATGGGATATTGGGATTAATACTTTTGATGCATGGAAAAAACAGAATTTCATTATGAAAGCAGCATTAATGTGGACAATAAGTGATTTTCCAACTTATGGAATGTTGTCTGGATGGAGTACTCATGGAAAATTTGCTTGTCCCTGTTGTATGGGGGATATTAATTCATTTACTTTGAAGAGTGGTGGTAAACCTTGTTGGTTTGATTGTCATCGTCGATTTTTACGTATCAATCATTCATTTCGTCGTGATTAATGCTCTTTTAAGAAGTTATTAGTTGAGAACTCTTTACCACCACAAGAATATAGTGGCATAGATGTAATAAATCAAGTAAATCAACTTAAAAAAGTTACGTTGGGCTTGAAATCAAGCAAGCAAAAGCAACTTGACTTTGGTAAAACCCATAATTGGGTTAAGAAGAGCATATTTTGGGAATTGCCTTATTGGTCTACTAATATGGTTCGTCACAATTTAGATGTCATGCATGTTGAAAAAAATGTTTTTGACAATATCTTCAACACTGTGATGGACATAAAGGCCAAGACAAAAGATACTGCAAATGCAAGACAAGATTTGAGGTTGATATGTAAACGTCCCAAGTTAGAGTTGGTGTTGGAGAATGAGAAGTATAAAAAACCAAAGGCAACATATGTCTTGAATTCTGACCAGAGAAGAATGGTGTGTGAATGGATAAAACAACTAAAGTTTCCAGATGGCTATGCGTCTAACATTTCACGTTGTATTAATGTAGATGAGGGGAAAATATATGGGATGAAAAGTCATGATTGTCATGTTTTTATGCAAAGACTTATTCCTTTAGCATTTCGTGATATGTTGCAAAGCCTATATGGGGTGGTTTAACAGAGGTCAGCTTGGTTTTTAAAGAGATTTGTGCAAATGCAGTGCATGCTTCTATCATGGAGCACGCTAAGATTTCTATCATCGAAACAATTTGTAAGCTTGAAAAGATTTTCCCACCAGCATTCTTTGATTCAATGGAACATTTGGTTATACATCTCCCACATGAAGTTAAGGTCGGAGGACCTGTGCAATATAGATGGATGTATCCATTTGATAGATGCATGTTATATTTGAAAAGAAAGGTTCGAAATAAAGCAAATGTTGAAGGGTCCATTTGTGAAGCATATGTTTTAGAAGAAATTTCTAATTTTGCTTCTATGTATTTTAATCCATCCATTCAAACAAGGCGTACTTAAGTTTCTCGTAACGATGATGGTGGTGAAGATAAAAATACAGAGAAGTTATCTATTTTTAGACACCCATGTCATCCTATTGGTAAAGGCCATACTAGATTATTAACAGAGGAAGAACTCCATATTGCTGAGACATATGTCATTGTAAATTGCAAAGAAGTAGGACCATATCTACAGTAAGTTTTTCTTTTTGTAATTTATCAATTCATAATTAATTTAGTTATGATATTAATTGTTGTCTGTATTAGGAAATTTGAGGATTCATTAAAGGAAGCAAATCCTAATATCTCTGACGAAGAAATATTGATGTCTCGAGATAAAGATTTCAATAGGTGGTTGAAGCACCAAGTGAGTTGTTTCTCATTACAGTTTAAATGTTAATTTGATATTTGTTTTATTAAGTGATATAATTATATATTTTCTTTATGTAATCCTCTATAGGTGCTTATTGGTCAAGTTGAGGATCGATTGATTCGAGAGATAAGTTACGACCCGATTAAGATTGTAACTTCCTATAATGGTCAATAGTAAATGGATATAGATTTCATACTAAGGAATACGAAGCTAATAAATCTACCATGAACTATGGGATATGTGTTAGAGGAAATATATACGGTGAAAATGATTTGGACTATTATGGAATTGTTGAAGAAATATTAGAATTGTCATATCCTGGATATCAAAACAAAATAATTATCCTATGGTGTCATTGGTTTGATCCTTTTCATGGTGTTAAAGTTGATAAATATGGGTTGGTTGATATCAAGCATAAGTCAAAGCTTCAGTCAAATGAGCCATTTGTATTAGCTGGATAAGCTCAACAAGTGTACTATACAAGGTATCCACATAATAAGGGTAGAAATAGTGTTGATTGGTGGGCAGCTTGCAAGGTTAGACCAAAATTATTTATGGTTGAGACATTAAAAAATGATGAGGATTTTTCAAATGAGAAAGTTGTTAATGATTATTTTCAAGATGATGGATCAATGGGAATGACAAATATTGTTCTGGATGACGAGGAAATACAATTGTTTGATGATAATGCCCCAATGGAAGAGGTAAACATGGATGATGTTCATTATCCGATACACAATGTGCATAATGATCAATTTTTCAATGACAATGATGAGCTTCTGGATGAAGACATAGAGTTAAATGATTTAGACGAGGAGTTGGATGATTCAAATAATGATTTAGATAACTCAGATGATGAGTGGCTATGAATGAATCTACGTAAGTTTATTTAATAGTAGTGATATTGTGTTTTCTTATGTGATTGCTTATGAAAGTATCTTTTACATTTCATAAGGTAAGTAGATGTGCATCAATCACTTACTGCTGTTTCTAGCTATTCTTAATTGGATTTGAAACAAATCTTGAGTGAATTATTCTACACTACACTCACTTTAGTGTTAACTTTCTTGCTGTTGTGTATTTGTCAAGGACAGTTGCATGTGAAACATTGCTGTGGATTCTTGTCGCTCAACTTTCCTGGTTTTGTCTCATTAACTTCCTTCTTACTGGTTAGATCAATCCCCAAATCATTGGGTTATTATTTGCAAAAATAAATCGAGCTATTTTACTTTTACTTTGATTTTCTATACAAGTTGGAGTAATTAACCTTATACTATTTGAATGGTTATCCCTGCCTGTGTTGATGGGGCTTTTGGATTTTATACTTGCATTTTAATTTTCAGCGCAGTTTTGTACTTTCATGTCTTTTAACTCATTTTGATTTCTAGGCATTGGATGTTTTCAAATGAATTATTGCGGTCACTTTTCAGATATCTAGGCAGAGTAAGTGGCTTTCTATAAATAACCTGGCTTTTACCATATTACCATTCTTGTGGATGAACCAATGGAGGTGGAAGTTGGTATAGTATATAGAAACTGATGGAGTTTGTTTATGTAATGCATAATTTGAATGAATGTTTGGTTTTAATAAACATCACACTGTTATGTAGCTTTATACAAATCATGCTTTGGCTTATTTCTATAAAAGCTATCTGAATTTGTTGTAAATTTCACAATAGGCTGTTTTAATAATTTATATTTTGACTTCCACATTTAATAATCTGAATTGATAGTTAAGCATTAATTATCCATGACAGTGCTGAAAGAGATAAATTAAATCGAAGATTTTGGGAAAGTTGCAACATAGATTAGTTTAGCTCTGTGTAACTCGTTGGTTGATCAATTTAACTTTCCTTGCTAATGTTGCAAAATGTTCAATGTAGAAAAGCCTAGCTCCACTAAACATGCTTTAAGCAGGATATATTAGGTAAAACATACTGGTTAGGGGAATACTTATACATGAATCCCAATAGCAGAAAAAATAGCTTCCCCATAAGTTTATTAAGAAAATATATAATTGCAAAACTTAATTAAGTAGTATGAAAAGATTAATCTTTATGTTACGTAAATTATATATAAACAAATTTATTTGAAGGTATATGAACTAATACAACATTTTATAGTTATTAAGTGTGATTTCAAAATAAATTTAAACAAATAATTTTGATTACTTGTGATATTGGCTGATAAAGAACATTTATCAAATAAGTACATACATTAAGAAAAATTAATACTAAATTATTTCAATTTAATTAAAATTTTTGAGTTTGATTAAAAATTACACAACAAAAAAAAACACATGAAGTTTACCAATATGTTCTACAGTAATTAGAGATGGCAAATAAACCCGTCCCCGTGGGTATTGCCCGAACCCGTCCCCGTTTTGACGGGGAATCCCCGCATTGACTGGGTATGGGTATGGGTATGGGGAATCCCCGACTTTTTCAGTTGGGTATGGGGATGGGTATGAAGATGTACATATACCCGCCATAATACCCGTCCCCGCCATATCTTCATTCTCGTTTAAATTATTAAAATATTCACAATTAATTAAGTAACTCCTATATATATATATTTTTTTTTTCTATTTTTTTTTCTTTTAATTATTTCATTTGTCATGAAACTCATTCTCATCTCCAATATATTTTTTATCTTATCATAACCTTTATGTAATTATGTTAAAATGATGTATGTTAATAAAAAAAAAATATTATGCCTCACATTTGAATATTTATATTATTTTTTAATATTTTTATTTATTATAAATTTTCCTTTCACATGAGAATGTTTATACTCTCAATTTAAGATAATATAAAAAAAATTCTTTACTTATTATTATTATTATTATTATTATTATTAATTTTTGTTTAATTTGAAGAACTCTTTTGTTTCATTGAAATAATTTTCGTTATTTTTCAACCATTAAGTATATATGTTGATATTTGAAAAGTTTTCTTAGTTCTCTAAGATATTTTTCATCTTATCATACCTTAGTTATACATTTGATTTCCTTTGTGTGATATTTTCGATAGTCTCTCAAATTATTTCTAAAACACACATTTGTTAGTTTTTTAATATTTTTATTTATTGTTTTTATTTTTATCATGTAGAATAATATTTCGATATATTCTATCTAATTATTTTTTATTTTATAACTCATTGTTAATCATAATGTAATTTTTTCACTTTCAATTCTGTTTGAAGTGGTTAAAATTTTATATATATATATATATATATATATAATGATATTTATGAATAGTATATGATAATTCACTACAAGAAAAACATGAAATGGTGACTGATTTAGTCAGTAACCCATATCAGTCACTATTTTTCGTCATTGGTGGTAGTAGTTGATTTATTGTCTGAATCAATGACTAAATTAGTGACTGATTCAATGATCGAATCGATACTTGATTTAGTGACCAATTTAATTACTAATTTATTTGTAATTTAATGACAAATTTTTTTGTCACTAATGATATTTCTATTTAATTTTAACCACTTCAAACGTAATTTAATAATTAGTTCTCTAATGTATTTTTCATTTTATCATACCTTAATTATACATTTGATTTCCTTTGTGCGATTTCTTTCGATAGTCTCTCAAATTATTTCTAAAACACACATTTGTTAGTTTTTTAATATTTTTATTTATTGTTTATTTTCATCATGTAGAATAATATTTCGATATATTCTATCTAATTATTTGTTATTTTATAACTCACTATTAATCATACTGTAATTTTTTTCACTTTAATTGTATAAATAACTTTTATTTACTACAATATAAAAATTTAATGTAATTGCTATGAATATTTTTTTGTCACTATCCAACATATATTGAAGTTCAAAAGATACAAAATCTATGTCAAAATTTTATTATTATGTTTATTATTTGTTCTTTGTGTCATTTTGATCAAGTGATGTATTATAACTTTTATTAGTGTATAAAAAAGAGATTTATTATAATTTAAAAAATTGAAGTAAACAAACATTTAAAATATATTTTAATTTGAATATTTTTTTTCCTTTTATTATTATGTTTATTATTTGTTCTTTGTGTCATTTTGATCAAGTGATATATTATAACTTTTATTAGTGTATAAAAAAGAGATTCATTAGAATTTAAAAAATTGAAGTAAACAAACATTTAAAATATATTTTAATTTGAATATTTGTTTTCCTTTTATATTTTTTTGAAATATTTTTTAATTTTATCAACTAAGTTCATCAATGTTGTAGTTTGCAAATTTAATAAATGTTTTGGTTCACATGAAATTTTATTTGGTATTCTAATATAAAATGTAAACAATTATAATTTATTTTAAGGTATTTGACATCGAAGAAAATTCTCCTAATATTGAATATTTCATAATATTATGTTTTCTTTACCGTAATTTTTTTTCTTTTATAAAAATTAATATTAAAGTAGTTAGAACACGGGTACGGGTATGGGTACGAGATTATACCCGTTATCCGGTGGGGATGGGGATGGGAAAAAAGTTTGATACCCGTTGGGTTTGGGTATGGGGATGGGGATGAATTTTTTATGCGAGGATGGGTATGGGATAGCGAAACCCGTCCCCGCCCCGCCCCGTTGCCATCCCTAACAGTAATGCATCAACTAAAAATATAAACTTACCAACCTAGTTAATTAACATTTAAATAAAAAAAGTAGTGATAAATGGCTGTTTTTCTTAATTTAAGCCAGGTTCCTTGTACCCTTCCCTTCATCCATCCCTAGGTTTGATTTGAGCATACAAATTAATTTTTTTTTTCAGTGTCCAGACAAGAAGTACATTGATGAGTGTGCTAGCTAAGAGAAAGCTCGCAAAAGTCCAAAAGAGAAGGAAAAAATATATTTGGAATAAAGGTGTTTTCTGAGGAAAGAAAAAATATGATGCATGCTGCAAGTAGCATATTAGGTCAATATGCAGTAAGTATCAACATCATGTACAACAGTGATGATATAATCAACTTGAGTTATTACTTCTCTTATGATCAATCTCCCCTACCCCAAAAACAAAGTGCATGTCTTATTTGCCAACTTGCTCCTCAAATAATCTAATAATCACCTCAGTAAAATCCAATTCTAGCATAATCGATGGACTTAAAACTAGTTGTTGGAGCGTACTGTATAGAAAACCAAAAGAATTTAACTGAATTGAAAAATAATTATGAAAGACCAATTTATAGCAGTCTTTTTGGCCGTGATTGATTTTCATTTCTTAACATACAACCACTAGTTTTTGTTGTGACTAGTTTCTACTGTTCGAGATTTATACATGAAAATTGAAGTCTAGTCCTAAGCGATGCAAATGTATTTGTATCTATAGCCTCGGTTATACTGTTTTATTTATTTTTATCCCCACCCACTCTGAAAAAACCTACTATGTTAGAATAGTGCTAAAAAGAGCTAAATTGAACAAAGCATATGATTCTACAAACTTGAAAACATTTAGAAAAACCCCAAAACCTAGTCCTGGAAGGTTAAGTTGTTTGCTATGCCTAGGAATGGTTTTACACCCTACTAATGTTTGATATTCACCGTTTCGGAATTGTCCAGTAACAAACTCAATGGCAGCATTCCCCAAGGCTTGAATGACATTACTAACTGGCAATCCTTGTTACAAGCTAAGTTACATTTGGTTCACTTGATAATCTCAAAATGCTCCGAGGAAGAGGGCAAGGTTGAGGTTTTATTACTTCATTCCATCCTACTCACTCTCTCATTAACTCTTTAGACCCGGATCCTTTTTTGCATTCACCAGGTATAGTACAAATACTTTAATGATGTCTTATTTATTAACTTTTTTTTAAAGTTTTTTAAATACAAGGTATTGTTTCATTATTTTTTTCTTAGGTGCTACTTCCATCCATGAACCATCAGTTGATGTTGGCCATTCAACCAATGGTGATCAATTAATAGACACCACCCCACCAATTGATGTTAACCAATCTTGTGTTGCCCCAACATGTGCTAACCCACAATTTCAGGAGGAGCCTTCAAGTGAAAATTCTCACAATGAAGTTGATAGGAGACCTATTATATCTGTGCAACAAATTACTAACCCGTAAGTTAAACTAAACTTAATTATTAATTGTTTAACTTTTATAAACTAAGTGTTTGAAATTATAGGAGGAGGTTTGTTCCAGATTCAGTGACTCGAGATATTATATCTGAGTTGCTCATGAGGATGCCTAATCCAACACCAAATTGGAAAAAATATTCTGTTGATATGAAAGAAATTCTGTTCAATGAGTTTATGGTTAGTAGTCATTTAGTTAATGTAATGAAATATTTTTGTATCAGTTATTGTATTATAAATTAATCATTATATTGATGTAGGAGAAGTATCATTTTTCATCAACTTATGATCGTTGTATGGCAAGAAAGGTTTGGCATTTAACATGTATGGATCAATATTCTGACTCTTTATCTAAGGCAAGGAAAAAGGCGAAAGAAAGGACAAATTAAGATAATATTCAAGACTTAAAAGGTTTTGGACCAAGAGGTATTAGGACTGAGATATGGGATGGATTAGTAGACATATGGGCAATAGAAGAATGGAAAAAAAAGTCTACTGCAGGTAAGAGCAATAGGGTTGCCAAGCCTGATGCCATGATTTTCACACAGCAGGATCACAAAGCTTTGGACAACACTTGAAAAAATGGTATTCTTACTTTTCACATTTGAAATTGTATGTCAGATAGAAATGAGTTGGTCACTTGATAGAAAGAAACAAATATTTTAGAATTGGTTAGCTGATAACTTACTAAAAGGAGATATGATACAGAGAGATGGAGTTATATTGTACATGTTTGATATAAATCAACTTCCACACTAACATGACAGAAAGTAAGATGAATATGTCCTGTTACTGTCATTAAGGAAAGTAATCAGTTTTTATACATAAATTGTATTTTTTTTACAGGAAGAAGAATACAAATGCCCAATTTCTTATGGTGAATTATACAACAAAGTTCACAAACGAAAAGATGGTCAATATGTGTCCAACAAAGCAAAAAGCTTCATTGTAAGAATGTGTTTATTTTATAAATGTTAAACTACTTATTTATATAATATTGCTAACATATTGATTTGATGTAGGAATCATATGAAAATGCTATGACTGAAAAATATGGTGGTGAAAACATCCTATAGTTGACTCTGGTGTTTGGATAAAAACAGATGGTGAAAATAGGAAAGGTAGAATCTATGGATTTGGTCACAGTTTGGATCTTGGCATTGACCCACATGTTTCATCCTCAACAGTTGAACGTCCCTCTTCCCAAAATCTAAATCCAACAACTGAAGAAATCACTACACTGACTACACAAATATCTAATTTGCAAGAGCAAGTGAAAACACAGTTGCAAGCATTAATGCAAGCACAAATGAAGGCACAAGTAGAAATGCAAGCAACTATGCAACAACAGATGCAAGAGCAATGCAATCTTTTAAGAGAGAATTATTGTCTGCTTTGAAGAAACAAGAATGAAGACATGTCTTAAAGAATCCAAAACTTTGTTTGTGTTTTAATTTTGTTGATGCATTACTTTTTGTTGATACCCTCCAATGCTTTGTGTCCTAAAACTATTATACATTGGTGGAAACTTTTATGTTGTTTTGTACTGTTGGATGGATATACTTTGATCATTGTAGGATTGATTATCTATCCTTTTTAAATAGGTATTGCAAATATTGGAGATATTTAGACACTTTTTGTGAATAATTTATTTTCTTTGTCTTCTTTTTTTATTATGGACATAGGTTTATGGACATGACTCATAATAGAGAGTGAATAACAATTAAGTAATTACAATTAACAAAATAATATTTGTAGGAGATTAATAGAATTGCAATAAATTAACTAATCAATTGTGATACAAATTAGTGATAAAAGAATTGCGACAAATTAGCTACGGATTAGCGAGAAAAAATTGCAACAAATTAGTTATAGATTAGCTACGGATTAGCGAGGAAAAAATTGTGACAAATTAGCTACGGATTAGCGGGGAAAAAATCGCGACAGATTAGCTACCGATTAGCGAGAACAAAATTGCGAAAGATTAGCGAGAACAAAATTGCGACATATTAGCTACAGATTAGCGACAACATAATTGCGACAAATTAGCTACGGATTAGTGATAACAAAATTGCGACAGATTAGCGACAATAGAATTGCAACAAATTAGCTACGGATTAACGATAACAAAATTATGACAGATTAGCTACGGATTAGCTACAAATTAGCTAGAAATTTTAAAATTTTTTCACTTCAATTACGGATAGAATAGAGAGGGATTAGCTATGAATTAGGTACGAATTAGCTAGAAATTGTAAAACTTTTTTACTTCAATTAGAGAGGGAATATAGATGGATTAGCTATGAATTAGCTACAGATTAGCTACGGATTTGATCCCTCTCTAATTAGCTACCTGTATTTAGCTACGAAAAATTCTCTAGCAATTTGATAGTTAATCTGTCACAAAATGGTTTAGCTACAGATTAGCTACGGATCAACTACGAAATTTTCTGTAGCTAATATATAAAATTTTGTAGTGAATGTTATTTTTATAGAATTAATGAAATCACATAAAATAAAAAATAATATATATATATATATATATATATATATATATATATATATATATATATATATATAAATTGTAAGACAAACATAATAATAAATGAAACTTGTGTTTTAAGTATTTATTACATAAAAGAAACGTGAGAACATAGAAAATGGTTTAGGAATAGTGGTGATTTTTAAAAATATGATGGGAGAATATTTTAATGATAAAAGGTTAAGGATATAAATAGATTTTGGTTTAAATCTTCAGAGTGTCCTCGCCTTCGTTCATAAATCTCAATTGGATCCTCAAATTTTAAATCATCCCAATTGAATCATTTTTTGAAATTGTGTATTAAATAGGCCCTTTTCGTTTTGTATTGTGAAATGACGCTTGCTTATCGATGTGGTGTAATATTATATAGAGCACTTGTCATTTGTTTTTAAATTTCACTGTTCTTACGTGTATAATACACATTTTTTAAAAAAGGACCTAATTGGGACGACTAAAATTTGAGGACCCAATTGAGATTTTGGAACAAAAACGGGGACATTTTGAAGGTTTAAACCATTGGTTTTTTTTAATGAAAGTTCATTTTATAAAAATCATCATCTCTCTAAACTTTCTCTCTAAATTTCTCCTCTACATTCTCTTTAGATTTCTAACCTCAATCTTCATCTTTTAAAAGATCAAGGACCATAGAATTGATCCTCGTGAAGAGTTCTACACATTTAAGTCCATTATTTACCCTTTTTTTAGAAGGTTTTCATTCTTTGAGTTTGCATGTGTGTTATACTCCAATGCATGTGGCTTAAATGTGCCCGAAGTGAATCTTTATTTTTTTATGATCATGGTGATATGTTTATATTTCTAATAGGGGTTTCTTTGTCTAGTTAGGTCATCCTCTAAGAATAAAATTCTAACGAGCACTTGTGATAAAAGAAGTAGTTTAACTAAGGTAAGGGAAGCTAATATTAATCTTTGCAAATTTGAATTTCACTGTTTGATTTGGGTGTTGGGTCTTTGTGGGTTGACACTAACACAAAAAAGAGTTTTAATGTTCGATATGTTCAGCTGTTGACGTGTACCCAAACTCTGACGTAATATTGGGTGACATCAAAATTAACATCGGAACCATACACTGACATCTGTTAATGTCGAGGGACTAGACAATAGATGTCAGTTGACATCAACGTAAGTGGGTCTAACGTCCATTTTCGTGCTAAAAGGAGGCAAAAACTACACTATTTGATGTCTATTGGTGCATTGACAAACGTCAAATGACGTCGGCTAGTGCAAAGCTCGATGTCCTTTGACGTTGGTCAAAACCCCACTAGACGTTAAACAATGCAGTTTCTTTTTAATTGTTGTTTTTACAATTTTCTCATACCTGAAAACCAGAAAATTTTTAGAATAGTTTCTAAATATTTCTTATACATTTTAGGACTTACAATTATATCTAATAACACTAAAGTATTCTAAACTAATACAATTAACACCAAACTAAAAGTTTCATCATGAAATGTTTGTCCAACAAAGTTTTTGAAAAAAATTCTAATGAAGGTGGTCTTAACTCCATCTTTTGAAAAGATATGTTGCCCACTCATGTCTTATTGTCTGGGTAATGTCATCCGATAGAGGTGATGAATTCTTGAATTGTTGAAAAAAATAATATAATTTCATTATGTATGAATATCATCATTTAAAGTTTGATGTGATTTATAATATGTGAAAGGTATATATTTTATTACCTCTATCCAATCATCTTTAATTACAGATCGAATGATTGTTCTTATCCAAGACATGACATTATAACCATATTCTCATGAATATTCTTGCTTGTTACACTTAACATGACAAATAAAATAATCACATATCAAAGTCATAAGTTGACATGCACAAATTAATAACATAGGTTAATTTTAATATAACTATGTAGCTACATAGGTTAGTTTTAATATAACAGAGTAGATGATGTGAAAAAAATAACACTTACTTTTGTAACATGTTTTTCAAAGCAGATTTAATCTTCCAATGACATGAAGAAAACCATACAATCATGCATTGTCTTGGAATGATGACTAGTAGTTTCCAATGGGAGCTATCATAAAAAAAAGTAGTTAGTCGAATAATTAATAATACTTCATAAAATATTACAAGCAATAACACCTACCCATCAATGTACGATGCAAAGTAGATCTCTCTATTTGGCTCAACCATCCATGTTTGCAAATAAAGTTTGATGTGATCATGTGTGTTTCTAGAAGGTTGAATGGTCTGAGGTTCAATGAATCCAGAGATGGATGATCGACCTTGGTCCACACTAACTTTGTCCATGTACCTACAAGAAGACAATTAGGTATGAACTAGTTTTTCTACTCGTGCAACGCACGGGGTTTTTGTAGATGTAATTTTTTTGGTAATGGCAATGAACACTGAGTGCTATCCAATAATATATATGATGAAAATATGATGTCTTCAAAAAATTGTCAAGTGTATGATACATAAAACTAATGAATTAAGAACCTAATAAAAACATATTGTTGTTGCTTTTAGAAGCATTGTTACTCTATTTCATTTTTTCTTCTATTGTCTCCTTTTTTATCTGCAACAAAAAAAAGACTGATACAAATGAGCACTTTATAACGAAGTGTTACCAAATTACACCTCTTTGTTCAAGCTGTTTTCAAACTACATTTGTATAATGAGATGTTACAAACTTACACTAATGTTTATTAGTTATTGCATGCAACCTTTCTTGTAGCACCATCTTCCTTCTAAGCCTTGCATTTTGGCAATAATTTTGCTCCAGTCCAGAACACAACTTGGAATACTTTAAAAGATAACAATTGAAGAAGAATTAGGTAATAAACAGAAGACTCACTAAACTCCAACTCAATTAATGGTTGCCTCTATATAACATTTCCAATAATTTATCATTGTGAAGTTCGAGTAAAAAACATATACATAGTAAAAAATATCAATTTCAACTTAGTTAAGTCCAATCAAACCAGATATGTTGGTACTTTCAGAAGCATTGTTGTTGTATTTAATTTGTTTTGTTCTGTTGTCTTCTTTTTTATTTGCAACAAAAAAAAATGACTGTTACAGAAGAACACTTTATAAAGAAGTGTTACCAAATTACACCTCTTTGGTCAAGCTGTTTTCAAACTACATTTGTACAATGAGATGTTACAATGTTACATTAGTGTTTATTACTTCTTTAATTCAACCTTTCTTGTAGCACCATCTTCCTTCTAAGCCTTGATTTTTGATAATGATTTTGCTCCAGTCCAAAACACAACATGCAATACTTTGAAAGATAACAATTGAAAAAGAAGCAAAAAGATAAATAAGTTTATCCATGTTTATACAAACAAATAAGTTAAAATCCATATCAACAATAATAAATTACATACCTATAATCTCTTCTTTGCCAAAGAGTTTCAAAAATTTCTTTGTACACAATGTTTTTAGTTGTGTTCGTGACATTTCCATCTTTATCCAGTATAAGTATTTTCAATCCTTTTTTGGTTTTTACTTTAGAAATAACAACATATATGGAAGATACAATCCAACTCTAGAAAGCGTTTGACCTTGACTTCTGTTAATCGTCATTGCAAAGCATAAGGATATTGGAATCTGTCTTCTTTGAAATTTGAAAGGCAACCTTGAATCAGATGGAACTAAATCCATGCTTGGTATAAAAATTCTGTCACCAATGTTTTTTCCAATAATTACAATTGCAAAAATTACATTTTTGCCTAAATGGTTAACTTGCAATCTTGTGCCATTGCAAAGACCTTTTGCTTGATCAATATTTCTCAAGAGCATAAAAAGAAGAATCCTCCCTTTTTTGAAAGAACTGCTGTCATGATATCCTCATATACATGAACTTGTTCATCATTGAGTGATTTTAACAAAATTTCATGTTCTTTGGCCATGTCTTTTTTATTATACTACAACTCATCAACAATAAATCTATTCTGGAATGTATGTAGATCTGAAATATCAAGTTGAGGTAATGAAGGATAATCTTTCAAACATCTACCATTTGACATTATCATTTCTTGTATTTGAAGTAGACAAATTTTCTGTAATTCAACATATTCAATTTGAAGACCTGCATCAAAAAGTTAATGCAATCGTAAATTATATTTCTATCCATTTAAAGAAATGACAATATACAATACCTGGTAAGTTCAACTCTTTTCTTTTTTGGTACAAAATTCCATCACATAAGACAGTCCAAGTAGAATTCCAAACTGCATCAGGTTTTGAAATTGTATTCATGGACAATAAAGTAACAAATAGTCTTCTAAGTTAATAGCCAAAAGCAAATTCACTTACTTCTATGATTGCATCAATATATTCTTTGTCCTTAGCCAACAATCCCAAAGCATAGCAAGCTTCTTGGTAGGTTTCAAAAAATTTACCATCAATGGTCTTTATGCTGTCATAACCATTGCAACCTTTTTGAATGGTTAGTAATATCTTCAAATAATAAAGGTCTCCAAAGTCAGGAGGAATATAAGTAAGTCTACTAATGTTATATCCTTTCTTCCTAGGTTTCCATTCTTTTTCTTTAGCAAACCACACAAATTTGCTTGGAAATTCATAAGAAGTCAAATATTTTCCTTCTGTATAAATTTGGTTAGCCTCAAACCAAGCTAGAAACATTGTGTTAGCATTTTCGTATCTGTTGAAGACCACATTAATATCATCATCATCTTTAAACAAAACTGATTGTTGGTCAGTGATGAGTGCATATTTTTGCCCTCATTTAATGTTTAATTCTGGGTATATTTAATTAAATTTGTGTCCTTAAAGAGTGATTTAATTGATAATTATGATAATTAGGCCGTTTTAGCTTGTATGATAAAAAATGTGTTAAAAAGTGATTTTTAGCTGCATAAATTATTTTTGGATATTTTAACGTTTGTTGATGCAGTTGAAGTTAAGATTAAACTCATTCAAATTTTATAACACTGTCGTTGACACGATCAAATTCATACTACTAAATTATAGCAACTTCAGTATTGCTAAGATAGTAGTTAAGGAAATAGAAAAGGGTAAAGTTAACCCTAAGTCGTCTCCCAACGAACACGGAATTGATTTGTAACAAATTAGTTCTTATAAAACTATACGAAAGAGTTAGTCAAATGAAATAATAAAAATATAGGAGGATTAAGATAAACAAGAAAGAAATAGAAAAGATAAAAAGAGATTCAAAGATAAAAGACATAAATGAATGAAAACCTCAACAATAATAAAAAGAACAAAGAAACTATTTCATTCTAACCTCATAATCCATAATGAAATTATAATGGAATCAACCCAAGAAGTTTAGCAATCCATAGAATGCAAAAGTAAAATAAAAATAGAAAGAAGAATAGAGAGAAAAAGGAAACGAAATTAGGCCCATCTAAGGGTTCAAAAACTCCGAAGTCTTGAGCTTGTCTTTCTGCTTTCCCCTTGCTCTCTTTATATAGGACTTGGACTAGGCTTTTTGGTTACTAAAACCTCTCAAATATCTTTTAAATAAAGATAAAATATTATTTATCTTTATAGTGATTTTAAAAATATTTGGAGAGATAGTTAGTTTTAAAAATATTTAACAAATATAGTTGATTAATAATTTATGATATAATTAAATAAATAAATTATTTAAATATATCTGATAAATTATCACCAAATAATATTGGCATTAATTTTCTAAATAAGCTATTTTCAATCCTATACTCCAAATTTGCTGGGAAATCCAAAAAGATGAATATTTGCACTTAAACCCCTCTCCTTTGACCGATCTTTGACTTTTGACCAGATTTGACTATTTGACCATTTCAGTGTCCATTGAGAGACTGCCACGTGGTAGAGTTCTCTCTCGAGAATTAGGGTTTGCTCCCCTATCCTTGTTGCTGCCGTAGGTGCAATGACGACTGCTCCTTGTTGCTCGAACTACCGCAGGCGTGAACGATGAACGGTGGTGGCACAGTTTCCATGGTTGATGCTGCAATGGTGAAGTCGCGTATGCCAGCTCTGGTTCGTGGTTAACTTCAGGCATGGTTCAACTACGATGGAGATGATGATGCCTTAGTCACGGTGGTGGTTTTCGCAAGGTGCAAGGCTGACTCGCAAGTGCAGGTGCTACCATGTTTCATGATTTGTGTGCTCGCGAGGGAGAATATTAGCGTCGAAAACTGCAGGTCCTGCTGTCATGGACGGTGGCGTCTTCTCCAGCGACAACGAGGTACAAGGATGGAACTAAGGTGGCTGCTGCGTTATTTCAGCGACTTTGTTGCACTAAAGATGAAGCTGCGCATTGTGCGATAGTGGTGTTGCGAACGATGGTTGCAAGTTCGCGCAGATCAGTGGTGCGTGGAGGCACTTCCGTTGTTGCGTTTTCTTGGCTTCCATGTAATGCTGATCTACGTTGATGGTGGTTCACGATGCAGGTGAGTTGAGGTGCGATGGTGCCATGATGACTTTTGTTCGTGAACGTGAGAGGAGTGATACTGCACTATCGAGATGAAGATCCAACTGTGGTAGCTGAACGCTGTTGTGGTGTCTGACATCAATGGCTGACGGTGGTAGGCACTACTTCATTGGCTGAATTTGAGTGTTGGATTATGACATGTGTCATCATGTGGTTGGACAAATTTGAAAGTTGAGGATTGCCACATGGCAACATCTGATTAAGTGGAGTTTAAGTGGTTTGAAAGGTGCAACTTAGTAAAAACTAGGGGTGTAGAAGTAGGTTTTCTGTAGCCCATTTGGAAAGAGGGGAGTGTATAAGTAATGTATGGGGTGCAAAGGTGATTTTTCCAAAACTTGCTGATTTTAGCCTTATTTAAAGGTGTTCTATAACTTCAATCAATTTATTTTCTCACCTTGAATGAGCTTAATCTTAACTCCAACTGCATCAACAAACGTTAAAATATCCAAAATAATTTGTGCAGCTAAAAATCACTTTTTAACACATTTTTTATCATACAAGCTCAAACGACCTAATTATCAAAATTATCAATTAAATCACTCTTTAAACACACAAATTTAATTAAATATACCCATATTTAAACATTAAATAAGGACAAAAGTACGCACTCATCATACCCACACACTTATCCTTTTGCACTCTTGGGCAAAATTGAGCAATTTCAAAACTTGTTCTAAGGTATTTTATTTCATATTTACACTGGATCAAAGGAATGAACCTTACTCGAAACTTTAATCAATATTCTAGAAATCAGGTTATCATGCAAATACAAACGGAAATATTATGTTTTTCACACAAGAGTTAATCTTTTGAATTTACAAGAAAATCAAATTTGAAAGATATCACTCAAGATAAAGTGTATATTCTCTCTCCAAAATTCGTTCAAGTGTTTTGGCTTTTATTTTCACTCAAAATACTCATGCAAGTAAAACTCTCATAATACTTAACAAGACTCTAATATTCACAAACTTTCAGAAAAATATTCATTCAAAGATAATGGGGTCAAGGCAAAGGTAGGAAAAAATTTAGGATTTTTGGGTTTTCGAAATAGTAATGTAGGAAGAATAATGGAGCATAATTTCAAAAACAAATCCTTTTCATTTGTTGCTCTTTTGGACAAAAGAATCATTTTTTTTCTATTTTTTTTCAAAACTCTTTCATCATTTTTTTTTCTTCCTTTTTGCCATTTTCATTATTTTGTGGGTGAGGTACTCACCCACACACTTTATTCCTCAACCATTCCTAAACACAATTCATTAGCTCTGATGAGTTCAAATTTTTGCCCTCATTTAATATTTAAATTTGGGGATTTAATTGAATTTTCTGTGCTTAAATATTGATTTAATTAGGATTTGTGATTATTGGATTTATTGAGTAAGTTTGGTAAAAGTGGCGTAAAAATTGATTTTAGTTGCATAAAATATTATTGGATATTCTAACGTTTGTTAATGCAGCTGGAATTTATTTTTGGTCAATTAATAGTGTGATTTTAAAATATTCAAAGTTACAAAATAAGTCCAAAATCAAGAAATTCTGAAAAAGAATAAAACAGGAGCTAAATGCACCCCCAGATTTTATTTGCACACTCCTCCCTCAAGTGGACCACAAAAACCTGTTCTGCACCCCCAGTTTTCACTAAGTTGCACCCCTCCTACCACTTAAACTCCACTAAACCAGATCATGCCATGTGGCAATCCCCACCTCTTAGAATTAGCCAACCAGAACAAGCCACGTGTCATAATCCTACCCTCACCAAATTAACCAATCAGATTCTGCCACGTCATCACCTTCATCTCCCAAAACCCTAACCCTAATTTTCTCCTCTCCTTCCACCCTCCACACAGCCGCCGCCAACCTCGCCGACCACCACAGCCCCTTCCACCGTCAACTCGCCGGAAACTGCAGAACCACCGCGACGCAGCACCTCCATACAGAACTGCAGCAGTTCCGGCCACCACGGACAGCGCCACCTTCTTCCTCCATCGCGCCGCAACCACCGCGAGCCACCAGCACCTGTACCAGCCATTTTCCGTCACCACCTTCACGCCGGAAAACGCCAATCTCGTCGGCCACTCCCAACCTTTGCAGCTTCCGTCGCACACCACCTTCACCAGCCGCCGCTGCCATTTCCTCGCGCGCCCACCTGCAACATCGCGGCCACCGCGACGCACCAACGACCATCGAGCAGCGCCGCCTCCATCTTCTCCGCGCAACCGCGAGCTAGAACCAGAAACACGCATTGCAGATCTGAACCTTGCTCCGCCATCTTCTTCCTCGCGCACAACCATAACAGCGCGCCATCATTCCCGCACCCACCGTGACCAGCAACGTTTCCGAACACCACCACCGCGTTCGCGCACCTGCCTTCGCCGGAGAAGAAGACCTTGCCGGAAAACGCGAAACAGCAGCCGTCACGCACGGGAGGAAGGAGGAGCAAACCCTAATTCTGGAGAGAAAGTCTCCGCGCCACGTGTCAGGCTGCTATTGGGCAGTCAAACTGGTCAACTGGTCAACTCTGGTCAACTGGTCAAAGTCAGCAGTCAACTCTGGTCAAAACTGCAAATATGGTTAAATGAGAAGGGCAGAATTGGAAATTGCACAGAAATTAAGTTGCTAATTAATTAAATAAAAATAAAATATTTTAGCAACTGACAGATAAAGCCCAAAGTCCAGTGGAAGCCTATATAAAGAGACTTAAGGGAGTAGAAGCGGGACACAATTCACAACTTACAATTTTACAACTCACAGCTTAGACACTTAGAACTCTCTGGTTTTGGCAGATACCGTCTCCACCACATCTCTCATTCTTTCTTTTATTTTCTTTCATTCATATCATCATGTATTCCATCAAAGTCATGGAGGGCTAAGCTTTTAAGGGTTGATTCCACTATAATTTCTTAAATGGATTTTGAGGTTAGATGAATTTATATGTTTTGTTATTTTGATTATTGTTGTGGTTTTTGTTTATCTATGTCCTTTGCTTCTTAATCGAATAGAAAATAATGATTTTAAATCTACATACATGCTAATCATATGAGTTAAAAGGTTTTTAAATTAAATTGAGACTTTACTTTGATTTTGTTTAGAAACTTTCATTTGATAAAATAAGTTTTTGCCAATAATTGAGACTTTAATTTGATTAGAGGTAATTACTTTAACTAAAATTAGTCAAGACTTTACTTTGATTAATTAAGTTTTCTATTTGGTAAAGAAACAAAGGAATAGACATGATTAGGCATAGTAAAATTAATTGAGACTGTACTTTGATTGAATTTACTATGGATAATCTAACAATTCTCACTTTTAATTGAGACTGTACTTTGATTAAAAGTGAGGATGCCAACAAATGAATTGAGTCTTTACATTGATTGATTTGTAAATCAACAACAATAATTAATTTAACAATAATCTCTAGATAACCAATGAAGAATCTTATTTAGAAAAAGCAGTGGAATTGACCTATTTACTATTATTGTGTTTACAATCTTCCGTGTCATTTTCTTTGCATATCAAAACCCCCTATTTTTATAATTGCTAGTTTTAATTGCATTTTTGAGAATCAAATATTTGAGATCAATTCCGTATTCGTTGTGAGACGACTCAGGGTTATCTTAACCCTAACTATTTTCTTCACTACAAACTGGCAATACTGAAGTTGCTAAAGTAGTGGTAATTTGATCGCCTAACGACAGCGATATCAAATTTGGCGCCGTTGCCGGGGAATACGGTTAGTATTTCTTTTATGTTGATTCTGTTTTTATTTATTTTATTTTATTTTATTTTTATTTTTATTTTTATTTTTTATTTATTTTACGCATATACGTTTGATATAGTTTGTTATTTTGTAGTATCTAGTTTTCTGTTAATATATTCCAAACAAATTTCTATTTTTGTTTTGATTAAGAATTTCTTTTAAGAAATTTTTAAGACTAGTTTGGAAAACTCTGTCTAGGAAAGACTTGGTATTTAAGTTGTCCACTGAGTAGACCCAACGACATCTTAACTCATTTCTTTCTTGAAATCTTTCTCTAAAACAAGAATAGGAAGAAAAAAAAAACACACAGGGAAACACTTTCAGGTGGACTTGCATAGTGCATGACTCGGGCCAATCCGGGTCAATTTTATCAACTTGATTCAGAACTTGAAAGGAACTTGCGTAAATCACGTAGGAGACTTGATCTCAGGTGTTCTACTGAAGGAGCACCATCATCATCTGAACCTACCACTGAAAGTGTACCACTAGAATCACCTCCGGTGATTAACATATCTTCTGATCCATCACCTGAACCAGAAATTCAAGAAGATAGAATGGAAGAAAGAACAATAAGAGAGTTGGCTTCACCGGATGCAGCAATTACACAAAACATGTGCATCCAATATCCAGATGGAGAATGTGAGCTTAAGTCTGGGTTAATCCATCTTTTACCCAAATTCCATGGATTAGCAGGAGAAGACCCATACCATCACTTGAAGGAATTTCATGTTGTTTGTTCATCCATGAGACCTACGACAGTAACAGAGGAACATATCAAGCTTAAGGCTTTTCCATTCTCATTGCAAGATGCCGCTAAGAATTGGTTATACTGCCTTCCGCCAGGATCCATCAATACCTGGGAGACTCTGAAAAGATTATTTCTGGAAAAGTTTTTTCCAACATCTAGAGTTGCTGCTATTCGCAAAGATATTTATGGGATAAGGCAACAAGAAAGAGAAAGTCTTCACGAGTATTGGGAGAGATTCAAAAAGTTGTGTGCTTCCTGTCCTCATCACCAAATAAACGAGCATCTCCTCATTCAATACTTTTATGAGGGATTGAGTATCATGGATAGACAAATGATAGATGCTGCAAGTGGAGGGTCATTGATGGACAAAACGCCAACAAATGCAAGACAATTGATTGAAACTATGGCGTCGAACCATCAACAATTTTCCACAAGGAGTAATTCTATAACTCTATTGAATGGATTGTTTCTGTGATTTACTAATATAGTTGATTTGAGAGTTTCTGGAATAAATCTTTTGTGAAAGAGTTTTTGACCTTGTGAGTTTTGAGCTTTATTGTAAGGATGAACTACCATGTGTCATTCCTATTTTTCTTGTGTGATTTGCTCATGTCTTGTTGGTACTCAAATGTTTAGCTTGATTCTGTTGTTTTGCATCTTAGGTGAACATGCATGATTTGATATGACTGAGGCATTTCTTGTTTTTAGCTACTTGGCCAAATAAGCTAACCATAACATTGATCCATTGGTAGCCCCTTGAGCTTAAACCTCTTTTTCTTGTTTTGAGCATACTGTTAAATCTTAAAAAGAAAAAGACCATGTTTGTCCTTATCTTAGGGAGAAAGAAGGAGCTAGTGGATTATGTTGAGATTGGTTGAGGAATAAAGTGTGGGGGTGAGTATTTCCCCCACAAAGTTGTAAAAATGGCAAAAAGGAAAATAATTGTTGATGACAGAGTGTTGAAATGAAAAATGATTGTTGTCTGAAAAAGAGAAACAAAGGATAAAAGAGAAAAAAAAAGAAGAAGAAGTAAAGATTGTTTTTGAAACTGTGCTCCATAACTCTTTCTTCCTTACTATTTCAAAAACACACAAATCCTAAAGTTTTTCCTACCTTTGCCTTGGCCTCATTATAACCTGTTAAAAGTCCTCATGATTTTTGAATGCATGTTTTCTGAAAGCTGTGAATATTAGAGTCTTGCTAAGCATTGAGAGTGTTTACTTGCATGGGTATTTTGAGTGAAAACACAAGCCAAAACGCTTGAGCGAATCTTGGTGAGAAAATATATATTTAACTTGAGTGTTTCTCTTTCATATTTGATTATCTTGTAAACTCAAAAGATTAACTCATGTGTGAAAAACAGAATTTTATCCATTTGTTTGTGCATGACAACATGATTTCTAGAAGATTGATCTGTTTCCATTGGTATTCATTTCTTTAATCCACTGAAAATATGGAATAAAAGACCTCAGAAAAAAAGTTTTGAAATTGTTCAATTTTGCCCAGGAGTGCAAAAGGATAAGTGTGGGTGTGTGATGAGTTCAAATTTTTGCCCTCATTTAATATTTAAATTTGGGGATTTAATTGAATTTTTTGTGCTTAAAGATTGATTTAATTAGGATTTGTGATTATTGGATTTATTGAGTAAGTTTGGTAAAAGTGGCGTAAAAATTGATTTTAGTTGCATAAAATATTATTGGATATTCTAACGTTTGTTAATGCAGCTGGAATTTATTTTTGGTCAATTAATAGTGTGATTTTAAAATATTCAAAGTTACAAAATAAGTCCAAAATCAAGAAATTCTGAAAAAGAATAAAACAGGAGCTAAATGCATCCCCAGATTTTATTTGCACACTCCTCCCTCAAGTGGACAAAAGAATCATTTTTTTTCTATTTTTTTTCAAAACTCTTTCATCATTTTTTTTTCTTCCTTTTTGCCATTTTCATTATTTTGTGGGTGAGGTACTCACCCACACACTTTATTCCTCAACCATTCCTAAACACAATTCATTAGCTCCTTCTTTCTTCCTAAGGTAGAATGTGGTCTTTTTCTTTTCAAGGTTTTACAATGGGTTTAAAAATAAGAAAAAGAGGTTTAAAGACTCAAAGGGGTTACCAATGGATTAATATCAAGGTAGGCTTATTTAGGCAAGTAGCTAAAGATAAGAAATGCCTCAGTCATATCAAATCTTGCATATTCATCTAAGATGCAAAACAAAAGAATCAAGCTAAACATTTGAGTATAAACAAAACATGAGCAAGTCACTAAGGAAAAATAGGAATGGCACAAGGCAGACCATCCATCCTTTACATTAAAGCTCAAGACTCACAAGGTGAAACTCTTTCACAAAAGATTTAATCAAGAAATTCTCAAATCAACTCAATTAGCAAATCATGGAAACAATCCACTCATATCAACATGACTTTTATTTTTCCAGAATTATGATAATCCCAAATACTGAATCAAATCCTAAAAATCCAATGTCAATATGTTTTATTGTTTGCAAGGAAATTTTTTTGGTGGATTTCTTAAGAGACATATTGTTTAAAAGTTCCACTTAGTAAAAAGTTAATACTTTCACAATTTTCTCAAAAAGAAATCACAACTTTTTTTATGAAAACAAAAACAAAAATTGAAAAAAAGAAAAAAGAAAAACCATACCTATAGTTTGTCTCCCCCACACTTATTTCAAAAATAATGTCCTTGATGGACTTATTTTGAGGAGGAAATGGAAAATTTTATGACTTTTGGCTCAATCTGGCCATATGTCAAAATTTATTTTCTTTAACTTTTTTAGGTACAAGTCATCTTGTACCATTTTTTTATTTTTACATTTTTATTTTTATAAAAACTAAAAACAAAAACACATGTTTGAAATTTTTTTAATATTTTTAAAATTAAAGACGGAAACAAAAAGCAAATAAGCATGCAATTTAACTTTTGTATCAACAATGTTTTCAACTGAATTTGAATCTAACCTCTTTTCCTTTTGTAGCAACCTTTCTTCTTTTTCTGCAGCCATGTCAATAAAGATAACCACTAAAAAGTTATTTGCATCCTTCACATCAACAAACTTGATGTGTGGAGTGTGTGGCTTCAACTCAATTTCAACATCATCAGATGCATTAGGATGGTTAACCGGATCATCAGTAAGCCTTTTAATCTCATCTTGTGAGCAAAAATCTGCACTTGAAGTAGTAGAATTTGCTGCTTCATCATTAACCAAGTCAGTTACAATAGTAGATGCTTCAGCTACATCTTCGAATACCGTTGGTTCTTCAACTTCACTTGGTTCCTCCATTGTATTATTCTCACAACTTTGCTCATGAAAAAGATCATTTGTACTCATATCATCATTAACAGGTACAACTTTATATTCAAATTGAGCATCATCATCATATCCATCAATAGATATTTTAGTGTGAAAATCTTTAATTTCTTCATCAACTTCAACAACATCCTTAGTAAACTTAATATGTTCTTCAGTAGGCATATTGCTATAACAATCATTATATCCATCAGTAGATGTATCAATGTGATGTGATTTCGCTATTGGTTTGTCAAATTGACTCTGCAAGCATTGTGTGGCAACATTCATCATCTCTGTCTGATCTGTCTGATTCATCTTCATCATTTCAGTCATCATATTCATCATATCTTCCAAAGTGACCTTTCTAACTGTATCATTCATTAGTTGACTCAAATCTTCAAACATTTGTTCAGCTCTGATGGCCAACTTCACAAGCATATCTTTGATTTCATGACAAAGTGCGTTAAAATCTGGATTTTCAAGAAATCTCTGATGGGGTTGAATGGTGGTATTAACAGTTACAAGTAATTCTATGAAGTTGTTCTTACTTGCATCCCTAAACATATAAGACAATATTTGCTTATTTTCGTACCACTCTTGCTCCATATTTCTGCATCTTGATCAACTTGCAACCTTTCATCCATGGTCTCTAATTTCTCTATAACCTCACCCATTAGTATCACAACTTCTTTGTTGGATGGTCCATTGGTTGCTTCAACTTCTTGCTGTGGTAGATATTGTTGTTGAAAACTATTTGAAACATATGGTTGTTGTGTATAGTAATTGCAATCCATTTGAAAACTAGATTGTTGATTATTTTCACAAGAAAAATGATTTTGCATTTCTGAAGGAGGTTTTCTGAAAAGAAATAAGTTGACACCTTGTTGAGTAGACTTCTAGGAAAGAGAAGTGTGTCTCAATGGACAACTTAAATACCTTATCTTTCCCTAGCCAAAGTGTTTCCTAACTAGTTTCACAAATTTTCAAACAAAATTCCTCAAACAAAAATTATGCTTAAAATAAAATAACTAAAAAATAAAATAAATGTTAAAAAGAATTGAGAAAAAAAATGTTAGTGATAAACAAAAAAAAAAGAATAAAAAGAAATAAGAACTAAAATGATAAAAATTCTAACCGTGTTCCTTGGCAACGACCCCAAATTTGATAATGTTGTCGTTGCTGCGATCAAATTAATACTACTTTCTTAATAATATTGAAGTTGTTATAGATAAATAGTATTAATTTGATCGCGCAACGACAACTTTATTAGCCAGGAAAATGGAATGTCAATCTCTGAACAGGAGGCTATCTGTGATGGATGTCAAAAGCAAATATTCGCCAAACTGTTTCACATGGTGATAGATACGTACAATCGTAATACCTCTTGATCTCATCAATAATGCTTGATTTTTCACATTCTGCAAAGTTGTTGCTTATTTTAAGAGTAGCTCTGTCAGGACCTTTGTTCACATATTTGAACACATACGTTATTGAATTGGTCTTGTTGCAATACTCTGTATTCACGTGAGCTTGATAACACTTCTATTGTCAAGCTTAATTCCATTTTTCTAAACAAATCTTCCATTATCAAGTCTTCTATAGCATGTATATCCTTCTTCATCAATTGAAGTTGAAGATGTGAAGTTTTTTGGATAAAAATTTAGAACATCTACCTTCCTTCATACACAGTGAATTATATCTTACAGATTCGCATGGGCCATGGATCATGTAACTTGAAACAAATTTTTCCAATTTGGGGTACAAATCCGCATTGGGTAATTCAGCTGATATTACTTTATCAATATCAGTTGGATTTTTCAATTTGCTTTCTCCATCCAACCACAAAAGTATATGGGCATGAGGTAATCCTCTTTTTTGGAATTCTACGGTGTACATTCCTGGATATATGAAAAAAAGATTGAAATTAGTTGTAAGAATTTCATTTGATTAATATGTATATTATTTGATACAAAACATACCTACAGTGGTTTTTTCCAAAGAAATCCTTCTTTTTAAAATCTGTCATCATTTCATCAAGCTTCATTTTGAAGACTCTACATACAATATCAGGTCTATCTAAAGCGGATAACCCTTTGGCCAAAACAAACTCTCTTATTTCACTCCAATTCACATTGCATGTTATAGTAATGAACAAATCAGGATATCCAAATTTTTTACAAATGGCCATAACATCTTAACAATTGTTGAACATGTATCTTGTACCACCAGTAAATGAAGCAGGCAAGACAATAAGTCTTCCAATTAAAGAAGGATCTGTCTCTCCTCTATTAATAGCCTCTTATAATCCATTAAGAATATCACAACGAATTAACTTCCGATTAGCTCTAATGAAAGATGACCGTTGTGCTTCAACCATTGTATAGCAATCAACCAAAAACTGTTGGAACAATCGGCATGCATTGACAATATTACCAGATTCTATAGATCTTTGTTGTATTCTGAATGCAATAAATTCTCTAAAAGAAATTCGAACTCTCACCCTTGATTTACTTCTGGAATGAAATTCTCTTATTGAAATATCTTCTTGATAACCATCTTCTCCATATGGAAACATGAGAGGATATTGTAGTGGAATGAATGTAGTGTGAGTTTCATGCAATCTTGTCAATTCACTAGAACATTTTTTGACAATTATATGTCTGCCTACATCCATATTGGCAAAATCACCAACTATTAGTGCAGTTATTTCATCACATGAAGGTGTGTTGTAGACTCTAGGGTCTTTGTTTCTGCCTCTAAATAGTCTTAGGGTGAAATCTGATTTCATATTTTGCAATGACAAATCTCTAACTTTTCTAAAAGATTTAGCAAGAACATTGTGATTATCAATCATTTTAATCAAATCAGCAACCAATGATTCATCTAGAACATATTCCTTACAGTTTGACTTAAAACATAATTAACGCAATAGATGTCAACTAATGTATTTGAATATTTCATTTAAGCAACATAAAGCACATGCTAACTAAACTGAAAAGCTTCATTTTGTTACTCATTTCATTTTCAGTATCATATATGTAGAGTTGTGCAAACTTTGACTTTGATCCATCTTCTGGCAATAAACTGCCAATACGGTGATAGTTCTGCCCACTAAGAATAAATTGTGGTGGAGCAGAACCATTGTTCATTGAAGCATTTATCTTACCACCAATTAAAGTAAATGAAAACATGCTGTTGTATATTCTTGTATTTTGTAAAAATAGTTTGCTTCTATGATCTTCACCATTTAACAAAGCTTGAAGCATAGTAGGTGGTTTCTTTAATAGTGGAAGTTCCACTTTTCCCTAATGGCAACACAATGAAAATTGAACTTACTTTGAGGTGTTACATTTTTCTGCTCTTTCTTCATACCAAAGTTGAGCTTGACAATATTGACATTCCAAGCAAGGTTCTCTAATATTGAGAAGTTCTAAACATCATTAAAAAGCATTAGCATGAAATACATATATTTACTGTCAAATTATGTACAATTGGTGTTTGTTTACCTTGCAAATCCGCTTTGCAATACAATTTGTTTGTACTCGTAGTATCTGGTTCAATTGTAGTCAAATGAGATACATTAAATTAATGATTCAAATTATATAGTTATTCACATGACTAATTTTTGCATTAAATTTGTGAACTACCTTCATCTGTTATTGTTGCTGAAGAATGATTTGTTGTGTTTGAACCATTTCGTTCTGTTGGTGTTTCATCATCAACACTGAATCTGTTTTGAAGTGATTGTATGACTTGAAAAATGATATTTGACAACATTATTCTTAGAGACAGAATAAGAATCATTTACCACTTCAGATGTTCCACCTGTGGAAAAAAAATTATTACAACAACTTACTTACATGCACTACCATTGTCATTATGAAGATTAATATATATCAATAAAAACCTACTTACCTGCACTACCAATGTCATTATTTTGTCCATTATTTCTTTGTCTGTTATTGTTAACAACTATATTCACTACAAAAACAAATTCATATAAATTTTAAAATTTTCATCTTCATGGAATTACAATACGTATATAAGAAATTAGGATGAAGGTAGAAATATACCGAAAGTATTGTTGTATGTTACAGTAGAAGCTGGAGATTGTGAAGTGATTAAGTTTTATTTGATTTGATTATGAATTACACTACTAAAAGAACTTGATATATTGTTTTCAGCCACTACATTCAAATGAATCTTATGTTATTATTTATTAAAATTACATTTGAGGCATATTATTGAACAACCAACAAAGATCACTCACCAATTGTTATTTGAAATATTGCATTAATATTTTGAAGGTTGTTCATGTTGGTCTGGACATCTGTAAAATGATTATTGTAATAGCAGTGAATGTAACAGAATAAACAAAAATACTTCATTCGTTGATATAAGAAGAATTTCTAAAGAATTAGGTTAGAAACAAAAGACTTACTAAGATCCAACTCATGTAATGACTTCATCTGTATAGCATTTTCCAAAAATTTCTCAAATTGGCTTATTTTATCTATCATTACAAAAGGAAACATATTTCATTATGCATGTGTCTTGTGAAGTTCCAATCGAAAAATATAAATTTAAAGTTAGATATAAAAAGGAAATATGTTAGAAACTTACATGATTAAAATGAGATGTTAGAAACTTACATCAATGTTGATTACTTCCTGTATGCAACATTTGTTGTAGCACCATCTTCTTTCTAAGCTTGGCATTTTTACAATCCTTTTGCTCAATTTCAGAAAAAAACTTGGAATATTTTGAAACGTTACAATGGAAGAAGAAGAAAAAACAAAAATAAGTTAACTCAATGGCTGTAAAAGTGTTTACTGTTTTATTCCTATATTGGTGAATGCATTTCTTCAACATTTTTTTTACATTGTACCTCTAATCACTATTGTGGAAAGACAAATATTTGTAATTGTAATAGAAATCAATTGTAAGAGTACAACAAGTTTTTATTAGTAGATAAAGATTAGAAATAGAAAGAGCACGCAATGTTGACTGTTAATAGATCAGAATGAATCATATAAATAGGAATTCTTTCACATTTGTTTTGTTTTTGCAGCTAACAACACATTTCCTTTTTATGTAGGTACAACAACACATGTATTTTTTATGCAAGTACTATACATAGTACAACAAAGAGGACAATTTCATAGAGACTTGGTTAAAAATTCTATGGTCAAACATTCAACAAGTTTAATTTGATTATTTGTCAATCTGATAACATATTATCAATATTATTTGTCAATCTGATAACATATTATCAGTATCTGCACATCCTAAAGCAACATACCTCCACACATATGATACATAAGTATGATAAATATGATGGCAGACTACCAAAACATAAATCGTAGAGGAGATTCAATATTTAGATTAAAAGAAGTTCAATTAAAATGGCTTTCTTGATAATTCATGAATGAAACAAAATTGATAAAAAATAATAAAAAATAATTCTATACAACACAGAAAAACCATCCTCTAGCTTGTTAGTAATGAATATGATCATACATTTTTTATTTACAGTAAGAAATTATTAATTTTTTACTATAATATGTTTCACTTTAAATTAATGTTTAATTAAAGGGTTAAATATGTTTTTGGTCCATTAACTTTCAATGAAGTTTGGAATTAGTTCATTTCGAAACTTTGGACCAATTTAGTCCTTTATCTTTCGAAATACGTGAATTTAGTTCTTTTAATCAAATTTGGTTAGGTTTATTTAATGTTTTGTATGCATTTCAGGATTGTATTTGAGTTGTTTATACTGTTTGACACATTTTTTCTTTAATGTTAAGTCAAATACTATAATGAAACGCGTTTGAAATGTCAAATAATTTTAACAAAATTTGTTAAAAGGACTAAATCCACGTATTTGGAAAGATGAAGGACTAAATTGGTTCAAAGTTTCGAAATGGACTATTTCCATAATTCACTGAAAGTTAAGGGACCAAAAACATATGTAACCCTTAATTAAACTTTCATCATAAACTATTTATTTGCATTCATAGAATTTGAGAAAAGCTTCAAACTAATTTCATTAATAACAAAAAAAAACTATACATATGCATTCCTGAAAATAGAAAAAGTTCTAGGTTGATCAACTACATATGTAGCAGACATAAAAACAAAGCTATTGCTACTCGACGGTTCCAGAAAACAACATAAAAAAACTTTGAATTAAAAATTACAATATGCCAGCATTTTGACATTCTGATTGCTTCTCATCTGGTCAACTTCAAACACTAGGTCAATAGTTTCATCAAATCCATGAACAATACAAAATTCCTTTTAGCCACTTCCAATTTTGTTAGACTTCTGTGGATGATTTCTCAACAGTAGTTTGCACTTGACTATTTTGCGCGGTCCATGAAGAACAATGTTTTTAAATCTTCCTTGACGAAGATAATTGTCAAAATCAATTGGCAAATCCTAATAAATTTAATGAAATAATAAAATCAGATATAAACTAAAAATCAATGAAATATATGAAATATAAATAT
The DNA here is from genome assembly GCF_037176805.1 of Vigna unguiculata. Lineage (NCBI taxonomy): Eukaryota > Viridiplantae > Streptophyta > Magnoliopsida > Fabales > Fabaceae > Vigna > Vigna unguiculata. The sequence goes on from NC_140796.1 coordinate 22,672,308, forward strand.
AAAATAATAAAGATAATAAACATCCACCGAGTAATTTAAATGAATCTCACCAGATGGTTAGCCTGGCATTGGTATGGATTGACAAATATGCAAAAATGCAACTTCGGTCTAGTGAAAAGGGAGATGGAGATTCAATGATTTGGAAACAGTGATCTGGAAACAAGAATGACCAACACATCCAAAATAAATAATGTGGTTATCTTATAGTTCATAAAGGTCCCTTAAATCCAATTAGCAATGGTTTCTCTAAATTCTTGTTATAAGTGACGACATGTCTATTGCCTTCAACATTTGTTAAAGTCCATTGGCGCTCAAGATCGTGATCGTAAAGAATGGTGAATGCACGATCGACGAACCCTTGTAGCCTCCAAATATTCAATTTTTTTAACAAAAACATAGATTAGTTCAAGTAAAAAGGTTGATATTCATTTGAAAAAGGTGATAGAAATAAAAAAAGGAGAAGTATTTTTCTAAAACAACAAATGCATGAAACTATTTAAAAAAACTTACCTCGTCCTGAAGGTGAATTATAGGGAACTGGTACCTAGTCATTCTATTAATAACTTGTTCTTCATTCAAGTTATTTTCCATTTGCTTAGACTTTGAGAATGATAGTAGAAATATGGTTGGAAGAATGGAGAATATGCTTGAACTGATTTTTAAGTCTGATGGTCCACGTAGAATGAAGATGGAGATTTATAGAAGAAAAATCCCACATAAAAAGATGGGACGATAATCAAAAGATTTCTCGTAATGTCATTATTACTATTTTTGGAAAACAGACAGACAATTAAAAGAAAATATAACATAAACAAATAATAATAATTAATATTATTAGTATAGTTACTTTTGTATATTAAATTATATTATCATATAAAATATCATCATATAATATGTAATATATATATATATATATATATATATATATAATTAGGGTGATAGAATAAAGAAATAGAAAAAATTATATATTTATTTATATATATATATATATATATATATATATATATATTTATAAGTTAAAGTGACTATACAAAGAAAAATGATTTAAAATTGTATATGGTAGCTAATTCTGTTGAGACAACTTAAAAACTATCAACAGTTATTTGGTTAGCCAAATATATCTTATTTATCAAAATGAATCTAAATAAACAATGAAAATTTATAAATTCGTTCTTCACAAAAAAAAAAAAATTCATTCTGAATTTTAGGAATTCATGTTAACAAATAGATCAATATTTATAAGTCTTTGTAGTAATAGTATTTGTAGAAACTTTATGTAGCTGGTGTAACATCCCAATTTCAACAGCTTAAAACTAATAAAAATAGGGAGTTTCATCATAGTTCCAAAACAGATAATCCAGTGTACACAATATATTAATACAGTCTTACAAAATATATGACTATAAAAATATATCACTTATACACTTAAATTAAACTAATAAACTCTATACTACTGACCACTGCTAAAGCTCCCACTGGAAACCTCCTCTTCAACACTAAAACGATGGCTCTTCATTCTCAAGAAGTGCCTTTGACACTACAACCACATCTGCTCCCACCGAAGAGGTGATCATCGCAAAAGGAAACATACAACACAAGACAGGAACACAAAAAGCAAGGGTAAGCTAATCTGATTAAGGAATCATGCAGTTCAATTATAAACAGAAACCATGCAATCTTTCTCATTATCACCAGAATCATATAGACCACCACAACACATATACATGACTCTAGACTCAATATCTGGATTATGTAAGCGACATCAGATCTCTTGGTGGCTTGCACCTGTGACGGTTTCCAAACTCTGCAGAGTTTGGACACAAGGGGTTATCACCCAACCACTCCCAAGGTAAGTCCCATCACATCTATGACGGATCGAGTCCATAGACCAGGACCTCCTACTACTCCCCCCGACGTAATCCATCATACTCTACATGAGTCTTAATGGTTACTAGGAGCGTCAGGATACCAACCAAAACTGAGTCCTTATGTCCTTACATACACTAAAACACTCCTCTTAGAATTTCCCCTGAAATCCTAGTTCAACCACTTCTTCTCATATTCCAACTTCATGCAATTTCACCACACATATTATCAGTCATAACAATTCATGCATATCATAACTAAGTTCATATTTTAACATTCAAACATAGCTTCATCCATTAGAAACAAAGAAATAACACTCAACTGCGGGGGTTCTCGCCCAAGCTAGAAGGTCTCGCTTAGGCAAAAAGGCTCTCTCGCTTAGGCGAGTCATTCTCGCTTGAGTGAGGCTCAAAACAGAGAACAACCCAAACTCTGGGCGAATTCTCGCTCAGGCTAAGCTGTCTCGCTTAGACGAGAGTGACTCTCGCTCAAGCGAGATTGGCTCACCTAGGCGAGATCTTGCGCAGAGACAGGGGATGAGTTTCTGGTATTTTCGCTCAGGCGAGAGCTGCTCGCTTAGGCGAAAATATCAGATTCCTAATCTGTTCTCATATGCAACAATAAAGAAATCTAGCACAATCCAAGCATACACTCAATTACACAATTCAAGCACTCATACAACAATCAATCATGCAATTCAAAGTCATCAGAATGATTTCTAGATGAAATTCAAGTAAAACAGTTAGCTTCCCTTACCCGTTATCCTGTTTAGACAACTTTATAAACGTCAACGCCTTAAAAACGTCAACACCTCTAACTCCACAGGATGCTCTATCTACACATAGAAACATCACAAGAACGATCAGGACATACCGTTATGATCACTGATCAACAAAGACTCACACTGATGATTAAAACATCGCATGCAAGCTGAAGAATGCTTGCATGCAATAGAAAACAGAAAAAGACTAAAAAAGAGAGCGGAAACTCAACTTACACGAACAGAGAAACTGATCGGTCCAATTTGAAGAGCTCGCCGAGAGGATCAATCCTACGATCTCGGTTCTTCAATCAGACGACCAGAGAGACAAAACCTCTAGAGAGAAGTCAGAGAACTCTAGAAAAGTGATTTCTAGAGAGATGGTGTGTTTTAAAAATAATGAAACTCGTTTATAACAATTCTATTTATACTAAAACCTTTTAATATTAAAATAATCGAGTCTCACTATTTTTAAACCACTATCACTTTTAAAACGCCATTTTCTAGGGTCTTACAACTGGCAGTCATCTTTGTTGACACAACTTGAAAAATTTTAACAATTATTTGTAAACCAGCTTATTAAAAAGATACAGTTAAATAAAATGAATAAAATTTAAGCGCATAAAATAATTAACAAAAAAGTTGTAGTTCATTTAAAATTAAAGACAAATCGCTACCTAGACATATTACAATAAAAAAATGTCAATAAATAAATTGTCTTCAAATGCTAAAAGTAAATTTATCTCTCAAATCACTTATTTTTCCTTTTCAATATTTCTCTTCAGAAACTTCAATGGAAGATTGTCTTCTTTGATGGAGTCAAGTGATACAATCTTCTTTGTAGATTCTCTCTTGAGTGAACTGTTAGCATTATCATTCGTTGTATTATCTTTGATAAGCTCAAGTGATTGGGATCCACACTCAATTGTTTCATGGGTAAATTTTACTAATAAATCCTATAATAAATGTTAAAAGGAAATAAGATTAATAAAAGAATACAACATGAACAATAAAAAATTAAGATCTTTTTTATACCTCTGCAATATCAACAGTGAACTCATTGACTACATGCTGCTTTTCCCTACTGAACTCTCCATTCCCAACATAAACATCCTTCAAAAAGGTATTGACAAATATGTGAGTAAAAACTCAAACATAATTATTGTTTTTAATCTAACAAAGTAAATTTCAAAATAGATCTTACCCCAGATTTCATCGAAGAATCATTTAACTTTTGAATTATATCATCATCTACACATACTTTCTTAACTCTGAAAGACTGTTCAAGTTTGAAACTCTTATCATTCCTACTTTCGACTTTAAACAACATACTTTTATCCACTAACTGAGCAAACTCCTTAAGCAAATTTCCAGAAGCATTTATCTACCATAAAAAAATAATTTAATATCATATTAAAAAACATTTATCCAACTTATCTATATATATATATATGGATATCTTGCAAAGTATACCTTATCATGACTTTCTAACATATCAGCATAAGTTTTTCTGAAAAGGATGGTTGCATCCCTATCAAACAACACAAATGTGGTTGAATTTGATGAGTCAATGACGCGAAATTTGATCCTATATCTGTAAAATTAATAGAAGTTATTAATCATAAAAAGTGGAAAGTATACTCAGATATTTCAATTGACATTAAATGTAATTCACAATAAGTTAACCTTGGAAAGACTTTGATAACATGCTTATTAAACTTCTCGCAAAAACACATCTTAGAATCTGGATAAAAAACTTTGTTGCAAACACAAGCAGTATACCACCAATCATCCTCGGCCAAATATGCTTAATGGTTCCAAACAATATGTAAGTGGTTACCTTTCAATATAAAAAAAATAGTCACAATAGTTATATGAACAACAAAATTGGATGCAAGCATTAAAAAGTCATTCTAACCTCTTTACAATCTTTGAGACCTTGAATGGTTATCCTAGGTTTAAGCGTTAAAAAGTCATCTTCAACAATATGTTTGGAACTCTGAGAAAGCTGAGTTAATGCTTGTGATGGAGATTCAATGTTCTCACACATTCTGTGAAGTAAAAGATAAAGTTAAGACAATGGATATAATCAATGGCGGAGCTCTCAAGGAGCAGGCGGGGGCCACGGCCCCCCCAAACTTTTCCAATTTTTTTTTCATTTTTTTAAAATTAAATGTATTTAATTTTTTTAAATTATGTATATTTTAAAATTATTTAAATTAAATGTAGCTTTTTAAATTAATTATTATTTTTATTTCTTTTATAAAGTATAATATTTAATATTAATAAATAGAAAAATATAAAATCAAATATAATAAATCAAAAAAATTTTTAAGATAATTTTTATTTTTTATTTTTATTGTCTTTTGAGTTTTTCATGTGTTGCATTTGTTCTTATTCTTTAAATCTTTTCTTCCAATTTTAAAGAAAAAAACTTGTCTCACTTGATAGTGAAATACTTATTTCATATTTAGCATTATTTTTTATCTCATGACATTTTGTATATTATTTTTTATGAATATAGAAGAGTAAGTAATGTATTATGTGATTTTTTATAGACAATTTTTAAGTGGACTTGATTGTCATAATTTTTTGTTGTCTCTTAATTTTTGATTAGATTATGATAGATTATTTTTTAGTCTTAAACTTATTTTTTAAATAGGTATATTGATGAAAAACAAAAGAATAAATCCATTTTTTAAAATTGATAAAAGAGAAGTGAAGATCAAAACAGGACAATATAGTTGGTCACCGCATAACAATGAAATAAAATGTTTGTGATGACTTTTGAATCGATATGTGCATATTAGTAAAATGGAAAATGAATATTTGTAGATAATATGGTTATTTATATTGAAAAAAAATAACTGAAAATTTTAGTTATGATTGAATAATTTGATAAGTTCAAAAATATGAAAAAATAATGAATAATACTTCGTATATGTGTAGTTTCTTTTATATTTATAACTATATTAAATTATCTATTTATTTTTTATTGAATTAGTAACATTAATGTTAAATATATAAATTTTAAGTATATTATTTTGGCTCCCCCAATAATTTTGGTCAAGATCCGCCACTGGATATAATCGAAGATTTGTAATTATAATAAAATGAAGAAGAAATTTAATATTATCTTGATTGTAGTTCAGATGCCTCCTTGAAGTCAACATTGTACTTAATCCTACTGCAGAACTTACAATTTTAAACTTGAACCTTATCTAAATTAAAAAAAAAGTGTATGTGAAACTAACATCGAATAAATAGTAATAAGAAATGTATAAAACTAATAAAAAAAGATTACCTAGAGAAGTTTTAACTTTAGCAAACTCTATACTTATTGCAGCATTTTGTACTTCTCCACTTGAAAGAAAGACATTCAGTTCATCCACATAAATATCAAACAAAGTACATTATATTCGAAACCTAAACATTGAATAAATGTTATGTGAAATCATTATTTTAACAAGAAGAAAAAATGTATGCATTATACTTTAGAACTAAAGTATCCATCAGCTTCTATGGCAATGACATTTAATTTTATTGTCTTTCCATCAACTTGCAATTCTCTTTCTGTGCCAACTCCTACCAGTAATCCCAAGATGTCTACATAATAATTCATAAATATCATATTAAAATTTTTAAAAAAAATCACAAATAAACAAATATTGAAAAAGAAAAATGGTACAAAAACTATAAATATTAACTTACCCACTAAATAATCAGTATCAAATCTAATGGTGGTCAATAACGACAAAAGTGTGTATTGTGGTTTAATATCTGGAACCAAGTTAGTATGAAGCAAAGAAAATTTTGTACCAAACTAGAAATTAATCTTATAAGGGTGGTGTGTAGTTCTGTATATTCCACTATTTGAAGCCACACTGAAATTTTGGATGCCATAAACATGGCCTTCAAATATTTCAGTCTAAAATTTGTAAATTAGAGTACGTCTAATGGACGCATGTATTTTACCTCTCTGCAAAAACTCAATATAATAAACATGTTTAACCTACACATATTTTCTTCATAACAATGATGGAAAAAAATTAAACGCAATATTACCTCTTTGTCTTGAATAGCCAACTCCATGGAGAAAGGACACCTATGTTTACTGAAATCTAGAACAAGCCATGAACGTATGACCCTAACAATGATATTTCACTTCTCCTTTTCTAGAGTAACTTCGCTTAGGTTTTGGGTTTGCTTTTGATCTTAACAAAGAGCTATATTGAACTCACAGGAACGATATTCAAAAATCAAAAGTAAACAAATGAGTATTAGATTTGTGACATATTTATAGATATATAGATATAAAAATAATAAAAAAATACAACTAAAACAAATATAAATAAAAAGGTTAAAAGTAGTTATAGAGTTTCAACTTTTTTTTGGGTCAAACCATGGAAAAAAAAAGTAAGGATTAATACTAACATGGATTTGGAAATTCTTGATAAACTAAAGGTTCATATGTTAGTCGAGTATAAACTTTCAAATGGTAGAAGAATAAAAAATGGACAAAAAATTCAAATTAGGTCTCTGCAAACATGGAGTAGTAAGTTATTTAAAAAATGATAGACATATGATGTTAATAGAAATATATACTTTTGACCTACAAATGGAGATTTCATACTAACATTTTTTTGTGAAAACTGCAAAAAACAACTATTGATGTCAGAAACCATTAAATATTCATATTCATGTATTCACAAGTTTCATAAAGGGAAAAGTAATACAAAAGAATTATGATGAACATAAAGCATGAAACAAATTATTTAAAAATCAATCCATAATTTGTTGGTGTGATGTATTGAGCAGTGAACCATTAATTGTAACACTAATGTGTAAAAACTGCAGATCTGCAAATACATACTGGTATATAAAGCATTAAACAAAAAAGAAATCAAGAAATTTGTTATTTCAGAGCTACAAAAGAAATGGGCAAACCCTAATTATGTAGACAACAACATATGAACTGCATAGGTTCTAGTATTTCCGTTTTTGAAAGAAAAACTACTATATTTGTAAACAAAAATGAATGAAGTACATACATTTGGTTAAAGATGGTTTGTAAGAATCCGATCCTGCTAGCGAAAAGTAATTTGGCTGAAATTTTTTTGACAATTGTACAAAAAGAAAAAAAGAAGTGTTGTGCATAATAAATTTTATGTGAACACAAGATATAACATTTCAATACTCATAAAAACTTCCTAGAGAAGCCAAATATCTTCGATGATTTAATTTAATAACGTATAAATTAAGGATATGACGATTTGGTGCATATTCATTTCCAACAGTAAAAAATCTCGTGGAAGATGTAAAAAAGTACTCGAGCAGTACAAACAATCTTATCATTCCACAATTTAAAAATCAGATTTTAAAACTTATTAAAGTTTAAAAAAATTAAAATGAGAATTATGACGGTTTTGTATGAAACAACTTTTGAAAAGTCATTTTATTCAACAAATAATATTTAATAATTTAAATGATATCAATTCTTTAAAAATGGAAAAATTAATGATATGACATTTTGGTTTCTGACATTAATTAACTAGCAAAGATATTCGTATATGGAAAAAGATATGGAACAGTTATCATTAATAACATTGCAAAAGTTGAAAATAGGAAGACTTAAACATAAAAAACCACAATAATCCATACACAAATTACAGATAATCAAAAAGTTAAAATACTATAGTTCATGGATGCTTTCAATCGCGATGATAATTGTAACATCCCGACCTTTATATTACGGATTTAAATAAATAAAATAAGTAATTGATAAATACAGTTCATTTAATAAATATCATTTCCCAAAAATGTGGAAAATTTAAAACTTATTATTACGTCATTCTGAAATACCTCAATACAAAATTATAAAACTCCATTATAATTATCAAATTTTAGTAATATAAAATATTACAATTTATTATAAATCATGAAACATAAAAACAATGGTAAAACTTTTGCCCAATCTAACCCCTCTCCGGCTTTATGCCTCACCAGATCCACCTGCAACATCATCTGCTAACGTATACCGAGTACATGATCATGCCAAACACAAGCAGATAGGATGAGCTAACAGAATAAACATATATATACAACACATACATATATCATCTTTTGATTTCATGACACATGGCCACTACCATGTCAACCGTGTTCTACGTCTTCTAGGGATTACCTCAAGATGTCTTGTTGCCACACCTATCAGCTATCAGCCACAATTGATAGAGCACGTGCGAGAAATCATGCTACGGATCACACACCATAACGCCAAGTGGAGTTACCAATACGAATAATAGTTGTAACGTCCCAAGACTACCAAACTCGTTAGTTAAATACTGAGGACGACAATCTAACTGAACCCATCCGTACATTATACTACGTGCACATTTACACCGACAACACTTGCCAACCCGAGCCAGAACTCAAGAGTTCCTCGTGTTCATCTACCATCCCGAGCCACAACTCAAGAGATACCATTCCGAGCCACAACTCAAGGAATGTCACGTGCTTAACCCCTATCCTGAGCCACAACTCAAGGGATACGTTCCGAGCCACAACTCAATGAACACCAACAAGCCAACCTTTAAGGTATCATAAAAGCACTGTAGACCACGCACACCAAAGCAAGCACAACACAAATCTGCTGCATCAACATCGCCTGGCACAGACCAAGAGGCGTCAGGCGCATCAGACTTCCAGGCCACCTAGCGGGGGACACGTACCGCCAAGCACCTCTAATACCCTTTTACCTGCAGGTGTCGCCTGGCGGAACACTCCTTGCCACTAGGCGCCTCAAATTTTAGTTCTCTTCTGTTTGGTAACTTCCGCCTGGCGGGTCACATACTGCCGCCAGGCGCCACACCAGTACTCGCACAGTACTGGTTCTGGTTTGATTTCAGGTACTGTATTTAACTCCCTTACTCACATATTCACTCGACAGGTCTAACTATTATGTCTTTGATCAATAATAGTGCCCAATACATTACTACTATCATAATTTCCATATGTAGAACATTTCTATCAAATTCATATCCTTAAGATGCTTAGCCACACATACTCTTAGGTTAATTCCCTACTTTATACCAATGTTTCAAACAAGCATCACAGTTAATTCAGAGCACTATTGGTACTATTCCATTCATAATGTAATCTAATTTATCTCATAACTTGGACTTATTCCACGGCTTAAAAGTTCCAAGTTTACCCATCTAATCTCCTCTATATATATTTATGACCTATTACACCTCATTCCACCAGTCCATTACCATGACTTAGCTATATAGTCTTAGTACTCCCACATAATGGAAGTTTTCCCTTTCTTTAAGTCATCGAAATTCCAATACTTCTTAATTAAATTAAATATGGTCCAAATTAGTTCCTCAACCACCACTGTGCACCAAAACACATAAAATCCGCAGCTTTGGTATGGCGCCTGGCGACAACCAAAGTGCCGCTGGGCAGTTCCCGTTGTTCCAAGAACCCCAACATTCTCCCTGCACTTATGAACCTCAACCCATCCCCTACAACTCTGATTTCAATCAATTTACGACTCCATAGGCTACACTATAGTGTTTTAGGATTACATTTCACTAGTACAATTTTCCAGACACGAAATTTATTAACATTTTCCACTTAATTTAGTGCCACTATAACAAATCCCAAATCCTCAACCCTAAAATGATGTTCATGCAATTTTCATCTCTATTAACCCCCAATCTCATGAAATTCAATGATGTGTGTCGCCTAATTATTTACAAATAATCAGTATTTTACTTTTTTCTAATTAGAATCATTCCAAAAACCCAAAATACCAAAAATTGAGTCAAATTGACTCACGTCGCCTGGCGGGTGTTCATCACCGCCAAGCAATTCAACCAGAACCCAACAACTAGGTTTTCAAGCACGCATCGCCTGGCGGTCAGGGATGTGCCGCCAGGCGGTTCCTCTTCAGGAACTCAAAACAAGCAACACATGGATGAGTCGCCTGGCGGTAGTTCATCGTTCGCTAGGCGGTTACTGGAAAATTTCCAAAAACTCGAAAATTCAATAGATAGAGGAAACATTCATGCATTTCATACTATACATCATGCAATTCATGCTTAAACATAAAAATTAACGTGTAAAACTCCCCTAACCTGAAATCCTTAGCTTAAACCTTGAAATAGTCTTTGATTCCTCCTTGCTCCCAATGACTTGCCTTAGTTCTCTTTGATCTAGCCTATGTACTTCACTCACAACACCAATTTCACACTGAATTCCCTCTCTCTAATTCGCAGAACAATGGCAGCTCTCTGTTCTCTTTCTTTTTCCTCCTTACTTACCAATTACTAGACCATAAATGTGGCTTAATGACTCAAAACGAATATTATCTCATTGATGGTGGTAATTACCATTCAAGCACAATTATGAGGTGGTTTTCCAGCCCCCATTGGCTGCTAGGGTTTCTTTGTCCTTTCACATTCATGCCCAAAAGAAATTTTGGCAAAAAATAAAGTTTAATTTGGATTCACCAAGGTTTGAACCCCTAACCCTGCCAATGTCAAATCAATGCACAACCATTTAACCAATACATGTTTCATGATGATTAATATAATTCTACGATTATATTATCACTCAACATGATCAAGCATATTATCAAAAATAATAATAAATTAGAAAACACACAAATGGCATTCATAGGACTTGGGTTCAAGTCCTTTCACACAATCAAGTACTCTTAAGCATTTGAGCTAGTACTTTTCCATATAAAGGCTCCCACTACCCGCATTTATTAATTAATTAATTTTCACGAGTCTTACAATAATATTAATTGATATTAAGCAGAATATTGACATCCTTGTTTGCGTTTTCACCGTCAAGCTCGAAAAGAATTAAATCTTTTGCCTTTAGTACATGAATGTCACAAAACCTTTTCCATCCACTACCTATCTTAACAGATTTAGCTCTAATCAACAACTTGCATGGAACTTGTGCTTTTGGACCGTAAAGCACAATGTTGGACAACTAACTATTGCATAAATATTTACATAAGTCTGAATTCAAATCCTACAAAAAAAATGAAATAATAATAAATAAAATTGAAGTTTTATTAAGCAATAGGTAAGAGAAGACAGAAAGCTTCTTCTACAAATTATAAAAATTATACGAAAGAATGTAACAAACCTCACCAAAAAGCTTGCTTTGTAATTGTATTTAGCAAGCCTGAACTCAAAATGAATTAACTTGGACCTTGTTAGAGGAGCATTTGTTCGAACATGACTTAGAAACTTATGAACATTTGACCTTGAACACTGTTGGTAAAAGTTTTTCAAAAGCAGAATTTCCAGAATGTCTTAAGAAACAAAGTTTGGGTGGTTGTAACTAATAAAAATTTCTTAGATCACACCAGCCTTCAGTAATCCTAGGATTATAAATATCCATGTTGAAGGTAACATGGTGAACATTACCCTCCTTATCAGCAATAGTCCAACATGGACGCAATTCATTGCCTAATCTTATCACAAACAATCAGTTGAAGAACCAAAAATCCTTGTCAAAACAGGAAGTTCATACAAAGACAAACATCAGTTAAAGAAACACACTTAAAAATAATGGTAAATAATTTAATGTGTAAACTATTTGAAATGTTTTATACAAACCTGGTCTTCGATGAAAATAGTAAAGAATCCACCCTTAAACTTTGCAGCAAGTATGGATTGTTCACCAAGTATGCATTATGTAGTCGTCATTTGTTAAATTGGTAAGATAGATTTTTTTTAACAAAAGAGGGATGATCTCTCAATGAATCGTATTTAAAAGCTTACAACCATTGAAAAAGAAATCGTGATTCATTGTGAGATCGAAATACAGGATTTAAATTTACAGACAAAGATTGAAGTAGATCGTAATGTAGTAGCAAAAATGGTGATTTGAACATGCATACCTTTCTGTAATGGAGAAGAACTTGTTAAAAAACTTAGTCTGTCGCTGGTAATGCAATGTGAAATGTTGTAGATGATGATAAAAACTGAAGATGATGAAACAGAGAGGATAAGTTCAAAATGAAAGATGTAAATGAATTTTGAAATGTGAAGAGGCGCATTGGTGATAAAAGTGTGTTGGTGATACAAATATTAAATGGAGCAATTGAAATATCTAGACAGTGCAATGATCATTTTCTTGAGAAGTGAAAACCATAATGAACAAAATTTATAAAAACCTGCACCGTGACCCAGATTCGGATTTTGTATTGATTAGTGGATTATTTTAATGTTTTAATCGGAATCAGTTGAATGATGAAAACGTGCGGGAGATGATGGAGCAATTCAAATATCTAGAATAGTGCTTTAATCATCATTATCTGCAGCAGTGCGAATAATGATGAGAAATATTGATTGACATGTTTATTCAGATTTAATTGGAAGAGGTGTTTTAATGTATTGGAATACACAACGATTTTGTAATACGAAGAGGTTTGTAGTATTTCGTGAGCAATGATAAATGGTGATTTCTAATGCGTTGCAATATTTCATATTTATTTCATATTTATTAAATATTTAATATTTAAACTTGGCGTGAAATGATCTTGGAATGTGATAGTTCTAAAACTTAATATTTAATGTTTAGGTTAAATGATTTTAATAAAAATTAATTAATAGCTAATAATTAATGTATTTGAGTGACGCTAAAATTTTGAATTTAGATGGAAACATAATTAATTATATTTAATTCAAAATATAATTAACATTTATTTATAGCTCTTTCAAACTTCTGATTTTTAGTTATTTGATTAAAGAACTCCATAATTAAATTAATGACTTTGAGAAAAGTATATAACATAAAAAGAAAAAAACACATAACTTCATATATATATATATATATATATATATATATATATAATAATAATAATAATAATAATAATAATAATAACTGCAAATATTATAAAAAGTTTAATTTAAAATTACATCAAATGTGCTAAACTTTAAAAGCAATTTAATGGATACAGAACTTTGATATGTATGCTTGTTTTTTCACTTTCAACTTCAAAAACAACTTCACGGTGATCCTCTGCAGATAGTTGATAAAGAGCACAAAATTTTTTCTAGCCAACTCCAATCTTAACAAACGTTGGTCTTATGATAAATTTACATTCGACTTCGCCCCTTGGTCCGTGGAGAACAACAGTTGAAACTTCACTATTTTCAAAATAACTCGCAAAGTCTTTTTTCAAATACTGCAAGCATAATGTGAAGAGATTTTACTTAGTAATAAGGCATTTAAATAAATATAAAAAAATAAAGAAAATATCTAACCAAGTGGCTGACTTAATAGTAATATCTCGATAGTTCAACTTGAAAAAGAATTAACTTTGACATAGTTAGAGGATGGCGGATGGCAATATTCTTTAGGAAGTTGGCTTGGATTCTTGAGTCTGAAGAACGTCTAGAGAAGTGGATTTGGAAAGAACAATTTCCCATGTATTTTAACACATAATTTGTCTAACTTATCTGCATAGAAAGATCTTAAATCATTCCAGCCTTGGGTAATCATTAGAGTGTGAATATCCATGTTGTAGGTAACATTGTGAACATTAGATTCGTAATCAACAATGATCCACTGTGAACCAATGTCCTTCCCATATCGTAATATGAAAAGTCGGTCGACGTGTCCAAAATCCTTCAAAGATGAGCAAGTTGGGAATAAAGAAATAAAAATAAAGATAAAAATAAAACTGTGAAGGAATCAAAAATTAAACTTGGTCTTTCATAAACATAGTAATGAATCTGCCAATAAGTTCTGCATAAAGTATGGATTGTGGAGTGGGCATGGATTCCATTGCAGGATAATAGAGTGATGATGAAGAAGATTGGTAAGAGAAGAAAATTGGTAACAAAAGAAAAAGAAGATTTGTCACTTGTTAGTTGGTAATGAATAATTGCAAACATTGGGAATATATATATATATATATATATATATATATATATATATATATATATATATATATATAGAGAGAGAGAGAGAGAGAGAGAGAGAGAATAGGAGAAGTCATACATGTTCCAAGAGTCAGAAATTAATTGTCATCCTGCTTCAGAATTATTGTAATTCCTTGGGAATAAACATTTTAAAAAATAAGTACCAATTATAAAAAAAAACGTTAAATAAAAAATTATACAATATAAGCTTTATTAAATAAAAATAATAACATTAAAACAAATACCAAAATATTAATTATCAAATCAAAACTCGTAAAATGAAAAATTGCAAACATTGGGAATATATATAAAGAGAATAGGAGAAGCAAGACCTGTTCCAAGAGTCAGTACTTAATTGTCATCTTGCTTCAAACTTATTGCAATTCCTTGGGAATAAACATTTTTCAAAATAAGTACCAAATATAAAAACCAAACTCGTTAAATAAAAAAATATACAAATACCAAAATATTAATTATAAAATCAAAACTCGTAAATTGATCAATTACGGAATAAATGCTTCATTAACTTTGAAGAAGATAATAACAAAACAAAAAGATGAATTTCTTAATCATGAAAACATGTTAGACCGGTGGTTCTGCTGTTTCTGTTGTTTCAAACTCTTGCATGACTTGGACCTCTTCATTTCAAACATTTAAACAAAAATAAAGTTAGCATCAACGTAAAAATCACTTAGATAAAAGAAAATATCAAAAGAAGATGATTTCCTTGCTTGAGAAAGCTGAAAATAACCGAAAGCTGCGTAAAATTATGAACTTTACATACCATTTTCATTCTGCAACGAAAAATATCAAAGTTCAATTTTTTTGCTGCTTAAGACTCTTGCATGTCTTCGACCTCTTCATTTCAAGCATTTAAACAAAAACAAAGTTAGCATCAACACAAGAATCACTTAGATAAAAGAAAATATGAAAAGAAGATGATTTCTTTGGTTGAGAAAGTTGAAAATAACCGACAATTGGGTAAAAATATTAACTTTACATACCATTTTCATTCTGCAACGAAAAAGATAAAAGTTCAAGTTTTTTGCTATTTAAGACTCTTGCATGTCTTTGACCTCTTCATTTCAAGCATTTAAACAAAAACAAAGTTCGCATCAACACAAAAAACACTTAAATAAAAGAAAATATAAGAAGAAGATTAACTCATTGCTTGAGAAAGCTGAAAATAACCGAGAGCTGGGTAAAAATATTACCTTTACATACCACTTTCATTCTGCAACGAAAAAGATAAAAGTTTAAGATTTTTGCTGCTTAAGACTCTTGCATGTCTTCGACCTCTTCATTTCAAGCATTTAAATAAAAACAAAGTTAGCATTAATACAGAAAACAGTTAGATAAAAGAAAATATAAGAAGAAGATGAACTATTTGCTTCAAAAAGATGAAAATAACTGAAAGTTGAGTAAAAATATGAACTTTACATACCAATTTCGTTTTGCAACAAAAAAAAAAAATCAAATCTTGTGCAAAGTTGTTGTTTAAAAGTCTTGTATATCTTCAACCTCGTCATTTCAACCATTTAAAGCAGAACAAATTTTTCATTCATATGAAAAAAAACAGAAATTAAAAAAGAAAACATGTTTTTGTAGAGATTTGAAGGTTTTAGTGACAAACATTGAGATGAAGAATAAAAAAAGCAAAAATAGAAAGAGATATGAATGTTTGAGTGAGAAAAAGAGAGATGAAGCTGAAGAGGTAGCGTTGGCCATGGTGTTCTATATGAGTGAGAAAGAGAGAGATGAAGTTGAAGAGGTTGTGTTCGCCATGATGTTCTCAGTGAGTGAGAAAGAGAGAGAGAGAGAGATGAAGCTGAAGATTATCTAGAGGCCATGGTGTTGTGTGTGACTGAGAAAGAGAGAGAATAATCGGAAGAATAGTCGGAGGCCATGGTGTTGTGTATGAGTGAGAAAGAGATAGAACAAGCTGAAGAGGATGGTGTTGTGTGTGAGTGAGAAAGAGAGAGAAGAAGTTGAAGAGGTTTGAAAGAGAATGATATTGTGTGTGGGACACAGAGGGTCAGAACAAAATAGTGTGAGTGTGATTTGTTTTTTGATTTATTTTTTAATCCTTCAAAATTCTGAGAGATTGACACATAACCAAATTTTCCTCTTGTAGAAAGCAATTTTTGAATGGAAGTGGTTCAGAAATATTAAAATATTGAAGAAGTTGCTATTTGTTAGTTCACAATTGTATATAGTATTAGATTAAAAAGGTACCAATTCCAAGTTTTAAATATGGAATACAATAAAAAATCTTACATGCATCGTAGTTGTATGATTGAAATATTAAATATTTTGTCTCCCGCAATGATGTCTAATGCATCATTCAGGTTAATATACAATGGGACATGGCAATGGAGGCCAAATACTTTTAACTCCCACTCTAGTTCTACCCGGTCTTTTCCTTAAGTTGTGTGATTTTTTCAGCAACTTTCCTAGATGATCATCTTCTACTTTTGTCATGTTATCATCTTCACATATAACACGTGGATGCCGAACATGTTGCTTTTCAGGACGGGATAACTAAAATAAATATTTGGAAAGGTATAACGTCAAAAACTTTATAAATTGTAAGATTGAACTATTAAGAATATGATGCATTGTGTCTTTTGATATTCCAAACACATTGGACATAAAAAAAAATTTGCCTTGTAATTACAGATAGGTAACATGTTATTTTTTGAAAGCATCTCCTTCAACAACCCCAACAATTCTGTGAAACTTGTATCAGTCCATCCATTCCTTGCTTTTAAACTGAACAATTTCAAAATTGTTGACTGTCGCGTAAAGTTAGCGCATCATGGGTATAACTTTTCCTCTGAATCGAACTTAAGAAAATCATATAAATGAGCTTTTCCAAAATTTTCCTCCCCAACATCACATACCATGTCTTATAAATGATCACCCATCCATTCATTTACATAATTTTTTCCTTGTGATGTTGTAAGCTTGTTTAATACTTCTACATGCCAAGTCCAAAGTGTATAACTCCTGACTATACTAAAGATGAATAGATGATCACACATTCTGCCCAAGTCTTCACGTATTTGATTAAGACAACGGACATAAGAACAAAATTTTGTCCTGTTAACAAAGATTGCATGTCTTGAGCATATTTCAAAAACTCAAAAACCCCATTTTCATAATCTTGATTAATGCGATGTTCATTCATCCAGCTTCGATCCATACTATGTTCGTAAAAAACTTCATCAATCTCAATCTTTTAACTCTCACAAAGTGACGCCCTACCCATTTGAAAAAAAATTATTTTTCACAATTTGTTATATACGAAGAAGTCAAACATAATAAATTTTGAAAAAAGTTGACAGTATTTTGCATTGGTCTCTGAAGTTCACGAAACAAAAGTGATCATTAATGATCACAATCAAGTATGCATATAGAGAACAACACAAAATTACCTCAATCAAAATTTTATCAAATTTATGCATAAACATCAATGTACACATTATAGCAGATTATGAAAAATAATTTTTCAAATTGTTCGATCGGACAATTCAAGATTTAATACAAATGATTAAAAATTTAATCATTTGTACTAAATCTCAAACGGAAATTGTACCGTTCTAGTCGTCTAGGGCCTGACCCGATTCATGAAAGTCTTTGGGCCTAGTTTTCTTTGTTACTAGTTGATATTTTTTACATGAGAGATATTATGGTCAGTTAGTTATTATATTTGTAACTGCTTTGTCTATAAATGAGAGATTAACCCTCAAAGTTAGGGGGACTATTTTCTAGCCTCGGTAAAACTGATCATATCCCCGATCACAAAACATAAACCTAAAGCCTTAGACACCCCTGAAAACTTTTCTCGAACACCGTTCGACCATATGACGTGGAACGAAGGACAAGGGAGGTTATTTTCTTTGTTTCTCATATCTTAAACGTTTGAAAAAAAAAGGTAACTTTTTATATTTTTAATTAATTATTTAATTAACTTTTGCTTAGAAGTAAATTGTTATGAATTGAAATTCCATTTTGAAAAAATAACTACACAAAAGCAATACGACAAACAATATTAAAAAAATAATAATTAAATGATTTACATAATAAAATTATATAAAACGTTACGTAACAATTTTTTTTCTTGATTTATGAATAAAGTTATTTTAATAAATATTATAATTCTTATATATAATTTGAGTTATATTATATGAAGGACTAACCTCATTTTGTAGTTATATTCAAAGTTCATCTGTCATGAGTAATCCTAATTAATTCAACTAACTCCAAGTTCGGCTTGGGGGCGGTGAAGAGTTGTCTAAAGCGACGACCCAAGCTTGACTTGGGAGCAGTGAAGAGCCGTCTAAAGCAACGACCCAAGCTCAGCTTGGGGGTGGTGAAGACCCATGTAAAGCCACGATCTAAGCTTGGCTTAGGGACGGTGAAGAGCAGTCTAAAAGGATGACCCGAGCTTGGTTTGGGGGTGGTAAAGAGCCGTCTAAAGCAATGACCCAAGCTCGGCTTGGAGGCAGTGAAAAACCGTTAAAACGACAATCAAAGCTCGGCTTGAGGCAATGAAGAGGCATCTAAATTGTCGATTTCCACAAAACCAGGACTTCTTTTTTTAGCATTTACGCCTTAGATACTGATCGTCAAGGCTAGGGAGCTGTGTACCATCCTAGTCATCCAGGGCCCGACCTGATTCATGAAAGTCTTTGGGCCTAGGTTTCTTTGTTACTAGTTGATATTTTTTATAAGAGAGATATTTTGGTCAGTCAGTTATTATATTTGTAATTGTTTTGTCTATAAATAAGAGATTAACCCTCAAGGTCAGGGGGGACTATTTTATGGCCTTGGTGTGCTATTTTATTTCACGTTAAGTCAGAAAATTTCTTAAGATTTTTTCTTCGGTAAAGAAATATTCAATTGTGTGCCGACACTAACGTTGACTCTTCCTCGGGACACTTTTGTTTTTTCTATTTGACCCTTTTTTTTAGGTCGGACTGTGATTACCCCTGAGTTCTTTTGAGAAAGGGTTATTAACCGGGTTGAATGTGGCCCCAAACAGCTACAATCGAACAACTAGGCCTTTGTCTGAGCTTTTCACATCCTCTGTACCCATTTTGGATTTATTCTGAGTACGAATGTGTTTCTTTATTTCTTTGAGATGAAAAAGTCGACCAAGTAGATGTTGTTGTCTTTGAGCGGTGTAGGAGGTCGAGGGCTTCTCACGCTATTTCAGTCGTCTGATAAAGGATTCAAGGGTGCCTTCCTGAAGGTTCGAGCTCCCCTTCACAAACCCGATCTCCTAGAGGGATTTCCACTATATTGGACCTAGAACTCGAGCTTTGCTAGGGCAAGGCAGTTAGGAGATCTTGAACCTCAAGAGCAGGAACATTACCTCTTGTTGGAGCAGCATAAAACCCTCTTTGAGACTAAACAAGTACTCAGTTTTGAGTTTAAACCTACTAATCTCAAAGTTTACATTGGTTGGTCTTTGGTCGATTGCTTTGCTTTTTCTTTTGAGATTCATGATCGAATGTGGCCTAATTCATGTTTATTTTGCAGAGTCTAGGATGGGCATGTCGAAATAGGATTTGGCGAGGCGTCTGAAGAATATCTGAGGTCCTCAATTCCAACCGACTATGATGAAGCCTCTAGTTTAGGTATTTAAGGCCATGCAATTACCATCTGACGATGACGAGATGGTGTCGGAGACAACGCTCAAGTGTCGTAGGAGAGAAGTCGCGACTCGAGTTGAGGGGGAGATGGCGACTTCCTCCTGTTCACGACCTGAGCACACCCTCTATTCTATAGGGCCCATGCCATTGGAAGGTTTGAGTAGTGCTTGCCAAAGTTTTTGGGACTCTTCCTATCGCCATACAGCATATAGCTTGACGCATAACATTTTTTAGGGCGACCTCCAGTGCTTCCTTAACCAGGATGTGTCTTCAGTTCAGGAGGATGTCTGCGCATTTCTCCACAAGGTTGAGGGGTCCACAGTGGCATTATGCGAGAAGCTAAATCGTCTTGGTCTGGCCGAGGAAAAGAAGGATAAGGAGATCACGACTACCAAATAGGAGATATCTCGCCTAAATGTTGAGCTGGCCGAGATGGAGAATTTAAGGAAGGGTCTCAAAGAATGAGAGCTAAAATTCACCGATCTTGAGGCTGCCTTGAAGGAGGCGACGAAGAAGGTGTTGGGACTCGAGGAGAGCTTACGCAAAATAGAGGCTGATGCGGAGGAAAAAGAGAAGAGATTGGCCAACGAGGTTGCCATGACGTACAATATCGGATTTGAGGCAACTTTGGAGCAGGTTCGCCTTTTAAGCCCTTTAGCCGACTTGTCGAGCGTGGATACAGGCGTTGTTATTGATGGTAGCTTAGTTGATGATGACGGTGCCTCGAGGTTGCGTAGGGTCTGTCTTTTTTATTTTTGCTATCCAGATTGCCCAGTTTCCTATTTTGACAAATCCTAAAGTTTTTGATAATTTAACAATGTATTACGTACCTTAGAATATTTTGCGATTTTTTGAACTCATGTGAATGAATACTGCCTTTGTGTATGCTCGGTATGACATCATATAGTTAATCCTAGCATCCTGTTTACGAAATTTGCTCGGTCCTTTGTGTTTTGCATGTTCGTTTTAGCCAGCTTTTTACGCGTGTGGGCTGAGAGCGATAAGAGAATATTCGTTTTTTAGTTAACTCTCAAGTCATTTGTTGGGTGATCTACTTCTAACCCTCAAGTCTTTGGTCGGTAGACTTTTTGCTTTCTTTAAACGGCTCTTCATGGTCCCTAAGCCGAGCTTAAGTGGTCGCTTTAGATGACTCTTCACCGCCCTTAAGCTAAGCTTAGGTGGTCGCTTTAGACGGGTCTTCACCGCCCCTAAGCCGACCTTAGGTGGTCGCTTTAAACGACTCTTCACCACCCCTAAGATGAGCTTAGGTAGTCGATAATCATAAGGTTTAATTGGAATGACAAAGGAAAATAGATTTCATTCAAAGTATCTGACCTCATTAAAAAACCCTTGTGTTCCATAGTTAAGGGAAAAAGAGTGTTAGGGTGCATGTGAATATACAAATTTTAGCTAAAATAAAAACAGAGGTTAACTACATTCCATGTACGCGGGATTTCTAGGCCATCTAGGGTCTCCAAGACATACGCGTCGTTGTCGAGCACTTGTTTGATGCGGAATGGTCCTGTCCATTTCGGGGATAACTTGTCCTCAATTTTCAAGGGATGGGCTTTCTTGAAGATGAGATCAGATTATCTGAATGATCACGGGATGACCTTGGTTTTGTACTTTGACTCTACTCGCCTCTTTGTAGCTTCACTATTGACTCTTGCTACTTCCCTACTCTCGTCTACGATTTCTAAGTTTGTGCGGATGCCTTCTTCTGTGGAGGCGATGGAGAATGCCCTGACTTGGAGGGTTGGCTGCTCAACCTCTACAAGTAGGATAACATTTGTGTCATATACCAGGCTGAAAGGGGTCTCTCGTGTAGTCGTCTGTGGAATAGTGTGATAAACATGTAGGATCCTAGGTAACTTCTCTGGCCAATCTGATTTTGGTGACGAGACATGTTGTAGTGCTCTTAGAATGATTCTGTTGACTGCCTCGGCCTGTCCATTTGTTTGCGGGTGTTCAACAGAAGAGAACTCTTGACGAATTCCCCAACTCTTGTAGGCGTCGCGGACGATCGTATCTGTGAATTGTGTCTCGTTGTCGGATATTAATCACCTTGGGACTCCAAACTACCAGAATATATTCTGCAAGAGATAGACCTTTATTATGGTCGCTGTGGTTGAGGCCACGTGCTATGCTTCGATCCACTTTGTGAAATATTCGATTGCGAGCACCAAGAATTTCCATTGTTTGGCCACCATTGGGAAAGGTCTTAGGATGTTGATTCCCCACGTGTGGAAGGGCCATGGGGTATTGATAGAATGTAAATCCTCGGGTGGTGCCCGGTGTAGGTCGGCATGCTTCTAGCATTGCAGGCATTTCTTCGTATAATCTTGGCAATCTCGCCTTAGTGTCGGCCAATAGTATCCCGCTCGGATGATCTTGAGGGTCAGAGCTCTCCCCTTGACGTGACTAACGCAGATGCCTTCGTGAAGCTCGAACATTGTTCGATTGGCCACATCTTGTCTAATGCACGCGAGGGGTGGTCGACTGAATCCTCAATGAAAGAGATGGTTGTCTATAATGGTGTACATGGCCGCATTTTTCTTGACTGTCTAGGCTTCTACATGATCAAGAGGAAGACGGTCGTCCGTAAGGAAAGACAGGTAGGGGGCAACCATGAGTTTGATTGGGGGCTTCTTTCCCGTTCTATGTTGATCGAGCATATTTAAACCTCTGAACCCACATCAGATACTCTGCGAGTTACCAGGTTTCTCAAATTATCGATCTCTAGCGACTTGGCTATGAGTAACTCGCCAGCTTAGATAAGAGATCTACTCGTGAGTTTTGTTCCCAGGGTACATGTATTAATCTGAACGAGCTAAAGGAGGTGGATAGAGTTCGAACAAAATCCAGGTATCGTGCGAGTAAAGGATCTTTAGCTCGATACTCTCCCAAGACTTGTCCTGTGACGAGTAGAGAGTCGCCCTGACACTTCTGGCTTTTGGAGGATCTACCGTATTGGTTGGTAGGTCATGACGGTGACAAAGTGTGCCCGGAAGTAATGGCGGAGTCTCCGAGTGGCGACGACTATTGCTAGGGCCACCTTCTCTATCTTTGGTATCTGCCTTCGGCTCCCCGAAGGGTTTCGATGACGAAATAGATCGGTTGTTGGTCCCCTTCTTGCTCTTGCACCAAAGCTGAGCTTATGCCTCTATTTGTCACTGTAATGTACAATTTTAGTGGGATTCCCTGTATTGGTCGACACAAGATCAGTAGGCATGAGAGGTGTTTTTTTAGTTGTAGGAAGGCTTGCTCGCACTCGTCAGTCCATTGAAAGTGGTTTTCCTTCTACAAGCATTTGAAGTATGAATGTCCCTGATCTCCTAGCCTTGGTGGAAACCTTGTTAGGGAGGTCATGCGCCCTGTCAACTGTTGTATGTCCTTGATGTTGCTCGTACTTCGCATATTCAAGATTGCCACACATTTTTTGGGATTTGCCTCAATCCCCCTCTGTGTAAGTAAACATCCTAGGAACTTCCCTACTTTTACTCCAAATACACATTTGTCCGGGTTGAGTGTTAGACCGTAGATATTGATAGTGGAAAAGAGCTCGGCTAGGTTGGCGGCATGTGTTTCAGCCCCATTGGAGGTCACCACCATATCGTCAATGTACGTTTGCACTTTTTGACCTGATAATGGTTTCAAAATTTGATCCATGAGCCTTTGGTAGGTAGCGCCAGCATTCTTCAAACCAAAAGGCATAACTTTGTAACAATAGTTGGTTACTTCCCCTATGAACGTTGTCTTGTCTTCGTCATCTGAGTGCATGCCAATTTGATTGTATCCCGAGTAAGCATCCATAAAACTGAGTAGCCCACAACCCGAGGCGTTGTCGACCAACATATCGATGTTGGGTAGGGGATATGAGTCCTTTGGGCATGTGTTGTTCAAGTCCGAGAAGTCAACACACATTCTCCATTTGCCATTCACCTTCTTTACCATTACCACATTGGCTAGCAATTTGGGGTACTGGATCTCCCAAATATGTCCGGCTGTTATGATCTTATTGGTTTCTTCCCTTACCGCTATCAACTTCTCAAGTGCCATTTTCCTTCTTCATTGGATCCGGGCTTTGGCGCGAAGGTTGACATTCAACTGATGGGTCATTAGGTCAGGATTTATTCCAACCATATCTCTAGCGCACCAGGCAAAAGAGGCTTTGTTTTTTCGTAAAACGTTGGTCAGGGCAATTCAAATTACGAGATCTAAGTCCTCACTGATCTTCACTTTCTCATTTTTCCTAGAGCTAACTTCCACCACCTCGCCTATAGGTTGAGGTTTCTTATCCTCCTGACAAATCCTAGAGTCAAAGTCAGGTGTGTTGTCTTCCGCAAGTCCAATCAAAGATAGGGCATAGATGGGTCTCCAGATCTTCAGCTATTCTCATAGCATTTCTGAGCTACGGCTTGATCAACCCTTAGTGTAACAATGTGGCCCGTGTCAGCTGGAAATTTCATTTTTAAATGTGCGGTTGAGACGACGGCTTCAAGTCGGTTGAGAGATGGGCGACCTGTAAGGATATTGTATGAAGACAAAGCTTTCACCACTATGTACCACACCACTATTGTTTTGGCTGCTTCTCCATCCAAAAACGTTGTTCTCAAGTCGGTATACCCACGGACTTCCATGTGGTCGCATGCTAACCATACTAACACGTCGTCAAAAGGACACATTTGGTCTAAGGGTACGCCCAGACCGACGAAGGCGTCCCAGAAAATGACATTAGCAGAATTTCCCTGGTCGATAAGAACTTTGTGAACTCGCCTTCCCATGGGTATAATTGATACTACTACCGGGTCGTCATCATGGGGCACGACATCCACCTGATCTTCCTCCATGAATATAATGGTCAGCATCGCTTTCTTCTACCAACTCGCGGACGCTAACGTCATGCTTCTGCTTTATCTTTTTTTGCTGGCTGAGGTAATCCCGCTTCCAGCAAAATTGTCAGCTATTTCGTTTAGATCCCCGAGCACAGGGGACTCGTGATCGGTGTTTCCTTTGAGGTCGCATGCTTCCCCGATTTGGCTATTCTTCTTAGGAAGATACTCTCCTTCCCAATCCTTCCCCCTCAACCTCTGTAGTTGATTAGCTAGAGTGAGACATTGCTTGGTGTGATGCCCGTAGGTGAGATGGAATTCACACCACTCCTTCACATTCCTCCCTAGAACTCTGTTGGTTAGGTTTGGCCATCTAAGATGTTTTGCAATCTCTTTGTCAACTAGGGCTTCTAACTGTGTTCTGAATTTGTTGGATATATGCTACTTGCTAGCCTCCGTCCTGTGATTTTGCCATGTTGTGGAGGTTTGTGCTATGTGTGGGGCGCATCTCTTGTTAGTGCACTTGGGCAAAGCTTCGTCATAGGAACGTCGGGCATCCCGAGGCCTTACATCGCCTTTAATGCGCTTCTCCTACTGTCGCTTGTTCCTCATTTCGTCCTCAACTTCTCTGTGCATCGTGGCTCGGAGCCTAATCTCTGCCAATGATATCGTGGGAGTTCTGACGAGTGATTCGCTAAACGAGTTTTCTCGTAAACCCTTCACGAAGGCGTCTACCAAAATTTCTTCGTTGGGACTTGAGATGTTGGTGCATGCATCACAAAAACGGTTTAGATAGTCTCAGCGATTCATCCCCACCTTGTCTTACGTCAAAAAGGTCGGCCATCTTTGGTGTCTTCACCCTATTAGCACCGAATCTTTCGACGAATGTGGGCATAAAAGCAACAAAGGAGGTTATGGATGAGCGCGTAAACTGCTGAACCACTTCAGGGTAGTACCCGCCAAGGTTCCCACAAATACCTTGCAACGCACCGCATCGTTACCCCCTGATATAAGCATTTAGACGTTAAACGCCTTTAGGTCACCTTCGGGATCTGAACTACCTGTGAACGGGGTGATCTTCGGTATGATGAACTATTGCGAGACAGTCTCGACCATAATGGGAGCAGAGAAGGGATATCCCTCCTCTGGCATGACGAGCTCTATTTGACACCTCCGTTATCGCTCATCCCTTGTTTGTATGCGCCTTAGCAGATCCCTATTGGCGCGT
This sequence comes from Vigna unguiculata, assembly GCF_037176805.1. Taxonomy (NCBI): domain Eukaryota; kingdom Viridiplantae; phylum Streptophyta; class Magnoliopsida; order Fabales; family Fabaceae; genus Vigna; species Vigna unguiculata. The sequence goes on from NC_140796.1 coordinate 22,698,614, forward strand.
TGGAGTGCGACATGTTCTCGAAGGGTCTCATGGCGCTGGGCTACTTTTGACTCCCAACATGCTGCAACATGTTTTGCATTAGCTTCGTTGGCATAACGATAGGCCTCATCGGCCCTTTAACGGATGAGTTCGTTCTCTCATCTTAACTCAAGTATCTATTGCAAGAATTCCCTAGTGGTTGGGTCCGATGGGGTGTCTTCTTATGTATGGTTAACTTGATGCATGGGTTTCGATTCGGGATTTTGTACCATTGCAGTCGTTTTTGTTTATTGTTAGAGCTTGGGAATGTGTTTTACCGAGGCCCCACAGTGGGCGCCAATTGTTCTTGTGGACGCAAGTCTGCCTTGATACCGAGAAAGCGTCGAGCAAGAGCAACAATTATATTGATGTGTTCTACGTCTTCTGATGAGTACTTTAAGATGTCTTGCCGCCACACCTACCAGCCACAACTGGTAGAGCACGTGCGGGAAACCATGCTACGGACCATACTTCGCAACGCCAAGTGGAGTTCCCAATATGAATAACATTTGTAATGTCCCAAGACTACCAAACTCGTCAGCTTAGTACTGAGGAGGGCAATCTAACTGGACAATTTGTACACGCCACAACGTGCACATCACACCTTCAACACTCGCCAACCCGAGCCACAACTCAAGAGTTCCTCGTGTTCGTCCGCCGTCCCGAGCCACAACTCAAGCAATGCCACGTGCTTATCCCCTATCCTGAGCAATAACTCAAGGGATACGTTCTAAGCCACAACTTAAGGAACATCAGCAAGCCGATCTTCTAAGTATCACCAAAGCATTGTAGACCACGCACACACAAAGCAAGCAAAGCGCATTAGCATCAATAGTATCGTTTGGCGCAACGCACGAGACGCCAGGCGCATCAGGCTCCCAGACCGCCTGGCGGGGGACGCGTACCGCCAGGCGCCACGCGTCTAAAAGCCCATTGCCTCTACACTATCGCCTGGCGGAACATCCTTCATCGTCAGGCGCCTAACGTGCTATAGACCCTCTGGAACATTGTCTATCGCCTGGTGGGTTGAACCTCGCCGCCAGGTACAACACCAGTACAACCTCTGTTCTGGTTTTACTGCACTTCATTCATTTGCTAACCTAAGTCACATAATTGCGCACCTCCAGAGTATCTATTACTCCTCTATTCAGTAATTCCTAGTCCATATATGGACTCATTAGCAGTCACTTGGCCTTTTACATTTATTCACTCATATTCCATTAAGTCAATTCTAATTACCATTACATTTCTTACTAATTCATTCTACCAGCACTCATTCCATTACCAAAATATCTTCTTCCTCTAAATCTCAACATCTTCCTTTAAATCCAATACCACTTATTTCCTAATCTTTAACAATTACACATACTATGTTTTAACTCATACAACCCCTCAACATCGCCAAGTCCTAAGGTCATCCTGTTTTCAATAATTGTGACTGGTACTAGTTATCTAACCCAAGTATGTACTATTTTCAGTCCACTATCCTTAAATTACCAAGTCACACAAAAATCAATTCCTACTCTAATCTCTTGTCAATTTTGTCACCCTAAACTCCCATCCAAAAATCCACAATTCCAATTAATTAAAGAAAATTGGTTCCAACAAAACCCCAACCTTCCATCTGTAACTCACAGCACCAAACTTCAATTCCTCCTGTCATGGCGCCTGGCGGCACACAACTTGCCGCTAGGCGATGCATAATTTATGGAATTTCCAGAACTTCTTCCCGCACTACGCGAATCAAATTCCGAAGTCTCCAAGTTTTCCATAATGAGTTCCTTTGTTCACTACCATAATTAAACAAGCCAACGTTCATCTTATGTTATTTAATATCAATTTAATCGTGAACCTACAACAACTCAATTTAATTCGCGCATCAATTCTTATTGACTTGAAAATCCCTAACTTCCCAAACCCTAACCTATTAACTTTCAATTCATAGTGTAATTCAATCCATTCTTAATATATAACAATCAAGCTCTGGCCAATTCCCTTCTTTGCCTATTGAAACACTCTAGGATCCCAGAAACACCAAAATTGAACTCTAATGGCTCGCATCGCTTGGAGGGTCAACTACCACCGCCAAGTTATTCATAAGAAACCTAGAAACTAATTTTTGTGGCTTGCATCGTCTTGCGGCCAAGGTTATCCCGCTAGGCGGTTTCTGGAAAAATTCTAGAAACCCAACAATTTAACGTGAACAGCATAGTAATCATGCATAAACAGTTTATTCAACATGCAATTAATCCAAACATATGATAATTTACGAGACTCAGCTCCCCTAACCTGGATTCCTCGCTTTAAAATTGATTACTCGCGTTTTGCCTTGGTTCCACAATGATCTTCTCCCTTGCCTCCACTCAAGCACACGTAGTAGCCTTCCCTTTCTCTCAATTAGCACAATGGATGCTCTATTAATCCACCCCTAACAGCCCTCACAAAAAAACTAGTCAAGAAAACTCTCTCACTTTCCCTTAATGGTCTCTTTAAACATGGCATAATGGTGGTTAATGCTTTATGTAAGACCCGGGAAAATTAAATAGTTTTTTAATTAATTATTTAATTAGGACGAGTAATGAGAACATTTAAAGTAATAAATGTGAGGAGCTATGACGTGGAAAAGTGCTAGCTCATGTGGTTGAGAGTACTTTATTGTGTGTGAGGACTTGGGTTCGAGTCTTATGTGTGTCACTTGGATGTTATTTAAATTATGCGTTTTTGTGTAATTATATATTGAATGCGTGGTGTGATGATAAATTCCTAGAATTGTAGGAGTTATCATGAAATATGGATTGGTTGAATGGTTTGGCCTTGGTTGGGTATGTGCATGAGTGTGGGTTCAAACCTTGTTGAGAACTAAATAATTTCTTTTTGCCAAATTTTTCCTTGTGCATGAATGTGAAAGGGTTAGAAACCTAGCAGCCAAGGGAGAGGTAACCTAAGGGCTGGAAAACAGAGGGTTAATTAAACATTTGGTTAGCCTTAGTATCATTTTTCATTTAAAATTCGTGTAAGACATTAAAGGAGCAATTAAGTGAGAGTGATAGTGAGAGAGAAGGTCATAAGAGGAGAAAATAGCATTGTGGGTTCGTGTTAATCATAAGCAAAGGTTTTTCCAGAGGATTGGGGCTGATAGAGTAAGTTGGTGAGGCTGAAATCGCAAAGGTTGGAGTGGAAAACAAAGGCTAGGGAGGTTTTGGTGAAGGGATAAGCATACTAACCCGAATTTAGCAAGGAATCCAGGTAAGGGGAGTTGCTCTGCGTGTTTTCTTTTATCTATATCAATTACACTGTGCCTCATGATCGAAATTGCATGTTATTTGTCAGTTTGCGCACTGTTTCATCGAAGTTTCTGGGTTTTTCCCAGAAACCGCTTGACGGTTCAATCCCTACCGCCAGGCGGCACATCAATGATGAGTTTTTGTTCTTGTTTTGGTTTGAACCGCCTAGCGACGATGAATTCCTGCCAAGCGGCGTGACTCCATTCGCGGTCTTTGTTGATGTTTGTTGCTATTCGTGTAAGTGCGTATGTGTTTTCTGTGATTGGTGTGAGTGGGTTCTATTGGATACCTTTCTGGACCAAAATGGATTATCAAATTGCGGGATGGTAAGGGTTGAGGGATGATCATGTGATGTGACCCAAACAAGCCCAAGCTCAAGTGCATCAACAAGCCCAAGCCCACATCAAGGCCTAATCACTAGAAGCATGATGAGAAAGATTCACATGTGCCTCTCACAAGATGATCAATTCAATCATGGGATTTTTACATTATTTACATGGGCTAAAGAAATCTCTAAAATATGAGATGATGCATGAAGGAAGTAGCCTAGATTTAAATTGGGCCATTGTTTAGGCTTTGCTTTCAATAAAAGCTAGAACACTTGTTGGGATCATTTGGGCCGAGCCCAATGTGCCACCTTTGGCCAAGAGTTACTATAGTGGCTCTCCTTTTGGATGCAAGCAAAGCATGAACTAAGCAAGGAGCATGTGATGGAAGCATGGTGTGTGTGACTTGGGCAAGGAGAGTGTGATACGCCACTTGGCACCATCTAGACTCATCTACTACATCACATGGTCTACAATCAAGCTTCTTCTCCAAGCTACATTTGCATTTCATCTTTGTTGCATTTTCTCTTTATTTGGCCGGCCATGTGCCTATAAATAGAGCCACTCAAATATTGTAATGGTTACTCTTGAATTGCTAATAGATGCTAGTGTTTGAGATCACTCCACACTTCTATTAATTTGAGAGCACATATGGCTAACCTTCTCCTTCATCTCCTCTAGCCACCTTCCATACCATAACTCCACTTCTACTCTTCTTCTTCACCAAATTCTCCATTTCCGAGAGCAACCTTTCTCTAATTCTCTAAATTCCGCTGCACTTCATCTTCTCCTCATCATTCTCCATGGATTTCCTTCCTCTTCTACTCCAAGGACGTCCATCAATTGGTATCTAGAGCCATCCAAGCCTTTGGTGCATCGATCCTCTTGGTTTGGGTAAGGTTCTTGGTCCATAATTGTCTCCTCTTTCATTTTCCATTTTGTCTCTCTTCTCCACTGTTTTCTTCACTTTTACTGTTGTTTTTTTCATGTTTTCAATGTTCTCCATCGTTTGACATTGAGGCTACATGAATCTCCATTGATTCACCTTGTAGTACTCCTTGCTTCATTGGTGCAAATCTGTTTTTAGGTTCCATTTTCGTTTTTCCAGCACTTGTTCTTTCGTTCTTGTGTTTTCTGCATTTTTATTCGGTGAATTCAGTCCTTCTTTGCATTTTATCATTCCAGTTATGTTTAAGTCATGTTCTATGCTTTGTTTGTGCTTTAATTCATCTTTTCCACCGTTTGATTGCATTGCTTACTGAATTGATTGAGTTTCCACGCCACATCTCACAGCCAAAACACTATGATCCTGTAAGGAAGTGTGTGGATGTTTAAGGCCTGAATCCTCACTATTTTTCATCCATTTCACCGATTGGATTGTGCTTTTGTGTGTCTAAGATGTTCTTCTATGATTCATGCTTGATTTCAGTTCATAATCAAGTTCTTTAGCTATGCTTTCCATAGAACATCTCCTACAATTTTAGAGAGCAAATCTGCTCCAGTTTTCTTCTGTTTTCTACCAAATCACTGCACGCACAGTCTCTGTTTTTAATTTTTTGTGAGTAACTCAGTGCACCAAAATTCAATCTGATTTTTGCCTCATTTAGTTAACATCCAGACGAAAAATTAAAAAAAAGAATCATTCAAAAATGTTGAGTACAAAAAAAATGAAAAATCACGCAAGTTGAGGCTTATATTTCCGTTTTCTGGCACTGCAGTTTCCGAAAACTCACTGTTTCATTGCTGTTTTGTGCGTGTTTGTGTGTTTTTAGTGCTCGTTTTCACATGAATTTTGGCTTGAGTTTGTACTCTATATTGCTTCATTATTGATTTGCTTTGGAAGTCAATTCATCACTTCATTTGCTATTGCTTTGCAATGAGTACTTCAGCCATATGATTGAGCACTATTGTCTTGCTGTTTTTGCTGTTTTCATCTATTCTAGTGCATTTCTAGGTTCCTTTTGTGGTGCTTGCTTTTATTTTCCAGCCTTTAATTTCTTGCTTGTCACTTCTTGAACCTCCTTCTAGTCATGTTACATTTCAATTCTCTTTTGGTTTAACATTTCTAATTAGCTTTTCTTGCTTTCTCCTTTGTTTGGGTTCATCTACTTGTCTCTCGGTTTTGGTTGATTAATGATGCTATGGAGTTTAGAATGGTTTATATGATATGGTAGCATCTTAGGTGGTGGATATTGAAGTAGAATTTTAGCTTGTGTTTTTTCTATATGCTTGCCTTCTCCTCACCTTTGAGAGTTTGAGAGTTTTGAGCCTATTCATTTGAGAGAGTGTGTGCTAACTAGTTTGCTTGCCATAGTTTGTTTTGTTTCTTTCTTTCACTCTTTTGCAGATTTGGTTGCTGTTTTTTGGATGCTGTAGTAGTGTGGTGCTGCCAAGGACACTTTTCCACATTTTGGTGCTTGAATTTGGTCATATACAAAGGCTCCCAAAGCCTCTTTTGCTCTCGGGATTTTCCAGCAGCTGTGATCTTGGAGAGCTTGTTTTGGTGCTGTTTTGGAGTCTTTGGCTGCACATTTTGGACCTCATTTTAGCAACACCTTTTAGTTCTTTAATTGTGTATAATTTGGACACCTCTTTTTGGTACAATTGAAGCATTCTAAGGCATTTTATTGGTTCTCCAAAAAGCCTTAAAATCTTGTTTTCTAGCATCCAATTTGCTCTCAGTTTGCATCACTTTGTACCAAAACTTGTGCATCAATTTCTTTTGCTTCGAACATTCCATTGTATCCATGGCCTACTTAGGTGTCTTGGGGAACCAAAAGTGTTCAATCCCATCTCCTAAGTAGAACCTTTTTCATATTCTAGTGCAACGTTTTAGTAAGTGAGTGTGTTGAAAGTTCTAAGTGCTTTCTCACCTTGCTTTTAGGCCGCATAGTTAGACGCTTAGTGGTTTAAATTTGTGAGACCAAAGTCTCTAAAATTTTTGCCATTTAGGGGTCCGTTTTTAGTGTTAGTCTTTTCTTTTCTTTGAGTCTTGTTTGTGTTTGTTAGTGCTTAGTGTCTCAAGTGATTCTATTTACTTAGCCTTAAACAATTGTGTGATCTTTGAAACCTTTTTGCAAGTACATCTTGGCAAGGATTGGCCTTGGTACTTAAGAAGTCTTTTAGACTCACCTCGCCTAACCTGGAGGTCTACTTGTGCTTGGTTTCTTCTTTCACTATTTTGTTAAAATTCTAAGTCCTTTCAATCACCATGAGCACTAGAAGGGCTACTCGTGCTAGTACCCAACATCAACAACATGATGAAAACAACCTCCACACAAGTGGTGATGAGGAGGCTGAGGTTGATCCTAGAGTCCTAAATAATCTCTCTCAAGAGGTTAGGGACCTTAAAATTCAAATGGCTTCCATACAAGCCAATCTTCAATTAATTGCCAATCAACTTACCCCTCCCAACCACAATACCCGTGCCTCTCCTAGGCCTTCTCGTGCCCCTTCAAGGCATGAGTATGATTTTGAAGATGAGGAAGATGAGCGCATTAACCTTAGACAATCGCCTCGTGTAAGAAGACAAAGGCGCATACCTCCTCACCCAAAGGAAGTTAAAATTGATTTGCCTCATTTCTATGGGAAGGATAATGTTGAGGTTTTTCTTGATTGGGTTGCCAAAGTAGAACAATTGTTTGAGAGTCATGTTGTGGAGGAAGAGAGGCGTGTCTCTAGCTACTCTTAGCTTTCAAGGGCATGCTCTTAATTGGTGGACTTCCTTAGTCCTCCAAAGAAAGAGAAAAGGGCTACATGATATTGAGTATTGGAATGATCTTAAGGAAGCCCTTCATGCCCGCCATGTTCCCTCCTACTACAAAAGAGAGCTCTTGGACAAGCTCCAAAGGCTCCAACAAAGATCTATGTCTATAGAAGAGTATAGACAAAAGATGGAGCTCTACATCATGAGAGCCAGAATTGAAGAAGAAAAGGAACTTACCATTGCTAGGTTCTTAAATGGACTCAATTACAACATAAGAGATAAAGTTGAGTTGCTTCCCTACCGCAATTTTAATGATCTTGTTCAAATGAGCATCAAGGTGGAGCAACAACTTTTGAGACGTCCTTCTCGCAAGGATTCTCCCTCTTTTTCTAAAAGTGATTTTCCAAAGAAAGATTTTTCAAAAGAAAAAGAGTCCACTCTTAAGAGCCTTACAAAGGTAAGTGACAAGGGTGAATCCTCCACCAACAAAAGAGGTAGTGACATCAAATGTTTCAAGTGTCTAGGTAGAGGTCATGTGGCCGCTCAATGCCCTACCAAACGCACCATTGTGCTTAAGGGCAAAGACCTCTACACTAGCCAAGAGGAGTCATCTTCAAGTGACTCCGACACTTCTCATTCTAGTGATTCTCAAGAACATTCATATCCAAATGAAGGGAAACTTTTGATGATTAGGAGGCTTCTCAATAAGCAACCTAGCATTCCTCTCAATGATCAAAGAGAAAATATTTTCCACACAAGATGTGAGGTTTTGAAAAACACTTGTTCTTTGATCATTGATAGTGGATCTTGTTGCAATTGTTGTAGTACAAGATTGGTTGAGAAGTTGAATTTGACTTTGTTACCCCATCCCAAACCTTACAAACTTCATTGGCTTAATGAAGATGGGGATCTCAAAGTTGAACATCAAGTGAAAGTCAAGTTCTCCATTGGGAAATTTAAAGATAAAGTTTTATGTGATGTAATTCCAATGGAAGCTTGCCATATTCTCTTGGGGAGGCCTTGGCAATTTGATCATAAAACTTTACACAATGGCCACACCAATGAGATCACCCTCCAACATCATTCAAAAACTTTTGTGTTGCATCCCCTCACTCCTAGCCAAGTTGCTAGTGATCAAGTTCAAATGCGAGCTAGGAGAGAGGAAGAGAGTTCCAAGAACTCTAATGCTTCTAAAGATTCTAAGGACAAGACAAAGGTAGAGGAAGTTTCTTCTTCTAAGGATGTTGCTCATGAAGTTCTTTTAACTCATAAAACTCTTTTGCACACTCTTCATAATGAGCAACCTCCCTTCCTCTTACTTTGTCAAGCAATCCTTACTTGTCTTGAACATCCTTCTCTTAAGGATCTACCTCCTTCCATTCGTGCTCTTCTTCATGAATTTCAAGATATTTTTCCAAAGGATGGCCCTCATGGTCTCCCACCTTTTAGAGGGATTGAGCACCAAATTGATTTTGTCCCAGGGGCAAGTCTTCCTAATAGACCTGCCTATAGGACAAACCCAATTGAGACCAAGGAGATAGAAACTCAAGTGAATGAGTTGCTAGACAAGGGATGGGTTCAAAAAAGTTTAAGTCCTTGTGCTATGCCTGTGTTTTTAGTACCCAAGAAAGATGGAAAGTGGCGTATGTGCTGTGATTGTAGGGCTATCAACAACATCACCATAAAATATAGGCATCCAATCCCAAGACTAGATGATATGTTGGATGAGTTACATGGAGCACAAATATTTTTAAAAATAGACCTCAAAAGTGGTTATCACCAAATTCGTATTCAAAAAGGTGATGAGTGGAAAACTACTTTCAAAACAAAATTTGGTCTATATGAATGGTTAGTCATGCCCTTTGGTCTAACCAATGCTCCTAGTACATTCATGCGCCTAATGAATCATGTGTTGCGAGATTGTATAGGCAAGTTTGTTGTTGTCTATTTTGATGATATCTTGGTGTATAGTACAAGCTCTAAACTTCATGTGGGTCATCTTAGAGTTGTGTTATCTCTTCTCTGAGACCACCAACTCTATGCTAACATTGACAAGTGCACTTTCTGTGTAGATAGTGTCATTTTTTTGGGATTTGTGGTCAATAAGAGTGGGGTGCATGTTGGCCCCGCAAAAATCAAGGCCATCCAAGAATGGCCTGTGCCAAAGAATGTTGGGGACATTAGAAGTTTTCATGGATTAGCAAGTTTTTATAGAAGATTTGTCCCCAACTTCTCCACCATTGCTTCACCCCTCAATGAACTTGTTAAGAAAGACATATCTTTTGAGTGGGGTGAAAGACAACAAAAGGCTTTTGATGATATCAAGACTAAGCTCACCCAAGCTCCCATTCTTGCTCTTCCAAATTTTGAGAAAACTTTTGAGCTAGAATGTGATGCTTCTGGGGTGGGAATAGGTGCGGTTTTGTTACAAGAAGGCCATCCAATTGCCTATTTTAGTGAAAAACTAAATGGTCCTTCTCGGAACATTATCTTGTAACAAAAGAGTTTATTATCCATAGTGATCATGAAACTCTCAAGTATTTGAAGAGCCAACACAAATTGAATAAAAGGCATGCAAAGTGGGTTGAGTACTTGGAACAATTCCCTTATGTTATCAAGTACAAGAAAGGGAAAGCTAATGTGGTGGCTGATGCACTATCAAGGAGATATACTCTCTTAGCCAAACTTGGCTCCCAGATTCTTGGATTTGACAACATATGTGAATTGTATATTCATGATCCCTTCTTTGCTACCATTTATCATGATTGTCTCACTAAGTCCCAAGGCGGCTTTTATCTTTCAAATGGATATCTTTTCAAAGAAGGCCGCCTATGTATTCCTCTAGGTTCTCATAGAAAACTTTTGATCAAAGAAATGCATGAGGGGGGACTTATGGGTCACTTTGGGGTCGCCAAAACTTTGGCCATGCTTAAAGAGAAATTCTTTTGGCCCCATATGAAAAGGGAAATACAAAACTATTGCGCTAGTTGTTTGAATTGTTTGCATGCTAAGTCTAGCGCAATGCCTGCAGGGATGTATACTCCTTTGCCTGTTGCTTCCACCCCTTGGGAGGATATAAGTATGGATTTTGTCCTTGGGCTTCCAAGGACTTCTAGGGGTGTTGACTCTATATTTGTGGTAGTGGACCGTTTTTTTAAAATGGCACATTTTATACCATGCCACAAAGTAGATGATGCTAGCAACATAGCAAGGTTGTTCTTTAGAGAAGTGGTTCGCCTTTATGGTTTCCTAATATAAGAAAATCCAAACTTAGTCCCCGAGGTGATCGTCCATTCCAAATCATCAAGAATATCAATAATAATGCTTATCAATTGGATCTTCCTCCGGAATATGGTGTGCATCCTACTTTCAACATTACTGATTTGGTTCCTTTTATAGGTATTTTTGATGAAGAGGGTGACCACCAAGATTTGAGGGCAAATCCTCTTCAAGGGGGAGGGGATGATGTGACCCCAACAAGCCCAAGCTCAAGTGCATCAACAAGCCCAAGCCCACATCAAGGCCCAATCACTAGAAGCATGATGAGAAAGATTCACATGGGCCTATCACAAGATGATCAATTCAATCATGGGCTTTTTAAATTATTTACATGGGCTAAAGAAATCTCTAAAATATGAGATGATGCATGAAGGAAGTAGTCTAGATTTAAATTGGGCCATTGTTTAGGCTTTGCTTTCAATAAAAGCTAGAACACTTGTTGGGATCATTTGGGCCGAGCCCAATGTGCCACCTTTGGCCAAGAGTTACTAGAGTGGCTCTCCTTTTGGATGCAAGCAAAGCATGAACTAAGCAAAGAGCATGTGATGGAAGCATGGTGTGTGTGACTTGGGCAAGGAGAGTGTGATACGCCACTTGGCACCATCTAGACTCATCTACTACATCACATGGTCTACAATCAAGCTTCTTCTCCAAGCTACATTTACATTTCATCTTTGTTGCATTTTCTCTTTATTTGGCCGGCCATGTGCCTATAAATAGAGCCACTCAAATATTGTAATGGTTGTTACTCTTGAATTGCTAATAGATGCTAGTGTTTGAGATCACTCCACACTTCTATTAATTTGAGAGCACACATGGCTAACCTTCTCCTTCATCTCCTCTAGCCACCTTCCATACCATAACTCCACTTCTACTCTTCATCTTCACCAAATTCTCCATTTCCGAGAGCAACCTTTCTCTAATTCTCCAAATTCCGCTGCACTTCATCTTCTCCTCATCATTCTCCATGGGTTTCCTTCCTCTTCTACTCCAAAGACGTCCATCATCATGTGTGAATTGATTTGGGTTGCACATGAGGGTGAATATAGAGCCGCTTTTATGAAACAAATTGAGAGTAGAAAGTTAGTATGTAATGCAGGTATGGTTGCTTCTTGGTGACTGAAATTGGTCGGGATGGAAATTGGAAAATGGACTGAGTACGTGATAGGAATGGAGGATCCTGTGATTCTGCAGAACACTGGTGTACCGCCTGGCGGCGGCGCGCTAGGCGACGATGGGTGCGGGTACCTCTTTTGCGTGCTTAAAAGAGAGAGAGAAGAGGGTGGAAGTGAGTAGAACTGGGATGAGTCATGTTTTAGACAAATATTGATAAAGTTGTACGAGATAAATAGCTTGTAGTATAGGATTAAGGAAATGGGATTAAGTGTGAAGGCATGAGCACGATATGGTAAGATTGTAAGGAGTGTAGTTTGAAATAGTAAGAACAAGAATTTTAGTGACCAGTCTCAGATTTGAATGAAAACACTTGTTGGGGTCGCTGGAATAAGAGATAGTTGGGTTAAGATTTGAGGTAATACCTATGATTTGTGTAGAATGAATTGTGAATTAACTGAGCAGGGAGTGTGGCACTGTGATAAAGCAATTTGAGTAGAGAATGTGGTATGGGAAAATATACTATGTGGCTTTTATTAGGAGATAAGAGAGCTTACGATATAATGTTGGAAGAAATTGGTGCATTGTAGGTGTGCTAGGGAGTTTGAAATAGGAGTTATAGGTACTGTAATCAGTTAAGAGGTTGGCTAGGAAATCCAGAATGAGAGTGGGGTTAACCAAGATTGTCTTGCTACCTTGGAGAGATTAGAGTAGTGTGGGATAAGTGGAAAGAGAGACAAAAACATGACTGGTACGGTACTGTCACAGCGCCTGGCGGCTGGACTGGGTGCGCCAGGCGGTCGAAGACTCAGAAAGGGAGTCTACAGAGGCTGGCGCCTGGCGGGGAGACGAGATCCGCCAGGTGGACGCGAGACAGCGAGCTTCTGTTGGAGGCCATAGCGCCTGGCGGTGGGACGTAAACCACCAGGCGGCCTGAACCTGTTTCGCCAGGCGGCACTGGTTGACGCGCCAGGCATTTGCGTGGCAGGTTCTGAGCTGTGTGTGTCGTTTTAACTGATAATGATGCTTTGCTTGGATCGGGAGATGTTGTGCCATGAGCGGGTAGGTTCATGGATGGTGTTTGACATGTGATGATATGAACGGGGAGGCTCATATCTAGTTACTCTCACGTGGGGATACGAGCGAGGTAGGTTCGTATGTTTCGTGCTCACATTGAGAGATGCCACGTGCGGAGAGGTACGGGGGCTGGTGGATCACATGTGTTGGACTACGGGCGGGCAGGTCCTTAGAGCAGGACTACAAGCGGGGAGGTTCGTAGAGGCAGGACCACGATCGGGCAGGTTCGTGTGAGCATCATGTTTCCGAGTCCAAGGCTAACCAGTTGTGTGATTTGAAGGCTCTAAAGCCTTGGGGATTAAGGTCTTGGCCAAGAATTATATATAATGAATAAAAAGGGTATATGATTTATCTGGTGTTTTATATGCTTGTTATTTTATTTTCTCAACTCACCCTTTCTGTTTGTGTGTGGCGATGATCGTGTAATTCGTTACACGGGAGCAGATGTTGATACAGGTGGTGCTAAGGATGTTCAGATGGCGGAGTGAGGGCTAGCATGGGATTAGAGCTAGGATTTTCTCTTACATGTATTACTTTATGGTTTATAATAAACTCGAATAATGGGAACTTGTAACGTTTGACTAATTATGTTATCAGTTTTGACACGTGTTTTAATAAAATTGAATTTTTCCGCGTTGAAATTTTCATTAATGCGTTGTTCGAGATAATTTATTTCTTTTAGTATTTTATTTTAAGTAATATTCCTTAGGGATGTTACACTTTAAACATGGCATAATGGTGGTTAATGCTGGAAAACAAATTTCCATCATTAAGAGGTGTAATTGCCTTTCAAAAGTAATTACTACATGAGTTTTCCAACCCCTCTTGGCTGCTAGGGTTTCCTTGCCCTTTCACATTCATGCCAAAAAAAATTTTTGGCAAGAAGAAAGTTTAATATGGATTCACCAAAGTTCAAACCCATAACCATGCCAATGTCAAACAAATGCACAACCATTTAACTAATTCATGTTTTGTGATCATTCCTATAAATATAGGATTACATTATCACTCATCATGATCCAACACACTATTAAAATAATAATAAATTAAATAACACATAAATGGCATACTTAGGACTTGAACCCAAGTCCTCTCACACAATTAAGTACTTTCAACCACTTAAGCTAATACTTTTCCACATCATACTTGTCAGAATTAAATTCCATAAAGGCTCCCACTACCCACATTTATTAATTATTTATTTATTTAATTAATTAAATTTCACAGGTCTTACACTTTTCAATACAACTGGGACTTTTGGTCATACTTGGGCCATCTTATTGAGCTTATGATCAGGTCAAGATCGGTAATATGGGCAGTACAAGAACTAATGAGATTCGCTCATTGCTAAAATAACAATGCACCGATAATATTAAATAATCCGATAAACTTAAAATTATTTAAACATAAAACATTTAATAATAAATAAAAAAATCATTCTACAAATATTTCAAAAATTAAAGTGAAACAAAAAATGTCAAAGAAACCAACTAAAAACAATAGTGGGAAAGACAAAATACAATCTATGACACAAATGTCAAATAGAAGGAACAAAGTGCAATAGGAAGAAATGAATACAACTAATGTTAATGCCACATACAAGGAACAAAGTGCAATGGGAGGAAATGAATACTAACCTTCTTAGCCTCGCCGCCGCCGTGCAAAGCCTATCATCGTCGTCGTCGTCGTAGAGGTTCTTGCCGCCACTACAGAGGTCGTCACCGTCACCTTATTAACTCCTTCAAAACGCAAATGAAGATTAAAGGGGTGAAAGGCAAAACAATTGGTGTGAAACGCAAAAAATGCAATCATAAAGCAAAGAAAACAAAGTTCAATGGTGCAAAACAAATTGAAACACACCTACAAAGGTCGTCGCTAGCGTTGAGGACGAAGGTGTGAAGGTAGTGTTGTAAAACTCGAGAAAATTAAATAGTTATTTAAATAATTATTTAATAATGGCGGGTAATAGAAGCATTTAAAGTAATTAATGTGTGGAATTATGACGTGGAAAAGTGTTAGCTCATGTGGTTGAGAGTACTTTGATTTGTGTGAAAGGACTTAGGTTCGAGTCTTAGGTGTGCCACTTGGATGTTATTTAGAATTATGCATTTTTTTGTTATATATTGAATGCTTGATGTGATGATAAATTCCTAAATTTGTAGGAGTTATCATAAATATGATTTGGTTGAAATGGTTGTGCTCTTAACTTGCTGATTGATTGGTTGTGGGTTCAATCCTTGCTAAGAACCAAATTAAACCCTCTTTTTGGCCTAGTTTTATTTTTGCATGGGATTGAAGAGGTGTGAAAACCCTATCTGTCGAGAGGGGCAGCTTAAGGGGCTGGAAACAATTGAATTGGGGCCATGATTAACAATTAAACATGAACTTAAATAACAATTTTCGTTTTGGTGTTGAGTGCATATAATTAGGGTAATAAGTGAGAGAGAAAAGCTCATTAGAGGAGAAATAGAGTACTGTGAATTCGTGTTCATCATAGGCAAGGGTTTTCCAGAGTGTTAGTGCTGGTTAAAGGGCGTGGTGAGACTGAAATCACGTAGGTTGGAGTGGGAATCAAAGGCTAGGAAGGTTTTGTGAAGGGAAACGCATACCAATTCGAATTTAGCAAGGAATCCAGGTAAGGGGAGTTATTTTTGATGTTTTCGATACATGTATATTGTGTTATGCCTTGGTTGACTGAAACTGCATTCTTTCCATCTGTTTCCGTACTGTTTGATCGCGTTTCTGGGTTTTTCCCAGAAACCGCCTGGCGGTTCAATCCTTACCGCCAGGCGGCGCATCAGTGGTGAGTGGCTGTTCTTGTTTTGGCATGAACCGCCTGGCGGCGATGAATTTCTGCCAGGCGGTGCGACACTGCTCGCGTTCTGTTTGATGGTTTTAATGTTGTTTGTGTGGGAATCAATGTGGTTACTGAAATTTATTTGTTTAGCTTTTATTGGATACTTTGTTGGTCGGAAATCAATTGAAATTTGGGGTATGGCAACGTTCTAGGTATACTCGTGCATGAATTGAATTGGGTTATTCAAGAGAGTAAATATCGATAAGCCTATATGAATTGAATTAAGAACCGGAAACTAGTCTTTTATATAGGTATTGTCGTATCTGGGTGAAGGTAAGTGATGGGAATGAATACTGGAAAAAGGGTAGAATTTGTCGCAGGTATGAAGAAGCCTGGTTTGTGCAGGCACTGTTACTCCGCCTGGCGGCAAGCAAAGCGCCGCCAGGCCCTGGCGTGGTCAGAGGCTGTTCTGCGAAATTCTGGTAGCAGAAACTGAGGAAGGAGCTTTGGAGTGTGTGAGGGTTAAGATAATTTGGTAACATAGAAAAAGGACAAAATACTATGATGATTAATTGTGTAGATGGTAAAGAGTGGATGTATAACTAGTTATGGTGTTGGATGAAATATTAGGGGAAGAAGGGGAGAAGGGAGAATTGTGGTTAATAGATCTTGTTTTTGGAAGCCTTGCATTTGTTTATGTGTGACTAGAAAAGGGCTGATTGTGACTTACCGATCTTAGGTAACAATTGTGGATGTATTCAATAGTGGATGATAATTGGTTATGTCATATTGCATAGGGTTAAAGTTATATGTACTGGAGTAAAAATGTGGTTGGATATGGCTATGCATGAGGAATTATGGGAAAAGTATTCTAAGAATATTGGGAGTAAAGTTCTGCTTATTATAGTGGAATATACTTGGGGACGTGATTGAAGATATTGAATTGTTGATTGTGTTCATATATATGGATGAAGTTGCTTTACTATGATAATGCTCATGTATTGTCGAAACTTGCATAAATGGAATGACCATTGTAAAGCCTAAGTGCTGATACTTATGTTAGTAGTAGACTAACTATAATGTGCATTCCAGAGAGAAGTCTTTATTTGGGCTTGGAATTGAGTCATGTATCAGATTAGACTAGTTGAGGTGCTAAAACCAGTAAAGTACTGTTCTGGTATGGCGCCTGGCGGCCTAATGATAACCGTCAGGCGATAGGCTTAACGAGAGAGAGCGTTTCACTGAGTGGCGCTTGGCAGCACGGTGTGCTCCGCTAGGCGGTGACAAGAAAATAGTGGCTCTGGAAGGACGCTAGCGCCTGCTGGTGAGCCAGGCGGAAATGCTGTTGTTGTCCTTTGTTTGTTTGGTGAGTTGTTTGAGCAATGATGCTACACTTAGATCGGGAGATGTTGTGCCATGAGCGGGTAGGTTCATGGCTGGTGGTTAACATGTGATGGTATGAGCAGGGAGGTTCATATCCAGTTACTCTCACATGGGGATACGAGCGAGGTAGGTTCGTATGTTCCGTGCTCACGCTTGAGAGATGCCACGTGCGGGGAGGTACGGGGCTGGTGGATCACATGTGTTGGACTACGGGCGGGCAGGTCCGTAGAGCAGGACTACGAGCGGGGAGGTCCGTAGAGCAGGACTACGAGCGGGGAGGTTCGTAGAGGCAGGACCACGAGTGGGCAGGTTCGTGTGAGCATCATATTCCCGAGTCCAAGGCTAACCAGTTATGTGATTTGAAGGCTATAAGCCTTGGGGTTAAGGTCTTGGCCAAGAACTATGTAGAATGAATAAGATGGGTGTATGATTTATCTTGCGTATTGTATATCTGTTATTTTATTTTTCTCAGCTCACCCTTTCTGTTTATGTATGGCGATGATCGTGTGATTCGTTACACGGGAGCAGATGTTGAAACAGGTGGAGTTGAGGATGTCCAGGCGACGGAGTGAGGGCTAGCTTTAGGATTAGAGCTACGGTTTTTCTCACATGTATTTTACTATGTTTTTATTATGAACACGAATTTTGGGAACTTGTAACACCTTAATGTTTATGTTATAAGTTTTGGTGCGTGTTTTTCACGAATTTAAAATTTTCCCGCGTTGGAAGTATTATTAATGCGACTTTTGATATAATTTATTTCTTTTATTATTTATTTTAAGTAATATTCCTTAGAGATGTTACAAGCGCGAAGGAATAGTGAAAAAGAAAATGTTAGGGTTCTGCTTAAGAAGGAATTTGACATCGGATGGGCCTTGGGTCGACGTCCACTAACGCCGGATGGCCTCTAGGGCGACGTCAATTATCGTCTAGCGGTGATGTGAGTCCATGTTGAGTTACATTAGTGTTGTGTAGTCCGACGTTTTTTTCTAAATGACGCTGAGGGATGGAATGGCCGACGTTAAGTGGCGTCGGGGAATGTATAAGCCAATGTCAAACTTGTCCTTTTATTTACGAAAACGCCACTGGTCATATTTTACGTTGGACTTCTTTTGGGCGGATGTTATAAGGTCTTTTGTGTTAATGTGATGGTTGAATTAGTATATTAGTCTTGATCGATCTTGGCTGAATTGGGTGAGAAAATGTATGATTGTATGAAATTTTGTTGATTGATGAAATGATATATGATGTGAAATTTGGGATTCATTTGTAGCAGGGTATCCTTAGTTCAAATGGGTGATTTTTTTTCAATTAGTGTTGTTTATCACTTGTAATTGAAGGAAAACTCCCATTTGATAAGTTAAAGGTACCACTAATTATACATATTTGTGTATTTGCATTGTACAAACTCACTAGGCGAGCCAATCGCTCCTGAGCAAGTGTCAAAATTGAGTATGGCAGAGAGGCAAGGAGGCTTGCTCGTTGCACGAGCCAACCTCTCGTTGGGCAAGTTCGTATTTTCCTATTTCAAGTGATCTTGAAAAAATTGGGATTCCTGCTTCATTAACTACTAGATTGAGCTAAAATTTTAACAATTGGTCCTAGACATATGGTTTTTAATTTTGGTCATTGCAATTGTCAGTTAGAGGTTTGTGGTTATAGAAAAACTTTTTCCCCATTTTGATATATTTGCTTGAAATATTGTAATTGGATGTTATACTAATGCAATAGAAAATAAATGATGGATCTTTAATGTGTAATTTGAAATGAATAATAGGTAATTTATGTTATAAGATGAGTTTGCATTTAGGTAAAACACATATGTATGACATGGTGGTGGAGCTCCAAAGGTGCATGAAGAGCTCCATGTGCAGCGGAAATGGATGAAGGATGGAGGTAAGTTGGAAGGCACTTGCAAGCAATGGAAGATGAAAGAGGTGATAGGATTTCCTAATCTATGCTAGCCTAAGGAAGGTGGCTAGAGGTAGAGAGAGGAAATCTCTAGAAAGTGGTGACTATCAAAGGCAATAGAGGGAGGAGTGCTCTCAACTCAAGTTGCATCTATTGCATAAAATTTCAAGAGTGTCTACAAATGAGTGAAATTTTTCCTTTTATATGAAGCCATTTACACATGAGAAAGGAGAGCCATTGGATGGAGTGGGCCTTGATCTTGGCCCTTAGATCAAGCTTGGAGAAGGAGGCTTGATCTTGGCCATTGGATGATGCCTTGGAAAAGGAGGAAGCATTCCTAACCCTTGGATGCTTTGGATCCATGAGGTGTAGGAAGAAGTGTTGACTTCCACTTAGTCCACCTTGGCTCTTTTGATAGCTCATGGCCAAATCTCCTATTGGGCTTAGTCAAGCCCAATTTTATCAATTGAACTACTCATTGTTTGACTTATTATTCTAGAAAGCAAAGCCTAAACAATGGGCCAATATTATTGCTATTCTATTGCTCTTTGAGACACCTCTTCAAATCTTCACATCTTCTTTGGCCCATATGAAGAGTATGAGAAGTCCATGTGGGTTTGGGCCATCTTGAATGAAGCCTAATTGGATCTTTTTGAGCATGCTCCTTGTTATTAGGCCTCTTGATAGGCTTGGGCTTGAAGGTGCATGTGGGCCATGTATTGGGCCTTGAGCATGATTTGGGCCTAGGCGTTGACCTAAGCAATAAGCCTTGTTGGGATCACATCATCCCCTCCCACTTGAAGAGGATCTGACCTCAGATCAACAAGGTTGTTTAAGGCTCACAGCAACCAAATTTGAGGTTCCACCAGGATCAAAAACATATCTGCAATAGTCATCAAATAGAATTGGATTAAAATCATGAAGACCATGTAGTATAATTGATTGGGGAATGTGTGAAAGTGGGCTTATAAATTTGGAAGAAGTTGGTATTAGACCCACTTCACAAAAAGAGTGTTCCACACTTTGACTTGGATGATTTGTGAAAAGAATTTTAAAGTCAAAGTGTATTTTGGCACTATATTTTGAAAAGGATGAAATAAGGGAATGAGATAAAGAACAAAATTGTTGAGAAGGAAACAAAACAACATATTTAATGAAAAAGTGAGAAGAGTTTAAAGATGGGAAAAATCCCTTTGGAACTTGGGTCTTCATGAAAGGAATTGGTGAAGGATTACACACCAAATCCCTAACAATGAGTGCCCTTGAGGTTGAATTACTCTTTAACTCGACCACTTTTGATTTTCTTTCAAACTCACTCTTTTTTTTTTAATTTCTCTCTTGCTTCAAAGTCTTTTCTCTCATTCTCTTCTTTGGCTTTTCTAATATTATCCTCTTTTTGCGTTTTCTTCTTCATCTCTTTTCTTCTTCTCAATTCTTTCATGTTCTTTTCTCAACTTCTTTTCATACTCTCGAAGCTTTCCAAGTTTTGCTTGCTCTCTCTTATATTGTTCTTTCTTTCTTTGTTCACTCAAGAGCAAGTCCAAATTGTGCTTAAAATCTATTTCTAGTCTAGAAAACTTAGCAATGTTTTGGATGAATGCATCCCCAATGTCAATGAAGTCTTCTATCCTAGCTTGCTGGGCTTTAGTGATCCTGAAAGAAGGGGGAATGAAATGTTTCCACATGCATGTTTTTAATTCATAAAATGTATTGATGCATGATGTTCTCCCCTTTTTGACTCTATACTGCCTCTCTTGCCACCACTCGGATGCACGTCCTATAAACCTAGAAGTAACATGCCTAAGAATGTCAAATTGACTATATTTACTAAACAATGGTTGCACCAATTTTTCTGTATCCCACATCCAATCTCTAAATGATATTGGTCCTATATCCTCCCCAAAGAATGGAATGTGACTATGAAATGTATGATGCAACTCTTGACTACCATGCTTATGCAATCTAGGACTATATGTAGAATATGTACTCATGGTGATTGAATGAACTTATGCAACTTGAAAAAGTGTGGTAGAGGAAATCAATCACAAGTGGACCTCCAGGTTAGGCGAGGTGAGTCTTTAAGACTTCTTAAATACCAAGGCCAATCCTTGCCAAGATACACTTGTAAGAGGTTTCAAAGATCACACAATTGTCTAAGTGCTAAGTAAATAGAATCACTTAAGTCACTAAGCACAAAACAAGCAAACAAGACTCAAATAAATTTAACACTAAAAACAGACCCCTAAATGGCAAAAGATTAGAGACTTTAGTCTCACACTTAAGCCTCTATGCAACGTGAAAACATGAATATAGCTATGCGGCCTAATGTAAGGTGAGAAAGCACTTAGAACTTTCAACACACTTATAACTAAAAGTGAATTACTAATGGATAGGAAAGGTTCTACTTAAGAGATGGGATTGAACACCTTATGGTTCCCCAAGACACCTAAGTAGGCCAACATACAAGTTCAAAGAGAGTTAAAATTGGTACACAAAATTTAGGCAAAGAGGAGCAACCCAAGAGCACCAAACTTTTAGAGAACTTTGAGTAGAAAATAAGGCACAAAGGATGCTCCAAATTGACCAAAAGAAGTGACCAAATTGTAGAAAAACTAGTAAACTAAAAGATGCAACAATTACAAGCCACAATGGCCAACAAAAATGCTTGAAATTGGTGTTGGAAGCTACTCCCGAGGCCAACTTGAACACCACAATTTTGGACAGCAAAGTGATGCACTCCCAAGAGCACTTTGGTGCCAAATGAAGCCTTAGTTGATGGCTTTGAAGTATACACCAATTGGAGGAAACTTTGGACCCCTTGTGGATGCAAAATGCAACACCAAACAGCAACAAAAACTTGGACAAAATAATGAACAAAAACAGCAAACAAGTTATGCCAAAGGCATTGGTTAGCTCTCACTCAAGCAAGAAATTGATGGCTCAAAACTTTCCAAAATATGGTGAAGGTGAGAGGAAGAATTCAAGCACACTCTCTAGAGTTTTACTTCTCAACCACCACCTAAAATGCTACCTTAGACTAGCAACCAATTTGGAAAACAAAATCACTTAATTCACAATCAAGAGCATTGAAGCGAACATTACTTACCAATTGAAATGTATAACACAAGAAAAGCTAATTAAGAAAGCTAAACCACATTGAATATGATTTGACAAGACTGAATTGAATAGCCAAAAACAAGGACAAGCAAGAAATTAAGACTTGAAAGAAAGGAAAGCACAACAAAAGGAATCCTAGAACAGAACTATAATAGAGTAAAAACCAAAAACAGAAACTGCAGTGCTCATAAAATGCTTATGGTATTCATTGCATGTATGCCAATGTGAGTGAAGTAATCCACTCCAAATGAAAGCAATTGATGGCAATATTGAATACACACATAAACAAGCAAATGTATAGACCAAGAGCACTGAAATTCTGAAGCAAAACACACCAAAACCGCACTAAACAGTGATTTTCCCGAAAACACAACACCAGAAAACGCTGACAGATGCCTTAACTTTGAAGATTTTTTCATATTTTTTGTACTGGACATATTTGAATGATTCTTTTTGCTACTTTTTCGTCCAGATGTTAAAAAAATTAGGAAAAAATCATAAGGTGATTCGGTGCTATGAATCGTTACAGTTAAATCACACAAGAAAAGTGTGCATCAGGACACAAGTGAAAACAACAGCAAACTGGCACTGAAAAACGCAGAAAGTTGCCTCTACTTCAAAAATTTGTATAGAATTCAATTCTCAACATAATTGAATGATTTTTGATGGAGAATTTTCGTCTATGACTTAGCTTTTTGAAGCAACAATCAGCTTAAAATTTGGTGCACTGAGTCACTCGTGACACTTCTCAAACAGAAGGTGTGCAGTGGAAAAAAGTTGAAAACAGAAGCAAAAGCAGAGTGAAAGGGGAAGATGTTCAATAGACAAATCAATTCGATTTGGAGCTTGATTATGATCTAGAATCAAGCATAGATGAAGATGAACATCTTAGGACACTCTAAGGCACAAACCAATCGGTGAAATGGCATTAAAACAGTGAGGAAAGCTGACTCAAACAACCACACGCATAGCATGAAGCTTCATTGCGTTTTGGAGTGGAGTTTGGCACGGTTTCACTCAAGCAAGTGCAGAAAATGATTGTAAACAGTGGAAAATTGAAGAAACATGTAAAAGAAAGCATGAACAAGACATAGAACACAACTTGAACGGTGGAAATTGAAAAGAAAAAAAATCATCGAATAAAAATGACAAGAAACACAAGACCAGGAAAGAACCTTACCAAACCTTGAGAGACCATGGTTTGATGGCTCTTGATACCATTATGGTGGAGCTCCAAAGGTGCATGAAGAGCTCCATGTGCAGCGGAAATGGATGAAGGAATGGAGGCAAGTTGGAAGGCACTTGCAAGCAATGGAAGGTGAAAGAGGTGATAGGATTTCCTAATCTATGCTAGCCTAAGGAAGGTGGCTAGAGGTAGAGAGAGGAAATCTCTAGAAAGTGGTGACTCTCAAAGGCAATAGAGGGAGGAGTGCTCTCAACTCAAGTTGCATCTATTGCATAAAATTTCAAGAGTGTCTACAAATGAGTGAAAATTTTCCTTTTATATGAAGCCATTTACACATGAGAAAGGAGAGCCATTGGATGGAGTGGGCCTTGATCTTGGCCCTTAGATCAAGCTTGGAGAAGGAGGCTTGATCTTGGCCATTGGATGATGCCTTGGAAAAGGAGGAAGCATTCCTAACCCTTGGATGCTTTGGATCCATGAGGTGTAGGAAGAAGTGTTGATTTCCACTTAGTCCACCTTGGCTCTTTTGATAGCTCATGGCCAAATCTCCTATTGGGCTTAGTCAAGCCCAATTTTATCAATTGAACTACTCATTGTTTGACTTATTATTCTAGAAAGCAAAGCCTAAACAATGGGCCAATATTATTGCTATTCTATTGCTCTTTGAGACACCTCTTCAAATCTTCACATCTTCTTTGGCCCATATGAAGAGTATGAGAAGTCCATGTGGGTTTGGGCCATCTTGAATGAAGCCTAATTGGATCTTTTTGAGCATGCTCCTTGTTATTGGGCCTCTTGATAGGCTTGGGCTTGAAGGTGTATGTGGGCCATGTATTGGGCTTTGAGCATGATTTGAGCCTAAGCGTTGACCTAAGCTATAAGCCTTGTTGGGATCACATCACATGGTGTGATGATTTAAGATTATATGAGAATGTAATTGATGAAGTATTTGTAATATGTTGTTCTTTGGATAGGTATTTGCAATGAACGAGGGTCGAAAGTCGCTAACATAAGTAATCTTATCCTAACCAACTACTACAACAAATTTTTGTCATATTATTATTTTAGCAACTTAAATATTACCATAATCCATTTTTTTAAAATTTATTTTACGAATTAATTTTTGTTCACGGGTCTTACATTTAACAAAATTACTTCAACTCATGATCACATGTTAGATGAAATAAGAATATCTCATATATAAATATAATACTATGTATGGCCATATGCATCTAGACATCATCTTATAGAATCTAATCAACATAGTATTTTATAATGTATAATGGGTTACTTCTTAGTCTAGTGCTAATATCATATTCTTTCTTGGTCTAGTCTATACAAAGCACTTTTTGTTTAATTACTCAAGAATCTTTTGTTCAAAGACTTAAAACGTGAATTACCGTAACTTGTGTTTTCATTACTTTATGGATTATGTTATCATCAAAATCTAATATAAGATTCCTTTAGAGGTATCGTTTAATGGGATTTGTATTTTTTGGTCCTACAATCTTCCCCTTTGGTTTTAACATCTTCAAATGATTTTTTTATGATAACATAAACTACACAGACTTGGGGATTTAATTGAATTTTCTGTGCTTAAAGATTGATTTAATTAGGATTTGTGATTATTGGATTTATTGAGTAAGTTTGGTAAAAGTGGCGTAAAAATTGATTTTAGTTGCATAAAATATTATTGGATATTTTAACGTTTGTTAATGCAGCTGGAATTTATTTTTGGTCAATTAATAGTGTGATTTTGAAATATTCAAAGTTACAAAATAAGTCCAAAATCAAGAAATTCTGAAAAAGAATAAATCAGGAGCTAAATGCACCCCCAGATTTTATTTGCACACTCCTCCCTCAAGTGGACCACAAAAACCTGTTCTGCACCCCAGTTTTCACTAAGTTGCACCCCTCCTACCACTTAAACTCCACTCAACCAGATCATGCCATGTGGCAATCCCCACCTCTTAAAATTAGCCAACCAGAACAAGCCACGTGTCATAATCCTACCCTCACTAAATTAACCAATCAGATTCTGCCACATCATCATCTTCATCTCCCAAAACCCTAACCCTAATTTTCTCCTCTCCTTCCACCCTCCACACAGCCGCCGCCGCACCTCCTCACCTCGCCGGCGACGCACCAGAAACCACGGCAGCCACCATCTTCGTCCGCGACCACCATGATTCTGCAGCACACACCATCTTCTCGCCTCCGCGCCACTTCACTCGCGCATCGCCACCACCATCTCCACCTTGCGCCACCGCGAGTTCTTCTTCCTCACGCAGCAGCCACGGAAAACGCAGGAGCAAAACCAGAACAGCAAAGCCATCTTCTTCTCGCATCCAGCAGCTCCGTTCACGCTCTGCAATCACCAGTTCCGCCACCATCAACAGCGCGAACCTTTTCCGGCCACCACGAACACCATCTTCTTCGTCATTCACTCGCGCCACCATAGATCGCGCAAGCTCCGCCGCACCACGCACCACCATCACCGCGACGCGTCACCACCACGCTCGCCGGAGAAGAAGTCGGAGCAGCCGCCGTCAGCCGCGCAGCCAAGGAGAAGAGTGTGAGAGTGAAACCCTAATTTCTGGAGAGAGAATCTGCACTGCCACGTGTCAGCATCTGATAGGCAGTCAACTGGTCAAACTCTGGTCAAATTCTGGTCAATTTGGTAAAAATGCTTAAATAAGAGGGGCAGAATTGGAAATTGGACAGAAATTAAGTTGCTAATTAATTAAATAAAAATAAAAGATTTTAGCAACTGACAGATAAAGCCCAAAGTCCAGTGGAAGCCTATATAAAGAGACTTAAGGGAGCAGAAACGGGAGACTGACAATTTTTACAACTCACAGCTTAGACACTTAGAACTCTCTGGTTTTGGCAGATACCGTCTCCACCACATCTCTCATTCTTTCTTTTATTTTCTTTTCATCATATCATCATGTATTCCATCAAAGCCATGGAGGGCTAAGCTTTTAGGGTTGATTCCACTGTAATTTCTTAACTGGATTCTGAGGTTAGATGAATTTATATGTTTTGTTATTTTGATTATTGTTGTGGTTTTTGTTTATCTGTGTCCTTTGCTTCTTAATCGAATAGAAAATAATGATTTTAAATCTACATACATGCTAATCATATGAGTTAAAAGGTTTTTAAATTAAATTGAGACTTTACTTTGATTTTGTTTAGAAACTTTCATTTGATTAAATAAGTTTTTACCAATAATTGAGACTTTAATTTGATTAGAGGTAATTACTTTAACTAAAATTAGTCAAGACTTTACTTTGATTAATTAAGTTTTCTATTTGGTAAAGAAACAAAGGAATAGACATGATTAGGCATAGTAAAATTAATTGAGACTGTACTTTGATTGAATTTACTATGGATAATCTAAAAGTTCTCACTTTTAATTGAGACTGTACTTTGATTAAAAGTGAGAACGCCAACAAATTAATTGAGTCTTTACATTGATTGATTTGTAAATCAACAACAATAATTAATTTAACAATAATCTCTAGATAACCAATGAAGAATCTTATTTAGAAAAAGCAGTGGAATTGACCTATTTATTATTATTGTGTTTACAATCTTCCGTGTCATTTTCTTTGCATATCAAAACCCCCCTATTTTATAGTTGCTAGTTTTAATTGCATTTTTGAGAATCAAATATTTGAGATCAATTCCGTATTCGTTGTGAGACGACTCAGGGTTATCTTAACCCTAACTATTTTCTTCACTACAAACTGGCAATACTGAAGTTGCTAAAGTAGTGATAATTTGATCGCCTAACGACAGCGATATCAAATTTGGCGCCGCTGCCGGGGAATACGGTTAGTATTTCTTTTATTTTGATTCTGTTTTTATTTATTTATTTTATTTTATTTTATTTTTATTTTTATTTCATTTTTATTTTTATTTTTTATTTATTTTACGCATATACGTTTGATATAGTTTGTTATTTTGTAGTATCTAGTTTTCTGTTAATATATTCCAAGCAAAGTTCTATTTTTGTTTTGATTAAGAATTTCTTTTAAGAAATTTTTGAGACTAGTTTGGAAAACTCTGTCTAGGAAAGACTTGGTATTTAAGTTGTCCATTGTGATGCACCTCTCTTTCCTGGGAGTAGACCCAACGACATCTTAACTCATTTCTTTCTTGAAATCTTTCTCCAAAACAAGAATAGGAAGAAAAAAAAACACACAAGGAAACACTTTCAGGTGGACTGCATAGTGCATGACTCGGGCCAATCCGGGTCAATTTTATCAACTTGATTCAGAGCTTGAAAGGAACTTGCGTAAATCACGTAGGAGACTTGAACTCAGGTGTTCTACTGAAGGAGCACCATCATCATCTGAACCTACCACTGAAAGTGTACCACTAGAATCACCTCCGGTGATTAACATATCTTTTGATCCATCACCTGAACCAGAAATTCAAGAAGATAGAATGGAAGAAAGAACAATAAGAGAGTTGGCTTCACCGGATGCAGCAATTACACAAAACATGTGCATCCAATATCCAGATGGAGAATGTGAGCTTAAGTCTGGGTTAATCCATCTTTTACCCAAATTCCATGGATTAGTAGGAGAAGACCCATACCATCATTTGAAGGAATTTCATGTTGTTTGTTCATCCATGAGACCTACAACAGTGACAGAGGAACATATCAAGCTTAAGGCTTTTCCATTCTCATTGCAAGATGCCGCTAAGAATTGGTTATACTGCCTTCCGCCAGGATCCATCAATACCTGGGAGACTCTGAAAAGATTATTTCTGGAAAAGTTTTTTCCAGCATCTAGAGTTGCTGCTATTCGCAAAGATATTTATGGGATAAGGCAACAAGAAAGAGAAAGTCTTCACGAGTATTGGGAAAGATTCAAAAAGTTGTGTGCTTCCTGTCCTCATCACCAAATAAACGAGCATCTCCTCATTCAATACTTTTATGAGGGATTGAGTATCATGGATAGACAAATGATAGATGCTGCAAGTGGAGGGTCATTGGTGGACAAAACGCCAACAAATGCAAGACAATTGATTGAAACTATGGCGTCGAACCATCAACAATTTTCCACAAGGAGTAATTCTATAACTCTATTGAAGGGAACCCATGGAGTAGAAGCTTCATATGTTGCAGATCACAAGAAATTAGAAGGGAAGTTGGATGACTTAGCAGCCATGGTAAGGACCTTGACAGACTTACAGAAAAAGCCTATCCCTTCTACTTTATGTGGAATTTGTGCTTCTACTAATCATCCTACAGAGGCTTGTTCTATGTTAAAAGAGACAGGGACGTTAGACAATGAACAACCTCAGGCATATGCTGCAAACATCTATGGCAATAATAGACCACCTCGGCAGCAATACAACCATGATTTGTCCTCCAACAAGTACAACCCAGATTGGAAGGAATATCCCAGCCAGAAATGGGGAAATCAACAGCCTCAACACCAACAAGTCTATGTTCCACCTCAACAGAGGCAACAACCACAACCAGCGGCAACCTCTGGTGATTCAAACATGGAGGCAATGATGAAAATGATGGCTGACATGATGAAGGGACAAATCAATGAGTTGAAACAGACGATGGAAGCAACCAATCAGAATTTGCAAAATCAGATTGGACAAATGGTAAATGAGTTAAATCAGATGAATTCTCAACAAGGCTCAAGCAATTTGCCTGCACAAACTGTAATTAACCCGCGAAATGTAAGTGCTATTACTTTAAGATCGGGTAAGCAAATACAAGGTCTTGGGGATGCCCAAGAAGATAAAGATAAGGACAATGAAGTTGTACCTAATGATGAAAGAGGAAGATCAGATGAAGCAACACAAGCAACATCTGAGATGCCTGCACCCAGTGATAACTCCAGGTTGGTATCCCCTAATACTTCCTCTGAAAATCCTTCTCCTTATTCTCCTCCTCCTCCCTATCCAAACCGTTTGAAACCAAAAACTAAAAAGATGGAGGAGTTAGACAAAGAAATCCTGAATACTTTCAAGAAAGTGGAGATAAACATTCCTTTGTTGGATGCTGTGAGACAAATTCCTAAATACGCCAAGTTTCTCAAAGAATTATGTACACATAAAAGGCGTATTATGGACAAAGAGGTAGTGAACATGGGAAGAAACGTCTCTAGCTTAATTAAGAAGCCTGCAGTTAGAATGCCGCAAAAGTGTAAGGATCCAGGTATGTTTTCTGTTCCCTGCATTATAGGAAGTACTAAGTTTGACAATGCTATGTTAGATTTAGGAGCTTCTATTAATGTAATGCCTTTATCTGTTTTTACTTCACTTCATCTTGGACCTCTTAAGTCTACTGGTGTGGTCATTCAGTTGGCCAACCGTAGCACAGTTAACCCTGCAGGTGTGCTAGAAGATGTGCTTGTCCGTGTGGACAAGTTAATTTTTCCTGCAGATTTCTACATCTTGGATATGAAGGATGATGAAGGAATGAGTTCAACCACAATCATCTTGGGAAGACCATTCATGATGACAGCACGTACCAAGATAGACATGCATGCAGGATCCTTGACTATGGAGATAGGAGATGAGAAGGTGCAGTTCAACGTGCTAGAAGCCATGAAGCACCCAATTGAAGACCATTCTTTGTTTTGTATTGATTTATTGAGTAATGTAGTGAACAATTATGCTTTTGGACTTTTGGACGTTTTATTTGGTTTTTCTTCTTCTTTGGATTTTTCTTTTTCGAATGTTTCGGGCTCAATTTTAGACGAAAGAGAAAATTTTAAAACAGGTGATGTTGAGGACGCGGTGTCACTATTTGATACCTCTGTGGCGTCCAAGTGTGATGCTGAGGTGGCTGAAATTACCTTAGGCAGTAAAATGTTGCCATCTGTGGAACAGCCACCCACTTTGGAGTTGAAACCTTTACCATCTCATTTGAAATATGTTTATCTTGAGAGGGATGGGAAACTCCCTGTTATTATATCTGCCTTGCTTACTGATGAGTAGGAACAAAAGCTATTGCAGGTTATCAAAGATCACAAGCGAGCAATAGGCTGGACTTTGGCAGATATTCCTGGTATTAGTCCTTCTTTCTGCATGCACAGAATACTCTTGGAGGAGGATGCTAAGCCAGTGAGGCAACCTCAGAGGAGACTGAATCCTCAACTGATGGAGGTTGTGAAGAAAGAAGTCACCAAGTTGCTACAAGCAGGTATTATATATCCCATTTCTGACAACACTTGGGTGAGTCCTGTACATGTGGTCCCCAAGAAATCTGGGATCACCGTGGTCAAGAATGAGAAGAACGAGTTGATTCCTACTCGTATTCAGAATAGCTGGAGGGTCTGTATTGATTATAGAAGACTAAACCAGGCCACCAGGAAGGACCACTTCCCTTTACCATTTATGGACCAGATGTTAGATCGATTGGCAGGTAAGTCTCATTACTGTTTTCTTGATGGATTCTCTGGGTATTTTCAGATTTGTATTGCCCCAGAGGATCAACATAAGACTACTTTTACTTGTCCATTCGGTACATATGCTTATAGAAAAATGCCATTTGGCCTTTGCAATGCTCTTGGAACATTTCAACGATGTATGATGAGTATTTTTACAGATTTGTTGGAGCATTGTATTGAGGTTTTTATGGATGATTTTAGTGTATATGGTTCATCTTTTGATCATTGCTTGTCTAATCTTGCTAGAGCTTGGAGAGATGTGAAGAAACTAACCTTGTTCTAAATTTTGAAAAATGTCATTTTATGGTGGAACAAGGTATAGTTTTAGGTCACGTTGTTTCCAAGAATGGTATATCTGTAGATCCTGCTAAAATTGATATTATTTCACAATTGCCTTACCCCTCTTCTGTGAAAGAGGTTCGATCTTTTCTTGGACATGCAGGATTTTACAGGAGGTTTATCAAGGACTTCAGCAAGATAGCCAACCCTCTCTCCAACTTATTGCAAAAGGATGTAGTATTTGACTTTGGAGAGAGGTGCAAAGATGCATTTGATACATTGAAAAAGGCGCTTACCACCACTCATATCATCCAGCCACCTGACTGGACATTACCATTTGAGTTGATGTGTGATGCATCAAACTTTGCAGTAGGAGCGGTGCTTGCACAAAAAGATGGGAAGCTATCACATGTGATATATTATGCTTCCAGAACGTTGGACACAGCGCAGGCTAACTACACCACGACTGAGAAGGAATTATTGGTTGTTGTGTTTGCCTTGGACAAATTCAGACCGTATATACTTGGTTCCAAGGTAATTGTTTATACTGATCATGCAGCATTAAAATTCCTTCTGAAGAAAGCAGATTCGAAACCAAGGTTGATCAGATGGATGCTACTGCTCCAAGAGTTTGACATTGAGATTCTAGACAGAAGTGGAGCACATAACTTAGTAGCCGATCATCTTAGCAGAATTGAAAATGGAGAAGATAACATTCCTATTAAGGATGACTTTCCTGATGAAGTCCTCCTAGCATTGACTGCTGTGAAAGGTATGTTTCCTGAACCTTGGTTTGCTGACATTGTTAATTATTTGGTTGTTTCTGCTATTCCTCCTTCCTTCTCCAAATATGAAAGAATCAAGCTAAAAAGTGAGGCAAAGTACTATATATGGGAAGACCCAATCTTATGGCGCATTGGTAGTGACCAAGTCATAAGGAGGTGTGTTCCAGATATCGAGATACCTCATGTGCTTGAGTTCTGCCATTCGTCTCCTTTTGGTGGACATTATGGCACACAAAGAACAGGTAGGAAGGTGTTGGATTGTGGATTATATTGGCCTACCATTTTTAAAGATGCACAGAGGGTATATGAAAATTGTGAGCAGTGCCAAAGGGCAGCCAGATCCATTACAAGAAGGGATGAAATGCCTCAACAACCCATGCTATATTGTGAGGTATTTGATATTTGGGGTATTGATTTTATGGGTCCTTTTCCTCCTTCTTTTGGGTTTTCTTATATTTTGCTTGTTGTAGACTATGTCTCCAAATGGGTGGAAGTCATAGCTACAAGGACTAATGATTCTCGAGTTGTTATGAGTTTTGTCAGGTCTAACATTTTCTGCAGATTTGGGATACCACGAGCCATCATCAGTGACCAGGGGACTCATTTCTGTAATAGGCTACTTGAGAACATGTTGAAGAAGTATGGGGTGACACATCGCATTGCTACACCATATCACCCCCAAACCAATGGACAAGCAGAGATCTCTAACAGAGAGAATAAAAAGATACTAGAGAAAGTAGTGAAGCCTAGTCGAAAGGATTGGGCCACAAGATTGGATGAAGCACTTTGGGCACACAGGACAGCCTACAAAACACCTATAGGTATGTCACCTTTCAGGGTGGTTTTTGGAAAGGCTTGTCATCTACCTGTGGAGATTGAACATCGGGCCTATTGGGCCATGAAAGCATGCAACTTGGATTTGGAAGAAGCAGGAAATGAGCGAAAACTTCAGTTGCAAGAACTAGAGGAGATTAGGCTAGCAGCCTATGAAAATTCAAAGTTCTACAAAGAGAAAACCAAGAAGTTCCATGACCAAAAGCTTGTGGCTAGAAAGGATTTCAAGGTAGGCCAGAAGGTGTTACTATACAAATCCAAGCTTGGTCACATGAGTGGTAAGTTGCGTTCTACTTGGGAAGGACCATACATTGTTACAGAAGTCTTCCCTTATGGAGCAATGGAGATCAAGGAAGAATCTTCAGCAAGAACTTTTAAAGTTAATGGGCATCGTCTTCAGATATTCAATGAAAATCAAGATATGCTGAATAAGACGATGGATGGGATGAACTTGACTTCTCCCTCATACCTTCCACCTTGAGGAGGTAAGTACACTTCATACTTTTTCTTTGCATTTTATACATATTGAATACATTGAGGACAATGCATGGATAAAGTGTGGGGGTGTGGGGAGATTTCCCCCCTTTTTTGTTTTTGTTTTCTATTTGTTTTGTTTTTCCTTTTCTAATTTTGTTTTCTGTTTGTTTTTATTAAAAAAAAATAATCATAAAATAAAAAAAAATAATAAAAAAAAAAGTTTTTGTTTTCAATAAAACATATTGACATTGGATTTTTGGATTTGATTCACTAATTGGAACGGTCATAATTCTGGGAAAATAAGAGCCATGTGCTATGAGTGGATTGTTTTCTGTGATTTACTTGATTGAGTTGATTTGAGAGTTTCTGGAATAAATCTTTTGTGAAAGAGTTTTTGACCTTGTGAGTTTTGAGCTTTATTGTAAGGATGAACTACCATGTGTCATTCCTATTTTTCTTGTGTGATTTGCTCATGTCTTGTTGGTACTTAAATGTTTAGCTTGATTCTGTTGTTTTGCATCTTAGGTGAACATGCATGATTTGATATGACTGAGGCATTTCTAGTTTTTAGCTACTTGGCCAAATAAGCTAACCATGACATTGATCCATTGGTAGCCCCTTGAGCTTAAACCTCTTTTTCTTGTTTTGAGCATAGTGTTAAACCTTAAAAAGAAAAAGACCATGTTTTTCCTTACCTTAGGGAGAAAGAAGGAGCTAGTGGATTATGTTGAGATTGGTTGAGGAATAAAGTGTGGGGGTGAGTATTTCCCCCACAAAGTTATAAAAATGGCAAAAAGGAAAATAATTGTTGATGACAGAGTGTTGAAATGAAAAATGATTGCTGTCTGAAAAAGAGCAACAAAGGATAAAAGAGAAAAAAGAAGAAGAAGAAGTAAAGATTGTTTTTGAAACTGTGCTCCATAACTCTTTCTTCCTTACTATTTCAAAAACACACAAATCCTAAAGTTTTTCCTACCTTTGCCTTGGCCTCATTATAACCTGTTAAAAGTCCTCATGATTTTTGAATGCATGTTTTCTGAAAGCTGTGCATATTAGAGTCTTGCTAAGCATTGAGAGTGTTTACTTGCATGGTATTTTGAGTGAAAACACAAGCCAAAACACTTGAGCGAATCTTGGTGAGAAAATATATATTTAACTTGAGTGTTTCTCTTTCATATTTGATTATCTTGTAAACTCAAAAGATTAACTCATGTGTGAAAAACAGAATTTTATCCATTTGTTTCTGCATGACAACATGATTTCTAGAAGGTTGATCTGTTTCCATTGGTATTCATTTCTTTAATCCACTGAAAATATGGAATAAAAGACCTCAGAAAAAAGTTTTGAAATTGTTCAATTTTGTCCAGGAGTGCAAAAGGATAAGTGTGGGTGTGTGATGAGTTCAAATTTTTGCCCTCATTTAATATTTAAATTTGGGGATTTAATTGAATTTTCTGTGCTTAAAGATTGATTTAATTAGGATTTGTGATTATTGGATTTATTGAGTAAGTTTGGTAAAAGTGGCGTAAAAATTGATTTTAGTTGCATAAAATATTATTGGATATTTTAACGTTTGTTAATGCAGC
Source organism: Vigna unguiculata (assembly GCF_037176805.1). Lineage (NCBI taxonomy): Eukaryota > Viridiplantae > Streptophyta > Magnoliopsida > Fabales > Fabaceae > Vigna > Vigna unguiculata. Next base: position 22,733,205 of record NC_140796.1, read on the forward strand.
TGGAATTTATTTTTGGTCAATTAATAGTGTGATTTTGAAATATTCAAAGTTACAAAATAAGTCCAAAATCAAGAAATTCTGAAAAAGAATAAATCAGGAGCTAAATGCACCCCCAGATTTTATTTGCACACTCATCCCTCAAGTGGACCACAAAAACCTGTTCTGCATCCCCAGTTTTCACTAAGTTGCACCCCTCCTACCACTTAAACTCCACTCAACCAGATCATGCCATGTGGCAATCCCCACCTCTTAAAATTAGCCAACCAGAACAAGCCACGTGTCATAATCCTACCCTCACTAAATTAATCAATCAGATTCTGCCACGTCATCATCTTCATCTCCCAAAACCCTAACCCTAATTTTCTCCTCTCCTTCCACCCTCCACACAGCCGCCGCCGCACCTCCTCACCTCGCCGGCGACGCACCAGAAACCATGACAGCCACCATCTTCGTCCGCGACCACCATGATTCTGCAGCACACACCATCTTCTCGCTTCCGTGCCACTTCACTCGCGCATCGCCACCACAATCTCCACCTTGCGCCACCGCGAGTTCTTCTTCCTCACGCAGCAGCCACGGAAAACGCAGGAGCAAAACCAGAACAGCAAAGCCATCTTCTTCTCGCATCCAGCAACTCCGTTCACGCTCCGCAATCACCAGTTCCGCCACCATCAACAGCGCGAACCTTTTCCGGCCACCACGAACACCATCTTCTTCGTCATTCACTCGCGCCACCACAGATCGCGCAAGCTCCGCCGCACCACGCACCACCATCTGCGCGAACCAGCACCGCGACGCGTCACCACCACGCTCGCCGGAGAAGAAGCCGGAGCAGCCGCCGTCAGCCGCACAGCCAAGGAGAAGAGTGTGAGAGTGAAACCCTAATTTCTGGAGAGAGAATCTGCACTGCCACGTGTCAACATCTGATAGGCAGTCAACTGGTCAAACTCTGGTCAAATTCTGGTCAATTTGGTAAAAATGCTTAAATAAGAGGGGCAGAATTGGAAATTGGACAGAAATTAAGTTGCTAATTAATTAAATAAAAATAAAAGATTTTAGCAACTGACAGATAAAGCCCAAAGTCCAGTAGAAGCCTATATAAAGAGACTTAAGGGAGCAGAAACGGGAGACTGACAATTTTTACAACTCACAGCTTAGACACTTAGAACTCTCTGGTTTTGGCAGATACCGTCTCCACCACATCTCTCATTCTTTCTTTTATTTTCTTTTCATCATATCATCATGTATTCCATCAAAGCCATGGAGGGCTAAGCTTTTAGGGTTGATTCCACTGTAATTTCTTAACTGGATTCTGAGGTTAGATGAATTTATATGTTTTGTTATTTTGATTATTGTTGTGGTTTTTGTTTATCTATGTCCTTTGCTTCTTAATCGAATAGAAAATAATGATTTTAAATCTACATACATGCTAATCATATGAGTTAAAAGGTTTTTAAATTAAATTGAGACTTTACTTTGATTTTGTTTAGAAACTTTCATTTGATTAAATAAGTTTTTACCAATAATTGAGACTTTAATTTGATTAGAGGTAATTACTTTAACTAAAATTAGTCAAGACTTTACTTTGATTAATTAAGTTTTCTATTTGGTAAAGAAACAAAGGAATAGACATGATTAGGCATAGTAAAATTAATTGAGATTGTACTTTGATTGAATTTACTATGGATAATCTAAAAGTTCTCACTTTTAATTGAGACTGTACTTTGATTAAAAGTGAGAACGCCAACAAATTAATTGAGTCTTTACATTGATTGATTTGTAAATCAACAACAATAATTAATTTAACAATAATCTCTAGATAACCAATGAAGAATCTTATTTAGAAAAAGCAGTGGAATTGACCTATTTATTATTATTGTGTTTACAATCTTCCGTGTCATTTTCTTTGCATATCAAAACCCCCCTATTTTATAGTTGCTAGTTTTAATTGCATTTTTGAGAATCAAATATTTGAGATCAATTCCGTATTCGTTGTGAGACGACTCAGGGTTATCTTAACCCTAACTATTTTCTTCACTACAAACTGGCAATACTGAAGTTGCTAAAGTAGTGATAATTTGATCGCCTAACGACAGCGATATCAGATTCCTTTAGAGGTATCGTTTAATGGGATTTGTATTTTTTGGTCCTACAATCTTCCCCTTTGGTTTTAACATCTTCAAATGATTTTTTTATGATAACATAAACTACACAGACTTGGTTTTATATATACTATATTTGCATGGACCTTCTAATGCGTGTTTTATGCTAGCTTCATTTTATCATAGAAATTTCTTCAATTTTTTATGTTCATAGTCTTGTTTAACTTTAAAAAACAATTCAAAACACAAATAATATTCTAGATTATTAAATTCGTAACACAAATCTAGATTACGAATTATTTGAGGATAACCGGTGCAGGAGCTCAGAATTTTTTATGTTCATAGTGTTGTTTAACTTTTATGATGTAAACAAGTGTAATGTTTTCTTTTTTCTAAAGTGTAGAGAAATAAAATAGTATTGCTTGAACCAAGTCTCCATTAGATAACAAAACAGTGGTTGTTGTCCCATGAGTGACGAAATCAAACAAGTTTTAACTTTTCAAATCTCTTGGCTTGTCCTTTTATATGACTTTTGCAATATTTGAATGTACTCGTGGAGGAGTGCATGCTGGCATGGTTGGATCACTTCGCCCTACACCTGTTGCAATACTCCCTTTTCTGTCTCCATATTCTGCTGTGGCATTCTATGAGAGGATTTTAAAGCATGGCACCGCTTGGGAAGCACCGACTCTCGAGGATGTTACAAAAAGTCTTCCTTGTAAGGCCCCCTTTTTATTTTCTGCTTCCTTTTAAGGGTTGCTAATGGACCTAAAGGCCGGTCCATAGGATAAAAGCCTTTAGGTTGCCCTAATTCCACACTCACTCTCACTCTTGCAGAAACTCAGCAGCCGTTACCTTCCCCTTCCGCACTAGAGCTCTGCTAGGGTTCCTCCCCAAGCCTCTCGAGCTAGTTCCGAATCAGTTTCTACTCCACGTAAGTACCCCCTCTAGATCATCGGAGTTCCCTTTTTGCTTTTCCCTTGTATTTTTGCAGTTAGGGTTTAGTACTAATCTGCCCTTGTTCCGTGTACCTTCTGTTTTCAACTCCTTAGTGCATTCTAGAGCCGCTGTGCTTCTTGGTTACGCGTCAAACGTCCTGTACAAACCTATTTCCAGGTACGGGAAGTTAGGATTCCAGTCTTTTGGTGTTGTTTTGATTGTTCTTGAGTCAGTTACTGATTTTATGGTTTAATCCTTCGGTTTAATGTATGAGAATGCTTTATGTGCTTGGTTGGTTCGAAAAACATGGATGTTGCAGGTGAAACAGTGGCGAGACCTGTTAATCTCGCCCAAGCGAGCCAGTCTCGCCTAGGCGAGACAAACAGGGATTCACCCAAGCTAGTTTGCACGAGAGGTCGCTCAGGCGATCCGCTCAAATTTTGAGCGAGCGAGCATCTCGCCCAAGCGAGAGCGGTCTCGCCTAAGCGAGATCCCGCAATGCTTTCTGATGACCTGTTCGAGCCCTCGCCTAGGCGAAGGGGACTCGCCTGAGCGAGACCCTTCAGCCTGAGCGAGGGATTAGGCGAGACAGTGTGGTGTTTGGTTGTGTGTTTGCTCTCTTATGATTGGAATTGCTTGGGTATGACTGCCATGATGAAATACATGTACATATGTATGTTTATATGCCTAACGAATGGATATATATGCACGACATGATTCATAAATGAGGAATAATGGGTATTGTGGGGACTTGGCATGTGAAATGAATGAGTGGTGTGGAACTAAAGGAACATGGTATTAATATGAGATAAGGCCCTAGACTCATGGGGTGGTGATGATCAGAGGTATGGATTTGGGATCTGATGCGTATGAGGAATTAATCTCAGGAGTTGATATGGAATTATAACATATGGTTTAATATTCCCTTATTGCTGAATTATGAATGTTGGTCCGTGTCAGCGTGTAAATTCTTTGGGGTCTCTAGGTGGGACCTCCGGGGTTGCGCTTCAGTGGTCGGGACGTAATTCCATGGCCCCTATTAGTGGGTGTCCATGGTGGTGCCCCATCTGTATAACTAGGTAAGGATTCAAGGTAAGGACTGCATCCTGACACTCTAAGGGGCCAGTTAGTCTCACTTAGAGCGGACTGACTCCTGTGGTGAGAGTAGTAGGAGGCCTGAAATTCATTAAGGGCTAACCTTGTGGTGAGGGAGATTTGATTCATCGTAACACTTGTAACACATAGCTCGGAGATGAGCAGCTCAGGGTCGAGCAGGGGTATCCACCACAAGTGCAAGCATCCGCTAAATCCGACTAAGTTATACGTATCCGGATGAGTCGAGTCGAGTCGTAGTGTATTGAATGAAGAGTCATAACATGCTTGGTTGTTATATGGATATGGGATGATGATAATGTACTTGACTGTGTGATGAATATGTGTTGGCTCTAGCTTACCCGTTTGTTTGTATGGTTGTATTGTATGTGGTTGTTCTTCTTGCGATGATCATCAATGTGATTGATAGGAGCAGATGGGCGAAGTTCTCGTGGTCAACAAGGGAATGGCGAGTCCGCTGCTTAGCCATCTGGGCTAGAGTTATTTTATTCAAAATTTCTTTAGGGCTACGGCCTCTGTATGTTTTATGTTTTCCTACTCTACACTCTTTGTTAGAATTGTATCTGGTCTATGCTGGCACCGTGGTGTGCTCAGGTTGTAGGGGTTGTGTTAAGGACCCCAAGACTACGCTGCTATACTTTTATCGCGTGACGTTTCCTTTAATTTGGTTTAATAATTAAATGGGACGTTACATTCCTCCATTTCAAAATAATTGCAAAAGATTCCTACCATCCAGGCAACATCCCTAAGTGCAAAGAACTCACCATTCCATGATGATCCCCAAGGCAAAATTTTCATTAAGGATTAAAGATTCATTTCATCACATCTATGGGTGCAGGAAAAAAACACGGGAGTGGTGGAAGAAATTCCCATAAACATTTTCTGACAAATTTATATCAGAATTTCATTTCATTCTGAAAAACTTGTTTCAAAATACATTTTATGCATCTGAAAATTTTGTTTTGAAAATTCTGTTTGAAAAATCTCATTTCCCAAATTTTGTCTCAAAAATTCGGAAAAACTTGTTCTACGCAATTTTTAAATTTTACAAAGGGTAAAATAGTCATTTTGAAAATTTGAGAGTACAGAAATAAATTGTGGGGCTGTGGGAAGTAAAATCCGGCTGTTAATAATGTCTATGTCTCGTCTTGAGTTAATGTTTTAATGACCTGTTGTTGAACCTCTTAGCTCACTTGCTACCCTTTCAAAAGAAGACTTTCTTTTCCTTTCTATCTTTACATATTTTTCGGTTCTATAAATTGTCTCCCCAACTCCTAACTACATTTAACTCTTTCTAGCAAAACAAAAAATTTGACATGACCACCCAAAACCAAATAATATATTCGAAATGACAATGCTTTCTGAATTACGGTTGTTGTCACCTTGTGGAGACTTTAAAAAAGATGATGATCTTGTCGTAGATTGTGAGTAAATGTGAGTCATGCAACAGCTATTGCAGCCACAAAAGCCTTCAAAAATGTGATACGGTGACTGCAGATTAATTTCTTGGAAATCAAACTTGAACAATTGATTCTTCACTTCTTGATGGCCCATCTGAACAAGAGGACTCTGAGTAGCTGTAGGACGATGCTCCAATCTTCTTCAAGGCATTGGATATGAAGCTGTTAGTGCTATAAGACTTAATGGAGCTATCTGAATCCAGTATTCCAGTGTTCAAAAATGGGGGCTGATTCGGTGTAGGAACGTCTTCATTTGAATTAAGTAGCATGTAAACAACTTGAAACATGGATGGTCTTAGCGAGGCAGAAGCTTGTGTGCAAAGCAATCCAATTTGGAACACCCTTGATGCTTCAGTTGCAGGATAATCATCTCCCAAGCAAGGATCAACAGCTTCAGTTAATGTGTTTGATCGGTAAAGTTTCCAAACCTGTAGTAGCCAGAAAATGAAGAAGGTTGTTTCAATTTTTGTGCAAATTAGGCATAAGTCCAGATTCCCTGTTGGATTTTTTGGGTGTCGTTCTATTGAGCAAAGAAAATACACAGATGTTGTAATATTAAAATTCTTTTTAATATACTTTGAAACATAATTTGTATCTATCGGTGCATTGTAAAGGCATACAAGTCTTACAGTTTGTAGTAGCGAACCAGAGTCCTCTCGGAAGACATTGTTTCTCCTCCCACTTACAACCTCAAGAACAAGTACTCCAAAACTATACACATCAGCTTTATCTGTAAGTTGTCCTCTAATTAGGTACTCAGGAGCCATGTAACCTCTGATCCAAAAATAAAAATTCACGTATGAATTATGGGATATGTAAGAGAAATAAATAAAGTAAACTTTAGTGTTAAATTGGTTATTACATGTCATGAGGGCATCTTCACAGAAAGGGTTGAGCTAGAAATACACATTAAAAACTTCTATGAAAAGATTAAGGCTACTCTGCTGCTAAAAAATATATGAATCCAACATAATTTTTTTTGCAGGCTTAAATATGAATGCAACATGTTCAATATCATATTCTAAATCCAAGGACTTACAGTGTTCCAGCAATTCCAGTGCTCAAATGTGACTTATCTGCTCCAAAGCACCGGGCAAGGCCGAAATCTGCAATCTTGGGATTGAGATTCTCGTCCAGAAGAACATTGCTGCTTTTGATATCTCGATGAATGATTCTTATTTTGGTACCTTCATGAAGATATGCAAGCCCCTCGGCGGTTCCAAGAATGATATTAAACCTCTGCTTCCAGTTTAGAATCTGAGTTCTGTTTTTTTCTACAAAGCAGATTAGTACGTCACCTTCATGAAATTATAGATAAGGATTTGAAATTAAAACCAAAATTGGACTTCACAATGTACTAAAAGAATGGAACTTACCAAAGATAAATTGGTCTAAACTCTTTTTGGGCAAGTACTCATACACAAGGAGGCTCTCAGGGCCCTCAATGCTACATCCCAATAGTTTGACAAGGTTCTTGTGTTCAATTCCGCTAATCAAGTTCACTTCGTTGAAGAACTCATCCACCCATTGCCTGTTATTGAATATCAATCTTTTTACTGCAACAACTTTCCCATTTGGGAGAATACCCTTGAAAACTGAGCCTGCTCCACCTTGGCCTATTTTTCTTGAAGAGTTAAAGTAATCCGTGGCCTTCTCAAGAGTTTCGTACTTGTAATTCAAGCTAGATTTGCTTATGGAAGAGGGAATCTGACCAACATTATTGTTTTCTGGTGATGCAGGAGAAAAGAAACACAGCATAAGAAACTGAAGACATAGCCAATCACAAATTTGACTTTATCGTGTGTAGTATGTAGTAATGATAATTCCTTTTTCAAAATGTTCACCTTTTTTAATCCTAGTTAACTTTGTGAAGGCTACATAGGAGGCAGAGACAGTAAGCATTAAAGCTGCAGCTGCTGCTAACACTTCTGCTACTATGACTCCTCCTCTTCTTAACAATCCTGAAAAATTTAAAATCAGGCAATGACATCAATACTTCAAATTAACATTAGTTGTTTGGTTGTTGAAATAGAAAATTACTGTAACGAAACAAATTTTTCCCCACTCAGAGCACCGTCTATGAATTAAGATCTGGATTCTATATAGGAGAAACATTGAAAAGCATTCGAGTCATAACGGTAAAGACTCAAGTGTGATGTGACAGAATTGTTGTTGACAACAAAAACTGTACTTAATTAAAATTGCGTACTAAAAACAAAGCAAACGAAAGTATATGAAAGTTTCAAGATAAGCTTCAATTCCCATTTGACAATCAAAAGGGCAAAACTTGAAACCAAGGCTGTAGAAAATAACTAGTGACTCAACCATGATTGTGCCCGCATTCGTCTGCAATTTCTCATCAAAGATCGTGAGAAAACCGTGCCAGCAACTGCAATTTAAAAGCTTGCTTGAAACTAAAAGATGACTACATTCATCCACAATTTCCCTTCAAAGATCGCGAGGAAATCGTGACAACGATCGAAATTTAAAACCTTGTTTGAAATGAAATAACACATACTCACCATTTTTACCATCTGCATCGCCATCTTCATTGTAGAACTTGTTTGTCGAATATCTGAAATAACAGCCAGCATTCAAGGCCCTCCCATCCCTCTTTGGCAAGCACCCTCTCACTTCCTTGCCAGCTTTCCTCAAACACTCTCTGCACCCATCACTCCCAATGGTGTTCCAGCACTGTGCCAATGCATAAACCCCTTCAACCTCTCCCACAGCAAAGCCACCACCTTTTGCCAGAGCCTTGTTGGTGACAGTCTCAACCACCCTTCCAACGCTCTCCTCAAGTTCCAACCTCTCAGTTTCATCAACAACCGTTCCATGCTGTGAGGTGCAGTTCACTGTATCCCTCAAAGGGTCACTGACCTCCGCATAGAAGCTGTAGTTATCGTAGCGCAAGAAGCAGCCATCAAGGTAGATGCGCGCAGAGACAGAAGGAAGGCAGCGTGGAATCTTGGTACGGCTTGCCGCGTAGCAGAGAAGACAATCGGTGTTGGACAAGTCATTGAAGCATTGTGCAAAGCCATAAATGGGAATCGGCGAGCCTGAAGTGTTCACAAAGTGAGTGCCCCAGTTGTGGTTGGTCACCAACTGCGAGAGGCTCTCCATTTCCTTGGTGAAACTTGGGATGTAGTTGGCTTTCAGAGGGGCCTTGGTGGTTCCACAGTAGAGCCCTGCTTCGGTGATTCTTGGATCGGAGAGAGAGAAGGACAAAGACGAGAGAAAAAGTGCGGCCAAGAGAACCCATGATGACGGGTTGATGTGGTGGTGGTGGCTTAGATTTGAGGTGATGCTTTCGGTGTTCATTTCTGGGTCTAACTACTTTTTTTTTCGCCAACCATATATGGGTGGGAGTCATTATAACGTGTTATTTTCTTTCTTGCTGCGTGTAAGAATGAGTGTTGAAAGCAGAGGCAAGACAGAGAGAAAACATGGAAAAAAAAATACAATAGTTACAATTGGCAACTTTAAAATTTATTGATGCTTTATTGCTGTCTTTCCCATATTTGTGGAGTGGCCTAGTAGAAGAGTGATTGTTCTTAGATCTGCTGTGTGAACAAACACAGCAGATAATCGCTTCTTACAACGGTTTCCCATTCACTTTTGTCATACAAGAAAATTGTTGATGGGTTTTAAAAAGTAATGTGAACATGAATCCAGTCAATTATCCAACCGATATATTAGATCAATGAGCATAATATATATATATATATATATATATATATATATATATAAATTAAACCTAAATTCAAAATTTTTATCATAATAAATTATTAATATATGAAATAACGAACAACATTGAAGATAATATAATTTTATAGTTTAGATTCAATATATGGCGATAATAAAATAATTGATATTCAAAAGATATGTATATATATAATAAAAATATCATTTCAAAAGATGGTTAACAATTTTTTGAATTAATGTAATAAAATCAATATAGAGTGATTATATATCATGTCAAAAAAATTCGTACACATGGGTATTCGCGGATAAAATCCGCAATTGATAGAAAATGGATATTAAAAATGAATATCTCCGGGTAACAGGTACGTGTATTTTTTATATCCACATGTTAACAGGACGGGTACAAGTATTATAGTATCCATACTCGTGAATACCTGTACCCGCTATACTCTAATTTAAATTAAAAAAAAAATTATTAAAACATTAACACATTGATTTTGAATGGATTAATTTTTATCAATTGGTTTTAAAAAATCTCCATTTATTTGTAAATTGTCATTCAACCCTATTTAAATGAGTTATTTTCACTTTGTTTAAAATTTATAAAGATTATGCATTGTATTTTTATTTGAATTTATGTTTAAATTTTTGTATTAAATATTAAATTTTTCTTTTGTAAATACTCGCGGGTACCCATGGATATCAAAAAAATATGCGGGTACCCGCATAACGGATACCTGCACAATGTTAGAAATTCAAGTGTGAGTCTAAGTTCCACATTCGCTAGAAATGAGAAAGTATAGCACTATATAAGAATAAAGACCCATAAACTCATCGCCTTAAGGTTTTAGGTTGAGAGTGGTGTCAATGTCTTATGTGGTTGGGCTCAGATCTCATTGATGTTGTATCTCCCTAGTGAAACCCCCTCCTTAAAAACCTAACAAGTGGTATTAGAGCCGATGGTTAAAACTGGTTCAGACGAGTGCAGTATGGTCCTTGTAAAGTCTTCCTGGCAAGGGTTGCAGGTAAGCGTGTCTCGTTAAGAAGAACGACGGTACAGAAAAGGGAAGAAAATGAGTACTCGTTAAGAATCCAAATGTGAGTCTAACTCCCACATTACTCACATTGGCTAGAAATGAGAAAGTAGAGCACTATATAAGGATCCTATATGTAAAACTAATTAAGGATCTTTAAGATTTATAATTCTCACCACGATAAATCATAATAGAGCACTAACCTTGATCCATGAGAGATCCTGTGAATATTCGTTCTTCAATTTATAATCTTGTGTGCTCTTCAACCATCGTTTCTCAATCTATCTTTTAGCCTTTCTTTCTCTTCTCACACGTTCTTGATGGGTTACTGTGAAAAGAACCTTATGGCCAGAGACAGAACCCCAATTCTTTTTTTATAAAACCAATGTCCATCAAGTTGGTTTTTATTTTATCTTTATCTTTATTTTATTATTATCACTTCCCATAATAATAACCAATAAGTCTTTATATTTTATTAAATCACAATTGGGCCCATCATAATATTTCAAATGAGTCACTAATAGAATTAATTCGTCAATTAATTCTAACATTCTCCCACTTGACTCATATGATGTCATAACATTATGCGATTTAATACATAAACATAATGCACAATAAAAGACCTTGCATAAATTGGTTCCATCATTATTCATAATTAAAGATACAAAAATAATAAGAGTCATGGCGGTCACACATCATTTGATCGACATGATCCCTTCCATGTACAACTATATCATCCCTTTCTCCTTAATATGACCTTAAAAACGAGAAGTCCATAATAGGTTCAAACATAATGTCATTTTACAAAGCAATAACATAACATAATTTGTTTTCTTCATCATAATTTGCATGCATAAACATAAAGAAGAAAACACAGATTTCAGAAATTTATACATTAGGGAGCTCAGAGTATCACATAAACATTCAAAACATTAACATTCAACATTCACTAGTAGACATAATGCCCATATTCTTTACATGACCAGCATACAATTTAGGCGGTAACCCTTTTGTTAAAGGGTCAATAATCATAAGATCTGTGCTAATATGTTCTATTGACACTTTACGTTTCTAAACTTCTTCTTTAACGACAAAGTATTTCAACTCCATATGTTTAGCACCTTTAGAATACATGTCATTTTTAGAAAAGAAGACTGCTGCGGAATATTATCACAATAAATTTTCAACGGCTTGGAAATACTGTCGACTACTCCAAGTCCTGAAATAAAGTTCCGCAACCAATTAGCTCGAACTGTGGCCTCAAAGCATGCCACAAATTCAGCTTCCATGGTGGATGCAGCAATGACAGACTGCTTCGCACTTTTCCATGAAATCGCTCCTCCGACTAAAAGATACACATAACCAAATGTAGACTTTCTTGTATCCACACAGCCGGCAAAGTCTGAATCTATATAACCTATCACCTCAAGGTGATCAGATTTTCTATAAGTAAGCATGTAATTCTTTGGTCCTTGTAGGTATCTTAAAACTTTCTTTGCAGCTTTCCAATGCTCCAGACCTGGATTACTTTGGTATCTACCAAGCATACCAATTGCAAAGCTAATATCTGGCCTCGTACAGGTTTGAGCATACATCAAACTCCCAACAACAGATGCATAAGGGATATTTTCCATATGTTTTCGTTCCAAATCATTCTTTGGACATTGCATGAGACTAAACTTGTCTCCTTTCTGTATTGGAACAGGAGATGCTGAACATTTATCCATTCTGAATCTCTCTAAAACTTTATTAATATATGCATTCTGAGACAAACCTAACAGTCCTTATGATCTGTCACGGAATATTTCTATTCCTATCACATAATATGCCTCACCCATATCTTTCATTTCAAAGTTATTAGAGAGAAACCTCTTAGTCTCACTTAATAGACCAAGATCATTAGTCGCAAGCAAGATATCATCAACATACAGAATCAGAAATATAAACTTACTCCCACTGACCTTCAGATATATACACTGATCAATGGTGTTTTCCTTAAATCTTAAGGACACAATAGTATCATTGAACTTAAGATACCATTGCCGAGAAGCTTATTTAAGTCCATATATCGATCTCTTAAGTTTACACACCATGTGCTCCTTTCCTTCTTCAACGAACCCTACCGGTTGGTCCATATAGACATCCTCTTCTAAATCCCCATTCAGAAAAGCAATTTTAACATCCATTTGATGCAACTCAAGATCATAATGAGCTACTAATGCCATGATAATTCTAAAAGAATCTTTCTTAGAAACAGGCGAAAATGTTTCCTTATAGTCAATGCCATCCTTTTGAGTAAAACCTTTGGCAACAAGACGAGCCTTGTAACGTTCAATATTGCCTTGAGAGTCACGCTTAGTCTTAAAGACCCATTTACACCCAACTCTCTTGCATCCTTCTGGCAATTCCACAAGGTCCCATACGTCATTATGTGCCATTGATTTAAGCTCATCTTTCATGGCATCTAACCACTTATCAGAATTATCACCATTAATGGCTTCTGAAAAAGAAATTGGATCATTATCAATACTTAAGTCATTTTCTGACTCTTGTAGATAAACCACATAGTCATTCGAAATAGCAGACTTTCTATCTCTGTGAGATCTTCTTAATACTATTTCTTGTGGTTGTTCTACTATTGGTTCATTGTTAACCTCGGGATCATTAATTTGTTATTCTTCTTGATTGTTGTGAGTTTCTACAACATGTGGAACAACAAGTCTTGATAAAGAAGTACTAGTTATAGGAACTTATACTCTAACTTCCTTAATCTCCACATTTCGTGAAGCTTCACTCCCACTGGTTTCACCATTTTTAATGAACCGAGCATTTCTAGTTTCAACGATTCTTGTACTATGGGTAGGACAGTAAAACATATACCCTTTTGATTTTTCTGGATAACCAATGAAAAATCCACTAATTGTTCTTTCATCCAGTTTCTTTTCTTGCAGATTGTATATTCTTACTTCTGCCTGACAACCCCAAACATATAGGTGTCTCAAACTGGGTTTCCTATTCGTCCATAACTCAAAAGGAGTCTTTTGAACAGCTTTACTAGAAACCCTGTTCAACAAATACATGGCAGTCTTTAAAGCATACATCCACAATGATACAGGTAAACATGAATTACTTAACATACTCCTAACCATATCCATTAAGGTTCGATTATGCCTTTCTTATACACCATTTTGATGTGGTGTGCCTGGCATTGTGTATTGAGCACAAATACCACGTTTCTCAAGGAACTTAGCAAATGGACCAGGGTGTTGTCCACTTTCATCATATCTTCCATAATACTCACCACCTCTATCAGACCTTACGATTTTCACCTTTTTGTCTAATTGCCTTTCCACTTCATTTATATAAACTTCCAAGGCATTTACTGACTGAGATTTCTCATGCAGTAGATAGACATGTCCATAACGCAAAAAATCATCAATAAAGATGATGAAGTACTTCTCTTTATTGAAAAAATTTACATCAAACGGACCACATATATCAGTGTGTATGATTTCAAGAAGTTGAGTGCTTCTCGTGGCTCCTTTCTTTATGTGTTTAGTTTATTTGCCTTTAATACAATCCACACACACATTCAGATCAGTAAAATCTAAATTCGGAAGGATTTCATTCTTTACTAATCTTTGCATTCTTTCTTTGGAAATATGTCCCAAACGTTTATGCCACAAATAAGCAGATCGTTCATCCACTAAACTACGTTTAGTGCCAACATTGTGATGCAAAGTCATAAGAGTTTCAGCATATAAATTATCCAAATTCAATTTATATAAACCATCATAAAGTGTACCAGATCCAATCATAAAAGTACGCTTAAACAAACTGAAACAACCATTCCCAAACTTAAAAGAATATCCAACAATATCAAGCTTAGACAAAGAAATTAAATTCCTAGTGATACTAGGTACATAAAAAGTATCCATAAGGTCTAAGTGATATCCAGTGTCGAGGATTAGACGATAAGTCCCGACTGCTTCCACTGGAACTTTCTCTTTATTGCCCATAAAGACAAACTTCTCATTTGGGTTTATGGTTCGGGTTGTAAGAAATCCCTGTATCACATTAGAAACATGAGTCGTACATCCAGAATCAATCTGTCACGTATTATGGGGAACTTCAGTTAAGTTTGATTCAAAACATACCTAAGCATTATGCTCACCTTTCTTTTCAAACCAAGCTCTACGCTTTATGCAGTCCTTCTGGAAATTTCTAGACTTCCCGCAGAAATGACATTTGTCATTTTTCTTCTGGATTTTGGTTGAGGACTCGTCAATCTTCAGTGGTCCTTTACCCTTTCCATGTTTCTTAGTAACTTTCTTTCCAACAGCTCCTTGATTCTTCACATATTGAATAGAGTGGCTTCCTAAGTTCTTCAGTTGGGTCTCCTCCTGAACTAGCATACTGTGCAATTCATGCACATTCCATTTGTCTTTCATGGTGTTATAGTTCATCTGGAACGGACCATACTCAGACGGTAATGAGTTCAGAATGAACTGCATGAGAAAACCTTCATCCACTGCCATTCCTAAAGACTTAAGTCTTGTTGCGATATTTGTCATCTCGATCACATGCTCATGCATAGTACGCGAACCGTCAAACTTCATAGTGGTCAACGTACTCATCAGTGTCCCAACGAGAGACTTATCAGCAGTTTGGGAGCGCTCTTCCACAAATTTCATAAATTCTTTTGCATCATCAGTTTTGGGAAGAGTTGACTTTATATTGCTTGTTATGCTCATTCTCATAAACATTAAGCTAAGTCTGTTTGATCTTGCCCAAGCTTTGTAATGAGCTTTCTCTTCATTGCTACTAGCATCCGTGATAGTAGTCGGCTTTTCAACTAGAAGAGCTAGATCAAGATCCAACACACCTAAGTGAAATTGGAATTGCTCACTCCAGTCAGGGAAATTTAACCCATTAAAGACTGGAACAGACGAAGCATGCGAGTGTAAAGATACCGGAACAAAGACTGCAATTAACACATGCCTAACATTAATGCTTTGAGTCATAAAACTAAACGTAAAAACAGATTCAGATATAAACAATCATTCTATGCATACTAATGTTCTCCTTTGGGAGATCCAATAATATACAAACATAAGCATAATGATGCTAATCATATTATAACATTATTGATAATTAAAATATGCATCAACTAGAATCACCTACTACCTTTGGGTATATAAATAAAACTAGTGACGCATACAAAATTATCTACAATCATGTTCATTAATTATGAGAACAATTAATCAACCTTTGGGCAATCCTTAAATGCCTTATAATTAATGAATTTTAATTAACCCACAAATTTAATTATTCATAATTTAGCATCCATACTATGGGTAATTAAAATAAAAAACATTAATAGTTTGAAATCATATAAACTTTAAAATTTTGGCCACTTTGGTGACTAACAAAATTTATCATACTTAATTTCAAATAAATTAATACATATACATTTAATTGCTATAAACTTTATATAGCATCCTCATTAATTTTAATTTAACAATAACAAACATAAATATTATTGCAAATTAAAATAAAATTATTAATTATTTATATAAATAAATAATTAATAATAATTTATTGTGACGTAAACCAATAAAAGAAAATTACTCATCTTAACTTAAGCACAATACACATTCATACAACGGCAATTTTTTTTTTTTCGTCAGTTTTCCAATGCCACGTTCAATGACACGTTACAGCATAATGGGATTCAGTTTCCGATTAATGGCAGTACAATGGTATTCAGTTTCAGCAGCGAAAAACAATTCTCATTTTCAACCATGGCATTCACATTCAACTTTTAAAGCAGCGAAAAAACTTAAATAACTCTTAAAACTTTAATTAGGGTTCATAAAAATTGGAAACAAACATCATGAAAGGAGAATCATAAATCCTACAACATAGGCTCTGATACCACATGTAAAACTAATTAAGGATCTTTAAGATTTATAATTCTCACCACGATAAATCATAATAGAGCACTAACCTTGATCCATGAGAGATCCTGTGAATATGCGTTCTTCAATTTATAATCTTGTGTGCTCTTCAACCATCGTTTCCCAATCTATCTCTTTGTCTTTCTTTCTCTTCTCACACGTTCTTGATGGGTTACTGTGAAAAGAACCTTATGGCCAGAGACAGAACCTCAATTTCTTTTTTATAAAACCAACGTCCATCAAGTTGGTTTTTATTTTATCTTTATCTTTATTTTATTATTGTCACTTCCCATAATAATAACCAATAAGTCTTTATATTTTATTAAATCACAATTGGGCCCATCATAATATTTCAAATGAGTCACTAATAGAATTAATTCGTCAATTAATTCTAACACTATAAACCCATCGTCTTAAGATTTTGGGTTGAGAGTGGTGTCAATGTCTTATGTTGTTGGACTCATATCTCATTGATGTTGTATCTCCCCAGTGAAACCCCCTCTATAAAACCTAACACATAGATATGGGTATGGGTACAGGGGAGCTACTACACGTACCCTACCCGTCCCGTTGACATTCTTAGATTGTATAATTAGTTTCTCTTGAAAAGGTTTTATCAAAGGGGGCTCACTGAAGATGAATGTATGAAAATGTTTGAATAACAAAGATCGAAGAACAATTTCCTAATATATATGCAAAGTCTATATGCATAAAACATTAATAGACACATTAATATCACACACTAAAACAAGTAGCAAATGAGTATAAGAATAATAAACAATCTATACTTACTCAAATAGACAAATTTCACATGTGTCAAATATAAGACGCATCATTGTGACATCACATTTCCCAAAGCTTAGAAGTTGGCTAAAAACATCTTTCAAAGAAATTTTGTACACATTATCATTTATCATTTGTGAAAGCTCATTTTGATAATGTAAGTAATATTGAGACATCTTAGAGATAAAGAGTATGGTTTTACTAACTCATCGTACAACAAAGAAAAGGATACTACCAGTAAGTCGTGGACCATTGAAAAGTCTTTAAGCCAAGATACTCTAAACCACACAACCTTTAACGTTCCTTTTTGGAATGTATATAAGAAAGCACAATCATGCAAGAAACTTACATGTGTCCTACTGATATCGCTGTCGTTAGGCGATCAAATTACCACTACTTTAGCAACTTCAGTATTGCCAGTTAGTAGTGAACAAAATAGTTAGGGTTAAGATAACCCTGAGTCGTCTCACAACGAATACGGAATTGATCTCAAATATTTGATTCTTAAAAATGCAATTAAAACTAGCAATTATAAAAATAGGGGGTTTTGATATGCAAAGAAAATGACACGAAAGATTGTAAACACAGTAATAGTAAATAGGTCAATTCCACTGCTTTTTCTAAATCAGATTCTTCATTGGTTATCTAGAGATTATTGTTAAATTAATTATTGTTGTTGATTTACAAATAAATCAATGTAAAGACTCAATTCATTTGTTGGCATCCTCACTTTTACGGCATTCTGACTGCAGGCTTCTTAATTAAGCTAGAGACGTTTCTTCCCATGTTCACTACCTCTTTGTCCATAATACGCCTTTTATGTATACATAATTCTTTGAGAAACTTGGCGTATTTAGGAATTTGTCTCACAGCATCCAACAAAGGGATGTTTATCTCCACTTTCTTGAAAGTATTCAGGATTTCTTTGTCTAACTCCTCCATCTTTTTAGTTTTTGGTTTCAAACGGTTTGGATAAGGAGGAGGAGGAGAATAAGGAGAAGAATTTTCAGAGGAAGTATTAGGGGATACCAACCTGGAGTTATCACTGGGTGCAGGCATTTCAGATGTTGCTTGTGTTGCTTCATCTAATCTTCCTCTTTCATTATTAGGTACAACTTCATTGTCCTTATCTTCATCTTCTTGGGTATCCCCAAGGCCTTGTATTTGCTTACCCGATCTTAAAGTAATAGCACTTACATTTCGTGAGTTGATTACAGTTTGTGCAGGCAAATTGCTCGAGCCTTGTTGAGACTTCATCTGATTTAACTCATTTGCCATTTGTCCAATCTGATTTTGCAATTTTTGATTGGTTGCTTCCATTGTCTGTTTCAACTCATTGATTTGTCCCTTCATCATGTCAGCCATCATTTTCATCATTGCTTCCATGTTTGAATCACCAGAGGTTGCCGCTGGTTGTGGTTGTTGCCTCTGTTGAGGTGGAACATAGACTTGTTGGTGTTGAGGCTGTTGATTTCCCCATTTCTGGCTGGGATATTCCTTCCAATCTGGGTTGTACTTGTTGGAGGACAGATCATGGTTGTATTGTTGTCGAGGTGGTCTATTATTGCCATAGATGTTTGCAGCATATGCTTGAGGTTGTTCATTGTCTAACGTCCCTGTCTCTTTTAACATAGAACAAGCCTCTCTAGGATGATTAGTAGAAGCACAAATTCCACATAAAGTAGAAGGGATAGGCTTTTTCTGTAAGTCTGTCAAGGTCCTTACCATGGCCGCTAAGTCATCCAACTTCCCTTCTAATTTCTTGTGATCTGCAAGATATGAAGCTTCTACTCCATGGGTTCCCTTCAATAGAGTTATAGAATTACTCCTTGTGGAAAATTGTTGATGGTTCGACACCATAGTTTCAATCAATTGTCTTGCATTTGTTGGCGTTTTTTCCACCAATGACCCTCCACTTGCAGCATCTATCATTTGTCTATCCATGATACTCAATCCCTTATAAAAGTATTGAATGAGGAGATGCTCGTTTATTTGGTGATGAGGACAGGAAGCACATAACTTTTTGAATCTTTCCCAATACTCGTGAAAACTTTCTCTTTCTTGTTGCCTTATCCCATAAATATCTTTGCGAATAGCAGCAACTCTAGATGCTGGAAAAAACTTTTCCAGAAATAATCTTTTCAGAGTCTCCCAAGTATTGATGGATCCTGGCGGAAGGCAGTATAACCAATTCTTAGCGGCATCTTGCAATGAGAATGGAAAAGCCTTAAGCTTGATATGTTCCTCTGTCACTGTTGTAGGTCTCATGGATGAACAAACAACATGAAATTCCTTCAAATGATGGTACGGGTCTTCTCCTGCTAATCCATGGAATTTGGGTAAAAGATGGATTAACCCAGACTTAAGCTCGCATTCTCCATCTGGATATTGGATGCACATGTTTTGTGTAATTGCTGCATCCGGTGAAGCCAACTCTCTTATTGTTCTTTCTTCCATTCTATCTTCTTGAATTTCTGGTTCAGGTGATGGATCAGAAGATATGTTAATCACCGGAGGTGATTCTAGCGGTACACTTTCAGTGGTAGGTTCAGATGATGATGGTGCTCCTTAAGTAAAACACCTGAGTTCAAGTTTCCTACGTGATTTACGCAAGTTCCTTTCAAGTTCTGAATCAAGTTGATAAAATTGACCCAGATTGGCCCGAGTCATGCACTATGCAGTCCACATGAAAGTGTTTCCCTGTGTGTTTTTTTTCTCTTACTATTCTTGTTTTGGAGAAAGATTTCAAGAAAGAAATAAGTTAAGATGTCGTTGGGTCTACTCCCAGGAAAGAGAGGTGCGTCACAGTGGACAACTTAAATACCAAGTCTTTCCTAGACAGAGTTTTTGCAAACTAGTCTCAAAAAATTTCTTAAAAGAAATTCTTAATCAAAACAAAAATAGAAATTTGCTTGGAATATATTAAAAGAAAACTAGAGAGTACAAAATAACAAACTATATTAAACGTATATGCGTAAAATAAATAAAAATAATAATAATAAAATAAAATAAATAAAATAAATAAAAACAGAATCAAAATAAAAGAAATACTAATCGTATTCCCCGGCAACGGTGCCAAATTTGATATCGCTGTCGTTAGGCGATCAAATTACCACTACTTTAGCAACTTCAGTATTGCCAGTTAGTAGTGAACAAAATAGTTAGGGTTAAGATAACCCTGAGTCGTCTCACAACGAATACGGAATTGATCTCAAATATTTGATTCTTAAAAATGCAATTAAAACTAGCAATTATAAAAATAGGGGGTTTTGATATGCAAAGAAAATGACACGGAAGATTGTAAACACAGTAATAGTAAATAGGTCAATCCCACTGCTTTTTCTAAATAAGATTCTTCATTGGTTATCTAGAGATTATTGTTAAATTAATTATTGTTGTTGTTTTACAAATCAATCAATGTAAAAACTCAATTCATTTGTTGGCATCCTCACTTTTAATCAAATTACAGTCTCAATTAAAAGTGAGAATTGTTAGATTGTCCATAGTAAATTCAATCAAAGTACAGTCTTAATTAATTTTACTATGCCTAATCATGTCTATTCCTTTGTTTCTTCACCAAATAGAAAACTTAATTAATCAAAGTAAAGTCTTGACTAATTTTAGTTAAAGTAATTACCACTAATCAAATTAAAGTCTCAATTATTGGCAAAAACTTATTTAATCAAATGAAAGTTTCTAAACAAAATCAAAGTAAAGTCTCAATTTAATTTAAAAACCTTTTAACTCATATGATTAGCATGCATGTAGATTTAAAATCATTATTTTCTATTCAATTAAGAAGCAAAGGACATAGATAAACAAAAACCACAACAATAATCAAAATAACAAAACATATAAATTCATCTAACCTCAGAATCCAGTTAAGAAATTACAGTGGAATCAACCCTAAAAGCTTTGCCCTCCATGGCTTTGATGGAATACATGATAATATGATGAAGGAAAGAAAATAAAAGAAAAGAGAGAATGAGAGATGTGGTGGAGACGGTGTCTGCCAAAACCAGAGAGTTCTAAGTGTTAAAGCTGTAAGTTGTAAATTGTAAGTTCTCCTTTCTGCTCCCTTAAGTCTCTTTATATAGGCTTCCATTGGACTTTGGGCTTTATCTGTCAGTTGCTAAAATCTTTTATTTTTATTTAATTAATTAGCAACTTAATTCCTGTCCAATTTCCAATTCTGCCCCTCTCATTTAGCCATATTTGCAGTTTTGACCAGAGTTGACTGCATACTTTGACCAGTTGACCAGTTGACCAGAGTTGACCAGTTTGACTGTCCTATCAGATGCTGACACGTGGCGCAGAGTACTCTCTCTCCAGAATTAGGGTTTCTGCCCCTTCCTCCTTCCTCCCTTGGTTGCACGGCTGACGGCAATGGCGGCTGCTCCGGTGGGCGCGGTGGTTGTAGGTGCGGTGGCGCGGGGCGAGTGAAGAAGATGCGCGCTGTTCGCGCTGGCAGTGTGCGACAGTGTTGCGGTGGTTGCTGTGTGCTCGCGGAGGTTGTGGTGCTGCTGCTGTAATGGTTCGATCTGCGGCGGTGACTACGAGAATGGTGCGCGATGGTGGCGAGAACGGTGGCGGCACTGCTGCAGCTGTGATGGAGATGGCACGGTGGCTGCGCAGAACTGCTGGAACGGTGCGCGGAGCTGCGATGCTCATGGTGGTTTCCGGCTTGGTGCTGTTGCGGGAGAGATGGAGGAGTAAGCTGGGAATGGAGTGCGATGCGGTGGTGTTGCGGAGGCGCGCTGCAGAGGTTGGGAGTGCCTCCTTGCTCAGAAACGCGAAGAAGATGGTGTTCATGGAGGTGCTGTGGCGTGGTTGCGGACGAAGATGGTGGTGCGGGAACTCGCGGTGGTTGGAAAGAAAGCTTCCATGGTGGCTAACAGAGATGGCGGCGGCGGCTGCCGTGGAGGGTGGAAGGGAAACTATGTTTAGGGTTTCATGTGTGAGATGGAGGAGATGACGACGTGGCAAGATCTGAGTGGTCAATTTGGTGAGTGGAGGATTATGACACGTGGCAGCTTATGGTTGGCTAATTTTAAAAGGTGGGGATTGCCACATGGCATGATCTGGTTGAGTGGAGTTTAAGTGGTAGGAGGGGTGCAACTTAGTGAAAACTGGGGGTGCAGAACAGGTTTTTGTGGTCCACTTGAGGGAGGAGTGTGTAAATAAAATCTGGGGGTGCATTTAGCTCCTGATTTATTCTTTTTCCAGAATTTCTTGATTTTGGACTTATTTTGTAACTTTGAATATTTCAAAATCACACTATTAATTGACCAAAAATAAATTCCAGCTGCATTAACAAACGTTAGAATATCCAATAATATTTTATGCAACTAAAATCAATTTTTACGCCACTTTTACCAAACTTACTCAATAAATCCAATAACCACAAATCCTAATTAAATCAATCTTTAAGCACAAAAAATTCAATTAAATCCCCAAATTTAAATATTAAATGAGGGCAAAAATTTGAACTCATCACCTACACAAGGTACATCATTGTGATGTCACAATTTTCAAAACTTATAAGTTGACTAAAAACATATCTCAAAGGAAATTTTTACGCAAAGTATCATTTTTCATTTGTGGCTCATTTTGGTAATGTAAATAATGTTGAGAAATCTTAGAGATAAAAAGTATAATTTCACTAACTCACCAAACAACAACGAAGAGGATGCCACTAGAAAGACATGGACCTTTAAAACGTCTTTAATCATGTATTTCATCCTTCAGTGTACTAAAATTGTGACTTCCTAAACATAAACAATTTTTTCTTAGTTTGATCTCAACTCATTGAAATCAAACCTAAGACTTTTTCTGAAGTGACATGCTCTTCGACATTTTCAAGGATTACAAAAAGGTGATGACTATCAATACATGTCATTTTTCCTTAACTAATAATGACACATCATGCAAACAAACACAAAGAGTATAAAATAATAATAGAGTATATAGGTAACTTTCTTTTATCCAAGTTCACTAAATAAAATAAAAACTACATATATACTTTTATTTTATATATATTTCTTTGAATTATAAAAGAACGGTGTTTAAAATTATAGAAAATAAAATAAGAAACAAAGCAAGAAATTTAAATAATAATTAGATATGAATTAGAATATCATAAATAAATACAAATTAATAAAAATTATAAAAAAGTATCGGTGCATAACTAAAGATAAATTAAATGAAATAAATATGCAAAATTATTGAGTAACTGAAGAAGGACATAAATAATATAAATAAACAAGAATAGTGAGTAACGAGAGATAAATTAAATAAAATAAATAAACAGAATTAATGTATAACTGAAGATAAATTAAATGAAATAAATAAATAGGATCGATATATAATTAGAAATAAATTAAATAAGAGGATACATGCATAATTGAAGATAAATTAAATAATATAAATAAATGAATGTGATAACAATTGAAAATAAATTAAACAAAAAGTAAATAAAATAATATATAATTCAAAATAAGTAAAAACATATTAAAGAACACATAATTTTATTAAGATTAGCATAGGCTTAATTAGTGATTTACTTCTCTAATTTGTTACTTTGGTTCATTTTGGTCCTCTTATTATTATTTGGTTCAATTTAGTCCTCCAATTTTTTAAAATGTTCAATTTGGTCACCTAATTATTTTTTACTCAATTTAGTGTTTCTTTTTTATTGAGAGCAAAATAGTAATTAAGCTCAATTATAACTTATATATATATATATATATATATATATATATATATATATATATGTTAAAATAATTTTTTTATAATTTATACATCAGGCAACACACATGTTCATGCCACAAAAATATAAGACAGATTGGATTATCGCCTCACGAAGATGTATTTATTTGGCTCCTTACTTAGTAAGATTTTACTTTTAAGTTATGGTAATTACTAAACTAACCATTTCTCCTTCATATAGGTCTCACTCACAATTAATAGTCATGGTTCCTGAAGAGTGCGTACTTGTTTGGTTTTGTTCCATTCATAAGGAACCCAACTCTGAAATAAAGAACTTTGTACAAGGATAATCTTACAAGTTTCATAACATCCAATTAATATGTAACTGTTCCTGCAGAGGGACAAATAAGGTAAGTTAGGCACGAGCGTCACCTTACTATGTAGTCCGCTATCTCCTTAGTTGGCCTCTTCCCATTCGATACATGCCGGCTTGAACCCAGGAGGGGTTACCTGCAGAAGAATCTCCGAAGCTCAAGTAAGTCAAAGCTCTCAAGAGTCAAATCAACAATTAATGAATGTGTACCTTTAAATGATGGGGTCCACGTGTATTTATAGACATTAATGACGTTTGACCATTTCATGGGCTAGGCCTTGACTTGGGCTCTAGCTTGGGCCCCAGCTTGGGCCATGAGTGGGCCTGGTCCTAAAGCAGTTTCCAGAGGTGTATTGAAGTGGGTTAGCCTTCTAGGCAAGTAGTCGGTTTTGGCCGGCTACCTGTCTAGATGGCTAGTGCTGGTTGTGTCCGGGTGCTGGATGGTATGTGGTTTTAACGTGTGTACTTATTTACTTGATTGGGCTTGGCTAGGTACAGTACACCAGTCCCCCAGCCTTGTCCGATATGGGTTGTCGGTCAAGGATAACATGTGTTGGTGAACTAGCAAAACCGGCTAGGTGTGATACAGTAACAATTATGACTAATAGTCGTTGTTTACGGTGTACATCTATAAGCCAATAATACTTCTAGAAACTTTTCAATTTGTCTGCCTTTGACTTCTCCCAACCTTTTCTCCAATTTGTTCACGATAACCTTATTGGCAACTTCTACTTAGCCATTTGTTTGTGAATGCTCTATTGAGCTTGTAACATGACATATGTGTAATCCGATATGGAATTTGGTCACTTCTTTATCAATGAGTTGTTTACCATTGTTTTGTGAAAATTGAATGTGGAATATCATACATACACACTATACATTTCCATACAAACTTTTGTACTTGTTGAGTTGTGATGATGGTGACAAGCTCAATCCATTTTGTGAAAAAGTTTATTGCTACCAATAAAAAACAATTTTGTCCCTTTCCTGGACTAAAAGTGCTAAGTATATCAATTCTCCACATGGTGAAGGGCCATGGTGACGTGATATAATTAATTATTACGACCTCACATGCATCAAATTAGCATGTCGTTGGCACTTAACACGCTATTTGACATATTTGTCACAATATTCTGTCATTACTGCATGCATGCAGGTGAAGTTAGCTTATTGATAAAATTGGCAAGGCACTACTCTTTAATAGGCCCTCTAACTTTGCACTGAATATGGAACTTGGATAATTCTACTAACCATCCTACCATTCGCCCTACTAAATTCAGTTTCCCCAAAAATCTTATAGATAACATAATTTGACCTAACAATGATCTCATGGCTCTGAAAATAAGGTTGAAGTCTTTGAGTTGTTGTTACTAAGGCGAAAACCATCTTTTCCACCATTTGGTACCTCACTTTCGCATCTTGAAGTGTCTGACTGATAGAATACATAGGTTGTTGTTGACTGGCATGATCATGCATTATAGATGAACTAATGGCATCATCTTAAATTTCTAAATCAACAAGTTGAGGTTGATTTTTGAGTGGTTTATGCAAAACTAAGGGAGAACAAAGGAAGTGCTTCAACTCTATAAAAGATTTCTCACACATGTCATTCCAAGAGAAATAGTTTGTCCTTTTCATTAATCAGATAATAGGTCTCAGTTTTTAAGCTAACTTTGGCATGAACCTGGATAGCAAACCCACTAGTCTATGGACCTTTTTGACATTCGTAAGACTTCTCATTTTCAACAATGTTCGACATTTGTTAGGATTTGCTTCAATGTCGCGATGTGTGAGCATGAACCATAAAAACTTTCCACCCTATCAAATGATGGAAGACTTTGTCTATCAACATTTAAAACGTGACTCCTACATTCTGAAGCCTAAATTACATAACTTCATAATATAATTTGTTATAACTTATTGTGGTGATACATAGAAATTTGATTGCACCCAGAATAAGTGTTTAAAAAGCTTAGAACAACATGGTCAGTTGCACTATTCATTAACTTGTCAATGCTTAGTAATGAATATGTGCCCTTCAGGCACACTTTATTAAGGTCAGTATAATTTGTGCACATCCTCTAGTTACCATTGAATTTTTTGACAAGTACTATATTGGTTAACCATGTTGTGTAGGTTGTCTTCTTGAAAAATCCTGCTTTCAACAACTTTTCCACTTCTGCCTTGGTCGCTTCCATTTTTTCACCCTCAACATTATTCTCTTTTTTGCAACAGGTCTAGCTTCTTTGCAAATGAATAATTTGTGGTTGACCACGTTGGGGCCAATGCCTTGTATGACAGTTGCATTACAAGTAAACAAGCTTGTGTGACGTTGATATACTTCCTCCAAGATATTCGTATCTGTTAGAGATTTCCCCATGTACATATGTAAGACCCGAGGAATTTAAATAATTAAATAAATAATTATTTAATAAATGCGGGTAATGGGAAATTTTATGACATTTAATGCTGGCTATTTTGATGTGGAAGAGTATTAGCTCATATGGAGAGGACTTGGGTTCAAGTCATATGTACGTCAATTGTGTGTTATTTTAATTATTTATTATTTTTAATGATATGATTGATCATGATGAGTGGTTATAAATTCCGATATGTAAAGGACTTATCATGAAACCTGAATTGGTTGGTTGGTGGTGCATTAACTTGGTAATTGAGTGGTTGTGTGTTCGAAACTTGGCTTATGCTAAATATGGTTCCTTTTTGTTAAATTATTTTTGGCATGGATGAGAAGGGTCAGAAAAACCCTAGCCTCAACAGAGAGAAATTGGAAGGGCTGATTAAGTCTATTAATGGCAATTGGTGGCCATTAATGTATCTTTAATATCATTTTCGTTTTTATGAGTAATTAAGCTTAATTAAGCGAGTTTAAGGTGGAAAAAGGAGAGGACGTGAGAGAGTAAGGGAGGGACTGATTTTGGCAGTGAGGAGAGTGTGTTCTTGACTTATTAGAGAGGTTAGCAAGCATAGAGAGCAAATTTTGAAAGGAGACAAGGGCTAGAACTATTATGGTGCACAAAGACTTGAGAAATTTCAAGACTTAAGCAAGGAATCCAGGTTATGGGAGCTGCTCATAGCTTTTTGAGTTTAATTACTTGATTGTGAATTGTATGAGAGGTATGTTTTCATGTTGTGCTTATTTTATCTGGACTATGGTAAGTTTCTGGAAATTTTCCAAAACGCCCTAGCGGGCCTTCAAAGCCGTTAGGCGACTCGTGCTATTTTTTGCATAATTGTGGGTTCTTGATAGGAACTGCATGGCGGCATGATCTAGCCACCAGGGGATGCCACCTTTCCTTCCCAAAGTTTTGGGTTTTGTATGAATCGCCTGGCGGCGATGAACATACGTTAGGCGACACGAGCAACATTGGCTCAATTTTTGGCGTTTTGGGGTTCTGGGTTGATTCTGATCAGGGAAAAAGGGAGCTTTATCTGTTGGTTGATTATTGGATGCCAGATATTGTTGAATTACGTTGTGATTGAAAGTTAATTAGAGGAAATCGTATGAACACTGGTTGTAAGGTTTGGGAAATAGGGGTTATTGATGTTATGGGATTAATGGGTGTTTGAATTGCAGTGGATTTGTTTTATGTTGAGAAATTGTATAATTGTAAGTGGGATTCATTGCGGTTTTGAGGAAATAGGCAAAGAAATGTATTGGGATTTTTTGGGGGTCTTCGCATGTGCAGATCTGGTTTTTACCCAGAAATGTATGCACTGCCTTATGGCATGGGTCCTACCGCCAATCGCCAGCGTAGTACAGATTGGTACTATGTGGTTGTAAGGTACAATGTGGGTTTAGGGTTCTGTCGTGATATTTTACTAAGCAGGGGATGGAGGTGTGGACAATGGTTGATATCAGGTGCATGATACAAGACTATATATGAACTGTAGAATGGAAATTATAGTGTTGATGTTCTTTGTAAAGTGCTCAAGTGAAATTAGGGTTCAATCATTTCATTAAGGGTTGGTGATTGATGTGTGAATTGTAGAAGAGTAGTTGGCAAGACTGATACTAGAAAATTAATGATTTAGGACTGAAATTCAGAATGAACTAGGGATTTTTGGTGGATGGAATTAGAGCCATGATAAGCTAACTTGAGATTGGGTTTCAAGGTGAATAGTTTCTATATAGGAGGGGTAATAGTGCCTTCTTACTATGTAGGACTGGGAACAAATTGAGCTAAATAAAGTATAGAAGTGATCTATTTGGTGATTCAAGGGAGCCTCCTAGAATTATAGAGAGGGAGACTTGGTTTTGCAAATGTGAAAAACTAGAAAAACGTGTTTACTGGTGTGGCGCCTAGCGGTGGGACTGGACCGCCAGGCAATAGCTCCAAATCCAGGGAGTTATTGTACACCTAGCGCCTATGGTGAGGTTTATCCCGCTAGGCAATACTTGTAGGGGCAAAGGCTTCAAGGGGTGTGTGGCGCGTGGCGGCATGATGCTTCCACCAGGTGGTCTGTAGCAGGTTTTCATTTAGCAACGCTTAGACAATATCAGGCGATAATGCAGAGGCAATATGTTTGTATGTGTTGGATGTGCGTGGTCTACAAGGCTTTGGGTGATACCTTAAATATGGACTAGCTAGGCATTCCTTGAATTGTGCCTCGAAATTATATCCCTTTATTTGTGGCTCGAGATAGAGGGTAAGCATGTGGCATTCCTTGAGTTGTGGCTCAGAATGACATCTCTTGAGTTGTGCCTCAGAATGACATTTCTTGAGTTGAGGCTCAGGATGGCGGATGAACACGAGCATTCCTTGTGTTGTGGCTCAAATTGGTGAGTGTTACTGGTGTGAGTGTGCAAGTTGTGGCTCATATGGACGGTCTCCATTCGATTGAGCAAGGGTTGTGGCCAATGATGTGCTAATCTGTTGTTGAGAGTACGAACTCTGGTTCGTATTGGGAACTCCACTTGGCGTTACGGAGTTTGGTCCATAGCATGTCTTCTTGCACATATTCTACAAGTTGTGGCTTGTAGGTGGAGGCAGCAAAGGGTATCTTGAGGTTATCATCCAAAGATGTAGAACGTGGGTAACATGGTGATGGTCATATGGTATGGAATCAGAGGACAACGTTCCTTTGATGAGTTTGTGCATATTTTTCAATTATATATATATATATATATATATATATATATATATATATATATATATATATATATATCCTATCTGCTTGTGTTTGGCGATGATCATGTAATTCATTACACGGGAGCAGATGATGTTACAGATGATTCTGATGAAGCATAGAGCCGGAGAGGGGCTAGCTCGGGAAAAGCTTTTACATAGTTTTTATGGTTTTATGGATTTTGGACAATTTTGTAAAATTTAGTTTTATCAGACTATGAGTTGTAATAATTAGTTATAAATTGTGATTTTTAAACTATGACATAAGGGTTTCAATTTTCCCGCGTTTTTGGTAAATACAGTAATAATAAATGCAACTTTGGTTTTTCTTTTACTTTATATTATTTAAAATTATTAATATCCGATCGGGATGTTACAACATACATTTGTCATCATGGCCCAAAAAACATTTTCTAGTATCTTCGATAGGCTACACTCAAACTTCACCATTCATTCTAGGGTCCAAATCAACCATATCTTCCACCTCTATCTTTTCCATGTTGTGCATCATCCTAGGAGAAGGTGATCTCAACTTTATTCTCAAAATACTACTGTAGCATTCTGTAGTTGTAGGTTGTTCTACATGGATTGTGATGATATCACCCGAAGTTGATGGAAACTTCATTGTCGAATGATATGTTGACACCACAACCCCCAAGGTGTTCAAGGACGGTCTTCCTAGTAAAATGTTGTATGACATGTGAGCATCTACTATGAGATATCAAATTTGCATTGTCCTAATCATCTTCCCTTCACCGAATGTAGTATAAAGGTCAATGTAACCCTTATAGTGTACCCTTTCTCTTGAGAACCCCACAATTGGTTAGAGTATGGTTGTATCTCTATTGTGATGGCCATGAGATCATTATGATGTTATGATATTGACAAGTGTACGAAATCGTACAAGTAATAAAATGGACAAGTCTAGATATTGTTTTTCCAAGAGACGCTTGTGTTCAGAGAAACTATGATTGTTTACAAATTAAGGCTAAGAACTTTTAAATAATGAAAAACAATGATTTTTATGAAATAATTATAAATTCTAGAAAGCAATTAAATTTAGGAAATTAACTATATGGTACAAACTTAATCGAGTTTAGATTTCATATATCAATTCAATGTTAAAACACTAAACAATATACCTTTAATTTTTACTATAGCATTTACCCCACAAGCTAACAAGCCATAATTCCTTAGAGGCAAGTCTAAACCTTAATAGTAAAAACCTTAACCTCTTACACACTTTTACCAAAAGTTCACGTTAAATTGAGATATTTAGATGTTTATAATGACTAATTGATTACACTTTATGTCTAAAGGCAAACTAACAACTTGTTCTACCCGAATTAATGTTATAAATTATTTCCCAATAATAAAAAACCAATTATAAGCAATTAATTATCATGCAATTAAGAACAAAAATATAACACAAGAGTAGTGGAAAAGAAGTATATTGAATAGTAGAAATCACAAAGAGTGAAGATATAGTATGTCCAACCCCAATGAATAAGGGAGTTAGTTACTCCTAGACATTTTGAGTACTAGAAAAGGGATATATGATAAAAATAATGGTGATGATGCATGTCTCCAGCCTCCAGAATGTGTCTTTGTCGTCTCTCCTTTAGGGTTAGTTCCCTATTCCTTAGAAGATTATTTTCTAATTATGTGACGCCTTCTATTTAAAGATTTTCGTAACATTGGGCGAATGGACCGAACTGGACTGGCTTGGAATTTGTAGTTGAATGAATTTTACTTGAATATCATAGATATATGTATATCTTTTACTCTTATAAGATTCCATATCTTTGATATTGTATAGGGGGTCGGTATATACACGGCCTAAAGGGAAGCCAATATATACCCGACCTAGTGTGCATGCGTGGGCGTCCAAGGAAGCAAAGGTTGAGGGATGACGTAGGGGTTCGGGATTATGTCGTCTAGGGAGGACGAGTATATCATCACAATCCATGTAGGGGCAGGCCAGGTCTTGGTCATGTGCAAGGGAATCTCAGTAGGGATGTGAATGTATAATGGTGCAATCATGTTTCAAACAGTTACAATGGGACATTCATGAGAGGATATTCGTTGTTTATTATTATTTATGAGAGAATAAAAATGTTCATGAGAGCAATGAAGTCAGGGTTGAAACCAGGTAATATAAAGTAAGGTCTAATATTCGAAGGTAAGCATGACTAACTCAACTGAGTTTCAACATACACACTCTATTGAAGCATTACTGACTTGAGCGTCGGAGTGTCCGCAGGTACCCGACCCCCGGAGTGCGGCCCAGGAGTTATCCAGAGGCGAATTCCAGAAGAGAGAGGCGAAGGGAAGAAGACTCTTGAAACAACTTGGTTGCGATCAAGAATAGATATATTTTTCAATCTTATGAGATTTCCACTTATCTACAAAATATTTCACAAATAAAATCCAAATACTTATCTTTTCAAATATTATCTAATAAAATCTTAAGTATCTAGTAAAAAATAAAATAGTTATCTTTTTTAAAAAATTATCTAATAAATCTTAATTATCTAATAACAGATAAAATACTTATTTTTTCTAACATTATTGAATAAACCCTTAATTATTTAAAAAGATAATAATAAAAATACCAATAAAAGATAAAAATAAACATCATAAACAACATGATAATACTAATATCACATGTAGAGGATCAATCTCGTCGTCTCTAAAAATGATGGGAGGATTGTCCTCCTTGGGAGCGTAGAAACAACATTAGCACCTTGTATTGCCCTAAGATATCTTTTGCAAGTTGACATTGTAGCTCCTTCTCTTGCAAAACCTCTCATGATGGTGTTGATGATACCCCTAAGAGATGTTTCATAAGGTTCTTGATCTTCAATTTTATCATAAACTCTTCTTCTCAAATTTTCTTCTCCAGTTGTCCTGATGTTCTATTATATTTTTCATCATCTTGGCTTCCTTTCTCACCTTTTCTAGGATATCCCTTATCTTCCTCTTGTATATAACTCTTCTATCTTATCTTTCATAACATAACAATCTTCAGTGGTATGTCCATAATTGTAGTAATATCTACGATGCTTTGTAGTATTTGCATTGTGCAAAGTTGATTGTTTTTTCGGAATTGAGATAATGTCAACACTCAAAACTTCTTCCAAAATTTGAGTCGTACTATAATTTAATGAGTGTAATGTTGGAAGCGAGAATGCTTTGGCTCCTTGATCCTAAAATTTGGCTAAGATATGAGTAACTTGATTGAAAAATTCTAAATTTACCTTAAGTTCAAAACTTAACTAATCCTAAATTTCTTTTTTAATTTATGTTAAATATCATGTATATTTATAATTTGTATTAATGAGTAATAAGAAAAGTATTTTTAAAATCATTAATAATTATAAAGATTAATGTTGTGCGTTTATAATATTTAAAAAAGTTAACTAAATTATTTATATTGAAAACGTGTTGTATTAAAGACGAGGACGGATATTATTTTGTTTCATAAACAAACAAAAATGATTAATGTTTGAAGTCTTTTTAGTTGCAGAAGCCCCTAGAGTGTTTGAAAAGAATGTGCCACGTAAGTGATCCCCAGCTTCCAATTTGATAGCGATTATCAATGTGTCGGTGTGCTACAGTTGCTGTCTGTTTATTGGCCTTGCCTTTGCTAACCAAACATCTGTCCATGCGTGCAATGCTGCCAACGCAGACATTTTGACAAATGAGCGTAACAAAATAGTTTTTCAACACAGTAGGTTAAAAGCATATAACGTTTTCGATTTGTCACATTTATATTATATAAGTTTTTACAATATTTAATAAAAGTTTAGTTTATTCTGCATGCTTGTTTACCAACCAGATCTTTTATATTGCTAAAATAGCTATTTGATCTTTTAAATAAAAATAAATTTATTAATATTTACTTACTTAAATAAAATGAACTATGTTAAATTTATATTATAAACATTTGAATAGCTTAGAGTATATCATTTTTAATTTTGTTTTTGTTCAAAACTTATGGATAAAATTTTTTTTTTCTTTTAAAATATATGAAGTTCAGTTTTAGTTTTTACAAGTAAATTTGTTTCATTGCCATTCTTATATTAAATTATATTGTTTATTTAGGTTTTATATAATTTGGATAGTATCTTATAAATTAAGAAACTAGTTTAGATAGGACTTAACATATTAAAAGTATTGTACGGTAAAACTAGAAGAACAAAGATTTAAAAAATAAAAACATTGAAATTAAGAGGACGAAAATACATGAACTATTTATACTCGTCTCAACTTTGCATTAACTTCTTTATTTGTAATATAATTTGTTAAATAAGAATAGTTTGATTAGAGTGATTATAACAAATTTAATGTTTTGTTACATTATGAAAGTTATATTCATTATAAGATCTAGAAAATAGTTTGAAAATAGTTTATAAGTAGTAATGATTTTTAAATATCTCGATTATTTTATTAATAAAAGGTTAAGATTATAAATAACTTTTTTATTAATCGAGTTTTATTTTATAAAAATCATTATCTTTATAACTTCTATCTAAAGCTTACTCCTACCTTCTTTCTATAATTATGATCTTATTCTTCATCCTTTTAAAGATCAAATACCATATGAGTAATTTTAGCATAGAGCTCTACACATCTAACTAATTAGAGTTAAGAATAAAGTAAGTTCACTTTTTAATTTTTTTTTTCTTAGAAAGCGTTAGGCACAACATTGAGAATTGAAATTACTGAACTCCAATGGTCTGGGGCGCTACCCAAGGACCGCTAGACGCTCATTAATAGTGAGTTCTAGTAGTCTGGAGCACTGAACACTACCTAGGAACTGTTGGACGTTCACTTGACAATGGGCTCCAAAGGCTTGGCCATTGGGTACCCATGAGCACCGTTGGGTGCCACCTTCAATGATTCATGATTTTGATGTTTTAAATTATGCAATTATGCATGTGTTGATCAAATCATAATTAGTGATTTAAATGTGGAAAAAATGGTGTATGAATGGTGTGAGTGATGATAGTCTTGGAAATCTTTGAATATAGTAGTGTGGTTTGATATGAACTACCTGGAATGAGAAGGTAGTGATTACTATGTGTGGATGATTATTTTGACTCTGTTAGTATTGGACTCACTTAGAGAAAAATACTTAGTTGTGAGAGTCATGATATAGTTATAACTCTTGAGAGGTAAGAATGGATGAGTGATGACAATTGTGCAACCTGCAACAATCTCTCCCTTAATGATTGCTCACCAAGAATTAAACTTGTGACAGGCGCAACTCTTTTTACTTAAAAGTGTAACAACCCAAGCATCATGATTTGATTGTGACTCGGCCCACTTATCTTCTACCATGGAATAATTGATGTCACATACAACAATCTTTCTCTCAGCAATTGTCCTACTAGGAATCTCACTTGAATTGTGACTTGGCCACTCGATCTCTGTCACAGACAATTGTGCAAACCGCAACACTTATTGATATAATTACGTACTAACCTATATATTTGATAACGCTTATTTGTTAAAAATTGGATCCTTACACTCATATTTTTATAGAATTAAAGTTTACATTTAAATGTCATTTAATACAAGCAATAGATACTTTATTTAAATTTAATACTAATTTTGTATATATAATTGCATGTGTTTTTCATTATAATATCATGAATCAGGATTTTAGAGTCGATACGATCAAATAATGATCCTTTTAAGTCCATTATAATTTCAAGAGTTTAGTGTAGGACTCAAATTCTCCTTTCAAGGGAAAAAGTGAGATAAAAATTAGGCAAACAACCTCTGCACGCTTTTTCTTATATTGTGAAGGTGATTTTCACTTCATGGATGAATATTACACACTACACCCTCTTAATTTCTCTATACTTTTAGAAGTGTAAGGAATAATTCAAATCCCGATTTAAGTTTTACATCGACAAAGTTAAATATCATATAAAATAAAAAGTTAATAAACTTATATGATTTTAGATTAAAGGTGATATAATCTTTTTTATATAAATAGAAATTAGACATATTTATGTAATCT
Source organism: Vigna unguiculata (assembly GCF_037176805.1). Lineage (NCBI taxonomy): Eukaryota > Viridiplantae > Streptophyta > Magnoliopsida > Fabales > Fabaceae > Vigna > Vigna unguiculata. The sequence continues at coordinate 22,768,563 of NC_140796.1, forward strand.
CAATTTAGTAACTCTTAACTCTAAAAATCCAACATAAAGTTATGACTTAATTCATACTCCAAGTCAAAAGAATAATTTTGGTTGTACAACTAACCCTCAGTACTGTTTGACCATTTCAAAATGAAGCACCAACAAAGCAACAGAAACCAGAAAGTGCTCCGGCTTTTCACACAGGGGAATTACGACCTTGTTCTCAAATGAAAATTGGCTTGTATACTTCAAACAATGTGCTTAGTTTGAAAAGAATCGAACCGAACCGGGTCCTCATCAAATTTTATGGAACCGCGAGAAAATAATACAAAAACCTGTCAAATTGATATATTATGATAATACGGTTTTATTGAATATAACATATCTTTCAGATCAAATGTTTTAACTTTATTGTTACAGTGAATTATCAATCAAATGTCATTTTTATTAAAACTTGCATATATTGTTTATAAATGAGTTAACTTTAAATTTATTTATTTTTATATTTCAAATTTACCTGTCTTTTCTTGTTGAAAGCTAAACAGTACTTTAAATTTATTATAATAGATTCATTACATATTAATAATTCATACGTTATTAGTACAACTAGAAAGTCCATTGAATGCATTTATATTTGTAAATATAACATTCCAATAAAATCTAGTAATTAGTATAATAGTATGTTTTTTAATCGTGTATTATATTTTAATTTTAAAAACATAAATTAAAATAATAGTTTCAATTTATCAATAAAGATCTTGTAAAAAAGTTATTATACACAGAAAAATTTACTCAATATGCATTTATATTTGTAAATATAACACTTCAATAAAAACTAATAATTAATATAACAATATTATTTTTTATCTTGTATTATATTTTAATTTTAAAAAACATAAAATAAAATAGTAGTTTGAACTTATTTATAAAAATATTGTAGAAAATTATTAAATAATATAAAAAAAATACTGGGTTCCTCTTGGCAGATGCCATCACACTTCACCAATGACAGGATCATCTCTGAGAAAGAAGAGACTAGACAAAATATTCAGAATTTGAATTCTTGGTTCAATGGAAACGTGTCGTATTCCTTTTTTTCAAGACATGCATAATATATATATATATATATATATATATATATATATATATATATATATAGATATTACCGTTGACAAACAAGTCTTTTGGATAAATATTCTATATATTAAGACTTGTGTTTTATAATGAATACCACATGGTCTTTTTATAGACCCTTCAACCACATACATTAAATATAACTACTACCAAACCATAATAAATAAACCTACACAACTACTACCAAAATATTATTAATGAACTTCTAGTCTTAAAGCATTTTCTTAACTACCCACATTTAAGTTTACCCAACAAACCCCCCTCGTAAACTTAAATGCTTCAGTATTTCATCCTTCTTCACTTCATCTCGACGTTGCCATGTGCAGCCCATATCGTGCTTGCTCCTTTCATGATTAGTCAAGGTCTTCACTATCTATATAGCTAACTTGCTTTTTTCTTTGACCAATTTGATCTTCTCTTTGTGCTTGACCGACTTGTTCTTAACCTTGGTTGACTTGCCCTTTGTTGGATTCTTTATTATCTTTGTGGTCGACTTGTCATTAACCGGGTTCCTTTGAATAGGTCGAGCTCTCTTTAAGAGATTAGACAATTCTCACACCTTCTTCACACCAAACTCATCACCAATTTCAAGTCACCCCTTCTCGTCTTGCACCTCTCGTGCAACTCTAATATCCTTCTCGACATGCAACTGCTCTTGCAATCTTAACTTTTGTGGTTCAAGTTCTAGGTACTGCTTATACAAAACCTAATTTCTTCTCTCTAAGCTTGCCTGTAACTCTACATTGCCTCTATCTTCCTTTTCAATTTTTTGTTACAAAACGCCTTTTGCAAGCACTAGCCTTTGAATAATAGACTCGTCTTATTCAAGATATGAGTTATCCACACTAAGTTATCAAAACTATCAAGACGTCTCACTAAGTTATCTGAATTGCTCAACTGCTCCACCAAGCTTTATGGGTTGTTCACCTTGTCCACCGAGCTTTTTGGGTTATTCAATTTCTCCACTGATCTTTCTAAGATGTTCACTTGCTCGTGCTCAGCCCTCAGGCTACATCCCATCATCAACAACATCGCTTCATCTTCAACATCTTTTGTGAGAAGGTTGGTCGTCTCTTCCCTCTTGTTTTCGGATTGGCAATCCCTTGCATAGTGTCCGACCTTACCACAATTATAACATATAACTATAATGGTCACGCTTGCCACACTTGAAGCATTGAACATTTGAGTTGTTTGACTGACCTCCTCTCCACAAATCTTGACCAATCTTAACACGAGAAATGTACTTGGCTACCTTTCGATCTCTTTCATCTTTATGCTTTCAAGCTCGCCTCTGAAAGTTTGAAGTTTGACTTTCTTCACACGATTATCCCTTTTGTATGCCTTCTCCAGTATATCTCACACGTCTTTTGAAGACTTAGCATTTGCTATCTTCTTAAAGACGGACTCATCGGCAACTCGGTATAACATGTACAAAACTGTTTTGTCCTTCACTCGTGATGCTCTCATCGTAGTGAACCAAGGAGGGCTTTCATATGTAGATTTTAGTTGTCATAGCTTACACCATTCGATAGCTTCAACAATGGCATGTTGTTAGAAAAATTGGACATCTCGATCAAACTCTCTAACTCTCAAATGCTATTTAACGCACTCAGACACTCAAGCTCTCAAGCTTTGATGCCAATTTGTTGACAAACAAGTCTTTCGAATAAACACTCTATATATTAATAATTGTTGTGTTTTACAATGAACACTACTTGGTCCTTTTATAAACCCTTTAACTTGACCCTTCAACCACATACATTAAATATAACTACTGCTAAACCATAATAAATAGACCTACCTAACTACTACCAAAATACTATTAGTGAGCTTCTAGTCTTAAAGCATTTTCCCAACTACCCATATTTAAGTTTACCCAACAATTACTAAGTGCAACTTAATTTTCAAGGATATTCACCAAAAACGGTTGAAAGCTTTAAGAGAGATCCTTTTAAAAATAAATTGTCATGCTAGGTTTTTAAATTGAGGGTGTGTTTACTTAAGAAGATTGATTTGGAGAAAGAGAGATGATCGATTTGAGTAGATTAGAAGTTGAAGTTTGTGTTCTTCTTTTTAAGGGTTTTGGAGGTGAAAATGACTAGATTTAAAAGTAAAGTTTGTGAAAGTGGATGATTTGATTCTTTTGATAGATTAACAAATTAAGCTTAATTAAAAGAAAAACAAGATTAACAAATTGTCCTTGATGTTGAAAGTAATCTAAAATTATATTTAGATGGGTGAGATTTTTTTTATAAAAAATATTTAAATAAATAAATTGGAAAAAAAGAAATATTTTAATAAAAATACAATATATTTACATATTGAAATTTTATTTTGGTGTACATTTTAGAAATTTGGGATATTAATTATTATTGTAATCATAATTTTAAAAGTGAAAATTGGTTGAGGAGATTACTAAAATGTACATTAAGTGAACACGATTATCATCCTCAAATCATATCTCCATAATTCCTTTGAACAGTAAATCTTAAGTGACAATAACATATGATCAAAAATGATTAAAATCTTTATCTTATAAATACCACTCACTACTCACATATTGATATATCTAGATTAATGATGTTCTATCCCAATAATCTATGATCAATAATAATTTAAATTAAAATTATATAAGACATATTTCTCATTAATATAATATTTGTGATAATAACAAGTATTTAATTTTAATCAATGACCTTATAAATACAATAAGTATAATAATAAAATAAACAATAATAAACATAATTTTTTTATCACTAATATGACATATTTGATCAAGGACATACCTCAAATCCAATATATATGGATTAAAGTTAAAGTTAAATATAAAAAAATTAGCATGATATGTATATAAATGGTTGATTTTTTTTCTTGTGAATATAGAAATTATATATTGAGGTGGAAATTGGATATTGAGAGGGGCAATAGTTGTGAAATTTAGAAAATTTATTAAGTTAGAATTTAATTGGTGAAATATGTCTTGTCCTACCTGAATGGACATTTTTGATAATACTAGAATGAAATAGAAGAATTAGAACAATACTTTTTTTCATTGGGGCTGAAATAACAATGAACCTTTTAAGATTATGAAAATACAATTACTGAAATAGAATTTAAAAAGAAGAAGAAAAAAATTATCTCGAAATAACGAAAGTGACACTATAACTAACTAGGAACCAAGAAAATCACTTAAGACAAGGAAGAAAAATCTAACTTGGTTGTTTCTTTTCTTTGGACCAAAAATATACAATGAAAATTGAGGGTGTGTTCCTATTTACAGGCAACCCTTGAAACTAAAACTAAATTTTATTTAGCAAAAATGTAATCTTAATTACCTTAATATAATGTGAAGAGAGGAAGATGATAAGAACAAATTTTTACCATTAATATTTGTATTAGAAGTTATCTTGTCAATGAATAGTAAATGAAAAAAAAAATATATCTTCTTATGTTGTAACAATACCTTGCACTTGGTTAAAGACTAATCCTACACTATAATGTACACATTTAACTTAATTACCAGTGAATTAAGAACTAATTTTTGTGATATTATTTTTTTCACTTTTAGTGTAAATACATTTTATTCTCATTTAGTTCATCAATTTGTATATTTAAAATATTATAAATTAAAAATTTTATAAAATTACTTATTTACACACATAAGAGAAGTAAATTAAATTTTGCGAGGAATCAAACATAGTAATATAATAATTAATATTTCATCTGTATAACTTATAGTAAATATAAGGTGTTCCAAATATTCCATTCATTTAGAACATTCTCCCCCAAAATTCACTAGGTTTTTAAAAGATAAAACTACACTTCTTGCATTTTCTCTCCAAAATTCTTGTATAGCCTAGATTTTGCCTCTCCCAAGTGGTGTGACATTTTATTCTCTAGAGTTTTCCATGGTCTTAATCGTCCACTTAGAGGTCTAAATCTAAACTTCATGTGTTTCTTCAAAAGTCTATAAAATATAAAGAAAATACACACATATATAATTTATACAAGACTAAAAAGAAAAAAAAATTGAGTATAGATTAGACCCATCTAATATAACAGGTTTTCCATCAACATAAAACAAAAATAAATAAAAGAATAATCATCATTATGATTATTGTTTAATTAGCTTGATGTGGTTTAAGAAATGGTTTAATTTTATGGTAAAAAAGACTTAAAAGGAATTTTAGAATCATAATGTTTTTGACTGTAACAACGTTTGCAACTAAAGGACCGACAAAGGTCAATGTTCTACAACCTAAATAACATTTTAACATAAACTCTAAATCTTGATTCAAATTAAAAGTGATAAATAAATGGTTCAAACAAACTTTGTGGCTAAAGGACCCACAATGGTAAATGCACTACAAAAATATATAACTCCATATCATAAAATCTAAACTTTAAACCATAAATCGCAGACAATTAAAGAATGGTTCCTATATTCTTTACGGCTAAAAAGGCAATAAAGGACAAAAAAAGTTGTAATAAGAACATACTTTTTGTACTTTCTTATGTATTTTTGAATCACCTAGTCCAATAATCAATATCAAGACTTCTATTAAATCCATATAAACAGGTCTTTGTACAACCAGAAATAAAGATTACGATGCTAGTTGCTTTGAATTGATAACTAAGATTTTATGCAGGTTTGATCTCGATGACTACTGATATATGATACACTTAGATTTTTTAAGATTTTTCTATATTGTAATTCTGGTTACATAAATTCATAATTATCTTATACTCTTATATTTAAGTATTTGCAAATGAAAAAAAAGATATATTTGTTCTAAGGTTGTTTTTCCTTTCTTATAAACAACTCTCATAAGTCTTTTTATTTTCTCCCGTGATAAGTCTGAATATTAAAATATACGGTGCATAAACCAACTATTAATTCTATGATTAAAATAAAATAAAATAAAAAAGATTAAAATAATTTGGTTACGAGGTGGGAGTCAACTTAGCATACCAGGGGGTGAGAATAGCAATATTTTAGTGGCCCATTGTGGCGGGCTTCAATATTCCCGGAGAGCGAGTCGGTTCGCATACGCATGCGCTGACGTAACATTTCTTCTCGGTTTCTCTTTCTTCGTACCTTATATATATATCATCAACACGAGGCACTAAAATTATTCACCAAAATTATTGTGACATACAGATCAAAGAGCAGAAAAAGTGAGACATCAAGATGGCTCTTGCCAAAGCTAAGGAGATTGTGTCGTCCAATTCCGTTGTCGTTTTCAGGTCTCTCTTGTTTTTCCTTTCATTTCTGTTATGTGAATTTGAACGATGCTGGATCCATTTTTTCTTTAACCGTGGTTTCTGACTGCGTCTGCAGCAAAACCTATTGCCCTTTCTGCGTCAGAGTGAAGCAGCTCTTCGATAGCCTTGGCGTCACTTACAAGCTCCTCGAGTTGGACGTTGAACGTGAGTGTCTTTTCGTTGCTTTTCCTTTTCGCTAAATCCCTTTACTTTTGTTCCTGTGATAAAAAAAATTAATATTCGTACCGCGTGCACTACCGAGGTTATTGTTTTTTAAGGAATCTCTGTTCAATAAGGACACGAGATTCAGCCGGTTTTCAATTATTTAAGACCGCATGGTTTTTTCGATTTTGAACACTAGGTTTGTCGCTATCTGATTTCTTTTTTCTTATTTTTTCGTTATCCTCCTTGCTTGGGAGAAATTTTGCTAGATCCAGCTTGGCTTTCACGTAATTTTGATTTTCTGGTGTAAAAATAGTTGTTGAGGAATGCGGTAAAACATTTGACATCTGTCAATCCCTTTCACAGCTACAGAATAATGATTTTGTACTATATGAGCCTGTTTCTATCCCAGCTAGAAGAGCTTTTGAGAATTTTTCCTCTGTAAAAAGCTCTGAATGAATATGAAGGCTTACTTCTGAAAGTCTATTTCAGTAGAAAAAAAAATCTCCATAGCCCTTTTACCTTGTATCCCAACAGGCCTTATATTCGTTTTACAAGATGTCATGTTTTCTTGTCCACAAGAGCGCTGTAACATTTCCTTCTAATATATATATTTTTGGGTTCAAATTTAGTGTATATGCAGAATATTGTAATAGAGAATTTGATTCTGACTTTTCTCTTGTCGCGGCTTTTACTTACGCTACTCCTAGGTTGGTAGTGAACTATAGGGTGGACAGAAACCAATTTTCTTGATCCGAGGATTTTATTAAAAATTCAGTGTATTTAAAATCGATTTAAATTTCAATTATATCTATTTTTTAAATATGGATTTTCAAAAAGTCCAATTCAATTTTTCAATTTAAATATTTAGATGGGTTAGATTAAAACTCGAGATGGAGTAGTTCAAATTTGGATGTATTCAACTAATTGCCGTGATCTTACACAAAATTTGATTGTATTCAACTTAATTTACCGTGATCTTACACAAAATTTGATTATATTCAGCTGAGTCGACCTTGATCGAAATTTGATTATATTTAACTTTGACTGAAACTTTACTGAGTTGGCTTTGTTTAAAATTTGGTTGTATTAGGCAAATTAAATCCGACAAAATTAGGTCAAATTTAATTAAGTCGATCTCGACTGAAATTTTGTTAAGTCGGTCTTGGCCTAATTTTGGTCATCGTCGTTGTTGATTGAAATTTGGTATGTGGTCAAATTTTATCCGATTAGTCTTGGCCAAAATTTGTACATACTCGGCTGAGGACAAATTTGACCGAGTCGGTTCCAATCAAAACTCGGCTGAATTAGATTAAGTCGATCTTGATCAAAATTTGGCCGGTTCAACCAAAGATGAAATTCGACTGAGTTAATCACAACAAAAGTTTGCTAAATTCGATGGTTTGATGACTGGAATATGGCTATAGAAAACTCTGTTATTGATTAAATTGAGCTGATTTACGGTTCCAAGTTATTTTTCTGATAATAAATCTCATTGGTTTTGCTTTAGTCGTGTGGAAGCTAATGGCTTTTCACAGAAATGTATGGAATTCAGTATTTGGATTTCTTTTATCTGTGAATTTGCACCCTGGTCTCCAACAGCTTCCTGCAACCTATAAGAAAGAAATGGGTTCTGGGTGAATCTTGTGTCTTTCTCGTTACTTGCTGCACGGTGCAGTGAGTGAAGAGGATTTATGTATGTGAATTTTGTGTTAATCATAGTGGTTGAACTGTTGCAGGTGATGGAGCGGATATCCAAGCAGCATTACATGAGTGGACTGGTCAGCGAACTGTGCCTAATGTGTTCATTAGCGGAAAACACATTGGTGGCTGTGACGGTAAGATTTAGATACTTATATAGATCTTCGCGAGTTTCTTAATCTTTAGAGTTTTCATTCAGTTGGCTAAACTTTTTGTGCTTCTGCGCAGACACAACTGCACTGCACAATCAGGGGAAGCTGGTGCCCCTGCTGACTTCAGCTGGAGCTATTACCACCAAATCAACTGCTTAAAGGAGCTCGATTCCTTGTTTAGGTAGTTAATTAGCATAATAAAAATCCACCCACTTGTATGGGTTGGATTTTATTGTAGTCCTTGAAGTTACCGTGTTTGTTCCTGTGTGACCTGTGTGACCCTTTCCAAATCGTTGTTACTATGTGAAGTAAGGAACTTAAGTTGCACCATATAAATAAATCTACTTATGCAAGGTGCAAGGCTTGGTCTGTAGAAACTAGTGGTAATAAATTTGTGCAGTGTTTGTGACTGTGTTATGCATTTGCTTATAAAGGTAAATTATATCAGGTTATAATTTACAAATGATAGGCGCAAATTCACTGAAGAATGACATAATTTGAATTAGATTTTTTGATATTAAATTATATAACGAACAACTAACTATATACCGGGAGATAAGACTCGAGTAAATAAACAACTTTCTGAACCTGGTTATTTTAGTAGAATGCTGTTCTCATCAGTTGATATATATGTACGACAGAAATGGGAACTTATCTATTTAATGAATGAGTAATCGATTTTGAAATTGTCCGTCCTGCACCCTACCCTTCCCGAAGAATATATGCTTCAACAAGCATCACACAGAGGTAGATTCATACAATAAAAACCTTTGGTAAAATATTCACTCGTAGTCCAGTGGGCGGATAAAGTATATTAAATAGTTTGTTTTAGGAATTGGCAACTTATCCATTCAATGACTTTGACATCGGACATTCCCAAAATAGATAGTGTACTGGGTCGAGTGAATTCAAAATATAGATGCCTATTAGCATTCCGACCTTTCTTTTGAGTGAATTCAAAATATAGATGCCTATTAGCATTCCAACCTTTCTTTTCCTTTTAGGGCCTGTCCAAAAGGAATTTGGTCGAGTTGATTGTATTTAACAGAGTCAATCTTGTATGAAATTTGGTCGAGTTGATTCCAATTCAAATTTAACCACATTGGTTGAGTTAGTTCTGAAAAAATTTGGTCATAATTGGTTGAGTTATCCACAACTAAAATTTGGTCATATTCAATCTAGTTAACTTTGACTAAAATTCGGTCGAATTCAGTTAACTTTAACTAAAATTTGGTCGAATTCAATCAAGTTGATCCTGATAGAAATTTGACCGAATCAGCCCCTAGCCTAAAAGAATCAACCCTCGGTCCAAATTTGTTAGCATTCAGTCGAGTTAACTTGGTATAAAATTTAGCCGTTTCAGTTGAGCATGTTGTGATTGAAATTTCACACAGGCTAAAATTCAATGTAATCAACCCCGAATTTAGTCGAGTTGGTCTTGGCCCAAATTTGATCCTATTTAACCAAGTCGGTCCAAACAAAATTTGGCCGAATCGATCTTGACTAGAATTTGGTGTATTCAACCATATTATCTCTGACTGAATTCTAGTCGTATACAACTAAATTTACCGAGTCAGTCCTAACCAAAATTTGGATATATTTTTGGGTGAGTCGGTCTCAACTGAAATAAATTTGCTTACATCAATCCTTACCAAAACCATGTCGATGTCGATATCGACCAAAATTTGACCGGTCTCGACCAAAATTTGATCAAGTTGGTCATGACCGAAAGTCGATCGAGTTCGTCCCATGATGAAATTCAGTAGAGTTGGTCCAACCAAAATTTGATTAAATTCAATTATGTCCCCATAGGAAACATGTTTTAGAAAATTTAATATAAATTTAGGTATAAAAAATAGATTCTAGATTTTGAACTTGAGTCAAATATTTGAATTTAGATTTAAATCTTGATCCAAATATTTGAATTTAAATTTAAAAAAATTCAAACTAATTCTATTAAAAAAGTAGATTTGGATCAAAAATATAATTTAATCATTCAAATCTAAAATAAAATTTGGATAAAAAATATGATCTAATAATTTGAATTAAAATAGATATGAATTGGATCATTAAAAATCTAATCCATGACACCCTAATTAAGAAAACAAATTTGTTACAAGTCCTTAAAGACCCCTATTGGTCTAAATAGACGATGTTTTAGATGGTTGCTTCTGCGTCATCAATGTCATCCCTCAAAACTTACTTGAACTTCCTTCATATTTCAGTAAAGAAATTTTATAAAAAACTACCGATTAAATTTTGAACCCTTACATTCCTACTCCATAACATACGAGAACTCTATCCTGACTCTAGGTTCTAGCTTATCATCATCTGCATAAGAGTATATTGGACAACCAAACTCCTTAATATTGAGTAATCTACTAACATATCCAATCATATCTTAATAGAAGTTTCAAATTCATTGACCAGAAAAAGAGACCAGTTCACCAAAACACATGTTGTACTAACAACTTCAAACTAATACCTTCCGTCAAGCGTTAAGTGAGACAACATATACTTACATGTCTCGCAATGGCTTCATCTTTGTAGAAATTGTCAAACTCTTTGATATACAGTTCTAACCCATTATTTGTTCCTAATATAAAGAATATTACTATGAATGAACCAATATAAAAAAATTGTAATTTTCTCCTCTTTTTGTATAAAGAATATTTGCATGGTTAGAACTACTAACCACTAACCACTAACCATAGCCATTGAGTGAATGAACCAACATAAAATATTTGTACGTATAGATGTGCTTGTGTGTGTGTATATTTTTTCATGTGATCAGTTTATAAAGGTGTAAATGAACACACTTGTTATCATGTTATGCATTTAAATATTTATCAATAAACAATCTTTTTATGATACACATAACAGTTTTATTTTAAAACTAGTTAACGCATTTTCAGTCCAACTATATCAAATCTCCCAAGTTTGGAAAAAAGAGAAACTGCTCGATTAATATCTTATATCCCTATACTTAAGACAGTAGAAACTAAAAAAAGATTGAAGAGGGTATGAATGGGGATTAAATGAGATGCATATGGTGTTTGTGGGGAGTAAAATGAATAATTTTTAAAATCCTAAAATATATACAACTACAAATATTAAATGAGTAATTAAGCAAAAAACAATACAAACGATGTTGTATAGTTACTTTAGCAAAAGTGGGCATATACCATTTCTGCGGACTATTGTGATATTGAACACAAATCTATCTGCGGACCATGAGTTGATGAGTGACACACTGGTACATCGATAATCACACAGTAAACATGATTCCTAGTTCCTACATAAATCCTGATTCTACTTTGCTCTCAAAAGCAGTTGTATGGTAGCAAAATTAAAGTTGGTTTTGGAAGTTTCACTTTACCATGTTGACTGAATATGACTAATTTGTTTGAGCCATGAGCAAGTAACAAACCTCAACCATCCACAGTGCAGCTGGGAGAGCCATATTCTGGCTCTTTAGGGGGACCAAGTCTGATACCACTCAATCTTTAGAACTGAGTGGAGGAAGGGAACCATTTCGACAAGAAATAATGTTTGGTATCTACAATCAGCTTAAACATGGCATAACATGGAATATGTAGCAACGCAATCAACAAGTACCTACAGGTCATGAAGAACACATTGGATTAGACATTCATTGGGAAAGAGGAAATAAAATGACTCAGAAATAATCCTGGGGATATGTGTTGCTAATAAGAACCACGAAATTAGAACAATATAAGCAGTTCCAATTGTACTAGTAATGGAATCTCCTGTCTGAACCCAAGTTACAATAAGAACAAATCGGAGAATAAGCAACAAAACCAATTTTATCTGTAATTTCGTATAGTGCATTGTAGCATGGACTCGACTTCCGATTTACTTGTTTGGCTAAGGTTTTCAACTTATAAGGCTGAATCCTCATAATACCACATCCCAATAACGTCGTATTCAATTTCCCTAATATGCTTATCAACCAATTGCTTCAATCCTATTTTGAGCCTTTAGCAGTTCGTGTTTCAACTCTTCCCACATGCCATTCCTCTCAACTGTCATTCAGCTTACTAATCTTCATAGAGGTTGACTGACATCTCCTTTAACTAGTGTTGTGGGTGACTCACATACAATGCCTTCAAAGAAATCATTTTAGTGGCTGAATAATAATTGGTGTTATACCAGTATGCTACCCAACTCAACCACTTACGGCCCATTGTTTTGGTTTTGTTCCTGTCAAACATCTGAAATTAGTTTTTGGCATCGATTCCTGTACAATGAACCGTGTCTTTTATTCTGTTCTAGTACGCTGATTCTTCTTTGGCTGAAATCAAATGACCCAAATAAATCCAACAAAGATGTTCTTCTATTTGTTGGAAAACAACAAATTTCCCGTACGATTTGTAACACCAATTTCAAGGGCTCTATGTTACTCTTTTCCATGTAGGTTGTAGATCAGCATGTCATCGAAGAAAACTAGATAAATTTCCTTATACGGGTTAAGGACTCTAATGATAAGAGATAGGAAATGTCCATTAGTATGGACAAATGACGTGACCAAAAATATTCATAATGCTCTAGAGACGAACATTGAGGATTTGACAATTCACTTTTAGGTTGATGGCATGATCCTGGTCCCTCAATGACAGAAGACTAGTTTGTCCCAAAAAGACATTGATGAATTCGAGAGACCTCTCCTCCTTACAACTTATGAATCAATTCTTAACTTCAACTACCACCCTTTATCCTCCTATTTATTAGCTATTAAGTAACAGCTGTGTTTCCCCTCCATTAGCCCTTACATACACTTTGTTAACTACTTTTCTTCTATTAATACTCACCCGTAAAACTTTAACCTTGTCCTCAAGGTACAAATCTAGAAAACGAAGTTGAAGGCCTTCAAGTGTTTCCCATGCATGGTCACAATCAGATGGCTGAGCCCACTTCACTAGAACTTCTGCATGCACCTCCCTTTTGTAATGCAACTTCAGGATATCTTGCAATTGAGGTTGAATTTCCCAATCTTCAGTAAAACTCTAGAATTTGTTGCGGTTCATAATCAGCTAGATTTGCTTTCTTTGACTTGCAAACATGGAAAATTGGATGGATCTTTCATTCAAAAGGCAAAGGGAGTTAATATGCACTGGACCTACTCTTTCTGACACCTGAAATGGGCCGTAAAATCATGGAATCAATTTCTCATTCCTCCTCTCAGCCAAAGTCTTCCATATATGAGAGACAACCTTTTTTACTTTTGTATAAGCAATAAAACATTTATTATACAAATTTCTTACAAGGGGCAGCCTTGAGACAAATCTAATCTCTTTGCTCTAGTTATACATCCCTCCTATGCTTATCTACTTGCTTATACATCCTTTGTTGCACCACATTCAGTTTCTGTTTTGCAGCTGATTAAGGAAAATATCTCTGCTTGCCATCATCGAATTTACTGCTTCAACTGTAGATCGAAAAGTAGGCCCTTAATGGTGGGTGAGAGGTTCCTTCTCCATATGATGCCTTCAAAGGAGTCATCCTAATGGAGACACTAAGTTTGGTATTAAACCACAATTTTGCCCAACTCAACCATTTATGCCAAGAACGTGGTTTATCTCATCCAGAACAATGTAGGTATGATTCAAGGCATCTATTGGTCACCTCAGTTTGGCCATCTGTTTCTATGGGAAATATTAACTTTACTTGAATTTGGTACCCGCCATCTTGAACAATTCTATCCAAAATTGGATAAGGAAATCAGTATCTCAGTCAGATGAAATTATTTCTGTAATAAATGCTTCAAGCACCTCTTATCAGTAAAGGTCTAACACCACCAAATGGGCATATTTAGTGAGCCTATCTACTAACACCATGATTGTACCCTTGCCTTGTACCCTAGGTGGCCCACTATTAAAATCCATAGAAATCCATATAAGTGTAAAGAAATTGGCAAGGGATGTAATAATCTTGCACAGGACAATGTCTCATTTGTTTTGTCGGTAAGTATCACACTTGCCTATAAAGTGATTGACGTCATTGTCCATACCTTCCCAGTAAAAAACAGATGAAATGTGCTTGTGGGTTCTAGAAAAACACAAATGACCACCCTGGGGAATGAATGAAACCTTGATGAAATGGTAGGAAGCTCGGAAAACTACTTAGGCAACTCCAATCTATCCTTGTGGAATAACCATCATCTTTCAAGGAGAAATTGGTAACGGGGTGTGACCACAACATGACTTGTTATCTCCTTCAATTTCCTTCATCCAACTCCCATTCAGCCACATTTAAACTTGCATGCATGATCTACCTGCATAGAGCCTTACTTTCTCTATTTGAACTTCCCAGATTGTACTCCACTTCGAAGTAAAAACCGAGCAAAATGGAAGTCCAATTAAATTGATCCTCCCTCAACCGTTTTTATCTGTCAGAAATTTCAAGCTCCTCTAATCTGATTTGATGGTAAAATGCTGACCAAGAAGACAATGTCTCCATTTCTACACTACCATCACAATGGCCATCGAGTCTCTTTCATGAACAGATTTTGTTGGGCCCTTGGAGATAACTGTTGGCTGAAATAAGAAACTGGTCTTCCTCCTCGATTGCTTCACTTTCAAACATAAATGGCTTGAAGAAATCCTAGACAGCCAAAACCGGCAAAAAATTCAAGATCCCCCTAGTGCCACAAATTACTTTGGGTTTCAACCCCATTCTATGATCTTCCCGATCTACTTTTCTCATCCACGTTGTTCCCCTTTCCTAAATAGTTAAATTTCTTCCTTCCATCAAGGCCTTGACAATGAGATTCCATAGTGATCTCGGATTATACAACTTCAGCTCTACTTGCATTTCTTCCTTCAACCCATTAATGAATATGCTCTCCAAACACTATTCGCTTTTTCTTCTTCATTGGAACTATGAACATCTCGAACTTCTCCCCCATAATCAACGACCGTCTTTCTTGTTCTAAGACTCAACAATGAACCCATAATACCTTCTCTCACCTCAACCATCTCTCTCTCCAAAAAATTTGGCATACCTCACCCCACTATTCTCAGATAGGCAGTTAGTTAAGCATTTCTCTCGCCTGATTTTGATTCTGCGCATTGCCCTTTTTGCCTCCTAACATATACCTTATTCTATTAGGGGTTACATCAATTGCCCGCAAAGGCGATGACCACAAAGTTCATTGTATCCAAACTGTCACTTCCTTTCACAATTCTAAAGTACATTTTACAGAAAAAACTCAGTAATAAAACCTAACATAAAAAGGCAATACGCTGTTCCCTCAAACCCGCAAGTTTTGCTCGAAAAAATTTCAAATAAGTTTTCCACCTTGTCAATTAATTTGAAAATATCCAAATGAATATTGTAGAGAAAAATGGCATACCACAATGGAGAATAGGGTGATTCCAAAGTAAGGAAGGGGTATGGCCACCTGTAGTAATCATAATTATCATATTGTTAGTAAAACCAGTGCGTCTGGAAAGTTTGACATCCAAAGCATTGCGTAGCTTACCAAATCCAGAAAAAGGCATGAATAGTCCACTGGAAAATGACATATATACTTGTCCATAACACGAAGAAAGACATTCCGAACCATTGTACTGGCTGAAACATAGATTAAATTAATTCAAAATCTTTCCTGCAGTTACCCCAAATAAGAATCTCAAGAAAACATGAAAATATTCACCAGACAATTTAGAGCTGCGTCTCCAAGGAGGAAAAAAACATTTAGTGTATGCATGTTCACTGTCATCTACACAAGATGCAGAACTGATAAGATTTTATCATTAGGAGATAAGAGAAGGAAAAAAGAAGTCTTATCATAATCAATGATATAGCATAATATCTTGCTTTATTAATTTTGTAAAAGTCTACTTTGTATGTGGTTATTATAGTGAAAAACAGAAAAAACATAAGGGAGAGTTGAATTGTGTTTTAACATTTTTTGTAGTTTTTCATAAGATTTTAACAAACTGAGCTTTAAAGACTTCACTTTCTTTAAGTTAGCTTAACAAATATAACATACAATGTGATAGCTTAAGCGGGGAAAGATTACTCATTGCTTTTATACAGGTTTGTTTAATAGCGCATATTGTGTTCAGTTCTTAACCAACTAGTCAAGTACCACTAAGTAAATTATTATTGTGAAATACAAACAATTATTATTTCGGATCGCAATATTATTTTGGACTATAGTCACTCTTGACTAATCCCACCAAGTATTCTTTGACACTTAGTTACTCCTGGATAAAAACCTCGAGTACTTTTTCTGATCTTTTCCTTATCGTATGGTTAACACTATCAAGTATTCTTTCAACAAGTCACTCTTGGATGACCAAAATATTCTTTCAATGAACCACTTCTAGATAAAGAAAATCGTCTTGTGATCAGATATCAGTTTTCACTCATTTAAAAAAGATAGCATCTTTCAACATTTACCGGTTAAGCTCTCTCTACTAGTTTGCTAAATGTTTGCTAAATGAAAACAAACAAAGTTATTACAAAACTTTAGGGCATAGAGAAAAATCAACAAAGTTTTAGCACTTGAAAACAATGACTATTCTTTTTTCCTTCTTCGAGAAGTGACTATTCTGTATTATTCTTTAATCGTTTGTCAATCTTGAAAGTTGAGAAACATTAAATGTGCTTCATGAAACATTAATTGCCCTTCCCTACTTTAGGCAAGATCCTTGATAGCTAGATCTCCCTAGATTGCATAGCTTTTTACTCCAAATCATGGTAAAGTGCACATCGTACTGTCCAAACAATTGGACCAGAGTTGAAATATGCTTGTGCTAGGATAATTGGCAGACAAAACAACTTTAGCTTGGTTCCAAAACGATATTTGAAAAAAACTTGTATTTGACTAGATTCTTATCGGCACAAATGGTGAAGACATTCACTACAATACAGAATTAAGCTTCAAGAATATAATTTTTGTTTACCTTGACATAAGGTCTATTTGCACTTTTCATTTAATCATCACAATGATTTATTAGATGAAGTGGAAAGAATCTGCTTGGTGCTTTATCACTTATCAGATAAAGCACTTGTAATTTTCTGCAAGATTTGTTTATAGTGTATCAGATGCATATACTTCATGTTCTATGCTTTCTAGTATTCACTTAATCAAAATCAAATGTTAAGTTTTGTTCTAACAATTATTTATTTCTGTAATTAAGAGTTATGATCTTCAATTGTTTCAGATTATTGACATTCTCAATGTATTTGTTTTTTTTTATGGCAAATGTCAATGGTTAGTATGTTAGTATTTTTTATGTTAGGTGGGGGGAGGACTCAAAACAGCAACCTATCCCTTCACCCGTTTCAATTTTATCATCAAGCCAACCTTGTATTCTCTATCTTCAATGTACTTTTTGTGTGACATAAGATTTCAAATTCAACGTGGATCACAGCTTATATGACCACACAAAATAGAATATAAGGAAATAGAACTCACAAATGACAAAATGTGCAAGATTACAAGCATATAACAAAATAAAAATATTTTGATAAAAATATACAAAGCACCATGAATCCTCATTTTGAAAAGCCAATTGAAGGTGAACTCTTGGATTAGCAACCATATGAAACCAAAATCTTGTCACATTCCCATAACCCAATGTAAAAACTGAATTAGGAGAAATTTGAGCCAGTTGAAGGTGAACTCTTGGATTAACCTAATTTGAGCCAGTTGATTTATCGTGCACTTAATATTTTCTTATAGTGATAATTATGAGGATTAATGGGTTGACATTACATTTTATATGTATTGTACAATATCATTGATCCCGAATTTTAGGGATTGATTATATCTATCAGAAATTAGGATTTTCGATTATCATGTTTATGTAAGAGCAATTGCTGGTATGTGAATAATACCAAAAACAATTTTTCTAACCGATATTTCATAGTATATGTAAAGTATTCAAAAGAATAGAATAGAATAAGTGACACAAATTGATGTAGTAATTTCTTGACCTACGGAAAAAGCATATAAATTAAAAAAAGGATAGAAAAATCAGAGAACGAATGTGCCCCAAACTCAAAACTTTATAACAGGTAGATGTCACATCAACCCATTAGGTTAGCAAAAGGTAAAGAAAGTTAAGAAGCAATCAATTTTAACACAAACAAGAAAGAAGAAAGAACTAGGAATATCCAGAAGTTTTCTACTCACAAAGGTAAAATCGTAATCCTTCAGAGTAAGGAATGGAAATATAATGATCCAATAAACACAATCTGTAAGCATCACCGCCCCTGCATTCATCTATTTAAAGACATTAAAAAGGCATAAAAAATCAGGGGAATACTAATGCAACATCGTAGTCAACCTGGATAGAAGTTAAATCCTTGACATTGTGCAAGTAAATTGAGTTTGTTTAGATGAACTTCTTCATAAGCACTTACAGAGAAAGAAAATACGAACAAAAAAATGACAACTTTTTCCATAAGCTAAATTTTTTCTTCAAAATCAGATTCTCAGTTTATGGGTAAAATGATTTCATCTTTTCTTCTTATTTTAGTTGTTGGAAGTGATTGTTCAAAAATTACCCAAACAGACCCATAATGTCCCGTTGAAAATCATTAACAACGTGATGCAAAAGTTATCTGAATTTCATGCAATAAGGTCCAAAGCTGCAAGATTTAGAATCTATGGTTGGAAGTAATTCCTTTTCTCAACAACATACTTGCCAACGGATTTCCAAACATAGGCTGGACTGCATCATTTGCCAACCTAACAAATTATATAGAATCTATGGTATAATCATGCATTTGAAGGAGAGAACAAAATACAAAATTGAAAGTGAAGAAAAAAATAGATGTAAGAATGAAAAGAAATAAAAATGTTAAAGAGAGACACAAACGCAATAACATAAACAAAAACATAACAAAAGGAAAGAAGTAAAGGTTGAGTTTGATTTTCATTTGACAACTAGCATGCCTATCCGATTCTCTATAAACCTGATGATTTATTGTTCATACCTGGAATAAAATTTGAAAAATATAACTCCAGACGGGTGTAATATGATTATTTTGCATTTCAGCATGGGGATTAGCAAGGTGATCGATTCTAGACCGATTTGTAGTATCCTGGTGCAAGAGAGGCATGTATGGCCCTTGCTCTGCATCTAGTCTAGCAGTACCTACGTTAGAGGTGGTGCTTGATCTGTTGTGCTGATAACACCCATAAACTGATAGCACAGATGCACACTACAAAAAGAAATTTTATCTTGTGAGATACAAATAAGCCAATACTTCATAGATTACACTTTCCTACAAAGCTTCTGCCGAAGTACTATATCTATAGAAAACAAAGCATCGTAAACTGACATAATACGTATTGAAAAGGAATGATTTCATTGAAGGCCTCTAAGAAAAATTACAAGCCTTTTACCCCAAAGTAAATTGTAACCAAAGCGAAGGTCCACCTGCAAGAAATTCAAAATAACCATCATCAGATATGTTTGGAGCTAATGGGAAGGAAATGGAAAACAATGAAATGAAACTGATAAAACTAAGACAGCTAAAAACCATAAATGGCTTCAAACTCGTTTATAAAGCTTAATGCTGAATTTGTTTTATAGTATAGCTCTAAGGCACCAGTATACTTGTGCTACAAGACTTAAGTCAATAGAAAGGGAATACTTACTGAGTGTAATAAAAAAATATGGAGCCACCGTTAACACAAAATTTGGAAACTAGCGATGCCAAAAGAGAAGAGAATGCAATAATACGAAACACTAGCAAAAAAACAGGGTGAATTTCTTTAAGGCATGGTTTCCATGCTTCATCGCCATACAAAGCTCCCTCTCGATGATGTTCTCCTTTGCCAGATGTGAATTTCCTCGAACGTATATCCTTCCATATTACATGAAATGCAAGGACCGTAGGCAGCAAGACAGAAAATGCACAACAAAAGAACCTCCAATTTAACCAATAGCTGAGGGTGGTTGTATCAGTGGCATCCTGCTGCGGCATCCTGATAAACAATGACGCTAATAATCAAGTTACATACTTTTGTTTCCAAAATATTCCATTTGCTGCACTTTAATATTAAGTATTTTTACAGATAAAGTGCAATCTATTGATAAGTCGGTAGCAGGGATATAAAACTCTGCTCCAGAAAAACTACAGTCACAATATTGTGATTTTTGAGGTCTCTATTGTTGAATGAAATCGCATATTGTTACAATTATATGCGACCACTGTTATTACAATTTAACTACAAATAATTTTTTATCAGTTTAGCTACACATATAAAACAATTGTTATTATATGGATCCCGTGGACTACTGCATCAAGAGATTACAGGGATTATCATGCTTCTACTCTCGCAGTGAATGAATATTATAAAACGATTAAATCCAATCCCCTTATCAAGAATCACTTGTTCATAAAATCGTCATAAGAGTGCAGATCAGAATGAAAATTGTCAATTAACTAACTATAATCCAAATTTTGATTTCAACAACTGGGCCAATAACACATCATATAGGTAGTTAAATTTGAACCCATCAGTGTCTTTCAAATCTTTTGCCAACTGATATATGTAACAGCAATGCTACAATATTGAGCAAATACTACAACCATTTCACCAAATGTGAAGCTAATTTTCCGTAATACAGCAATAACACATTACCATTAACAAAGTAGAGAAACAAAAAACAGACAGATTGAAGCATGTAAAAAGGAATTAAAGGAATAAAAGTAATAGAAATTTGAATGCATGGAAGTTAAAATGTAACAATTTTCCGAAAAACAAGAAAAAGAAAATTAGATATAATAGGCTTGCAAGCAAAGTAAAGGGCCAAACGAAGGAGAGAAAAGAAAAGTGAAAAGAAATTTGAAGTTCAGAAACGTACGAGGAGATTGTAAGGAAAAGAGGAATGAGGCAATGAAGAAACGTGGGAAGCGGTGAGTTATGGTTTCGTAAAGCCTGGGTGATTTTGTTGGTGATGGAACGATTCACTTTCGAGAAAATAATAAATTAATAGGCTTTATTTTATTCAATTAATGAGTGGATTGTTGTTGATTATTATATTTTTAGGTACATTGTTGATGTTCACGGACATATTTTTGAATATTTTTCACGTTTAATAATCTACTCTTTCAATTTAATATATTTCCACATTTTTATTTAAAATATTTTAAATAAAGTATAACATATATAATTTTTAATAAAATTCACCAATTTCACCTGATGATAAAATATGTTAGTGCAATAGAGAATATATTATTAATAATGTTTTTCCAATATCTATATTTACACCTTTTGAGCCTAAAAAGTCGAGTAACAATGTATTTAGATTTCAAATATGGTTCTTTTACGTTTTTAAATAATTTTACATGATTATGTAAACTAAATTATTTTTATATTTACAGAATATTATTTTTAATAATCACTGAGAATAAAAATAAGTTGGTAAGTAGTTATTTTAACGTGAAACATTTATATATAAATAAATCCAGTTTTAAGAATTTCATTATACTCTGGAAAATATTGAATGAAAAACAAAGATGGCAAGAGTGACTTTGTCCAATAAGTTTGTGATTAGTTTTCTGATAAAATTGTTTTCATTTAATAAAATTATTCTACTTGTAAATAATTGTCATTTAGGAATATTTTATTCGATGAAATAGAATAAACTTTCACTCGCTAAATTTGTCCACGTCGTGTTTGGGGTTCGGCATGCAGTGGCACGTGGAATGTGGAAAAACGGGAAGTTTTGCAGCTTGATGTGTTGTGAGGTGGCAACCCAAATATGAAGCGGTGTTTTTCAATTTTCTTTACTTGCCAACCTCATCTAGTCTATTAATAATGGACGGAGATAATATTTTTTATGCACATAATTAGAAAATTTTATGCATTAAAATAATTTATATTATGTTTTTCATAAAGTAAGTTAATGTTTGTGAAAGATTATAATTAAAAGTATTACGAAAAAAATTAATTTGGTCAGTTTCTTTCAAAACATTAAAAAATAGAGGTTAATTATGTTTTTTTAAGTATCGAACGATTTTGGTTTTCGTCCCCAATCTAAAAAGGTTGATTTATTTACGTCTCTCACGTTTTGAACGATATGGAATTGGTCCTCAATTTTAAATATCATTAGTTTTAACTGACAAACGGATAAGCACGTCAGAATCCCGTTTAAAGGGTTTTTTTTTTTTATGAAATTGTTTTGCTTGTTTCAATTAAACATTTGTAAGCATTTTAGTGTATCAACTTACCATTGCACAAGACAATGTGATGCAGGGTTCTGTTAAAATTAGAAAGGGCTTTGGTGAGAACCCTAGCGACTAAACGCGCATTACTGAACGAAGAGAGAATTACTAATTTCAGTCCTTAATCGAAAGCTACAAACTTAAATCATAGAACAACGACAAAGTTGGAAGATAATGGTTTGATTTGATCAATGAAATCACCATTTCTGAAGTGAGGTTAGTTCGTTTGTGCTTTTAATTTTTTTTTTATTTTAAATGTTTGCTTTACTTTCGTTTGGTTGTTTATAAAGTTGGATTATGGTTCGATTTGTTTGGTTTGTGTGTTGATTTAAAATGTAGGGCTGGAAATGGGGTTCACTGTTGCTTTTCATCATATGAATAGGTTTGAAAGGAATAGGAGATTGAAATACGTAGGGGGTGAAATCCATGTTGTTAAAAGGATTGATCCAGATTTTTGGTCATTCTTTGGAGCATTAGGCAACGTGAAAAAGTTTAAATACTGTGGAGATGTGAAACTTTGGTGGAAGGGTTCAAATTAGAAGTTGTTAAACAATCTAAGACTGTTGAGTGATGATAAGGAAGTATTAGCATTGGCTAAGTATGCAGACGAGAGGAAAGAAGAGGTTGATATATACGTTCAACATGTTCCTAGTCATCCCGAAGTAGTTCATTTTATTAGTGGTGGTGGATTGGAGGAAGAAGTGGGTCAGGATGATGTATTGGGTGAGGCAGAAATGGTAATTGAGGATGATGTGGTGGGTGAGGCAGAAGTGATGGGTGAGGTAGAAGTGGGGGTGAGGAAGATGTGTTAGGTAAGGAAGAAGTGGTGGATGAGGAAGATGTGCTAGGTGAGGCAGAAGTGGTGTAAGACCCGAGAAATTTAAATAATTAATTAAATGATTATTTAATAAATGCGGGTAATGGAAGTCTTCATGACATTAATTATTAGTCTTTATGACGTGGAAAAGTACTAGCTTAAATGGTTGAGAGTACTTGATTGTTATGAAAGGATGTAGGTTCGAGTCCTATGCATGTCCAATTGTGTGTTAATTTAATTTCTTGTTGTTTTAGTAATATATTTTTATCTTGGTGCGTGATATTAAATTCCTAAAGGTGTAGGAATTATTATAAAACATAAATTGGTTGAATTGGTTGTGCATTGACTTTGTAATTGAGTGGTTGTGTGTTCAAACCTTGCTAAGAATGAATTAAACTTTCGTTTTCCAAAAATTCTTTTGGCGTGAATGTGAAAAGGCAGAGGAACTCTAGTTGCAAAGAAGGGTAGCCTAGTGGGTTGAGAAACACCTTGGTAATGACTAATGAATAGCCATCAAGTTTTCTTTAATAATTTTTGGTTTTGGAGAGTAAATGGAGATTATTACTCTAGTAATTGTGATAGAAGGAGTGATAGGAGCGTGTAAACTACTATTTTGAGTGCACTATGAAAAGAGGTGATCAGAACAACCATATGCAGCATAGGCACAGAGTGTGCAGACTAAATTGGTGGGGGAACAAAGGAGGACTCTTGCTATTTTGAGTGCACTATGAAAAGAGGTGATCAGAACAACCATATGCAGCATAGGCACAGAGTGTGCAGACTAAATTGGTGGGGGAACAAAGGAGGACTCTTGTGGATCACAAAATAAGCTTGGGATTTCAAATTTGAGCAAGGATTAACAGGTAAGAGGAGCTGCTCTTACTTGTTTATTAATTTGCGTAATGTATTGTGAATTCCATGACCCAATTACATGAATCCTCATCTTTTACACTGTTTCTCGAAGGTTTATAGGTTTCTACCAAGAAACCACTTGGCGGTGATGAATGTGCCGCCAGGCAACACTTCCTTTCAACCCAGTTTTCTGGGTTCTGTTAAAATGTGATGATGTGACTTCCCAGTCAGATTGCTATGTTTGTATAAATGCTTGAATTTATGTTGTTGTCATTATTGTGATGCTTGTAAACTGAATTGGGAATGTAAACATGAAGAGTTCATGTTAAAGTTGGTGAATGACTGAATTTTGAAGGTTAAAATATAAGGTGTTCTTAGGCAGAGAAAACTTGGGTTTTTCCCAGGTACTGATGTGCCGCCTGACGGCCAATAAGAAACCGCCAGGCGATAATAGTGAACAAGCATTGTTCTTGGAATTTAATTGGGTTGTTGGGAATGAGGTTTTTAAGAGTTGAATTGGAATGGAATTATACTTATAGTATTAGAATAAAAAGGACACAAGAGTTAATTGTGACAAAACCAATGAATGGAATCAAATGGTGTGCTAATAATGAGGAAAATTGAGGTTGTACATAATATAGAGACTGTCTTGGTGGTTTAAGGTGTTGGAGACAAGGAGAGAAAGATGTAGTGTAAATGAATAGGAGAGGTCTGAAAATTTGGGCGCCTTAGTGTGGGGAATTTTATGAACTAGTACATATTAATTGGAAGGTATTTGAGTGAAAAGTTTTGGTACCATAACAATATAGTAGAAGTAGGTTGTCTGATTTTAAGATACTAGATTGGTGGTCATTTTCATAAGCTTGATTGAGTTATTATGCAATGATAGAGAACTTGGTAAATCATAGGCCTTGAATAGAGGAATTGGCAATTGTGAATTATAGGCACTTGAACCATATGAGGGTGTGTTCATGGATGGTGATGAACACGCGATGATATAAGCGGAGAGGTTCAAATTTTGATACTCTCGTGTGGGGATACGAGAGAGGAGGTTCGTATGTTCCGTGCTCACACTTGAGAGATGTTGTGAGCAGGGAGGTTCGTAGCTAGTGGATCACGTGTGTTGGACTACAGGCGGGGAGGTCCGTAGAGTTGGACTACGAGCAGGGAGTTTCGTAGAGGCAAGACCACAAGTGGGCAGGTTTGTGGGAGCATCATATACCCTGAGTCCATGGTCAATTGTTGTGTGACTTGCAAGTTGAAAACCTTGGGGAATTAAGGTCTTGGCCAATAACTAAATAGAAGAAAATAGTTGGGTGTATCTTGATTTTATTAACTTATATGTTAAATTATTATGAGCTCACCCTTTAAGTTTGTGTTTCGCGATAATCGTATGACTTATCACACGGGAGCAAATGATATTCCAGGTGATACTGTTGATGCATAACAACGGAGAGAGGGCTAGCTTGGGACTCTTGACTAGAGATTTTAATTATGTTTTGTTTTAAACTGGTGGTTTATTGGAACTTGTAATACCTTGATGAACTAGTTTGTTTAATTTTCAGCGCGATGAATAAATTTCAAATTTTCCCGCGTTTCGAAATAATAAATTATGATGTGGTAGTTGAGGATGATGTGGTGGGTGAGAAGGATGTGATACATGAAGAGGTTGAGTCTGAAAAGGATGAAGGTTCTATTGCATATAAACTAGATGATAGTGAAGAAGAAAGGGTGTCAGATGATGGTGATGGATTTGGGATGGACATTAAGCAACCATTTAGAAATATTGGCCCTGTTTTGAATAGGTGGAAATCAATGAAACAAAATTCAAGCAGAGTGAGCAATAAAAGAGATGTTGGAAAAGGTTCATTTGTGACTAATGTAGAAGTTGGAGTACATGACATAAGTGAGGAATATGATACTGATGGGTTGGATTTTGATGTTGATAGTGATGAGGGTGTTGGTCGTGATGGGCCTAAATTTTCCAAGTATAGACCTGAAGATATGATGAAGGACTTCAAGTTCAAATTAGGAATGGAATTTTGTTCTTTGAAGAATTTTAAACAAACATTGATGGAGCATAGTGTTTTAAATGGGAAAGAAGTGAAATTTGTTAAGAATGATCAGAAGAGAGTGAGGGTTATTTGTAAAAAAAAGTGTGGTTTCTTAATTATGGTGAGCAAGGTTGGAGGTAGGCAAACCTTTCAGGTTAAGACATTGGTTGGGCGTCATAAGTGTGGAAGGATTTTTGGGAATAAAATTGATAATAAGGACTGAATTGCACATGTGTTAGTAGACATATTTATGATTGTGGGTGTAATGACAGTGAGTCAATATAGGTATAACATCTTGGAAGGCTGGAAAAGCAAAACAAATTGCAATGGATTGTTTGGTGGGGGATGGACAACGTCAATACGGTCGTTTACATGATTATGTTGCTAAGTTGTTGAGAGTTAAGGCTGAAACTTTCAAAATTAAGATAAATCAACCTCAACTCAATATGCCACCAAGGTTTGGATGTTTTTACATGTGCTTAGCGGGTTGTAAAGCTGGTTTTTTAGCTGGGTGTAGGCCCTTTATAGGTGTTGATGGTTGCCATTTGAAAACAACTTATAGTGGTCAATTGTTGGTTACAGTGGGCAGGGACCCTAATAACCAATACTATCCATTGGCCTTTGCTGTTGTTGAGAACGAATGCAAAGAGACGTGGATGTGGTTTCTTACAATCACTTTAGAAGATATTGGAGAGATTGAAAATCATTGTTGGGTATTTATCTCAGATCAACAAAAGGTAAAGTAATTACATAAACCGAAAGTTAAGACAATCATAATTAATTTATATTATATTTTTATATAGAACTATACTTTTTTGCAGGGACTTATGACTATATTTGATAAAATTTTGAATAGGGCGAAGCATCGTTTCTGTTTGAGGCACCTGTATAGCTAGGGATGGCAACGGGTCGGGTCGGGCACAGATAGTATAATACCCGTACCTGACCTGCTAAAAAAAAATCCGCCCGTTACCCGCCCGTTTATCCATTTGGTATCCGCTTAAAAAATACCCGCGGATATTTTTAAAACCCGCGGGTACCCGTGGATACCCGATACCCGCAAATATTTAATAAAATATGTATTTTATAATTTTTTTAATATAAGATTATAAAAATAAAATATAAATTAAATTAAATTATAATTATAATTATAATTAAATTTGACATAATAAAATATACTGTTACTTCTAATTTTAATTAAATTTAACTTAATAAAATATAAATTAAATTTTAATTTTAATTTTTTGCGGGTAACGGGTACCCGCGGGTACAGATAGTATGATACCCGTACCCGACCCGTTTATAACCGGGTATTAAAATACCCGCTACCCGCTACCCGCTACCCGCGGATAGTAACTATCCGTCGCAGATTTTAATCGTGGATATCTGCGGGCACGGGTATATTTGCCATCCCTATGTATAGCAATTTCAAGAAGAAATTTGGTGGTGGGATAGTCATTAGAGACCTTATAATGGGGGCAACAAAGACAACTTTATACGCAAGATGGAAAAAAAGAGGTGAGTTAAGAAATATTAATCCTAAAGCATATAATTGGTTAGTTGCCATTCCTAGTTCATGGTGTAAACATGTTCAACATTTATCTTAGATTTGATGTTTTAATGAATAATATGTTTGAGTCATTCAATAACACTATTTTACTGGCTAGAGATAAACCAATCATTAGTATGATGGAATGGATTAGATCATACACAATAAGTAGATTTGCAACACTTAGAGAAAAAATAAATGCATATTAGGGTACTATTATGCCTAAGCCAAAAAAAAGGCTTGATAGAGAAGTGGAAAAAAGTGGGAATTGGCTTCTAGTGTAGGTAGGGGGTGCTAAGTTTGAAGTCACGCAAGGTTTCACCATGGAGAAGTTTGTGATTGATCTAAGTAAGCATAGTTGTGTTAGTTTTGAAATGGTGATTTCAATCGAGAGGGGGAGGGGGTGAATTGATTGTTTAAAACTTTTTCGAAAGCATAAAACACCTTTTAATTGAATCAAATACACTGGAGAATTAGAATGTAAAAGCTGTTGATTCGTACACTTTCAATCGATCAAAAAATAAAACAACAGACTAATTTGTTCTTGAGCTATGAAATAGTCGATTAAATGTCAAATTAGTCGACTAAAATCTTGGAAATTTGTGCAGAATGCAGAATTCGCAGATTTAACTCAAACAACAAACTTTAACATACAAGACTTGTTCTAAAAAATATTTCTAACAAGTATACAACCTCAGATTACATAAGAACACATTAAAGCACAACAAATAATGGATTACTTGGTTTTCTTGAGTTTTTAAATTGATTCAAAGTGAGTGAGATGAGGGAAAGAGAATTTCACAATTGTTTTTATATTGGTTCATTAAATCATAAAGCTACATCCAGTTTACCAGGACAATCTGAGCCTAGTTTCCACTATATTCAAAAGTTTTACCAATCACACACCAAGATTACACTTTTGAAAAAAGAAACTCATAAGATTTTTTACTCACACAAAAATCTAGACTTACACCCTACAAGAATCACACTTACAGACCTGAAATCCCATCAGGCAAATAACGAGGGGCATAAGAACATCAAAACATGATGGTGGCTCTCCCTAGCCAACCATACATGTGTTCTTCAAGCTACTCACAAGCCAAAATGCCTCCAAGATCAATCAAGATCTTTAATCTACACGTTGAAGTTGTGTATTGTAGAGAAAGAGAGTTTTTCAGAGAAGAATGACAAGATTTTAGCTAAAAACCTGAGAGTTACACCCTGCTCTCGAAAACACAACATATATAGTCTGGTTTAAATGAAATCAGTCGGTTAAATTTTCCGTACAGTCGGCTGATTTCACTGGACTTAAGTGAAATTAGTCGATTGAAAAATAATTCAACTGATTAAAAGCATTCATAACATAAACTATATATTGCAAGCCTTTTTACCTGTTAAAATCCATTTTAACAGATTAGAAGAGACACATTAAGGCTAACAAGACATCTAACCTATGTCATATAGCATACCAACATGATATAACACCTAATCATTACACTTAACACATTATTTTCATATTTAATATACTAGAAACACAATCTTTAGGTGAATCTTCAACAATTTTCATCAATCAAATGAGATCTTCATGCACTTGGCTTTATCAATTCTACGTTGTCCAACTTCATCTACATCCATAAGGCAATTTGTAGTAATTAGAGTGGCAGCTTCTTTGCAATCCTCCATTTTGAACTTTTTCAGCAGGTCAAAACAATATTTTGACTGGCTTAAAAATGTCCCATGCTTGAGTTGCTTCACTTGCAGCTCTAGGAAGTAGGTTAGCTCACCCATCATAGACATCTCAAATTCTCCCTGCATAGCAGCAACAAACTTTTCACACATGGAATTATTATTTGATCCAAGGATTATATCATCAACATACACTTGAACAAGTATCACATCACTTGCATGTTTTCTAGTGAAAAGTGTTTTATCAACAACACCTCTAGCATAACCTTTAGATAATAGTTGCTTAGCCTCTCATATCACTATCATGGTGCTTGTTTCAAACCATACAAGGCTTTTTTCAATTTGAAAACATGATTAGGATATAAGTGATCTTCAAAGCCAGTGAGTTGTGATACATACACTTCTTCATTTAAGAAACCATTCAAGAATGCATTTTTCACATCCATTTGAGAAAGTTTGAAATTACACATGCAAGCATATGCTAACAATAACCTCACAACTTCTAGCCTAGCTCCATGTGCATATATTTCATCAAAATCAATACCTTCCTCTTGATTATAACCTTTAACAACTAGCCTAGCCTTATTCCTAACAATGTTACGATTTTCATCCATTTTATTCCAAAACACCCATTTAGTAGCAATCACATTCATTTCATTAGTTCTAGGGACAAGAGACCACACATCATTTCTAGTGAACTAATTAAGCTTATCTTGCATAACAATAACCTAATTACTATCACCTAATGCATCATTCACATTCTTAGGTTCAATTTGAGAAACAAATGCAACATGTTAAGAGAATACAAGCTTGCGTCTAGTGGATACTCCCTATTTTATATCACCAATTATGTTGTCCTTTTTCAGCCGACTGAATTTCCTTTTCAACTAGTTGATTTCTTGCAGCAGATTCCTTTTCTGCAATAGTTTGATTTTCCTGCAACATATCTTCTTCATCTTCAATCTTAATCTTGTTGCACTGGGTTAGTTTCATCAAATACAACATGCACAGACTCTTCAACAATCATTAATATTTTTTTGTAAACCCTATATGCATGGCTATTTATAGCATAGCCTAGAAAAATGCCTTCATTCGCTTTTGAGTCAAATTTGCCAAATTGCTCTTTTCCATTAGTCAAGATAAAGCATTTGCATCCAAACATTGTCAACACACGGTTTAAAACATATGAAGCAGTGTTGACTCCATTAGCCAAAAAGTACTTAGGTAATGAGGTTTCATTTAGCATGGTTCTAGCTAGTTCCTCTAATGATTTGTTCTTTCTCTCAACCACTTCATTTTGTTGTGGAGTTCTAGAAGCTGAAAAGTTATGCTTAATGCCATGTTTTTCACAAAAGTGCTCAAACTTTTCATTTTGAAACTATCCATCATGATCACTCCTTAGAGAGACTATTTTAGAACCTTTTTCATTTTCTAAAACCTTGAAAAGTTTCTTAAAAGCATAAAAGGTTTCATTCTTTGCAGCTAGAAATAAAGTCCATGTAAATCTAGAGAAATTATCAATAATAACCAATGCATAATAGTTTCCACCAAGACTCATAGTTCTAGAAAGACCAAATAGATATATGTGAAGCAATTCTAAGGGTCTTTCAGTTGAAATGCAGTTTTTGGGTTTGAAAGAAACCTTGGTTTGCTTTCCCCTTTGGCATGCTTCACATATCCTATCCTTCTCAAACTTAAGTTTTGGTAACCCTTCCACAAATTGTTTTCTATTTAGCCGATTCAAATGGTGCATATGTATGTGACAAAGCCTTCTATGCCATAACCAAGTATCATCCTTTTTTGTAAGCAAACAATGAATGCTAAATGATGCATGATGCAAATTAAGCAAGTATATATTATTGACTCTTTTCCCTACCAACACAGTGCTACCACATGCATCATATATAAGACAATGATTTGATTCAAGCACAACTTTAAAACCTTTGTCACATAGTTGGTTTATACTTATCAAATTGTGCTTTAGCCTTTCAACTAGAAGCACATTGTGGATGTTGAATGAGGCTCTATTGCTTATGACTTCACTTCCAAGTATCCTTCCTTTGTTATTGTCACCATAAGTCACAAAGCCTTATTCCTTTAGTTCCAACTTTGCAAACTTGGACTTGTCACTAGTCATATGCCTCGAGCAGCCACTATCAAGGTACCGTAGGTCTTTCCTTTCATGTTTTATGACCTGCAAAACAACATAGCATTACATGGTACCCTTTGATAGTTTGGGTCTAACATAGTTATGAACTTTTAGATCCTTTTAGGATCCGTTTCATAAATCCCTTAGGTACATCATATTTTCTAGCATATCAATTCTTAAGCATATGACCTTTCTTCATACAATAGTTACAAGAAATGAATGACATAACATTTGGCTCACTCTTGGAAAAGAAACTAGAGAACTTCTTGTCTTTCTTTTCAAAGGTAGGTGTATAATAAAGTCTAGCCTTCCCAAAAACACAATTTTTTTAGCCAAGAACAACTTCTACATTTTCTTTTCTTCTTGTGAACTTTGCACATGTTTTCAAAAGATATTTCACTTGATTTTTCAAAGTAGTGCAATTTTCACAAGGTTTTACAGCCAGTTGTTTTTTAGAACAATCAACTGAATTATTGTAAATCATTTCCAAATGTTCGAAATCAGTTTTTAAGTCGACTGTTTCTGATTCTAGTTGGCTAACTCTATTTTCTAGCTAGCTATTTAATCCTTTTAGCCGATTGATCATGGCAACAATTTTGTTAGTCTCACTATGGAACTCTTCAAAGTCATGCAACAATTAGTAATATTCATTTTTATCTTTGGATGACAAGAAACTCATTTGGCTTGATGAGGATGATTTATATCTGGCCATGAGGCACAAATTTGCTTCCTCACTTCCTTCTTGTGATGAAGTGCCTATTGAATCAACATTGTCATCCCAAGCTATGTAGGCACGTATTTCCTTGGCCTTTTTCTCTTTTTTCTTATCACCAACCTTCTTCTTCTCTTTGTTAACATTAGGACATTCAATCTTGATATGTCCTTGCTTTCCACAATTATAACATGAGAATTTAGAAAGTATTACTTGAATCATTTTGTTTAGAAATGTACCTCCTTTAATTACCTTTGTTGCCTTTCCTCTTGAGATACTTCCCAAACCTCTTGACTAGTAGATTCAAGTTGTCATTATCACTTGATTCAGCTACCTCTTCCTCAGTTTCATCACTCTTCTTGGAGCTAGCCTTGAGGGCTATAGTTTTTACCTTTTTCTCACTTGACTCGAGCGCACTTAGCCTTTTCATTTCAATCTCATGCTCTCTTAGATTGCCAAACAATGCAACTGTGGTGATGATGGATAAATCTTTAGATTCAGAGATGGCAATCACCTTTCGTTGCCAATTTTTATCAAGACACTTTAGTATTTTGATGTTTAACTCCTCTTTGTCAAATTCTTTGCCTAAACCCATGAGATGGTTGACAGTGTGAGTGAACTTCTTTTGAACTTCAGCTATGGACTCTTCTTTTTACATCTTGAAAAGCTCATACTCTTGAA
The DNA here is from genome assembly GCF_037176805.1 of Vigna unguiculata. Lineage (NCBI taxonomy): Eukaryota > Viridiplantae > Streptophyta > Magnoliopsida > Fabales > Fabaceae > Vigna > Vigna unguiculata. The sequence continues at coordinate 22,801,667 of NC_140796.1, forward strand.
TCAAGGCATGCTTCCTTGCTCTTTTCACTTCATTTGTCCCCTCATGTGTGACTTCTAGAACCTCCTACATTTCCTCCTTCGCAATCTTACATTGGGAGACCTTAAAAAATTCATCCATATTCAAAGATGAAGTGATGATATTCTTTGCATTGAATTCATATTGAACTTTTCTCCTTTCTTCATCCGTCCATTTAGTCCAAGACTTGTCCACCTGCTTATTTTCAACAAGAGATTTAGGAGTGTATGGTCTATTAATTATTGCATCCCAAATCTCTTTGTCTATAGATTCAATGAAAATTTGCATTCTTATTTTCCAAAACTGATAGTTTATGCCACTAAACATATGTGGTTTATGAATAGAGGCACATTAAAAAAATGAGTTTAATTTCTGCCATTTCAAAAGATTATTTTATGAAACTTGAATATCTTTCAAGAACCTTGCTCTATATACCAATTTTTAGTTTTGAAATAATGATTTAAGCCAAGAAGGGGGGCATTGAATTAGTTGTTTAAAAATATTTCGAAAGCATAAAACCCCTTTCAATTGAATCAAATAGACTGGAGAATTAGTATGTAAAAGTTGTAGACCAGTACACTTTCAATCGGTCAAAAAATAAAACAACAGACTAATTTGTTCTTGAGTTATGAAATAGTCGATTAAAATGTCAAATCAGTCGGCTAAAATCTTGGGATTTTATGTAGAATGCAGAATTCACATATTTAACTCAAACAACAAACTTTTACATACAAGACTTGTTCCAAACAATATTTCTAACAAGTATACAACCTTAGATTATATAAGAACGCATCCAAGCACAACAAATAATGGATTACTTGGTTTAATTGAGTTTTAAAAGTGATTTGAAGTGAGTGAGATAAGGGAAAGAGAATTGCACAATTGTTTTTATACTAGTTCACTCAATCAAAGAGCTACATCCAGTTTACCAGGACAACCTGAGCCCGATTTCCACTATATTAAAAAGTTTTACAAATCACACACCAAGATTACACTTTTGAACAAAGAAAATTACAAGATTTTTAACTCACACAAAAATCTAAACTTACACCCTGCAAGAATCACACTTACAGACCTGAAATCACATATAGCAAACAACTAGAGGCACAAGAACATCTAAACCTGATGGTGGCTCTCCCTAGCCAACCATACATGTGTTCTTCAAGCTACTAACAATCCAAAATGCCTCCAAGATCAATCAAGATCTTCAATCTACACGTTGCAGCTGTGTATTGCAGAGAGAGAGAGAGTTTTCCAGAGAAGAATGACAAGATTTCGTGCTAAAAAACTCAGAATTACACCCCTGCTCTTGAAAATACAGCATATATAGTATGGTTTAAATAAAATCAGTCGATTGAATTTTCCGTACAGTCAAGTGATTTCACTAGACTTAAGTAAAATTAGTCGATTGAAAAATAATTCAACTAATTAAAAGCATTCATACGAGAAACTATATACTACAAGCCTTTTAACCTGTTAAAACTCATTTTAACTGATTAGAAGAGACACAGTAAGGCTAACAAGACATCTAACCTATGTCATATAGCCTACCAACATGATATAACACCTAATCATTACATTTAACACATTATTTTCATATTTAATATACTAGAAACACAATCTTTAAGCAAAAATCAACAATATTCATCAATCATATGAGATCTTCATGCACTTGGCTTTATCAATTCTTTGCTTCAAGATTGCTTGTGCCAACAAGTTGCACTTATTATTTTTGGGATTTGGTGGGCATACCTTGTAGACATGTTGTGGCAACAATTAACTACAAGATAGAATACCTTGAAAACATGCATTCTATTTCTTATGCACCATAAATATATGCCATTGTTTTAGTCTATTTTTTTTATTCAGAAGTACAATTACGCAGATAAAATTACATCATTTGATAAAGCATTTGCTAAAGCATGAGCACCAAATCATACCACATTTATCTAATACTATGAAAATGGTAAAAAACAGGACACCAAATCAGAACTTATTTGATGGAATTCATTAATACCAGACCTTTTCCAAACTGAATTATTTGATACACAGATTATCCAAACAATTATCAGAACTGGCTAATTTGATACAACCCTAAATGTGCTTTACAAGTGAAATCAAAAAGGTCATGACAAACATATTTCATCTGTGTAACCCCAGCATGCAGAAATCAGAAAGGTCATGGCAAACATCATGTTCTCATTTTAAATTCATTAATACTATTCTAACCAATACAAAATACTTCCCCATAAAAGTTAGCTCACACATCATTAACCCTTCAAGTTTAATACATAAGTAATCACTGCTGCAACTAAGAAGTACAAAACTAATTACAATTAACCTTGAACAACACTATAACGACCAATACAATTGTTGACGGCCATGACAAAATAAATAAAATTTGCAAAAATTTCCTAATTTTTTTCTCTTTTTGCAATTTCCTCTTCAACTTCTCATTTTTCTTTATGAAGTTTAGTATAACTTTCTCCTTTTCCAAACAAACTTCATCTTCTTCAACTTTTTTTCCTCTACTGGATTCAAATTCAAATTATTTCCCTTCAAATTTAGATTCCTCTTCATTAACCTATTCAAAATAATTACAATGCGAATTGGACTGCAAAAAAAGGAAACCATTACAACAGAAACCAAATCAAGTTTGAGTAAAAGTTATGGAATTTGTCACTTACAACGCAATTTCTATATCTCGAATATAATCTACCATTGTTCTTCACAATAGTTTCTTTTAGGAGCAACAATCTTTCCCCACACCCACACACTTTTGATGCTATTTCTAAAAAGGACGCACAACTTTGCGACATTTTCGAATCACTATTCCTCTACGTACAATGAAATCCTTTGCTACCACTCTTCATCACTATAGAACGTTGTACAAATATGAATGTTATTGCATATGATTCCCCTACACCAACACGATCTGCAGAAGGACCTTACCACCTCTCCAATCTTGAAATTAAAATTTTACGGTTTCATAAAGTAGGCACATGCACTCTAGCAAAACCACGTCTTTATTATAACTTAAGAAAAACCTTTAAACGGGATCCTAACGTGGCCATCCGTTGCTAAGTGTCAATTAAAACTAACGGCGTTTAAAATTGAGGACTAATTCCATGCAATTCAAGATCTGAGGGATCTAAATAGATCAACCTTTAAATGGGGGACGAAAACCAAAATCATTCAATACTTGAGAGACGAAAAACATAATTAACTCTTAAAATAATAAAATGCTTAAAATGTGAAGACACTTAGAGAAGGTGGGGATGACACGTGCATATGGCGGGGGCCGATGAATATATTAACAACACAAAATGTCCTATATTTTATTTTAAAATGTAACACTTATATATATATATATATGTATGTTTGTATATGTATACATATAATAATTAATTTATTTATTTTGTATATAATATTTTATTTGTAGACTTTCTAACTATAAAATCCTAAAAAATAATATTTTAGAATTGATAGTGATTTAAGGATAATGAGATTCAATTATTTTAATGTTAAAATTGTGTAGACAAGGCCGGGATATACTCAGCCCAATGGTGTAGGGGGATGGGCGTGAGTTGGCAAGGGGGTGTGTACGAAGGGCCCAAGTGGATGGTGATGATTAGTTGATGCGAAAAGGGTGTTGGGATTATCTCGTCCAGGATGGACGACCACTACTCAGCCCACCAGGACAATTATGTCCCGACCCAATTGAAGGGGCAAGTCAATCTTGCCTTGTTGTGAGAATAGACAACGTCATCCCAGGCAGAACAAGACAATGTCATGGTACATTCAAGTCCGGAATGGCTGTAGTAGGATATTCGTATGGTTATTAGCATTTATGAGAGAATGAAAACGGTCTCACGGACAATGAAGTCCAAATCAAAGCTAGGTAATATAAAAAAGGTGCAATGTCCGAAGGTAAGGACCACGATGTGAATTCTACTTAAGTATACACTCCCTATTGCGAGATCTCTAACTTGAGCATCAGAGTGCCTGCAAGTACACCACCTCGAGGAGCACCACCGGAGGCGGTTCCAGAAGAGTGGAAGCAGAGGATAGAAGACTCTTGAGACAGTTTGGTTCCGTACAAGGACAAAAATGTTTTAGTATAAATAGAATTGTAATAAAAAAAGTTTAATAATTTTAAAACACGCCATCCTCTAGTATTGATTGTAAATCAATAAAACATATGTAAGTATTGATTGTAAATCAATCATAACATAAATAGTATATGATTTTACACTTACTTATGACTATATTTAATTTCCTCATGTAATTCATTTAGGTTCATGGTAGGAACAATATGGTCCAAAGTGAATTTTTGCATGACTTAGCATGGGATCCAAAGGAAAAAAGTTGTTACTTGGACTATTTATTTTGTCAATGGTTTCAAAGTTTTATATAAAAGAATGGAGCATTTGTTGGTCTCTTGGCAAGCGTACCAAAAGTCAACTATAGTATAATGATTTAAAGTAGGAGTGTCGAACCCACGAGGAACGGATTCAGTGAAAATTAATAATTATCTCAATCAGCATATATATGCAGAAATTTTAGTTCGATGGATCATCGGCAGTTAAACTAAATTACATAAATAAAATACAGTAAAACATAAAATTAGTTAAAAATTCAGTAAAAGAAACTGGGATTGAATTTCATCTATCTCCCTTGTCTGTAATCTGGATGAATATAATATATAACATCTGAAAATACCAATATTGATGCACACTCAAAAATCATTTATACCGATCCCTCGCGTATAAAATTCATAAGATTAGTTCCCTGAATATTGATTCCTCACATATTCAACAAACTATCCAGCATTACAGTCGATTGTTAAAAGCAATTAATATATTGAGATCTATTCCTAGCATCACAGTATATCAAGTATCATTGTTCAAATCATATTTTCAGAAATACTTTCCAGTCAGATCTAAAAATCAAAATCAAAACATCTATTGATCAGATAGAAGTAAGCATTAAGAGCAGAACAATAATACCAATACTGAGTAAAACAGAAATGCTATATATAAATATCACCAGATTACATCCAAGTTCAAGTAGATTACATTCAATCCCAAAGGAGAAGATTAGCCACTCATGGTAGCTATCAAACCCTTAGAACTAAAGAAGAAGAAGAAATATGATCTGTGTTATGCTCCTGGTAGCAGCTCTGCAGCACGGATGCACTCCTCTTCCAAAATCTCCAGCTGATCTTCTCTTCCTGATGCACGAAGAATTTATACCCACGAAGGTCTCGCTCAAGCTACCTGAGTCTCGCTTGAACGAGACAACATTCTTCATCCTAAAGAAAGCCTCTCGCTTGGGCAAGACGTGCTGAAGCCAACATCTCGCTTAGGCGAGCAAGTGTACTTCGAGCTGAAGAAAGGATCTCACTTAGGCGAGATTGGCAGCATCTGATCTCGCTTGGGCGAGAATGGCGGCAAGAGAGGGTCTCCACTGCACGATCGCTCGCTTAAGCGAGGTCCTGCGTCGCTTAGGCGAGAATGGCGGCAGTGACTTTAGCTTAGGCGAGCATGCTTTAGTTTTGAGCGACTTTGACAGCATTTCTTCCCTATTTTCTCTTTTTCTTGCTTTCTCCTTTGCTCCTCTTAAGTTCTTTCCTTTTTCTACTCTATTGTACCTGAAATTTACACAAAACAGGGATCAAGTGACTTCTTTTCAACAAAAACTTGGAAGCTCATTCTTTTCTAGATTTAGGGAGAATCAATCATGATATAAACACAAATGAAGAACATAAGTGCCCTCATTTCATATGAAAATTACTCATTTTTGGCACTTATCAACTCCCCCCAACCTAGCATCTTGCTTGTCCTCAAGCAAAGTAATATGATGTTACAGCCAATCACAACTCTAATTCTGAAATTGGTTATTGAGAAATCATTTTCACAGTTCCTTACCAGACAACTTTTGCATTCCAAACCACAGATTCAAAATCAGAAGCAGATGGTGAATCCAATAAGAGTGCAGCCAATTTTTCAGGAAAACTAATTGTAAGAACAAGTGATGCTAACCAAGGAAATTCTCTCTTAAATCTCACAGGCATGTGTCTATCTCATTTTCCACTGAATTTCAACAAATCAAAATTGCTAGTCATTTTCAATCCAACCACAAACACACAATCAGCATGGATCTTAAGGTCTTTTCAAGGTTGTAATGAGGCTAGGCTTTCAAGAATAATGGGTTTTCAAGATTACCAAAAGCACAACTTAGAAAAGAGAGCATAGCTACAATTCAAACCCAATTCTACTCTCCATTCCTCACAATTCAGACCTCAATACACCAAGTTTCTTTTTCATTCATAATTCACTCTTATCTCTTTTTGTTCTTTTCTTTTCTTTCCTCTTTTTTTTGTGTGTAAATATATACATTCCTACATAATACTAAAGAGTGAATTATGATACTCAGCCCTTTTCTTCCTTACGTTCAATTCTACCAACCAATTACCCTTACAGTTGAAAAATGCACCTATGCTCTCTATCCCTAAGTGTGCAAAGGGAAAGGATAATAATTCAAGTTAAGGTTAAGGTGCATAATTCAAACAATTAGGCTCAAATGGGCTATCAACAAAGGATGATTATTTACAGGTTGGCTATTTGGCACTGAGTTATAAATTCAACAAAATTGCCTTAATCATTTCCATGCTTCAAATGTGATGTTATCAAATGAAAACTCAAGCAATATGAACTTGTCAACAAACAGTGGAAACACTCAAGCTATTTAAGGATTCACACACTCACTGGGTTTTCTGGTTTATTTCCTTGGTATCTCACTTGTTGTTACAACTGATTATCTTGACTAACTATCCAACACTAATATCCTAATCCTGTTTAATTATGAATTCAACCAAAATTTTCCTTTTTCACCTCTGTGTTTAGTTCACTCAGTTGTTCTAGACTCAGGATACTTACTGAAATCAAATTTCTCTTTAACCAATTTCCTCAAGAAAAATTTTCAAAATGATTCCCAAAAAATTTTAGCTGTCTCTAAGTTTTATGCACAAAATACTAAGCCAAAAAGTAAAGTTAAACAGTTAATTAACTAGATAATATAGCATTCTAGCCAAAGCAACTAAAGCAAAATAGTAGTAATTACATAAATACTGCAAAATACTAAAAGAAAAAGAACAATGAAACCGTATTTATAAAGTTTTGAAGGGTGGAATGGTGTTGTGAATCAATCCCCTCCAAAATCAATCTCCTCCTCAATGTCTACTCCATCTGTGTTAGCAACAAAGTCATCTCTGTCCGCAGCTCCTGATGGTCCCTCACCTGCAGCAGGTCCACTTCCCCCCGGGAAAATAGGACTATCTTCAGGTCACTATAAATAACTCAAGATTTCTGGTGGAGTCATGCCTGAGTATGGTCCATGGACATTCTGATAGAGGTACTCCTGAAGGTGGAGTTGTCCTTTATGAATGGAAGCATTTTGCTGGTGGGTGTGCTCCATCTGTAACCTCAGATATCTCATCTGCTCAAGTAATTCATTATTCATGTTGAGTTGAGGTTGTTGTGTGGGCCCTGTTTATTGTTCTTCCATTACTGGTTGGTCTTCAGCTTGTTGTTCCAACTAGGGCTCTCTTGGCTGCTCCAAGTCCTCTGGGTGGGTACAAAAGTGTTCAATGAATCTCTTGGTAATTGAAGGTCGTATCTTTTCGGTTAACTCTTGATGAAGGATTATCTTGTTCCTTTTTTTAAGATTATTGAATATGGTGTGAGTTGATTAAGAAAGCTAAGTGAAATCCCCACTAGACATTAAGATAGCAAACTATCTAGATGTGAAGGTTCCTTTCACAAAGCTCAAGAGAAGAAGATGATGGATTAATACAAAACAAAAAGGAAATGGAAAGCACATAAACCATAGAAAACCAAGGACAATTAAAGGAAGAAGAAAACATAAAATGGAAAGGAAAGAAATGGTAAAAATGTGAGAAGCACGCCACTACAAGGCTAGGCTAGAAGCCATGACAACCTTGAAGATGAGTGGATGTGTGCCGCCACTTGCTATGCAAGATAAGGCTTAAAAGTATTCACTCCCTAGGGAGGAAACTCTCACAAATGGTTGAGACACAAGAGTGTTTTTACTTCCAAATGTTCAACCCTTTTACATGTCTAGGAGCACCCCTTATATAGAAGAGTTTAGGGGCCTCTAAGCAAATAAAAGATACCTAAGGATGTCTCTACAAAAACCTAACCCTAGCTTCTAGAAACTAGGTCAAATAAGGTTACAAAAATGAGAGACAAAATAGCCAACTATGGTCTGTGCAAGGCTAATTTCGTTCTAGCACAAAAGGAGACAAAGAATGTCTCTCAAATGTCTCCAAAAAGTGGCCAAAGTGTGCTAAAATCAAAGGAGACCAAAGGTACATAGGTACACTTGTTTTATGCCTTTTGCTTTATGCTTTATGCCTTTGTTTTACTCTCTCCTCCACATCATATATGCTCCCCAATGCGCCACCTAGCATTGCTTTCTTAATCCTAATTAACCTACAAAGCAAATAAACATAGATTAGCATGTTGGCTTAAGTCAAGTCAACTATAGTCAACAAGTCAAACCTAGTCAAAGGTCAACAAGTCAACTAAGTTGATTCAATTAAGTCAACTTAGGGAATCAAAAATAACAAACACAAATGAAAGGGATGAAGGATTAGTGAACTTCCTTTCTAAACATGCTTACTCTTCTTAAGCATGTGCCTCCATCCTTGGTTGGGGTCAATCCTTCATCATCTACCTCCACCCCTTGATCTTGGCAAAGAGCTGTGATCAAAGCCGGAAAACCCAAAGCACCTTTTGCCTTGTCATTCTTAGTGTTGACTTCGTATCTCACAAATTTGTGGATTTCTTTAGAGATAATTATGGTGACATCAACAGTAAGATCCTCCCTCATTATGCAATAAAGGAGATGACATCTAGGGACGTTCAAGTCTGACACGTGGCCAATGGGCACTATGTTTGCAAGTAAGAATGTGGTCCAGACTTGGGCTAAGGTTTTCATATCCCCTCTTAGAATTCTGAGAGGATTTCTAGTGGGTCCGACTTGATAAGATCGGTTGGCAGCGCATATAAGGAGTGCCACTTCATTCTCATCATAAGCTTCATGACTCCTCCTTCTTCTTGTGAAGTCACAACGTTGCCCTGGTTCTAGAGGTAGTGGATTACCAAGGAATTCACTGATGGCAGCTCGATCATAATTTACCCACCTCCCCCTAACTTTAGACCTCTTTTCACCTGGATTGTCCTCAGAATAGGCATTTGCATAGAACTCTCTGACAATTTCTGGGTCAAATTTGGGAAGCGGGTCAGCCAACTTCATCCAATTCCTCTTGATAAGTACATTCAAGAATGGATCATATTCGTCCGGGAGTATGACCACCTTTCTTTCTTTAATAAAGACCCAATTCTTTATCTTCTCATACCGTTCTTCTCTTTCGGGGTCTCTAAACAGGTTGTTGTTGGGCCTTTCAGGAGAAGGGCTACTTGCACGTCTTCTCCTCTTCCCTTTGCTGGATTCAGTAGCGGGAAGTCTAGATGTTGTCTTTGTTCTAGCCATTGACCTGCAAGGATGAAAATTAACCCACCAAAAACATGCCAAGTCAGTTTTCACAACTTAAATGACCAACCAAGAACAAAATTAAGTCAAACATTTTGTCAAACAGCTTGAATGCACTCTTAAAATATGAAATTTTTGAACCAATTCGTGCATAAACAACCCACATTACTCTGTTACAGAACCAATTTATATTAAAACTCACAACATAAACACAAAATGCAGCAAACAGAATATGGGCACTATCCTAGGGTTTGGAGTGTACAAAACCGTGACTATGCTTGGTGGAAATGAAGAGAATGAGGAAGAACAACTTACCTTGAAGTGAAATTAGCAAAGGGAGGAAGAGATTTGTGAGTTAAATCGGAGAGAAGTGAGTGAATGAAGGTGCGCTCAAAACTGAGGAGGGGAGAATGTGAGCAAGACGTGGGCGAGAGTTTGGGGAAAAGAAATGAGCGAGTTCTCTGCCCTTGTTACTCACTTAAGCGCGTTATCTCGCTCAGGCGACTGATTCTCGCTTAAGCGAGATTAGCGTGGCAGAAGCATTAAAAAGTATCGCGCAGGCGAGACTGTGCCGCCCAAAACATCCTTGGTACAGGGCATTCTCGCCCAGGCGAGCCATGACTCGCTTAAGCGAGTATATCAGCAAAATTGGTTGGCTCAGGTTCTGCATATCTCGCCCAGGCGAGACATGTTTAGCTTGGGCGAGATTTTCGTGCAGTTTTGACACACACTGATTTTGCCATTTTTCAATTTTTTGTTCAACTTTCACTCACTCAATTCATGATCCTTTCAGTTCAAATAACTCAGAAACACACACCAAACCATACTTCAATCAATTCTCTATCATTCCAAAAGGTTTCATATCATTAAACTAAAAATCAAGCTATCAAACTTAAATTTCACAATTTGGCCAAAACAAGGCAATTTTTAGCATTTGATGATCTCAATTCTAGCACCAAAACTCATTCCCATGCTTAAAATACCAGTTTTGTTTGAAAACACCAAAAGTGCATGGTTTGCCTTATTGAGATGATTGGATGCTAAAAATTCACCTTTTTACACACAAACATAGAACTATAAACACAAACACATAATTACATACACAAATACATTTAATCACACAAGATGAAATTGAAGTGCAAGAACATAATTAAAACACTAGGTTGCCTCCCAAGAAGCGCTTATTTAACGTCACGAGCCTGACGCCTGTTTCATTAAGGTTCATCCAGTTGAATGATTGTGGCGAGCCTATCAATCTCACCACCAAGATATGGCTTCAACCTTTGCCTGTTTACAACCCAGCTCTTTTTGGATTCATGATCCTCTAGCTCAATGGCTCCACAGGATTTCACATCTTTGACAAGGAATGGTCCTGACCACTTTGATTTTAGCTTTCCAGGGAATAATCTCATCCTGGAGTTGAACAATAGCACTGATTGGCCAGGATAAAATTCTCTTTTGAGAATTTTCTTGTCATGATAGGCCTTCATCTTTTCCTTGTAGAGCTTAGAGGACTCATAAGCGCTGAGTCTCATTTCCTCCAATTCTTGCAGCTGTAATTTTCTCTTTTCTCCTGCTGCCTTTGGATTACAATTCAAAAATTTCAAGGCCCAGAATGCCTTGTGTTCCAATTCAACCGGTAAGTGACATGACTTACCATATACCAGCTGGAATGGGGATAAACCTGTGGGAGACTTATAAGCAGTTCTGTAGGCCCAGAGTGCGTCATCCAACTTCATTGACCAATCTTTTCTTGAAGATGCCACTGTCTTCTCTAGAATACCCTTGATTTCCCTGTTTGACACCTCTGCTTGTCCATTGGTCTGTGGATGATAACGTGATGCAATTTTATGTCGCACTCCATAATGTTCCAAACATTTTTGAAGTTGAGCATTGCAAAAGTGTGAACCACCATCACTAATCAACACTCTTGGAGTACCAAAGCTACAAAAGATGTTCCGCTTCAGAAATTTGATTACAGTTTTGGCATCGGCCTTAGGAGCTGCTACTGCCTCAACCCACTTTGTCACATAATCAACTGCCACCAAAATGTATTCATTTGAGAAAGAAGATGGCAATGGTCCCACAAAGTCGATACCCCAACAATCAAAGGCCTCAACCTCTAAAATGATATTTAGTGGCATTTTATGTCTTTTTGAGATTCCCCCTATTCTTTGACAATTATTGCAGTGTTGCACATATTTGTGTGCGTCTTTGAATAAGGTGGGCCAATAAAATCCAGATTGGAGGACTTTTGCAGCTGTCCTCTCTCCATTAAAATGCCCTCCATATGGGGAACTATGACAGTGCCATAGAATGCTCTTTGCCTCATCATTGGATACACACCTTCTCAACAGTTGATCAACTCCGATTTTGAACAAATGAGGATCATCCCACACATATTAGTGTGCATCTCTCAGGAATTTCCTCTTCTGGTGCCAATTAAAATCTTCAGGTATGACCCCTACAGCTTTGAAATTGGCCATGTCAGCAAACCATGGCCTTTCTTGCACCATCATCAATTTTTCATCAGGAAACTTCTCCTACACCTCTGATTGAGTGTTGGTCACCTCAGTATTCACCAATCTAGACAAATGATCAGCTACAAAGTTTTCACTTCCCTTTTTGTCCTTGATTACCAAATCAAATTCCTGCAACAATAAGATCCATCTAATTAGTCTTGGTTTTGAATCAGATTTGGTTAACAAATATTTAATTGCAGCATGATCAGTATATACAGTGACAGATGAACCAATCAAATATGCTCTAAATTTTTCCAATGCATAAACTATAGCTAGCAATTCCTTTTCAGTTGTTGCATAATTAATTTGAGCTTCATTAAGGACTTTGCTAGCATAGTGTATAGCATGGAAAACTTTGGATTTTCTCTGTCCTAAAACTGCTCCTATAGCATAGTCACTTGCATCACATATTAACTCAAAACCTAAATTCCAATCAGGAGCAATTATCACAGGAGCTGAAACCAATTTCTGTTTTAACAATTCAAATGCATGCAAATATTCAACATCAAAATTAAAGGGTGTATCCTTGTTGAGCAGATTGCTGATTGGTTTGGCAATTCTGGAGAAATCTTTGATGAATCGTCTGTAGAACCCAGCATGGCCTATAAAACTCCTGATACCCTTCACATTTTTGGGTGGTGGAAGCTTTTCAATGATCTCCACTTTAGCTTTGTCGACTTCAATACCTTTAGCAGAGATTTTGTGGCCCAGCACCACACCTTCAGTTACCATAAAATGGCACTTTTCCCAATTCAAAACCAGATTGGCATCAACACACCGCTTCAGTACGGTGTTTAAGTTTTCCAGACATTGATCAAATGAAGCCCCAAATATAGAGAAGTCATCCATAAAGACTTCTATGCATTTTTCCACCAAGTCCGAGAAAATTGCAAGCATGCATCGTTGAAAGGTTGCTGGTGCGTTACACAATCCAAACAACATTTTCCTGTAAGCAAACACACCAAAGGGACAAGTAAAAGCAATTTTTTCTTGGTCTTCTGGATCCACTGCAATTTGATTATAACCAGAATATCCATCCAGAAAACAATAGAATGCTTGCCCTGCTAACCTTTCTAGCATTTGATCCATGAAAGGCAAAGGAAAATGATCTTTCCTAGTGGCCTGATTTAATTTTCTATAATCTATACACATTCTCCAACCTGTGACTGTTCTAGTAGGAATTAATTCATTTTTATCATTACAAATAACAGTCATACCTCCCTTTTTTGGAACTACCTGGACCGGGCTGACCTAGACACTGTCGGAGATTGGATAGATCATACCTGCATCAAGTAACTTCATTACTTCTTTCTTGACCACCTCTTTCATGGTTGGATTCAATTGCCGCTGAGGCTGTGCTACAGGCTTGTAATCTTGCTCCATGTGAATTTTGTGCATACAGTAGGATGGACTAATTCCTTTAAGATCAGATAAAGTCCAACCTATTGCACCCTCATTGGCTTTAAGAACTGAAATCAACTTTTCCTCTTCAGAAGTCGTTAAAGCACTACTGATCACCACTGGTTTGTTACCTCCATTTGCAAGAAAAACATATTTTAAATGAGGAGGTAATACCTTTAGCTCCAACTTCTGACTTTCAATTCTATTTTCTTGTTGCAATTTCTCAAGCTGTATTTCATTTGATGCAATTTCTTTTGTCGAATTCAGATGTGTTAAGTATTCATCAACTTTCTTTTCTTCATCATCCTCCACATCATCACAAGCACCAATCAGAGCTTTTTCCAATGGGCTTGCCTTTGTCAATTGCTTCCTGGATGACAGAAAAAGTTCATCTATCACATCCATCCTGAAGCATTGTTGCTTGTCCTTCGGGTGCTGCATTGCTTCAAATACATTAAAGTTGACTTCATCATCTTGCACCCTGACCTTCAATTTGCCATCATCAACGTCAATAATGACCTTGGCCGTCTTCATGAAAGGTCTTCCCAATATTAGAGGAACTTCAGTGTCTTCCTCAATATCCATTACTACAAAATCAACTGGGAACATGAATTTGTCAACCTTAACTAAGACATCCTCTGCCACACCATAGGGATACTTCATGGATCTGTCATCTAGTTGTAATGTCATCTGTGTAGGCCTCACTTCCAGATCTCCTATTCTCCTTAGCATAGACAAAGGCATCAAATTTATACTGGCACCCAGATCAAGCAATGCTTTTCCCACTGGTAATGTTTCGATTGTAACTGGAATAGTGAAGCTCCCAGGGTCTTTGGATTTCTGAGATAATGATTTCTGAATTATAGCACTGCACCCTGCTTCAAGCTCCACTGTCTCTTTAGAAAATCTTCTCTTTTTTGTTAGGAGCTCTTTCATGAATTTTGCATATGTCGGCATCTACTCCATCGCCTCTACAAAAGGAATATTAATCTGCAGTCGCTTGAAAATGTCCATGAATCTTGCAAACTGCCTTTCCTTGTCTTTTTTTGGAGGGATTTTGAGGGTATGGTAGGCTCTTCAACTGAGGTACATGTTTCTCACCCTTCTCCCTCTTTTTCTCGTCACCTTTATTTTTTTCTTCTTTTTCTTCTCTTTTATTTACAACCTCTCTTTTATTTTGTTCTTCCTCTCCCTCACACTCATTTTTTTCATTCTCTCTCTCTTTTTCCTCCAACACCTCCTCCTCTACACCCAGGTTGTCTCCAATCCCTCTTCCCACAACTTTACCACTTTGGGTGGTAATAGATTTACAATGCTCCTTGGGATTAGTTTATGTGTTGGCTGAAAATTGACCTGCCTGCTGATCTGATAATTGTTTTGCCAACTGACCAACCTGTATTTCAAGATTCCTGATTGAAGCTTCTGTATTTTTCTAATTAGTCAAAGAAGCTTGCATAAACTTTCTAGAGTATCCTCCAGTTTAGTTGTTCTGTCATGCACAGAAGGATAATGTTGTTGCTGCTGTTGATAAGGAGGTTGTCTCTTTGAAGGACCAACATCTTGCTTCCATCCAAAATTCTGATTTGGATTGTTTCTCCACCCCTGTGAAAAGTTGTTATTGTTGGAGAAATTTCCTGGTCTTCCTTGGTTGCTCACATATTGAACTTCTCCTTGTGAGCTACTCTCATAAGAACAATGACCATTTGGATGATCGCCTCCACAGAAGTCACATCTCATGGGTTGTTGACTGGGAGAGGATTGCACAACTTGCAACTGCTCTGGTAATTTAGACATCTGCTTCGTCAGTGCTTCAATCTGTTGAGTCAGAATTTTATTCTGAGCTAAGATTGCATCTGTAGTACTAAGATCAAGCACTCCTTTCCTTTGAACAGTTTGCCTATTATGCTGAGCTTGATGATCTGTGGATGCTAATGCCTCAATGATTCTTGTTGCTTGCTCCGCATCTACACTCATCATTGTTCCACCTATTGCTGCATCCAATATCATTTTGGTGTCAGGCCTCATACCATTGCAAAATATGTTCAGCTGAGCAATATCTTCAAATTCGTGATTTGGGCATTTCCTCAATAAGGAATTGAACCACTCCCAAGCTTCACAGAATGGCTCATCTGGTCCTTGCCTAAACGTTGAAATATCAGCTTTGGCTTTGATGTAGCGAGATGGTGGAAAGAATCTGTTCAAGAATTTCTCCTCAACATCCTTCCAACTGTTCAAACTCTGATTTGGATGTGACTTAAGCCATTCCTTTGCTTTTCCTGCAAAACAAAAAGGAAACAAACGCATGTATACATGCTCAAGATCTCCTTCTTGAAAGCCCATGGTTCCTATCAATTCATAGAATGTAGAAAGGTGAGTATATGGATCTTCATTATCCATTCCAGTGAATTGATAAGAACTGATCAAGCTGAGGAAGGTTGGCTTCATCTCCAAAGTTTTGGTGGTGGGTGGTATTGCTATGTTAGAAAAATATCTTGGTCCTTGCTGCATAGCATAGTCTCCAAGTGTCTTTCTGGCTGGAGCTGGTCTTTGATTCTCCATGTTTTCTGATTGAGATGTGACGGAAGTACAGGAAGATTCTTCCCTTGTCTTTCCTTGCTTCTTCTTGTTTTTTTCTCTGTTCCTTTAGCTGTCTTTTCTATCTCCGGGTCTAATGCTAATCGATCTTCAGGAACCTGACTTCTTAAGAGCATAAATCACAACAGCTCAAGCAAGGATTAGTACAAAGGGAAAATTTAATAAGCTATCTAATAAAGAAAAGTATACACAAAGCTGGATGAGATAACTAGAAATTTCAAAAGAACACCGTTCCCCGACAACGGCGCCAAAAATACTTGTTGGTCTCTTGGCAAGCGTACCAAAAGCCAACTATAGTATAATGATTTAAGTAGGAGTGTCGAACCCACGAGAAACGGATTCAGTGAAAATTAATAATTATCTCAATTAGCATATATATGCAGAAATTTTAATTCGATGGATTATCGGCAGTTAAACTAAATTGCATAAATAAAATACAGTAAAACAGAAAATTAGTTAAAAATTCAGTAAAAGAAACTAGGATTGAATTTCATCTATCTCCCTTGTCTGTAATCTGGATGAATATAATATATAACATCTGAAAATACCAATATTGATGCACACTCCAAAATCATTTATACTGATCCCTCGCGTATAAAATTCATAAGATTAGTTCCCTGAATATTGATTCCTCATATATTCAACAAACTATCCAACACTACGGTCGAGTGTTAAAAGCAATTGATATATTGAGATCTATTCCTAGCATCACAGTATATCAAGTATCATTTTTCAAATCATATTTTCAGAATACTTTCCAGTCAGATCTAAAAATCAAAATCAAAACATCTATTGATCAGATAGAAGTAAGCATTAAGAGCAGAACAATAATACCAATATTGAGTAAAACAGAAATGCTATATATAAATATCACCAGATTACATCCAAGTTCGAGTAGATTACATTCAATCCCAAAGGAGAAGATTAGCCACTCATGGTAGCTATCAAATCCTAAGAAGTAAAGAAGAAGAAGAAATATGATCTGTGTTATGCTCCTGGTAGCAGCTCTGCAGCACGGATGCACTCCTCTTCCAAAATATCCAACTGATCTTTACTTCCTGATGCACGAAGAATTTATACCCACGAAGGTCTCGCTCAACCTACCTGAGTCTCGCTTGAGCGAGACAGCATTCATCCTAAAGAAAGCCTCTCGCTTGGGCGAGACGTGCTGAAGCCAACATCTCGTTTAGGCGAGCAAGAGTACTTCGAGCTGAAGAAAGGATCTCGCTTAGGCGAGATTGGCAGCATCTGATCTCGCTTGGGCAAGAATGGCGGCAAGAGAGGGCCTCCACTGCATGATCGCTCGCTTAAGCGAGGTCCTACGGTGCTTAGGCGAGAATGACGGCAGTGACTTTAGCTTAGGCGAGCATGCTTTGGTTTTGAGCGACTTTGACAGCATTTCTTCCCTATTTTCTCTTTTTCTTGCTTTCTCCTTTGCTCCTCTTAAGTTCTTTCCTTTTTCTACTCTATTGTACCTGAAATTTACACAAAACAGGGATCAAGTGACTTCTTTTCAACAAAAACTTGGAAGCACATTCTTTTCTAGATTTAGGGAGAATCAATCATGATATAAACACAAATGAAGAACATAAGTGCCCTCATTTCATATGAAAATTACTCATTTTTGGCACTTATCAGCATTGGAAAGCAAATAGTGAAATATGGATTTTGTGTTATGGTTGATCATAGCAAAGATGAAGAAAATTATTATTATGGTATCATTAAAAATATTATGCAACTGGAATGCATAGGAGAACAAATCAAACAATTAGTTTTATTCAATTACCAATGGTTTGATTGTAAGAGGAACAATGGTGTAAAAGTTCATAAGGTTGTAAAAGGTATTTAAATTAAGATCTTTTCAAACTTGTAATAAATGTAGCTTATGTATATTATATGCCTTATCCTTAAAATTTTAAGGAATAGGTAGATTGATGGGTTGTCATTGAAACAAAAAGCAAGAAGTTTGATTCATAATCAATATACGCTGGAGGTTGCATATCAAGATGGCCTTTCTGACATGAGTTTTGAGAATCATACTTATTCATATCACAGACTACTTCTCTTTCTCTATTATTGCTTTCACCTATATTTATATTGTTATTATCTTGTTCATTTAAAGAGCATCCATTGTATTTTCTAATTTATTTTTCTTATATATTTTTATAAATTTATTCATAATTTCTTTTTGTGAATATCTATAAGTTGTATTTTCTTGTCATATTTTTTATAAATTGTATTTTCTCATCTTTTGGATTTTTGAATAGCCTGATTCAAATTTTTGAGTTAACATATCTATATATTTTTATATGAAATAAAAAATTATAATATATAAAACACTACTAAAAATAAGTATATAAAAAGAATGAATTAAAATAATAGAACCTGATTCTGGTTGTTAAAAATGTAAACTCGATCATAGACTTGTAGTATCTTGAAGTCTCAATTGTCTTTCTCTTTTTCAAGTCTCAACTTTTTCATAAGCCTGCAAAGTTTATTTTGAGATTAATGATTAATAAAAACAATTAAAAAATTATTGTTCTTCTCAACTAGAATCCTAAACCTTAATCTTCAAACAAGATCAGGCAAGAGAAACATTTTTCTAATCCTAATACAAAATAAAGAGGATAAAAACATCATCAACACAAATAAAAAGAAAAACACACTAAGTAGAAATAGGAACTAAAAAATTGGTACATACAGGCATATGAGATTCAAGGAATGAAATTTGTCAAAACCATCTAAAGAATAACTCTAAAATATACGAAAATAAGGAGAAACAATGAATGAAATCAGATAAGAAGTCATAGAGAAATAAAAGAAGAAAATAAAAATCAAAATTGAATTCACAGAGAGGTAAAAGAAGAAAATATAATAAAAATTAAAGTCACATAAAGATAAAACAAGAAAATAGAATTAGAATTGAAGTCACATAGAGATAAAATAAGAAAATATAATTAAAATTAAAGTCACACAAAGATAATTAATAATTCTTGTCTTCCGAAACAAAATTATAATTTATTGAAAAAATATTTTAACTCATTAAATATCATTTTTAATACAAATAAAAATTAACAGACATTAATAATAGTTAAATTAAATTTTATTCTCAAACATAAACTTATAACTAATGAAGTACTAAATTTTTTTGAAGTCTTTTTTATCTTAAATATACTTTTATAATTAATTTAATAAAGGTGTATTAGTACTAAAATTATATTTTGAGACTTTTTTCTTAAACATGATTTTATAATTAATTTAATAAAAGAATATTAGTTTAAAATTTTTTTTGAGGTCTTATTTTTTCATAAACCTAAAACGAATTCTTTATATGCTTTATCCTTGAGTAGATCATGAATTTTACAATCCTGTAGTTTTAATATATTATTATTATTATTATTATTATTATTTAATGATTTTAATGTAAAAAGCTACAGTTTAAAATAGTTTTTTTCACGTAGAGAAAGAGTTTCTTTGATTGGAATGACATTTAGGGTTTGGTTAAAACAATTAAGAAATTGAATATTAAGGGTGTTTGGTATTAAGTTTCCGTACAATTAGGGCTGGGCATAATTTACTAAACTATATTAAACTATAGTTAATTGTACTATATTAAACTAAAATATACTAAACTATTCATAATAATAATTGAACTGTACTATAAAATAGTTCAATTTTAAGAAACTAAACTTATGTTAAGTTAACTAAGTTAACTAAGTTAACTATTGAACTATAGTAGATTGAAAGAGCAAACTACCTTAAAATAAAATATTAGTATTAGGATAAGAATTGGACTTATGTGTTTTATATCTTACGTTCTATTCTTTCTCTTTCATATTGAAATATTTATTTTATTTTGTCTTAATTTTTTTCTTTACTCTTTCTTTGAGAAAAATATAAAATATTTATAATTAATTTATTAAAAAAATTATAAATTAATTCAATATCTTATTTTATTTTGAATGAATTTTACTATGTAATGTTATTTTTATATTATGATTTTACAGAAGTTATTTTTAAAAATTAAATTCTGTGACAACTAACATTTTTATAATTTTTTATTTATATTAAAGTTTTTTGTAACTTAAATATTGAAATTAGTATAATAAATATAAATATTGGTACTAACGTATTTTTTATTTTAAAATCTTATATAATATTATTTTTTAGTTTTAAAATATTTATTATGTGGCATCAACTTTTTTAAAGAGAATTTATTTTAAAAAATTCTTAAAATATTAATTTTAGAACTTCATAAAATTTCTATAACATTTTTCACACAAATATTAATGAATACAAATGTTAAAAAAATATTAATTTTGAGAATTTTCTAAAATAAATCCTTTTAAAAAAATTTACGCAACATAATAAACATTGTAAAACTAAAAAGTAATATTACATAAGATTTTAAAATATAAAAAATAAGTTAATACCGATATTTATATTTATTATATTAATTTTAATATTTTAATTACATTTTAAGTTACAAAAAACTTTAATATAAATAAAAAAATTATAAAAATGTTAATTGGTGTATTGAAGTATGATGCATATTTCAAGTATTATTTTCTAAGCATTTTCAAATTATAAACTTTAGATTATTATTGTGTAGTACAATCATATGTAATTAGTGCAATTCGATTCAAAATAGTGTAATTCAGTTCAAAAATAGTGCAATTCAATTCAAAATCAATGCAATCCGGTTCAAAAATAGTACAATTTAGTTCAAAAAGAGTGAAGTTTATTCAAAATCAGTGCAATTCGGTTCAAAGATGGTTCAAAAACAGCGTAGTTAAGTTAAAAATTAGTGTAGTTCAGTCCAAAAATAGTGCAGTTCAGTTCTGACGTAGTGTAGTTCATAAAACAGTTCAATTTATAACAGTTCAGTTCAGTTTATATTATAGTGCAGTGCAGTTCAGTGCAGTGCAGTTCAGTCCAGTTTATTTTTAAGAATAACAGTTCAGTTCAGTTCATCTAAATTGTTTTCCAGTTCAGTGCAATTCATGCGAACAGTTTTTTAATTTAGTGTAGTTTTTGGTAGTGTAGTGCAGTTTGGTTTATTTTGCCCAGCCCTACGTACAATGTATATCTTCCATATGCTAAGTTGAGGGTCTTTTTAAGAGAGTAACTTACAAGAAAAAAGAGAAAAATAGACAAAAATGTATAAGTAAGACAGGGGGTGTAAACACCAACTATGAAAAAAAAATCTAAAACTAAAGTCTATACGAAAAATTTATAGATATTAATTCTAACTGGAATAAAGAAAACAAAACAAAAAAGTAGAAAAAATATGAATAAAAGGATTAAATATGAATAGTGAAAAATATGAGTAAAGAAATTTCTCTTGTTTGAATGAAACAATAAACAAATCTTATAAAAAATAGTTTAAGTTATAAAATACAGCTAATAATAAAGAGAAGAAGAAAAGGAAGATGAGAGAATGAGAGAATGGAGACCAACTTTTCGGTATATTATTATTGATAGGAAGAGTCTTATTTATAGATATAACATGTAATCCATAAAGGAAACAAATCAACTAGTTAATACAAATATTTACATGAAGAGTAATGATTCATATAAATATCAATCATATCAATAATATGAGTAACCGTATCAAATCAATGGACAACCATTAGATCAACCATTTTTTCTCTTTTTTTATTACTTTTAGTACAATTACAAATTGCAGTAACTTTTTTTTCTTTTTTCTTTTTATTTTACACAAGGGCTAACTTTTTGTAATGATTCAGCACAATCGTAAATAATATGAGTAATAAGGTAATGAATTGGTAAATTAAGAAAGACGGAAGGATATTACCAATTTGACGTTCAAACCCTTAAACCAAAGCTCTAATACCAAATTATGTGAACCCCATTTGCACAAGGGTTAATTTAGGATCATTAAGGTTAAAATCTTGTAGGAAACTTGGAAAATTAGTGAAAAGATGGATTAGAAAAAAAAGGTTGAAGTTCTAGTCTGCTAGTATTGTAAAAACGTCAATATCTTGGGTTGTAGAATTCCAATTGATGTGATTCCAAAACAGGATGAAAGTTCATGTTCTGAAATATAATTTTGGCTTAAGAAACACTAATTTTGGATTTGGGAATAATGTGTGGAACCAGAGTTATGACTATAAGATAAATCTAGGCATAATGTGTTTTTGTTTTTGAATTTGGTTTAAGAAAGAAAAAAAGGTGAAAATGAAAAGGTGGAAGGAAAGAATCACTCTTTCCAAAAGAAGCAACACACAAAGGATGGGGAAGTCCTTTGATACAACCAAGGGTTCCTGAATCACTCAAGAACTTAGAAGAATCACTCTCACTAATAGATAGAAAAGATAATTTCTGAACAAAACTCAACTTGATTTCATTGATAAAAATGATTCAACTTATATAGGAGTTTTAATCATCAGAATTACAAAAGACCCATTAATTGCAATTACATCCTACTTAAGCTAATAATAATCCACTCAAGCTAATAATGATATACTACTTAATGGCTGATTGTAACTGAAATTAAGGCAACCAAAAGTCATCCAAAAGCATTCAGCAAAGGTCATTTTGGTCTTCCAAAGGTTGGTTCTTAAGTTGGCAAACGGGCCATTATTACAACTTGAAAATAAAATAAAACTAAAGCCCATTAATTGGTTAACCAAAAACATAATTTGGTCAGCCAATTTTACAAAGCATTGGGCCATTATTTATCCAAACTAATAACTTAAAAGAAACTACAGCAAAATTTGTATATTAGTCCTTCTCCATTTGGGCCATGATACAATTCACAACCTTGGTCTTTTCTCCTTGAAACTTGGGCTTGTATTCAAATGATATGGACAACACTTTCTGTAGAACTTCTTTTGTTTTCCTTGCTCTAGCCCTTGTCACAGGTCCTCCAAGTTCTTCAAGTGGATCCTTGCCCTTACTCATTGTCACATTTCCATCACAGACCTACCACGCTTTAGGCGTGTAATGAATTAATATCAAATATATTCGGAGCATTAGCAACTAATATATATGATTTGATTACCCTTTCTATCAGTAACAACATCTGATAATTAATTGACTAATTTTATAAATGAATTATCTTTTGAACTTCCAATTCACATTCTTTTGTATGAGGATCAAGATAAGATAATGATAATTCATTCCAACCAATAAATCCTTTACCAATTGTTTTCTTACTCTTCCTAATGTTGGAAAAACTCATTCATCAAAGTGACAATCGAAAAGTTAAACTGTAAATAAGTCTCTTGTTAGTAGTTCAAGATATTTTATTATTAAGGGAGAATTATATCCAACATATATTCTCAATCGTCTCTGAGGACCCATCATAGTTCCTTTTGGTGGGAAAATTAGAACATATGCACCACACCCAAAATTCTTACATGAGAAATATTAGGTTATTGACCAAAAACCAACATGCAAGATTGCATATCCCCAAGTAGCCATTGGAAGATTAGCTCTCGTAAGTAATGGTCTTCCAGCCAATGTTAGATGTTTTGTAATGATTCCAGAAATTTATTTTGAGTATGAACATGTGCTATTGGATGTTCAACTTCAATTCCAATTGATATACAATACTCATTAAAAGCATGCAATGTAAATTCACCAACATTATCAATACGAATTTTCTTAATTGGATAATTTGGGAAGTGTGCTCTTAACTTGATCAATTGTGCTAATAAGTTAGCAAATTCCTGATTGCGAGTTGATAATAAACAAATATATGATCATCTAGTTGATGCATCAATCAAAACCAGGAAATGATCCATATGGTGGGTGTATTAGACCACAAATATCACCCTGTATTCGTTTTGAAAATAAGATTGACTCATTTCTAATTTTTCTTGTGATAGTCTTATTATTAACTTTCCTTTGTGAATGTACAGTACATGAAAACTCATTGGTCTGAAGAAGTCTTCTGACTCTTAAGTGTGTGTTTGTCCACATGAGTTTTTCAAAAAGAAATTTCGTATAGGATGACCTAACTGATCATGCCAAACAAGGAATTCATTCTGATTAGTAAACTTCTGGTTTACCATGAGATGCATTTTAATTGTATTAATATATGTCTAGTATAAACCATCCAACTGATCATGCTAATTAAAACATTCATTTTGATTCACAAACTTCTAGTTTACCATGACAGGCATCTCAATTGTACCAATATATGTGTAAACCATAAGCTAAGGTTGATAATTTCTCCAATACATTTTTTTTTTCAACTCCATTGTAGAGATATAAAGATATTTCACATATTTTTCTTTGTTTGTCTCAATATGATATTGATAAGTGTCTAGAATGCATAAAGTTTCCATATAAACATGACACTTATCATGCTTTAATTGATCATATTTTGTAAGTAAACAACACATTTTAGCTTATAATCACAAAATATGGTATTAAAAAGAAGAAAAAAAAAAGAAATTTATGAATTTTTTATGATTTTGCAGCAATTTCCTAAAGAATTAAAAATGATGTAGCGAAGCCCCAAAATTCACGACTAAGCTCTAGTAAGGCGGTCAAGTAAGTATTCAGAATATGACTTTTGGAGATGAGCCACAACAAAATGGTGTTGAGAACTTAAGGTGGTGCATGGCTGAGCCACGAGAGACGTGCTCAGCACTTAAGGTCACTAATACAAAAAAGGCTTTTAACGTCCAATATTTTTGGTCTTTGACGTCTACCTAAACACTGACGTTGTATTAGGTGACATCAAAATTGACGCCCGAAAGCAGAGCAGACGTTAATTAACGTTGGGGCCAAGAGAGTCAGATGTTAATTAACGTTGGGGCCAAGAGAGTCAGACGTTAGTTAACGTCGGTGTCAGGAGAGTCACACGTCAAATAACGTCTGTCAAGGTTCTACCTGACGTCAAAAAGTGCTATTTTTTTTTAAGTTTTGTTATTTTTACAACATTCTCACACCTGAAAATCAGAAAAATTCCATAATAGTTTTTAAAAGCTTTTCTTAAAAGTATTAACTTCCATATTCCAGAACTACTAGTTAATCAATAACTAGAAAAAGCCATTGAATCAAATGCCTTGTAGTTTAAAAAAAATGAGTACAACAATATTGCATAGCTATGATAGTTTATACTACATAAATCTGTTAGGTATTTGTTATCTTCATGCCATCACCTTAATCTTCTGTTGAGAGAAGAAAATAACTCTAACAGATTACAAGAGATGTCTCATAACAAAATCAAACCAAAGAGAAACAAAAGACATGAAAAAGAACATAACCTCAGTTACTTGTTGGTTTTGAGGTCCTTGATTTAACCTTACCTCACTCACCCCTCTTAATGGAGAATTAAAGATCAAGGAGTGACCACCTAAATATTACTCCAAGGTAACTTAGAGGTCAGTTTAAAGAAATGTAAACACTTCAACATCATTCATAAAAAAGAAAAATACTAAGAACTCTCATGTAATGAAAACATAAACTTTATACTTCATGGAATGAGTCATCCTTCATTATTCACTCCACCCTAAATTCATTATGACTCATTTTCGTATGGAGTTCACAACATTGATCACCACATCACTCTCATTTACCCTCCAAATTAGATACGTAGGTTATCAATTCAATTTCAATTTCAATTTCAAACGGCATGCATAATTAAAAGTCTAAAAGGAGGCAATCCACATGAGAGTGTCTGGTACACTCCTTATAATCATACACATATGAAAAGAATTACCTGGAGTATGCATCATGCCATTGTAATCACAACTAACGCTCAATTTAGTAATGACCCTAAATTTAGAAATGGAAAACTAACACCTTCTAGCAAATGAAAGACAAACTTGGAGAGGGTGGCTTTAAGGTCTCTGCACGCTGTTAGCCAAATGGGGATGAAGAGCAAGTGGGATGAATCTCAAAACGCTACAAATGGGGATGAAAACGCAAAATATTCAGTTCAAAATGCTTAAAATCAATTCATAATCAAATCCCAACAAGTTTGGTGGTGAAAAACGTTCAAAACTCACCTAGATGAGGTCGGAATGGTGGTTGGCGGTGGAAAATGCTCGTGGAAACAGTGACACAGCGTAGGGTTTCTACGTTTCGCGTAGAGATAAGTAAAACTTAACTTCGGTGGTGAAGGAGTCTGACGTTAAGTGACGTTGGGGGAACAACAGTCTGACGTCCTTTTTTAAATGATGTCGGGGTTTTTTAGGCAGACGTTAAATTACGTCTGATCTGGAACGGGCAGGCGTTAAATTACGTCTGATCTGGAACAGAAAAACGTTAAAAAAGTTTGATAATTTACAAAAATGCGACCAGTCATTTTTAACGTTGGACTTTTTTTGGGTAGACGTTATAGGGGTGACGTTATAATGCTTTTTTGTGTTAGTGGGTTGTGCATGACTGAGCCACAACAAAATGTGCTCAACACTTAAGGCGGTACATGGTTGAGCCACAAGAAAATATTCTTAACACTTAAGGTGGTGTATAGTTGAGTCACAAGAGAATGTGCTCAGCACTTAAGGCAGTGCATGACTGAGCGCCAACAGTTGGGCTAAGCACCACCAAAAAATTTTTATAAATAAAGAGCTTGGGTCTTCATCCTAAGCATTGAGTGGAGGCTCCATAATGTAGCAGTAGAGTAGAATAGGGTATGTGAGCCACAAAGGAGGTGCTCTTAGTGTAGATCTTATGTGTAGATGCTGCTAAAATTGCATTGTATTATTCTATAAGTAGTTGAACTCCCTTATGTCAAGGTTTGATGTAATCAATTCTAGTTCTATTCACTTCTACTTCTTGGGTATTTGTCTTTGTTTTCATTCAATTGTTTGTTATATGATTTATGCTTAATGATGACTTGATCACTCATCTTATTTCAGGGGTTTGATTTGAGTTGGAAAATTGGTCTCAACTTATGTGGATGAATTGATGACTCATCCTATTTCACTGGTTGGGATGGAGTTGAAAGATTGATCTCAAACTTAGATCCAATCAATCAACATACATGTATTGGATGCTTCATGGCATACCAGAATGGATGTTGGAGGAGAGAGTCTTGCACATTAAAGCAAGGACTCATTCTACCATGAGTTGAGGAATCACACTAGGGTTTGGAGTCCTTAAGTTCTAGTGTATAAGAGATGAACCTAGATCTACATTGAAAGAGTACTCTCAAGACATTGAATGACTTACAAAGTAAGTAAAAAGATGGTAGTGATGTAGTAGAAGAAGACAAGATGAAATCAATTCATAGCTCATACTCCTCTCAATCTATCTAGTAAACACTATCTAGTTTTACTTTCACTTTTTATCACAAACCAAAAACACAAAAATTAAACTACCAATATATTTGCTAAATCCTTGTGGATACGCCACTTATTGATACTACTACATACCAGTACACTTGTTGGGAAATGGTTGTTGAAAAACAGTCATCAAGTTTTTGGCGTCGTTGTCTAGGATTTAGTTCAAGTATTTGGTATATCTAACTATTCTTTTTGTGAATATGTACATATTTGGTAAATATTGGGTTTGTATAGTTGAAAGTTTTATTTATTTTTTCATTTTGTACAGTCTTGGTTTTAATTTTTTGTTTTGTTTTCACACAAATCTTAAGCAATAAGTAAGTTCTAGAGATACATATCCTATTTTCTTGTTTGAAATCTTGTGTTTTAGGCTACTGGAAAGAGATATCACAGGGGAGAATTCATCAATCCTCTAAATAGTTGCAGAACAATTCTAGGTTTCTGTTTTGTGGCTGAGCGCCACCTTATGCAGCTGAGTGCCACCTGAAAAATCAATTCAAGGAAGCTTTAGGGGTCTCAGCGCTGAGCGCCAATTTTGGTGCTGATCGAAAAATATGCAATGGCTGTGAGTTCTTGCTATATTTGATCCCACTTTTGTGAAACAAAAAAAGTTACTCTACAGATAATTTGATCTTTGAAAAAAAATAAAAAGATAAGTGATGAGTGCATATTTTTGCCCTCATTTAATGTTTAATTCTGGGTATTTAATTGAATTTGTGTGCTTAAAGAGTGATTTAATTGATAATTCTGATAATTAGACTGATTGAACTTGTGTGATAAAAATGTCTTAAAAAGTGACTTTTAGCTGCATAAATTATTTTTGGATATTTTAACGTTTGTTGATGCAGTTGAAGTTAAGATTAAGCTCATTCAAGGTGGGAAAATAAATTGATTAAAGTTACAAACCACATTTAAAAAGGCTAAAATTACCAAGTTCTGGAAAAATCACTTTTTCACCCCAAACATTACTTATACACTCCCCTCTTTCCAGATGGGCCACCAAAAACCTATTATGCACCCCTAATATTCCTATCTACACACCTCCTTCCACTCAAAGTTCAGCCTCATTTATAAGTTGTCATGTGGCAATCCTCCACTAATTAAAATTTCCAACCATTGTTGCCATGTGTCACTATCCTATCACTCTAAGCAGAACCAATGGAAGGTTGCCACCTCATCATCTCCTTCCCATCTCCCAAACAGAAACCCTAATTTTTCTCCTCTCCCACCATCACCATGTCGGCAACCGCCATCCTCCATGTCGTCCACCATCAGCCTCGCACCTTGCCGGAAACGGAGAGCACAGCAGCCACCCAAGCTTCATCTATGCATCTGCAGTGATGCCACAGTTCTTCACGCACCACTAATTAGCTTCAACCTACAACAGTCGCACCTGCACGACGAAACCACTGTGACCAAACAAGCGTCTTTGAAGCAGACCCATAACACTGTGTTGAACCTCGATGAATGACGCAAACTACCATTGTAGTAGCTTGCCACGACCTTCCTCCTGTATACGAGATGCGCGACCTTCACCAGAAACGCAAGCGTCAACTTCCTCCATTCTCGCATCAGATCTTGTCCACCATAGTTCGCGAAACCTGTAGAAAATTTGCGCTTGCGACTCCACTATTACGACCACGCACACCTAGTTCAGGAGAGAGAAAATGCATTGCCATGTGGCAGCTCCTCATTAGATAATCAAATGGTCAAATCTTGTCAAACAGTCAACTCTGGGCAAAGACTGGTCAAAGTTTGTCAAATAAGAGGGGTTGAATTGGAAATATTGATATTTTTGGATGTCTCTGCAAATTTGGACTATCAGATTTCAAAATGGCTGATTTGAAAAATTAATACAAATATTAGTTTGTGATAATTTATCATATATCTTTAAGTAATTTATTTATTTAATTATACTAGATATTTATATTATCAACCAACTATATTTGTCAAATAGTCTACATCTCTCCAAATATTTGTAAATATTGATCTTTATCTTTATTTTAAAAGATGTTTGAGAGGTTTTAGCAACCGAAAAGCCCAGTCCAAGTCCAATATAAAGAGACCAAGGAAGAACCAGAAAAAAAAAAACAAGCTTGGGACTTCGGAGTTTAGGAACCCTTAAGGGGGCCCTAATTTCATTTCCTTTTTCTCTCTCTATTCTTCTTTTATTTTTATTTTGCATTACATGAAAGGCTAAACTTCTTAGGTTGATTCCATTGTAATTTCTTAATTGGATTTTGAGGTTAGATAAACTAATTTGTTTGTTCTTTTGATTCTTGTTGAGATTTATTTTCATTTATGTCTTTTGGTTCTTAATTTAGTAAAAGTAATGATTTTTACATTGTAGCAAGTTAGCACGGTGTTAAATCTACATAACATAACAATCGTATGAGTCCAAGGGTTTTTAAATTTTAATTGAGAAGTTACATTGATTAATTTTAGAAACTTTCATATGATTGCATGAGTTTTTGCTAATGATTAAGAAGTTACTTTGATTAAAGGTGAAAACTTAGATTAGAATTAATCAAGAAGTTACTTTGGTTAATTAGCTTTTTACTAGATATAAGAGGTAAAAGAATGGACATGATTAGGATTAGTAATATTTAATTGAGAAGTTACTTTGGTTAAATTTACTAAGATTAATCTACAAAGTTCTTTCTTTTGATTAAGAAGTTACTTTGGTTGAAAGTAAGAACGCCAACAAATTAATTGAGAAGTTACATTGATTAATTTGAAGTCTTAAACAAGAAATCAATAACAATAATCTTTAGGAAACCAATGATGAATCCTATTCTGAAAAAGTAGTGGAATCGACCTATTTTTCTTTACTATTACTTTTATCTTATTTTATCTTTTTATCTTTATCTCTCATGTTTTTATTATTTTATTTGACTAATTCTTTTGTATAGTTTTATAAGAACTAATTTTTTAAAAATCAATTTCGTGTTCATTAGGAGACGACTTTGGGTTACTTTACCCTTTCTATTTTGTTGACTACTTTTTTAACAATACTGAAGTTGTTACAGATAAATAGTATTAATTTGATCGCGTCAACGATCAATAAGCAAGAACAAGTGATAATGGATTGATCCCTACCAAGGATGATGGCCCATGGCACATGCTTAGAAGAAAGGGAGTTCCTTGATCCCTTCCTTTGCTTTTATTTTCTTTAGTTTGAAATTCCATTAAGTTGGCTTGGTTGACTATTTTTAAGTTGACTTTTTGACCTTGACTTTGGGTTGACTTGTTGACTCAAAAGATTAGCTTAACCTTAAACCAACATGCTAATAAATTCCTTAATTTGCTTTTGTAGGAATAAGAAAGGAGGAGGACCACATAGGAGACACTTGGCGTCCTAAGGAAGAGAGAGAAGGAATAAGACTTTCTAGAAGCATCTAGAAAGGGGAGGCCCACATGCCTTGGACACCAAGTCTTCTAGAATGTTCTAGAACCTTCCTTTGGGAGCCTTGGCCATGAAGACTTGCCACCTAGATGGCTTGGACGAAAATTCACCCATGTGCACCCTAGGATGACCTACTTTCTAGAACATGCTAGGTTTCTTTTGTAATCCTTTAACTTAGTTGTTTTGCTAAGGGGCCCCTTGACTTGTCTATTTAAGGGGACCTCTAACACTTGTACAATGGTTGAACATTTTGGAGGATTTATACACTTTGTGTTTCAACCTTTTGTGAGAGTATTCCTCCTTAGGGAGTGGAGTTCTTTCAAGCCTTATCTTGTCTTGGCAAGTGGCGGCATACACCACTCATCTTCAAGGTTGCCATGGCTTCTTCTAGCCTAGCCTTGTAGTGGCGTGAATCTTCCATTCCTCCCCTTTCCCTTGCTTTTCATTTTATGTTTCTTTACTCTTCTTGGTTTATATTATTTCTATTATATGTTTTTCCTTTTGGTTTCTTACTCTCTATCAATCCATCCTCCTCCTCTCTAGAACCTTGGAAAGGAACCTTCACATCTAAATAGCTTGCTATCTTAATGTCCAGTGGGGATTTCCTTGGTTTTCTTAATCAATCATCACCATATTCATTAATCTTCTAAAAGGAACAAGATAATCCTACATCAACAAGGTTAAGAAAGATTATAAGAAAGCTCTTCTTCAACACATGAGATTATTGATCAAACAAATAAAGAAGATGGCAAAATCATCATTAGAGGTTTTTTGGGTGGACCATGTGCTTTAAGAAGATTGTGCCATGGACCTAAAACCTAAAAGTGTTTCAAGATCTGTCCTTCCACCTGCTACAAAAGGATTAGAAACTAAACCTGTATTTCTTAACCTTATTCGTCATATCTATTTTCAGGAAAAGATCATGAGGATCTCTAATCTTACCTTGAAACATTCAATGAACATTGCGCGTAACAAAGGGAACTGGAATAAATGGCTTTGAATCCTTGACCAGGTAGTACTGAAGCTGGCTAAACAAGTCAATGATTTGAACCAAAAAGACAAATTGTTAATATTGAAGTTGGCCAATCCATTTATTAGTGTTGAAGTTGGCTAATCAAGTTCTTTTAAATTCTTGCACATTTAAATTTATGTTTTTAATTTTAGTTTTTGCTTTTATATATTTCATAAGTATAAAAATAAACATTTTGGGCAGCTGATATCTTTTGAGAATTGCACATAATTTTTTTTTCTTGAATTTTGGTTAGAACAAGAACTGGGAGAAAAATCTGAAAAACATTTTTGAACTTTAAAAGACTTAAGGAGTTGCAAAATCAGGAAAAATGGTTAGTCCTAGTACTTTAAGGTTTAAGATGCATTGTGAATTGAGTTCACAGTTTGACATAAAGAAAGAATCCACCTAGTAAGAGGAGAGAGCCAAACACCAATGGTGAGATGAGTGAGGCATCTTTGTTGAGTAATTTCACTTGTTTTGTGTTAAGGCATGTTCTTTGTTGAATATTTTTAGCTTAGAACCAAATAGCTAACCCAACATAAACTGAATTGTCCTTTGAGCCTTAGCTTTACATCCACGCACCCTGAGCCTGAATATGTGAAAATCCTACCTTCCTTACTGATGAGGGAGATAGAACAATATGTATGTGTTATGAAAAGCAAATTGGGAGCTGTTATGGAATCAAAAAGAAAGAAAGGTCCAGGTGTTATGAAGAAATGAAATAATGACTTGTAATGCAACCCAAAAGGTTGAATGAAAAAGTTGATACACCTTTAAGGGAAAAATGAGGAATTCCAAACAAGGTTGGAAAAGAAAGAAAGAAACTCATGTCATGTGCATACCATTAAAATTCCTTTATTAGTGAGTGTTTGTTTATCCTGAAAAACCATACCTTTTGATAGCCCAGCCACATTACAACCCTTAAAAGACTTTAGTGATCCATGCTAATTGTGTGTACATAGTGATTGAAAAAAAAAAAATACAACACTAAGTGGAAGCTTGCAAAGTTGCCTAAAGTGAAATGCTCAACTATGGAGGAAAATCTCTTGCACTTGAATCAGAATTTGGTGAGAGAAATTGTGTTCAAAACTATGTAATGATTTTTGCACTTGTATTTTGATATTTTGAATGGATGTCATTTAGTACTGTGAACCATTCCTTGAGATTTCATATGAGTTCTTGGGCCAACTAATGAAAAATTATTTTGACCCATTCTGTACAAACTGATTTTGTTTTGCTTTGTTTAGGGACAAACAAAGAGATACAGTGGGGTGTTGTGATAAGTGTCTAGAATGCATAAAGTTTCCATATAAACATGACACTTATCATGCTTTAATTGATCATTTTTTGTAAGTAAACAACCTATTTTAGCTTATAATTATAGAATGAGGTATTCAAAAAACAAAAATAAGAAATTGATGAATTTTTGATGATTTTGCAACAATTTCTCAAAGAATTAAAAATGATGTAGTTGAGCCCCAATATTCACGGCTAAGCTCTAGTAAGGCGGTCAAGGAAGTATTTAGAATATGAATTTTGGAGCTAAGCCACAACAAAATGGTGCTCAACACTTAAGGTGGTGCATGGCTAAGCCACGAGAGAGGTGCTCAACACTTGAGGCAGTGCATGGCTAAGCCACGAGAGGGGTGTAACACTTAAGGCAGTGTATGACTAAGCCACAACAAAATATGCTCAACATTTAAGTCGGTGCAAGGTTGAGTCACAAGATAATGTACTCAACACTAAAGCGGCGCATGGCTGAGCGCTAAAAGTTGGGTTGAGCACCGCCCAAAAATTTCTATAAATAAAAGACCTTGGATCTTCATTCTAAGCATTAAGTGGAGGCTCCACAATGTAGCAGTAGGGTAGAATAGGGTCTTTGAGGCACGAGGGAGGTGCTCTTAGTATAGATCTTATGTGTAGATGCTGTTAGAATTGCATTGTAATATTCTATGAGTAGCTAAACTCTCTCGTGTCTTGGTTTGATGTAATCAATTCTGATTCTATTCACTTCTACTTCTTGGGTATTTATCTTTGCTTTCATTCAATTGTTTGTGATTTGATTTATGCTTAATGATGACTTGATCACTCATCTTATTTCAAGGGTTTGATTTGAGTTGGAAGATTGGTCTCAACTTGTGTGGATGAATTGACAACTCATCCTATTTCACTGGTTGGGATGGAGTTGAAAGAATGATCTCAAACTAAGGTCCAATCAATCATCATATATGTATTTGATGCTTCATGGCATACCAGAGTGGATGTCGGAGGATAGAGTCTTGCACATTAAAGCAAGGACTCATTCTACCAAGAGTTGAGGAATCATATCGGGGTTTGGAGTCCTTAGGTTCTAGTGTATCAGAGATGAACCTAGATCTACATAGAAATAATACTCCCAAGACATTGAATGATTTGCAATGTATGTAAACAAGATGGTAATGATTTAGTAGAAGAAGATGAGATGAAATCAGTTTATAGCCCATACTCCTCTCAATCTATCTAATAACAACTATCTAATTTTACTTGCACTTTTTATCATAAACCAAAAACACAAAATCAAACTATCAATATACTTGCTAAATCCTTGTGGATACGACACTTGTTGATACTACTACGTACCAGTACACTTGCTAGG
Source organism: Vigna unguiculata (assembly GCF_037176805.1). Lineage (NCBI taxonomy): Eukaryota > Viridiplantae > Streptophyta > Magnoliopsida > Fabales > Fabaceae > Vigna > Vigna unguiculata. The sequence continues at coordinate 22,836,103 of NC_140796.1, forward strand.
AAATGGTTGTTGAAAAACAATCATCAAATATCCATTTAGAAAAATATGCTTGAAACTGAATAAGTTTCTATTCAACTTCTTGGTATAAGTGTAATAGCTCTTTCGGAGCCTTCAAATATATTTGTAGTACTATGAATAATATTAACATTGATGTCTCACATTACCAAACAAGAGAAAAATTTATTACTCGTGAGAATTGTATAATTTGTTGCACTATCAATAAGACACATATCCTCATCATTGATGTTAGTGCCAACATTCATTCTTATAAACATATATATCAATGAGAAAATCTTTTTTTTAACACTCTCATAACCAATGAGGCGATCAATGCTTCCATTTAGTTTAACAAAGAAAATAATAATATTAAGATGAGTAGTATCCATATGGCCATAATCAGAATCACCATCTTCATAAGCAAAGTTTGTTTCTATGTTCTTCTCATTATTTATAACTCAAATGGCATTTACCATCGTAATGATAATATATATTTTCATCTTATACGCCAATATTTTCACATTATTGTGCCACTTTTGGTGACAAAATGTGTCTTTGAAATTTCCTTTATAACCATGTCCATAATCAATATCATGATCATTAAAATATAAATCAAATTCACTTCTAGGAATGGAGCAGAACCAATTCGACATGTTTCATGACTTTCTATCAAAAGCTCATTGCTTTGTTCAGCCATACAAAGACATGAAATAAATTCAGAATATTTGTGAAATTTTTTTCACAATATTGTTGTCGTAGGAGCAAATTAATTGGCTCAGATGCTTTATTTCTTTTTTTAATGGTATCACCAAGACCCGTTGCATCTAAATGTATTTCAACATTTAATGTCCAATATAAGTAGTTCTTCCTTGTAATATCAAGGGTCACAAATTCAAAATTTGTAAGGTTTGACATGTTTAGAATTAGAACATAAAATAATAGTAATAATAATCATCATAATATTTATAATAATAATAAATAATAATAATAATAATAATAATAATAATAATAATCATCATTAGACATAAATGAAGATTGATAAAGATAAATTATTCTTATGACAAAAATAGCAATACAAGATAAAATTGTAAATGAAGAAAGGATTAGGAAAAGCCTGGATTAAGACATGCATAACATTGTCTTTAGAGAGAAAAAACTTTAACTAGCCCTTAGTTGGTTGGAACATCATGCTGGTAACGTGTTATAAAATAGAGCTAATAATAAAGAGAAGAAAAAAAGAAAGATGAGAGAATGGGGAGTAACTTTTCAGTGTCTTATTACTAATAGAAAGAGTCTTATTTATAGATACAACATGTAACCCATAAATAAAACAAATCAACTAGTTAATACAAATATTGACATAAAGAGTAATGATTCATATGAGTATCAATCATATCAATCATATCAGTAACCATATCAAATTAATGGACAACCATTGATTCATAAAACTTTATAGTAAAAAAAAAAGAAACTATGTCATTTTAAAATCACATTACTCTATTTGTTGAAAAAAAATATATTATGAGAAATCAGATAGTTTTTAACTTAAAAAATATTGAAAAGAAGTGAGATTTTTCCCTTTTGTTAAATTAGGGGAAAAGTAATTTTTGGTAGATTTCAATAAAATAATTTCCTCCCTTCAATTACTTTCATCATGATGGAAGAGGATAGGAGACACAATGGGATTGAAAAATATGTTGAACAAGATGAAAATCGAAAAACAGGATTAAAAAAACACTAAACAATTAATACAAACTTATTTTAAAAACTAATTTATAAAAACAAAAAATGAAATTGAAATTAATCAGACCCTTAGTTTCTGTTCTTCATTTTCATTTTTATTTTTGCTCCTAAAATCTGAGTTAGAGATTATTGAACAGTTGAAATGAACAGAAAGAAATGAGCACTACATAAGTTATTAAAGAAGCCACTGGTCATAAACAGGGCAGTCTGCACCAGTTATCCACGCAACTAAAAAAATGCAAGCTTTAGTTACAGCCGAAACATAAGCAAAACAAATGCGCATGAAGATGACATTCGAACAGAAAATCACAAGACAAAAGAAAGGAACTAAAATATCCACGGCATGGTACCAAACCCAACCGAACATAAAACCCACAGTTTAAATGATGTCTGGAGATAAAGCAAAGAAGAAACAAGGAACACGATGTGATGAGAGTCGAAACCAAGAGCACTGGACCTTAACCTTTTCTATAGATCATCTCCATGAGATCCATCTCCTTCCTCATCTGGACCTCCGGTACCATCTGCATGGCAACCTCGTAGTCAATCGTGCTCTCTTCCCCAGCGTTCACCATCACCGGCACATAACCACCATCAGCGGCGGCACATGGCACGTGGTGCTGCAGGCTCCACCCAAGCTCCTCCTCCTCGGAGCTGAAGTCACCTTCGGAGCTCTCGTAGCGAACCCGAAAGAGGCCCGTATTGGTGGTGTCATTGAGGTTCATCTTGCTGAGGGAGTTCTTCAAATCCTTCTCAGAGTCTTCCGCCGCAGTGACTTTCCTTATGTAGCTCTCGAGAAGTGTGGGTGTACCCTTGGAGTTCCTGCGCTTGTTCCTCTGCCTCTTTGCCTTCTGGCGGCGCTTGGTGGCGTTCCAGTGGTTCTTGATGGTGTTTTCGGTCCTTCCCGGCATTCTCCTTGCAATCTCTGCCCATTTGTTCCCGAGTTCCTTGTGAGCTTCGATCAGGATTTTGTCCTCCTCTTCGCTCCATGACTCCTTCTGCATGCGTGGATATGTGAAGTTAGATATACGCATATACATGATGCACTGCACTTGGTGTAGAAAGAAAAGAGAGATGAAGATGAAGGGAAATGCAATGAACAGTGATGATATATAAAAACTTCAATTTTCACTCTACACTTGCTTAACACCTGTAAAGTTATATTAAATAAAAAAGAAGAAGATAGTTTTAGGAATTTAATACGTGTGGTAATGCTTAAAGGTGTGCATGTAACATTTTGCTTCAATAAATGTTATGAGTTAATATATAATGAAAACAAGAGAAAGATATAAATAAATCGAATGAAAGAAAAAGTAAATATAGATAGAAACGAATGTATATGTATGTTAATACAAACAAAGGGATGGTATGCAAGAAACAAGAAAAAATAAGTGTCAATTTGAAACTCATATGTAGGACGCAACAAGAGGAGAGGCCAATTTCAAGTCACAGATACATTTATAAAAATTAATACTAAATTTGTTAACATATTAATTATATTAGTATATCTTAAAAAAAACACTTAAATAGATGAGAAACTAAATATATTTATAAAAACTTAATTGTATTATAAGTTTCGTATGTCAAAAATTATGATAAACATTGTTATATATTAAATTAATAACAATTTTTAAGAAAAATACACTACTAACTGTGTTATGAAAAATTTAATATTATTGCTACCTAAATAATATGTTCCCAAATAATGTCACGAAAAAAGTTACACACACTAAAAATAAACTAATTTTAACAAGTACGTAGTGCAATTTGTTATACACTTTATTTCTCCAAAATTTTCATTTTAATTTATTTGGATAATAAATGTTAATATGGGTGGGTTCAAACATGTGAGTCGATTTGAGTCATTATGGATTCAAAACCGAATAAATTGAAAAAATTTAATTTTTTTATTTGTTGGTTGACCTGATTCATTTAAATCATTTTTAAATGAATTTGAGTCGATGAAAAGCAAGTTAACTTACATTTCATCAATAATAATTGAATTGAATTGACCTATTTTTAACTCAATACATATGAATCGGGTTAATTATTTTTGAGACTCCTAATTTAGATTAAAGTGCAAATTAAAAGCATTTTATATTTTTAAATAATAACCGGGAAAAACACTGGAAGAAGAACAGGTCTCTTATTGTATTTCAAACGTTATAAATATCATTTATAATCAAATTAACTTTAAAGAAAGAGTAATAAATTATAAAGGAAATGGTAACTTTAAACTATTTTTAACTTTTCAAAAAGAAATAATAATAATAATAATAATAATAATATTCTCATACTTTATATGTAAAAGAGAAATAATATAATTTTATTTTAAATAAAGACTATAAAAAGACATAAAGTTCCATTTTAAAAAAATAATTTACCAAAGTGATAAAAAGTATTAGCCATTGAATATTATTATCTAAAATCACAGAAAAACACACACACACACACATATATATATATATATATATATATATATATATATATATATATATATATGTGTGTGTTTTTAGTTTTAAGATGTTTTTTTCACAGAATTTAAAGATGTTTTTTTTTCTAATATAGTTTAATTATATATAATTTAAAATATTTACTTGAATTTGCAAATTAAAATTACATTTTTGAGGGGAAAAAATTCTGAATGTTATAAATCTTTTAAATGTATATTTGTGAATTTGAAAGAATTTTACTCTGAAAAAAGTACAACCAAAAGTACAAACAAATGCCCCTAAATGCTCATAGATTTCAGGGAATTAGTTATAAATGAAAAAGAATGTAGAAAGAATAAATTGTTATCTCTTATTCCTCAACTATAGATACATACATGATAAAACATATGGTGTCAGCTGAAAATGTCGGGGTTTTGTAATAAAATTAGCAGTAAAATACGTTTTTAGTTTCTTAATTTTTAATAAAAATTAGAATTATTTTTGACTTAATTTAGTTCTAAATTTTAAAAATACGTAAATTTAGTTATTTTAACCAAATTTTATTAAATTTATTTGAGATTTCAGACGCGTTTTATTATAACATTTAAACAGTTTACATAGTTTGACACATTTTCGTTTAAATATTAACTAAAAAACATCAAATAAACTTAACAAAATTTGATTAGAAAGACTAAATTCATATATTTCTAAAAATGATAGACTAATTTGGTTCAAAATTTCAAAAAAAGATTAATTCTAATTTTCACTTAAAGTTAAGGACCAAAAATATATTTTATCTTAAAAATAATATAAATACTACAATTTAATCCGTTTATGAATTTAATTTAATAAATAAATCTTTTATAATTTAAGTGAAGTTGAAGATCCTAAAAATTTTGAGAAATGAACTCTCCACACAGAGACACATGACTGGGTAAAATCCTCTTGTGTAACTTTGGCTACTGATATCTCAATTACCACTAAGACAATGCTATTTGACACTATTTTTTTTTTTTTTTACTTCCATTACACACTATTTTTCATTACCTTTCTCTCTTTCTTTTTTCTTTTTCTTTGTAGATTAAAAATTCATTTTTGTTGAGATTAATTTATCTCTATAAAAGGTAGTCAAATGATAATTAATGGTGTCAAATACTTTTTTTTTTCTACTGCTAATACCAGAATTCATTTCAACTTGGAAAAGTTTATATCAAAATAGAAAAAAAAAATGTGTTCATTAAGTATTTTATAGATGATATTATTAACTTCTATCTTTCATAAAATATTCAATGAATATACTATGATAAACCATTTGAAAAATATATTAAGACTCTCGATTTTTATTTATTTTCTGACAAAATTTAGTGTGGACTATTAATTTTTTTTTAAAAGATAATAATACATTAATTAATGATTAACATTAAATTATGTCAAAAAATAAATAATAAAAATAAAAAATAAAAGTCTTAGTATCATTTTGGTTAGGGATGAAATATTGGTAGAAAATGTTTATAAGTGTAAGAGAGAGAGAAAGTAAGCAAAGAATAGAAGATGAAGTAACCCTAATGTTTGGCCGGAGATGATTGTGCCACCTCTCTCTGCACTGTTTCCCAACCCTGCCATTGAGCAACCTGGCGATGTGCGACCATTTTTTGATCCCGAAGCGTTTCACCAATTGGACAAGGACGCTACAAAACCACATAAAGCGTTCACCATTTGTCCAAGCAGATGAATAAGGGACAAAAAAACACTAACAAACCTCACTAAAGACAGGACCTAAATCAATGAGGAAAATTTTCATTAAAAGCTTCATAGGCGAAACTGCAAAGAATTTAATAACAGACAGAGAAAGATAATTAAGAGAGAGAGACAGAGGTTTTGGTATATACCTGTCCTCTTCAGCACTCCACTGGCCTTTGATTATGTTTGTCATCCTCTGCTGAATTTGGCCATTGGTCTTCCTCTGCACCTGCTTCATGTTAATTAAAAACATTAACATTTCCAGTTCCAATGACTGATGAAAGATAGTGACAAAAGAAGTACCCACCTGAGGATCTGAAGTTGCACTTGGACCAGAGTGAAGGGGAGCCTTCTGGGAAAAGTCCCAGATGACCTTGTTGGGGTGACCATGCATGGATTCAACATTGTTTGGTGCATAGGCCATGGGGTAGTAGGGGTTGCCATACCCTCCCTTCAGGCACTCATTGGGGTAAGTGGGTTTGTAGCCACCTGAAGAAGGGGCTGCTGAGGACAAAGAGAATAATGGGGCAATGATGGAGGAAGAACCCTCTGCGAAAAAACTTTCAGGGTGGCCATGGTTTGGCTCGTTCAGGGGATGGTGCTGCTGAAAATGGTTGAAATTGTTTTGGTACATGAAGCTGCTGTTCTCTTCTGACACATGAATCTCTGATTTGATTTCAGGGAAAATCCCAGAAAGGTAGTGCATTTTCTCAGGGAAGCTTGGACTAAACTCCATGCAAAATCTGAGAGAGGGAATGAGAGAGATTTTGTGGTTTTGTGTACGAGAAATACGGTCTCAGTTCTCTGTGTTTGTGTCTGTGAAGAAAGGGGTGGAGTCCTAGGTTCTTATTATAAAATCAAGTTTAAACAAAGGAGATTCATCTGACACGTGGCAGTTGTGATGTCAGTATCCAAGGGCTCAGATTCGTTGTTTTTGTGACTGTTCAGCTTCCACTCTGGAGTTACCAACCGAAAAAAATAAATTGTTTTTTTATTCATTTTCTGTAGTGTTTATGAACAAGAATGGAAAATGAAATGATGAGTTTGTTACAGAATTCTGTGCTTGTAGATGGTTTTGGACAAATGTTTAAAAACACATGAATGACATGTAGCTGTTGCACTCATAAATAAGATTAGAAATTGCATATTACGTTTAATCAACTTTAATTTTTTTACACTTTCAATTTCATTGGTTATTTTCTCATTATATTAGTTATCATATTTATTACTAACTTATTCTTATTTATAAATATAATGATTTCAAGAAAATCAGTTAACTATATTAAATTTTACTAATATTTTAATACTTTCTTTAACTGTCCTTTTGATAAAAGATTATAATTAAGATCAGACATTAAAAGTTAAAACATTGAAAATTAATTTTTTAATAACTAAATTTTAATAATATGAAATGATCTTTTTTATGTGATATTTTATTTATTTTGTTTCTCATTTTTCTATATTATATTTCAAAATTATTTAGAAAATATCACTCAGAAAAAATTATTAAAATTTAAAATTTAGTTATAAAGATATCATTATTTTATAGGAACATTTTTAAAAGAATGATCCTTGTAATAAAGTAAAAGTAATTAGAAATTATTTATATTTGAGAGAGAAAAATGGGATTTTTATCTATCAAGGTAAATAGAGTGTCAAAACAAGTTATCATTTTCATGATAATATTCGTATTAGTTAAAGACGGGCAGACTTAAAATGCATTACAATTATATATAACATCATGAATTATTTCTTTTATGGCATTTGCCTGTAAAACTAACCTGGATTTAGCGTGGGACAGCTAAAATAACTTATTAGATCCTCTAAAAGTATCAGAAAAGAGTAAAATGAAAACTCTTTTTTCCCCCTTTTCATTTAATTTAGTGAGTCAAATTGGGTCATTTGTATCACCAGTAAAGCTGGAAAATTAGTTTTATAAACTTATGATGGGGTTATGTGTGTTCAGAACGTCTCATTCTATATAATCATTTTATAACTACTTTTATTAACTTTTGTAATAAATATTTTAATTTAATATTTTTTATTAAAAAATATAATTAACTTATGAGAAAGAGTGGTAGCTGTGAAATCAATGGCGAAACTTAAACAAAAATTTTAAGAGACCAAATTATATTTGTTATATATAAATTATTTTTTTTAATTAAAAAAAAATCATTTCTTTACACCATTTTTTTCTATTTAAAACAAGCACTCGTGACAATAGAATCCAAACAATATGACAATAATATATATGAAAGAATAACATAAAGTTTATCATCAACTGAAATCTTCTTGGATGATCATCTTTACCAGATAACAAATAATTGTTTAGATATGCCTAGAGTGTAGAAAAGCCACATACAAGAGAAAAACATATTACTTAAAAAAATGCTAAAAACTGAACTTATTCAAAAGAAGAAATTGCTTGGTTCAAAATGTTCCTTAACTCCTCAATTTTGTCATAATATAATTTGATTTTGAAGATAATAAAGAATTAATGGTGAAAATTGAGATAGAAATAAGAGAAGAGAAAGAGATGGAGGCACAGAAAATAGAAAAACCAAATAAAAAAGTATAAAAATTATATTAAAGAGAAAAAACCTAATTTTTAAATTTTGAAAAAGTTTTTTAAAATTAAATTAATATAAATAAAGTAATAATATACAAATATATATTTTTTTAAATATATAAAAAATAAAATAAAATAAAAATTATTAAAATTAATATAAACAAAATAACAATATATAAATATTATTTTTTAAATATTTAGAAAATAAAGTTTAAAAAAAAAATCGTTGGGAGCCGTGACTCCCCTGTCAAACCTATATTTTGCGCAAATGTGTGAAACTATATTTTTTCAATAACCAACAAACAAAACAAAAGTTTACAATTTTCTTTAAACGTGTGAATGTGTTAGTTGTTTAAATAAATTATATCTCTTGAATTTCTTAATATATCCCATAAATTTAAGAATTATATACAAAAATCACTTTAGTTCATAAATTAGTATTTAATATTAAATTGTTTCTAAGAATTATTTTAAGTGTACGACAATTCAGATTTTTTTTCATAAAGTAATTCCCTCAAATAATACATCGTTTAAAATTTATGTTAATAAAAAAAGGATTAAATTTATTATATAAGACACTCTTAAATGATGTTTTTATGAATAAATGGCTTCTTCACCTTTTACTGAAAGTAAGGAGAAATAAATGTAAGAAATCACCAAATCATTTATTTTTTATGCTTAATGATCATTTATTTATTATAAGACAGATAGTTTTACTAAATACATATGAAAAAATTGTCTTAATGAGAGTAATAAATTCCAGGTTCATGGTCTTAGAAAGTGGGGTTAGAATAGTCAATTCCTTGTAACAATATTTGGTATGGTTTAAATAATTGGATAGTACTCACTTTCGTTTGTATATGTCAATTTAATACTTGCTTTTAGAGATGTGTCAATTGAATTCTAACTTTTGAAAATATGCCTTGATTAGGTTCTCTCGAGATGAAAAGAAATAATTAACACAGTTAACAATATTGATATTTAAAATAATTTAAAAAATTAAATGATAAAAACTATAAATAAAGTTAATGACATTAATAATTTTTTTTCAAAAAAAGACCTAATTAAGATATTTTTTCAAAAATTGAGACTTAATTAATACCTTTTTAAAAACAGATATCAAAGACACTTCTGAACAAAATGGTACCATCCAACTAATTAAGCTCTTTTTTTATCCTATTAATACGCTGTTGAAACCTAGATGGCCAGTGTTGAAGTCATGAGGGGATTACACGAAGTAAAGAAAGCACTAAATTACGTGTAACTGACAATTCAACTTTCACCCTTCTCTTAATTTATAGTATAATTATTTAATAACTTTTCATAAAAAACCTTGTTATATCATTTTATACAATTAAAATATTCATATTGATTACAAAATAATATTAAAAAAAGATACAATTGCCGTAAATATTACATCGTGTACTAAAGAAATTCAAATTTTAATGAGTTATAGTAACGACTAAATACCAAATTTTGATTTTTAAAAAAAACCTTAGTGCATTTTTTATTATTTTTTTAATTAAAATATTGATCTAATTATTCTTTAAAAAATTATCTATTTAGATATAAGTCGTTTATAAATATTTAGTATACAAACATAAATTTGTATTTATATTTAAGATAAAAAAAAAAGCTGTATAAATAAATTTTCAAATACTCATTTACATAGAAACAATAATCAAATACCTATTAGTTACAGTCATCTTTTTAAAGACAATATTAGATATTTATTAGTTATGCTAATTTTTCCGTTTAATCATATAACTTAGCGTTTCATAATATTAATTAAATTATCACTACTTTACTCTACAATAAATTACGTATAGTTAATATATACAACTAATTATCTATTTTATATTATTAAAATATACGTACTGAATATAATATATTGCAATGCGAAATACAATTGGACTACGTTATGTACTTTCAAAATTTGAAATTGTTACCGGTAATCTTTATTTTAAGATAATTAATAAGATGAGTTGGAATGTACTAACCCAGATATGTGCTTCAACTCAGTTATAGTTTTTCCTATTTAGTTTGTCATAAAGAAGGTTATTAACCAGTCAAAGAGGGCCATCCTTATCAACTTGTTCTTTTATTTTTTAAATTAAAATTATATAAAAAATTAGGTTTAAAGTTCTTTATTATATAATTTTTAATATTTATTGTTCTTAGAAAATTAAATAAATATTTAATATTATTATTAGTTTATTCTATAAATTTAATTTCTGCATTAATGATAAAAATATAATATTATAAATTAGAAAAAAATCATTAAGTTATTTTACATTCTTTAACTACATCTTTTATTTAAATTGACCTATAAAATAAATAATTTCATCTTTTTTTTTATATTGATAATAGTCCGTGGATCCATTAATCCACCCCTAGATGGGTCAAAATTCCAGACTTTGGACGAAAAAGGGTGAGACCGAATGTTTATATATATATATATATATATATATATATATATATATATATATATATATATATATATATATATATATATATATATATATATATATATATAAAGATTTAATAAATGTACTAAATAATGAATTTTAAGATTTTAATTCCTACTACTAAGTGATTTACAGCAAAGATATTTTGATCATAACGTGTAAAGACTTAGAAAATAGTATTTTAGATTTGACATTGGTTTAAAATAGTGAGACTTGATAATTATAATAACAAAAGATAATTATAATAACAAAGCATTTTAAGTTAAATAGGAAATTTTATAAATGAATTTCATTATATTTCAAACACTTTATTTCTTTATAAACTATTTTTCTAACTTCTCTCTACGAGTTTTTTCTCTTTGTTCATCGGTTTGAAAGTCGGACACCACTACAGTGATCCTTTTGACGAGCTCTTTCTTTATGTCCGATCAGTTTCTCCTTCCGAGTAAATTGAATTTCTACCTCTTTCCTCTTGGTAAAATATATGTTCCACTTTGCATGTGACCTCTTACATGTGTGGTTTTAATCTTCTCCTTGTGTGTTTGGTGATCAATGATTATAATGGTATGTTTTAACTTATATATGAATTATATGTTTTAACTTGCTTTGATATTTTTATTTCGGTTTTATATTAGTTAATGTTATTGTATAATTCTATTAGTTTGTATATTCTTTAAAATGATCAAGAATTTGTATTATTGTAGTAATTATTTAGAACTTTATGAGGAATTCCAATGTCCAACATTTCATATGAATGCATACTGTTATAGGAAACAAACCAATCTTATCAAATCTATTAAACAAATTACCTACGGGTTTATTTGTAAGTAATTACATATGAAATTCGTAGGTAACATTAGTTACGACTAATTTACTTACAAATTTTTGTCTGTAGGTAAAAACGGTCTTACTTACGAATTTTGTGAACTACCTATGGATTTTTCTTATAGGTAATAGGGTTTTTGCTTGTAGTGAGAATGAGTTATATATGTGGTGAGACTAGGAAGAGGTCCTAATCCAAGGGCTTTTCCTTGGGCTAAGAAACGAAGGGGATTAACCTTGAGAGTGACAAGGTGAAACCCATTGGCAATGGGTCTATAGAGTAGTAGAGGACACCACAAGTGCTCATCTTTAGTGAATCCTATATCAATCCACATACATCTAGACAATTGAGTCTACAAGAGTCTTTAAATGTATATTTTATTTTTTTATAACTATTCAAAGTGTATTGCATGGTGATGAAATCTGTCTACTTATTATATGCTTCTTTTTTTTTTGTAAATTAACTTTCCCTCTCTTATGTTGTTTTTCCTTGTGTTTGCTTTCTTCTTTTGTAATGATTACCTTTATTGGTGTGAGCAGATAAGGAAGCAAGAGTTGATCTATCTTATGAGGGACATACTGTTGATACAATCTTGTTGTTAGGTTGTCATTCCTTGTTCCTAGATTCTTAAGGAAAGACTATAAGTTTCCTTGTTTTACCGTAGTTTCACTGGAACTATATATCTATGTATCTCTTACTGCTATAGTTACACCTTGGAATAAAACCAAGTAATAATCAACCTATGATGAGCATTTCAATATTGATGGCAAATAAATTCAACAATGCACCAACAAGGAAGAATAAACCACCTGCAAACATTGAGGTCTTACGTCCCATCATTCTTGTGATGGTGGAAGCAAAGAAAGAAGCTACTAATGTAGCAAGATGTAAAGAAGAGGCGAACAAAGTAAGGAGTTCATTGTCAAATTTGCAGTATCGACTTTCATGGATAGATTCATCTTTCATTTTCTTGTAAACAGTCGAAAAGAATTTGATTGAGAATGGTCCATGGAAGTTACTCCTCCCATTATTCCAAGATCATAACCAAAGAGTACACCACCCACGACACTTACAAAACATATGACCAACACAAATATTGTGATCTTGCTTTCATGTTATGTTCCATTTTCTATAGTAGCAAAAGCTCCACCTGCCATCTTTAAAAATGTTATATTTTAAATTGATCTTTTTCTTTATCTTAACTTTTCTTTCTTTTTTTACATATGAGGTTGTAAGTATGAACTTGTTTTATAATATAAAATATGCTAATAATAACATCTAATGAATAAATATAAGTTATCAAAATTAAACGACTTATTTAACTATATTATATCTTATAAGAAATTTAATTATCTCTGTTGTTTTAAATCTTAATTTGTGTATATTCTTTTCCGATTAGAATTAATATGTAATTTTAAGGACTTAAGATAATCATTGATTTACAAAACAAGCTTGACCATTAATTGATGACAACAATTTATTTGTAAGTTAAGAATAAAAATTAAGAATCAATTTATATGTTCGTATAACAATATTGTGTTGATAAGTATTTATAAAAAAAAAAAATGTTCATATAATAATGTTGGGATAAGTATTGATAAAAACAATAAACAATATTTTAATTTTCTAAAATAAAGTGCATTTAATTTAAACAGTTTTATACTAGTTATAATGGCACTGGGATTTTGAAAGATGGATAAAAAAATGTATGCACAAATTATTTAAGAGACAAGTGAGTATATTTTATTTATTTCTTGTGTAACAAAGACGTATATTAAGTCTCGAGTTAATGACTAACCAACATAATAATAATATATATATATATATATATATATATATATATATATATATATATTATATTTTTTCAAAATTAGAGTTGTGATAATAATTGTATTTACAAATAATAATATTTTTATCACTTGAAAATAAAAAGAATAAAAAATAATTTTGTAAGTGTATTGTAACCATGTATTCCAAAAACTCAATTTGTGCATTAAACTTATAGTTTGAATCACAAAGAAATTGTAAGTTTTGAAATTGTTGAAATGTCAAGAAGGGGAGGGTGGGGGGTTGAATTGGCTAGTTAAAAATTTAAGTAACCTTTAAAGGCTAAAAATGTCTTTAATTGAATCAACCCAACCAACAAGTAAGGATGCAAACACCTATGGATTGTACACTTTCAACCGATCAAAAACAGAGTTAGTCGATTGATTTTATTAAACTGATCCAGTGCTGATATAATCAATCGATTGAATCATAAAAATAGTCGCCTAGAATACTGGGAAAAATATAGAAATGCAGATTTATGATTTAACGCAAGATTAATGTAAAAGATCAGTCAAGATAGGTTCCAATGAGTTATACAAACATGATCAATACTGCAGATGATGCCAAAACACTCAAGAATGTCAAAAAGATGGTTTAGATCACAATTCTTCAAACTTTAAATGATAATGCAAGAGAGAAGGGTTAGAGAAAAGTGTAATTCACAAGATTTTTATACTGGTTCGCTCGAACTTGAGCTATATCCAATTAGTCAAGGCAACCCGAGCCTGACTTTGCACTATTTGAAAAGATTTACAAAGTTTACACCCTTACACTTTCAAAATATGCAAAAACACACACAAAAGACTCTTGAATCACACAAGAATCACACCAGCACAACAAGACACCTCTTGCAGACCTGGAAAACAACCAGGCACACACACAAAGCTTAAGAAAGATCAAACCTCAGTGGTAGCACAACCCTGCCTACCACAAACACCTTCTCCAAGCTTCAAACACCAAGTAAAATGCTCCAAGAATTGATCCAAGATCAATCTTCACCAACTGCAATTTGTATGATCATGAAAGAAAGAGAGAGAGAGAGAGAGAGAGAGAGAGAGAGAGAGTTCCCAGGTTTCCATAATGATTTCGTGCTCAAAATTGGTCTTCTTACCTCTCTTTCGAAAAATACAACTCTCATAGTCAATCTATTACAAACTTCAACATGTTGATTTCGCTTAACTTAAGTGAAATCAGTTGATTAAAAAATAAATCAACTGATTGAATAAGTCATAGTTTAAGACTACTGCAACTAATCTTTTAATCCGTTAAAAATTCATTCAACAGATTCAAAGACACTTTTTAACCTATTGAAAAATATTTCAACAGATTAAAAGACATAATAAAGACCCTATAAATCTAACAAATGCTAAATGGTCTACAAAGTGAATTACAATCTTCAAGCTTGTTTTCCTAATGATTGATCCATATGGAGGGCATGCATATAAGGCTTGATCAACTCGAGCAACATCAAATCTCCATAACTTTATCAATGTATGCATGATTCCAAAGCAATGAATTGAAGTTAATTCAACAAAGCTTCATCAAATCTTCAAGTAACACACCATCCAGGCTCCACATGTCAACAAAAATAACTTAGAAAATTTAAGAATAAAAAGTATGAGTAACTAATCTTAAAGAAATTGAAAGTAAAACACATATTTTTTTTTGAATTATAAATTCTATTTAGGATTCTACTTCAAACGAGATATTTTATTAGCATGTTTGTAGGAATAAAAAAGAAAACAAGTTCAAACAAAACACATTTGTACTTATTTTACATAAATAATAACTTATTTTTTTTATGAAAGCGTCTTTGGTTGTAGTTCCTACTATTTTCATTTTATTTATCATACTATATTTTTTTGTTAATAATTATATTTATTTTATTTTATCATTTAATATTGATGATTTCGGTGCGTATTACGCATTAAAAAAATTATTTTGAAGGTTAAAATTTTATATTTTAGCGGTTAAAATTCATCACAATTGAAATTTCTAACAACTAAAATAATGGCAAAAAATGCATATGTCAAAAACTCTTTATGACAATAAAACTTTAAATGCTAATATTGTTGTAAGAAAGGAAGAAAATTTACTATCGATTAAAAATCGCTACAAAATTTACTTTTATTATATATTATTGGGTTAAATATATTTTTGATCACTTAACTTTCAGTAAAAATTGAAATTAGTCCCTCTTAGAAACTATGCTTCAATTTAGTCCCTCAACTTTAGAAATGCATGAATGTAATCCTTTTAACCAAATTTTATTATATTTATTTAACATTTCAAACATGTTTCATATAGTATTTGAGTTTGTTTACACCGTTTGAAGGACTAAATCCACACATTTATAAAGATGAAGGACTAAATTGGTTCAAAGTTTTGAAGAGGGACTAATTTCAATTTTCACTAAAACTTAAGGGATTAAAAACATATTTAATCCTATATTATTTATCATATTTTGATGATTAAAAACCACCACAAAAAGATATCATCATACTATGTTATCATTTAATAACTATTAAAAATTTTCAATCATACAAAATTATTTAATATATATCTTTTTTTTTTAATTTTTAAAATAAAAAATTCTTTAATTTTACAATCAATAATTTAATTATCAATTTTATTTGATATTATTTTTCGAGATGATAATAATAATATTAATAATTTTACCATTTTTAAAAAGGTAATAGTGTAATTGTCTCACATAGTAATAGTTATTTTAAAGGGTTAAATATGTTTTTGGTTCCTTAACTTTCACTAAAAATTGGAATTAGTCCATCTTCAAAACTTTTTCCCAATTTAGTTTCTCAACTTTAGAAATACATGGATTTTGTTCTTTCAATCATGGATTTTGTTCTTTTAACTAAATTTTGTTAAGTTTATTTAACATTTCAAACATGTTTCTCAGCTAACATTAAAATGGAAATATGTCAAACGGTATTAACAACTCAAATACTATCATGAAAGGCATTTGAAACGTCAAATAAACTTAACAAAATTTGGTTAAAATGACTAAATTCACACATTTCTAAAGCTGAGGGACTAAATTAGACAAAAGTTTCAAAGATGGACTAATTCTAATTTTCACTGAAAGTTAAGGGACTAAAAACATATTTAACCCTATGTTAAATTATAATCACTCGCATAGATCAAATGTAATAACCTATAAATTATTAGTTTGAATTTTTGGAATTGGTGTTGTTATCATATTATTATCTTTGGGAGCTAAAACACACTCTAGTGAGGAATGTTGGAGAATTATGTTTTAGATGTATTTAGAATTTATGTGATTTTGATGGGTTTGGTATAAGGGAAGGTAATGGAGAAAGTTTCAAAGATGGACTAATTCTAATTTTCACTGAAAGTTAAGAGACCAAAAACATATTTAACCCTATTTTAAATTATAATCACTCGCATAGATAATATGTAATAACCTATAAATTATTAGTTTGAATTTTTGGAAATGGAGATAACTACAATTGAGTATGTAGTGTGCAATAGTATTATTTGGAGATTGATTATTGCATAAGTAAATTGATAAATTATAAAAGGACTTTATGAAAAATTATGTCAAAGGATAAATTTTTGGATTGAATTTGTGAGCAACAGTTTGAGGTAATTAAAATTTGAAGATTTTAATTAATGATGTATGTAATGAAATTAGTGGTTAAATGGAGATAAGAGAATACATTTTTGTGAATGAATAATTTTTCTGAATGTTGATGGTTTAATAGAAGTTAGTATACTTAAGGAATTTTTAATAACAAGGAATTGACAAATTAAAGCATATTTTGATGTGTTTTCGATTAGATGGTGTAGTTTAGGGTTTAATATCTTGATATGGTGTCAATTGGTTTTTAGAAATGTTGTTGGATATTTAAGAATCATGTTACTTTTTTTATTTATTTAGGAGAAAGTTTAGGAAGAAGAGATTTGGTTGGAGTATTGATATGAATTGTATTGGTATTTTGGGTCTGGTTTGTCTCGTTATCGATGGGCGAAGTTATTGAAGTAATAATTTACTAGAGTAAGCATAGAGAAGCAAGCACTAGATAATACTCTAAAGAAGATAATTGAAAAAGTGCGGGCTTACCAAGTTTAAGATTTTAAGTAAAGACTGAATGGTATTTTGAGGTTTCAGGGTAGGGTATGCCTACTTGTAGAGGGACAATTAAGAAAACAAGTATTGGAAGAATCGCACACGAGTCATATTAGTATGCATCCATGCATGACTAAGATGTAAACAAGGAGTCTTTTTGGTGGATAGGAATGTACTTGATTTTTTGCCGTCGTTTTTAACTTGTCAAAAGGCCAAGGTAGAACATCAAAGACCAAAAGGTATGTTACAATAGTTGGACATTGTAGAGTGGAAATGGGATAACAAGTAGCTCGATTGAGTGAGGGGTTCTTTGAGAAGTTAGCTTGGAGGACAGCTGAATCCCTCTAGGAAACTAGCTCCATGAACTAATGTTTTAGTTTGCTTGAATGTGGATGATAGGCTCTTAGAGTGGCCAGTTTGAAGGACAATTGAATCCCTTTGGATGCTTAGGCTCTAGAATGGTTTGTTTCAAAGGGTAGTTGAATCCCTCTAGACAGGTAGCTCTACGAACCAAGGCTTTGATGTATTTTGTTTTGAAAAGTATATATTTTAAATCCTTGGATTGTAAACACGGAGTGAGTTTATTTTCAAAATTGATATGATTTTCTTATTTATGTTACCTCACCCTTCTGTTTATTATGTTTGTGTTTGTTTATGTTTGACTATGGTGATCGAGATTTATCACAATAGTGGATGATCATACAAGTGTTGAGGAAGATGCACAGGACTAGAGAGTATGGTCAGTATTGGGATATGTTTAGATAGTCTTTTAGTCTTACATTTTTCCTTTTCAATAATGTTTATGGTTATAAAACAATGATTTTCATTGAGATTCAAATAAAGCATGAATAAAGTTTATTTTAATTATGTTATTTGTGTTAGTTATAGATTTTAGGTAAGCGAAAAATTAAGGTGTTACAGAATTGAATGGAAGATAAACTTATAGTTTATAACATTATTATTTGCTAAACTCAAATATTGGAATTATAGTTTCAAACAAATTTCAATTTTTACTAAATTTAAACATTATTTAAATAAGTGATAATTGATATTTAAACACTATAAGTGATCATAAAATTATATTTACTTATTGTCAAATTTAAAGTCATTATCCATCAATTAACTCATTCATTGGTTAAACTTACGTTTTTTATTCCTCCTCGTCTTAGTAACTATCAATGTGATTTTTTTCCTACGTAAAAGTCATTCCTAAACACTCACATCATATAAATAACAACTTGTTATGGATATGCATTGTATCATTTGACTTGTTAATGATTGAAATAATTTAACATTAAAATTACACTTCAAGCAAAATCTATCAAAATTCAAACAATATTTTAAAATATTATTATCAATATATAATAAATAATTTTTTGATAGATTTTGTACAAATTTTGAATGAATATATTTGTGACAAACCACAAGAATTACATAATTACAATGACTTAATTGGAAAAAGATTGAACTTTTGTTGGTACGAGAAAATGAAGTTCTCGAACAATCTAATTTCAAATTGTAGCCGTACAACGATGTCCACTAATGACTATATCATTTGAAATAAATTTCTTCAAAAATCAACGTAATTTCCAAACTTTGTTCATTTCTTCAATTCGAACATTTCTTGTCTCTGGCAAGAGTAAGGCAACAAAAATAGTCATATGACAAAGAATTGATAAAGCCATGTGTATGAAGAATATAGGTGTTTGATGAAGATTGATGAAGATCCATTTGAAAATTAAGTTTTAGTGTGTTAAATCTGAAAATAATATGTTAAATGTAATGTTTTGTTGTTATATCATGTTGGTAGGCTATATGACATAGGTTAGATATCTTGTGTGCCTTAGTGTGTCTCTTTTAATTTGTTAAAATGAGTTTTAACAGGTTAAAAGGCTTGTAGTATATAGTTTCTGGTATGAATGCATTTAGTTAGTTTAATTATTTTTCAATCAACTGATTTCACTTAAGTCAAGTGAAATTACCTGACTGTACGAAAAATTCAATCGACTGATTTCACTTAAACCAGACTATATATGTTGTGTTTTCGAGAGTAGAGTTGCATTTTTGAGTTTTGAGCACGAAACATTTTCATTCTTCTATAGAAAACTCTCTCTCTACAATATACAACTGCAACTCGTGATTTGAAGATCTTGGTTGATCTTGGAGGCCTTTTGGCTTGTGAGTAACTTCAAGAACACAAGTATGGTTGGCTAGGGACACCCACCATCAGGTTTGGATGTTCTTGTGCCTCTGGTTGGTTTGCCTAATATGATTTCAAGTTTGTAAGTGTGATTCTTGCAGGGTGTGTGTCTAGATTTTTGTGTGAGTCAAAAATCTTGTGAGTTTCTTTGTTCAAAAGTGTAATCTTGGTGTGTGATTTGTAAAACTTTTGAATATAGTGGAAACCAGGCTCAGGTTGTCTTGGTAAAGTAGATGTAGCTTTGTGATTGAGTGAACCAGTATAAAAAAAATTGTGCAATTCTCTCTCCCTCATCTCACACACTTTGAATCTCTTTAAAAACTCAAGAAAACTAAGCAATTCATTCTTTGGTGTGATTTAATGCGTTCTTGTGTAATATGAGGTTGTATACTTGTTAAAAATATTGATTGGAACAAGTCTTGTATGTAAGAGATTGTTGTTTGAGTTAAATCTGTGAATTCTGCATTCTGCATAAATCTCCAGTATTTTAGCCGACTGATTTGTCTTTTTAATCGATTGTTTCATAGTTCAAGAACAAATTAGTCTGCTATTTTTTTTAATCGATTGAAAGTGTACTGGTCTGCTACTTTTACATCCCAACTTTCCAGTCTATTTGATTCAATTGAAAAGAGGTTTAAGCTTTCGAAAAAGTTTTATAAAGCAAATTCACCCACCCACTTTCTTGGCTTAAATCACCATTTCAAACCTAACAACAATAGACAAAGAGAATTAGCCAAATTCTATCTCATGAAGAACTTCAAGTGCCTTCTCATGTACCTGAAAGGCAAGAGTAAAAATCAAGAGGAAAAATGTGTGATCATAGACATGTCCTTTTACTTTAGAAGATAAATTAATCAGCAAAACCAAACATACGTTTGCATCATGCCGCCAACCATCATTGCTTCTAGTAACAATAATGCTCTTAAGAAAAAAATAATGCTCTATCTATCTATTGGAGTAACAATTGAGTATTTAAGACTTGAACAGTTATTCAGGTACAATCTATTTAGCATAAAATAATGGGGATGGGGAAATTTTTGTGTAGCAAGTTTCGCTTCAAATGTCACACTCAGGATCTATTTGATTTGAGAAAATATTTTTAGTTTTCCTTTCCTATTTTCACAATATAAAAGTATATCTTATTTTAACTATCATAAGAAATGATGGAAATTATTATTTTTGTTTTTATCATTTTCTATACAGAAGTTACAAATCTTTCAAAACAAAATTAAAGTATCATTTACTGTAATTAGTTTAAACACATAATATGAAAACATGGAACATTTTCACGAACTAAACAAGTTTATAGGGATATTTGGTTTGAGAAAAATATTTTCTATTGGTTTTCATTGTTTCCAATACAAGGAACTTGCTAGCACATGAATACACTAGTTTTAATAGTACATATTCTACAACGACAATGACCTTGAAAATAGAAATATTTATGAACTTGAGAAGAATGTACCCATTCCAGATGTTGTGTAGTGATGCCAAAGTCAGTTCTAGCATATAAACTAGACAAAACCTGTTAAAATAAGAATTAAGAAACATTAGTTTGAAATGCATTACACAAATCAAGATCATTCAAATCTAATGTGACAATTAGAGTGTTTATCAAGAACTATAGGAGACGGTATCATGGTGAAAAAGAACAAGTGTCCAACATGTGAAAATTTCAACCGGACTAAATATTTTATGTCCACTTGGCTTTAAAACAATACATTCAACACAAAAAGAATGATGTAGCATTATCAAGAAACATACTAGGGCATACTGGAAGTGTCTTTTCTCCCATTAAAATTGGCTGTATATCATCGCAAACACGTTAAGTGTGCCTTAAAGTGTTTTTAACTCACAAATAACAAAACACACCCCGAGTCGGATGCAATTCAACCCACTTTTCCTAGATATTCAATTGGTTTGGGAACCATAGTGTCCTCCTAATCATACTTGTCTGCACCTTCATCTTTTCCTTGCATCCCATGTCTTATCATATCAAGCACCTTTTTCCTAGGTTTTAGAGTCACAAATTTTGTCAAGAATTCCACCTACACTATCAACAATTTTAAGGATGCCAAGATAGTATTTTTGGCACTGTCAAATAGCAATATCTTGTGAAACGAAAATGTTGTGCTAGGTAAATATTTCAGTAGAAATGACAACCATGCTGAAACCAAAATATGGAAACTATATTTCAAATACCTCAGGCTGAGGGAGCATATAGAATCCGTGGTGGTTTCTATGATAAGCAAAATAATAACACCGAAAAGATGAGCAAAGAGATTGTACTGTTTTATTGTATTCTATAACCAATCAACCTTCAACCTTAAAAGAGCTTAAAGGAATAATACATGTTGCGGGTGGCAGCAATTTTCCCGTGGTAGAGGCCGGGTGGGCTGAATCACAATCGAATCATGACGCTTGAGCTCATACGCTCTTAAGTAGAAAGAGTTGTGCCCTAACTAATAGCTATAACTTTTAGCCAAGTGGTAAGCGTTCGATCCAACAGTACAATCACACAACAAAATTGAGAGAGAATTTCAGAAAGAAGAATACATCTCATTTCATCCTTGTCCCCCTACCCCACACCCTCTCTCATCATATAGGTGATGGTCTCTCACACAAATTCTATCAGCATAGTATTGCGGTTACGTGTCCTATTCCCACGTCTCACTCCTTGCATTTCAGGTTTGGTAGCCACTAACCTATCATTTTCTATATTTTTCCGCTCACCATGTGCACGTGTTGCATTGTTCTGTACACGTGTTGCATTCTTATTTTCCATATCAGAGTGTGGAGCAATTACCTTCATTACATTGCCTCCTCCTTTAAGAAAAACCTTGTCCTCAAGGTTATCAAGGTTGATATTAGGGAAATGAATGTTAATAAATTCTACATCCTCCCAAGAATTTTCATCATTGCTACAATGATCTCACTGTACCAACACCTAAGAACACAATATGGAATATTTTAAAATTCTTCTAGCTTGTAGGATGGCAACAGGTTGTAAAACAAGTCCTAAGTCCAAAGTTGTTAGTGGTAGTGGCATGAAAGGCTCATGGCTAATTCCCTTGAAAGTTTTCAACTGTGAAATGTGAAAAATCGGATGAATGTGGGCCATTGTAGGAAGCTCCAGCTTATAAGCAACGTCACCCAATTTAGTAACCACCTTAGAGGAGCCAAAGTAGCGCATAGCCAATTATTGGCGGGTTCTCAATACCACCAAATGTTGTCTATATGGCTGTAATTTGACCAAAACCTGATCCCCAACCTGGAGTTGTAGATCAGAGCACTTTTTATCTTCTTGATGCTTCATACGTTGCTGAGCTTTATGCAAATTACGTTTAAGTTGATCTAATAGTTGGTCCTTCTTTGTGAGCTGGTCTTGAACAACAACGAAATCTGCCAGACTGCGTTGATAGCAAGTTAATGTAGGTAGGTCACAACCATACAATGCTTTGAATGGTGTCATGCCCAAACTGGTATAAAAGGACATGTTATACCAATACTCTGCCCATGTCAATCACTTTGACCAAGACTTGGGATTTTCAAAGGTAAAACATTGCAAGAACATCTCTAGACATTTATTCAAAGCCTCTGTTTGGCCATCTGTTTGTGGATGATAAGTAGTGCTCATAGCAAGTGTGGTGCCCTACAGCTTAAATAACTATTGCCAAAAATTACTGGTAAAAACTTTGTCGTGATCAGATACGATGAACTTTGGAATATTGTCTAACTTGATGATATGTAACATGAATGCGTCGGCCACAACTTTGGTAGTGTAATATGATTTTAAAGGCACAAAGTGACTATATTTTGAAAGACGATCGACACCACCATGATAATCGTGAACCCGCATGAATTTGGCAAACCAATGATAAAATCCACTATAACATCTTTCCACACTTGTTGCGGTACAGGAAGCGATTGTAAATAGCCCTGCAAGGAGTAATCGACTCACTTTGGCCTATTGACATATACTGCATTGTTGCACAAAGTCACTAACATCATTTCGCATTTTTGGCCAGTAAAATTGAGATAAGATTCGTGCTAATGTTCTAGCTATACCTGCATGCCCCCCAATAGGCGAAGTGTGATATTTGAAAAGAACCTTGTGAATTAAAGGGATTGCAGGAGGGAAGCACTAGATGGTCCTTTCAATAAAGCAACCCATCGTGTATGCGATAACGTGCATCAGGCTGTGAATTTGAGAGAGATAGTGTAATGAGGTCTCATAATGTGTCGTCAACTTCCAGTGCATGTTTTAAGTCAAGTAAGAAGTCAACCTTAGGCTCGGACCAAGCCATAAAGAAAACACGTGACAACGTATCTGTTGCAATGTTCTCTTTCCCTGGTTAATATTCAATTGCAAAGTCATAGCCCAAGAACTTGTGAAGCCAAGCTTATTGCTCAAGGGTTTGCAAAGACTGGTCAAGCAAACTTTTTAAACTTTGGTGGTCAGTTCGGATAACAAACTTATGCCCTAACAAATAATGAAAAAATTTGGCCAAAGTTGGGTGATAACGAACAACTCTCGAAGGGAGGCAGTCTATTTCTGCATTTTGGGTACCAACTTTTTAGAGAAAAAAGCTATTGGGTGACCTTGTTGACTCAACACAGCACCAACCCCAGTCCCGGAAGCATCTATTTCAAGTGTAAAGGGCTGTGTAAAATTAGAAAGAGCCAAAACAAGGGCAATAGCAATGGTCTGTTTTAATACGAGAAAGCATCCTCTGCAGCAATACTCCATTCATAAGTGTCTGTTTTTAACAAATCGATAAGGCGGTTTGCAAGATTAGCATAAGACTTGATAAAACGTCGATAATAGCCGGTGAGTCCAAGGAAGCCTCAAAGTTGCTTTAAATTTGTTAGACGAGGCCAATCTAATATGGCTTGGACTTTGCTTTGATCCATTGCAACCCCAAACACAGGCACCATGTGGCCCAAGTAATCGACCTCCTCTAAACCAAAGGCACATTTGGATAGTCTAGCATACAACAAATGTTATTGTAAAGTCTGCAAAACCCATTCCAAGTGAGTCAAATGTGATATCCATGATGGGCTATAAATAAGAATATCATAAAAAAACACAAGCACATATTTGCGCAAGACAATGTTAAAAATGTGATTCATCAGGCTTTGAAAAGTGGGTGGGGCATTAGTGAGCCCAAAGGGCATGACCAACCATTTGTAATGACCATGATGTGTGCGAAAAGCCATTTTATGACGATCCCCAGGCTGGACTAAAATCTGATGATATGTAGAATGCAGATCCAACTTAGAAAAATATTTGACTCCATATAGCTCATCCAATAATTCATCAACTATGGGCATGTGAAAACTATCCTTGATAGTTATGTCATTCAAAGCTCGATAGTCAGTGCAAAATCACCATGAACCATTCTTTTCTTTACAAGTAAAAAAGGAGATGAAAAAAGACTTATACGTGGTTTGATAAGACCTTGCTCAAGCATGTCTTTGACCAATTTTTCAATTTGGTCCTTTTGACTATGGGAATATCGATAAGGTCAAACTTTGAAAAATAGTATGGTATTGTTGTAATAAAGCTGCTAGATCAGGCAATAAGTCAGCAGGAAAAGTCAGTGATAATTCACTCAAAATGTCACACTACATCATCTAAATGGAGAAGCATTCAGTAATGGCTTATGTCTAGTGTAGCCGACACATGTGATGCAACTATGCTTGCTGAGGTCTAGCCATATGTTTGCCTTGTAGAACAACAAATTCCTGCTAAACAAATTTAAGAGTGGAGGTGGCATAGTCTGCAATGTGAGGACCCAAAGTAGCGAGCCATGAAGACCTAAGAATCAAGTCAACACCTGAAACTGGAAGTAAATACACTAGTACAACCAACAAATGACCTTGAATTGTCACCGTGAGTTGTTTAATCACCCCTATGTAGTCATGGATTGGCCATTGCCAAGAAAAACTTAAAAACCTACAACGGGATCAATAGGTAATTTCATAAAATGAGCAATGCAAGGCTATATAAAATTGTCTAAACTACCTCTATCAACCAGAACCTTAATTTCAATAGACCAAATATGACTCATAAAACCAATGGTGCCCACGCCACCTGCACCTTTCATGGCATTAAAGGAAAGGTGATGTTTCATATTACCACTATTAGTCTCTGGTTGGGATAAATCAAGCGAGTCGGGTTCAAGGGAAGCCACTAAGTCATCATCAATTAATTGCAACATCATCAACTGACGATTTAAACACTTGTGATTCAATAAAAATTTCTCATCACAAAAGTAACATAAGCCTTTTTCTTTTCGAATTTGCATCCTAGTCGGGGAAATTCTTTTGACTAACAAAAAAGGGAATAACATTGCATCATTTGGAACCAAGATATTACGTCATTATCTAAATGCACTGACACAATAGACAATCAATCCACCTCTGATGTGTCATAACAGTTGAAAAATTGTTCAGCTTTAAAGATCCAATCCATGACATTGTTACCATCAAAGCGAGGAAAATCAAGTTTCACATTTCGGACCTGGAAGGGTTACTTAAAAGATTTCGTAACACCATCGACGGACCCTAACGAGGACGAATAATTGCGTTGCAACGAAGTCTCTAAACCACTCGTAATCTGAGTGAACTTATCATCATTCACATGAATCATAGTTTCCAGGCGTTCACAACGAGAAAAATTTACCATTCAAGCTTCGCAATTTGAGCTTGTAGGTCCGAGTAATATTTTTCCAATGTGTCTGAAGTCCGTTTTACATCTGCTTGGAGGTCCTTCAACCTGGTGTTTTCCGCCATGGCTCAATGGAAGCACCAATGTGATAAGCAAAATAATAACATCGAAAAGATGAGCAAAGAGACTGTACTGTTTTATTGTATTCTATAACCAATCAACCTTCAACCCTAAAAGAGCTTAAAGGAATAATACAATCACACAACAAAATTGAGAGAGAAACAAAGATAATTTCAAAAAGGAGAATACATCTCATTTCATCTTTGTTCCCCTACCCCACACCCTTTCTCATCATATAGGTGATGGTTGCTTACACAAATTCTCTCAGCACAGTATTGCGGTTACGTATCCTATTCCCACGTCTCACTCTTTGCATTTTTGGTTTGGTATAGTCATTGACCCATCATTTGACATATTTTATTGCGGTTATGTGTCCTATTCCCACGTCTCACTCTTTGCATTTATGGTTTGGTATAGCCATTGACCTATCATTCTCCATATTTTATTGCGATTAAGTGTCCTATTCCCATGTCTCACTCCTTGCATTTCTGGTTTGGTATAGTCATTGACCCATTATTTTCCATATTTTATTGCGGTTACGTGTCCTATTCCCACATCTCACTCCTTGCATTTCTAGGTTGGTAGCCATTGACCCATCATTTTCCATATTTTTTCGCTCACCCTGGACACGTGTTGCATTGTTCTGTACACGTGTTGCATTGTTATTTCGCATATCAGAGTGTGGAGCAGTTACCTTCATTACAGTTTCTTTCATCCATAATTCCCCCTCCCATCATATTGCGAGCTTCTTCTCTAGTCAAAACGAGTCTTGCAAGTAGTTTTAGGTCTGGGATAACACGACGATTTTCCATTGCCTGCAAAAATATGGCCCAACACCAAAAGTTAGCTACACAGTTTTGGTAAGAATTGAAGCTGCTCGTGAGAGACATGGAGATAATTTAATATACAGACGCCGATAGCAAAACAAAAATAACCAAGAGAGTATTATATCATTATAACCCAAATTTTAGAACCTTCTAAGTTAACTACTCTATAAAGTCAGCTACACCTAAATCGAGAAGGCATACTTTGTCAAAAAACAAGTTGTATAACTCATGACACAATGATATGACACAAAGAATAAAAATCCCTAATTTATCAGTAATCTGATTCGTATGATTTGTAGATGTGAGAATGAAAATACTCAAAAAGATGGTATAGGAGATTTTGTCAATCGTGACATGTAAAAGAGGATAACGCAATTAGACCAATCCCAAGGTCTTCAAGTACATTTTTCTCCTATCATCCAATACAAAGACAATAAAATCATTACCCAAGTATGACCACTAAAGTTCAATAGACAATCTCAGTGGATTTATATAAGTGAAGCTTTTATGAATACTTTCAACACATCATCAGCTTGATTAGCTAAGTCATTCTCGCCTTTAAATGCACCGCCACCAACTGCAACTCGGCGCATCAATTCATGCCGGCTATCCTTTTTTGGAGTTCTACACAGAAGACCAACTACTTGGACCTAAAAATATGAAGGCGAAAATTCCATATTAATGGAAAACGTGTAATCTGGAGCTGTCCTCTGGTTAGAAAAATTATCAAGTAGTTAAAAAAAGTTCCTTACATAGCGTAAACATATTTGTTAGATGTGATAATTAGGGATGGCAACGGGGCGGGGCGGGTACGGGTATCATGATCCCATCCCCATCCCCATAATAAAAATTCATCCCCATCCCCATCCCCAAACCCAACGGGTATACAACTTTTGACCCATCCCCATCCCCACCGGGTAACGGGTATTTTCTTATACTCATACCCATACCCATTTTTTTATTGTTCCATATATCAATTAAATATTTTTTATAAAAAAAATTTAAAAATCACACCAACGGAATCATGATACTATCAAAATATTCAATATTAAAATAACATACTCTTTTTGATTTTCATGATGTCAAATATTAAGAAAAATATTATAATAGTATAAATCTCAAATTAAAGTATCAAATAACAACTAAATAAAATTCAAATAATTATATAAAAGCTAAAAAATTACACATTACTAAAATTTTATAATAACCAAAATATTTATTAATTTTACAAATGATCAGTGGTCTCATTTGCATTCGATCCACCTACACATAGAAAAAAAATGAAAAATTAGATATGATATAATAATTGAAATTGAAAATTTTAATTACTAGAATATAATGTACCTTCTTCATCAGATTCATTTTCACTCATGAGAACATCTTTTCCTTTTAATTTTTTAACACCTACAAACACCAAATGTAGAATATTAGATGAGAATTCACAAAAAATACTAACAAAAAATATTAATAAATTTGAGTAACTTACCTAGATGGTTTGAGTTCCATATCCAACTTCTTGTACACATCAAAGCCTCTATAGTAATATGATGAAGTCGACTACGGTGAGAAGTTAATATCTGACCACCAGTACTAAAAGCAGATTCAGAAGCTACAGTTGTTATTGGAATAGCTAAAACATCCCTTGCAATTGCTTGAAGGGTTGGAAACTTTAACCCATTTGTTTTCCACCATGATAGGATATCAAATTCTTGTGTAACCGGCAAATTATCTTCTTCCAAGTAATAATCCAACTCTGTTTTCATAACTGTAGTTCTAGATTTTTTCTTTTTTGCCATAAACTTTAAAAATTCATTCGCATCATTATCAACATCCTTTCCCAACTCCAATGATGTAGCTCTATAAGAAGAAGTTTCATTCTTCTTTGATTGATATTCCAAAACCAAATCATAGCACATTTGACGAATCCTACTAAGTTTCAGATCAAAATCATTACCATACAATTTATAAAAATAATATTCTAACATGTCCATCTTGTACCTTGGATCTAAAACTGAAGCAATTGCCAATATGTTATATAACAAAAAACAAAGAGAATGAGAAATATGTTATATATATATATATATATATATATATATATTATATTATATTATATATTATATTACTATGTATATATATATTATATGTGTGGATATCTTATGTTTATATATATATAATTATTTATATATATTATATTATATTATATATTATATTATTATTACTATGTATATATATATTATATGTGTGGATATCTTATGTTTATATATATATATATATATATATATATATATATATATATATATATATTTTTTTTATAGATATATATTTATTTTAAGTATATATTATATTATATTATATAATAATATAAATATAATAATATATATTATATTATTATGTATATATATTATATGTATATGCGTAGATATTTTATGCTTTTATATATATATATTTCTTTTAAATTTTTATAAATTTGTAATGTTATAAATTTGTTTATAAAAGATCTCACTAGTTAAATGATTAATTTGTTTTATACGTATATATTATATATATTATATTATATTATTATGTATATATATTATATGTATATTATATTATATTACATGTATATGTGTAAATATATATATATATATATATATATATATATATATATATATATATATATATAAAAGTATATTTTATTTATATGTATATATACTATATTATATTATATTATATTATATTATATTATATTATATTTTATGTGTAAATATATTATTTATTTATATATATTTTTTAGATTATTTAATAAATTATAAATAGTTTAGTAATTTAAGCGGGGACGGGTATTTGGGCGGGTATATATATATCCCCATCCCCATCCCCATCCCTAGTTGAAAATTTCGGGTATTACCCATACCCATACCCATACCCAGTCAAAGCGGGGATTCCCCGTCAAAACGGGGACGGGTTCGGGTGATACTCACGGGCACGGGTTTATTTGCCATCTCTAGTGATAATATTGTCTCTTTGATCACTTCCAACAACAGTTCCTTGCGCTAAAATGAAATAATATGAAATACATAAGCAGTATATTCCAAATCACAACTTCATCAAAGTTTCACGGCTCATCAACATAGAAAATTATGCTATAGGAGTCATTAATTAAAGGATACTAACAACAATGAAGTAAAATTTTCAAGGCAGTGTGGTTGAAGGACACAAAATATTTTGTTGATAACAAATGTCTGTTTGCTTATTTAAGTTCCGTTGCTGCAGTTAGTAAACTCGCGATAAAAAATAAAATAAAATTAAAAGCACTCTTAGTGTAAAGGTATTTCACACTATTATCCAATCATGATTACCAGGCATTTTAAGATTCATGATTTCTGAATAACTATATTTGAGACTGGAAAATGTGAGAATTGTTTAAGTGAGTTCAATTGATCTCTTAATTAATAAGTTAAATCTTTTACACAGCTTAAGCAATCCTGACAATTACTTTAGCAGGTGAACTCTAATTGATTGATAGTGTATAAATATTTTATACTAATAGTGTATCAAATTAATTTCTTAAAAATATGAAAACATTACTCTATTTCTATTTACAAGGGGTTCTTTTGTAGGCTTGCTCAAAATATAATTGCAAAAATAAAAAAAATTCTACATGGATTTTTAACTTTATCTAGATGAGTTATAATCTCTTAAGAAAGCCATACCTTATGATCCTGGCCCTTCTCAAAAAGTTGAATCATGTAGTCAAAGGCTGTCATGAAATTAGACTCCATCTCATCAACTCTCTTTCTTATATCCACGTCATCCAACAGATCAGAAGTTTGTACACATAATACAAGCTCATGAATCATCACACATTTCGGTTCACTAATTATCAAGCAAAGAAGCACAAACAATAAATATGTGCAAAAAGAAGAAAAACTAATCACTAGGAATACTTGTGCAAAAACTGACACAAACACACATATACTGAGTTATCTTCACCGAGAAAATGTGTGACAAGCATGCATAGCCACCCAGAAAGTATGTCAACGCCATGTCAATGAGAAATAAATATAGAAGGATTTAGGTACAACAGAACGATGAAAAAAATAATTAGAACATATTGAATTTTATTGAGCTTGTATTATGTTCAAAAAATATATCAGTTTATACAATAGCAAAAAATATATCAGTTTCGAGCGAGAGTGGCAAGCCTTCTCCATAAGCACTTCTAGGTGAGAAAAATAAAAAGAAAAAGTGCAATAAACTTGTCCATAACAAAAATTAGCTTATGTATAAGCTAACGTGTAGAAGTTCTCATGTATAACTTCTCTAAATTCTTATTTTGAACTTATATATAAATTAATTTTAGTTTACATATAAGTTCAATTCATTTTTTTATCTTCTTATTTTTCCATCCTAAAATACTTCCGGAGAAGTTTGTCCAAATATGCTTGTTCTCCGGTCTCCTTTAGAAGTGAGTTCTTTAGTGTTGTTACATAAAAGCTACGATATCTCATTTCATGAAAAGAAAACTTTAACAACAACCTTATATGCGACGAATTTTAACTCTGAACCATACAAATTCAACATCTTTCCCTAGTAATAAGAGTAACAATGGAAGTAGTTCACAAGGTTAATCATTTCTTCCCAGACATAACTTGGTCCCCTCCTCTGAGGAAGGATTCCGTTTGAGTAGGTTTTGAGCACGCCTTCCTATTTTTCCTCTTTTCATCCTGCTCTAGTTCTGGACATCCTTCACCTATCTTGTAACTATCTTTCCAGTGAGCTTTTTCAGCCTCAACCTGCATCGGTGCTGCGAGGAACTTAATTTTGGAAAGAAAGAGGGTGCAGGAACAATCATTTCGTGGATTTCAATTCATAATTTCCTTTTTCAAAGCTTGGGTTTTCACATTCAGGGTTTTATCACACTGAGAATTTCGAAATGTTACAAAACTGTGTCTGGACACAAAAAAAGAAAATAATGAAAATAATCAAATGTTTTAACAAAGCCGTCTTAGCTCAGCTGGTAGAGCGCATGGCTTTTAACCATGTGGTCGTGGGTTTGATTCCCATAGACGGCGGTAATTTGATTTTTTAATTAAAATTTTTCTTATTCCTATTAACAAAACATCCCCCTTTCTTTTTGCTCTTCCGGAACCGATACAGAAATGGGTGCTTTTTTTACTATGAGAGAACCAATCTTAAGGCTACAAACCACGTGACAAAAGGTAGGTGATTTGCCAATTTCCAGATGCCAGATGAATAACTTATTCACCTGAAAGACCTAATCTTAGCATCATGTTTAATGCAATGAAAAAGACTAAACCGACCTGAAATATGAGACCATTTGCATCATGTGAAAGTTTGGGAATGAATTCGTTTAAAAGCTTTGTGACAGTAGAATATAACAAAAATGAATTTAGACAAGCGTGATCACAAGTATAAAAATATGGTTTAAATATATTAAAGACAACACTTTTTTAGATATGGCTTAAAAACTATCGTAAGCAACATTTTATGTAAATATTATTTGTAAAAAGTGTGGACTAATCCATAAAAATGTGATTTAAAATACACTAAAGATTAAAGTTTTCAGATTATAAATATTATCTCCCTCCTTTTTTTGCTCGAAAACGCAAAACTCAATTCCAAAAACGCAAAAATTTGAATTTCTTCTCTCCCTTTGTTTTTAGACCGAAAATGCTAAGAGCTCATAGTGCTGAAAATGTAAAGTTTTAAAAAACATGTACATCAAAATTGTTGTCTGCTTTGAGGATTTTAAGCAATGATTTTAAAATTGTTGTCGTATTGAAAATCATGGCCTATTACTTACAACTACGCTCACCTAGACCACGCCTAAAAAACTGTAGTTTAAACTTTAGCCCGCGGTTTTTATGGTTTAAGTCACAATTTTGTGTTGTTGCCTAAAGCGATTTTTGTTGTAATAGAGTAACAAAAAATCTTTCCTCCCCACCTGATAATTTTAAACCTATTAATATTCAAACTAGCTGAGGAAAATGAACCTTATAATATACCCATTTTTAAGGTTAGAGAAGAATACCCAGAATAGCTCCATGTCATATTTATAGTAAGGATTTCTACTCTGAAACCATTCCTGATTCCTGGGTTCAATCACTTCTTTTTCAACCATCTTCCACCATTCATAAAATGGTCCCTGCACAAGTTACTAAATCATACATTGCAAGCAACACATTGTACCAAATGAATTGAAAAGCAAAAAGACATAGATTATTGAGAATATCAATTGTTCTTAAGAGGTTGAAGTATACTCTACAAAGTCTCCTAGAAAGCTTTAATGGGTTCACGTCCTCAAACTCAAAGGGTACTAGTCCTCAAACGTCACAGATAAGGAGAAGTGCCTGCAAAAGACTATGATTCCAAAGTCAGTCTGGATGTCAGAGAATAAATGTTAATGAATACGTAATTAATGTACTCCATAAAATGTGTTTTTTGTACTATAATGCATGGGCCTTACTTGGTTGGACTTTGGTTTAAGTGACCTAATTACTTGATAATAAGATTAAGATGAATGACCTTGGATTTAGTTGTTATGAGTGATAATCATGTCAGACTAGTTCATTGGCGTTGTTTGAGTACATGTCGTCCTATAGGGCCAACATGTACTTGGGCAAGCAGTGTACCTTATGGCGTATCCTAGTCATGTACAAGACACAAAGCCACCAATCTTAACATGTCCTATGTTAAAGAGTTTGACGAAGCGGTCACATGTACTTGGACGTTGGCTTCTCAGCCTCTGGAGCTTTTGCATAGAAAATTTATATTTCTTTGGCATATATAGTAGCCCTCCAGCCTCGAGGAGCTGAATCGACGAAAAGGTTTGATATGTCTGGTTTAATGTACAAACTTGATTGATGGGACATGAGCAAGTTGGGTTTAGAGTTGTGATAATTGTGTGCATGATTGGAAATAACGTAGCTTTTTGAAAAGTTGTGATGATTGGGCTTTTTGTTGAAGGCTTGCAATTATTGGCATGGAATAGGGTGGGAAGGTGAAATGTTACGATCCATTCTATAAATAGTGTTTCATTTTGTCACATTGGTCATGGTCGTACCTGACCAAATAAAATATGTAAATGCAGTACTAAGAAATTAACCCAAGATCGTCTCCTAGAGACCATTGTTTTCACTTAAAGGTTCTAGATTCAAAAAAAAGGGGCGGAGGGGTTGGTTTGGCAGATTCAGTTTTACACACAAAATTAACAAAATGTAATTGCAAAACTTAATTAAACAGATTTTAAATCGTAATGATTCCTTGATTCAACTGAAATTTCACCAATCACATATTACACAATTAATTGTCCTATCCAATTTGCTCCCATGAAACCAGAAATTAATCAACTAAACGATAATTAACACGAGTTAAATATGCCTTTAAGCCAAGCATACTTCAAAATTGACACCCACAAAATAAGCATACTATGAACGACCCACACTCATTCAACATGATTATAAGTCGTTTTAGGTGCAAAAACACGAAATTAAGATCAATCATCCATCACTTTCGTATTTTTTTTCATGAAAATGCAACTTGAAGAAGGGCAAACCAGAACAAAAATTCAAAACGAACAACAACCTCATGGTTTCATTTCAATTTCTTCAAGAATCAATACCAAAAGCTTAGCTAGACATGGAATTCAAAAAATAATTCAAACATAAACAAAATTGCATTAGAAGAGTAGGGAAAGAGTGAACAAACACGAATTTTTATTGAATGGGACGAAAACCTTAAGTTGGGTGGTGCTTCAAGTCTCAAATGGCCAAAAACGAAAAACCCTAAGTGGATGTTGTCCTAAGAATGTGAAAACAAAATGGGGAAGAAGAAGAGAATGGGTGCCCATGAGAAAATGACCTGAAAACGTGATCACATCACTACATATCAAATTATTTACAAAACTGCCATTTTGCCACTCAGAATTACAAAAATACCATTATGGGCTAAAAATGTTGGCCCAATGACGTGGACCGACTGACTGACATGGCGCAGACATGGTAATGATGTGGAAATCACGTGGCAACTCTCTCTTCATCTTATGATTAACATGCAAACTCTAAAATTTTCTTCAGAAAGTACCTAAAAATATTTAGAGACAAAAATTAGACCAATTAATGTCAAATTACTCAAAATTCGAAATAATGGCCTAATAAAGCCCAATTGAGGAAAATGCATTAACAAAAGATAATTAAGCACTAAACAAGCATCAAGAATGACACAAATTGGCAATGGGGATAAGGGAAAATAATGACTCATTAAAATCACCCACACTTACCCTTTTGCACTCCTGGGCAAAAACACAAAGGCACAACGAAGCAAAGCAAGGACAACACAGACAAAATAAAGAGAAAGAGAGAGAGAAAGATAGAGAGATAAAGGGACACGACACAAACAAATAGACACGAAATGGACAAAGGGAAACACTTCAAACACAACAGGAGTCAAAACTGCAAGAAATCCATGAACATCATCTAAGCAATTTCAAACATGTCAAGTACTCAGTTAAGCTCAAACAGAGAATTAGAAGCAACATAACCTCACAGAATATGCACTGTATCACTCAAATCTCTAGACTATTGTTTACTTTCAAAGCACCGCTGAAAAACAAACATCAAACAGACTTGGCAAGCCTCTAGAACCAACAATCAAACCAAAACACATGCAAATCAAGATCAGAAGGACTTTTCAAGGCTGTAATGGGGTTGAGGACAAGTTGTGGAACATATGGATAAGTGGCTAAAAGAACCAAAGGAAATAAAGGAGTAGTAAGGAAATATGTCAAAATCAAGCATGAAAGCAATTCCAAACTCCAACACTTCTAGATTCAATTCTCACACAATGCTCAAACCCAATTTTTTTTTCTTTTTCTTTTTCTTTTTCTTTTTCTTTTTTTCTCTTTTCTTTTCTCATTTCTTTTATTTTTGAGTAGAGAAACAACAATTTTCAAGTCCGACATAAAATGAACAAATGAGCAATCCAAGAACAAGAACACGTGTGCACAAAACCACACTTATTGTGCACAACCACACTTAAAAGAGCACCCATTCCTAAAACAATTCCAAAGCTCCAAAATTTCATAAGGTAGGATGAATGATGGTTTTTAAGGCTAAGGGCTTGTCATGAGCTATAAAACAACAAAAAGGGATGTAGACTCAAAAATGGCTATCAACGAAAACAATTCAAGGTAGGCTTATCTAGTTCCAGGCTCATTGGAACAAATTTGCCTAAATCATTTTTTTTAATTTTTTTAAAATAATTTTAAAATTGTTTTAATTTTTTTAAAAAAAAATTAAACTGCCACGTGTCACCTTATGGTTGTGACACGTGTCAATTTGAGATTTTTTTATTTAAAAAAATGTATTGCCACGTGACATGTCACGATTGTGCCACGTGTCAAGCTAACATTGGTTGTTTTCAATTTAGTCCCTCTATTTACAATTTTGATTCAATTTAGTCCCCCAATTTTTTAAAATGATTCAATTTTGTCCTCTCTAATTTGATACCAAATTAGTAATTAAGCTTAATTACAACTTATATATACATATTAAAATAATTTTTATTATATTTATAGATTAAATTACTCCATCTAACTATTCAAATTATTATTATTTTTTACATGTGTATAAAATTTCAAGTGTAAAAAATTACAAGTGAAAAATGTAAGAAATGAAATAACATGAGTATTTAAGAAGTGATTTGATGTATAAATGGTAAAAAATTATTTTAACATGAATATATAAATTGTAATTAAGCTTAATTATTAATTTGGTCTCAAATTGGAGAGGACAAAATTGAATTATTTTAAAAAATTGGGGGACTAAATTGAATCAAAGTTGTAAATAGAGGGACTAAATTGAAAACAACCAATGTTAGCTAGACACGTGGCACAATCTTGACCTGCCACGAGGCAGTACATTTTTTAAACAAAAAATCTCAAATTCACACGTGTCACAACCACAAGGTGACACGTGGCAGTTTAATTTTTTTAAAAAAATAATTAAAAAACTTTGAAAAAATTTTAAAAAAATTTTAAAAAAAATTAAAAAAAATTAAGAAAAAAAATTAAAAAAAATGAAAATTCCACAACATGACACGTGGTATGTACGGAGACGGTGTTAACGTAGACTTAACGGTAGAGACCAAATTGAACCTTTTAAAGAATTATAGGACCAAATCGAACCAAAAAATAGTAAGGGGACTAAAATGAACCAACCCAACAAATTAGGGGACCAAAATGATAATTAAGCCTTTAAGTATTTAATAGTACAAACCTTTCGTTTACTAGGTAATAGAAAAAAAAAACATTTACTTAATATTCTTATTATTAGTTTTTGTTTCATTTGAAGAACTCTTTTGTTTCACTAAAACAATTTTTGTTATTTCTCAAACACTGAGTATATATGTTGATATTTGAAAAGTTTTCTTAGATCTCTAAGATATTTTTCAACTTATCATACCCTTAATTATACATTTGTTTTCCTTTGTGCGATTTCTTTCAATAGTCTCTCAAATTGTTTGTAAACATTTGTTAATTTTTTAATATTTGTATTTCTTGTTTATTTTCATTATGTAGAATACTATTTTGATATATTTTATCTAATTATTTTTTATTTTCTAACTCATTATCAATCATACTGTAATTTTTTCACTATAATTGTATAAATAACTTTTATTTACTACAATATAAAAATTTAATGTAATTGTCATGAATTATTTTTTATCATCATCCAACATAATTGAAGTGCAAAAGATACAAGATCTATGTTAAAATTTTATTATTATGATTATTATTTGTTCTTTGTATCATTTTGATAAAATGATGTATTATAACTTTTATTAGTGTATAAAAAAGAGGTTTATTAAAATTTAAAAGATTTAAGTAAACAAACATTTAAAATATATTTTAATTTGAATATTTTTTTTTCTTTTATATTTTTAAAAAAATATTTTTAAATTTTATCAACTATGTTTCATTAATATTTGCAAATTTAATAATTGTTTTGGTTCTCATAAAATTTTATTTGGTATTATAATCTAAAATGTAAACAATTATAATTTATTTTAAAATATTTGATATCGAAGAAACAATCATCCTTCTAATATTGAATATTTGATAATATTATGTTTCCTTTATCATACTTTTTTTATTATTTTATAAAAATTAATTAAAATTAATATTGAAGTAGTAAGAAAATGGGTATGGGTATGGGTTCGAGATTATACCCATTACCCGGTGGGGATGGGGATAAGACAAAAGTTTGATACCCGTTGGGTTTGGGTATGGGTATGGGGATGAATTTTTTTACGGGGATGGGTATAGGATAGTGAAACCCGTGCCCGCCCCACCCCGTTGCCATCCCTACATACTGGTAAATAATGTTCTTCCACACGAATAGTCGTACTTTTTGTGTACTGATAGTGGATAGGGGTTTTGCTTCAATCCACTTAGAAAAATAATCAATACATGTCCCCCACTTTGAGAAGGGCCATGGGGAAAATACATGATGTAGCGACTCTTGATTCCTATGGATGATATTTTCATGCTTTTAGCATGTGATACATTTTCTTACGTACTCAGCGCAAAATTTTTCCATTGTCGACTAGAAGTACACAGGTCAAGGTATTTGAGACGTAATAGTCCTCACACTAGAATGATATCTGCATATTCCTTTATGTATATCTTGATCAACGTAGGCGGCCTGACTGGAGGTAATACATCTTAGCAAAGGTTGACTATAACCTCTTCAAAATAGCTCTCCTTTTAGTAACGTATAGCGGGCTACCTTTCATACGCATCCATTTTCCTACCCTTCTAGTATGTTGCCAATTTTAATATAACAAATAAACAACTCCATCCAGGTGCCTTATGTGCTAGCCTACATGCAATTATCCAGTTTATCAATGGAAGGTGATGTTAACACTTGTTGAAGCAAAGACTTATATCTTCCCTTTACTTTGGTGCTTGCCAGCTTGGATAAGATATTAACCTATATAATATCACTATTGGGGACATGTTGGAGTTTGATTTCTGCAAAGCATTATTCACTTAGTATTCTCTTGTTAAATGGCCAATAGTTAATCTAGTGCCGATTTAGCACACTAGCTTTTGTACTCCTACTTCTTTAGATAAAGTGAGACTAGTTATGATTGCCTTGCACTCGGCCTGATTATTCGATGTCTTAAAACTAAAGTGGAGCGACTTGTGTATGACTACATCATTCGAGCGCCTTTTGGATTCAAGGAGTCGTCAACATATAAGGTCCACCATTCTTCTTCGACAAAATGCTCTCCTTGCAGATCAGTGGCAAAATCAGTTGAGCATTGTGCTTTTATCGGCCATCGTGGTTCATATTAGATACTGAATCCTGATAGTTCAACAGACCAAGAAGACATTCGGCCTGATAGGTCTGGCTTTTATAGGATCTTTTGTATGAGACTCATCTTTCTATAGTTACTAAAGATAGTGCAACTTTCTCCACCATTTGGTATCTGGTTTCTGCATCTTACCATGTCCGAATTATAAAACATATGCGCCTATGGTCATTATTAATTTATTGGAATAAGGTTGCACTAATAATGTCTATAGTGGCCACTATATAAATCAATAACGGCTAAGTTGTGTTTGGTTGCCACAAAATTTAAGGTGAGGTTAACATTGTTAGCACAAATAACTTTGATGCATGAAAATTTGATTAAGATATTGCATAAGCAAACTTGATGAAGATATGAAGTCTTCATAGATTGATGAAGACTTGAAGCAATGTGTGTTGATCTAGCTTGTTATATGTGTATTAAATCTGACTATCACATGAAGATCTTAAAGCTTGAAGATTGAAGCTTATCTTGAAGACAATTTAACATAGTATAGGTGTCTTATGTTTGGTTGTAGTGTTTTAATTTGTTAAATGAGTTTTTAACAAACTAATTGGCTAACTACTATAGTTTTGTTATTAACATATTTAATCAACTAAATTAACTCTCAATCAGATGATTTCACTTAAGTCAAATGAAATCAACAAATTGAATAGATAAATCAACCTATTGAATATGCTAACTGACAAACTATAAAGTTTGATTTTTTAGAGAAAGTTGTAACAATTTTCATTTTTGAGCTCGAAATTAGTGTGAACGTTTGGAAAATTCTCTCTTTCTTGATTATATAGATTTGCAGTTGTTCATGTATTGATCTTTGATTTCTTAGAGCATTTTTTTTTCTTGGTGAAAAGACTTAGAGAGAGAGAGAGGTTCAGTCAGCTAGGGAAAGCCATCATCCAAGTGTGGTCTTTCTCAAGTTTCTAGGTGTTGCCTAGTGGGATTCCAGGTCTACAAGTGAGAGTCTTGCTATGTTTTTTTGAGATTCTTGTGGGATCCAAAATTCTTGGTCGTGTTTTGTATTTTTCAAAAGTGTAATCTTGGTGGTTTATGTAAATCTTTTGAAATAGGGCAAAGTTAGGCTTAGATTGGCTTGACTAACTAGATGTAGCTCAGTTTTAAGTGAACCAGTATAAAAATTTATATGCACGTGTTTGATCTTTCTCTCTTTGATTGTTATTTGATAAAGAGTTTTCAAGAAATTTTTTTGTAGTATCTTTGTATGGTATTTGTGTGATTTCATATAATTTGAAGTTGTCATTTTATTTGTATTGTTGATTGGAATCAATCTTAATGAGTTGCTAAAACTTTTTATGAGTTTATCATCAATTTCATTTTTCTGCATAATTTCCCAATATTTCAATTGTTTATTTGTGTTTTAATCTGTTGAAAAAGACTAGGTTGTCTGTTTGACTCTCTGATTAATGAAATCAACATGTTAACTCTATTTTCAATCGGTTGAAAGTGTATGTTCTAGTAGTAATTGCACACTAGGTTCTTGGTCATTCTGATTCAATTGAAAGTGCCTTCTTGGCTAATTACATTTTTCATTACTTATAATCGGTATTAGAGCATGTTATTGAAAGATATTCAAGTTTAATCCTAAAACTATTTTTGAAATGGTTGAAAACAAACTCCCTTTTGTAGAAGGTGCTTCTATACATAGGTCTCCTATGTTTAGTGGTGTGAATTATCGATTTTGGAAAATCTGCATGAAAATTTTCATTGAATCAATTGACCAAGGAATTTGGAATGCAATCATGAATGGACCATTCTTTCCTAACCATATTGTTGATGATAAGTGGGTTGACAAGCCTTAGAACCATTGAACAAAAGATGAGAAAAAGAAATCTCAATATGATTGTGCAGCCAAGAACATCCTATCATCTGCATTAAACATGGATGAGTCTTTAAGAGTTTCTCAATGTGGTTGTGCAAAGGATATATGGATGTGCTTGAAGTCACACATGAACGAACCAATGATGTGA
Organism: Vigna unguiculata; assembly: GCF_037176805.1. Classification (NCBI taxonomy): domain Eukaryota; kingdom Viridiplantae; phylum Streptophyta; class Magnoliopsida; order Fabales; family Fabaceae; genus Vigna; species Vigna unguiculata. The sequence goes on from NC_140796.1 coordinate 22,877,996, forward strand.
GAGGGCTAGGAAGCATGTATTGATACAAGAGTATGAGTTGTTCAAGATGTAATAAGGTGGATCCACAACTAAAGTTCAGAAAGGTTCACATACATTGTCAACCATCTCATAGCTTGGGGAAAGGAATTTGACAAAGAGGAGCTAAACATCAAGGTCTTTAAGTATCTTGATAGAAGTTGGCAACCTACAATCACGATTGTAACATCCCTGTCGAATGTTACTAACACTACAAGAAAAATTGGTATTTTTTCTACTGCACAAACTCGTAGATAATGTCCAAAATTCGTAGGTAAAACCGATTTACTTGCGAACTACCTATGGACAAAAATCCGTAGGTAAAATGGTCGTAGCTAACACTTACCTACGGATATATCGATAGGTAATTACCTGTGGATATATTCGTAGGTAAGTACTTAGGTTACATTTAGCTACATAAAAAGAAGTCGCTCTTGCTGGACTGAACACATATTGCTAGAGTGCAACAGTTCAATTAGTTTATTCAAATTCTCGTCCCATGTGTTGCTTTGTTACGTGAGACCACAACAAATGACAACAAACTATTTAATAGTCAACATGAAGGGGCAAGGGCAAAGGCAGGGGCAAGGGCAAGGCTTTTTGTTTTCTTACAACTACATAATACTTGTTTAACCTTTTTAGAGTTTTTCCACGTCATAGGGAGTTCAAGAAGAATAAAGAAGTAGCACCGTTCTGCTTCCCTAATATATTAGACTTCTCCTTTCATTACCTTTAGAATCTTCCTTCTCATGCTCAACACCAAACCTTCTTAACTCACCCACCATATTTTTGTTTCCTAATTTCACTACCCATTTTATTACCTCTAATTAAAACACACAAACCAATGCAAGAATAAACCTAAACAAAATGCTTTAACGCATTTGCAGAAAAGCATTTCAAATATTTACCTCTTACAAGTGCCTCAAGCTTGGAGCTACTGTGTTGGTCTTGGGAGAAACCAAGCTTGGGTTTTCAAAGTTCGTGTTGCAACTGGATCGGGTTTTGACAGTTGATGATTTTGAATCCCAGGGATGCAACCTACATAATTGAAATTGGGGAACTAAAATTTTATTTAGTATAAACATAATCACACTAATAGACATAAGATTAAGATGAACATACCTCTATACAAAGAATACAATTGTCAACAACATAACGTCCTTCATTCTTCTACATTCACTTCTAAGCATAATGTCCCTTAAAGGAAGCAGAGAGAAATGTAAAAGACATGGAATCAACTTTAAAACGCAATAACTAATCTCTATCCTCACCAGGTTTCACTTGTGATGAGAACTAAGCTTTGTCTTCCATTGAAATGCAATTTCAACCATGAATTGAGGTTAGGGCATGCAATTCCCTTAATCGAATCAAAGATAAATGTTTAACACAAGAAATAGAATTTAAAACACAATAATCTATTATCTTTCTCACCTAGGTTCAGTCACGATAGATAACCTGTTCTTTGATTTAGTTCCAACTTCAACAACGACTTCAGATACGCGACAAATTTTGAGGCAAACGAAAAATCTTTGAGGGCACGCGAGAAATCTTGGACTCAGAGCACACTGGTTAGGGTTGCACGAGCAAGCTTCCATGTTTAGCGATGAAGATTTCCGATTAAGCCTTGCGACTTCAACCTACACCACAAATCTGCAGCCCAAACCACAAAATCTATGCGATCTTCAGCTTAGGGCACACGAAAATGTTGGGAAAACTGACTACAGAGATGTTTAGGGCTATGAGAGTTTACTAAAGAAGTTATTTCTGTGCAGTTAAAAAAATGTTTTAATATTATTTTGCTTTTTAAAATTTTATTTATGGGGATCAGTAGGTAATATTAGTAGGTAAGAAATAAAATGTGTACTTGTTGACGTAAATACGATTACATACGGATAAAATCCTTCAAAACCTTTTCCTGCTTAATCGCGCCAAATTTATATACGAATGCTACCTACGAATCCTGGGCGCCAAAATAATACACCGATACATATGGAAAAATCCGTATGTAAGTAAATAATTACCTACTGAAATATATCGGTAGGTAAGTCACAAATTACATACGAATTATAATTCGTATGTAATTATCAATAAATAACTAACGAATTTCTTGTAGTGTAATTTAAATAATAAATTTAAGAAATATGATGAAAACCTCATTTATTGTACTTCATTTCCCAAAACACTAGAAATTTTAAAACATTTATTACATCGGAAATTATCCAAAAATTCATAATTTATAAAACCCAATACAATATCCAAATTCATAAATCAGTAAAACACTGTTTACAAAGTTTAAAAAAATAATAATGATAAAATTCCAGTAAAAGCTTTTCCTAGCTAACCATCTCTCTGATGTTATGCCTAACCAGCAGCACCTGAAACATCATCTTCTCTCGTGTAACGCATTACACGATCATCGCGAAACACACACAGATAGGGTGAGCTCATAAATAGTTAACATATAAGTTAATAAAATCAAGATACACCCAACTATTTTATTCTAGTTACTTCTTGGCCAAGACCTTAATACCCCAAGGCTTTTCAACCTTCAATTCACACAAATAATCAACCATGGACTCAGAATAGTGCTCCCACGAACTTGCCCTCTCGTGGTCTTGCCTCTACGAACCGCCTACTCGTAGTCCAACTTTATGGACCTCCCGCCCGTAGTCCAACACACGTGATCCACCAGCTACGAACCTCCTCACTCGCAGCATATCTCAAGTGTGAGCACGGAACATACGAACCTCGCTGTTTGTATCCCCACACGAGAGTATCAGGATATGAACCTCCCCGCTCATATCATCACATGTTCATCATCAACCATGAACCTACCCGCTCATGGCACAACATCTCCTGATCAAGTCTTACATCACAATATCAAAACGAAATTAAGAAAAGCACACTGCACTATACAAGGTACATATTCAAGTTAGTCTTAGGGATTCCAATGCTTCCACGAACCTGCCCGCTTGTGGTCCACCTTTACGGACCTCCCTGCCATAGCCTAACACACATGATCCAATAACTACGAACCTCCCCGCTCGCAGCAACCCTCAAGTGAGAGCACGGAACATACGAACCTCTTCGCTCGTATCCTCACACGAGACCATCATAATATGAACCTCCCCGCTCATATTATCACGTGTTCATCACCAGTCATGAACCTGCCTGCTCATGAAAAAAATTAAGCATATCCCAGACTAGGACTAACACAACAAGCAATGCAAAACGTACCACAAACGCATCCTACCACTGTACCATTGCCCGGCGCAGCCTAAGCGTCGCTAGGCGAAATGGCAGTGCAGACCGCCTGGCGGTTCCACATCAACGTCGGGCGCCACAACACACAAGACTTCCCCGTTTCCTACTATCGCCTGGCGATCCACTCTGCACCGCCAGTTGCTACACCAGTAATGTGACACTACTGGTTTTAGGTACACTAATTCAATTCCTAGCATTCAACCATTAAATTCTCAAACATCCAGAAATCAACATACACATTCATATACTCCAAATTTCAACATCACAACACATATGCATCTTTTAAGTATAAGCACACATTCCTCTCTTTTATAATTCATATATACTCATATCTTAAATCAATACCAACACTCAATTTGAACCCAAGAGTAAACCATGCTCATATCAAATATAAAGCAATAACCCTCTAACAACTTAAGCACATGATTCTATGCACCAATGGAAATTAATATAGTACTTCGCACCTCCTATGCAACAATTTAATTTATATTGATACACATGCATTAACCAATAAACCAAATCTCAACATGTGACTAACCCAAAGGAACATAATTGATAGAGACTTACAACATAACAAAATCATGCTTCCAACTCATGCCACATTAGTATTTACTTGAAATTATCAAGAGTTTATTCATGCATTTTAAAGACTTCAAAACCATCAATCATGTGTAACATATATCTCTAGCTACTAACTTCCAAATCACATCTCCACCGTTCAAAGTGAATAAATAGATGTTATGGAACACCTGTCAAAATTTGACCTAAATCAGATGGTTAACGAATCGAAAAATGGAATTTTACGAACACTATGCAGACTAGAAAAATAGTGGTTCCTAGCACCCAAAAGTCAAGAACCTGGCGCTTGGCGGTATAAAACCAGCGCCCGGCGATACCTGCTCCGCGAAAACACGAACAATTGAATTTTTGTGAACAAAACACCATGCGCATCGCCTGGCGGCAGCTCTTCATCGCCAGGCGGTTGATAACGCTGTCATTGACGTGATCAAATTAATACTACTTATCTATAACAACTTCAGTATTGTTAAGAAAGTAGTCAACAAAATAGAAAGGGTAAAGTAACCCAAAGTCGTCTCCCAACGAACACGGAATTGATTGTTAACAAATTAGTTCTTATAAAACTATACAAGAGTTAGTCAAATAAAATTATAAAATTATGAGGGATAAAGATAAAAAGATAAAATAAGATATAAACAATAGTAAAGAAAATAGATTGATTCCATTGCTTTTTCAAAATAGATTCATCATCGGTTATCTAAAGATTATAGCTCAATTAATAATTGTTGTAGATTTACAAATTAATCAATGTAAAGTCTCAATTAATTTGTTGGTGTTCTCACTTTTAACCAAAGTACAGTCTCAATTAAAAGTGAGAACTTTTAGATTATCCACAGTAAATTCAACCAAAGTACAGTCTCAATCAAATTTACTATGCCTAATCATGTCTATTCTTTTATCTCCTCACCAAATTAAAAGCTTAATTAATCAAAGTAAAGTCTCAATTAATTTTCGTTAGAGTAAATACCTTTAATCAAAGTAAAGTCTCAATTATTGGTAAAAACTCATTTAATCACATGAAAGTTTCTAAATAAAATCAAAGTAAAGTCTCAACTAGATTTAAAAACCCTTGGACTCATATGATCAACATGCATATAGATTTAAAATCATTACTTTTTATGTGATTCAAAGATAAAAGACATAGATGAATGAAAACCTCAACAATAATAAAAAGAACAAAGAAAATATTTCATTCTAACCTCAGAATCCATAATGAAATTACAATGGAATCAACCCAAGAAGTTTAGCAATCCATGGAATACAAAATAAAAGAAGAATAGAGAGAAGAAAAGAGAGAGAAAGGAAACGAAATTAGGCCCCCCTAAGGGTTCCAAAACTCCGAACTCCCGAGCTTGTCCCTTATGCTTCTCCCTTGGTGTCTTTATATAGGAATTGGACTGGGCTTTTCTGTTGCTAAAATCTCTAAAATATCTTTTAAAATAAAGATAAAGATAAATATTTAAAAATATTTGGAGAGATATAGACTATTTGAAAAATATAATTGGTTGATAATATCAATATCTAATATAATTAAATTAATTAATTAATTAAATATATATGATAAATTATCACCAATTAGTATTTGTATTAATTTTCCAAATCAACCCTTTGCAATCTCCTTAAATTATCTTCTAAATAATTCAATATCTTCAAGATATATTTGTTTGTTGTGGAAGTAAAAATATTCAAGAAGATCTTGTCATATCTAAAAAGATTTGATAGTTATTATCTTTTAATATTTTGATATAATTAAATAAGATAATTATTTAAAAATATCAAATAAAATATCTAAGATATATTTTTCCCAAATTATCTTCTATCATAAAGATAAAGAAAACTGCAAGGTCCAATTTTTTGTTGCTCTCTTCTTGGCTTAACCAAACTTCTTCACTTTTTCAAGCTTTTCTTGCCGTCTTCATGGATTGCTTGGCTTGGATTTTTGTGATTTTGATAATTTCCTATTCTTGGATTTATCTTTAAGGTGTCATGAAGCTTTAAGCAATTTATTTCCACATCTCCATGAGCTCCACTTAGCTGCAGCTGCACTAACACACCTCAAAATATCCAAAGAACATTTATGCAACTAAAAAGCTATTTTTAACATGTTTTTGTATTTGATGCTCAATAAACCCAATTATAGGAAATCACAATTAAATCAATCTTTAAGCACACAAGTTCAATTAAAATACCTAGAATTAAACATTAAATGAGGGCAAAAATACGCAATCATCAGCGGTTCTTAACAGAAACCCAGAAACTGGGTTGTTTTAAGATGATTCGTCTGGCGGCAGTTAATGCGTTGACAAGTGGTGCATACCATTCTTGAAAAATCCCATATTGTTCTGCACCTGCGTAAACCCTAAAATCCCAAATCAATAATTCTAGCATTCATGTTGACATAATTATAGTGTTCACACATCATATTTATTCAATTCAGATTATTTTTATATAATTATCACGTGTAAGATTTAGCCTTACCCTCAAAAATCCCATAACGCGTCTCGAACAATCACAGAATGCAATTTTCACTACTGCAGCGACACATCAAATTCTGGGCAAACCCCAAATTTTTCCCGCACCTGTGATGAACCCTAAACCCCCAAATCTCATTCAAGTCAATCAAGCGCATAAATTACTACAAAAATCGGATTTCTCCCACGCATATTCATCCAGTAAACTCATGCCCTCTAAATTTCATCATGATTAACCACTAAAATCATATTAACAATTTGACCCCAAACCCAACATGACCCCCTCATGCTTGATGCTTCCCAATCAATCATCAAACTCATGCAACATAGCAATAATGGTCAATTTCACAATTTTATGAATTCGAGTAACACCAAAAACATTACAGAAATCCAGACATCATATAATCCATATAGAAAAATTGTGTAAGATGAATCAGGTTTGCATCGCCAGACGGTTCGTCTCAAAACACAGAAATAGGTGTCACGCTCATGTATCACCTGGTAGGCCTTCAAAGCCGCTAGGCGGTTTCTGGAAAATTTCTAGAAACTCGACCAGTGGAAATTAATGAAGAAATAGGCGCCCAATCATACATCATACAAAGTAAAATCATACAATTTCATATTGACAATTAAAACAGCTTCCCTAACCTGAATTTCCTGCTCCAAAAGTGCCTTAGAATCCTTCATTGTCCTACAATTGATCTACCATTGATCTCTGTCCTTAAGCACTCCTTCCAATCTTCTACCACTCTCCTCAATGCTGTTTTTAGTGTTCTAAAACTCCCTTTTGGTAGCCACGAGAAAATACCTTCCCAAAAGCACCACTCTTATCCCTCTCCTCCATTATTAGCCTCATCATTTCTCCCTTAATTGCCCAAACCAAAAATCAATTAAGGAGAAGATTAATGTTCATCAATTCTCCATTACTTGGTGGTTTCTCAACCTTTCTGCCTTCTCTCCAAACGGCTAAGGTTTCTAACCCTTCTTATCCATGCCAAAAAATAATTTTAGTAAAAATAAACTTATTTTGCATAAGCCATGGTTCGAACCCACATTCACTTAACTTCCAAGCACAAGCACAACCATCAAGCCATCACATGTTCCTTGATATTTTGCGCACACATGTGCTTATACTTTAAGTCACGAGACCCTATTCCCACACAAAAACAAAATAAATAATTAAATAACACCACAAGACTCGAACCCAAATCCTTTCATAGTAGCCAAGTACTCTCAACCACTTAAGCTTGTATTATTCCTTATCTTTTCTTTCCACATTAATTAACTTAAGGACTCCCGCCCTCACATTTATTAAATAAATATTTATTTATTTATTTATTTTTTCCTGGGTCTTACAACGACCATCTCAGAATCAAGGGATTTGTCAACAATGATCATTGTTGCCTTGTTTTCAAAACTTAGAGAGCAAGAGATTGAGATGGATAAGCTTAATGAACAAGAGAGTATTGAGAAAAAGGTGAAGAACATGTTAAAACAAGTGACCTTAGTGCATCGATTTGATGAAGCTAGTGCATGTGATCATGTTTGATTGATGAAGTCTTAATGAAAAATTGAAGTGATTCATTTTTTATCAAGATTGGGGTTTATTGATATGAAATTGACGTGAAGATCACAAAGCTCAAAGTTTGGACTCAATTCGTAGACTGTATAACATAGTTTAAATTCCTTTTGTCTTGTGTCTATCCTTTTCAATTTGTTCAAAAAGGATTTTAACATGTTAAAAGGCTTGCTTATAATTATAGTATGAATGTATTCAATTAGTTGAATTTCTATACAATCAACTTATTTCACTTAAGTCAAGTGAAATCAACAAATTATACAGACAAATCAACTTGTTGAATTCATATATGTGCAAACTATATTAATTGGTTTTTTAGAGAGTGGAGTAACTTCTGTGATTTCTAAGCATGAAAATAGTGAAACCAATTGGAAAACTCTCTATTGATTACATAGTGTGCAACTTATGAGTGAATATCTTTGAATCTTGAAGCAAGTTTTGATTGGTTTTAAAGTATTGAAGGACGTGTTTTGGTTGGTTAGAGAGAGCCACCACCAAGGTTTGGTTGTTTTTGTCCTTCTCGGTGTTTCCTAGTGTGGTTCTAGGTCTGCAAGGGGGATCTTGTTGTGCAACAATTCAGATTCTTGTGGGATTCAAAAATCTTGGTGTTTTTGTTATATTAAAAAGTGTAATCTCTGAAGGATTGTGTAATTATTTTGATATAGTGCATTATCAGGCTCATGTTGTCCTAACATTGTTCTTCATTTAATCCTCAAGAAAACTCATTTAATCAATCTTTGTAAGGTTTTCATGTGTTTTAATGTAATATGGTGTTGCAACTTAGTTTGATATATCCATTGGAATCAATCTTGTATGATAAAGCATGTTGTTTGAGTGGGTTTGGTGATTTGCGCTTTTTTACAGAATTTCCCAGAATTTCAGCTAGTTGATTTTATTTTTCAATCTGTTGAATCATACTATATAAACAAATTAATATGTTGTTTTGTTTTTCAATCGATTGAAATGTGTGGTCCAACAATAATAAACATTTGATTTGTTGGTCAACTGAATTCAAACAGAAAGGAGTTTTATAAGTTTTAATTGGGCATATTTTTGTAGTCAGCCAATTCAAATCTCCTTATTTTTTTTTTTGCTAAAAAAGTCATTTCGAATCTACAAAACATAGTCTTGAAGTCTAGCATCAAGAAAGATGAGGAAAATGATGAAGACATGGTTGAATCAAGTGAGTATGAAAATCTTAATCTAGTCATTAAGAAGTTTGGAAAGTATTTCAAGAGAAAAGGTAACAAAAGTAACCAAAAGAGGTACAATTCTAAACACAACATTTTAATTTTAAAACAACAACAATCTAAATTAGAAACAATAATAATAATCGAAATTTAAAACAATAGCAAAAATATGAATTAGAAACAACAACAATGATCTAAATTTAAAACAACAATAAAAGTCTAGATTGGAAATAATAACAACAACAATCTAAATTTAAAACAACAACATCATCAACAACACCAACATTAAATTTTTGTCACCACTAGAAACACAAATGCACTGCAAAAAGGCAAGACATTCACGAAACCACCTTATGTAAATTCGAGAAAAGAGTTAATCGAAATAAGTAGTGGCCGAAAACAAATTCTTATATTCACTTTATTGACTTCTTAAAGTAACGAAACTGAACTTTTTTTTCTTTTATTTGAACCCCAAATGAAAATAGTCTCGTAAAGCTAAAATAAAAATTTTCTCTTTATTATGTAGTGTTAATGCCACCCATTAATCCATATCATAATTAAACCTTACTATTACACAGTACACATCTCCATCAATCCTACCGAAATTCACAATTTAAATAATTTCTCCTTTTGTCAAAAATTAAAAGCCCCTGACCCACCAATTTTCTTTTATTAAAAGCAATATACAATTGAAATTGAAAAAAAAAACAGACTCATCCTGCCATATGTAAACCTGACTTTGGAGACCTACCTAAAACTAATATAATAATATAATTCTCTCCACTCATTCACAACATTGTATATGTGACGACCATTGTATCCTAGCATGACATATATATATATATATATATATATATATATATATATATATATATATATATATATATATATATAATATAATATATTATATACCTATTGTCGTAACTTAAATCGCAACCGGACATTGAACCAAAAAAAAAATTAATTTGAAAAAGATATTTTGAGTCGTCGCCATAGTTTATTCTAGAAAACTATAGAAAAACATAAAATAAAACATAGTCCACGAAAACCAAATTTGTGATTTGGGAGTCGGTTATGCGTAGGAAAGGTATTAACATCCTATAGAGCTCGCCCAAAAGCGGTACTTTAGTTAAATGTGAACAAATGATGTATTTATTTTAAAAACTTATTTTTCCAATAAATAAGAAAATATTAAACAAAATTATTTTGTGAATGAAAAAGACTCGACAAGGATTAACCTTGACCCTATGTATTGTCATTAAAAATGAGAAATCAGGATTACATATTTCTTTGTAAAAAAAAGTTGGAATATCAATTTGAGTTTTTTGGTTTTTGAAAGTTTTGTTTTACACATTTTTTTAATTATTTTTAAAAGATAGGTGTTATGCAACGCATGCGACCAAGTGAACACCAAAACCTTTTACATTTAATTTTGAAAGTGAGTGTCATGAGATGCGGTTGGTCAATAAGACATAAGAAAACCCTTTTTAAATTTTATATATTATTTTGAAAGGTAGACACCAAACGTCTTTATATATTATATATTTTGAAAATAAGTATCGTGCGCGTGAGCAGTCGAGTAGACACCAAAAGGAAAGCAAAGAAATTAAATTATATTTTATTTCTTCTTATTTTTATTACTTTTTAAAACTATTTTAATTTTTATTTAAATTTAAATTTTTTTTTATTATTTTTTTTAAAAAAAGTGAAATATATAAAATTTGATGGTAAAAAATGAAATCAAAAATAAAATATTACAAAATAAAAATGAGTGAAATGTGAACTTTAATTTAGAGAGAATGGTAAAATTGGAGATAAAAACATAGGAGTGTATAAGTGAGTATGTGGGTGAAATAAAAGAAAAAAAAAAACAAAATTTAAAATATGACACACCGAGTGCATATGTATATAAAAACGCACGGTGCAGAAAGTAAAATGCAACCTAGATGGGGTATGGGGTTATTATATTAGAGATGCATGAAGAAAGAAAGGAGGTTTCTCCTTACACCTCCAATAACTTCTCCAGTACCCCCAAAACATTTAAACATCCCCAATTTAACCCTTAGTTAAAATAAATTTTTTTATTTCTCTCTCCTATTTAATACACCGCAATTGTGCCCCACCCCCAATTTTAACCTAGTTGTGCCTCCTTTCATTCACTCCAAATCCGCAACTCTTTTCTTCTCCCTACCCATTTTTGTTGTGCCTTTCCCCACATCCGCAAGTTGGTCTTGCAAAGCCTCTGCTCTAACATTCGTAAGCAGTCTTCCTTCGGATAAGTCATTTTTTAATGTATTATTGATAAGTCTCTAGTATTAGTTAATTTACATATCATTTAGACACTTATCTTGCATTAATTCCATGTAAAAATAATTAGAAATGCCTTAATTGCATATAAATACAGAATGTGGTTATGAGAAATTATAAAAAGTAAAATTTAATACAATTATGTTGTTTTTGCAAGTAAAATGAAGAAAATTATGAAGTTGGTGCTAAGCCAACTTCTTTGGCCAAGCGACGGATCTATTTTGGCCTTAGTTTTAAAATAGTAGATAAAAATAATCTCTAATCATAGATGAAATTAATAAATATAAAGTTAAACAGAAAATAAATAGACATATAAGATCAAAGTTGTACATGCCCGATCAAAGAAAGCACTCCTATATTGCCTGGTGTTGATGCGGCAATAACATGAAATACACACATAATCGGTATAATGTAATCCTAGTCTGTTTGTCGTATGTTCAAAATTTGACGATATTCGCATTACGTACTTCACCACCTAATACACAAAGTCAACATCGACTGGTTTATATCATACATGTTCATGGTTCTCATTTTTGTGTAGGTAAAGTGATGTATTAATTTAATACAATTGTGCTGTTTTTGCAAGTAAAATGAAGGAAATATGAAGTTGGTGTTTAGCCCCAAGAGTTGCAGCTCAAACTAGAAAGATTAATTGACAAAAGTAAAATTTAAGCCTTCTGCTAAGCAATAAAATTTAGCACTGAGCCACATTTTAAGAAACCTTCACTAAAAGGAAACATCAAGATCCAGATTTGAAGCTGAGCATCAAAGGGAAACCTCCATGGCAGGGAAACCTACATTGCTAATTTCCAAAAGATGGATGCCCAAGCTTAGGAAGAAACACACTTAGGAAGGAAACCTCCATGGCTATACTTCAATCTTGGAAGCTAGAGCAACACTTGAAAATCTATAAAAACAAGGCATGACCTTGGGATTATTATGCTGGTTTTTGTACATTAGTTCTAGAGACAAACTCCATAGATAGCCTAGGACCTTATTGTATATCTTGTAAAAGCTATAGAAGGAGGAAAGCTACTCCAAGTTCTTCTTGTATTCATCATCATGAGCAGCTAAATCCTTCCTAGTTGGGATTAAATGTAACTTCTAATATGTCTTTGTACTGTACTTGATTATTCATGTATTGTGTTCTTGTTTCTACGTGTTGGTTACTTGATTTGTATTTCACTCCGTGGTGATTTGGTCAATCATCGTATCTCATCAACAATAGATGTAGAGACATTTGGTCTAGTGTTTAGATCCAATCAAGTATCCTAATCCTTAACATATACCAGACATGGATATGCGGGTTTAGTTGGTTTAAAGATTCTTGTTCTCAAAGCAAAGGTTCCTCCACCTGGATTGGAAAATCCTCGGTCTGACACCCTTAGGTACAGTTGCACAAACATGTGGTTAGATCTATAAGTGACGCGTACTTCCAAGAACATTAGAAATAAAGAACATAATTTATAGATAATTGAAGGCAGTACAATGAAGTTAAGAAGCCAAATTCAATCCTAACACCTTAATAACATCATCTCTCTAAAATATAGATTTATCTATCTTTAACAATATCAAAACCAAAACTTTGTTATTGTTCCATTGCCAAACTTGAGTTAGATTATAGACTATTGATTTAGTTACCAAATCCCTATGGATACGATCTTGTTGTGCTACAATAGACGCGGTGCATTTGCTAGACAAATTTATAAACCCTCGTTTGGCCCACGATAATTATACTTGAGAATAACTTCACGACAGGTTAGATTTTACATCTTTGTACCCATTATTTTGATGTCTTGCCTGTTTGCCTTTCCTTTGTCTTTCCTGGTATGAATGAATACCATAAGAATCTTAGATCAATTTTTATAATTTCACTTAGAACCAGACGTCGAGATCCGGTTTGATAATCTATCTTACGGATGTGGAAATTCATCGTTTATTTATTTTTTAATTCATTGAGTATTACAGATGTCGCCATCCGTTTTAATATTTTCGCTTATGGATGTCAACATCCAGTGCTTATTTTTTTGAATTTATTTTGTATTACGAATGTCGACATTGAATTTAAAAATCTGGCTTACGGATGTCGACATCCGGTTTGATATTTTAGTTTACATATGTCGACATATGTAGCTTTTTTTTTCTAAATTTATTGTGTATTACTGATGTCAACATCTGATTTAATATGAATGCATACAAATGTCGACATTCAGAGCTCTTTTTTTCCAATTGAAAGTGTATTACGGATGTTGACACCTAGTATACTATAGTTTTAAATTATTTTTCAGTTAATTGTTTATATTTTTGTAGATATGCCTAAGACACGAGGTGGCACCACACACAGTGGTCGTTCCTCTACCGAGAGTTCTGCACATGGTGCGGCCATACGGAGACCCACAACATGTGCTCGTAGAATGACTTTTGATGTTGCACCTAAAGAGACTGCACTTTTACCTCATCAAGAAGAGGATGTTTTTTATTGAGGATGCAGCTGAGGAGCAAGAGCATGGAAATGATGTAGGTGGATTTCCTGGAGGTCCATCAGACACTTCGATGTTGACTACATTTGTTGATCATGTGGCATGTGTGATAAGGGGGATACAACTTAGCAAAGTGTGTTTATAAATATCTTTTTTATGCTTGATGTGTTGTGTGTAAGACCCGGGAAAAATTAAATAGTTAATTAAAGAATTATTTAATAAATGTGAGAAATGGGAACCTTTAAGGCAATAAATGCGGAATGTTATGATGTGGAAAAATACTAGCTCAACCGGTTAAGAGTACTTAATTATGTGAGAGGACTTGGGTTCAAGTCCTATGTATTCCATTTTGTGTGTTATTAAATTAGTATTAATTTTAATATATATTAATTATGTTGTGGAATGTTATAATAATTGAATCATATTAGTTAGCACGAAAGATAAATTGGTTGAATGGTTGTGCATTGACTTAATGATAATCATGGTATGGGTTTGAACCTTGGAAAACCCAAATTAAACTCTATTTTCGCTATTTTTAGTTTTGGCTTGAATTTGAAGGGTTAAAGGAAACCCTAGTAGACCTAGCAGCCAAGGGTGGCTGCAAAATAGAAGGTATCAAACAATTGAATGGTAATTAACATTACCATTAATCCTTATTTTCTTTTTTGACAATTAATCATCATTAAGCCTCCATTATAAGGCCTATTAATGGTAAAAATGAGGGTTTTATTGGCTAGCATTGGAAAGGGTACTGTGAGGAGCAAGAATTCAGAGGGAAACGTGTGTTCTGGAGTGATAGGGAGCTGAGTTAGGAGAATAAGTTGAAAGGAAGCCATTGGTAATCATTGGAAGCTTTCAAGGAGTCCAATTTTAAGCGAGGAAACCAGGTTATGGGAGTTTTATCCTGTGTTGTATGTCTAATATATGAATTCGTGTTATAATTGACAAATGAGATGTGATTACTGCATTTTTGTTGAATTGTATCGTGTTTCTGGAAAATTCCAGAAATCGCCTGGTGGCGTTGAAGGCCCGCCAGACGACTCATGCCTTCAGAACTCAATACTGGGTTTTCTCCATGCACTGCCTGGCGGCTAAGTGCTGCCCGCCAGGCGACACGAGCTGGCTTGTCCAGTTCTCGCGGGTTTTGGGTGTTTCATTGACGTTGGAACGTTTTGGGTTAATTTATATGATGTGTGTATGATTCAGGTGTTGTGTGATTACTTGTAATTGCATAATTGATGGAAGATTTCATGAACTGTACCTGAAATTGGGATTTTTTGGTTCAGTTTGGGTTTGGGGATGAACGTCATATGTGATGTTTGTGAGTGTGTACTGTTTTCGTGTAATTGATGATAGCATGATTGTATTCTGAATCTTGGATGTAGTGCATGTGTAATTACATTAGTCTAAGGGTGAACTGTGAAACAGTGGGGTTGGTGAGTCACACCAAATGCGAGAGGAATCTGGGCAGAACCCAGTTTTTCACGCACCGCCTGGCGACACTGAGGCTACCGCCAAGCGACCCACCAGAGTAGCAGCAACTATGACTGGTTGGTGTTCTTGTTGTGGAGTATTGGATGGGGTCATAGTCAAAAGAGTTTTAATACGTAATAGACTGGGATTATAGTAACTAAGTTTTAGCTAATAAAAGCGGGAGTAATGTGGAAATCGGGTATTTTATGCATACTAGTTGCTGCAGTGACAGTTTGGGAAATCCAAGTATAGGTGTAACATTGAACAGATTGGGGTGGCATGAGTAATATTAATACTAGACTGGAAAATTATAGAACCGGGGGTATAATGAATGCGGAAACAAGTTTAAGGTAATAAAGGATGATAAGGATGTGTGTAGGATATAATTGAACTGGTACGCATTGTGTATGTTGCTGTAATTTGGGTATAGTATTTTAAACTGAATAACTGGTGTTGTGGTAAATATTAGGTTTAATACTGATCTTTGGTGGTTGTTCTTTAGTGAATCAAGTGAGGCATGTTAGGCCATGATAACAATTGATTTGGACATGAGCTAATTGTACATATTGAATTCTGGTTATGGTCTTATCTCTTGAAATGCTATAATTGTTGCGTGAAAGATGTATTGCAAGTTTGGGTCTCTTAAAACTTGTGAAAAGTGTCAAAAACCAGTAGCACTGCGCTACTGGTATGGTGCCTGGCGGTGCGAGGTGAGCCGCTAGGCGGTAGAGTTCTAAATCAGTGGCAGTGGCCATTGTCTACAAGTGGCGCCTGGTGGCAGGGTTGTGCCCATCAGGCGGTGACGGAGTAGCCCAGCTCCTGTTTGGTTACTGGCGCCTGGCGGTATGGGTGTAGCCGTCGGGCGGTTGGCTTCCAACTTTCGCCTAGTAGAGTCTAGGTGGCGCTAAGCAATTATGGCTGCTGTGAAATTGGTTGTTGCATCGATTAGTGGACTTGAAGGACTAAGTTCACTTACCTTTGTGTTTGGGCTTGATGGACTAAGTCCAATAGGGGTCTGAGATGTGCTTGGTGGTGGAACGCATGATGGGCATGGAACTGGTTAGTTCCCTTCGGTGGGTACATGCGTCGGGCGCACGATGGGCAATGAACCGTGTTGTTCCCATCGGCTGCTATTGGGCGAGGAGTCCATAGTATGGTGATTGCATGCGTGCTTGGGTCCGAGCAAGGAAGGCTTGGATGGTTTTTTTCTACAGATGAGGAGTCTGTAGGGCAGGAGTACGAGCGAGATAGGCTCGTAGGATTGGACCACGAAAGAGTTAGTTTCGTGGAAGCACAGTAAAGTCCCAAGACCTAGTTTCACGCATATGACTCATGAAGGACTATGAGATGAGGGATGGGTAATTCGAACTTGACACATTTGAATAAAATTTATTTCTTGGGATGGGTGTCATGTTTATTTTATATTTATATGTGCATAGCTCACCCTATCTGTTTGTGTGTGGCGATGATTGGATAACTTGTTATTTGGGAGCATATGATTTGACAAGTGAGCCAGGAGACGCTTAAGTTCAGAGAGCGGGATTATATGGGCATTTGAAGACTTTAATCTTTTGATATTTTCATGTTTTTGAACATTAGCTATTTTAGTTGTTTTATGATTAAATTTTTTATCGCGAATGTTTGTAATGTATGTGATTCCATGGGTTTAATTTTCCTGCGTTTTTGGGAAAGTACTGTTATAAATGAGATTTGACAGTTAATAATTTGATTATTTATTTTATTATATTGATTTTAAAAGTAATATTCCTTAGGGATGTTACATTATGCAAATTTATTATGCAATTTTGTCCCATGCTAAATGTTTTTTAGGATCGAGTTATGAAATTGGTTTCCCATGCAAAAAGAGTAAGAAGATTTGGATGATGTCACGTCTTTGTCATCCTTACGTGATGAATTCAAGTTTATTGCCTATGTGCGATATTTTATATGATTACCACGATACTAGGTTGATATTAAAATAAAATAATAATAAGAATAATATTAAAATAAAATAATAATAAGAATAAGAATAAGAATAATTATAATGATAATAGTAAAAATAATAATAATAATAATAGTAAAATAGATTAATAATAATAATAATAATAATAATAATAATAGAAATAATAATAATGATAAGAATAATAATAACAATAACTGTAAGGCCCACTTTATTTCCTACCTTTTAATTTAAAGGTTGCCCCAAACTATTGGGCCTAAGGGCTGGGCCAAAGGGGAAAAGGAGACCCTAAGTCTGCCCTCATCCTTCCATTCCTCTCACTCTACAGATTTCGCAGCCGTCAAACTCTCTCTTTTTCGCAACAGGAAGCTCTACTAGGGTTTGATCCTAGCTTTTGGGCAAGACAGCTCTAAGCTCAGCTCTGCTCCATGTAAGTTAATCTCGAGCTCATGCTTCTCACTCTCTAGGCATCCTTTTCTTTTGATGATCACAGTAGGGACTTTGTAGTAATCTCGTTCCTATTCTGCCCCCCTTCGTTTTCAGCCCCTTGGCCTACTCTTAGGACTGTGGTGCTCTCTGTGTGCATGTCAGAACTTCCCGCTAGCTCGTTTCCAGGTAAGGGAAGCTAGGGTTTACGATTTACTTATGTTTTTCGCATGTTTTCTGAGTTTAAGTTATATTCATGAGGTGTACTCGTGATTTGATTGTTTGATATTGGTAAAAATGTGGTTTCGGTGTGGTTTCTGTGTTTTGCATGAGAGAATAGTGGCGAGCATTGGTTTCCTCGCCCAAGCGAGCCTGTCTCGCCCAAGCGAGCCTGCCTCGCCTAGGCGAGATTAGCAGAGGCTCGCCCAGGACCTGCTACTCGAATTGTCGCTTAGACGACGAGTTTTTATTTTTGAGTGAGGAGTGGTCTCGCCTAGGCGAGAAGGGACTTGCCTGAGCGAGACCTCGTAGAGTCCACTACTCCCCTGCTCGAGTCCTCGCCTAGGCGAGACGGGGCTCGCCTGAACAAGAGGACCTCTCTCGCCTGAGCGGGACCTTTTAGCCTGAGCGAGACTAGGGGTAAGTTTTGGTACTATTGTTGAATGGTGCACTGATGTGTGATTGCTTATCTGATCTAAATGCTTTACTATGAGGTTTGAGGGACGATGCCATGATTGATATATGAGGTTGTGGTAGGAATGGTATGTTGTTTTATGTTGTATGAATTGGAAAGCATTAATTGCATGATGGGATTGTTATACATGATGTTAGTATTATGGGAACTTCTGATTGGTTGGTGAAACATGTACAATGTGTGAGTAGGGCGTAATTTCATGACTTTTGTAGTGAGAGCTCATGGTGGTGCCTCATCTGTTGGACGTAATCCCATGGACCCTCCTAATGAGAGTCCCTGGTGGTGCCTTACCTATTGGACTTAATTCTATGAACCTCGTGGTGAGAGTTCATGGTGGTGCCTCAACATAAGGACGTAATTCCACGCGAGTATCGTGGTGGTGCCTCAAGGCCAGGACGTAATTCCACGAAGGCCACGTGGTGGTGCCTCTTGTAAGGGTATAATTCCGCGAAGGCCTCAGGGTGACGCCTCACTACTAGGACATAATTCCACTGCCACGTGGTGGTGCCTCACTATGCGTATCTGGATAGTCAAGTCTTAGGAGTCTTAAATGATGTTGGTAATCCATGTGTGAATGTCTGTTATTCATGTTTGACTCTAAGATTGCATGTTGACTGTTGTGACATAAGATTTCTTTACTCTAGCTTACCCTGTTTGCGTGTTTGGTTGTCTTGTATGTGGTTCTTCTCCTATTGCGATGATCATCGATTTTATTGATGTGAGCAGATGGGAGAACCCCTGGCAGTGGTAATGATGATAGGAATGCTACAGCTTGATGGACTGGACGAGTATTAGGCCCACTTTGGGGCGCATCGTTGAAGAATTTATTTGTTATGCTTTCTTGTCTGTACTAGACTTATTACTATTAGTTCGCTAGTATTTTATGTTTTGGGCCGTGTGGGACCTCTTTTATTTTTATGGATATGTTGGGGTACGGAGTACTTCATATCCCAAATCTTCGTATCCTCTGGATATTATGTATGTGGCGTTTTTATTAAATGGGTTTTATCTATTTATTTGGGACGTTACATTTATGGTATCAGATACATATAAAAAATAGATTTTAATTATTTAAAAATATTAGGTCAAAATTAAATCAGATACATATAAGTAGGTACTAAATTGAAACAAAAAAAAACATATACAGGAACTAAATCGAAATCAACACAATGCCACGTGGCATTGGAATGCTACGTGGCACTGACAATGCCACATGTCACACACAGAGACTTGACACATGGCATTTTTATTTTTTTTCCAAAAATTTAAAAAAAAAATTAAAATTTAAAAAAAATTAAATTTAAAAAAAAATCAAAAAAACCACAGACTGACATGTGGCACGTTGACTAACGACGTTAGTCAACTCCGTTTGAAAAGGACCTAATTGAAGCACTTTTTCAAAAGTTGGGATGCAATTGATACTTTTTTAAATCGAGTACCTATTTGACACACTAGCCCCAAACTGGGTACTATACGAGTAATTATACCTTTGTAAAACTAGACTAAAAACCTAACTAAACTAATTATAGGCTAATAACTCCTAATTAACACCTTAAAACCTACTTAAAATAGCACAAATAGCTAAGAAAAAAAATCTAGAGATAAGGGACTTATCACATCCCTACACTTAAACTATTACACTCCTAGGCAAGATGAAAGGAAAAACCAACTAGAATTTCTAAAAACATAAAACCAATTTCATAAATCTACAGTTAATAACTTTCCAAATTTGCCATCTCTAACCTATACATGATAGGAAAATAGTTTAACTAAAGTTGCAAAACTTCCAATCATTAAAAACCACTCTAAACAAAGATTTCAAGTAGTGAACATTCAAGATTTAACCTCACAGATGGTGTTTCCACTCTACACTCAAGTGTATGGGATCATATTTGCTCTCACAATCCAATCCAATGAACATCCATATGGCTTTGCAAAGTTCCTAAACAATACCAATTAACATCAATGCAAATTGGAGATCAATAGGACTTATTCAATGGCTTGTAATGAGATTGCGCTAAAAGGTATGGTATATGGAAGGAAAGCAAGGCTTGAATATGGAAATATGAAGGGAATGAAGGTGGAAAATGCTAAGTTCAAGTGCATAATTAATTTAGCTTACAAACTGTGTTCGAAAAGTGTTTTTAGTCAGCTTCCTTGCTTTTATTCCCATTTTTTACATCTTTTCTTTTTCATTTTTGTTTTTTAATTTTATTCCAGCTTTTCACACAATTTTTCTTTTATTCTCAGCTGGTAACCTCTTTCTTTCACGTTTTTCTTTTCACAAAAATTTAGATCACCGATCCCTACACTTGAACTCAACATCATCCTATAACTCAGCCTAATTCACTTCACATCTCTAAAATAGGGTGTAAGCTTGGTTTTTTCAATAAAAAGGTTGTTGTCAGGATTTGTTTTCCCAAGAAAAAGGTCAATTCTAGTTCAAATTTATGGTGCAGTGGTGATTTTCCAAGGCAGGACTTATTTGGCAAGTGGTTGAATAAAAAATGGCCTATATCACATCAACAAAGCACATTAGATGATTAGTTATACAGAGAAACAAAGCAAAACTTAGGATGCCACTTTCATGAATAATGCACACACAAGAATGAATTTAGGCTCAATACTCTCCATGGTGAATTATGCCAATCTTGTTCAGCCCACAAACATTTCATGAAAAAACCACTTGAATCAATGCATTGGAGTAAAAGAAGTGATTAAAATGCTCATTCACTAAAACTAGGCCTTTTACTACCACATCTTTAGAGCTAGGCTAGAAAAGAGAGAAAAAAAAAAGAAAATATGTGAAAATTAGTAAAAATAGAAACAAAGACCTATTCAACAAGTCTAAACTATCTAAAGAAACCTAAGAAACAACTTAAAACTAGAATTTTATCTAAAACTAAAAATTGCACTACTCAAAACCTCTAAAAGCACCCTAAAACTAAGCTAGAACTAAGGAATTCACTAAATCATGAGTAAAACTATAAAGCTACCTCCTAAACAAGGTTAAAATGACCAAAGAAGACTTACTACTAACTCAAACTATATCCTAAAAGGGTTTCTAAAACTCACTACCTAAAACTATAAGACTAGTCTACCAAACTTAACCCAAATGCATATGCATGTGTTAAACTAGCCTATAGAACTGTAATCTAACTATCCTAACAAGTTTCTAATGACCAAATATGACTAAAAGATAATTTAAATTGTTAAATCTAACTACAACTCAAATAAAGCTACCTAAAACCTTGAACTAGCATTATAAAAAGGTAAAATTGCAAAATATGGCAGTTGACTTACACTGCGGTATAAAACTGCAATAAATCTATTTGGACAACTCCTAATTAACAAAAGAAAGATTATAAGCAAGTCAAAATTTAGAAATAACAAGGGGATTAAAATCTGCATAGTGAAATTTAAGGAAAAATAAACTAAAAATGGTTACGAATACTAGAACAACAACAAAAGTATGAAGTACTCATTTAAACACACTCTACTCAATATATATGATATGAAAACTAAACTAAGAAACATGAATATCACGAAAACAAGAAAACAACCAATTTATACAAAAATAAAAAAAAATATTGATAGTAAAAATAACACTAAAACAAAACCAGGGATGTGTGGCTGCTGCCAATTTTAAAAATGCGTGAATTTAATTTTTTTAACCAAATTATGTTAAGTTTATGTAATGTTTCATACATATTTCATGATAATATTTGAGCTATTTACACCATTTAACACATTTTCGTTTCGATATTAACTAAGAAACTATCATAGAAAATATTTGAAATCTTAAATAAACTTAACACAATTTAATTTGTTCCTGCGGAAACAAATAAGAGATGTTAAGGACACATATATCACCTTACCTGAATCCTCAATCCTCGAGTTGGCTCCTCCTCGGTCTGCATATGCCATATATTAGTGTGCACGGTTTGGACCCTAAGAGGGGTTACTTGCGGAGAGGGCTCCGACAATCAAGTCAGCGAAAAGATTCTCAAAAAGTCAAAGCTCTTGATTAAGGGATTAATGAAAGTGTACCTTTAATTGTTGGGGTCCACGTGTATTTATAGAGTTACTAATTATGTATGCCCCTCTTGTGGGCTACGCCATTGCTTGGGTCCTAGATGGGCTTGGGCTTGGGCCTGGTCCAAGCCTCTTAGTTAATGTATGTTGGTACCAGGGGCCTTGTCTGTAATGTTCTGAGTGTGTAGTGGTCAACAGATGTCGTCTTGTTTTCTGAAATAGGCGGCTTAGGCCACTTCCGCTTTTTTGGTTACTCACTTGATGATTTCGCTTGCGTCGTTATGTCTAGGCAGGCTTGGCCGTGCAATTTTATTAGTCCGCTTAGGTGCAGTATACCAGTCCTCCAGCCTTTGTCGGTGGAGGCATAACGGCAAAGGATTTGGAGCTTAGGTGCAGTACACCAGTCCCCCAGCCTTTAAGTGTGATGAACAATGTTAAGGCTAAAGTTTTAAGAGGTGGTAGTAGGTGAAAGGGTGGTAGATGTCAAAGGTCTAATCATGGGGTGTCGCCGCTTGGGGTGTTGCGACCTTTCGCATTTCGTTGTGACGCTTCGTCTAATCGTTATTTCTAGCAGGAAAAGTTGAAAGGTTTAAGACGCTGGTTACAAATACAAATACGGAGAACAATTTTACTTTGGTTCATTTGCAAGAAATTTGGGGGGAGCTATTTGTCTGCGTGAGATCTTGTCTGATACATTCCTTGTATCTACTTTCTTCTTGTTGTTTAAAAAGAAAAGGTATGTCTAGTATTAGTGATAGTTTTTCTTTGTCGAGTCCAGGTAGTGGGAGTGATCGGTTAGGGGAGGATGGAAGTAGTCAATCTACAAGTGGTGAAAGGGGTCAGTTGGGTGGTAAGGGGAGAATTCCTATGGAGACGACAACCGAAGTTAGGGAAGACCCACCAGAAGAGTTGGCGGAGAGCAACTGGCCGGTGAAGGCAAGATACGGGTGGATGGCTGAGGATGTGTAAACACAATACTCTTTGTTCCGATGGTCGCGGTTGCTGAAGTCATGCCTAAATTGCATTCCCATATCTGAGAGGGGTGCACGAAAGGATATCGTGGCCTTGGAGAGGGTCAGTGTCGTTGACTGTGTATGTCACGGTCAAGAAGGGGCTATTGAGGAATTTTTCTACGTGTACATGTGTCACTTTTCGCAGTTGTACATTAGGCTGCCTTTTGACGACTTCACTATGAGGGTGCTGCGATTGTTGAATGTTGCTCCTACTCAACTACATCAAAATAGTTGGGCATATCTGCAGGCATTCCGAGTGCTGTCTAAAGCTTTGTATTTATAGCCTCTCCACACTCTTTCCTTTATTTCTTCGATACACGGCCGAGGAGTCCAACAACCTGGCTATCACTCATAAGTCGACCAGGGATAAATAGATTGGACGCGTTTACCCAGTCCTTTAAACACTTTAAGGATGGGTTCTTCAAGGTGGTGGTGAAGCAGGCGAAGCGTTCATATTTTTATACTGATGACGGGAGCACTAAGTTCCCTTTTTACTAGACCGACAATCCTTGGCGATATAACGGTATGACGAGGGAGAAGTTGTCGGTGGCGGATAGGGAGGTGGTGGATGTCGTGATGCAGTTTAATGATAAGATGCCCACTAAGGGCTTAGTTAGGGTTTATAATTTGGTTCATCCAATTATTGATATAAAAGGTATCTTTTTATATTTTTAAGTGTTATAGAGTGTTTGAGTTAACTAATCGGCATTGGTTGTTATTTATAGGTCATATGGCACAGATGGGGAAGAAGAATTTGAATCTTTTTCAAGCTCTCCATAAGGAGAAGGCGACAAGGGTTAAGGCTGATGGGAACACTGAAGTTTCGAACTTGCAAGAGCCTCTCATGGAAGTCCATGTGCATGGGGCTCTAAGAGGAAAGTTGAGTTGTTGGCCAAGCCTGGTAGGGGAAGGATGTGAAGAAGGTTAGGGCCACGTTGTTGAGGCAGGGATCTTCATCTGGTGAGAAGGGACCGGAGGCTGGACTCATCGAGTTGCTGGAGACTTTTGTTTGTCATGACATTGAAATCAACTTGTCTGAGACTCTAGTTAACTCGATTGACAACATGGAACCGAACGCACTGGTGAAGGCTATGGTGGAGTTTAGTAGTAAGGTGTTGATATTGGGACGCAGGGTGGGGTCTCTGTACCAGAAGGAATTGAAGGAGGGTAGTCGGACCAGAGTGGAGTTTATGGAGGAATTAAAGATCCAAGCAGACAAGCATGCAGAGGAGAAAACTGCTTGGAAGAAGGCAAAGGGAGTGGCTGGAGGAGAAAAAGAGGTTAGGGACATGGAAGAGATTCAAAGAACAAGCTAAAAGGAAGGATAGAGGAGCTTGAGAACTAGTACGACAAGGTGAAGGAGAAAAATGGTGGATTGGAGTTGGAACTGGAGGATCTCAAGGGTTGTATTATTCAAGAACATATCAATGGTTTTCAGAAGTGTATGCGGCAGATGACCTTCTTTTATAAGGATATTGATGTATCAGATAGTAGATTCGACGTCAACAAAGATGTTATTAATGGTGAGTTGGTAAATGAGGCTGGAAGCAATCCTGAAGAAGAGGTTGATAAGGTGGTGGAGGATGCTGATGAGGAAGCAGCTTAGGACTTATGTTTTGTGACTCTTATTTGATTTTAAGCCTAAGTCTGTAATAATTCCTACATTACTTTAGTTTGTTGTTTACATGTTTACAAGTCGTACACTGTGCTATCTTCCTGTGAATATGGATAACGTTTATGGTATATTTGTTGTTTGCGTGATTCCGATAGTTTATATCGTAGGAGCGTGTTTACTTTAATGATGAGGGTGTGAACATGGTGCAATGTTATTTTCTATTGAGATCGCTTATTTAGTTAAGTGGTATTGTGATAAACATGTGGAATGTGCGCATGAAGTGTTATAATGGTTGTATTATTCATTCTTGGCCGCTTACTTGTGGTAAGGGTTGGGAAGTTAAACAAATGGAACTAAATAACGGGTGGTCGACCCAGACCGCTTACTTGTGGTAAGGGTGTGGAACTTAAACAATTAAGATTAAATAACGGGTGTTCGACCTAGGTCGCTTACTTGTGGTAAGGGTGGGGAACTTAAACAATTAAGATTAAATAACGGGTGTTCGACCCATGCCGCTTACTTGTGGTAAAGGTGGGGAACTTAAACAATTAAGATTAAATAACGGGTGTTCAACCCAGGCAGCTTACTTGTGGTAAGGGTGGGAAACTTAAACAATTAAGATTAAATAACGGGTGTTCAATTAAGATTAAATGCCAGGTGAGAAAAAAGAGTACACCCAGGGTTACAAGTGTTCGGTACAAGATGTTAACTAAAATAGAATTTTAGATGAGATATATTCCACGTATTCTGTATCTTTTCTCCTGTAAGCTGCTCAAGCTTGTAAGCACCTCCTCCTACATCATCACGTTTTCGATATGGTCCATCCCAATTGATAGAGAATTTGCCATCCTTCTTTCTTGTATTACTGGCCATTCTCCACACTAGGTCTCCTTTCACAAATGATCGTGAACATAGGTTTGCATTATATCTCCTGACTGCCCTTTGTTTGACTACCATGTTCCAGATTTGTGCTTTGTCTCTTAATTCACACAATAGGTCAAGGTGGGTACACATGTTCTGGTGGTTCTGGTCTAAATTGTATACTTGTCGGCACAGAGATGGTTCGCCAATCTCAACCGGTATTATGGCTTTCACGCCGTATACTAAGTTGAAGGGGGATTCATTG
This sequence comes from Vigna unguiculata, assembly GCF_037176805.1. Classification (NCBI taxonomy): domain Eukaryota; kingdom Viridiplantae; phylum Streptophyta; class Magnoliopsida; order Fabales; family Fabaceae; genus Vigna; species Vigna unguiculata. The sequence goes on from NC_140796.1 coordinate 22,904,223, forward strand.
TAGCGGATTATGGGGTGCATCTATAGGCCCACAATACTTCCAATAAATCTTCCGGCCATCGACCCTTGGCGCCATCCAATCGTTTTCGCAATTCTACTAGTATGACTTCTTTGGCAGCTTCGGCTTGGCCATTGGTCTACGAATGTTCTACAGAGCTGGTGATATGTTTGATGCCAAGGTCGATGTAGAATTTAGCAAGCTCTTTGCCTATGAATTGTCGGCAATTGTCGGTTGTGATAGTGTGCAGCACACCATAGCGGCATATAATATCTTTCTAGACGAACTGCTGGATTTATTGAGCTGTGATAGTGGCTAAAGGTTTAGCTTCTATCCATTTGGTGAAGTAGTCGATGCCTACTATGAGGAGTTTCACTTGCCCTTTTCCTGGGGTGAAGGGGCCGAGGATGTTCATTCCCCATTTCGCAAAAGGCCACGGGGAAAGTATGGAATGAAGTTGTTCTAGTTTCTAATGGATGAGGTTACCATGCTTCTGACATGGTATGCATTTTTTGACAATGGTGTGGCAATCTGCCTCCATAGTTGGCCATAAGTAGTCGACTTTGAGTATCCTGGTGGTCATGGTTCGTGCACTGGAGTGATATCCGTATATGCCTTCATGGAGCTCCCTCATTACGTATTGGGTTTGTTCTGTTGTAACACATTTGAGTAGTGGTGGTTGGTCGTATCCTCACTTGTATAAGTCGTCACCTATCATCGTATACCTTGCGACTTTAGCCAGCCAGCCCTTGTCAGTATTGGGTGAGGGGATACCAGTTTTGAGGTATTAAATGTATGGAGTTGTCCAATTTTCAGTGTGGTCCAAGTTAAGGCAGATGTTTGTGATAGATGGTGCGGATAATGTCTGTTGTAGGAGGTATCTATGCCTGCTCTTTAGCTTAGTGCTTGCTAGTTTAGATAGGATATCGGCTCTAACGTTTTCACTTCTTGGGATGTGTTGGACGCATACACGGTCGAAAGCAGATTGAATGACATTACGGACCAAATGATAGTATTGCAGGAGTGATGAAGGCATGGTTCAGGATTGTCAAGTGGTTTAGGAGTGTCACAAGGATTTCAAAGAAATTGATGGAATCATGTCCAAGACCTTAAAAGAGATCTCAGATTAGCTTCAGATTGTAAAACAGGAACTCTTTTATAATTTTTTTGTAATGTTTTTGTTTGGGCTTTATCGGACCTTTAGTTGTGTTGGGCCTTTTGGTGTTTCGGCCCATAGTATATAAGCCCTTGTGACACACTTTTGTATTCAGATTTGAGTTATATGAAAATTTGAGTTTTATCTCAAGTCTCGAGGTTCTCCTCAGAACCACCAATCCTTATCTTTGAATCTCCGATTCAAAGTGGCAGATCTTCCTCACTTATCTTGGAACCTCCTCCAAGTGGCGTGATTTCATCCCGTTTCGCAAAAACCCCCAAATCGATGTCCTCCATTTCCCCCTTTTTCGTTTTAGGGTTCATACCCATTTTGTTCTAGACAAATTTCACCCCAAATCCGAGACGATCCTTCATCATTTGGTAATCAAAGCTCGGTTAGTAGTATTTTGAGTTTCCGTTTCGGATTTTCAGGTTTTTTCTTCTGATGCTGGTCGTGGTGTGTTCTTTTGTTGTTTTTGTTTTGCGAGTTTCATCTTTCTTCATTTTGTGCTCTTTTAAAAGGCAGAAAAGTTGTTTTTCATGAGTAGTGTTCGTATTGCATCCATCAATCTCTTCACGTACGCTCCACTTGAGCTAATTATTGTCTGACATTTCTATTCAAACGAAGAAGAACATTGGGGTGTTTTTGGTTGTTCCATCAGATTCATGAGCTAAAAGTTTGGAAGTGTTCACGAATTTTAGTTGCTGGTTGGTTTCACATGTTCGTGGTAGATTGCCCAAAGTGTGGGTGTTACCATCAGAATTGGCTCAGCTGGAGACAAATTCGTCAATGGAATTTGATGCATAGCACGTGTTTGTGGATTTGGTTTAGTGGGAGATTTTGCAAGATCAGTAGAAGCATTCCATTTTTGCTTTGCTGCCAAACGAAACGATGTGGGCATGTTTTGGAATATTGGATTGGAATGTTGTTATTGATGATTCCGAAGTGAAGTGAAGCGAGACAAACTTCTGGAATCTTTAAGCCAAGGGGTACAAAACGGTGCAAAGAAGGAACAAATTAAGCACGTTGATGTAACATCTATTCTCTTCCGCTGACTTCATCAAGCAACAATAATAAATTTTGTTTCTGGTAGCTTGGAGTTTGAGTTACTGTACTATGAATCGTGGTGCCTTAACATCAAATCTTTTTTGTCCAGTTGGTGCAGCAGATTGGAATTCTTGGTGCAGTGGAGTTCTGTTCGAATATGCCACATAAGTTGTTTGAATTTATGTTACTTGAAGCAGTGGCAACACAAGTTGCTTGTTGAATTTCCAAGCCTGGATAGCAACAAAGAATCTGACTCAAGCGGTGAAAGTGGATTCAATTTGAGTTGGTGAAAGTGGATTTGGTAATTTTGGTACCCTGTTGTAGGTGTCCCTGCCTCATTCAAATGCATTGATTGAGTGTTTTTTTTTTCTGAGTTGGACGCATCATAGAATGTCCTGATGCTGAGTTTTACAAGTGCTCTTGGCAATAAACTAATGCAGAGCTAGTGCATAATTTCAGTTGGTAGCAACTAATTATTATTCTGAATCCTTGGAATAGTGGCTGTGTGATCCATGCGGTGCCGACCACAAGACTGGTTTTGAAGTGGAACAGCTAGTACAAATAATTCTTTGGGGCAGCAACCTTTCGGTGCAGTGAAGTTTTAGATATAGGATTCTTTGATTTATATCCCATGTGAAATAGGTATTGGAAATTGTTTGTAGTGGTGGCAACAATTGAGACGTTTTTGGTTCACCCAATACAAAGCGGTGCATATTCAAGGTGGAGGTGGCAATTCAGAACATGGTGGCCATGAGAGTATAAACCTCCTTTGGATTCGTTGGTTACAACGTTTTGTTTCTTTGCTTTTGGAATTCTTGGTGTAATTTGAATTCTTGCAGCTACACTTCATACCAGATTGGTGAGTGATGTTAAAGGAGGGACCACTTAAGATAGCTATATGGTGCAGCTGGAACAACAGGCAATTTTTTTTCACAAATAGTGATAGTAGCTTTTTTTTCTGGTTCATTGGTTAAATTCACGTGAATTTTGGTTGGATTGGCTTAATCTTTTGGAGGCTTTGATTAGATATCTTGTCTTGGTGCATTGGTGACAAAACAGAAATTTTGTGTAGTGCAGCAACCCTTTCTTTATTTCACTTAGTGGCAGTAACTTAGTGATTTCTAAAATCTTGGTGCAGTTTTGTTTAAGCTGCCACGTGCGGCATTGTGGTCATTAGCAAATTGAAGACTTCTTTTTGTTCTTTGTCGGCACAATTTGGTGCAACACCTCTTTAGTTCTTTCGGTGTTCCTTCGGTGGTGGATTTTGGAGCAGCACTTAGTGAATTGTGGAAACCAAAACTTCACACTGCAACAACCATTGTGTGCAGTAAAATTGGCAGCATCCACGCTCATTGATCCATTCCAATACATTCTAGCCAAACAATTGTGGTCTTTTAGTGTAGCATTGGCAGATTCAAATTGGCTAGCACTAGGAGTCCAACGTGAAGTTTTCTTTAAGTCCAAACGGTGCCAACCAAGCTGCTGGATTTGAGGTTTGATGCGGACATTTGATCTAATCGGAGAAGAGCAGCGTTGCCAATCGTAGGCTGATCCCAAACTAGCCCCTACAGCCACATGTTCATGACCGCAACTTGCCTAGCCCATTTGGTGCAGAATTTTTTTGGAACGTGTTGGTGTAGGTCTTTTTGACCAAAGCCGTAATTCTAGTGCATTTTGACAGCTTTGATGTGCATAATTTAGTTGAGGCAACGTTTCCAATTATTGGCAGCCTCTCATATATCCTCACAGCAGCAGAATTTTGTTTGATACGGTGCAGAGTTTGATTGGACAACAACCAATACCTTGAGAGGTTATAGCTTGAAGCAACACTGAATTGGTGTCGGGGGACAATAGCAATTTTCTCTTCCCTGCTTTTTAGTGGTGCCTTTAATTATCACAGTTGCCCACCCTTTGATTTATGCACTTGGCTGTAAATGTTCTGGCCTATACCGAGTAGCAACCACTCTCTTTTATCCATTTGGCAACAACTTCCTAGGTGCATAATTGTGGTGCTTTGTCACTTTTTCTGGTTCAATTTCTAGTGCCTTCTTGTATTCTACTTTGCCTAGTTCTTACCATTTAGAGTCATTAATTGTTCATTATTGCTTTTCTTGAGTCTTTTGTCCATCATTTCTCTTTGAGTTTGATTTTTCCTTGGATTCTTTTATTGTGGGACAATGTACCTTGAGCTAAATTGTTGGAAGTATTGCTTGTGGGAGTTTGAATTAATCATCACAATTTAGCTTGAGTAATTTGTTTCACATTTCCACGAGTAATTCTAAATACATTGTTTAGATTACTCGGGTCTTTTAAAGTGCTTTTCTCGTTGTCAGGGTTTTAGTATTGTCACATATTTTACTCTCTTTGGTTTGACCATTTTTTGTTTTTGGTGCTTTTTAGTTTGTCTTTAAATTTCCTTGGTTTTGTCTTGGATTTTTCCTTTCCTTAGCCTCTTGAGTTGAGCTTAGATTCGTTACATCTTTCACTTTGATGTTGAATTCTGGATGCGTTGATTGGAGATTCTTTGAAGAACTGAACATGAACTTGAGAGCGAGTGAATATACTTTGAGAGTGAAACACGAGTGGAATTGAGTGTAAACACGTAAGGAGTGGTGAGGCCCATTTGATAATTTTATCTACATTACTTTTGCTAACCATTTACTGTGTTTTGTGTTAGTTCTTGTTTCCTCTCTTTCACTGCAAGAATTAGAAATTTTAAGCATTCCAGAATGTTCCATACACGTGCGACCTTGATAGAAGATATCAACTTCGTTGTGTCCAGAATTATCAGGTTGAATAGCAAACTTGGGAATCTTAGAAGGGAGCACCATGATGATAGACGATCATTGCCAAAAGACAAAACAAGTGCTATTAGGTGCACCAAGTGTGAAGGTTATGGACACGAAAATTATCAATGTCTTAATTGGAACGCCAAGTACATGACTCTTCAAGAACTCCAAGATTACATTTTATACTTGAAAGCGGCGAAAAGGAGTGTTAAGAAAAAGCTTGAAGTCAAACAAGAGCAACAAGCAAAAAGGGAATGTGAAAAGGCGAAAAGAACACTAAAGGAAATGTGGGAAAGGGCAAGACAAGAGAGAGAGTTAAAAGAGAGACAAGAGCTAGAGATTAAAGAAAGAAAAGACAAAGAGCTAAAAGAGCGAGAAGAGAAAGAGCGACGAGAAAAGGAAGAAGAAGAACAAAGAGAGAAACATGAGAAGGAGTCTCTCCTCTCACCTTTAACTTGCATGGTTGAGATGAAATCCTTAAAGGGGGATGATAATGCGTTAAATTGTTGTTCCCATTCACATCATGATTTTTCATTTTCATTGGGAACACTTACTAACCCCTCTCTTTTTGTCTTAATGCCTAGGGAAGACTTAAACAATAAGGAGCAATGGCATAAGCAATGGGGTGAAGAAAAGATGATAGAAAAGGCGGCAACAACATTGACAAAACATGAACCTGACTTTAATCATCTGCTTATCTATTTGTTCTATCATGAAAATCCTAAGGGATTTCAGGGACACTCTTTTTCTGTTATAGTTATTAGGGGTTGTTTTCCTTTTTGTTTCACTCTAGATAGTATAGTTGTGTTGAAACTCTTTGATGTGTTCCGCAGGTTTATCTTTGATCACGGAGGACAACCTCCAAACACCTTGATCATAAGAGATTGGCCTCTTCCATGATTCTAATCTCATTTTTTGATAGCATTTTATTTCTATCTTTAGACTATTCTAGTTTTGTGTGCTTTCAACATTTATGTTTGTGTGTTTGGTTGTAGGTAATAAAGTGCTAAAATTCGAGGTCGAATTTTCTCTAACCCGGAGGCAATGATGGAGGCATGGTTCAGCATTGTCAGGTGGTTTAGGAGTGTCACAAGGATTTCAGAGAAATTGATGGAATCATGTCCAAGACCTTAAAAGAGATCTCATATTAACTTCAAATTGTAAAACATGAACTCTTTTATAATTTTTTTGTAATGTTTTTGTTTGGGCTTTATCGGACCTTTAGTTGTGTTGGGCCTTTTGGTGTTTCGGCCCATAGTATATAAGCCCTTGTGACACACTTTTGTATTCAAATTTGAGTTATATGAAAATTTGAGTTTTCTCTCAAGTCTCGAGGTTCTCCTCGGAACCACCGATCCTTATCTTTGAATCTCCGATTCAAATTGGCGAATCTTCCTCACTTATCTTGGAACCTCCTCCAAGTGGCGTGATTTCATCCCGTTCCACAAAAACCCCCCAAATCGACGTCCTCCATTTTCCCCATTTTCGTTTTAGGGTTCATACCCATTTTCTTTCTAGACGAATTTCACCCCAAATCCGAGACGATCCTTCATCAAGGAGAGTGGCATCTTTGATTTGGAATTCATCGTTGAGATGGCCCATAGTGAGCTTAGAATCGGTCTTGCATATGAGAGTTTTGACGTCAACTTTGCGTGCAAGAGATAAGCCGGCTAGGATGGCTTCGTATTCGGCTTGATTATTGAAAGCTTTGAAGGCGAAGTGGAGAGATTTTTCAATGAGGATATCGTTGGGGCCTTCCAAGACGATGTCGGTGCCTACGCCCTTTGGATTCGAGGAACCGTCTACATAAAGTGTCCATTAGTCTTCCTAAGGGATGTGTTGGAAGTCGTTGACGAAGTCGAGCAGACACTGGGCTTTGATGGGGCCGTGTGGTTCGTAACGAATGTTGAATTCAGAGAGTTCCATGGCCTAGGATGACATTCGGCCAACAAGGTTAGGCTTTTGGAGTATTTTTTGGATGGGGTAGTCGGTCTTGACGATGATGTTGTGGTTTTGGAAGTAAGGGTATAGGTGTCTTGCTGTATATACTAAGGACAATGCTAGCTTTTCCACCATTTGGTACCTGGTTTCCGGATCTTGCAAAGTTCGGCTAACGAAGTATACAGGGTGTTGGACGCTAGTGATTTCTTAGACCAGTGTTGCGCTTACAGTGTGACTTTTGCGGTGATGTAGACGAGGAGGGATTGGTGGATATCCGGCTTGTGGAGGATAGGTGGAGATGTGAGGGTGGTTTTGAGGTTTTGGAAAACTTATTCGCATTCGTCATTCCAAGAGAACTTCGCGGATTTTTTGAGTAGTTGGATGATGGGTTGGGTTTATTCGGCTAGTTTTGGTAGGAATCTAGAGATGGCAGTTAGGCGGCCTATCAAGCGCTAGAGTTCTTTGATACTGTTAGGGCTTCGCATTTCAATGATGGCAGTGCACTTTTCAGGGTTTGCTTTGATGTCGCGTTGTGTTAGCATGAAGCCTAAGAATTTGCCACGATCGACACCGAAGACGCATTTTTTAGGGTTGAGTCTGAGGTTGTATTGTCGTAGTGCAGAGAATACTATGGATAAGTCTTGTGCATGTTGCTGGTGGCTTGGTGATTTGACAACCATGTTGTCAACGTACACTTCGACACACTTGCCCATTAGGTGGATGAATACTTTGTCCATCAATCTCTGGTAAGTCGCTCCTGCAATTTTTAGGTTGAAGGGCATAACCTTGTAAAAATAATTGGCGTCGTCGGTGATGAAAGCGGTCTTATTCATATCGATTGTGGCCATCGGAATTTGGTTGTACCTAGAGTATGCATCTAAGAAGTTGAGGACTTTGTTGTCGGCTGCACTGTCAACAAGCCGGTAATGTTGGGTAAGGGATAGGCTTCTTTGGGGCAGGCCTTATTGAGGTTCGTATAGTCAACGCACATTCGCCATTTGCCATTTGCTTTTTTGACCAAAACCACATTGGATAGCCAGGTGGTGTAGTGGGCTTCCTCGATGAAGCCCGCGTTAAGTAATTTTTGGGCTTCTACTTTTGTTGCCAGCCAAAGTTCTTCTCCAAGTTTGCGCTTCTTCTGGGAGACATATCTTGCTTCTTTATAGATGGAGAGCTTGTGGACCGCGACCTAAGGGTCAACCCCGGGTAAGTTTGCGGTTGACTAGGCGAAGATGTCGGTGTTGGTGATGAGGGTGGGTGTCAAGATATCACGTTGTTCTTGTTGGAGGCCGGTACCTAATTTGAGAGTACGACCATTAGGGAGCTCCAAGCTTATAGTGTTGTCAACTGGTTTGATTTGTGCGTCGCGTCGTAATCTAGGGTCGAGGCCATTGCCAGACAAAGCTATGCTAGAGTCGGGTGGGCGTTCAATGTTGTTGGTTTGCAGGAGTGGTAGTTGAGGGCATAAGCTCGCCATATAGCAACTCTTGTGCGAGCCGTTGCTCACCGTAAAGGGTAAGGATATAATCGAATGGGGAGAGGAATTTGATGGCTAGGTAGGGTGTGGAGACAATGACGCCTAAAGTGTTGAGGGATGGCCGGCCAAGGAGTACATTGTATGAGGTGGGTGCATCTATGACAAGGAATCGGATGGGGATTGTCTTGGTTTGAGCTCCTTCCCAAAAAATAGTGTGTAGGTCTATATACCCACGGGTGGAGACCTTCTCTCCGGAGAATCCGTACATAGGTTCGTCATAAGGCACCATGGCGGTGGGCGGAAGTTGGAGTTTCTGGTAGGTTGTCCAGCAGAGGATGTCCACTGAACTGCCTTGGTCGATAAACACCTTTTTTACCGCGTAGTTCTCGAGTTCTATAGTGATGACCATGGGGTCATCCTGCTGGTGGTCGACGCCATGGAAATCATCGTTAGTAAAAGTAATGGGAGGCATGCGGTGTCTATGGTGGGAATGGATTATATGATTAATGGATTGGAGGTGACAAAGGTGTTTCTTTCTGGCTAAGGAGGTGGATCCGCCGCTGGCAAAGCCTCCTGAGATGGTGTTGATTGTGCCGCGTAGTGGGGGATCGACTGAGTTGACATTAGTGTGGGCAGGTTGTGGTTCTTGGTGGTTGGGTTGAGTGGTGCGATGATCGTGGTGAGTATTGAGTGGGGGATGTCAGTTATCGGTTCGTGATGGATGTGGGTGTCCGTCTCTGCGAAGAAAATAACGAAAGTGGTCGGTGCGAACCAATTCTTCAATTTTGTCTTGAAGTGTTTTGCATTCGTCTGTAGTGTGGCCATTATTTCCGTGGTATCGGCAATATTTGGTCATGTCAGCATTGGGGGGGTTGGATGTTTTGCGAGGTGGTGGGATGAGGTCGGCATGAAGTGCTTCGTCAAGAAGCCAAGATCTAGGGACACTTAGCGGGGCATATCTGGTGAAACGTGGTTGTCTATGCTCTCTACTAGGGTTTGCTCCTCTGTCCCGTTCAAGTTAGTTCGACTTCGTTCTTCCCTTACGTAAGTTGATTCACTAACCACACTTTCCATATTTTTGACTCTATAATCATGATTCTAGCTAGGGTTCACCTTAGTAACCCGATTTGAATCTGTTCTGCCATATTTACAGTTCGCGAATCTCCTCCGAAGTCTATCGTATTCTCTAGCTTAGGGATCGGGGTTTTCTGTTAGTTATTTCCAAGTAAGGGAAGCTAGAGATTTTGGTTTTAAGTGTATTTTGCCTGCGATTGGTTCTGTTTTGTGTCTCTGGTGATCGTATGACGCGTGTTTTAAAAAGAATATATTTGGTATACTGCTCTGGATGCAAACTTGGATTTTTCAAGTGTTGAACAGTGAGGGGAACTGCTATTTTCGCCCAAGCGAGCTCGCCTCGCCTAGGCGAGATTAGTAGAGGCTCGCCCAAGGGCTTTCGCCCAAGCGCTCGCTCAGGCGAGAAACTGAATTTTTGAGCGAAAGACCATCTCGCTCAGGCGAGATGGCATCGCCTAAGAGAGAGCTCGCGAGGCTCCTAGGATCCTATTCGTGGTCTCGCCTAAGCGAGAGTCTACAGCTTGAGCGAGGGCACTCCCCTCGCCTGAGCGAGGGCTCCTAGCTTGAGCGAGACCTGCTGCAGGCCACGCTATTTTTCCTCCCTTGGTTGTTATTAATCGCTTAATTGATTGAAATACCCTATTTTAAGTGTGAGGCTTGCGAAATGCATGAATATATATATATATATATATATATATATATATATATATATATATATATATATATATATATATATATATATATATATATATATGAGAGTGTGAATTTGATTGATGTGTCAGTGTGACCTATGCATGTGAAACAAATGAGGTGGTTGGTATTAAAGTGGCATGGTATTGGCATGAGATGAAGTTCCACAATTATGGTTTGAGAATAATGGGTTGGTATGGATTCACTGGGAAAATGAAAGAGGTGGATTATAAAAAGCTGGTAGGATATATATATATATATATATATATATATATATATATATATATATATATATATATATATATATATATATATATATATATATATATATATATATATATATACTAGCGTAACACAGGCGCTATCGCGCCTGTGTGTATGTATTTTTTAAATATGCATGATATTATATTAGTAGGTGATAATATTATAATGTTATTAAGTTAATATATATTTAAATTATATTTATTAAAAATAAAGTGAAATATATCAGAACAAATAAAAGAATAACCACTGATAAATAAAGAAGAAGAGAAGAAGCAGAGACATCTGATTTTATAAAAAGTTTGTAAAAGTAACGGTCAATTTTTAAAAATTTAATAAATTATTATATTTAAAGGGTAAAATCGGTATTTTGAAAAGTGGACACAAAAAGGAGAATCCCCTTTATATATTGTTATAGATATATATAGACATACATACATACATATATATATATATATATATATATATATATATATATATATATATATGTATGTATATATGTATATATGTATATGTATGATAAATCTTTCTTTATTAATTGAGTATGATTGGTCTGTGTTAGTGCGTAATTCCTTGAAATCTCTATGTGAGATTTCAGGGTCATGCTTCAGTGGTCGGGACGTAATTCCATGACCCCTGTTAGTGGGTGTTCATGGTGGTGCCTCATCTGTATAATTTGGTAAGGATTCAAGGTAAGGTTGCATCCTGACACTCTAAGGAGTGAGTTAATCTCACTTAGAGTGGACTGACTCTTGTGGTGAGAGTAGCAGGAGGCCCGAAATCCATTAAGGGCTAACCTTGTGTGTGGGGGATTGGAGACATTGTAACACTGGTAACACCTAGCTCGGGGGTGAGCAGCTCGGGGGTGAACAGAGATATCCACCACAAGTGCAAGCATCCGCTGAATCTGACTAAATTATACATATCCGGATGAGTCGAGTCAAGTCTTAGTGTATTGATTTGAAAGTCATAACATGCTTGGGTGATGTATGTATAGTTGATTGTGAAACTGTATTTGATTCTATGATGAAACTATTTTTGGGCTCTAGCTTACCTTTCTGTTTGTTGTTGTATGTTCTGTGGTATGGTCTTTTCTTTTGCAATGATTATCAACTTGTTGATGTGAGCAGAGGTGAGAACTCCCCGTAATCATCAGGGTGATGGAGGTTCTGCTGCATAGTCTGCTTGGACTAGATCTAAGTTTATTTGGGCTTTCTTTTTGGGCTATGGCCCATGTACTAGTCTGTCTTTTAAATTCCTATTTGTTTACTGTTGAATGTTGTAACTGTTTTAGTTTTGGCATTGTGGTGTGCCTTGGGTAATTGTAAGGAGTTATGTTTAAAACTCCAGGACTGCGCTGCTATATTATTTTAGTGTGACGCTTCCTTTAATTATGTTTATTGATTAAATGGGACGTTACAGAGCTTGAGTTTGTGCATGGAGGCGGGGGGTGGAGATAGACGTTGTTAGTGAACGGTCCTTGTTTGAGGGTGAGAGCCATACACTACAGAATCATCTCTTAATTGAGGTTGAGTGTGCAAAGGGTGACTTTGCTGAAGCGGTCGATGAAAGTACGCAATGTCTCGTCTTGTTCTTGTCCGACGCGGAGAAGGGATAGGGTTGTGGTTTGATGTGGACGTCTTCCAACGAAGTGAGTGGTGAACATGTGGGAGAGTGTGTCAAAACAGTCGATGAAGTATGGGGGAATGGTAGTGAACCATTCAAGGGCAGGACCTTTGAGGGTGGTAGGAAAAGCTTTACAGAAGACGACATCGTGGGATGTGTAGAGGGCGACGTGGGTTACGTATATTTTGAGGTGCTCGTCGGGGTCGGTTTCTCCCGTATAGAGGTCCAGTGTGAAAGGTTCCCACTGGACGGGGAGAGATGTATTGGTGATGGCGTCAATGAAAGGGTGACAACGTCTGGGTGGTTGGGGTGGTAACGGGTGTGGTGGAATGGAATGGTGGATGAGGGTAGGGAAGGTAGTGGTGAAGTGATGTGGTGGGATATGGTTGGTGGGGAGGGTGGCAGTAGAGGTGGGTGCTGCGGGGTGCCTGGGGATGGTTGGATGATGAATGTTTGTGTGGTGGGTAGAGATGATGGGTGTTTGATGAATGGTGGTGAAGGTGTGCAGGGTGGGGTTGTATTTGCTTTCTTCCTCACTAGGCTGGTAAGCTGGGGAATTGGGGGCTTCTGACGATTCCTTAGCTTTCCCTTTCTAGGTAGGGTCAGCCTCGATCCTTCTTCTCAGCCTCGAGTTTTCTTGCCTGAGCGCTTCCATCCGTCAGCATTGCGCTTTCTCAGGTCAGCGAGCTCTTGTTGCATCTTGGCTTGGCCTTCAAGGATGGCGGCTAAGTCCGGGGTGACATTAGCGGGCGTAGTAGGGTCGGCCTCAGGTTGTTTCATAACTCTAGCTCTGCTATGAGTAGAAACCATTCTCGACAGTATGCGGATTGCTTAGTAAGGTGTTACTTCGTACCCCACGGTGGGCGCCAATTGTTCAAGCGAAAACAAATAAGAGATGTTAAAGACACAAATATTACCTTAGCTCAATCCTCAATCCTCAATCCCTCGAGTTGGCTCTTCCTCGGTCTACATATGCCATCTGTCGGTGTGCACAGTTTGGACCCTAAGATGGGTTACCTACGGAGAGGGCTTTGACGATCAAGTCAGCAAAAAGATTCTCAAAAAGTCAAAGCTCTTGATTAATGGATTAATGAAAGTGTACCTTTAATTATTGGGGTCCATGTGTATTTATAGAGTTATTAAATATGTCTGCCCCTCTTGTGGGCTGGGCCATTGCTTGGGTCCTAGATGGGCTTGGGTCTAACCCAGGCCCTTAGTTAATGTTTGTTGGTACTAGGGGCCTTGTTTGTAATGTTCCAAGTGTGGAGTGGTCAACAGATGTCGTCTGATTTTCTAAAGTAGGCGGCCTAGGCCGCTTTCGCTTGTCCGGTTACTCACTTGATAATTTCGCTTGCGGAGTTATGTGTAGGCGGACTTGACCGTACGGTTTTATTAGTCTGCCTAGATGCAATACATAATTAAAATGACTAAATTCACATAATTTTAAAATTAAAAAATTAAATTAAAATTATCATTAAAAAAAAATATTTAATCCAAGATTTAGTAGTACATTATTTATTATCTCATATATTTTATATCATCATCATAAATATATTATCTCAGATATTTTAATATCATTATCATAAAAAGTCAGAAAGTTGAATCGCAGGGCTGTATGCAGTTTGCATTTGGCCACTGCCCGCTGAACAACGACCGCAACAAAGAACATAATAGACACAAAACTTATTTTGTGCGACTACGCATATACGCAGTGTTTTAATTCATCATTTTTCTGTATCAGTTTGTCGTATATGTGACTGTGTCTTACTCATCTTAAAGCCTAGTAGCCAATGCAGAATAGGTCCTTTTACCTGACCTGACGCGATGTCAGACTTTAAAGACAACAGTGACTTTCTCGCTCACTCTCTCTCTCTCTTCCCATGTGGCCAACACATCAGTGCGGACGTCGAAACTGCCTCTTAGCAAAATTTAATAAAACTAGTGAGTTCCGCTTTGTGCGTGCTGGTCTTTCATGTTCTAATCTAATCTAATCTATTCATTCCACACGAAAGCTCGTAACTCAGTCAAACCCGCAAGATTCGTCTCTCAAACTAAAACTCACACTCACTCCCTCACGCGCTTTTCTTTTTCTTTGATGAAAGAAATCATTTTTCTTTTTCCGGAGTAAACTTCGTTCCTCTCTTTCTCTCTCACACTCTCTCTCTCCAAGTGGAGTTTTCATTTGGATGGGAAAATGTGAGGGTCTCGTGGCATTTTAGGCAGGTTAAGGGTCTTCTTGGTGAGCAAAAGAAAGTACATTTTTTCTCTCCTTTTCAGTGTTGGGTTTTTTCAAACATGTGGAGCTCGGCTATGGACACTTTTCTTCTGCATATGTATTCTGTCTAGACGTGGCGTTAGTTTTGTAACTTTCGTTAAGTTGAACCATGACTCAATATCTTAGAGCTTTTTTGGATGTTGGGTGGTAGCTTATTTTCTTGCGTCTTCTTAGCTGCCTAACTTTGGGTAGGAGAGCAGCAGTTTTCTCTAGCTATAAATAGTTAACTGTCCTTTGAGTTCACAATCCTTTTTCTTTTTTAATTTCTAATATTTTTATGTCTTCCAAATGCTGCTGGGTTGTTTTCCGTTTGTTTCAATATAATGCACTCATTACTTATTTGTTTTTCGTTTGTTTCAATTTAATGCACTCACTACGTTGCTGATTAAGATTCATGAGTTGTTATTTGGTTTGGTAATCGATAAAAAATGTTCACAATGTGAGTATTGATTAGGTTTCTTAAGTATCTTCGGTGCATATGTGTAAGCCTGTGTGGGCCTTCTGTAGTGCAAAATACGAGTTGTGCCATTTCCAATTTATTTGATATTGTGACTGGTATTTTTGGTAATGATTACAAAATGAATGTCTGGTGCTACATTAATGAATTGCTATGTATTGCTGATATGGACTCTGATTATTTAAATTCAAATGGAATGTGGTTGAGGATACTAACTTTAGCGTACTCTGTTCATGGTGCTTTCTTTTTGCTTAGTGATTGATGACTCTTCCTTGTATTAGATTATTGTTTGACATTTTCGTTCTCAAATATTTTCAGGTTGTGTTGTTGCTGATCTACAGTGTTGAGATTTTGATAAACTGAAAAGGTCTGATTCTATCCTGGTTCAGCATATATGGCCTCTACTATTGGAAAACCGGGTGATGATTCCATGATTGTTGAAAAGCTCCCGGAGGAGATTAATGAAATGAAGATCAAGGATGAAAAGGTATTTAAATTTATCTTTTCTGTACGCCTTGTGGCTTTGTATCATCAGGCTCTGATCATCACTTATGTTTCCGCTCCTGACACCCAAATTCCATGTTTTTGGTAGGAAATGGATACTGCAATGGTGGATGGAAATGGAACTGAAACTGGCCGTATTATTGTGACAACTATTGGTGGTCGACAAGGTCAACCCAAACAGGTAGATTATTTTCATAATACAATTGAGTTATGTGATCAGTTTGGCTTTCAAGTTAATTGAACTGTACTGCTCAAGTGATATTCATGTATCACTTACGATAAGAAAGAAAAAGCCAAATTTTGTTATAGAGGTCCATGGATGTAGGTAATGAAACAACCTGTTTTGAGAAGAGTTTCCTAACAATGTCATTAACAGATTTTATCTAGCTTTTGGCTCACCTAATATCATTCAGTTTATTTGTTAATTTTATTCCTCATCCCAATCTCCTTTTATTCATAATGTTACTCTTGTTATTTGTGTTCCACAGACTATAAGTTACATGGCAGAACGTATTGTTGGACAAGGCTCATTTGGTATTGTGTTTCAGGTGGCATTTAATTGATAAGTTGCAGTTTAGATTAATTGCTCTAAGATAGCTAATATAAAGTTGATTTCAGCATATTTGTTTTGCAGGCTAAATGTCTTGAAACTGGAGAAACTGTAGCAATCAAGAAAGTTTTGCAGGATAAAAGATACAAGAATCGTGAATTGCAAACAATGCGCCTTCTTGATCATCCCAATGTTGTATCACTAAAACATTGCTTCTTTTCTACCACAGACAAAGATGAACTCTATCTCAATTTGGTACTTGAATATGTACCTGAGACTGTATATCGTGTGGTGAAGCACTATAGCAAGGCCAATCAGCGGATGCCCCTAATATATGTTAAACTTTACACGTATCAGGTTCCTTACGTATTACTTTTATGATAACATACTTCTGGCAGTTAAATCCCTATGCTGATCATATAAGATGTGTGTATGATATTGTTGATTTAAGTAAAAGTCACAAGCTAGTAACCTAAATTTGGTCCTTTGTGAATTTGCATATCAGAAAATGGGCCCTTATTTTCTGCCTTATTATGTGCAGTTCTTTCTATTTTTGTTCAATTGAATACTTGAACTACTGATGTCTATTACAATCAGAGTACTGAATAGCATGCTAATAATGATGCTACAGTCGTTGTGCATTGTGGAATGGTCCAACATTATTGTGGTGGAAATTGGGCCATTAGTGCACAATATTAATGCAATAACAGGGTTAAAAACGTAAGCGAGGCATAGTTTGGTTGGCAATCCTGATTCAGATAGTAATTTTTTTTTCTTACTTTCATAACCAAAACTCAGTTTTACTTCCTTGGCAAACTTGTCCTCTATTTTAACTTTTCATGGAAAAGACTACTACTATATGATTTATTGTTGATATATTATAAATTTTACATTTGAATGACTTGAACGAACAGATTTAAGATTACTAGGTTAGTGTTCATATTGTAAGTTAATAACAATATACATATGTGTGTGTGTGTGCATGTGTTCTTAATATCCTTAAATTTTATGAATTGCTATTGTTATTATTATTTATTGGTTTTTTGTTAAAATTAATAATGGTATTTCCTTTTGGTATGCTGCTTCTTATTTTAATTAGGATTTAGGATGGATATTGCAGATAGTTGCTTATTTTTTTACATTATAAAAATAATATGTTGGGGTTTTTTTTGCTTAAGGGTGAACTTTACCTCCTCATAGTGGTTAGCCTGTGGGACCATATAATGGTTTTACAATGGCTTGCTAATTTTTAATTTTGGTTTGATGGTACCTTATAAAATTGAACAAAAAGAACTGGAAAAAAAAAATTAGAATAGAATTTCTCTGGGCTTGAGTTCTAGCCATGGGTTAGGCATCGGACCTTTGGACTGATTATACTTTTTGAAATTGAAAAGCAGATTATTGAATGCCAGAAAACTGCTGTAGTATAACTATATTGAGATTCATCTGTGCTAAGTGGCAGATTGTTTTATCCTTAATGCATCTCAAAATTTATATATGGTCATTATTGTTAATTAATTGTGATGAATTCCTTTGTTCTTTGATAGATTTGTAGAGCATTGGCTTATATTCATGGATGTGTTGGAGTGTGCCACAGGGACATTAAGCCACAGAATCTACTGGTTGGTTTTACTTCAGAAATTTTTTATAAATTTAGTTTGGTGATTTGTTATCAATGCCATCTTTTCTTCAGGTAAATCCTCATACACATCAGGTCAAACTTTGTGATTTTGGGAGTGCAAAAGTTCTGGTATGTTCCACTCCTGTCTAATGTCTAGTGAAGGTTATTAGCATATATTATGATTGCTTATTTAATGTTTCATGTATCATGTTCTTGCATCCGTAAATATTTTTGTCCTATTATTTTTATTGGGCATTTATACACACAGAGTAATCAATTGGCTGATATTTGGCACTCCCCGGTCACTTAGATACAATGGCAGGATATAGGTTTTCCGAAACATTTTTTTTATGACATTTCATATCTGATTAGATGAAAATGTTTAGTGTGTAGTTAATTTAGGTATTGCAATTTGAGCAATTCTAAGGTCATGAAGACCCACATTGCTTAGTTTTACATTCTTTCAAAAGAGCTTATATACCAAGACTCTCCATATACTTTCCAAGTGAATAGCAAGGATTTCAATTGGGCTAATTCTCCTGCATCTTTGCCCTTTCGAAACTTCTAAAATGAAAGTAGTGGGATGAGAAGAAAGCTCACGATATCACTTATTGTATCGCGGATTATTCTGTGAGCTTTTTAAGTAGTATGTATTTGCTTCCCAATTGTTTTGTGTAGGTCAAGGGTGAACCTAACATATCGTATATCTGTTCTCGATACTATCGAGCACCTGAACTAATATTCGGAGCCACTGAGTATACTACTGCAATTGATATGTGGTCTGTTGGTTGTGTGCTGGCTGAGCTACTCCTAGGGCAGGTTTGAAAAAAACAGTACTCAATCATTAATTTTCTTGCTATTTATTTTTCAATTTTGAAAGGGTCAATATCATTTGCTTACAAGTCCTCTTCACTGTTCGCCATCTGTGATTTGTAGCCTCTGTTTCCAGGAGATAGTGGAGTTGATCAACTTGTTGAAATTATCAAGGTAAAAAATTGTTTGTTTTTGGCTTTTTTTGATCTGACCTAGAATATGATACCATAACCATTTTAAAGAGATATAGACATTTGTTCTATAAGCTTCTCTATGATGTGAATTATTTTTTCTTGTTTTAGGTACTCGGGACTCCAACTCGTGAGGAAATAAAATGCATGAATCCAAATTACACAGAGTTCAAGTTCCCTCAAATCAAAGCTCACCCTTGGCATAAGGTGAATTCCATGACCAATGGCATTGGTAATGTAAAATACTGTTTGTATTGACTTGGCAATTTTTTAAAGTAGATATTCCACAAGCGTATGCCCCCAGAAGCAGTAGATCTTGTTTCAAGGCTTCTCCAGTATTCTCCAAATTTACGAAGTACTGCTGTGAGTGTTTGTGGTTTTCCTAGAAGAATATATATTATGAAAATATTGAAAATTATGAGTCATTTCACAATTCAATTGAGATGATCATTAAATAATTTCATTTACTGTAATATTTTTTGCAGTTGGATGCATGTGTTCACCCATTTTTTGATGAACTCCGGGACCCTAATACTCGTCTCCCTAATGGGCGCCCTATGCCACCGCTCTTTAATTTCAAACCTCTAGGTAGAATGCTTTCCATATACTCTTATTTCTGGTTTAAGGGCCATAAAACAACTTTTTGATACATGTCTTTTGAACGATGACACATCAAACAGAGCTGAAGGGAGTGACTTTGGAGCTGCTATGCAAACTTGTTCCAGAACATGCTCGGAAACAGTGTCCATCGCTTAATTTCTAGACAGCTAACATAACCTTTGAATCTGGATTACTATTATGTGGATCGGCTGCGATGTTTTGTCATGTTTGTGTTTCATGTTTTCTTTATAAATTGAAAAGAAATTACATTTTTTTATCTTTACAGTCAGATACTTGGCTGACTATTGCATTTTCTTCTTATCATTCCCTGTTGTCCGTGAAGACATTTGCTGTGTATCGTTTGTGGTCTTTAGTTATAGCACTTGCACTATTTATAATTTGAAGATATTAGTTGGTTTAACTAGTAAAATTATGTGGACTTAAGATCTCAGATATGATGAGCTTCAGATACTGGTTCAGAAAAGGAACACTGGAAGGAACACTTCCATCTCCCTTTTTTTTTTCTCTACATTTTTTATTACATCATTTTGTTGTCTTTCATTCATTCTATTTTTTTCGCATATTCTAGAATTAATTGTTCATTAAAAACCTTACACGACCTGCTTTTCTCTGAAAACCAGCTCGCATTCACTTCCTTTTTTGAAGCTCTTGTCTATTTTCTTCTAAAATATTATAGATTTCGTGCTGTGGAGAGATAGAAAACCATGACAATTGAATTCTGTAGTGGTGTGTAGAGGGTTTCAATAATGCTGTCGGTTGAATATACGAGGAACAGTGATGTCCCAATTAATTTGTTTTGGTTCAGTTCGATTCGTAAACGTTCTAGAATTACTACCTGTCTTCCTGGTCATATTTTTGGTGATGCTCTAATTATTTTAGGTTCTGAATTGGGTTGTGGTCGTAGCATTAGAAAATCCGTTGACGTTGTTCTTTTTTATTTTTTATCGAATTGGTGTAATTTTACAACGTATTTCTGAGAATGTGTAGATTCTTAAAAAATTATGGAGATGTTTAAGTTGTGCTTGATGATAAAAACTTATTATAATGGGACGTGTTTGGGGTAGATGATTTCGTTGTATTTCAAATACAATTAAGTTGTGCTTGTCTGTGATGACTTTAGAAGATCACGTGCACTTAAGTCGTTCTTTTCCCTAATGACTTCTGTATTGGACAAATGCTTCCTTGTTCACAGGCAAGCGAGATCAACTTTTGAATTTATTTCTTGCTTAATTTTAATGTTAGTATTAGACGCCAAAAGATTGTATAAGACGAGGTTAGTAATGTATAAGTTTTGATGATAACAATATCCATAATGAAAGAGGTGATCTTAGTCTAGATAATATACTTATACAAGGACGGGACAAGGAAAGCGTATACTAGATTAGGATTTATTAGAATATGATAAGTACTAGTAGACGACTCAATTGAGTAGACGTTTTAAAATGTAATTACATATTTGTTCATATAATGCGTGTTCATGAGATTCAAGATACATCAAAAGTACAATTAGTAAGTATAGAATAGATAAAATATGCAGACCGCAGTAAACAAGACAGAAAATGAAGATTAGACGAGCTCAGGGAAAAATGTTGATCAAATGAGTCACAGAGAAAAGCTGGAACATACGACAATTAAGTCACTAAATTGCTATGCTCTCTAGATGACTCAATGCTTTGAAAGGAACTTGAGTTGACCAGACATCTATCAACTTCATTTAGTTGTCCTTGGTTTAATTTTGCAGCACCAAAACAAGTTACACAAATTAGTTATACCAAAGCTCTTAAAAACACCAAAACTAACTAGTTAACTAGTCTACTTGTAGCTAAAAAGACAACTTTACTCCTAATATTCTAACTCATCTAAACTATCTTTATTTACTAACTATGACTCGAATTAAGTATAACCAATCCTAATTAAAATTTCATGTAATGAACTAAATCTATGATACTAAACTAGGACTTATGCGCCTAACATTAGATTACCTAAACTAACTAATCAAAACTAGAGTGCTAAACCTTATAAGTGCAAAACTATACTGCTGAAAACTAAAGACAACTTATATAGACCTAAAAGGTATGCTAAAACTACTCAAGTAACACTAATTCTAAAATAAAAGAAAAATGAACTAAATAAGAGAATCTAGTCTAAAATACTAACAAGACTTTTTAACATCCATTATTTTCAGTTTTTGATGTCTTTCTAAACTCCGACGTCATATCGGGTGACGTCAAAATTGACGTCGAGGGGAAACCCCACGTCTCTTGACGTCGGTTACAAATGGAGCCGACATTCCTGAATATCAGATTATAAATGTGGTCGATATACCCCAAGTTTACACCAATATGGAAGATTAAAGAAGAATTGTTTTTTTTTTTCAAAATGTTTTTCTCCGTGGTCTTCTTTTTATGTTTTCTGGACACGATGTTAATATTTTTCACTTGGTTTTATACTTCTTCACCATTGTGGGGTCTCGCCACAACTTCATCCCC
Source organism: Vigna unguiculata (assembly GCF_037176805.1). NCBI lineage: Eukaryota > Viridiplantae > Streptophyta > Magnoliopsida > Fabales > Fabaceae > Vigna > Vigna unguiculata. The sequence continues at coordinate 22,925,802 of NC_140796.1, forward strand.
AGGGCTTCCATTAAATGTTTTTTTTTCATTCAATGGTAAGGATGATTTCGAGGAAGGAATATCTGATGTCTTGTATACACAGTTTCTGGTTGTGCTTTAATTGAATATAACACTATTTTCTTCATAAATGGGACATGCAAAATGATCTTTAACACTATAATCGCTCAAGTTTCTGTAAAACCCACTTTTGTGAAACCTTTGGGCTTCAGAAAAAACATACCCTAATCAGCCCACTTTCAAAAACACTCTCAACTTTCTCATTTTTTTCTCTACATTTTCTCTTCCCCACTTCAACTCTACCTTAATCTCCATTCTCTAACTTTGAACTTTGAACTTTTCTCTGTCGTAGAGGCTAGATTGGAGACCCCCGCGGAGTCCTCTTTTGATCCAACCGATCGTCCTCTTTCTTCGAGTAAGTTGAACTCCAACTTTTGTTCTCCTTCTATTCTTTCAGTCTTTGAGGTTGTGGTCCTGCGTTGTGTTGATCAAAGCCTCATTATCTTTTTCTTATACCCTTGTGTTGTAATTTCTTAGGTTAACTTGGGGTTCTAGTGTTCTTTTTGCTTAAGCTCCCTTTAACCCAGTTCGATAACCGTTTGAAGTAAGGGAAGCTAGATTTTATGTAGTTTTGAAATGGATTGCTTGTTTTCATTCTAGATTGTGTTGGATATGTTTGATTGTTGTTTGTATTGAATAAGGGATTCTTGCATGTCTATTTTGAACTATATTATGTGTTGCATGTTGTGAGTAGATGAGAATTTGCTATTTTCGCTCTAGCGAGAGGCTCTCGCTTAAGCGAGAATAGTAGAAACTCACCTCTACTCTCTGTTCGAGTTGTCGCCTAGGTAGGGGAATTATCGCTTGGCCGAGAGTAGTCTCGCCTAATCGAGAAAACCTAGTCTAAGCGAGTACTCGTAGAGTTGTAACAGTGCCTACTATTCGAGTTCTCGCCCAAGAGAGAATGTTTCGCTTAAGCGAGAGAAACCTTGTCAATTGAGCGAGGAATTCGATCCTAAGTGAGATTGGTGCATAATTTCTTTAATTATTTAATTGATTCTATGATGTATTGATTTACTCATTGAAAGCATGAAGTATGAATCTATACATGTAATGTGGTGTTTTGAGATTGAATTGGTGTGCTAAGCATGTGATGAGGATGGTTTTGAGATAACATGCGAAATGTGGAGGATCAAATGGTTTCAAGGGAAACTATTTGTGATGTTGGTTAGTGTATGCCTTGATATAGGAGATGTCTAGATAAGGAAGATATCCTAAACTCTAATAATCACTCACACTCATGTATAGTAGAGTGATTATGTGGTGAAAGTGGGAGAAAGTCCTAGTCTCAAGAGGTGTTTGAGCTTGAGACGCATTGGGACTAACCTTGTGATGGATTAGGTGATAAACCATTGCGGCTAGACTCTACAAAGTTTAGAAATCAACACAAGAGCATACTTCCTTAGAATTCTATATCAAGTGCATAATCCAGATAATCGAGTCAAGAGTCAGTTGAGTGTTTCATTGAATATAATTTTGTGAGTTAATGTTCCTTTATCTATGTATGTACTTCTTGGGTGGTGTACCTATGTATTTATATTTATGTAGGAATGTTTACATACACTAGTTTACCCTTCTATTTTGTGTTATGTGTTTGTTTGACTTTTCTTTTTGCTATGATCACCATTATTGATGGGAGAAGATAAGGAAGCACTAGCTGGTCAGGTGGAAGGTGATGCCGTTGGGTATTTAGGTGTTCAATTTGTTCCAATCTTTTAAGACCTTTTTTTGGAAGACTTTCTTGATGTAGTGTTTAATGATCTAAATGGGCATTCTTTTGAAAAACTTCGATGTATATTTTGGATGATTGTATTGTTATTCCATTGTACTCTCTTTTTATGCTCGATGATAATGCCTGGTGTGATGTTTATTTAATAATATTTTTTCTATTAAATGAGACGTCACAGTTTCCATATGTTGGGATATCATTTATGGTGCAAAACAATATTGCACGCAAGCAGAAAGTTTATTGAGAATATGAATCATACACATTGACGCCTTCTTCCCATAATAGTTTTAAATCACTGATCAACAACTTTAGGTACACATCAACATCATATATTTTTCTCTTTATGCATAAGAAAAGAGATAGGTTGTAAATCATCAACAAAACTAGCTATGAACTATGTTTGCTACTTAAGTTACCATAAAGATTCATACCATTTATAGCAAGTCTAGGTCTTATGTTTCTTGGCTATACACCAAATTCTGGAAATGTTTCATCAATCTTCTTCCATTGTGGAGAATTATTTGGGTGTTGAAGAAGATAATCACACTTTCTTCCATCAACGTGCCATTTCAGGTTCTTTATATCTTTTCTAATGGAAAACAATCGTTTTAATCTAGGTATTATAAGCAGGTACCACATTGGCTAAAAATGAGAAAGTAGAGCACTATATAAGAATAAAGACCCATAAACCCATCGCCTTAAGGTTTTGGGTTGAGAGTGGTGTTAGTGTCTTATGTGGTTAGGCTCAGGTCTCATTGGTGTTGCCTCCCCAGTGAAACCCCCTCCTTATAAACCTGACAAGTGGTATCAGAGCCGATGATTAATACCGGCTCAGACGAGTGCAGTACTAGTATGGTCCTAGTATCGAAAGTCTTCCTGACAATGTGGGTCAGGTAAAGCGTGTCCCGTTAAGAATAACGGTGGTACAAAAAAGGTCAGAAAAGGAGTACTCGTGGTTGGGAGTACTAGTATGGTCCTAGTATCGAAAGTCTTCCTGACAGTGTGGGTCAGGTAAAGCGTGTCCCGTTAAGAATAACGACGGTATAGAAAAGGCCAGAAAAGGAGTACTCGTGGTTGGGATGCTTCCGCTGGAGGGGGAGTGTACCAATGTGGTTGAAGGGACTCACCCTTGAGGGGGAGATTGTTAGGAATCCAAGTGTGATTCTAAGTCCCACATTGGCTAAAAATGAGAAAGTAGAGCACTATATAAGAATAAAGACCCATAAACCCATTGCCTTAAGGTTTTGGGTTGAGAGTGGTGTTAGTGTCTTATGTGGTTAGGCTCAGATCTCATTGGTGTTGTTCTCCCCAGTGAAACCCCCTCTATAAAACCTAACACACCTTAGCAGGTGGACCATCTTTGTCTTCATCACCGTTATTTCCATTTTTTTTAAACCACGATAAACCACATGTTGGACACACCTTCAGTGAAGCAAAATTATCTCTATACAATAAAAAATCATTAGGGCATGCATGTATCTTTTCATATTCCAAACCCAATGAACATATAATTTTCTTCACCTTGTAATTACGAATAGGTAACATGTTATTTTCTGGAAACATCTTCTTCAAAAACTCTAACAATTCTTTGACAATTTTATCGGTCTATCCATTGCTTGCTTTTAAAATGAACAATTTCACAGTTGCCGACAATCGTGTAAATTTAGCGCATTCTAGGTAAAACTCTTCCTCTGAATCGGACTTAAAAGAATATACAAATGAGCTCTTCCAAAATTTTCTTCACCAACATCACATATATGTCTTCTAAATTATTATTCATCCATTTGTCTACATAATCTGTTTCTCGTGATGCCATAGGTGTGTATTACTTCTCCATGCCAAGTCCAAACTGTATAACTCCTCATTATACCAAAGATGAATAGATGATCTCACGTTGTGCCCAAGTCCTGACGTATTTGATTAAAACAACGAACACAAGGGCAAAAATATGTCTTGTTAATAGAGATTGCGTGTTCTTGAACATATTGCAAAAACTCAAACCCTATTTTCATACTCTTTACTGATGTGACACTCATTCATCTAGCTTCGATTTATACTATGTTCGTAAAAAAGTCCATTAATGTCAAACTTTTAACTCTCTCAAAGTGAAGCTTTACCCGTTCAAATATATATATATATATATATATATATATATATATATATATATATATATATATATATATATATCATAATTTGCTAACATGTATAAGAAGAAGTCAAACATCATAAATTTGATAAAATTTTGACAACATTTCACATTGTCTCTAAAGTACACGAAATGGAAGTGATCACTCATGATCACAATCAAGTATGCATCTAAAGAACAACACGAAATTGTCTCAAGATAAATTTTATCAAATTTATGCATAAATCTTAATGTACACGTTATAGCCAATTATGAAAAATATATATTTCAAACTATCTGATCGGATAATTCAAGATTTACTACAAACGATTAAAAGTTTAATCATTTGTACTAAATCTCAAAGTAGAACTAAGATTCGCTTAATGGTTAACAAAAATGAACAAAATGTATAAATTTTTCCAACACATCTAATAAATCTAAATTACATAAACCTACAATAGATCATAATATAAATTAAAATGCATATTAGGTATTTTCAAAACAATGAATGAGTGTCATAAAAAACAATGAAAACAATAAAATTTAACTAATAAACCAATCAAACATACCATAATAAACATTCTTTAAAAAAAGTTCCTTAAATTTTTAAACAAATTTTCCATAGTATATGCAAACCTTAAATCTAAATATTTGCCCGAGAGAGTATATGAGAAACATATAAAAAATAACATCTTTAATAACCAATCAAGACATTGCAATGTATATGAAAAACAACAAACCAACCTTTTTGTGGATTGACGTTTTCGCCACTATTGTCAAGAATGGAAGGGAGTCATCGCAAGCAAGGGAGTCTTCGCCAACGTCGTGAGTGCGGAGCTCGTCGTCATTGCGATGTTGGAAGTGGTGGAGCTCGTTGTTGGTCACACTACTGGAAGTGGTGGACCTCGTCGTCGTGCCGCACCTAGCACGAATCACAACGCTGCAACACAAAAAGGAGAAAATCAATCAATCAAAACTCGAAAAAAACCCAAGCGAGCACATTCTCTTACGTGCATTAGTGGTTTCATGACCAGAAACTAACCTTCGTTCATCCTCCTACTCGTCAACGAAGGTGTTGGTTCACCTAAAAACGAAAGCGCAAGGGAATAATGTTGTTCGCACTGCCACTGATTTTATTTTTATAAGGTGTAACGTTAGGGTAGTGAGAAGCAGAAGTCATTTGATGTTAGAGAATTGAAAAATGGACGTCATTTGATGTTGGGGAGATGATATCCAACGTCCTTTGATGTCGGGGTGGTGAGAATTCGACGTCCTTTGATGTCTAAATTTTGCTCACCGACATGAAATTGAAAAAAAGACATTTATTCCTTAGGTTACTGACGTTAATCTTGTCATTTTAATTACAAAAATGCCATTGGTCATTTTTGACTTTGGGGCTTTCGTGGACTGACGTCAAATATGTGTAGGGCCATTTTGTGTTAGTGAAAGAAAATAATTGACCAAAATAAATCCTAAAATAAACACCATTAACTAGTAAATCATCACAAAATATGTACTTAACATATACCTAATAGGCTTTATTGTTCTCTCTTATTTGAGAGATTGTTATTGTTATATCAATTGAGAAATCTTAATCTCAAGCAGAAGTTAAGAAGGTGAAACCTAGAGAGGTTATAATTGTAAAATTGAAAGGGTGTTACTTGTGATACTTGAAGAGATTGATACTTGTTGTAACCTAAAGAGGTTGAAAGTTATTGTAACTTAGAGAGATTGATACTTATTGTGACCTGGAGAGGTTGATACTCACTGATGAGTCATTATTTTCCCCCATTTACTTACCTTTATGTACCCATCTTGATTGATGTTGAATGCTTAATTATCTATCTTTAGTGCATTTTCATCTTTTAGGCCTTATTGAGCTAGTAATTCAGATTTGTACTAATTTGGATTTACTTGGTCTAATTTTCATTCTTAATTAAGTTCAGGTTTTGTTGTGAAGCATTTTTGGGCTTGGATGTTTATTTTGTGAAGAGAAGAGTGTTGCGTTAGGGCCATATCATCTGCGCCACATCAGCCTTTGTTTCCACACCACTATTTAGGTTAGAATGGCAGTTTTGTAATTCTGTTGACCAGAATGACATTTTTGTAATTAGGAACATGTTTGTGTGATGGGACAATGAGTTTTCTTAGGGTTTTAGGTCCAGAACCTTGGGCATTCCATTCCAGCTGTTGTTTTCATGTTTTTAAGCCTTCCTTGGAGAGCCATTGAAGAAAAGCACTACTTGTTCATATTTTTATGCAGTTGAAGAGCACCTAGCTAGGGATTTTCGTTTTCAGCTCTTATGGTTCACCTTTTCTTCTCATTTGTTCATTGAATGATGTATTTCGTCTTGGTTATGTTTTATTGTAACTCCATTTCTATGGAAGGCTGACCTTATAGTTGATTCCCAAAAGAGAATGCATGAGCTTTGAGGTTTTTGTTCAGTAATAATCTATTGTATTCTGTTCTGCTTTGCTTTTCATCAATTAATCTCCTTGGGTAGTTCAAAATCTATGTATGCTTAATATGTAGTGTGTATTTTAATGGTAAGTTTGAATTCATGCTTAATGAATGTGGATTGCTTTTTTTGTGTGTGGGATTAATTGAGGTGTGCATCACTTAAATGGATAATGAAACCGCTACTAATCTTCCCTTAATTGATTAAAAATGAGTGGATAAAGAGTGAACCTAACAAAGCACTAATTTCTCCAACCAATGAAAAGTGAAATTGCCTTCGAATTAGGGAGTCAATGTTTTCATTACTATTTTATTGAACGTTGTTGAACTGCATTTGAACAACCCCCCTCCTCTGTGTCTGTGATTAGAACTTTTGATTGAATGCATTAGTCACTAAGAGACGACCTTGTGTTAATTCCTAAGTACTATATTTAAACAGTTTATTTGTTCAGGCACGACCTCAATCACTTGTGCTAGTTAAAGGATTTGATTAGTGAAATATCTTAAGCATGTTCACTACAAGAAAATGCTTCATTAGTATCCAATTTTAGTGAACAAAAATTGCTAGTTACTATAATGACTAATTTAGATACAAGTTTACAAAGTAAAAAAAATTATTGGTTGCTAAAATAGTTACTATTATGAATAAAAAATTATAATTAGTCACTAAATTGGTTTTTAAAATTAGCTACCATAGTTTTGGCTACCAAAGGAAACTAGTCACTAAAATTAGCTACCTAAGTTTTGGCTACCAAAATAACTTAGTTACTAAATTGGTCTCTAATTAATTAGTGACAAATTTAATGACCAATTATAATTTTGTATTTATATTAGTGAAATTTTAGTAACCAATAAATTTTAATTTTGTAAATTGGTATCTAAATTGGTTACTATAGTGATTAACAACTTTTAGTCACTAAAATTGGTTACTAATGAGACATTTTCTTGTAGTGGTTGTTTAAGAGACTAAACATAGCATCAACACTTGAGGTGAACTAATATAAATTTTGTGTAGTAATATCTTCCTTATGCTCTTATTTTGATTATTTGATTACTATGCCAAACCTTTTTAAAATGTCTATTGGCTCTATTCATCACCCTTTCTAGCATCTTGCACCAACATAATGATGTATAGATTCCAAGGTCGAATGTAGAGGATTGTACTAAAATGCATGTGGTATATGTGAATTGAAATGGGGATGATATTTTGCTGAGGCAGGAGTGATAACGCTGTCGTTGACGCGATCAAATTAATACTACTTATCTATAACAACTTCAGTATTGTTAAGAAAATAGTCAACAAAATAGTAAGGGTAAAGTAACCCAAAGTCGTCTCCCAACGAACACGGAATTGATTTTTAACAAATTAGTTCTTATAAATTCTATACAAAAGAGTTAGTCAAATAAAATAATAAAAATATGGGGATTAAGATAAACGCAGATAGAAATAAAATTTAAAAGATAAAAAGAAATAAAAACAATAGTAAAGAAAATAGATTGATTCCATTGCTTTTTCAAAATAGATTCATCATCGGTTATCTAAAGACTATTGCTCAATTAATTATTGTTATAGATTTACAAATTAATCAATGTAAAGTCTCAATTAATTTGTTGGCGTTCTCACTTTTAACCAAAGTACAGTCTCAATTAAAAGTGAGAACTTTTAGATTATCCATAGTAAATTCAATCAAAGTACAGTCTCAATCAAATTTTACTATGCCTAATCATGTCTATTCTTTTATCTCCTCACCAAATAAAAAGCTTAATTAATCAAAGTAAAGTCTCAATTAATTTTCGTTAGAGTAAATACCTTTAACCAAAGTAAAGTCTCAATTATTGGTAAAAACTCATTTAATCACATGAAAGTTTCTAAATAAAATCAAAGTAAAGTCTCAATTAAATTTAAAAACCCTTGACTCATATGATCAATATGCATATAGATTTAAAATCATTACTTTTTATGTGATTCAAAGATAAAAGACATAGATAAATTAAAACCTCAACAATAATAAAAAGAATAAAGAAATTAATTCATTCTAACCTCAAAATCCATAATGAAATTACAATGGAATCAACCCAAGAAGTTTAGTAATTCATGGAATACAAAACAAAAAGAAGAATAGAGAGAAGAAAAGAGAGAGAAAGGAAACGAAATTAGGCACCCCTAAGGGTTCCAAAACTCCGAAGTCCCGAGCTTGTCTTCTACTTGTCCCTTGGTCTCTTTATATATGAATTGGACTGGGCTTTTCTGTTGCTAAAATCTCTCAAATATCTTTTGAAATAAAGATAAAGATAAATATTCAAATATATTTGGAGAGATATAGACTATTTAACAAATATAGTTGGTTAATAATTTATGATATAATTAAATAAATTAATTATTTAAAGATATCTTATAAATTATCACCAAATAATATTTGTATTAATTTTCTAAATAGCCTATTTTCAATTTTGTAGTCCAATTTTGCAGAGGCATCCAAAAATATCAATATTTGCAGTTAAACCCCTCTCCTTTGACCAGTCTTTGACCAGAGTTGACTGTTTGACCAGCTTTTGAATGCTTGACCAGATTTGACCATTTGACTATTCAGTGTCCATTGAGAGGATGACACGTGGCAGCTCCTTCTCTCTCCCAAATTAGGGTTTCACTCTCACACTTTTCTCCAACACGTGATGATGGCTGCGGCTGTGGTGGCTGCCTTTTCTTCTCCGGCGAAGGCACGGCGGTGGATGCTTGAAGGCGCGTTGCAGCGGCCACTTTCCATGGCTGTTCGAACAGCTGCTCTGGTTTGTCACACACGCAGGTTCATGGTCCGTCACAGTTGAGGTTCTGGTTGGTTCATAGTGGTGGAGGCGCTGCGTTTTGCGCGATGGAGAAGGTGGTTTCCATGGCTGCTAGCGTGAGTGCGCGAAGGATTCGCAGTGCAGGTGCGCTCTGATTCGCGAATCTGGTGCGTGCTGGAGCTGCGGTGCGAACGTGGTGAGGACAACGAACGATGGTTCTGCGTCAATGGTGGCAGCGTTCCGCAATGGTGGCCGAGAGTGGTTGCAGGTGATGCTGCTGCAGTTGATGCGTCATTCACGGTGCAGTGAAGGCGTTGACGGCGTGGTGCAGGGACGGTGGTGGCGGAGCAGTAGCTGCCATGGTGGTCGTGAGTGTTGGCTGCTAGGGTTTGAGGGAAGAAGATGATGACGTGGCACTACTTAATTGGTTCACATGCATGTGCAAGGATTAATGCCACGTGGAATGTTTTAATTGGACAGATTTAAAAGTTGGGGATTGCCACATGGCCTGATCTGAGTGAGTTGGGTTTAAGTGGTAAGAGGGAGTGAAAATAGACAAATGTAGGGGTGTAGAAGTAAGTTTTTTTTGTAGCCCATTTGGAATGAGGGGAGTGCATATGTAATTTAGGGGTGCAAAAGTGATTTTTCCAAAACTTGTTAATTTCAGCCTTCTTTAGAGGTGTTTGTAATTTCAATCAATTTATTTTTCCACCTTTAAATAAGCTTAATCTTGACTTCAGCTGCATCAACAAACGTTAAAATATCCAAAAAATAATTTATGCAGCTAAAAATCACTTTTTAAGACAATTTTATCACACATGCTCAAACAGTCTAATTAACAGAATTATCAATTAAATCACTCTTTAAGCACACAAATTCAATTAAATACCCAGAGTTAAATACTGAATGAGGGCAAAAATACGCACTCATCATACCCACACACTTATCCTTTTGCACTCCTGGGCAAAATCAAGCAATTTCAAAACTTCTTCTGAGGTATTTTATTTCACATCGACACTGGATCAAAGGAATGAACCTTACTTGAGACAAATCAATATTCTAGAAATCAAATTATCATGTATATACAAACGGAAAGGTTCTTTTTTTTCACACATGAGTTAATCTTTTGAATTCACAAGACAATCAATTATGAAAGAAAGCACTCAAGTTAAATGTGTATTTTCTCACCAAAATTCTCTCAAGTGTTTTGGCTTGTGTTTTCACTCAAAATACTCATGTAAGCAAACTCTCATAATACTTAACAAGACTCTAATATTCACAAACTTTCAGAAAATATGCATTCAAAGATCTTGAGGACTTTTCACAGGTTATAACAGGGCCAAGGCAAAGGTAGGAAAATTTTTAAGACTCTTGGGTTTTTGAAATAGTAATGTAGGAAGAATAATGGAGCATAATTTCAAAAACAAGTCTTTTTCGTTTATTGCTTTGTTGCTCTCTTTTTTTTTTAGAAAGCAATTATTTCAACACTTTTTCATCAACAATTTTTCCTTTTGCCATTTTTATTAATTTGTGGGTGAGGTACTCACCCACACACTTTATTCCTCAACCATTCCTGAACATAATCCATTAGCTCCTTCTTTCTTCCTAAGGTAGAATATGGTCTTTTTCTTTTCAAGGTTATGCAATAGGCTTAAAACAAGAAAAAGAGGTTTAAAGCTCAAAGGGGCTACCAATGGATTAATATCAAGGTGGGCTTATTTGGCCAAGTAGCTAAAAACAAGAAATGCCTCAGTCATATCAAATCATGCATATTCACCTAAGATGCAAAACAAAAGACTCAAGCTAAACATTTGAGTATAAACAAACATGAGCAAGTCACTCAAGAAAAAATAGGAATGACACATAGCAGTTCAACCTTTACATTAAGGCCCAAGACTCACAAGGTCAAATTCTTTCACAAAAGATTTAATCAAGAAATTCTCAAATCAACTCAATTAGCAAATCATAGAAACAGTCCACTCATACCAACATGACTTTTATTTTTCTAGAATTATGATCATCCCAATTATTGAATCAAATCCCAAAATCCAATGTCAATATGTTTTATTGAAAGCAGGGAAATATTTTTGGTGGATTTCTTATGAGACATATTGTTTAAAAGTTTCACTTAGTAAAAAGTTAATACTTTCACAATTTTCTCAAAAAGAAATCACAATTTTTTTATGAAAACAAAAACAAAAATTGAAAAACACAAAAAAGAAAAAAAATCCTACCTACAGTTTGTCTCCCCCACACTTATTTCAAAAATAAATAAATAAATAAGATAATAAAATAAAAAATGTCCTTGATGGACTTATTTTGGGGAGAAGACGAAAAATTTATGACTTTTGGCTCAATCTGGCCATATGTCAAAATTTATTTTCTTTAACTTTAAAAAGTACAAGTCAGCTTGTACAATTTTATTAAAGAAAACAAAAACACATATTTTTGAAATTTTTTTAATACTTTTAAAATTAAAAACAAAAACAAAAAACAAACATGCATGCAAATTAAATTTTTTATCAACAATGCTTTCAAAAGAATTTGAATCTAACCTGTTTTCTTGTTGCAGCAACCTTTCTTCTTTTTCTGCAGCCATGTCAACAAAGATAACCACTGAAAACTTATTTGCATCATTCACATCAACAAACTTGATGTGTGGATTGTGTGGCTTCAACTCAACTTGAGCATCATCAAGTGCATTCAGATTGTTAATAGGATCATCAGTAATCCTCATAATCTCACCTTGTGAGGAAAATTCTGCACTTGAAGTAGTTGAATTTGCTGCTTCATCATTAACCAAGTCAGTTGCAATAGTAGATGCTTCAGCTGCATCTTCGAATACTGTTGGCTCTTCAACTACACTTGGTTCCTCTATTGTATTATCCTCACAACTTTGCTCTTGAAAATGATCATTTGTACTCATATCCTCATCAATGGGTACAACTTTATACTCACATTGAGCAGCATCAACATATCCATCAGTAGATATGTTTGTGTGAGAATCTTTAATTTCTTCATCAGCAACATCTTTAGCAAAATTGATATGTCCATCAGTAGACATATTACTATGACAATCATTATATCTATCAGTAGATATATCAATGTGATGTGATTCCGCTATTGGTTTTTCAGACTGACTCTGCAAGCTTTGTGTGGCGGCATTCATCATCTCTTTCTGATCTATCTGATTCATCTCCATCATTTCAGTCATCATTTTCATCATATCTTCCAAAGTGACCTTTCTCACTGCATCATTCATTAGCTGACTCAAATCTTCAGACATTTGTTCAGCTCTGATGGCCAACTTCAGAAGCACATCTTTGATTTCATGACGAAGTGTATTAAAATCTGGATTTTCAGGAAATCTCTGATGGGGTTGAGGGGTGGTATTAACAGTTACAAGTAATTCTATGAAGTTGTTCTTACTTGCATCCCTCAACATATCATACAGTATTTGCTTATTTTCGTACCACTCTTGCTCAATATTTCTGCATCGTTGATCAACTCGCAACCTTTCATCCATGGACTCTAATTTCTCTATAACTTCACCCATTAGTATCATAACTTCCCTGTAGGATGGTCCATTGGTTGCTTCAACTTGTTGTGGTGGTACATATTGTTGCTGAAAACTATTTGGAACATATGGTTGCTGAGGTGGACACTCAGAATATGGTTGTTGCTCATATCCCAAAAAAGATGATCTAGGATATAGATCATTAAATTGTCGTAAAGTTAACCCACTTGTATCAGGTGCAGAAGTAGGTGTGACAATTTGTTGCTGAAAATCACGTGGTTGCTGTGGATAGCAATTGTAATCCATTTGAAAACTACAATGTTGATTACTTTCGTATGAAAAATTATTTTGCATTTTTGAAAGAGGTTTTCTGAAAAGAAATAAGTTGAAAGCTTGTTGAGTAGACTTCCAGGAAAGAGAGGTGCGTCTCAATGGACAACTTAAGTACCTTGTCTTTCCTTAGCCAAAGTTTTTCCCAACTAGTTTCACAAATTTCCCAACAAAATTCCTCGAACAAAAATTACGCTTAAAAAAATAACTAAATAAAATAAAATAAAATAACTAAAGAAAATTAAAAAAAATGTTAGAACAAAAATTGAGAAAAGAAAATGTTAGTGATAAACAAAATAAAAATAAAAATAAAAAATAAAATCAAAAGAATAAAAATGAAAATAAGAACTAAAATGACAAAAATTCTAACCGTGTTCCCCGGCAACGGCGCCAAATTTGATAACGCTGTCGTTGACGCGATCAAATTAATACTACTTATCTATAACAACTTCAGTATTGTTAAGAAAATAGTCAACAAAATAGTAAGGGTAAAGTAACCCAAAGTCGTCTCCCAACGAACACGGAATTGATTTTTAACAAATTAGTTCTTATAAATTCTATACAAAAGAGTTAGTCAAATAAAATAATAAAAATATGGGGATTAAGATAAACGCATATAGAAATAAAATTTAAAAGATAAAAAGAAATAAAAACAATAGTAAAGAAAATAGATTGATTCCATTGCTTTTTCAAAATAGATTCATCATCGGTTATCTAAAGACTATTGCTCAATTAATTATTGTTATAGATTTACAAATTAATCAATGTAAAGTCTCAATTAATTTGTTGGCGTTCTCACTTTTAACCAAAGTACAGTCTCAATTAAAAGTGAGAACTTTTAGATTATCCATAGTAAATTCAATCAAAGTACAGTCTCAATCAAATTTTACTATGCCTAATCATGTCTATTCTTTTATCTCCTCACCAAATAAAAAGCTTAATTAATCAAAGTAAAGTCTCAATTAATTTTCGTTAGAGTAAATACCTTTAACCAAAGTAAAGTCTCAATTATTGGTAAAAACTCATTTAATCACATGAAAGTTTCTAAATAAAATCAAAGTAAAGTCTCAATTAAATTTAAAAACCCTTGACTCATATGATCAATATGCATATAGATTTAAAATCATTACTTTTTATGTGATTCAAAGATAAAAGACATAGATAAATTAAAACCTCAACAATAATAAAAAGAACAAAGAAATTAATTCATTCTAACCTCAAAATCCATAATGAAATTACAATGGAATCAACCCAAGAAGTTTAGTAATTCATGGAATACAAAACAAAAAGAAGAATAGAGAGAAGAAAAGAGAGAGAAAGGAAACGAAATTAGGCACCCCTAAGGTTTCCAAAACTCCGAAGTCCCGAGCTTGTCTTCTACTTGTCCCTTGGTCTCTTTATATAGGAATTGGACTGGGCTTTTCTGTTGCTAAAATCTCTCAAATATCTTTTGAAATAAAGATAAAGATAAATATTCAAATATATTTGGAGAGATATAGACTATTTAACAAATATAGTTGGTTAATAATTTATGATATAATTAAATAAATTAATTATTTAAAGATATCTTATAAATTATCACCAAATAATATTTGTATTAATTTTCTAAATAGCCTATTTTCAATTTTGTAGTCCAATTTTGCAGAGGCATCCAAAAATATCAATATTTGCAGTTAAACCCCTCTCCTTTGACCAGTCTTTGACCAGAGTTGACTGTTTGACCAGCTTTTGAATGCTTGACCAGATTTGACCATTTGACTATTCAGTGTCCATTGAGAGGATGACACGTGGCAGCTCCTTCTCTCTCCCAAATTAGGGTTTCACTCTCACACTTTTCTCCAACACGTGATGATGGCTGCGGCTGTGGTGGCTGCCTTTTCTTCTCCGGCGAAGGCACGGCGGTGGATGCTTGAAGGCGCGTTGCAGCGGCCACTTTCCATGGCTGTTCGAACAGCTGCTCTGGTTTGTCACACACGCAGGTTCATGGTCCGTCACAGTTGAGGTTCTGGTTGGTTCGTAGTGGTGGAGGCGCTGCGTTTTGCGCGATGGAGAAGGTGGTTTCCATGGCTGCTAGCGTGAGTGCGCGAAGGATTCGCAGTGCAGGTGCGCTCTGATTCGCGAATCTGGTGCGTGCTGGAGCTGCGGTGCGAACGTGGTGAGGACAACGAACGATGGTTCTGCGTCAATGGTGGCAGCGTTCCGCAATGGTGGCCGAGAGTGGTTGCAGGTGATGCTGCTGCAGTTGATGCGTCATTCACGGTGCAGTGAAGGCGTTGACGGCGTGGTGCAGGGACGGTGGTGGCGGAGCAGTAGCTGCCATGGTGGTCGTGAGTGTTGGCTGCTAGGGTTTGAGGGAAGAAGATGATGACGTGGCACTACTTAATTGGTTCACATGCATGTGCAAGGATTAATGCCACGTGGAATGTTTTAATTGGACAGATTTAAAAGTTGGGGATTGCCACATGGCCTGATCTGAGTGAGTTGGGTTTAAGTGGTAAGAGGGAGTGAAAATAGACAAATGTAGGGGTGTAGAAGTAAGTTTTTTTTGTAGCCCATTTGGAATGAGGGGAGTGCATATGTAATTTAGGGGTGCAAAAGTGATTTTTCCAAAACTTGTTAATTTCAGCCTTCTTTAGAGGTGTTTGTAATTTCAATCAATTTATTTTTCCACCTTTAAATAAGCTTAATCTTGACTTCAGCTGCATCAACAAACGTTAAAATATCCAAAAAATAATTTATGCAGCTAAAAATCACTTTTTAAGACAATTTTATCACACATGCTCAAACAGTCTAATTAACAGAATTATCAATTAAATCACTCTTTAAGCACACAAATTCAATTAAATACCCAGAGTTAAATACTGAATGAGGGCAAAAATACGCACTCATCATACCCACACACTTATCCTTTTGCACTCCTGGGCAAAATCAAGCAATTTCAAAACTTCTTCTGAGGTATTTTATTTCACATCGACACTGGATCAAAGGAATGAACCTTACTTGAGACAAATCAATATTCTAGAAATCAAATTATCATGTATATACAAACGGAAAGGTTCTTTTTTTTCACACATGAGTTAATCTTTTGAATTCACAAGACAATCAATTATGAAAGAAAGCACTCAAGTTAAATGTGTATTTTCTCACCAAAATTCTCTCAAGTGTTTTGGCTTGTGTTTTCACTCAAAATACTCATGTAAGCAAACTCTCATAATACTTAACAAGACTCTAATATTCACAAACTTTCAGAAAATATGCATTCAAAGATCTTGAGGACTTTTCACAGGTTATAACAGGGCCAAGGCAAAGGTAGGAAAATTTTTAAGACTCTTGGGTTTTTGAAATAGTAATGTAGGAAGAATAATGGAGCATAATTTCAAAAACAAGTCTTTTTCGTTTATTGCTTTGTTGCTCTCTTTTTTTTTTAGAAAGCAATTATTTCAACACTTTTTCATCAACAATTTTTCCTTTTGCCATTTTTATTAATTTGTGGGTGAGGTACTCACCCACACACTTTATTCCTCAACCATTCCTGAACATAATCCATTAGCTCCTTCTTTCTTCCTAAGGTAGAATATGGTCTTTTTCTTTTCAAGGTTATGCAATAGGCTTAAAACAAGAAAAAGAGGTTTAAAGCTCAAAGGGGCTACCAATGGATTAATATCAAGGTGGGCTTATTTGGCCAAGTAGCTAAAAACAAGAAATGCCTCAGTCATATCAAATCATGCATATTCACCTAAGATGCAAAACAAAAGACTCAAGCTAAACATTTGAGTATAAACAAACATGAGCAAGTCACTCAAGAAAAAATAGGAATGACACATAGCAGTTCAACCTTTACATTAAGGCCCAAGACTCACAAGGTCAAATTCTTTCACAAAAGATTTAATCAAGAAATTCTCAAATCAACTCAATTAGCAAATCATAGAAACAGTCCACTCATACCAACATGACTTTTATTTTTCTAGAATTATGATCATCCCAATTATTGAATCAAATCCCAAAATCCAATGTCAATATGTTTTATTGAAAGCAGGGAAATATTTTTGGTGGATTTCTTATGAGACATATTGTTTAAAAGTTTCACTTAGTAAAAAGTTAATACTTTCACAATTTTCTCAAAAAGAAATCACAATTTTTTTATGAAAACAAAAACAAAAATTGAAAAACACAAAAAAGAAAAAAAATCCTACCTACAGTTTGTCTCCCCCACACTTATTTCAAAAATAAATAAATAAATAAGATAATAAAATAAAAAATGTCCTTGATGGACTTATTTTGGGGAGAAGACGAAAAATTTATGACTTTTGGCTCAATCTGGCCATATGTCAAAATTTATTTTCTTTAACTTTAAAAAGTACAAGTCAGCTTGTACAATTTTATTAAAGAAAACAAAAACACATATTTTTGAAATTTTTTTAATACTTTTAAAATTAAAAACAAAAACAAAAAACAAACATGCATGCAAATTAAATTTTTTATCAACAATGCTTTCAAAAGAATTTGAATCTAACCTGTTTTCTTGTTGCAGCAACCTTTCTTCTTTTTCTGCAGCCATGTCAACAAAGATAACCACTGAAAACTTATTTGCATCATTCACATCAACAAACTTGATGTGTGGATTGTGTGGCTTCAACTCAACTTGAGCATCATCAAGTGCATTCAGATTGTTAATAGGATCATCAGTAATCCTCATAATCTCACCTTGTGAGGAAAATTCTGCACTTGAAGTAGTTGAATTTGCTGCTTCATCATTAACCAAGTCAGTTGCAATAGTAGATGCTTCAGCTGCATCTTCGAATACTGTTGGCTCTTCAACTACACTTGGTTCCTCTATTGTATTATCCTCACAACTTTGCTCTTGAAAATGATCATTTGTACTCATATCCTCATCAATGGGTACAACTTTATACTCACATTGAGCAGCATCAACATATCCATCAGTAGATATGTTTGTGTGAGAATCTTTAATTTCTTCATCAGCAACATCTTTAGCAAAATTGATATGTCCATCAGTAGACATATTACTATGACAATCATTATATCTATCAGTAGATATATCAATGTGATGTGATTCCGCTATTGGTTTTTCAGACTGACTCTGCAAGCTTTGTGTGGCGGCATTCATCATCTCTTTCTGATCTATCTGATTCATCTCCATCATTTCAGTCATCATTTTCATCATATCTTCCAAAGTGACCTTTCTCACTGCATCATTCATTAGCTGACTCAAATCTTCAGACATTTGTTCAGCTCTGATGGCCAACTTCAGAAGCACATCTTTGATTTCATGACGAAGTGTATTAAAATCTGGATTTTCAGGAAATCTCTGATGGGGTTGAGGGGTGGTATTAACAGTTACAAGTAATTCTATGAAGTTGTTCTTACTTGCATCCCTCAACATATCATACAGTATTTGCTTATTTTCGTACCACTCTTGCTCAATATTTCTGCATCGTTGATCAACTCGCAACCTTTCATCCATGGACTCTAATTTCTCTATAACTTCACCCATTAGTATCATAACTTCCCTGTAGGATGGTCCATTGGTTGCTTCAACTTGTTGTGGTGGTACATATTGTTGCTGAAAACTATTTGGAACATATGGTTGCTGAGGTGGACACTCAGAATATGGTTGTTGCTCATATCCCAAAAAAGATGATCTAGGATATAGATCATTAAATTGTCGTAAAGTTAACCCACTTGTATCAGGTGCAGAAGTAGGTGTGACAATTTGTTGCTGAAAATCACGTGGTTGCTGTGGATAGCAATTGTAATCCATTTGAAAACTACAATGTTGATTACTTTCGTATGAAAAATTATTTTGCATTTTTGAAAGAGGTTTTCTGAAAAGAAATAAGTTGAAAGCTTGTTGAGTAGACTTCCAGGAAAGAGAGGTGCGTCTCAATGGACAACTTAAGTACCTTGTCTTTCCTTAGCCAAAGTTTTTCCCAACTAGTTTCACAAATTTCCCAACAAAATTCCTCGAACAAAAATTACGCTTAAAAAAATAACTAAATAAAATAAAATAAAATAACTAAAGAAAATTAAAAAAAATGTTAGAACAAAAATTGAGAAAAGAAAATGTTAGTGATAAACAAAATAAAAATAAAAATAAAAAATAAAATCAAAAGAATAAAAATGAAAATAAGAACTAAAATGACAAAAATTCTAACCGTGTTCCCCGGCAACGGCGCCAAATTTGATAACGCTGTCGTTGACGCGATCAAATTAATACTACTTATCTATAACAACTTCAGTATTGTTAAGAAAATAGTCAACAAAATAGTAAGGGTAAAGTAACCCAAAGTCGTCTCCCAACGAACACGGAATTGATTTTTAACAAATTAGTTCTTATAAATTCTATACAAAAGAGTTAGTCAAATAAAATAATAAAAATATGGGGATTAAGATAAACGCATATAGAAATAAAATTTAAAAGATAAAAAGAAATAAAAACAATAGTAAAGAAAATAGATTGATTCCATTGCTTTTTCAAAATAGATTCATCATCGGTTATCTAAAGACTATTGCTCAATTAATTATTGTTATAGATTTACAAATTAATCAATGTAAAGTCTCAATTAATTTGTTGGCGTTCTCACTTTTAACCAAAGTACAGTCTCAATTAAAAGTGAGAACTTTTAGATTATCCATAGTAAATTCAATCAAAGTACAGTCTCAATCAAATTTTACTATGCCTAATCATGTCTATTCTTTTATCTCCTCACCAAATAAAAAGCTTAATTAATCAAAGTAAAGTCTCAATTAATTTTCGTTAGAGTAAATACCTTTAACCAAAGTAAAGTCTCAATTATTGGTAAAAACTCATTTAATCACATGAAAGTTTCTAAATAAAATCAAAGTAAAGTCTCAATTAAATTTAAAAACCCTTGACTCATATGATCAATATGCATATAGATTTAAAATCATTACTTTTTATGTGATTCAAAGATAAAAGACATAGATAAATTAAAACCTCAACAATAATAAAAAGAACAAAGAAATTAATTCATTCTAACCTCAAAATCCATAATGAAATTACAATGGAATCAACCCAAGAAGTTTAGTAATTCATGGAATACAAAACAAAAAGAAGAATAGAGAGAAGAAAAGAGAGAGAAAGGAAACGAAATTAGGCACCCCTAAGGTTTCCAAAACTCCGAAGTCCCGAGCTTGTCTTCTACTTGTCCCTTGGTCTCTTTATATAGGAATTGGACTGGGCTTTTCTGTTGCTAAAATCTCTCAAATATCTTTTGAAATAAAGATAAAGATAAATATTCAAATATATTTGGAGAGATATAGACTATTTAACAAATATAGTTGGTTAATAATTTATGATATAATTAAATAAATTAATTATTTAAAGATATCTTATAAATTATCACCAAATAATATTTGTATTAATTTTCTAAATAGCCTATTTTCAATTTTGTAGTCCAATTTTGCAGAGGCATCCAAAAATATCAATATTTGCAGTTAAACCCCTCTCCTTTGACCAGTCTTTGACCAGAGTTGACTGTTTGACCAGCTTTTGAATGCTTGACCAGATTTGACCATTTGACTATTCAGTGTCCATTGAGAGGATGACACGTGGCAGCTCCTTCTCTCTCCCAAATTAGGGTTTCACTCTCACACTTTTCTCCAACACGTGATGATGGCTGCGGCTGTGGTGGCTGCCTTTTCTTCTCCGGCGAAGGCACGACGGTGGATGCTTGAAGGCGCGTTGCAGCGGCCACTTTCCATGGCTGTTTGAACAGCTGCTCTGGTTTGTCACACACGCAGGTTCATGGTCCGTCACAGTTGAGGTTCTGGTTGGTTCGTAGTGGTGGAGGCGCTGCGTTTTGCGCGATGGAGAAGGTGGTTTCCATGGCTGCTGGCGTGAGTGCGCGAAGGATTCGCAGTGCAGGTGCGCTCTGATTCGCGAATCTGGTGCGTGCTGGAGCTGCGGTGCGAACGTGGTGAGGACAACGAACGATGGTTCTGCGTCAATGGTGGTAGCGTTCCGCAATGGTGGCCGAGAGTGGTTGCAGGTGATGCTGCTGCAGTTGATGCGTCATTCACGGTGCAGTGAAGGCGTTGACGGCGTGGTGCAGGGACGGTGGTGGCGGAGCAGTAGCTGCCATGGTGGTCGTGAGTGTTGGCTGCTAGGGTTTGAGGGAAGAAGATGATGACGTGGCACTACTTAATTGGTTCACATGCATGTGCAAGGATTAATGCCACGTGGAATGTTTTAATTGGACAGATTTAAAAGTTGGGGATTGCCACATGGCCTGATCTGAGTGAGTTGGGTTTAAGTGGTAAGAGGGAGTGAAAATAGACAAATGTAGGGGTGTAGAAGTAAGTTTTTTTTGTAGCCCATTTGGAATGAGGGGAGTGCATATGTAATTTAGGGGTGCAAAAGTGATTTTTCCAAAACTTGTTAATTTCAGCCTTCTTTAGAGGTGTTTGTAATTTCAATCAATTTATTTTTCCACCTTTAAATAAGCTTAATCTTGACTTCAGCTGCATCAACAAACGTTAAAATATCCAAAAAATAATTTATGCAGCTAAAAATCACTTTTTAAGACAATTTTATCACACATGCTCAAACAGTCTAATTAACAGAATTATCAATTAAATCACTCTTTAAGCACACAAATTCAATTAAATACCCAGAGTTAAATACTGAATGAGGGCAAAAATACGCACTCATCAAGGAGCTTTACGAATTGGCTAAGAGACATGATAGGCTTAAGGTGTGGTACAAGGTCCAAGAAAGCATAAGAAAAAGGTGTGAATATAGGGGTGTGGGATTCACCATCTAGAGTATCTTACATGAGCATGTTTCGTTTGCATCTCTTGATACCTTGACGTTGACTTGTTGTCCACTACCTATGATTTAGTTCTCAATCTACCATCCTTGTTGCCTTCCTAACTCGTTATCATTCATAACCTTTAATCTCTCAAACATCTTCGTTCTTATTAACAATGTCAGATACACCTTGTCATGAAACTTATAACAGTAGCCCTCAACAAACAAAGCTCAACCACATAAGCTTTTCCAAACAAAACTAAGTTTTCCCTTAACTAATGTATCATAGAGGTAAACCTACGTCTTTCCAAGGAATACTAGTGGAGTGAGTTCATTAAGTACATTATAATGAAAAATTTGAGGGTTTTCAAATATGAGGACTACAAAAATAAAAAATGAAGGCTAGAGCAATTTAAAATTCAATAAACATAATGAAATGAAAGCTTTTGCAGAGTTACCACACATGTTCACAACATAACAAATATAAGCAAAATATCACATACATATATTCATCCAAGAGACTTTAAACTATTTAGCAAAGTTTGTAATCTCACAATCATAGATTGAATTGATTTATTTTCTTCAATTGAAAAAAATTCATACCGATCTCTAAATATTGTTAGTTTATTTCTAGTTACCCCTTTAGAAGCCTGATGCGACAAAGCCAAGGTATCCCACATTTCTTTGGTTTATGTCATAACTTGTACATTTGGTATTTCTTCTTCACATAAAACACAAAGTAAATTATGTTTTAATTTTGCATTTAGTTGGCATACATACCCTTGATCATCATCTAACTTACCTTGCGGTAGACTTTACACTTGATGACTGCCTCCTCAAGCTAGGATATACTCCGAAGCTAGAAAATGGATCCATAGTGAAGAGTAAGTGCACGAAAGTAAAGAATTGAGAAATCGTAGCTCACAATTTTGAAGGTTTGGTGAGTAGAATGGTGTGTTTTGGTGCTATCAAGTAAGGTTCTAGCCTTGACTTTAGAGACAAGTAAGAGTGTACAAACAATTTTACAGCATAACTCTACTAATCTCAAAGTGAATTTACAAGAGGGGAGACACCTATATTTATAGCCTAAGGTGTCTCCAAATTTGGAGATGCAAACTCCTAAAAACTTTAACTTGGTTAGCTTGGAGACCAAGACAGGAATCCTATCCAATAAGAGGAGGACATGTGGCCACTCAAAGAGTTAGGAAATCCTCTCCATTCCTAGAGTGCCATGTGTAAGACCCGAGAAAAATTAAAGTTAATTAAATAATTATTTAATAAATGCGGGTAATGGGAACCTTTAAGGCAATAAATGCAGAATGTTATGACATGGAAAAGTATTAGCTCAAGTGGTTGAGAGTACTTAATTGTGTGAGAGGACTTTTAGGTTCAAGTCCTATGTATGCCATTTTGTGTGTTATTAAATTAGTATTATTTTTAATATATTAATTATGTTGTGGAATGTTATAATAAGTGAATTATATTAATTAGCATGAAATATGAATTGGCATGATGGTTTAGCATTGATTTGGCATTGCATGGTTGTGGGTTCAAGTCTTGGAGAGCTCAAATTAAACTTTATTTTGGCTATTTTTAGTTTTGATTTGAAGTTGAAGGGTTAAAGGAAACCCTAGCAGACCTAGCAGCCAAGGGCAGCTGGAAAACAACTTAATTAAGTGTGCTTGAATGACAATTACACCTCTCCTTAATGCTAATTTCGTTTTAGGCTATTTAAGCTTAGTTAAAACACCATTAAAGTGACTTTTGAGAGAGAAAGAGGGTGCTCTTGAGTCTGCCACTGTTTTGCCACGATTGGAGAGGGAATTCAGAGGGAAAGTGTGTGGGAGATTGAGGTATAGGAGATGAGTTGTGAGAAAGCCAAAGGGGGAGGCCATTAGTGATCATTGGAAGCTATCAAGTAGTCCAACTTTAAGCAAGGAAACCATGTTAGGGGAGTTCTATCTTGTGTTTGTATGTTTAATATATGTTTTCGTGCTATACTTGATGAATGATGTGGGGTTGTTGCGTCTCGTTGAATCTTTTCACGTTTATGGAAAATTCCCAAAAACTGTCTGGTGGCGTTGAAGGCCCACCAGGCGGCTCATGCCTCCAGAACCATTTCTTGGGTTTTGCTATGCACCGCCTGGTGGCTAAGTGCTGCCCGCCAGGCGACAGAAACTGGCCTGCCCAGTTCTCTCAAATTTTGATGTTTTCGTGATGTGGGGATGTTGGGGAGTGATTATATGATATGAAAATCATTGGTATTGTGAATTTTTATCTGTAATTGTCTAAGTGGAGCAAGATTGTATGAACTGTGTGTGAATTTGGAATTTTAGGGTTTATGTTGGGATCGGGGATGAATGACATAACTAATGTTATGAGAGGTGCATTGGTTGCGTGTGATTGATGTTAATATGAATATGTTATGAACCCTGGATGTGGTGTGCATGCGAAATTGTGTCAGTTTTAAGGTAAAGTTGATATTGGGTGGTTGGAGAGTTATGTTGGGTGCGGGAGGAACCTGGGCAGAATCTAGTTTTTCACGCACCGCCTGGCGGCACTGAGGTTATCGCCAGGTGACCCATCAGCTCAGAAGAAAAGTTTGTTTTGTGTGTATTCGATTTATGGGAGTGGTTGATTGGGGTACCTATAGAACATGTTGTGGTGTGCGATAAACTATGTTTTAGGGTGTATGTCATTTAGTGATAATTATGAAAATTATGTGTGTGAGTTGGATGGATTAGATATTTCATACCTAATGATTACTGCAATGAGGGCCTCATTACTTAAGTATTAGTGCAATCATAGTTTTAAACTTGGTGACCTGAATTATATGAAAATTAAACTTTATGTGTATAAGGCTCGGAGTATATTGTGGATACAGGGAAGGTTTAATGCAAGTATAGATGAAGAGTATGCGTGCATGATAAATTGAATTGGCATGATTTAGGTGTGTAGCTGGAGTTTGATAAAGTATTGTACACTGTTTAATTGTGTTGTTGCAAATGGAGAGTACCAAATGGGCCATCTCTTGATTTGTTTCATTAGTGAATAAAGTAAAGCATGTTGGGCATGTTAATATTTAATTTGGGCATGAATTAATTGTACTTGTTGTGTTTATTTGTGGTGTTATGTCTTAAATACTATGATTGATGTGCGAAAGACGAATTGCATGTTTGGGGTCTCTTAAGACCTGTTGGAAATGCCAAAAAGCAGTAGCATTGCGCTACTGGTATGGCGCCTGGTGGTGCAGGGCAAGCCGCCAGGTGATAAGTGACTCAAACAGTGGCAGTGGCCACTGGACATACAGGACGCCTAGCGGCATGGAAGTTTTCGCCAGGCAGTGACGGAGCAGCGTAACTCTTGTTTGGCACTTGGCACTTGGCGGTGGGGGTTAGGCCGCCAGGCG
Source organism: Vigna unguiculata (assembly GCF_037176805.1). Taxonomy (NCBI): domain Eukaryota; kingdom Viridiplantae; phylum Streptophyta; class Magnoliopsida; order Fabales; family Fabaceae; genus Vigna; species Vigna unguiculata. Next base: position 22,951,005 of record NC_140796.1, read on the forward strand.
GTTTGCTACCAGTTTCCGCCTAGCGGTGTCTAGGCGGCGCTAGGCGTTTTGGTTGCTGTGGAGTTGGTTGTTACTTGGATCAGTGGACTTGAAGGACTAAGTTCACTCACCTTTATGTTTGGGTTTGATGGACTAAGTCCAATAGGGGTCTGAGATGTGCTTGGTGGTGGGACGCATAATGGGCATGGAACTGGTTAGTTCCCGTCAGCTACTAAGAGGCGATGAGTCCTTAGTATGGTGATTACATGCGTCGGACGCACGATGGGCAAGGAATAATTATGTTCCCATCGGCTACTATTGGGCGAGGAGTCCATAGTATGGTGATTGCGTGCGTGCCAGGGTCTGAGCGAGGAAGGCTTGGATGTTGCTATAGGCGAGGAGTCTGTGGGGCAGGACTATGAGCGGGATAGGCCCGTAGGGTTGGACCAAGAAAGGGTTAGTTTCGTGGAAGCACAGTAAAGTCCCAAGACCTAGTTTCATGCATATGACTCATGAAGGACTATGAGATCAGGGATGGGTAATTTGAAGTTGACACATTTAAGTAAGATTTATTTCTTGGGATGGGTGTCATATTTATTTTATATTTATATGTGCATAGCTCACCCTATCTGTTTGTATGTGGCGATGATCAGATAACTTGTTATCCGGGAGTAGATGTTTTGACAGGTGAGCCAAGAAATGCTTGAGTTTAGAGAGCGGGATTATATGGGAATTTGAAGACTTTAATCTTTTGATATTTTCATGTTTTTGAACATTAGCTATTTTAGTTGTTTTATGGTTGTAATAAATTTTTTGATCGCGAATATTTGTAATGTATGCGATTCCATGGTTTTTAATTTTCCCGCGTTTTTGGGAAAGTACTGTTATGAATGAGATTTGACAGTTAATAATTTGTTTATTTATTTTATTATATTTATTGTAAAAGTAATATTCCTTATGGATGTTACACCATGCCCACTTAAGAAGGTGGACAAAATCCTCTCCATTCCTAGAGTGTGATGTGGCCACTCAAGAAGGTGGAAAAATCCTCTTCATTCTTGAAGTGCCATGTGGCTACTAAAGAAAACTCTTCAATGAGAGCATGACACATGGTTACTCTCTCCCAAAGGAGACAAGTTTCTTCCTTGTTGTCCAAGCTACCGTATATGTGCATATTGACTTTGTAAAGTCAATGGAAAATATGCTCCAACTCATGGAATTTTCTATGGCCCAAAATCGTATGATACTTAGCCCTTTATACAAGGCCTAAAAGAAATCCTATACTACTAGGCCTATGATATCAAGCCCAAAAATAAATCTACACTACTAAGAGTTCTCCAAGGTGGCCCAAGAGAATAAGAGTTTGGGCCCACCCTTGATAGATGAATCCAATTCTTCTTGAATATGCTTAGTCATGTTTCTTATGGTTGGCCCCTTTGCTAGGGAGTTGCCATCAACCCTTTATGATCTAGTATAGAAGAAATTCCCTTTTCATTGATGTCAAGTAAATCAATGTTTTCTACTTCAAGATAAGACATATTGCATAAGACATATTTTTCAGCCTTGAATAGAGATGGGTAAATGTTGGTTGACCATTTCCTTCCATAGAATTTGTATGATTATTCCTCTCATCCTGTTAAGGAGTTCACTCAAAGGCTACCTCTAATACTACTTGTTGGTCTAATGTGCCTCTAAAAGGGGGGATGAATAGAACCTATAGACAAATGCAAAAAATTTAAGCCCAAACAAATAATCCAAGTAAAGGCATAGAGAAGGAAAAATACACAAAACATTTATGTTGGTTCACCCGTCGCTAAGGTTACGTCTAATCACTTAAGCAACTTGTTTAAGATATTTCACTAATCAATTTTCTTTTACTAGAATGAGTATCACCCTCTCTAGAACAATGAGTATGAACTTCTCTAGATTATACCAAGTACAAACTTCTTCAGGTATCACCTTCTTAACCTCACCCCTAGATAAGAACCCACAATTGAAAATTACAAAAAACACTCTCAAAGGAAGAGAGTACAATTTGACTCCAACTAGGTACAATTTCAAGTTGTTAATGATATTACAAAGGTTACGCTTTTTAGCCAATTATCACAATTCACTATAGATATGACTTTCACAATTTTTACACTTTTGTATCTTGTGTATAAATGTCTAATTGCCAATCATTGATGATTTGAATTGCATAGCTTCATTAGAATCTACTTAATTTCTCTTAATAAGGAATGACTTGAAAATTCTTCAACTTGGTTCTACAGTGTAATTCTTCAATGTCATTCTTCGAGTCTTCAATTGTTTCTTGCTGATGCTAATTGAAATATCTTGTTTCCCTTTTAGAACGAGCACGAATTTGATTTGAATTTTGTTCTTTCTTTAATGTTCAACACTTATCATGTTAAGGAAACTTTGTGTAACTCAATTGTGCTATTGTATCATTAAAGTAATAATATTTTCTAATTGCAAATAGATTGTTCTCATATATTCATATGACTTGATTGTTTGATTCAAAAACATTCTTCTTCTAAAGTATAATTATGAAAAGATAATTCTTAACATTGTGACTCATTTAAATAAATCTTGATTTCAAATAATCATATAAATATATTAATTCAAATAATCAATTAGTGATTAGAGGAAAGAAATGACTAAGCCAAATGACACAACACTTTTAGACTCATATAATGCATGTAGTCATCTAATTCCTTCTTGTGTTGTGTTGACTCGTTTGGTCAACACAATTGTTTACTTAGTTCATTTGAGTTGTCACTATTTGAACTGCCTAGTGGCTTGGTCGTCTAGTGCCTTAGTTGTCTAATGCCTTAGTCGTCTAGTGCACTCGTCTAGTGACCTTGGTCGTCTAGTGTCTTAGTCATCTAATGACCTTCTTAATCAGACTTGTTTGGTGAACTATGACCATGGGCTTTGACTCGTCCAATGCCTAGTCTCATCTAATGCATAGACTTATCAATGTATGTATTGAACTTCTAACTTATATAAACACTTATAAAACTTAAATCACATTGATAAAATATTTGTAAAAATAATACCCAACAACTTTTTCTCTATTGTAGTGTAACTAGCTTGAGTAGAGTTAATAGTCCTTAATGCATATGCGATCACATGAGGGAATTTATTGATTCTTTGTGATAAGACAACACCTAATGCATAATCTAGAGCATTACGTATGAGCTCGAAAGGTTCATTCCAATTTAGAGGTTGGACAATGGGTGCTTTGGTATGTCTATCTTTTAGCTCTGAAAATACTATAGGTTTAAAATGTGTTTCTTAGCCAAGAAGGAGGGGTGAAGGGTTGAATTGACTGAGTACTAAAAATTATGTCCAATTAAAACTTGTAAAAATCCTTTTAATTTGAATTCAATTAACCAACAAATCAAAGTTGTACTGTTGTTTGACCATATATTTCAATCAATTGAAAAACAGAAACAATAGATTAATTTGTTCATGTAGTATGATTCAACAAATTGAAATATAGAATCAACAAATTAATATTCTAGGAAATTATGCCGAAACACGAACACAACCAAGATTGATTCCAATTGATATATCACCCTTTGTTATAACACCAAATTACATAAATGAACACGTAAACCTTAAACAGATTGATTTAATGAGTTTTCTTGAGATTTAAATGAAGAACAAGACAAGGGAAAGAAGATCACACATTGACTTTTATACTGGTTCACTCAATATCTGAGCTACATATAATTTATCAAGACAACTTGAGCCTTATCATGCACTATGTCAAAAGAATTACAAAATCCCTCAAAGATTACACTTTTGAATTAAGCAACACACAAAAATTCTAGAATCCTAGAAAAACTTTAACTCCTACATTGCAATACGACACTTATAGACCTATAATCACATTAGGAAACACTCAAAAGCACAACAACAACCAAACTTGAGTGGTGGCTCTCCCTAGCCAACCAACGTGTTCTTCAAGCTTTAATATAAGTAGAACTATGCTTCAAGATTCAAAGATCTTTAATCCACTAGCTACACACTGTGGAATCAGATAGATTTTTCCAAATTCATTTCACTATTTTTCGCGCTTAGAAATCTCAACTGTTGCTCCACTCTCTTGAAAACCAACTAATATAGCTTGGTCATAAGTGAATTAAATATGTTGATATGTCTATACAATCTGTTGATTTCACTTGACATAAGTGAAATCAATCAATTAAATACCAATTCAATTGATTGAATTCATTCATACCAAAACTATATGCAACAAACCTTTTAATATGTGAAAACCCCTTTTTAACAAATTGAAAAGGACAAACACAAGGCAAAAGACATCTACACTATGTCATATAGTCTACTAATACAATTCAAACTTTAAGCTTTGTGATCTCCAAGTCAATTTCAAATTTAATAGACCCCTAGCTTGATCATCAACGAATCTCATCAATTCTTCAACCACACATGATCTCATGCACTCGCTTCATCAAATCCATGCACCAAGGTCACTTGTGCTAATAAATAGCTTTGTACAATCATAATTAAAATCAAAATTGGCTTTCTTTTTTAACAGTTTTGATGGTGGTAAAGCAACTTGACTAAAATACTTTATGAATCTCCGTTAAAAACCAGCATGACCAAGGAAAGATCTCACCTCCTTTACAGATTTGGGATGAGGTAGAGATGAAATTATATCCACCTTTTATTTTTCCACCTGGATGCCTTGTTCAGAGATAACATGATTGAGCATTATTCCGTCACAAACCATGAAGTGACATTTATGGAAATTAAGCATTAAATCTGCTTTCACATCTCTTAAGAACTTTCTCTAAATTCTCCATACATTCATCAAAATAGGATCCAAAAACTATGAAGTCATCCATAAACATTTCCATGCAGTTTTCTCTATCAACTTAGCAAAATTGCTCATCGTGTACCTTTGGAAAGTAGCTGGTGCATTACACAACCCATAAGGCATTCGAGTATATGCAAATGTACCGAATGGACATTTGAAAGTTATCTTATGCTGATATTTAAGGGCTATATGAATTTGCATGTAACTTGAAAATCCATCCAAGATGCAATAGAAAGGCTTTCTTGCTAATCTTTCAACCACTTGATATGTTAAAGTCAATGGGAAGTGGTCTTTTCTAGTGGCTTGATTAAGCTTTCGATAGTCAATACATACTCTGCATTTGTTAGCCTTTCTTGTAAGCACCAACTCATGGTCTTTTCTAGTAGTTATATTTTTGTTAGCCAACTGAATTATCGCATTTGTAGGCATATGATCCCCTAAATGAAGCATCTTATAAATTGAATGTGGCATAACATTGATTGACGCTCCTAAATCTACCAAGGCATTGGCTATTGTTAATTCACCTATAGTGCATGGTATAATAAAATGTCATGGATATCCACACTTCCTTGGGATCTTTGATTGAGAAATGGTTGAAATTATTTTTCTCTATGGCCTTCTCAACCCTCTCTTGTACGTAAATAACTCCTTGAGGAACCTCATATTTTGGAACTGTTTAATTTTAGTAAGAAATCTCTATTTTCTGGAATAGTTTCAACATTTGTTGATCAACATCTAATTTTCTATCAATTGGCTTCACTCGAGAAGGAACATGTAATGGAGTCACTAATACAAAAAGCCTTTTAACATCTAATATTTTTGACCTTTGACGTTTGTCCAAACACCGACGTTGTACTAGGTGACGTCAAAATAACGTCGGAAAACATAGTAGACGTCACTTAACGTCGGGGCAATAGGGGTCCGACGTTATCCAATGTTGGGGCCAAAAGCAGCAAACATTAATTTTTGCGCTAAATAAGGCAAAAAAAATAGAGTAGTTTGACTTCTGTTGGGCTCTGACAAACGTTAAATAACGTCGGCCATGGTAAGCTCAGACGTTAAATAACGTCTGTCAGAGCACCACCAGACGTCAAACTGCTTTATTTTTTTTTAAATTTGGCTATTTTTACAATATTCCCACACCTAAAAATCAGAAAATTCCCATAACAATTTCATAATATTTTCAGCACAATTCTGGAGTTATAGTTATATCTAATAACACTTAAGTTTCAACATATATTCTAAACTAATAAAAATAACAACAAACTAAAAGTTTCAACATGATATTTTTGTACAAAGTTTTTGAAAGGAGTTCTAATTCCTGTGGTATCAACTCCATCTTTCCAATAGATATGTTGCACACTCCTGTCTTAGTGTGTGGATAATGTCATCTGGTAGAGGTGATGGATTCTTGAACCGCTGAAAAAGTAATACAATTTCATTATGTATGAATATCATTCTTTAAAGTTTGATATGATTTATAATATATGAAAGATATATATATATATATATATATGTATGTATGAATATCACTCTTGTAACATGTTTTTCAAAGCAGGTGGAATATTCCTTTGGCATGAACAAAACCATACAACCGTGCATTGTCTTGGAATGATGATACATAGTTGCCAATGATACCTACCATCAATCACAAGTACTTAGTCAAAATAATTAATAATACTTCATAAAATATTACTAGCAAAAATACCTATGCATCAATGTATGACGCAAAGTAGATCTCTCTATGACTTAACCATCCATGTTTGCAGATAAAGTTTGATGTGGTCATGTGAGTTTCCCGAAGGTTGAATGGTTTGAGGTTCAATGAATCCATAGACGGAAGATCGACCAAAAAAAAAAGTAGTCTAAGATAAAAAATATAATTACAAATAAAAAATACAAGCAATTATATACATAAATTGAAAAAGAGATAACAAGCAAAATAATCTCAAAATAATGCAAATGGGGATGAAAACACATAATATTCGGTTGAAAACGCCTAAAATTAATGCACTATCAAATCCCAATAAGTTTGGTGGTGAAAAATGTTCAAAACTCACCTAGAGGAGGTCAGAATAAAGGTCGTCGACAGGAAGGATCGTGAAACACTGCAAATGGGGATGAAAACGCAAAATATTCGGTTCAAAATGCCTAAAATCAATCCACAATCAAATCCCAACAAGTTTGGTGGTGAAAAACGTTTGAAAATTACTTGGAGGAGCTCAGAATGGTGGCGCGACGAAACATTTAGTGTTTTTGCGGCTCGCGTAGAGAAAACCCAAAAATTGAAGTCGGGGTGCGTGGTTAGACGTTACTTAACGTCGGTGCAAAGGGGGTTAGACGTTACTTAACGTCGGAGCAAAGTGGGTCAAACATTAAATTACGTCAAGGGTAGAGAGCTTAGACGCTAATTTTTACATAACGTTGGGGTATTGTGGGTCAGACGTTAAATTACATATGTGTTGGAATGGGCAGACATTAAAAAAGTCAAATAATTTATAAAAATACCACCGGTCATTTTTAACGTGGGACTTTTTTTAGGCAGACGTTATATGGGTGACGTTATAGGGCTTTTTTGTGTTAGTGAGTTTCCTTTTTTCTGGTTCATCATCTTTTCCTTCTTTCTATTCCTCTTGTTGTTGGATAGATTTCTCCAGAACAAATTCTTGATGTTTAATATCCTTTCCACTCCCTAGAGTAATAGTTGTAACATGATTAAAGTATTTTCTCAGTGGAGTGAATTTTTTTAGATTTAGAAACATTGCTCAAATCTAGGGGGTATGTACTTCCTTTTTTTGCATATAGTTTCTGATGCATTTTCCCATTAATTTGATTATGCCCTTCTACTGATTTCATGATGTGAGTTATGTTAACTCAAGGCTCTTGAACATGTTCATGAGAAGGTCGACTTGCTTCAGCATCTTGTAAACTGGTAACATGCTCACTATAAAATTCCTTCTCCTTCCTCTCTACCCTCAATCTTAATTAAGCCATCGTTTATTTGGACTGGACAAATTCACTATTGAATTTTTTTTCTTTATCTCCATGACTTGAACTTCCTTAAAGTCATATTATTACAAATTTTCTTCTATCTTTGAAATCGAAAGTCTAGGTTCAATGGCAGTTTTATCCATTAATGCTCCACCACTAAATGTAATATCCTGGTAGGATATTACTTAAAAAAAATAATTAAACAAGGCAGAAATAATTACCTCATGTATTAAATAATTCATTTCCCAAAAACAGGGGAAATTTCAAAACTTTAATATTAATAATAAACTATTAATAGTCAAACATTCTAAAGTTCACCTTTACAACTTTAAAATTAATATCCAAAGCCATAAAAAGTGTGATCAAATTACATGTAAATTAAACCAAAAATAGTTATAAAAATTCCCTCGTACTTAAAGCCCACTCTCCGTCACTAAGCGTCTCTTGGCTCACCTGAAACATCATCTGCTCCCAGATAATAAATTACCCGATCATCGCCACACACAAACAGATAGGGTGAGCTATGCACATAAACATAAATAAATATGAAATAATTCCCCAGCCCATTCATAAATATTCATTGGTTTCCAAAAACACCCACTTTTGCCACAATCATAACCAATATGAGTTCATGCATGTACTCTAAATATGGGATTTCATGTGCTTCCATGACCAACCTCGCTCGTGGTCCAACCTACAAGCATATCCCGCTTGTAGTCCTGCTTCACGGACTCTCTCACCCGTTCATCCGAACTTCTTGCTCGGACCCGGACACGCATACCCGCCTTTCCTACTATGAACTCCCTCGCTCATAGCATTCTCAAGTTAAGCATTAAATAAACTCCCTCGCTCATTTATCCCAACAAGAGTACCTATGATGAACTAAATAGTTCACATTCCGCATACGGTCCACCCATCACGAACTCCTCACTCGTGACACAATCCAAGCACATCCCAAATCCTAAGGACTTAGTTCTTCAAGTCCAAACGCCACAACACATGCATATAGCTTCCTATACTTAGGAAAGAGTAGACAAACCAGCTCATAAAGCACACACAAACATAGAATTCGCAGCATTCTCGCTTAAGCCAGGGACCCTTGCCCAAGCTAGTCCATCAGCCTCGCTCAAGCTAACCCGCCTCGCCTGAGCAAGTGTGTAACAGTGGCTGCACCATACCATCTCGCTGAGGTGAGCCTAGCTCGCCTGAGCGAGCTATACATTCGCTCAAAACACACCAACCTCGCCTTAACGAGAATTCGACACAACTGCATCAGACCACAACGAGACCTCGCTTAGGCGAGCCACATTCGCCTAAGCGAGAGTATCAGTCACTCAAAAAAACCAAAACCCCTCGCTTGGACGAGAAGTCGCACTTAACACGTAGATGTCTCATCGCGACATCACTTAGGCAAGCCATTCTCACCTAAACGAGAGACCAAGTCGCTCAACCCTGACACTGATCGCCTGAGCGAATTGCGCAAGCCAAAAGCCACGACGTGATTCTGTAACTTTCGCTTAGGCAAGATGGACTCGCTTGGGCGAAACTTGCAGAGTTTCGTCTCTATTCACGTGAGCAAACCATCGAGAGCATACCAAAACACAGTACAACCATTACAACACAATGTATATCAACATTACACATCATAAGAACTTGTTTTAATTCCATTTGAATTGCCAAAACTGGTGGTTTAACCATAAGTAACCAATATAGTACCAAACACTCATTCTTGACACCTAAAACATACAAAACTTTATAACAACCTCAATTTACCCCAAATTCTCAATCACATGCACAAAAGACAGCTCCCCTAACCTGGACTTCTTGCAAAAATTGTAATGATATAGCTCTTCTTCTTGCCCCAAACAAATTTCCCCTTAGTGCTCCCACAATTTTCTTTGCACAAACTCTTAACTCTCTTAATCTCTCTTAGATAATTCACATTAGTATAGGGTTACATTACCACTTTCATGCTCATACATATTATTAGAATTAATAATAAAATAAAAACACATAATTGACATACATAGGACTCAAACCCAACTCCTCTCACACAATCAAAGTACTCTCAACCACTTGAGATAGTACTTTTCCACGTCACATCAAACAATATTTAATTCCATAAAGGCTCATACCACTAGCATTTATTAATTAATTAATTAATTTTGATGGGTCTTACACTAATCATCTCAACCATCTCCATATCGTTGTGTTGAAGCCTTTCATATAAATGCAAGATTAAAATTCTTCTAAAATTTTATGATCAAGACAAATTTGATGAATCTGTTCTAGTGCTCAGACATATTTTCCTCAAGTGATTGTGCAAGGGTGTGTAAATGTTTCTCCTGATTGTGGACACCTTTGCTCTTGGAAAATTTTTTCGCACAAACCTTTTTCGCAGATCTTCCCAATTCTCTATAGGACTCATTTAATCAAAGAAACATTCCTTAGAGAAATGCTTTAAAGACAAATGAAAAAAGTCTTAATTTCAATGTCTTTAGATGTACCGACATGCTTCATCACCGCACATATCAAAGTAAACTGCTCCAGATGCTGATGGGGACTCTCATCACTTCTGCCATAAAATTTTGGCAAGTGTTCAATCAGACTCTTCTTCATCTCAAACTGATAGCTTCCTTAAGCTTGTAATTCTTGGCTTCATATTGGATGATAATCAGTGTAACACCCTAGGTGGATATCACTTGGCAAGGCAATTATAATTTAAATTAAATATAATGCTTCTGATACCATTCCCAAACGCGGGAAAATTTAAAACTTTATCGATGCGCTTTATCATAAGGAAAACCATAATTCTCAATATCACTTATTTACATTATTACGACTCTGAAATCTCAAGAACTAAACAAAACATATTTTCTATAAAAGGAATCCCGAGCTATCCTGCCACTTAGCATCTAAGCATCCCCATCCTCACGTGGAATCACATATGCTCCTATGTGATAAGTCACACGATCATCGTCAAACACAAACAAAAAGGGTGAGCTTAAACAAATTCATTATGTATAAATAATAAACTTAAATATCTCACACACAAGAATGTAACTTAACACGACTCCCATTCTTTCAAACCTTTACACCACGAAGTACATATGAAACCATAGTCTTATAACCTATATGAGATTAGCACATCGAATCATATCGCACACTTACTCGACCATGGCCTTGGGGATATCATATGCTTCCAGAAACCTGCCCGCTCGTGGTCTAACTCTATGGACCTCCCCTGTTGTAGTCCAACCTTTACGAACCTCCCTACTCATAGTCCAACACGGGTGACCACATCCAATTACGAACCTCCCCGCTTGTATTCCCACACAAGATTACATCTAATACGAACCTCCCTGTCTATATTAATCACGCGTTCCAACTCAATTACGAACCTCCCCACTTGTAATTATAGCTGTCAACACGGGTAACCAAGCCCGACCCGGCCCGACCCGGCTTGACCCACCACGGGTTGATGATTTAGTGAGCCAACCAACCTGGCTCACTTTTTAGCGAGCCAAAAAAATTCGAACTCAGCCTAGTCCACCACAGCTTGGCGGGTTAAACGGGTTGGCTCACGAGTTCACTTAAATAAAAAAGGTTAAAATACTCCCTTGATCCACGTTTTTGTTCAAAAATCTTAAATAGGTCCTAAGATTTTTTTAAGTCTCAATTAGGTCCATTTCGTTAGTATGGTGTTAACAATGTTAAGGATGTGCCACGTGTCAGCTCCATATTTTTTCGATTTTTTTTAATTTTTTTGATTTTTTTTTTGAAAATTATTTATTCCACATGTCACATCAATATTGTGCCATGTGTCAAGTCAGTAAGGTGACACGTGTCAAATCATTGTCTAAATCTCAATTTGGTCTATATATTTGTTATTTTTATTACATTTCAGTCTATTTTAAAAAATAAAATTAAATATATTTATTTTAACTTTTTACAAATTCTTTTTAAAATTTTATTTTTAAATTTATAAAACTGTTATTTTTAAGCCAACTCTAACATTTGTATATAAATTATTTAAAATAATTTTGTAACAAGTTAAAAGAAATATTTTATAATTTTAAAACAAAATATAAGTAAAGTTTAATGTAAAATATAAATTTAAATAAACTTAATATTATTAAAATGTTTAATAAAAATATAATTATAAAATTTATATAAAAGTTAAATTTGAAAATGAAGTTGAAAATTAAAAAAAAAAGGACTGAAATATAAAATAATACATATATGGACCAAATTGAGATTCAAACAATGACTTGACACGTATCACCTTACTGACTTGACACGTGACACAATATTGACGTGACATGTGGCATGAATAATAAAAAAAACTAAAATAAATTTAAAAAATTTTAAAAAAACTTCAAAAAAAATAAAAAAATTCGAAAAAATGAGGAGCTGACACGTGGCACATCCTTAACATCGTTAACACCATACTAACGGAATGGACCTAATTGTTACACATTTTCAAAAATATGGACCTAATTGAGATTAAAAAAAAATCTTAGGACCTATTTGAGATTTTTGAACAAAAACGTGGACCAAGGGACTTAATTTTTTCAGTCAAAACTAAATTGTAATTCTAATTAAAATTTAAATAAACTTTAATACAATCCAAATACAAATCAAAATAACAAAAATACAAATTATTTATGGGTTGGATAAAAAAACAACCTATCATGACCCTAATGTAAAGCCAAACTTAATAAAAATAAATAAACAACACTTGTGTGACCCTTTTATCTGCGGGTTGGTGAGCCAACCCGGCTCACCACGGGTTCAACCCGGATGAGCCGGGTTCTAATTGAGCTGGGTCAAAAATCAACCCGTATTGAAATAAATTTCAACCCAACCTGGCCCGAACCTGTGGTGAGATGGGTTGGCTTGCGGGTTCCAGCCCATTTTGACAACTCTACTCGTAATACAAGCAAGCATATCCCAAACCCAAGGTCAACACCACTAAGCATGCAAAACACACCAAAAAACCACAAATTGTCCTTGCACCATCGCTTGGCGCAGACTAAGCGCCGCCAGGTGATGTCGCAACGTAGACTGCCTGGCGGTTCCAAATCACCATCGGCGCAACACGATCCAACACCCCCTATTGTTAGTTGGCGGTTCCAAATCATCATCGGGCGCAACACGATCCAGGACCCCCCTATTGGTAGTTATCGCCTGGTGGTTCAATCCGCATCACCAGGCGCTACACTATTAACGCAAATTGTACTGGTTTAGGCACTACAAAACTAATTCTAACACAACAATCATCAAAGGCACACGTCCATAATACCAAATTGGGTATTTTTATAATTCAAAATGCCTCCATTTGCATCATCACAATTCATATGCATCAATTATCACTAGTGTAGAATTCTCATTTTACCTCGCCTTATATGCCTCAGTTGGCCAGGAACCGAAACTTATAATGGTGCGGTGGCATTTTTGTAATTAGAGCCAAGTTTTAGGCCTCGGTTCTCCAAATACCCGACGCCAAAAAGGGGTATAGGCCCCGGTTCGTCCAAAACTGGTGCCAAATAGTGGTATAGGCCTCGGTCCAGTAAGACCTGAAGCCAAAAAGTGGTTGGACGTTAGCTATTTGGCCTCAGTCCAAGGAGACCCGGTGCCAAAAGGGGGTCTATGGCTTCGGTTCCCCTAACAACTGAAGCCATAGGGTTTATTTAGGGTTCAAATTTCGCGAACCATTCTTCTTCCCCGCCGCTCTCAATTTCTCTCTAAAACTTCATTTCTCTCTTCTCTCTCCCTGTAACTCTAACTCTTCCACGCTGCACCTCCACTGAGATATAGCATACACAAGATCTGTTCTAGTGGTTGCGTTAACGGTTTTCGGAAGCACAAGGTTGGAGGGAGCGTGGCTTCTATGTAGGTGAGTTCGTCGTTGAAGGTTGTGTGAGGGAAGGGCTGTGATAGAGGGAAGATGAAGGTTCCGCAAGTGTAGCGGCAGGAGGAGAGCGTGATGCCGAGGTAGGTGTGGGCTTAGAAGATCAATGGTGTCATGGATTTGAGAAGTTGTGTGGTCCTGCACGTTTTGATTATGGTCTTTGTTGGGTACACAAAGAGGCTCGATTCTCATAAAACATAAGTGTCGAAGTAGGAGTTTCCGACGGCTGAAACCACCATGCATTAAACCTCTTGCACGTTAAGGGTTTTGTTGGACTAGGATAAGTTGGGTGCCATGAATCTGCTGCAATCCCATTTCAGAAGAAAGCGTAGAACAGACCTCGGTTCAAGCGTGACCCGAGGCAGAAAAATGCTTTACGACTTCGGTCCACACCCGAGGCCAAAAGCCATCCCTTTTGGCCTCGCCCCAATATGCTTCGGTTCTGGAACCGGGGCAGAATATAAAAAACAACCGAGGCCAAAGGCCCTTATTGTACTGGTGTATGTATAAGCACTCATGCATTCACAATTTGAAATCATGCCACGACTTGAGTTTGGCCAAAAATACACAATTCGTATAGGAATTTATAAGGCAACAACCAAATCATGTATATAATCATACAAGGTCTCAAACAATACCTACAAGAGTCCATTTATTCCAATGCTTCACATAGAAACCAATATTTAGCATTCTACATGGTGATGCATCCATACATAGGCTCACATTAATAAAAACTTTAATTAAATAAGAGATTATTCATGCTATTAGAGACTTCAAAACCAACAACCTCCTAATAGTCATAATTCATGCAAAATCATATAATTATATCAGACAACAAATTCTTTAATTCTTTTATTCCAATAACTCAAAGTAATTCAAGTTTTGTGTTATTACATGGCCATAATTCATGCATTAGGCATACCATTGTATAATTCTGCACATTTTATCGCTTGGCGGTGCTTGGGCAACGCCAGGTGATAACACTGTAGGTAGTGGGTTCTTGCTTGCATTTTGTGTGTTGCGATGTGAGACTTAGATCAGGAGATGTTGTGCCATGAGCAGGTAGGTTCATGGCTGGTGATGAACATGTGATTATATGAGCGAGGAGGTTCATATCCTGATACTCTCGTGTGGAGATAGGAGCGGGGAGGTTCATATGTTCCATGCTCACACTTGAGAGATGTTGCGAACTGGGAGGTTCGTAATTGGTGGATCACGTGTGTTGGACTAAAGGCGGGGAGGTCCGTAGAGTTGGACTACGAGCGAACACGTTCATAGTAGTTGCAAATAATACCCAAATTAAAAGTAGGACTGCCCAAAATAAAATTGAGGGGTGCACGCAATAAAAGTTTAATCTGCCGAAACCCTAAGTCATATCAAAATGCAGTACTTGAAATAAAATTTTCTCGAAACTTCATATTCTTTAAAACAACACTATAAAAGAAACATTCCCACTGTTCATCTTCTACCTCAGCTACCACCAACCATAGACGCTACTCACTTTCATTGCCAAACCGTCGATGACACAACCAAAAATGCCACTGACCACCATCGTCATACCACCACCAACGACCTCCTTTCATTACTCTCAATAGTGCAGAAAATGATAAAGTAACTCCTTATTTTGACCCCTTTCATTACTCCATGAGGTGGCATGAAGATGTGGCTTTTATGTTTTAAATTAATATAAATTTTTTTAAAAATATTTAGAGGTAGATGTGGCTTTTTACGAAGTTTTGAATTTTCATGGTGTTTAAAAAAATTGAAAAGTTTTATGGAGTGTTTCTTCGTCTCTTTCGCACTCATATTCTTTCTCTTCTGACCCCAACGAGAATGGTTTTTTGTGAAGTTTGCAAGGTTTGTCTGGTGAAGGAAGATAGAAAATGTTGTGAGCACACAAGATAGCGCCTCGTGGTTTTGTTGAAAGGGTTTTCGAGAGGAGAAAATAGACTGACAGAAAATGTCGTGAGCACACAAGATAACGCCTCGTGGTTTTGTGGAAAGAGTTTTCGAGAGGAGGAAACAGCCCGACGAATTTTCTCTCGTGGACAAACCTTGAAAGGGTCAAGGAAAAGATTTTGGTTTTATTGACGAAGGCTATTAGTCTCTCTCGTAGAGCATGAAACAACGTTTGCTGTGAAAGGGAGTTCCATCGAAATCTCTTCAATCAGTGAGGTGAAGCGACTCCTCCATTGGGTTTGGGGTGTTCGACCATTGTTTTCGAAGGTTGAAACTCTTAGAACGACGGTGATTGTACGAGATTGGAGGTATGGAAAACTTTTTTTCTATTTGTTGTGTTAAGGTGTGTTTTAGTGTTTAAAAGACCTAAAGTTTTTATTTTTTCCATTTGAAGTAGATGATTGTTGATTCTAGGGTTTCTGTTTGTTGTGTTTGTGTTAGTATGTTTTTGTGATGGAGTTTATTAGGTTTACTTTGGATGTGAAATTAGTCGAAGTTGAAGTTGCTTTTTAATAAACCAAGTACTTTCATAGGTGATGAGTACTAGTTTTCTGAATAAGTTTATTAAAACTGTCTGATTTGTTGGTGATGACCTGTGTGCCCACAAATGATGACGTCTGTTGCATTTTTTACAATCATGTGGTATCACTCAATTTTTTTAACTTTAATGTGGTTGCATGTGTGTTGATTTGTAAATATGTCTTTCATGTGGTTGCATACCCAAGTTGATTAAACATGTCTCATTTGTTGGTGATGACCTGTGTGCACATAAGTTATGACCTTTCTTGCATTGTTTGCAAGCACGTGATACTCAATTTTTGGAACTTTCATGTTATAGTAGTGACAACTTCTTAATGTGGTGATTAACTTTGGATATTTTGTGTTGATATTTAAGTATGTCTTTCATGTGGTTGCATACCAGAGTTGATTAAACCTATCTGATTTGTTGGTGATGACCTATATGCACACAAGTGATGACCTCTACTGTATTTTTTACAAGCATGTGGTATCACTCAATTTTTGAACTTTCATGTTATAGTAGTGACAACTTGTTAATGGGGTGATTAACTTTGGCGCATGTGTTGATTTGTAAATATGTTTTTCATTTGGTTGCATACCCAAGTTGATTAAACATGTCTAATTTGTTGGTGATGACCTGTGTGCACACAAGTGATGACCTCTGGTTCATTTTTTGCAAGCTTGTGGTATGACTCAATTTTTGGAACTTTCATGTTATAATAGTGACAACTTGTTAATGTGGTGATTAACTTTGGATAATCAGTGTTGATTTGTAAATAAGTCTTTCATGTGGTTGCATACCCAAGTTGATTAAACATGTCTGATTTGTTGGTGATGACCTTTGTGAGTACAAGTGATAACATCTACTACATTTTTTGCAAGTATGTGGTATCACTCAATTTTTTGAACTTTCATGTTATACTAGTGACAAGTTGTTAATGTGGTGATTAACTTTGACGCATGTGTGTTGATTTGTATATATGTCTTTCATGTGGTTGCATACCCAAATTGAATAAAATTTCTAATATTTTGTTCATGACCTGTGTGCACACAAGTGATGATCTATTCTGCATTTTTTTCAAGCATGTGGTATCACTAAATTTTTGGAACTTTCTTGTTATACCAATGAATACTTGTTTATAGGGTGATTAACTTTGGATAATTTGTGTTGATTTTTAAATATGTCTTTCATGTGGTTTCATACCTAACTTGATTAAAATTGTTTGATTTTTTTAGGATGACCTATGTGCACACAATTGATGACCTCTACTGCATTTTTTGCAAGCATGTGGTATGACTCATTTTTTTGAACTTTCACGTTATAGTAGTGACAACTTGGTAATGGGGTGATTAACTTTGGAGCATCTAAACAATTTACAGTTACATGTGTTCCTTTGCAGATATGTGTTTGATGAATTTCAATGAACTTGGTTTGTTATTTAGAAATTGTATGTAAGATGAACTTAGTTTCAAAAGAGCAAACCATAGTTGGTTGAGAAAATGGATCCTTGGGAGACTTTTGTTGTTGATGATTCTATTTTGAAAGAATTTTTGGAATAGTACAACACCAACACAACTTTCATTCTTGGCCTTGCTGGACATGCCTAGGTTATTGTGCTCAACAGAAAGTTAAATGAAACACACAATACACAAGAGTTTCTGAATAACATGATTGTTGTCAGTCATGCACGGGATTTTTATACTAATGGATGGATATGGATAGAAAAGTTCATCAAACATCACGGTTAGCATTTTTTCCCTTACTATTCAAACACTGCTATACAAGTTTTTATAACATAATTTTAACTAATTAAAATCACATACTTTCCAGCTTTAGATGACGATGGAGACACTAAAAATATAACTCCAGCATCAAAGAGGAAATCAATGAATAAAATGGCTTTTGTGGCTTGTGTTGTCAAAGAGTGCAAACCAAACAGCCTTGTTAAGGCAAATTATTAATCTTCACACAAATATATCTTTTCTTTATTTGAAAGCATCTCTTTAAGTCACACAATATAATAATTTATGACATGAATAGGTTTTCAAGTATGACAGAAGTCATCCAACTGAAGAAGAAATTATGACTTCTATGCTTGTGGTGCGACTTAACTATGTTATCAACTAAAACGTGGAAGCCAATGCCTAGAGCAATATGAAGTCCAATTCAAACGCAAATGAAAACACAAATATGGAACCCAATGCAGCCCAATGTGCAACCTACTAACACTGCCGATGTGGAGAATATATTGTAGAGGATGGTTCCTCTATCCACCAATATTCCATGTTTTGAGGTTGGGGAGAACTCCAAAGTTTAATCTTCTAATCTGAATAATATATCACTAACGTAACTCATGACTGTTTAATGTCTTTAATTTTTGTGCTATTTATTTTTAACTTTTGTGTTTATGTTGTTAATTTTTACTTTTAATTTTCATGACACTATGTGTTTGGAAGGATGTACTACATGTATCATATTAAATTTATTTTGTGCACTTTGGTATCCATGTAACTCACTGTCACTTCAACCACAAATGTTGATCAGGTTAGTCCACACCTCCTATAGAGCATTGATCCCAACAAGGCTTATAGTTTGGGTCAACACCTAGGCCCAAATCATGCTCAAGACCTAATCCATGGCCCACATGCACATTAAGCCCAAGCCCATCAAGAGGCCCAATAACAAGGGTTCATGCTAAAAAAGATGTGAAGATTTGAAGAGGTGTATCAAAGAGCAGTAAAATAACAATAAGATTGGCCAATTGTTTAGGCCTTGTTTTCTAGAATAATAAGTCAAACAATGTGTAGTCAAATTGATAAAATTGGGCTTGACTAAACCCAATAGGAGATTTTGCCATGAGCTACTAAAGGTCCAAGGTGGACTAAGTGGAAGTCAACATTCCTTCCTACACCTCACGCATCTAAGGGCTAGGAGACTTGGCTTCCTTTTCAAGCTAGGATCTCACGGCCAAGATCAAGCCTTCTTCGCCAAGCTAGAATCAAAGGCCAAGATGCTTTCTCCTTCTCATCCAAGGGCCGAGATTCCTCATGTGTAATGGCTTGAGTATAAAAGCCTTAATTTTTTAGCATTGTACTCACTCTTGAATTTTTGTGCAATAGAAGCCAATAAGTTGAGAACACTCCTCACTATTGCCACTTGAGAGTCATCTTTTAGAGAGTTTACTCTTTTTGCCTCTAGCCCCCTTCCTAAGCTAGAGCTAATTCTAAATCACTCACTCTTTCACCTATCCATTGCAAGCAAAAGCCTACAAACTTACCTTCCACTCTTCCATGCTTCCTCCATCATTCCCGCTGCACTTGGAGCTCCATGTCTCGACCAAGCTCCATTAGTACTATTAAGTGTTAATTGTCGATAATGATTTTGCACACCCTCAAAATTTTTGCTGTATGGAATGAGTTTCAGTATGTACCTCACTTATAGTCAATCACATAAATTGAATAAGATATAAGGCATGACATTGACCATGATGAAATGAGCTCTGGGATAATGGTTGTACAAGTTGAACATGAGATACATGTCAACTATCAAATATTTACCAATCAAGTATTAAGTGATGAGCTCCACTAAACATTTTGCACGCCTTCAAAATTCGTGGTCTCTACTAAGCCCACTATGTTAGTTTTGAAATGGTTGAAAAGCCAAGAAGGGGGGGGGTTGAATTGGCTAGTTAAAAATTTAGGTTATCTTTGCAAGCTAAATGCCACCTTTAATTGAATCAAATAGATCACCAAGTTAGGATGCAAACAGTACTGAACTATACACTTTCTAGGGCTGGGCAAAAATAATTGTACTGAACTGAACTACCAAAAACTGTACTGAACTAAAAAACAATTCGTATGAACTGCACTGAACTAAAAAACAGTTCAGACGAACTGAACTGAACTGTTTTTCTGAAAAATAAACTGGACTGAACTGCACTGTACTGAACTGCACTGCACTATAATATGAACTGTACTGAACTGTTTTATGAACTGCACTATATCAGAACTGAACTGCACTATTTTTTAACTAAACTGCATTATTTTTTACTGAACTGCACTATTCTTGAATTGAACTGCACTATTTTTTAACTTAACTACACTATTTTTGAACCGTTTTTGAATCGAATTGCACTGATTTGGAATAAACTTTACTATTTTTGAACCGAATTGTATTATTTTTGAATCGAATTGCATTGATTTTGAACTGAATTGCACTGTTTTTGAACTGAATTGCACTGTTTTTGAACTGAATTATATTATTTTGAATCGAATTGCACTAATTACATATGATTGTAATACGCAATAATAATATAAAGTTTATAATTTGAAAGTGCTTTGGAAATAATACTTGAAATAAGCCTCATACTTCAATACACCAAAATCAAAATATTTATACATCTTAATACATAGGTTCTCCAGTAGGTTCTCCCATAAACAACATCAAAATGTTAATACATCTTAATACATCTTCAATCATCTAAATTAATTGCACTTGAAGGTCCCACTTCGTCTTGAGAAGTTATATCTACAAAAAAATATATATTTTAGGCTTTCATATAAAGTATCAACCAAAAAATATATAAAGTTTTCATATAAACTCACCTTGTTCAAATTCATCAAGCTCTTTAGGATCCTCATTAAAAAGTATAGAGAAAGGTGTTCCTCTTAACCAATCTTGTATGCAAACAAGTACTTCCACTATTTTAGGCGTTAGGCAACTACGATAAGGATTAACCACCCTTCCTCCTGTACTGAATGCACACTCTGATGCTACGGTAGAGATGGGAATAGCTAACACCTCTCGAGCCATGTTTGCAAGGATAGGAAATTTAGTTGAGTTGACCTTCCACCAATGTAAAACATCAAGCTCAACTGACTTTGTATAAGGTTTAGGATCCTCTCTCAAATATTTATCAAGCTCTGATATATATAATCAAATCTACGTCCTGTAGCTCTTAGGTAGAAGCTCATGCCATGAGGATCATCATCTTCATCATCTAGTTGGGATTCTTGTTGGCTACTTTGAGAACCCTCCTCAACCCCTTGATATTGATCATAAAGTGTTTTTAAAGATGACAATAATTTTGATTTCAATCCACTGGCCATGCTAGGTTCAAATATATAGTCAATGAAGTAATTAACAAAATCCAACTTACTCCTTGGGTCAAGCACAACAGCAATCAATAATAAGATATTAATTCCATTGGGATTTCCCCAATATTTGTCATACTTACCCTTCATCCTCATTGCCATCAATCTTATGCTCACATCAGTACTCTCAAAATATTGTCGAATCTTTTTACCAATTCCAAACACTTCCTTCATATACATATGACTAGTGACATAAGAAGAACCAGAAATCCGCATGGTAGAGTCATAAAACATCTTTAAGAATGGTAGAACATACCTCGCATATTCCCAATCCTCTTCTAGTGGCACACCACTACTTTTGGCCATTTCAGCACCAAATTTCTTATCTTGCATATCTAGCAAGACAAAGGCATCTTTGTACTTCAAGCTTGCCTCTAACATTAGATAAGTTAAATTCCATCTGGTTTCAACAACAAGGCAGACAAGACCTCTATAAGAAATTCCCTCTTGTTCAACACAGGCCTTGAATCTAGCAAATTGAGCTAGAGAAGATTTGACATATTTAACTGCACTTCGAATTTTTGAAATTGAATCTTTTATCTCTTTTAACCCATCCTTCACAATCAAACTTAATATATGTGCGCAACAACGCATATGAACATATTCTCCCTTTAAGACAAGACAATTCCATGATAACATCCTTCTTTTGAGGTATTGGACCCCAACATCATTTGTTGTAGCATTATCCACAGTGACACTAAGGACTCGCTTCAACTCCCAGTTATTCAAACAAGCCTCAACATGTTTAGCAATGAGCTCCCCTGAATGACCTGTTGTTTGAGAAAAATTCAAAATTTTCTTATGAAGCTTCTAATCTTCATCAATAAAGTGAGCTGTTAAACTCATGTAGTTTAGGTTTTGGATTGAAGTCCATGTGTCTGTAGTTAAGCAAACCCTCCCACACTGCTTTGATAGAAAAATTTTTAACTTTGCTTTTTCCTCTTCATAAAGTTCCCACATTTCACGCCTCAATGTAGTGCGGGATGGGACCTCAAACCGTGGCTGCAAGGATCGTACAAAGTCACGGAAGTCTTCATCTTCCACAAATCGAAAAGGAAGCTCGGACTTCACAAACATCTTCACCAACTTCATTCGAGAGGCATTTTGGTCAAACTTAGAAATTGTTGGTGAAGGGCCAACACTAGCCCCTTCTGTAGTTGATGATGACATTTTTTTCCTTTTG
Organism: Vigna unguiculata; assembly: GCF_037176805.1. Lineage (NCBI taxonomy): Eukaryota > Viridiplantae > Streptophyta > Magnoliopsida > Fabales > Fabaceae > Vigna > Vigna unguiculata. The sequence continues at coordinate 22,973,553 of NC_140796.1, forward strand.
AATGCTTCTCTATTTGGATTTTCCTTGCATCTTATCAAATGATTCCTCATCCCACTTGTTCCAGCCAAATATTTAATCAAATCACCACAGTAATTGCACTTAGCCTTCTTCTCAAAATAAGGGTCTTGTTTGGTAAAATGCTCCCACACATCTGATCGACCTTTACTATGCTCAGTTGATGATGTAGCCATAAAAGGAGGTAAAGGATCAATCCCAGAAGTAGCTGGTGTGAGAGTTTCGACAGTTTTTGGCAATGTAAAATCCATCTGATCCAAGATTGCAGCTTTTAAACTTGACTGTTTTGTTCTCCAACCTGAATTCATCTTCTCCAACCTAATTACATATTTATATCAGTAAAAAAAAAAGAAATGTTCCAAGACACCATTGGCTACTTTTCATGTTAGATTTCATAACAACTCCTATTGTTTACTTCAAAGAAATTTTGAAAATTGGAAATTTTTTTCCTAAGATGATATTTCTAGGCCCATATTCCAACAAAGCCTAAGTCTGTAGCTGTTAGATTATTGTTTAGGCTTGTATCTGGCTTTACTATTGTAGAACATGCATGTTTTCATTGTATTAGGCTATTAGGAGTTATCAATAATGGACAGTTTTCAACAGAGCATTTATGTGCTCTTAAACTTCTGCATTTCAATCATGTCACATTGGTTATAGGGGGAAGAACTGAGGAAACAAATAGGTGTTGCAACTTACATTGAGTGTAGTTCAAAGACTCAACAGGTAGTGGCTTTAAATTTAACTATTTTTGTTTTTATGCACTACTTATTGTTGCTATGACTTTTAAAATTTGTACCTAAATTTGTACATTGCGGGCAAAGCAGAACAAGTAATTTGAGATTACAAATGCATTGAACACTTACTATTATCAAGGGTAGGAAAAATTTCCTTTATTCCCTTAATACACTGGATGCGCCTCAATTTTGAAGACCTAACTTTCAAATCATATTTATGTGCGTATTACCTAAGTTCGTATTCCAAACATATAAATAGATAGAAGAATTGATTGAAATAGTATGGTACCAATTCAATGCTTAACATGTCACTTCTGTTCATAAGGGCAAAATCAGCAAGCATGTGGTAGTTTCTTCTGCACTCAATTTCATTTTCGTCTTTTAGAAGTTGGGAAATATGGCGTGGAGGCTTTTAGCATTACGCCCTCTCACTAAAACTCACTTCCACAACATTCTCTCCTCCAATTCCTCATTTCCAAAAACAAGGTACTAATTTCAAACCTTGTTTTACATTTCTAGGACTAGTCTTGTATTACACTACTTATCATTTTTGAGTTTTTTAATCTTTGCTTTAGTTTATAATATTGTGAGAATAAAAGAAACATAATTGAAACAAAAGTTTGCTTCAGTATTGATTTACACTGTTGTAGCTTGGACTATGCTGTGTGCAAGGTTCGTGGTCAGGAACCTATTTTTTATCAACTCCATTATATGAAAGCATGCTCTATCCTAGGAAACATAGGCTTTCATTCATGTCCATTTCTGAAGTATAGCAATAAGGTTGTAGAGAAACAGTATCAGGATTCTGAGAAGGCCCCGAGTGGTAATAAGGGTGATGGCAATGCCAAAGTAAATAGGAAAAAATTGAAGGGGAAAAGAGTAGTTGTAAGATGGCTCAAGTTCTTTCGATTTAAGAAGAAGAAAGAGTATGAAAGGATGACAACAGAGGAAAAAATTTTATACAAATTGTTGAAAGTAAGTTCAATTTTTTACTTTTTTACTTGTATATCGACCCTTTCTATTGTTTTCAAATAGTATGTATGGTTTTGAACCTTTGCCTCCCTATGCTTGCTATATCTATACATACGTTTGTATTTCTTATTAGTATTTTTCATACCACTCTTGATAAAAATATATCTGTTGCTGTTGGAAAATTTGTCATGGAATAGTGTTTTGTTCTAATGTATGCTAAAACATGTTGCTTAAGAAATCATCTGGAACACTAGAAGCCTCTCAAGCAATATTTTGTGCAAAGAATGTAGAGATAAATTTATTGTTCTCTGTATTTAATATTGGAATCCTGCACTATAACTATTCAAATCTTTAAATACATAATTTCAGTAACATAAACATGAATTAAGCCTTTCAATGTTTAATGATGATTTACAGAACTATTTTAGTGCATTCATTTTATAATAAGTTAACAACTTGCCATCTAATTCAAGTATTTTTTTCTCTTATAATTTACATAGAATTTGTCAAAATATGTTTGGTAAATTGTCTTTGAAGATATCTAGATTTTTGAGAGAGACATTGTTTGGTACTGAACCCGAAATCGGGGTAAAAATGTAATCTTTATATCTTAAAAGTCAATCTCTGCCCTAGCATAGTATCTATGTGATACATACAGATATGTTGTACATAAAATTCTTTCCTTTACCAAGATATTTGAGAAACCTGTATTCTTCCTCCCAATTCCTCTCAGTTTTCAATTGATTCTAGCTAACCACCCTTTATCACCTTTCTTGACTGGAGGGAAAAAGCTATTTTGTTATGAATAAAACTAATTTCTGATACTGCATAAAAGTAGTACTACCATTCTTATTATTCCAAACCTGGGCACTGAGAGACATTTCATTGCTTGAATAGGAGATATCCATTCATAGTTTCTCTCTTACCCTTATTAGCTTTAACTTCACATTTTCAATTCAACATTTTAGTTGCTTACCCTTTGTTAAAAGCTTATTATATATGAGTGGTAGAATACTGTGATGATTGGACAAAGATATAAATAGGCTTTGATACCACCAAAAAAGGAAAGAAAAGAAAAACACTGCAAAAGAAGACAATGGCACTAAAGGAGCATTGAATAGGGATTAAGATCATTCCTTTTGAAAAAGCATTTTTGAATGCCCTTGACCTTAGATCACTACTCAAGCTTGCTACATCTTGGGATGGAATAGGAGAACCACATAACTTATTATTTTACTTGCAAATTCCTATCATTCTTGCTGAAATTTTATATGATTTATCCTCCAAAAACATTTGACTACATGTTAACATGTCTTTTTTACTGTCTGACAGAGGTATTGTGTGTGGAGGTTGTGCTGCTTAACACACATCTATTGCAGCGTCACTTTTGACATGGATGCTATCTTGCAAAAGCTTCAAGGTCCAAGTGTGGAAATCCTGACACCTAATCACAATTTCTGAATGTGTACCCTTATGCTTGTATTGATTGTAACTGGTGTAAGATGGTAATATCTAGTTATTTCCTCTTCACAAGACCTTGTTAAGACACTGAAGGGAATTTATTTTGTTGGAGCCTGAGGAATTTTAAATTTGTCAAGTTTCTAATTGAAGGGTGGATTGTACCATTGATAGAGTTGAGTTGCAGATTAAGTTCAACCAGGTTGGTCATCCTTCCAATTGTTGGAGGATTTGATTGAAATAACAGACGCTCTAAGTTTCTCAATTCTGCAATCTCTTCAGGAAGAGGGCCAGAAATGCTATTGTATTACAAGTTTAGAATCTTCAAGGTAGCTAACTTGGTCATGGAAATGGGGATTGGACCTCTAAAATTATTTGTATTCATTATCAACTCAGAAACTCTGGACAAGTTAGCAATTTGGTGAGGAATGGTATCACTGAAACTGTTGTTACTAACATCCAGAGTTAGCAGATTGGGAAAAGATGAGAAATTGAGTGTGAAGAGTACCTTTTATGCCATGATTTCTTTCTCAACTGGGTTTCAAGTTGTTGACGAACAAATCCCTAATAGCAGGTTCATCCCAAAAGATTAGAATGATCGAATTGGAGAAAAAAGAAGAAGCGAAATGAAAACCTAAAGATATAAAGAGATCACCTCGACGACAACAATCTTCAACGGCGACGAAACCTTCGACGGTGGTGAAACCTTCGACGGCGGCGAAATCTTCGACGGCGGTGAAACCTTCGTCGGCGGCGAAATCTTCGACGGCGGTACAACCTTCAACGACGACGAGGCGACGGAGATAGGATCTGTTTTGGTCGTGGTTGAATCTCGGTGGAGAAAAAAGAAGAAGTGTGTGTGGACTGATCGGGATCGAAGAGAAAGTAAAAATCACAGTTCAGTGCACTGGATGTGAACAGTTAACTGTTTGCAGTACAGTTTTTCTAACTTTAACTACAAAACAGTACAGTTTAATTTTACTATTAATAATTCAGTTATTTTTGGTTTAAAACAATACAATTAACCTAAGTACAGTACAATTCAGTTATTTTTGCCCAGCCCTAACACTTTCAATCAATTAAAAACAGAGTTAACAAATTGATTTTACTAAACAAATTCTGTTCTGGTATAATCAATCGATTGAAACTGAAAAATAGTCGACTAAAATACTGGGAAAAATGCAGAAATGGGAATTTTAATTTTAAACCAGAAACAATGCTCAAGAATAATGAAGATCAGTTCCAAATTATTATACAAACATGCTTAATGCTTCAGATGCTATGAAAACAAGCAAGAACATGAAAAAGATTATTAAAGCACAAGTTCTTGAAACTTTAAAATGAAAATGCAAGAGAGAAAGGTTAGAGAAGAGAGGACACCACGAATTTTTATACTGGTTCACTCAAATTTGAGCTACATCCAGTTTGTCAAGGCAACCTTAGCTTGACTTTGCACTATTTCAAAAGTTTTACAAAGTATCCACCCTTACACTTCCAAAATATACAAAAACACCACAAAAGACTCTTAAATCACACAAGAATCACACCAGCACAACAAGAACCCTCTTGTAGACCTGGAAAACCACCAGACACACACACAAAAGCTTGAGAAAGATCAAACTTTAGTGGTATCACAGCCTTGCCTACCACAAACCACTTTCTCCAGGCTTCAAACCAAGCCAAAAGCTCCAAGAAGTGATCCAAGATCAATCTTCAACAATTGCAACACCTATGATCACGAAGGAGAGAGTTTCCACAAGTTTTCAAAACCAAATCGTGCTCTAAAATGATCAACAGACCTTTCTTTCGAAAATCACAGCTTAAATAGTCAAACTGTTACGAAATTCAACTGGTTGATTTTCAAATCAATCGGTTGATTTCACTTGACTTAAGTGAAATCAGTCGATTAAAAACTAAATCAATTGATTGAATTTGTTGCAGTTTAAGACTACTGCAGCCAACCTTTTAACCTGTTGAAAAACCATTCAACAGATTAAAAACACACTAAAGACCAACTACATCTAATTAATGCTTTAAGGTCTATAACATGAATTACAAACTACAAATACACTTTTTTAGTGATGTAACTACATGGAGAGCACACATTCCAACCTTGATCACCATGGATATCATCAAATCTCCTTTCCTTCATCAATGTAGGCTTCATTCCAATGGTTATGGCTTCAAGATAGTTCAAAAGAGCTTCATTCAATCTTCATCAAATCTTCAAGAAGCAAACCACCTTGGCTTCTCATGTCAACACACTATCCTTTGATTAATATAACTTACTAACATATATTCTACGGATTAAAACTATACAAAACTGGGTGAAGGATAATTGGTAAAACAGGACAAACATTATAATTGTGATAATTTTAAATACTGACCATTTCACTATTAAATGTTAACTTGCGCTTAACATTTTGAACACACTCACAATCTAAGGTATTTGGGTAAGAGTGTCAATAAGTAGCCCAACTTTAATGAAATAAAATACCTTAATTACGTAAATGCAATGTATTCAACATCATCAAAATTCATGTGGGATAATTCATCCACAACTCCAACATGATATACTTCTTATCTATGCAAAAATTAAATGATATACACACTAAAGACCAAACTACATATAATTAATGCTTTAAGGTCTACAACATGGAGAGCAAACATTCCAGCCTTGATCACCATGGATATCATCAAATCTCCTTTCCTTCATCAATGTAGGCTTCATTCCAATGGTTATGACTTCAAGATAGTTCAAAAGAGTTTCATTCAATCTTCGTCAAATCTTCAAGAAGCAAATCACCTTGGCTTCTCATGTCAACAATCTCCCCCTGATTTGATGAAGCCAACCTCTATTCCATCTATCTTCTTCTATCTTCCATTGCAAAATGCTTCTTCCATTTGTTGGAAACCAATTGATGAAGTGACATCTTAGCTTGAAGCTTGTGAACTTGAAAAACATTTTATAGCAGCAATACACACAAGCTAGCAAGTATACAACTGCGATCATGTTCCTCTATCAATAATATGGGTTCAAATTCAGATTTGATTATTGATTCCAATTTTAATGCTTAATTTAATGTGATCAATTATCCATTTTCCAATTTTTCTCCCCCTTTGGATTCATCAAACAGAACAAATGCATAAAGATAACAAGCATTGCATTTCATTTCATTAATATTGGAAGAGAAAACAGCCAACAGAAACTGAAAATAGAAAACAGATGCATAAAGCTGATACAATCAGCCGATTGAAATGAAAAATAGCCAACTGAAACAGACAGAACTCAAACTAAAAAATCACAAACACAAGGATGCAATGCATAATCCTAAACAACCACCACACTCAGTCATCCTGAGGGTCATTTCTGGTCTGGAATGAGTGGAGCATATCATGGATATCATGGATTTGGCCATCCAATGCATGGAACCTCTTATTGCAATAGTTGTGATGTTCATGTTGAGACACATTGAGCTCATGCAGCTGGTTCAGCACCATCCTCTCAAAATGTGAGTACACAGGACCTCTATCCTTTAGAGGGTTATAGGGAATCAAGTCCATGGGTCCAGCAGTTGTTTCTTCCTCTTGATTTGCACCACTTGGATCGACTTCATGGTCATGTGCACCACCAACAATAGCTCCAGCAGTTGTCCATCCATTTCCCACCTTGATAAAGCCCATTTTGTGTAGATTTTGGTTGGAGGTATGGTTCAATGGTCCAGTTGACTCCTCTAGCTCATCCTCTACATTAATACCAAAGTATTCAATGAATTTAGACACCAAAACCACATATGGAAGCCTAAAATCCGTGAGCCTCTTGGCCTTGAGCATGTGATCACGAAACACAAAAATCCAATCCACTTGAATGTTGTGTTGAATGCAGTACATGAGTATCAAATCTCCCTCATTCAATGTTGAATGGTTGCTACCACGTGGAACAAGGATTTTTGTGACAATCTACCAAGTAACCTTTGATCCACCTTGAGACCACCAACATGGAAGTGTTTAATTTCAGCAATAAGATTTCTCAAGCATTGGCCATAGTATTGCATCTTGTTGAATTCTGGAACAGCCCCAGTTTCACCTTTTCTCACTTGCACACCCCTTGGTTTGAGTCCAACCACATTTTTCCAAGCTCTCTTGTTGGTCTCCATTTGAACACCCTTGATGTTGGACAGTAGGACATCATTTTTGAACTCCAAGTTGGTGAAAAACACCTTCACCAAGTCTAGATATATTTTCCCTGAAAGTTCAAGGAAGGACTTCAACTTTTGATGCTTTAGTTGTTGGAATAGGCTCTCAAAGCCTTCAGCCCTTAGCTAAGAGAACCTCAACACCTTAGGAATGGTGCAGATTTTTCTAATTAATTCGTTTTATATTACCCAAATCAATTTAATGTAGTCCAAAATAGTATTTCGTGCATTCATGATGTTTTCAATGTGTTTTTAGAGAGAATCAATCAGTTCAAATCATGTGAGCTGCATGCACATTGGAATTGTACACTAGAATGCTTTTTGGTCAAACAATTCTATAAAAGTAACACATGGCTGATGAAATGGGCAGTTAAGAGCACATAGTACCTGACACAAAGATGCTTTCTTTGATTGAGTCAGCTTAACAATTCAATTCGTGAGTAAAAGCACAGTTTAAAAAAAATCAACACGTTGAAAAGCAGAATCAGTCGACTAAAACAACATTAGAGCATCAGAGATTAAAAACAGAATTTGGTTAAGTAAAATCAGTTGACTGATTTTTGAAAATCAATCGATTGAAAATCGTGAAATTGAACTTCATTTTTCCAGATTCAGTTTTAATGAAATCAACATACTGAATTATGAAAACATCAGATTAAAAATCATAGTAGATTAATTTTTCATCATCCAGTGGCAGTTTAAGTGAAATAAACATGTTGAAATACAGAAACAACAGGTTGACAGATCATGAATTGTGCAAACAGATGCAGATTTAAGTGAAATCAACACGTTGAAATGCAAAATCAACAAGTTGACTATGACAGTTTTTAACTCTTGCATACAACAGCAGATTTTTATGAAACTAATGCATGAGTACATAAGATTAACATGCTACAAACACATCAGACCACATTCTTGATGTCTAAAATGCCTAGTTCAGTTCTTTGCTTGTTAAACCTATCTCTAGCTAATGGTTTTGTAAACAAATCCGCCAATTGATTTTTAGTTTTAACAAATTTGATTTCACAATCTCCCTTTTGAACATGATCACGAATGAAATGATGCCTAATCTCTATATGCTTGGTTTTAGAATGTTGTATTGGATTCTTGGTTAAGTTGATTGCACTAGTGTTATCACAATACAAAGGTACCTTGCTTAGCCTTACACCATAGTCCAAAAGTTGATGTTTCAACCATATCATTTGTGCACAACCTTGTCCAGCAGCAATATATTCAGCTTCAGCTGTGGAAAGTACCACACAAGCTTACTTTTTGCTATTCCATGAGATTAGACTTGATCCAAGCAAATGGCAAGTACCACTTGTGCTTTTCCTATCCAATTTGTACCCTGCATAGTCTGAATTTGCTGTAAGATAGAGCAAAGACCCAATCAACCCTCTATATTTGATTGAATCCACTGATTGGCCAACCTCATTTGCATCCATAAGACAATTTGTTGCATTGGAGTGGCAGCTTCCTTGCAATCCTCCATTTTGAACTTTTTCAACAAGTCAAAACAATATTTTGATTGATTTAAGAAAGTTCCATGCTTGAGTTGCTTGACTTGCAGCCCTAGAAAGTAGGTAAGCTCACCCATCATGGACATCTTAAATTTTCCCTGCATAGCTGCAACAAACTCTTCACAGAATGTGTTGTTATTTGAACCAAAGATGATATCATCAACATACACTTAAACAAGTATAACATCATTTTCATGTTTTCTAATGAAAAGTGTTTTATCCACTACACCTCTAACATAACCTTTTGATAAGAGAAAATTGCTTAGCCTTTCATACCATTGTCTTGGTGCTTGTTTCAAACCATATAAGGCCTTTTTCAATTTGAAAACATGGTTAGGATAGAGATGATCCTCAAATCCGGGAGGTTGTGATACATACACTTCTTCATTTAGGAACCCATTCAAGAATGAACTTTTCACATCCATTTGATGCAATTTAAAGTTACACAAGCAAGCATATGCTAAGAGTAATCTCACAGCTTCTAGCCTAGGTACAATGCATAAGTTTCATCAAAATCAATGCCTTCTTCTTGATTATAACCTTTAGCAACTAGTCTAGCTTTGTTTCTTACAATATTACCATCTTCATCCATTTTGTTTCTAAAAACCCATTTGGTTCCAATTATATTCATATCATTAATTTTAAGCACTAGAAACCACACATCATTTCTTGTGAATTGATTGAGTTCATCTTGCATAGCCATAATCCAATTACTATCATTCAAAGCATCATTCACATTCTTAGGTTCAATTTGAGATACAAATGCAACATGTTCACAAAATACAATCCTATGTCTAGTAGATACTCCTTGTTTGATATCACCTATGATGTTGTCCTTTGATAAACCTCTAGGTTGGATCCAATCCTTGGGCAAGTTGTTGTCTGCAGCTTTTTCAATCGACTATTTTGCCTTTTCAGCCGACTGATTTCCTGCAGCAGTAGGCTTTTCTACAGCAAAAATCTACTCCTGCAGTAGATCTTCTTCATCCGCATTCTTTGACACTTAATCTTGCAACTTTGGGTTAGTTTCATCAAATACAACATGCATAGACTCTTCAACAGTCATCAATATTTTATTATAGACTCTATATGCATGACTTTGTGTAGCATAGCCTAGAAAAACATTTATTTTATAAGAAAGCAATGTATGCTATATGATGCATGATGTAGATCAATGAAGTATATATTGTTGACTCTTTTTCCTATCAATAAAATACAACTACATGCATCATAGATAAGACAGTGATTTGGTTCAAAACCAACTTTAACCCCTTTGTCACTAAGTTTGTCAAGGTACCACAAGTCTTTCTTTTCACTTTTGATAACCTGCAAAACAAATATACATTACATGGTACCCTTTGATAGGTTGGGTCCAACAAGGTTAAGCCTTTATTGATACTTTTGGGATCCATTTCATAATCCCTTTAGGAACATCATTTTTTGTAGCATGACAATTCTTAATAACATGACCTTTTTGCATGCAATAGTTGCATGAAATGAATGGCATGTCACTTGGCATGCTTTTAGAAAAGAAACTAGAGAACTTCTTGGTTTTCTTTTGAAAAGAAGGATTGAAACCAAGTCCAGCTTTACAAAACACACAATTTTGTGAACCAAGAACAACCTCTAATTTTGCTTCTCCTCTTGTGAACCTTGCACAGGTCTTTATAAGGTATTTCACTTGATTTTTCAAAACTGTGCAGTTTTCACAGGATTTTTCAGCTGACCGATTTCTAAAACAGTCGGTTGAATTACTGTAAATCATTTCCAAATGTTCATAATCAGTTTTTAAATCAGCTGTTTCTTTTTCCAGTTGACTAACTTTGTTTTCCAGCCAATTGTTTAAGCCTTTCAACTGATTGTTTAATGCAGAAATCTTGTTTGCTTCATTATGCAACTCTTCAAAATCATGCAACAATTGATTATAGTCATTTAAGTCTAGAGAACTTAATTGACTTAAGGAAGATGACTCATAACCAGCCATGAGACACAAGTTGGCTTCTTCACTCTCATCTTGTGAGGATCTACTTGTTGTTGAATCATCATTGTCCTCCCATGCAATGTATGCACGTTTCTCCTTTGACTTCTTCTCTTTTTTCCTATCAACACTCTTCTCCTTTTCTTTGTTAGCATTTGGATATTCAATTTTGATATGTCCTTGTTTTCCACAGTTATAGCATGTAAAATTAGAAGAGTTTGATTCATTGTGTTTGGAAGTATACCTTTTGGGATTACCTTTGATACCTTTCCTTTTGAGATACTTACCAAACCTCTTGACAAGGAGATTCAAGTTCTCACTTTAACTTGATTCAGCCACCTCATCCTCGAGTTCCTCATTTTTCTTAGTGCAAGTCTTCAAAGCTATATTCTTGACCTTTTTCTCACTTGACTCAAGCTCATTAAGCCTTTGCATCTTAATCTCATGCTCCCTAAGCTTACCAAACAATGCAGTTGTAGTCAAAGTAGATAGATCTCTTGTTTCTGAGATAGCCGTGAGCTTTGGTTGCCAAGATCTATCAAGACACTTTAGCACCTTGATGTTTAACTCTTCCTTGTCAAAATCCTTACCCAAGCCTATGAGATGGTTGACTATGTGAGTGAATCTCTTTTGCACATCTGCTATGGATTCTCCTTGTTTCATCTTGAATCAAGGCATGCTTTCTAGCTCTCTTAACATCATTGGTTCCTTCATGAGTCACTTCAAGAACCTCCCACATTTCCTTAGCACTCTTGCATTGTGAAACATGAAAAAACTCATCCATGTTGAGAGATGAAGTGAGGATATTCTTTGCATTGCAATCATATTGGGCTCTCCTTCTCTTTTCCTCATTCCATTGAGTCCATGGCTTATTAACCTACACATCATCAACAATATGCTTAGGAGTATATGGTCCATTTATGATTGCATCCCATATCTTTTGATCTATTGACTCAATAAAGATTTTCATCCTAATTTTCCAAAATTGGTAACTAATGCAACTAAACATAGGGGGTCTATGAATTGAGGCACCTTCACCAAAGGGTAACTTGTTTTCAGCCATTTCAAGTAGTTCAAAATAGATTTAGGACCTTACTTGATCAAATTTCAAGTACCTTGCTCTAGATACCAATTGTTAGTTTTGAAATGGTTGAAAAGCCAAGAAGAGGGGGTTGAATTGGCTAGTTAAAAATTTAGGCTATCTTTGCAAGCTAAAAGCCACCTTTAATTGAATCAAATAGTCACCAAGTTAGGATGCAAACAGTACTGAACTATACACTTTCAATCGATCAAAAACAGAGTTAACAAATTGATTTTACTAAACAGATTCTGTTCTGGTATAATCAATCGATTGAAACTGAAAAACAGTCGACTAAAATACTGGGAAAAATGTAGAAATGCGAATTTGACCTTTAAACCAGAAACAATGCTCAAGAATGATGAAGATCAGTTCCAAATGATTATACAAACATGTTTAATGCTTCAGATGCTATGAAAACATGCAAGAACATGAAAAAGATTATTAAAGCACAAGTTCTTGAAACTTTAAAATGAAAATGCAAGAGAGAAAGGTTAGAGAAGAGAGGACACCACGAATTTTTATACTGGTTCACTCAAACCTGAGCTACATCCAGTTTGTCAAGGCAACCTTAGCTTGACTTTGTACTATTTCAAAAGTTTTACAAAGTATCCTTACACTTCCAAAATATGCAAAAACACCACAAAAGACTCTTGAATCACACAAGAATCACACCAGCACAGCAAGAACCCTCTTGCAGACCTGGAAAGCCACCAAGCATACACACAAAGCTTGAGAAAGATCAAACCTTGCCTACCACAAACCACTTTCTCCAAGCTTCAAACCAAGCCAAAAGCTCCAAGAATTGATCCAAGATCAATCTTTAACAACTGCAACACCTATGATCACGAAGGAGAGAGTTTGCACAAGTTTTCAGAACCAAATCGTGCTCTAAAATGATCAACAGACCTCTCTTTCGAAAATCACAGCTTAAATAGTCAAACTGTTACGAAATTCAACAGGTTGATTTTCAAATCAATCGGCTGATTTCACTTGACTTAAGTGAAATCAGTCGATTCAAAACTAAATCAACTGATTGAATGTGTTGTAGTTTAAGACTACTGCAGCCAACCTTTTAACCTGTTGAAAAACCATTCAACAGATTAAAAACACACTAAAGACCAAACTACATCTAATTAATGCTTTAAGGTCTACAACATGAATTACAAACTACAAATACACTTTCTTAGTGATGTAACTACATGGAGAGCACACATTCCAACCTTGATCACCATGGGCATCATCAAATCTCCTTTCCTTCATCAATGTACGGTTCATTCCAATGGTTATGGCTTCAAGATAGTTCAAAAGAGCTTCATTCAATCTTCATCAAATCTTCAAGAAGCAAACCACCTTGGCTTCTCATGTCAACACATTATCCTTTGATTAATATAACTTACTAACATATATTCTACGGATTAAAACTATACAAAACTGGGTGAAGGATAATTGGTAAAATAGGACAAACATCATAATTGTGATAATTTCAAATACTGACCATTTCACTATTAAATGTTAACTTGCGCTTAACATTACTCACTAAGTAGCCCATCTTTAATGAAATAAAATACCTTAATTACGTAAATGCAACGTATTCAACATCATCAAACTTCATGTAGGATAATTCATCCACAACTCCAACATGATATACTTCTTATCTATGCAAAAATTATATGATGACTCAAGAACTATTAAGTATTGACCTGCTCCAAATAATTTGCACATGTAGATAAAATCTGTTATGAAGTTAGAGAATTTTTCTTTTAAGAACATCAATTTTGGTATGGGATAATTGGTCCACAAGTCCTACATCACATATTACATATTAACTTGGTGTGGGATAATTGGTAAAGCATGAAAGACATGATAACTCTGGGATTTTTAAATGCAGATCAATGAAATATTAAGTGTTAATTTGTGAACAACATTTTACACATAATTACTTATTTGTGGTATGTGTGGTAAAGGTTTGAACATGTTAACCAATATTACTAAATTGATGACCACATACATATCAACTGCTGATCTGCTATAAACTTTATTCGCACTCAATCAAAATGAGGATGAACAACATTCAGCTATAACAACCACCATACTATTCCATAAACCAACAATAATTTCACATAAACCACTCAAAATTTCATAAATCAACCCGTAAGCCAGACAAAAAGTTCCTATAAATCAGTTCCACAGAGTCTACACTTAAAAATTATCAAAATTAACAATATAAATCCTAACTACAACAAACATAATTTTTCTAAATCAACTATTTATGACGCTTCCTCCTGTTATATGATGCAAAAGGAGTTCTTATTGCAAAACTCTTAACACGCATCCGAGGATCATCCCCTTGTCGCACATACATGTTGCTCTATTTGGATTAATGTGCTTTCTCATTTGGAACATGTTCTTCTTGGACAACTTGATTCGAGCTATTATGAGGAAAATCATCCCTGTCAACATGACCCCTCCGACCAAAATCGCCAAATTCAATAAAGCCCTTGGGATGGTTGGAACGAGGTGTATGCAAATGTTATTTGTCAAACTCCTTTTAATTAGACTTTCAACTACTTTCATTTCCATCCAATGCAAGATTATGGGGATTGGGCAACAAAAACTCAGAAATTGCTAACAAAACATAAAACTTACCAAATGGTATAATTAATATATGTTTGTCATTTTCGAATTTGTAGAAGCATAGTCTCTTATAATGTGGGTTGGAGTTGTTTATTTCTAGACATATCTTTGAATCTTAAATGGTATAATTAATTTTAAGTCTTCTTAGGTTATTGAGTTATTGAATACTGAGTTGTATTTGGTATAAAGGATTTTGAATTTCGAATGGTATAATGAATGTTGAAATTTGGATTTACAATTTTTTATGTGATTGTATATTGAGTTGTATGTGGTATAATTTTAGGCATTTGGTCTTGTTTGGCAGATACGTATTTTTATATTTTGGTTTTCGTTATTTTAAACAGAACATGTAGTAGCAAGTAGTGGTTAGCATGGACCTCAAGACGACCAATTCAAGGCTACAAGATAAAATAATTAAAAAAAATGTTAGAGCGCGCAAAGAGACGACTAAACCCACTCTAAGTAATAAATTAATTTAAAAAAATTGAGTTAGCATGGGCCTAAAGACAGCTAAGCCCACGCAAACTAATAAATTAATTTAAAAAGAAAAGCATTCTATAAGGGCTATGCAGAAGCTACAAAATATATTATTAAAAAATAGTTAGCATGGGTTTACAAATGGTTTAATCGACTCTATCCATCTTAATAATTTAAAAAATATATATTTATAAAGGGCATCGCCGTTGTAAGTTTTTGTTTTAAATTAATAGAACCGATGGAGCGAGGTAGTTGGGAAGCAAGAATAAAGCTGCAACAAAAAATGAGAGTTGCCTTTGAATGGGTCTAAGTGTATCGAATTTGCTTCCAATTGTTAATGGGCACTCAAATATTGAAAAGGTTCTTGGTGCAGGCCAAGGGTCGAAAACTCACACATGACAGATGAATTAGCGTCCGTTTTTTACTTTGGGGTGAGTTTTATTGGGACTCTAATCATGAATTTTCTTGTAGTGGATGTGTTATATATACACACAAAGCTAATATAAGAAATCACACTTAAATAGGCCTAAAATATGGATCTAGACTAACATTAGGAACAAAGTGTGAAGGAAAGGGTTTTGATATGTTGACACCAAGAAAGAGAATATTTGAGTTTTTTTTTTTTTTAATATATGTATGAATATCATGAGCTTGTTTTATATACAGGCTCATACGTTTTGCTTTTACTTTATCAAAACTGCTCCCTCTCACTAACTAATTCTGTTTTGTTTTATCTAAAATAATTTAGACTTGGTTTCTTTTATCAAGTTCTATTTTGTGCTTCTCCTTTGCAATACTGCCTCTGCAACAATAATCTCAATCATGAATTCTTTTATCACATGAAAAAGTAAGACAGCAGAAATGGGTTCAGATAAAGACGTTCCTAACCGATTCCATCATTTGAAAAACATATCACGTAATCTTTAGAAATATCCTCTTGATGAGGATAAAATATCAAGAACAAAGTAGAATAAAACTGAAAAATTGATATTGTAAAACGATAGAAAAATTTATGAACAAGAGTTATTAATAGTATAAATTAGTTCGCCTTTAACATTGAATATCCAGGAATTTAATCACGAATAACGGCTCTAGATATTGTCTCAGGCAAGTTAAGCCACTTTCAACTATAGTTTAAACCTTCGGCTATGAAAATCATATTCTAATAAGATAAAAAAATAAGCAAAACTTTCAGGCACATGAGTTAAATTCTCTAAAACGTATCTGCAATTTTAAAGTTGCTCAAACTCTAATACAAAGATATCATCACCATGTAATCATCTGAGAAACCAAAGAAGGGTTATTAAAAGCCTTCACCTGGTAGGAATCACATTCTAACCACAAGGTATTCCATCCTTTCATATCAGCAATGCTCAATGGCTAACATAACAGCATCTTTCACTAATAAACTAATCTTTGAACCTCAGATTTATCTCTTTCTCGCCTGTTTCAAATTAACAACAATCCCATCTCTATAGTCCAGAATATAGGTCAATCATATCTCTCAGGTCTTCAGCTATAACTTTATTTGTCAACAAACTATATATAGTAGTTATTCAAAATGGAGTGTAAAAGAATATTATATAACTAATTATGAAGGGTGGATATGTTGCTTTAATTTACAGAGTTCCCAAATTCTCATTGCATATCGATCCAATAAAAAACATATCCATTTAAGTCTATGTTCACATATCAAAACCACGGATCATTAAAATTTAGGTTATTTGACGTAGTGTTTTAATATATGAGAACTTTTTTCAAGGATCAAATAAAAAAATCCATTGTATGGTAGATGATTACGATAATGAACAAGAAACCATTAACTTATGTTATTTGTTAACCATTATCAGAAAATGAAAATAGAATTGTTCATTTCGCAATACTTTTGAAGACCTCTCTCTGTCACCTGTGAAAGCGATGCAAAGGGGAGAGGGAAGGCCAAAATGCTCTCTTTTGAAAAATGTAAATCAAGGTATTAAAAGGGTGGCGTGAAATAATGATTAGTTAAAGAGAAAATTAACCGTTGCAGAGGAGAAAACGCGAAAGGGAATATCGTGGCCCCATTGATGCAGCTGGAAGTATTGAGTAATGAACCGAAGGATATTAAGTAAGCCTCAGTGATCTGTTCAATTTGATCCTATTCTGCTCCAGTGGCAAACCCACCACGTGAACATTCCTTATCACATCACGTGTCAGGTTTCTTTTGGGAGTTGAAATTGAATTCTGCACATAAAACATGTGACTGAATAAAACGAGTGGTTCGTAGATGCTGCAAGTTCCTTTTGGAATGGCATAGGTACAAAGTTAAAGCCTACAAGAAATTGTCCTTGTTTCCTTAATGGGACACGGCACAATCCCAGGACGAGTCTCTTGGTTACCCCCTCAACCCTCTTTCTCCGAATAAGTGTCTTGGAAGCTAAACTAAAGTTGAAGTTTGGCAGACTACGAATGCTCTTGCTCTGATATCATCACCGGCCTAACTTGGTGCTCGCAACATGACAATGTCTTTCGGTTACAATTACCCAAAACCTTATGCATTAACCTCACTTCAAACAATGCCAAGATCATCATCTTCACTGTTATATTCATTGCCTGTGATAGAAGATAACTAAAGTTACCAACTATGTATTCCGTACAAAATCATGGTGTTAGTTTTCGCTGTATTGTATTTTCCCTAGTCAAAAAAGATACGGTGATGGGGTGAATTTAGGAGACCCATGTGAGCACATCACTGCATCCATCGACAAGAGTTAGGCTCCCGTCGGTCTTTAATGTTGCATGGCTTTGCACCATAAGGAAAAAGGCGGGTGAATTGTAACGAAAATTACTAAAGTGGTTCATTCTCAGACCACGTGTCAATTTCTTGTGGCTTTAGTTAGGTTATATATATATATATATATATATATATATATATATATATATATATATATATATATATATATATATATATATATATATATATATTATATATGTATGTACATGTGTGCATGGGAACTAAAGCAAGTTCATGACCTCACATGCGTGGTTGTATTCCGTTCATATGAAGGTCAGTTTTGGCACTATATATCATCTGACTATACCAAACACATCTTACATTTTACATTTATTACATAAGAGAAATAAGAGAAATGATAGGTTGACACCCACATTGACCACTATTTTTACCACCTTAAAAATAACTTGTAACTCAAGACAAATTAACTTGTAACCTATGAAGGTGGTAAAAAAAGTGGTCAAATGTGGATGTCAACCTATCATTTCTCATTACAAAATTTACAGAGTGCCAGACTACGCTGTGTTAATATTTTGAAGTTCAATGGAAAACAGAAGAAATAGTGTATCAACATGTGGAAGTTTAAACAAGAGTATTATATTTAATCATTAGGTTGAATTTGAGACAAAGACAAAATGATAAAATCTTGAGAAATAGGACTACTGACATGACGATGAGGGGGAAATATTAAAAGTTTGTGGTTAACAACCTTATCTTTTATGGTCCACATACGATATTATTTATAAGATTGTTTTGAGATATAGTTTACTTAAGAGCTCATAATAATTTAGTTCTGAAATATTGATGGTACGCAAAAAACCGAAGTACAAACATGGAACTACTTATATAACAAACCTGATATGTTTTAAGCCAGAGATTCCAGCTTTATGAAAGTTGAAGACTTAGATTTTATACATATTATGTGTTTATATGTAGGTTTTTGTCCCGTTTAGTAATTGGCTAACTGCATTGATAAGATATCCTCCATGCTCCAGTAGTTGGTGGTGTCATTTGTACAACAACTGGATTGATCAGGATTTGTTTGGAACTGAGTTGAGAATGGTTCTAGCATTCCTTGATAACAGGATGGAGAATAGGTCTCCATTGGCTCAGCAATGGTGGACACTTGGCTAGTGCAAGCTTGGTGATCATTTGCCTCAGAATTACTCTGCTGCTGAAAGCTCTCACTTTGCTTCATGTGCTTCTGAATCCTTGTCCTCCAGAAATTCTTGATCTCATTATCAGTCCTTCCGGGTAGTTGCTTCGCAATTTTGGACCACCTGCGTTGGGAAATGAGTGATTTGTGAAAGAGACTAAAATATCTGTCTATAAATGTACTGCTTTTCTCATAATGGGAAACAATTGGAACCCAAACTTCTGAAATGAGTAAATCTCAGATACCTACCTAACAAATATTTATAAAGAAATATCTATCTCAATTTATATAATTAGATCTCTTTTTCTTTTCTGTTTTCTTTTTTTTTTCTTTATGAAAGCTAATTGGCTAGGAGAATATTAAGTACAGTAGTTTGTAATAATCACTCAAAGTTGCATTTTGTCTGAATAATTTACTTTTTATCTTTTAAAAACAATTGGGCATTTAGTTCAGCATTTAAAAATTCATTATAAACGAGTTTTTAATTGTAAACAAACAAAAATAATTTATACTTATTCTAAAATCCATTATATATTTGTTTGTAAACACGATGAATTAAGATCCATTAATTAAGATAGAGTTAAAATTTGCTGACTTTGTTTTCAATATTTTTAATTTATAACAGACGGAAATGTATGAATGAATAGTTCGAAGCTAAATTCCAAGGTAGAAAGATACTGTGTTGTAGAATTTTGTAATAGCAGACAACTATTTAATGTGCAGAAACCAATTTTGTGTGACTGTACTGACAGAAGAAGGGATTAATTAGTTGAAATAAAATTAAAAGCTACCAGATGTTGTTGAAGAGTTTCATTATGATTAGTAAAAAAGTGGCAGCTACTATAATAAATAGGATCAGTCTGAAAGGAGGCCATGTTCAATGGCTGATAATCAAAGTGACCATTATAAAACGATCATTATGGAGGTACGCAAAGATGCTGAATTTCTGAGTTTCCTTTGATGTATAGCAGAGGCTACAAGATAAGAAAATCAGATTTCTCAATGCATGCCTCGGGTAGAGAGTATATGCTTCAAATCTCTCTTATCTTTTCTTGTACCTCTTTTCATTCCATTATCTACAAAAGCTTTTCGTGTAAGCAATTACTTTATTTTCTTCGAAATTTGAACACCCCGCCCCCCTCACCTTTTCTTGGAATTGCCTCATTAAAACTGGTTTGACTATGTTGAAAAGGCACGTGTGTGTGATTCCTGCGAGTAATGTTATGTTTAAGGATGTAATATGAATCTGAGATGTTAGAGTTTAAGACTTCTTTGTAAGGGTTTGGTTTGTTCTGTAGGCTAAGACAGAAAAAATGAATAGTGAGAAGTGTTCGACGGTGGAGCTATAGTTAGGTTAAGAATGTATCATCTAAGGTTAACCTCAAGGGGAGGATGTTAATTTACAAGTACATGTGCCCTAGTGAAGAAAAGCCAACAGGGTATGGTTTGGGTCCGTTTTCATTACCTAAATTCTAACAAAAGTTTCCCTTTCATTGGAACACGAAAGATGTAAAAGTGTGCCCACTTCCATTAATGGAAGGCCCCCGGCTCTAGTTCACTTCCTTCTCCTTCACTAGGTTGCTTATAATAGCCATTTTGTAAAATTAAATTCCTTTAGGAGATAAACTTTTATTCTTATATTTATATACATATTACTAAATATTGATAAAGAACTTCATAGTTGGTCTTTTTTCTTTATCTTCTCCACATATTACTCATGATTTTTCATTTCTAATTCTATTTTTTCCCACTAAAAACTTTACAACTACCTTACACTTGCCTTCTCGTATAATTTTCCTTTGTCTCTTTTATTTGAATTGTTTTATACCATTTCTTTTCATTTCAAAATGTTATATATGCATCTCACTTCAATTTTAATATAACCCTACACCTCTTTCTCTCTCTTGGTTTTTCATGATACATATTCCTTATTGTTTACTAAACTTACTTTAAATAATAATATCTTAAATAAATAGTTTTAAGAATATATATAGTAGATCAAAATTAATTATTAATATTAATTAGCCATATATTTGTCTTTGCATTGTGGAGTAACATATGAAATAAATAATGTACATAAGAAATAATGTGTTATGTTTGGTACATTTTATATATATGTTGGATGGTGTTCACTAAAACTTTATAATTCACTTTTATCTTCCTCTTCTTTTCATACTTTTTTCTTTCCTTTTCTTATTACACTTTGCACACACTCTTAATTTATATGAGGATATATATATTTATATCATTAGTTTCTTTTTATTCTTAATTTTTATATCTTCTAATTCTTTATTGACATCCATTAACTTTTTTCTTTTTTCTAACTATTCTTACACATGTTTCGTGAAACTTTAAAGTTTCAAACATATACATGAAATTCCTTTCTAAAAATATATTTTTTAGAAAAAATCATACATTTATAAGTAAATTTCATTACTTGAAATTTTTAAGAAGAAAATTACTGAAAAATTCTATGAAATATAAAAAAGTTCAATTAGTGATTTATTTCTATCATTATATGTATCTATCATTTTTCTCTTATTTTTTCCCTTATAAAGTCTATTTTCATTTTAGAGGTATATATCTTCTTTTTTCTTCTACATGTGTTAAAACTTTTACCATTATAGAGACTTATGGGAGCGATGTAAGAACAGAAAAATATAATACGAAAAGAACACTTTTCTTAAAAAATAATAGATGCTGATTAAAAACTTGAAGTGTATTTTCTTCTTCTTCTTTTGGAAGATAAATCTACTTTATGGTTGTTTACAAATCGTATTTCTCTTGGCTGATCAGCAGCATCTCTAATTTTATTTATTATTAAAATTTACTTTTTTAAATCAAAACATGAAAAGTAGGTATGAAGTAAAAACCAAAATTCACGAACCAATGTTAGAGATGCACATATTTCAAAATCAACGAGAAAAAAAAAATGAGATTTGACATAATCCATAGAAAAACTAACCACCTTTTATTATACGCAGAAAAAGTTAAGTAGCTATGTCTTATGTTTTTCGTATCATAACTATGATGTGAAACTGCGACAGTGAGAATAGATGCTGAATATGTACCCTTCGAAGGAAAATAATCCAGTTAATTTATACATAAAGATGGAAATCGAAATCATTTTGGAGGCTCTAAAAATTCGTACATAGATTTTTCACATGAAATGTCTATAAGTTCAACAAAACCCTATTGTGCAATCTTTCCGTTGGCTAAAGTTCTATCCTTCCATCAAAAATAGTCTTCCACGAATGTACTAACTTGTCATCTAATACCTCCAAAATATTAAAGAGATAAACAAAGTTTTTCTTTCACCATTTGAAAACGAAGAAGGTTGATGATTAAGTTTTTTATTTGTGATCCCGTATTTTCATTTTTGTTATCATTTTTAGTATCCATATCTAGAAAAACATTCATAGTATGGTCAAATTTTCTAGTTTTTTCTTTATATTCTTTTACTAATTAAACCTGAAATTCAACATATTTAATTTAGGTACCAGAAAAAATTAATTAATTAAAACGTAAAAGAAATAAATTAAAGTACATAAAATTGAAGGTCGAATGAAAAAGAAAATTTTAAAAAATGAAGAACCGAGATTGCAAAAACAATAATAAAATAAGAACAAAAATGGTCGATTAGAGATTATAAACCAAAAGTTACCATTCGCCCTTTAAAATATTTTTCAGTGTAAGAATATCATTTATTTCAAATATAAGATCTTTGTGGTGGACTCATGCACTATGTTAAGTTTTTAACAAGTTTCTTCTTCTTATTGATATATAAATCGAATCATGAGTTCACCTGTTTCCCCACTTTGCATGAAGCTCCATGATCAAGAGCTGTTCCTCGGGTGTAATATTCCCTCTTCTAACATCGGGACGGAGGTAGTTTAACCACCGGAGCCGGCAGCTTTTTCCGGTACGTTTAAGACCTGCAAAATCATGATGATCCATCATTCTCTGGCAACTATAGGGCTTAGATGGAACAAAGAGAGAGACGGGAAAAAAAGAAGAAAATAGTACAAAAATAATAATAATAATAATTATTATTATTATTATTATAATAACAATAATAATAATAATAATAATAATAAATAAAAAAAAGTTGAAGAATGAAAAATATCTTTACCAGCAGCTTTGGCCAAAGAATTCCAAACACCTTCCCCATGATTTGCGATGTAGTTGATCAAGATTAAGTCTTCTTCCATTGTCCATGGTCCCTTTCTCACCTCAGGATCGTGAGACACGCTAGATAATTTCTTATCCATATTGTTTAGTACGAGAAAATAGAGAGAGAGAGAAGAGGGGAAGAGAGATATTGAAATGTTAATAAGGGTTTGGCAGGTTTAAATAGAGGCAAGGCTAAGTCATTTGGTAATTGTAATGAATTTTTTCTATTAAGCATAACGACATGCTTTCACGTACCTAACTATGTTTCTCATGTCAACACATGCATGCATGACTATGATTTTGTTTTCCCTGGCATACTATAAGAGACGAGTGTCTTCACGTACTCTCAAGTTACACGCACATGCACTCCATATTTGAACATCAGGTGTGTACACTATACATTTTCTTCAAAAGATGTTGTGTAAATACTACCAGCCTTAGAGGTTACATTACAAGCTTAAAATTACCGGGACTGAAAGCTTAAGTCTATTGATCAAACTTACACAAATATCAAAGAGCAAAATATGATCCTTTACCAACCCTATATTTTGTTTTATCTTTCATGTTCACCACAGTAATGAATGATAAATAAGAAAGAAATAGAAAACAATATATATTATGTTATACATTTTACATACCCAAAAATATTATAAAATATATCTAAGATATTTACTTTTAATATCTTGTAGCATAATAACCTATAATCAGATTATATTATATCTACCATATATTTATAATTAATATCTTATAATATAACAATTTATTACCATATTATAATAATAATTTATTATCTAATATTTTCAAGAAATTATGATATAATAATTAATTAATAATATCTTCAAGATTAATTACTTAATTATCTTCAAGTAATAAAATTTGTTTAATATATCTTTTACTTGTAATATAGGAAGCTTATAAATACATGCCATGACAAGAAGTACGATGATCTCATAATTATTTTACCCTTATATATTTACTTATCCTCTTTTATTGTGATTTTTTTTTGTGATAATTCAAAGTTCGGTTACGTGTCAACAATTAGGTCAATCAACTTCGGAGACCACTCAACTAAATATGGTAATAATAAATATATTGTTTGTGTGAAAACTCTCTTTTTTCTGCTATAATTTTAAAGGGTTGTCCCTAATCTAATGGGCCTAAGGGCTGGCCCATTGGGTGTCCAAGGCCCCTAAGACAGCCAAACCTCTCTCACTAAGGGTTGTCCCTAAAGGTTGCTTTGAGATTATTTACATGATAAATATTATTCGATTGTTTGAGCATGATTGGTTGAGGGTCAATGCATAATTCCTTGAGATCTCTAGACGGGATTTCAGGGTCGTGCTTCAGTGGTCGAGACGTAATTCCATGGTCCCTGTTAGTGGGTGTCCATAGTGGTGCCCCATCTGTATAATTTGGTAAGGATTCAAGGTAAGGTTGCATCCTGACACTCTAAGGAGTCAGTTAGACTCACTTAGAGCGGACTAACTCTTGTGGTGAGAGTAGCAGGAGGCCTGAAACTCACTAAGGGCTAACCTTGTGTGTGAGGGATTGATTCATTGTAACACTTGTAACACATAGCTCGGGTGTGAGAAGCTTGGAGGTGAGCAGAGGTATCCACCATAAGTGCAAGCATCCGCTGAATCCGACCAGATTATATGTATCCGGATGAGTCAAGTCGAGTCTTAGTGTATTGATTGGAATGTCATAACATGCTTAGATGATGTATGTATATTGGACTGTGAAAATATATCTGATTGCATGATAAAACTAATTTTGGCTCTAGCTTACCCTTCTTTGTTTGTTGCATGTTTTGTGGTGTGGTCTTTTCTTTTGCAATGATTATCAACTTGTTGATGTGAGCAGAGGTGAGAACTCCCCGTAATCATCAGGGTGATGGAGGTTCCGCTGCATAGTCTGCTTGGACTGGATCTAGGTTTACTTGGACTTTCCTTTAGGGCTATGGCCCGTGTACCGCCGGTCTTTAGGCTTAAAATTCTAAATGTTGATGATTTATATCAACATTTCTTTGTTATGGCATTGTAGTGTGCCCTTTTCTTATTCGGGTTTTCTCTTGGATAATCGTGAGGAATAGTGTCTACATTCCAGGACTTTGTTTCTAATACTATTTCGCATGACATTCATTTAATTAGCATTATTAATTAAATGGATGTTACATGAATTATTGTACAAATTATTTATCTGCTTTCTACAATAATTATTAGGTTGAATTATTTTTGTCATACAAAAAGATAGTTGTGGAAACCTCATCATGTATATGTATTATATATTATCATTATAAAGTATAAATTTGACTTTCAAATATTAACGTCAGTTTTTTTTTTTTACTTTGGTTTTTAATAAATTTTTTAATTTTTTTAATTTGTTTATATAAGAAAAGATTTTGGTGCAGAAAATTGCCCGATGTTCAATTCCGTAAGAACATAAGAAATCATGAGAGTGACAATGAAAGATAGAGTGAGTATTCTCTTTAGAGTTGCATTGTATTTATAAATCACTTTTCGCAAATATAAAAAAAAAAAGACATGATTTATCACATATATAATGTTTGTCAATTTATCTATTATTTTCATATATGTAACTGATCAATCATGATGATCGCAACATATTTCATTGATATTGAATTATTTTATTATATATAATGTTCTTAGAGGGAGTATATATCCTACAAAGTCTTCAAAGTGATCCTCCTGGTCTTCAGAGTCTTCGCTTCAAGAGTATCTCGTCTTCAACTCTCGATTGCAAAAGGTAGATGGTGCCTGCAAAAGATACTTCGATGTTTAAGTCAGTACGAGATACTGGGATCTAATGTCACAATAGTAAAGTAAACATATATTTCGTAAAATGTGTCTTTTATAGTAGAGTTCGTCGGATTTATCCGATTGGGCCTTGTTTTCATAGTCCTAATTACCTGATAATAACGATAAATTACTTAACATGTGGTTATCTTTCCATGTGGTTGATTAGACTTCTTTAATTAATCTCCTGGTCCAAGTACATATCATCTCATTAGGCCGACATATACCCGGTTAGGTCGTGCACTAAGTGGTTTTCAGTGATTCTTTTGGTATCCAAGAATGGACAAGGATGGGTACCTGGGTTGGCTTCTTGAGACTGGTTGCCTTGGGGGACGAGGACAAGTACCTTCGTTGGCTTCTGGAGTGGTTGCCTTGGGGGACAAGATGGGTACCTAGGTTGGCTTTGTAGTACTGGTTGCCTTGGGGGACGACGACGTATACCTGGTTTGGCTTCCTTGGACTGATTGCTTTGGGGGACGAGCATGAGTACTTAGGTTGGCTTCCTAGGATTGGTTGCCTTGTAGGACGAGGACGGGTAGACCATCAGCCCGGAGTCTTGATGTGTTTACATGTTAAAGAGTGTGAGGTGGCGTATAGGTTCCCGAATTTCGGCTCCTAACATGGTTTGGTCGTATGCATTTTTCCAAAGAAAATTTGAATTTTTTTTGGCCGTATGGCCCTATTGTTATAGTTGGCCCCTAGCCTTGAGGAGCGTAAGTGACAAAGAGGTTTGAAGCGACAAGAGTTGTAGAGATTTGATTGATGTAGGACACGATTAGGTGGGTGTCATAACTTACTCTGAAATTGAGGCAGGGTTGGGAAGTAAAAGTGTTACACTTAATGGGCCTTGTGATGGTTTTGGGTTGGGTTGGGAGGTGCAAAGTCGCTCATTGCTCCTATAAGTGTTGTGAACTTAACCATTTTGTGTTCCCAACGTCTGAGTGTCTTGTAGCATTTCTCTTTTCTTCCAAGGGTTCATGTCTCTCTCTTTGAGTTTGCGATCACCAGGTATGTCGGTTAGGTGGCCCACTATTAGCATGGAGTTTATTCAACATATCAGCTTCTGCACCTAGACTTCTTTAGATAGGTTGAGGCCGACTATGAGGGCCTTGTACTCAACTGAAGTATTTGACGTCTTCAAATTGAAATGGAGTGATTTCTCGATGATCACTCCATTAGGCCCTTTGAGAACAATTTTACAAAATTACAAATATTTAAATTTTACATTTGAATTTTGTAATTGTTGTAAAACTATTTTAAAATTTTACATTTGAATTTATAAAGTTGTCTAGAAATTATTAAAACAAATTTTAAATAAAGTTCAATGTAAAATTTAAATTTAAATAAACTTAATTTAGTTAAAAATATCTATTATAATAAAAATATAATTACAATATTTATATAAATTCAATTTGGAATTGATGAAATTACTCTAGTTTAAAAAGAAATTATGACTAAATTAAGATAAAATAACAAATATAGGGACCAAATTATGATTTTTCACATAAAAAATTGATATGTGGCAGAACCATAATTTGACATGTGGCAGTTTTTTTAAAATTTTAAAAAATAAAAAATAAAAAAATCACAAGCTGACATGTGACAAAATCCTAATTTGACTCATGTCATATATCTTTTTAAGAAAAAAAATTAAAAAAAATATTTTTAAAATCAGAAAACCACGAGTTGACACATGACGCATAGAAAGGACCAAATTGGAACAAATTTTAAAAAATAGGACCCTATTGGGACGACTTAAAACTTAAGGATCGAATTGAAATTTTTGAACCAAAACGGGGAACTTCCGTGAGATTAAACCTTTTAAATTTAATTGAGACTTTACTTTGATTTTATTTTGAAACTTTCTTGTTATTAAATGAGTTTTTACCAATAATTGAGACTTTACTTTGGTTAAAGGTATTTACTCTAATTAAATTTAGTCAAGACTTTACTTTGATTAATTAAGCTTTTTATTTGGTGAGGAAATAAAAGAATATAGATGATTAGGTATAGTAAAATTTGATTGAGACTATACTTTGGTTGAATTTACTATGAATAATCTAAGAGTTCTGACTTTTAATTGAGGTTGTACTTTAGTTAAAAGTGAGAACGCCAACAAATTAGTTAAAACTTTTCATTGCTTAATTTGCAGATCTACAACAATAATTCATTGAAGAATAATGTTTAGATAACCAATGATGAATCTATTTTGAAAAAAGAGAGGAAGCCATCTATTTTCTTTATAATTTCTTTATATCTTTTTATCTTTTTCCAATATTATTTTATTTGACTAACTCATTTTGTTAGTTTTTATAAGAACTAATTTGTCAAGAATCAATTTCGTTTTCGCTCAGAGACGACTTATGGTTGACTTTACCCAATCTAATATTTTGACCTTTTTCTTAACAATACCGAAGTTGTTACAAATAAGTAGTATTGGTTTTGTAGTCCTAATTACCTGATAATCATGATAAATTACTTATAATGTGGTTATATTTCCTTGTGGTTGATTAGACTAGTTTAATTAATCTCCTTGTTTGGGTACATATCGTCTCACTAGCCGTCATATACCTAGTTAGGATGTGCACTAAGTGGTTTTTAGTGATTCTTCTAGTATCCACGAATGGACGAGGACGAGTACCTAGGTTGGCTTCTTGGGACTAGTTGCCTTGTGGGATGAGGATGAGTTCCTAGGTTGGCTTCCTTGGATTGGTTGCCTTGGGGGGACGAGGACGGGTAACTAGGTTGCCTTCATAGGACTGGTTGCCTTGGGAGACGAGGTCGAGTACCTAGGGTGGCTTCTTGGGACTGGTTGCCTTAGGGGACGAGGACGATACTTGGGTTGGCTTCTTGGGACTGATTGCTTTGGGGAACGAGGACAGTACCTAGGTTTGCTTCTTGGGACTAGTTGCCTTGGAGGATGAGGACAAAAAAATATATGATGTTTTATTTTTTTTATCTTTTATTGTTATTTTATTATTATCTTTTCAGATATTTCAAGTTCTTTTTAATAAATTTGGAAAAGATAAATATTTTATAGATAAGTGTAAATGTTGAAAATTTAAGAAGATTATCAATAGAATCAATAAAGATTACTGAACATTAAAAGAATATATCAACAAAATCAGTTATCCACCAAGTTGGTTACTTCAATTACAAATAAAAATATTTGAAGAATATATCAAAGATACATAATTTGCAAAAATTAAAAGATATATATTTAGGATATTCAATCATAAAATCAAGTACAAAGTTGCAGGGCTAGTCCAATTCGAAAAATTTATAAATAAGGGGTTTGGCAGAGGTAAAAACCAATTTACCCTTCTGAGAAACAAACACCCCTTTTTGCGGGAACCCCCCCACCCCGAGAGAGGGAAAGAAGGTAGAGGTGCATTGTGAAAGCAGGAAGTATTTATCATCATCATTAATCTAGTTCTCAGAATGTTAAGGAGTAACTAACTCCCTTATTCATGGGGTTAGGTAATATATTCTTAACTCTTTATGAATTTCACTATTCAATATAATTATTTTCAATCGCTCTTGTTTTTTATTCTTGTTTTAACTACATGATAATTATTGATTGCATATTTGTGGGTCTCTAATTATTTGACACGATATTATAACCTATACTAGAGTAGACAACTAATTATTGTGCATCTAGACATATAGTGCATCATTGGTCATTTATAACTTAAAATTTTGATCATTAATGCAAAATTATAATAAAAATTGTTAAGACATTAGTGTTTTTCTTTAAATTGGATCATGAAACTCAATCTTAGTGAAGCCTTTATCATATATTGTTTCACACCATATGTTTGATAAAAATACAAAAAGAGTTTTATTTTTGTTTTAGTGAAATTTGTTGTCTAGTTATGAATTTTAAGAGTTGCCAAATGTTTCACAAGTCTCATGGGAAACGATACTTGGACTTGACAAATGTCAGACTTAGATAGGCATTACAAGAGACATTTGTGTGTCTAATCTTAGAGAACATGAAAGTAGTATTATTCACAAATGAGAGTACTGAGTAATTTTGCAACAAGAAACATCTGAGGCAAGTTATTTGGGAAATCTATTTAATCATTTTGCATATTAGAATTATTGTTTGGGTGGTGTGCTTATATTTTTCAAATTTTTTTCTTTATTTCAGTATTTCTATATTTTTATATCAAAATTGGGATAACCTATTTATTTAAGTATTTTTTGTATTCTTGTGAGTGCAAGGTATTGATGAAAATGAAGATAAAACACAAAGAAGTATATATATCTTGCCATGTACCTTAGCCAAAGAGAATAGATATATGTTGAGTAAAATAAAGGTGTGAGATTAGATTAGTTTGGGGTAGGGTATAAACACCCTACTAGGCTATGTGATTGAATAAGTTTAGGGTAGGATTTTGTAAAAATCCTACCCCATGAAAAAGAAAAGAGAAAGAAGAGAAAAGACAACATATCCAATGTGGTAAAAAGGGGTTGTGTTATTCACATTTATTTGTTCTTTTCGACTTAGTGGTGTTTTTGAATTCTTGAAAAACAATATTTCTTCTAGCTAAGCCTCATTACAACCTTTGAAAGACCTTTTGATCTAACAAAATGTGTGCATTGTGTAAATTAGATGATGGGCAAGCCTATATCATAACAAAGCACAACAACATCTTGGCTCGTAGAGCCACCTAATTAGAGAGAGTTAATCGTGCTTTGAACTAACTACTAAAGCTTAAGCCTTCACACATCAACACCAGTTTAGAGAGCTACTTGTTTAACCATTATCAAAACTAACCACTCTAGGAACCTAACATCTACATTTAAGCACACACAAACACAATTCAAAGAGTTCTCTATTTTTTTTATTAGGTTAAAAAACCTTTTTGGTCCCAATTTTCGTCAAGCTTTTTTCAAATAAGTTCTAATTTTGGTTTTGTGTTCAAATAAATCCCAATTTTCGTCAATTTTGTTCAATTGGGTCCTTTTTTGTTAACACCGTTTAAATCATTAACGACCATGAACGGTGACTGCCACGTGTCACTTCGTGGTTTTTTCGAATTTTTTTATTTTTATTTTTATTTTTTAATTTCTTTTTAAATTTTCTTTAAATTTTTTTAAATGTACACGTGTCACTTTATGGTTTTTTTGAATTTTTTTTTAAATTTTTTTTTTTGAATTTTTTTTAAATGTCCACGTGTCAACAGAGTAGCGTGCCACGTGTCAAAGTCAATGTTATATATTCAATTTGGTCCCTATATTTGTTATTTTTGTTCAATTTAGTCCCAATTTTGTTTAAAATTGACCAATTTTGTCCCTATCAAAGATGTGACCAAATTTAATTTTTATATCAAAGTTATAATAATGTGAATTTTAATATTATATAAAAATATTTAATAAAAAATGTGAATTTTAATATAAAAATTAAATTTGGTTTTAATTTGGAGAGGGACCAAATTGGTTAATGTTGACAAAAATTGGGACATAATTGAACAAAAATAACAAATATAGGGACCAAATTGAATATAGAACATTGACTTTGACACGTGGCACGCTACTGGATTGACACATAGACATTTATAAAAAATTAAAAAAAAAATCAAAAAAATCATGAAGTGACACGTGGCACGCTACTGGGTTGAAATGTGTACATTCAAAAAAAAATTAAAGAAATTCAAAACAAAATAAAAAAAATTCAAAAAAACCACGAAGTGACACGTGGCAGTCACTGTTCATGGCATTAATGATTTAAATGGTGTTAGCAAAAAAGGACTCAATTGAACAAAATTTATGAAAATTGGGACCTATTTGAACACAAAACCAAAATTAGGACTTATTTGAAAAAACTTGACCAAAATTGGGACCAAAAAGGTATTTTAACCTTTTTAATTACTATTCTCTTGTTTAAATTATTATTTTTTCAATCGCTATTTTAATCACATTCTTTAATCTATTCAACCCTCCCTATGTGTTGGAATCTTTGATTGAAAAGAATGGTCATTGGGAGATGATATAGGATTACTTCTTAGTACTATATTTTAACTGTTTAATTTGGTTGGGTACGACACCAATCACATTGTATGAAGTGAGGCTATATGTGCATGTGATATTCTAATGCAACTTATATGTGTCTAGTAATTAAATGCGCTTAATGCACCTATATGCATCTAATAGAGCAATGTGTCTAATGTGCGTCCAATAGGATAAAATGTTGCTACTGCACCCATATTGTATTAGTTCTTCATTCACTGAAGTCATGCCTAGAAAGGTTCTTAAATGACTAAATTTCTCTTCAATAAGAGGTTTTCTAAATATATATGCCATTTGATGATAAACTTTAAATTAATGATACCTTTCTAAACATAATCTCTAATGAAGTGATGTTTAATTTCAATGTGTTTTGCCGTAGAAAGGATTCTTAGCTAAATTTTAGCAGCACTATTATCATAGAGTATAAGAATGTTACTTTCATGTATATTGTAGTCTTCCAATTGATTTTTGATCTGGAGAATTTGATAACAACATATGGCAGTTGATATGTATTATACTTTAGAAGTTGATAATGCAATGGTTCCTTGCTCTTTACTGCACCAAGAGACAAATTTTCCACTAATGAAGTGATATCCTCGACTAGTGCTTTTTTATTCTTCTTTATATCTTGCATAGTCAGAATCACAAAAAAACACTAAACATTTCTAGGCTCACAAACTCACTTTTAAGATTGAACTAGCTCCTCCTTTATTGTCTCTATCCAACTTTCCTCTTCCAAAGCTTCATCCACATTTCGTATAATGGACAAGTCCAAATATTGTATCCCATAGGGACTAATATGGTTTAAATTAATTGGTTAGTTACTAATAAAGGGTGAGGATGTCAAGTTTCTTTCTCTCCAAGCGTCTGTTTAGATAATCCTTGTGATATATCCTTTAATCTTTAAAAATTTCATATCTTTGATATATTCTTCAAATCTTATCATTTGTAATTTGAATAACTAACTTTGTGGATATATATCCTTGTTGATAATCTTTGACTAGGCAATATTCCACTTATTTTGTTCATAATCTTCCCAAATCTTTGAGATTTCCATTTATTTGCAAAATATATTCCAAGCTTTTATCTTTTCCACTTTTATTCAATAAAACCTGAAATATCAAATGAAATCAAAAAATAAAATAACAATAAAACATAAAAATAAATAAAATAACATGATAATGCCAATTATCATTAGGCTTATAATCATTTATTTCTTCCACAATACATATCTGAAGATTATGGACTCTAAAAGGTTTGTACGTCTTAGAATAGCAAAGAAAAATGCGTTCATTACTTCTAGAATCAAATTTTCCTAGCTTATCTTTTGTATTCAGTATAAAACATTGTACATTAAAAGGATGAAAATATGAAATGTTGTGTTTTTTTTCTTTCCACAATTCATAAGGAGTGTTCTTGACTAAAGGTCTTACATAGAGTCTATTTTGTAAATAGAAGGATGTATTAACTACTTCTGCTTAAAAGTGTTTAGGTGTGGAGTTAACATTTCTTGTAAAGCTCTATTTTTCCTTTTTACTACACTATTTTGTTCTAGTGTTCTTGAAATGGAGAAATTATGCGTAATGCCAAAGCTTTCAAATAGTTCACATAGATTTTCATTTTGAAATTTCCAGCCATGATCACTTCTTACAAAAACAATTAATAAACATTTTTCATTTTGCACCTGTTTAATAAACTTACAAAATACTTTATAAGATTCACCCTTATTTCTTATGGATTTAACCCAGGTCCATCTAGTGTAATCATTAACAATTACTAAGCCATACTTTTTGACTGAATAAATAAATATGAATCAAATCAAGAGGCCTTTGTGTTGAAAAATCATTTATGCTTTAAAAAAAAACACTTAACTTGTTTGCCCTTGACACATGATTCACACAGAAGATTGGCTTTGAATGAAAAAAATGGAAAGTCTCTTACAGGGCCTTGTTTCTTTAGCTTTGAAAGTAGTCTCAAGGTTATGTGGCCAATTTTCTTGTGCCATAACTAGTGCCATACCTTTTCTCTTTAATGTTTTATACATTTTTACCAACTTACCATTATAAGTGATAGATTCATAATATGATTGTCTAACACAGTCAAGGTCAAATGTATCTACCTCTTCATCATTAATGCCATATAATGTTTCACTACTCGCATTTGTCATGAAGAAAATGTGTGCTTCCTTACCTGTTGATTCAGAAGAGTCGATATTGTCCCATGTAGCCATAAGGTTCATGTTTAGATCATGCTTTTATTTTAATTACATTTATCTTTTATTGGTATTTTATTTATTATTTTTGAGATAAATATGGTTTTATTTAATAAATTCATAAAAGATAAGTATTTGGTTTATATTTTACAAATAAGTGGAAATCTCACAAATTTAAGAAAATTACCAAAAAATTGGATAAATCAGTTATCAAGAAAGTTGGTCACTACAAATACAAAAAAAAAAATCAAGTACAAATTTCAAGCCCATTTGCCTAACGAATAGAAGTTTACTCTCCTAATGATCCAATTCACCTAGCAAGCCAATTATCCTAGCGAAATATGCATTTCGGAAAATCTATAAATAGAAGGCCTTACATAGTTGAAATTCATTCTTGGGTGGAAACTAATTCTTAAGGCTATAAGCATTCATCATTATTCTTTTTCTAGTATTCAAAATGTATAAGAGTAACTAACTCCCTTATTCATGGGGTTAAACGTAATATATCTTAACTCTTTGTGATTTCTATTATTCAATATATTTCTATTCCATTACTCTTGTGTTATATTCTTGTTCTTTACTACATGATAATTGATTGATTGCATATTTGTGGGTATCTGATTATTGGACATGAGGTTAGAATCTAAACTAGGGTAGAACAACTAATTGGGTTTGCATCTAGTCAAACAATTTAATGATTAGTCATTCAAAACATCACAACTTTAGGCTTAATGTGGACTTTTATTAAAAATATCAAAGACATTAGGGTTTTTTTTATTGGAACTTTTAAATAGTGGTGTGAATGCTAGAGTAGGAATTAAAGGTATATTGTTTTTGTGTTTTCATACTGATTTGGTGCATGAAATCTAACACCATTGAATTCTTTATCGCATAAGTACTTTAATAAACTTAATTGTATTCTAGATCTTAAAATTATTGTCTTAAAAATTAATTCTTTTTATCATTCATAGTTTTTCGCATAAATTAGTAAATAATCATAGTTTTACTGAACAACGCAAGTCCTTGTGGGAAAATGATATCTGGACTTATCCACTTTATTACTTGTACAATTTGGTACACTTGTCAATATTACTTGTACAATTTGGTAAACTTGTCATATCCTCCCATGTAGCCACGATGTTCTTGGTCTTCTTGTCTTTGTCCTTGCTCAATAAGTCAAGACACTCTAATTTGTAAAGGCCTATAGTTTCTTACATTCTTCTCAAGACATTGTAGAATATGTTCATGAATAAGAAGAATTCCTACAAGTTCTGCCAAAGACATTTCCTTAGAGTCTTTGGAAGCCCTCAAAGTTGTATCTTGCGCTCTCCACTTTGGTGGTAGAGAACACAAGATTTTATCATTCACATCATAATTATAGTATATAGTTCCATGAGATTTCAAATTATTAAATATAGCTTATCAGCGTGTAATCATAGGTTGTATTGACTCATTTTATTTCATCGTAACATTTTATATTGATGCCTTAAGATGGTTAGTTTACTTCTTCATAGTGTAGGTTTGTTTATCAAAATTCATATCTCATGTTCCTACCAAATCTTTTATTTCCCTTGCACATGTCTCTTCAACATCAACTACATTCAACCTCAATGCTACAAAGGGTACAATATTTTACACTCGTCTAGTCAAGACAACCGTGTAGCATCTAATACATGCAAGTCTTTAGTGCTTTCCTCGACATTTAACGCTTTTTAGAGTCTAATGCTTTTGAGTGTCTAATAGACCTCTCGTCTAATAAACCAATCTTCTTATAGAACATTTGTCTAGAAAATCACTCTACTTTAAACTAGACTCATCTACTCATGGCTTGTCTAACATGTCCAAAGGAGTTGTTTACTCTAAGGCATACATAACACTTTACTTGGCATTAACATAAAATGATTTTATAGAAAATAAAAATCTCAAGAGAATATGTACAAAAAGGTTAGTATTCAAAGGCTCAGAACAATTTAATTATGTATATAGATTTGATTATATGTATGTTTATAGTATGTGCGATATATAGGGTCAAACTTTACTTTTTTTTTTAATTTCAATTTTTTATGTTGGTATTTATAATTTTTTGTTCGAGTCTTTATAATTTTATTATAGTTATTGTAAAAGAGTTTTTGTTTTCATAATATTATTTTTATAAAAATAAGTAATTGTACACTACTAAAAATTCTCATATTACATGCGAATTTTCTTGCAAATTTGTTAAAAAAATTTGCAAGAAAAGACTTTTTCCTGCTAATTTTTCTAAGAATTTTAATTTGCAAGTAATTCCTTCGCAGGTAATTATTTGCTACAAAATTATAAAATTCGCAAGTATTTCCTACAAAATTTGTTGCAAAAGATGTTTTATACAAAATATTTTGCAAAAAAATTGGCAGCAATTTCCTGTAAATAATTTTTCATAACAAAATTTATAAAAATTTCCTACAAAAAAAAATTCAAAACAAAATTGGCAAAAAATATGAGTTTTTTTAGTAATGTTACGTGTTATCACGACTAAGCCAAAAATGAATGTTTTAAAGAATATCATAAAATAATAAAATTAAAAATATAAACAAAATTATGATTAAAAATGTAAACAGAATTATAGATACTAAAAATTATTTAGAACTTTTAATAAAGTGCTACCATATTTAAAATATTAAAATAGTCATCCAAATTGATTGAATTTTCCTACACCACTCCATACAGAAAAGCCAGGTCATGAATTTCCTAAAGTATGAGTGCTTTTATAAAACTTTCCCGAGAGATATCTAAAATGTGAATTGCTATAGTTGTGAAAGTTTAAGGAAGAAGACAAACCTTGATTAGATAATGAATGGCTGTAAACTGACGATGTTAGGAATTGGTCTCTTTAAGCGGAAGTTTAATTTGTTTTATTCTAAATGAAGCATAATGATGCAAAATATTCAATTATGGTCATTTTTATGTTCTCATTTTTGATGGTATGTTTTTTCTGATCATACATTATCTTGTTAGACGTTTTCCTCAATTATTAAAGTGTTTGGCTATCTCTGAAGAATAATAGCCTCAATATTTTGGTAGTGAAATTGTGACCACTCCATCGTTTTTGATAATCATATTTTGGGCAGAGATTTAGATATTAAATATTTATTATTATTATTATTATTATTAAATATGTGTATTGTCCCATTTAATAAATAAGCTTAATTAAATGAAGTATCATATAGAATATAATATAAAGAGAAATGTCACAGAGTATAAGTGTCACTCCTTACAGTTATCCAAATACTCGGAGAGAAAACTAAGGCACACCATGATGCCATTAACAAAACAGAATGTAATAGTTTTATAGTTGATCAAAATACATAGGCAACAATGCCTACAGAAAGCACTCAAGGGAATGAGATCCAACACAAGAGGGGCTACACAATAGAGTCTCCATTACCCTAGTGACCACTAGATATTTCCACATCTGCTCACATCAATAAATTGATAATCATCACAAAAGGAGAAAACCACACGCAAAACATACAAGCAAACAGAAAGGGTAAGCTAGAGTATAAATCAGTTTAACATGTTATGGCACATGAACACTTAAAACAAATCACAAACATGCAACAAGATAAGCGAACAATCATGTGATAGCAAACAAGCAAAACTCAAAGACTCAATTATCTAGATACATATAACCAGTCAGATTCACGGGATGTTTGCACCTATGGTGGCCTATACTGCTCTACAGAGACATTGCCAATGGGTTTCACCCTACCACGCACAAGGTTAGCCTTCAAACATCTAAGGCCATTATCCTGCCTAAGACTATAGCCTCCTACTACTCTCACCACTTGAGTCAGTACGCCCTACGTAAGACTAATTGACTCTTTAGAGCTTCATGATGCAATCCTTACTTGAATCCTTACTTAATTATATATGCTGAGGCACCACCACAAAACCTTACTAAGAGGTTCGTGGAATTACGTCCATTACATGAGGCACAACCATGAGCTCTCACCAAGAGGTTCATGGAATTACGTCCATCCCACAAGGCACCACCATGAGATCTCACCAAGAGGTTCATGGAATTACGTCCAACTCATACCATAGCCATGCTTCACCAACCAACCATAGATTTATCATCTCATGCCCATATTCAACCAACCATCTAATAATGTTTCATACGCATAATCATACCAAACTCATCAATTCCAGCCCATAAACCATTTAATACATGCATATTCACACAATCCATGCTTTAAATAGAGTACTTCAATTAATAATATGACCATCACCAAAAACAAAGAAGAAAACAACATTTGAGCACGTCCCTGCCCAGTTCTTGCTCGGGCTAGAAGCCCTCACTTAGGCGAGAAAAGGTTCCCTCGATCAGGCGAGCTCCTTCCACCCAGGCAAGAGCTCGAGCAGTGGAATAGTGAGGTTTCGTGTGTTCTCGCTTAGGCGAGACCTCCTCACCTGAGCGAGATATCTTCTTGTAAGACCCGTGAAAATTAATTAAATAAATAATTGATTATTAATAAATGCGGGTAGGAGGAGCATTTATGACATTAAATATTGATTGGTGTGATGTGGAAAAGTGCTAGCTCAAATGGTTGAGAGTACTTTATTGTGTGAAAGGACTTGGGTTAGAGTCCTATGTATGATATTCATGTGTTGTTTGATTATTTAAATTTTAATATTATGCATGATCATGTTGTATGATAACAAGATTATAGAACTATATGAATTGTCATGAAATATGATATGGTTGAGTGGTTGTGTAATGAATTGGGCATTTGTATGGTCATGGGTTCAAACCTTGGTAATGCAAATTTAACTCTCTTTTTGCTAAAAGCTGGTATGGCATGAATATGAAAAGGTGGAGAGAACCCTAGAGGGAAACTAGGAGGGCTGAAAAACAACTAATAATAGCTTTGAATAACAATTAACTTTGTCATTAAAACCCATTTTTCGTTTTGGCTCATTAACCTAGCATTAAGTCCCTTTAAAAAGCAAATTTTAAGAGAGAAGAGGGGTTTTTTTCTGAGAGCTTTGCAGAGTGTGCGAAAATATAGGGTGAGTTGAGAGGATTGTGACAATTCAGTGCGAAGTAAAGGGAATGTCTTAGATTGCCTAGTGGTCAAGGAGGGATTCTCAACAATCTGCAAATTTTTTATAAGAAAAGGCATCCAGGTTAAGGGAGCTGGACCCTAATTTTCGACTAGTTATTTTATGCATATGTACTGATGAGTTTTGTGCTTAGAAATCATGCCATATATGATTGTAATTTGGGGATTGAGAGTTGCATTGTCACATGATGGAAATTTTAAACAATTAAGTGTGTTGAATCTTTGTACTGAGTATGTTGTTGATGTGTAAACCTAGGTTTTTGGGGTATATAATGTGTCAATATTATGCTCAAAAGTTTGGTACAACGTTGCAAATTGATTGGTATGAATGGGGGTGCGATTTGTTCATGTTTTTGGTTGGTGTATGTTGCGTCACAGTGCATGAGTATGCAATTCTCGTTCAGGCGAGCTAGGCTCGCTTAGGCGAGGATATCAAAGACTCAAATCATGTTGTTGTTCGAGCATCTCGCTCAGGCGAGGGAAACTAGTCCTGGGCGGCAGGCCATCTCGCTTAGGCGAGTGTGCCTCGCTCAGACGAGGATTCATGTATGTTAGAGGCTGTGCTTTGGGGTCTCTCGTTCAGGCGCATATTTTCACTTTTGGGCGAAGGGGTATCTCGCTCAGGCGAGAGTCCTTCGCCTAAGCGAGATTTCAAGGGAGGTTTCACTGTCTTGTTGAACTCGTCGCCTAGACGAGGCACGTTAGTCTTGGGCGAACGAGGGTCTCGCCCAAGTGAGAAGGAGCTCGCTCAAGCGAGACTTCGTGGTCTGTAGTTGTACTAAGGGCTCGCTCAAGCTAGTGGGCCTAGCTTAAGCGAGATAGGTTGGACTGTTTGAACAAAAGCTTTTAGCCTAAGCGACCTGTGGTGCTTCTGTGCGTTCAAGGCAAGCGATATTGCTGTGTCGGATTGGATGTGTTGGAATTTTAATACTTGGTCTATTAGGCTTCTAAGATATCTTAATGATGGGCTTGTTGGTGTTCCTTGGGTTGTGGCCCGAAATGTATCCTTGAGTTGTGGCTCGGTATAGGGGTTAAGCACGTGGCATTCTATGCGTTGTGGCCCGAAATGACTTCCCTTGAGTTGTGGCTCGGGATAGCGGATGAACATGAGGAACTCTTGAGTTGTGGCTCGGGTTGGCTAGTGTTGCCAGTGTGAGTGTGCTTGTTGTGGCCAGTACGGTGGGTCCAGATGGATTGCCCTCCTCAGTAATTTGCTAACGAGTTTGGTAGTCCTGGGATGGTACGGACTATGTTCGTATTTGGAAACTCCACCTAGTGTTATGGTGTGTGATCCGTAGCATGGTTTCCCACACGTGCTCTATCGGTTGTGGCCGATTGGTGTGGCAACAAGACATCTTGAGGTACTCTCTAGAAGAGGTAGGACACAGGTAGCATGGTTGTGGCCATATGAAAGAAAAGGATGAGGTTCCTTTGTGGTGAAATGATATTATACATGGTTGTGGCTATGTGGGATGAAAGAAGGGATTTACTTTTGATGTATTTAAATTATATGTTTCTTTGATATATATATATATATATATATATATATATATATATATATATATATATATATATATATATATATATATATATATATATATGTGTGTGTGTGTGTGTGTGTGTGTGTGTGTGTGTGTGTGTGTGTGTGTGTGTTGATCGTGTACACGGTACATGTGAGCAAAGGATATTACAGGTTGAGCTGGTGAGGCTTAGGCTCGAAGCATGGGCTAGTTTGGGAGCTTTCCATAAAGTTGTTTTTATTTATTTATGGACTTTACAGACTTGAAATTTTTAATTATGAACATGGTTTTATTATAATAGAGTTATCAGTACATTTGAGATACTTTTTGAACGACATAAAGTTTTAAATTTCCTGCGTTTTGGGAAATGATGTTTTTTTAAATGAGGTTGGTTGGCTATTCCTTCATTTCATTAATTAAAATCCGTAATTATCCAGCTGGGATGTTACACTTCTCGCTCAAAATGTGAGCTCGTCGCTTGAGCGACAACGCGAGCTAAAACTTGGAAGGGTTTCTAGTACTCTTGCTTAGGCGAGACCTACTCTCTTGTGTGAGAATATCAGGTTTCTCCACTGTTCGCACAAACAAGCCAAGAAAATAGTACAAGTCCACATCCACTTCAATCTCATACAAGCATAAACGTCAATCAAGCATTTTAAATCATGAAACAACAGCCAAACATCAACATATTACAAAAATGCAAAAAACCCTAGCTTCCCTTAACTTATCAACAGCTATTGTGAGGGATTTTGGCACGAGCAAAAAAGACACCACAACTCCTAGAACAATTTTGTGAGCTTGAAATACTAATACCAGAATGAAGACGGGTTACTACGATGAACCCTAGCTGGAACTACGAAAAATAAACTAGAGAGTAGGAAGTATGGGTCGAGAATCAACTTATGTGGGATAGAAAATGGAGTTGAGCTAACTTGACAAGGAATGGGGCCAACCCTAGCAAAACTCATTGTTGCAGTTCCAAGAGGGGAAGGAGAACAGTTTTCTGAAAACAGAAGAATGAGGGAGATAGGGCTAGTTTTGGGGTTTTGGGCACCTTATGGACCAACCTTAGGCCCAACATATTAGGGTAGGCTGTTAAACATTAGGGCCGAAACAAAATGGGCCTTACAATATTCATATTTGAAAATTGGATCACAATTTTTTTTAATCGATTTTATTTCATTATAGATTGAGATATTTTTGTTGTTAAATTTTTATGATGTATACTAAAAAAATCATATCTTTTATCCTAAATCCGTGGAGCTCACCGTCAAGTGTGTAAGACCCGGGAAAATTAAGTAAGTAAATAAATATTTATTTAATAAATGTGAGGGAAGGAATCTATAAAGCAATTAATGCAGAGAATTATGATAAAGGAGCAATGGTAGCTCGAGTAGTTAGACACGCTTGGTACGTTTGAGGGGGACTTGGGTTCAAGTCTTGCGTATGCCATTAATGTGATGTTTTAATCATTTAATTTATTGTGGGCGCATATATGAAGACGTGGCATGATGTTGTGAGTATATGTGTGCATGATATGTCCAAAAACATCTATAGGGGTTGTGCATATTATGCTTGATAATTAGGTGGAGGTGAGAGTTTGAACCTTGGCTAGTGAAAAATAAATCTTTTTACGCTTGGATTATGTTTGGCTACATTAGTAAGTGATCAAGAAACCCTAGCCGTCAATCTTTGTTTTGGTTTTTGGAAAAGGGTTTTCCAGAACACCAAAACTGAGCCATAGGGAAGTGTTTGAGGGGAGAAAGTGCACTCAAGTATAAGAGAAAATACCTAAGGCAATTTTGGGCCAAGAAGGGACGTTAGGAGCATAAATGGAGCAGGAAATCCAGGTTAGGAGAGTTGTCATTTCTTGTTTTAATGATATTATATGCAATTGTGTTATATATTGATGCATGAAAGTCTTATCCTAAACCAAATTCTTGTATCGTTTAACCTCTTGATGTTTGTTGAATGTGGTTTTAGAGAGAGTATGCATGTGCTTCTCGTTTCTGTTGTATTGTTCTCTTTGTGATCCCATCACTACTATGATGATTATGATTCTTCCTTTTGACTTGATGTGATGTTTAAATTTTTTCTTCTAAATACGACACACTTATTATTATTATTTATTATTATTTTACTATTATTATTATTATTATTACCATTACTATTATTATTTTGTTTATTATTATTATTATTATTTTTATTTTATTTTAATATTATTATTATTATTTTTATTATTATTATTATTATTATTATTAATATTACCATTATTAGTTTACTATTATTATTATTATTTTTATTTTTATTATTATTACTATTATTATTATTATTATTATTCTTATTATTTTTACTTTATTTTTTTATTATTATTACAATTACTATTATTTTTATTTTTATTATTATTATTATTCCTATTATTTTTATTATTAATATTATTACTTTTATTATTATTATTTCATTATTATTTTTATTTTATATTACTATTATTTTATTATTATTGTTATTATTATCATTGTTTTGTTTTATTGATTATTTTATTACAATTATTATTGTTTTACTATTATTGTTTTATTTTATCATTATTTTATTAAAATTACTATTTTATTATTATTGTTTCATTTTATTTTATTATTATTTTCATTTTCATTATTATTTTTATTTTTAAAATTTTGTTTTATTATTATTAATATTTTTATTATTATTA
The DNA here is from genome assembly GCF_037176805.1 of Vigna unguiculata. Classification (NCBI taxonomy): domain Eukaryota; kingdom Viridiplantae; phylum Streptophyta; class Magnoliopsida; order Fabales; family Fabaceae; genus Vigna; species Vigna unguiculata. The sequence goes on from NC_140796.1 coordinate 23,017,095, forward strand.
TTATAATTATTATAATTATTTATATTCTTATTATTATTTATATTATTATTATTGTCGTTTTTATTGTTTTTATTTTTATTTATTTTTTATTATTATTATTTTCATTTTATTTTATTTTATAATTATCTTTATAATTATTATTTTGTTGTATTATTTTATTTTACTATTATTTTATTATTATTATTATGATTATCATTGTTTTATTTTATTTATGATTTATTATTATTATTTTTTCTTATTATTGATTTATTTTATAATAATAATAATAATTTTATTATTATTATTATTATTATTATTATTATTTCTTATTAGTATTATTGTTTTATTATTATTATTTCATTTTATTTAATGATTATTGTTATTATTGTCATTATTGTTATTATTGTTGTTATTTTAATTATTATCATTATTACTATTTTATTGCACGTGCAATATTTTGGGCAATGATTATATGTTTTTCCTGGTTTGTATATTGTTTGGTTGTCCAAGATTATATACTGAGTATAACACTTTATTTTGATGGTTTTGTGTGGATTTATTATGATTCTCCGAGATGTATAAAAGCAAGAATATGGTTGGGTTTCATGTATGACCATGTGATATTGTGTAGTTGAGTTCAACTTAATGATATGAAAGTGTATTTACTTGTCATGGATGCATGCTTTGCGTGAACGAAGTATCTTGTGTAAATAGGTTCATTGGAACCTATTCTAGAGTGTTAAATACTAGTAAATTACACGTTATGAGTGTGGCATCTGGCGGAACAGTATAAACTGCCAAGAGATAAGTCACAAAGTGAACTCTAGAGTAAAACTCGAGAGTTGGTGCTTGGCGCTCGGCGGCGCCAAGTAGTCTGTCAAGCGATATAGAATGCGAGTTACTTAGAGAAGTGGGTGTTATGCTAGGTGGTTTTGGATGCAGTGATGGATTACGCGAGGGATTCTACACAACTTTGGATGGAGCTCTTGGTGCGATGCTTTGCTTGAGGTCAGTTATGAGTGCAACTTGTATTGGGGTAACACGTGGCCACTCAAGGTTATAACTTGGTGGTTTTGGAAGTCCAGTGGAGTGTGTGAGATCGTGGCTCGTACGAATGGGTTCCAAAAGATTGTCCTCCTTGGTATTATCCGACGAGTTTGGTAGTCTTGGGATAAATATGGACACAATTCGTATTGGGGAACTCCACTTGGTGTCGTGGATCGTGGTCGTGGCAAATTTATTCCCGCGTGTGGACTATTAGGTGGTGGCCTGTAGTCAGAGGGGCGAGTAGACACTCGTTGCAGCAAAAATCGATCAATGTAATCAAAGGGTGTAGAATCAAGTGGCGTCCAGAGGAATATTTGGAAGTCGGGGATTAAGGATTATGGCTTGTGAGTCTTAGGAAAAGCAACGTTCTTATTGGGTTTTGATGAACAAGTAAGGGTTGTGCTCTTGCCGAGTTTTGGTGAGCAGGCAAAAGTGGTTGCTTGTAAGTTCTAAGGAAAGTAATGCTCTTACTGGGTTTTGGTGAACAGGTAAGGGTTGTTGCTTGTTCTTCCCAGGAGGCGTTAGAGTGTAGGAAAGTAAACTGGTTGGTTATGAGAGAATAGTATACTATGTGATGAGACTTGGGAGTATTAGAATTGTTGGAATATTGTATGGTTATTTATTATATTGTGTAGTGCAGTTTTATTTTGTTGAGCTCACCCTATTTGCTTGTGTTTGGCGATGATCGTGTAATGCGTGACACGAGAGCAGATGATGTTGCAAGTGTTGCTGGTGAAGCATAGTTTCAGAGAGGGACTAGCTTAGGAAAAAGCCTTTATGATGTTTTCTTGTTTTATTGATTTTAATCATTTTGTAAACATTTATCTTACTAAACTCGGAATTTGTAATCGACAATTATAGTTTGTGGATTTTGGTTTATTGCGGTATAATAAATGTTTTAAATTTTCCCGCGTTTTGGGAAAATGAATTATCATAAATGTGATTTTATACTTATTCCCTATTTTAATTATTTAAATTAGTAATATCCGACCGGGATGTTACAAAATGAGCATCCAATAATTTTTTAGTAGCACTCAATGTCAAGAATCTCAAGAGTCTTAGTCCCCAACATCCAGAATTCCTATAGCTCATTGTAAAAAAGGTGCCCAATAGTACCTGAGTTGCGTCCATCATCATATATGATATCAAATTCAAATTTTGGCGTATCAAATTAGTCGAATGTATATATGAGCAATTTTTTTCCTCTCCCTTACAATAGGTATAATTTGACGTAAAACATCCCTAGATAGTACTTTTCAACGAATTTGATAACATTACAATTCAAATTTTAGATTTCAATAATGTTGTTTTCACACGGTAGATATGAATAAAATTAACCATTGTCTCACAAATCACAAAAACAACTCAAAAATTAATCAACCCACCCATTTCCACATATCACAAAACAAGTTAAGGCTTGAACAAAATAAAGATAACAGACTTCCCTTACCTGGAGTAGAAAACTCTCTAAGTCAAAACTACTCTTCTAAGCTTTATTCCTCACAAGATAGTCTAATATACATATAGACCCCTAATAAGAATACTAATGATATCCTTATTATCACAAACAAACAGAGATTTACTTTGAGTTATTTTGAGTCACATGCATTGAACCCTACGCCACACGCAACTCAAAAATGACCTCAAAAAGGTGTAAGAGGTGAACTTACTCTTTTTTTTTAACTCCTATCAGTTGGATGTGTAGATTTATCTACTAGGATGTGTAGATTTCTCTACTAGGATCACTCCTACAATGACATATATTCAAAAGGATGAAGAAAGAAGTCAGAATTCTAGAAAGAAGGTAGATAAGAGAGATTTATCTTGTCACATCTATATTCACTTTGAGTTTAGCTTTTCAAAATTGTGCTTTTGTTGCTTTTATTCCTTTGACCTCTTAAGTGGATTACATCTTTGGAATAGGTGTTTCTTTTGGAATTTAACTAACTTTTGAAGGTAGCATCCTAAAGGTAGGAAGAAGCCGGAAAGCAAATCTTTCCTAGTAGAATCGGGAAAGGGGGGCCAAAAGAGAGTAAACACTTTAGGAGGGAGGCAAAAGAACAACACCAAAGAACAAGACAAATTTTTTTGATTCTTTTTTTTTATATCACGAAACATTTATGTAGTTTGTAGGATTTTTTCTTTTGTTATATTTTTTTTCTTCATCTCTTTTTTGCTTTGGTCTCTTGGGAAATGCCTTTGGTGCAATCCCATCTACTTAGTTGTACATTGTAATAGTCGCATGCACATTAGAAGTAAAAGTGTGTTTAAGGGCTCCAAGTGTCACTTGCACTTTCACATAGGACTCACCTAGCTTAGTGACTTGTCTTTACCTTTTTTTTCCTACATTGCTTTTATTCTTTCACTTCTTGTTTCCTTTTTTCTTATCTCCATGATATATGGGGTGTTTCCTTTATCTTCAAGAAGATAAACATTTCTTTTGTTTCTAGGAACACTCTACACACATTATTAGAAAAAATAATAGATGTGTTTTACTTAGATAAAAGTTGAATCTAAGGAAACTCTATCTAGGAAGGACTTGGTTCCTAAGCTTGTTGACTTGTGACTCAGCTCTCCTTCCTAGGAACTACTTGGAATACTTTTATCATTAGCTTCTTTATGGAAATCCATCACCAAAAACAAAAATCTTTTGAGAAAATATTTATCATTCATGGTTGTGAAATTTTTAAAACTTGTGTTAAAAACTTTCTTCTTCTCAACAACATTAGTGATCCTTCTCATCATTCCGGTGTACATGATAGTGTGAGAGATAGTCACTAATAGGAGTACTTAACATTCGTAAAGACAACTTGGAAATATTATAGAGAAATTTTGACATTCTTGTAACTCTCCTTTATTTCACTAGGATAGTTTGTCTTATTGACTTCTCTTATACCTTTTCGTTGAGGGCTAGCCCAACCTTCTTCAAGAAACACAACCAAACCACCTCTAAACTCCATTTCGTTCATCAGTTCATGCTTCTACATCTAGGCGCATCATCTCCATGAAAGTGAGGACGCTAACAAATTAATTGAGAAGTTACATTGATTAATTTGAATTGTTGGACAAGAAATCAATAACAATAATCTGTAGAAAACCAATGATGAATCCTATTTTAGAAAAGTAGTATAATCAACCTATTTTCTTTACTATTGTTTTTATCTCCTTTTATCTTTTCAATTCTGTTTTATCTCTTGTTATTATTTGACTAACTCTTTTGTATAGTTTTTATAAGAACTAATTTGTTAGAAATCAATTTTGTGTTCATTGAGAGACGACTTTGGGTTACTTTACCCTTTCTATTTTGTTGACTACTTTCTAAACAATACTGGAGTTGTTATAAATAAGTAATATGAATTTGATCGCTTCAAGACAACATTATCAATGACCAAGAAAGGATTAACTATGATTGGATCTAATCTATTAAGGGTATCACATAATACAAATCTATTTCGTAGGTCTTGAAGGGAAAATCCTTGGAACAAGGACCATAAGCAAGGGATCTTCATTCAACATCAAAGATGTCCTCTTTGTTAAGGGTTTAAAGCACAATATGATAATGTTTATTGATGTAGATAAGGAAGATACAATTCAAGAAAAGCAAGGTGAAGTTGAAATTGAATCAGCTAAATATGTATATTAGTCAACTAAAACTCATGTTCATAGCAACTTGCCTAGATTACTCCTAAGGGACTATCAAAGGACAACATTATTGGTAATATTGATAAGGGAGATTCTACTATATTCAAGCTTAATAATTTCTATGAACATGTCACATTTGTATCACAAATTGAACCTAAAAATGTTAATGATGCATTGAATGATAGGAATTGGATTGTTGTTATGCACAATGAACTTTTCACTAAAACTGACGTGTGGTCTCTAATTCCTAGAAGTAGTGATATGAATGTGATTGGTACTAAATTGGTGTTTGAGAATAAAGTGGATGAAGATAGTAACATTGTTAGGAACAAGGTTAGCTTAGTTGCAAAAGGTTATAATCAAGAGGAAGGAATCAATTTTGATGAAACAATGAACTTGTTGCTAGACTAGAAGTTGTCAGATTGCTATCAGCATATGCTTGCATGTGTAACTTTAAATTGTTTCAAATGGATCTTAAAAGAGCTTTGTTGAATTGTTTCTTAAATGAATAAGTATTTGTATCACAACCACCTAGTTTTGAAGATCATCTTTACCCTGATCATGTTTTTAAATTGAAAAAGTAATTGTATGGTTTAAAACAAGCACCATGCTAACGATGTGAAAGACTAAGCAATTTTCTATTATTCAAAGGGTATATTAAAGGTGATGTTGATAAAACGATTTTCATTAGAAAACATGATCTTGGTAATAATCTTTAGTTAAAATAATGACTCTTTGTGGGGAGAATTTGTTTCAACTATAAAGGAGAATTTGAGATGTCCATGATAGGTGAGATGACCTACTTCTTAGGGCTACAAGTTAAAAAAAATTAAGCAAGGAACATTTTTAAGCAAGTAAAAATATTGTTTGGACCTGTTCAAAAAGTTTGAAATAAAGAATTTCAAGGAAAATTCCATTTTAAAGCTGGACAATTGCTACATGGATTCACATGAACCTAGACAATCGATTGATGCAACCAAATACAAAGGGTTAATAAGTTCTTTTCTCTATAATGTGTCATTATTTTCCCCTATTTCATTGCCTTTTGTGTGCATCTCTACGTATGTTTAGTACTTATTTATCTATCTTTAGTGCACTTTCGTCTGGTGGGCTTTATTGGGCTATTATTCCGAATTTTGACTAATTTTGTATTAATTGGTGTAATTTTTGTTTCAAGTTTTTTTAGGTATTTTGTGAAGTAATTTTGGAGCTTGGATGCTAATCATAAGGTGAAGAGAGAGTTGCCACGTCATTTCAACATCATCGCCACGTTTGCACCATGTCAATTAACATGTCCACTTCATCGGGACATCATTTTTGGCCTAGAGTGGCATTTTTGTAATTCTGAAGCCTTTAATGGAATTTTTGTAAATATGAGTGGTAGATTTGAGAGCACCATGTTTTCTTAGGGTATTAGGAGGGTTTTAGACTTCATCTTCTTCCTCCATTCTATTTTCACGTTTTTAGAGAGCACCCACTTAGGGTTTTTCAATTTTGGTGATTTGAAACCATTGAAGCACCACCCAACTTAGCGTTTTCGTCCTATTCAATCTAAATCGTGTTTGTTCATTTTTCCTTACTCTTATAATGCAATTTCGTTTCTGTTTTAGTTATTTTTCGAATTCCATGTCTAAATAAGCTTTTTGTGTTGATTCCTTGAAGAAATTGAAATGAAATCGTGAGGTTGTTGTTCGTTTTGAAAATTTGTTCTGGTTTGCCCTTCTTCGAGTTACATTTTCATGGTAAAACACTAAATTGATGGATACTTAATCTTAATTTTGTGTTTTTGCACCTAAAGCGACTTATAATCATGCTTAATGAGTATGGATTATTCATAGTATGCTTAATATGTGGGTGTTAGTTGCTTAAAGTATGTTTTTCTTAAAGGCATATTAAACTCGTGTTAATTATCGCTTAATTGATTAATTTCGGGTTTCATGAGAGCAAATTGGATAGAATAATTAATTGTGTAATCTATGATTGGTGAAATTTCAATGGAATCAAGGAATTAATACATTTTGAAATCTATTTAATTAAATTTTGACGTTGTGTTTTGTTTATTTTGTGTTTGAATTTGAATATGCCAAAGCAACCCCCTTTGTTGAATCTGGAATGTTGATTGAAAACAATGGTCACTGCGAGATGACCTTGGGTTAACTTCTGAGTACTACATTTATATGTTTTATTTGGTTGGGTACGACCTCGATCACTGATGAAGGATTGACCCCAACCAAGGATGGAGGCACATGCTTAAGAAGACTAAGCATGTTTAGAAGGGAAGTTCACTAATCCTTAATCCCTTTCATTTGTGTTTGTTATTTTTTATTCCCAAAGTTGACTTAGTTGAATCAACTTTAGTTGAGTTGTTGACCTTTGACTAGGTTTGACTTGTTGACTATAGTTGATTTGACTTAAGCCAACATGCTAATCTATGTTTATTTGCTTTGTAGGTTAATTAAGAGTAAGAAAGCAATGCTAGGTGGCACATGGTGATTGGGGAGCATAAATGATATGGATGAGAGAGTAAAGCAAAGACATAAAGCATAAAGTAAAAGGCATGAAGCAAGTGTACCTATGTACCTTTGGTCTCCTTTGTTTTTAGCACACTTTGGCCACTTTTTGGAGACATATGAGACATATTCTTTGTCTCCTTTTGTGCTAGAACGAAATTAGCCTTGCACACACCATAGTTGGCTCTTTTGTCTCTCATTTTTGTAACCTTATTTTACCTAGTTTCTAGAAGCTAGGGTTAGGTTTTTGTAGAGACATCCTTAGGTATCTTTTATTTTCTTAGAGGCCCCTAAACTCTTCTATATAAGGGGGTGCTCCTAGACATGTAAAAGGGTTTCAACCATTTGTGAGAGTTTCCTCCTTAGGGAGTGAATACTTTTAAGCCTTATGTTGCATAGCAAGTGGCGGCACACATCCACTCATCTTCAAGGTTGCCATGGCTTCTAGCCTAGCCTTGTAGTGGCGTGCTTCTCACATTTTTACCATTCCTTTTCTTTCCATTTTATGTTTTCTTCTTTCTATAATTGTTCTTAGTTTTCTATGGTTTATGTGCTTTCCATTTCCTTTTTGTTTTGAATCAATCCATCATCTTCTTCTCTTGAGCTTTGTGAAAGGAACCTTCACATCTTGATAGCTTGCTATCTTAATGTCTAGTGGGGATTTTACTTAGTTTTTTTAATCAACTCACACCATATTCAGTAATCTTAAAAAGGAACAAGATAATCCTTCATCAATCACTCTACCTAACTGCAAGTAGGCCTGACATACAACTCAGTGTATATATGTGTGTAGGGTTCCAATCCAATCCAAAGGAGTCACATTATAAGACAATAAAGAGGATTCTCAAGTATTTGAAAGGGACAATCAATGTTGGATTGTGGTATCCAGGTAATCAAATATAAGCTTAATTGGATTTTCAAATTCTAATTTTGCTGGTTGTAAATTGGATTTGAAAAGACAAGTCAAATTTGCCACCTACTTGGCTTAAGCTTAACATCATGGAACAATAAGAAACAAGCATGTGTAGCTCTCTCCACAATTAAGGCATAGTATGTTTCATATGGATATTGATATTCACAAATTGTGTGGTTGAAGCCTCAACTTTTGGACTATGGAGTTAAGTTAGCAAAGCTTTTATTGGTTGACTCGGTCAAAACTACATCACGTGACCAGGTACAGTCTGTTACAACAGCTATTACATCAACCATTTATTACCCTTTTAGATTCTCTTGACCATAAAACATTTATTTTGTATGGTTCTAATGTGCATGCATCTTACATGATTCAAATTGATTAATTGGCTAAAAAAACCCTTGGAATTGTAATACTTTATGTGATACTTTGAATCATGTGCATTAAATTTCCATTAATTACATAAATTGAATTATTAAAATAACTCTACACAAAAAAAACTAGTTGATTTTGCATTTAATGTGTTGATCTATAAATACTACACCTTTGCATTTGAATTTGCATCAATCATTTGTAGCAAATAACTATACCTACTTAGTATGCCTAGACGTCAATCTCATCATGCTTAATAAGAGGAGGAACACTCTAACCCTCCCACTCCTTCTTCAACAAATGAGCATCATGGAAGATTTAAGGCTTCCTTTGAGGGAATGAGGATAAGATTCGGGTGTTATTGATTGAGATTACCAAAAAACATATTAACATTCCAAAGATTATGTCTCTCTTTTGGCTAAAAGCTGGTCATGATGGTGAACAACAGCTGGACAGTAAGGATTAATGGTGGAAAAGCTAGAACTAATGATGGAGAAGTTTGTTTGATAAGTCCCTTCTCTCTAGATTTTTTTTCCTAGCCAATTGTATTGTTTTAGGTAAGTTTAAGTCGTTAATTGAGAGTTATTATTCTAGAATTAGTTTTGTTAAGTTTCTAGATTAATTTTCCAAAATTAGTCTAATTAAGGGTTTTTAATGCATAATGGTTTAGTCTTAGTTTAGATTGGAAGGTTTAGAAGTAGAGTTCGCTTAATCTTAATCTAGTTTTAGGTGCTTTTAAATAGAATTTGGTGTGCTTAACATTCACATTTAAGGTTTTTGTGTTCTATGCATATATGAAGACCAAGGAAGGTTGCAAGTATCCAAGGGAAGCCATGAAAGAAAGTTGATCCAGCCAAATTGATCATAAATGGTAGAGTTGACTTTCTAGTGCAAGATTTGACCAAGAGTTGACTTTTTTATTTTCAATTCCAAATGAGATGGCACCTTTTAGGAAAGCTTTAGGATATTAAAATGCTTTTGTTTTGCTTGTGGGAAAGCTGAAAAGTGGTTCATAGATGCATAACACTCTTGAATTTTGTTTTTGTGTGTTTAGTTCTTCTAGGTGAATTATAAGCGTAACATAGTTTGGTTTTGCGAGTTTTAATTTGTTTTCTTAGTTGCAAGGTAGCTAAGGGTTCAGATTGGAGTTGTTGAAAGGGAATTGAGTAAGAGAGTTTGAGTGTGAGAGTTTGGAGCTACTATGAGCCAACTGGACTCAATCACCTACTACAACAAGTTGTGGATGTTGAAGCAACACAAAACATAAGCAAATGACCTGGAGTAAGTTGGCACAACTAGTAGGAAACCTGCCACCCGAGTTCTAAGTAGGATTGCAAAGGTAGATAGGCCAAAAATGTGGTAGTTTAGTTAGTTAGTGAGACTTGTAAAACTAGTAGTAGGTTCTAGTTTGTGTTATCTTGGCACCAATGCATTGAGTTCAAACACACAAATTAGACACACCATTCACGATCCATCCATTCCCTCCACCACACAAACCATATTTCTCTCTTATTCACCACATAACCTTTGTTGTTATTCTTCAGTTTTCTACATTTTTCTGCTACTTTGTTGCTGATTCATGGAGTTGTTCCATAATCATTTGATCCATTTTCTCCGAACTAATTGTTTGTAAGAATTCCTTTAATAGATTCATGTATTTAGGACAATTCCACCATTCATTTGGTATGTTTTACCATTTCTTTTGCTAAACTGAAGTTGTGAATCAAGAAAGCTTTGGTTGAGTGATATTAATCTACTTCAACACTAAAATTTGGATGGAGTCTTCTTCAATTTCAAAGATGTGAAGTCATCTACTTAGAAATGGAATGTGTTTCGATTTATGATCAATCATTCATAAGCCACACATCTTGAATCATGCATTTCAGTTCTGCAGAATCATGCCACTGTTATATTCATGTTTCAATTTTGACTTAGATGATTTTGCGTTTCATGTGCTTGTTTTGTGTTTGCATCTTCATCGTGATGTCATCTACAATGTTTCTGAACCATTTCCACATCCAATTCATCAATTGTTGCATTCAATTTTGCATTTACGCATTAGTTCGTTATTTCCGTTAATTAGGATTTGTCAAAAGGGATTTCGAGTTATACTCAATTTTTTTGCAAGATTTTTGTTTCTATGTTCTATTGAGATCATTTCCTAACATTATGCATCATTACATTTCCATTTCATGCATTAGATTTAGAGTTTAGATGTTGTCCTGTATCTACACTTATGAGAGTACTCTCAAGAATTTTGCAAATTCGTTATTAATGTGTTCATGAGTTTTGATTCAGTTACAATAGTTCAATTGTTATCTAATTAGGTGTTAAAGACATTCTGCATATTTAGATTGAATTTAGAATCATCACATTGCATATTCATACATGGGCACACTTAGTTAGCTTTAGCTTTTCATCAAACACTTTAGGTGCATTATAGTTCATTTAGGCATTTCATTGAATAGATTGCATTTGCATTCATTCATGACATTTTAATTTGGTTTTAGTTTCAGTTTTAGTAGATTTTGAGAGATTTCTTCATTTTGAAAAGACAAGTTCAATAAATCATTCATTTTCCTTTGCCTATCTTTCTGATTGATCCTTGGTTAATCACTATGCTATATTAGTTAGTATTAGTGAGGAAATCAAGTTTTGATTAAATCTCTAGGTGACAAGATGTTTATCATGGTCCAAGTGGCACTAACCAAGAGGATGATACACCAACTTATGTAGAACCAATGGAACTGGTTCCCTATAACCCACCTAAAGATAGAGGTTGTACTTACTCCCATTTTGAAAGCAATGGTTTTAGCAATGGATGTTGGCTTCATGAAATAAAGGGGAGATTGTTAGCACAAATGGATTTGTTGCATATAGATTTCATGAAGGATTGAAGATCTGATCAAGCTTGAAGTGAAGTTTGAACTGGTTAGGATGAAAGAACTTGAAGTTTGAAGGTGGAGCTTGAACTTGAAGGTTATTTGACTTATGATAGAAGTGTTGTTTCTATTTACAATTATTCAATTTGTTAAAATGGTTTTTAACATGTTAGATAGCTTGTGATTATAGTTCCATGAACAACATATTTGATCGGTTAAAATAACAATCATTCGGTTAATTTTAGTTAAAGTAAGTGAATTAAATGATTGAGAAGTATTTTCAATTTCTTCAATATGTTAGTCAAAAAGCTATAAATCCTGTCTTTTTTTTTGTGACAATGTGACATATTCACTTTTGCACATGAAATCACTTTGCTAAATTAGGATATCTCATTCTCTCTAAAGAAATTAGTGTTGGTGTTGTTCGTGAACATCCTTAAAGATATTAGAGTTGAGATTGTTCTTGATCTGTGCATTAAAGAAGGTTCTTGGTTGGCTAGGGAGAGCCACCATTGAGGTTTGGCCCTTCTTACTAGTGCAATTTTAATTTTTTAACTCGGTGATATGCTTTGTTTTTAAAAGAAAATGAAGCATATCAAATTGCAATGGCAATTTTAAAAATTTCCCAAACTTATAGGTCTCAGTTGTTGACATAATTGAACCCTATTCGACCATATGCTTCGATTGCAAAACAACTGAAACCTATATTTCGTAAAAAATTCAAAAATGGCACCTTTTTATCAATTATTTTATTTTAGCGAAGAGGTATAAGCCTCAGTTGCTAGAGAACCAAGGCCTATACATATTATATGCTTCGATTGTTTCAGAACCAAGGCCTATAAGTTTGCTAAAATTTAAAATTGCCACTTATTTTTAATATTTTATTTTTCACATAGTTTAGGCCTCAGTTGCTAGATAACTTAGGCCTATACATGTTATATGCTTTGGTTGTTTCAGAACCGAGACCTATAGGTTTGCTAAAATTTCAAAATTGCCACCCCTTTTTTGTAATTTTTATTTTATGTAGAGGTTTATGCCTCAGTTATTCGTAAAATTGAGGCCTATTACCTTTTATGCTTTGATTTTTTGAATAATTGAGGCCTAAAATTTTGCCTAGGCTTGAATTTTGCACGTTCAATTTTATCCTTGATTTTCTAAATTATGTTCAATTTCTTCCTTTTCGTTGAAGTCATTTAAATTAATAAGGACAAAGTGTACAGACTAACATTATTCATATGACGTGGCACTGTTCACATTATGACTGGTAGTATTTTGTTCATATAAGTTCCTATTTTAGTTAAATTTATTCAATTTAGTCCCACCATCCATTTCATGATCCTTCACCACTACCACCATCACCACTACCATTCCCACCACCACCATTCCCACCATCATTACCACTACTACTATCACTACCAGCACCACCATTTTCTTTTCGACAAAAGTCCCACAAGCTTTCCAACGGAGCTCCACACAACTAGACATCTCCTACTGCATCTGATCAACATATGCTTCCTATATCGCAAATCATCACAGGTGGAAACTACAACCACAAACATGCAAAGGTGAGCTAACTAGATGAAACATCACAAACAAATATAATACCAATATACAACTCACCAAGCATGATGACATCTGTTCATACTCAACCAATTCATATTACCTCCAAGTAATATCACACAGTATGACATTCTCTCATAACCAACTCCTACACACCAACGTCTCTTGTAAAGGTCTTTGTCCCTACTTTCCATAATACCTACAAGAAAAAACTCTACATCTTACCAAAGACTTAGGTAAGAGCACTCTTGCTAAGCTTATGCCAAAGTCTTATGGTTAAAAGAAACTCTTTTACCTAACTCACTATAGGCCTCTAGGTAAAAGAACCAACCTAGTTTTACAGTTACATGAGAATACATACATCACCATCTTATACATATAAACATACATATGTCCATATGATCACACCATCATATGATTAACCACCGATCCTCATCATATCAAGTAATATTTTCATCAAGATCTATAACAACATCCATAATACTCATGTACCATCACCTCAACACTTGCAATAACATTCAAATCAAGCAAAACAATCAAAGTAGACAACTTGACGCTTAGCGCTATTGCTCAACGCCATTTTCCTCGCAAATACCACTGTCTAGTGCTAGGAAGCCAACGCTCAGCAGCCAACGCCCAACGCCTTACAATTCCACTGCTCAACAACAAAATTGGCACTCAACACCTAATGCCTTGTAAATTTGGCTTGCCCAATGTCCAACCCTGTCGCTTAAAAACCATGCATGCTTAGAAACACAAAAAGAAAAATGGTTTGAACCCCAAAACATGAATTCTAAGGCGTCCAACTTGAAAATAGACACTACATAACATTTACCACACGAATATACACTTGTCCATTCTCAAAATCGTTAAATTCTTACTTTTTTCACTTCTCAACTTAAAGATCATGTATATTCCCTGCACTAAATTCAATCAACTAAGCAAACACATTTGACCATAACCCAATTTTGTACTTGATACCACATAATCCTGCACCCATTCAACCATGCTATATAATAATACCCTCTCAATGCACAAAATATACAATGTTACCCACTAAAATTCTACATTGAATTTTCTTTTTCTTGAACCAAAATAGCAAAAACTCCAATTTCCCATGAATTAATGTGTTAACACTTCAATGCTAATCAAATATCATTACATTAATCATTGACCTTTACTCATAAAAATATCCATCATTTCACATAGATAAATTCAACACTAAAAAAAGTACTCAATTGACTAAAATCCAAACATTATTAAAAAAAAAAAAAGATAGTTGCCCTTACCTTAAAACTTAAACCAAAAAATATGTATTTCACAAATCCTTCAAGGTTCATCAATTAAAACATAATTATCATACTATAACACCAAAAAGAACACACTTTACAATTCCAAACTGCAATAATTTCCCTACACATAATAAGACTGATGAGTCATTATTTTCCTTTATTACATTGTCCTTTCGTGCCCATCTTGATGCCTGTTTCGTGCTTAATTATCTTCTGTTAGTGCATTTTCCTTAATTGGGCCTCATTGGGCCATTTTTTTCGAATTCTGAGTAATTTGGCATTAATTGGTCTAATATTTGTTTCTAATTGTTTTTAGATATTTTGTGGAGCAAATTTTGGAGCTTGGACACTAATTTTAAGATGAAGAGAGGGTTGCCACATCATTGCCATCTTTGCCCCATAACCTGTCCACGTCACTAGGCCAACATTTTCAGCCCACAATGGCATTTTTGTAATTAACAGTGGCAGAATGACAGTTTTGTAAATTCTTTGGACTATGGTGATGTGACCATGTTTCTTTAGGGTAGTAGCCACCTTCTTCTCCCCACTCTCCATTTTTTTATGTTTTGGAAGCTTTGTATGTTTACCCATGGAGGTACCACTCAAGTTTTGATGATTTAACACAATTTCCTCACATTTTTATGCATTATTGACAGCATCCATTGTGGATTTTACGTTTTTTGCACATTTGGAAGCTTGGGCAGTTTCATTTTAACATTGGAACCTTGTTGAATCCATGTTTCATCTTTTATTCACAATTTGATATTTTGCTCTGTTATTGTTTCACGTTTTTTGCACCATTTTACGTTTTTTGCATCGTTTTCTTAACATTCAAGGATTATATTTCGTTTTGGGTTAAGCTTTTGTTTGAAATCCATGGATCACTAATTTAATGTGTTGATTCCTTACAAAGAATGAATTGAAACCTTGAGGTTATTGTTTTGTATGGTAAAGTTTATCTTACTCTTAATTCAGATTCTATTTTTGTGCTTAATGGATGAAGCATTCTATTTAAGCTTATTTTGCATAATGGGTCATTTCGTTTTGGGGCTGTTATCATGCTTAATGATGCCATTTGATGAAGGATTATGTTGTTTTCTTTTAAGATTATTGAATATGGTGTGAATTGGTTAAGAAAGCTAAGTGAAATCCCCACTGGACATTAAGATAGCAAGCTATCTAGATGTGAAGGTTCCTTTCACAAAGCTCAAGAGAAGAAGATGATGAATTGATTCAAAATGAAAAGGAAATGGAAAGCACATAAATCATAGAAAACCAAGAACAATTAAAGGAATAAGAAGACATAAAATGGAAAGGAAAGAAATGGTAAAATGTGAGAAGCATACCACTACAAGGCTAGGCTAGAAGCCATGACAACCTTGAAGATGAGTGGATGTGTGTCTTCACTTGCTATGAAAGATAAGGCTTAAAAGTATTTACTTCCAAGGGAGGAAACTCTCACAAATGGTTGAGAACAAGAGTGTTTTTACTTCAAAATGTTCAAGAGAAAAACTATAATATTTCTGAACAAAACTCAACTTGTTTCATTGATAAAAATAGTTCAGCTTATATAAAAGCTTTAACCATCAAAATTATGAAAGACTAATAAATTACAACTAAATCCCACTTAGGCTATTAATGATCCCCTACTTAGTGGCTTATTGTAACTACAATTTTGGCAACCCAAAAGCATTCAACTATGCTTCTTCCTCTTGATCTCCCAAAGGCTGATTCTTAGGTTGCTAAATGGGCCCTTATTACAACTTGAAAATAAAGCAAAACTAAAGTCCATTAATTGGTTAACCCAAAACATAATTTGGTCAGCCAATTTTTACAAAGGATTGGGACATTATTTAAACAAACTAATAACATCAAAAAAATTGTAGTAAAGTGGTGCATTAGTGCTTTTCCCTTTGGGCCATGATGCAATTCACAACCTTGGTCTTTTCTCCTTGAATCTTGGGCTTGTATTCAAATAATATAGACAACACTTGTGGAAGAACTTCCTTTACTTTCCTTGCTTTAGCCCTTGTCATGGGTCCTCCAAGTTCTTCAAGTGCATCCTTCCCCTTTCTCATTGTCACATCTCCATCATTTTCTCCCTCTTGAGAAGGATTTGTCCTCAAATTAGATTCTCCATCAACATCAAAAAGAGATAAGTCAGACACATTGAAGGTGGAACTAACATTATACTAACCGGGTAGATCAATTTTGTAAGCATTGTCATTGATTCTTTCAAGCACTTGGAATTCACCATTCCCCTGGTTGAAGCTTTTATTTCCTTTGTTCTGGAAACCTTTCCCTTCTCACGTGGACCCAAACCCAATCTTCGGGTTGGAAGACAACCTTCTTGCTACCTTTGTTAGTTTGCTTTGCATAGCTTTCATTTTTCTTTTCAATTCGACCACTTACTTGCTCATGTAACTTCTTCACATAGTCAACTTTAACATGTGCTTCTTTATGCTTAAACATGGAAATGTTAGGCATAGGCAGCAAATCAAGAGGACTTAAAGGGTTAAATCCATATACAATCTCAAAAGGTGAATAATTAGTTGTGCTATGGACATCCTTATTATAAGAAAACTCAACACAAGGCAAATAGGCTTCCCAAGACTTAAGATTTTTCTTTAAAATATTCCTAAGTAATATGCCTAAAGTTTTATTCACTACCTCAATTTGACCATCATTTTATTGGTGGCAAGTAGTAGAAAACAATAATTTAGTACCAGTCTTAACCCACAAAGTCCTCCAAAAGTGACTAAGGAATTTTGTATCCCTATCACTCACAATGCTCCTTGGTACTCCATGAAGTCTCACTATTTCCTTGAAAAATAAGTCGGCCACATGACAAGCATCATCCACCTTCTTGCAAGGTATGAAGTGTACCATTTTAGAAAACTTGTCAATACCAACAAACACAAAATCCTTTCCATTCTTTGTTTTAGGCAGCCCCATAACAAAGTCTATAGAAATGTCAGTCCAAGAATATTTAGGAACTGGCAAATGAGTATATAATCCATGAGGCTTAACCTAAGATTTAGCTTTTTTACACATAATATAATGATCACAAAACGTATGCACATCACGTTTCATATGATGCCAAAAGAAATGCTTTTGCAAAATGTCCAAAGTCTTTTGAACCCCAAAATGGCCCATTAAACCCCCCCCCCATGTGATTCGATCACAAGTAACTCTCTAATGGAACACTTAGGCACACACAATTTATTTACTTTAAACAAGAATCCATTATGCCTATAGTAACCATTTTCAGAAAACTTTTCACATGCAATAAATATTTCAGCAAAATCCACATCATCCTTATACATCTCTTTCAAAGATTCAAGACCAAATAGTTTAGTTTGAAGCATAGAAAGCAATGCATGCCTCCTAGACAGGGCATCAACCACTATATTTTCTTTCCCCTTTTTATACTTGATGACTTATGGAAATTGCTCCAAAAATGCTACCCATTGAACATGACTCTTATTAAGCATACCCATCTCCAAGGACTTATGATCACTAAGAATGACAAATTATTTGAGTAAAAAATAGTGTTTCCAAGTCTTTAAAGCTCTAACCCCACTTAATGTTTCACTAAAATAAGCAATTGGATGTCCATCTTGCAGCAAAACAATCCCAATTTCCACTTTTGATGCATCACACTCAATTTCAAAAGATTTTGCAAAATTAGGCATGGCAAGAATAGGTGCATTGGTTAGCTTATGCTTAAGGGCAGCAAAGACCTCCTTTTGTTTCTCTCCCCATCTAAAACTCACATTATTTTTAACAATTTCATTTAAAGGTGCAGCCAAGGTACTAAGATCCTTAAAAAATCTCATATAGAAACTTGTTAAACTATGAAAACTCCTTACCTCACTCACAATCTTAGGTGTAGGCCATTCTTGGATGGCCTTGACCTTTTCCTCATCAACTTGTACACTTTTAGAACTCACAACAAAACCCAAAAATACCACATGATCAAAATAAAAGCTGCATTTTTCTAGATTGACATACAATTTTTCTTTTCTAAGCACATTCAAAACAGATTGCAAATGCTCAACATGCAACTTAAGACTAATGTTATAGATCAGAATATCATCAGAGTACACCACAACAAATTTACCAATAAACTCTCTTAAAACATGGTCCATCAACCTCATAAAAGTACTAAGTGCATTAGTCAAACCAAAGGGCATAACTAACCACTCATACAATCCATATTTAGTTTTAAAGGTAGTTCTCCATTCATCACCTTCTCTAATCCTAATTTGATTATAGCCACTTTTAAGATCAATTTTGGAAAACACACATGCAGCATAAAGTTCATCAAGAAGATCATCTAACCTTGGAATTGGATGCTTATACTTGATGGTGATGTTGTTTATGGCTCTACAATCATAACACATCCTCCATGAGCCATCCTTTTTGGGAACCAGAATCACAGGTACATCGCATGGACGAAGGGTATCCCTCACCTAACCTTTGCTCATAAGTTCAATCACTTACTTTCAATCTCTTTGGTCTCTTGTGGGTTGCTCCTATAAGTTGGCCTATTGGGCAAAGGAGCTCCCAGATTGAGATCAATGTTATGCTTAATTCCTTTTAAAGGTGGCAAACCATCAGGGACACTCACTAGAAACACATCTTTAAAATTCTACAAAAGAGACTCAATACTATAGGGAAATTCAAATTTGCCAAATTGATTAGCATTTAAAATATTATTTTGACAAAACAATAAGTAGAGGGGTTGCCTTGCACAAAGCACCCTCCTTACTTCCCTTTCTTTTGCTAAATAAAGTTGCTTGCCCTCAAGCGTTTCATTTTCTCTCATTTTCCTGTCAAGTGTTTCACTTTTTTTCTTTTTCCTCTCAAGTGTTTCACTCTTTTTCTTTTTCCTCTCAAGTGTTTCACTCTTTCACTCATTTGCTAACTTTTCTCTCAATTTTATTTGATCCTCACACACCTCTTTAGGAGACAAGGGTTTAAGAACCACTTTTTTATCTTGATACATGAAAGAAATTTTGTCACTGAAGCCATCATGAATGGGTTTGATGTCATACTGTCACGGTCTTCGAAAAAGAATATGCTTGGCCTCTATTGGAACAACATCACATAAGATCTTATCTTGATATTTCCAAATGGAGAAAGATACTTTAGCTTGTTGTTTCACTTGGACTTCTTCTCCTTCACTAAGCCATTGAAGTTTGTATGGCTTAGGATATGGTTTAGTGTCCATGTTCATCTTTGACATTAATATTGAACTCACCACATTGGTACAACTTCCTCCATCAATGATTACCAAGCCTTGTATGAAAAATATTCTTCCTTTGAGATGCATCCTCGGCCTTCACTTGACTTCCTAGCATCCTCCTAATCATGTACAACTCTCATTCATTAGCTTTCAACTCTCCATCACTCTCTTCTTCCTCTTTGTCACTATCATTAGAATGGCTTGTGCACTCCCCATTATCCTTAAGAATGGTCTTCTTTGTAGGACACTCATAGGCATAATGTCTCATGCCCAAACATTTAAAACATTTCACTTCTCTAGTCCTCTTTGGTGGATGTTCAAGTTTCTTTTGAAGTGTTTTTCCTTTGTTAGAAATCGCTGTGTTGCTAGAGGAGGCAACACCTTTTTTCTTTACTCTATACCTCTAGTTTGAAGAATTGAAATTGGTAGAACTCTTTCTTGTTGTAATTTTTCTTCTAATTTTTCTTCATCTTCACAAACTCCTACAACTCAACAACATCTTTAATAACACTATTTAATCCATTAAGGAAACATGTCATAATTAGCTCAGGGTCTTCTTCAATTTTGGCTTGGATGATAAAAATCTCCATCTCCTTATAATATATGTCCACTCCCTTGTTTCCTTGAGAAAGTCTTTGTAATTTCAATTTTAAGTCCATGTGGAAGCTAGAAGGTACATACCATTCCTCATGACCCTTTTCAACTTAGCCCAAGTGTCCAATATAGGCTCCTCATCTCTAATCCTATTTCTTTGCAGCTTGTTCCACCAAATTAAAGCATAATCATAAAATTCAGATGTTGCTAGCATTACCTTTGGCTCCACACTATAATTATTGCAAGAAAATACATGCTCAATTTTGAGCTCCCACTCCAAATAAGCTTCAGGATCACTCCTCCCCTTGAAAGGTGGCATATTCAACTTTACTCCTTCTACGCTCCCTTCATTCCTTTGTGGCCCTCCTCCTCCTCCTCCTCTTGGTGGGGTTTTATTCTCTAGTTAAAAAATAAAGCAAACTAAAGCCCATTAATTAGTTAACCTAAAACATAATTTGGTCAACCAATTTTTACAAAGGATTGGGCCATTATTTAAATAAACTAATAACATAAAAAAAACTATAGTAAATTGGTGCATTAGTCCTTTTCCATTTGGTCTATGATGCAATTCACAACCTTCGTTTTTTCTCCTTAAAACTTGGGCTTGTATTCAAATAATATAGACAACACTTGTGGAAGAGCTTCCTTTGCTTTCTTTGCTTTAGCCCTTTTCATGGGTCCTCCAATTTCTTCAAGTGCATCCTTGCCCTTACTCATTGTCACATCTCCATCAATATCATTCGTCCGTCGTTCAATCATACTCCGTTTATTCCCGTTCAACCACACATTTTGGTTCGTTTTTTTATTCTTTTGCACTTTTTTTTCTGCGTTTTTTGTATATTCTTGGGTTTTCTAGATTGAATTTGGTATAATGATGATTTTTTATAGAAATTGGGATTTTACTTTGATAGAAACACTTGGATGGAAAAACCCTAACCCTTTTAATTCCCTCTCTAATCCTCTACATGAGTTTCATCAAGGATCACTTTTTCGAACTCACTGAAATTCCCATGCAACATGTAACATCCCGACGGGATATTACGAATTTAAATAATAAAATAAAGAAATATAAATAAGCGTCATTTATTAAAACATCATTTCCCAAAAACGCGGGAAATTTAAAACTTGATTTCGTCATTATGAAATACCTCAAATCCATAATTATAAAACTTCAAAAACATAATGAAATCTGGTGAAAAACTCCTCCCAGTTTAGCTCGTGCTCCGGCTCTATGCCTCACCAGATCCACCTGCAACATCATCTACTCCCGCGTACCGCGTACACGATCATCACCAAATCTAACACCCTCTATTTTATATTAATTATATTTAACTTTCTTGTTTAAATATATAGTATGAAGTAATTTTATGATTTCATAAGTAAATTGACAAAGGGCTTTATACAATGTAAAAGATGATTTATTTTTTTTGGATGCTAACTACTTCTTATTTTGAGTTATGTAAGTAAAATTGTGATTAAGGCTTTATTAACCATTGGATTAGGCTGAAAGTTTTATAGAGCATTCTTAAAACATAGTTCTTCAATATGAACGGTGAGATTTTGAATTGGAGGTGTATGCAAGGAGCAGTTACTTCCGCACTATAGTGTAAAAGTAAGGTCTCCAGCTGCTATCCAATTCTGAGTTACCTTGGTAAATATTTTATTCCCACTTTGTTAACCGTTGGATCAAGATGAAATTTTGATACAAAGTTATTAAGACACAATACTAAAGTTTGACCTTTGGATTTGGATTTAGAGGTCTATGGTTAGAGAAATAGTTTTTGTAGTTTGAACTAGCGTCTTTTAGGTTATTTTAGTAAAAATTTGATTCCAGTTTTATTAACTGTTGGATTGATCTCCAATTTGTTCGACCTGTTCTAGAAACATAGTTGTTTAGTTCACTGTTGGGATTTACAGATAGAGCTGTGTGGTAAGAGATATGAATTTTACACTTTGGAGTAAAAACAAGTCTTCTAGAAAGTCAACAAGTCTTCTTGCAACTACCATGAATTTTACTACAATGGGAATTTCAACCAAGCTTCTCTCTATGGTCAAAATAAACTTATCCTCACTAAGGAGTCTCATAAATTTACCATCAATGTATCCTTATCCATTGTCCAAGATTTTTCCTATAAATAGGACTTCACTTTACACATCTTCTTCACAAAATCCAAAACAATAGAGAAGGAGAGGTCTAAACTCTTGTGAAAATAATTGAAGTTGGAGAGGGAAATCTAGAATCGTGAGGTCTTCATTTTCATCTTAGAGTATAATTAGCATCTTCAAGGTATGGGGGTATATCTCAAATCTCTAAGTCTTTATCTTAGCAAGTTTTCTTTAAGTATACAATATATCTTCTTGATTCTGAAATTTTCATACATTATCTTGAAATTTTGAGTTGAAAAATGGACTCCTTGGGTATGAAAACCTAGGGTTAGGTTCAAGAATTATCTTATTTGAAGTTTTATACAAAAAGTTATAAATAAAACAAATTTGGTATTTTACTTATAAGATTTTATATGAAATTATGTTTTAATTACTGTTTTGATTAATTTTCTGTAAAGTTATTGTGAAAGAATGATTTATACGTGGTTGTTGATTTTAAATTCCTTTTAACTAGGTTGTTTTTCCTATTTTGAAAATTGTGAAAAAATTAGAAACGCAGTTGTTATGCTACCAAAATTTTGTGAAAATCTCAAGAATTATAAAGATAATGCGAAAGCATGACTATAAATTAACGTACAGAAATAAAGAATAAAAGGGACTGTATGGATAGTACAGAGATACACTGGGTATAGAGTCCAGAGAAAGGTCTGATAGACCTAGGAGAATGGAGGTTGGTGATATAGATACCCTGAATTGACGTACACAATTAGCCGGGTATTTGAAAATTCACAAGCATCGCACTCTATTCTCAACATTCCTCTTGACTATATTGTAAGACCAGGAAGGTGGAATAACGTTTACATTGTATCCGTGAGAACGTTTAGCTTGTTGGCACTATCCATATTGGCGTAAGACCATTATGATTCAGAAAAGTCTAATGGTAGTGTTTGGGACCCAAAGTATATAAAGAAAGAACATGAGACGAATATACTGATGAGTTGAAACTCATAATTATACGAATATGATTATTAAAAGATTGATAATGAGGATTTTAATATCCTAAATTTAAAACATATGAAAATGATTATTTTATTGATTAATTTGATTTTGATATTTTTGCCATGGTTAGTTATAACATTATAAAGATTTAAACTTTTATGAAAATGTTTCATTCAATTGAAAGTTTATTCAAATGACCATATTTTGAAATGTTATGATGAAGTTTCAGAGTTAAGGAAAATACTCACCCTTACTTTCTTTATTTTTCAGAGGAAGAAATTAGAGACCTAACATGTAACAATGAAATTGTTTAGCCTAACTTTTCTTGTAACTTTGGATTATGTTAAAGCTAAGACTAATATGGCGTAACTTGTTTATGATGTATTTCAAACTTAAAGTACCTTTAGTTGGTTGTAAAAGTATAAACAAACTTCTGTTACAAACACTTATATGTATGTTAACATTTTATTCGCATAAATATCATGTATATGTAATAGATGATACATTCGAGTGATGTATTATAATTTTTTTTTGTTTGGTATTTGTTAATTGAATACAAATAAATTTTTCCTTAAGTAAATGATACATTAGACAAGTAAAGAACATCTAGTAACACCGAATTTTAGTTGGGGTGTTACACCAAACACAAGCAGATAGAGTGAGCTTACAATTAAACAAACATATACATAAAACATATAGTTATCATTACAAGCACACCAAAAGAATCCCATCCTTTTGATGTGACCCCAACAAGCCCAACATCAAGCCAAGGTGCACCTTCAAGCCCAAGCCCATCAAGATAGGGCATGCTCAAAAAGATCCAATTGGGCTTCATTCAAGATGGCCCAAACCCACATGGGCTTCTCACACTCTTCACATGGACTAAAGAAGATGTGAAGATTTGAAGAGGTGTATCAAAGAGCAGTAGAATAGCAATAAGATTGGCCCATTGTTGAGGCCTTGCTTTCTAGAATAATAAGTCAAACAATGTGTACTTGAATTGCTAAAATTGGGCTTGACTAAGCCCAATAGGAGATTTGGCCATGAGCTACCAAAGGTCTAAGGTGGACTAAGTGGAAGTCAACATTTCTTCCTACACCTCACGAATCCAAGGGCTAGGAATGCTTACTCCTTTTCCAAGGCATCATCCAATTGTCGTGAGCATTGCTCCTTCTCCAAGCCATCTTCCACGACCAAGATTGAAGGCCTTTCTCATCCAAGAGCTAAGAATGCTTATATGTATTTGCTTTCATATAAAAGCCTAAATTTTAGGCTATTGTAATCACTCTTGAATTTTAAGCAATAGATGCCTAGTGTTGAGAGTATTGCACTCCTATTGCCTTTTGAGAGTCACTTGAGGTAGAGGATTGAATCATCTCCTCTTGCCACCTTCCTCTATCTTCTCTACGATAGAGTTCATTACTCACCTTTCACTCCAAATTTCGAGAACAACCTTCATCATTCACCTTGCTTATGCTAACCCACACTCTTCCATGGAGTTCTCTTCTTCACCTTCATCCAAGGGGTTCCACCACCTTTGGTTTCATGTCACATGGCCACCTTCAAGTTACCCGTGTTCAACGTCTTCTGATGAGTATCTCAAGGTGTCTTACTACCACACCTACCAGCCACAACTAGTAGGGCACGTGCAGGAAACCATGCTACGGACCACACTTCGTAACGCCTGGTGAAGTTCCCAATATGAATAACATTTATAACGTCCCCAAGACTACCAAACTTGTCAGCTTAATACTAAGGAGGTCAATCTAAATTGACCCATCCGTCGGCATCACAACACGCACACTCACATCGGCAACACTAGCCAACCCGAGCCACAACTTCATAGTTTCTCGTGTTCATTCGTCATCCCGAGCCACAACTTAAGAGATGTCATTCCGAGCCACAACTCAAGGAATGCCATGTGTTTAACCTCTATTCTGAGCCATAACTCAAGGGATACATTCTGAGCCACAACTTAAGGAACACCACCAAGCCGACCTTCAAGATATCACCAAAGCCTTGTAGACCACGCACATCCAAAACAAGCAACACAACTTCTGTTGCAGTAATATCGCTTGGCGCTGCTCTAGAGTTGCCAGGCGCAACATTCTTCCAGATCGCCTGGCGGGGGACACGTACTGCCAGGTGCCATGCGCTTAGAACCCACTAACGTTGCAAACATCGCCTGATGGAACCTCCCTCATCGTTAGGCGCCTCTCGCTCCATGACCCACTAACTTTGAAGCTATCGTTGACAGGTCACACACTACCGTCAAAACGCTACATCAGTACTTGCACAATACTAATTTCTCAGACAGCCATGGACGTTTCCTTAGACATCCAATTTGAATCCATTTTCGTTCAGATTATCTCCAACATCTTTAGCCACCTTCAAGCCCAGACATTTCGTCACGCTACATTATGTATATATATCCTTCGCTAGTGATTTAAAACTAGACATATAACCCCAATTGTGTACACTTTTATTAACATATGGCAAGTTAGGTACCCACCACGGTATCTATAATGTTACTACTATCTCACACACCAGCCCAGTTTCTTGTCATAGTAGTAGGTATCTGTACCAAGGGTACTTAAGGTAAACCATTTCCCCCTACTCATTCATTCACACTTAAGTTAAGATGTTTTACTTGTTATCCAACTGCCACTGTTAACCTTAAAACACTTATATTCTATCTCTATCCTTTACCCTTAAGTATTACCTCAACTTCACCCCACTCCAGCACATCACAATTAGGCCTTAGTAATATTTACCCTACATTTTCAACGTAGGCAAATCCCCATAACATTCCAAACTCCTAAGATTATGCTCCACATGATCTAGATTAATTTCCTAATCTCCACGGTACACCAAAAACACAAGAAACACAATGCTTTGATATAGTGCCTGGCGACAAATTGGGTGCCGCCAGGCGGTTCTTGCTGTTCCAGGAACCCAAAACTTCTCCCTGCACACACGAACCTTAACCAACCTCAACTATTCTGGTTTCAATCGATTTACGACCCAATAGGTTGCACTTACGTGTTTAGGTTCACGGTTCTTTCCTAAAACTTCCAATATACGAAATTCCATTAACATTTTCCACTTAATTTCCTGCAACTATAACAAATCCCAAATCATCAACCCTAAAATAATTTTCATACAATTTTTTATCCAATTGAACCTTCAATTACATATAATCCAACGAATTATGACTTCCAATCATTCACACACAGTTAGTGTTATCTTTTTCCCCGATCAGAATCATCCTAGAAACCCCAAAACACCAAAATTGAGTCAAATTGATTCATGTCGCCTGACGGGTGTTCATCACCGCCAGGCAATTCAAACTGAACCCAGAAAATTGGGTGACAAACATGTATCGTCTGGCGACCATGCCCATGCCGCCAGACAGTTCCTCTTCAGGAACCCAGAACCCACTCCAATTTACATGAGTCGCTTAGCGGCTATGAATTGCCCGCCAGGCGATTTCTGGAAATTTTTCAGAAACACGAAAATCGCAGAATAGGTAGAATATATGCATTCAGTTTAACATACATTTCATACAATTGAGCAATAGGAATTAAAAAGGACAGTTTCAACTCCTCTAACCTGGTTTCCTTGCTAAAACTTGAATATTATTGGCTCCTTCCTTACTCCCAATGGCTAGCTTTAGCTCTCTATCCAATTTAGCCTCTATGCATCAATCAGCCACACAATTTCACTCTGAATTCTCTCTCCCTAATGTGCAGTACAATGGCAACCTTCAACCCCTCTCTTTTTCCCTTAATTGGCCAGTTAAACAAGCCTTAATTTTGCTTAATGACCCAAAAACGAAAATTGTCATTAACAAGGCTTAATTGTTATTCATTATTTGTGGTTTTCTGGCCCTCTTGGCTGCTCCTAAGTCAACTAGGGTTCCTATGCCCTTTCACATTCATGCCACAGAAAATTTTGGCAAAAGAAAGTTTAATTTGGTTCTACCAAGGTTCAAACCCATACCATGCTAATGTCAAATTAATGCACAACCATTCAACCACTCAACATGATCAAGCATATTATTAAAATAATAATCAATTAAATAACACACAAAAGAGCATACATGGGACTTAAACCTAAGTCCTCTCACACAATCAAGTACTCTCAACCATTTGAACTAGTACTTTTCCACATCACATCAATTAATATTTAATGTCATAAAGGCTCTGCTACACGCATTTATTAATTATTTATTTATTTAATTAATTAAATTTCACAGGTCTTATACAACACCAACACCTTGTCACTGGATTCTGACACCTCAATGATGTAATCCAATGCTCCTTGAGAGATGGCAACATGTTCCTGTCCGTGCGGCTGATGTTGCGTCTCAAAGGTGGAAAGGGGGGCTTCAGGTCGCTTCTTCGTGGCATCGCAACGAAGGTCGAGCAAAAAAAGACCAACAATTTTGACACCTATTAGGACATTTTATTTTAAATTTTTAATGCATATTACGCCTCAGTTCCCATCAAAACCAAGGTAGTAACGATAGGATATGCCTCGGTTAAGAACTGAGGCAGAAAGGCAACCCTTTTTTTGCCTCGACTAGATATACCTCGTGTCTTAAATCGAGGCGAAATGGCCAAAATAACTACGGTAGAAATCCTTTCTTGCACTGGTGAACATGTAGAAATGACCTTATCTGCCTCGGGTGCATGGAAAACTGAAGCAAAAAGTCTTTTATCCCTCGGTTGAAAAGGAACCGAACAAGAATCTTCATCATTCAAATTAAAAAGTTCAAATAAGCGGGAATTTTGCAAATTTTGACAAGCATTAGGCCTTGGTTATTAGAACAACCGAGACATAAAAGTTCACTAAAATTTTAAAAATGTCACCACATTTTTATATGCCTCGTTTTTACAGCAATTGAGGCATAATGACTGATTTAAAAATCCAAAAATGCACTAGTGCCTAAGCTTTGATGTTCCAAACTTGTTTTTCTACCTTCTCTTGATCTCTTTATGTAGGACTCGATTGGTCTTGGATTTGGCTTTTTCATTGTTTAAATCTCTCAAATATCTTTTAAAATAATCATAAATATAATTTATCTTTATGGTGGTTATGAATATCTATAAATATTTGGGGAGATATAGCCAGTTTTAAAACCATTTGACAAATATAGTTAGTTGATAATTTCTTATATACATAAATAAATTAATTACTTAAAGATATCTGATAAATTATCACCCACTAATATATACATTTTTTCAAATCATCCTTTTTTAATCTTATAATCCAAATTTGCAGATAAATCAAAATATATCTACATTTGTACTTTAGTTTCTGTTGTTTGACTATCTTTGACCAAACTTTGATTAATTTGAAAATTTGACTTGCTAACTGACTAGTCAATGAAGGGCTAACATATGCTGGTCCCTTCTTTTTCTTAAAATAAGTTTCTCTTTCCTCCGTTAGGGTTCCTTCCTCCAGGGGTTTATGTTGTTCACCTGTGGATGAAGCAAGGAATGCAGATCTGAGATGGAACTCATGGCATTGATGCAATCTGCATCTAGGTTGAGTGGTTAACTCGCGGTTTCACGTGGAGTAGATGGTTCGTCAAACGCTTTGTTGCGATTCGAAGTGAAGGTTGTTAAATTACGAAAATTATGAAAAGAGTAAAATTGGATTTTCACATGAATCATTAAATATACCAACTCAGCAAGGGTAGACAATCAAATCATCCCATTCAGCTGCAAAATCTTTTCCACTATCCATGCTAACAACGTCAATAGATTATAGGCTGGCAATGATACAATAGGATTTTTTTGCACCCTTCTTTTATTATAAATAAAGGCAATTTTAATTGTTGTAACAGTTTTTTCTTCTGGAGATATCAATGAAATTCTATCTTTCATCTTTTGCTTCTAAACGTTTAAAATCTCAAGATGGTATCTTAGAGCCTGGTTGTAACTCTGATGGCCTGAGGTGGTGGTTCTGGTTCCAATACTGGTGGTGGTCAAATAGATCCATCACAAGATCCCACTAATCCATATTATATTCATCCAGGTGATAGCCCTTCCTCTGTTATTGTCACTCCCATATTGAATGGTTCAAGTTATCATGCGTAGGCTCGAACCATGAAATGTGCTTTGGGTGCCAAAAATAAGTTTGAGTTTGTTGATGGGAGTATACCAATTCCCAACACTTTTGATCCAAGTTATAAGAGTTGGAGTCGCTACAACATAATTATTCACTCATGGATTATAAACTCTATGATTAAGTCCATTAGCCAGAGCATCATATTTCTGGAAAATGCTATAGATGTGTGGAATGATTTGAAAGAACGATTCTCCCAAGGAGACCTTATCAGATTATCTGAGCTGCAACAAGAAATCTACGGCCTAAAATAAGGTTCTCTCTCTGTCACAGAATTTTATTCTGATATGAAAATACTTTGGGAAGAGCTTGAAACTTATATGCCTATTCCTTGTTATGCTTGCCCAGTTAAATGCACCTATACTACTATGAGGAATGTTAGACACTTTCATAATCTTAATCATGTTATAAGATTTTTGACTGGTTTGAATGAGAATTTTTTAGTTGTTAAATCACAGATTCTCTTGATGGACCCACTTCCTAGCATTAACCGAATTTTCTCTATGGTGATTCAACATGAAAGACAAGGAAATTTCATTGTCAATGATGACTCAAAGGTTCTCATAAACATTGTCGATAAAAGGATGCAGGGAAGAAGGAAAGGTTTTGTACAAAATTCTGGACCAAGGAAAATATGCGCTTATTGTGGAAAGACAAGACACACAGTAGACACTTGCTATAGGAAACATGGCTTTCCTCCTCATTTTCAGAAAGGGAATTCATCAATGATCAACAATGCTTGCAGTGACACTAGAGATTTAAAGGAAGATCTATCAACAAATGGAGATATTTCTACTACACCATCTACTTTCACTCATGAGCAATATGAGAAGATACTTAGTTTAATTCAAGGTTCTGGCATTAACCAACATTCTGCTTCCTTAGCTAACCAGGTTAGCACATTTCAGTCTGGTCATTCACCAAGTGAAACAAAAAAATCAGGTATTATCAACATCTCTTCTTCCTTCAACAGTTTTTGTATTGGTTCTCGGATCATTGATTCGGGAGCAAGTGATCATATTTGTGCATCTTTTAAAACTTTTCAAACTTTCAATGAAATTAAACCAATAAGCATAAGGTTGCCTAATGGTCATGTTTCAATTGCAAAGTATACTGGTACTATTGTTTTTTCTCTTGGTTTCTTCATTACAAATGTTTTGTGTGTACCAAATTTTTCATTCAAATTGATTTCAGTATCAAAGTTAATTTCTACCTTGAATTGTGTTGTTTCCTTCAATAATTCCTGTTGTGTTATTTAGGACCATCAATCCGAGAGGATGATTGGTTCTGCTGAAAAGTTTGAAGGGCTATATCACTTAGTTATTGATGACAAACAAGCCTCTTGTTCAAATATCCAAACAGCTGATAATCAAACTTTACCTGAAGATGCCTTATGGCATTTTAGATTAGGACACCTATCAATTTCAAAGATGATTTCTATGAATTCAGAATTTCCCTTTATTGTTGTTGATCCAAAGGCAAACTGTGATGTATGCCATTATGCTAGACACAAGAAATTACCATATAAAACTAGTTTGAACAAAGTTGTTTCACCTTATGAGTTGCTTCATTTTGACATTTGGGGGCCTTTATCCATACATTTTATACATGGTCATTCTTATTTCTTGACTGTTGTTGATGATTTTAGTCACTTTACATGGGTCATTTTGTTAAAATCTAAAGCATAAGTAAGAGATCATGTACAAAATTTCATCAAATTGATTAAGAAACAATATAGTGCAAGAGTAAAAGTTGTAAGAACGGATAACGGTCCTACATTTGCTATACCACAGTTTTATGCTTCAAAAGGAATAATGCACCAAATAACTTGTGTGGAATCCCCACAACAAAATGGTAAACACCAACATGTTTTTAATGTAGGGAGAGCTCTTCTTTTCCAATCAAAATTACCAAAACAGTTTTGGTCTTATGTTATTCTCCATGCTACATACATAATAAATAGAGTACCCAGTACTCTCCTTGAAAACAAATAACCTTACTTCTTATTACACAAGCACAAACCTAACTTGCATGATTTAAAAGTTTTTGGCTCCTTATGTTATGCATCTACACTTCAGGAACATTCCAAACTGGGTATATCAATCTATCAAAGGAAATATTGTTTAGATCTTCTAAATGAATTTAGTCTACTTGGACCAAAGCCTGCCAAAACACCACTTGATCATTCAATTAAGTTATATCAAGATGCAGGGAAGTCATATGAAGATATAGCAACCTATAGAAGATTAATTGGAAAATTACTTTACTTGAACACCACTAGGCTAGACATCACCTTTGCCACTCAACAACTTAGTCAATTTTTAAATAATCCAACTTTGACACACTACCAAGCTGCTTGCAGAATAGTGAGATATCTTAAAAAAAGCCCAGGTAGAGGCTTGTTCTTTCCAAGAAAATCAGAAATTCAATTACTAGGATTCTCTGATGCAGATTGGGTTGGCTGTCTTGACACTAGAAAATCCATTTCAGGATATTGCTTCTTTTTGGGTTCATCATTAATTTCTTGGAAAGCAAAGAAGCAACAAACAGTTTCAAGATCTTCTTCTAAAGTTGAGTACAGGGCATTTTCCACTACTGCCTGCGAGTTACAGTGGCTGATATTTCTTTTACGTGATCTACACATTACTTGTTCTAGAGCACCTGTTCTCTATTGTGATAATCAAAGTGCCCTGCACATAGCTGCCAACTTCGTTTTTCATGAGCGAACAAAGCATTTGGATATTGATTGTCATTTTGTTCGAACCAAGCTTCAAGAGGGGGTCCTACGTTTATTACCAATTTCATACAAAGAGCAGCTAGTTAATTTCTTTACAAAAGATTTACCTCTGCCCATTTTCACTCCATTTCCAAACTGGGCATGATTGATATTTACCATACTCCAGCTTGTAGGGGGATGTTAAATTACGAAAATGATGAAAAGGGTAAAATTGGATTTTCACGTGAATCATTAAATATACCAACTCAGCAAGGGCAGACAATCAAATCATCCCATTCAGTTGCATAATCTTTTCCACTATCCACTGCTAACAACCTCAACAGATTATAGGATTTTTCTGCACCCTTCTTTTATTATAAATAAAGACAATTTTAATTGTTGTAATAGTTTTTTCTTCTAGAGATATCAATGAAATTTTATCTTTCATCTTTTTTTTCTAAATGTTTAAAATCTTAAGAAAGGTGGTGTTTGCGTGTTTTGTCGACCTAATAGTGAGCTGTAGGTTTGGTGCGTTTCGTTTGCGGAAGGTAATCTTCTATCTATTGTTGAGTTCATCGTTCTTCATTCTGCTATGACGAAGGTGCGCGTGGTGGTGTGATGCAGTTCACGTCGCATCTTCTCTGGTTCATTCACGTTTCTGGTGCATGCGACGTGTAGGGCATTCTGAATCTGCATGTGTGCATTGCGTTTTCCACTTGGTTGTTGCATTGTGGAAGTCTAGTGGTGGTTCGTGCGGTTGAGCGTGATTGACGATGGTTCCTTCTGATTTGCGGTGGAGATTTGTGTTGGAGAATATGTGTTTTGTTGGGTCGCATGGAGCTCCATGACGCAGGTGCTGCAATGGCGAGCTCTTCTTTTTCAATGTGGCCTCCTAATCTGTGTTTTATGGCAACACCGCTGGCGCGCTGACAAGGTGCAAGGTTGAAGCCAAACCGTGGTGCCTGGTTCTGTTTAGATTTAAGATGATGATGTTGTGGCATCATTTGATTGGACACTTTGAGAGTGCAAGGATCATGACCACATGGCAATATATTGGTTGTCATGGAGCTTAATTTTTTGAGTGTCTAAGTGGGGTGAAAATAGACATTAGGGTGTCCTTATAGATTTGGGTGGTTTAATTGAAAAATAGGAGTGAATAAATAATATAAGGAGCACATAAATGAATTTTAAAGAATGATTATAAACAAATAGTCACACAAATTATGCATATGAAAATGAATATAAAATATAAATCATATCAAAATTAATTCCATATATAATAGGAATCGAAGACATGACCTATAACCCATAATAAAACTACAACTAATTGTGTTACACTTCACTTCTACATAATTATTATTTATTAATTTAAATAATATCTTCCTCGTCCAACCTACTTTTCTTGAAATTTATATATTTTTTCCTGTGTTTTACAGTTTTCACTTATCATTCATGAAATCAAAGATACCGAGACTTTCTAAATTTTTGCAATATAAAGCACAACCTAAGTCGATTCTCGGAGGATACTAATTGTATTCAATATTTAGTATTTTTTTTCAGTACAAATTAAACAAGGGTTTAGGTTTAGAAAACATAAAAAGAAAATTATAGAAAACAAAACAGAGATCAAATATGAAAATTAAGAAAATCAAAATGTTTCAATCTACATATTTGAGAATCAAACAATCCAAATAACATAGTTCTCTAAATATTCAAATTCAAGTTTGAATAATTAATTGATCAAATAATTAACTCAATTGGTTATAAATCTCATTCAATCAAATTCTTCTTCTTTTATCAAATCAAGATTCAATTGATTTCCGTTTTGAATTCTAAAATCTAAAATTAGAAACACAAATTGATATTACGAAAAGCAAAACTAAAACTAAAGAAGAGAAGAATAAACTAATTTTAAAGTAAATGTGAGTCTAATCATCTTTCTCTTTTTCTTTTGAGCACATTTAGACCTCATATAGGCTCTCAACATGAAGCAAATGTGGGTCTAATCATGGTATCTTTAGTTCCATAAGCTCAATTACAAAAGTTAAAAGCTAATACACACAAAATATGATCCACATGGGTTCCTCTATAAAATTTCAACAAATCTACTTTAACTTCTAAAATCTACCTAAACCCTAAAAGGTAGCAAAGTACTCCAAATCCAACAAATCACATGTCCATTTTGAAGCCCACGAAATTTAGAATCTAGTTTAGTTGAAATCAGTCAAAAATAATATCTATAAAAACAATTATGGCCAAAACAATGAAAAAAATCAAATGAATTTTGAATACAAAATTAAAGAAACTATGTATGATGAAGAATGCAACCACTCTACACTAAAACTATAAATGTATGTACAAAAACATGTGTTGTCGTATTAAAGATGGATTGATTTCCTAATTTGTTAGCATGTTTTAAATCAATCCAATCAGGTAGTTCACTTAAAAATTATTGTTTTTTTCTTTATGATTTGTAAAGGGATATTCCCTCGGCAGATGGCAAAAGTAGTGGCAAAATTAGTTTATTATAGCATGATTTCATCTATCTAGTATGCCAATAGCTTTAAGCAAAAAAGAACAAAAAAAATCCTCTGTATCATCTAGATCAGTGCTTTAGAGCAAATGAAACCACTTTCACCACTTTTATTTTTAATAGGAGGTGAATACATTCTTCAGTATGAAGCAATATAAAAAAGAGGAAGAATTTGAGATTGATAGATTATATGTCCAGGTTCTATTTTCTTGGCTAGAATTGGAATTTGAATCCATAATTTCCAAACTCTGGATATGTTGCCCGCAAGTCATTGGATGGGGTAAAATGATAGGTATCTTTTCGAAGGAACAATGTACCAAAAAAGGGTTATAAAATAGTACTGGAAGCACGATATTTTATCGTTATGTAAGTAATCCAATATTTTTCGTGATATTATGGGGGATTCTTTGGGAAGTTTTACATCTTTCATTGGAGTTCCATATGCTATAAAAACTAAATTTAATGGGTGCCATGTTGGCTCTGGAGATAGGGGTTTGTGGTGGTTGGTCTACCCTTTGACTGGAATGTAATTTCACACTTGTTGAAGCCTTTCACAGTCCACATAATGTGCCTTGGTCCATTAGAAGTTCTTGATAGTTATTGACTCGTCTATAACTCTTTTATAGAGAAGGAAACAAGTGCAGGGACAAAATAACAAACATATAAATTGATTAGAAGATTAATTGTAGATTGTTTCATTTGTTACCCCATTGTGTCTGGGAGTATTTTTTAGGAATTGTTCTTATTTTTAAGTTTAGATGTTATTGATTCCGACGAATTTTTATTGTTTTCGAATTAGGTTTTTGTTTGTTTAATTTATTTTTAATAAAATCTTTTCACACTTGGCACATGATAAATGAAGATGTGTTAACTTTGTTGAAATGTTAGAGTTTCATAGCGATGTTTTCGGATGAAGAAACCTTTACATAAAAAAAGTAATCCAATATTATCGTGGTGGTGATGACCATGATAACCAGATTAGCTGTTCAGAAAACGAAACTATTAGATAATATACGGACTTTTGCTATGCGAATATCTTCCAAATGATGCCCACTTATATATTTTGGATTTATTTTTGGTACAACAACCGTATGAACAATAGAACTGAAGAATGGTCATCCAGTAAAATGGATCGGATACATAACTTGTCAAAATATCCTAATCCTAAGCTTATCAATGTTACAGCTTGAAGATCAGTCTAAAATCCGTTCACATCCTTGCCCATGAATTGGTAATCTTTTTAAATGTTTCACCATCTGCGGCGTTTTTTTCCATAAAAATATGCAAATGCAGCTATTGATGCAGCAATAATAACCCCAGCTGTAGCATGCCAAGCATATAATGGTTTTTCCAAAAGTAGGTCTGAGGCCCTAACCTCCACTGGAGGTGACACCGCTGGTTTCTGGCTAACTGTAACTGCATACCCCAAACCCTGTCTCTCCAGTTCAGTCAAGTCTTCAATTGCTGGCCTTAACCTAGTGACCTTAGCTATGGCTTCATACTCTTCTTTATTTCCACCTTCAAGGAAAGCCCCAACAAGGTGACCCTTGCTTACCCAGTATGCTCCAAATGCACTGCCTGACATATCTCCGAAATATATAACTTCCCCAACATTATCCCCATAAAATTGCCAAGACAATGTGAAGATTCTGGAGTAGAAAAAAGGAATGTAGTCAAATTCTCCTGTTTTGTCTGGTTCCATTATTGCAGCAACGACATGTTTTGCAGACTTCCGAGCTGAATCAACATGCTCAAGTCTTCGAGTTTCCCCAAATGCTTTGACTGGAAATGCTGCAACATCTCCAATGGCATAGACTGAGCTGTTGCTTGACTGCAACATCCCATTTACTTTGATTCCACCTTTCTCCAAAGTGAGCTGGCCTTCAAACAGACCTGTATTTGGACGTATTCCAATTCCCACCACAACCATGTCCACAGATAGCGTGCTTCCGTCCCTAAGATTAACAGCTGTAACCTGTCAAAAGATTCAGTCAGTTATAGGTTGAATCAATAGCAGATAATACTAAAGCAGAGTCAAATTGGCATTGTTTTTTCTAATCACTTTCTTCAAGGATATGGACATAGATATGGTTGGTTATAATCCTGTCAACCACGAAATTTTAACTTCTAACTAATAAGCATGAAGCCACTATCCACTGCCTTGGAGATTGAAAAATCTTTTCAGCAGAATCACTTTCCACTTTGAACTGAAAAAGGTTTGGCGCAATCATCCTCACAGATTTCTCATCCAATATAGAATAAAAAGCTTTTTTCTCCAAAAACAACAAAGGCCTTTCCTAACAGGTGTGCCAGAATATCAGCTACATGTATCATATAATGCTATTGTATCAAAACCCAACATTTTTGGACTTGTCATTTAGATCAAAGTGTTTTTTAATGATTTTTTAAGAGTTTTCGCCTTCCTCCATTTTTGTTTATGGAGTTATCATTAAAATTATCAAATCTTATTATTAGGACACTAGGATTCTTTTTCTCGTATCAACACACACATCACAAGTAAGCAAATGTTAAAAAAATAGTTTCAGTACCTTCCCATTGGAGTCAAAATCGAATGATGATAGCACAGTTCCCTTAACGAAGTTTACTCCCCTTGATTTATAATATTCTTCGTAGTAGTTTGCTATTTTTGTGGTAAATAAACGAGCCACTGCAAAATAAACAAAATATTGAGAATGTCTTTCAGTTTTTGAAGTTATTTTCATTCATTATAGTCACAGATGGAGATTTGGTCAGAATAACTATCACGAACAACACACTCATACATTATGCGTAAATTGTGTTGACAAGTTTAAGAAAATTACTTACTGCAATGTTCCTCAGGGAAGACCATTGTTACATTTATTTTATTGATCACTAGAGATGCTGCACATTCCATGCCTATGTATCCACCACCAATGACAACAGCATTCCCTTCTGGACAAGATTGTATAACATTGACAAGCCTATTTGCATCTGCTATATCTCTTAAATAACAGACATTTTCTGCATCTGATCCACTCACCCCAAATTCTTCCAGCTTCAAAGCCTACACGTGACATTGCATGTGTTTAATATACTTTAAGAAAGTAAATGATCCACTATCTAGGTATGTTGGTGAATTTATCCTCAAATTATTCCAACACTAGTATTTACTATGTTTATGGAGAAGATAAGTTGTTCATTAGGTTAAACATCAAGTTCCTAGGAAGTAAAAGTTTTCAAATCTCTTTCAAAGGCAGTGATACTGGATTACAAAGTTAATGTCAATAAAAAAGAAAAATACTAGAAATACACAGTAAATAGCCACAACTTCTATCATTTGTCCTTCTTTTCAAGACCATGTGCCCTTTTAGAAGGCAAACTGATTATTTTAAGTAGGGAAATTCTGACCGAGAGATTTGTTTTAATACCCGTGCACCAGTAGCAACAATAAGAAACTTATAACTTATGGTCTCTCCTGTTGTTGTTAAAAGTGTCTTGCGTTTCACATCAGCAGATTTAACTCCGGTTCCAAGAACTACTTCAATCCCTGAAAATAAAACAGTAGCAGTTTCCAAATAATCAGATATTCAGGATAGCAACTTATATGACATCATGGAAACATTAAACCAAGATAAACAATAACTACTTTTCAGCAACCAGCATCCTTAAATGAAGAAACTATTTGGAAATATAAAACAGGAAGTTACTTTCTAGAAGCACACGTGAATACTAATACCCAGTTTCAATGAACAAATTATCAAGCAATACATTGAGGTTGGTCCTTTCTTACTTTCACCTTAGGAAAACTACTTATCCTATATTGGTGCTGCAACCTGAAATAATCACCACTTGTAAAAAGAAAATACCAATAATATAATGTAGCACATGGTGAGAGGTGAAGTTTAGGTTCTGCCAATAAATGCCAGAAATATATTACCTTGTCAGGACACTAATTGCCAATGGACTCAACACCCCATTGAATGCTAGTGGAAATGATCAAACAAGGAAATAAATT
This sequence comes from Vigna unguiculata, assembly GCF_037176805.1. Taxonomy (NCBI): domain Eukaryota; kingdom Viridiplantae; phylum Streptophyta; class Magnoliopsida; order Fabales; family Fabaceae; genus Vigna; species Vigna unguiculata. The sequence goes on from NC_140796.1 coordinate 23,055,623, forward strand.
CAAAGCAGAGATCACAGATGACATTCATGCATTTACATATTAGCATCCACCAACAAACATAGCTAGCTAACATGTACATAATTTTATTTAGCAATTCCTTATTTCTCAATATAAAACAATTCAGCCCAAAACTAAGTTAAATTTTGTCTTTAAAGAATTTTCAGTTAGAAAATTTTGATTCAGTTAGATTGATGGACCTATAGGGAATCAACTACTGAACTAGATCATTGCAGTATACTACAAGATGTAAGTGGAAATCATTCACTCCGTGTAATCTCAAAGGGGGGAAGGTAAGCAGCTAAAAACAAAAACAGAATACATGATGATGTAAAAAAATATAATTACCATTTTCTTTATACCATTTGGGAGTTAGCCTCTCCTCATTTGCACCAACACAGGTATGAAAGGATGGAAGCCGTGCAGCAGCTGTATGTTGCAAATTTGTTTCAGCAACAACTCATTACAAAATCTTTGTGGAAAAAAGCTAAGCAATGGAAGAAATAAAAGGGTCACAGAAATAAGTAGGTTCACCAATCTATACTATTTTGAACAGTAAGGAAATGAAATCTACATAATGCAAGTACCATCATTTGTTCCCCGCCCAGTCTGTTAAAGACTGAGAATTTGAAACGGAAAAGGTATGTGTGTATATATTATTTACTGTAAACAGAGCTATTACAAGGAACAGTATTCTCCGGTAATCACAGAGCCAGGCTACGCCAGAAAATGCAAAGCAATTCTATGAATCTTATATAAGAAACCAACAGAATGCCAAAATCTCCCTTCCCTACAAGGATCCTTACACGGGAAAGATCCCTTCCCACGAGCTGACTAACTGACAATTTCCTCCCCTAATTTTAATCATTTCTCTTCCCACACTTTCTAATATATATATGCAGAATCTTAGGCCGATGTGCCTCAGATTTATTGGCTAATAAACTCCTCAGCCCAACCACAAAACCCTCCAATTTGAACCAGTCAAGTTTACTTATCCATACGTATAAATATCAAGATTATTTTGAAAAATAAATAGGCGATACTGTACACAAGGAACCAAAACTAAATTATACATTTACTATTCTACAAAAAAGTAAACAAATATTACGAAGAGCACTGCAACAAAGTTTTGAAACAAGTCTCCACAGTAACAGACAGAGTTAGCAGTCCCCAAATGAAATCAGATATCATGGCTGCGGCATTCAAATTTAAAAACACTACAGAGATATCAGTCATGACTTATACAAATATAAAGGTTTCAGCCATATGGCAATAGAGAGGGATTTTCTATTTAGACAGAAGTCCTGATTTTAGAAGATTAGATTGTTTAATGTAAGAGAAAGAGAGCATGTTTCAAAGGAAAGGATTAACTGACACAAAGAAGAGTCTATACCTTCTGGAAGCAAAAATCCTTTGCTCAATGCAGGCCTTTCATAAGGAGCAACCTGAGTCAACCATTTGAGAATGTTTACATACTTGTCACCACATAAAGAAGAAATAGAAATATTTGGGCTTCGACCAAAATTAATTTTTACGTCAGTGAATGAAATATAGACAAGGTCATCATCAATTGATAACAAAAATAATCAAACTTCAATGAAATCAATCACAAAAGCTACTCAAACCCAACATTGGAAAAACAAAATTAAACACTCGAAATGATTTGAAGGTAAGAGTTGACAGCAAAAACTCCATTGTGCAAAGCAGGTTTACATAGCCAGACCCCATAAAGCTCAACATATTAATTAAAAAAGAAAAGGGAGGTAATTATTCATACTGGTTCGTCGGAAATAATACAGAGTTCACCATGAGAGACTCCTTTTTTGACGAATTCAAGAGCAGCATAGCCAGCAGCCACGCCTCCCCCAAGAATCACATACACAAAGGCTCTCCCCATTTCCCAACTTCACATCCACACAACGCAACGCAACAAAACGCCTTCGGTTATATTTATCTTCAATTTAAAAATCGAGGGTGCTCAATTTTTTGGGAGCGCTTTCTTTCAAGACACTCCCACAAAATCTGAAGATCACGAACGGGACCCACAACCACGACGGAGATAGCTACTGCGCTTACCCTAATACCCCCAAATCATACCCTCTGCAAAACTCCATTGTTTCCACATATTTTAATAAAATTATCCATTGCATTTTTTTAAGATATAAGCGATTATTTTTCTTAAGAAACTTCCCAACGTTATCATGCATTAGCCAGTAGATAGGACCCATCGCAGCCATTCATCTTGTCTTACCGTAGGAATTAAGTTATCCACCATATCTACGTTGTCTTGCTACATATCAGCCATTTGATTAATTTATTTAAACCTCCCTACCTATTTCAATTTTAATGATTCAACTAAAAGTTTTTTGTGAGGTGAAAATTAAAAGAAAAAAAAACTTATATGTTCTTAAAACTTCGTGTGTGTGTGTATATATATATATATATATATATATATATATATATATATATATATATATATATATATATATATATATATATATATATATATATATATATATATATATATAATGTTTAACTTATATTTAAATTCAATAATATATATTTATCAATAACATACAGAAAAAGAAAATAACTAATAGTTTAGTCTTTTTTATTTTCTTAAAAAAATGTATTATAATTTTTTAAAATTTGATTTTAATCGATTTGAGTGATTTATTTATTTCACAATAATTTTATACCAATTTCTTTTATAACCGATTTTACGTCTTCGTCAAATTTGTTTACCCAATTATTTCTCAAATAAGATCAATCAGTTCTATCAAATTTTAAAAGAATAACTTTCATTATATAACTGGCTTTTGCATACGCACGGTTTCTTTTATATATTTATAGAATAATAATACAAAGGATAAAGTTTTTCATAATTAAAACAATACTTATAATAATATCCATACCGTAATAAAAATAATCAATCATAATAATCTATAACAATATATAAAAAAACTTATATATACCAACATTTATTTTTCTAATTTTTCCTTTAATTATTAATATTTATAATAAAATTTTGTTTTTCTAATTTTATCCTTAATTATTAATATTCATAATAAAAATAATAATTTATAATAAAAATAATAATATTAATAATTAAACAATATATAAAAGAGAACTCTTTGTATTCACATTCCGTTTTTTCATTTTACCCTTAATTATTAATATTCAAAATAAAATTCTGTTTTTTCATATTTACCTTTAATTATTAATATTCATAATAAAAATTATATAAAAAGGATTTGTTCATATGTGTCCACGTTCTCTTTTTCCAATTTTATCTTTAATTATTAATATTTATAACAATATTCAATTTTTTCCAATTTTATCCTTAATTATTAATCTATAACTATATATAAAGGGGATTTCCTCTTTTATATCCACATTTCATAATTCCAATTTTACCCTTTATAATTTAATTATTTATTAATTTTTTAAAAATTAATGGTTACTTTTACAAGTTTTTATAAAACTATTTACTTATCTCTTTCTTCTTTCTTCTCCTACTATTCATCAACAGTTACTTTTCTCATATTTTGTCCATACATTTCACTTTATTTTTTATAAATATACTTTTATTTTGTTTATTAACTTAATAACATTACAATATCATCAATTATTAATATAATTTAAAAAATGCGTACACACAGGCGCTATCGCGCATGTGTTTACGCTAGTATTCATAATAAAAATAATAATATTAATAATTAAACAATATATAAAGAGGATTCTTTGTTTTGTATCCACCTTCTATTTTTCCCATTTTACCATTAATTATTAATATTGATAATAAAAATAATAATATTAATAGTTAAACAATATATAAAAAGGATTTCCTTGTAAAAATAATAAAAATAATAATATTAATAATTAAACAATACATAAAGATAATTCTCTCTTTTGTGTCCACATTCTAATTTTCCAATTTTATGCTTAATTATTAATATTCATTAGTAAAAATAATGATTCATAATAAAAATAATAATATTAATAATCAAAATAATAATTTTAATTATTAATTTTAATTGTTATAATTAAACACTATATAAAGAATATTCCCTCTTTTTTAAACAATATATAATAAGGATTCCCTATTTTGTGTCCATATTCAGTTTTTCCCATTTTATACTTAATTATTAATATTCATAATAACATTCAGTTTTTTCTAATTTTACCCTTAATTATTAATATTCATAATAAAAAATATATAAAGAAGATTCTCTCTTTAGTATCCATATCCTGTTTTTTCAAATTTACCCTTAATTATTAATATTCATTATAAAAATAATAATTCATAATAAAAATAATAATATTAATAATCAAAATAATAAGAAATTATTAATTTTAATAATTTTACTAATAATAAGAATAATATATATAATACTAATAATAATTAAATACTTTAATTGAAATAATAATATTTATAACAACTTCTAAAGAGGATTCCCTCTTTTCTCTCACATTTCATTTTTTCAATTTTACCCTTAATTATTAATATTCATAATAAAAATAAGGTTTAATCATGCCTTTGATCCCCATTTTCGTAGCGAAATCTCAATTTGATCCCTCTATTTTTTTTTTTCATCTCAATTTGGTCCTTGTTTTGGAATATTTGATCTCAATCTAGTCTTTTTCGTTAATGGTACAATAACAGCATTAAATGGAGTGCCATGTGTCATTACCTCGATTTTTAGATTTTTTTTTTGATTTTTTTTGAATTTTTTTTATCTTTTTTAAATAAAAAAATTGTCATGTGTCAAGCTGTCGTCGTGCCACGTGGCAGTGACAGAGTGATGTGGTAGTGATAATGCTAGGTATCAATATTATGCCAAGTATCATTTCCTCAGTCTCAATTTGGTCGTTGTATTCTAATTTTTGTCTCAATTTAGTCCCTATTTTTGTAAAAATAGTGCAATTTCATCCATCTCTAAATTTAAACAAAATTAATTATTATATAAATGTTATACAAATATTTTTATTAAATTTGATATTTTTATTATATATTTTTAACATAGCTAAGTTTATTTAAATTTGTGTTTCACATTCAACTTTACTTTAAATTGTTTTCAAATTTTAAATTTATATGTTTTTTATTGTTATATGAACTAGTTAATTTATGATTTTTTTTTCTATTAACATTATTTTCTATTAACAACTTTAAAACAATTTTAAATAAAGTTCAATGTAAAATATTAATTAAGTGAACTTAATTTTGTTAAAAATATTTACTTGAAATATCAATTTTGATAGAAATATTTGTGTACATTTATGTACCGTACCTAGCCAAGCTCAACCAAGTAAACAGTATGCGCATCGAAACCACCTAGTACCTAGTACCCGGACACCACCAATACAAGCCATCTAGGCAAGTAGCCGGCCGAGACCGACTACTTGCCTAGAACATTAACTAACATCGATGTCCCGCCTTCAATAGGTTTCAAGGGCCTGATTTGGAGCCCAGGCCCATTCATGGCCCAAACTAGAGCCCAAGTCAAAACCCAGCCCATGAAATGGTCAAACGTCATTAAATGCCCTATAAATACACGTGGACCCCATCATTTAAAGGTACGCATTCATTAATCATTGATTTGACTCTCTGAGAGCTTTGACTTACTTGAGCTTTGGAGATTCTTCTGCAGGTAACCCCTCCTAGGTCCAAGCTGACACGTATTGACCGGGAAGAGGCCAACTGAAGAGATAGCGGACTACATGGTAAGGTGACGCTTGTGTCTAATCTCTTGTTTGTTCTCTGCAGGAACAATTTATATAGAAATTAAATTTGATTTCAATTTGGAGAGAGACAAAATTACTCAATTTTTACAAAAAATGGGACTGAATTGAGACCAAAATGGGACTAAAATAAAGGGACCAAATTGAGAAATTGGAAATGACATAAGTGACACGTGTCATTGTCACTACCACATCACTCTGTCATTGCCACATGGCACGATGACAGCTTGACACGTGATATTTTTTTTTTTATTTTTTAAAAAAAATTCAAAAAAAAAAATAAAAAAAAAAAAATCCAAGAACTGACACGTGACACTCCCTCTAACGACATTACTGTACCATTAATGGAAGGGACTAAATTCTAAATTGAGACAAAAAAAATAGAGAGACCAAATTGAGATTTTGCTCCGAAAATAGGGACCAAAGGCATGATTAAACCTAAAAATATTAATTCATAATAAAGATAATAGTATTAATAATTGAAATAATAATAGTAATTATTAATTTTAATAATTTTATTATCAATAAGAATAATATATATATATATATATAATACTAATAATAATTAAATATTGTAATTAAAATAATAAAAATAATAATTAAATATATGCAAAGTATGCAAACTAACACTTACGTCGCCATTTCCCCGGCAACAATGCCATTGTTATCTGTCTTTTAGTTGCAATAACTGTCTTTTAGTTGCAATAAGACAAACAAAACCAAAATTTCCCTAATGAAGGATAGTGAAATCCTGGATATCAAATTCAAAGAAATGGTACGTGTCGAGCCTAGTTTGCACAATTTAATTCTTATTAAAACACAATGAAACTTGAAAATGGGGGAAAATAAAATTAAAAACAAATTAAGAAAAAAAGATGCAAATTTTATTCACTTAAAACCTATCTAAATGCATGATTGAAACTAATTAAAAGGCGTAAGAATGTAATGCAGAATGCAGAAGTTGGAATCGAATATAAAATACCTAAATGAATGGTAAGGAAATATGAATGAAATTCTAAACTAATGCAACAAAAGGACTAAATTAAAAATGCAGAACCTATATGAAAACACTGAAAACGTGATAACATGGCCTCTTGCTTATGAATGCATGTGCAGAATATATGTTCTTTAGCTACAAGAAAATTCTGCTAACATAGATAACATAAATTAAAAAAAAAAACATAATCACATTAACAGATTGGTAAATATAAACTTCAAAATCAAAAACAACAAATTACTAGTAGAAAATAAATGCCCTGAATTGTTCATGGGTTTTCATACACTTGAGAAGAGATCTCGATAAAGTGTGCCCACTTTGGGGTCACATAGGGAACATTGATGTGGGTAGAAAATAAACCCAAGCTCAACCCACTAAACCAAGAAACAAGAACTAAATTTAATTCTGGAAAGCAATAAAGGAAATTTAAAATGCTACAGAACTAGAAATAGAGTACATGAAATGGAATTTAAAGAAATCATAATTTAGAGGCAAGAAAACTTAAAATGAAATCAAACCTTAAACAACCAAATTGAAAGTTGTAAATCAGAACAAAAATTTAAACCATTGTATTTCATTCATAATCAGAAAAATATACAATATCAAGAAGAGTTCTGAAATTAAAATGGTGAAGAGAGTCTCACTTAACCCAATCTTGGCCACTTTATGCTCGTGATTGAACAAATGAAACTACCTACCACACTAGAGGAAACCTAATCTTTGAAGTTCGCTTTGTGCTCATCAAAGAAGAGGAAACCCCCTTACAATCCACTCTCTCTCCCTCGCTCACAAGAACGCTCGAAACTCAATCTAAGAATTAGATTGGTGCAAAGAATCTAACTCAAATAAGCCCTGACCACTTTGTGCTCGTGGATGATCAAAGTATAGCTACTTCACACATTTGGGAAGACTTAATCCCGCTGGCAACTTTGCACTCGTCGGAATGTGAGTAACCCCTATACAATTACTCTTAATCTCTCCCCCACAAGAACAACTCGAACCCCAGCCTCAATACATGTCTCTCTTCTCGGACAACCAGGGCTTCCCCATCTAAACCTACTTTTTCCTTTAAAAACCCCTCTCGAAAATGAATCAGAAAAATGTGAAAAATGGCCTAACTTGATTCCTCTCTTCAAAACCAAAATTGCGACATTGAAAAACCCTTTTCATTCATCCATCATGCCACACTTAAATCTGGTCACGCATCACCCTTCAAATCGCCTTCATCCATCGTGAATCAACGTTGTTCTCCCTTAGATTAGTACACTTGCAATTAAGTTGTAGCATCAAAGATGCTCTCTCGTGATAGAGTTTCTCGCGTTCCTCCTTTGATCAACAATTAATGAAACGATGCGTTTTGGCCATCATCAAATAAATTGACCAGGGGTGGGCTTCTCTACAAATAAACAAAAATTGGAGTTAAGGGTTTCCTGACAAAACAAAGTTTGTTAAAGAAGGGGAAATTCTAGAGGATCAAAACTAAATGGAACAAAAAAACTCTATTAAAATTAATCTTTTTATCACAATTTATTGAAAACTAAATTTTATAAAACAATTAACAAAAACTAGTTAATTAAAGACAAACTAATATTTATTTAAAATAAAAGGAATGTTTTAGAAAGGAAAAAATGAGCAAAATTGAAGTGTTATCAACTTTGTCAAGTCCTCAGAATTCTTCTAGTATCTGTTCTTCAATAGATCTCATCAAAAGCATGGGGGAGGCTACTTGTAAAAGACACTTTGATGCTAAAGTTAGCACTAGTGATGTTAGAGAATCTCAGTTAGTAATTATTGTGTAATGAATGCATGGAATAATGTGCTATTTATACTATTTTACTTATGGACCCAACTTCAATGGGCTTTTTGTCCCAAAGTACCTTTTCATCTACTTGTAAATCTATCGAGATAGGTGAAATTACCCAAAAGTTCTTGCTGGTCTTCAGTTCTCAGTGGTTAGTTTCCTGATGAAGGCATTGGTGTGAGGGTTGACATGTGTGGGGTTGATAGCTTATACCAAGATGGGGGGTTGATACATTAACCTTCCAGTCTTGGTAGGGTAGGGTAGAGTATGGGTAATACATCAACTCCCTAGTCTTGGAGTGTTCCCTATGAAAGACTAAGGAGTGGCCAGAACTCAGCCTTTGCTCGTGTTTGGGTCGTACTCAGTAAGCGTCCATAAGGCTTCGTAGGATAGGGACAATTATATGTAATACACCAGCTCCCTAGTCTTGAAGTGTTCCCTGCGAAAGACTAAGGAGTGGCCAGAACTCAGCCTTTGCTCGTGTTTAGGCCGTACTAGATAAGTGTCCACAGGGCTTGGTAGGGTAGGGCCGAGTGTAGGTAATACACCAACTCCCCAATCTTGAAGCGTTCCTTGCAAAAGAGTAAGGAGTGGTCGACAATCTGCCTATGATCGTGTTTGGGTCGTACTCAATAAGAGGCCATATGCGTTTCTACAAATAAAACTTGTAGGTCTTTGGCCATGTACTGTATGGGTATACCACCAGCCCCCTAGTCTTGAGGAGCGAAACGACGTGAATACTTGAGTTGTAATTACGTGCCTCGAGGCATTTTTTGATAGTTGGGCTTTTAATTTGATGGGCTACGACTCTTGGTAGGGGTTGTGAAGTTGAAGATTTGAAAGAGGATTTTATATATAGGATTCATTTTTTTTTCATAATTTTTGAGCTCTCTCTTTGAAGTATTCTCCCATTTCTGATTTCCTTATGATCTTGCTCATTTTGAAGGTATGTCGACATCTTTTAGCGATTCTAACTTGGGTCGTTTTGTGGCAAGCGTCAGTGGTCGCGTATTGGAGGTATTTAAGGCTTCCTCCTCGAGGAAGTTGTTTGAGTTCTTCATTGAGACACAAGAGGAGTGCTGGGAGGATACTCCCGAGGAACACGCTGAGACCTTATGGCTACGGAGGGTCAGGTGTGAGTGGGTAAATGAGGGGGTTAGGATAACCCTTTCCAAGTATAAGTGGTCTCGTCTTTTGAAGTCATGGTTGAATTACATATATATTTTCAAGAGGGGGTTGATCTGAGTATTGTGTCTATTCAAAGGGCAAGTAGTGTAGACTGTGTTTGTCATGGCTGGGAAGAGGCTGAAGAAGATTTCTTTTTGTATATGCAACCTTCTTTTTAAAACTTCATATCCATCTGCCCTTTGATAACTTCACGATGAAGGTTTTGCATTGTTTGAATATGGCTCCCACACAGCTGCATCTAAATAGTTGGGGGTAATTTACAACCTTTAGGTTCATATGCAAGGCCTTGTATTTGTCTCCTACTCAAAAGAGTTTTTTTGTATTTCTATGTTGTTAGCACAAATGAATTTATGCTTGAAGATTTGATGAAAATATACAAACCCATTGCATTGGGATGTGATGAAGTTATGGTAAATAAATGAAGATGTAAAAATTTGAAGATTCTAGTGTTGATCAAGCTTGGAGTGTGTGTTGAACTTGAATTTCACATGAAGAACACAAAACTTTAAGATTGGTGCTCTTAGTATAAACTATTTGGCATTGTATAGATGTCTAAGGTCTGGTTGGTGTCTTTTAACCTATTGAATGGGTTTTTAACATGTTAAATGGTTTGCTGCAATAATTCTATTTGTTACACATTCAATCAGTTGAATTATTTTTTAACTAGCTGATTTCACTTAAAAATCAACAGATTGAATGGAAAAATCAACCTGTTGAATATGCTAACAAATTGGCTATAAGTTTTAGTTTTTTAGAGAGAGTGGTAGGACTTGAGATTTTTTAGCATGAAATCATTCTAAACTTGTGAAAAACTCTCTCTCATTGAATCACATAGAAGTGCAACCATTCATGAAGGATCTTAGATCTTCTTCGAACTTTTGGCTTTATTTTTGAGACTTGGAGAAAGAGATTTTGTTGGCTAGGGAGAGCCTTCATTTAGGTTTGATCTTTCTCAGGTTTTTAGGTGTTGCTTGGTGGTTTTTCAGGTATGTAAGAGTGATCTTGTTGTGTTGTGTCGTGACTCTTGTGGGATTCAAGAGTCTTCTTTTTGTGTTTTTGCTTAATTTAAAAGTGTAATCTTGTGGATTATGTACACCTTTTGAAATAGTGCATGTCAAGCTCAAGTTGCCTTGACAAATTGGATGTAGACTACATTTGAGTGAATCGGTATAAAAATTTTGTGTCCTTGTGCTTGATTCTCTCTATTATCTCTTTATTTGTGATTTAAAGTTTTAAGAAATTTGAATTCTATAATCTTTTAACTATTCTTGAATGATTCGACACAACCTGAGCCTTTGTTTATATTTGTATTGCTTATTTGAATAAATCTTGATAAGTCTTTTAAGTTGATTATAAGTTAAACTACAAATTCAAAATTCTGCAGAATTCTAGTATTTCAATCGACTATATTGGTATTTTGATATATTGAATTGTGTTGCTTTATTAATAGTTTAATGGAATCAATATTTTATCTCTATTTTTAGTCGATTGAAAGTGTATTATCCAGTAGCAATTGCATAAGTTTTTACAAATCCAATTCAACCCTCCTTCTTGGCTAATTACCTATTTTAGTACTAACATATGTTACTCAGTCAAGGGATCCCATCCCTTGGCTTTCGCTGGTGGAGAGGCCAAAATCATGCTTGTTGGACGGCTATTGATGAGTACAAATTTTTTCCCTCATTTAATATTAAAATTTGGGGATTTAATTGAATTTTAGTGCTCAAAAGAATGATTTAATTAAGATTTGCGATAATTGGGCTTATTGAGTTCGTGAGATAAAAATGGCTTAAAAAGTGATATGAGTTGCATAAAATATTATTGGATATTCTAACGTTTGTTGATGCAATTGAAATTTAATTTGGGTCATTAAAAGTGTGGAATTGAAATGTTTCGAGTTACAAGTTAAGTCCAAAATCAGTAAATTCTAGAGAAATAATTAAGGAACTAAATGCATCCTCAGTTTCTATTAAACACACTCCTTTTTCAGCAATCGACCACTCAAACTCTGTCCTACACCCCTATTTCTACTCACTTTCACCCCTCTTACCACTTAAACCCAACTCAACCAGATCATGCCATGTGGAAACATCACCTTTCAAATCTATCCAACCATATGTTGCCACGTGTCATTGTCCTATCACACTAAGTTGAACCAATGGAAAGCTGCCACATCAACATTTCCCCTTCTACCCAGAAACCCTAAATGTCATCACCACCATCTTCTACCACGCCATCAACCCTGCACCTTGCTGGAAACCACCACTGCAGCATCGAAATCGCACTCAAAATGCTCCCAGCAAAGACGTGAATTGCATCATACCACCACCGTGCTTGAGGAGCCATCATCTCCACACATCAACCATTTCGAGAATGCGCACCACCGTAACCAGCATGCGACCACACCATGGCAACAACCTCACCATCATCAGCACCTTCGCACACCATGAGTTCCTGTAGAAAACAAGAGCCATTGACGTTGCAACAACCACACATTCGACCATGCAATCTGTAGTGATATTCCTGTCGTTAGGCGATCAAATTACCACTACTTTAGAAACTTCAGTATTGTCAGTTTGTAGTGAACAAAATAGTTAGGGTTAAGATAACCCTGAGTCGTCTCACAACGAATACGGAATTGATCTCAAATATTTGATTCTTAAAAATGCAATTAAAACTAGCAACTATAAAAATAGGGGGATTTTGGTGTGCAAAGAAAATGACACGGAAGATTGTAAACACAATAATAGTAAATAGGTCAATTCCACTGCTTTTTCTAAATAAAATTCTTCATTGGTTATCTAGAGATTATTGTTAAATTAATTATTGTTGTTGTTTTACAAATCAATCAATGTAAAGACTCAATTCATTTGTTGGCATCCTCACTTTTAATCAAAGTACAGTCTCAATTAAAAGTGAGAATTGTTAGATTGTCCATAGTAAATTCAATCAAAGTACAATCTCAATTAATTTTACTATGTCTAATCATGTCTATTCCTTTATTTCTTTACCAAATAGAAAACTTAATTAATCAAAGTAAAGTCTTGACTAATTTTAGTTAAAGTAATTACCTCTAATCAAATTAAAGTCTCAATTATTGGCAAAAACTTATTTAATCAAATGAAAGTTTCTAAACAAAATCAAAGTAAAGTCTCAATTTAATTTAAAAACCTTTTAACTCATATGATTAGCATGCATGTAGATTTAAAATCATTATTTTCTATTCGATTAAGAAGCAAAGGACATAGATAAACAAAAACCACAACAATAATCAAAATAACAAAACATATAAATTCATCTAACCTCAGAATCCAATGAAGAAATTACAGTGGAATCAACCCTAAAAGCTTAGCCCTCCATGGCTTTGATGGAATGCATGATAATATGATGAAGGAAAGAAAATAAAAGAAAAGAGAGAATGAGAGATGTGATGGAGACGGTATCTGCCAAAACCAGAGAGTTCTAGGTTTCTAAGTTGTAAGTTCTCTGTTTCTCGTTTCTACTCCCTTAAGTCTCTTTATATAGGCTTCCACTAGACTTTGGGCTTTATCTGTCAATTGCTAAAATCTTTTATTTTTATTTAATTAATTAGCAACTTAATTCCTGTCCAATTTCCAATTCTGCCCCTCTTATTTAACCATATTTGCAGTTTTGACCAGAGTTAACTGCTGACTTTGACCAGTTGACCAGAGTTGACCAGTTTGACTGTCCTATCAGATGCTGACACGTGGCGCAGAGTACTCTCTCTCCAGAATTAGGGTTTTCTGCTCCTTCCTCCTTCCTCCCTTGGCTGCGCAGGTGACGGCGTGGTGGTTCATGGTGGTCCGACGGGTCTGAATGGTGGTTTCGCTCCAGCAACGTTTATGGTGGCCAACGGTGTGCGCGAATGGTGGCTGCTGCAGATCTGTAATGTGGTGATCGTGGTTCTTTCGCTGCTGTGAAGATGGAAAACGATGGTGGCGCTGCCATAGAGTGCGTGAGGTGCAGAGATGATGGAGGCTGGATGCGTGAACGGTGTGCGACGGAGTTGCGGTGGTTGCCATAGCTGCGCCGTGGTGTGCGGAGCTGGCGTTGCAGAGGTTGGTGGTGGCCAGCGAGGATGCGCAGGTTTGCACTGGCGGTGTGCGACGCGAAACGGTGAGGAAGATGGTGGCGCAAGGTGCAGATCTGCAATGGAAGGCTGTTCTGGTTGTTGTTGCCGCTGGTTTTGCTCCTGCGTTTTCCGGCGTGAAGGTGGTGACGGAACAGTGGCTGCCGGCGTGGTGCGTGAACTGTGGTGGTGGCGTGACGGAACAAGATGGAGATGGTGTAACTGCGGTGGCCGGCGAGATTGGCGGCGGCGGCTGCCGTGGAGGGTGGAAGGGAAATTAGGGTTAGGGTTTCATGTGTGAGATGAAGGAGATGATGACGTGGCAAGATCTGAGTGGTCAATTTGGTGAGTGGAGGATTATGACACGTGGCAGCTTATGGTTGGCTAATATTAAAAGGTAGGGATTGCCACATGGCATGATCTGGTTGAGTGAAGTTTAAGTGGTAGGAGGGGTGCAACTTAGTGAAAACTGGGGGTGCAGAACAGGTTTTTGGTGGTCCAATTTAGAAGGAGTGTGCAAATAAAATATGGGGGTGCATTAAGCTCCTGATTTATTCTTTTCCAGAATTTCTTGATTTTGGACTTATTTTGTAACTTTGAATATTTCAAAATCACACTATTAATTGACCAAAAATAAATTTCAGCTGCATGAACAAACGTTAGAATATCCAATAATATTTTATGCAACTAAAATCAATTTTTACGCCACTTTTACCAAACTTACTCAATAAATCCAATAATCACAAATCCTAATTAAATCAATCTTTAAGCACAGAAAATTCAATTAAATCCCCAAATTTAAATATTAAATGAGGGCAAAAATTTGAACTCATCATGTAGAAAAACACATGAACCTCAAACATGCAGAGATCCTGCATGAACAACAGATCGGAGCAACCATCTCCTCTATGAGCACGCATACGCGAGACGCTGCACCTGACAGTCGAAGATATCGCACAAGACTCGTAGCCATCATTCACGAACCATGATTGAGGAGGGAACTCTAATTTTGGGAAAAAAGAGAGTGCTACCATAGTTCAGCTTATCATGGGGCAATCAAATGGTCAAAACAGTCAACTCTGGGCAAATTCTGGTCAAAGTTGGTCAAATGGTCAAACAGGAGGGGCAAAATTGGAAATTAGACAGAAATTAAGTTGTTGAATAATTAATTAAATATTTTAATTAATTATCTTTGATATAACTCAAATTATAAATAGAGAAAATATCCCAATATTTTAGAAACTGATTAATTCTGTTAATTATTTGAGAGATATTAAATCAAAAGATAAAAGATTTCAGCAACCAAAAATATAAGATTCAAGTCCATCAATCACAAGTACTTAGTCAAAATAATTAATAATACTTCATAAAATATTACAAGTAAAACACCTACCCATCAATGTACGACGCAAAGTAGATCTCTCTATTTGACTCAACCATCCATGTTTGCAAATAAAGTTTGATGTGGTCATGTGAGTTTCCTGAAGGTTGAATGGTCTGAGGTTCAGTGAATCCATAGACGGAAGATCTACCTTGGTCCACATTGACTTTGTCCATGAACCTACAAGAAGACAGTTAGGTATAAATTAAAAGGTACCAATTCCATGTTTTAAATATGAAATATAATAAAAAATCTTGCATGCACCATAGTTGTATGATTAAATATTCAACATCCTTAGAAGAAGAGAGCTCCATAGATGTAGCGGAATAAAGGAAATGGAGACAAGTTTGAAGGCTCTTGTAGCTATGGTATGGTGCGGTGAGGATGAAGTTCTAAAAAGGAGACCTATCATAGGGAAGGAGGCTAGAAGAGCTAAGGTAGAAGCTTAGTCTAGCAATAACTCTAAAGGCAATACTGTGGAGTGATCTCAACATCAATTCTATTACCAAGCAAAGAGTAACCCAATACAAGTGGTGGAAGGCCCCATTTATAGTAGGATGGCCGGCCAAGATGAAACACAATTCCAATATAAAATGAAATGCAAAACTTGGCTTGGAGATGAAGCTTTCTTTAGATCTGCGTGATGCAATGGAGTGAAGGATCATGTGCCAAGTGGTAAGTCATGCTCTCCATTCTTGGCCAAGCCTTTGAATTAGGCTTGAATTAGCCCAATTTGAAGGCTAATCAACAATACTTTGGCTTTTTATTTTATAAAGCATGGCCTAACATGTCCCCCAAAATTAAAGTCTACTCTAATGCTCCAACATGCATCCTCTCATATTTTGACATCTTCCTTGACCAATGAGAATAACATTTGAAGCCCATGATGATTTTGGTCATCTTGAGAGAAGCCCATTTAAATCTTTCTTAACATGCTTCTTGTTATTGGGCCTTGAGGTGCATGTGGGCCCGTGGTTGGGCCTAAAGTGGACTCATCATCTCCTCCGCCTTGGAAAGGATTTGTCCTTAAATCTTGATGTTCATCATCATCCACAAAACCTACAAAAGGAATCAAGTAAGAGATATTGAATGTGTAGTGAACACTATACTCAGCAGGAAGGTCCAATTGATAAGCATTATCATTGATCCTTTTTAATTTCAAATGAACCATCACCATGAGGACTAAGTTTGGATTTTCTCAAATGTGGAAACCTTTCCTAGCTCTCTTGCCTTTGTTGTGATATTTGAAAACATTTTCAGTTTGAGCTTGAATTTGGTTTCACACATTTTCATGTAAATCCTTTATGAACTTAGGTTTAGATACCCCTTCTTTATGGATGAAATAAAAAAAAGTAGGAAGTGGTATCAAATCTAGAGGTTTGATAGGATTGAAACCATAAACAACCTCAAAAGGAGAGAGCTTGGTGGTGCTATGAACCACACGATTGTATACAAATTTAATATGAGGAAGATACTCATCCCAAGATTTATGCTTGCCTTTAAGGATGACCCTCGACAAAGTGGATAGAGATCTATTGACTACATTAGTTTACCCATCAATTTTTGGGTGACAAGTAGTAGGAAAAGATAGTTTGGTTCCTAGCCTTGACCATAAAGTCCTCTAAAAGTGGCTAAGGAACTTAGTACTCTATCAGACACAACGGTTTTGGGTAGACCATGAAGACGAACCACTTCTTTGAAAAATAACTTTGCAATATTGCTAGCATCATCTACTTTGTGGCATGGTATAAAATGTTCCATTTTGGAAAAACGATCCACCACCACAAAAATAGAATCAACACCCATAGAAGTTCCTGAAAGTCCTAGGACAAAGTTCGTGCTTATGTCCTCCCAAGGGGTGGTAGCTGTAAGACCCGCGAAAAATTAGACTAAAGGGAAACGCATGGGAAAAATTAATGGCTTGATTAATATTGTTGAATTATTTAATTTAATTAGGTTATAAATTTATAAAATGTGGAATAATTATTATTTGAGTGATTTAAGTGATGGTTGTATTTTATTTACTTAAATGAGTGATTAAAGTTGCTATCTATTTAATTTAAGGAATTATGGTTTGTGGGGTATAAGTGTTTTAATACTTATAATGCATGTTATATCATGTGATGGCATGTAGCCCAGTGGTCGAAGTTGTGCGCCATGTATTCAAGTGCAAGGTTCGAACTTGGTTGGTTGAATTTTACTGTGTTAGTTTTAAAATCAAATTTTCTCTTTTAAGGGATATATATATATATATATATATATATATATATATATATATATATATATATATATATATAACTTCTATCTTTTGTTTTTTATTTTTTTCCTCTATCTTTTGAATTGTGATTTAAAATATGATAACAGCCAAGAAAAATTAAATTTAAAACAAAGGATATTAACAGAAAAGATTTGAAGTGAGAAAGGTATATAGGTTAAAAGTTAGGGTTTTGGAAGGAGGAGAGGGAGAGAAACAAGAGGAGAGAAATTGAGAGTTGAAGGCTACGGGAGAGGGAAAGAAGCAATCCAGGTAGGGGAAGCCAACCTTATTTTCTTCTCTTGTTTTCTTGTTGCTTGATGAATGAAGTTGACCATATTTCCTTCTTCTATCTTTGCTTAGTAATGAAACCTTTTTGAAACCTTGCCATGCGTTTTTTTTTTGCTATATGAAGCAGTGCGTGGAATTCAAATGGTTGGGTGCAACTGTGTTGTTTCAATTTCTATGCACATTGTTGATTTGAATTTCTTTTCAAATAGTGATAAAAATTTCTTTTGAATAATCATTCTAAATTGGTAGGGCTGTTTAGTTTTATTTTTACTTGCTACGGTTTTTAGTTTCATTGTACCATGAAACACTTCTCTTGAGGGCTCACCTAATGCATTAAAAGTGTGAAATATACTTATTTGGTTGGTGGTAGGGCAATCTTGATTTCTGTTTGCATCCATACATTTAGTGTTTGAAGCTTTTTAATTTTAATGTGAAGTACTACAGGATTTGGGTTCTTGATTAGATTAATTTGTTTTCTTTCTTTTCTTTCAATTCTATAGGACTTCTCTTTTCCTTTTAGCCATGGTGCATGTTTTCTTTTATTTTCATGCCAATTGCAAAGTTTTCATCTTAAAAGCATATGGTGTGGCGCTACCCATTTTCCTACACTGCACACTTTTTGTAAAATGAAAGTTCCTACTTCGTTAATCGTTGGATCGAGCCGAGAGTTTAACAGCGGATCTTTAACACATAGTTCTTGACTTTGACTGGTCAAATCGTGAATCAGAGCTCTGTAGTGAGAGCAATTTTTATCACAAGGTTCTTGTAATTTGGTTGTTGACAACATTGACCTTTGTTGCTTGTTTGGTGCATAAATTTCTCTATAGTTAATCAATTAAGTTAGTTATTGTTGCATTTGATTCTTGATTCAATCATCTTTAATTTGAATATAAATACATAATTTTTGGAGTTTTACACAAGCTACAATTTTATTTCTAAAATCCCAAATCATTTGCACAATGTGTTGTTAAGTTGGATTGGATAAAAATTATAAGAATTAATTATTTTCCAAGAGAGAGAGATGCAAGTGAGGATGTTGAAGCATGAGGTGTGCAAGGTTGTGATTCACGGTGGGAGAGTGACGTGAATAAATGGATTATGTGATTAGTGGTTTTTCTTGGTTTGTATGGGTTGCATGGTTATGTAGTTTAAGTGGTGGTTTGAGGATAATTTCTTGTGTGTGATGTTATACTGTGTTTGAATGAATGTCACTCATTGGTTCGTTGTATGAATGTATTATTTGAAAAGTTGATGGGTTTATGCTATGAAATTTTATTTACCATGCATCAGGTGATGGTGAGTACTTTGTTGGCAATATGAAATTATCATGTGTTGCATGTTGAGAGTGTTTTGCCTTACTTGAAAGCTCTGGGTGGAATTTAATAAAGATTCTAGATGAATGTGATGTTATGTTTGGTTTAGTATGATTGTTTAGATTTGGGGTTTGTGTGTTCAAACCAAAGATGGATTGTGATCATAAAGTTTCTGTGTTAATTGAATGCGACGTTGAATATTATTGGACATGTTTTATTTACGAATGTCTCTTATGAATATCATTGTTTATGATTAGCTTACCCCTATTTGTTTGTTTGTGTGTTTGTTGCATGTGCGATGATCGTATAACGTGTGCGTTATACGGGAGTAGATGGTAATGTAGATGTTTCTGACACAAAGTAGATTGCAGAGAGAATGGAATGGACTCGGGGGTTTATTATTTCTTTAGTTGATTTCAATCAAACAGTGAAGACTATGAATATTTCTTTTGTTTTCTAGTATTTAATGAGAACTTTGTTTTTTAAATATATTATCAATGGAAGTTTTGGACTACCTATTTACATTTAAATTATAATGTGTTTTTAAGTGCCTTTTTGTGATATAATCGTTTTACTTTTAAATAAAAAGAGCAATGATAGCTTCTCGTGACATTTTTAAATTTGGGGTGCTACAGAAGCAATAGGCAAAGGAGTATAAAGGTCAGAAGGTATTGTAGTAGATTTGACATGTAAATATGTAATGCAACTAGAGCAATGTCTTTTGACCTCTTTCCTCTTATGGGGCCAACAAAATTTTTCCTTTAAGCATGGCTAAAGTTTTAGCAACCCTAAAGTGTCCCATAAGTCCCCCTTCATGCATTTTTTGGATAAGAAGTTTTCTATGCGAACCATGAGGAATACAAATTCTTCCTTATTTAAACAAATACCCATTGTTCACATAGAAACCTCATTGGGACTTCTTTTATTCACAAGACTTGTAAATAGGCAAAAAATATGGATCTTGAAGATACAATTCAAAAACATTGTAAAAGCAAAGAATTTGAGAACCTAAGGTGGCTAGAAGAGTATATCTTCTTGAAAGTGTATCAGCCACAACATTGGTTTTTTGCTTTCTTGTATTTGATAATGTATGGAAATTGTTCTAGAAATTCCATTCATTTGGCATGCCTTTTGTTGAGCTTGTGTTGTGTAACATCCCGATCGGATATTACTAATTTAAATAAAATAAAGTAAAATAATATTAAATATGTCCTTATTATTCAAAGTTATTTCCCAAAATGTGGAAAAATTAAAACCTTACTAAAATGTCTCGAAATTCAAAACCATAAAATAAACTCAATGTTTACATAATTAAAAAATGATCAACTAAATGTTTACAAAATAGTCAAATATAGTCTATAAAACTTCCCAAGCTAACCCCTCTCCAGCTTTAAGCATCATTAGGTCCACCTGAAACAACAGATGCTCCTGTGTAACGAATTATATGATCATCGCCAAACACAAATAGAAAAGGTGAGCTCATGTAACAATATAAACTTATAATTTAATACATAGAAGTTCACCCTAAATTACTTTATTTCAGCTAATGCTTAACCAAGTAGCCTTACTGCCCTACGGTTTCCAACCCACAATTTCTTGACCATGGACACTGGATATATATGTTCCTACGAACCTGCCCGCTCGTGGTCCTACCTCTACGGACCTCCCCGCTTGTAGTCCAACTCTACGGACCTCCTCGCCTATAGTCCAATACACGTGATCCAACAACTACGAACCTCCCCGCTTGTAGCAGCCTTCAAGTGTGAGCACCGAACATACGAACCTCCCTTGTAAGACCTGTGAAAATTAAATAATTAAATAATTCATTAATTAATAAATGTGGGTAGTGGGAGCCTTTAAGGCATTAATTATTGATTCATATGACGTGGAAAAGTACTAGCTTAAATGGTTGAGAGTACTTGATTGTGTGAGAGTACTTGATTGTGTGAGAGGACTTGGGTTCAAGTCCTGTGTATGTCAATTGTGTGTTACAGTATTATCACCTACTAATATAATATAACGCATATTTAAAAAATGTATACACACAAGCACGATAGTGCCTGTATTTACACTAATTTTTAATAATATGCTTGATCATGTTAAGTGATAATATAATCATAGAATTATATTAAATATAACGAAGCATGAATTGGTTGAATGGTTGTGCTTTGAATTGGCATTGGCAAGGTTATGGGTTTGAACCTTGGTAATTCTAAATTAAACTTCCTTTTTGCTAAAATTAGTTTTGGCATGAAGATGAAAGGGTGGAGAAAACCCTAGATGAATGAGCAGCCAAGGGAGGTTGGGAAAATAGTCCATAAGTGACTTTGAATGGTGGTGCTAAGGAGACCATTGGTGATCAAAGGGGGAGCTCTAGCATTTGCGTTTTAAGAAAGGAAACTAGGTTAGGGGAGCTTTACGCGTTAATTTTATTTTAAGTTTGATGGGCATGCTAAATATAGTAACCTTATGCGTTAACTTTATTTTAAATCTGATTTGCATGCTAAATAGAGTAACATTACGCGTTAACTTTATTTTAAATCTGATTCGCATGCTAAATAGAGTAACCTTACGCGTTAACTTTCTTTTAAATCTGATTCGCATGCTAAATAAAGTAACCTTATGCATTAACTTTATTTTAAATCTGATTCGCATGCTAAATATAGTAGCTTTATGCGTTAATTATTTTAAGTTTGATTGGCATGCTAAATTTGGTATGAGCATGCTTAATATTTTATTTCCATTTAATTTAGTGTTTCTGGAAATTTCCACAAATAGTCTGGTCGGTGATGAACTGCCGCCAGACGATTCTTTCCTGTCTAGGCCATTTAGGGTTCCTGCAGAGGAACCACCTACCAAATATAGCGTAAAATAGGCAATTGACCACTGTTTACCAAATCCTTGCCCAGAGTTGACTGGTTGACCAGTTTTGACTCTTTGACTGTCTAGTGAGAGGCTATCACGTGTCAGAGCAGTCTCTCTCTCTCTCTCTCTAAAATCAGATTTCCTTTTCGCAATTAGGGTTTGGTTGTCGTGAGGTTTGCCGCAAGGTGTGTTTCGCAGATTCGAGGGTGGCCATTATTTTTCCGATGGAGGACGTGTTCGGCGGCGCATTTCGCTGCTGTTGTGTGCGGACGACGCGAGGCATGCATCGTAGTGGCAGCGGTGGTGTTTATGGCCGTAGATCAAAGGTCCACGAATGGTGGAGGCTCTGCGTTGCATCACAGATCTTGGTTTCCCTCATAGTGAGGGAGAGCAACGAAGGTTGGTGGTGGCTTCACGAGTGGTTCAGCGAGTTCATGGTGGTTGTTGTGGTGGCTGTCGAGTTGATGGAGTGCGGGTTCGAAGGAGGTCGTGACGCGTGCAGACCCGAAGCTGTGCAGAACAGAGGCGCTTTGACGGTGCAACGGTGGTGGTTCCAGAGCGAGCACGACAGTGGTGACTGCATTTTTTGCGTGGAGCATGGCAGATTCGCGCGAAAGGATGGTGGCGGCATGAGTGCTGGTGTTGTCGGAGCTGCGCGGACTATTCTGGCGAGTTAGAGGCACGAAGGAGGCGAGTCAACGGCGATGTGGTAATGACTGTCGTAAAGTGCGACGGATGCGGAATGGAGATGGTGGGAGAGATGAGAAATTAGGGTTAGGGTTTGTGTTGGGAAGGAAATGATGACGTGGCAAACTTTGATTGGTGATTTGAGTTAGTGGAGGATTGATGATGTGGCAAATTGTGAGTGGTTATTTTAGTGAGTGGGGGATTGAGGACTTGGCAAGCTTTAATTGGTTATTTTAGTGAGTGGAGGATTGCCACGTGGCGTAATCTAGTGGACTAAAGTTTAAGTGATATTAGGGGTGCAAATTAGTAAAAAGAAGGGTGTAGAACAAATTTAAAAAGTCCAATTGTAGAAAGGGGTGTAAACATGAAAACTACAGGTGCAGTTAGCCCCAAAAATATCCCTTTTCAAAAATAGAAAGTCCAAGGTGTAAACATGAAAACTAGAGGTGTAGTTAGCTCCAGAAATGTCCCTTTCCAGAAATAGATAGCCCAATTGCAGAAAGGGGGTGTAAACATGAAAATTGAGGGTGCATTTAGCACCTGAGCTATTCCTCTCCAAAATTCTGATTTTTGGAACTTATTTTATGACATTAATATACACTCTTTACACCCTTAAGGAGCTAAATTAAATTCTAGTTGCATTATTAAACTTAAGATTATCCAAACATATATAATGCAACTAATATCACTTTTTAGTGCAAAAATAATATTAAATTCTCAAAATTAAATATTTAATGTGAGCAAAGGTTCGACCCATCACACCCTCCAGGCGGTCTGGAAGTGGGCAGCACCTGGCGGTACGTGTCCCTTGCCAGGTGATTGTACTACAGCGGTATTGGTGTTCTTAATCTCGACGTGCGTGATCTACAAAGCTTTAGTGATGCCTTAAAGACCGGCTTGCTGGTGTTCCTTGAATGGTGGCTCAAAATGTATCCCTTGAGTTGAGCTCGGGATAGGGGTTAAGCACGTGGCATTCCTCGAGTTGAGCTCGGAATGGCATCCCTCGAGTTAAGTTCGGGATGGCAGATGAATACGAGGAACCCATGAGTTGAGCTCGGGTCGGCGAGTGTTGCTGGTGTGAGTGTGCTGGTTGTGGCCAATACGAATAGGTCAGAAAGATTACCCTCCTCAGTAATTAGCTGACGAGTTTGGTAGTCTTGGGGCATTACAAACTATGTTCGTATATAGGAACTCCACCTGGCTTTATGGTGTATGATCCATAGCATGGTTTCCCGCATGTGCTCTATCGATTGTGGCCGATAGGTATGACAGTAAGACATCTTGAGGTAATCGCTAGAAGACGTAGAATACGATTAACATGGTTATGGTCATGTGGTATGAAATCAAAGGAAGGAATTCCTTTGGTGTGATTGTGTGATATATATATAACTATGTCATATTTATATATATATATATATATATATATATATATATATATATATATATATATATATATATATATATATATATATATATATATATATATATATATATATATATATATGTGTGTGTGTGTGTGTGTGTGTGTGTGTGTGTGTAATTTGTTAGCTCACCTTATCTGCTTGTGTTTGGTGATGATCGTGTACGCGGTACACGGGAGCAGATGATGTTGTAGGTGGATCTGGTGAGGAGTAGAGCCAGAGCAAGGCTAGACTTGAGAGATTTTTATCAGAACTTTTATGAAGTTTTTATGGTTTCAAATAAATTGTAATTATGGATATTGTAACACCCCAACTAAAATCTGGTGCTACTAGATGTTCTTTACTTGTCTAATGTATCATTTACTTATGTAAGGAAAATTTATTTGTATTCATTTAACAAATACCAAACAAAAAATAATAATAATACATCACTCGAATGTATCATCTGTTAGATTTACATGATATTTATGTGAATAAAATGTTAACATACATATAAGTGTTTGTAACAGAAGTTTGTTTATACTTTTACAACCAACTAAAGGTACTTTTACTATGAAATACATCACAAACAAGTTACACCATATCAGTTGTAGCTTTAACATAATCTAAAGTTACAAGAAAAGTTAAACTAAACAATCTCATTGTTACATGTTAGGTCTCCAATTTCTGCCTTTGAAAAATAAAGAAAGTAAGGGTGAGTCTTTCCCTTAACTCCAAAACTTCATCATAACATTTCAAAGTATGGTCATTTGAATAAACTTTCAATTGAATGAAACATTTTCACAAAAGTTTAAATCTTCATAATGTCATAACTAACCATGCTAAAAATATCAAAATCAAATTAATCAATAAAATAATCATTTTCGTATGTTTTAAATTTAGGATATCAAAATCCTCATTATCAATATTTTAATAATCATATTTGTATAATTCCTAGTTTCAACTAATCAGTATATTCATCTCATATTCGTTCTTATACTCTTTGGGTCCCAAACGCTGCCATTAGACTTTTCCGAATCATAATGGTCTTACGCCAATATCAATAGTGCCAGCAGGCTAAACGTTCTCACAGATACAACGTGTACGTTATTCCACCTTCCTTGTCTTAAAGTATAGTCAAGAGGACAGTCGAGAATAGAGTGTGAGGCCTGTGAATTTTTGAATACCCGACTAATTGTATATGTCAATCCAGGGTATCTATATCACCACCCTCGATTCTCCTAGGTCTATCAGACCTTTCTCTGGACTCTATACCCAGTGTATCTCTGTACTATCCATACAGTCCTTTTTATTCTTTATTTTTGTACTTTAATTTACAATCATCCTTTCACATTATCTTTATAATTCTTGAGACTTTCACAAAATTTTGGCAGCATAACAACTGCGTTTTTAATTTGTCACAATTTTCAAAATAGTAAAAACAACCAAGTTAAAAAGAATTTAAAATTAACAACCAAGCATAAATCATTCTTTCACAATAACTTTACAGAAAATTAATCAAAACAGTAATCATAATTAAAACATAATTTTCGTATAAAATTTTATAAGTAAAATAGCAAACTTGTTTTATTTATAACTTTTTGTGTAAAACTCCAAATAAGATGATTCTTGAACCTAACCCTAGGTTTTCATACCCAAGGAATCCATTTTTCAACTCAAAATTTCAAGATAATGTATAAAAATTTAAGAATCAAGAAGAAAAATTTTATACTTAAAGAAAACTTGCTAAGATAAAGACTTAGAGATTTGAGATAGACCCCCCATACCTTGAAGATGCTAAATATACTTTAAGATGAAAATGAAGACCTCAAGATTCTGGATTTTCCTCTCCTACTTCAATTTTCTCTCAAGAGTTTAGACCTCTCCTTCTCTATTGTTTTGGATTTTTGTGAAGAAGATATGTGAAATGAAGTACTATTTATAGGAAAAATCTTGGACAAAGGGATAAGGATGTATTGATGGTAAATTTATGAGATTACTTAGTGAGGATAAGTTTATTTTGACCATAGAGAGAATCTTGGTCGAAATTCCCATTGTAGGAGACTTCATGGTAGTTGCAAGAAGACTTGTTGACTTTCTAGAAGACTTGTTTTCACTCCAAAGTTTAAAATTCATATCAATTAACAAACAACTCTATTTGTAAATCCCAACAGTGAAACTAAAGACCTATGTGTCTAGAACCAGTCGAACAAATTGGAGCTCCATCCAACGGTTAATAAAATTAGAATCAAATGTTTACTAAAATAACCCAAAATAAGACGTAACTGATGCTAGTTCAAACTGCAAAAATTATTCTCTCACCACAGACATCTAAATACAAATCCAAACGGTCAAACTTTAGTGCTATGTCTTAATAACTCTGTATAAAAATTTTATCTTGATCCAACGGCTAACGAAGCGGGAATAAAATATTTACCAAGGTAACTCAGAACTGGACAACAGCTGGAGACCTTACTTTTACATTAAAGTGCGGAAGTAACTGCTCCTTGCATACACCTCCAATTCAAAATCTCACCGTTCATATTGAAGAACTATGTTTTAAGAATGCTCTATAAAAATTTCAACCTAATCCAATGGTTAATGAAGCCTTAATCGCAATTTTACTTACACAATTCAAAATAAGAAGTAGTTAGCACCCAAAAAAAAATCATCTTTTACATTGTATAAAGCCCTTTGTCAATTTACTTATGAAATCATACTATATATTTAAACAAGAAAGTTAAATATAATTAATATAAAATAGAGGGTGTTACAGATATTATCAGACTTTTGGATAATTACAATCTTATTTATACTTATGGATTTGGGTTTATTATTGAAAGTAATAAAAGTTTTAAATTTCCCGCGTTTTTGGGAAATGTTATTTCATTAACTGTAGTTAATTGTATTTCTTTATTTTATTATTTTAAACCCATAATATCCGGTCGGGATGTTATATCCCCACTCGTATCCTCACACGAGAGATTCAAAATATGAACCTCCCCGCTCATATTATCACGTGTTCACCACCAGTCATGAACCTACCCGCTCATGACATAATCAAGCACCACCTGGTCCAAGTCCACATCGTAACACTTTAAAACGAAATTAAAAATAAAACACATTGTCCTATACAAGATACACACTCAACCTGGTCTTAGGGATTCCAATGCTTCCACGAACCTACCTGCTTGTGGTCCAACTCTACCAACCTCCCCGCTTGTAGTCCAACTCTATGAACCTCCCCGCCCCTAGTCCAACACACGTGATCTAATAACTACGAACCTCCCCGCTCGCAGTAGCCCTCAAGTGTGAGCAAAGAACATATGAACCTTCCCGCTCGTATCCTCACACGAGAGCATCATAATATGAACCTCCCTACTCATATTATCACGTGTTCATCACCAATCATGAACCTACCCACTCATGACAATATCAAGCATATCCCAAACCAGGATCAACACAACAAGCCATGCAAAATATATCACAAACGCACCCTACCACTGCACCATCGCCTTAGGCAACTTAAGCGCCACTAGGCGAAATGGAAGTGCAGATCGCTTGGCGATTTCGCAATGCCGCTGGGCATCACGACACACAAAGCTTCCCTATTTCTGATTATTGCCTAGCGGTTCACTCTACACCATCAGGAGCTACACCAATAATCTGACACTACCTGTTTTAGTTACTCTAACTGAGTTCCTGGCATCCAACAATTCAATTTTTAAACATCTAGGAACCAAAATACGCATTCATGTACTTCATATACTCAAATTTACAACATCACAACTCATATGCATCATTCAATTATAAGCACACATATATCCCTTTCTAAATTCATATAGAACCATCAAAATAAAAGCGTTATACCCAACACACAATCATGGAAAACCAAAC
This sequence comes from Vigna unguiculata, assembly GCF_037176805.1. NCBI lineage: Eukaryota > Viridiplantae > Streptophyta > Magnoliopsida > Fabales > Fabaceae > Vigna > Vigna unguiculata. Next base: position 23,083,526 of record NC_140796.1, read on the forward strand.
AATATACAAACTAGGAAGAACACATAACCATTGTCCCAAAATATCGCACGGACAATAAAATAATAATAATGATAATAATAAAAATAACAACAACAACAATAATGATGATAATAATAATAATAATAGTAATAAAATGAAACAATAAAAATAAGAATAAAATTAATGAAAATAATAATAAAATAAAATGAAACAATAATAATAAAATAAAATACTAGTAATAAAATAAAATAAAAATAATTAAATAAAGCACTAAGTAAACAATAATAGTGGTAATAAAATCATAAATATAATAAAACAATGATAAAAATAATAATGATAATACAATAATATAACAATAATCATAATAAAATAATAATAATAATAGTAATAATAATAAAAATAATAAAAATAAAAATATTAATAACAATAAAATAAAAATAATTATAATGATTGTAACACCTCGGCCGAATATTACTAATTTAAATAAAATAAAGTAAAATAATATCAAATATGTCATTATTATTCAAAGTTCTTTCCCAAAACGCGGGAAAATTAAAACCTTACTAAAATGTCTCAAAATTAAAAACCATAAAGTAAACTGCATGTTTACATAGTTTTAAAATGATCAACTAAATGTTTACAAAATAGTCAAATATAATCTATAAAACTTCCCAAGCTAACCCCTCTTCGGCTTTAAGTGTCACCAGCTCCACCTGAAACAACGTCTACTCCCGTGTAACGAATTACATGATCATCGCCCAACACACACAGAAAGGGTGAGTTCATGTAACAATATAAACATATAATTTAATACATAAAAGTTCACTCCCAAATTAATTTATTTCAGCCAATGCTTAACCAAGAAACCTTATTGCCCTAAGGTTTCCAACCCACAATTTCATGACTGTTCGTACAAAGAACAAACAAGATATGTTAGACACAAGTATTACCTTACCCTGGTCCGCCATCTCCTTAGTAAGCTTCTTCCCGGTTGACACATATCGGTCATGGGTGTTATGATGTCCATTCCCCACTTTGCGAAGGGCCACGGGGATAGTATAGAATGAAGCTGCTCTTGTTTCTTGTGGATAAGGTTGCCATGTTTCTCGCATGGTATGCATTTTTTTACGAAGTCTTGGCAGTCTGCCTCCATGGTCGGCCAGAAGTAACCGGCGCGAAGGACTCTGGTAGTCATGGTGCGTGCGCCGGAATGATAGCCGCATATGCCTTCATGTAATTCTTTAATGATGTACTGAGCTTGTTCTGTAGTGACGCATTTGAGAAGTGGTTGGCCATATCCGCGTTTGTGCAAGTCATCGCCTATCATTGTGTACCTAGTGGCTTTAGTTATCCAAGTTCTGTCAGCGTTAGGTGGATGGTTACCGGTTTGGAGGTATTGGATGTAAGGAGTTGTCCAATTGTCGGCTTGGTGTTGGGTTACGATATGACAAGTATTTGTGATGGAAGGGGCGGACAGTGTTTGTTGCAATAGTGATCGGTGGCGGCTTTTTAATTTGGTGCTGGCTAGTTTGGATAATATGTCGGCTCTGACGTTTTTGGATCTAGGAATGTGTTGGATGCGAACTTGTTCGAAGGCGGACTGGACGACTTTCCGGACTAGATGGTAGTATTGTACGAGGGTAGGGTCTTTGATCTGGAACTCGTCGTTTAAATGGTTGACGGTAAGCTTGGAATCGATTTTGCATGTTAGTGACTTGACACCAACCTTGCGGGCTAGGGATAAGCTGGCGATGATGGCTTCGTACTCGGCTTGGTTGTTAAACGTCTTAAAGGCGAAATGGAGGGATTTTTCGATGAGGATGTCGTTGGGGCCTTCTAGTACAATGTCGGCACCTGCCCTCTTTGGGTTTGACGAACCATCAACATAAAGTGTCCATTGGTCCTCTTCAGGAGTTCGTTGGAGATCGTTGACAAAGTCTAGAAGGCATTGAGCTTTGATGGGGCCTTGGGATTCGTAGCGGATGTTGAATTCGGGTAACTCGATGGCCCAGGACGACATCTGCCCCGCAAGGTCTGGTTTCTGCAGTATCTACTGGATCGGGTAGTCGGTTTTGACGATAATGTTATGATTTTGTAAATATGGACGTAGGCGTCGGGCTGCGTGTACCAGGGATAGGGCTAATTTTTCTACCATTTGGTACCTCGTTTCGGGGTCTTGTAGGGTTCTGCTGACGAAATAAACAGGATGTTGGGTGCCGCCGACATCTTGGACCAGCGCGGCGCTTACAATGTGATCTGTGGCGGTGATGTAGACCAATAAGGGTTGATAAGTATTCTATTTATGGAGGATGGGTGGTGAGGTGAGTGTGGTTTTTAGCTTTTGAAATACTTGTTCACAATCATCATTCCATGTGAACTTGGCAGATTTTTTGAGCAGCTGAATGATGGGTTGGGTTTGTTCGACTAGTTTGGGAAGAAAGCGGGAGATGGCAGTGAGGCTGCCTATGAGGCGTTGTACTTCTTTGACACTAGTGGGGCTACGCATTTCAATGATCGCATTGCACTTTTCAGGATTAGCCTCTATGTCGTGCTGGGGTAGCATGAATCATAGGAATTTATTGCGGTCGACGCCGAAAATGCATTTGTCGGGGTTGAGGCGGAGGTTGTATTGTCGTAATGCGTAAAAGACTGCTAATAGGTCATGAGCGTGCTGGTGATGGCTTGGGGATTTGACAACCATGTCGACACATTTGCCCATTAAATGACTGAAGACTTTGTCCATCAGTCGTTGGTAGGTTGCTCTTGCGTTTTTAAGACCAAATGGCATGACCTTGTAGAAATAATTGGCGTCGTCTGTGATGAAGGCAGTTTTGTTCATGTCAGATGCAGCCATGGGAATTTGGTTATAACCGGAGTATGCATCAAGAAAATTGAGGACCTTGTTACCGGCTGTACCGTCGACAAGTCGGTCAATATTGGGTATGGGGTAGGCATCTCTAGGACAGGCTTTGTTAAGATCCGTGTAATCAACACACATCCACCACTTGCCCTTGGCTTTCTTTACTAGGACCACATTAGAGAGCCAAGTGGTATAGTGGGCTTCTTCAATAAACCCCGCGCTTAGCAACTTATCGGCCTCGGCCTTGGCCGCTAGGCGTCGTTCCTCGCCAAGTTTGCATTTTTTTGGGAGACATACCGGGCCTCCTTGTAAATGGATAACTCTTGGGATGCCACTTGAGGGTCAACTCTAGGTAAGTCAGCAGCTGACCAAGCAAAGAGGTCCGTGTTGCTGACAAGGGTGGGTGTTATGATGTCACGTTGTTCAGATTCTAGCCTAGTACCGAGTTTGATGGTGCGGCCATTAGGGAGCTCTAGGGGAGGTGGTTTCTTCAACAGGTTCAAGGCGGACATCTCGACCAACTCTGGGATCTAGATCGTCACCAGACAAGGCGATCTCAGAGCCGGGTGGTCGCCCAATATGATTGGTTTGTAGGATGGGAAGCTGTGGGCGTAAGCTGGCCATGTAGCATTCGCGTGCAAGGCATTGGTCGCCATGAATGGTGAGGATGTCGCCAGATGGGGAGGGGAACTTCATGGCTAAATGAGGTGTGGAAACAACAGCGCCAAGAGTGTTGAGTGAAGGGCGGCCAAGGAGTACGTGATAAGATGTAGGTGCGTCGACGATAAGGAAGCGGATAGGAATTGTCTTTGTTTGGGTGCCATCGCGGAAGATGCTATGGAGGTCAATGTAGTCGCGGGTGGAAACTTTCTCCCCGGAAAAGCCAGAAATCGGTTCGTCGTATGGGACCACGGCGGTGTCTGTGAGTTGAAGTTTTTGGTACGTGGCCCAATAGAGGATGTCGACGGAGCTGCCTTGGTCGACGAGGACTTTCTTGACTACGTAGTTTTCTATTTCAACGGTGATGACCATAGGGTCATCTTGCTGGTGATCAAGGCCTTGAAAATCGTCGTCCGTGAAGGTTATTGGGGGCATGCGACGTTTGTGATGGGAATGGGTTATGTGGTTGATGGATTGGATACGGCGGAGGTGTCTCTTCCTAGCCAAGGAGGTGGATCCTCCACTAGCAAAACCACCAAAGATGGTGTTGATAGTGCCGCGCAGGGGAGGGTCAGCAGGGGTGACATCAGTGCGAGTCGGTTGGGAGTCATTATTTGTGGGTTGGTTTGGGCGTTTATCATGGCGAGAGTCACGAAGAGGGCGTCGGTGGTCAGAACGAGGAGGGTGATGGGATCAGGAGGAGTGGTCATCTTTTCGGACAAAGCGACGGAAATGGCCAGCACAAACTAGTTATTCAATTTTATCTTGGAGTGATTTACATTCCTCTATGGTATGGCCGTGGTTTCGGTTATAGCCGCAGTATTTAGTTATGTCCGCATTGGGGGGAGTGGTCGTCTTGCGTGGTAGTGGGATGAGGTCGGCCTGTAAGGCCTCATCAAAGAGGCGGGATCTGGGAACATTTAGAGGGGTGTATTTGGTGAAGCGGGGTTGTCGGGGTTCTCGAGGTCTCGGGTCAGGACGGGGAGGTTGTGGAGTGGGGTTGGCAGTAGAGGGTGCATATTCATTGCAACATTTTGTATGGAGAGTTTGCATTTTCTCCATACGGTCGTAATCGGCAGCACGTAGTTTCAACTCATGCGTGGAGGCGGGTGGGTGTTGGTAGACGTTGTTGGCGAAGGGGCCGTGTTTAAGAGTGAAGGCCATGCACTAAAGTATCATTTCTTGGTTGAGGTGTGGTGTGCGAAGGGTAGCCTTACTGAATCGATCAATGAATGCCCAGAACGTCTCGTCTTGTTCTTGCCTGACGTCGAGGAGTGATATTGTTGTAGTTTGATGTAGGCGGCTGCTAACGAAGTGAGTGGTAAACATGTGGGAGAGGGTGTCAAAGTTGTCAATGGAGTATGGTGGGAGGGTGGTAAACCATTCGAGGGCAGGGCCTTTTAGGGTGGTAGGAAAGGCTTTGCAAAAAACAACATCATGGGAAGTGTAGAGGGCGACGTGGGTGATGTAGACTTTGAGGTGTTCATCGGGGTCAGTTTCACCAGTGTAACGCTCCAGGGTGAAAGGTTCCCACTGGGTGGGGAGGGGGGTGGTGGCGATGAAGTCGGTGAAAGGGTGATGGCGCCTGGGTTGGTGAGATGGGAGCGGGTGAGGAGGGATGGGATGGTGGATGAGGGTGGGAAAAGTGGAGGTGAAGTTGTAAGGAGGGATATGGGTAGTAGGGAGGTTGTGCGGGTTGTAGGGTAGGATATGAGTGGTGTGTAGGGTGGTGTGTAAGACCCGGGAAAATTAAATAGTTATTTAATTAAATATTTAATTAGGACGGGTAGCGAGAACATTTAAAGCAATAAATGCGAGGAGCTATGACATGTGGGAAAGTACTAGCTCAGGTGGTTGAGAGTACTTTGATTGTGTGAGGACTTGGGTTCGAGTCCTATGTGTGTCACTTGGATGTTATTTAAATTATGTGTTTTTGTGTGCTTATATATTGAACTCGTATGGATGATGATAAACTCTTAAAATTGTAGGATTTAGCAAGAAACATGGATTAGTTTGGTGGTTGTGCATGAACTTGGTAATTGAGAGGTCATGGGTTCAAACCTTGGTGAGAACTAAATAATTCATTTTTGCCAAATTTTTATTGTGCATGAATGTGGAAGAGTTAGAAACCTAGCAGCCAAGGAGGGGTAACCTAAGGGCTGGAAAACAGAGGGTTAAATAAGCATTTGGTTATTTTTGCATCATTTTTATTTAAAATTCGTGCAAGTCACTAAAGGGACAATTAAGTGAGAGTGATAGTAGGAGAGAAGGTTAAAAGAGGGGGAAAACAACATTGAGGGTCGTGGTACTCATAAGCAAAAAGGTTTTTCTGAGAATTGGGGCTGATAACATAAGGTAGTGAGGCTAAAAACGCAAAAGAGGGAGTGGAAAGCAAAGCTAGAGAGGTTTTGGTGAAGGGATAAGCACACCTATTCGAATTTGGGCAAAGAATCCAGGTAAGGGGAGTTGTTTTCGATGTTTTAGATACATTTGCGTTGTAGTGTGCTTTGATGATTGAAACTGTATGCTTTCCACCTGTTTTTGCGTACTGTTTGATTGGGTTTCTGGGTTTTTCCCAGAAACCGCCTGGCGGTTTAATCCCTACCGCCAGGCGGCTCATCAGAGATGAGCACTGTTCTTATTTTGGGTTGAATCGCCTGGCGGCGATGAGTTCCTGCCAGGCGGCATCCCGCTGTTCGAGTTCCGTTTGATGGTTTTGATGCTATTTTGGGTGAATGTAATCGATTGCTGAGGTTCAGTGATTGTATACAAATATATACATGGAATAGTTGTTGTACTGAATTGATATGTTGGAACGCTTGTGATTGTATTGAATTTTCGTGTATGGGTAGTTTGGGTGGAAACCCTAGGAATGAATGTAAACCTTGGGTTGTTTGACTAATTAAGATGTAATTGGAAACATGGAATACGAGTAAAATGAGATTGATCAGAAGGGTGTTAAAAATTGTTGTTAATGAATATATGGTGGTGATTGTGAGAGAAGAGTAGAGAGTTGAGATCGCGGAGTATACAGAAAATGCGTGAGGAGGTATGTGTCTGGTATGCCGCCTGGCGGCTCCATGCTGACCGCCAGGCGATGGCGTGTAGCAGTCCAGTTGGAATGCTGTGCCATGGACAGTGCGAGAAGGGAAATGGGTATTTGGTGATGGAGTAGTTAGTATGGTGAAAACTAGAAAATTATGATTGAGGGGCTGGGAGGACGGTGTAGCTTGAGTGGAGGAGATTAGGTGGAAAAGCGATAGACTTACCTATATACATATAGTGAGTCGAAGGGAAGGCCGAAATTATAAGTTAATGCTGTCCAACAGGAGGTGAAAGCCTAGTCATTTCAGTGTGTTAAGAAATTGGATGCTATCCAGTTCATAGGAGGGATGGAATCATTATGATATGATATTATTCTTGTTACTTGAACAAAAGTGATTAGATGGATTAATCATTTTAAAAGTATAGGTACTTGATTATGTGTACTAGTGGATGGATTAACTACAAAGAGCCGTTGATATGAGAATTCCTATTTAGTCATGAAAATGAGTTATCCAGTAAATTAGACTAACTGAGGTACCATAAAGTAGTGAGGTGCTGTTCTGGTATGGTGCCTAGCGGTATACTGATACCCGCCAGGCGATAGACGTAATAGGAGAGCGCTTAGCACTGAGGTGCGCCTGGCGGCACGTTGAGCTCCGCCAGGCGGTTACGAGGAAACAGGGAGCACTGGAACATCACTGGCGCCTAGCGGTGGGTGAATACCGCTAGGCGATCTGGAACGGTTTCGCCTGGCGGCGACTGGGTCGGGCCAGGCGGAAACGCTGTTGTTCTTTACTTGGTGTGTTGTTTTTAACTGACCATGATGCTTTGCTTGGATCGGGAGATGCTGTGCCATGAGCGGGTAGGTTCATGGATGGTGTGACATGTGATGATATGAGCGGGGAGGTTCATATCAAGTTACTCTCACGTGGGGATACGAGCGAGGTAGGTTCGTATGTTCCGTGCTCACGTTGAGAGATGCCACGTGCGGGGAGGTACGGGGGCTGGTGGATCACATGTGTTGGACTACGGGCGGGTAGGTCCGTAGAGCAGGACTACGAGCGGGGAGGTTCGTAGAGGCAGGACCACGAGCGGGCAGGTTCGTGTGAGCATCAGATTCCCGAGTCCAAGGCTAACCAATTGTATGATTTGAAGACTGTAAGTCTTGGGGGTTAGGGTCTTGGCCAAGATTTATAGATAATGATTAAGATGGGTAAATGATCTATCTTGTGTTTACATGCTTGTTATTTTATTTTCTCAGCTCACCCTTTCTGTTTGTGTGTGGCGATGATCGTGTAATTCGTTACACGGGAGCAGATGTTGATACAGGTGGTGCTGAGGATGCTCAGATGGCGGAGTGAGGGCTAGCATGGGAGTAGTGCTAGGGTTTTACATAAATTGTAATTTATGTTTTAAATACAAATTTTGGTAACTTGTAACCTGTTATGAATTCAGTTATAAGTTTTGGCGCGCTATCTTAAATAATTGAAATTATCGCGCGTTGGGATTTTTATCGAGATGGCTATTAATGCAATTATTTATTTTATTATTTATTTTTAAGTAATATTCCCTAGGGATGTTACATGGTGGGCATGTTGAAGGGCGGGATGTGTATGGTGGGCAAGATGGCGACGGGGGTGGGAGCCACAGTATTTCGTGGGAGGGTGGAGTGGAAGTGAGTATGATGGGTTGAGAGGATGGGAGTTTGTTGGGTGGTGGTGAAGGTGTGCGAGGTAGGATTGTACTCGCTTTCCTCTTCAGTAGGCTGGAAAGCTAGGGACCCTACGACATCAGATGTTTCCTTGGCCTTTACCTTTTGAGTGGGATCGGCTTCAATCTTTCGCCTTAGGCGAGAGTTCTCCTTCGTAGTGCTTCCATCTCATCAGCACTGTGCTTCTTCAAGTCAACCAGCTCCTGTTGCATTTTGGCTTGACCGTCTACGATGACAGACAGATCCGAGGTGATGTTAGTAGGTCCTGAGGGGCCTTCATCAACTTGCTTGTTAACTCCTGCTCAGCTGCGGGTAGAAACTATCTTCGGAGAAAGCGGGTGGTAAGATACTATCTCGTGCCCCACGGTGGGCGCCAATTGTTCCTGTAGAGAACAAACAAGATATGTTAGACACAAGTATTACCTTACCCTGGTCCGCCATCTCCTCAGTAAGCATCTTCCCGGTTGACACATATCTCTCATGGGTATCTCGGTGTGATCGGTTTGGACCCAAGAGGGGTTACGTGCAGAAGGGACTCCGAAGCTCAAGTCAGCGAAATCTCTAAGAAAGTCAAATCTAGTGATTAGGGAAGTAATGAATGCGTACCTTTAATTCATGGGGTCCATGCATATTTATAGATTATTAATTATGTCTGGCCACGTCATGGGTTGGGCCCTTATTTTGGGCTGTAGGTGGGCCTGGGCCTTAACCCAGGCCCTTAGTTTGATTATTGTGGGTTTGTTGAATCTTAGAAGTGCTTTGATTTCGTTAAGTTTTCTAGAGTGGTCGGTTTAGATCGGCTACTCTTTCAGCGGCTTAGGCCGCTATTATTCTTCTATCGGCTTAGGCTGGTTACTCTTTTAGCGGCTTAGGCCGGTTAGGCTTAGGTTGGCTTAGGCTGTTTACTTTATTTGTTCCGCGTATATATGGTGATCGTTTATTATTATTATTTGGTTGGACCGGCTAAGTGTGGTACAATGACCATGGACCCAGGATATATATGCTTCCACGAACCTGCCCGCTCGTGGTCCTACCTTTACAAACCTCCCCGCTCGTAGTCTAATTCTACGGACCTCCCCGCCCGTAGTCCAACACACGTGATCCAACAACTACGAACCCCCTCGCTCGCAGCAGCCCTCAAGTGTGAGCACAGAACATACGAATCTCCCCGCTCATATCCTCACACGAGAGCATCATAATATGAACCTCCCCGCTCATATTATCACGTTTTCACCACCAGCCATGAACCTACCCGCTCATGACACAGTCAAGCACCTCCTGGTCCAAGTCCATATTGCAACACATTAAAACGAAATTAAGAAAAACACACTACCTATATAAGATACATACTCAAGCTGGTCTTAAGGATTCCAATGCTTCCACGAACCTGCCTGCTCGTGGTTCAACTCTACGGACCTCCCTCCCCGTAGTCCAACTCTACGAACCTACCCGTTCGTAGTCCAACATGCGTGAACACCTACTATGAACCTCCCCGCTCATAGCAGCCTTAAGTGCGAGTACAACACATACGAACCTCCCCGCTCGTATCCCCACAAAAGAGTACAACATATACGGACCTCCCTGCCTGCATCAATCATTACTGGTTTTAGGTACTCTAATTAAATTCCTAGCATCCAACAATTGAATTCTCAAACATCCAGAATCCAAAATACGCATTCATATATTTCATATACTTAAATTTACAACATCACAGCTCATATGCATCATTCAAGTATAATCACACATCTATCCCTTTATAAATTCATATAAAACCATGAAAATAAAGTGTTATACCTAACACAATCATAGACAATCAAACAATATACAACCCACGAAGAACACATAATCATTGTCCCAAAATATCGCACGGATAATAAAATAGTAATGATAATAATTATAAAGAAAATGAAACAATAAAAATAACAATAACAACAATAATAATGATAATAATTATAATAATAAAATGAAACAATAAAAATAAAAATAATGAAAATAATAATAAAATAAAATGAAACAATAATAAGAAAACAATAATACTAGTAAGATAAAACAATAATAAAATAATAATAATAATAAAATAAAGCAATAATAATTATAATAAAATCATAAATAAAATAAAACAATTATAAAATTAACAATAATAATAAAATAGTATAATCATAATCATAATAAAATAAAATAAAATAATAAAAGTTATAATAATAGTAAAATAGTAATGAAAATAATAATAATAATAATAATAGTAAAATAAAATAATAATAAAAATAAAAATAGTAATAATAATAATAATATAAATAACAATAATAATAATTATAATACTAATAATAATAGTAAAAGAAAAGAAAAGAAAATAATAATAATAAATAATAATAATATTATTAAAATATAGTAAAATTAATAATAATAATAATAATAATAATAATAATAATAATAAGAATAATGATAATGATAATAGTAATAATAATTGTAACGTCCCAATTAAATAGGTAAATCCCATTAAATAAAATGTCACATACATAAAATATTTAGAGAGTACAGAGTTTGAACTATGGAGGTATATTGCACACCATGCATATCCATGCCAAAAGGAAAGAGGCCACACACACGACCTAAACAAAATACGCTAGTTTAAAAGTAGCATAAAGTCTTGTCCAAAACAAGGGATTGTAATCTAGTTAAAATCCATCCGTCGTGGGCTCCATAGTGAGCCCGATATTTGTCCATAACCATCAAGCTGCGACATTTCCATTATCATTACCACTACCAGGGGTTCTCACATCTGTTTACATCAATAAAGTTGATGATCATCACAAAGGAGAAATACCACACACAAACATACAAACAAGCAGAAGGGTAAGCTAGTGAAAGAATATCTTATATCATAATAGTCAACATGCGATTTCAAAGTCAGGCATAAATAACAGACGTCCACACATGGAATACAAAACCATTTAAGACCCCAAGACTCGACTATCCAGATGCGTAAACTGAGGCACCATCATGAGACCATGGAATTATGTCCTAGCAGTGAAGCATCACCACGAGGCCTTCGTGGAATTATGTCCTGGCCTTGAGACACCACCACGAGGCCTCCGTGGAATTACGTCCTTACATTGAGGCACCACTGCGAACTCCCACTAGGAGGGTCCATGGAATTATGTTCATTAGATGAGGCACCACCATGAGCTCCCACTATGTGAGTCATGGGATTATGTCCTACCCATACCTTGTCTGTGTTTCACCAACCAATCATAGTGTTCCCATGCATATCAATCTCGTGCCAATATATGTATAAAACCAACTATCCAAGCATATATCATACCAAGCTCATGCTAAATACATCAATTTCCAGCCATACAAATCAACTATTTCATGCATATTCGCATACTTCATACATTAAATAAAGTACTCTAACCAATCATACAACTAACACCAAAGAGAACATGAAAGAGGTACACAAATTCCCGCACCAGTGTCGCTCAAGGTAGGGACCCTCGCTCAGGCGAAAGAGGTCTTCCGCTCAAGCTACAGGTCCTCGCTTAGGCGAGACTACCAACAAAAGACACATTAGGGTTCGCGACTTCTCGCTTGGGCGAGACCTCCTCGCCTGAGCGAGACCACCCCTCGCCCAAAGGCGAGGTCCCTCGCCTTAGCTACAACTGCAGCGAAACAACTCGGGCTCCCTCGCATTCTCGCTTAGGCGAGTTGCTCTCGCCTGAGTGAGATGACTACTCACTCAAAACGAAAGCTCTCCGCCTGAGTGAGAGCTCGAGTAGAAACCCTGGGTGAGTTGTTGTCAATCTCGCCTAGGCGAGGCACATCCGCTTGGGCGAGAATGTCGGGTTCCTCCACTATTTGCACAGATAAGTTAGGAAAACACCATGGAAACAATACAATGCCAACACCAGTTCAATCTCATGCAAGTATAAACATAAATCCAACATTTATATCAGGAACAATAGCCAAACATCAACATGTTACAAAAACGCGAAAACCCTAGCTTCCCTTACCTGGAAAGAGCTAGCAAAAAAACTGTTAGAAAATGATTACTCAAATAATACTAATAATAATAAAAATATGAAAATAATATAATAATAATAATTAGAGCAATAATAATACTGAAACATATATATAAAGCAATGAATATTAATCAGAGATCAACAATTATAATAACAATAATAAATAAAAGATAAAAGGTAAGGAGTAGAAATATCCTGGGTTGAGGCATGCATAGCGCTATCCTTAGAGAGAAAATGCCCCTACTGCACAGGACTAAACAAATACACAATCATATGTGTTTCAAATCAAATGCGTTTCTCTCCCAAGATACAACAACTTGTCAGATCGATCGAGTGCAGCGAAGGATCTCTGAACCTTATGAACACTACTGTCTTAAAGATAATATAGAGAAGAAAAGAAGAACACTTTTAAGAATGACTCTAGTGTTTGTTGTCTCTGTTGTTGTTGTTTTTTCTTTCCCCATGCACCTAGGTGGTATTTATAGGTAGCAAAAGGAGACAAAGGAGTAAATAGTAATAAGAATATAGCCGTTAGCCATAAAAACCACTAACCCATAAATTAAAGGTCTATAAATACATGAGTAACAGTAAGTTTTTTTTATTTTAATTATTTATTTTTTAAATTATAATAAAATATTTCAAACAATCCCCCACATAATTTTAAAAAAAATAAAATAAAAATATATTATCTTTGAAAACAAAATATTGTAGTTCAGTGTAAGGAACCTTCTGGGTCTAACCCTTACACCTAGTACTTATAAACTTCCACCTAAGAAAATGCAGAGACTTGATTGTCTTGAACTACATCCTCTGTGACTAGGTTTTAGTAAATAACACATACAATATCGATGTTCATTATAGGTTCTAATCAGTGGGTGCACGTTACGGCCTTGTGCATGTATCTTGTTTCATGAGTGTCACTTAGAGACTTGCCCATGTCTCACAATGGCGGCCCCACCATCACATTCACTAGGTAAACCCTCAAAGGGTGGTCTGTGACTCACACCCCTACAATAATTGTCATTGAGTTTATTAAGAGGTATTTTATAAAATAATGCACATACCTACACCATTAGGTTTATTAAGAGGTATTTTATAAAATAAGCATGATAGTGCACATACCTCAACCTTATTATTGTCACAATTTATAGTACACCTCGCCATAGGAATGAGACATAAAATTTAATCAAATTATTTGGTGTACTTTAGTCAACAACAACTTCGTTGTTACCCATTGAACTCCATTCCATGGGATCGCCATTCATATGGAGATGGGTGTCCATTGTTGCAACTAATTTATGGGCTATAGTCTCATTCCCCTCGACGACTCAAATACTTGTTGTTGATGCATCAACCCTTTAATAAGCAGATCTGCAATATTTCTTTTTTACTTGACAAAGTCAAGAGAGATAACCATGAGTAATTATACATTTGTCTCTCATTCTAATATGTCAATTTTTCATTGACATTTTTACTAAAAACTTTAAATATAACAATTAAATTGTTAGGATGCATTAGAAAAAGGAATAATTTATGCTTGCATGGTAAATCATGACAACAATTTTTTAAAATATTTCCATGATAGTTCACCTCCATCCAAGGTTAAAACATAACCATAACCAATAGGTGATTTTGTGTCACAAAAATCAATATCCAATTTACATTAATATATATCATTCAATAATTTCAAGAAATTGGACATATTGTCATAACTAGAAAAAACAAAAATAATATTACACTAGATGGCAAAACAGTGAGGTATATATTCATTCACTTTATAATATATAACTAAGAATTTTTTATTAACAGGTGTATTAACCATTGCAAGACACCCCCACACTTTGAAATATTTTAAATGTGGTTCTTTTGTGTTCAAAATATGGTAAGCAAGATATAGAATTTCACTAATATAATGTTAGGCAAGCTAGAACTTGAAGCATAACATTTACCATGTCAAAGCATTTTTTTTCTTCCTTTCTTTCACTGCACCATTATATTAACACCATACACTATATGAAGATGTTACATAGTGAATAATACCATGAGTTTCACACAAAACACTCATTTATATACACATGTAATGTCATTTCTCTATTTAATTAATTTTGTACCTCAAAATTTTATAATTTGAATGGTCTTTAACCAAACTTCTCAACAATTATAATAATAGCATGTGATATATCAATACTTTTAAAATATGTGATAATCAAAGAATAAGTGCTAAATATTTTATTACAAGATCAATGTACTTAACTCAAACAAATCATCACAAATATATCATTTACCAACCAAAACACATGTCTAGAAATAATAATCTTATTGCACTTGAGAACCACTTCATAACCTTGTTGAGCAGAAGAAAGAGTCTAAATTTAGAAACATGAAAAACTCTTTAAAGAAATCTAGAAGACAAGTTTAATTTTTACTTGAGTATCCCTTCAATTTTTGATATGAAGATTTCTTCTTTTACCAACATTTACATGATCTTAAACATGATATCAATTAAAATAATTCATTTTAATTTCATGTCATAAACAATAATTTTGAATTCATAAATTTGATAAAGATTATCTTTATTATCAGTCATTTTTTTTTCATATAAATATCAAGCTAATTTTTATTATTATTTTTTTTGCAAATGCAAAGTTTAGTTCAAGTGTTTTCCGTAACACAATAGTTGTTTTAGTAAGACAAATTATTTTATAATTATTTTCATACAAAATACTTAAAATATATACATGATATAGAACATTTTTATCAATGGTAAGAATAGACAATATTAAAGCATAAATTAATATAACAACATAAACATTAGTTATAAACATCACACAATATTATCCAATGAGCAGAAATTTCATCTATCCACAATTTCATTTATTGTTACCAATAGAAATAGAAACAATTATACACATCAATTTTTAGGTTTAGTTGAAACTGATTTGATTATAACAATAACAAACACATTAGTTCATAAAATGTATTTTCAGTCTTCAGCTTTGTACCACACCAAGCCAACTTAACAAAATAATAATAAACGATCACTACACCTATACACTAAATCATTCAAGTAACCGGCCGAGGCTGGGCTGACCTAAGCCTAGCCGACCTAAATCGATAACATAATATGTTAAGAGAAATAACCTACCCAAGTCAACATATGAGCAATACAAACCGCCAAAGGAAGTAGTCGGTTTATGCCGACAACCTCAAGGCACTTAGCAAAATCAAAGCCCCCTGATACCCAATGAGCCCACAATAGTCGAAGTAAGGGCCTGGGCTAGGGCCCAGGCCCATCTACAGCCCAAACTAGGGCCCAACCCATGACATGGACAAACATAATTAATACTCTATAAATACGCATGGACCCCAGTAATTAAAGGTACACATTCATTACTCCATTAATCACTTGATTTGACTTTTTGAGAGCTTTAGCTGACTTAAGCTTCGGAGTCCCTTCTGTAGGTAACCCCTCCCGGGTCCAAGCAGACATGTGCCAACCGGGAAGAGGCCAACTGAGGAGATAGCAGACTCTATGGGTAAGGTGACACTTGTGCCTAATGTATCTTGTTTGTTCGCTGTAGGAACAATTGGCGCCCACCATGGGGCACGAGATGACACCTTACTACCCGTTTTTCTCCAAAGATGGTTTCAACCCATAGCAGAGCTGGAGTTAACAAGCAAGTTGATGCTGGTCCCTCAGGACCCGCTAACATCACCCCGGATCTGGCTGCCATCCTAGACAGTCAGGCCAAAATGCAACAGGAGCTGCCAGACCTGAAGAAACGTAGCGCTGATGAAATGGAGGCACTGTGACAAGAAAATTCTCGCCTCAGGCGAAAGATCGAGGCCGACCCCACTCAGAAGGGAAAAGCCAAGGAGACATCTGAGGCTGTAAGGTCCCCGACATTCCAGCCCACAGAAGAAGAAAGCGAATACAACCCCACCCCTCACACCTTCACCTCCACCCAACAAACACCCATCCCACTCACTTCCCCTCCACCCAACCAGGGCACACCGTGGCCCCTACCCCTGCCGCTACCCTCCCCACCACCGAGGTCCCCTATAATGTACCCACCACCCTACAAACTACCCATGTCCCACCTTACAACCCACACTACATCCCTGCGACCCACATCCCCCCTCACAACTTCACGTCTACCTTTCCCACTCTTGTCCACCATCCCATTCCCCCCATCCGCTACCACCACACCAGCCCAAACGTCGCCACCCCTTCACCGACTTCATCGCCAACACCCCCTTCCCGCCCAGTGGGAACCCTTCACACTGGACCGCTACACCGGTGAAACCGACCCTGACGAACATCTTAAAGTTTACATCACCCATGTCGCCCTATACACATCCCAAGACACAGTCTTTTGCAAAGCCTTCCCTACCACCCTCAAAGGCCCCGCTCTAGAATGGTTTACAACCCTCCCACCCTACTCCATCGACAGCTTCGACGCTCTCTCCCATATGTTCTCAACCCATTTCGCTGGCAGCCGCCCACATCAAACTACTACAATCTCCCTCCTAGGTATCAAGCAAGAACAAGGTGAACCACTCCAGGCATTTATCGATCGTTTTAGTAAGGCAGCCCTTCGTACCCCCGACCTCAACCAGGAAATGATCCTCCAATGTATGGCACTCACCCTCCAACCCGGCCCCTTCGCCAACAATGTCTACCTCCACCCACCTGCCTCTATGCACGAGCTCAAGTTGCGTGCGACCGACTATGTTCGCATGGAGGAAATGCAAACCCTCTACATCAAATTCTGCAATGACTACGCAGCCACCACCGCCAACCCCACCCCACAACCCCTCGCTTTGATACCCGACCACGAGAGCCCCGCCAACCCCGCTTTACTAGATATGCCCCCCTTAATGTCCCAGATCCCGCCTCTTTGATGAGGCCTTGCAAGCTGACCTCATCCCACCACCACGCAAGACGACCACTCCCCCTAATGCTGATATGACGAAGTATTGCCGCTACCAGCGCAACCATGGCCACACTACAAAAGACTACAAAGCACCACAGGATAAAATTGAAGAACTGGTTTGTGCTGGTCACTTTCGCCGCTTCATCCGCAGAGATGATCATCCCTCCTGAGCCCGTCACCCCCCTTGATCCGACCACAAATGACCTCCACACGACTCTCGCCACGACAGACGCCCTACCCAACCCACTAACCAGGATCCTCAACCGGCTCGCACTGATATCACCCCTCCCGATCCTCCCCTACGTCGCACTATCAACACCATTTCTGGTGGTTTCGCTAGTGGAGGATCCACCTCTTGTGCTAGAAAGAAACACCTCCGTCACATCCAATCCATCAACCATATTACCCATTCCCATCACAGACGCCACATGCCTCCCATCACCTTCACGGACGATGACTTTCACGGCCTCGACCACCAACAAGACGACCCCATGGTCATCACTGTTGAGATCGAAAGCTACGTAGTCAAGAAAGTCCTTGTTGACCAGGGCAGCTCTGTTGACATCCTCTACTGGGCCACATATCAAAAACTCCAACTTCCAGACACCACCATGGTCCCGTATGATGAACCAATCTATGGCTTCTCTAGCGAACAAGTTTCCACTCGCGGCTACATTGACCTTCATACCTTGTTTCATGATGGAGCCCAGACTAAAACCATTCCCATCCGCTTCCTCATTGTCGACGCGCCCACATCTTACAATGTCCTCCTTGGCCGCCCATCGCTCAACACCCTCAGCGTTGTCGTCTCCACCCCTCACCTTGCCAATGAATTCCCTTCCCCTTCTAGCGACATCCTCACCGTCCATTGCGACCAACAGCTGGCATGCGAATGCTACATGGCCAGCCTACGCCCATAACTCCTAATCCAGCAAACCAACCACATCGAGCGACCACCTGGCTCTGGGATCGCTCTATCGGGAGAAGATCTAGACCTCAGAGTGGGCCGGGATGTTCGTTTCGAACCTGTCGAAGAAACCTCCCCTCTAGAACTTCCAAATGGCCACTCCATCAACCTAGGCACCGGATTAAACTCTGACAAGCGTGCCATCATCACACCTATCCTAGTCAGCAACACAGACCTTTTCGCTTGGTCAGCCGCTGACCTACCTGGAGTAGACCCCCTAGTAGCATCCCACAAGTTATCCATCTACAAAGACGCCTGCTACATCTCTCAGAAAAAACACAAACTCGGCGAAGAACGACGTCTAGCGGCCAAGGCCGAGGCCGATAAGTTACTAAGCGTAGGATTCATTGAAGAAGCTCAATATACCACTTGGCTTTCTAACGTAGTCTTGGTGAAGAAAGCCAACGGCAAATGGCGAATGTGTGTAGATTACACAGATCTAAACAAAGTCTGCCCTCGAGATGCCTACCCCTTACCTAACATTGACCGACTTGTTGACGGTGTAGCGGGGAATAAAGTCCTTAGTTTCTTAGATGCATATTCCGGTTACAATCAAATTCCCATGGTCGTGTCCGACATGAACAAGATCGCATTCATCACAGACGATGCCAATTATTTTTACAACGTTATGCCTTTTGGTCTCAAAAACGCCGGAGCAACCTACCAACGGTTGATGGACAAAGTTTCCAGCCATATGATGGGACAATGTGTCGAAGTATACATTGATGACATGGTTGTCAAATCTCCAAGCCATCACCAACACGCCCAGGACCTATCAGCAGTCTTCTCCGCATTACGCCAATACAACCTTCGCCTCAACCCCGACAAGTGTGTATTCAGCGTCGACCGCGGTAAGTTCATCATCTTCATGCTAACCCAGCGCGGCATAGAGGCCAATCCTGAAAAGTGAAAAGCGATTATCGAAATGCGTAGTCCCACCAACATCAAAGAAGTCCAACGCTCATAGGCCGCCTTACAACTATTTCCCGCTTCCTGCCCAAACTACCTAAACAAACCCAACCCATAATACAACTCAAAAAATCTGCCAAGTTCACGTGGACTGACGACTATGAACAAATTTTCTAAAAGCTTAAAACCACCCTTACCTCACCACCTATCCTTCACAAGCCGAATACTCATCAACCCTGCTAGTTTACATCACAGCCACCGACTATACTATCAGCACCGCACTTGTCCAGGATGTAGGCGGCACACAACATCCTATTTACTTCGTTGGCAGAACATGTAAGATCCTGAAAACAGATATCAAATGGTGGAAAAGCTAGCCCTGTCCCTGGTCCACGCAGCCCGTCGCTTACGCCCATACTTCCAAAACCACAGCATCACCGTCAAAACCGACTACCCAATCTAGAAAATACTACAAAAACCAGACCTTGCAGGACGGATGTCATCCTGGGCTGTCAAGTTGTCGGAATTTAACATTTGTTATGAACCTCATGGCCCCATTAAAGCCCAATGCCTCCTAAACTTCGTCAATGATCTCCAACAAACACCCACAGAGGACCAGTGGACGCTTCATGTAGATGGTTCTTCAAATCCGAAAGGCGCTGGAGCTGGTATCGTGTTAGAAGGGCCCAACGATATCCTCATTGAGAAATCCCTCCAATTCGCCTTCAAAACATCCAACAATCAGGCCGAATACAAAGCCATCCTTGTCGGGCTTTCCCTTGCCCACGAAGTTGGCGTCAAAACTCTAACGTGCAAAACCGACTCCAAACTTACTGTGGGCCACCTGAATGACGAATTCCAGATCAAAGACCCCATCCTTTTACAATATTACCATCTGGTCCGCGCAGTCATTCAATCCGCTTTTGAACAAGTCCACATCGAACACATTCCTAGGACCGACAACATCAGAGCCGACATCCTATCCAAATTAGCTAGCACCAAATTAAAAAGTCGCCATCGATCCCTATTGCAATAAACACTATCCACTCCTTCAATCACAAATACTTGCCACAACCTAACCTACAGCTCAACCGACAACATCGCCCCTTCCCAAACCCACAACTAGACCACCCCTTATATCCAATATCTCCAAACCAGCAACCCCCCACAAGATCCTAACAAAACTTGGCTAGCTAAGGCCGCTAGATATACCATGATAGGTGATGACCTCTACAAACGCGGATATGGCCAACCGCTTCTCAAATGTGTCACTGCAGAACAAGCGCAGTATATAATTAAGGAGTTGCATGAAGACATTTGCGGCTACCATTCCAGCGCATGTACTATGGCCACCAGAATCCTTCGAGCCGGTTACTTTTGGCCAACTATAGAAGCGGATTGTCAGGACTACGTTAAAAAATGCAAACCATGGAAAAAACATGGCAACCTCATGCACCAGAAACAAGAACAACTTCATTCCATACTATCCCCATGGCCCTTCGCTAAATGGGAAATGGATATCCTCGACCCCTTCTCTCCCGGTAAGGGCCAGGTGAAATTCCTAATAGTAGCCGTTGATTATTTCACTAGGTGGATAGAAGCCAAATCGCTGACCACTATCACAGCCCAGCAGATCTAGCAATTTGTCTGGAAAAATATCATATGCCGATATGGCGTTCCGCATACTATCATCACTGATAATGGTCGACAATTCATAGATAAGGAACTAGCCATGTTCTACACTGGTCTGGGCATCAAACACATAACCAGTTCTGTAGAACACCCACAAACCAATGGGCAGGCAGAGGCGGCCAACAAAGTTATTCTAATGAAACTACGCAAACGGTTAGACAACGCCAAAGGCCGATGGCCCGAAGAACTGGTAGAAGTGCTATGGGCCTACAGGTGCACCCCTCAGTCAGCAACAAACGAGTCCCCATTCAGCCTAGTTTACGGGCAGACGCCATGATACCCGTCGAAATTGGCAAACCATCCCTATGCCAAGAACTATATGACCCAACCCACAACCATCAAAACATGGCCACTCACCTCGACCTCCTACCCGAACTCAGAGTAAAAGCCCAGATACGCAACTTAGCCGCCAAACAAAGAGCTGCCAGAAAGTATAACGCAAACCTATGTCCAAGATTGTTCATAAAAGTATATCGTTTGGAACATTTATCTGGGGAGGAAATACCCAATACATGGAATGTGTCCCATCTCAAGTTTTACTTTAGTTAAACATATACTGTATCACATCAAAACACTTGTAACCTTAGGTGTACTCTTTTTCCTCACCTGGTCTTTTTTTCCTAAGGAGGGTTTTGGCCAAGGAGGTTTTAACGAGGCACCCTATATTCAATGAATAATACAAAGGGTTCCCAACTTTACGACTATTCTCTAGTTCACCTCTCATATTCGTTTAAGTTCCCCACCATTACCACAAGTAAGCGGCCTAGGTCGAACACCCTTAACTAGTTGGTTAATTCGTTTAAGTTCCCCACCCTTACCACAAGTCAGCGGCCTGGGTCGAACACCCTTAACTCGTTGATTAATTCGTTTAAGTTCCCCATTCTTACCACAAGTAAGCGGCCTGGGTCGAATACCATTAACTCGTTGGTTAATTCGTTTAACTTTCCCACTCTTACCACAAGTTAGCGGCCTGGGTCGAACACCCTAAACTCGTTGGTTAATTCGTTTAAGTTCCCCACCCTTACCACAAGTAAGTGGCCTGGGTCGAACACCCTAAACTCGTTGGTTAATTCGTTTAAGTTCCCCCCCTTACTATAAGTAAGCGGCCTAGGTCGAACACCCTTAACTTGTTGGTTAATTCGTTTAAGTTCCCCACCTTTACCAAAAGTAAGTGGCCTGGGTCGAACACCCTTAACTAGTTGGTTAATTCGTTTAAGTTTCCCACCCTTACCACAAGTAAGCGGCCTGGGTCGAACACCCTTAACTCGTTGGTTAATTTGTTTAAGTTCCCCAGCCTTACCACAAGTGAGCGGCCTGGGTCGAACACCCTTAACATACAATCAAGTTCGCCAAGCATAACATACATCACAAATCATCAACATCCGGCATACAAAATAGCAAACACAAAGCTTTAATCACATTAAACATAAACGCAAAGCAATGTACCAAGTATCACGAACATAATGTATAGGTTATTACAGACATAGGCTCAATAATGGTTTCAAATCATTATAAACTAAAAGTCCTATTCCTCTGTCTCCTTCTCTTCCTCGATCATTTCCTTCTCCGTTTCCCCGTCCGGACTGCTCTCGTCCTCATTAATAAGTTGCCCATCAACAACATCCTTATTAACATCAAATCTTGAATCGGCTGCGTCAACATCCTGATGAAAGAAGGCTGCTTGCCGCAATCCCTTCTGAAAACCATTAATATGGTTTTGGATGATGCAACCCTTCAAGTCATCAAGTTCAACCGCAGCACCATCATACTTCTCTTTCAACTCATCATAGTCCGCCTCCAAATCCTCTATCCTCTAGTTAAGTTTTCCCTCCGAATCCAAGCAACGAACTTTCCAGGTTCCCAAGCTTTTCCTCTCCTCTTCCTAACTCTCCCTTTCCTTCTTCCAAGCGGCCCTCTCCTCCTCAAACTTATCGACCTTTCCCTGCAACTCCTCCACCTTTTCCCTACCTCCCTCCTTTACTTCTCGTCGATACAGAGACCCAACACGACGACTCAGTATCAATGCCTTGCTTCCAAATTCGACCATGGTCCTCACGAGATGATCCGCCTCTATACCGTCAATAGAGTTGATGATGGTATCTGGAAGGTTGATAGCAATATCTTTTCTAACAGATATCTCTAGCAACTCAATCAAGCCGGACTCTGGCCCTTTCGTCCCGCTAACCGATCCCGCCCCGAGCAATACCGCCCTCACCTTCTTTACATCTTTCCCCTTGCCAGGTTGAGCCGGCAACTCGGCCTTTCTCTTGGTCCCACCGTGCACGTGCACCTCATGTAACGATTCTTGCAGGTTGGGAACATCAGTATTCCCAGCTGCCTTGGCCTTCGCAGCCATTTCTTTCCTCAACGCTTGAAAAAGCGCCAAATTCTTCTTTCCGGATTGCGCCATGTGCCCTACAACAACACATCAAAACCCGATTAAGTCAACTTAGAATCATTAACACAGTTTAAATAATAAACAAATACCTTCAATATCAATAATCGGGTGCACCGAATTATAAACTCTTACTAGACCCTTAGTGGGCAACTTATCGGTAAACTTCATCAAGACCTCCACCATCTCCTTATCCACCGCCGACAACTCATCGGTGCCCATATCTTTATATCGAGAAGGGGTTCCCATCCAGCTAAACGAGAATTTGGTACTCCCATCTGCGTTCAGGAAATGGGACCTGCCCTCCTCTTTCACCACAACTTTAAAGTATCCATCTTTAAAATGCTTGAAGGACTAAGAAAACGCGTCTAATCTGCTGATGTTGGGACGACTCACCAGAGATAGCCAAGTAGTCAGTTGACGGGGCCTAGTATCGTAGAAGTATAAAAATGCATAAGGAGAAGGTTGCGGATATAGTGATTGGCACAAAACACGAGAGGCTTGCATATATGCCCAATTGTTTGGATGCAATTATGTAGGTGCAACGTTCAGTGCACGCAACACCCCCATGGTAAAGTCGTCCAGAGGTAACCGCACATGTAGCTGGGAGAAATGACACATTGTACATATAGAAAAACTTCTCGGTCGCCCCCTCTTGCCCGTGGCATACCATAACACCACATTTATCCACCTAAAATTACTATATGATATAAAATTATCCACCACATTTTCCTTTTTTTCTTTAATATTATATAAATTACTATATGATGAATGTCGTAAAATATCCACCTAAAATATTATAACATACCATAACACCACATTTATCTACTTTTTCATATAACTAAAAGAAATGAAAGCTTTAGAGTGCAACCCCAAAACATAAACCTTAACCTTTCCTTTGCATCATTCACCCACAAATCAAGAAAACCTCAATGCATTCATGCTATATTAGATTTCGTACAACTAAAATTCATCAATCACATATTTAACATTCAAAGGAAAATTTGATGATACTATATCACCATTACAATCAAAATTTATAAAATATAAAATAAATGCATCACATATTTTTTTTATTGTAAACAATAATTCAATCAAACAAAACTTAAAATCTTCTTTCAAAGGAAGAAATTAAACTAGTCAGCTCCCATTACCTAGGACTTTCCTTTGCTTAGAATTTGAATTACGCGTCTTCCCTTGAGCACCAATGCCCTCTCTTTGATTCTTTCCCAAATCAGATCTCAATCCTCACAATTCACTCTAAATTTTCGTATTCATCTGCCGATGCCAAAAACCCCTCTTCTCACCTGAATTTGCCTTTTAAAGGTTTTCTTAATGTTGGTAAATGCAAACAAAAAACGATTGGGTTGTTTTTCAGCCCCTCTTGGGAGGGGCTTTTGCTAGGGTTTTCTCTACCCTTTCATATTCAAGCCACAACTAATTTTTTAACAAAAATAGAGTTAAATATGAGTTCACCAAGGTTCAAACTCATACCATGCTCATCATCAAATCAATGCCTAACCACTCAAGCAATTTAAATTTTTGTGATAATTCACCTAATTCTATAATCATGTTATCACTCAACTTGATCATGCATATTATTATTAAAAATTAATAACAAATCAAACAACACATAATTGGCATACATAGAACTCAAACCCAAGTCCTCTCACACAATCAAAGTACTTTCAACCATTTGAGCTAGTAATTTTCTACATCACATGAATCAATATTTAATGCCATAAAGGCTCCCACTGCCCGCATTTATTAATTAATTATTAATTTAATTATTTAAAATTTTCGGGTCTTACAATTATAATATAAACAATAATAATTATTAAAATACTACTAATAATAATAAAATAAGATAAAAAATAATAAAATAATAATAATAAAAATAATGATAAAAATAATAAAAATAATAATATTAATCATATTAATAATATTAAAATAAAATAAAATAAATAATAATAATAATAAGATAATAATTATAATGATAATAGTAATAATAATAATAAAAATAATAATAATAATAGTAAAATAAGATAAAATTAATAATAATAATATTAAGGGTAATAATAATAGTAATAATAATAATAATGATAATAATAATAGAAATAATAATAATAATAATAATAATAATAATAATAATGATAAGAAGAATAATAATAAAAATAATTGATAACGCTGTCGTTGACGCGATCAAATTAATATAACTAAACTATAGCAACTTTAGTATTGCTAAGATAGTAGTCAAGAAAATAGAAAGGGTAAAGTAACCATAAGTCGTCTCCCAACGAACACGAAATTGATTTTTAACAAATTAGTTCTTATAAAACTATACAAATGAGTTAGTCAAATAAAATAAAAAAAAATATAGGGGATTAAGATAAACAAAGATAGAAATAAAATTTAAAAGATAAAAAGAAATAAAAACAATAATAAAGAAAATAGATTGATTCCATTGCTTTTTTAAAATAGATTCATCATCGGTTATCTAAAGATTATTGCTCAATTAATTATTGTTGTAGATTTGCAAATTAATCAATGTAAAGTCTCAATTAATTTGTTGACATTCTCACTTTTAACCAAAGTACAGTCTCAATTAAAAGTGAAAACTTTTAGATTATCCATAGTAAATTCAACCAAAGTACAGTCTCAATCAAATTTTACTATGCTTAATCATGTCTATTCTTTTATCTTCTCACCAAATAAAAAGCTTAATTAATCAAAGTAAAGTCTCAATTAATTGTAGTTAGAGTAAATACCTTTAACCAAAGTAAAGTCTCAATTATTGGTAAAAACTCATTTAATCATATGAAAGTGTATCACACCTAGCCGGTTCCGCTAGCATACCAACACATATTACCCTTGACCGACAACTCATATCAGACAAGGCTGGGGGACTGGTGTACCACACCTAGCCAAACTCGACCAAATAAGTAAACAATGCATAAAGGCAACCAAGTATTCATCCTAGACCGAGTCAGCCTAACTTGTACCAGTTTTAACCTATACATCTAGAAGAATAACCTACACCTCATGTAACCAATATAAGCCGTCAAGGTAGGTAGCCGGTCCAGGCCGACTACTCCAGCATACTCGATAAGATTAAAGCCCAGGCCGACAACTCCAATAAACTTAGTGAAAATAGAAGCCCTCGCGTTCAATAGGTCTTAAGGGCCTGGGTTAGGGCCCAGGCCCAGTCATGGCCCAAACTAGAGCCCAAGTCAAGGCCCGGCCCATGAGGTGATCAAACATCATTAATGCTCTATAAATACGCGTGGACCCCAGTAATTAAAGGTACGCATTCATTAATCACTGATTTGACCTTCTGAGAGCTTTGACTTACTTGAGCTTCGGAGACTCTTCTGCAGGTAACCCCTCCTGGGTTCAAGCTGACATGTGTCAACCGGGAAGAGGCCAACTGAGGAGATAACGGACTACATGGTAAGGTGACACTTGTGCCTAACTCATCTTATTTGTTCTCTGTAGGAACAATTGGCGCCCACCGTGGGGCACGAGACGAACACCTTTAGTACCCATTTTTCGCTGAAGATGGTTTCCACCCGTAGCAAAGCTGGAGTGAACAAGCAGGCGGATGCTGGTCCCTCTGGACCTGCTGGCATCACCCCTAATCTGGCCGCCATCCTAGACGGCCAAGCAAAGATTCAACAAGAACTCACAGATTTGAAGAAACGCAGTGCTGACAAGATGGAGGCGGTACGACAAGAGAACTCTCGCCTGTGGCGAAAGATCAAAGCTGATCCCAATTTGAAGGGAAAAGTCAAGGAAACCTCTGAAGCTGCGAGGTCTCTGGCCTTCCAACCCACAGAGGAAGAAAGCGAGTACAACCCCACTCCTCACACCTTCACCACCACTCAACAAACACCCATTCCCTCTACCCATCCCCCTCATTTCCCATCTACTCAACCAGGGCTCACCGCACCCCCAACCCCTGCCGCTACCCTCCCTACCACCCAGATCTCGTACAACATACCCACTACCCTACACACCACACATGTTCCACCATACAACCCACAATACCTTCCGACAACCCACACACCCCCTCACAACCTCACATCCACCTTCCCCGCTATGATCAACCATCCCATCCCACCTCACTTGTTCCTTCCCCACCAGCCTAGACGCCGTCACCCTTTCACTAACTTTATCGCCAACACCCCTCTTCCAGCCCAGTGGGAACCTTTCACCCTGGACTGCTATATTGGCGAAACCGACCCTGACGAGCACCTTAAAGTCTACATCACCCATGTCGCCCTGTACACGTCCCAAGATGCAGTCTTTTGCGAAGCCTTCCCGACCACCCTCAAGGGCCCTGCCCTAGAATGGTTCACAACCCTTCCGCCTTACTCCATCGGCAGTTTCGACGTCCTCTCCCACATGTTCTCCACCCATTTCGCTGGCACCCGCCCGCACCAAACTACCAACATCTCTCTCCTGGGCATCAGAAAAGAACAAAGCGAACCACTCAGAGCGTTCATAGATCGCTTCAGTAAAGCAGCTCTTCGCACACCACACCTCAATCAAGAGATGATCCTCCAACCCGGCCCTTTCGCCAACAACGTCTATCTCCACCCACCTGCCTCCATGCACGAGCTCAAGTTACGTGCAGCTGACTCTGTCCGCATGGAGGAAATGCAACCCCTTCACACCAAATTCTGCAACGACTATGCAGCCACCACCGCCAACCCCACCCCATAACCTAACCCACGTCCTGATACCCGCCCACGCGAGCCCCGTCAACCTCGCTTCACCAGATATGCCCCTCTTACCGTAGCCTACTCCCGCATCCTCGACGAGGCCGTACAAGCTCATCTAATCCCTCCACCACGCAAGACAACCACACCTCCCAACGCCGATATGACCAAATATTGTCGCTACCACCGCAACCATGGTCACACTACAGAAGAATGCAAAGCACTCCAGGATAAAATAGAAGAACTGGTCCGTGCTAGCCACTTTCACCGCTTCATCTGTAGAGATGACCATTCCTCTTCTTCTCGATCCCGCCACCCCCTCGATCCGATCACAAACGTCCTCCACATGACTCCGGTCACGACAGACGCCCCGCCCAACCCACCAGTCAAGAACCGGAGCCGGCCCGCACCGACATCACCCCTGCTGACCCTCCCCTACGTGGCACCATCAACACCATCTCTGGTGGCTTCGCTAGCGGAAGATCCACTTCTTCTGCTAGAAAAAGACACCTCTGCCATATCCAATCCATCAATCACATCACTCATTCCCACCACAGACGCCGTATGCCTCCTATCATCTTTACAGATGATGACTTTCATGGCCTCGACCATCAACAAGATGACCCCATGGTTATCACTGTTGAAATCGAAAATTATGCTGTTAAGAAAGTCCTCGTTGATCAAGGCAGCTCCGTTGATATCCTCTATTGGCCCACCTACCAAAACCTTCAACTTTCTGACACCGCCATGGTCCCATATGATGAGCCAATCTATGGCTTTTCTAGTGAACAGGTATCCTCCCGGGGCTACATTGACCTCCACATCGTCTTTCGGGAGGGGACCCAAACTAAAACCATCCCAATTCGCTTCCTTATCGTCGACGCGCTAACATCCTACAACATCCTCCTAGGCCGTCCTTCCCTCAATACCCTTGGCGCCGTCGTTTCCACCCCTCACCTGGCCATGAAGTTCCCTGCCCCGTCCGGCGACATCCTTACCATCCACTATGACCAACGCTTGGCACGCGAATGCTACATGGCCAGCTTGCGACCACAACTCCCAATCCAACAAACCAACCACATCGAACGACCCCCTGGCTCCAGCATAGACCTATCCGGCGAAGATCTTGACCCTAGAATAGGCCGGGATGTTCGCTTTGAACCAGTTGAGGACACCTCCCCTCTAGAACTTCCTAATGGTCACTCTATTAACCTAGGCACCGGTTTAAACTTTGACGAGCGTGCCACGATCACACCCATCCTCATCAACAACACCGATCTTTTTGCCTGGTCAGCCGTCAACCTCCCTGGAGTGGACCCCTAAGTGGCATCCCACAAACTATCCATATATAAAGAAGCCCGCTATGTATCCCAGAAAAAACGCAAGCTTGGCGAAGAACGTCAGTAAGCAGCCAAGGTTGAAGCCGACAAGTTACTAAGCGCAGGATTTATAGAAGAAGCTCAGTTCACCACTTGGCTTTCTAACGTTGTCTTGGTGAAGAAAGCCAATGGCAAATGACGGATGTGTGTAGATTACACGGACCTAAACAAGGCTTGCCCTCGCGATGCTTACCCCTTACCCAACATCAATCGACTCGTGGACGGCGTGGCAGGGAACAAGGTGCTTAGCTTTTTGGATGCATATTCCGGATATAACCAAATTCCCATGGCCTCATCAGACATGGACAAAACTGCCTTCATCACGGACGATGCCAATTACTTCTATAGGGTCATGCCCTTTGGCCTCAAAAACGCCGGAGCAACGTACCAACGGCTGATGGACAAGGTTTTCACCCACCTAATAGGGCATTATGTCGAAGTATACGTCGACGATAAGGTTGTCAAGTCTCCAAGTCATCGCCAACATGCCGAGGACCTATCAGCAGTCTTCTCCGCACTACGCCAATACAACCTTCGCCTCAATCCTGTCAAGTGTGTATTCGGCGTTGATCGGGGTAAATTCCTTGGTTTCATGTTAACCCAGTGCGGCATAGAGGCCAACTTTGAAAAATGCAAGGTCATCATCAAAATGCGAAGTCCCACTACTATTAAGGAGGTCCAACGTCTCATTGGCCGTCTCACAGCCATCTCCCGCTTCCTACCTAAACTAGCTGAACAAACCCAACCCATAATCCAACTCCTAAAGAAATCCACCTGGTTCACGTGGATTGATGATTGTGAACAAATTTTCCAAAAACTGAAAACAACCCTAACCTCCCCACCTATCCTCCACAAGCCGAACACCCATAAACCCCTACTTGTATACATCACAGCCACAGACTATACCGTCAACGTCGTACTTGTCCAAGAAATAGAAGGCACGCAGCACCCTGTATATTTTGTGAAACCAGATATCATATGGTAGAAAAACTAGCCCTATCTTTGGTCCACGCGGCACGCCGCCTACGCCCATATTTCCAAAACCACACCATAACCGTCAAAATCGACTACCCAATCCAAAAAATATTACAAAAACCAGATCTAGCCGGACGCATGTTATCATGGGCCGTCGAATTGTCAGAATTCAACATCCGCTATGAACCCCATGCCCAGTGTCTCTTAGACTTTGTCAACGACCTACAGCAAACACCCATAGAGGACCAGTGGACGCTTCATGTAGATGGTTCCTCAAATCCAAGAGGTGTCGGCGCTGGCATCGTCTTAGAAGGCCCCAACGACATCCTCATTGAAAAATCCCTTCACTTTGCCTTCAAAACGTCAAATAACCAAGCCGAATACGAAGCCATCCTCACCGGCCTTTCCCTAGCCCGTGAGGTAGGCGTTAAGAGATTAACGTGCAAAACCGACTCCAAGCTCACTGTAGGCCATCTAAATGACGAGTTCCAGATTAAAGACCCCATCCTTCTACAGTACTACCATCTGGTCCGTGCAGTCATTCAATCCGCCTTTGAACAAGTCCGCATCGAACACATCCCAAGGACCGACAACATCAGGGCCGATATCCTCTCCAAACTAGCCTGCACCAAGTTAAAAAACTGTCACTGATCCTTACTACAGCAAACACTATCCACGCCTTCCATCACACACACTTGTCAAAATTTAACCCACGCCCCAGTTGACAACGTCACCCCCTCCCAAAGCCAAAACTGGACCACCCCCTACATCCAGTACCTCAAAACCGGCAACCCCCTAGATGCGGAAAAAACTTGGCTGGCTAAGGCTGCCAGGTGTCATGATAGGCGATGACCTCTACAAACGCGGATATGGTCAACCCCTCCTTAAGTGTGTCACGAAAGAACAAGCACAATATATTATCAAAGAACTACACGAAGGTATTTGTGGTTATCATTCCTGTAACATCCCTAGGGAATATTACTTAAAAATAAATAATAAAAGAGATAAATTCATTAATAGTCATCTCGGTAAGAATCCCAACGCGGGAAAATTTCAATTTATTAAGATAGCGTGCCAAAACTCATAATTGAATTCATAAAATGTTACAAGTTCCCAAAATTTGTATTTAAAACATAAAATACATATGAGTAAAACTCTAGCTCTAATCCCATGCTAGCCCTCACTCCGCCATCTGAACATCCTCAGCACCACCTGTATCAACATCTGCTCCCGTGTAACGAATTACACGATCATCGCCAAACACAAACAGAAAGGGTGAGCTGAGAAAATAAAATAACAAGCATATAAAACACAAGATAGATCATTTACCCATCTTATTTATTATCTATAATTCTTGGCCAAGACCTTAACCCCAAGACTTATCAGTCTTCAAATCATACAATTTGTTAGCCTTGAACTCGGGAATCTGATGCTCACACGAACCTACCCGCTCGTGGTCCTGCCTCTACAAACCTCCCCGCTCGTAGTCCTGCTCTACGAACCTCCCCGCTCGTAGTCCTACTCTACGGACATGCCCGCCCGTAGTCCAACACATGTGATCCACCAGCCCCCGTACCTCCCCGCACGTGGCATCTCTCAACGTGAGCACGGAACATACGAACCTACCTCGCTCGTATCCCCACGTGAGAGTAACTGGATATGAACCTCCCCGTTCATATCATCACATGTCAAACACCATCCATGAACCTACCCGTTCATGGCACAGCATCTCCCGATCCAAGCAAAGCATCATTGTCAGTTAAAACAACACACCAAAAAGCAAAGAACAACAGCATTTCCGCCTGGCTCGGCCCACACACCGCCAAGCGAAACTGTTCCAGACCGCCTGGCGGTATTCACTCACCGCCAGGCACCAGCGTCCTCCCAGACCCACTGTTTTCTCGTCACCGCCTGGCGGAGCTCGACCCTTCCCGCCAAGCGCCTCTTAATGCAGGGTTCACTCACGCTACGTCTATCGCCTGGCGGTGATCAACAAGCCGCCAGGCGCCATATCAGATGCATTCTGCAGCTGATATTTGGCACTCAATTTTAGTTAATTCTACAGCCCAAGTTACTCGAAGAGCAACTCACCTTTTGGTCTCAGTACCCCATTCTGATTTATTGCCAATTCCCAACCTATTTTAATGTCGTTATAGCCCAACCTCATCATTCACACATTTCAACTAGAGATTTATTTATTCTTAAGTCATGCCATCAGGTCTTAATTCACAAATAACAGATCCTATTCCCATATCTCCCTTTTACACAATCATACTCATTCATAAACCCCATATACTCAATTGACAGTTCATGTATCATTTCATCCTTCACTCTATCTTCCCACTCCTCTTGCCCATCTCACGCGAATTCTTAGTTCCAACTTTTCTACCATTCTTCTCAACCAACTCCTCTTCACTATCATTGACCCATAACATTCACTAACAATTTAGGGTCATGTTCAGATTCTATTAAACATCAAAACATTCCAATTGCATTTTCCTCTCACTCATTACACTACATATAATCTTAATCCACTTCCTATCCCCTTTACCTTGCCTCCTTTCAAGCCACCTCTCCTTTCCAACCTCTCACTCATAATTCTCTCCTTTCCACTACACCAACCTTTACAATCCCCAAGACTCCCTCTCTCTCTCGCAGAAATCCCCAGTACAACACTCAATCAGGGCTGCCACACATCATCGCCTGGCGGACAGAACAACCCCGCCAGGCAGCATACCAGTATCAAACAATCTGCATGCGTTTCTGCACTCCCCACAAACCTATCTTATTTTTCTCCTTCCCCGATAACCACCACACATACAGTTACAACCTTTTCAGCACCCAAACTCAACAATATTATAATTATCACATTCCTCAATTCCAGTTAATTCCTAATCAACCCAACAATCCCATATACAAAACCCCAATATGATCACAAACATTCCAACAAGAAGTCTATGACAATAATCCATCACACAATTTTATACAATCATTTGACACTCAACAGTTCATTACATTCTCCCAATTTAGCATCAAAGCCATCAAACAGAACACAACCAAGGTCGTGCCGCCGGGCAGGAACTCATCGCCGCCAGGCGACTCAAACCAAAACAAGAACATACGCTAACCTCTGATGAGCCGCCTGGCGGTAAGGATCAAACCGCCAGGCAGTTTCTGGGAAAAACCCAGAAACCCAATCGAACAGTGCAGAAAAACAGGTGAAAGGCATGTAGTTTCAATCACCAAAGCATAATACAATGTATATGTATCTAAAGCATCGAAAACAACTCCCCTTACCAGAAATTCGCGCTCCAAATTGAGATTCCCACTCTCCTTGCACACCTTTTCCCTTTGCTAAAAGAACCACTCCAACTCTTCTCTCGCTGGCCCCCTTCACGCACCAGAATTGTCCATTCTCACTCTCAGAACTATTTGCACCTTTCACAGACTGATTTTTCCTCTCCTTCTCTCTTCTCTCCCAAGCTTAATGTGCCTTAATTATTCTCCATTTTACTAAAACGAATTTTATTAAATAAAAATATGATTAAGGCCATTCAATGGTTATCACCCATTATTTTTCAGCCCCCCACATTGCCTCTCCAGTATCTGCTAGGTTTCCCAATCCTTTCATATTCATGCTCAAAAGAAATTTAGCAAAAATAAACTATTTAGTTCTCAACAAGGTTTGAACCCACACTCATGCACATACCAAGCCAAGGCCAAACCATTCAACCAATCCAGATTTCATGATAACTCCTACAATTTTAGGAATTTATCATCACACCACGCATTCAATAAATGAGTACACAAAAACGCATAATTTAAATAACATCCAAGTTGCACACATAGGACTCGAACCCAAGTCCTCACACACAATAAAGTACTCTCAACCACTTGAGCTAGTACTTTTCCACGTCACAGCTCCTCACATTTATTACTTTAAATATTTTCATTACTCGTCCTTTTTAAATAATTAATTAAATAACTATTTAATTTTCCCGGGTCTTACAATTCCGGAGCACGCACCATGGCCATTAGAGTTCTTAGAGCCGGATATTTTTGGCCGACTATAGAAGCAGATTGCCAGGATTATGTCAGAAAGTGCAAATCATGTCAGAAACATGGCAACATTGTTCACCAGAAACAAGAACATCTACACCACATACTATCCCCATGGCCATTCGCTAAGTGGGGAATGGACATTCTCGGCCCCTTTTCACCCGGCAAGGGGCAGGTAAAATTCCTAATTGTAGCTGTCGATTACTTCACTAAATGGATATAAGCCAAGTCGCTAATTGCCATCACGGCCCAGCAAGTTCAACAATTTGTGTGGAAGGACATTATATGCAGATATGGTGTGCCATATACCATCATCACAGACAATGGCCGACAATTTATTGATAAAGAGTGATGAATGCGTATTTTTGCCTTCATTCAGTGTTTAATTCTGGGTAC
Organism: Vigna unguiculata; assembly: GCF_037176805.1. Lineage (NCBI taxonomy): Eukaryota > Viridiplantae > Streptophyta > Magnoliopsida > Fabales > Fabaceae > Vigna > Vigna unguiculata. The sequence continues at coordinate 23,118,230 of NC_140796.1, forward strand.
TTAATTGAATTTATGTGCTTAAAGAGTGATTTAATTGATAATTCTGATAATTAGGCTATTTGAGCTTGTATGATAAAAATGTGTTAAAAAGTGATTTTTAGTTGCATAAATTATTCTTGGATATTTTAACGTTTGTTGATGCAGCTAAAGAGAAAATTAAGCTCATTCAAGGTGGGAAAATAAATTGATTGAAATTACAAACCACTTTTAAATAAGGCTGAAATTAACAAGTTCTGGAAAAATCACTTCTGCACCCCTAGTTTTTACTTATACACTCCCTTATTTCTAAATGGGTCTCACCAAAAACCTATTCTGCACCCCAGTTTTCACTAAGTAGAACCCCTCCTACCACTTCAACCCAACTCACTCAGATCAGGCCATGTGGCAATCCCCAACTTTTAAATCTGTCCAATTAAAACATTCCACGTGGCATTAATCCTTGCATATGCATGTGAACCAATTAAGTAGTGCCACGTCATCATCATCTTCTTACCTCAAACCCTAGCAGCAAACACTCACGACCACCATGGCAGCTACTGCTCCGCCACCACCGTCCCTGCACTACGCCGTCAACGCCTTCACTACACCAGAAGCGGCGCGGCCACCACGTTCATCAATGGCAGCGCCTACACCGTGAACGACGCACCAACTACAGCAGCTCGCACCTGCAACCAGTCCCGACCACCATTGCGCAACGCTGCCACCATTTACGCAGAATCATCATTCGTTGTCCTCACCACGTTCGCACCACAGCTCCAGCACGCACCAGATTCGTGAATCAGAGCGCACCTGCACTGCGAATCCTTCGCGCACTCACGCTAACAGCCATGGAAACCACCTTCTCCATCGTGCAAATGCAGCAGCCACCGTGAGCCAGAACAGCAGCGGAAACGAGGGCAACATCGAGCCTCCCTACACCTGTTTGATCTGCAACAAACACCATCTTCAGTCATGAAAATGGGCTATTTAGAAAATTAATGCAAATATTATTTGGTGATAATTTATCAGATATCTTTAAATAATTAATTTCTTTAATTATATCATAAATTATTGACCAACTATATTTGTTAAATAGTCTATATCTCTCCAAATATCTTTGAATATTTATCTTTATCTTTATTTCAAAAGATATTTGAGAGGTTTTAGCAACACAAAAGCCCAATCCAATTCCTATATAAAGAGACCAAGGGAGAAACAGAAAGAAAAGCTCGGGACTTCGGAGTTTTGGAACCCTTAGGGGTGCCTAATTTCGTTTCCTTTCTCTCTCTTTTCTTCTCTCTATTCTTCTTTTTATTTTGTATTCCATGATTTGCTAAACTTCTTGGGTTGATTCCATTGTAATTTCATTATGGATTCTGAGGTTATAATGAATTAATTTCTTTGTTCTTTTTATTATTGTTGAGGTTTTAATTTATCTATGTCTTTTATCTTTGAATCACATAAAAAGTAATGATTTTAAATTTATATGCATATTGATCATATGAATCAAGGGTTTTTAAATTTAATTGAGACTTTACTTTGATTTTATTTAGAAACTTTCATATGATTAAATGAGTTTTTACCAATAATTGAGACTTTACTTTGATTAAAGGTATTTACTCTAACGAAAATTAATTGAGACTTTACTTTGATTATTTAAGCTTTTTATTTGGTGAGGAGATAAAAGAATAGACATGATTAGGCATAGTAAAATTTGATTGAGACTGTACTTTGGTTGAATTTACTGTGGATAATCTAAAAGTTCTCACTTTTAATTGAGACTGTACTTTGGTTAAAAGTGAGAACACCAACAAATTCATTGAGACTTTACATTGATTAATTTGTAAATCTACAACAATAATTAATTGAGTAATAATCTTTAGATAACCGATGATGAATCTATTTTGAAAAAGCAATAGAATCAATCTATTTTTCTTTACTATTGTTTCTATCTTATTTTATCTTTTTATCTTTATCCCTCATATTTTTATTATTTTATTTGACTAACTCTTTTGTATAGTTTTATAAGAACTAATTTGTTAAAAATCAATTCCGTGTTCGTTGGGAGACGACTTTGGGTTACTTTACCCTTACTATTTTTTAGACTACTTTCTTAACAATATTGAAGTTGTTATAGATAAGTAGTTATTTTTTTAGTTACTTTATTTTATTTTATTTTTTTAACCATCAAAGAGTTAGCCAAGTTCTACATTGGACTAGGCATCAAGCACATCACAAGCTCTGTAGAACATCCACAAACCAATGGAATGGCAGATGCGGCAAATAAAGTTATCCTCGTGGAGCTGCGCAAGAGATTGGATACCGCCAAAGGCCGATGGCCTGAAGAATTAGTAGAAGTACTATGGGCTTACAGATGCACCCCTCAATCATCAACAAACGAATCCCCATTCAGCCTAGTCTACGGCGCAGACGCCATGATACCAGTAGAAATTGGCGAACCATCCTTACACCGAGAACTATACGACCCAACCCACAACCACTAAAACATGGCCACCCATCTCGACCTCTTACCCGAACTCAGAGAAAAGGCCTAAATACGCAATCTAGCTGCCAAACAAAGAGCTGCCAAAAAATATAACGCAAACCTATGTCCACGATCATTCGCAATTAGGGACTTAGTCTGGAGAATGGTCAGCAGTGCAAGAAAGAAGGATGGCAAATTCTCCGCCAACTGGGACGGCCCATACCGCATACGTGAAGACGTGGGAGGAGGAGCTTATCGCCTTGAACACTTATCTGGGGAAGAAATACCCAACACCTGGAATGTGTCCCACCTCAAATTCTATTTCAGTTAGATGTATATTGTATTGAGCCGAATACTTGTAACCCTGGGTGTACTCTTTTTCCTCACCTGGTCTTTTTTCCCTAAGGACGGTTTTGGCCAGGGAGGTTTTAACGAGGCATCCATGTTCAATAAATAAAAAGAAGGGTTCTCAACTATACGACTTTTCCATGTGTTTCCTCTCACATTCGTTTAAGTTCCCCACCCTTACCCCAAGTAAGCGGCCTGGTTCGAACACCCATATCTTGTGCTTAATTCGTTTAAGTTCCCCACCCTTACCCCAAGTAAGCGGCCTGGGTCGAACAACCTTATCTTGTGCTTAATTCGTTTAAGTTCCCCACCCTTACCCCAAGTAAGCGGCCTGGGTCAAACACCCTTATCTTGTGCTTAATTCGTTTAAGTTCCCCACCCTTACCCCAAGTAAGCAGCCTGGGTTAAACACCCTTATCTTGTGCTTAATTCGTTTAAGTTCCCCACCCTTACCCTAAGTAAGCGGCCTGGGTCGAACACCCTTATCTTGTGCTTAATTCGTTTAAGTTCCCCACCCTTACCCCAAGTAAGCGGCCTGGATCGATCACCCTTATCTTGTGCTTAATTCGTTTAAGTTCCCCACCCTTACCCCAAGTAAGCGGCCTGGGTCGAACACCCTTATCTTGTGCTTAATTCGTTTAAGTTCCCCACCCTTACCCCAAGTAAGCGGCCTGGGTCGAACACCCATATCTTGTGCTTAATTCGTTTAAGTTCCTCACCCTTACCCCAAGTAAGCGACCTGGGTCGAACACCCTTATCTTGTGCTTAATTCGTTTAAGTTCCCCACCCTTACCCCAAGTAAGCGGCCTGGGTTGAACACCCTTATCTTGTGCTTAATTCGTTTAAGTTCCCCACCCTTACCCCAAGTAAGCGGCCTGGGTCGAACACCCTTATCTTGTGCTTAATTCGTTTAAGTTCCCCACCCTTACCCCAAGTAAGCGGCCTGGGTCGAACACCCTTATCTTGTGCTTAATTCGTTTAAGTTCCCCACCCTTACCCCAAGTAAGCGGCCTGGGTCGAACACCCTCAACATACAACCCATCGCGACATACATACACCACATATTATCATAACTCAGCATACACAATAACGTACAGAACATTAATTGCATTAAATATAAACGCAAAGTATACCAACGTAACATAATGTACCGGTTATTACAAACATAGGCTCAAATATTTTCAAATCAATAAAAGTTAAGGTCCTATTCTGCCGCGTCAGCTGCCACCTCTCCAGCATCAACCGCCTCAATAACCTCTTCAGCCGCTTTCTCTTCCACCCTCACTTTCGCTTCCTCACTAGCACTGCCATCATCTTCATTCACAAGCCTCCCGTCGATAACATCCTTGTTGACATCAAACTTCACGTCCGTAACATCCACCTCCCTATGGAAAAATGCCGCTTGGCGTAATCCTTTCTCAAAACCGTTAATGTGTTCCTGTATGATGCTATTCTTCAGATCATTGAGCTCACCAACAGCTCCGTCATACTTATCCTTCAAATCGTCATAATCTTTCTCCAATTCCCCTATTCTCTTGTTTAATTTTTCCTTAGAATCCAAACATCGGACCCTCCATGTCGCCAACCTCTTTCTTTCTACATCCCAACTCTCCTTCGCCTTCTCCAGCGCAGCCTTTTCCTCCTCTAGCTTGTCTACCTTCCTCTGCAAATCCTCCACCTTTTCCTGACCCCCCTCCTTCACTTCCCTCTTATATAGAGACCCCACACGCCGGCTCAATACTAAAGCCTTGCTTCCAAACTCGACCATTGTCCTCACAATATGGTGCGCATGCATGCCGTCAATAGAATTTAAAATGGTATCTGGGAGGGTAATTGAAATGTCCTTCCTCACAGATATTTCTGGCAATTCGATCAAACCAGATTCCGGCCCTTTCTCCCCACTAGCTGACCCTGCTCCGCTAGCCGACCCCGTTCCGAGCAAGGCCGCCCTTACTTTCTTCACGTCTTTTCCCTTCGTCCCGCCGTGCACATGCACCTCCACCACAGACTCCTGCATGTTGGGAACATCAGTCTTCCCAACTGCCTTGGCCTTAGCGGCCATCTCCTTCCTCAACGATTGGAAAAGCGCTAAGTTTTTCTTTCCAGATTGCGCCATATGCCCTACAATAATATATTACAACTCGGATCAAAACAACTTAGAATTATTAACAGAGTTTAAGTAATAAACAGATACCTTCGATATCTATTATCGGATGCACCAAATTATAAACTCTAACTAGGCCCTTAGTGGGCAACTTATCAACAAACTTCAACAAGATCTCCATCACCTCCTTATCACCAACCGACAACTCATCCATCCCCATGTCCTTATACCGAGAAAGATTGCCTGTCCAACTAAAAGGGAATTTGGTACTCCCATCTGCGTTCATAAAATGAGCATTGCCTCCTTCTTTAACGACAAGCTTGAAGTACCCGTCCTTGAAATGCTTGAAAGACTAGGAAAATGCATCCAGTCTGTTGATACTGGGGCAACTTATCAAAGATAGCCAAGTATCCGGCCGGCGGGGTCTGGTGTTGTAAAAGTACAAAAAAGCATAAGGAGTGGGCTCCAAATATAAGGATTGGCACAAGATGCGGAAAGCCTGCAAGTAGGCCCAACTATTCGGATGTAGCTGCGTAGGTGCCACATTCAATGCCCGCAATACGCCCATAATGACACCGTCTAACGGTAATCGCACATGAAGTTGAGAAAAATGGCACATATACATGTAGAAAAACTTCTCGGTAGCACCCTCTTGTCCATGACATACCCGGTCGATAGCACTAACCCTCTCTAGGGAAACAATGTCCCCACTAACGCCCTTGGAGATGACAGGTGTGTAGTTTAACCAGGAGTTTAGTAGACGAGACCACCAGAACAAAGATGATTGGTTGCGGACGTCGGCAGCCGCCCACCCATAGCCACCTTTTGCTAGCCAGTTACTTTCCGCCAACTCTTCGGGGGGATCTTCTCGAACCTCCCTCACAATCTCCATTGGAATCCCACTTGTCATGCCCCTAGAACTTGTACCCTCTTCGTCAAATTGTCTACCCCTACTTCTCTCCGACTCCGTACTCTCACTACTACTAGACGTAGATAACGATATACTATCGCTACTAGACATACCTGTTTTCGTGTTTACGGGGAGATGTCAGCTGAATTTGGGAACTAGTCGGATAGTATGATGCGCACAAGATCTCTGAATTCAAAACTCTCGCAAATGAACCAAGTAACCACTCACCCGTTTTGAAACCTATATTTATAGTCCAGGATCCCAAACGACGAAAATTCTTCCCGCCAAAACAATACCCCATACCAATCGACACCATCATTGCGAAAGATATAACTTTTAAAAACGACGACGCCAAAACTTCTTGATTTGACCCCTGACACCCCCTCACCTACCTTCAGACGGTTACCACTTTTTAGCCTTAACACTATTCATCACACTTAAAGGCCGGGGGACTGGTGTATCACACCTAGCCGGTTCCGCTAGCATACCAACGCATATCACCCTTGACCGACAACTCATATCGGACAAGGTTGGGGGACTGGTGTACCACACCTAGCCAAACTCGACCAAATAAGTAAACAATGCATCAAGGCAGCCAAGTATTCAGCCTAGGTCGAGTCAGCCTAACTTGTACCTGTTTTAACCTATACATCTAGAAGAATAACCTACACCTCATGTAACCAATATAAGCTGTCAAGGTAGGTAGCCGGTCCAGGCCGACTACTCCAGCAGACTCGATAAGATTAAAGCCCAGGTCGACAACTCCAATAAACTTAGTGAAAATAGAAGCCTCCGTGTTCAATAGGTCTTAAGGGCCTAAGTTAGGGCCCAGGCCCACTCATGGCCCAAACTAGAGCCCAAGTCAAGGCCCGGCCCATGAGGTGATCAGACATCATTAATGCTCTATAAATACGCGTGGACCCCAGTAATTAAAGGTACGCATTCATTAATATAGGAATTGGACTGGGCTTGTCTTTCTGTTTCTCCCTTGGTCTCTTTATATAGGAATTGGACTGGGCTTTTCTGTTGCTAAAATCTCTCAAATATCTTTTAAAATAAAGATAAAGATAAATATTTAAAAATATTTAGAGAGATATAGACCATTTGACAAATATGGTTGGTTAATAATATCAATATCTAATATAATTAAATAAATTAATTACTTAAAGATATATGATAAATTATCACCAATTAGTATTTGTATTAATTTTCCAAATTAACCCTTTGCAATCTCCTTAAATTATCTTCTAAATAATCCAATATCTTCAAGATATATTTGTTTGTTGTGGAACTAAAAAGATTCAAGAAGATATTCTCATATTTAAAAAGATTTGGTAGTTATTATCTTTTAATATTTTATGATATAATTAAATAAGATAATTATTTAAAAATATCAAATAAAATATGTAAAGATATATTTTTCCCAAATTATCTTCTATCATAAAGATAAATAAAATCACAAGGTCCAATTTTTGTGTTCCTCTCTTCTTGGTTTAACCAAACTTATTCACTTTTTCAAGCTTTTCTTGTCGTCTTCATGCAATGCTTGGCTTGGATTTTTGTGATTTTAATAATTTCTTATTCTTGGATTTATCTTTAAGGTGTCATAAAGCTTTAAGCAATTTATTTCCACACCTCCATGAGTTCAACTTAGCTGCAGCTGCACTAACACACCTCAAAATATCCAAAGAACATTTATGCAACTAAAAAGTTATTTTTAACATGTTTTTGTATCTCATGCTCAATAAACCCAATTATAGGAAATCCCAATTAAATAAATCTTTAAGCACACATATTCAATTAAATACCCAGAATTAAACATTAAATGAGAGCAAAAATATGCACTCATCAATAATAGTACTAAAATAAAATAATAATAATAAAAATAATAATAATAATAATAATAATAATAATAATAATAATAATAATAATAAATGTGTTGTGATTAAAAGAAGAATTCTAAACACGCACCCTGCAAGTCGAATGCAACTAAAGTCAATTAATTAAATACAAACCTAAATTAATAAAATCACCTCTGTAATCCCCATTTATAAACCACTTCCTATAACTAGTCCCTTCCCCACTTATATAATATATTAAAAATTACTAATTATACCACATCATAATTTCTATAAGAAAACACTACGAAAGAAAATTACTAATTATTCTAAAACCTTAACTACAACATACCAAAAGTTTAGTCACTACCAAAGCTTAATACCCAAAAGCTATAAGTCATATATAATATCAAATACAAAAAAAAAGTCAACCCCACTTCTAACCTTCTTTAAATATATATATATATATATATATATATATATATATATATATATGTATGTATGTATATTTATATTAAAAAAACTATTTAGTGAATGTCGTAAAATTAATATTTTTTTAATTTGTTTCCTTTATTTTTTTAATATTATATAAATTACTATATGATGAATGTCGTAAAATATCCTCATAAAATATTATAACATACCATAACACCACATTTATCTACTTTTTCATATAACTAAACAAATGAAAGCTCCAGACTACAACCCTAACTCACGCTACTATAAAAGAAAAACATAAACCCTAAACTTTCCTTTGCATCATTCACCCACAAATCAAGAAAACCTCAATGCATTCATGCTATATTAGATTTCGTATCACTAAAATTCAACAATCACCTACTTAACATTCAAACGAAAATTTGATGATACCATATCATCATTACAATCAAAATTTCTAAAATATAAAACAAATGCATCACATATTTTTTTGTTGTAAACAATAATTCAATCAATAAAAAATTAAAATCTTCTTTCATAGGAACTATTCATCTCCACTTACCTGGAATTCCCACTCCAATTGCGCTCCTAACATTCCTTTTTGCCATCAAAAGGTTAATGGCCATCAAATGCCATTAACATGGTGGTTTCTTAGCCCTTCTAGCTTCTCTCTATGACGGCTAGGGTCTCTATGGCAGCTAGGGTTTTCTGACCATTCTCCCTCATGCCAAAAAGAAAAAGAGATTTGGAAAAAAGAACCTATCTCACATACCCCAAGATTCGAACCCATAACCTTATAATTTTAAAGCAAGTGTATAACCAATTCAACCAACTCGCATTTCATGATAATTCTTATACATCTAGGATTATATTATCACTCATCACAGTCCATTATTTTATAAAATAATAATAATCAATTAAATTAACACATAATTAACATACACATGACTTAAACCCAAGTCCTCTTAACATAACCAAGTACTCTTAACCACTTGAGTTAGTACTATTTCTTATCTTCTCTTTCCACATTAATTAACTTAAAGATTCCTGTCGTCGCATTTAATAAATAAATATTTATTTATTTATTTATTTTTCTCGGGTCTTACATGTTGGCTCTTTAAAAACTTGAGAGATTCATGATCATTATGAATGATGAACTCTATGGAAACAAGATAATGTTCCCAAGTATGAAGTGCCCTGACAAGTGCATAAAGCTCCTTGTTATAGGTGGGATAATTACCCGAGGGCCCATTCAATGTTTCACTAAAATATGCAATGGGATGACCCTCTTGTAACAAAACTGCACCAATGCCAACACCTGAAGCATTACATTCAAGCTCAAAGGTTTTCTCAAAATTTGGAAGAGCAAGAATGAGAGCTTGAGTGAGCTTAGCCTTAATCTCATCAAAAGCATGTTGTTGCCTTTCAGCCCAAACAAAAAGAACATCTTCTTTTATAAGCTTATTCAAAGGTGAAGCAAAAGTTAAAAAGTTGGGTACAAACCTTCCATAGAAGCTTGCAAGACCATGAAAACTACAGATGTCTCCAACATTTTTAGGAGTAGACCATTTTTGTTTCAACATCTACCCCATTTTTATTGACTATAAAGCCTAAGACGACTACACTATCTACATAAAAGGTACATTTATCTATGTTTGCAAAAAGTTGATTTACCCTTAGAATTGAAAGAACATCCCTAAGGTGACCTATCATGACCATTGAAACTCCACTAAACACTAAGATATCATCAAAATAAACTACAACAAACATACATATACAATCCCTCAAGACATGATTCATTAAGCACATGAAAGTACTTGGAGCATTGGTTAGGCCAAAGGGCATGACTAAGCATTCATAAAGGCAAAACTTAGTCTTAAAAGTGGTTTTCCATTCATCACCCTATTGGATGCAAAACTTAGTCTTTTGGCAAATTTGAGATCAATTTTGAAAAAATAGTTGCTCCATGTAACTCATCCAACATGTCATCAAGTCTATACTTGATGGTGATGTTGTTGATAGGTCTACAATCACAACACATGCGCCATTTACCATCTTTCTTGGGCACTAACAACACAAGAACAACATAAGGACTCAAACTCTTTTGCACTAAACCTTTATCTAAGAGATCATTCACTTGAGACTCTATCTCCTTGGTTTAAATTGGATTTGTCCTATAGGCAGGTCTACTAGGAAGACTATCCCAGACACAAAATCAATTTGGTGCTCAATTCCTCTAATATGAGGTAATCCATGAGAAATATATTTAGGAAAAACATGTTGGAATTCTTGAAGAAGAGCAACTTTAGAAGGAGGTAGATACTTAAGTGAAAGACTTGAAAGGCAAGTGAGGGAAGAGGGACATAAGAGGAGATAAGAAGGTTGTTCTTCATGAAGCATATTGAGTAAAGATTTTTGAGTTAAAAGTGCTTCATGAGAAATGACCTTAGGAGTGGAATTTGGAGATTCCCCTACCTCACTCTTGGGACTTAAAGTAGAGTTCTTGGAACTCTCTTCCTCTCTCCTAGCTCGCATTTGAGTTTGATCACTAGCAACTTGACTAGGAGTGAGAGGGTGAAGTACAAACTTTTTAGCTTTATATAGAAGGGTGATCTCATTGGTATGGCCATTATGGTTGGTCTTACGGTCAAATTGCCACGACCTTCCTAAGAGAATGTGACAAGCTTTCATGGGAATGACATCACATATCATTCTACTTTGTATTTCCCAATGGAGAACTTGATGTCCACTTGATGCTTAACTTTGATATCCCCATCTTCATTAAGCCAATGAAGTTTATACAGTTTGGGATGAAGTATCAAAGCTAAGTTCAACTTCTCAACCAACCTTATGCCACAACAATTGTAACACAACCCACTATTAATGATCAAAGGACATACGTTTTTCAAAACATCACATCTAGTGTAGAAAATATTTTTCTCTTTGATCATTGAGAGGAGCACTAGGTTGATTGCTAAGAAGCCTCTTAATCATCACAAGACGACCTTCATTTGGATAAGCATCTTCTTTGGAAGACACTTGAGATGTAAAACTCTCAGAGTCACTTGAAGAAGATGACTCATCTTGACTACTATGGAGGTCATTGCCCTTTTACACAATGGTGCGTTTTGTAGGGCATTGGGCAGCCACATGACCTCTTCCTAAACACTTAAAGCACTTGATTTCACTACCTGTAGGTTTCACCTTTGTCACTTACCTTTGTGGGATTCTTAAGAGGAGACTTTTTTGCTTTGGAAAAATCCCTTTTGAAATGCTTTTGGTGGGTCATTTTTGGGATAAGAGATAGAAGAATCCTTGCGAGAAGGTCTTCTTAAAAGTTTTTGCTCAACCCTAATGCACATTTGCACAAGATCATTTAAATTATTGTAGGGGAGCAATTCAACTCTATCTCTTATTGCAAAATTGAGACCACACAAGAATCTAGCAATTTCCGGCTAGGACGTTACACGAGTTGTGGCTCGTACGGCGACGTTTCAGGTGATTGCCCTCTTTAGTGCATTCTGATAGAGCTTTGGTAGTCTGAAAACAACTATAAACTTATGTTTGTTTTGGGGAGCTTCACTTGGTGTCACAGTGAGATGTTGTGGAAAAGTTATTCCCACGTGTGGACTATCTGGTGGTGGCCTGTAGTCGGAAGGGCGAGTAGACACTCGTGCAGCGAAGATCGATCATTGATTACACCTAAAGAGAATAGAAATGATAGACGTCTAATGCAAGTGTTGTAATAGAGAACTAAGGGGAAAGGGAAAAATACTAACCTGGGTTATGTTATGGAGATGATGTAATTTATATTTATTATGATATGTGTTTAATTTATTTAAATGAGCTCACCCTATCTGTGTGTGTTTGGCGATGATCATGTAACTCGTTACATGGGAGCAGATGTTGATGCAGGTAAGCATGTAGATGCATAGAGACGGAGTGGGGATCACTATGGGACAAATTTCTTAAATTTCATTATGGATTTTTCTTTTGTAATTTTTTTTATTTTGGAGGATTTGGTTTTGTAATAACTGAATATTGCGTTTTTATTTTCTACTGATGCAAATGTTTCCCGACGTTACAATCAACAACAACAAACACAACCTATTGATATAGTAGGGCAACCATATTAGAGAACATGATGAAAATGATGGCTGAAATGAATCACAAAATGGATGTTTTGAATCATACGAATCATTAAAAGATAAATGGCTTGAATTAGATGATGGATGTCGTGAACTAGACTTTGCAAAATTAGTTGAAACAATTGATACCTCACACTACAAAAAAAATAGGTATTATCGATAATCTAAATCTATCAAAAATTACCAAAGGATTTATTCGTTGGTAACGTCAGGAGGTGGACTTTTCCGACAGAATTGCCAAAAAGCCCTTCATTTTTGCTTTGCATTTTTTAGAATTGACTCCAATTATTCCTTATTGTAGACTAGTCCTTTACTGGTCAATGGAAGACTTTGACCTATGTTTTTTCCAAAACACGGATTTCACTAAATATTGGATAGTCACGAATATTGCCCTTGATGTTACAATCTGATGTGTGTGAACCAAAACCTAATGCACCATGAAGAAAAAGGTTAATGCGTGATGGAGGGAGAAGATTTAGAGATCAAAAAATCAGAAGGGGGTGTAGCATTGTGAATGAACGAAAATGTGAACAAAATCAAATAAAGGGACAACGAAAGTGGTTTTAGGTTTGTGATTCTTGATTCGAGGCAAGAAAGAAAGGGTTAGGTCATTTTCGTGTTTCTAATTTTTTCTTTGGGGTTTTCAAGGCGAGAATTAGGTTTTCGAAGGATTCAAAGATGTGAGTGATGTTTTAAGAGTTTCCTATTTGATAGTTCTTTTGTTTAAGAGAAAGAGTCAGTTTGTAAAAAGGTTTCAAATGTTCCGACAAGAAGAAAGCGGTCAGAGGGATTAAGTCTATTTTAGTGTGCTAGGCAGTTTCACTTGGTTCAATCAGAAGCACAAAGTGGTTAAGGCTGTGTTGAGTGAGATTTTGTACACCATTTTAATTTTCAGAACTCTTTGTATATGGTGTAGTTCTTCTGAATTTGAATGAAATAAAATGATTCAATTCCAAACCCATTTGTCAATTTCTGAGTTTTGCTTGTTTACATTTTGCTTGCATCTTATGTTTATTAGCCTTTAAATTTTGAATCCTTTAAATTTCCTTTATTGCTTTCCAATTTTAAATTCAATGTCGAATTACCAAGTCATTGTTTTTGAGCGTGAGTTTATAAATCTACACAAATCATTGTTTTGTCTTCCATACCATGTGACTCCAAAGTGGGCACAGATTATCAAGATGTCTTCTCAAGTATAGATGAATCCTTGTTCACTCATTGCATCTGTTCTTAGTTTAATGTTGTGTGACTTGCAGGTTGAAAAACCTTGGGGTATAAGGTCTTGGCTGAGAACTACATAGAATAACATAGTTGGGTGTAACTGATTTATTAACTTATATGTTAAATTATTTATGAGCTCACCCTTTTTGTTTTTGTTTGGCGATGATCGTGTGACCTGTCACACGAAAGCAGATGATATTCCATGTGATGTTGTTGATGCGTAGCGATGGAGTGAGGGCTAGCATGGAACTTTTGGATAGGGATTTTTTGATTATGTTCTTTTTATTCCGTCGATTTATTGGAACCTGTAATGCATTTATGAAGTGGTTTTATTTAATTTTAAGCATGTCAAATTTTTTAAATTTTCCCGCATTTGGGAATAATAAAATTATGATGTTTGATTTTCAATTATTATTTATATATTTTAATTAAGTAATTTATAGTAAGGAGGTTACAACTTTAGTCAAGCATAAAGTTATGTGTGTAAATGTGGTTGCAATTGGTTTTTTTTTTAGATTGAAATTAGTTTCGTGGTTTAATCATGCATCCATTTCATCATGAAAAATCTACACATGCATCTACCATTCACCTAGAATTTTCTACATTCCATATTAAATTAAGTTTATCATCCCATTAGGTTCCATCTTCTGCATTTTGCATCATTCCTGCATATCATAATTTAGTTTCCATTAGGAATTTGGATTAGTTTTAGTGTAGGTAATTATGAATTTTAAGTTTATTTAATTTTCCCCCTTTGCATTAGTTTATGTCATCTTCAACAAGGTTAAACTGCACAAGCTAACGTAATAAGTACCATTTCCTTGGATTTGACCTTAGTTCTCCTTCCTATACTACATTAGGGAAAAACTTGGTTTTGTTGGTCTTTAACACGACTAGAGATGAGTTTAACAATGCGTGTTCCATCCAAATAGGGTTTTGATCGAGGTTCTATTTGAACAAATAAATAGTTAATATAGTACTTGGAAGCTAGCCCAATGTCGTCTCCCAATGACTAATGTTCTCAATCAAAGTTTCCAAATACAACACAATTGGCAGTTATGAAAAATTCACATAATATTGAAATAGAATTGATAAAAAAGTTATTAAATGTGTTGACTCCCTTATTTAAATGCAATTTCACTTATAATTGGTTGCAAAAATTAGTGCTATGTTAGGTTAACTCTTAATCCACTCATTTTTATTCTACTAATTGAAGATTAACAACAGTTTCATTATAGATATAAGAAATGCACACATCAATTAATCTCACCCTCAGAATAAGCAACCCACATTCATTAAGCATGAATAAAAGCTTACTTAAGCATGAAAATGCCACTTCATAGTAAAGCATAAACAAATTTCCAATGTACCCATGGAGATTAAGAGAAAAAAAGAAAACAAGACAGAGCAAATTAGAAGATTATTGAACAAAAACATCAAAGCTCATGCATTCTCTTTAGGGAATCAACTACAAGGCCAACCCTCCATGGAAATCCAATACAAATAGAAACAAAAATACATCAAGGAATGCAAAGAAGTAAGGAAAAACGTGGACCAAGTGAGTTGAAAATGTTAACTAGGTGTTATCCAAATGCAAAGAAAATGTAAATATGAAGTGGTTGCCTCCAATGGCTCTCCATGGTTTCCAAAAACGAGAAAAAGAAGACAAAATGGATAACAAAAGGTTTTGAAAAAGCGAAAACCTTAGTGTTCCTGCGAAAACAATAGTAAGGTATCAAGGAGCATAAATCATATTTTACCTAATCCTTGAGTTCTTGGGACAGATACTCTTCGATCCTGGTGGGCATGCCTTCATGTCTTATTGCCGGACTGAACATTTTGGAGGTTACCTACAGAAAAGGACTTCGACGATCAAGTCAGCAAGAGCTCTCAAAAGTCAAATCACAATTTTGGTATTAATGAATTGTGTACCTTTAATTAATGGGGTCCACTTGTATTTATAGAATTATTAATCATGGTTTACCTGGCTTTGTGGGCTAGGCCTTCGCTTGTCTTGTTGGGCCACCCTTTGGGCTTGGGTTTGTGTGGGCCTGGTCTAGAAGTTCATTTGTTATTTCCTAAGTTTGGAGTAGGTGCCTTTACTCGTATGTAATCTGTTTAAAGTAGGCGGCTTTAGCCGCTATGTATATATTGCCTCTATATATAATTAACAAAATTTATTTAATGTAGGACTATAGGTTGGCGGCTAGGAACGAGTATTTGTTTATGTCGGTCGTATCTTCCTAGTATAATACATCAGTCTCTCAGCCTTTGGCAAAATATGTTGTGTCAAAGGTTTTTTGTGTTGTGGTTTTTACAAGAAAAAAAAATCCTCTTTTCTTGGTTTATTAGCATAACCCTATAGTAGTCTCCCAACCTTGAGGAGTGGAAACAACGCTGAGGCTTTGTCAGAGACCTAGTGAATGTCAAGAGTCATGTCAAGAGAAGCTAGAGAGTCAATTCAGTTATAAATGTTTCACTCTTTATTACCATGATGTTTAGGCGGGAAAATTTTGGGGTTGGATTTTATGTTATAAATAAGGATTAGGGTAGAAATTGTGTGTTACTTTTTTTGGTTGTTGTGAGATAATTTTCTCTTTGTGTCATCTACATTCCACATAAGGTATGTCTAGTGCTAGTGGTAGTTCTTCTTCATCGGGGCCGAGTAGTAGGGATGACAACTCAGCGAGTGGTTCTAATAGCTCTATGGATGTTGAGGGAGGGGTTCAGATGGAGGTTATTCCTGAGGTTAGGAAGGATCCTCCTGAGGAAGTGGTCGTGAATATCTTGTCGGCCAAAACCGGGTACGATTGGGTGGCTCTAGATGTCAGGACTTAGTATTCTTTATTCAGATGGTCTCGACTACTTAACTCATGGTTGGGTTGTGTCTCTATTTTTTAGAAGGACACTTCTTTAGATATCATCTCTCCGGAACGAGTTAATTTCGTCGAGTGTGTATGTCATGACGAAGGAGAAGCCAACGAAGTGTTTTTCTTTATGTACATGTGCCATTTTCTCAATTGCACGTGTGAATTCCTTTCAATGACTTCACTATGGGTGTGTTACGGTTATTAAATGTTGCACCTACCAAATTACATCCCAACAATTAGAGTTTATTTATCGGTGCATCCTTTTGTTGGACTTAGTTAGAGTTTATTTATCAGTGCATCCTTTTGTTGGTTTGGAAGGTATCATTATTTATTTTTTTTGTGTCTCGTTTAATGTAAGAGAGATAAGCATGTGTGTTTGCATTGTAGATCACATGGCTTAGTTGTGGAAAAAGAACTTGAGTCTCTTTAGGACTTTGCGAAAGGAGCAAGTCAAGAAGCCCAAACATGTGGGAAATATTGAAGTTCCCAGCATGCAATAGCCATTAGTGGAGGTTCGGGTTCATGGCGGCCTGAAAAGAAAGTCGTTAGCCCTTGTTTGTAAGACTCGAGAAATTTAAATAATTAAATAAATAATTAATTAATAAATGTGGGTCGTGGGAGCCTTTATGGCATTTAATTGGTTGTGACGTGGAAAAGTACTAGCTCAAGTGGTTGAGAGTACTTAGTTATGTTGAAAGGACTTGGGTTCAAGTCATATGTATATTAATTGTATGCTATTTTAGTAAGTGTATTATTTTAATGTTATGTTTGAACGTGAGTAGTGATAATGTAATCCTAAAATTATAGGAATTATCATGAAACATGAATTGGTTGAATTGGTTGTGCATTGACTTTGTAATTGAGTGGTTGTGGGTTCAAACCTTACTAAGAATGAATTTAACTTTCTTTTTGCCAAAATTTCCTTAGGCATGAAGATGAAAAGGCAGAAAACCCAAGCTAACAAGGGAGGCAGCTTAGTGGGCTGGGAGACAACCAATAATGGTCTTTGAATGGTAGTTAACTGACATTTAAAAGCAATTGGATATGTCGTATAATGTTGAATTATTAATGTAAGATTTTGGGCTGGGAAAAAGAATGGTGATTTTGATTATCAGTATTGTTCCTGCAGAGAACAAATAAGAGATTAGGCACAAGCGTCACCTTACCATGTAATCCGCTATCTCTTCAGTTGGCCTCTTCCCGGTCGATACATGTCAACTTGAACCCAGGAGGGGTTACCTGCAGAAGAATCTTCAAAGCTCAAGTAAGTCAATGCTCGCAGAGAGTCAAATTAGTGATTAATGAATGCGTACCTTTAAATGATGGGGTCCACGTGTATTTATAGAACATTAATGACGTTTGACCATTTCATGGGCTGGGTCTTGACCTGGGCTCTAGTTTGGGCCATGAGTGGGCCTGGGCCCCAACCCAGGCCCTTGAGACCTATTGAATGCGGGGGCTTCGATTTTCGCTTAAGTTTATTGGAGTAATTGGCCTGGGCTTTAACCTTACCAGGTGTGCTCGAGTAGTCGGCCTCGACCAACTACTTGCCTAGATGGCTTATGTTGGTGATGTGAAGTGCTAACTTGGCCTAGCCTGGGTACTTGGCGGTCTCGATATGCACACTATTTACTTGGTCGAGTTTGGCTAGGTACGGTACACCAGTCCCCCAGCCTTGTCCGATATGGGTTGTCGGTCAAGGATGATATGTGTTGATAAGCTAGTAGAACCGGCTAGGTGTAATACACCAGTCCCCCAGCCTTTAAGTGTGGTGAACAGTGTTAAGGCTTAGAATTTGCAACCGTCAGAAGGTAGGTGAAAGGGTGTTAGTTGGTCAAATCGAAAAAGTTTTGGCGCCGTCATTTTGAAGTGTCATATCTTTTGCAATGATGGTGTCGATTGGTCTGTGGTATGGTTTTGGTTTTGGCGGGAAGAGGTTCGTGGTTTGGGATTGTAGGCTATAAATATGTGTTTGCAAACAGATAAGGGGTTACCTATTTCATTTGTGAATTCTGAATTTAAAGACCTTGTGCGCGTAAAAGTGTCCGACTAGTCCTCTATTTCGACCGACATCTTCCCGTAAAAAACGAAATCAGGTATGTCCAGTAGTAGTAGCGTGTCTTCGTCTAGTAGTAGTGAAAGTACTGAGTCAGATAGAAGTAAGGATGGATGACTTGGCGGAGAGGTTACAAGTTCTGGAGTTGTTACAAGCGGGATGCCGATGGAGGTAGTGAGGGAGGTTCGAGAGGATCCTTCTGAAGAGTTGGAGGAGAGTAACTGGCCGGCCAAAGGCGGCTGTGGGTGGGTTGCTGCTGATGTTCGTGATCAATCATCTTTATTCAGGTGGTCTCGTCTGTTGAACTCTTGGCTGAACTGCACACCCGTTATGTCCAGGGGTGTCAGCGGAGACATTGTTTCGCTGGAGAGGGTGAGTGCCGTCGACCGGGTATGCCATGGGCAGGAGGGGGCTACCGAAAATTTCTTCTACATGTACATGTGCCAGTTTTCTCAGCTTCATGTGCGACTGCCCTTAGACGATTTCACTATGGGTGTGCTACGGGCGTTGAATGTGGCACCTACCCAGCTACATCCTAATAGCTGGGCCTACTTGCAGGCCTTCCGCATTCTGTGCGAGTCCTTATATTTGGAGCCTACTCCCTATGCTTTCTTGTATTTTTATGACACCAGGCCCCGAAGGCCGGCTACTTGGCTTTCTTTAATCAGTCGCCCTAGCATCAGCAGACTGGATGCTTTCTCCCAGTCTTTCAAGCATTTCAAAGACGGGTACTTCAAAGTCGTCGTTAAGGAAGGGGGTAAATCTCATATTTTGAATGCGGATGGGAGTACCAAGTTTCCCTTTAGCTGGACCAACAATCCTTCTCGATATAAAGACATGGGAGTGGAGGAGTTGTCGGCTGGTGACAAGGAGGTGGTGGGGATGTTGTTGAAATTTGTGGATAAGTTGCCCACTAAGGGCCTAGTTAGGGTTTATAATTCGGTGCATCCGATAATAGATATTGAAGGTATCTGTTTATTACTTAAGCTGTGTTAATAATGCTAAGTTGTTTTGATCCGAGTCGTGATATGTTATTGCAGGGCATATGGCACAATCTGGTAAGAAGAATCTGGCGCTCTTTCAATCACTGAGGACGGAAATGGCCGCTAAGGCCAAGGCGGTTGGGAAAGCTGACGTTCCCAACTTGCAGGAATCGATTGTGGAGGTGCATGTACACGACGGGACGAAAAGGAAAGCTGAGCTTCCGCCTCGACCCGGGAAGGGCAAAGACGTGAAGAAGATAAGGGCAACTCTTCTTGGGACGGCTAGCGGGGCGGGGTCGGCTAGTGGAGAGAAGTTGCCTGAGGCCGGGTTGATCGAGTTGCCGGAGATATCCGTTAGGAAGGATATCTCGATCGACCTTCCGGATACTGTTGTTAACTCTATTGATAACATGGAGGTGGATCATATTGTGAGAACAATGGTATAGTTTGGAAGCAAGGCCTTAGTCCTGAGTCGGCGTGTAGGGTCTCTTTACAGAAGGGAAGTAAAGGAGGTGGGGGAGTTGCAGGGTAAAGTGGATAAGCTTGAGGAGGAGAAGGCGGCTTTAGAAAAGGAGAAAGAAGGCTGGGAAGCGGAAAGGAAAAGGCTGGCAACATGGAAGGTGCGTTGCTTGGACTCTGAGGAAAAGCTAAACAAGCGTATAGGGGAGTTGGAAGAAGACTATGAGGATTTGAAGGATAAGTATGATGCGGCTGTTGGGGAACTGGACGATTTGAAGAATAGCGTCATCCAAGAGCATATTAATGGTTTCGAGAAGGGGTTGCGGCAGGAGGCCTTCTTCCATCCGGATGTGGATGTCTTGGATTCAAGATTTGACGTAGATAAGGACGTAGTTGGTGGGAAGTTGGTGAGGGAGGATGAGGGGGATGCTGAGGAGGTGGAGGAGAAGGTGGCAAAGGAGGAGAAGGATGCGGGAGCTGCCGTGGGGGGTGATGAGAACAAAGGGATGTAGTAACTTCATTTTTTTATAACTTGAAACTTGAATTTTGTTTGTAATAATCTGTATACTATTTTACTTTGCCCTTAATATGATGAATGGCTTTTGTATGCTATGTTTGTTATTAGATGCCGATAACTTGTAAGATAGTTTTGTGTTAGCGGTATGGTATAATTATGAGGGGGTGTTTTGATGTATGTGATGTTTGGCGGATTAGTTTTACTATTAAGGGTGTTCGACCCAGGCCGCTTACTTGGGGTAAGGGTGGGGAACTTAAACGAATGAACCAAGATTAAGGGGTGTTCGACCCAGGCCGCTTACTTGGGGTAAGGGTGGGGAACTTAAACGAATGAATCAAGATTAAGGGGTGTTCGACCCAGGCCGCTTACTTGGGGTAAGGGTGGGGAACTTAAACGAATGAACCAAGATTAAGGGGTGTTCGACCCAGGCCGCTTACTTGGGGTAAGGGTGGGGAACTTAAACGAAAGAACCAAGATTAATGGGTGTTCGACCCAGGCCGCTTACTTGGGGTAAGGGTGGGGAACTTAAACGAATGAACCAAGATTAAAGGCATAGAGTAATAAAGTAGGGAACCCTTCTTTTTATTTATTGAATAGGGGTGCCTCGTTAAAACCTCCTTGGCCAAAACCCTCCGTAGGGAAAAAAGACCAAGTGAGGAAAAAGAGTACACCCGTGGTTACAATTATTGATTCAACTATGATACATATTTAGCTGAAGTAGAACTTGAGGTGGGATACATTCCACGTGTTAGGAATCTCTTCCCCAGATAATTGTTCCAGGCGATAAGCCCCTCCTCCTGCGTCTTCTCGTATGCGGTACGGGCCGTCCCAATTGGTGGAGAACATGCCATCCTTCTTTCTAGCACTGCTGGCCATTCTCCATACTAGGTCTCCGACGACAAAAGATCGTGGGTGTAGGTTTGCATTATATTTCCTGGCAGCTCGTTGTTTGGCGGCTAGATTGCGTATTTGGGCTTTTTCTCTGTGTTTGGGAAGGAGGTCGAGATGTAAGGCCATGTTTTGGTGGTTGTGAGTTGGGTCGTATAGTTCTCGGCGCAGGGATGGTTCGCCAATTTCTACCGGTATCATGGCGTCTGCGCCGTAGACAAGGCTGAATGGGGATTCGTTTGTTGATGATTGAGGGGTGCATCTGTAAGCCCATAGTACCTCTATTAACTCTTCAGGCCATCGGCCTTTGGCGGTATCCAGCCTCTTGCGTAGCTCTATGAGAATAACTTTGTTTGCTGCTTCCGCTTGCCCATTGGTTTGTGGATGTTCTACTGGGCTTGCGATGTGTTTGATGCCTAAGCTGGTGTAGAATTTGGCTAACTCCTTGTCGATAAATTGTTGGCCATTGTCTGTTATGATGGTATGTTGTACACCATATCTGCATATAATGTCCTTCCACACGAACTGCTGGACTTGCTGGGCCGTGATGGTGGTCAATGGCTTGGCTTCGATCCATTTGGTAAAATAATCAACGGCTACGATTAGGAATTTTACTTGCCCCTTGCCGGGTGAGAAGGGGCCGAGGATGTCCATTCCCCACTTAGCGAATGGTCAGGGGGACAGTATGTGGTGTAGTTGTTCTTGTTTCTGATGGATAAGGTTGTCGTGCTTCTGGCATGGCTTGCACTTCCTGACATGATCCTGGCAGTCCGCTTCTATCGTGTGCCAGAAGTATCCGGCTCTGAGAACTCTTGTGGCCATGGTGCGTGCGCCTGAATGATAACCATAAATTCCTTCGTGTAGCTCTTTGATGATATATTGGGCTTGCTCTGCCGTGACACACTTAAGTAGGGGTTGGCCGTATCCACGTTTGTAGAGGTCATCGCCTACCATAGTGTACCTGGCGGCCTTGGCCAGCCAAGTTTTGTCCGCATCGAGGGGGGGTTGCCGGTTTTGAGGTATTGAATGTATGGGGTGGTCCAGTTTTGGGTTTGGGTGGGGGTGATGTTGTTTGATGGGGTGTGGGTTAACGTTTGGCAAGTGTGTGTGATGGAAGGTGTGGATAGTGTTTGTTGTAGTAGGGATCGATTACGGTTTTTGAGTTTGGTACTGGCTAATTTGGAAAGGATGTCGGCCCTGACGTTGTCGGTTCTGGGGATGTGTTCGACGCGGACTTGTTCAAAGGCGGATTGAATAATCGCGCGAACTAGATGGTAATATTGTTGAAGGATGGGGTCTTTAATTTGGAATTCGTCGTTTAGATGACCTACAGTGAGTTTGGAGTCAGTTTTGCATGTTAACTTCTTGACGCCGACTTCACGGGCTAGGGAGAGGCCGGCGAGGATAGCTTCGTACTCGGCTTGGTTATTCGACGTTTTGAAAGCAAAGTGAAGAGATTTCTCGATGAGGATGTCGTTGGGGCCTTCTAACATGATGCCAGCGCCGGCACCCCTTGGGTTTGAGGAGCCATCTACATGAAGTGTCCACTGGTCCTCAACAGGAGTTTGTTGTAGGTCATTGACGAAGTCTAAGAGACACTGGGCTTTGATGGGGCCGTGGGGTTCATAGCGAATGTTGAATTCTGACAGCTCCACGGCCCATGATGACATGCGTCCAGCTATATCCGGCTTTTGTAATATTTTCTGGATTGGGTAATCGGTCTTGACGGTTATGGTGTGGTTTTGGAAATACGGGCGTAGGCGGCGTGCGGCGTGGACCAAGGATAGGGCTAGTTTTTCTACCATTTGGTACCTGGTTTCAGGGTCTTGTAGTGTTCTGCTCACGAAATACACAGGATGTTGCGTGCCTTCTACTTCTTGGACAAGGGCTGCGCTGACGGTATGATCGGTGGCCGTGATATATACCAGCAGGGGTTGGCTGATGTCTGGTTTGTGGAGGATGGGGGGTGAGGTTAGGGATGTTTTGAGTTTCTGGAAGATTTGTTCACAATCATCAGTCCACGCGAACCGGGTGGATTTCTTTAGGAGCTGGATTATGGGTTGAGTTTGTTCCGCTAGTTTTGGCAGGAAGCGAGAAATGACCGTGAGGCGGCCGATTAGGCGTTGGACTTCTTTGACAGTAGTGGGGCTGCGCATTTCGATGATGGCCTTGCATTTTTCAGGGTTAACCTCTATGCTGCGTTGGGTTAGCATGAAACCAAGGAATTTACCCCGGTCGACGCCGAATACGCATTTATCGGGATTTAGGCGGAGGTTGTATTGGCGTAGGGCGGAGAACACTGCCTCTAAGTCTTTAGCGTGTTGATGATGGCTTGGGGACTTGACGACCATGTCATCGACGTAGACTTCGACACAGTGTCCTGCTAGATGGCTGAATATTTTGTCCATTAGTCGTTGGTAAGTTGCCCCAGCGTTTTTGAGGCCGAAAGGCATGACCTTATAGAAGTAGTTGGCATCGTCCGTGATGAAGGCGTTCTTATGCATATCTGTTGTGGCCATGGGGATTTGGTTATAACCTGAATATGCATCTAAAAAGCTAAGCACCTTGTTTCCTGCCACGCCGTCTACGAGTCTCCATCGATGTTGGGTAAGGGGTAGGCGTCGCGAGGGCACGCCTTATTCAGGTCTGTGTAGTCCATGCACATCCGCCATTTGTCATTGACTTTCTTTACCAAGACAACGTTAGAAAGCCAAGTGGTGTATTGAGCTTCTTCTATAAACCCTACGCTCAGTAACTTGTCGGCCTCTACTTTTGCCGCTTGTCTGCGTTCTTCCCCAAGCTTGCGCTTTTTCTGGGATACATAGCGGGCTTCTTTATATATTGAGAGCTTGTGGGATGCCACCTGGGGGTCTACTCCAGGGAGGTCGGCGGCTGACTAGACGAAAAGATCTGTGTTATTGATGAGGATGGTGTGATTGTGGCACGCATCAGAGTTTAAACCGGTGCCTAAGTTAATGGAGTGGCCATTGGGGAGTTCCAGGGGAGTGGTGTCCTCGACTGGTTCGAGGCGGACATCCTGGCCTATTCTGGGGTCAAGGTCCTCGCCGGATAGGGCTATGCGGGAATTAGGTGGTCGTTCGATATGGTTTGTTTGTTGGATTGGGAGTTGTGGTCTTAAGCTTGCCATATAGCACTCGCGTGCCAGGCATTGGTCACAGTGGATGGTCAGGATGTCGCCGGATGGGGCTGGGAACTTCATGGCCAAGTGAGGGGTAGAGACGACTGCACCAAGTGTATTGAGGGAAGGACCGCCCAGGAGTATGTTGTAGGATGTTGGCGCATCGACTATAAGGAAGCGGATTGGGATGGTTTTGGTTTGGGTTCCCTCCCGAAAGACGGTATGGAGGTCTATGTAGCCCCGGGTGGATACTTGTTAGCCGGAAAAGCCGTATATGGGCTTATCATATGGTATCATGGCGGTGTCAGGAAGTTGTAACTTTTGGTAGGTGGCCCAGTAGAGGATGTCAACTGAGCTGCCTTGATCCACAAGTACTTTCTTAACGGCAAAATTTTCGATTTCAACGGTGATGACCATGGGGTCGTCCTGCTGGTGGTCGAGGCCGTGGAAGTCGTCATCCGTGAATACGATGGGGGGCATACGACGTCTGTGGTGGGAATGAGTGATATGGTTGATGGATTGTATATGGCGGAGGTGTTTCTTCCTGGCGGACGAGGTGGAGCCTCCACTTGCGAAGCCACCAGAGATGGTGTTAATGGTGCCTCGTAAGGGGGGCTCGGCAGGGGTGATGTTGGTGTGGTCGGGCTCTGGCTGTTGGTTGTTAGGTTGGGTGGGGTGGCTATTGTGATGGGCATCGCTTGGTTGGCGTCTGTGGTCATGTCGTGGGGGGTGACGGGATCGGGAGGAGGAGGAATGGTCATCCCTACGGATGAAGCGGCAAAAGTGGCCAGCACGGACCAGTTCTTCGATTTTATCCTGGAGCGCTTTGCATTCTTCCGTAGTGTGACCATGGTTGCGATGGTACCGACAATACTTGGTCATGTCGGTGTTAGGAGGTGTGGTTGTCTTTCGTGGTGGGGGGAGGAGGTCAGCTTGGAGGGCCTCGTCTAGGATGCGGGAGCGGGCTACTATGAGGGGAGCGTATCTGGTGAAGCGAGGTTGGCGGGGTTCGCATGGGCGGGTATCAGGGCGCGGGTGAGGTTGTGAGGTGGGGTTGGGGGTGGGGTTGGAGGTGTTGGCGGCGTAGTCGTTGCAGAATTTGGTGTGAAGAGTTTGCATTTCCTCCATGCGGACATAGTCGGCTGCGCGTAGCTTGAGTTCGTGCATGGAGGTGGGTGGGTGGAGGTAGACGTTGTTGGCGAAGGGGCCGGGCTGTAGGGTGAGAGTCATACATTGGAGTATCATCTCCTGGTTGAGGTGTGGTGTACGAAGGGCGGCTTTACTGAAGCGATCGATGAACGTTCTGAGTGGTTCATTGGGTTCCTGTCTGATACCCAGTAGGGATATGGTGGTGGTTTGATGTGGGCGGCTTCCAGCGAAATGGGTGGAAAACATGTGTGAAAGGATGTCGAAACTATCAATTGAGTAGGGCGGGAGGGTGGTAAACCATTCTAGGGCAGGGCCTTTGAGGGTAGTGGGGAAAGCTTTACAAAAGACTGCGTCTTGAGATGTGTACAGGGCGACGTGGGTGATGTAGACTTTCAAGTGTTCGTCAGGGTCGGTTTCGCCGGTATAGCGATCCAGGTTGAATGGTTCCCACTGGGCCTGGAGAGGGGTGTTGGCGATAAAATCCGTGAATGGGTGGCGGCGTCTGGGCTGGTGAAGGGGGGGTATGTGGGGTGGGGGTGGGTGGTTGATCATAGCAGGAAAGGTGGAGGTGATGTTGTGAGGAGGGATGTGGGTTGTGGGAAGATATTGTGGGTTGTAGGGTGGGATATATGTGGTATGGAGAGCGGTGGGTATGTTGTAGGGGGCGTGGGTGGTTGGGATGGTGGGGGCGGGAGTTGGGGGTGCGGTGAGCCCTGGTTGACTGGATGGGAAGTGATGGGGATGGGTAGAGGTAACAAGTGTCTGTTAGGTGGTGGTGAAGGTGTGGGGGTGGGATTGTATTCACTTTCTTCCTCTGTAGGCTCGAAAGCCGAAGACTTCACAGCTTCAGAGGTTTCTTTGGCTTTTCCCTTCAGGTTGGCGTATGCCTCGATCCTTCTCCTGAGGCGAGAGTTCTCTTGTTTTAGCGCTTCCATTTCCTCAGCACTGCGCTTCTTCAAGTCTGCGAGTTCTTGTTGCATCTTTGCCTGGCCGTCTAGGATGGCGGCCAAGTCAGGGACGATGCTTGGAGGTCCAAAGGGACCAGCGTCCGCTTGCTTGTTAGCTCCAGCTCTGCTGCGGATGGAAACCATCTTTAGAGAAAAACGGGTACTAAAGGTGTTCGTCTCGTGCCCCACGGTGGGCGCCAATTGTTCCTGCAGAGAACAAATAAGAGATTAGGCACAAGCGTCACCTTACCATGTAGTCCGCTATCTCTTCAGTTGGCCTCTTCCCGGTCGATACATGTCAACTTGAACCCAGGAGGGGTTACCTGCAGAAGAATCTCCGAAGCTCAAGTAAGTCAAGGCTCTCAGAGAGTCAAATCAGTGATTAATGAATGCGTACCTTTAAATGATGGGGTCCACGTGTATTTATAGAACATTAATGACGTTTGACAATTTCATGGGTTGGGTCTTGACCTGGGCTCTAGTTTGGGCCATGAGTGGGCCTGGGCCCCAACCCAGGCCCTTGAGACCTATTGAATGCGGGGGCTTTGATTTTCGCTTAAGTTTATTGGAGTAATTGGCCTGGGCTTTAACCTTACCAGGTGTGCTCGAGTAGTCGGCCTCGACCGACTACTTGCCTAGATGGCTTATGTTGGTGATGTGAAGTGCTAACTTGGCCTAGCCTGGGTACTTGGCGGTCTCGATATGCACACTATTTACTTGGTCGAGTTTGGCTAGGTACGGTACACAGTCCCCCAGCCTTGTCCGATATGGGTTGTCGGTCAAGGATGATATGTGTTGATAAGCTAGCAGAACCGGCTAGGTGTAATACAAGTATTAATTATTATATGGAGGGTGAAAGACTACTTGTGTAATACGTTCCTTGAGTCATATATGAATTTGGCCTAATTGCACAATAAGAGTGAATTGGGAAAGATTCGGGGTTGTCTAAGAGATATAGGGAAATTTGGGTTTCTCTAGAATCTGATACGCCGCCTGGCGGTGCATGATCAACCATCAGGTGATGACTGGGTATTTTTCAGTTTTAGCATATGGTTGCTTGGGATGAAAAAGGGGGTGTGCTGTGATTTTAACATAAATTTGTAGCGATGGGAATTAGGCGAGAAAATTTCGGTAATTTGGAATGAGTAAGGAATAGGATATGATGGTTTGTTTATGTAAGGTGTAGGTGTGAATTGATATTAAAATGGTAACTGAAAATGGGATAAAAGAATAATGTAATAGGAATTTTAGGCTCTGGAAAACATGGTTCTTTAAATATGTATAGTTGGGTACTAAGTGATTATGCAATATTGGGGAATGTATCACTCATGATTTGTATAAATGTAATTTAAAGGTTATTTGAGGCAAGTTTTGGATATTTGTAGTGCAGTAGAAGTAGGGTGCTTGAAGTTTTAAGATAATAAATTGGTGATCATTTTCGTAAGCTTGATTGAGCTATTATACAATGATAGAGTACTTGGCAAATTAGAGACCTTGAATAGAGGAATTGTGATCAGAACGGGTGCTATTGAGTGTGGTATGTGTTGAGGACTTGGTGAGGTTACTTTGGCAGTTTGGAAGTAATTGGATAATAGTGATGTGTTGGTATATAAGATTGGAGGACAATAAAGGTGTTTATATGTGTGGAGTTAGGCAATACTTTGGGGATATGTGACATGGTATTAGGATGAATTGCATCAAATTATGGTCTGTTATAGGTGCTAAAAACATTAATTGTTGCGCTACTGGTATAGCGCTTGGCGGCACAAGAGCGACAACCAAGCGATAGGACCAATAGGGGTGTCCCTGCACCACATGGCGCCTGGCGGCAAGGTGAGCTCCGCCAGGCGATAGACCCTACAATAGTAGTTCTGTGAAAGGTTGGCGCCTGGCGACAAGGGGTGAACTGTCAGGCGATCTGCACAGGTTTTGCCTGGCTGCGCTACGCGATAATGCTACAAGTATCTGACTTGCATGAGTTGTTATACGCAATGATGCGGACTTGGTTTAGGAGATGTTGTGCCATGAGCTGGTAGGTTCATGGATGGTGGTGAACATGTGATGATATGAGCGGGGAGGTTCATATCATGTTACTCTCGTCTGGGGATACGAGCACGGTAGGTTCGTATGTTTCGTGCTCACACTTGAGAGATGTTGCGTGCGGGGAGGTACGTAGCTTGTGGATCACGTGTGTTGGACTACAGGCGGGCAGGTCCGTAAAGTAGGACTACGAGCGGGGAGGTTCATAGAGTAGGACTACGAGCGGGGAGGTTCGTAGAGGTAGGACCACGAGTGGGCAGGTTCGTGTGAGCATCATAAATCCTAGACCAAGACTAATTATTTGTGTGATTGAAGGTTCAAAAGCATTGGCGGTTAAGGTCTTGGCCAAGAACTAACTAGACTAAATTAGTTAGGTAATTGATATTATTAATGTATGTGTTATTTTCATTATAAGCTCACCCTTTCTGTTTGTGTTTGGCGATGATCGTGTGATTCGTTACACGGGAGCAGATAATATTACAAGTGATGCTGGCGATGCATAGAGACGAAGAGAGGGGTAGTTTGGAGACTTGAGCTAAGAAATAAATTATGTTTTTTTTTTGTTTTGTCGGATTTTTGAAATTGTAATAAGATTATTATTTTATCTTTAATCAAATTTTGGCTCATTGAATAATGTTATAAATTTTCTTATGCTTGGAAATAATAAAATTTTGTCGTTTGATCTTCATTTCTTAATTTTATTATTTAATTTATTTATATCCGACTAGGATGTCACATTGTTCATAAGCGGATTAGGAAGGATATGAAAAGAGTCAGGGCCGAACTACTTGGTTCTGGCTCAACATTAAAGATTAAAAAACCCGAGGCATGCCTGATATAGTTACAAGAGACAATAGTTCGCCGTGAAATTGATATCCATCTACCAGAAGTAGTGATTTCGTTTATGGATAACATGGAACCCAATGTAATGATAAAGGCCATGCTATAATTCAACAACAAGGCTTTGATTTTGGGTCGTAGGGTGTGCACCCATCTATAGAAGGAGCTAAAAGAAGGAGGCAGAGTGAAGGTGGAGGAAATTCAAGAAGAGTTGAAGACTTAGGCAGCCAAGCATGAAGAAGAGATGGCGGCTTGGGAAAAGGAGCAAGAGGAGTGGGCGGCTGAGAGGAAGCGCCTTGGGTCATGGAAAGTTAGGTGTTTAGATTATGATAAAAAGATGAATGAAAAAATTAAAAACTTGGCGGAAGATAATGAAGAATTGAGGGAGAAATATGTCGGGATCGAGAGCGAGCTTGAAGATTTAAAGAGTCATATAATCCAAGAGCATATTAACAATTTCAACAAAGGTCTAAGGCATGCAGCCTTCTTCTACAAAGAGTTGGATGTTGTGGATCCAAGTACGATGTTAAGAAGGATGTCATCGATGGCTGTCTGGTGGATGAAGATGACCTAAGCACTGAACAAGTTAAGGAAATGCTAGCAATTGGTGGTGGAGATCTTGTGGTAGAGGAAGACGTTACAATGCAAGTGGAAACTGACCCCACTACTAACTGATATTACTTTGATCATATTCTGGCTTTTGAGTCTATGTTTATAATAGGCTTAAATAATGATTTAGTCCTAGTTTTCATTCGATTTTTTCAATTTGGTCCTACTTTTTATTTTGTTTTCAATTTGGTCATAATATTCGTCAATTTTATTCAATTTGGTCTTTTTCAGCACCGTTAAAACAATTAATGGATTGTGAACAATAAATGTCACGTGTCATTTTGTGATTTTTTTGACTTTTTTTTTTTGATTTTGTTTTAATTTTTTTTTAAAAATAATTTTTTTATTTTTAAAAAAAGCTACGTGTCAAGCTCATATCATGCACTACAAAAAAATGCTAATCAGTGGAGGTTTTTATTTCAATCTGCGGGGGTTTTCACCCTCTACAAATTAATTTGCAGAGGTTTTTGAAACCTCCCCAGTTAGAAATGCCACAACTTATTTGTGGAGGTTTTCGACAACCTCCAGTATCCAAGTTATACTGTAGAGGTTGTTTTGTGGCATGTTTTAACCTCTTCTATTGCTGACTTTTATTTTGTAGAGGTTTGAAACCTCCTTTATTTATAATTACCCACCTACATTTATAATTTATTAATTTAATGAAATCTGTTTTTATAATAATAAAGAAATAAAATATATAAATTTGTAAAATACACCAAAATTGACTAAAATAAATTTTATTGATGATTTGATAAAGTACATTCTTTAACAATTACAATGTAAATATTAAAAAAAGAAAAGAAAATACATAATGTTAAAAAAAGATATATTTAAGGGGCAAATTTTATCATCATCTTCGGACTCTCTAAAATGTGTCCTTCCGTCCAAATCTTCAACTTCATCCATGACGCCATCAAGTTGCCAAAGAGAAAAATAACTCTTTGAACATGGCTTGTATTATTTAGTGATGAATTCTGTTGACACTGAAGAAGTAATCTGCTAGCACTTTCAAATTGGTGACAACCTCCACTCTCACTTGCAGGCAACAAGGACAATGGTAGAGCCACACAAGTATTTCTAAATAAACCCATAACAATGACTTATCAACATTTACTAAGTTAGCATGAAAGCTCACATCTTTGACAACGATAAAAGCATCTTTGATAACCAACGGTATGATACCAACATAATTTTGGTCTCCCGGCAAAAATCATTATTAAAATGTAAAAAAAAAAAACCTTTAAAGATCTAGTAAATTTATAAAAATACATCATGAAGAAGATTCCAAGGAAATAATGAATTGGAAAGGCTATTTCAAATTACCAAACAAACACTGTTTCAAATTGAAAACAACTTATTTAATTCCCATATTTGCTAAGTGAATAATCTGTGTTGTGTTGTGTTGCTCTAATTTTGGCTTAACAAATGTTTCTATCAGTAAAAGTATAAAACCATTTTACCAACTTTGAAGTACTTATAAAGTTGTCATTGGAATCTACAAACATAAAAGATGGATTAGTGTGAAAGACAAGAATGAAGGGTGCACTCGTAAAAGCATGCATCTTATGATTATGTAAGATAAATTATAGAGAAATTCTGCAATTGCAAAAAGAGCATTAAGTCTAATATTCTCATTCATTTCATAAGTCTAATATTCTCATTCATTTTCTATTACTTGCCATATGATGGAACATAGAAAACAATGTCATTAATCTCTCCAAACTATTGTAGTATCATCGACCTAACAAAGTAACTATATAACGTAAGAGCCTCACATAAGGCTAATATTGGCTATATTATATGAACAGAGATAATTTAGAATGCTCACGATAAATGACTTTAAATAATGCATTCGGAATAGGCCAATGATGGTAGCTTCTGTTTGATTTTGAAAGGCTTTTGTATAATCCTACAAATAAAGGTATAATGCAAAAAAAATGATAGATTAAAACTAGTTACATACTCTAATTTCAGTGGCCTCTTGATAAACATCAACATTCTTACCCCTGACTTGTAACAAGCTGAAAAATAAGTATATGTCAGCATGCACTACAAACAAACGTCTTATAAAACTGAAGTAAGATTATTACCTAAAGGATGAATGACACCATTTCGCATATAAAATTTATTAAGAAACCAAAGGCACTAAAAACATTTAAAAGATCCTGCCAATGAAGAGTATGAAAAGTACTATGTGCGGTGGACCCTAGCTCAGCAAAGTTTATGTTTCATCATTTTCCTGAGTTAACTAACCTATCAAAATGAATGAAGAAACAAATGATTTTTCCTGAAAATTCTCGTGAACAAGAAATAGCATCACAATTTCAACAGATTTTACATGACTGACTTGCGCACATCATAAACATAGCAATATTAACACTAAGATAACTAAAATTCTTCTATCAAATTCTAAATGGTGAAATATTAACACTAAGATAACTAGAGAAATCCACCGCCTAAGAACGTCAATACATGTGCAAACACAACAATGAATGAGTATCCAAGTGTGAAATTTCAATTCGGATTATTGTGTGCACACTAACAAAAATTAGGTTTCAACATTCTCTTGTGTGAAAAATTAGATAAAAGTGTGAATAGCGATACCATGACTGTAGGTGAATCGAAAGTGGAATGTTGGGAAATAATCGAAAGTGAAGGCTCCTAAAAGCTGTGAACAACTCCGATAGAGTGATATAGTGATAGAATAGAGCGAACAATTCCGATGAGCGATAAGGCCGCCTACGACCGAGTGACGGAGTGACAGAGAGGAGGTGACGGAACTGGATCACCGAGTGATTGATTCGCTACTCATACTATGACGGAGGCCATGACGAAGACTGAATCGCGATTAGCTATTGAGGCAACGATGGAGACGACATGACGGAAAGGCTACGACAGAGCTGAATCGCAGAGCAGAAATGATTTGGGAAAAACATAGATTTTCCGAAGGGACAATATTTTGTGACTGAGGAGACTTAGCTTTTCTGATTTCGGAAGAAACGTCGAGTGAAAAGTTTACATTAATCTATGGAGGTCATAAACCTCTTAAAAGTAAATAAAAAACCTCCTCTATTATTAGCTTTCAAAGAACTCTTCAGAATTAGCTTATATCCTATTTATCTCCGGAGAGTTTTTGTAACCTCCCCAAAATGGCCGCTACTAAATAACTATTTTTTTCTAGTGATGCCACCTGTCATTTTGTGATTTTGTGATTTTTTTTATTCCTTTTTTAAATTCATTTTAAAATTTTTAAAAAAATTATTTAAAAAAAAAATCATGTGTCAAGCCAAATGATGTCACGTATCAAGGTCAGTTTTTTATATTCAATTTGGTCCTAATATTCGTAATTTTTTTTTTCAATTTGGTACTAATATTTTTTTTTAATTTAATTTAGAGTTAGAGTTGGTTTAAAATTAAAACGAAAAATTTCAAAGTAGGCAATAACACCATTAGTTTAAAATTTTAAGAGGTTAAAAATACTTAAATTAATGGTGTTATTCCCTACTTTTAAATTTTTAAGAGGAAATTTTAAACCAACTCTAACTCAAAATTAAAAATGTTTAATTAAAATACGAATTTTAATAAGAATATCCATATAACATTTATATACAAATTAAATTTTGTCTCAATTTGGAGAGGAACAAAAATGTTAAATTTCATACAAAAAAAAAAATATTAGCACCAAAGTGAAAAAAAATTAGGAATATTAGGACCAAATTGAATATAAAAAACTGACTTTGACACATGGCATGATATTGGCTTGACACGTGGAATTTTTTTAAATAAAAAATTAATTTCAAAAATTAAAAAATAAATAAAAATAAAAAATAAATAAATAAACCACAAAATCACAAAATGACAGGTGACATGATATGAGCTTGTCATGTGGAAATTTTTTTAAATAAAACAAAATTTAAGAATTTTTAAAAAATATTAAAAAATAGTTAAAAATTATTGTTCACAATCCGTTAACTACTTTAACGGTGT
The DNA here is from genome assembly GCF_037176805.1 of Vigna unguiculata. NCBI lineage: Eukaryota > Viridiplantae > Streptophyta > Magnoliopsida > Fabales > Fabaceae > Vigna > Vigna unguiculata. The sequence goes on from NC_140796.1 coordinate 23,152,185, forward strand.
TAGGGAAAATGACCAAATTGAATAAAATTGACGAATATTATGACTAAATTGAAAACAAAATAAAAAGTAGGACCAAATTGAAAAATCCGAACGAAAAGTAAGACCAAATTGAACTCCCCGACGAAAACCCTCCTTAGGGAACAAGGTCAAGTGAGGAAAAAATGTACACCCAGGGTTACAAATTGTTCAACTCTTTACAATCCAGCCTGGACTTTTAGCTAAAATAAAACTTGAGGTGAGATACATTGCATGTGTTAGGTATCAAATCTCCTGATAGGTGTTCCAACCTGTAGACTCCTTCACTTATGTCTTTTCCTACTTTGTATGGACCATCCTCGTTGGCTGAAAACTTCCCGTCCCTTTTTCTTCCACTACTAGCTATTCTCCATACCAAGTCTCCCTTCACGAATACTCGTGGCTAGAGTTTGGAGTTGTATTTTCTCGCAATTTTGTCACTAGGTCAAGGTTTGTGCATAAACTTTGCTTATTTGTTTTGTCATCATATATTTGATAAGTGGGCTAGACGAAGCAAAAGATAAGTGGGCAGAAGAATTATTTGAGGTATTGTATGGTGATCTCATCAAAGCTGGAGTTCATGACATCTCGGACCAAATGATAGTACTAAAGGAGCATTGGGTCCTTTATTTGGTATTCATCATTGAGATGTCCCACCGTGAGTTTGGAGTTGGTTTTGTATGCTAGCCACGAACTCCTACTTCTCGTGAAAGCAATAGTCCAACTAGGATAGCTTCGTATTCAACTTAGTTGTTAGATGTAACATCCCACCCGGATATTACGGATTTAAAATAAAATACAATAAAATAATATTAAAACCTCAATTAATATAATTGTAATTCCCCAAAACGCAGGAAATTTAAAACTTTCATTCATCATAGAATAAAGTTTAAAACCATAATTATAATCTTCAATACAATCATCAAAGTCTAGTAATATAAAATATTACAATTTATTTAGAAACATAAAACTCTTTTCTCCCATACTATCCCTACTTCGGCTCTATGCCTCACCAGATCCACCTGCAACATCGTCTACTCCCGTGTACCACGTACACGATCATCACCAAACACAAGCAGATAGGGTGAGCTAACAATTAAACAATCATATATATATATATATATATATATATATATATATATATATAACATATATATACATACAAACACACCAAAGGAATTCCATCCTTTGATTCCATATCACATGGCCACCACCATGTTGCCCGTGTTCTACGTCTTTTGATGAGTACCTTGAGATGTCTTGCTGCCACACCTACCAGGCACAACTTGTAGAGCATGTGCGGAAAACCATGCTACGAACCACAATTCGTAATGCTAGGTGGAGTTCCCAATACGAATAACATTCGTAATGTCCCAAGACTACCAAACTCGTCAGCTTAATACTAAGGAGGGAAATCTAATTGGACCCATCCATACGCACCCATAACACGCACACTCACACTGGCAACACTCGTTAACCCGAGCCACAACTCAAGAATTCTTCATTGTCGGCATCGACTACTTTAAAAAGTGGATAGAAGGCAAGCCATCGGCCACGATTACAGCACAACAGGTCCAATAGTTTGTGTGGAAGGACATCATTTGTCGTTGTGGAATTCCACATACTATCATAACCGACAATGGTCGACAACTCATTGATAAAGAGCTCAGCAAATTCTACACCGACCTAGGCATCAAGCACATCACCAACTTCGTAGAACATCCGCAAACCAATGGACAAGCTAAAGCCGCTAAAAAAGTCATACTGGTCAAATTACGAAAATGTTTAGATGGCACGAAGGGCCGCTTGCCAGAGGACCTACTGGAAGTATTATGGGCCTACAAGTGCACCCCCAATCCACCACCGACGAATCCTCTTTTAGCTTGGTATACGGCACGGAAGCAATGAGACCGATTGAAATTGGCGAACCTTCCTTACGCCGTCAAGTATACGATCCCGACCAGAATCAGCATAATATATGTACCACCTAGATTTGTTAACTGAATTACGAGAAAAAGTGCAAATCTGGAACATAGCGGTAAAGTAGAGAGTGGCCAGGAAATACAACTCAAACCTATGCCCATGAACATTTATTAAAGGAGATCTAGTTTGGATAATGGCCAGTAATGCAAGGAAAAATGACGGTAAGTTCTCAGCCAACTGCAAAAGCCCATATCAAATACAAGAAGATGTAGGAGGAGGCGCCTACAGACTTGAGCTGCTATCAGGAGAAGAGATACCGAATTCGTGGAATGTATCTCACCTGAAGTTTTACTTTAGTTAGCTTGATCAATGTAATGAATACTTGTAACCCTAGGTGTACTCTTTTTCCTCACCTGACATTTTTTCCCTAAGGAGGGTTTTGGCCAGGGAGTTTTTAACGAGGCACCCCAAACTTCATGAATAAAAGAAAGGGTTCTTTATCCTATACTCAGCAAATATATTTGTTCATTTTCTTAAGTTCCCCACCACTTACCATAAGTAAGTGGCCTAAGTCGAATACTAATTATTCAGTTCATTTTCTTAAGTTCCCTACCACTTACCACAAGTAAGCAGCCTAGGTTGAACACTAATTATTCAATTCATTTTCTTAAGTTCACCACCATTTACCATAAGTAAGCGGCCTGAATCGAACACTAATTATTCAGTTCATTTTCTCAAGTTCACCATCACTTACCACAAGTAAGCGCCCTGGGTCGAGCACTAATTATTCAGTTAACATCTATATGTTTCCGCTAATCATCGTTAAGGCATTTTCTGAAAAAACATCCCCACCAATAGACGGTCTGGGCCGCATACTAAAATCGTTATGTCTTTCTCCCAAATCTCTAGTTATTCTTAGAATATACAAACCCCATTAATAAAGTATATGGTTTATCATACCAACATCGCACAACTACAATAATAACCAAAGCGACATGTTTAACCGATAAAGCGCGCCTATAATAGTAACCTAGCGGCATCGTACAAAATGATAGGCATTCGTCCAAACAAACATACGCAAAAGCATCCATCATATTAAAAGAAAATAAAGACATTGTACGAGTTATTACAAACTTAGGCTGAGGACATGTATATCAAATGTTAAAACCATAAAGCCTAGGTCTATATGTTCTCCAAATTTCCTCTCGCAACTGCCACCGCTCCAGTATCCACCACAGCTTCCTCCGCCAAAGTTTCCTCCGCCAACTTCTCTGCCTCTTCCTCTAGGTTGGAATCCTCTTCGTTTACAAGCTGCCCTCCAACCACGTCCTTATTTACATCAAACCTAGCATCCGACACATCTATATCATTGTGGAAGAAGGCAGCTTGTCTTAACCCCTTCTGGAAGCCATTGATATGCTCCTGGATTATCTGGCCCTTCAAGTCTTCAAGTTTTCTCTCCAGACCGTCATGTTTTTCCTTCAATTCATCGAAGTCGGTCTCCAAATTCGTGAGCTTCGCATTCAGCTTTTTCTCGGAGTCTAAACATCTCACCCTCCAAGACCCTAACCTCTTCTTCTCTTCCAACCATTCTTCCCTTTCTTTCTTACAGGTATCTTTCTCTTCAGTGTGTTTATCAGCCTGACCCTTCAGCTCCTCTTTTAACTCCTCCACCCTAGACCGACTACCCTCCTTTAACTCCCTTTGATACAAGCTTTAAACCATGTGTCCTAATATCAAAGCTATGCTGCTAAACTCCAGCATTGCCTTCACCATGGTATTCAGTTCCACATTGTCAATAGAGTTAGCCAAAGACTTCGACAAATTAATATCAATGTCACGCCGGACGATAGTCTCTAGCAACTCTATCAACCCAACCTCAGGCTTGGTCACACTAGATGAAGATCCCAGCCCCAACAAGACATCCCTCACCCTCTTCATGTCTTTACCCCCACCTTTCTTAGCGGGCACCTCCACCTTCCTCTTCTTGAGCCGCCATGTACATGAACCTCCACAAATGGATCTTACAGGTTGGGAAATTCAATATTCCCAGTATTTTTAGCCTTCGCCGTCTTCTCCTAACAAAGAGATTGTAACAAGTTCAAATTTTTCTTGCCAACTTGTGCCATATGACCTACAACAATAACAACAACGCCAATTAGTTAACTCAAACACAATATACCACGTAAAACACAAAAAGATACCTTCTATATCAACAATTGGATGTATCGAATTATAAACCCTAACTAAACCCTTAGTGGGCATCTTATCGTTAAACTTCATCAGGGTCTCCAACACCTTCCTATCTGCCACCGACAACTTCTCCCCTTTTATATGCTTATACCGTCAAGGGTTGTCGGTCTAACTGAATGGGAACTTCGTGCTCCCATCATCATTATAGAAGTATGAACGCCCATGCTCCTTCACCACCACCTTGAAGAAACCATCTTTAAAATGCTTAAATGATTGAGTAAACGCCTCCAGCCTACTTATTCATGGTCGGCTTATTAGCGACAACCATGATCTTGGCTTCTTGGGCCGAGTATCGTAGAAGTATAGAAATGATTGTGGAGATGGCTGCAAATACAAAGACTGGCACCACACCCGGAAAGCTTGAAGATATGCCCTGTAAGACCCGATAAATTTAAATAATTTATTAAATGCGGGAAATAAGAGCCTTTAAGGCATTTAATGCAGAGTACTATGATGTGGAGAAGTACTAGTTCAAGTGGTTGAGAGTACTTAATTATGTGGGAGGACTTGGGTTCAAGTCCTATGTATGTCATTTGTATGTTATTTTAACTTGTGTATTATTTTAATGTATATTTGAATGTGAGACGTGATAATGTAATCCTAAAATTTTAGGAATTATCATGAAACATGATTGGTTAAATTGGTTGAGCACTTGACTTGCAATTGAGTGGTTGTCGGTTCAAACCTTGCTAAGAGCAAAACTAGATTCCTTTTTGGCTAAGTTTCTCTTTTTGCATGGTAATGAAGAGGCATAGAAACCCTAGCTGCAAAAGTGGCAGCTAAGAAAGGTAGAGAATAGCTATAATTGGCTTTGAATAACAATTAACCATAGGATTAATATTAATTTTCGTTTTTGGACCATTAACAATCATTAAGGAGTAATTAAAAGTTAGTGAAATTGGGGAGAGTGAGGCAAAACGGGACTGCAGTTGAGAGTACTGGCAAGAGAGGATTGTAGAGGAGTCATTGGAGTTTTGGGAGAGGTAGAGTTGAGTTTTGTGTGAAGAAGAAAAGGGAAACTTTAGGACATCATAAGGACAAGGGCTAGAGGACCAATTGGAACGCGAATTCCAAGTAAGGGAAGCTATTTTTGGTATTTTGTAATGTGTATGAAAGAATGTGCCTTGCCATAATATGATTACATGGATTTTCCCTTGCTTTTGCACTATTTTTTCGTAATTTTCTGGGTTTTCGCCCAAACACCGCTTGGTGGGCATGAGGATGCCGCCAGGCGACGCATCAGGAGTGACCTAATTACTGGATTTTGTTATGAACCGCCTGGCGGACCATGTATTCTGCTAGGCGGCGTGAAGCTGTTCTTGGTTGTTTATGTTATTTGGCACAAGAGTCATCGTGACTTTTAGAAATTTGTTGGTGTGCATTGTATGTGACTATTATGTGCTGTAATCAAAATGGAATTGGAAGTTATATGAAACAAATTGCAAACCTTAACACTTGAGTTGTGAGTATGGAGTCTAAAATCGAAGGGAATCAGAATTGTAGGGGTTGGAATAAGGCTCGTAGGTGCGAGGAGGATTTCTGGTTTCCTAGAACAGTAGGAACCGCCTGGCGACAACCCATTGGCCGCCAGGCGCCATACCAGTGAGGCGTGGTGCTCTGATTCACGAAAAACATTGTTTTTCGTACTTTTCATGGAACAAGAACCGCCCAACGCTAGTTTCATGCCGCCAGGCGCCATCGATTTTTCTGTTCTGCGTAGTTTTCATAAAACTGCATTTCCCGCTACATTAACCGTTCGATTTAGGTTAAATTTTGAAAGGTGTTTCACAACATGTTGTTCTTCACTTTGAACGGTGAAGATTTGAATTGGATGCCTGAAGAGGGAGATATACGTGTTAAAGGATTTGAATTTTCCCGTGTTTTTGGGAAATGCTTTATTTAATAAATGATGTATTTATTTCTGCCTGTTTATTTTATTTTATTTTTATTTTATTTTAAGTAATATCCTACCGGGATGTTACACATATATTCAACATGTCTCAGCAAGCACTACCAAAAACATACTCATCAATCATGCATTTATATATTTATATATATACATTCAGTAATCAAGGCCATACCAACACTTGATAACAATTAATCATCCATTAGTAATCATACTATTAGGGAAGAACAACATGTTGTGAAACACCTTTCAGGAATCCAATTCAAATCTCCACCGTTCAAAGTGAAGAACAACATGTTGTGAATAACTTTCCAAAACTTCACCTAAATCGGATGGCTAACGAATTGGGAAATGCAGTTTTACGAAAACTACGCAGACTAGGAAAATCCGTGGCGCCTGGCGACATGAAAGCAGCGCCCGGCGATACCTGCTCCGCGAAAACACAAAAAACAGCATTTTTCGTTAACAGAACACCACACTTATCGCCTAGCGGCAGCTCGTTACCGCCAGGCAGTGCATACAGTTCTGGGAAAATCCCAGATTTTTCCCGCACCTGTGAAGAACCCTAAATTCCCAAATCTCATTCAACATGCATAGGATACTTTCGCATCAACCCAAAAATATCATAAAGTCCAATAAAAGAATCACGTAAATCACACTATTGTTCGTGCTGCCTGGCGGTTAATCTGAAACAACCCAAAAATGGGTGTCACGCTCATGCATCGTCTGGCGGACCTTCAAAGCCACCAGGCGGTTTCTGGAAATTTGCAGAAACTTAAAACCAATAGAATTTTAATGCAGAAAAGTCACCCAATCATACAACATACCACATAAATCATACAATTTAATATGACAAATAGAGTAGCTCCCCTAACCTAGAATTCGCGCTCCAATTGGTCCTCTAGCCCTTGTCCTTATGATGTCCAAGAGTTTCCCTTTTCTTCTTCACACAAAACTCAACTCTACCTCTCCAAAAATGCCAATGACTCCTCTACAATCCTATCTTGCCAGTACTCTCAACTACAGTCTCGTTTTCCCTCACTCTCCCCAATTTCACTAACTCTTAATTACTCCTTAATGACTGTTAATGGTCCAAAAACGAAAATTAATATTAATTCTATGGTTAATTGCTATTCAAAGCCAATTATGGCTATTATATACCTTTCTTGGCTGCGACTTTTGCAGCTAGGGTTTCTATGCCTCTTCATTACCATGCAAAAAGAGAAACTTAGCCAAAAAGGAATTTAGTTTTGTTCTTAGCAAGGTTTGAACCGACAACCACTCAATTGCAAGTCAAGTGCTCAACCAATTTAACCAATCATGTTTCGTGATAATTCCTAAAATTTTAGGATTACATTATCACGTCTCACATTCAAATATACATTAAAATAATACACAAGTTAAAAAAACATACAAATGGCATACATAAGACTTGAACCCAAGTCCTCTCACATAATTAAAGTACTCTCAACCACTTGAGCTAGTACTTTTCCACGTCATAGTACTCTGCATTAAATGCCTTAAAGGCTCCTATTACCTGCATTTAATAAATAATTATTTAAATTTCTCGGGTCTTACAATATGAACCTATATATGTTAGCTCGAATGTAAGATGTTACATACTTTAAATGTAATGGAATTGTGAAGGCATGCAGAATAAGTATATAACTTTCATTGTGTCTTTTGTGGGGTATGTGAAATGTAAGCATGCAAAGGGTTGGGAAAATGAGAAGGGGAAAATAAAGTGTGTGTTGGAATTGATTTAAGAGGTAAGTATATATGAATTATAAAAGAGAGGAATATGTGTTTATACTTGAAAGATGCATATGTGTTGTGATGTTGTAATTTGGAATATATGAATGCGTATGTTGATTTCTATATATTTGAGAATTAAATGGTTGAATTCTAGAAAACGAATTAGAGTACCAAAAACCAGTAGTGTCCCATTATTGGTGTAGCGCCTAGCGGTGTAGACTAAACCGTCGGGCGATAGTATGAAACAAGAATTTCTTGTAAGTTGTGGCACCCGGTGGTGATGTGGAACCGCCAAGCGGTCTGTACTGCAATTTCGCCTAGCTGCGCTAGGCGATGGTGTAGTGGCAAGGGGTAATTGTGATATGTTTTGCATGGTTTGTTGTGTTGGTCCTGGTCTGGGATATTCTTTATGTTGTCATGAGCGGGTAGGTTCATGACTAGTGATGAACACTTGATGATGAGCGGGGAGGTTCATATCCTATTACTCTCGTGTGGGGATACGAGTGAGGTAGGTTCGTATGTTCCATAGCTGGTGGATCACGTGTGTTGGACTACGGGCGGTTAGGCCCGTAGAGTTGGACTACGAGCAGGGAGCTTCGTAGAGTTGGACCACGAGCGAGCAGGTTCATGGAAGCATTGGAATCCCTAAGACCAGCTTGAGTGTGTACCTTGTGTAACGTACTGTGCTTTTCTTGTTTTCGTTATCATGTTGTGATGTGAGACTTGGATCTGGGGATGTTGTGCCATGAGCGGGTATATTCGTGGATGGTGGTGAACAGGTGATGATATGAGTTGGGAGGTTCATATCCTATTACTCTCGTGTGGGGATACGAGCGAGGTAGGTTCGTATGTTTCGTGCTCACACTTAAGAGATGCTATGTGCGGGGAGGTACGTAGTTGGTGGATCACGTGTGTTGGACTATCGGCGGGTAGGTCCGTAGAGCAGGACTACGAGCGAGGAGGTTCGTAGAGGCAGGACCACGAGCGGGCAGGTTCGTGTGAGCATCATAAAACCCTGAATCCGAGACTAACTATTTTGTATGTTGTGAAGGTTGAAAAGCCTTGGGGATTAAGGTCTTGGCCAAGAATTACCTAGAATAAAATAGATGGGTGTATCTTGTTTTTTTTATTAACTTTTATGTTAACTGTTTATGAGCTCACCCTTTCTACTTGTGTTTGGCGATGATCGTGTAATGCGTTACACGGGAGCAGATGATGTTGTAGGTGGTGCTGGTGAGGCATAGAATTGGAGAGAGGGTTAGTTGGGAAAAGCTTTTACTAGCATTTTATCATTATTGTTTTTATGAACTTTGTAAACAGTGTTTTACTGATTTGTGGATTTGGATACTATATCGGAGTTTCAGAAATTATGGATTTTTGGATAACTTTCGATTAATAAATGTTTTAAAATTTCCCGCTTTTTTGGGAAGCGAAGTATAATAAATGAGGTTTTCATCATATATTTTTTTTATTACTTAAATTAGTAATATCCGACCGGGATGTTACATGCCCAGCTGTTCGGATGTAGTTGAGTAGGGGCAACGTTCAACAAACGTAGCACCCCCCATAGTGAAGTCATCAAACGGCAACCTCACGTATAACTACAAGAAGTGGCACATGTACATCTAGAAAAATTTCTCAGAAGCCCCTTCTTGGCCATGGCACACACAGTCAATAGTGCTTACTTTCTCAAAGGCCACAATGTCCCTCCGAACACCCTTCTTGAAGACAGGAATACAATTCATCCAAGACTTCAACAATCGCGACCATCTGAATAAGGAATGTTGTGTCCGCACATCCTCGTCCACCCACCCGTATCCGGCCCTCGTCGGCAAGCTGCTCTATCGTCCCCGTGGTCACCTTCATGATCTTGGCATGTGATGGTTGGCTATCAAATTGGCATGGTGTCAGCATGAAATACACTTCTATATTCATGGATTCGGAAGGATGAGTTGAAATGGATTCAACGTGGAATATGAATGAGGATTGATTATAAAGGTAGGCATGAGATTTATATGCATGATAAATATTAGTTGGTTGGTTGAATATGATTGGTATGTGGTCAAGACGTAATTCCTTGAGCCTCTAAGTGAGACCTCATAGTGGTGCTTCAGTGGTCGGGACGTAATTCCATGACCCCTGTTAGTGGGAGTTCATGGTGGTGCCCCATCTTTATAATTTAGTAAGGATTCAAGGTAAGGTTACATCCTGACGCTCTAAGGAGTCAGTTAGTCTCACATAGAGCGAAATGGCTCTTGTGGTAGTAGTAGCAGGATGCTTAAAATTCATTAAGGGCTAACCTTGTGTGTGGGGATTGAGACATTGTAACATTTAACAATATGGTTGCGAATGAAGAAAGGTTGTTCTAACATGAATACATTTTAGATTCAAATTCTTTTAAAAGTATTATTGAACAAAAATTTAAATTACATGCATAAGAATGAGTTTAAGAATGGTTGAGGAATAAAAGGTGGCGTGAGTATCCCACCCATAACAATAAAAATTGCAAAAGGAAGAAAAGAGCAATGAAAGAGTCATGAAAAATAGAAAGGAAAGGAAAGGAAAAAAGAAGAGAGAGTATAGTAAAAGAAAAAGTGAAAAACAAAATGTAGAAAAAGAAAAGTAATTTGTATCTATATGGACAATGTTAAGTTAGTATGGGACTCAAACTTTATGTTATCACAATCTTTGTGCTCCTCAAATAGATATTCCACGGTCCTATTCGTGATGCCTTCGTTACCGGATACTTGGTGGAACATGGAGAGGTTATTTGCAGAAAAGGCTTTGACAAACAAGTTAGTAAAAACTCTTAAAGTCAATATCAGATTATGCACTAATGAAATGCATACCTTAAATTACTGGCTTCCACTCTTATTTATAGAAGACTAATTTCATTTACCTTAGTTAAACTATGGGCTAGACTTGTCTACGTTCATTTTTGCCAACTTTATTGGGCCTATTTGGACTTAATTGGGCCTAGGCTGTAGGCCCATTATTCCTTCAAGGTGTTTAGCTGGTTTTTACCTAAGTTAGAATAGGCAGCACATTAGACATTATTGCTTCCATATTTGTCTTCCTTAGATATGGTTGGTTAGTATACATATCCTTTCTATACTTGATGGGACCAGATAGTTGACCAGCTTTGCCGCTATGTGGGGGAGTTTATTTATACGCGATGTAGTTAGCAGCCAGGCACTTTGTTACCCAGTATGTCGCTATGTATTCGATTGCGGTGGTTGTGGTGTACATTAGGTCCAGCGGTCACTTTAAGTTAGCGGCTTTTTTGGGGTTGGTGGCTATTTGGGTAAATGACCTTTTGGGATAACAACTGGTTTGGTCCCTATGGTGCATAATTGCTTCCTAAAAGAGAGCACAAATAAAATAATATATTTGTTTTTCCAAATTTTAACCTCTAAAATCCTAAATTTTCCTACTTTTGCCTTGGTCACATTACAACCTTTAAAAAGTTTGCATGATTTTTGAATACATGTTTTTCATAAGTATGTAAATACTAGAATTTTGCTAAGTTATAAAAGTGTTTACTTATATGAGTATTTTGAAATAAAATTGTTCTGATCCCAAGTCATTTGTCCTTAAAAGGTTCCTTAGAGGGTGGAAGGAGGAAGGGGTACTTAAACCGCCTTAGGTCTCAGCTTAAGTGACCGATGGTTCCATTATCAACCTCACAGTGGGCACCAATATTCTGATCCCATGTCCGGTGATAGAATTGTTGTCAATCAGCAAACATCATGGGTATGTTACGATCTAGCACTTACCACTAGGCCAAAATCTATAACCATTAGTCAAGGCGCAACTATTTTTACTTTAAAGTGTAACAACCCAAGCACCACGATTAGATAGTTACCCGTACACTTAGCCTCTACCACAGGACAATTGATGCCACCTACAACAATCTCCCCCTCAGCAATTATCCTACTAGGAATTCCTCCTCTTGGATTATGACTTTGCCCACCTGGCCTCTGCCATGAGACAATTGTGCAACCCGCAATAATCTCTCCCTTAATAATTGGCCACCAAGAATAGAACTCATGACTTTGGCTCTAATACCAATTGTTAGGATCGAGTGCTTACCACTAGGCCAAAAACTATAGCCATTATCTAGGCATAACTATTTTTACTTAAGAGTGTAACAGCCCAAGCGCCACGATTTGATTGTGACCCTGCCCACTTGGCCTTTGCCACGAGACAATTGATGCCACCTGCAACAAGGTATTGTATCCTTTGGAACATGTGCTCCATCACAATTTTTCCTTAAAAGGGGCCTTGAAGGGGTGAAGGAGAAAGAGGTATTTAAATCGCCTTAGGCCTCGACTTCTAAATTATGTGGGACAATTGGGTGCGGTAGAACATAAACATAAGCCTAAACACTTAAGACAACATTGGTAAGAGAATATAAACTTTAACTTGAGTTATCACTTTTAGACTTGATTTTCCTTATAACTTCAAAAGATTAACTTGTGCTTAAAATAGATTTATGTTTTCATTCGCATGGTTCATGCGAACTTGATATTTTTAGAAGGTTGATTAGTGTTAACACTCCAATTTTACTTTTTTGTTTCCTTTTGAAAAGTTTTGTTTTAGTTTAAAAAATTTGTTTTTGTCTTTATTTAATTAGTTTTTGTTATGTATTTAGAAAAATAAAGTTTTCAAAAAATATGTGATAAAAAGGTTATTTTAATAGACTTTTGTTGCCATTAGTGTCTATATTATTCTACTATCATAGACCTTTGTTGGAGCATTTGGAGTTTATCCATAAGCTCTCTTTTGTAATAGGATGGGAAAAGGCAAGCATGAAGGGCTTCTTTAAGATCACACCAATAGTCAATTTCAGGAAGCCCTTTTCTCATTCTTTGGAGGACTAAGGAAGTCCACCAATTTAAAAGCATCCTTGAAAGCTAAGGGTAGATAAGGAGACACACCTTTCTTCCTCTATAACATGGCTCTCAAAAAGTTGTTCAACTTTTGTAACACAATCAAGATATGCCTCTACATTATCCCTACCATGGAAGTGAGGCAATTCTATCCTAACTTTTTTAGGATGTGGAGGAATCACATGAGGCAATTGTCTATAAAGTGGCACTCCTCATCCTCTTCCTCATCCTCATTTTCAAAATCATTATGCCTAGAAGAGGCACATGAAGGCTTAGGAGAGGCACAATGGGTGCGTGCGGGTCTAAGTTGAGTAGCAAAGTGTTGGAGGTTGGCTTGCATGTCATCCATTTGAGCTTTTATATCTTGAACCTCCTGAGAGAGATGAGTAAGGACTTGAGGATTAACTTCAACCTCTTTTTAAGTTGTGGGAGGGAACTCATGGTTATCATTTTCATCTCTAAGCACTTGGGCACTTGAACGAGTGACCCTTCTTGTACTCATGGTGATTGAATGAACTTATGAACTTGGACAAAAGTGTGAAGGAAAAGAACTTGCACAATTGTACCTCCAAGTAATCGAGGTGAGTCTCACGGACTTCTTAAGTACCAAGGCTAATCCTTGCTAATGTTACACTTCAAAAATACTCAAAGTTCACACAAATGTTCAAGTAATAAGTAGATAGAATCACTTGAGACAAAGCACACAAGCAAGCAAACAAAAACACAAAAACAATGAACACTAAACGGACCCTTAAATGGCAAGATTTTAATGACTTTGGTCTCTTGAATCAAGCCACTAACGTGCAATAGAAGAGAAAGCAATAAACTAGCCATGCGACCTATTGGTTAGGTGAGAAAGCACTTAGGACTTTCAACACACTTACCACTAAAAACGATGCATTATTATTGATTTCAAGGTTCTATTTAGGAGATGGGATTGAACACCTTTGGCTCCCCAAGACACCTAAGTAGGCCACAATTACAATGGGAAGCTTAAAAGCAAATTTGGTGCACTAATTTGGTACTCAATTTGAAGCAAACTGAGAGCAATTTTGCTGAAAAATTTGATGCCAAAGATAAGCAATTTTTACAAACAAAGGTGGCTCAAAAAGGTACCAAAGAAAGTGTCCAAAAAGAGGTAGAATGAAGAATGAATTAAAGCTAAAACAACATGCAATTGGACTTCAAAATATGTTGCCAAAGTGACTGCAAAAAATTCCAGCAATATAGAACTTGAGAGATTGCTAGTGCAGCTCCAAAATGATGAAACCCGAGAACTTGGGTGTTGGACTTAAGGCCCTCTCTTGAGGGTCACAATTAGATCACAAATTGGGGAATCTTTGTGGTACTACGCATAATGCATTTGGTGTCCAAATTAGTATAAAACAACCATACAATTTCTGCAAAAACAAATCAAAGAAAACACAACTTTGCTAAGAGAAATAGTTAGCACTCACACTCACAATAAAATATGGCTCAAGGCTCACTTAAGGTGGAAGCAAAAGAAGGAAGCACTTAAGAAATCAAGTAAACTAAAAGTATACTTTAAACTCCACCTTCTGAGATGCTACCACTACTATAGAAATAATTCGCAAAACCTAATCGCCACAATCTTGAATGAAGGAAAGAAGCAAAGCAAGAAAAGCTAATTAAGAATGCTAAACCAAAATGGAATTGATATTAAACAAGACTTGAAAGAATGCCAAAAATGACAAGCAAACAATTAAAGGCTGAAAAGAAAGGTTGCACAAACAAAATGAACCTAAGAAAGGTACTAGAATGGAAGAGAAATAGAAGGAAATGTGCCCAAGCAAAGGCCATGGTACTCATTGCAAGTTTATGCCAACATGAAGGAATTAAATCCACTTCTAAGAAAATAAAACTTATAGCAATATAGAATACACAATTAAGCCTTTAATCATAGCAACAAAGATCACGAAAAACACTACAAAACAAACACAAAACAACACTGAAAGTGAAATTCTGAAACTGGCTGACCAAGAAAACGGAAATTGTGCCTCAACTTCAGAGATTTATCATATTTTTTGTATTCAACATTTTGAGTGATTATCTTTTGCTCTTTTTCGTCTATTTCCTGTGTAAAAGAGGAAAAAATCAAATTAAAATTTAGACCAACAAATTATTCGGGATAAATCACAAAAAGTAGATGTGCGTGTAGTGAAATCTAGAAAATAGAAATTGGAGCAAATTTTGCTCACTGAAAAATGTAAGATGTTCTATGGAATCCAAGTAGAATGAACTTGATTATGGTCTAGAATCAAGCATGAAACATATAAGAACATCTAGAACTCTCAAAAACACAATTCCAATTGGTGAAATGGAATGAAAATAGTGAGACTGTGCCTTACACATCCACAAACATTACTTTGATGATCTTTGCTATATATCAAGTCGAAGAAAATAGCAAATTAAACGGTAGAAAACATGAAACAAAGCACAAATGAAGCATTGAACATGAGTTAAGACAAAACAAAATATGAGAAACTAAAAATTAAAGAGAATCACCAGATGAAAATGAAGAACACAAGGAATCAATGAAGGAAGTGTTGGAAAATAAAATGGAACTTGAAACACATGTGAACCAATTATCCACGGAGATCTACAATATAAATCAAAGAGGTTCATGTAGTGATCGAGGTTGTACATAACCAAATAAAACATATAAATGTAGTACTCAAGAGTTAACCCAAAGTTGTCTCCTAGTGACCATTATTTTCAATCAAAGGTTCCATATTCAACATAGGGGGAGGATTTGGTTTGGTAGATTTAGATTCAAACACAAAATTAACAAAACATAATTGCAAAATTTTATTAAACAAAATCAACTGAAATTTCACAAATCATAGATTACACAATTAATTGTTCTATCCAATTTCGTCCCATGAAACCCGAAATTAATCAACTAAGCGATAATTAACATGAGTTAAATCTACCATTAAGCAAAGCATACTTCAAGCAATTAACACCCATAGATTAAGAATACTATGAACAACTCATCAATTTCGTGATTATAAGTTGCTTTAGGTGCAGAAATACGAATTTAAGATTAACCATCCATCAATTTTGTGTTTTACCATGAAAATGTGACCTGAAGAAGGGCAAACCATAACAAAATTTCAAAATGAACAACAACCTTTTGGTTTCATTTCAATTGCTTAGCTACACATGGAATTCGAAAATTAACTCAAATAGAAATGAAATTGCATTATAAGAGTAAGGAAAGAGTGAACAAACATGATTTAGATTGAGTGGGATGAAAAACCTAAGTTGGGTGGTGTTCCAATTGTCTCAAATCACCAAAATTAAAAAAACCCTAAGTGGGTGCTATCCTAAAAACGTAAAAACAAAATGGGAAAGAGAGGAGTCTCCAAAACCCTCCTAAAACCCTATAAAACATGTTCCGATATATTTTGTCACTCATATTTACAAAAATGCCACTCAAGACTGTAAAATTACAAAAATGCCACTTTAAGCCTAAAATGTTGGTCCAATGACGTGGACAGCCTATTGACATGGCATAGACGTGGCAATGATTTGGAAATTACGTGACAACTCTCTCTTAACCTTATGATTAGCATCCAAGCTCCAAAATTGCTTCACAAAATACCTAAAAATAATTAGAAATGAAAATTAGACTAATTAATGCCAAATTAATCAAAATTCGAAATAATGGTCCAATGAAGCCCAATTGATGAAAATGCACTAAAAATAGAAAATTAAGTATCAAACATCCATAAAGATAAACACAAAAAGGTAATGGAATAGGGGAAAATAATGACTCATCATGTAGTCTCAAAGATGATCGATTGAAAAGAAGGATAACTTGAACAAGACATGGAAGAAGTGAAGAAACAACATGGAAAATCAAAGAAAACACTAGAAAGGATGGAGAACCTTACTTAAACCCAAGACAATTGGATGAACAAGGCTTGAGTTTGAGTGGCTCTAGATACCACTTGATGAAGCTCCAAGCTCAAATATGGAGAGGAGAAGCTCCACGAGGCAGCGAAAATGAGTGGAGCAAGGTTGGAGGCCCTTGAGTAATGCTATGGGGTATGAAAGTGAAGCTTTAGGAAGGAGACCTATTCTTAGGGAAGGAGGCTAGAGGAGCTAAAAGAGAAGCTTAGTCTAACTTTGACTCTTAAGGCAATTATGTGGAGTGATCTTAACATCATTCAATTACCAAGCAAAGAGTAACCAAATACAAGTGGTGGAGGCCCTCATTTATAGTAGAGAGGTCGGCCAAGATGTAATGCAAATGAATATTGAAATGAAATGCAAGCTTGGCCAAGGCTACAAGAAGTCTCTTAGATCTGTGTGATGCAAGGGATGTAAGGATCATGCCAAGTGTCCTTTCACATGTCTCATGCTTGGCACCATGCGCACATGTGCCTTGAGAACACTCTCGGCCAAGCTTTGCAATTGGGCTTGAATTAGCCCAATTTGAAAACTAATCAACAATGTACATTGGCCAATTATTTTATAAAGCATGGCCTAACATGTGGCCCAAAATTAAAGACTATACTAATGCTTTTACATGAAATCCATCATATTTTGATATCATCTTTAGCCAATGAGAAAAACATTTGAAGGCATTGAGAATTATTGCCATCTTGATGTAAGCCTTCTTGAACATTTATCATTATGCTTCTAGCTATTGGGCCTTTTTGTGGGCTTGGACTTTAGGTGAATGTGGGCCATGTAATGGGCTTGGAGTGGATTCATCAAAGAATGTATATTGATATTTGTTTAGCTTGTTAATTTTATTGGATCATGTTCTTGCTTCATTTAAAGTGTTTAATTCTACATAATTTATAAACTGTCAGTATTTCAGTCTGTTGAATTTGTAAAACCAACACATAGATTTCACTTAAACTGTCAAAATCTGTATAATTTGTGACCTGGTGCATTTTTAATGGATTGACTCTGTATTTTTATGTGTTGATTTCACTTATGGTGATATGGATATGCTCGAATTGATTTTAATTGATTGACCCAATCAAATTATCAATCATGTGACTTTGTTTAGACTATAATAATAACAAATAACAGGTAGTGCATTAGCTAAAAACCAACTTTTCATATTGCATTGATTATAAAGAACTTTAATTGCATGATTTCCAATGAGCATGCATTTGTTGTGAACTGTTTTGAGTGGATAACACATATAATGTTTGGGAAACACATTACTGAATGCTTTGATACCAATTCCAATACATTTAATTGGTTGTGATTCACTATATATTTTATTGAATCCATAATATTTGTGCAAATTAATTAACTAATTTTATTAATCAACACGTTGATTCTTTAAATACATGCATTGCATGCATATTTGCTAGTAAGAGCCATACCTAGATTCACCATGCCTCATAGATAGAGAACAACCCTTTCAGATCAAGAAAACTCCAACCCACCTACCTCGTCATCTCACATTTCCTTGAATCATTGAAGGCTTGAAGCATGGTTTGAAGGGCGTGAAGATATGATCCAAACCTTCTTGATTGAAATCACTAGGAAGCAAATGATCATTCCTAAAGTGTTGCGTATGTCATGGTTGAAGGTAGAGAACTTTGGAACTTTAGAGCAACACCTCAAGTCTAAAAAATTAAAGACTTTTGTTGAAATTTTAGGCAAAATCTATCGGGACTTGGTGAAGGTCTTCTATGCCAACCATATGTTCAGCAATGACATCCTAAAATCAAGTGTCAAGGGTGTTGATATGGAAATCACGAGACAGACATGGAAGGATGTGGTTGGCCTAAGGCAAAGGTTTGTGCAAGTTCACAAGGGTGAAACAACTATAGTGTATGAATTCAACAAGATCCAATATTTCAACGAATGTGTGCGCAATCAAGGTGAGCAAACTCGCAATTTCCATGTGGGAAAACTTCGTGTGGAGGAAAGGTTGCTAGCCATGGTGGTGACCAAGATTATTAGGGGAGCAATCTTTCAACCTTAAATGAAGATGACTTGGTGGTGATGTATTGCATCCAAAATGGTGTGGTAGTTGATTGGACATACACCATCCGTTACCATATGTTAAAGGCCAAAAGGCTAACTGATTTCAAGTTGCCATATGTGGTTCTCATCTTCTAGTTCATTGAGCATTTTGGTGTTGATGTGGAATGAGAGCTTGAGGAGTCTACTAGGTTGTTGAACCATGACTCTACACTCAATGTGCATAAGATGGGATTCTCCAAGATAGGCAACACATGGTTGGTTGAAGGAGAGCAAGCTGCAAACATTGAAGTTGGAGCCAATGATCATGAAGCGGGCACAAGTAGAGTAAAAAAAGGAGAAGATGATCCACAACCCATGGCCATTGAGATCTATCATCCTCATGAGAACACTGGACCTGCATATTCCTAGTTTGAAAGGATGGTTCTCAACCAATTTCAAGATTTGAACTGTCACAAAATGCACACCATGCATATTGCACAACAAGGTTCCAAGACTTGGATGACCAACTCCATAATGTTCATGACCTCCTCTCTAATGTCTATAATAGAGACAATCCCAGGGATGAGTGAAGGGGATGGTTAACTGGTCATGCATTTCATGTTGTTGTTGCATTTGTGTGTTTGTCTATTTGTTCCAGTATTTTAATCTATTGTTTTTTTATTTCAATCGATTGATTATATCAGTCTCAACTTTATATTGTACTTTTAATTTCTGTTTTGTTTCTACAATGTTTGTATCCACTATCAGTTGCCTTGATTGTCTCCTATGTTACTACTTTAATGAAAATTTTACTCTTTCCAAAATGATATGTGCATTACTTTAATTTGATGAATCCAAAGGGGGAGAAAAATGAGTAAAGTTGAAAATTATGTAGAGTTGAGTTAAAAATGAGTAAAATTGGAAAGCTTGAAATTTAAACCTACTGGAACCTAATAATATAGCTAATTGATCTTGAAATCTGAAACTAAGTCACATTATTAGTGATAGGGGGAGCATATGCATATGTGATATGTATGTATGCTTGTGTGTTTTCGCTTGGATATGTGTTTGTATATTGGTATATTGTATGTAAAATATTTTTCATGTCTCTCTATGGATCTTAGCTCATCAATTCAATTTGAGGGCGTTGGTTTCACCAAATCAGGGGGAGATTGTTGGCACAAGTAAGCTTGAAGCAAAGATTTGATAAAGCCAAGTGCATGAAGATCACATGTGATTAATGAAGTTTGATGAAAATCCACTTGAAGATTATGTTTCTATTGTATTAAATTTGTAAATGATGTGTTAAATGTAATGATTACATGTTACATCATGTTAGTAGTCTTGTTAGTCTTAGTGTGTCCTTTTTAATCTGTTAAAATGTGTTTTAATAGGTTAAAGTGTTTGTTGTATATAGTTTCTAGTATGAATGCATTCAATCAATTGAATTGTTTTTCAATCGACTGATTTCACTTAAGTCAAGTGAAATCAAAAAATTGTACAAAAAATTCAACCGATTGATTTCACTTAAGACCAGACTACATAAGTTTTCTTTTCGAGAGCAAAGGTACGATTATGAGTTTATGAGTGCGAAAACTTGTCATTCATCACTAGAAAACTCTCCCTCTCTGAATTACATAGCTACAAGGTGAAGATTGAAGATCTTGATTGATCTTTGAGGTTAGCTTGAAGAACTTGTGTATGGCTGGCTAGAGAGAGCCACCATTAGGTTTTGTAGTTCTTGTGCCTCTGCTTGTTTACCTGATGTGATTCGAGGTTTGTGAGTGTGATTCTTGTAGGGTTGTAGTGTAATCTTGGTGTGTTTCTTTGTTCAAAAGTGTAATCTTAGTGAATTATTTGTAAAACTTTTTAATATAGTGGAAACTAGGCTCAGGTTGTCCTGATAAACTGGATGTAGCTTTGTGATTGAGTGAACCAGTATAAAAATAATTGTTCCATTCTCTTCCCTTCATCTCACTAACTTTAATTTACTTTAAAAACTCAAGAAAACCAAGTAAATCATTATTTGTTGAATTTGAATGTGTTTCTATCTAATCTGATCATGCATACCTATTAGGAATATTTTTTTGGAACAAGTATTGTGTGTAAAAGTTTGTTTTTTGAGTTAAACCTATGAATTCTACATTCTGCATAATTTTCCAGGATTTTAGCCAACTGATTTGAAATTTTAATCAATTGATTCATAGGCTCAAGAACAAATTAATTTGCTATTTTATTTGTTGACCAATTGAAAATGTATTGTTCTGCAGTTTTGCATTTGAATTTTGTGGTCTATTTGATTCAATCCAAAGGGTATAAGCTTTCAAAAAAGTTTTAAATAGCCAATTCAACCCCCCTTCTTAGCTTAAATCTCCATTTCATATCTAACATCTATGACAAAATCGAGCTTGTTACAAAAGATGTGAGTGTAGGAGACAAAAATAGAAATATATTGTTCATTTTTATTCACTTTGAATGGAATCATGAAACCCAATCTCGGTGAATCTTTTCTCTTATACTTTTTTAAATAAAGTTCATTGTGTCTATTGTGCAAATTTCTGATTAATTCTTTATTTTATTCTGAATTTAGTCTTTTTTATACACCAAAATATTTTAATATTCTCTTACCCTTGATCAGTAACCAACCAATTATTTTAAACTCATTAGTCTTTGAAAGAAACCATATCTGGACTTGTCACTATATTACTTATACAATTTGTTACACTTGCCATTTCGTAACATCAATTTAGGGATACAACAAGCAAGTCAATAATTATGGTGTGTGTGTGTGTGTGGGATAATTTGAGTGGTAAAAGAAAATGATGAAATAATGGAAGGGATAGAGAATTGAGAATGGAAAATGCATGAACTACTAAATGAGAGATAATATATAATCTCTAAAGGTTTCTAAAAGGATGAAAATTAGAATGCACATAAATTGTTTGATGAAAATCCTATAAGAAATCCTAGTGCAATGAAGGTGTTTGATAAAATGTTTATGAGGATGGGGATGGAATTATGGAATGCAAAGCTACAGAACAGATTATATAACTAAATGTAATGAGAATCAATGTTCAAATCTGTAAAAAAAAATGTCCCTAATATGAACTTAAAACTCAAAAACATCAAACTATGAACACATGAAGATGGATGCATGATTCAAAAATGTAAAATTCGATGCGTTAATGGCTAATTAGTAGTAGGATATGAATTGTAATAATTATATATGCACACGAGCATATAACGGAACACACAATTGAATCTAACACTAGTCAAATCTAAAATCCCAATTGTAAACCATAACAAAACTGTCAAACTACAACTCACCATAGCATTGACCAGATTCATGGAAGATTAGTGAGCATAGAAAAACACAATTCAACAAAGAAAACGCATGGAAAAAGGAATCACGAATGAAACAATAGCAAATCCTAAAATGAACATCAAATAAGTTTTTGTTCACATGAACCAAATTATGCTTTTGATTCTCCAATAGCTACTTTGCGCATCTGTAGTGTAATTGTGGCAACTATGTGCTCACTAAGTCAAGGTATTGGCTATGCATTTACCATAACTCAACATTTTATAAAAACTTAATCAAATTCATATTGAACATGAGGAAAATACGATTTGTAAAAGAAAACTTACATAGTTGAAACATATTTGGACAAAAATTGGAAGTGACTAAACGATAAATTATTGGAAACAAGTGAACAACAATGTGAATTACAGAAATCACCAAAGATGATCTTAATACACAACCTATGTCTCACTTTGGAGTTCAAAGATTCATCCAACAAGAGTAAAAATCAAGAATATCTAAAGTCAATTATTTTTATCTGGCTATGTAGCCCAGAAATCTTTGTAGGATCCATTGAACCAGCCACACAATGACGACCTCTACAGAACGTGCCTCTAGCTCTCCATACTTCAATCCTCTCTAAGATTTCTTTCTGTCTACACAAGTTTTTTCTTCCTCAGCTCCCTTAATTCTAGTACAATATTTATTTCCATCTATCTTCTGACCTAATCTACTAGTTATTACAGGTTGCTTTCACCCCTTCTGACAAGTTAATCCTAATGTTGATGCTTCCTCTTGGTTCAATATCATGTCAGGTTCAGCAAGTTGCAGGTTCAGCAGGTGCTTCTATCCTTATTGATTGGCTGTGATGGGTTGCCACAACTCTTCAACTTTTCTTCAGTCATAATACATCAAGTCTAGCTTGCTGGTGCAATCCAAATTAGGTGTATAATGGTCTCGGTTAACATCCTATTTAGTGCAACCTTCACCTTCAATTTCAAGTGACCTTGTCTCATTTAAATGTACCTGCAAAACCATCAACAACTGAATGTTTTTTTGAAAGATAATTATTTGTTGTTGTACTTATTGACTAATGAACTAAGACAATGTACTTCTAAATATATTAAGGTAAATGCTACCTAAAACTAAAAAATAAAAAATGAAGTCTACTTGTAACTAATGATGGAAAGCAATTAAAGGCTAACTAGAAATGACAATTAAAAATATTATTCTAATTTTTAAAATAGAATATAAAAGCAATTATTCAAAATCTATTTACATGAATTGAAACTACCCTATTCTATTAGTAACCAGTTACTTAAACTACTCTAGTTAAGGTTAAAACATAACTAAGATTAATCTAGGGCTACTGAAGCTAAGAAAATCTAGGACATTCTCATATACTCTATATTTTCACTAAAATAGGCTAAAAGCTAGTAATTAAAAGAAAATGTAACTCAAAGCTTGGCTATCTAATCAACACTAGACCTAAAATACAAAGAATCACTGCAACTAGGCCTTAAAGAATTGATTTTTAGCATGAAAAACTTGACCACCTTGCCAAAGTATACTTAATAGTAAGAGATACCTTAGAACTCTATATTGTAATTATGATGGCAATGCTAAAATCTTACGCACCCTGCCACCAAAGCGGAGAGTACAAGATACAACTCTAAAGGCTTCTAAACACCTTGAGAAAATGTCTTTCGAAGAACTTGTTGGAATTCTTATTGTTCATGAGCATATTCTATAAGGTGATGAGAAGAAGTCAAAGGCATACAACTTCTCTCCTAAAACCTAGGAAATGAAAACTAAACTAAAGTGGATTGAAAAAGGATAATTGAAGAAGAAACTCTGTATAAGTTGAAGACGTTTTTACTCATGTTTTTTAGAAAGGGTTAAACTCGTTATACCTAAAGAGATTCATAATCTAGAGAGGTTTATACTTGTGTACTTGGAGAGGTTGAAACTCTTGTAACCCAGAAAGGGTGATATTCATTATTGATCAAAGTTATTGATTAGTGGAGTTCTTAAGTGGGTTGCTCAAGTGGAGGTGAAAAAGTATAAATCTCTTATGTGCATCTTCTCTATCCCTACACTTTTACATTTAATCAATTAATTTGTTTATAGTTGTATACTTATGTGCATAGATTTTTTAATTTGTTTTCAGGTTCTATTCATCCCTCCTTTTAGAGCCATATCATACCAACATGGTGCCCGTCATTAGCGAACCTTTGTGTCACCCCCTGGCCATCTCCTCCTCGACACACATCACCGATGACCCTCCGCGTCATCGACTCGCATCATAGCAAACCTTTTTCATCATCGACATTCATTACTAGTGAGCAAGGATGGAAAAAATACCAATGTGCACGAGTATCTACGGATAAAATCCATAACGGATAGTTAATTCACGGGTAGCAGGAAGTAAGTAGTAGGTATTTTAATACTCGTTTATGAACAGGTCGAGTGTAGGTATCATACTATTCGTACCTACAAGTATCTATTATTCTCAAAAAATTAAAATTTAATTTATATTTTATTAAGTTAAATTTAATTAAAATTAAAATTGTATTTATATTTATTAATTAAATTAAATTTATATTTTATTAGATTAAATTTAAATTTAAATTTATTTAAATTTATTTTATTTTTTTAATTTATATTTTTATTGTAATTTTATTTAAATTTTACTTTTAAAAATCATATAAGCTATGCTTATAATTTTCTTTTCTTGAATGCATTAAAGGTGTGGATGTTATTATATGTTGTTATGCGTGTGGTTCATAAAAAAGATGTTGTAGATGATATGGTTTGGAGTGTTGGGTTGAAACTTTGAGGTGGTGAGGTCGAACCTTGGCTAGTGTAAAACGAATAGAAATATTGGTTTTCCTTTTGGTAGTTTTGTGGTGCGCTTAAGAAGGTAAAAAGTTGACGCAGATTCATTTTATCTAGACAAAAGGGAGAGAAAAAGGTTGGATTAGAACATAAGGTTTCATGTGGATACATGTTGAAGTTTGATTATGAGATGCTGAAAAGTAATTTTATTAGAGAATTTTAGGAGATGAATTTGTTTTGGTATTGTGAAGTACATTTTGGGATTCTTAAGGTAAGGGGTGCTAAACCATTTTCTTTATATTATGTAATTGTGTGTAAAGAAATGATTGTAAATTGATTTATGAAATGAAGTAATTGTGAAATGCATCTTTGGGTTACACTTGTGTTGTAAGGGGTGTTAAGCCTTGTTCTCATTGTTTTGTGTTTATGTGTCAAGAAATATGAGTAGTTGAAATATGGAATTATAAGGGAGACAAATTTTTCATGTTCTTCTTATGGATGGAAGATTTGTTGTTTAATGGTGGGGTTAAGATGTTTAATTTAGTTACTTTATGTTGGTATCGCGCAGCGGAATGTTTGAGCGTGCGGACAAAACCAAGAGGGGGTGAATTGGTTTTTAAGTAATAAAATTAATACTTTGAAATTTTTCCAAAATTTATCAATTAAATCAATAATTAATTTCGTTAAACACAATAATAGATGAAGTAAAGAGATAGAGAAGAAGATCGAACACAAGTATTTATACTGGTTCGGATCAAAAGACCCTACGTCCAGTTGTTAATCTCTCAAAAACGAGATTAACTAAATCACTAACAAGTAACAGATTTACAATCAGATATTAAGAGTGTAAGGAAAGAAAACACCTCTTTTAAATCACACAAGAGATGAACACCTTTCTCTGAATCATACAGAGAACCTTGACCTTAGCTTTCCTAGCAACAACAGCAGCACTCAATCTCCTAGAACACCTCTCAGGAAAAGTTATCGCTCTACCCACACTAGGTTTTTCAAAGCTTCTATTGAGAACACTCAGAGAACTATTTTGCAGTCACAGCACTAGTACTCTAGCTTCTCAAAAAGGTAAGTGAGAAGTAACTCTGAGGTTCCTTAAATAGGGGTTCCAGAAATTAGGTCAAAAAGCTGAACAGTCGCTCCCAACTGACCAGGATAATCGATTATCACTAGTGATAATCGATTATTCATGAAAAACAAATTTTTGAGCAGATAATCGATTATCAAAGGTGATAATCGATTATTCCAGTGCTTTCTTGAAAAAATTGGTTCAGCTCAGGATAATCGATTATTCTAAGTGATAATCGATTATCATTTTGATTTTTCGAGAAATACCAGAATTTTCTTGTACAATACTGATTCTAACTAATATAATTACATTTTACAAGATAGCTTTAAACATAACAACATATGGTCTTCATATTGTCTTCCAGATGGCTTTCAGGCTTCTTTTATCATCATCAAAATCTTGCTTCAGCATTTAGATTTGTATTGCTTTTACCAACACTCACTAGTGTAGGGAAGAGATTCTACCGCGGTTATTTTGGCTTTTTGGCTTCGGTTTTACACCCGAGGCATATGCTGGCGAGGTAAAAAAGATATGTTTATGCCTCGGTTATGAACCGAGGCATATGCGAGGGTTACTGCCTCGGTTCTAGAGGGAACCGAGGCCTAATGTGCATCGTAAATTTAAAAAAAAGTATTTTCTGACCCAATAACAGCATCACACGTAGCCATGATCCTTGTAAACACACATACACCAACCACAATGTGCCACATCATCATCTTCAACCTTCTCCCAAATCAAAAACCCTAGCCACCATTCAAACCCTAAATGCCGCTAGTGTGTCGTCACTGCCATCTTCGACCACCGCATCACGCCGGAACAACTTCACGACGTCTTTATTCATCTCGTCGGCGACGTAGAACAACCTCTTTTCACCACCATATCTGAACGAAAAATGTGAAACATCCAACAGCTAACCATCGTGAGCCAAATCACGACTTTGACACACACATCAATGTTTGAAACCCATTGGATATTTTTACGATTTGAAAAAGGAGAAGCACATACCTACAAGCAAGATTGAATGACGACAATGGAGGCGGCTTCGCAACCTCTGCGACGACAACAATGGAGGAGGCCTGCGCGACGAAGCAAGGCTGTTCAACGGCGGACCGGTGGTGGAGAGACGAAACTGCAGCTACATGGAAGATGGAACCTTTGTGTTCTACAACAATGGCGTTCGCAAATGGAAGAAAAAATGTTGTCGCTACTCCACGCGAAGAAGATGCACAGTGGCGCGATTTCGTTTAAACCCTAAGAAGGCTTATTGCCTCGGTTGATTTTAAACCGAGGCATAAACATCTATCTACCTCGGTTATATGTGACTTGAGGCATATTCCACTTGAAAAGCAATCAAATATGCCTCGGTTAAAATAGACCCGAGGCATAAACATCTATCTGCCTCGGTTAAATATGACCCGAGGCATAAAAGTCTGCCACCAGTTTAAAAATATCAATGCAGTGGGAAAAATAAAAAATTTAGGGGGTTTATGCCTCGGTTCTAAATACAACCGAGGCATAAAAGTTCGAAAATTTACAAAAGTGCCACCATGTCTTCATATACCTCGTTTGCAGGTGAACCGAGGCATATAGAGTGCTGTAAAAAACCCATTATGCACTAGTGACTTTAATCTTTGGTTTGTTGAATCAATGGTTAGATTAGGGATTTTGATCTTCATCTTGCTACCATGTGAATTTATTTAAGGTTAGAGCAATGGTTGTAAATGGAACTTTGTTTCCTTTAGAGTGTTAATTATGGTTGAAATAAGCATGATTTGATAATGGGTTTTTGGATGTGGCTATGGAATTTTGTGAAGTGCAGGGTCTTTGGAGGTAAGTTTATTAGAAATTTATTTTAAAATAGTTGATTGAATGAATTTGTCATTTAGAAAAGAGGAGGTGAAATGTTGTATGAAATAAAATTTCTTTTTGATTGCTCTTTAGCATATGAGAAATCCATGGTGTAATAGAAATTGGAGATATTTCCTTGTGGTGATGAAATTATGGCTTGTGTTGGAGTAGCATGATTTGGTTAAATTTGGGGTCTTAGGTAAAGTTCGTGGAGTGAGTATGGTTCCAATGTGTACTATTAATTTGGGTTCGGGTGTAGTAAAATTGTAAGTGTTTATTAAGAATTCATGAGTTGTCTAAATGCTTGGGTGAATTTTTGTTTCTGGTGTGACTATTGCATCTTCAAAGCCAAATCTATAGGTTGTGGAAAAATCCATTGGTCACTTATGAAACTTGTTGTTTTGTTGTTGCGGTTTGTTTTTTTAACATGGTGTTGTTGCTGGTTTAAAAGTGTTGCTGGTTCTGTATTATTTGGTGCAGAATTTGTGGGTGGGTTGTATGTTAAAATTAAAATAATGCTTGGATGCTAATGATGTATGGTTAATCTTATGATGAAGTGACATGATATGATGTAATTGCATAATGAGTTGAGGTATGTTTGATCTTGTGATGAGACGTTGTATGTATGTGTATAAATATGTGATGGGACAGTATGAATTCTCTGATAATTGTAAATCTAGGATGGTTCTTTTACCCAAAAGGCTTTGTCGAGTTAGGGTAAAAGGCTTTCTTTTTGCCATAACTCTTTGGCATAAGCTTAGCAAGAGTGCTCTTACCTAAGGTTTTTTTCCAGCAGGTAGTGTTGTTGTTTATGAGTCTATGGAAAGCAAGAGAAACACCTTTTCCAAGAGCCATTGTTGCACAACAAAGGTAGTGTGGTGGGTTATGAGAGAATGTCATATCGTTGGATATTACTTGGTAATATGTTAATGATTACATGTTTTGGGTGTGGGAACATGTGATGGGTGGTTATCTTGGTTGAATTATGCATATGTTGGGATAATGCAAGGTGAGTTATATGTGGTAATATATTGTTGTATGATGTGTTTACAGTCGAATTTCCTACCAACAAAAGTATCCATCAATAAATTAAAATGTAAAATTCGTAAAAAAATAGTCAATAAGTTAGAATTTACCAACAGATTTATGGCATTCCTAATATTTTGGCAGTAATTAGTGAATTGTATTAGATATATAAGACATCAGGATGTAGTGGCCTTCCTTCTCTTTAAGTGTTTATGATAAGTTGCAGAAATCTTAAGTTTATGTACATACAATGTGTTCTATTTTAAGAGTGTGTAAAGATTCTTAAGCTGTAGACTAATTTTTTTATATAAAATTTGATAGAGTAAGTCGCTTTTGAATAAAATTTATTGGATAAAATAAGATAATGATATTGTTTTCTTTGGTGTGCCTACATGGTCCAACAAATATGCTAAAGAGCACAGGCTAACAAGGCCCATATATTTGTTGGCTTAGTTAGTGTATATTAACAGAATATATGGTCAAATACCGGTAGTTGGATTATATTCCATATATCCCTTAATATAATATATCAACAAAATATATGATATATTTGATTGGTTTATATTATCTTTATTATATTGTGACGTCGGTAAGTTTTTATTATTATTGGTATTCCAAATTTTACAACTAATTTCCTAAAGGCCTAGAAACCCTATAAAGACATGTCATTCTTCGAGGGAATGAGACACACTTTCCCATACTCACTAACACACTTATATAAATCCAAAACTCTTTTACTAACTTGAGCGTTGAAGAGTCTTTTGCAAGCAGATCTTCCCTTGTGTTTTGACCCTTAAAAGCAATTTTCAGGAGTCAACAAGTCACTTAGATCTTGTCACCATCAAAAGGTGGACATTCCAAATCATGGTAAGAACACTTGGGAATTGTATATTGTTATATGCAGGTGATACGATTATGAATGGAGAAAAACTGAAAACAAAAATTTAAAGGAAAAGAATACTTATTTATTATGTTAGGTTTATAAATATCTCTAGTAGTAAGTCCAACTTGATATGATAGGTGTTTATAAACCTATCATAGTAAGTTCGACTTATTATGTAAGTTCTACGAATATTTGTCATTGTAAGTTCAACTTATTATATCAGATTTAGGAATAGGAGTTATCATAAGTCACTTACTATGACATGTCTATGATATATGTCATATTAAGTTACACTTATCATGTCAATTCTACGAATACATATCATATTAAATTGGACTTATTATATCAGATATTTTGATATATGTCATGTAAATTGGACTTATTATGTCAGGTCTTTATAACTGACATAATGTAAACATTTTATGTCATCCATATATATATATAATTTGATATTTGGTTAAGATATCTTACAACGGTGTGAGGACTTTGGTTACCAAACCTTGCTTTACATTGAATAGTACAGTGATGACTTATAGGCTTGCCAGCTAGGGTCTGAGTTGTTTTATACCATCCCCACTCCCCGTTCTCAGTTTTGATTGCTTTATTTTTCACTGTTTATTTGATTCACGGGCAAATAATGGGGGTAACTATGTCAGTTACCTAGCTCTTTTTATTTATCAAAAGTAAGAACGCTGGTCAGCTACTTAACTCGATCACAACTCAAACTAATTATACTTTTTTGAGAAACTTTTATTTACAGCTTATTTTAGTTTATCTTATGACATATAAGTACATGTTGGTTATTTAAACATATTTTCAGCTCTTTCTTACAAATAAGGAATAGTTCATGCTAAAAAATAATTTATTCTTCATTTAAGGATGTACGTGCAAATAGAATTTTACGTAGCAGTTCGTATTTTGAGTACTAGGCTTTTCCTTAGTATTAATACATCTATAAAGCTTCATGTTACTCCTTCCAAGATATGAAAGATATAGGACACTGCAATTAAATTAAATTAAATGGAATGACAATTCAAAATGTACAGAAATAAAATTTTGGCACATTTTTAATTCACTAATGTTTTTTTTTTCATTTTTCTCTTTCGTTTGTATCATATATCTTTTTCTCTTCTTCTTATAAATCCTCTTTTATTAACACTCTTGAAAATAAAGGTTAATAAAGAAAGTGAAAAGAAAGCAATATTTTCAACAAATGCAAAATGTGGTATATAAAAAGTGACATGAAACAACTATCAAAGTTAGAAAAAGAAAAACATCATAAAGAAGAGAACTGAAAGGGAAGGATGATTCCACTAAAATAGCTAGAAGTATTGATTAAAGGGTAACTTTTTTTCAGACATGTTCATGGGTCTGAAATGGGTGGAATATGAGAAGAAAAAATAGTACGAAAACTCTGAGAAAAGAATGAGAATTAGAGATCTAACGGTTGATCAAATAGAAGGAGAAAAATATTGATGGATATACAAAGTATTTAAAGATATGCAAGAAAAAAAGTGAAGGTTAAAACTGACCAGTACAATAAAGTGAGGGATATAAGCATCTTCATTAAAGAATAATCCCCTCCTTGAAGTATAACTGGTCATTTTTACTCGACTTTTCTCTATTATTATTTTTTTTCACTCAGAAAATTTAAATTCGAGACTTTACTAAATAATAATAATAAAAATAGTACAAGATACACCCTTTATATAAGAAACAAACAAATATATTTTATAGTCTCTTTCACTCTACTTTCACAGGGATGAGGATTTTAGCTTTTATTTTAATTTAACAGACGTTCTGAATTTATCTTGAAATTACTTATTTTATTAATATCTATACAGAAACTTGTACTTGTTATTGGATAAAAGAAGTTTTTTTTTTCATTATTTATGGTAAATCTATTAATGATGAGCTATCTCATTTTCCCATATGCAAGTGGATGTATGTATGGGGTAAATATTTCTTGAATCATGTGCAGAGTTAGGAACATCTTCATTTTTTTTTTCTTCTGCTGTTGTAATTTTTCCATAAATTTCGACCGACGAAAGGTTTTGAAAAAAGTGTATTGATAATAGTTTCGTTACCGCTAAAAGAAAGCTGAGGGCATTGTTAAAAGGAAAAAGAAAGTTGTATTAGCATGTAAAACAATGCGTTTGGTCATGAGTTTTAGTGTTTTCTCTGATAACTGTTTAAAACTGATTCTTTAACCAATGTCTTGAAAAGTTTGAGTTATAAACAGCTACAAGTGTGGATAAACTAATTTACGATTTGGTGAACTGGTTTTGTAGTTTTGAGAAGATGGAGTAAAGAGAATATAAGAAGAAAATGGAGATGAGAGATAGAATGTGTTTGTATCATTGTTCAAAATTATGACTGGCTCCTTTGTTCAATTCTATCACGTTTTGTTCAAGTGGCCGACCTACCACGTGAATGATCCTTATCACATCACGTGCGAGTTTTCTTTTGGGAGTTGAAATTGAATTTTGCACATATAACATGTGACTAAATTGAACGAGTGGCTGATAGATGCTGTATGTTCCTTTTCGCATCGCGTAGGCACAAAGTTAAAGCCTACAAGCAATTGTCCTTGTTTCCTTAATGGGACATGGCACAATCCCAGGACTAGTCTCTTAGTCATCCTCTCAGCCCTCTTTGTCCGAATAAGTGTTGGAAGCTAAACTAAAGTTGAAGTTTGGTACGCCGTGAATGCTCTTACTCTACTGTCCTCACTGGCCTAACTTGGTGCTCACAACATGACAAACTCTTTCAGTTTCAATTACCTCATAGCTTATGCGTTTGAACAATGCCATCATCAAAAACTATCACTGCCTATCATAAATCAGAACCAACCACTGTTAGCTACTAATCAACGTCGCAACAGATGCATTAGCTGCCAAAATGACCTAAAAAGGGAGAACTTACGCGTATTCGTGTTTTCTTAATCGCAAAGGATGTGGTGATGGGATGAATTTATGAGGCCCATGTGAAATACCAATGCATCATGGACAAGAGTTAGGTTTCCGTCGGTCTTTAAAACGTTGCATGGCTATGCACAAGAATGGGTAATAAGAAAAAGGAACTTCAATTGTTAACAAACATAGCTATGGTTGCTATTCTGTGACCACGCGTCAACATGTTGTGGCTTTAGTTAGGTAATGTGCATATATATATATATATATATATATATATATATATATATATATATATATATATATATATGAGGATTTTTTCTTTTTCCCAATGTAAATGCAAGTTCATGCCCATACTTGTCTGGCTGTCTTTCCGTTTATATGAAGGTGAGTTTGACACTACTATCTTACCATCCCAAACACATCTTACGCTCGGGCTGCTACATAACCTACAGGGCTAAAACATTTTTGTTAAAATTTTAGAGCTTAATAAGAAAGAGAAGAAAGAACAGTTTACCAACATGGTGAATGTATGATGTTCATAACCACCTGATTACAGATGTTTGATCTATATATACCTGTAAGAACATGATATTTTATTTTATTTTTTTCTGAAAACCCTCTATAAAATAATTGAAAGTAGTAATTTTACAGACAAACAGACAATGAAGGAAACTAGAGAGAGAAGCCGGCCACTGGGAATATATTAGACGTCGGAAAGTTTGAGGTTGTGAAGCATATCTAATGCACAAAGCATCTCATTTGATATAAAAAGCATGCAGATACAGTTTAATATAAGATCTCGTATATATTACAGCACATAACTAATTAGATTCTGACATATATAGTTGTACGAAAAAGCAAACATCCAACTACTTTATATATAAACAAACCTAATGATATATGTTTTGAGCAGGAGATATTCCAGCTTTATGGAACTTAATTAAGCACTTAGTTTATGTTTATAATATTTATTATTTATTTAATCCCCGTTGAGTAACTGCATTGACCAGATATCCTCCATGCTCCAATAATTGTTGTTGTTGTCATTGGTACAACAACTGGATTGATCAGGAATATTGGGAAACTGAGTAGAAAATGGCTCTAACATTCCTTGGTAACAGGGTGAAGAGTAGGTCTCCATGGGCTCAGCCATGGTGGACACTTGGCTAGTGCTAGCTTGATGGTCATTTATCTCAGAATTAGAATTACTCTGTTGCTGAAAGTTCTCGGCTTGCTTGATGTGCTTCTGAATCCTGGTCCTCCAGTAGTTTTTTATCTCATTATCAGTCCTTCCTGGTAGATGCTTGGCAATTTTTGACCACCTGCATTGGTGAATGATTTATTTCTAGAAGACAGTGTCATGTAACTCAATAGTACCCTACTGGTTTTTTAACGCTTTTCGCTGTAAAAATTTTAAAATTTTTGGAACCTCGAAAACATTTTAATATCATGCCAAAGAAAATACTTTGTACTTTAATCACACCAAACAAGAGGATAAGAATTTGCTTTTTCCTTAAAAACTTTGTTGCCTTTCATAAGTATGGTTGTCTTCATGACAGTAAGCGGAGAAGCAGAAGGAAAACCTAGAATGCTACTCGGTTGTAGAAATGCGTTGTGGAAAAGAGGGCACACGAGTGTGCATGAGTGAGAGTGAGTTAAAACATCTGTTTAATTTGCTTTAAAGTTAAAGCATTAAATGAAAATGCAATTAAAAACTGCCTATATATATGACTGCCACAGCTTTTATTGATTAACTAAAAAGTGGCAACACCTATATTAAATACGGTTGTGAGTCTGATGGAAGCCATGTTCCATGGCTGAGAATCATTGTGACGTTATCTTGGACTCACACTTATAAATCGACCAGTGTTGAGGTACGTAAGATGCTAAATTTCCTTTGCTGTATGAAGATAATTCCCTTGCTTTGTAGCAAGGGCTCTCTAAGAACAGAAAATCAGGTTTCTCAAAGCATGCCTCAGGTAGAGACTAGAGAGAGTATGGTTCAATCCAAACGTCTCCTATTCTCTTTTCCATCCATATCCCTTCATACATACACGCATATACATACGCACGCATACAAATTTTCTAGCAACTCTTAATCGCGTCACCTTCGTTTCTTGTAATAATTTGCGTCATTAACTTGTTGCACTATAAACTCATCTTGCTTATTTCAAAAAACGGCACGTCTCAATGCGCGCCTCACTAATAATACTATTCACTAGTAAATATCTAATATTTGAAAACATAGTTAGTTAGGTTAAATATTTTGTTTTCCACTTTTATTGTTATTGCTTCATCATTTGTTTTCTTGGTTGAGAGGCAATTTCGATACTGAGAAAGCAAGGATGGTGCTAACTAGTTTTTATATGCACTATGTAAGTATATCCTCGGTTTATATATGCACTATGTAAGTCTATCTTCAAGGGGAGGCTCTAAAATTTACAAGGACACCTGCCCTTGTTAAGAAGAGCCAAAAGTGTATGGTTTGGGTCTATTTTCACTCAAACTCTCTTTCATCCGAACTAGAAAGCTATAAAGATATGCGCACTTCCATGAGTTCAACCTAAAGTGGAAGGTCCTCTTGTCCAACTTATTTACTCCTCGCTCTAAGCCTTATAGAAATAGTCATTTGTAAAACTAGATGCCGCTTTGCAAAATTAAAACACCTTTACATATACTTATTATATATGCTACTAACCACTATTTACAAACAACTTCTAATACCATCTATTTCTTCTTTGAGGTAATCTCTTTTATCTTTACTACTCATCTGCAATTCATCCCCCTTTTCCAACCTTCACATATTTTACTATCTTATGTCCAAAACCCTTACGTCATCTATTTTTTTTATTCATTCGTTTTTAATACAATATATATGGCTTTTCTCCTAATTAAAATGGCTACTTTATTCATCATCTACTTTAGATTTATCATTAAAAAAACGATCATCCTTTAGATTTTTCATCATCGAAAATAAACATAAAGAATCTTCCACGCGGCTAATTCACCTGCAACTCTTACACGCATAATTAGACAAAAATAAATCATACTTTTTACATGATTATGAGATAATTTGACCCAAATTGAAACCCTCCTCCAATTAACAGAGTTGATGAAAAATTAAAATAAAAGCACAGAATTGAAGATCAAGTGGAGAAGAAGAACGTTAGTGTTGATTAATTGGTGGTGATTACTGTTAGATCTAAAGGACCTCTCTCCCGCCAGAGATATGCATACATATATAGGAGAGAGGGGGAGCTAGGGCGAAGATTAATGCAACAGTAAGGATTGATGCATAATATGTACCCTTCAAAGGAAAACAAAAACAGTCCAATTCTTGGATTTGGAGGCAATCGAACACAATGATTTTGAAGGCTCTAAAAAAAATTAAATACAGATTTTATCAAAGATATATATATATTTGTGGAAAAAAGTTCTACAAACCCGCATGTGTTTAAACCTTTCCCTTGGCTAGAGTTTTCTCCCCGACTACACTCCCTCGATCCCCCTCAAATATAGTCTTCCAAGACTATTGGTACTCATGGGCCTTCTAGTTCGATTGCCTCCAAACCAAATACTACAACTTAAAAGACAGCAAAAAAACTTCTTTAATGGTTAGAAAATAAACAAGGGTTTACAAAAATATATAATTTCTGGGAAAAATATAATTTATGGGAAATAAAAAAAGATCTTGGTTTCCTTTGACAATTTTCATCATATTAATTAACAAAATATGTTAAAAATTTACCTGTTTCCCCACTTTGCGTGAAGCTCCATGATCAAAAGTTGTTCCTCGGGTGTAATATTCCCTCTTCTAACATCAGGACGGAGGTAGTTTAGCCACCTAAGTCGGCAACTCTTTCCAGTACGTTTAAGACCTGTTATATCAAGGATAATCATCAATAATTTTCTCCCACCCTTAGGTTTAAGTTTGAATGAAAAAAAAATACGAGAAAAAAATTATAAAAATATAATACTCAAAGAATAATAAAAGTTGAAGAACAAAAAATATGCTTACCAGCAGCTTTGGCCAAAGAGTTCCAAACACCTTCCCCATGGTTCGAAATATAGTTGATCAAGATCAAATCTTCTTCCATTGTCCATGGCCCTTTTCTCACTTCAGGATCTTGAGACGTATTGCACTGTTTTTTATCCATTATTATTATTTTTTTTTTTTGTTTGTGATAGAGAGAAAGGTGGGGTGGGGAAGAGGGAGAAAGAGAAATACCGATAACTTAATAATGGGGGTTGGAGTGCTTAAATAGAGGCAAGAATAAATAATGTGTTAATTTTAATGAAATTTTCTATTAGGGTTAACTAGATTTTACGTACCTAACTGTGTTTATCATGTTAACACATGCATGCATGACTATGTTTTTAGTTTCCTTTGGCAAAACTAAAGCTTAATAGAATAGTGTCACTACGTACTCTTAAGTCACGCACATGCACTAGATCATATCAGGTGTCTATACGCATTTTTTTTTTTATCAAAACACGAGAGGAGTGAGATATTTCATTAATATCTTTAGCCCTGTGCTAGAAAACGATTAGTGCAGTTTAGGGATTGTAGTACAAAGAAAAGAACATAATAAACTGGAAAATTTCCAAGTTATCTATCACCATGATTACATCATCCCATACCAACAAAAAGTTGGCCCCCGAGCCCATTTTAAAATATATTTCTTCAAAACCTTTGCCCTAAAACGGAATCCAATACCATGCAAACTATGAAAATAAGTATTGGAATTGTGGTTATGTTATAAACCCTAAAATCTGACCCACCACACTTCATCTCTACACTGCATATTTGAAAAGTACAATACGGTATCGATGAGTTTACCCATGAGTATTTGAAGTAAAAAAGTTTATTTCGGATTGTTCAAATTGACCTATTGAACAAAAGTAAAGTTGCCAACTCTACAAATTTGAAGAAGATATTTTATAAAGACCATTATATATTCACCACAATTTCATATACCGAATTTTTTTGCATTCTAAAAAACATTGTAGTATAGTTTCTTCCTTTAAATTAATTAATAAAATTTACTCCAACAAATAAAGATTTATACACCGTGCATATTTCTCAGATATTAACAAATAAATTATTATTTTTTTATTTCGTTCTTTAATTCTTTTGAACCTGTTCTGGTTTTAGTAACCTGGTTCTTATACTTTAAATTAACATTAAGATTCAACTTAGATTCAACTTATGTTTTTAAACTATTCTTCACTAGAGCTGTTTATATATCAAGGACAATAACTGCGAAAATATAGAATTAAGGATAAATATTTTTTAATCTTAAACTTTTGTGAAATAAAAATTTATTCCTATCTCAAATTTTGATACGGTCATCAAACTTTAAAATTGAATAGTTTTCTTAACTCAATTGTAGTAATGTGTGAAATGGTGTTTCATGCAAATATTTAAATTATTTATACTTTTTAATATATTTCAGTTTAAATGTCCGCCTAAGACTTTATTTAAATGTAAAAAAAAATATATCTATTAAATTTTAAATTGAAAATTAAAATATTTCAAAATTTAAGATAAATAAAATCTCCAATTTTGTATCAAGAGGGATTACAAACATATTATTTAACCCTAAAAGTGAATAGGTTTTAGTACATGCGTTCACACCCAGCCCTAGGTCCTTGGCCGAATTATCTTTCAATAAACTTAAAAGCTCGTTATATATATATATATATATATATATATATATATATATATATATATATATATATATATATATATATATATATATATCACCCACTTGAAAAAAAATATATATTTTTTAATGAGTTTAGTGAAATATTTGGACCATTTTTTTCATACAAACTTTTACAATAAAAGAATAAGAAAGTAAATGAACTCTTGGTAACAAATTTAGTTTAAGAACAAATCCAAATAAAGATGTAAATAAATGATAGGGAACTTGTATCTTAACATTAATGTCTTCCTTTACAGCTAATTTCATGAGGAATTTAATGTTATTTTCTTATACTGAAATTGACGGTCTCGTTGAAAATGAAGAGGCATTAGGTTTTAGGGTTGCATGTTACATGTTTTAACTTTTAGAATACTAAAATATTTCTGTAAATTATATAAGTCAACTTTTACACATTAATTTATGTACGACTAATACTATACTTTTTTTCATATTTTTCTTTTCTATATGTACTTTGGAAAAAAATTGTTCATGATATATATCCTTAATTTTTTGCTATCTAAACTAATATATATATATATATATATATATATATATATATATATATATATATATATATATATATATATATATATATATCCTGAAAACATCAAACCAATCAACAAAATGTGATCTCAATTTAGTAACTCTAAACTAATATGACCAGTATTGTTTATCGGGGCAACCAAACACTTCAATACATTGAGTGGTACAACATGATACGCGGTTGCAACAACAGACCAACAACAAGAAGCAGATGTGATAGAGATATTTTGGATTATAACTCGATTAACACTATAACAAATAAAACTACACTATAAAGTTATGGTTTCTTTTGATAGATAATTCAAACCTAGGTTTTCCTATTAATTTTGTGATTTTAATCTTATTACTTAATTTCCTTTTGTAATTTTAGTTCAATTGACAATTTACAACTTTATTTATTTTTTATTTTATTCTAATTAAATCACTAAAAAAACTATAACATTATTTATGGATATTTCATAATGTCATTTCTATGAGTTAAGTAGAGTAGAACATCTGATTAATATATATATATATATATATATATATATATATATATATATATATATATATATATATATATATATATATATATATATATATATATATATATATATATATATATATATACACGAATGTGAAGGAATGAATAAGGTAGGATTTGTCAAGTCAAATCGTCTACTACCAATAATTCAATAGAAACTTGAATTAGCATTTATAAGAATATACATAAAGAAAAAAAATATTTCAATACAAAAAAAATTGTTAATTAAAGCAATTATTTGGGGTATAAAATGGCGATTTTAACTGTCATATTTTGTACGTATGGCGGGTTCGGGTGCCGCCATATATTCTACCGTCACAATGAATAATATGGCGGTCTTGAGCAAAACGTCGCAACACTTGTCATTAAATGCACTGTACAAATAATGCCAGTTCTAACCGTCTTATTTTGTACGCAAATAATGACAGTCGAAATTGTCGTAATTTGTTTATTTTAAAAAGAAATCTAATGTGAAATATGACACTTAGAAATGTTATTTTTTGCACTTTATTGACGCGTTATACGGTGTTTCAACTACCATAATTTGAATGTGAAATCTTTTTTAATTCAATTTTTATTTAATCTTCTTTCCATAATCATTTAACTTGTTTTCCATTATTATTTAACCTGCTTTGCTTAAAATTAAGAACAAAATTAAAAACACAGACAATATTTTGATCATTAATATTTTCATTCATAATTCATATTAAAAAATTCAATGCTATGGAATAACAACCAAAAGATTGTATATTGAAAACAAAAGAAAAGGTCTTATAACTATGTTCCTATAGCTATGTTCCTATAGCTATATTTTCCTATAGCTATGTTCCTAACTACTATTTTCTGCACCGCTTGATCTTCTTATGCCAATAGGTGATGGATCACCACTTCCAACATCAGGTACTTGTAATAGAAAAAAAAATGAAGTTATTCAAATTCATATGTGTATTATAATAAATTTATGTAATTTGTTAAATAAAATATTAAATTTTACCTGATTAACCGAGGGATGTACCAAACCAGCAGCCATAACAACAAAATGCTCAGGAACGTCATCTCTAGAAGGAATGTAGGCAACCAATATTTGCATTTGATTTTTGAGAGATGTGAGATCATTTTCCATTTTCATAAATTTTTCATCTGTATTTGTTGATGTTGCATTACATGAAGCAAAATTCATACCATTTAACCTTGTAGTGGATTGCTTAAATGCAAGAGTGGGACGAGCTCCATGTGACAATCCTCTGACCCGACCTAGATGCTCCTTACTAACTATGATACCAATCGGATCATTTGGAGATATATCTGATGCAATCTCTGGGTTATTCAACATTAGCTCATCTATTTTTTTCCTGCATTAAATTGGAAGTGAAAAAGACCACCAAACAAACAAATTATGACGACTTAAAATGATAAACCAACAACCCAACAATTAATCCACACTCAAATAAGCAAATTGAAAGTGATCATATAAGTTGAACTACTTGGGGAAGAGAAAGGTGTTTTTCTCATCAATTATCTTAAATTTTCTGAGAGTGCATAAGTGTTGTAATACTGGTAGCAGAGTAATCAAATCTGTCACCAAAAACTAATCTAAGAAAAGTGCCATGGACAATAGAACAAGTTTCAATACTGGCAGATTAGTCAATAAAACATGGACCAAGAAATTGGAGCATAATTCAACAAACAACCTCTATTTAATGCTCACAAACGAAATTGCTTAGAAAATTATTTATGTTGCCAATATTAGAAGTGAATACATAAGACACAAAACACATGAAATGATTCATGTGGATGAAACAAGCATGAGTGTATCAGGGACAATATCACATTTCTTCAACCTGTTGTATCATCATGAGTTTTGAAGATATTTGTACTTCCATCTTTTTACTTCTTGACCTTGTCATAGGCCCCTTGAATTGTCATTTCCTCTTCTAATTTGTCTTGTACGATTTCCATGGATAGTCCTCTATCACCAACTCCAAAGAGGGAAGCCTAAAATAGTCTAGAAGAGAGAACTAGTATAGGAAGAACCCCAAGACTAGTAAAGTGGCAAATGTGGTAGAATCTCATTACTAATCGCAAAATTGAAATACAAGTGGTGAAGGACATTATTATAGACCAGAAACCTTAAAGGTGTTTAGAAAAGGAGAGGAAAAAAAATTCAAGCTCAAATTATAAATTATAAATTGTAAATTGTAAATTGTAAATTGTCAATTATAAACAAAGTTGATCTATGGATAGAAGCCCCTCCAGCAAAGGTTTGAGATATATTAGCAATATCTAGGATCTTTCTAAACAATTTAGGTTTTGATTAACCAGCTCTAGTACCAATTGTTAAAACAGATATGTCTAATATACACAAACAAAAGGGGGATGAATTGGATTTTCAAGATTTTAATTTGTTAAGCAATTCTTGAAACAGTGTTCAATGTTTAACAAACACTCTAGCATATTAGGGAATGCGCATATAATGGATTATTTCAGAACCATCAAAGAAAACAGTAAAGATAAGAAAAGAAGAATCATCAATTTTATACTGATTTGATTTAAACTTGAATCTACGTCCAGTTTTCTTCTAAGCAACCTAAGCTTAGAAGATTTCCATTATTTCAATAAAGTTTCAAGAATTACAAGTGTTAAATAATACTATACTTTAATGAACCAAGAACTTGATACACTAATCAAGAATTATCTTCAATAACAATGCTTCACACAATTGCAATCAATTATGCACCTACACAGTGAATACACTATAAAGAAAGGAAATTCAAAGAATTAAAAGGAACGAGCACACCTACTTACGCAGAAGATATAGTCAATCCCTAGTGTCAAGCTTGAACTCCCTATATCACATCCATCTTGATGACTCCTTGAAGAACGTTTGAAGACCCAATAGATTGTTAACTTAAGAATGTGTTCTCTCCGATTTCAAAAGTAGTTTCGTATTTTCAAAATGAATCAAAGTTGGTTTATAAAGAAACCACTACTGTTAAGATTAATAGACTAGGGTAGTAATCTAATCCATTACCAACGTCATATTTTAAGTTTTGAGACTCCAATGAATAACTTAATGGATTAGATAAGTAGGCTAATCCATTATTGAGCTTTTCTTACTTTCAGTCTTATCTTTATCAATTGTGTTAACACTCACCATGATTAGATTGGTTGATCTAAAGGATTCTAAGCTTGGCTTACAGTGATTTTAAACATGCACCATTATTTTCTTCATGAATGATCAAACCTACTCCTAGTATCAATGCTAGACCACGTTCACTTGACTTGGACATCATCAAAAACTCCATATCAATAGGGTGGTACACTCCCCCTTTTAATAAAGTTAACCTTCCATGGGAATGAACTTTCTCTTACAAGATCATATATCCCAACCCCTAATGAGAATCATCACAATAAATCTCAAAAGGCTTATTTGTATTAGGGATTACTAAAACTGAGGCACTTGTCAATCTTCTCTTGAGTTCTTGAAAACTCTGGTCACATTTATACATCTACGCAAATAGTTGATCTTTGCAAGGAGTGTTACCATCTTAGAGAATCCTTCCATGAATCTCTTGTACAACATGCTAATTCCTTAAAACTTCTTATCTTAGTCACATTCTTAGGACACTCCCATTGAAGCAATACATCTACATTGGTTGGGTCCATTGATATCCCCTAAGCTTATATTGCATGTCCTAAGAAGTGTACTTTTCATCTAAAACTCACATTTGGATAGTTTAGCATATAAATGTTTCTTCTTAAATTGACCAATAATGTCTTAAGATGCTTTATACGCTCCTTTTGAGTTTTGGAGTAGATATTGATGTAGTCTATGAAGATCATGACAAACTTATTCAAGAAGGGTCTGAAGATCTTATTCATGTAGTCCATGAACATGGCTACTGCATTTTTAACTCCAAAGGGCATCACAACATACTCATAATGCCCATAATGTGATCTAAAAGTCGTCTTATGCACATCCTTATATTTCACAAGAATTTTATGGTAGCCAAACCTCAAATCTATCTTGGAGTACACCACTACTCCATGTAGTTGATACACCAAGTCATCTATCCTTGGTAGTGGATATTTGTTCATGATAGTTAGTTTATTCAACTTAATGTAATCCACATATAGTCTGAAGTTGTTATCCTTCTTTACTAACAATATTGGTGTCCCCCATGGGGATACACTTGGCCTGATGAATTTTTTCTCCAACAAATCTTCTATCTACTTTTTTAGTTCCACAAGCTCTAGAGGAGCCATTCTATATGGAATTGATAACATGGTCCTACTCCTAACACCAGATCAATGTAGAGCTCGTTCCCCTTTTGTAAGCAACCTAGTTACCTGTTTTGGGAATATGCCCATATATTCTTCAACAACAAGTATCTAACCTTGCCTTTTTTTCTTGCTCAACTTCCATATAAATCAAAACTTCAAAAGGCGATGTGTCATCCTTTAATTCTAAAAAAACCTTGATGTGCAAATAACATCTCTAACTCTTTAGAGTTTATAAAAAAACACTCTCTCCAGATCACAATCTATAAGAATGTGATTGACAAATAATCAATCCATTTCTAAGACTATATCCAAGTATTGTAGAAGTAAGAAGATCAAATTGATTTTCAATCTACTTCCTTCCATAACAAGAAGACACTCAGCACATACCGAAATTGTGGTTACTACATTAGAGGCTGGAGTCGGTACCGATAAACCATACTACAAATCTCTAACAAGCTTCAATGCTAGTGTCCAAAAACACAATAATACAACTACACCAGATACATATATATACTTCATGTAGATTAGATTAGACTAAAAACAACAAATAACTCAGTTATACTTCTCCTAGGTTATAGGTTCTCCATCACCTGCACCCTTGCCTCCACACGCCACAATAGCGATCATTGCAAAAAAAACGAACAACCAACAACAAGGAAGGGTAAGCTAATAAAAACTTTGAGTATACACAACATATAATTAACTTTTCACATAAAAGATCTGAAATAGCAATTATACTAATCGCATCTAACAGCCAAACTTGCATGCCTTACACAATGGCACACATCTACACATAGTAAATCACATGAAAAAACATGGACCGGATATAAAGCAAAAACTTTGACTAGCTTTGATAAAGGTATAGTGTTCTACAAAAGAACTAACCTCAAATCAAACATTCTATATGATTGATCAATGAATCGTGATTGATTGAATAATATTATTGCTTTAACGATTCAAATGCAGAATCAAGTTGTACAAAGTTTCCTTAACATGAAAATTGGAGTGTTGAAAAAAGCAAAATTTAAATCATGTTTGAGCTTAATAATTAAAGGAAAAAAAGATATTCTAAAGAGCATAAGCTAATCCAAAATTGAAGCCTTGAAGTATGATGTTGAAGATTTAAACTAAAGAATCAAATTAAACAATTTATCAATGAAGACAATCAACT
The DNA here is from genome assembly GCF_037176805.1 of Vigna unguiculata. Taxonomy (NCBI): domain Eukaryota; kingdom Viridiplantae; phylum Streptophyta; class Magnoliopsida; order Fabales; family Fabaceae; genus Vigna; species Vigna unguiculata. The sequence continues at coordinate 23,197,014 of NC_140796.1, forward strand.
CTCACTCTAAATATCTTCCTCTACATGAGTCCAATGCTTAGTAGAGTCAAGATAATCTCACTTCGAAATCTGACATCAATACACTCCACACATCATCCAATTGGTAGCATTCCCACCTTAGGAATCACTACACTCTCATTTCCAAATCATATATATCAAGCCAAAAAGAGTTTCAACTAAAATCAGAGTATATACATCCATGTTTAATTTAAATTCACATAAATGTCATTGTAAGGACCAAGGAAATAAGGTCTTTTGATGGAGGACTAGACAACGTGGAGTCGTTTGAGTGTTAGATGAGTGTGGGGTCAAGCGAGAAGGTGTCTTAAGGCTAGTAGACACATCTAGGTTAATGTGCAATTGTGTGGTGAGCATTACACATTGTGAAGTGTTAGGCACTAAGGGCGTTCGATGTTATGAGCATCAGACACTACAAGCAATAGTGGTAAAGACCCATTTTAGAGTTTAGCAAATATGGCGTTTTAGTGGTTAAGAAAACTCTAGGAAGATTTCATCTGGATATTAAGATAACAATGTTATCTAGATGTGAAGGTGCACTTCCAAGAGTTCAAGAAAAGAGGAGAAGCTCAATTGATGAAAGCAAAAACAAGAACACTATGAAAAATATAAAAGGCTGAATAGAAATATGCATAAGGAACCAAAAGAGAAGAAAAGATGAACAAAGATTGAGGATAGTAGAAGGGAGGGGAGCTCAAGATGAAGGCATACCACTTAAAGGAGCATTAAAGCTCACCAACCAAAGATTAGTGGTGTATGCAGCCACTTGAGAGCTATTCTCAACATAAGGCAAGATGAAGAAGACACTCCTAAGAAGATCCTCTAACAAAGGTGGTCAAATATAGTGTTTTATTTTAAAAAATATTCAACTATTATAATAGTCTGGGAGAGCCCCTTTCATAAGTGAAGGAAAGGGTCTCCTTGCAAAAATACAAAGTAGAAGGGTGCAACTACAAAAAGACAAACAAGTAAACTAGGTCGAAAGGCGGTGTCTTGAATTGGAGAGAACCCTAGCTTGGCCTACAAGCTACCTAGGTGGCGCCTTTCACCTACTAGATGGAGAAGGTTAACCTCCAACCCAAGTAGTGCTACACACCTCCAAGTTGGCACTAGCTTGTCCTACAAATCAAACAAACAAAAGAGTTAGCATATCAACTTAAGTCAAGTCAACTATGGTCAACAAAAGTCAACTTAAGAAAAGTCAACATAATGAAATAGAAAATAAAAATAAAGAAGAAGGGTTAGAGGCCTCTCTTCTAGTCATGCTTCTTGGAACTCTCCTTGGAAGGTCCTCTATTGCTTCATGGTGAATCATGAACTCATCATCTTCCCCTTCTTGAAAAGAATTTAATCACGAATTCTTAAACCCTACATCAAAATGAGAAAGATCAACCACATTAAAAGTGTGACTCATGTTATAGCTAGGTGGTAAATCTAATTCATAAGCATTATTGTTTGTTTTCCTAACTACTTGGAAAGGGTCATCCTTTGAGTAGGGAACCTTTTCTTTCTCAAATGGAGCCATACCCATCACCCTCTTTAAAGGTGACATCTTTCCTACCTTCATTGGCAAACATTTGGTATTGCGCAGCCTTCCTCTCTATATTGTTCCTAACTTGAGCATGCAAGTCTTGGATCATCTTGGCATTGTTAAACCCTATGTCGCACTAAGATATAGCAAACAATTCCAAAATTCCCCTAATATAGTATAGCAAAATTTTGTGTATCAAATCCAAGGTGCTTATTAAGTATAGTTTGTATGTTATTCTTGCAAACATGAGAATGCAATGGGGAAATTAAAATGTGAAATGAATGAATGAAATACTAAACTGCTCTAGATGTATGCTATGGAAATATTAAAAAATGCTACGGAAGATGCACGACTGTAAGCAACTAATCTAAACTATCTTCCTAAAATGAATTATACAACTAAATGTAGATGAAAATGAAAAATTTTGATCTATGCTTATGAACCTAAAACTAGCAGGATTTACTACCTTTAGAATGGAGCTCTACTATAGTGTTTTTATGCCGTACAATACTACCTAGATAAATACCTAAATGAATGCTTATGTAATTCTAAAATGGCTAGTAAGAATGGAATAAGTTGCGCAATTACAGAGAAGAATTGGAAACTGAAAACTGCTTATAGACTCCTAAAAGACAACAAAGCTAACATTACAACATTTTGGTGTAATTATCATGCAAATTTATAATGTTTATCTATGAATGAATATGCAGTGCATGAATTTCGAGCAAACAGGGCTATAGAATCCACTAGTGTGACTCACAAAAGGCAATGACAGTAGTGAAGCTTATTAGCCTAACCAAAAAACGCAAACTCGATTGGCACAATGCAGCTACACCACTATTATGCAAGCAAGCACAAGAACAAATAAGAAATATTAAGAAAAGTCAAGCAATGCATTAAAAATATGCCACTTGGATTTAAAACTTAAAACCAAACCTTGAACCAGTGTTGATTAATCAAGACAGAAAAAATAACAAGTCACACTAGTCTTAAAAGATGCAGTTAACGAAAATTATAGCCTAAAGCTGAATAAAATGCACAATTCAAAGAAACTATATCTAAAACAGCTAATCTGCACTAATCATGACCTGAAAATTAAACCAATATTAAAGTTATATTTTATACAGAGAAATTGAATCAAAAATGCAATATGATAGTGTAAATAAGATGCCAAAACTGAACTAGTGCAATGTAATGGACAATCCCAAAAATACTTATGATATGCCAAAACAGAAGACAATCTTGGAAAGGAAGCTAAAATGTAGAATCAAAATTACAAACAACCAATGAATGCATAGATTCTAACAAACATCATGCTACGCATGGTTACCTAAAAACTCTATGCAGAGAAGTAAAAATTCCTAAATTGGTATTAACTAGTTATGCGTGAAAACTGGAAATTGAAAGGAGTGTACAGCTAAATCAGAATTGAATTTGTTACTCTAGTGCAGATGCAAATGCAGTACTAACTACTCTGTAAATGCAACTCATGAGGGATATGTGATTCTAGATCTTACACCAATGGTGATAACCAGTTATATGTATTATGCAGTGAACTAAAGACACCTACCTAAACCACAAAATGCGCAGGGCACACTAATCTACAATTAGGTATCCAATATATGCAAGAAACTGAAAATTAAAATAAATGTAGTGAAGAAACTTGAAATCATGAATCTGATATAGATGCTGAATGCAATGCATGTGCAGTAAGAACTTGAAATCACAAAACAATAAGAATAGAGTTTAGGGCGGAATTTAAAGGAAACAAGATTAGAACTAAAAGAAAAATAGAACAAGAAAAGCACAAAACTATCAAGCAAAACTGAATATCAAAACCGAAAATGAATTTCTAAACTTAATTGGTTAATTCAATTAAAGTCTGTCTCAAAAAGACATTTTGGAACAAAATAGGCCCACTTTGAGGTCCTGTGGGTTTCTGATTAGAGACCAAAGTACTTACAGATTCTATTTCCAAATTTTCGGTTAAATTCAACAGCATAAGTTTGAATTAAGATTGAAACGGACAAGAACTAAGCCTAAGAATTTCAACTACCGAAACTAAAAAAAAAAAAAGAATACATGCCATAAGATACATAGTAAAAATCAGAATAATGAAAACAAGACCAAAGCACAATTGGGCAAGAAAGGAAATCAAAATATGATTAAAATTCAGACTATCATAAGAACTTAAACAGAAATTCACTAAAGCAGAAATCTAAAATGCAAGAGTACATGGAAGATTACTCAGAAGAAGAAGCTCTTGACTCTACTAGCTCTCCATCTATATTTAAGACTCTCTTCTGAAAAACAGAAAAAGAAAGAACTGAGACCTAATCCTATGCTTCCCAAAAGACGCCAATCTGAACCAGTTTCCAACCCCTTTTGTTCCGCACCAACACCCATCTGAATTAGCATGAGACCTTCAAGCACCATTGGTCATCTTCGTTCAACAACTAGGTTAACCTTCGAAGGAAAAATTGATTCAATTGGCCGCGGGCTCTCTCCTCAAGTGCAACTGTGCGTTTTGATTAAAGAGGAAAAGGTTCAAATACTTGACCAGCCTCTATGTAGGGATATTTCTGTAAATTCAGAAAATTCAAAGAGGGTTAAAGGTGTAAGAACAAAAACAAAAATAAACCTATCTAAACAAAAAAAACAATTCTATTTTATTCCTTATTTTTAAGTTTTATATTTAATTTGGTCCTCTAATTTTATTTGAAGTTTTAAAAAATTTCTAATTGTTTATTTATTCAATTCAATTCTCTAATTTTTTAAAAATGTTCAATTTACTCTTTTCAGTTAAATTAATATTAACATTGTATCGTTCCCGTATAGTGTCACGTATTATGTTATTGTCAATAACCGTGCTTATTTTTAATTTAGTTCCTTTATTTATAGTTTCGATTCATTTTGATCTCTTTTTTTTAGACTTAAATATGTTTTTGGTCCCTCAAGTTTCAGTGAATTTTGGAATTAGTCCCTCATCAAAACTTTATACCAATTTAGTTCTTCATATTTCAAAATGCGTGAATTTAGTCCTTTTAACCAAATTTTGTTAAGTTTATCTGACGTTTCAAGCATATTTCATGATAGTATTTAAGTTAACATTGAAGCAAAAATGTGTCAAACATTTCATGATAGTTTCTTGCATAGTATACAATTCTCGATATTGTCTCTCAACATGCTTTCTTATGTGAGGCTAAAAGAAATGTTCTTTTAATACTTCTAAAGTCTTATTGGTCCCAAAATGTCTCAACAAACCTTCCTCGTGTTCTTTTCTTATTAGTGAGACTCTTAAAGAACCTTTGGGTATGCAAAGCCTCTTACCTTTAAAAAAGGAGTCAATGTGTAAGTAGAAGTCTTTATTTGCCCCTAGGTGGCACTCACTATGAATGCATGAGAAATCTTCATCATTAGAATGCAAGTCCTAGTGTGATCAAAGTTAAGAAATTTAGTTTCAAGAAGAGTAATGAGGGAATGACACCTAGAGAAGACGTCAACCACTATGTTGGGAACAGTTCTATGAATTTTACCCACCTAGCATACCTCTTATTCAACTTGCCTTGACTTTTCAAAAACATTAGAGATTCATGATCACTGTGAATCACAAACTTCTTGTAAAGAAGGTAGTGTTGCCACATTTGTAAAGTTCTAACAAAAGCATAGAGTTCCTTGCCATAGATGGAGTGGTTGATGTGACTCCCATTGAGATTCTCACTAAAGTAGGCTATAAGGGTGTCCCTCTTGGAGAATCTCGACGTTACATAGATTTAATGCATCACATTCAACCTCAATATTTTTTGAGAAGTTAGGGAGGTATAGAAGTGATACATTGATCAATTTATATTTAAGAGTTGCAAAGGCCTTTGCTTAATCATCACCTCATTTCAAGTCCATGCCTTTCTTAACCAAATCATTTAAGGGGGCGATTATTGTGCTAAAGTTTGGCACAAACCTTTTATAGAAGCTAGTCAACCCATGAAAAGATCTAAACTCACTCACATTTTTTGGTTTTGGCCACTCCTTTATAGCCACCACTTTCTCTTGATCCACATGGCATTCACCTTGAACCCTAGGAAGATCACATGATCCATCCTAAAGATACATTTTTTCCCATTAGCGTACAATTGCTCCTTCCTTAGGGTCTTTGGTACACTCCTTAAATGATGCATATGTCCTTACCTAGGCAAGCTATATATGAGGATGTCATCAAAAGAGACCACTATAAAATTGCCTAAGTACTCACTAAGCACATGATGCATGAATCTCATGAAGGTACTAGGTGTATTGGTCAAGCCAAAAGCCATGACTAATAACTCATATAGTCCAAACTTAGTCTTGAAAGAGATTTTCCATTCATTTTCCTCTTTGATTCTAATTTGATTGTACCCACTCTTCAAGTCTAATTTGGAGAATATGGTGGCACCATGTAGCTAATCAAGCAAGTCATCTAGCCTAGAAATGACATGCCTACACTTCTCCTCTCTCTTTTAGATTTGCATTTTTGTTTGGTCCTCATTGACTTCTTTAGGTGTGAGAGGTAGGAGTGTGATATTTTTGCCTTCAAAGAGGAAGGTAAACTTGTTGGAGTAGCCATCATGAAAAGTGTGTTTATCATGCTATCATGGCCTCCCTAGCAAAGTGTGTGTAGCTCCTATAGGCACCATATCACATAACACCTTATCCTCATAATTTCCTATTGAGAAGTTGATGAGGACTTGTTTAGTAACCTTTATTTCTCATTCCTCACTAAGACATGATAGCTTATATGGATTGGCATGAGAGATGGTTTACAAGCAAAGCTTTTCCACAAGCCTTATGCTAGCCACATCCACACAACTTCCTCCATCTATTATACTGGAACATAACTTGTTATTGATAAGGCACCTTGTGTGGAAAATATTTTCTCTTTGAGAAGACTCAAGCTCTTTGGGAACTTAGCCTAGCATGAGCCTTATCACTATCAAGTCTCTTTCACTTGGTTTGATCTTATCCTTACTTGAAAAGGAGGAGGAAGAAGAAGTGTGAGAGGAAGACTTCTTTGGGGAAGAAGGAAAAAAATGCTCACCCTCTACTTCTCCTTTAGTTTTCATGGTCATAGTTCTTTTGGTAGGACAATTTGAAGCTAGGTGTCCATACCCTAAACATTTAAAGCATTTTATAGAGCTTGACCTTGCACTTTGAGAAGAATTAGGAGTGGTTTGGGAAGTCCTAGGCAAGTTGGTCCTAGTAGGTGGGTCCTTGGAGCTCTTGGAAGGATTTTTATCATGTTTTCTTTCCTTTCCCTTCCAACTACTATTGTAGTAGTAATTGTATTAGCTACTCCTTTTGGCCTTACTTATCTTTTTAAATTGTGTTTCAACTTTGAGAGCCAAGTGTAAAACCTTTTCAAGAGAGGAATATTCATACAATTCTAATACATCTTGAATTTCCCTCCTAAGCCCACTTACAAACCTAGCTACCTTTTATTCTATATTTTCAAATTGCAAGTCCATTTTAAGTAGTAAAGACTAAATCAACTTGGCAAAGACTAATCAAACATTCCTTTACCAAAGAATACTAGGTCTAATTAATGATGGAATTAATTTCCATACACATCAAACACTTAAGTCATGCAAGCTAGAATCATAATGTACCATATTTTTTGAATTTTTTAGTTTAATAGAGAAAAAGAGCTCTCGTGATAGTCCTCAATCATCTTGACTTTTTACTTCTTCGATTAGAAAAATTTTTGTATTTGGGATTCTAGCTTAGCCCAAGTTAAAGAAAGGTGCCTAAGATTTATGAAATATAGTGTAATGGCAAACTAAGGTATCAACCCAAGGAAAGACAATAAATTTTGAGTGCATATGATTGTGCTAATGTGATCTAAATGGAGGAAAAATCTAATATACTACTTCTAAACTAACTAAAATTTACTAAGAATGAAGTGGAAAATGATGAATGCATGCAAATGCAAAATTAGACAGTGAAAAGTCTAAAATAATTATTCAACACATCAAATTCGAGGTTTATTATGATTTATCACATAATGGGGTTAAGTGTGTGTTGATGTAGGTGAAAAGGGTGATGGCTTATTGATGGAAGAGGGCCAAGGAACTCTTCAATGAATAGTATAATTGGTGCCAATGATGGAACATGACCCAAAGGATGGATCATGACCCAAAGGATGAAACATGACCTAAATGAAGGAACAAAATTTGGTGCCAATGGTGGAACATGACCCAAAGGATGGATCATGACCCAAAGGATGAAACATGACCTAAATGAAGGAACAAAATTTGGTGTAAAATGATGGAAGAACTAAAAGCTCTGGTCTAATTATGGAAACCTACTTCACAAAGTTGAAGGAGACTCCATGAAAATGATGCGCTTGGATGCGGAAGCATGAAATGATAAAGGAAATGTAGTTTGGAGAGCGGTTTGGGTGTGTTTCTTGAAGGAGGTTGGGCCAACCATCTAGGAAAAGGTCTAAGAGAAGTCAAGAAGACAATATATCCTAGTGAACTTAGAACAAATAAGAGTTATAAATTTTACAGAAATTCTATTTATTATTTCCAAGTTGACTTATGAAGCTTGAGTTATTCTTATTTATATAATGGAAGAATTAACCTAAGTGAAAGAGAGTACGATGAATTTAAAAAATTGAAAAAGCTTTAAGAACCTTTTACAATAATGAAGATGCATGCACCTTTCACGATGCCTTGGCCTCCAAGCAATGTTCTAATGCAAAAACTTATTTTCATTTTTACAAAACTAAGAGAAGGAACAACAAGCTAATAAACTATTCTTCACAAGAGTAGAGTTCTTTGAATTCCTTTTCCATTCTCCTAGTCATGAGCTTGAGCTTGTTAAGTAATATTTGCCTTAAAATAGTGGAGCCATTATCTTTATGGAGCTTAGTTTAAGGAGTTTAGCGATGACAAAATTTGAGGTATCTGTTGGACCAAAGGGAGTTGAACATGAGGTAGAGAAGATGAATAGAGTTCCTTAAAGACTATGACTTCGAGTTGTTATACCATTCTAGAAAGGCCAATTTTGTGGCAAACACTTTCACTAGAAAGAGGGGGCAAGTTGTTGGTTTGATGTGAAAAAGTTTGAGTTGGTGGAAAAGTTTAGAGATTCAAACCTAGGCGTGGAGTTGTAGAGTAGTCATATTAGTTATAGCCATCTAACTAAAACTAATGAGTTCCTTAAAATAGTTAAGCAAAGGTGGATGAATGATCCTAGTTTGAGACGTACTAAAGAGATGTTGGGTATTGATCAAGCTAGATAATCCAAGTTGTGGAGTGACGAAGTTATGCATTTCAAAGAAAGAGTTTGTGTGCCTGTTGATGATGAGTTGAGAAGGATGATCCTAGAAAATGGACATAAGAGTCATTGTAGCATGCGTCTATGCATCTTTAAGATGTATAAGAATTTGAAGGAATTTTTTTGGTGGTCAAGGATGAAGAAAGATGTGATAGAATTTGTGACCAATTACTATTACAAGAAAAATAACTTTTAGACAATAATGAAAATTTTCGATTTAAAGCTGAAAAATTTCGGTCTGAAGCTGAAAAATTGTTGCCTTAGTTAAGTAATGAATTGGTAACAAATTTGTAAGCATGGTCTATGTGTCATAGGCTATACATTAGACAATGATTTTTTCTGTTTAGGTCACAAAATTTAAAATTATGGCCTAGAGTAGATAAAAGAGAATAATGAAAAACTAAACAACAATAAAAAAACCGTTGCGTGAAACATGACAATTTACAACATACAAAATTGTTGTCTAAATATTACAATAAACAATAATAGAAAAACATTTAAATAAATTTTACGATATCATTTTAAATTTTATACATACATTTAGGCGACCTTATTTGAAATAATATATTAATTTTATTTTAAAGATATTAACTAAAATAAATTCTATTAACATAGTACATATAAAATAAGATAAAAAAATTAAAATCATTAATTAAAACACTTCTAATATATATAGTAGAAATTAAAGTTAATACATATATTTTAAAATCACATTTTAATATTTCTACACTCTCATAATTAAAAATAATTACAACTGAAAACTCTTATCTTCTCCAGAATAAAGAAAATACAAATAATTCAGCCATCACTCATTCTATGTCTCATCAAGAATTTTCTTTCTAGATCCTTCGGCAAGCCCACCTAATAATTAAAGGAAAGAAAAGTACATTAGACACTCACTAACAAGAGTAAAATGAACCTTAAAACAATAAAGCCTACCGTCAATTATACACATGTATAATATGAGGAATAAAAAAGAAAGTGATTAGAAGAGAAATCTATTACTGGTAGGTTTGGACCAATTATAATTCTGATTAAAAAAGAGATCTAATTCAACTTTACAGAATGACCGTTTAAGATAAGTTTGCACCAAAATATATATATATATATATATATATATATATATATATATATATATATATATATATATATATATATATATATATAATTTGACCATTTTCATCATAAAGAAAAAGTATTCTTCCTATTACTACTACTATTTATACGTTCTACACAAGGTTCCTGCCTAGACAAATAGATCTACTATCCGAATGGCCCACATATTCCCATTTTTTTTTAAGGCTGGGTTTTATAAGAATCAAGTATGCGGCCCGATGTCTTCATATCTATAAATAGTTTAATATTGTTCCTGTAGAGAACAAACAAGATAAGTTAGGCACAAACGTCACCTTACCCATGTAGTCTGCTATCTTCTCAGTTGGCCTATTCCCGATTGGTACATGTCTGCTTGGACCCCGGAGGGGTTACCTGCAGAAGGGACTTCGAAGCTCAAGTGAGTCAAAACTCTCAAAAAGTCAAATCAAGTGATTAATGGAGTAATGAATGCGTACCTTTAATTACTGGGGTCCACGTGTATTTATAGAGTATTAACTATGTCTGGTTATGCCATGGGCCGGGCCTTAGCTTGGGCCCTAGTTTGGGCTGTAAGTGGGCCTGACCCTAACCCAGGTCCTTAGATTGATTACTGTGGGCTCATTGAACATAAGGGGGGGGGGGGGTTTGCTAAGCGTATTAAGGTAGTCAGCCTAAACCGACTACTTCCCTTAACGGTTTGTGTTGCTCATATACTGTCTTAGGCAAGTTATTCCTCTGGATGTTTATGTTATCAGTTCAGGCCGGCTAGACTTAGATCAGCCCAGCCTAGGCCGGTTACTTGAATGTTTTGGTGTATAGGTATGGTGATCGTTTTATTATTATTTTGTTAAGTTGGCTTGGTGTGGTACACCAGTCTCCTAGCCTTGACCGACATAGGTGTTGGTCAAGGGTGATATGTGTTAATATGCTAGTGGGACCGGCTAGGTGTGGTACAAATATCAAAATAAATTGCTATAACAATCATAGTTGTAAACAAATTCTTTAAAAGAAAATGTAATTAAAAGAAGTGTCACACTAGAATAATATCTCAGCGCAGTCTCGGAGTTTAAAAGTAACTCCCTACAACTAACCAAAACGCGTAACGGTGCCAAAAGAAACAGTTACAAAATATTCTACGGAAATCAAATTGAAATGTAAAGGACAAATGCTACATGGGCCCTGGCCCTAAAAGAAAGATCATGAATCAAGAATCCAGCCCAGGCGGGCTATGCAGCGGAGTTGCCATTCCCCTGTTGACCGCGAGAACCTCTCGCTTATGCTCACATCAATAAATTGATGATCATCGCAAAAGAGAAGAACCACACACACAAGACAATCAAACAAGCAAAGGGTAAGCTAGAGCCAAAACCATTTCATTAATGAAATCAGATACATATTCATAGTCCATTATACATACATCACACAAACATGTTACGACCTTCCAAGTAATACACTAAGACTCGACTCAACTCATCCGGATACATATAACCTGGTCGGATTCAGCGGATGCTTGCACTTGTGGTGGATACCGTTGCTCACCCCCGAGCTGCTCACCCCCGAGCTATGTGTTACATATGTTACAATGAATCAATTTCCCTCACCATAAAGTTAGCCCTTAATGAATTTCAGGCCTCCTACTACTCTCACCACAAGAGTCAGTCCGCTCTAGGTGAGACTAGCTGACTCCTTAGAGTGTCAGGATGCAACCTTACCTTGAATCCTTACCCAGTTATACATATGGGGCACCACCATGGACACCCACTAATAGGGCCCATGGAATTACGTCCTGACCACTGAAGCACACCCTGAGACCCCACCTAGAGATCTCAAGGATTTACGCACTGACACGGACCAAGCATATCAGTCAATAAATTAATCATTTCCATGGACACGACTCTCATGCCAATCTTCATAACCAAATTTCCTCATTCACATTTCATGCAGAATACCATTCCAGCTCATCCATCCCTAACCATAAATATAGCATTGCACCTCATGCAAATACCGTGCCATTTTGATACGAACCATCTCATGTTTATTATATATCAAGCATTATTCAAAAATCCATTGTTCATAACTCATACACCCTCCCACTCATGCATACTCATTTCCCTCATGCCATCATATAATAGTACAATCAAATACAGGTCAAACACCCAAGAACAAGAAGAACACCAATCTGAAACGAATTCTCGCCCAGCTCCTCGCTCAGGCTGAAGGGCCTCGCCCAGGCTAGAGAGACTCTCGCTCAGGCGAGCTCCCTTCGCCTAGGCAAGAGCTCAAGAATCTGGAACAGTGGCCTTTTCACGTTCTCGCTTAGGCGAGACACTCCTTGCCTGAGCAAGACGCTCGCTTGCTCAAAACTAAGCGGGTCGCCTGAGCGACTCTTCACGCGAGAAGGCCTGGGCGAGCCTCTACTCACCTCGCCTAGGCGAGACAAGCTCGCTTGGGCGAGATTATTAGTCGTCGCCACTGTCCGTACCTGTAGCAGTTGTATTTTTACACACCAACGATAACACAAACCATTCCATGTATCCACAACAACATACCAGTTCAAGAATCATGAAAATACAAACAAAACAAACCGCAATCGCATTAAACAAAAGGGTTCTAGCTTCCCTTACCTGGAAGTAGCTAGAAAGTGCGCGACTCTAACTAGCGGAGCACGACAGCTCAAAGAGTGGACTTGCGAACTGAACAAGACAGTGGAATAGAGTTAGGAACTAAGCTCACGGTGAAACCCTACTGTAAAACAAATATATGCTCAGGGAGGAAAAGTGTGAGTTGAGGGATAACTTACGTGGAGCAAGAAGGGGTTGAACAAGCTTGGAGATAACTAAGGTCTAAACCCTAGCGGAAAGTCGCGGCTACTCTAAGGGACAATGATGTTGTTTTCTGTAAAGTGAAGGAAGTGATGTGTTAGGGCAGACTTAGAGGTCTGGTTTCCCCTTTCTGAGCCAGCCCTTAGGCCCAATTCACAAAGGCAGCCCTTACAATTTAGGGCAGAAAAGAATAAAAAAATTTTAATGGGCCTTATAAATGGCATCTTAACAAAAGGTTTTTTTTTTTACAAACTTTAACAAATTATCAATTTGGATAAAACAATATTATTTTATTTTAATTAAAAAATAAAAATTAATCTATTTTAATTTTATTTATAAAAACTTTGTGAAGTTTGTCAAATGTTTTCTTCAAAAGATAATTTTTCTTCCTTAAACCGGTGTTGTAAGAATAGGTATGTTTTTAAAGTAACAAAGTAAATGATGGCTGTATACGTTTATGTATTTAGAAGAGGTATTGATTAAGGGTAGTGACCCATATTTTTTATGTTTGATTATTTATTTATTTATTTATTTTATTTTATTTTATGTTATTTTATCTCACAGATAATAAAAAGCTAATTAGGTTTCTCACAACTTTCTACTTAAGTAGTATAGTAAAAGCATTAAAAAGAAATATTAGCGGTTTTAATTTTTACACAATGTAATAATTACTTCTATGCGATAATGAGTATGTGTATATAGAAAAGAATAATACTGAAAAAGGGACTATTAAGTGCTTGAATTATGCATTGAACCAGAACCGAACCTGTACAAAACTACTAGGGAGGGGAATTCATTCCAATATTATTACACATATGTTTTATTTTTTTAATTATTATTATGCAATCAAAGTTTGGAGAAGTTAGGAAGTGGCAATAGATAAGTTACCTGACTGGTGTCTTTACTAGTAAAGATGTCTTGGCGCAGAGCACCACTTTACAATGTTCATACAATGTAAATAAACAAAAATAGTAACTTCCTGAAACAGATTATACCAGTGAAAATTTTACCAAAAGAGAATTTTGGAACATGAACAAATCTTCTACATATGAAAATATGATAAATAGTGAAAGAAAAAAAAACACATTGTCTAGCTCACTGGAAAGTTGGATCCAGATCTCATGGAAACAACCATAATATTCTTCTAGTAGCTACAATGAATATTGCAAAAAATTGCCCTAAAAAGAAACCATAAATGATATAATGATCGGTTAGACAAGCGAGATCAAAGTAAGAATTTTCCAGAGCTTTGACGATAGAGGACGAAAAAGGAAGTGCAAATGCTTCCCCAAACAATTTCAACAAAGAAATTCTGTCAAATTTTGTCACTACAACTACTTTATTCAAACAACATATATTATACACAAGGTCAGCACCAATAATTGTTTTATGGAAAATGATATAATGACAACATTTTTTTTATAACTTCTCTCACTATCTGACGTGGCATTGTTTTTTTAATTTTTTATTTACTTTTTGTATAATTTCGCATTGGATGCTTGAGAACGAGAGAGAAAGGGAGGTTGATTCGTGACAGAAGTGGGTGAAGAGCAAGAAGAAAGAGGAGTGGAAGTCATGAGAGAAGTGGAGAGCAATTTTTTCTTTCTCCATCCCAGGTTTGTTTTTCCTCCTTCTCCCAAGTTTTTTCTTCCTCCATCTCCGAAGTGTCTTCTTCGTCCATCCCCCTAAGTTTCTTCTTCCTTCATTCTCCAAGTTTGTTGTTCCTCCGTTTTTGAAGTTATTTTCCGATGGGGTTTGTCATTTCCCCCTTGGTGGAGCAGAAAAAGTTTTGGGTTTACCCACTGCAACAATGTTTTTTGTATTCGTTGATGTTTGTGAAAAGGAGGCATTTTTGTTTCCCTTTTTGGAGAAAATATGATAAAGTGTGAATTTTTTTGTAACAGTGTTGTTCAAGAGCGGAAGCGGAATGTTAGTTGTAGAAAATAATCACTCTGAAGTGGAAACTGCTGGATTGGTGTTTTTCGTTCTGCTGTTGTCTACATTGGTGAAGAGATAAGCAAAGTCATTCTTGAACCCAACCCATTAGTGGGAGGTATGGCAGTGAAAACAAATTTAACGTAATATAAATGTATTATTGTTATTGGAATGGATTTATTGAATTGGAATTCATTTATTGGGATATTGGTTTGAAAGGTTGAGTTGCTATAGGAAGTCAGATTGGTTTGAATGTATGTAATGTGGGATTGAAAATTTATGCTAACTTGTTATTATATAAGTGCACCAGTGCAGGAAGGGGATTTGGCAGCGGTTGTTTTTAATATTCTGCACCGGTTCGGGAACCGAAGCATATTGGGGCGAGGCCAAAAGAGCATAGCTTTTGGCCTCGGTTAAGAACCGAAGCCATAGAGGCCCTTTCTGCCTCGGTTCAATGGAACCAGAGGCCATAGAGCCCAGCCTTTTGGCCTCGGTTTTCGTTCCACCCGAGGCCATATGGGTTTTTTTTTTTAAATTCGATACCCTTTGGCCTCGGTTTTCGCTGCAGCCGAGGCCATATGGGCTTTTTTTTTTTAAAATTTGATACCCTTGATGTTGCAAATAGTGGAACGAGACTGCTGCACCTCCTAAGCTTATCCTTCGTTGTTGCGCCAACACGGAATCCTGTTACCAACTCTTCAACAGCTGCATTGAACCAAATTATAAAAATCAAAACCTTTTAAAGCATAGACACAACCACTCAAACAGTTTGCGTCATCGACGCTTCCGGCCACCTAGGTTTCAACCTCGTCCAGCGACTCCTCCATCGAGGCTACACTGTTCATGCCTCTATCCAAAAATATGGTAATCGATCATTTCTTTAACTCTTCATGCCACGCTTCCTCCTTCCCTTCAATTTCAATTTCGATTTCAATTTCAATTTCCTTTCCGATCGTGTCTCAGGCGACGAAGACCTATTCAATGGGATTTCCACAGACTCTAATAAGCTTAAGATTTTTCGATCTGACCCATTCGATTACCATAGCATAATCGAGGCACTCCGAGGCTGCTCTGGCTTGTTCTACACGTTCGAACCTCCCCATGACCTATAGAACAAAACTAAAAACACTTAGCATATCCATTGGTACAACCATGGTGAAGTTGCCTGAATCACTTTTGACTAGCCCTACACCAGCACACAAGATTGAACATGAAGAATAGAAGGTGTGTTTTGCTTGCTTCAAATGTATAAAAATGCAAAACAAATCAACAGACACAAATGTGAGAAGAATTATGAATAGTGAAGATAATAACTTAACCAAACAGATAAAATAACAGAGAAAGAAGAGAAGTACAGAACAGACCCTTGGAGAGAAGAGAATGGCGAGGGTGGACCAAGGAGTAAGGGACCTGAACGGGGAAGGAACGTTGAACGAAGACGAGAAGCTGAACGAAGTCGTCGATGTGAGAAGAGGCTTTCGAGAGATCGATGAGAGGACCGAACCACCTAAATGCTGAAGCCATCTTCTATCGCGCAACAGAGGGCGCGACGAAGGGCGCGACGTACGCGCGAAAGAGGGCGCAACCAGAGGCAGCGTGACGGTGGCGCGCAGGAGGCCGCAATGGAGGAGCGACAGTGGCGCGACGGAGGCCACAACGAGGGCTGGACGGTGGCGCGACGGTGGCTGCTTCCTTTTCGAGGGTGGCGCGACGGTGGCTGCCTCCTTTTCGCCTACTGTTCGGTGGCGGAGCAAGACCGGCGACCCTAACTTCGTGGATGGAGGCGTAATCGGCGATGGAGAGGGCGAATCCTGACGGAGGGCACGGTGGTGGCGGAGAGCTTCGCGAGAGAGAAGATGGTGAACAATGATGGGTTCGCGCGATTTGGAAACCTAAATAAAGGATATGGCCTCGGTTCTGTAAACACCCGAGGCACAAAGAAGGATAGGCCTCGGTTCTTAGCCACCCGAGGCCAAATCATTTGTCATAGGCCTCGGTCCTTTGTCACCTGAGGCCAAAGCATGCACTGTCAGTGGCAGTTTTGTAAATCTGGGGGCCACAGATGGGTTATAGGCTTCGGTTGGTTGTGAACCGAAGCATAAAACCGGTTATATGCTTTAATGGAGGAGCGACAGTGGCGCGACGGAGGCCACAACGAGGGCTGGACGGTGGCGCGACGGTGGCTGCTTCCTTTTCGAGGGTGGCGCGACGGTGGCTGCCTCCTTTTCGCCTACTGTTCGGTGGCGGAGCAAGACCGGCGACCCTAACTTCGTGGATGGAGGCGTAATCGGCGATGGAGAGGGCGAATCCTGACGGAGGGCACGGTGGTGGCGGAGAGCTTCGCGAGAGAGAAGATGGTGAACAATGATGGGTTCGCGCGATTTGGAAACCTAAATAAAGGATATGGCCTCGGTTCTGTAAACACCCGAGGCACAAAGAAGGATAGGCCTCGGTTCTTAGCCACCCGAGGCCAAATCATTTGTCATAGGCCTCGGTCCTTTGTCACCTGAGGCCAAAGCATGCACTGTCAGTGGCAGTTTTGTAAATCTGGGGGCCACAGATGGGTTATAGGCTTCGGTTGGTTGTGAACCGAAGCATAAAACCGGTTATATGCTTTGGTTGTGTTGTGACCCGAGGCAAAATGCTGAAGAAAATTTCAAAAATGCCACCGCCTCCTTATAGACTTCGGTCCCGCAGTAACCGAGGGCTATAAGGCGAGTTAAAAACCCCATTCTGCACTAGTGGTGCTAAGCCAAGGTATTACTTTTGCACACACGTTGTCAAGTTTGCACTAATGAGTTGGAATTGAATATTTATATTGTTTGCACAATAGGGCTGGTATTCACTTTAATACTTGAGCATAAATCACTTTCATTTGATTGAGTTTTGGTAGGTTGGGAAACAAAAAATTTTGGTAACCTGTTAGATGTTAAGTTGTAAGTGGGGTTATTGTTTTTGCATATATGATGTCAACTTTAGTTCAGTTGGGGATGGGTTATATGGACTGTGAATTGTTAATGAGTTTTCATGGTATATTTATAGGGTTCGCAAATGACAACTGTTACTCACTTTATTAGTTAGATTGGTTTCAATTTATGTTAAGTGGGAAAAAAAGATTTGGTAAGTTGTTAATTTTTAAGTGCTAAGCCATGCTTTTATTTTTGCACATATGATGTCCAATGTGGTTGCATTTGTGGATGGGTGATATGGATTGTGAATTGTTAATGAATGGGGATTGTATATGTATAGTGTCCGCACATCACAGCTAATATTCACTTGATACGTACACCATGTGTTACTTTGATTGGTTTAAAATAATTTGATGTTGTTAAAAATGATTTGCTAACCTCTTAGTTTCTAAGTGCTAATCCAGGGTATTGTTTTTGCACATATGACAGGACATGATAGCAGTTGTTTACATAAGCGATAATGTATTGGCTGATTATAGTCACAACAGTGAATGCGGTGGTCAGAAGAAGCATGAGGTTAAGGTGTGAACACTTAATTTTTTTTATTATTCATTAATTTATAGAATGACATTTCATAAGTTTTGTTGATAAATATGTGTAGACTTTTAGACATTGTTGTCGGACGAAGTACATTGCTTCCTTAAATAAAAATTTAATTGGAGAACAAAGGTCCGTAATTGAAGGGACACCATTTGGATGGTTCAACATGTTGAAAGGAAGTCTAAAAATTAGTAGGAAACTTCTTAGTTCCTTAATTAGTTTGTGGGTTGAAAGGAATGGGGGTTTAATAAGTAATAAAGTTGTTTATTTATCTTTATTGGATGTTTGTTTGGGACTGGGATTACGGGTTGATGGTGACAATATTAACTTAGATGAGGTTTGTGTGGAGAGTGAGTGTAAGAAATTATTAAATAACAAAAGTGTTGATGTTGAGATGTTATATGATTTTCTAGCAAGATGTAGGGATGATGTTAGCTTGGAGAATTACTGTAGGCTATATATTGTATTGGGAATATCAGAGTTCCTTTGTCCAAGTCGCAAGGGAACAATTTTCCCCATCTTATTTACCATTGTAGATGACCTTAGTAATCTTGGGAAATACAATTGGGGTGGACTTGTTTATGAATACTTAGTTGGGAGCATATGCAATGCATCCCTGTTCTTAAAGGAGAAAGGAAAGAAGAGACACTTCCACATTCTTGGTTGTGTGTACTTGTTACAGGTAATTTGTAATTAATTTGTTTGAATTCAAATTTGTTTTCTTTGAAATAGGAAGAAATGTATTAAGTTTATTTATTTATTTTTTAGATGTTTTAGATATGGTCTTTTGAGCACTTCTTGATTCCAAAATGTGATATTGGAAAGTCAAGCACAATGTTCACCCGAGTATTGCAATGGATGGATATGAAAGTGGCTAAGTAAAAAATAACTAGTGCTTTGAATAACAACAAGGTATGAAAGTAGATTTAGTATGATTACTTACTTTTAGGTATTGACTTAAATTTTTTGAAGTAATTTTTGGGTGTAATGTTTCAGGTTGTCATGGAGGTTGGTGTATCAAACTTCGAGCTTTGTCATCCTTTTGTGAAGGAAGATTTTGATAAATATGGTATAGGATTTGAGGATGACGAAGACGAAGAAGATGAGGAACATTTAAGTATAGAAATAGATAAACAAGAAGCTGTGATTTTGGAACTGCGGAAGGTAATGAAAGAGTTTAAAGCCATAATGAATGATACGTCGAACAAGAATTTGAAACAGGAGTTTCTAGCCGAATCACATAATTATGGGGGATAGGAAGAATTTGATGAATATGGGTAGCAAGACAGGTTTGAAGTTGTTGAAAGTACTCCTCCGCAGCAACATGGCGAAGAGGTTGGTGCGAACCTACACAGGGATGAAGCTGAAAGTAGTAATTTATACCATCGATTGAAGGAAGAACGAGGAAGCGTTTCAAGAGCATCACGATACGAACTCCTTTTATGACTTATGCGAGGAGGAGGAAGTGGATTACTTAGAAGTTGTAGTAATGTTAGATATCATTTTATTTGTGTAAGTTGTGGATGAATTTGGAATTTATAAAAGTGAGGTTTGGAACACCAATTTAATTATTATTGTTAATTCGTTGATTGACCTTACTATTTTGTTGGTTTTTTGGTACTTTATTGAATCTAGTTGAATGGATGGGAATGAGCTAATTTGATTTCTGTTTTATGTTGAAGTGTGCATCTTATAAATGGCGCCTAGGTTAAAGGGTGTAATGAAGGAAAGAAAGATTCATAATGAGCAATGTCAGATTCTGTTGTCATGTATTTGCTAAGGCATGAGTTCCTACGCGCAAATCAATGAATTAAGTGGTGGTAACCCATGTCAAATCTTTTCTACAGAAAATGTGGCGTATTTCAGTTTCTTTATAAGATAGGAAAAATTTCTGTTGGAATATCTGATTTTTTGTTATGTACTGTTAAATTACACATCATATTTTATGTGCTAACTCGTGGCTTCATAAGTGCTAAGCAGTAGTGCTTGGTTTTCAGTAATATTGATTTTGTCAAGAGGCCTTTAATATATATGGTATTCCATCCTACAATACATTAGAGTGATATATGCGCATGCGTATGTTTGTCTTCATTGGATCTATAAGTACAAAGCAATGACATAACTATTGCTAACCCAGGTCAATGGTTTTTAAAGAAACCTTATTCATTGTTAATTATGTTACAAAATTAAACTTTTAAGAGTGTGCTTCATGGTATGAAGAATATTAATGATTTTATTACAATGTGACCTTACTGGAAGTAATGATTATTTGTGCTGCCAAATAACAATGTGCAGTTTATTTGCTAACCCGTGCGTGCGTAAGTGTCAATTTGTATGGCTTGTTTTTCATTCATATCAATATTGGAGTTAGAAAAGTTAAAGGACAAAAAACAAGCTTAGCCATTTTTTTTTCAATTGTTTGACGTGGATAAGGTGAAATAAGAATCTTTTTCTCTGACCAAAATGACACACATTTTATTTAGCATTATTTTATTGGTGGGAAATAATTGCGAACTTATGCATAAGTTAGTGCCAAGTTGGTTTACAATTATTTCGGTAATGTGAACTTAAATGTAACAAGTTTTTCATGAATAACTTTTTTCCTGTAACCTTAAACGTTTGTATATGTGAGGTGTACCACCATACAATGTCAAGAAATCATTAATCCAAAATATACAAACAAAGTGCAGATAGGAGAATATTTGCAAACCTACAACAAAGTAAGCGCTAACCTACATTGACAATAATGTCTGGGGTTACTGTATGATACAAAAAAATTGACATAACAGTAGAAGTGTACAATCAACCTTCATCCACCATGTCATAATGAAATATATACAAGAGCTTCAAAAGTTGTCTTTTTGCATGGCATAATGTCCAAAAAGATAATACAAAAGAAGCCTCTAAATCATGTCAGTGATTTTTGCAAGGAAAGTTTAAAGTCATGACATATGTTGACTGGTTTGGATGTTAATAAATAACAGCAGCGTGATATAGTACCTAATGATGTCTTCATTTTCAGACATTTGTGTGTTGATATTGTGCTGTAATGACGTTAGGAGAGACATAAAACTTGTGGAAGGTGTGGGTAAGAAGAGGTTCTGTGAATTAGTTGTGGTCGTGCCTACTTGAACTGTGGGTGCTCTAGTTTCCATGTTAAGGCTGACTTGCTGCAAAATGTAACATCGTAAATGGGGTGTAATGAAGTAATTTTAAGACAATCTGTTTAAATATAATTAAAATATGCATGAATGACTTACATTAAGATCCGTTGTCGATTTATTCGATGCTGCCCTGCATTTTCGTTTCTTGGAAACCTTCTCCACTGTTGATTGAAGCCTATTTGTTCGGGGTCAACCATTCCTCTTAATGTGTAAAGGGCTTCGTACCATGTTGTCCATAGTGGACGTTGAATCTTGGGTTAATTTTTCCTTCACCTGGTGTGAAGGAATACTTACTATATTGAATATAGGTAAGTCAAGCTTTGCATAAATGGAGGCAAGTTGGGTTAACATAGACTTTGTCCCATTCTCAGATTGACATGCAACTTCTGCAATTTCATAAAATCTCTTACACATGAAGTCATACCTTTCCACATGGGGATCGTCCTTATTATCTTTGGTTAACGCTCTTATGTAAGTGTGTCGTCGTCAAATTTGTTTGCTCCACCTCTTCAAAAGGTACTTGGGTGGTAAACTTTTGACTTCCTCTTGTGCAAGAACAAGAAAGTTGTGTCGGCATATAATACCTCTAAATTCAAACAAAAGACAAGTACATTGAATGTCTAGTGTGATTTTATCAAATACAACTTCATGTATTTTGTCAGCACTTTCTCCATTACATATGCACTCCTCTTTAACCATGTACTTTGAATAAATTCCATCACATTCGCAAATTTTGATATTGCAATTAATCTTACTCCTTAACTCTTGCTGAACTTCAACAAGCTTTGCATGAATGTATTCTTCTTGGAACTGTCTTTCAAGAAATGATTGAGTGACACAAGGTAGGGTGGTATTCAAGGAACCAAAGTCGGCTTCAATTTCCTTCTCGACCTTCAACCGCAGCGCATTGTCATATTGGACGACAAATTGTTTCAGTGCTGTTGTAGAATTTATGAAACCATCAAAGAAGGCATTCATACCCTCACTTCTCTGAGTGGTGGACATACCAGCCCAAAATTTTGACTTCAAATAACAAGGAACCCATCTACTTCTATCCTCGTAAAGCATTGAAAGCCATTCGCTATTTTGTAAATCAAAATTGGATATGAATTGTTCCCAACCTACCTCAAAATCAATAGTGGAGGTGGACTCGTAAACCAATTGTTTCAAAGCATGCTTTATGGTCTTGTAGGTTGTCAATCCACTTAACTTTTCGGGGACTTTCTTCATGATGTGCCACAAACACATTCGATGTCTGGTGTTGGGAAATACAACATCAATAGCATTTTTCATTGCTCTTCATTGGTCAGTTATGATGCCATCTGGTGCCCTGTTCCCCATGCACCTCAACCAGCATTGAATGAGCCATGTAAAAGTTTATGTATCTTCAGAAGACAATAATCCACATCCCAATAGAATTGATTGCCCATGATGGTTAGCACCAACAAAGGGTGCGAACGACATGTCATATTTGTTGGTTAGGTATGTAGTATCAAATGAGACGACATCACCAAAGTCCATTGAGGCGGCTCTACTCCTTGCATCTGCCCAAAAGACATTAATGATTCTATTTTCAACATCAGTGTCAATTTCAAAATAGAAGAAAATACTCAACTCTCCCATTCTTGATAAATGTTGCATCAAAGCATATCCATCTCCTGTTGGCACAACCAAGCTTGAAGCAAAGAATTGATAAAGCCATGTGCATGAAGATCTTAAGTGTTTGATGAAGATCCTCTTGAAGATTAAGTTTTAGTGTGTTAAATCTGTATATAACATGTTAAATGTAATGTGTTAGTGTTATACATTGTTGATAGGCTATATGACATAGGTTAGATGTCTTGTGTGCTTTAGTGTGTCTCTTTTAATCTGTTAAAATGGGTTTTAACAGGTTAAAAGGCTTGTTGTATATAGTTTCTGGTATGAATACATTCAGTTAGTTGAATTATTTTTCAATCGACTGATTTCACTTAAGTCAGGTGAAATCAGCTAACTGCACGGAAAATTCAATCGACTGTTTTCACTTAAACCAGACTATATAAGCTGTGTTTTCGTGAGCAGAGGTGCGAATTTGAGTTTTTCTAAACGAAATCATGTCATTCATCTCTGGGAAGCGTTCTCTCTCTGCAATACACAACTGGAACTCATGTTTTGAAGATCTTGGGTGATCTTGGTTGATCTTGGAGGCATTTTGGCTTGTGAGTAGCTTGAAGAACACGTGTATGGTGTGCTAGGGACAACCACCATCAGGTTTGGATACTTTTGTGCCTCTGGATGGTTTGCCTAATGTGATTTCAGGTCTGCAAGTGTGATTTTTGTAGGTTGTAGTTCTAGATTTTTGTGTGAGTCAAAAATCTTGTGTGATTTGTTATTCAAAAGTGTAATCTTGGTGTTTGATTTGTAAAAGTTTTGAAAATAGTGGAAACCAAGCTCAGGTTGTCCTAGAAAACTGGATGTAGCTCTATGATTGAGTGAACCAGTATAAAAACAGTTGTGCATTCTTCTTTCCCTCATCTCCCTCTCTTTGAAACTCTTTAAAATCTCAAGAAAAATAAGCAATTTGATATTTGATGTGATTCAATGCGTTCTTGTGTAATCTGAGGCTTTGTACTTGTTATAAATACTGATTGGAACATGTCTTGTATGTAAAAGATTGTTGTTTGAGTTGAATTCGTGAATTCTGCATTATGTATAATCCTTCAGTATTTTAGCCGACTGATTTTTCTTTTTAATCGACTGTATCATAGCATCAAGAACAATTTAGTCTGCTGTTTTATATTTTAATCGACTAAAAGTGTACTGGTTTGCTGCATTTACATCCAAACTTTCCAGTCCATTAGATTCAATTGAAAAAGGGTTTCAGCTTTCAAAAAAAGTTTTATAAAGCCAATTCAACCCCCCGTTCTTGGCTAAACTCACCATTTCAAAACTAACAATTGGTATCTAGAGCAAGGTTCTTGAAAGGTATTCAAGTTGATCAAAAATCCTTTTGAAATGGTTGAAAGTAAACTCCCTTTTGCTGAAGGTGCATATATTCATAGACCACCTATGTTTTGTGGCCTAAACTATCAGTTTTGGAAATTAAGGATGCAAATTTTCATTGAATCTATAGACAAAGGAATTTAGGATGCAATAGTTAATGGACCATATACTCCTAAATGTGTTGTTGAAAATAAGCAGGTGGACAAGCCTTGGAGTGAATGGAATGATGAAGAAAGGAGAAGAGCTCAATATGATTGCAATGCCAAGAACATCATCACTTCATCTTTGAGTATGGATGAATTTTTTAGGGTCTCCTAATGTAAGAATGCAAAGGAAATGTGGGATGTCCTAGAGGTTACACATGAAGGAACAAGTGAAGTGAAGAGAGTAAGCAAACATGCCTTGATTCAAAAGTATGAGCTTTTCAAGATGCAAAAATGAGAGTCCATAGCTAAAGTGCAAAAGAGGTTCACTCACACAGTCAACCATCTTATGGGTCTAGGCAAAGAATTTGACAAAGAGTATTTAAACATCAAAGTGCTTAAATGTCTTGATAGAAATTGGCAACCAAAGGTGACTACCATATCTAAATCCAAGGATTTATCCATCATCACAACAGCTGCACTGTTTGGTAAGCTTAGAGAGCATGAGATTGGAATTCAAAGGCTAAGTGAGCTTGAAACAAGTGAGAAAAAAGTAAAATCCATAGCCTTGAAGGCTAGCTCTAAGAAGAGTGATGAAACCGAGGAAGAGGTTGTTGAATCTAGTGACAATGAGAACTTGAATCTACTAGTCAAGAAGTTTGGGAAGTATCTCAAGAGGAAAGGAAACAAAGGTAATCAGAGGAGGTACAATTCTAAATAAAATGATTCAAGTAATTCTTCCAAATTCTCATGTTATAATTGTGGAAAGCAAGGACATATCAAGATTGAATGTCCTAATGTTAACAAAGAGAAAGAGAAGGTTGATGACAGGAAAAAGGAGAAAAAGGGTAAGGAAAGGCATGCCTACATAGCTTGGGAGGACAATGATGATTCAACAAGTACTTCATCTCAAGGAGGAAGTGAGGAAGCAAATCTATGCCTAATGGCCGGATATGAATCATTCTTATCAAGCAAAGTAAGTTCTTTGTCATCCAAAGATAAGAATGATTATTACCAATTGTTGCATGACATTGAAGAGTTGTATAGTGAGGCAAACAAAATTGCTGTCATGAACAATCGGCTAAAAGGATTAAATAGCTGGCTAGAAAATAGAGTTAGACAACTAGAATCAGAAACAATCGACTTAAAAACTGATATCGAACATTTGGAAATGATTTACAGTAATTTAGTTGATTGTTCTGAAAAACAGCTGGCTATAAAACCTTGTGAAAACTACACTACTTTGAAAAATTAAGTGAAATATCTTTTGAAAACATATGCAAAGTTCACAAGAGGAAAAGCAAACTTGGAAGTTGTTCTTGGCTCTCAAAATTAAGTTTTTAGAAAGGCTGGACTTGGTTATACACCTATCCATGAAAAGAAAGCCAAGAAGTTCTCTAGTTTATTTTCCAAAAGTGAGCCAAATGCTATGCCATTCATTTCCTGCAACTATTGTATGAAGAAAGGTCATATTCTTAAGATTTGTCATGTTAGAAAGTATGATTTACCTAAGGGAATTATGAAATGGATCCTAAAAGGATCTAAAAAGGCATAACCATGTTGGACCCAAACTATCAAAGGGTACCATGTAATACTATGTTGTTTTAAAGGATCTAAATAGGAAAAGAAGGATCTATGGTACCTAGATAGTGGCTGCTCAAGGCATATGACAGGAGATAAGACCAAATTTGCAAAGTTGGAATTGAAAGAAGAAGGATTTGTAACCTATGGAGACAACAACAAAGGAAGAATCCTTGGAAATGAAGTCATAGGCAATGGATCCTCTTTCAACATCAAGAATGTGCTACTGGTAGAAGGGCTCAAACATAATTTGATAAGTATAAGTCAATTATGTGACAAAGGCTTTAAAGTGATGTTTGAACCAAACAATTGCTTGATATATGATGCACATGGTAGAATTGTTTTGATAGGAAAAAGAGTCAACAATATAT
The DNA here is from genome assembly GCF_037176805.1 of Vigna unguiculata. NCBI lineage: Eukaryota > Viridiplantae > Streptophyta > Magnoliopsida > Fabales > Fabaceae > Vigna > Vigna unguiculata. The sequence continues at coordinate 23,223,479 of NC_140796.1, forward strand.
ATCTATTTGATCTGCATCATGCATCATTTAGCATCCATTGTTTGCTTACAAAAGAGGATGACACTTGGTTATGGCATAAGAGACTTTGTCACATACACATACAGCATGTTAATCGGCTAAACAAAAAATAGTTGGTTGAAGGACTACCAAAACTCAAGTTTGAGAAGGATAGAGTGTGTGAAGCATGTCAAAAAGGAAAACAGACCAAGGTCTCTTTCAAACCCAAAAGTGTTGTTTCAATTGAAAGACCTTTATAGATGTTTCACATGGATCTATTTGGTCTATCTCGAACCATGAGCCTTGGTGGCAATCTTTATGCATTAGTCATAGTTGATGACTTCTCTAGGTACACATGGATTTTGTTCTTAGCTACCAAAAATGACACTTTTCATGCTTTTAAAAGACTTACCAAGGTGCTAGAAAATGAAAAGAGTTCCAAGATAGTGTCTATTCGAAGTGACCATGGTGGGGAATTTCAAAATGAAAGGTTTGAACACTTTTGTGAAAAACATGGCATTAAACATAATTTTTCTGCACCAAGAACCCCACAACAAAATGGTGTTGTTGAAAGGAAAAACATGTAACTTGAGGAACTAGCTATAACTATGTTAAATGAGAATTCACTACCTAAGTACTTTTGAGCTGATGCAGTCAATACTGCTTGCTATGTTTTAAATAGAGTATTGATTAGGCCAATTTTGAAGAAAACACCCTATGAACTTTTCAAAGGGAGGAGGCCTGTTTTAAGTCACCTAAAAGTTTTTGGATGTAAGTGTTTCATCTTAAACAATGGCAAAGAAAGTCTTGGCAAATTTGATGCAAAAGTGAATGAAGGTATTTTTCTAGGCTATGCTACACAAAGTCATGCATATAGAGTCTATAATAAGAGATTGATGACTGTGGAAGAGTCTATGCATGTTGTATTTGGTGAAACTAACCCAAAATTGCAAGATCATGTGCCTAAGATTTCAGATGAAGAAGAAATAACACTGGAAAAGAAATCTGCTGTAGGAAATCAGTCAGCTGAAAAGGAAATTCAGTCGACTGAAAAAGCTACAGACAACAACTTACCCAAGGAGTGGATTGAACCCAGGGAATTATCAAAGGGCAACATAATTGGTGACATAGAACAGGGAGTATCCACTAGATGCAAGCTTTCATTCTTTCAACATGTTGCATTTGTTTCTCAAATTGAACCTAAGAATGTGAATGATGCATTGTGTGATAGTAATTGAGTTGTTGCTATGCAAGATGAACTTAATCAATTCACTAGGAATGATGTATGGTTTCTTGTTCCTAAAACTGATGCAATGAATGTGATTAGTATAAAATAGGTGTTTAGGAATAAAATGGATGAAAATGGTAATATAGTTAGAAATAAGGCTAGGCTAGTTGCTAAAGGTTATAATTAAGAGGAAGGTATTGATTTTGATGAAACATATGCACCTGTGGCTAGGTTAGAAGCTATGAGGTTATTGTTAGCATATGCATGCATGTGTAATTTCAAACTTTCTCAAATGGATGTGAAAAATGCATTCTTGAATGGTTTCTTAAATGAAGAAGTGTATGTATCACAACCTCTTGGTTTTGAAGATCACCTATATCCTAATCATGTTTTCAAATTGAATAAGGCTTTATATGGTTTGAAGCAAGCACCACAACAGTGGTATGAGAAGTTAAGCAACTTTCTTTTATATAAAGGATATGCTAGAGGTGTTGTTGATAAAACACTTTTCATTAGAAAGCACGCAAGTGATGTAATACTTGTTCAAGTATATGTGGATGATATAATCTTTGGATCAAATAATAACTTCAGGTGTGAAGAGTTTGTTGCAGCTATGCAGGGAGAATTTGAGATGTTTATGATGGGTGAGCTAACCTACTTCCTAGGGCTGCAAGTGAAGCAACTCAAGCATGGAACATTTTTAAGCCAGTCAAAATATTGTTTTGATCTATTGAAAAAGTTCAAAATGGAGGATTGCAAAGAGGCTGCCACTACAATTGCTACAAACTGCCTTATGGATGTAGATGAGGCTGGAAACCAAGTTGATTCAACCAAATATAGAGGGCTAATTGGTTCCTTGCTATATCTAACTGCTAGTAGATCGGATATACAATTTGGTGTTTACTTATGTGCAAGGTTTTAATCCAATCCAAAGGAATCACACTTCAAAGCTGCAAAATAGATTCTCAAGTATCTAAAAGGGACAACTAATGTTGGATTATGGTATCCTAATGAATCTAACATTGTTCTTAGTGGTTTTTCAGATTCTGACTATGCAAGGTGCAAATTGGATAAAAAAGCACAAGTGGTACATGCCATGTACTTTGATCAAGCCTAATCTCACGGAATAACAAGAAGCAAGCATGTGTAGCACTCTCTACAGCTGAGGCTGAGTACATAGCAGCTGGACATGCATGTGCTCAAAGCATATGGTTGAAGCATCAACTTATGGATTATGGTGTAAAGCTAGAGAAGGTACCTCTTTATTGTGATAATACAAGTGCAATCAACCTAACTAAGAATCCAATCCAGCATTCTAAAACTAAACACATTGAAATCAGGCATCATTTCATAAGAGATCATATTCAAAAAGGTGATATTGAAATCATGTTTGTGAAAACTGAAAATTAATTGGCAGATTTATTCACTAAACCGCTTGCACGTGATAGATTCAATAAGCTTAGAACTGAATTAGGTGTTCTTGACATGAAGAATATATGTTGATATCTGTTTGGCTTGTTAATCTTATTAGATCATGTGTGTGCTGCACTTAAAATGACAAAAATCTGCATAATATGAAAACTGTCAGTATTTCAGTCAGCTAAATTTTCAATTTCAACACATAGATTTCATTTAAAATGTCAGAATCTGCATAATTTGTGTTCTGGAACTGTTTCAATCTGTTAAATCTCATAAAATAGCACATATATTTGATTCAAATTGGTATGGTATGAATTTCATGAAATCTGAAATTTTTAGTCAGCTAAAACTACAAATTTAACACATAGATTTCACTTAAAACTGCCAATGCACCAAAATCAGTTTTCTGGTACAGTTTTAGTCGACTACCTCTGTAGTTTTACGTGTTAAAATCACTTATGCTGATGTGGAATTGCTTGAATTAATTTTAATTGATTGACCCAGTCAAAGTATGCATCACATGACTGTTTTTGGACTGTAGCAGCAACTGTAACAACTATTACATCAGCTAAAATCAACTTTTTAGATTGCATTGACCATAAAGTGCTTTAATTACTTGATTTCTAATGTGCATGCATTAGATGTGAACTGTTTGTGAGTGGATTGATCATAAAACGCATGGGAAACACATCACTGCATCTCTGATTCATATTCCCCTCACATTTAATTGTTGTGATTTCCTGTACTGCATTGAAACCAGAAAATCTGCACGATTTAATTGACTGATTTTGAAAATAAACCTGTTGATTCTCTAAATACTTGCATGAGCATCATGCATTGGTATTCTCATTTGCTAGTAAGAGCTAAACCTACTTTTCACCATGCCTAGAAGATCATGAGCTACCCCCTCATGAAAGCTCCACTCCACCTACTTCATCCTCTCCAAATGCCATGAATCAAGGAAGGCTTGAGATATGGTTTGAAGGCCATGAAGACATAATTCAAACCTTCTTGATTGAGATCAATAAGAAGCAAATCATCATTCCTAAGGTGATTCGTATGTCATGGCTAAGGGCAGAGAATTTTGGCAACCTTGAGCAACATCTCAAAACCCAAAAATTGAAGACATTCCTTGAACTTTCGGGCAAGGTGTATCCAGACTTAGTGAAGGTGTTCTATGCTAACCTCAAGTTCAGCAACGGTGTTCTCAAATCAAGTGTTAAAGGTGTGGAAATGAAAATCACTAGGCAAACATGGAAGGATGTGGTTGGCCTAAGGCAAAGAGGTGTGCAAGTCCGCAAAGGTGAAACTAGTGCAGTGGATGAGTTCAACAAGGTGCAATACTTCAACCAATGTGTAAGAAATCAAGGTGAGAAAGCTAGAAATTTCCATCTGGGAAGGCTTCATGTGGAGGAAAGGTCGCTAGCCATGGTGGTGACCAAAATCATCATGCCTAGGGGGAGCAACCATGCTACCTTGAATGAAGGTGATTTAGTGCTGATGTATTGAATTCAAAATGGGGTGATGGTGGACTGGACATACACAATCTGTGACCATATGATGAAAGCAAAGAGACTAACAGATTTCAAGCTTTTATTTGTGGTGCTCATCTCCAAGTTCATTAAGCATTTTGGTGTGGGTGTGGAAAGAGGGCTTGAGGAGTCTACTGGCCTTCTCAATCATTTTTCAACACTGAATATGCACAAGATGGGATTCACCAAGGTAGGCAACACTTGGCTAGTTGAAGGAGATCAAGGTGCAAACATTGAAGTTGGAGCAAATGATCATGAAGCGGGAACTAATGGAGGAAACCAAGAGGAAGATGAACCACAACCTATGGCAATTGAGTTGTACAATCCTCCTGAGAATACTGGACCTACATACTCCCAATTTAAGAGAATGGTTCTCAATCAACTTTAAGACCTCAATATGGCTCAAAATGCACATCATGCATATTGCGCAACAAGGTTCCAAGACTTGGATGACCAGCTGCATAATGTTCATGACCTCCTCTCCAGTGTCTACAATAGAGACAACCCTAGGAATGAGTGAAAGGGATGGCTCAGAGGTCATTCATTGCATTTTCGTGCTGCATTTTGTGTCTACCGTCTATTCCAGTATTTTAATTAGCTATTTTCTCATTTCATTCGATTGATTATATTAGTTTTTAGCTTCATGTTGTATCTGCATTTCTATTTCAATTCTGGTGTTTTTGTATTTGTATCAGCTGCCTTGATACACTCCTATGTTACTACTTTAATGAAAATTTTCATCTTTCCAAATTGATCTATACATTTACTTTCATTTGATGAATCCAAAGGGGGAGAAAAATGAGTTAAAATGAAATGAATTAAAATGAGTACAAGTGTGTTAAGGTTGGAAAATCTGAAAAAAATCTGCTGGAACCATATAACAATGCAAACATAATAAAAAATCTGATGTTAAATCATATTATTAATGATAGGAGGAGCATATGCATATGTGATATGTATGTATGCTTGTGTGCTTTTCCTTGGTTGTATATTTGGAATATTTGTATCTTGGTTGCAAAGGCTTTTTCAGGTTTCTCTATGGATCTTAGCTCATCAATTCAACTCGAGGGTGTTAGCTTCATCAATTAAGGGGGAAATTATTGGCACAACCAAGCTTGAAGTAAAGAATTGATAAAGCCATGTGAATGAAGATCTTAAGTGTTTGATGAAGATTGATGAAGATCCTCTTGAAGATTAAGTTTTAGTGTGTTAAATTTGTATATAACATGTTAAATGTAATGTGTTAGTGTTATACATTGTTGATAGGCTATATGACATAGGTTAGATGTCTTGTGTGCCTTAGTGTGTCTCTTTCAATCTGTTAAAATGGGTTTTAACAGGTTAAAAAGCTTGCTGTATATAGTTTCTGGTATGAATGCATTCAGTTAGTTGAATTATTTTTCAATCGACTGATTTCACTTAAGTCAGGTGAAATCAACTGACTGTACGAAAAATTCAATTGACTGTTTTCACTTAAACCAGACTATATAAGTTGTGTTTTCGTGAGCAAAGGTGCGAATCTGAGTTTTTCTGAACGAAATCGTGTCATTCATCTCTGGGAATCGCTCTCTCTCTGCAATACACAACTGATGAGTGCGTATTTTTGCCTTCATTTAATGTTTAATTTTGGGTATTTAATTGAATTTGTGTGCTTAAAGAGTGATTTAATTGATAATTCTGATAATTAGGCCGTTTGAGCTTGTGTGATAAAAATGTTTTAAAAAGTGATTTTTAGCTGCATAAATTATTTTTGGATATTTTAACGTTTGTTGATGCAGCTAAAGTTAAGATTAAGCTTATTCAAAGGTGGGAAAATAAATTGATTGAAATTACAAACACCTTTTAATAAGGCTGAAAATAGCAAGTTCTGGAAAAATCACTTCTACACCCCAGTTTTTACTTATACACTCCCCTCTTTATAAATAGGTCTCATAAAAAACCTATCCTGCACCCTCTAATATGTCTATTTACACCCCTCCTACCACTTAAACTCCACTCAACCAGATGCTGCCATGTGGAAATCCTCAACTTTTAAAATTGGCCAACCAGAACAAGCCACGTGGCATTAATCCTTGCAAACACATCTACACCAATGAAACACTGACACATCATCATCTTCTCCTGAAACCCTAACCCTAATTTTCTCCTCTCCTTCCATCACCATGGCAGCCGCCACCCTTACCGACAGCAAAGTTTCCGACCACCGCGGTCATCACCTGCACCAGCCGCAGCAGTTCGAACCTACACCACCACCATTAATGACGCGAGGACCATCGTGCCACCATGGAAGCGTGAACCAACGCTCGTCGCCCCTGCACTTGTTCGCAACTTCTCTCCACGCTCCTATAACACACATCCATGGCGAAATAGCTCTAGATCTGCAACTAAAACGAACCAGATCTGCGAGCCACCAGCATTCTACAGCCACGCACCTGGACCAGTAGCAGCATCCATTTTCAACCTTCATCTCCATGGAAGCACCGTCTTCATCTCCATGCATCTGTTGCAATTCCATTTTCATCTGCACCACGCATCTGCAATGATGCCGCAGATCACCCAGCGCATTCAGCCATCGCATCGTTCCATCAACTACACCGTTTTTCGTCCATACCACGCAGTAGCAACCACCACGAACCTGCAACTCGCCGGCAACACCACTCCCTCGCGAGCAACATCGCAGCAGCGCCTGCAATAGCCTTCACGTTCACAGATCTACACCTGCAAGCCATAATAGAAACAACACCAGCACCGGGAAGGATGGCAGCCGTCATTCTCGAACCTACGGTAGAAACGAAAACCCTAATTTGGGAGAGAGAAGGAGCTGTCACGTGTCATCCTGTCATTGTACAGTCAAAGTCAAATTTGGTCAAGCGTTCAAAAGCTGGTCAAACAGTCAACTCTGGTCAAATGTTCAAAGATTGGTCAAACGAGGAGGGGTATAATTGCAAATATTGATGTTTTTTTATGTCTCTGCAAATTTGGACTATAGGATTAAAAATGGCTTATTGAGAAAATTAATGCAAATATTATTTGTTAATAATTTATTAGATATCTTTAAATAATTAATTTATTTAATTATATCATAAATTATTAACCAAACTATATTTGTCAAATAGTTTAGTTCTCTCCAAATATCTTTGAATATTTATCTTTATCTTTATTTTAAAAGATATTTGAGAGGTTTTAGCAACATAAAATCCCAGTCCAATTCCTATATAAAGAGACCAAGGGAGAAGCAAAAAGGATAAGCTCGGGACTTCGGAGTTTTGGAACCCTTAGGGGTGCCTAATTTTATTTCCTTTCTCTCTATTTTTCTCTTTATTTTGCATTCATGCATTTCTAAACTTCTTGGGTTGATTCCATTGTAATTTCTTAATTGGATTCTGAGGTTAGATTAATTAATTTCTTTGTTCTTTTTATTATTGTTGAGATTTTAATTCATCTATGTCTTTTATCTTTGAATCACGTAAAAAGTAATGATTTTAAATCTATATGCATGTTGATCATATGAGTTCAAGGGTTTTTAAATCTAATTAAGACTTTACTTTGATTTTATTTAGAAACTTTCATGTGATTGAATGAGTTTTTACCAATAATTGAGACTTTACTTTGATTAAAGGTATTTACTCTAACTACAATTAATTGAGACTTTACTTTGATTAATTAAGCTTTTTATTTGGTGAGGAGATAAAAGAATAGACATGATTAGGCATAGTAAATTTGATTGAGACTGTACTTTGGTTGAATTTATTGTGGATAATCTAAAAGTTCTCACTTTTAATTGAGACTGTACTTTGGTTAAAAGTGAGAACGCAAACAAATTAATTGAGACTTTACATTGATTAATTTGTAAATCTATAACAATAATTAGTTGAGCAATAATCTTTAGATAATCGATGATGAATCTATTTTGAAAAAGCAATGGAATCAATCTCTTTTCTTTACTATTGTTTTTATTTCTTTTTATCTTTTAAAATTTTATTTCTATCTTTGTTTATCTTAATCCCCTATATTTTTTATTTTATTTGACTAACTCATTTGTATAGTTTTATAAGAACTAATTTGTTAAAAATTAATTCCGTGTGCGTTGGGAGATGACTTAGGGTTACTTTACGCTTTCTATTTTGTTAACTACTATCTTAGCAATACTGAAGTTGATATAGTTTAGTAGTATTAATTTGATCGCGTCAACGACAACATTATCAAACAACTGTAACTCATGTTTTGAAGATCTTGGGTGATCTTGGTTGATCTTGGAGGCATTTTGGCTTGTGAGTAGCTTGAAGAACACATGTATGGTGTGCTAGGGACATTCACCATCAGGTTTGGATGTTTTTGTGCTGTGATTTCAAGTCTGCAAGTGTGATTCTTGTAAGTTGCAGTTCTAGATTTTTATGAGTCAAAAATCTTGTGTGCTTTGTTGTTCAAAAGTGTAATATTGATATTTGATTTGTAAAATTTTTGAAAATAGTGGAAACCAGGCTCAAGTTGTCCTGGAAAACTGGATGTAGCTCTGTGATTGAGTGAACCAGTATAAAAATAGTTGTGGATTCTTCTTTCCCTCATCTCCCTCTCTTTGATACTCTTTAAAATCTCAAGAAAAACAAGCAATTTGATCTTTGATGTGATTCAATGCGTTCTTGTGTAATCTGAGGCTTTGTACTTGTTATAAATACTGATTGGAACATGTCTTGTATGTAAAAGATTGTTGTTTGAGTTGAATTCGCGAATTCTGCATTCCGCATAATTCTTCAGTATTTTAGCCGACTGATTTTTCTTTTTAATCGACTGTTTCATAGCATCAAGAACAATTTAGTCTGCTGTTTTATATTTTAATCAACTAAAAGTGTACTGGTCTGCTGCATTTACATCCAAACTTTCCAGTCCATTAGATTCAATTGAAGAAGAGTTTAAGCTTTCGAAAAAGTTTTATAAAGCCAATTCAACCCCCCCTTCTTGGCTAAACTCACCATTTCAAAACTAACATCTCCCTCCTTGCCAAATGCTCGTCTTTGTTGGCCGATGTAGTTCCTTGCGTCTCGCTCAACGAATTGTAAATTCTCAAAACCTCCCGCATGACCTACCAAGGACCTAAATGTCTTGTTCAAACGTACACCGACCTTGTCGTTAATATCAAGTGTTCGCTTTGCCTGCAAATTCAACCTTCTATTTCCACGTATTAACCTCCATTTTGTAGGACTAATGTCTTGATTGTGTTCATGAACCATAGTGCTTACTATCCATGCTTGTGGTTTTTTCACTGCTTTTAAGGATTCTAGACATTTTCTTCTTTGGTTAGGGTGGGTCTTCAATTCTAGCAGGATTTGGGACACGTACTTCCCTTCCCTTGAGCAAAATAATTTCAGGTAACACAAGTAGTTATTATCATCCTCTTTTGAGGTAAGAATTCTCACACCAAAACCACATTTCACAACATGTTGCTTGTAAAACTCTTAATGTCTTCTATAGTTTCAAATTTCATTCCAACAGTGGGCAAAGCACCATCCTGACTATTGTCAATCACTTCAGCACTATCATAGGTTTCCTCCCCATCTGATGTACCTAGACCACATTCTTCATCAAGTAAAGTAATGTCATCTTGTTCCCCATTTTGCATATGCGGATGGAATTAAATTGACATTGAGTTAACTTGATCCGTATGTTGAACATCCCTATGGCCATTGAATGAGTAAAGCAATTTTATTTTTTTCAAATAATTTTCCAAGTCTGTTTGTGATTCATGTGAAGGTTAGGATTGAATTTCATAAAATAAATAACGTAAATGGAACACATTAAGAAGAGAAAAACGCACCATTAAAAGTGCTCAAAGGTGGTTGTTGGTGGAAGTTAATGGTGGTATTTACTACTTCTTTAATGTCTTCAACGCTGCCCAATAACTCAGCCCCTGTTACCACCTCAACATTAATTCCAGGTTCAATATGCTTTAAGTTGCATTAAAGGTGTTTTATTTTTTATTTTTTAATTTTTTCGAACTTGAAAATTCAAACCATGGCATTCATTGCAATGAATGAAATTAAATTTTGATGGTTGACGGGACAATTGTGAGAGAGTGGCTTGTTTAAAAAGTCACAGAACCAATGCAACAGGACAAACTTTAAGGAAGAAAAATGTCACGTCAATTAAATTAGCACTTTATAAGGGTATTTTGGTCAACACCTTTCCAAAAGACCCATTTAATGGGTTTCGAAGTAAACGAAGCGGACTTACGCAACTTCATGCGACAGTGTAGTGGAAGTACGTCTTTTATCCCTGCTCCAGTAGGAAACTTTCAAGTTGTCATGATGAATTGTGAGGCAGGTCGAAGGCATCTACAAAGCAATTTATGGAGAACATTGCTGCAACAACATTTGCTTGTGATTTTGGAACAAATGGTTGGAAATGAGCCACTATGTTCATAAAACACCATGGTAATTTTTTATTCAAAGAATCTGTTATAGATATATATTATGAACCTGTATTTATAATTCCACTGAAAAAAACTAATTGGCCTAAATAATGCCAATTACAGGTTTGTTGGAAGGGGGTGACATGAAAAATGTTACTCCCATGTATACCAAAACGCTTTATGACAAATTGTCCTTTGTGGCATGTGTTGTCAAGGAGTGTAAGCCAAATGGGTTGGGTGATCTGCTTCTGACTGTTAAGGTTGTTCATGTTATCTTATGTTCTTAATTTCTTGAATTTTTCCCCACATAAAGTGGTAAATAAAGATTATAATGCTGGTGAACTATTTTATCAGGACCAAAAGCATACTGCTTAGGCCAGCATCCACAAAAAAGCAGTTTCACATCCTGAATGTGGTCCACTAATTGGTATTGGGGTTGTCATATTACTGAAAGAAGTGGTCGTATTCAATCCTAAGCCAGATAAGTTGTACATATACATCACACTAAGGAATATTGTTAAGGTCTTATATTTAATAAATTATTCATTATTTTGTGTCATCTCCAAACACATATTTAATTATGTTATCATGAAATCCATAGGTGTTTAACCATGACATCAATGATCCAACAATGGAAGAGGTAGCAGCTTCACATACTGTTGATGGAGAAAAGGAACCACCCCAACACTATGTTGAGGCCAATTTGAACCACACTGAACAAGTTCATGTAAATAGTGATGTGGACATTAATGTTCACACAAATGGGGAAAAGAATGTGGATCCAAATATGGAGCACCTGGACGAAATCCTTCTAGAGAAAGTAGAGGATAATAGTGATGGTGAGGAAATGACCTATATCAGAATTCATGACAAGATTAAAAACATAGTTGATCCATTCAAGAACACTCAGGCATGGCAATCATCAAAGTCACAACCGTAGGGGCAATATAAATATTACCCATTATATATGATGGTTTTGGATGTCAAGCTAAACTAAATGTTAAGTTTAGTTTTATAAGGTGAAATGTGAAGTTCTGTAAAACATTATCTGCATTTTGTTTTTTAATATCTGATCAACGTATGACAGTGATGACACTAATTTAGTTATGTGATTCCTTATACTATGGTTGTGCAAAAGATTTAAAGTTGGTTCGCAGATAGGTGGTTATTGTTGTGTACTTAAATATCGGTTCGCAGAAAATTGCAGTTTTGCACTTACGGTAACCCCGTTTTGCACTTAAATTGGAAGTTTTTCATATGTAATAGGTTTGACACAATCTAAAAAATTTATAAATATTACTCCTTATTACTTGGTGTGAGTTAACTTTATTAATTAAGTGTATAAATTACTCACACCATGAAACGGGATACTTATGAGCCAAGCCAAAAAGTGGAAACATTTTGTTCAAATCATGTAATGTAGGTTAGCAAAAGTAGACACCTGAGTTTGCACTTAAATCCAGGATCACGACTAACACAACCATCTATTGAAATGGGTTTATCTTATACCAACCCACCTCAACCACGAAGGAAACATGTTAAATTCTCAATACTTAAGGGCTACTACTTTTATGTGGGTGAGGGAAAACAATCTAATGCAGAAAATTGTAGTTTCGCACTTACGATAACCCCACTTTGCACTTAAATTGATAGTTTTTCATATGCAATAGGTATTGCACAATCTACAAAATTTATAAATATTATTCCTTATTACTTGGTGTGAGTTAATTTTATTAATTAAGTGTAAAAATTACTCACGCCACCAAACGGGATAGTTTTGAGCCAAGGCAAGAATGGGAAACATTTTGTTCAAATCATATAACGTACGTTAGTAGAGGTGGACACCTGGGTTTACACTTAAATCCGGGATCATGACTGACACAACCATTTATTGAAATGGTTTCATCTTATACCAACCCACCTCAGCCACGAACCAAACATGTTAAATTCTCAAAACTTAAACGCTACTACTTTCATGTGGGTGAGGAAAAACAAAGTAATGCAGAAAATTGCAGTTTCGCACTTACGATAACCCCGCTTTGCACTTAAACTAGAAGTTTTCATATGCAATAGGTTTGGCACAATCTGCAAAATTTATAAATATTATTCCTTATTACTTGGTGTGAGTTAACTTTATTAATTAAGTGTATAAATTACTCACGCCACCAAACGAGATAGTTATGAGCCAAGGCAAGAATGGGAAACATTTTGTTCAAATCATATAACGTAGTTAGCAAAAGTGGACACCTGGGTTTGCACTTAAATCCGGGATCACGACTGACACAACCATTTATTGAAACAGGTTCATCTTATACCAACCCACCTCAGCCACGAAGCAAACATGTTAAATTCTCAAAACTTAAAGGGCTACTATTTTCATGTGGGTGAGGGAAAACAATGTAATACAGAAAATTGCAGTTTCGCACTTACGATAACCTCGCCTTGAACTTAAATTGGAAGTTTTTCATATGCAATAGGTTTGGCACAATCTGCAAAATTTATAAATATTATTCCTTATTACTTGGAGTGAGTTCACTTTATTAATTAAGTGTATAAATTACTTACGCCACCAAATGAGATACTTATGAGTCAAGCCAAGAAGTGGAAATATTTTGTTCAAATCATATAACGTAGGTTAGCAGAAATGGACACCTAAGTTTGCACTTAAATCCGGGATCACGAGTGACACAACCATCTATTGAAATGGGTTCATCTTATACCAACCCACCTCATCCACGAAGCAAACATGTTAAATTCTCAAAATTTAAGGGCTACTACTTTCTAGTGGGTGAGGGAAAACAATGTAATGCAGAAAGGTGCAGTTTTGCACTTACGAACCCACTACTTTGCACATATACTGGAAACTTTTATAAATGAATATTAAATTGATAGGCATAATTTCAATAACTAAAGCATAATTTAGCAGTTATTCGCTCCTTGGTTTGAACAAATATTGGAAACAATAAAACATCCATCAAAAGCTGTTAATATTGAATTTTCATGGCCTACACAATAATTAATGTACTTAATAATTAAAAAATAGCTTGTCATTTACAACATCTGATGTTTTAAATGTATCAATCTAATGCTGGGAATACAAAGGTGTTGTATTGAATTGCGTAAAGAACAGTGTTGGTGAATATTTTATGGATCCAAAACCCAATCATAGATGTAGTCTTGCCTAAACTGTTACAGCTCCATCTGCAATCATAAATTAACATCTTATTACATTCCACTTTACTTATGACATCAATGTATCAAATAATTATTTTCCTCTTTGCAAAATCAACTTACCCCAGTATAAGCAGGCATACTTTGACCATTGTACTTTTTGTCAGGTTCCCAATGCTCAAGATATTTAAGTACCATAATACCATAGTCAAAGTTTTACATGAAAACCAAATTCAGTCACATTAGGTATCCCATTAGTCATCATCTCTGACATGGCTCGCTACTTTTCATTCAGAAAGACAAAAACTTACAAATTAGGTTATTGTGGCAGGTCTTCAATGATTATTTCGAAAGTTGGTTTCTCTTTCGGTGGGGGAGACATCAACATGGAAAACAAAAGCTCTAGATTATGGGCCTTTAAACATACAAAGTAACATGTCATATTAATTTATAGCCAAAACAAATTAAAAATCAATTATGGATAGTCAACAACATGGCACTACTTACAATATGGTGGTCAATTTGTTTTCTCTTAGGACACTTATGTCCTAGAGAGTCAAGCACAAACAATTTTTTCGATTCCAAATGAAGGGCATAACACCACCAGTGGTTATCATGAAGCACGAGTGCCATTACCTCAAACAAGTCAATGAACTTAGAGGCAGATAATTCATACACACAAGCTCACTATAGCCACAACAAAGTGTTGACAAAAAGAAAATGGACATCTTCCTCCAATAAAGAGTTTTGATGATGATGATGACTTGTGAAGAAGTATGGAAGACTTGATGATGATGCATGGAAATGACTTATGAAGAAGTATGGAATAATCGATTATTCTTAGTGATAATCGATTATCTCAATTAAAACTAATTTTTGAGAAAAGCCTATGTGATAATCGATTATCACCTGCTGATAATCGATTATCACTCGCTGATAATAGATTATCCTAGCTGATAATAGATTATCACAACGAGAAAAATATTTTCATAAAAGTTTTTGTGATAATCGATTATCACTTATGATAATCGATTATCTATGGCAGTTGTGACTTAACTTTTCATATTCTTAACCAAATTCCTAAATAGACTTCTATAAATACAATGGTAGGCTTTCATTATCAAGAACAAAAGTTACAGAAGTCTTAGTACTTGAGAACTCTTTGTGGGAAGGCTTTGAAAAACCTATTGTCGTAGAGCGATAACTTTCATCAAGTGGGATCTTAAGTGATTGAGTGTTGTTGCTGTTGTTAGGAGAAGCCAATCATCCTTTGTGTGATTGAAAGTAGGTGTTCATTCCTTGTGTGATTAAAGGAAGGTGTTCTCATCCCTTGTAGATTTCAAGGGAGGTGTCTTCATCTCTTGTGTGATTCAAGAGAGGTGTTTTCTAAACCTAATCTTTCTTATCATTAATTGTAAGTTTGGTTTATTTTAGTGATTGAGTCAATCTCGTTTTTTAGAGATTAACAACTAGACGTAAGGTCTTGATCCGAACCAATATAAATACTTTGTGCAATTTTTTCTTCTCTACTCTCTTTATTTTATTGTGTTTATTAAAATAAAGGAAAGAATTTTAATTGATCTTTGATATTAAAAGGGAAAATTTTAAAAGCACAATTTTTATTAAGAACCCAAATCACCTCCCTCTTGGTTTTTTTCCAAACGCTAAACTTTTCGCTGCATGATACCAACAATTGGTATCAGAGCTTGCTTTGATAGTTTTTCAAAATGTTCGAAAATGGTTGGACAAAATCAAACTTTTGCTGAGGATGCATCTATCAACAAACCTCCTCTTTTTACTGGTGAAAATTATCCTTTCTGGAAAGTTAGGAAGCAAATTTTTCTGGAATCTGTTGATAGAGGTATTTGGGATGCAATATTAAGTGGTCCATTTATGTTTTTAATGTTGTTAATGATGTGCAGGAACCAAAACCCTTTAAACAATGGACTACATATGAAAATAGACAGCCTCAATACGATGTTAAGGCTAGAAATAAATATCATCTGCACTAACTCTTGATGAATTTTATAGAATTTCAGTTTGTACAAGTGCCCAGGAAATGTGAGAGATTTTACGAGTAACCCATGAAGGAACAAATGATGTTAAGCATGCAAGGAAGAACTCATTAATTCAAGAATATGAAATGTTCTGAATGCAACAAGGCAAAGCCATTTATGATGTGTAGAAGAGATTAACCCACATCATTAATCATTTCTCTGGGTGAGGTAAAAATTTTGATATTGATGAATTAAATATTAAAATTTTGAAATCTTTGAACAAGACATGGCAGCAAAAGGTTACCGCGATCACTGAATCTCAAAATCTTGCAACAATGTCCATGGCGACTCTTTTTGGTAAGTTGAGAGAGCATGAACTTGAACTTGGGCGTTTAAATGAAGAAGAGTACCAAGGAAGGAAAAGGAACATAACTTTCAAATATGAGATTGTAAAAAGCAAAAGCCCTAAAGAAGATGATGACTTTGACGATGAGAATATGAGTCTCATGATAAAGAAATTCGCAAAGTTTATGAAAAGCAAAAATAAAGGTCATCACAAAAGGTACAAAAATGAAAACCAAAACTTTGTTTCAAATTTCAATTGCTATGGATGTGGTGAAACAGGTAACGTAAAAGCAGACTGCCCAAATGCTAAAAAGGGTAAAGAGAAGAAGGGCAAAAAGGTTTTCAAGAAAAAGAAATG
Organism: Vigna unguiculata; assembly: GCF_037176805.1. Taxonomy (NCBI): domain Eukaryota; kingdom Viridiplantae; phylum Streptophyta; class Magnoliopsida; order Fabales; family Fabaceae; genus Vigna; species Vigna unguiculata. The sequence continues at coordinate 23,239,932 of NC_140796.1, forward strand.
GGAGGATAACGATTCAAGTTCTTCTTCAAGCTCATCTAACTCTAGTGAATCTGATGAGGAAGCAAATATGTGTTTGATTGCTGACCATGACTCTTCTAATAGTGAGGTAAGCTCTTGTGGTGAAAATGATTATGATGCTCTATATGATGCATTTGAACAATTGCTCTTTAAATTTAGTAAATTAGATGGTACTCACAAGAAATTAAAATTTGATTTTAAGGAGTTACAAAGTAAGTTTGAAAAGTCTCTTGAGGAAGAAGAAGTCTTGAAAAATAAAATTTCAAATTTAGAAAATAAAGAGACTAAAATTATTGAATGTGCATCTTGCAAAACTTATATGTTTGATTTAAATATTCTAGAAAAACAACTTGAAGATGCATTAGAAAATAAAAGTGTTAAAAAGCATAATTTTAAGAAAAATGATTTAAGTAACAACAAGCAAGCTCCTAAGAATAAGAATAAAAGAGCCCATAGGGTATGGGTAGAAAAAGGTAAGCCTTATTCTAGGAAGATAAATTGTGTAACATGTTTTTATTGTATGTAAAAGGGGCACACTTCAAATAAATGTAGAGTCAAACATTTTGATGTCCCTAATGGAAGATGTGTTTGGATTCCTATTATAAAATAACATGTCTCTAACCTCAAAGGACCCAAAATAAGTTTATTGGCAACCAAAATGTTATTGTTCTCTATCTCGCAGGTTATTTCAAAATCAAGAAAGTCTCTTTGAATGTTCAATAGCTAGTATATTCATCAAACTTTTGGTATCATGGTAAGTTCTATGATTTTATGAGGGGTTTGGGAATATTATATATGTGTAAAAGTGGTAAAAATCTTTAATTTCAGTGTTTTTCGAAAAACTCTGTTGGGATAATCGATTATCTCAGGTGATAATCGATTATCAAAAAATCTGGAAATTTTTGTTCATGGGTATGAAACAATAATTGGTTATCTTAAGCTAATAATCGATTATTTTGCATAGTAGAATGCATGTTTTCAAATTTTTTACTATTTAAGTGAGCTTTTCAAAAATTTAGACTATGAGCAACAACTAGGTACTTCATAAATGCAAATTAGTACATTGGAGTTCATTTTGTTAATATAACATTTCCTTCTTTAAACCCATATTTTTTAATCTTTAGAGTCTCCCTTTCATTTAGGGGGACTCTTTGATTAAGGGAGAGTATTGTTCTTGAAATGTTTGTGTTTATCAAAAAGGGGAAATATTACATGTAGGAGGAGTTTTATATCTTAAACAATTTTTTTTAAGGGGAACTTAAGTTATCTGATTTAGGGGGAGTTGTCTAAAGAATTCATTTTTGATTATGATAAAAAAGGATGAGATATATTTGTGTTATTATCTTGTAATACATTATGTTTTAAAAAGGAGAGAAAAATTAATTATCTTTTATTTGGATTAACTACTTTTTTCTCTAAAGTTGTTTATTAAGAACAAGACATATCACAAGTCTTTAGCATTTTTTGATCATCATCAAAAAGGGGGAGATTGTTAACAAAAAGAAGATGGACATCTTCCTCCAATAAGGAGTTTTGATGATGATGACTTAGGAAGAAGTATGGAAGACTTGATGATGATTCATGGAAAAATGTTCAAGACTTAAAAGAATGTTTTGATTCAAGAGATGCATTGAAGACTTAAGGGTTTAGTTGTTTAGGTCTTGTAATCTGCGTATGCTATTTAAAATAGTTAAATTAGCATGTCAAGAGTCAAAAGGCAAAAACCAAGTAGTAGAGCACCAAGAAAATTTTATTTATTTGCAAAACTCACTGGAAAAATTGATTATTCTTAGTGATAATCGATTATCTCAGTTAAAACTGATTTTTGAGAAAAGCTTCTGTGATAATCGATTATCACTTACTGATAATAGATTGTCCTGGCTGATAATAGATTATCACAGCGAGAAAAATATTTTCATAAAAGTTTTTGTGATAATCGATTATCACTTATGATAATCGATTATATATGGCAGTTGTGACTTAACTTTTCATATTCTTAAACCTAATTCCTAAATAGGCTTCTATAAATATAGTGGTAGGCTTTCATTATCAAGAACAGAAGTGAAAGAAGTTTGAGTACTTGAGAACTCTCAATGGGAAGGCTTTGAAAAACCTAGTGTGGGTAGAGCGATAACTTTCATCAAGTGGGATCTTAAGTGATTGAGTGTTGCTGGTGTTGCTAGGAGAAGCCAATCATCCTTTGTGTGATTCAAAGGAGGTGTTCATTCCTTGTGTGATTCAAGGAAGGTGTTTTCTGTTAGTTTTGAAATGGTGAGTTTAGCCAAGAAGGGGGGGTTGAATTGGCTTTTTATAAAACTTTTTCGAAAGCTTAAACCTCTTTTCAATTGAATCTAATTGACTGGAAAGTTTCACTAGTGCAAGGAAGGGAAATGACAGCGGTTATTTCAAGCTTTTGGCTTCGGGTCCGCAACTGAGGCATATACGGCCGAGGTAAAAAGGTAGTACTTTATGTCTCGGTTACAAACCCGAGGCATATTGAATATTTACTGCCTCGGGTCTATTTTAACCGTAGCAGAAAGATACATTTACTGCCTCAGATCTGTTTCAACCGAGGCATATGACCATTTAAAAAAAAAGAAAATTTTGAATAATCTTCTGCCTCTGTGTCAATCAGAAAATTAAGTGCAAAAAGCGGTAAAACACAAGAATGATGACTTAATTCCTTGTTTCTTTCCAAATCTTTACCTTCAGAGTTTTGAATCATTCATATACATAGTTTTGGTGCGTGAATTCCAAAAATGGGTGATAGTAGAAAGAAGCAGCGTCTTTTGCAGGACTCGTCGACCTCCTCATCCTCTTCGTCGTCATCAGACTCCGATCGCTCTTCGCGGCAGCGACGACGACGTCGTGAGAAGCAACGGTGCAGAAGGAGCGGGTAGAAGGAGGAGCGAAGGAGAAAGAGGAGAGATAGGGAGAGGGGAAAGAGGAAGACGCTCCATGATTCTGATGACTCCTCCAACTCTTCGGAGGATGAAGACAAACAACCTAGGGTTCTTCCTGAAATTGTGGTAGCTGAAATGATGAGAGAGTTCCCCAACGTCGGCAACGATGAAAACTCAACATCATACATAAAAAAACGCAAACAAAAATGTGATAGAGCTGAACAAAAAAAACAAAAAAAATGAACCGTACAAAGGGGCGAGATTCACGCCGGCAACGAAGGAGCAACAAGAACGGCCAATTTGATGGCCAATCGGTGCGGTGGAGGCACAAAATAGTGGTGGCGAAACGGCGTGGAGGCACAGGCAGCGCTGATTTTCGAAGGTAGAAGATGCATCTACAGTGCAGCGGATTTGGGTTTTTAAAACCTAACTGGACTTACTGCCTTGGTTGATTCGAAACCGAGGCATAAACATGCTTAGGCCTCGGTTTAGTAAATAACCGAGGCGTATACTCAAAAAAAAAAAATCAGCCACGTGGAAAAATTCTGGCACTGATAGGCCTCGGGTGAAACAACCCGCTGCAGTAAACCATTATATGCCTCGGTTCAGTGGGACCCGAGGCATAAAACTGCCAAATTATTTTCGAATTTTAAAAAAACCGAGAAAGTGTGAGTTTCTGGCAGTGTTACTGCCTCGGTTGAATTTATAACCGAGGCATAAACATTCATAGGCCTCAGTTGTTTGATTAACCAAGGCATAAAAGTTGTTCGAAATCACATAAAATGCCATCGTGTCCTTATCTACCTCGTTTGCGCGAGAACCGAGGCATATAGGGCGCTCGCTGTCTAAACATGAAACTACACTAGTGTTTGGATGTAAATGCAGCAGACCAGTACACTTTCAGTCGATTAAAATATAAAACAACAAACTAAATTGTTCTTGATGCTATGAAACAGTCGATTAAAAATGCAATTCAGTCGGCTAAAATACTAGAGAATTATGCTGAATGCAGAATTTGCGAATTCAACTCAAACAGCAATCTTTTACATACAAGACATGTTCCAATCACTACTTATAACAAGTATAAAGCCTCAGATTACACAAGAACGCATTAAATCACCCTAAAGATCAAATTGCTTGGTTTTCTTGAGTTTTTAAAGAGTTTCATAGAGAGAGAGATGAGGAAAGAAGATTGCACAACTGTTTTTATACTGGTTCACTCAATCACAGAGCTACATCTAGTTTACTAGGACAACCTGAGCCTGGTTTCCACTATATTCAAAAGTTTTACAAATCACAAACCAAGATTACACTTTTGAACACAAAACACACAAGATTTTTGACTCACACAAAAATCTAGAACCACAACCTACAAGAATCACACTTGCAGACTTGAAATCACATCAGGAAAACCACCCAGAGGCACAAGAACATCGAAACCTAATGGTGGTTGTCCCTAGCACACCATACATGTGTTCTTCAAGCTGCTCACAAGCCAAAATGCCTCCAAAATCAACCAAGATCAACCAATATTTTCAAACCACGAGTTCCAGCTGTGTATTGTAGAGAGAGAACGCTTCCCAGAGATGAATGACACGATTTGGTTTAGAAAAACTCAGATTCGCACCTCTACTCATGAAAAAACAGCTTATATAATTTTGGTTTAAGTGAAATCAGTCGATTGAAAAATAATTCAACTGACTGAATGCATTCATACTAGAAACTATATACAACAAGCCTTTTAACCTGTTAAAACCCATTTTAACATATTAAAAGAGACACACTAAGGCACACAAGACATCTAACCTATGTCATATAGCCTACCAACATTGTATAACACTAAACCATTATATTTAACATGTTATTTTCATATTTAACACACTAAAACTAAATCTTCAAGTGGATCTTCATCAATCTTCATCAAACTTTATCAAACACTTAAGATCTTCATGCATATGGCTTTATCAATTCTTTGCTTCAAGCTTGCTTGTGCCAACAATCTCCCCATGAATTGATGAAGCCAACATCCTCGAGTTGAATTGATGAGCTAAGATCTATAGAGAAACTTGAAAAAGCTTTTGCATACAAGATACCAATATTCCAAATATACAACCAAGCAAAAGCACACAAGCATACATACATATCACATATGCATATGCTCCCCCTATCATTAATAATATGATTTAACTTCAGATTTTTGATTAAGTTTGCAGTATTATATGATTACAATAGATTTATTTTCGGTTTTCCAATTTTAACACAATTTTACTCAATTTTCACTCATTTTTCTCCCCCTTTGGATTCATCAAATGAAAGTAAATGCATAGATCAATTTGGAAAGATGAAAATTTTCATTAAAGCAGTAACATAGGGGTGTACCAGGGCACCTGGCACGAATACAAACACACCAGAACTGAAACAGAAATGTAGATACATCATGAACCTAAAAACTGATATAATCAGTCGACTAAAATGCGAAAATAGGCAACTAAAATACTGGGACAGACAACAGATACACAAAATGCAACATGAAAATGCAATGCATGACCTATGAGCCATCGCCTTCACTCATTCCTAGGGTTGTCTCTGTTGTAGACATTGGAGAGGAGGTCATGAACATTATGGAGTTGGTCATCCAAGTCTTGAAACCTTGTTGTGCAATACATGTGATGTGCATTTTGAGCCATGTTGAGGTCTTGAAGTTGGTTGAGAACCACTCTCTCAAATTGGGAGTATGTATGTCCAGTATTCTCAAGTGGATTGTACAGCTCAATTGCTATTGGTTGAGGTTCATCTTCCTCTTGGTTTCCTCCACTTGTTCCTGTTTCATGATCATTTGCTCCATCTTCAATGTTTGCACCTTGATCTCCTTCAACTATCCAAGTGTTGCCTACCTTGGTGAATCCCATCTTGTGCATATTAAGTGTAGAAACATGATTTAGAAGTCTAGTTGACTCCTCAAGCTCTCCTTCCACATCTACACCAAAATGCTCAATGAACTTGGAGATGAGCACCACATATGGAAGCTTGAAATCCGTGAGCATCTTTGCCTTCATCATGTGGTCACGGATGGTGTATGTCCAGTCCACCATCATACCATTTTGGATACAATACATCACCACAAGATCACCTTCATTCAAGGTAGCATGGTTGCTCCCCCTAAGCATGATGATTTCGGTCACCACCATGGTTAGCAACCTTTCCTCCACACGAAGCCTTCCCACATGGAAATTACTAGCTTGCTCACCTTGATTTTTCACACATTGGTTGAAGTATTGCACCTTGTTGAATTCGTCCACCGCACTAGTTTCTCCTTTTCGGACTTACACACCTCTTTACCTTAGGCCAGCCACATCCTTCCATGCTTACCTAGTGATTTCCATCTCCACACCTTTGACACTTGATTTGAGAACACCATTGTTGAACTTGAGGTTGGCATAGAACACCTTCTCCAAATCCGAATACACCTTACCTGAAAGCTCAAGGAAAGTCTTCAATTTTTAAGCTTTGAGATGTTGCTCAAGGTTGCCAAAGTTTTCTGCCCTTAGCCATGACATACGAATCACCTTAGGAAGAATGATTTGCTTCCTATTTATCTATATCAAGAAGGTTTGAATTCTGTCCTCATGACCTTCAAACCATATCTCAAGTCTTCCTTGATTCATAGCATTTGGAGGGGATGGAGTAGGTGGAGTGGAGCTTTCATCATGGAGGGGGCAGCTCGTGATCTTCTAGGCATGGTGAAATGCAGGTTTGGCTCTTACTAGCAAATGAGAATGCCAATGCATGATGCTTATGCAAGTATTTATAGAATCAGCAAGTTGATTTTCAAAATTAGTCAATTAAATTGTGCAGAATATCTGGTTTCAATGTAGTACAGAAAATCAAAGCAATTAAATGTGAGGGAATCTGAATCAGAAATGCAGTGATGTGTTTCCCATGCGTTTTATGATCAATCCACTCATAAACAGTTCACATCTAATGCATGCACATTGGAAATCATGTAATTATAGCACTTTACGGTCAATGCAATCTGAAAAGTTGATTTTAGCTGATGTAATAGTTGTTATATGCTGCTGCTACAGTCCAAAAAGAGTCATGTGATGCATACTTTGACTTGGTCAATCAATTAAAATCAATTCAAGCAATTCCACATCAGCATAAGTTATTTTAACACATAAAAATACAGAGTTAGTCAACTAAAACTGTACCAGAAAACTGATTTTTGGTGCAGTGGCAGTTTTAAGTGAAATTTATGTGTTAAATTTACCAATTTAGCTGACTAAAAATTTTAGATTTTACAAAATTCACATCAGACCAATTTGAATCAAATATATGTGCTGTTTTGTGAGATTTAGCAGATTGAAACAGTTCCAGAACACAAATTATGCAGATTTTGACATTTTAAATGAAATCTATGTGTTGAAATTACAAATTTAGCTGACTGAAATTCTGGCAGTTTTCAAATTATGCAAATTTTTGTCATTTTAAATGCAGCACACACATGATCTAATAAGATTAACAAGCCAAACAAATATCAACATATATTCTTCATGTCAAGAACACCTAATTCAGATCTAAGCTTATTAAATCTATCACGTGCAAGTGGTTTAGTGAATAGATCCGCCAATTGATTTTCAGTTTTCACAAACATGATTTCAATATCACCTTTTTGAATATGATCTCTTATGAAATGATGCCTGATTTCAATGTGTTTAGTTTTAGAATATTGGATTGGATTCTTAGTTAGGTTGATTGCACTTATATTATCACAATAAAGAGGTACCTTCTCTAGCTTTACACCATAATCCATAAGTTGATGCTTCAACAATATGCTTTGAGCACATGCATGTCCAGCTGCTATGTACTCAGCCTCAGCTATAGAGAGTGCTACACAAGCTTTCTTCTTGCTATTCCATGAGATTAGGCTTGATCCAAGTAGATGGCATGTGCCACTTGTGCTTTTGCTATCCAATTTGCACCCTGCATAGTCAAAATTTGAAAAACCACTAAGAGGAATGTTAGATTCATTAGGATACCATAATCCAACATTAGTTGTCCCTTTCAGATACTTGAGAATCCTTTTTGCAGCTTTGAAGTGCGATTCCTTTGGATTGGATTGAAACCTAGCACACAAGCAAACACCAAATTGTATATCCGGCCTACTAGTAGTTAGATATAGCAAGGAACCAATTAACCCTCTATATTTGGTTGAATCAACTTGGTTTCCAGCTTCATCTGCATCCATAAGGCAGTTTGTAGCAATTGGAGTGGCAGCCTCTTTGCAATCCTCCATTTTGAACTTTTTCAGTAGGTTAAAACAGTATTTTTACTAGCTTAAAAATGTCCCATGCTTGAGTTGCTTCACTTACATCCCTAGGAAGTAGGTTAGCTCTCCCATCATAGACATCTCAAATTCTCCCTACATAGCTGCAACAAACTCTAGAACAAAGATTATATCATCTACATATACTAGAACAAGTATTACATCACTTGCATGCTTTCTAATGAAAAGTGTTTTATCAACAACACCTCTAGAATATCCTTTAGATAAAAGAAAGTTGCTTAACCTCTCATACCATTGTCGTAGTGCTTGTTTCAAACCATATAAAGCATTTTTCAATTTGAAAACATAATTAGGATAGAGGTGATCTTCAAAGCCAGGGGGTTGTGATACATACACTTCTTCATTTAAGAAACCATTCAAGAATGCACTTTTCACATCCATTTGAGAAAGTTTGAAATTACACATGCATGCATATGCTAACAATAACCTCACAGCTTCTAGCCTAGCCACAGGTGCATATGTTTCATCAAAATCAATGCCTTCCTATTGATTATAACCTTTAGCAACTAGCCTAGCCTTATTCGTAACTATATTTCCACTTTCATCCATTTTATTCCTGAACACCCATTTTGCACCAATCACATTCATTGCATCAGTTTTAGGAACAAGAGACCACACATCATTCCTAGTGAATTGATTAAGTTCATCTTGCATAGCAATAACCCAATTACTATCATATAATGCATCATTCACATTTTTAGGTTCAATTTGAGAAACAAATGCAACATGTTGAAAGAATGCAAGCTTGCGTCTAGTGGATACTCCCTGTTCTATGTCACCAATTATGTTGTCCTTTTATTCCTTTGGGTTCAATCCACTTCTTGGGTAATTTGTTGTCTGCAGCTTTTTTAGTCGACTGAATTTCCTTTTAAGCTGACTGATTTCCTGCAACAGATTCCAATTCTACAGCAGATTTCTTTTTCAGTGTTGTTTCTTCTTCATCTGCTATCTTAGGCTCTTGATCTTGCTACACAAGGTTAGTTTCATCAAATACAATATACACTAACTCTTCAACAATCATTAGCCTCTTGTTGTAAACACTAAGTCACAAATCCTTCATCATTTAACTCCAACTTTGTAATCTTGAACTTGTCATTTGTCATGTGCCTCGAGCAGCCACTATCTAGGTACCAAAGGCCTTTCTTTTCATGTTTTATGACCTGCAAAACAAATTAATATTGCATGGACCCTTTGATAGTTTGGGTCCAATATGGGTCTTTCTAGATCCTTTTGGGATCCATTTCATAATTCCCTTAGGTACATCATACTTTCTAACATGACAATTCTTAAGAATATGACCTTTCTTCATACAGTAGTTGCAAGAAATGAAGGGCATAGCATTTGGCTCACTCTTGGAAAAGAAACTAGAGAACTTATTGGCTTTCTTTTAATGGATAGGTGTATAACCAAGTCCAGCCTTTCCAAAAACACAATTTTGAGAGCCAAGAACAGCTTCCAAGTTTGCTTTTGTTTTCAAAAGGTATTTCACATGATTTTTCAAAGTAGTGCAGTTTTCACAAGGTTTTATAGCCATCTGTTTTTCAGAACAATCGACTGAATTACTGTAAATCATTTCCAAATGTTCAAAATCAGTTTTTAAGTCGACTGTTTGTGATTCTAATTAGCTAACTCTGTTTTCTAGCCAGCTATTTAATCCTTTTAGCCAATTGTTCATGAAAGCAATTTTGTTTGCCTCACTATGCAACTCTTTAAAGTCATGCAATGATTGGTAATAGTCATTCTTATCTTTGGATGACAAGAAACTTACTTGGCTTGATGAGGATGATTCATATCCGACCGTGAGGCATAGATTTGCTTCCTCACTTCCTTCTTGAGATGAAGTGCTTGTTGAATCATCATTGTCCTCCCAAGCTATGTAGGCACATCTTTCCTTGCCCTTTTCTCCTTTTTCCTATCATCAACCTTCTCCTTCTCTTTGTTAACATTAAGACATTCAATCTTGATATGTCATTGCTTTCCATAATTATAACATGAGAATTTAGAAGAATTACTTGAATCATTTTGTTTGGAATTGTACCTCCTTTGATTACCTTTGTTGCCTTTCTTCTTGAGATACTTCCCAAACTTCTTAACTAGTAGATTCAAATTCCCATTGTCACTATATTCCGCAACCTCTTCCTCGGTTTCATCACTCTTCTTAGAGTTAGCCTTCAAGGCTATGGGTTTTACCTTTTTCTCACTTATTTCAAGCTCACTTAGCCTTTGCATTTCAATCTCATGCTCTCTAAGCATACCAAATAGTGCAGCAGTTGTAATGATGCTTAATCCTTAGATTTAGATATGGTAGTCACCTTTGGTTGCCAATTTCTATCAAGACACTTAAGCACTTTGATGTTTAGCTCCTTTTTGTCAAATTATTTGCCTAGACCCATGAGATGGTTGACTGTGTGAGTGAACCTCTTTTGCACTTCAGCTATGGACTCTCCTTTTTGCATCTTGAAAAGCTCATACTCTTGAATCAAGGCAGCTTCCTTGCTCTCTTCACTTCACTTGTTCCTTCATGTGTAACCTTTAGGACATCCCAAATTCTTGGCATTGCAATCATATTGAGCTCTTATCCTTTCTTCATTATTCCATTCACTCCAAGTCTTGTCTACCTGCTTATTATCAACAACACATTTAGGAGTATATGGTCCATTAACTATTGTATCCCAAATTCCCTTGTCTATAGATTCAATGAAAATTTGCATCCTTATTTTCCAAAACTAATAGTTTAGGCCACAAAACATAGGTGGTCTATGAATAGAGGCACCTTCAGCAAAAGGGAGTTTACTTTCAGCCATTTCAAAAGATTTTTTTTATCAAACTTGAATACCTTTCAAGAACCTTTTGATACCAATTGTTAGTTTTGAAATGGTGAGTTTAACCAAGAAAGGAGGGGTTGAATTGGCTTTATAAAACTTTTTCGAAAGCGTAAACCTCTTTTCAATTGAATCTAATGGACTGGAAAGTTTGAATGTAAATGCAGCAGACCAGTACACTTTCAGTCGATTAAAATATAAAATAGCAAACTAAATTATTCTTGATGCTATGAAATAGTCGATTAAAAATGCAATTCAGTCGGCTAAAATACTAGAGAATTATGCAGAATTTGCAAATTCAACTCAAACATCAATCTTTTACATACAAGACATGTTCTAATCAGTATTTATAACAAGTATAAAGCCTCAAATTACACAAGAACGCATTAAATCACACCAAAGATCAAATTGCTTGGTTTTCTTGAGTTTTTAAAGAGTTCAAACAGAGAGAGAGATGACGGAAAGAAGATTGTACAACTATTTTTATACTAGTTCACTCAATCACAGAGATACATCTAGTTTACCAGGACAACCTGAGCCTGGTTTCCACTATATTCAAAAGTTTTACAAATCACAAACCAAGATTACACTTTTGAACGCAAAACACACAAGATTTTTGATTCACACAAAAATCTAGAACCACAACCTACAAGAATCACACTTGTAGACCTGAAATCACATCAGGAAAACCATCTAGAGGCACAAGATCATCCAAACCTGATGGTGGCTGTCCCTAGCACACCATACATGTGTTCTTCAAGCTACTCACAAGCCAAAATGCCTACAAAATCAACCAAGATCAACCAATATCTTCAAACCACGAGTTACAGGTGTGTATTGCAGAGAGAGAACGCTTCCCAGAGATGAATGACACGATTTGGTTCAGAAAAACTCAGATTCGCACCTCTGCTCGCGAAAACACAGCTTATATAGTTTTGGTTTAAGTGAAATCGTTCGATTGAATTTTCTGTACAGTTAGCTGATTTCACCTGACTTAAGTGAAATCAGTCGATTGAAAAATATTTCAACTGACTTATGCATTCATACCAGAAACTATATACAACAAGCCTTTTAACCTGTTAAAACCCATTTTAACAGATTAAAAGAGACACACTAAGGCACACAAGACATCTAACCTATGTTATAGAGCCTAGCAACATTGTATAACACTAAACCATTACATTTAACATGTTATTTTCAGATTTAACACACTAAAACTAAATCTTCAAGTGGATCTTCATCAATCTTCATCAAACTTTATCAAACACTTAAGATCTTCATGCATATGGCTTTATCAATTCTTTGCTTCAAGCTTGCTTGTGCCAACATTTTCATCCCTTGTAGATTTCAAGGGAGGTGTCTTCATCTCTTGTGTGATTCAAGAGAGGTGTTTTCTAAACCTAATCTTTCTTATCATTAATTGTAAGTTTGGTTTATTTTGGTGATTGAGTTAATATCGTTTTTGAGGGAAAAACAACTGGACGTAGGGTCTTTTGATCCGAACCAGTATAAATACTTTGTGCAATTTTCTCTTTTTTACTCTCTTTATTTTATTGTGTTTATTAAAATAAAGGAAAGAATTTTAATTGATCTTTGATATTAAAAGAGAAAATTTTAAAAGCACAATTTTATTAAGAACCCAAATCACCCTCCCTCTTGGTTTTTTTCTAAACGCTAAACATTCCGCTGTGCGATACCAACACAAAGAACATTCACAATACTAACAAATTTTACTGTCAAAACATCATGTATAGAAAGAAGTCGACTTGAAAAGAATTCATTGTAGTCTGGTAAAGACCAAACCCATATGTTAACCTTCCTCTTTGCATAATCAAATATCACCTTATCCTGCATAAAATGTCAATATAATTAAGTTTGGCAAACAAATTAAAATTCTATATAAATAAAGCACTACACGTACCGTGTAAATTGGACTAAAAATTACTCTACTGATGCTCCCCTTCTCACATTTTTCCTTGTACATAAAGTGCCTGGCTGCAAAGAAAATGGACTACATACACACACAACAACAAAATATTCAGCAGGTAACATGTCATGTTAAATTAACTTCAGTCACCAACCTTACCATGTTGTCAATCCATTCAAAAGGTGCAAAGTTTCTCGTTTCAGTACTGGTCAGAATCTGGTCATTTATCTCGACAAATATACATTTGTCATGTCAACAAGTTTATATTAAAGTCATTAAGATAACACCGACAATAACAAAAAAAATTAATTCCCATTACCTTTTCGCTTTTAAAGTTACAACTTGGTACAAAAAGGGGGGGGGGGGGGTATGGGCTTGTTAATCACACATTTGCACCAAATTTCATACGTGTTACAACCTTCCTACTAAAACTAAAAATTGTCACATTATCGATCAGATGTGTTGTCAGCTTCTAGATCGCCTAACTGCTGCGAAACAAAGGTCAGTGCCTCAACAATTATCAATGCATCATCACTTAAACTAGATCAACAACCACTGATGAGTGCGTATTTTTGCCCTCATTCAGTGTTTAATTCTTGGTATTTAATTGAATTTGTGTGTTTAAAGATTGATTTAATTGGAATTTCCTATAATTGGGTTTATTGAGCATGAGGTACAAAAGAATGTTAAAAATAGCTTTTTAGTTGCATAATTTTTCTTTGGATATTTTGAGGTGTGTTAGTGCAGCTACAGCTAAGTTGAGCTCATGGACGTGTGGAAATAAATTGCTTAAAGCTTCATGACACCTTAAAGATAAATCCAAGAATAGGAAATTATCAAAATCACAAAAATCCAAGCCAAGCATTCCATGAAGACGGCAAGAAAAGCTTGAGAAAGTGAAGAAGTTTGGCTAAGCCAAGAAGAGAGCAACAAAAAATTGGACCTTGCGATTTTCTTTATCTTTATGATAGAAGATAATTTGGGAAAAATATATCTTAGATATTTTATTTGGTATTTTTAAATAATTATCTTATTTAATTATATCATAAAATATTAAAAGATAATAACTACCAAATCATTTTAGATATGACAACATCTTCTTGAATATTTTTAGTTCCACAACAAACAAATATATCTTGAAGATATTGAATTATTTAGAAGATAATTTAAGGAGATTTCAAAGGGTTGATTTGGAAAATTAATACAAATACTAATTGGTGATAATTTATCAAATATCTTTAATTAATTAAATAATTTAATTATATTAGATATTGATATTATCAACCAATTATATTTGTCAAATAGTCTATATCTCTCCAAATATTTTTAAATATTTATCTTTATCTTTATTTTAAAAGATATTTGAGAGATTTTAGCAACAGAAAAGCCTAGTCCAATTCCTATATAAAAACACCAAGGGAGAAGCAGAAAGAACAAGCTCGACACGTCGGAATTGAGGAACCCTTAGGGGGACCTAATTTCTTTATCTCTCTTTTCTTCTCTCTATTCTTCTCTCTTTATTTTGCATTCATGGAGTTCTAAATTTCTTGGGTTGATTCCATTGTAATTTCATTATGGATTCTGAGGTTAGAATGAAATAATTTCTTTGTTCTTTTTATTATTGTTGAGGTTTTAATTCATCTATGTCTTTAATCTTTGAATCACATAAAAAGTAATGATTTTAAATCTATATGCATATTGATCATATGAGTCAAGGGTTTTTAAATTTAATTGAGACTTTACTTTGATTTTATTTAGAAACTTTGATGTGATTAAATGAGTTTTTACCAATAATTGAGACTTTACTTTGATTAAAGGTATTTACTCTAACAAAAATTAATTGAGACTTTACTTTGATTAATTAAGCTTTTTATTTGGTGAGGAGATAAAAGAATAGACATGATTAGGCATAGTAAAATTTGATTGAGACTGTACTTTGGTTGAATTTATTGTGGATAATCTAAAAGTTCTCATTTTTAATTGAGACTATACTTTGGTTAAAAGTGAGAACACTAACAAATTAATTGAGACTTTACATTGATTAATTTGTAAATCTATAACAATAATTAATTGAGTAATAATCTTTAGATAACCGATGATGAATCTATTTTGAAAAAGCAATGGAATCAATCTATTTTCTTTACTATTGTTTTTATCTCTTTTTATCTTTTCTATTTCTTTCTTGTTTATCTTAATCTTTCTATATTTTTATTATTTTATTTGACTAACTCTTTTGTATAGTTTTTATAAGAACTAATTTGGTAGAAATCAATTCCGTGTTCGTTGGGAGACGACTTTGGGTTACTTTACCCTTTCTATTTTGTTGACTATTTTCTTAACAGTACTGAATTTGTTATAGTTTAGTAGTATTAATTTGATCGCGTCAACGACAACGTTATCACGAGGTTACTACCGTGAACGTCTAATAGGAACCACAAAAATAAGCTGAAGAAGGAAGAGTATGGGCAGAAGAACAACTTACATGGAGTAGAGCAGGGGTTGAGCTAACTTGAAGAGGACAAGAGACCAACCCTAGTAGAGAGTTGTTGTAGCTCTAGGAGAGGGAAAGGTTGTTTTCTAAAAGTCATAGAAATGAGAAGGTTAGGGCTGGTTTAGAGATTTTGGCACCTTATGGGCCAGCCTTAGGCCCAACAGAATCTGGGGCAGCCCTTAAATTTTGGGGCAGAATTATGTGGGCCTTACAGTGGTTTGAAATGTAATGCAAGATAATGTAATTTAAGTATAGAGGAGAGAAAAAACAAAAAGAGTTTTGGAATTATGGGTTGGGAAGAAATCATAAATGAGTGATAGGGCCTGATCCATTGGGTTGGGAGGTGGAGTTGGAGAGTCAGCTAGTGGGTGTGTTCAGTGTTTAAGCTACATTATACGCCTTTTCAAAGGATTATTTTTCTTCCTTTACCTTAATGTGGAATTTTTATCTTTAACATTGTTGTTACCACAGGTGGATGGATGGATGTCTGACCATTATTCTGAAATTCTATCAGAATACCCTTTTTCATATCTTCTTTTTGCAATTGGACAAGCAACTATGTTGAAAAGGGAAGGATTTACAATTGGTTGCACCCATGTCAATAACGACTGAGTTTAAAAAAAACTTCACATAAATTAGAAATACCATAACACAGGATTATTGTTGTTATTATCATTGTTATTTCAAAACATTTACCCACGTACTTGAATCCTAATGCTAATGGGATATGTCATATGTGCATGTGAGTTTCTATAGGAATTAATTAGTAGTAAAACCGAAAAGATCATCATGTACCACTGGTTTGGGGTATACAAATCCTTTTTAATTATTGTATTATACTACCTTAGTGGAAATGGACATTGATGCATATTGGATGTGTGCAATTATTTTTCATTTCCTTTCACTAGTAGAGTATATAAACATATTAATAAGAATATATGCCCTAATATTATATGGTGAATTGTACTTGTACTTGCTGCAACATGTTGGTTTTAAGAGAGGGTATTACTTGAATGACTACCAAAATTTGCTCTCTTGATTTGTTAAAAATCAAGAAAGTTTTAGTTGATAATATTGAACAACTGAATGTTGCCATAGAGGAGGCCTCAAATGGAGTAACAGATAATTCTGATGAAATTGAAACTATCACATGAGATTCTTGTTGAGTGTTGTGATATCGTAGTACTATCACATGAGATTCTTGTCAAGTGTTGTGATGTCGTAGTACTATCACATGAGACTAGGGGTGGCAAAACGGGCTGGGCCCAACGGGCCAGCCCGTCAGCCCGTGCTAAAAGGAACGGGCTGGGTTGAAGATTTCAACCCGTCAGCCTGTTCTGGCCCGTCCCGTCCAGCCCGTCAACTTGACGGGCCAAAGTACGGGCCAGCCCGTCCTGGCCTGTTGGCCCGTTTTAAAAAAATAAAATAAAATAAAAATAATTAAAAAGATTAATTTTTTAGATTATATATTTTAAATGTATAAATATATAATAGTATTGTAATTTAAATCATTAACACCTACAAATTAAGTTTGAATTATTAGTTATAATTGAATAATTTAATATGTAAATTTAATAATTATTTTAACTTATCTAATTAAAAACATTAACTAATCAATTAAAAGTTAAAATAATATTTTATTTGATTAAATATGACTTTAATAATAATTTATATGTATATATAAACAAATTTAAAAAATAAAACAAATTAAAAAATTTGAAAACTAATTAAAAAAAAAAAAAAAACTAGACGGGCCAGCCCGGCCCGGCCCGTTAGCCCGTCCTATACGGGACGGGTTGTGACTATTGGCCCGTTTCTGTTTGACGGGTCAGCCCGTCCCGGCCCGTTTTTTGACGGGCCACATACGGGCCATGCCAAAACGGGTCGGACTGGCCTGTTTGCCACCCCTACATGAGACTCTTGTCGAGTGTTGTGATGTCGTAGTACAAGATGTGTCATTGCTTTGTTTAATAAAAAAAATATTATTGGTACAAAATGTATTTTTTTTATTGTTATATCTTTCTATTCCTTCTTAATAATAAACTCATTAATTTTTTGTTAACGATGGTTGCTGCTATAGTGAGAAAATATTCATTACGTTTCTGCCGAACGTCTTAATGTTTTCAAATACATGACTATATATTTATTATTTAGGATTTATAGTTTATTAAGTATGTTGAATTTGAACAATTTCAATTTTTTTATAATAATTTCATTATTAAAAATATTTATTATATATATATATATATTATTTTATTAAATTTTCATTTTTTTAATAATAAAAGAGCCTCTTGCATACGTAAAATTTGAACAACCAAATATAAGTACAATAATTCTTCCAAGCCATTCCTATATTATTATCAAAATATATAATTTATAATCACTTAAATATATAAAGGCATTAAACATTTAAAATTTGATATTAAACATTTATTATCTACACCAAAAATTCATTACAATTATTCAATAAAATAATATATATATATATATATATATATATATAATATTCAAAATTTAATTTTTATTTATATCATAACCCCAAAATATCATAACTTCAATTTTATAAATTTCTATTTTTATGTACTATTCGATTATATTTATTTACTTTGACTAACATTTTTTGTAATGTCCCATTTAATAGAAAATAAATCTATAACTGTAACATCACACAAGATATAATATAGAATAGCAGTACCAAAAAGGTACACATGTTAAAACCATTACAGTTATCTCAAATGTACTAGAAAAGAAGATTAAGGCATTACGATGCCAATAACAATACCGAAAGAAATAATTTGACAGTTGATCAAAAGTTCGCTCCTCTAGAGCAAAATATTACATAGGCCATAGTTCCTACAAAGGTTACTTGAAGGAAAGAGAACCAGCCCAAGTTTGTCTATACTACAGAATTTCCATCACCCTGGTGACCACTAGGGGTTCCCACATCTGCTCACATCAGTAAGTTGATGATCATCGCAAAAGGAGAAAACCACACACAAAAGACACAAACAAACAGAAAGGGTAAGCTGGAGTAAAAAGATTTTTATCATACAACTAAACATGCAATGCAAAGTCAAGAATACATATCAGTCATCCAAACATGTGATAGCAAACAATGCAAGATTCTAAGACTCAATTATCCGGATACATATAATTAGTCGGATTCACTGGATGCTTGCACTTGTGGTGGCCTTTACTTCTCTACAAAGCCATTGCCAATGGGTTTCACCCTACCACGCATAAGGTTAGCCTTCAAACATCTAAGGCCATTATCCTGCCAAAGACTAGGGCCTCCTACTACTCTCACCACTTAAGTTAGTACGCTCTACGTGAGACTAACTGACTCTTTAGAACTTTAGGATGCAATCCTTACTTGAATCCTTCCTTAATTATATACTGAGGCACTACCACGAAACCTTACTAAGAGTTTCATGAAATTACGTCCATTACTTGAGGCACCACCATGAGCGCTCACTAAGAGGGTCATGGAATTACGTCCATACATGAGGCACCACCACGAACTCTCACCAAGAGGTTCATGGAATTATGTCCATTAGATGAGACACCACCATGAACTCTCACCATGAGGTTCATGAATTACGTCCTACCCATACCTTATCCATGTTTCACCAACCAACCATAGAGTTCTCATGCATACCAATTTCATGCCAATATATAGATAACCAACCATCCAATCATATTTCATACCAAGCTCATACCAAACTCATCAATTCTAGCCCATACAATCAGATATTACATGCATATTCACATACTTCATACTTTAAATAAAGCAAACCAGCCAATCATGCAACCAACAAGAATTATGTAAGAAATCAGCACAGCCAGCGTTAGGTCTCGCTCAAGCTAGGAGCCCTCGCTCAGGCGAGAGGAGTGGTCTCGCTCAAGCTGTAGGCTCTCGCTTAAACGAGACTGCGAACAGAGGCCCTGGAAGGTTTTGCGAGCTCTCGCTTAGGCGAGGCCATCTCGCCTAAGCGAGATGGTTCGTCGCTCAAAAACTCAATTTTCTGTTTGGGCGAGTGCTTGAGAAAAACCCCTGGGCGAGCTTCTGCTACTCTCGCTTAGGCGACACGAGCTCGCTTGGGAAAAAATAGCAGTTCTCCCTCACTGTTTCACGCCTGCAACACCAGAAAACAACAAAACACTCCCATACAGTTCATTCACACACGAATACAAACACTTTCCAAATCATTTTGAGCATGAAACAGATGAAAACAAACCACATACTTCAAAAACACGAAAAAGGACCTAGCTTCCCTTACCTAGACAAATTTTAGCGGAAGACACAAGCACTCAATAAAAAAGCACAACAACTCCAGGAGCCGATTCGTGAGCTGGAAACACTAACCCAGAAAGAAAAATGAGGTTATCCCGATGAACCTATGTTGGACTACGAAATATAGAGCTAAAGAGGAGAAGATAAGGGTTGAAGGTCAACTTACATGGAGTAGAGGTGGGATTGAGCTAACTTTAAGAGAACTAGAGGCCAAACCCTAGTAGAGAGTTGCTGCAGTTCTGAGAGAGGAAGGAGAAGGGTTTTTCTAAAAAGTGGCAAAAATGGGTGTGTTAGGATGATTTAGGGGTTTTGGATACCTTATGGGTCACCTTAGACCCAATTGATAAGACTAGGCCCTCAAACATTATGATTGACAATAAGTGGACCTTACATTTTTACTTTTAGATTTACTATTTATATTCTTTTTATCATCTAACTTTTCTATTTTTAGATTATCTATTATATAATTTTTGTGTGATATCTATCAATTTCATTATTAAAAATATTTATTATTTTTCAACATTTACTAAAAAAACACAAACAAACATGTACGTACACAAAATTTGAATAATTTTCGTATTAAAAATATTTATTATGTATTTATAATATACAATATTACTTATTATTATTTTTTATCCAATTTTGTTTTAAAAAAAATTATAGTATGTACGCAAAATTTGAATAAGTGAGCAGAATAATATCTGTTATAGTGAGTTGTCAATTTCTATTTGTTTTTCACTTCTATTATTTGATTAATCATCTCTTTGTCTTTAGATTTTGAACACTTTTCATCCAATTTATTTTTAAATTTGAAACTTTTAATTTTTTTTACGACTACTTGGGTTTTTCAATTTTTTGATTGTTGGTTTTTCTTTCCATTCTTTTTATAAACAGCGCAGTAAGCATTATTATCTGTATTATTCTTATTAAAGGAATCAATTATAAAATTGTGTTATTTATGTTTAGTTAATTTTGTTATAAAAGTATCTGTGATTAATTATTTATTTTTTTAATATTATTAAATTATTTATTTAAATATAATATTTATAACTATACATAATTATAACATTTAAATATAATTATATGTATAAATTATTTCTATCAATATAATAATAACTATTTGTACTGTTATTATTATTTTTAATTTTGGTATTATTATTAGTATTATTAGTATAACTCATTATTATTATTGGTTTTGGCATTATTAATTATATTTTTTTATAATTTATTACTTTAACATATAAAATAATATTAAAATAATACTATTTTTATTTAATTGAATTATAACAAAAAGATATAATTAATTATTTAAAAAATTTATATTATCTAATTATTTATTTAAATATTATATTTTTAACTATACATAATTAAAACAGTTAAATACAATTATTTAAATAAATTATTTATTTTAAAATAATAATAATTATATTAATTTTTTAATGTAATATAAAAAAATACAACTATCCGTGCTTGAACAATCCAAAACTAGTTTTTTTTACATGGTTTATTTTAGCTAATTTTCTTTATGTTTTCATGTTTATTCAATATTCTTAACCTCTGAAAGATAATTATTTTAAAATTTATAAAGCTTATGTTTTATAATTTCTCATAATCGTACAATAAAATATAAAATATATATAAATCTTTTGTACGATATATTTTGAAAATAAAATATTGTTCAAAATTAGTATAATGTTTCCTTATAATTTTAATTTAAGTCTCGTTGTTATATGTTTTATTTATCTAGATTTAAAAATTTGAAAATGTTTATGGAATAAATTTATTATTCTCCTAACTCAAAATAGAAAGGTAACATAAAAGTTGTCTGCAAAACGTACAAAACACAAACGTGTCAATCAGATTTCTTTACCAGAATCTTTTCTTTTCTAAGCAATTTATCTTTATTCATTTCAGCTTCGAACTACCGTATGCAGCATCACAGTCCGCTGCAAAAATTTCAAAAAATGCTTTAATTATTTAAAAATAAACATTAAATATTTGTAAGAAAATACAGATAATCATAGGATTTAAAAGTAAGCAGGAACCGTCTCTTACTCGAACAAGTGGGTGTTATCCCTTAATAACGTCAAAATGTAAAATATCGTAAAGTCAATTTCACTTTCCACCGCCTGACAAGCTTAGCTGTAATAACAAAAATCAAGAGAAATGAGAAGATCTGTTATCTATGCAAATCAACGGTCCAGAATTTGCTTTCTATCTCCCTCTCCGCGACTCTGACTGTGATTGCACCTTCAGTTTCTACTGAGATTAATAATATAAAAAAAAATAAAAAATTAATATTTATGTGTTGTCTTAAAATCACATTCTTGTTCTTGTATGTCAAACCGATCAGATCCTCAAGTCAATGGTTTTGATTTGAGGGTTCCTTCGCACACAAAGTAAGCTTCACCGGGACACTAGTATTCTTGGCTCTACCAGGTATTTATGCATCGTTTTCTCTTTTATTATTGTGTTCACTGATAAATTGATTCCTTTTGGCACATATGATTTTTTTATTATATTAGTATCAATTTTCTTTTTAATTTTTGGTAATATTTTAAATCCCCATATTCTGATTATTTTTTTCTCCCTCTTTATACTTTGTTCCATTCATGGAACCTCGACAAAACCCTAGGATGAGTTGATTTTCTTGCTTTTACTCGCAGCTAGGTTGATTGTTGAGAAAGGAAACTTTCTTGTTTGATGGGTACCGTGGAGGCTCCATCAAAGGTACCATCTGGGTGTTCATCGCCTTCTCCAGAGATTGACAAGAATGAGCTCAGGGAAGCTCTGTGTGCTTTGAAAAATGGGGCCTCAGAAAACGGGGTTGGTTTCATTGGTCAAGGAAACCAAGGTTTGGGGGATGGTGGGGGTGTTGAAGTGGTGAAGGACAGGGTCTCCGAGACCAAGTTTTCGGATGAGATGGGTTTTGCGGGCAGGGAAAGGGATGATAGCTGTCAAGGTTTGGCTGATTCTGAGATGAATGGGGTCTCCTCTTTGTTGAAAATGAGAGAGAGTGGTAGGAACTTGATGTTTTCTCATGGTGGTGAGAGTGATAGTACTAGGAAGTTGAACACTGAGGATGGTTCTTTTGAGGTTGGAATGGAAGGTGGGAGAGATCTGACCAAAAGTGAGAGTGAGGATAATCAAATGGGGAAAACTGTGTCTGTAGATGTTTCAATTGCTGATATAAGTGAAAACAAGGATGTGGAAATGGAAGATTTGGGTGGTGAAGGATGTGGTGGATTTTCTATTGGAGATTTTGTTTGGGGGAAAGTGAAGAGTCATCCCTGGTGGCCTGGCAGGATTTATGACCCTTCTGATGCTTCTGATTTGGCTTTGAAGCTGAGACAAAAGAATAGACTTCTTGTGGCGTATTTTGGAGATGGAACCTTTGCTTGGTGCCATCCTTCTCAATTGAAGCCATTTGAGGAGAACATTGAGGATATGGTGAAGCAGAGTGCCTCCCGGGCTTTTATCAATGCTGTACAGGAAGCTGTAAATGAGGTTGGAAGGCTTTTGGAATTGAAGATGAGTTTTACATTTGCTGTGAAAGAAACTGAATTTACTCGGCCACTGGCAGGCAATTCTGGTGTCAAAGAGAGAATTCTTATACCTGAAAATGGTACAGAGAAACTTTCCGATGTTCTCATTGATCCGGCAGAATTACTTTCTCGATTGAAACAAATTGCAGAAATTATTTCCATTGCTAATGTTCTGGAGCTGGAAATATTGAAGGCTAGGCTTTCAGCCTTTTATCTATCAAGAGGAGGTTATAGATTACCTATGTATCAGGCACCCCAGCCAATTCCTGGTCTTGAAGATAGTATAGAGGACAATAATGTAGGCAGCAGTGAGGGTGCAGTGGAAATACCTGTCCATGGACCATTTGAAGAGGACTACTCTACCGTGCCAGTGAGCCCAAAATCTGGTGCACTGAATCCACTTGGGATTTCAGGAAATAGGTTGAATCATAGGATTAAGCAGAAAAGCATTGCTGAAATTATGGGAGAGGACAAAGATGTCAATGCCAAGAATAAGGAGCGAGATGCAACTGAAAAAGTGACTGTTCGAAGGATGAGGAAAGGCACTGAGGATACAATAGTATCTAAACCTATGCAGAAGAGAAAAGAGTTGTTCCCAAATACTGATAAAAATATGGCAGGTGCCGAAAATGATGGTTATAGCTGGGGCAAGGAGATCAGTGACGATGGAGCATTAGCGCAGTTGAAAAAGAAGAAAAAGCTTTTTGGTATTGGAAAAGTTAGTAGTAGTGCAAGCAAAAAGGAAACTGATCAAGAAGGGAAGGCCAAAGGAAGCAGTGAGAAGGGTTCTCTGCCAAGAGAAAGGAAGAAAAGCAAGTACTTGTCCCCTCCTTTCACTATTCCAACCAGAGAACAGAAGAAAGGAGAGATAGAAACAGAATCCCCTAAAGTTTCTGGCAAAGATCAGGTATCAGAGCCAATGACGGGAGCTTCTGACAAACTTCTCGAGTCCCCTGTACCTTGGAAGTTGAATGGTGAGCCATTTCAGGAGAAATTTTCTGAGGGACTTACAATAGAACATGACCTTCCCGATAGCTCAAATTACCCAACATCAAAGTATGATGAGAACAAGACTATTGATACAACAAAAGTCCAGGTTCCATTGGAAGAAGTACTACGTGAAGTTCGTTGTGCAGCTATTAATCCACAAACTCCTGCGGATACCAATTCTCTTGAAAGACTTGCCGATTTTATTTTTATCTACAGAAACTGCATATATCGCCAAGGATCCAACTACAAAGTATACAAGAAGCTTAAACCTGGCAAGAAGAGAAAGAAGCCAGAATCTGATATCGGAATCCTGGGGAAAGATCAAACACAATCTGATCATATATCAGCTAATAAAGATTCAGAGCCAAAGAAACGAAGAAGAAAGAATGAGACAACTTTAGGTTTGCCTAAAGAGAAGCAATCTGCTACACCTAAGGCTAGCAAGAAGGGGACTGATAAAAATGCTGCAGGCGCTGCTACCCTTTTTGCCTCATTTGAGGCAGGATCCTCTCTGCCTTCAAAATCGGATCTTATTACACTGTATAGTAAGTTTGGTGTTCTGAATGAATCAGAAACGGCTATGTTTTCTAGTGATTACACTGCTCAAGTGTTCTTCCTGAAAGCCTCTGATGCTGAAAAGGCCTTAAGCGATTCACTGAACATGAACCCCTTCGGCTCTTCAAAAGCCACTTTCAGACTCCAGTATCTTTCTTCTGGTTCCAAGTCTGAAAAATCCAAGTCCAAAGCTTCTTCAACGAAGAAGAAAGACAAAACTCCAGCCAAGCCATCTACTTCATTGTCAACAGGTAGTGAAGCGTCCAAATTGAACTACATAAAGGAGAAACTTCAGAGTCTCACCTCAATTCTAGAAGCATCGGATGCTAAATCATCTGATATCAAGACAAAATTAGAGAGTGAGATGAAAGGGCTTTTGGAGGATGTGAACAAAATGGTTGAATCTTCTTCCTAAATAAGGCATGGAATACTAGCAATTATTTAGCTAGTAATCAGGGTAGGTAGGTATATGGTATGTTATTTCCATTTAGTTGACTGTCTTTATTTGAGGATCAATTTATTTGTCTCGTTTCTGAGCCTAGTTTTATTGAAGAGGTAAAATTACTCATATCAGTTTGTTGTGTAGGATATGTAACATGTTTTATGCATAGGCTGTATAGACACCGACATCCATTTAGATTTTCTGTCCCTTATGATACTGGTGAACAAACAGCTTTAAAAGGTATAATGTTTTCATTTCTGTAATGTTGTGTGAAACACTTTAATTCGGCATAGCTGCAACTCTTGATGATGATTGAATAGGAGAAGAGATGGTGAAACGTTTTTGTTGAAAAAGTTCTTCCCTCTGTTGGGTTGATTCTCTCGTGTAGCCTTTGTTGTGGTTATCAGTGGAACGATATGGAAGTAGTTCTGTAAAATTGGCATCCTGTGGGGTGCAACACCTCCTATTTGACTGATTCTCTCGTGTAGCTTTTATTGTGGTTTTCAATGAAACAAGAGATGTGGAAGTAGTTCTGTTAAATTGGCAATCAGGGGTTTCGACACCTGCAAAGTCCTGTGCTTTGCAATATATTGTGCTCAATATATTAGTTTGACTACGAAGGAATTGTTTGACCACATAACATATCTAAGTGCCATAAATTAATTCATGTTTGCTGTTTTAGAATATGGATGTGAAATGATCTTTTGTTGGGGATACACTGGCGGGGTCAGCTATCAATGATAGATAGTACTAGGAATAAAATCAATTATAGTCTATCATTGAAGGGAGGGATCAAACCAAAATATCAGCACTTTGGTTTACTTCTATATAAACTGTCTCTAAATAATTATGGCAGATCTCGTTTACTTAATGTAAAATTTACTTGTACATATTTTCTATCAAATTTTTATTATTTGCAGTTGTCAGCGACATTGACCAGTTCTTTATTCCCTCATCTGTACCTTTGAGGGAATGTTTTGCTGACTGCTTACGTGCAGTTCCTAAAAGTTAACAGCTAAACCAGAGCTCTACTCTATTGCCAAATGTAGGGAATTCATTCTCCACTTGTCCATCTCTGCAGTTTTACCGTCTAGCTCTTGTCGTTCACCAAAGTGTAAATGATTATCGTAGATGGGGTATTTTGATGAATTTGTCTTTCACCAAAGTTTATATAGTATTTTTGTGAATTTTAAAAGGGAAATTTATTATTATAAAGGATTTGAAATTATTAAATAAAATATGTTGTTTTGATAAATAAGTTAAGAAATGAAGTAAAGTTCTCAGAATTTATGGGAGGGATTTGGATTTTTTTTTTTAATTAAGGAATTTTAAATTTCATTTGAAAATTGCTCTATTTTTTTCTTTTTCAAATTCATGTATTTCCATTTTTTATTCTTTCTTTGCCTTAATTTTAAAGTCGATTTTTTGGTTGATAAATGTTAGTTAAGATTTCTTTTTTCTTTTCAACATTAAGAGTGTTTATTTATTGACATTAAACATGCTTATTTTTATTAACAATGACTTAAATAGGTTTTAGTTAATGTTATTTAAGGTTGTTTTCTCTCAACATTGTTCAGAATAATCTCCCATAAAATTAGACATGTCAAAGTGAGCCAACTCGGCTCACACGGGTTGGCTCACCACGAGCCGGGTTGAAAATGAATGAACTAAATTTGGTACACTTTATGGTGAGCCAGAAATTTTGTAATCCGACTTAACCCACCACGGGTTGGTGGGTTAAGTGAGTTGATGTAACGTCCCATTTAATTATTAAGCGTAATTAAAAGAAATGCCACACACAAATAGTACAACAGCGTAGTCTTGGGGTCTTTAACGCAACCCCTACAAAGTTAGGCACACCAAGATGCCAACAGAAAACCAATAGAAAAGTTTAACAGATGAAGGTAGAGTAATAAAACATAACGCAATACATGGGCCATAACCTTAAAGAAAGCCCAATAAGAAACTAAAGTCCAATCCATACAGATTATGCAGCAGAATCTCCACCTCCCTGTTGCCCATGGGTGTTCCTCGCATTTGCTCACATTAATAAGTTGATGATCATCGCAAAAGAGAGTACCACACAACAGAACACACAATAATAAAAGTAGGGTAAACTAGAGCAGAAAAGATTTCATCCATACAATCAGATATATTTTCACAATCTCATATACACATATCAATCAAGCATGTCATGACTTCTCAAACAATACACTAAGACACGACTCGACTCATCCAGATACATATAACCTGGTCGGATTCACCAGATGCTTGCGCTTGTGGTGGATACCTTTGCTCACCCCCGAGCTATGTGTTACAAGTGTTACAGTGAAATCAATTTCCCTCACCACAAGGTTAGCCCTTAATGAATTTCAGGCCTTCTGCTACTCTCACCTCAAGAGTGAGTCCGCTCTAGGTGAGACTAACTGACTCCTTAAAGTGTCAGGATGCAACCTTACCTTGAATCCTTACCTAGTTATACAGATGGGGCACTACCATGGACACCCACTAACAGGGCCATGGAATTATGTCCCAATCACTGAAGCACAATACTGAGACCCCACCTAGAGATCTCAAGGATTTATGCACTGACTGTCGACCAAACGTATTCATTCAATCAAGAAAACCCATCATGCATATATGTATTTACACTATACCAATCTTTATAGTCAATCCCTTTCGCATCCCAGCTCAATCAATACCAATTCATGTTTCATACTCCATTCGTGAATATACCATTCCAACTCATCTCATTATCATGCCACTTTAATACCAACCTCCTCATTAAGGTCACATGCTAAGTTCATGCCAAATTCATCATTTACAATCCATGAATCACATCACTCATGTAGATTTATTTATCTCATGCATTCAACACAATAATCCAATCCAAGCAAGCATAAACCATTTCAGATTCCAGAAACAACCACACAATCACACTGCCTCGCCCAACTCCTCGCTCAGGCGGAAGGGTCTCGCTTAAGCGAGAGGGTCTCTTGCTCAGGCGAGCTCCCTTCGCCTAGGCGAGAGCTCGACACACACAGAACAACAACCACCACACATTCTCGCTTAGGTGAGCCTCTCCTCGCCTGAGCAAGATGCTCGCTCGCTCAAAAACTGAGCTAGTTGCCTGAGCGACCTCTCGCGTGAAAAAGGTCTGGGCGAGTCCTTGCCCATCTCGTCTAGGCGAGACTGGCTCGCTTGGGCGAGATTATCAGGTCTCGCCACTGTTTTCCTGCAACAGCCACATACACCAGTCCAAAACAACATACTCATACGTTCACAGCTATCATAACATCACACCAACCACATAACCTCAAAATAACAACTAAACAACATGGAAAAATGAAATATATGAGTAAGCCATAGCTTCCCTACCTGGAAATGGCTAGCATGAGACCTCGACTCTAAATAGCGAGACGTGGCAGCTCAAGGAGCGACTTAAGGTGCTGGAAAGAAATGAGAAACAACGGGAATATGAGTTACCCAGAGTAACAGTAGCAGAACTATAAGCACGGATGAAGGAACACTTACGTAGGGGAAAAGAGCTAGTTCGAACTTGCATGCCTACGGTGGTACCAAACCCTAACAGAGATTGAGAGGCGGCTACGGCTCTTAGGACAAGGAACAGTTTTCTGAAAGTGAGAGAGAAAGTTAGGATTAAGGCAGTATTAGGGTTTGAATTCGTTTTGTGCCATCCCTTGGGCCCATTCGATTTGGGGTAGCCTTTACAAAAAAATAAGGCAGCAGAAAACTGGGCCTTACATTTGGCTCACCAACCCACCTAAAAAAATTATTTATTTATTTATTTTTTAGTATTCAAATATTTAAATAAATTTTAAGTAACCCATGAGATGACAATATAGTAAAATCAAGAACCAATGTTTTGATCATGCTCACCACTAACATATGAAGAATTATTTCCAAGAAAGTATCCATATAGTCTAAGAAAGCATGGCTAATATTACAAATTTTCTGTCATGCTATTCAACAAAATATAAATAAAAAAACTATACATTTTTTTCATGCTAATTTAGAAAAAAATGTTTATAAGACAGTTACTTGAGTAATTTACTATAACGATTGTAGTTAAAGATTAAAGTATCAACATATATAACTTGATAATCAAATTAATTAAACATTCAAACTATTCAAATATAATTAAGCAACATTCTAGCATTTAAAAATATGAAATTGTGAACAAATATAATAAGAGTAGTAAATAATTATTAAAAAAAATAAAAAATAAAAGAAGATTAAAAAAAAATTAAAAAAATTGTAAAAAAATGTTGGTGGGTTAAGTGGGCCAACCCACCTTCAACCCGGCTCGAACCCGTTTAACTCGTGAGTTAATTGAGCCGGGTTGAGTTCAACCAACTTTTGAAAAAGTTGAATTTTTCTTAACCCAACCCGGCTCGAACCCGTGGTGAGCCGGGTTGGCTCACGAGTTGAAACCCATTTTTATATCTCTACATAAAATAGTAATTAGAATTTTTTTTAAGTAATATTGACATAATTATTCTTTTAGTGATATCTGTTAAAAATTTTTATTGATGTTAAAAAGGATGTTTTTGTTTTTACTTTTTAACTCTTATAAATTATATTTTTTAGCTACGGTTAATATGAATTATTTTATAGCTAATATTGTTAAGATTATTTTGGTAGAATTCAACCAAAATTTTTCAATTGATTGAAGTTTTAGTGATTATTTTTTTTAAGGCTGAAGTAGCAACTCCCTATCTAGCTAATTTTTAGAAAATACACTAAACATATTAGCTAAAGGAAAAGTTTTGCACCAACCTATTTTTCCCTTAAAGCATGTGACTCTTTTCCTGCTTCCATGTGTAACGTCTCATTTAATTAATAAGCGTAACTAAAAGAAACGCCACACACAAATAGTACAACAACGTAGTCCTGGGGTCCTCAACACAACTCCTACCAAGCTGGGCACACCACGATGCCAATAGAAAACTAGTTGGAAAGTCTAACAGATGAAGGTAGAGTAATAAAGCATAAAGCAATACATGGGCCATAGCCCTAAAGAAAATCCCATTAAGAAATTAAAGTCCAGTCCATGCGGACTATGTAGCGGAACAGTCACCTCCCTGTTGCACACGGGTGTTCCTTGCATCTGCTCACATCAACAAGTTGATGATCATCGCAAAAGAGAGTACCACACAACAGAACACACAACAATAAAAGTAGGGTAAGCTAGAGCACAAAAGATTCATCCATATAATCAGATATATTTTTGCAATCTCATATACACATATCAACCAAGCATGTTATGACTTCTCAGACAATACACTAAGACACGACTCGACTCATCTGGATACATATAACCTGGTCGGATTCAGCAGATGCTTGCACTTGTGGTGAATACCTCTGCTCAGCCCCGAGATGCTCACCCCCGAGCTATGTGTTACAAGTGTTACAATGAATCAATTCCCTCACGCACAAGGTTAGCCCTTAGTGAGTTTCAGGGCTCTTGCTATTCTCACCACAAGAGTCAGTCCGCTCTAAGTGAGACTAACTGACTCCTTAGAGTGTCAGGAGGCAACCTTACCTTGAATCCTTACCAAGTTATATAGATGGGGCACCACCATGGACACCCACTAACAGGGGCCATGGAATTACGTCCTGACCACTGGAGCACGACCCAGAAATCCCACCTAGGGATTTCCAAGGAATTACGCACTGACACAGACGAAACATACCAGACCAATCGATAAAGATTTATTACACATACATATATACATTACATACCATCTCTTGATAATTCACCCTTTTTCATTTCTTTCTCGGTGGTTCCATACTCAACCATTTCTCTCAAACCATAGTTATGAGATTTCAATTCATGCCAATACCATGCCACCTTAACACCAACCATCTCATTTAGTTTACATGCCAAGTTCATACCATACCCATCATTCACCATCCATGAATCATAACACTCATACATAACAGTTTATTATATATTTTTCATCATAGCAATCATACCCAAGCAAATACCAATCATCCAAGAGCAATAAACAACCAAACAGCACACTGCCTCGCCCAGCCTTTCGCTCAGGCTGAAGGGTCTCGCTCAGGTGAGAGGCTCTCGCTCAGGCGAGCCCCCTTCGCCTAGGCAAGGGCTTGAAAAGGGGAACAGTAGCTTCGCGCGGGATCTCGCTTAGGCGAGAGCCCTCTCGCTTGGGCGAGACACTCGCTCGCTCAGAAAGGACGTGGGTCGCCTGAGCGACCGCTCGCGTGAAGTAGCTTGGGCGAGACTCTGTTGATCTCGCCTAGGCGAGAAAACCAGTGCTCACCACTGTTCTCTCGTGCACAAACACACAATAGGTCACCAACAGTTCAATAACGCTATTCACAGGTTCACATCAACACACCAGGGATATTAAAATGATATAGTAGTAGCACAGGCAGAACAATCACGATAAGAGGGTGAACCCTAGCTTCCCATACCTGGAAAACAAGCTAGCAGTGGGTCCTTGGGTACGAACAGGGGAACACATAAGCTCCTAGGGTAGATTAGTAAGGTGAGCTAAGAACGGGGTCAAGCTGAACGCGAACTGAATGTACTGTGGAACCCTAACAGAGAAGACGACTGCGGCTCTAAGCACTAAGGAAGTAGAAATCTGAAAGTGTGGAATGAGTCAATTAAGTCAGACTTGGATAGCTTATCCTTTGAACCCGCCCTTAGGCCCAATAGCTTAAAGGCAACCTTTAAAACTTTAAGGAAAAAACTGGCCTTACACCATGGATTCCAATTTTCATCCTTCTTGGGGAAAGTAGTATGTAATTGAAGTTCTTAGTTGGCAAAACCTTTAAACTAGAATTAGCATGTAACCGACCTCGTACAGTACGGTAATGATTACCGATAGATTTGATATTTCGGTAGATTTTAGTCTCTGGACTTCATATTACATTGTTCTCAATAATAATTTCTGTATAATCATTACAAACATGAGAACAAAAATATTATTCTTTTTTCCCACCTCATGT
Source organism: Vigna unguiculata (assembly GCF_037176805.1). Lineage (NCBI taxonomy): Eukaryota > Viridiplantae > Streptophyta > Magnoliopsida > Fabales > Fabaceae > Vigna > Vigna unguiculata. The sequence goes on from NC_140796.1 coordinate 23,272,271, forward strand.
TAAGTGGTCGCCATTGAAATTATAGTTTTCAGTGTGATTATAGTGTTAACATAGTGCATGTAGTACGTGTAATAAATTTTACTCTGAACGAAATTTGTCTTTATCGTAAAAGTGCATAAGACCTTTTGATTTAATTATCTTAATGATTTAAAGTAAATTTTAAGAAGGAGAAATATTTTGAAAAAAGTTAATAAATTATTAATATTTTTATCAGTTTTTCAAAATAATGGTTTCTATATATTAAGCATGTTGAACTCTTCTCATCCCTTTCCATTCCAACAAAAGCGAGGACACGTTGAAGTTTAAAGTTTTAACATGCATAACATTGAGTTTAAACAAGTCTACAAGTAATCATTGTATTATTGTTTTACAATTTTAATTTACAAAATATAAATAATTTTTTTTTGTTACTCATTAATTTTAATGTAGTATAAAACTAATATCATTAAAAAAATAAATTAAAATTTTCACTCAATTTTTTATTTAATTAGGGTTAAATATGTTTTTAGTCCTTAAATTTGGATGCGAAATTGAAATTAGTTTATGTCTCAAACTTTGATATATTTTGGTTTCCAAATTTTAAAAATGAATTAATATTTTGTTAAACATTGTTCTAGACTCACATTTGAACTATAACTTGTCAAAATATTATAAACAACTCAAACATCATCCTGAAACGTGTTCGATAAGTTCAAAAAATTCAATGCATTTGACTTAGGAGAATTATATTTATTCATTTTTAAAGTTTAGGGACCAAACTGAATTAAAGTTTAAAAAATGGACGAATTCTAATTTTGCATTAAAGTTTAGTGATGGCGAACTCCTAGCCAAGAGTCATGGCAAGAAGGATCCAAGAAGACTAGGCTAAATAGATACAAATTGATGTTTAAATGGGTTAAGGAAGATCTAGTCTAGGATTTGTTGTAAATATTTAAATAATGTTTGGGCCTTATATTCTAGGCCAAGTAGTATACGAAATTTCTTTTGGAGTTTGTATAATGGACCAAAATAGAATAGGAAAGATGGTCAACTGAAGTCAACTTGGGTCAATGCTCGAGGTTGACAAAATGGGGTGATTAGAGAGAGTTGACCAAGGGTCAAAGAGTAGTCTTGAAACTTGGTGAGCAAGGCATAAGTGGAGTAGTGGCCATGTGTCACTCTCTTAAGGGAGAGGATTTGTTAAGAATAGTGGCGATGTGTCCTTACGTGAGTGGAGAGGATTTCTCTCATGCAGTGGCCACATGTCCACCTCTCATTGGAGAGGATTTCTAGCTTATTCTCCAAGTTTTCCGAGATGACTCTTTTATAGTTTTGTCCATCTAGGTTTGATACCACTTGCTCCTATAAATGAGAGCTTAGGACCTTGTAAAAATCATTCATGAGTATAGTAGAGATACTCTCTTGAGATGATTCCAAATACCTCTCTTTTTTATGTTTTAAAATTATAAGTTCCTCCTTTAGAATGACAAGTATGGCCTCCCTTTTAATTTTCTCCTTTTCTTTTTCTATGGTCTCTTCCTTTCTCCAAATTTGGTAAGTAGGATCCTTAAACATGGTTATGCATCCTATTTTTGGAATTTTTTATTTTAAAAACTCTAACTAAAAAATTCTATAGTAGAAGTAGATAACAAACTTCTTGAATTCTTTTCCAAGAAAGAGAGGTGAATTAGTTGGATTTCTTAAGTACCAAGTCTTTCATAGTCAAAGGGATTCAAAGAATGTTGCACAAAAACTTTTAAAGTAGAATTTGACACACACTAAACAAATAAACAAAAGCAAGAATTGAATCTAAGTTATGTGACCTAATTGGTGAAGCTTGTCATTGCAAGACACACTAATTGTCTACTGACGCTTTCACTATTTTTAAAGGTTCTAATTAAGCAATGAGAGAACACCTAAGACTCTCCCAAGACACTTAATTAGTTCAAAAGATACAAGAACAAAGCTTGAACAAATACAACTCAAAGAAATACAATCACAAATTTTGGTGCAAATTTAAAGGTATTCAAGTGTTTAACTCCACCCTTTTTTTCTCTTGGCTACTCAAGTGTTTGCTTGGATTTCCCTTTGTGAACTTCACTTGTAGCTTGGAGTTCCACTTTGGTTTCAACCTCTTAGGATGCTACCTTGAGTATTTGGTTACCTCCAAAGTGATCCTTTTACCACAATGTAACACCAAAACAAAAAGAAGCCAAGAAGGAAAAATCAAGAAAAGCTTAAATGAAGAAATGGTAAACTCAAGTGGAATATATGTGAAACATACTCAGATTAATTAAAGAAGACAAACTAGAAATAAGGTAAGAAACAAGGTAAGCACTTAAAAGAATTTAACTAAAGAAAGGTGCTAGAATGGATTGACAAATTAAAAAGAAAAAAAGAATAGAAAACAGAAAGCAAAAATGTAATAAATTGCAAAAAAGCTTGTTCTGATCTCAATCTTAGACCCAAAACAAGTGAATTAATCCACCTTTATTAAGGCCAATTGAAAATAGACTAAAACAGCCTAAAAAATGAAGTTTATTATGATTTTTCACAATGTTGTCAGATAGAAAACGGAAACAGATGCCTTCACTTCAACTATTTATCATTTGTTCATTTTTCAACATTTTTCTTTGATTTTTTTTTTCGTTTTTTTGTGGAGGTCTTACACAATTACAGTTCAAAAAGTTCTGAATTTTCACTTCTTAATTAATTGTGATAAATCAAGCAAAATAAGTGTGCAGATTAAAATAGATTACTGGAACAGAAAAATGCAATTGTTAGTGATGATTTTAGTGCACAATTTTGACCACTTTCTCTTAATCTTTTTACAAATTTCATTGGCTTAATGAAGACGAGAATTTTATAATCAATCATCAAGTGGAGGCCAAGCTTTCCATAGGGAAGTATGAAAATAGTGTGCTATGTGATGTAGTACTGATGACTGTTTCATAACAACAACCCTCTCCCAACAAGTGCACTAGTGCATAGTAGTATCAACAAGTGTCATATCCACAAGGATTTAACAAGTATATTGGTAGTTTTCTTTTATGGGTTTTTGGATTTGTGATAAAGAGTGCATGTAAAAATAGATAGTAGTAATTAGATTGAGTGGAGTAGGGGCTATGAATTGATTTCATCTCATCTTTTTTTACTATACCACTACCATCTTGTTAACTTATTATGCAAATCAGTCAATGTCCTGGGAGTACTCTTTCTATGTAGATCTAGGTTCATTCTTGATACACTAGAACCTAAAGACTTGAAACCCAATGTGATTATCAACTCCTGGTAGAATGAATCCTTACTTTAATGTGCAAGACTCTCTCCTCCAACATCCCCTCTGACTACTGAATCAACACCAATACATGTATGATGATTGATTGGACCTTAGTTTGAGATCAATATTTCAACTCAATCCTAACCAGTGAAATAGGATGAGTCGTTAATTTATCAACACAAGCTGAGACCAGTTTTCCAACTCAAATCAAACCCGTGAAATAAGATTAGTGATCAAGTCATCATTAAGCATAAATCAAACCATAAATAATTGAATGAAAGCAAAGATAAATACCCAAGAAGTTGAAGTGAATATAATCAGAATTTATTACATCAAACCTGGATACGAGGGAGTTCAACTACTCATTGAATATTACAATGCAATTCCAGCAACATCTACACATAAGATTTACACTAAGAGCACCTCCCTCGTGCCTTACAAACCTTATTCTATCCTACTACTACATTGTGGAGCCTCAACTCAATGTTCAGAATGAAGACCCAAGGTCTTTATTTATAGGAATTTTGGGCGGTGCTCAGCCTAACTTTTGGCGCTTAGCCACACGGGTTACTTCATAAGTGGGTTTCCTCCTCAGCTTAACCCCTTGTTCTGGTGCTTAACACGTGACATTTCCTTCTTGGAAGGGTTTCCTTGGCTACTCAACCTCATGGATTTGGGCTCTAAGTTTCCTTGCAAAGAGGGTTTCCTCATGAGGCTCAACTCCATTTCTTGTGCTCAGCTAGAAAGTCCAAATATGTTATCCTGTTTTTTTTTACTTCCATGGCTCTACTCCAATACTATGGCTCAGCTACATACTTGATATTTTCTTTTATTTTTACTACAAAACAACAAAATATCATTATAATTCATAAAACTTTATTTCTCAATATCTTATTTTGTATCTTAAATTAAGGAGGTTTGTTTTGTACACAAATAGCACAATTTGATACATGATAAGTGCCAATTTCAGATGGAAAATTTACTTATTCTTAACAGTTATCAAGTACCTATGAAAGCATGCCATGTCTTATTGGGGAGATCTTAGCAATTTCATAAGAAAACCATGCACAATGGTCTCACCAACAAGATTACCTTCATTCACAAGGCTAGAAAGTTTGTTCTTCATCCTCTTTTGCCATCTCAAGTGGTTGAGGACCAACTTCAAACGAAGAACAAAAAAGAAAAAGAGAGAAATGAGGACAAAAAAAGTCCTTAAAATGTCCAAAAGCTAAATAAAGATGAATCTGAGGTGGGACATATTGGTGTTCCTTCTCCCAAGGTTATTCAACATGAGAACATATTAACAAGAAAATATTTTGAAAAAGTTCTCCATGAGGAACTAAAACAATAATGTCTGATAGAGATACCAAGTTTCTAAGCCACTTTTGGAAAACTCTTTGGTCTAGGCCAGAAACTAAGCTTAATTTCTCTACTTTCTCTCACTCTCAAACTAATGGGCAAGCAGAGGTAGTTAATTAATCTCTCGACACTATGTTAAGGGCAATCTTAAAAGGAAACCACAAATCTTGGGATGAGTATCTTTCCCACATAGAGTTTGCATATAATAGGGTAGTCCATAAAACTACCAAAGTCTCTCCATTTGAAGTTATTCAACATGAGAACATGTTAACAAGAAAATATTTTGAAAAAGTTCTCCATGAGGAACAACCTTCATACCTCCTGTTGTGTAAAGGAACACTCATGTGCACTATAACTTCTCTATAGCCAGAGAAGCTATCTCCCAAGTTAGAAAAACTTTTGAAAGAATTTGAAGATGTATTTTCTAAGGAAGGCTTAAAAGAACTTCAAGCTCTAAGGGGAATAAAGCATTAAATAGACCTTGTGCTTGGGGCAAGTCTTCAAAATAGGTCAGCCTATAGGACTAAGCCACAAGAGATTGAGGAGATAGAATCTTAAGTTCAAGAGTTGTTAGAGAAGGGTTGTGTTCAAAAGAGTCTTAGTCCTTGTGTTGTTAGTACCCAAGAAAGATGGCAAGTGGATAATATGTTGTGATTGTAGAGCAATCAATAATATTACTATTAAGTATAGGCACCTAATTCCTAGACTTGATATGCTTGATGAGTTTCATGGGTCTACCATATTTTCTAACATTGACCTAAAGAGTGATTATCACCAAATCCGAATTAAAGAAGGTGATGAGTGAAAAACCACTTTTAAGACCAAATTTGGATTGTATGAGTGGTTGGTAATGCCATTACCACATTTATGAGGCTAATGAATCATGTTCTAAGGGATTGCATAGGTAGGTTTGTGGTAGTTTATTTTGATGATATTTTGTTGTATAGTCAAAGTTTGCATGAACACATATGACACTTAAGAGTTATTCTCTCCACTTTGAGGGACAACCAACTTTACGCAAATGCTGAGAAATGCATATTTTGTGTTGATAGTATAGTCTTTATGGGTTTTATAGTCAATAAAAATGGGGTTCATGTTGACCCTGAGAAAATCAAGGTCATCCAAGAATAACCTACCCCTAAAAATGTTGGAGATGTTAGGTGCTTTCATGGTTTAGCAAGCTTCTATAGGAGATTTGTTCCTAACTTCTCAAGTTTGGCTTCACCCCTTAATGAATTGGTCAAGAAAGATGTATCTTTTAATTGAGATGAAAATAAGAGTATGCTTTTTAGAAAATCAAGGCAAAACTCATTAATGCACCCATTCTAGCATTACTTGATTTTGCAAGAAATTTTGAGCTAGAGTGTGATGCATCTAGTGTAGGCATGGGTGTAGTGTTGTTACAAGGAGGTCACCCAATTTCTTACTTTAGTGAAAAACTTCATGTTGCCTCTCTTAACTATTCCACCTATGACAAAGAGTTGTATACTTTAGTGAGAGCCCTTCCAACTTAGAAACACCACCTAGTGTCTAAGGAGTTTGTCATTGAAATATTTAAAGGAACAATATATGTTGAACAAAAGACATGCAAAATGGATGGAGTTCTTAGAACAATTCCCATATGGGATAAAATAAAAGAAGGGCAAAAATAATGTTGTAACCGATGCTTTATCTAAAAGGCACAACTTGCTTTCAAATTTGGGAGCCTAAATTCTTGGATTTGATCATATTTTTGAGTTGTATGAACAAGAGTTTGAGTTCTCTTCCATCTTTGCTAGTTGTCAAAAGAAGCCACAAGGAGGTTTATATGTTTCCCAAGGCTATTTGTTCAAAGAAGGAAAATTTTGTGTGCCCCAAGGGTCTCATAGAAAACTGCTAGTGAAAGAAATACATGAGAGGGGGCCTTTTGAGCCATTTTGGAGTTGATAAGACTCTAAACATGTTAGAAGAAAGATTTTATTGGCCCCACATGAGAAAAAAAGTCCAAAGACATTGTCATAGATGTATGGCATGTCTTTAAGCTAAGTTTAGGACTATGTCCCATGGTGTGTACACCTATCTACTAATTGCTTCATACCCTTAGGAAGATATTAGCATGAATTTTATCCTTGGTTTACCCAATGGGGATTTGATTCTAAACTTTGTGGTTGTGGATTGCTTTAGAAAATGGGCTCATTTTATACCATGCCACAAGGTAGATGATACAAGCAACATAGTAAGACTCTTCTTTAAAGATGTGGTCAAACTGTTTGGTTTACCTAAAACAATAATGTCTGATAGAGATACCAAGTTTCTAAGCCACTTTTGGAAAACTCTTTGGTCTAGGCCAGAAACTAAGCTTAATTTCTCTACTTTCTCTCACTCTCAAACTGATGGGCAAGTAGAGGTAGGTAATCAATCTCTCGACACTATGTTAAGGGAAATCTTAAAAGGAAACCACAAATCTTGGGATGAGTATCTTTCCCACATAGAGTTTGCATATAATAGGGTAGTCCATAAAACTACCAAAGTCTCTCCATTTGAAGTTATGTATGGGTTTAATCTTCTCACTCCTTTAGACCTCATACCCTTACCTACTCCAAGTGACTTTATTCACAAGGAAGGGGTTTATAAGGCCGATTTTCTAAAGAAAATGCATGAGAGGGTGAGACATAAAATACAACAGCAAACAAAGAGATACAAAAAATAAAATAATAAGGGGAAAAGAGAAACAATATTTGAGGAAAGTGATTGGGTTTGGCTACATTGGAGCAAAGATAGTTTTTCAAAACAACGAAAGTCCAAACTCAACCCTCGTGGTGATAGTCCCTTTCAAGTGGTCAAAAGAGTCAACAATAATGCATATAGGTTATATCTGCCAAGTGCGTATGAACTCCATGCTACTTTCAATGTTAGTGACTTAATTCCTTTTACATGTAGCATAGATGATGAGGTAGACCCTCTACATTTGAGAACAAATCACATTCAAGAAGGAGGGAATGATGACAAACCCCAAGCCAAGGGACCCACCACAAGAGCGATGGTAAGAAGGATCTAAGAAAATTGGGCTTCAATTGAGCTAAATAGGCCCAAATTGATGTTTATATGGGCTAAGGAATACCTAGTCTAGGATTCATTGTAAATATTTAAATTATATTTGGGCCAAGTAGTACATAATTTTTTTTTGGGCTTTGTATAATGGGCTAAAGTAGAATAAGAAAGATGGTCAATTAAAATCAACTTAGGTAAAGGCCTGAGGTTGACTAAATAGGACGATTAGAGAGAGTTGACCAAGGGTCAAAGAGTAATCTTGAAACTTGGTAAGCAAGGCATGAATGGAGTAATGGCCATGTGTCACTCTTCTAATGGAAAGGATTTGCTAAGAGTAGTGGCCATGTGTCATTACGTGAGTGGAGAGGATTTCTCTCATGTAGTGGCCACATGTCCACCTCTCATTGGAGAGGATTTCTAGCTTACTCTCCAAGTTTTCCAAGTGACTCTTTATGGGTTTGTTCATCTAAGTTTGAGACCATTTGTTCTTATAAATATAGAGCTTAGGATCTTATAAAAATCATTCATGAATATAGTAGAAATACTCTGTTGAGATGACTCCAGACACTTCTCCTTTTTGTAAATCAACTTAGGCTAGAGTTCCCTTTACTGGCTTCCTCTAGCCTCCTTCCTTGAGTGTTTGCCTAACCTCAGTTGAGAGCTCCCTCTAAACACCATTTCCACACCTCCTCTTCACCATATCTTCTTGCTTTCGCACCTTAATCAATCCATGGAAGCCTTCATTTCATGCGCAATGCTTCTCCCTTTGAAGATAAACTCATCATTTATAGACTAAAAATATTTTTAACCCATTTAGTTATTGTATTGTACAAAACTTAAACATCTTGGTTTGTGTTGGACTTGCAGTTCTTAGCCAAGATAGTCTCAACACGTCCTGGCGAAAGATATGATTGTTTCCCAAACTCCTACCCTTTTTCCATATGAAAGGTCTAATACCTCTCAATAACTTGTGAGCTTTAGATACAAGGCCTGATACATCTTCGCCAAGGTAACTTGAAACATCTCAGCCAAGGAAACTAAGGGTGTGAGACGAGAACATCTTAAACAAGGAATTGCTAGCTTCGACAAGGCAATAATACGCATAATTAAAATTGTGACAGTTACAACAGAGCATTATTAGTATTATGAAGGAATCTAAGCGTTCCTAGAGGTAACTAATGAGAGGTAGGTATATAAAGGTGACTCAATATCATGTAAAAGGTATCTTAATCTTCATATTATCATTATAATTATCATATACTTCTTGTCCCTGACTTGAGCATTAGAGTACTTGTAGGTACCCCAACCTCACTCATTTCAAGGAAAAAGTACTCCAAGAGTGTTGTAGGAGTTCGTGAAGTAGGAGATAAAGACCTTTTGAAGACTATTCAGTTTCATATACGAACATTGGTGCTTACCATAGGACCGGAGTGGTATCAACTAGGAATATGATGTATCAAGATGCAACACTACAAGAGATACGAGAAGAAATTCTTCAGGAGATGCAAAAATAGTTAGAGGAGATCATACAAAAAAATGCAGTAGAGATCAATACTCTACGGGAGGATAATTAGAGAATGTGGAGATGGTCGGGGGAGGCATCTCGGTGCATAGAGACGTTGCCCAAACAACAAACTAAGAAAGAAGCAGATAATACAATGACTAATCAAACCTTTGATGGAGTATGAACATTAAGAGGACATCCCTTTGTAGATGGGATAATGGATGTGGAACTCCCCTACGCATGGAAAGGTCTCACCATGGATCGATATGATGGTAGAACCATTCCGGATGAGCATGTGGATGTTTTTGCCACACAAGTCGAGCTGTATACAACTGGTGATGCCTTTTTTTTGCTGTGTATTCCCAATTTCTCTAAAAGGACCAACTCTGATTTAGTTTACTCGACTCCCATCTCATTCGATAAATTGCTTGGAAACATTGGTTACACATTTCGAAACATTCATTAAAACAAATTCCACCACATAAGTAATATATTGTCGATGACTAGTGATAAATATCTTGATTGTATTCACATATGTGGTCATTGTTGTTCTTGAAAAGGGTTTTGATTTCAAGTAAAAATCAACGTAAATACTTCTTTACGCAAATATCTGTAAATAGATTTTGTGAACAATTAATCTTTCCCACTAATGAAAGTTGATGTCAAAAATTTGTTTATAACACATCTATTGTCTCTTTTTTCAATCTATTTTAATTTCCATAATTAATTAATCAAAGTTTAACCTTTCAACACAACATTTATCTATTGTCTCTTATGGGTGGGGGGTTCATTTGATATGGTTTACGTCTTCTGATTTTTATTGAACGATTAATTATACTTTTGCGCCTAATGTTTATTATTATTGCCCTTTATTGAAGCTAGATGTTGTCGTGTCTAGTTCTTTTAATTTACCTATTTGTTCGTTGTTATACAATTCAATTATGAAGTTGCTATTAGTGATTTGTGTGAATGTATATCTTTTTTACAAGTAGATGTGGTTGTCGGTCAAGGAGGTGTGAATACTTTGTATTGGGATGCACTATGAAAATAGGATAATTTTCAAACCCTTTGTTGAATGTGTATTCGTTAATTTATGGCTTTTTTGCATCACGACCTGATCAGGGCAATTTGAATCCAATTTGAGTATGAGGGTCCTGTGTATTTTTGTCTTACACAAACAAAAAACCTTGAGTGCAATGTTGATGTTGCTTTGTTTATTATAAATCTGGTCTTGGCTTCTGTCTAAGGGATGATTTTAGAAAAAACAAAATCTTTCTCTTTTGCTACAAAATCTGATTAAGATGTATCAGATATGCAAATTTCTAAAGTGTTAGTTTTGAAATGGTGTGTTTAGTCAAGAAGGGGGGGTTGAATTGGCTTTATAAAACCTCTTTCCAATTGAATCTAATGGACTAGAAAGTTAGATGTAAATGCAGCAGACCAGTACACTTTCAGTCGATTAAAATATAAAATAACAAACTAAATTGTTCTTGATGCTATGAAACAATCGATTAAAAATATTGGAGAATAAAGCAGAATGCAAAATTCGCGAATTCAACTCAAACAATAATCTATTATATACAAGACATGTTCCAATCAATATTTATAACAAGTATAAAGCCTCAGATTACATAAGAACACATTAAATCACACCAAAGATCAAATTGCTTGGTTTTCTTGAGTTTTTAAAGAGTTTCAAAGAGAGTGTGATGAGGGAAAGAAGAATGCACAACTGTTTTTATACTAGTTCACTCAATCACAGAGCTACATCCAGTTTTCCAGGACAACCTGAGCATGGTTTCCACTATATTCAAAAGTTTTACAAATCACACAACAAGATTACACTTTTGAACACCAAAACACACAAGATTTTTGACTCACACAAAAATCTAGACACACAACCTACAAGAATCACACTTGCAGACCTGAAATCACATCAGGCAAACCATCCAGAGGCACAAGAACATCCAAACCTGATGGTGGTTGTCCCTAGCCAACCATACATGTGTTCTTCAAGCTACTCACAAGCCAAAATGCCTCGAAGATCAACCAAGATCAACCAAGATCTTCAAAACAAGAGTTCCAGTTGTGTATTGCAGAGAGAGAACGCTTCCCAGAGATAAATGACACGATTTCGTTCAGAAAAACTCCGTTTCGCACCTCTGCTTGCGAAAACACAACTTATATAGTCTGGTTTAAGTGAAAACAGTCGATTGAATTTTCCGTACAGTCAGCTGATTTCACCTGACTTAAGTGAAATCAATCGATTGAAAAATAATTCAACTAACTAAATACATTCATACTAGAAACTATATACAACAAGCATTTTAACCTGTTAAAACTCATTTTAACAGATTGAAAGAGACACACTAAGGCACGCAAGACATCTAACCTATGTCATATAGCCTATCAACAATGTATAACACTAACACATTACATTTAAGATGTTACATATAGATTTAACACACTAAAACTTAATCTTCAAGAGGATCTTCATCAATCTTCATCAAACACTTAAGATGTTCATGCACATGGCTTTATCAATTCTTTGCTTCAAGCTTGGTTGTGCCAACATTCTCCCCCTGAATTGATGAAGCCAACATCCTCAAGTTGAATTGATGAGCTAAGATCCAAAGAGAAACCTGAAAATGTTTTTGCATATAAGATACCAATATTCCAAACATACAACAAAGCAAAAGTACACAAGTATACATACATATCACATATGCATATGCTCCCTCTATCACTAATAATATGATTTAACTTTTGATTGTAGATTAAGTTTGCAGTATTATATGATTCCAGTAGATTTATTTCAGGTTTTTGAAATCTAACACACTTTTACTCATTTTAACTCATTTTCTCCCCCTTTGGATTCATCAAATGAAAGTAAATGCATAGATCAATTTGGAAAGATGAAAATTTTCATTAAAACATTAACATAGGGGTGTACCAGGGCACCTGGTATGAATACAAACACACCAAACCAGAAACAAAAATAACAGATACATGATGAAGCTAAAAACTGATATAATGAGTCGACTGAAATGAGAAAATAGCCAATTAAAATACTGGAACAGACAGCAGATACACAAAATGCATCATGAAAATGCAATGCATGACCTATGTGCCATCCCCTTCACTCATTCCTAAGGTTGTCTCTGTTGTAGACATTGGAGAGGAGGTCATGAACGTTATGGAGTTGGTCATCCAAGTCTTAAAATCGTGTTGTGCAGTATGCATGATGTGCATTTTGAGCCATGTTGAGGTCTTGAAGCTAGTTGAGAACCATTCTCTCAAACTGAAGTATGTAGGTCCAGTATTCTCAGGAGGGTTGTACAGCTCAATTGCCATAGGTTGTGGTTCATCTTCCTCTTGGTTTCCTCCACTAGTTCCCGCTTCATGATCATTTGCTCCACCTTCAATATTTGCTCCTTGATCTTCTTCAACTAGCCAAGTGTTGCCTACCTTGGTGAATCCCATCTTGTGCATATTCAGTGTTGAAACATGATTGAGAAGGCCAGTAGACTCTTCAAGCTCTCCTTCCACATTCACACCAAAATGTTCAATGAACTTGGAGATGAGCACCACATATGGAAGCTTGAAATCCGTGAGCCTCTTTGCCTTCATCATGTGATCTCGAATTGTGTAGGTCCAATCCACCATATTTTGAATGCAGTACATCACCACTAAATCACCTTCATTCAAGATAGCATGGTTGCTCCCCCTAGGCATGATGATTTTGGTCACCACCATGGCTAGCAACCTTTCCTCCACACGAAGCCTTCCTATATGGAAATTTCTAGCTTACTCACCTTGATTTCTTATACATTGGTTGAAGTATTGCACTCTGTTGAATTCATCCACTACACTAGTTTCTCCTTTGCGAACTTGCACACCTCTTTGCCTTAGGCCAGCCACATTCTTCCATGTTTGCCTAGTGATTTCCATTTCCACACCTTTGACACTTGATTTGAGAATGCCATTGCTGAACTTGAGGTTGGCATAGAACACCTTCACTAAGTCTGGATACACCTTGCCCAAAAGTTCATGGAATGTCTTCAATTTTTGGGTTTTGAGATGTTGCTCAAGGTTGCCAAAATTCTTTGCCCTTAGCTATGACATACGAATCACCTTAGGAAGGATGTTTTGCTTCCTATTGATCTCAATCAAGAAGGTTTGAATTCTGTCTTCATGGCCTTCAAACCATATCTCAAGCCTTCCTTGATTCATGGGATTTGGAGAGGATGGAGTAGGTGGGGTGGAGCTTTCATCATCTGAGGGGGTTGTTTGTGATCTTGTAGGCATGGAGAAAGGTAGGTTTGGCTCTTACTAGGAAATGAGAATGCCAATGCATGATGCTTATGCAAGTATTTATAGAATCAACATGTAGATTTACAAAAACAGTCAATTAAATTGTGCAGATATTCTGGTTTCAATGCAGTACAGAAAATCACAACCAATTAAATGTGAGGGAATCTGTATCAGAGATGCAGTGATGTGTTTAACATGCGTTTTATGAACAATCCACTAACAAACAGTGCACAACAAATGCATGCTCATTAGAAATCATGTAATTAAAGCACTTTATCGTCAATGCAATCTGAAAAGTTGATTTTAGCTGATGTAATAGCTGTTACAGTCCAAAAATAGTCATGTAATGCATACTTTGACTGGGTCAATCAATTAAAATCAATTCAAGTAATTCCACATTAGCATAAGTGATTTTAACACATAAAAATACAGAGTTAGTCGACTAAAACTGTACCAGAAAACTGATTTTTGGTGCAGTGGCAGTTTTAAGTGAAATCTATGTGTTAAATTTGCAGTTTTAGCTGACTAAAAGTTTTAGATTTCACGAAATGCACACCAAATCAAGTTGAATCAAATATATGTGCTATTTTGTGAGATTTAGCAGATTGAAACAGTTCGAGAACACAGATTATGCATATTTTGACATTTTAAATGAAATCTATGTGTTGAAATTGCAAACTTAGTTGACTGAAATACTGACAGTTTTCAAATTATGCAGATTTTTGTCATTTTAAGTGCAACACACACATGATCTAATAAGATTAACAAGCCAAACAGATATCAACATATATTCTTCATGTCAAGAACACCTAATTCAGTTCTAAGCTTATTGAATCTATCACTTGCAAGTGGTTTAGTGAATAAATCCGCCAATTGATTTTCAGTTTTCACAAACATGATTTCAATATCACCTTTTTGAATATGATCTCTTATGAAATGGTGCTTGATTTCAATGTGTTTAGTTTTTGAATGCTGGATTGGATTCTTGGTTAGGTAGATTGCACTTGTATTATCACAATAAAGAGGAACCTTCTCTAGCTTTACACCATAATCCATAAGTTGATGCTTCAACCATATGCTTTGAGCACATGCATGTCCAACTGCTATGTACTCAGCCTCAGTTGTAGAGAGTGCTACACATGGTTGCTTCTTACTATTCCATGAGATTAGGCTTGATAAGTAGATGGCATATGCCACTTGTGCTTTTCCTATCCAATTTGCACCCTGCATAGTCAGAATCTGAAAAACCACTAAGAACAATGTTAGATTCATTAGGATACCATAATCCAACATTAGTGTTCCCTTTCAGATACTTGAGAATCCGTTTTGCAGCTTTGAAGTGCGATTCCTTTGGATTGGATTGAAACCTAGCACACAAGCAAACACCAAATTGTATATCCGGCCTACTAGCAGTTAGATATAACAAGGAACCAATTAACCCTCTATATTTGGTTGAATCAACTTGGTTTCCAGCCTCTTCTGCATCCATAAGGCAGTTTGTAGCAATTGGAGTGACAGCCTCTTTGCAATCCTCCATTTTGAACTTTTTCAGTAGATCAAAACAATATTTTGACTAG
Organism: Vigna unguiculata; assembly: GCF_037176805.1. Lineage (NCBI taxonomy): Eukaryota > Viridiplantae > Streptophyta > Magnoliopsida > Fabales > Fabaceae > Vigna > Vigna unguiculata. Next base: position 23,287,314 of record NC_140796.1, read on the forward strand.
CTTAAAAATGTTCCATGCTTGAGTTGCTTCACTTGCATCCCTAGGAAGTAGGTTAGCTCACCCATCATAGACATCTCAAATTCTCCCTGCATAGCTGCAACAAACTTTTCACACATGGAGTTATTATTTGATCCAAAGATTATATCATCCACATATACTTGAACAAGTATTACATCACTTGCATGCTTTCTAATGAAAAGTGTTTTATCAACAACACCTTTAGCATATCCTTTAGATAAAAGAAAGTTGTTAAACCTCTCATACCACTGTCGTGGTGCTTGTTTCAAACCACATAAAGCCTTTTTCAATTTGAAAACATGATTAGGTTAGAGCTGATCTTCAAAGCCAGGTGGTTGTGATACATACACTTATTCATTTAAGAAATCATTTAAGAATGCACTTTTCACATCCATTTGAGAAAGTTTGAAATTACACATGCATGCATATGCTAACAATAACCTCACAGCTTCTAGCCTAGCTATAGGTGCATATGTTTCATCAAAATCAATGCCTTCCTCTTGATTATAACCTTTAGCCTTATTTCTAACTATATTACCATTTTCATCCATTTTATTCCTAAACACCCATTTTGTACCAATCATATTCATTGCATCAGTTTTAGGAACAAGAAACCATACATCATTTTGATTAAGTTCATGTTGCATAGCAACAACCCAATTACTATCACATAATGCATCATTCACATTCCAGAGTTCAATTTGAGAAACAAATGCAACATGTTGAAAGAATGCAAGCTTGCGTCTAGTGGATACTCCCTGTTCTATGTCACCAATTATGTTGCCCTTTGATAATCCCCTGGGTTCAATCCACTCCTTGGGTAAGTTACTGTTTGCAGCTTTTTCAGTCGACTGAATTTCCTTTTCAACTGACTGATTTCCTACAGTAGATTCCAATTCTGTAGCAAATTTCTTTTCCAGTGTTGTTTCTTCTTCATCTGCAATCTTAGGCATATGATCTTGCCATTTTGGGTTAATTTCATCAAATACAACATGCATAGACTCTTCCACAGTCATCAATCTCTTACTATAGACTCTATATGCATGACTTTGTGTAGCATAGCCTAGAAAAACACCTTCATCCGCTTTTGCATCAAATTTGCCAAGACTTTCTTTGCCATTGTTTAAAATGAAACACTTAGATCCAAATACTTTTAGGTGACTTAAAATAGGCCGCCTCCCTTTGAAAAGTTCATAGGGTGTTTTCTTCAAAATTGGCCTCATCAACACTCTATTTAAAACTTAGCAAGCATTATTGATTGCATCAGCCAAAAAATACTTAGGTAGTGAATTCTCATTTAACATAGTTCTAGCTAGTTCCTCAAATGACCTGCTTTTTCCTTTCAACAACACCATTTTCTGGTGGGGTTCTTGGTGCAGAAAAATTATGTTTAGTGCCATGCTTTTCACAAAAGTGTTCAAACCTTTGATTTTGAAATTCCCCACCATGGTCACTTCGAATAGACACTATCTTGGAACTCTTTTAATTTTCAAGCATCTCTAAAGGTCTTTCAGTTGAAACAACATTTTTGGGTTTGAAAGAGACCTTGGTCTGTTTTGCTTTTTGACATGCTTCACACACTCTATCCTTCTCAAACTTGAGTTTTGGTAGTCCTTCAACCAATTGTTTTTTGTTTAGCCGATTAAAATGATGCATGTGTATGTGACAAAGTGTCCTAAGCTATAACCAAGTGTCATCTTCTTTTGTAAGCAAACAATGGATGCTAAATGATGCATGATGCAGATCAGGTAGATATATATTATTGACTCATTTTCCTATTAAAAAAATTCTACCATGTGCATCATATATCAAGCAGTTATTTGGTTCAAACATCACTTTAAAGCCTTTGTCACATAATTGACTTATACTTATCAAATTTTGTTTGAGCCCTTCTACCAGCAGCACATTCTTGATATTGAAAGAGGATCCATTGCCTATGACTCCATTTCCAAGGAATCTTCCTTTGTTGTTGTCTCCATAGGTTACAAATCCTTCTTCTTTAAAATTTGGTCTTATCTCCTGTCATATGCCTTGAGCGACCACTATCTAGGTACCATAGATCCTTCTTTTCCTATTTTATGACTTGAAAAACAACATAGTATTACATGGTACCCTTTGATAGTTTGGGTCCAACATGGTTATTCCTTTCTAGATCCTTTTGGGATCCATTTCATAATTCCCTTAGGTACATCGTACTTTCTAACATGACAACTCTTAAGAATATGACCTTTCTTAATACAATAGTTGCAGGAAATGAATGGCATAGCATTTGGCTCACTTTTGGAAAAGAAACTAGAAAACTTCTTGGCTTTCTTTTCATGGATAGGTGTATAACCAAGTCCAGCCTTTCCAAAAACACAATTTTGAGAGCCAAGAACAAATTTAAGATTTGCTTTGCCTCTTGTGAACTTTGCACAAGTTTTCAAAAGATATTTCACTTGATTTTTCAAAGTATTGCATTTTTCACAAGGTTTTCTAGCCAGCTATTTTTCAGAATAATCGAATGAATTACTATAAATCATTTCCAAATGTTCGAAATCAATTTTTAAGTCGACTGTTTCTGATTCTAATTGGCTAACTCTGTTTTTTAGCCAGCTATTTAATCATTTTAGCCGATTGTTCATGACAACAATTTTGTTTGCCTCACTATGCAACTCTTCAAAGTCATGCAATGATTGGTAATAGTCATTCTTATCTTTGGATGACAAGAAACTTACTTGGCTTGATGAGGATGATTCATATCCGGCCGTGAGGCATAGATTTGCTTCCTCACTTCCTTCTTGAGATGAAGTGCTTGTTGAATCATCATTGTCCTCCCAAGCTATGTAGGCACGTCTTTCCTTGCCCTTTTTCTCCTTTTTCCTATCATCAACCTTCTCCTTCTCTTTGTTAAAATTAAGACATTTAATCTTGATATGTCATTGCTTTCCACAATTATAACATGAGAATTTAGAAGAATTACTTGAATCATTTTGTTTAGAATTGTACCTCCTTTGATTACCTTTGTTGCCTTTCTTCTTGAGATACTTCCCAACTTCTTAACTAGTAGATTCAAGTTCTCATTGTCACTAGATTCCGCAGCCTCTTCCTTGGTTTCATCACTCTTCTTAGAGCTAGCCTTCAAGGCTATGGGTTTTACCTTTTTCTCACTTGTTTCAAGCTCACTTAGCCTTTGCATTTCAATCACATGCTCTCTAAGATTACCAAATAGTGCAGCAGTTGTAATGATGCTTAATCCTTAGATTTAGATATGGCAGTCGCCTTTGGTTGCCAATTTCTATCAAGACACTTAAGCACTTTGATGTTCAGCTCCTCTTTGTCAAATTATTTGCCTAGACCCATGAGATGGTTGACTATGTGAGTGAACCTCTTTTGCACTTCAGCTATGGACTCTCCTTTTTGCATCTTGAAAAGCTCATACTATTGAATCAAGGCATGCTTCCTTGCTCTCTTCACTTCACTTGTTCATTCATGTGTAACCTCTAGGACATCCCAAATTTCCTTTGCATTCTTACATTGGTAGACCCTAAAAAATTCATCCATACTCAAAGATGAAGTGATGATCTTGGCATTGCAATCATAATGAGCTCTTATCCTTTCTTCATCATTCCATTCACTCTTATTCTGCAGCCTCTTCCTCGGTTTCATCACTCTTCTTATTATCAACAACACATTTAGGAGTATATGGTCCATTAATTATTGCATCCCAAATTCCCTTGTCTATAGATTCAATGAAAATTTACATCCTTATTTTCCAAAACTGATAGTTTAGGCCACAAAACATAGGTGGTCTATGAATAGAGGCACCTTCAGCAAAAGGGAGTTTACTTTCTGCCATTCCAAAAGATTTTTGATCAAACTTGAGTACCTTTCAAGAACCTTTTGATACCAATTGTTAGTTTTGAAATGGTGAGTTTAACCAAGAAGGGGGGGTTGAATTGGCTTTATAAAACTTCTTCGAAAGCTTAAACCTCTTTTCAATTGAATCTAATGGACTGGAAAGTTTGAATGTAAATGCAACAGACCAATACACTTTCAGTCGATTAAAATATAAAACAGCAGACTAAATTGTTCTTGATGCTATGAAACAATCAATTAAAAATGCAATTTAGTCGGCTAAAATACTGGAGAATTATGCAGAATTTGCAAATTCAACTCAAACATCAATCTTTTACATACAAGACATGTTCCAATCAGTATTTATAACAAGTATAAAGCCTCAAATTACACAAGAACGCATTAAATCACACCAAAGATCAAATTGCTTGGTTTTCTTGAGTTTTTAAACAGTTTCAAAGAGAGAGAGAGAGATGAGGGAAAGAAGATTGCACAGCTATTTTTATACTGGTTCACTCAATCACAGAGATACATCTAGTTTACCAAGACAACCTGAGCCTGGTTTCCACTATATTCAAAAGTTTTACAAATCACAAACCAAGATTACACTTTTGAACGCAAAACACACAAGATTTTTGACTCACACAAAAATCTAGAACCACAACCTACAAGAATCACACTTGTAGACCTGAAATCACATCAGGAAAACCATCTAGAGGCACAAGATCATCCAAACTTGATGGTGGCTGTCCCTAGCACACCATACATGTGTTCTTCAAGCTACTCACAAGCCAAAATGCCTACAAAATCAACCAAGATCAACCAATATCTTCAAACCACGAGTTCCAGTTGTGTATTGCAGAGAGAGAACGCTTCCCAGAGATGAATGACACGATTTGGTTCAGAAAAACTCAGATTCGCACCTCTGATCGCGAAAACACAACTTATATAGTTTTGGTTTAAGTGAAATCGTTCGATTGAATTTTTCGTACAGTCAGCTGATTTCACCTGACTTAAGTGAAATCAGTCGATTGAAAAATATTTCAACTGACTGAATGCATTCATACCAGAAACTATATACAGCAAGCCTTTTAACCTGTTAAATCCCATTTTAACAGATTAAAAGAGACACACTAAGGCACACAAGACATCTAACCTATGTCATATAGCCTAGCAACATTGTATAACACTAAACCATTACATTTAACATGTTATTTTCAAATTTAACACACTAAAACTAAATCTTCAAGTGGATCTTCATCAATCTTCATCAAACTTTATCAAACACTTAAGATCTTCATGCGTATGGCTTTATCAATTCTTTGCTTCAAGCTTGCTTGTGCCAACATTTTCATCCCTTGTAGATTTCAAGGGAGGTGTCTTCATCTCTTATGTGATTCAAGGGAGGTGTTTTCTAAACCTAATCTTTCTTATCATTAATTGTAAGTTTGGTTTATTTTGGTGATTGAGTTAATATCGTTTTTGAGGGAAAAACAACTGGACATAGGGTCTTTTGATCCGAACTAGTATAAATACTTTGTGCAATTTTCTCTTCTTTACTCTCTTTATTTTATTGTGTTTATTAAAATAAAGGAAAGAATTTTAATTGATCTTTGATATTAAAAGAGAAAATTTTAAAAGCACAATTTTATTAAGAACCCAAATCACCCTCCCTTTTGGTTTTTTTCTAAACGCTAAACATTCCGCTGTGCGATACCAACACAAAGAACATTCACAATACTAACAAATTTTGCTGTCAAAACATTATGTATAGAAAGAAGTCGACTTGAAAAGAATTCATTGTAGTCTGGTAAAGACCAAACCCGCCTGTTAACCTTCCTCTTTGCATAATCAAATATCAACTTATCCTGCATAAAATGTCAATATAATTAAGTTTGGCAAACAAATTAAAATTCTATATAAATAAAGCACTACACGTACCGTGTAAATTGGACTAAAAATTACTCTACTGATGCTCCCCTTCTCACATTTTTCCTTGTACATAAAGTGCCTGGCTGCAAAGAAAATGGACTACATACACACACAACAACAAAATATTCAGCAGGTAACATGTCATGTTAAATTAACTTCAGTCACCAACCTTACCATGTTGTCAATCCATTCAAAAGGTGCAAAGTTTCTCGTTTTAGTACTGGTCAGAATCTGGTCATTTATCTCGACAAATATACATTTGTCATGTCAACAAGTTTATATTAAAGTCATTAAGATAACACCGACAATAACAAAAAAAAATTAAATCCCATTACCTTTTCGCTTTTGAAGTTACAACTTGGTACAAAAATAACTTCTCGACGTAAGGAGCAGGTAGTTCAGAGGACTACTAGGTTTCACATAAGGCACAATGGCTAGGCGATCCGAGTTCTCATCACCTACTTCAATGTCCATGACCTTTTCTTCCTTCAACAAAGCATCTACCACCTCAAAAAGGGGGGTATGGGCTTGTTAATCACACATTTGCACCAAATTTCATACGTGTTACAACCTTCCTACTAAAACTAAAAATTGTCACATTAACAGACTTGTCGATCAGATGTGTTGTCAGCTTCTAGATCGCCTAACTACTACAAAACAAAGGTCAGTGCCTCAACAATTATCAATGCATCATCACTTAAACTAGATCAACAACCACTGATGAGTGCGTATTTTTGCCCTCATTCAGTGTTTAATTCTGGGTATTTAATTGAATTTGTGTGTTTAAAGATTGATTTAATTGGAATTTCCTATAATTGGGTTTATTGAGCATGAGGTACAAAAGAATGTTAAAAATAGCTTTTTAGTTGCATAATTTTTCTTTGGATATTTTGAGGTGTGTTAGTGCAGCTACAGCTAAGTTGAGCTCATGGACGTGTGGAAATAAATTGCTTAAAGCTTCATGACACCTTAAAGATAAATGCAAGAATAGGAAATTATCAAAATCACAAAAATCTAAGTCAAGCATTCCATGAAGACGGCAAGAAAAGCTTGAAAAAGTGAAGAAGTTTGGCTAAGCCAAGAAGAGAGCAACAAAAAATTGGACCTTGCGATTTTCTTTATCTTTATGATAGAAGATAATTTGGGAAAAATATATCTTAGATATTTTATTTGGTATTTTTAAATAATTATCTTATTTAATTATATCATAAAATATTAAAAGATAATAACTACCAAATCTTTTTAGATATGATAAGATCTTCTTGAATATTTTTAGTTCCACAACAAACAAATATATCTTGAAGATATTGAATTATTTAGAAGATAATTTAAGGAGATTTCAAAGGGTTGATTTGGAAAATTAATACAAATACTAATTGGTGATAATTTATCAAATATCTTTAATTAATTAAATAATTTAATTATATTAGATATTGATATTATCAACCAATGATATTTGTCAAATAGTCTATATCTCTCCAAATATTTTTAAATATTTATCTTTATCTTTATTTTAAAAGATATTTGAGAGATTTTAGCAACAAAAAAGCCTAGTCCAATTCCTATATAAAAACACCAAGGGAGAAGTAGAAAGAACAAGCTCGGCATGTCGGAATTGAGGAACCCTTAGGGGGACCTAATTTCTTTCTCTCTCTTTTCTTCTCTCTATTCTTCTCTCTTTATTTTGCATTCATGGAGTTCTAAATTTCTTGGGTTGATTCCATTATAATTTCATTATGGACTCTGAGGTTATAATGAAATAATTTCTTTGTTCTTTTTATTATTGTTGAGGTTTTAATTCATCTATGTCTTTAATCTTTGAATCACATAAAAAGTAATGATTTTAAATCTATATGCATATTGATCATATGAGTCAAGGGTTTTTAAATTTAATTGAGACTTTACTTTGATTTTATTTAGAAACTTTGATGTGATTAAATGAGTTTTTACCAATAATTGAGACTTTACTTTGATTAAAGGTATTTACTCTAACGAATTCTCATTTAACATAGTTCTAGCTAGTTCCTCAAATGACCTATTTTTCCTTTCAACAACACCATTTTCTGGTGGGGTTCTTGGTGCAGAAAAATTATATTTAGTGCCATGCTTTTCACAAAAATGTTCAAACCTTTGATTTTGAAATTCCCCACCATGGTCACTTCGAATAGACACTATCTTGGAACTCTTTTAATTTTCAAGCATCTCTAAAGGTCTTTTAGTTGAAACAACATTTTTGGGTTTGAAAGAGACCTTGGTCTGTTTTGCTTTTTGACATGCTTCACACACTTTATCCTTCTCAAACTTGAGTTTTGGTAGTCCTTCAACCAACTATTTTCTGTTTAGCCGATTAAAATGATGCATGTGTATGTGACAAAGTGTCCTAAGCTATAACCAAGTGTCATCTTCTTTTGTAAGCAAACAATGGATGCTAAATGATGCATGATGCAGATCAGGTAGATATATATTATTGACTCTGTTTCCTGTTAAAAAAATTATACCATGTGCATCATATATCAAGCAATTATTTGGTTTAAACATCACTTTAAAGCCTTTGTCACATAATTGACTTATACTTATCAAATTTTGTTTGAGCCCTTCTACCAGCAGCACATTCTTGATATTGAAAGAGGATCCATTGCCTATGACTCCATTTCCAAGGAGTCTTCCTTTGTTGTTGTCTCCATAGGTTACAAATCCTTCTTCTTTAAAATTTGGTCTTAACTCCTGTCATATGCCTTGTGCGGCCACTATCTAGGTACCATAAATCCTTCTTTTCCTATTTTATGACTTGCAAAACAACATAGTATTACATGGTACCCTTTGATAGTTTGGGTCCAACATGGTTATTCCTTTCTAGATCCTTTTGGGATCCATTTCATAATTCTCTTAGGTACATCATACTTTCTAACATGACAACTCTTAAGAATATGACCTTTCTTAATACAATAGTTGCAGGAAATGAATGGCATAACTTTTGGCTCACTTTTGGAAAAGAAACTAGAAAACTTCTTGGCTTTCTTTTCATGGATAGGTGTATAACCAAGTCCAGCCTTTCCAAAAACACAATTTTGAGAGCCAAGAACAACTTCAAGATTTGCTTTGCCTCTTGTGAACTTTGCACAAGTTTTCAAAAGATATTTCACTTGATTTTTCAAAGTAGTGCATTTTTCACAAGGTTTTCTAGCCAGCTATTTTTCAGAATAATCGAATGACTTACTATAAATCATTTCCAAATGTTCGAAATCAGTTTTTAAGTCGACCGTTTCTGATTCTAGTTGGCTAACTCTATTTTCTAGCCAGCTATTTAATCCTTTTAGCCGATTGTTCATGACAACAATTTTGTTTGCCTCACTATGCAACTCTTCAAAGTCATGCAATAATTGGTAATAGTCATTCTTATCCTTGGATGACAAGGAACTTACTTGGCTTGATGAGGATGATTCATATCCGGCCATGAGGCATATATTTGCTTCCTCACTTCATTCTTGAGATGAAGTACTTGTTGAATCATCATTGTCCTCCCAAGCTATGTAGGCACGCCTTTCCTTGCCCTTTTTCTCCTTTTTCCTGTCATTAACCTTCTCCTTCTCTTTGTTAACATTAGGACATTCAATCTTGATATGTCCTTGCTTTCCACAATTATAACATGAGAATTTGGAAGAATTACTTGAGTCATTTTGTTTAGAATTGTACCTCCTTTGATTACCTTTGTTGCCTTTCCTCTTGAGATACTTCCCAAACTTCTTGACTAGTAGATTCAAGTTCTCATTGTCACTAGATTCAACAACCTCTTCCTCGGTTTCATCACTCTTCTTAGAGCTAGCCTTCAAGGGTATGGATTTTACCTTTTTCTCACTTGTTTCAAGCTCACTTAGCCTTTGCATTTCAATCTCATGCTCTCTAAGCTTACCAAATTGTGCAAGTGTTGTGATGATGGATAAATCCTTAGATTCAGATATGGGAGTCACCTTTGGTTGCCAATTTCTATCAAGACACTTAAGCACTTTGATGTTTAGCTCCTCTTTGTCAAATTCTTTGCCTAGAACCTCTTTTGCACTTCAGCTATGGACTCTCCTTTTTGCATCTTGAAAAGTTCATACTCTTAAATCAAGGCATGCTTCCTTGCTCTCTTCACTTCACTTGTTCCTTCATGTGTAACCTCTAGGACATCCCACATTTCCTTTGCATTCTTACATTGGGAGACCCTAAAAAATTCATCCATACTCAAAGACGAAATGATGATGTTCTTGGCATTGCAGTCATATTGAGCTCTTCTCCTTTCTTCATCAGTCCATTCACTCCAAGGCTTGTCCACCTGCTTATTTTCAACAACACATTTAGAAGTATATGGTCCATTAACTATTGCATCCCAAATTCCTTTGTCTATAGATTCAATGTAAATTTGCATCCTTATTTTCCAAAACTGATAATTTAGGCCACAAAACATAGGTGGTCTATGAATAGAGGCACCTTCAGCAAAAGGGAGTTTACTTTTAGCCATTTAAAAAAGATTTTTGATCAACTTGAATACCTTTCAAGAACCTTGCTCTAGATACCAATTGTTAGTTTTGAAATGGTGCGTTCAGCCAATAGGGGGTGGAATTGGCTTTATAAAACTTTTTCAAAAGCTTAAAGCTCTTTCCAATTGAATCTAATGGACTAGAAAGTTTGGATGTAAATGCAGCAGACCAAAACACTTTCAGTCGATTAAAATATAAAACAACAGACTAAATTGTTCTTGATGCTATGAAACAGTCGATTAAAAATACAAATGAACTACACCATTTAACCTTGCTAAGTTGGCCATATGTGTAACCCCTTTATCATCACACAGAAGCTCCAACCTATCTTCTAAGACAGACCCACCTTCTAAAGAGTACCACAACTCATTCAGTGCTACATGTCCCAACTCTTTTAATCCAGCAATAACCTCAAAATACCCCCCATGTATCAGGGTCACAAAACCATGTGGTTGTTTCCCCATCATATTCCAATTTCCCATTACTAATAAAGTGGCCACTATGGTGGACCACCATTTCAAAATGATTAACAAACATTCTATATTTAGACGTGTATATATTGCTTCCAAAGTAAGTCACATATTACAATCTATACCAACATCGAACCATGCATTCAAATAGGGGACCACAACTTAAACAAATTTCAATGTCAAACATTGGGAGACCAGCAACATTAAAAAACACACACTACAATCCATCCCGACACCGAACCATGCATTCAAATAGGGGACCACAAGTTAAACAAATTTCAATGTCAAAAATGGGGGACCAACAACATTAGAAAAAAATAATACAAAAGCAATAAAACCTCATACCCAACCAATAGCACATCACAATCCCAATACAAACCCAAAACCCTATACCTAATAAACTAAAACAGCCAATGATCACCCACGAAGTCAACTCATACTCACTTTCAGGGCTAGTGGCCTACGCTCAAGCACGACCACAATCAACGACGAAGACGCTCTGAAATCCTCGATCTCACTTGCAACTTCATGACCTTGAGTCATTGTGATGGGATGAAGAAATTCCTAATTTCCTAATTTAGGTTTTCAGTCCAAAATGAGAAACACAATCCACTTTTTAATTTGACCTTACCCCACGCAGACCATTATTCAATCCTCAAAATTATATATAAAGCCATGTCAGAAATTAAAAAATGACTTAACGTTAATCATTTTAACACTATTAAAGATTGGGCCTATTTAATAGAGATTTACAAAAAAGAGGGCAAAATTGAGATCAATAAAAATACGATGACCAATTTGAGATTTATGAACCAAAACAAGGACCAACGGGGTATTTTAACCTAAATTTTTTATATGAATTATATTATAATTTCTATTTATTTCAATTAATAATTATTTTTAATAATTTTATTCATCATAAAAAAATTCAAAAATAATTACAACTCATCTAAATATCATTTTATATTACTTTTAACACCAAGGACAATTTAGTAATCTTATATTTTCATTTATTAAATTTTATTCTTAATTAGTCACACCAGTCAAATCTTTCGCAAACTTTAAGAAATTTACTCTCAAATTAACTCTACCATCACCTCCAAATTTCTTTAAAAAAACAACATAAACTTTACCCTCAAACCTACTCAAATTTATTCATTCTCTCTCTAAAATAATTCGTCCCAAAAAAACACTCTCTAAGAGAGAAAATGGAAAGTGAGAGAGTAGCACAGAGTAGGGTTCAGACCTGCTTAGCATAAGAGACATAAGGTCCTTTTTATAGAGAATTTTACAACCAGTATTACATGTTCCTAGGGGACTGGTAACCGTTTTAATATGTTTTTACCATTCAGTCTATTACTCAATAAAAGGGTAAAATTACTCTGTCACAGATAAATTTTTGTGAGATGTCAAATCATTTTCACTTTCATAAACATCTTATAGTCACAGCTACAAAAGACAGGTCTCCCAATTCTTCTTCTATCATTTGTTCAGAAAAATCAACAATCTTCATTGAATAATGGGAATGAGGCTCCAAGAGTGGCTTATCCATGGATAGCAGTTTTTTCATAGATCTCTTTGTATATTCGTTCTTTTTCAAAATGTTTTACCAAAATAATATTGGCTTATGTTGGGAAAGGGTGAAATTTGTTTCCCATTAATATTTTCCAGTAAAGTTTAGTATTTGTGGTTTCTATTAAAATAATTAAATCAGAAACATCCTTTTTTGAAAAAATCCAATTTGAACCTTCAATAAAAGCTTTCTATAGCTGATATTGATATAGTTTATCTTTGTTGAGGGGCAATCCTTGCAGATGATGATGTGAGAATTCTACATGATTTTCAGGATTGGTTTTTGTATATAGCTTGATAAAATGTGTAGCCATACTATTTGGAGATATGGCACTTCTTGGGGAAGGTGTAATTTGTAGAGAGACATTGACCATGTGTTCAACTTGTATTTCATTTACAACTGAATTTATTTTTGGGGTTAAAGAGTAAAACCTTTCTATGGGAGGAATAGAAATTGATTGTAAACAACCAACTTCTAATAACATTTGAGGGTTAATCAATAGTTCTTTGTATAATTGGTTTCTGAAAGTGCTTAAGTCGATTTGAGCTCTACTTATGATAAATTTTATTTGGTAGGTGCAATTTCTGGTGACGGTCTTGCAATACTCAGAAGACTTTAAACAAGGGTTTCTAGTATTGAAATATGCAAGCCATTATAATTCTGAGTTTCAGAATGTACTTGTGTATGATATCACTTAATATACCTGGAAAGAATGTCAGCAAACAAATTTTAAGATCCTTTTATATGTTCGAAACATATATTTTTTCCTTAGAAATTTATGTATTCTCTCAAAAGAAGACATCTTCTGTGTGGTTTTTTATCACTGTTGATTTGGTTTTTTCCATATCACAATTGCTTCACAATGAATTCTAATGATTATTTTTGGTTTATTTATCAAAAATAATTTAAAGGCATCTAAAGAACGAATGATGGAATTGACAATTGCTTCATAATGAATTCTAAAGGCATCACAAATTTGTGGTTTAGTTGTGTACTTTCCAGAAGCATATCTGCAAATTTGTTCATCAGTTTTAGGAGAATATTTATTTTCTTTCTTTTAAGGATTTCTCCCCATCACATTCTATTACTAAATAATCATAATCTAAAAATGGCTTTTGTAAGTGTAAGCCCCACTATTTGTTCTGCCCTAATCTTAATGGGGCTGCCCCAAATCAGTTAGGCCTAGACTTGGCCCAAAGGGAACCAATGACCCTAAACTACCCTAACCCTACCCATTCTTCTCACTTTTAGAAAATAGCCATCGTGTTACTCTCTCTTCTCCCAAACTATGCTCTGATAGGGTTTAGAGCTCACTTGTGCTCAAGTTAGTTCAACTTGTCTCGACTTCACGTAAGTTAATTCTCAGCTCATACTACTTCCTCTATGGTCTTATTTTTTCGTATTTCCGACAAAGGTTCACTGTGGTAACCTCGCTCTCTTTCTAAGTCGCTATTCCAGTTCGTAAATCTGCTCTTCAAGTTGTTGTGTTCATGGGCTTAGGTGTCAAAGTCCTATACTAGCTCTTTCCAGGTAAGGGAAGCTAGGGTCTTGGGTTTTAAGTTCATTTTGCCTTAGTTTGGTTCTGTTTTGCATCTCTAGTAGTTATATGATGCCTACTTTGAAATGAATATGCGTTGTATGTTGTTTTTGGATGGATATCTTATTGTTCACGCGTAGAACAGTGAGGGAGAACTGTTGTTTTCCCCCAAGCGAGCTCGTCTCGCCTAGGTAAGAATAGTAGAAACTCGGCCAGGAGTTTTGCTCGAGTATTCGCTTAGACGAGCAAATTGGGTTTTGAGCGAAAGACCATCTCGCTCAGGCGAGATGGCCTCTCCTAAGCGAGCATTCACAAAACCTCCCAGGACATTTGTCGTAGTCTCGCCTAAGCGAGAGCCTATAGCTTGAGCAAGAGTACTCCTCTCGCATGAGCGAGGGCTTCTGGCTTAAGCGAGATCTGCTGTAGGCCACACTCTTTTCCTCACTTGGTTGTTATTGATTGTTTGATTGGTTGGTTTGCTCTATTTAAAGTATGAGGCATGCGAATATGCATGAAATATCTGAGGTTATGAACTAGATTGATGCGTTGGTATGATCTTGGTATGTAAAACGAATGAGATGGTTGGTAATGAGAGTGGCATGGGGTTGGTATGAAATATGATTCTATATTAATGGATGAAACATGATGTTGGTATGTTTAGGGCGTAATTCCATGATAGTTTCGTGGTGGTGCCTCATTTCGTTAGGGCGTAATTCCATGAATCTCTAGGTGAGATCTCATGGTGGTGCCTTAGTTGGTTGGGACGTAATTCCATGACCCCTATTAGTGGGAGTTCATGGTGGTGCCCCATTTATATAATTTAGTAAGGATTCAAAGTAAGGATTGCATCCTGACAATCTAAAGAGCCAATTAGTCTCACATAAAGTGTACTGGCTCGAGTGGTGAGAGTAGTAGGAGGCCTGGAACTCATTAAAGGCTAATCTTGTATGTGAAGGATGAGACATTGGAACAATTAGCTCGGTAGACCAGCTCGGTAGAGTAGTTAAAGCCACCACAAGTGCAAGCATTTGTTGAATCTGACTAATTATATGTATCTGGATTAGTCGTGTCTTGAGTCTTACTCTATTGCTTGCGAGTCATAACATGATTGGTTGACGTATGCATATTGGACTATGAAATTGTATGTAATTACATGAAAAATCATTTTCTACTCTAGCTTACCCTTTGCTTGTTTGATTGTTATGTGTGTGGTCTACTGTATTTGCGATGATCATCAATTTATTGATGTGAGCAGATGCGAGAAATACTTGTGGTCAACAGGGAAATGGTGACTCCGCTGCATAACCTGCCTGGGCTGGAATTTCGTTTATTTGGGCTTTTCTCTAGGGCTATAGCCCATGTATTGTCTTGTCTTTGGGTTTTATTTTAAATTATTGTTGACCCTTTTCTACACTTTGTTACTGGCATCGTGGTGTGCCCTAGTTCATTTATGGTTTCGTTGAATAACTGTAAGGAGTAGTGGCTTTACTCTAGCACATTGCTTTTATTACTATTTTGTGTAATGTTTCATTTAATTATGTTATATTTTAAATGGGACGTTACAGTAAGGTAGGTAAATTAGCTACCATTTGTTTTATCTTCTTAACTTATCTCATATTTTGATAATTAAATTTTCTTTCGTTCTTTCAAAGAGGTTTTATTATATAAAGGAGATGAGTACTTTCCTAAATTTGGAATGAAATTTCTCGCATAATTTAAAAGTCCTAAAAGGGATCTTAGTGTTTTTACTTCCATTTTGTTTGGGAATTCTTAGATTTTTTTTTAGAAATATAAGGTTGGAGTTTTATGGTTCCGTTACCTATTTCTGTTCCAAGAAATTTTATGAAATTTTTAAAAATTTCCATTTTATTTTTAGAGATTATTAGTCCATAATGTTCTAATTTATATAGTACTTGTTTTAGGGGAAGAAAAATGTTCTACTTTTATTTTGAAAATACCAATATATCATCAATGTATACACAAGTAAAATATTTTAGATCTTTAAAAATATTATCCATTTTTCTTTGACATATTGCCGAAGCATTTTTTAATTTATTTCTATTAATAATTTTAAATAAATAATGCTTCGATCTAAAAGAATTGTGCATGAATTATAATAAATAATAAAATAATTCATAAAAAGTTGTAATAACCTATAATAAATAATCATAAAATCTAAAATTAATAAATAATTAAATAAATCAATGATTAATAACTAATATCATTTTACACATGACAATTTTAATATATAGATATGATACTTTTATATTAAAATTTATTACATTAATATAATAAAAATTGAGTGAATAATTGTAATACCCACTTATTTATGCCGTAAAAGTTTAAGTGTCTAGCTCCATCTGTTGGGCCTAAGACTAGTCCATAGGGTGCCCAAAACCCCTAAACCAGCCATAACCTTCTCATTCTGTCCATTTCGCAAGACAACCCCTTCCCCTCATACACTCTTCTCTCTTTTCTTAGCTCTTCTAGGGTTTGACCTAGTTCCTCCGTTGGATGATCGAACTCTACTTCTGGGTAAGTAGAACTTAGACCCTTGTTCCTTTTATGTTTCTTATTCTGTTTGGAAACTCTATTTTCGCTGTGACCTCAGCTGGGAATCTCAATTTCGTCCTTCTTGGTTGCTTTTCCAGTTCTGCAAGCTGCCACGTTCTGTGGTGCTCTCCTTCGGGTGTTGGCACGGTTTTGCTAGCGTTTTCCAGGTAAGGGAAGCTAGGGTTTATGTTTTTAAAGTTATTTTACCGATTTTTGGTTTGTTTGTATGGTTGTGATGCTTGAATGAGGTTGTTGGTCGAATAAAAATGTATGGTGTGCGAGTATGTTTGATTGATGTAGCACTACTCTTTTTTCTACACTAAACACTTTTCGTAAAATGAAGGTTCCCACTACGTTAACCGTTGGATCAAGCTGAAATTTTAACAACAAATCCTTAACACATAGTTTCTAACTTTGAACGGTCGAATATTGAATCGGAGCTCTATAGTGAGAGCAGGTTTTATCACAAGGTCAATGTAGTTTGGTTGTTGACAACACTACACACTTTTCGTAAAATGACGGTTCCTACTTCGTTAACCATTGAATCGAGCTAATATTTTAACAGCTGATCCTTAACTCATAGTTTTTGACTTTGACGAGTTAGATCTTGAATCGGAGCTTTGTAGAAAGAGTAGCTTTTATCGCAAGATCACTGTAGTTTGGTTGTTGACAACATTGACCTTTGTTGCTTGTTTGGTGCATAACTTTCTTTATAGTTATTCAATTAAGTTGGTTCTTGTTTCATTTGGTTCTTGATTCAATCATATTTAATTTGAATATAAATACAAATTTTTTGGAGCTTTACACAAGCTGCAGTTTTATTTCTAAAATCCCAAAATCGTTTTCATAATGTGTTGTTAAGTTGGATTGCTACGTTAAAGCATGAGATGAGTGAATATGCATGTGTAAAATGGCTTATGGGTTGTGAATGATGAGTTTGGCATGACCTTGGCGTGTAATGAGTATGGGATGGTTGGTTATAAAAGAGACATGAAAATTGTATGAGCAATAATGTTATATTGATTGATGGAACATGATGTTGGTGTGGTCAGAACGTAATTCCATGATAGTTTTGTGGTGGTGCCTCATTGGTCAGGGCGTAACTCCATGGAACTCTAGGTGAGATATCATGGTGGTGCCTCATTGGTCAAGATGTAATTCCACGTTGGTAGTGTTCGTTTTGAAATGGTTGAAAAGCCAAGAAGGGGGGTTGAATTGGCTAGTTAAAAATTTAGGCTATCTTTGCAAGCTAAAAACCACCTTTAATTGAATCAAATAGATCACCAAGTTAGGATGCAAATAGTACTGAACTGTACACTTTCAATCGATCAAAAACAGAGTTAATCGATTGATTTTACTAAACAGATTTTGTTTTGGTATAATTAACTGATTAAAACAAGAAAACAGTCGACTGAAATACTGAGAAAAATGCAGAAATGTGAATTTGAATTTTAAACCAGGAACAATGCATAAGAATGATCAAGATAGGCTCTAAATGATTATGTAAACATGCTCAATGCTGCAAATGCTATGAAAACATGCAAGAACATGAAAAAGATGATTGAAGCACAAGTTCTTTAAACTTTAAAATGAAAATGCAAGAGAGAAAGGTTAGAGAAGAGAGAACACCACGAGATTTTTATACTGGTTCACTCAAACCTGAGCTACATCCAGTTTGTCAAGGCAACCTAAGCTTAACTTTGCACTATTTCAAAAGTTTTACAAAGTATCCACCCTTACACTTCCAAAATATGCAAAAAAAAAACACCACAAAAGACTCTTGAATCACTCAAGAATCACACCAGCACGGCAAGAACCCTCTTGTAGAACTTGGAAAACCACCAGGCACACACACAAAGCTTGAGAAAGATCAAACCTCAGTGGTAGCACAACCCATCCTACCACAAACCACTTTCTCCAAGCTTCAAACCAAGCCAAAAGCCAAAACCTTTTAACCTGTTGAAAAACCATTCAAAAGACTTAAAGAGACATTTTAACCGGTTGAAAAACCATTCAATAGATTAAAAGACATACCTAAGACCAAAAATATCTAATTAATGCTATAAGGTCTACAACATGACTTACAAACTTAAAATACACTTTCTAAATTATGTAACTACATGGAGACCACACGTTCCAGTCTTGATCAACATGGTTATCATCAAATCACCTTTCTTTCATCAATGTAGGCTTCATTCCAATGATAATGGCTTCAAGATAGTTCAAAAGAGCTTCATTCAATCTTCATCAAATCTTCAATAAGCAAACCACCTTGGCTTCTCATGTCAACAGGTTGCATGGTGATGCCTCGTTAGTCAGGACGAAATTCCATGACCCCTGTTAGTGGGAGTTCATGGTGGTGCCTCATTTATATAATTTAGTAAGGATTCAAGGGAAGGATTGCATCTTGACACTCTAAAGAGTCAGTTAGTCTGACATAGAGCGTACTGACTCAAGTGGTGAGAGTAGCAGGAGGCCTAGAACACTTTAAGAGCTAACCTTGTGTGTGGGGGACGAAACACTAAAACAATTAGCTCGGTAGAGCAGTAAAGGCCACCACAAGTGCAAGCATCCGCTGAATTTGAATAATTATATATATCTGGTTGAGTCGTGTCTCGAGTCTTAGTGTATTGTGTGCATGTCATAACATGATTGGTTGATGTATGTATCTTGGACTATGAAAATGTATGCAATTGTATGATAAAACGTTTTTCTACTCTAGTTTACCCTTTCTGCTTGCTTGTGTGTTCTGTGTGTGGTTTTCTCCTTTTGCGATGATCATCAATTCAATGATGTGAGCAGATGTGGGAACCCCTAGTGTTCATCAGGGTGATGAAATTTTCATTGTGTAGCCCGGCTTGTGGTTGGATCTCATTCCTTTAAGTATCGCTTGTAGACATTGTTGCCTAGTTGTTTGGTCAATTGTCAGACTTTTACATTCTGTTTTATTATTGGCATCGCGGTGTGCCTTAGTTTTCTTTCTGATATGTTTGGATGACTGTAAGATCCTTATACCTTAAGCCTCGTGTCCTTTTGATATTTAATTTATGTAATGTTTTATTTAAATAGATTTATCTATTAAAATGGGACGTTACATTTATGATATCAGAGTAGTTCGTCCTTAGGATGACTTGAGGTTATGGGTTTGTCATGTCTTGCGGGCTTGAGTATTCAAGTTTAGTCGTGTTTGTCGGTGAAACCAAAAGTTTTAAGAACAGAAAATATTTTGATAAAGTGATGAGGGTTCACACTGATGACTAGATAAAAGGTTGCTTTCCTTTCTTAATTCTAATGGTTTGGGGAAAGAAGGGTGACAAACAAAAGGTTCGGTTGCCTGTAGATGATGGAGTGATGCCCTATATGTTCTAGTATGTCCTGTTACGCCTCTATGCTTTGTGTCTGGTGTCTATAGCGATGAGGGAATGGAGATTCAAGCTCAACTTGACCTACTTACTCTCACAAGGAGTGGTAGGGCCTATGAGACAATCTCTTGTCTCAAAAATGTGAAGATGTAGAGGGTTGTATATCGATAGATGATGAAAGTTGAGTCTTGGTTTAGAGGGTTGAGAAATGATGTTGGAAACTAAGAAGCAACGCTTTGGGCCGAGGGAGCTACAAGATCAAGTTCTAAGATCGTATACCCTGAGTTTTACAAGAAGAGTTGAGTTCAGAGATTAGTATAAGAGGAGATATCGGTGTGTGCTCGTGTAGCAAGGTTTGAGAAATCAACTTGGTTTTATATCTTGACAATGTCTGAGGTTTGAAGTGGAACATTGTGGAAGGTTTGAGGTTAAGGGTAGAGACCATGAAGTGTATAAGGAAAGCAAATATGTAGTTGGAGGTTTATATCAGGCAGAGCTTTGAAGATCAGTCAAGCGTGATTATGTTTTATGAGAAAGAAGTATATTAGGGGTTATATATCATACCAATATCAGTAAGAAGTAGTTGGATTTTCTCAGCAATAACAGTTATCCAAGAATAAGAGTAGAAGGGATGTTCTAAGTAAGGTGGCTCACAAAAGGGATAGGTTTGACCTTGGACATGAGATGGACGGTTTCAAGTATCAGAAGAAGAAGCACATAGTTAAGTTTGTTCTTGTGGGGGAGGATAGTTAGTAATGTCACGACAAAGGGAAAGAGGAAAGGAAAACAAAAGTTTTGAGTAGCTACGAGAGTGTTTGCGATGATTGGTACTAAAGTGGTTAGCACAAATGATCTAATTCAAAGGATACATGTTACGAAGGCGGTGATTAGATTATGGGTTTTTGTCTCGTTTAGGGTCGGATACTCCTTGATGTCACCAATATGGTTAAGGAGTCACAGTTGTCTGCAAGAAGGAGCTGAGATTGAGATGATGGTTTTTGCTACAATTGCGACCAAGTGAAGATTCGTTCGGGTGTGTGGTGCTTTCGTGGTGATCAAAGTATTTAAATTCATAACCAATTTGAATTGATTCCTTTGCAAGGTTGGGACATAATCTCAAGGGGAATTGGTTGTTTTCTCAATCTCAATCCGATGAGTTGGGACAACCAACGAGGTGGTGTTCTTTGATTTAAAAGAGATAAGTCAGTGATTGCTTATGAAGTATGTTTATTCTATCAAACACTTAAATTGATAGTGTTAAACATTCTTATGTGAAATGAAGATATACAATAAATAAAAATATTAAAAAAAGTAGAAACATTAAAATTGAAACATAAAAAAATATTTGATTGACATACATCATTTGAGCATAATTGCATAATGTTGTGATAAAACGAAAAATATCTTGGAGATGCGAATGAATTTTATGACAAGCTAAACAATTATAAAAAGTAAGAAATAGAAAGTATATTATATATATATATATATATATATATATATATATATATATATATATACTGTAACATCCCGATCGGATATTACTAATTTAAATAAAATAAAGTAAAATAATATTAAATATGTCATAATTATTCAAAGTTCTTTCCAAAAACACGGGAAAATTAAAACCTTACTAAAATGTCTCGAAATTCAAAACCATAAAGTAAACTCCATGTTTACATAGTCAAAAATGATCAACTAAATGTTTACAAAATAGTCAAATATAGTCTACAAAACTTCCCAAGCTAACCCCTCTCCGGCTTTAAGTGTCTCCAGCTCCACCTGAAAGAATATTTGCTCTCGTATAACGAATTACACGATCATCGCCAAACAAACACAAAAAGGGTGAGTTCATGTAACAATATACACGTATAATTTAATACAGAGAAGTTCACCCCAAATTACTTTATTTCATGATCATGGACCCATGATATATATGTTTCCATGAACTTGTCCGCTCGTGGTCCTACCTCTACGAACCTCCCCGCTCGTAGTCCAACTCTATGGACCTCCCCGTTCGTAGTCCAACATACGTGATCCAACAGCTATGATCCTCCTCGCTCGCAGCAGCTCTCAAGTGTGAGCACGGAACATACGAACCTCCCCGCTTGTATCCTCACATGAGAGCATCATAATATGAACCTCCCCATTGATATTATCACATGTTTACCACCAGCCATGAACCTACCCGCTCATGACATAGTCAAGCATCTCCTCGTCCAAGTCCACATCGCAACACATTAAAATGAAATTAAGAAAAAACACATTGCCCTATATAAGATACACACTCAAGCTGGTATTAGGGATTCCAATGCTTCCACGAACTTGCCTGCTCGTGGTCCAACTCTACGAACCTTCCCGCTCGTAGTCTAACTCTACAGACCTCCCCGCTTGTAGTCCAACACGCGTGATCCATCCAACTACGAACCTCCCTGCTTGCAGCAACTCTCAAGTGCAAGCACGAAACATACGACCCTTCCCGCTCATATCCTCACACAAGAGTATTAATAATATGAACCTCCCCGCTCATATTAACCACGTGTTCCATCACCAATCACGAACCTACCCGCTCGTGATACAGTCAAGCATATCCTAGACCAAGACCAACACAACAAGTCATGCAAAACATATCACAACCGCACCCTGCCACTACATTATCACTTGGCGTAGCCTAAGCACCGCCAAGAAAAATGGTAGTGTAGACCGCTTGGCGGTTCCACAACACCGTCGGGCACCACGACACACAAGGCTTCCCTATTTCTTGCTATCGCCTAACAATTCACTCTACACCGCCAAGCACTACACTAGTAATGTGACACTACTGGTTTTATGTACTCTAATTCAGTTCCTAGAATCTAACAATTCAATTCTCAAACATCTAGAAACCAAAATTACGCATTCATATACTTCATATACTCAAATTTACAACAGCACAACTCATGTGCATCATTCAAGTATAAGCACACATGTATCACTTTATAAATTAATATAAAACCATCAAAATAAAGTGTTATACGCAACACAATCCTGAACAACCAAACAATATAGAAACCAAAAATAACACATAACCATTGCCCCCAAAATATCGCACGGATAATAAAATAGTAATAATGATAATAATAAAAATAACAACAATAACAATAATGATAATAATAATAATAATAATAATAATAATAATAAAATGAAACAATAAAAATAAAAATAATAAAATAAAATGAAACAATAATAATAAAATAATAATACTAATAAGATAAAACAATAAAACAATAAAATAATAATAATAATAATTAACTAAAGCACTAATAATAAAATAATAATAATGATAATAAAATCATAAATAAAATAAAATAATGATAAAAATAACAATGATAATAAAATAATATAATAATAATCATAATAAAATAATAATAATAATAGTAATAATAAAAATAAAATAATAATAATAATAAAATAAAATAAAATAATAATAATAACAATAAAAATAAATAAATAATGATAATATAAATAACAATAATAATTATAATAATAATAGTAAAATAAATAAAATAAAATAAAATTAATAATAATAATAATAATAATAATAATAATATAATAATAATAATAAAATAAAATAAAATAAAATTAATAATAATAATAATAACAACAATAATAATAATACTAGTAAAATAAATTAATAATAATAAGGATAATAATAATAGTAATAATAATAAGATAATAATAATAGTAATAATAATAATAATAATGATCATAATAATAATAATAATAATAGAAATAATAATAATAATGATAAGAATAATAATAACAATAGTAGTAGTAAAATGATATAATAATAATAATAATAAATAATGTGCGTATTTAGAAGAACTCTAAACACGCATCCCAAAAGTTGAATGCAACTAAAGTCAATTAATTAAATACCAACCCAAATTAGTAAAATCACATATGCAATCCCAATTTATAAACCACTTTCTATAACTATTCCCTACCCCTCTTATATAATATATTAAAAATTACTAATTATACCACATCATAATTTCTATAAGAAAACACAACCTATTATTCTAAAACCTTAACTACAGCATACCTAAAGTTTAGTCACTACCAAAACTTAATACCCAAAAGCTACAAGTCATATATAATACCAAATACAACAAAAAAAAGAAAGTCAGCACCACTTCTAACCTTCTTTATATATATATATATATATATATATATATATATATATATATATGTGTGTGTGTGTGTGTGTGTGTGTGTATTTATATTAAAACAAAGGTTAAAATACCCTTTTTGTCCCAATTTTCGTAAGTTTTGTTAAATAAGTCATATTTTTGGTTTTGTGTTCAAATAGGTCCTAATTTTCGTCAATTTTGTTCAATTGGATCCTTTTTTGCTAACATCGTTTAAATCATTAACGGCCATGAACAATGACTGTCATGTGTCACTTCGTGATTCTTTTGGATTTTTTAAATTATTTTTTAATAGTTTTTTAATAGTTTTTTATTTTTTTAAATGTCCACGTGTCAATCTAGTAGCATGCCACGTGTCAAAGTCAATGTTCTATATTCAATTTGGTCCCTATATTTGTTATTTTTGTTCGATGTAGTCCCAATTTTGTTTAAAATTGACCAATTTTGTCCCTATCGAAGATGTGACCAAATTTAACTTTTATATTAGTTATAATGATGTGAATTTTAATATATTATATAAAAATATTTAATAAAAAATTTGAATTTTAATATAAATTTTAAATTTGGTTTCAATTTGGAGAGGGACCAAATTGGTTCATATTAACAAAAATTGGGACTAAATTGAACTAAAATAACAAATATAGGGACCAAATTGAATATAGAACATTGACTTTCACACGTGACACGTTGTTGGGTTGACAAGTGACATTTAAAAAAAATTCAAAAAAAATTCAAAAAAAAAAAACACGAAGTGACACGTGGCAGTCATTGTTCATGGTCGTGAATGATTTGAACGGTGTTAGCAAAAAAGGACCCAATTGAACAAAATTGATGAAAATAGGGACCTATTTGAATACAAAACAAAAATTATGACTTATTTAACAAAACATGACGAAAATTGGGATCGAAAAGGTATTTTAACCTAAAACAAACTATTTAATATAATCGATACTCTACACCAAAGTCGATAATTTGTCTCCCTTTTTTTTTTCCTTTTCCTATAATATTATAACATACCATAACACCACATTTATCTACTTTTCATATAACTAAAAAAAATGAAAGCTCTATAATGCAGCCCCAAGTCACGCTACCGTAAAAGAAAAACATAAACCCTAACCTTTCCTTTGCATCATTAACCCACAAATCAAGAAAACCTCAATGCATTCATGCTATATTAGATTTCGTATCACTAAAATTCATCAATCACATACTAAAAATTCAAACGAAAATTTGGTGATATTAAATCACCATTACAATCAAAATTTCTAAAATATAAAACAAATGCATCACATTTTCTATTATTGTAAAAAACAATTCAATCAAACAAAAATTAAAATCTTCTTTCATAGGAAGAGATTAAACTAGTCAACTCCCCTTACTTGGAATCCAGCTCCATTCCTAGAGTCCTCCCTTGCACAAAAATGGATCCACCTTTTGCTTCTTGAGTTTCTCAGCCAATGCAAAGGTTTTCTAGGTTTTCCAATACATAGGAAAAATAATAAAACATAAAATAAGATCTATTTCGCACTAGCTAAGATTCAAACTCATATCCGTCCAATTAACCAATGTATGCCCAACCATCAAGCCAATAAATATTTCTTGACATATCATGCACACATATACTTATAACATCACAACATGTCTTCATATATGCACCCAAAATAAATTAAATAATTAAAACATCACACTAATGGCATACGCAAGAGTTAAACCCAAGTCCCCCCAAACACATCAAACATGTCTAACCACTTGAGCTTCCATTACTCATTTTTCATAACTCTCAGCATTAATTACTTTACAGATTCCTTCCCTCACATTTATGAAATAAATACTTATTTATTTACTTTTTTTTTTGGTCTTACACACACACACACGCACACACACACACACAGATACACACACACACACACACACACACATATATATATATATATGTGTGTGTGTGTGTATTACTTATAATATTTTTTATTTCAATAACCAAAATTTATTAGATTTATAGTTATATCTAAAACTATATAGACCTTTTGTTTCCAAATTAATAAAATAGGTAACATCTCAATTTAATAACATAACACTATTAAAATAAAATATTTATAATATTCAAAAAAATAGATAGTCCTAGGAATATCGTATATTAGTACAATTATCAAAAACCAAAAGATAAAACTATAATAATACAACACATATACATCCTCTACACTTATATCTTCATATGCTCACATCAATAAAGTGATCATTGCAAAAAGAAGAAAACACCACCAGTGTAGTAAGGGCTTTCTGTCCCGGTTATTTTCCACATTTTGCCTCAGGTCTGGAACCGAGGCATATTGGGGCGAGGCCAAAAGGTACCCATTTTGGCCTCGATTATCACCCGAAGCCATATACCCAGTTTTATGCCTCAGTTGTTTCAAAACCGGTGCCATATACCCAGTTTTCTGCCTCGGGTCAGATAGGACCGAGGCCATAGGGTAAAAATATTTTTTTATAATTATCATAAACGAAAATCTGAAAATTTTAGAATCCACGGGTCACTCAAGATGCAAGCGATATACATGAACTGAAGCTATTCTATATTGAAATGAACTTAATAATAGATGTACAAGATCATCCAATCTAAACCCACACTTGTCAACGTTGTCTAATTGAGAGACCACAAAATCAAATTGACCCATCCCTCAACGTTCTATCTACTCCCAAGTTTCCAACTACAACAATCAAATTTTCAAATTTTTAAATTGAAGTTGTGTTTCCACGACAATCCTTGACAATAAGGATAAATGTAGCTAGTCTTAGAGAGCTCCAAACCCTGACAATGCGGCAAATGTAGCCGGTCTTAGAGAGCTCCAAACCGCAGAAATTACAATTTCGACATCTTGATCATGACTAGATCATGACTATATATGTTCCTCACCTCAACATTCAACATATTACCATATGACTCAAAAAACCATGACATGAATATCAATTATCAAATCGCGCATGAATGATACGATACCCAATGACAACAACAATGAAAGAATTGACAATTGAGATACCCAATGACAACAACAATGGATAAATTGACAATTGAGATCGCAAAGAACCACCTTCCAGATGCCTGCAAGGGTCTCTCCGGCGTGGGCGAGCAATTCACGATCATGACAAAATGTTGAGAATCCCACTTCCGCCTAGCGAGCCTCTCCTTCTCCCTGCGACACTGTCTCTGGGACCGGTCCCCGCCAGGACTCCGCGGATTCACGAAATGCTGGTAAATCTCCACCATTAGTTTCTCCGGCGACAATCCACTCTCCACCACCTCATCTCCGCAATCATCACTGATAGAACCCCTAAACTGCTTTTCCTCCACAACAAAGTGCGTTTTTCCCATTAAACTAACCTCCACAGCAACCAATTCGCTCTGAATCCCGCGTTCCACCTCGGGCTTTCCATCAAGATCGAGAAATGTAACCACGTCCCCATCTTCCGAGAGACTCATCCATAGGAAAGGCGTTTTGGTGACTCCATAGGCGAGGGATTCAGAACGGGAAACCCTAGACGCGGAGATAAACGAGGGACCCCATTCGAAGAATAGCAACAAAGGGGTTTCAGATCCGCTTCGGCGCCAAAAACCAAGGAGATTCTCCCAATGGTGAAGGGTATGGTAGAGGTGCTTGTAGGAGATTGTGCCCTTGGCTTTGCCCTATTGTGTGATGGTGGTCTTGGAACCCCACCTGCGCTGGCACATGCTGAACCACAGCTTGGAGTCACGGGCACAAAGAGAACCCAATTGCTTGGACGTGCAGGCCAGGGTGGCGACAGTGGCCGAAGGTGGATGCTGGTGGCCGAAGAAGGAAGCTGAGGAAGGGAGAGACGAGAGAGGCACGAGAGAGAGCGCGAGAGAGAGACGCGAAACGGAGGTGCAGCACAGGGGGCTCGTTCGCGTGGTGGTTGCAATGGACAGAGGTGGTCGAAGGTGGCCAGAAGGTGTGGTGGTAGTGGGTGCAGCGGAGAGAGAGAGAGAGAGCGAGGGGAAGGAGTTGCAGAGGCGCAGGGGTGGGGAAGAAGAAGGGTTTGCAAAATTCGAACCCTAAATAAACCCTATGGCGTCGGTTGTTAGGGGAATCAAAGCCATAGACCCCCTTTTGGCACCGGGTCTCCTTGGACCGAGGCCAAACAGCTAACGTCCAGCCACTTTTTGGCTTCGGGTCTTACTGGACCGAGGCCTATACCACTATTTGGCACCAGTTTTGGTTGAACCGGGGCCTATACCCCTCTTTGGCTTCGGGTATTTAGAGAACCGGGGCCTAAAACTTGGCTCTAATTGCAAAAATGCCACCGCGCCATTATACTTCGGTTCCTAGCCAACCGAGGCATATAAGGCGAGGTAAAATGGGAATTCTGCACTAGTGCACACCACAACACCAACAAATACATGAGAGTAAGCTAATTTGTAAAAGAAATGTGATATATCAATTAAACATGTTGTATCAACATACAAGGTAATCCAAACAATTGTAAAGACATAGCCACACACTTAAAGACCCTTAGAAACTCAATTTATCTGGATCCATACATTGATATGGAACTTTGACAATTTGTGCACTATGATTGCCTCTATGCTCTAGATAGTCATTGTTAATGAGTTTCATCATACCACACACAAGATTAGTCCTTCCCTTGTCGTATACCATGGAAAAGCCCCTATACTAGAACATCCTCCCATTCTCACCCCATAAGCCATTATATTCTAAAGAGTTTGAATGGTTATTAGATTGTTAGAATAACCTTCAATATTGTAAGACCTGGAAAAAACCTAGAATTTTCGGGTGAAGTTATAAAGCAATTGATGTTTTAATGAGGACTTTTGTTGGTATAGGGGTTACATGGTCCCATATTACGAGACACATGGAAATATTTAATTGCTTGATTAAGATTGTTGGTTTAGATATTTTATTTATTAATTGTTTATGGCATTTGGAATATATGTGTTTTTAAATGTGTTATGCGCATATTATTAAGAGAAAGCATGTGGTTTAATGGTTGGTATGTCTTTGGTGTTAGAAAGGGTGTAGGGTTTGATTCTTGGTTAGCATAAGAAGGCTTGTGTTGGGTTTTTATTTTCTGGGGCACTCGATTGTTCCAAGTTGATGTAGGTAGACACTGTTCAAGGAATGGTTTCATAGCTGCATGGTGTTTACGTTAAAAGAGAAGGCTTGCTTTTGGTTTGAGGAGTGGTGCAAGGAACCCATGGCCTACGTATAGCTAGGCTTTCTATTTTCCGTTGAGGTGCAGTACTTACGAGACTGCATGTTTTATTTGGAGGCTCTATTCATGTTTGCTTGAAGTATGGTGTTTTGTTTCCTTTCCCAATGTTTGTGGGTGCGGACCCCACATAAAGGCATACTCTAATGTAGATTAGTGTTTAGTATTTTTTTTATCTTACTGGGACACTTGTACTTAGTCACTTTTTGTGTAAGTAAACGTAATTATTTTGATGTATGACTTTGCTTGAAAATAGAATGAGCCATGGCCTTCATGTTGAGAAGCCTTTTTCCCGTGAGAGTTAGGTTGCGTAATCCTTTTTCAATTTTTTTCCCGTTGTTTTGTTGTGAGATATTTCCCTTGGTTTGGTGCAAGTTTTATTCTTGTTTTTATTGGTTTTATCATTGTTAGGGTATGTACGTATGTGTATAGATGGGTAGCTTATGGTTTCAATTTTGGGAACTTAGTGGGTATGGCTCACACAGTACATTTTCCATATACTGGAAATTTTTAGACAATTGATGTTTTAAACTACGCTTTTGAAATTTAAAACATAAACTTTTTCTTATGTAAGATTTCATTAATAATTATTTTTTCGCTAAACATGTATGATTTATATCTTTCCATGACATTCTAAATTTGGTTGTTACAAATATTGAATCCCTATATCATTAATGTATAGATGTAGGAAAGGATTTCCTCGTTGGAAACTCCTTTATTAATGTTGAGATAACTTTACTTCACCTTTTTTAATTCCATATCATACATATAATCAATTATATTGACCATACCTTTTCACACATTTATATGCATATAAACTAATTTCTCATAACATTATTCAAAATAAGAAAAAGGAAAACATTTGATATTGTCTGACGCCACAAACTCTTGCACAACACCACTCAACCATAGGTATCTCCCCAGCAAGTTCTCGCCCGACACCAACCAAATTGTGATTATATTCACCACCTTTTCACACATGCATATACATATAAACTAAATCCTCATAACATTCAAAACAAGAAAAAAAAGAAAAACATTTAATATTCTTTGGCCCACAAACTGTCACTCGACACCAACCAAATAATGTTTAACACCACTTTTTTCATCTAGCGAGCCTATGAAAACAACACTAGAGCTCCCGAAATTCATTTCAGAAAGTGACATCCAATGACATTAGTTGGTCACTACAAGAAAAACCATAATTACCAACGACAATAATCCGTCTATAACAACACAAATCCATTGGTAAATTGGTATTACCAACAGACTACCGACGACCAGAAATCCGTCAAATAACGCATCATTGGTAACAATTTATCGACAGATGCTTGAGATTCGTCGGTATTTAGCGGCAGACACATCCTTCGCAAAAACTGTCGGTTATTACCGATGGATCAATCCTTCAGTAATTACTGACGGCCTAATCCGTCGAAAACTATAAACGTCAATGTTATGCCATTATCGACAAATCAGTTCGTCGATAATTATCGAAGGATATGTCCATCGGTAATATCAATGCATAAACGTATGTAATTTTCGACAGATTTGGCCATCGATAATCCGTCGGTACGTAAATAATTGCTTTCAATAGCATTTGTTTATTCAACATTTCCCAATTACCTTAATACAAAAAACTCTAACACAATTCCAGACAATTCCAACATTCCAAACAATTGCAGCATTTCATTATACTCATGAAATTCCATCACACATGACATTTGTTGCACCAAACATACCAAATAATATGTAGGATAACATAACAATATTTGTCAAGTAATATATACATGACCATGATACCAAGTAAAAACATAATAAAACACAAGTTTATTAAGTACATGCTAAATATTTTTCTTAATGAAATGAAAAGCTAATAATCTTCATAATCTAGAGAAGATTTTTCGTGATCTTCCTCTTCATTATTTTGTTGGTGAAATTTTGGTTGAGGGATTTCAGAGTTTTGTTGAGTGGGGTTTGGCTCTTATGGTTATGGTTGTGGTTGTGGCTGTGCGTGTGGCTGCTGAAGTTGAGCTTGAGCATCAGGAGGTAGATATTGCAGGACTAGTGATTGAAAGGATCGAAACTCAGACCTCAATTTCTCATTTTACTCTAGGCTTCGTGAGAGTTGCTGCCTAATATTTGTGAGGTCCTCGGTATTAGAAAAGGAAGAAGGTGGTAGTTGGTTCAAGCTTTCAATTGAACCTGTATCTCTTGAAACAAGTTGGTCAGCCCCATAAAGTCTTCCTTTCATTTTTCCTTCAACCGTCTCAATCCAACACCTAGTTCTAATATTCTCGTCCTGTGTTGGATCAGTAGAGGATTGCTCATGTGTTCCTGTCGCAACTGAAATCGCAACGGGACGACGAACCAAAAATAAAAATTTGTAAAAATAGAGTTTGGAGTCGTCATCATAGTTATTATAGAAAACTATGGAAAACCATGAAAGAAGAGTAAAGTCTGCGAAAAACCAGATTTTGGGTTTGGGAGTCAGTTACGCATGGGGAAGGTATTAGCACCCCATAACGCACGTCCTAAGACGGTACCTTTAATTAAATGTGCAAAAATTATGTGGTTTTTCAAAATATATATTTTCCCAAAAAAATAATATAAAAGGATGTACAAAAGAAACAAAAATATTTTTTTTAGGCCCGACAAGGATTAATCCTTGCTCCTACGTATCTCCATATACAATAGAGAATCAAGGTTACGTAGTTCTTTATGAAAAACTATTTGGAAAATTATTTGAAAAATGAATTAATTTGTTTTATAATTTTGAAAACCTTTTCATTTAAATTTTAGTATTATTTTAAAATTGGTGTCATACGACGCGAGCGAACGGATAAACACTTGAAATAAATTCTTTATTTCTAATCTTTTATTTACTATTTATTTTTAATCATTTATAAATTTGTATATTTTTTAAAGTTATTTAAAAGTGGATGTGGATGTCGTGAGCAATAAGATAGACATCAAAAAGTAAACAAAGAAAACCTTTTTTTTTTATTTTTAGATCATTTAGACATATTTTTTTGAAAAAAACAAAAGTTAAATTGGATGTTATGCGACGCGAGCGGCCAAGTAGACACTAAAGAAAGCGGAAAAATATATTTTTATGGTTAAAAAAATGAAAATTGGAAAAACTAAATCAAAAGATGAAAGAACTAAGAGTGACGTACCCTTAAAAATTTTCAATATCTCTTCACCTTTTCTCTTTTC
Organism: Vigna unguiculata; assembly: GCF_037176805.1. Taxonomy (NCBI): domain Eukaryota; kingdom Viridiplantae; phylum Streptophyta; class Magnoliopsida; order Fabales; family Fabaceae; genus Vigna; species Vigna unguiculata. Next base: position 23,319,763 of record NC_140796.1, read on the forward strand.
TTTTTTCTTGCTTCCTTTTCTAATATTTTTGTGTGTTTGTTTTTCCAATAGAGATAAAAAATAAGAGGTGTCTATGTGGGTGGTCACGAGAGAAAGAGAGAGTGTAGAGAATGTTTTCTTCTCTTTTTTTTTCTACCTCCTTCAATATGTTTTTTTTAAAGAGAGATAAAAAAGGAGGTGTGTGTGGGAGTGGTGATGAGAAAGAATTAGAGAAGTATATAGAATATTTTTTCTTTTTTTTTATGACAGAGTGCGTATTTATACTCACACCTTGCAATATCGATGCAATCTCAGCCTTAATTGCAATGAACAATATAAGGAAGGAATTGGTCATGATAGCATCTAGAGTTGTCAATTTGGCCCTTAGCCTATGGGTCAGCCCTGGCCCACTCTTCATAAAGCCCCCTTTTAGGGGCCCCCCAAATGAGGGGGCCAAAAAAAAGCCTCAGCCCCCAAAGCCCCCTCTCTAGTAGGTTAGGGCAAGGGCTAACGTGGGTTAGCCCCCTAAATAATACTACATTAAGCAAGAGTCAAAGATCAAGTTGAGAAAACAGGCCCGACGACGCGGATGGGCTCGAAGACCCGGACGGGCACCACAACCCGAACGAGGCTGACGACCCAGACGTGCTCGACGACCCGGACGAGACCGATTACAAGGACGAGCCCAACGACCCGAACGGGCTCGACGGCAGGGACGTGGCCAACGTCCCTAAAGGGCCCGACGACATGGACAGGCCCGACGACCCGAAGGTGCTCGACGACCTAGACGAACCCGATGACCAGGATGAGCTTGATGACAACGACGAGCTCAACCACCCGAACAAGCCCGACGACAGCGACGGGGCCGACGACACTAACGGGCCCGATGACCCGAACAGGACCGACGATCTGGACGGGCCCCACGACCAGGAAGGGCCCCATGACCCAGACGAGCACGACGACCCGAATGGTCCCGACGACCCAGACGGGCCTAACGACACGGACGAGCCCGTACGGGTCATTGTGCCTGTCTGGATAATCGGGCTCGTCTAGGTCGTCAAGCCCGTTCGGGTAGTCGGTCTCGTCCGAGTTGTTGGGCCCCTTCGAGTCGTCGGGCTCGTTCGGGTCGTTGGGCCTGTTTGGATCATCGGGCACGTCTGCGTCGTCGGCTTCGTTCGGGTCGTCGGGCCCGTTCAAGTCGTTTGGCCTGTCTGGATCACTGGGCCCGTCTGTGTCGTCTGGATCACTGGGCCCGTTAAGTCTGTTCGGGTCGTTGGTCCTGTCTGGATCACCGGGCACGTCCAGATTGTCGGGCCCTTCCGGTTTTTCGGGCCCGTACGTGTCATTGTGCCTGTCTGGATAATCGGGCCTGTTAAGCTAATCGGGCATGTCTCAATCTTCAAGCCCGTTTGGGTAGTCGGTCTCGTTCGGGTCGTCAGGCCCGTTCGGGTCGTTTAGCCTGTCTAAATCATCGGGCTCGTCCAGGTTGTTGGGCCCATCTCGATCGTCAGGACCGTTCGGGTCGTTGGCCTTGTCTGGATCATCGGGCACGTTCGGGTTGTCGGACCCATCCGGGTCATCAGGGTCGTTCAGGTCGTTGGGCCTATTTGGATCATCGGACTCGTCCGGGTTGTTGGGCTCGTTCGGGTCATCACACCCGTCCGAGTCGTCGGGTCGTTCGGGTCGTTCGGCCTGTCTGGATCACTGGGCCCGTCTGTGTCGTTGGGTATGATCTGGTTGTCGGGCACGTTCGGGTCGTTGGGCATGTTTGGATCATCGGGCTCGTCCGGGACGTTGGGCCCGTTGGGGTCGTCAGGCCCATTTGGGTCGTCAAGCCCGTCAAGGTCGTTGGGCCCATATGGGTCGTCAGGCCTGTATGGGTCGTTGGGCCCGTTTGGGTCGTCGGGCCCATCCGAGTCGTAGGGCCTGTTTGAGTCATAGGGCCCGGTCGAGTCGTCGGGCCTTTTTGGGTCGTAGGGCCTGTCCGAGTCGTCAGGCTCGTCCTGGTTGTCGAGCCCGTCCATGTCATCGGGCCCATTCTTGTCGTCGGGCCCATTCGTGTCGTTGGGCTCGTTCGTGTTGTCAAGTTTGTCCTGGTCGTCGGACCTGTCTTGGTTGTCGGGCCCATCCGGCCCGTTCGAGTCGTTGGGCCTGTTTTGATCATCGGGCTCATTCAAGTCGTCGTTCTTGTCTAGGTCGTCGGACGAGTTTGGGTTGTTTGACATATTTGGGTCGTCGTGCTTGTCCGATTCGTTGGGCCTGTCCCACAGATAGTAATATATTTTAAAAAATAATATATTTTTCATGTGGAAGATGAAAGCCCATGGGTTGGCCCTAGCCTACAGGGCTTTTAAAGTATTTTTGGCCCTCTGGGCTTCTTTGATGGGGGCTTTTTTTCAATGTGGGTTTTTTTTGCCTTAGCCCACATGGGTTAGGACCAAGCCCTGTGGGTTGTGCCAAATTGACACCTCTAATAGCATCACATTATGGGAATCAAATCATAGCAAATCAGAGTACAAAATCAATAAAGATCAGTAATATTGATTCTAAGCATTAACAAATCATAGCATAAAATTAAATCCCAATTAGTAATATTGATTCTTACCATTTGAAAGAGATATTGCTTCTAATAATTAGAATCATATCACTAATTTCTTTATCAGGAACAAAGGGTATGTCAGGCTATTAGTCTTATAAAAAAGGATGTCATAATTAAAAATAAATTGGATTCTTCCTTCTTTTTTTCCCTTTTTTTTCTTTTTTCCATCTCTTTTTTTTCTTTTTTTTTCTAAAATTAAAGTTTGAAAATCTTTTGAAGAAAATTATTTCACCTTTTACCATTAACTAAAAACATTTTTTATTTCTTTTTTATTTTTATTTTTTTCAAAATAAATTTCTTCACCCGGACGAAATTGGGTGTTGACAACTGCCCCTCTTTACTTAGATTTTACTAGATAATATGAAAAGTTGACTTTTTGATATTATCGTAATAAAAGATAAACAAAGATAAAAACGTTAATTTTGTTCGTGTTTCAAAAGAAGACAAATTTGAAGACAAACTTGACCATTCGAAAGGAGATGGTTTATATCTTAAAGAAAAGAACTAGGAGACCATTACTAAGTAGAGGGTCTCCATCTGAGACACCATTTTTTTTTACTTTTTGGAAAAATAAAAAAATTAGACCAATCCTGTGGAGAGGGTTTATTCATAGGATTCAGTGACCATTACCATGTAGAGGGCCTCAATGTGACATAAGAAATCAATGACCATTGTCTCGTAGAGGGTCTTGATGTAAAGAGATCGATGACCATTGCCTCGCAGATGACCTCGATGTGACATAAGAAATCAATGACCATTGCCTCGCAGAGGGTCTTGATGTAAAGAGATCGATGAACATTGCCTCACAGAGGGCCTCGATGATGAGAAAAACCATGACCATTGCTTTGTAGAGGGTCTTGATGTGACATAAGAAAATCAATGACCATTACCTCGTAGAGGGTCTTGATGTAAAGAGATTGATGACCATTGCCTCGTACAGGGCCTCGATATGACATAAGAAATCAATGACCATTGCCTCGCAGAGGGTCTTGATGTAAAGAGATCGATGACCATTGCCTCGTAGAGGGCCTCAATGATGAGAAAAACCATGACCATTACCTTGTAGAGGGTCTTGATGTAAAGATATCGATGATCATTGCCTCGTAGAGGGTTTTAATGTAAAGAGATCGATGACCATTGCCTCGTAGAGGGCCTCGATGATGAAAAAAACATGACCATTGCTTTGTAGAGGGTCTTGATGAAAACATAAGGAAATCAATGATCATTGTGTCGTAGAGGGCCTTGATGTGAACATAAGAAAATCAATGACCATTGCTTCACAGAGGGTCTTGATATATAAAAGGAGAACCTGAATTTTGTTTTTAAAGTATGGATAAACACCGCATGAATGCCTAACATTTGTGCGACTTACACAAAAAATGTCATTGCTGACTTTTTTTTTCAAATTTCTTTATTTTTTTTAAATGATTTTCAATGATTTTGTGAAGTATGATGGATGATGAAGGCTTGATCCCTACCAATGATGATGGCCAATGGCACATGCTTAGAAGAAAGGGAGTTCCTTAATCCCTTCCTTTGCTTTTATTTTCTTTAGTTTAAAATTCCATTAAGTTGGCTTGGTTAACTATTTTTAAGTTGACTTGTTGACCTTGACTTTGGGTTGACTTGTTGACTCAAAAGATTAGCTTAACCTTAAACCAACATGCTAATAAATTCCTTAATTTGCTTTTGTAGGAATAAGAAAGGAGGAGGACCACATAGAAGACACTTGGAGTCCTAAGGAAGAGAGAGAAGGAACAAGACTTTCTAGAAGCATCTAGAAATGGGAGGCCCACACACCTTGGACACTAAGTCTTCTAGAAAGTTTTAGAACCCTCCTTTGCGAGCCTTGGCCATGAAGACTTGCCACCTAAATGGCTTGGACGAAAATTCAACCATGTGCACCCTAGGATGACCTACTTTCTAGAACATGCTAGGTTTCTCTTGTAATCCTTTAACTTAGTTGTTTTGCTAAGGGCCCCTAAACATGTCTATTTAAGGGGATTTCTAACACTTGTAGAGGGGTCGAACATTTTGGAGAAATTATACACTTTGTGTTTCAATCTTTTGTGAGAGCATTCCTCCTTAGGAAGTGGAGCTCTTTCAAGCCTTATCTTGCCTTGGCAAGTGGTGGCATACACCACTCATCTTCAAGGTTTTCATGGCTTCTTCTAGCCTAGCCTTGTAGTGGCATGAATCCTTCATTCCCCCCTTTCCCTTGCTTTTCATTTTATGTTTCTTTACTCTTCTTGGTTTATATTGTTTCTATTATATGTTTTTCCTTTTGGTTTCTTACTCTCCATCAATCCATTATCCTCCTCTCTAGAACCTTGGAAAGGAACCTTCACATCTAGATAGCTTGTTATCTTAATGTTCAGTGGGATTTCCTTGGTTTTCTTAATCAATCATCACCATATTCATTAATCTTCTGAAAGGAACAAAATAATCCTACATCAATGGATGACATGATGTGATGATGCATAACATGTTATGATTTTTTTTAAAATTATATGATATGCTTACATGGATGCGTGGATGCATGAGTGGAATTTGCTTTTTTCATTTTTCATTTTTCCTTTGTTTTAATTTGAGAGCAAGGAAAACTAGGTTAAGAGGCTAGAAAAAAATTTGTGAGGCTAGAAAAAATAAGGTTTAGGGGCCTGTGTGGAAACTGGGCTGGGGGGCCAGTGTGGAAACTAGGCTTGGGGGCCAGTGTGGAAATCGGGCTTAGGGGCCAGTGTGGAAATCGGGCTTAGGGGTCAGTGTGGAAACTGGGCTTGGGGGGCCAATGTGGAAACTATGCTTGGGGACTAGTGTGAAAACTGGGCTGGGGGACTAGTGTGAAAACTGGGTTGGGGGACTAGTGTGAAAACTAGGCTTGGGGACCAGTATGGGAACTAGGCTTGGGGGCCAGTGGAAAATGGGCTTAGAGTATATTGGTCATTCATATGAATGAAGAGGACCATAAATTTGAGAAACGTCATAGAAACAAATTTGGGTATTTGTTTTTTAAAGTTCTTCCTTCAAAAATGAAAGGATTCAATAACCATTCATATGAGTGAAGAGGGTTTTGATTGGAAAGGTGGAAACTATTTTATTCAAAAAGATGAATGACTCATGTATGCATGACTTAGTATTAGGGATGGCAACGGGGTGGGACGGAGACGGGTTTCGCTATCCCATACCTATCCTCGTAGAAAAAATTCATCTGCATCCCCATACCCAAACCCAACGGGTATCAAACTTTTGTATCATCCCTATCCCCACCGGGTAATGGGTATATTCTCATACCCATACCCATATCCGTTTTCGAACTACTTCAATATTAATTTTTATAAAAGAAACAAAAATTGCAGTCAAGGAAACATAATATTATCAAATATTCAATATTAGGAGGACGATTTTTTCTTCCATATCAAATACTTTAAAATAAACTATAATTGTTTACAATTTAGATCAAAATAGCAAATAAAATCTCATGGGAACCAAAACATTTATTAGATTTGCAAACTACAAACATTAATGAAACTTAGTTGATAAAATTAAAAAATATTTAAAAAAATATAAAAGGAAAACAAATATTCAAATTAAAATATATTTTAAATGTTTGTTTACTTAAATTTTTTAAATTCTAATGAATATCTTTTTTATGTACTAATAAAAGTCATAATACATCAATTGGTCAAAATGACACAAAGAACGAATAATAAACATAATAATACAATTTTGACATAGATTTTGTATCTTTTGCACTCCAATATATGTTGGATAGTGACAAAAAATATTCATGGCAATGATATTAAATTTTTATACTGTAGTAAATAAAAGTTATTTATACAATTAAAGTGAAAAAATTACAATATGATTGAAAATGAGTTAGAAAATTAAAAATAATTAGATAGAATATATCAAAATATTATTCTATATAATGAAAATAAACAATAAATAAAATATTAAAAAATTAACAAATGTGTGTCTTAGAAAAAATTTGAGAGATTGTTTAAAGAAATCACACAAAGGAAATCAAATGTATAATTAAGGGTATGATAAGATGAAAAATACTTGATCTAAGAAAACTTTTCAAATATCAACATATATACTCAATGGTTGAAAAATAACGAAAATTATTTTAGCGAAACAAAAGAGTTCTTCAAATTAAACAAAACATAATAATAATAAGTAAAGATTTTTTTTATATTACCTTAAATTGAGAGTATTAAACATTCTCATGTGAAAGAAAAATATATAATAAATACAAATATTTAAAAATAATACAAATATTCAAATTACCTTATGTATGAATTTTTCTTTTGCATTTTTTTTAAATCAAATTTGAATTGTTTTCCATTTCATTGTTATTTCGAATTCATGGAATCATTCTACTTTGATATTTTTTTTACTTTTTTAAATTATTTTTTTGGTCTAATCAGTTTACTAACAAACACTTTGTTTTTAATCATTTCTTTTGAAACACTATTTGAATGTCATTCATGAAATTGCCAAGGGCTTGAAAAGGCTTGAATGAGTTGACGAAGATTAACTAGGTAGTTGTCCCAATTTGAATTGGTCTCAGGGCACAAAATGTGTTTGTACTTTCTCTAGTTATTGATGGTATGAAGGAAAATATGGGTACTTCAAAAATTTGCCCCTAGTGTGAGAGCCTAGGATGGTCTTAGAGTGCAAAGGCATGTTTGGTTTTTCCCAGTTGAGGAGGTGGAAAAGTGACGGGGTCTTCACAAGTTGCCCCTAATGTGATCACAGTCTTCATTGTAAATAAATGCCCCAATTCAGAATGAATGATGGGAATATATAAATCACAAACAAATTGAATACCCTAATTTGGGTTTAGGATTGATAAAGATGGATTATGTTAAGGTTGGTCAAGGTTTAGGCTTAGACTGGAGGATACTAGGGATGTCAACGGGGTGGGTAGGGTATGGGTAGTGTTCTCCCGTACCCTATCCGCTAGATAAATATTTGCCTCGTACCCCTACCTATATTCGTCGGGTATCCATTATGCGGGTATCTGCCTATTTTTTTCATATCTGCGGGTATCCATGGGTACCCGTAGGTATTTGCAAAATTATTTTAAAAAAATATTTAATCATAAATTCAAATAAAATAAAATAAAATACATAATTGTCATACATTTTAAATAAAGTTTAAATAAACTCAAGTTGATACAACTCCAAATAATTGTAAAAGTAAATATAAAATGATGTTCAACACAATGAAAATTCTTTAATTAGTGTTTTGATCAATAAATTCACTTTCTTAGATTGATTCCTGAAAAATAAACAAAATAAACAAATAATAAACCTCAATTGCCATGTGCCAAGTATTCTTAATTTGATTCCATCATTTGAGAACAAACATACCATAAACGTCATTGTCTATATAAGGTTTGATGTATATGCCCAATTTCAAAGAAAGGAAAGAGAAGAATGTCAAGGGGTGTAAGTTTAGCGAGTACGAGTATCCACGGATACGGATACTATGATACCCGTACTCGCCCTGTTAACATGCGGGTATCAAAAATACTCGTACTCACGGGTAGCGGGTATCCATTTTTAATATCTGTTTTCTACCCGTTGCGGGTTTTATCCATGGATACCCACAGGTACGGATTTTTTTGACACCCCTAGAGGATACTGTAGGAGCAAAGATGGAGTTTCATGAAGAATGAATTGAAAGGGGACAACTCAATTTTAACCAGATTGTTTGATTGCCCTTGTTGATTTTGGAGCTTTGAAAACATGTCAACCAAGCATAAATTGCCCCAATGTTTAAAAGAAAATCTCTAAACACACTTTTTCAATCCTTTGTTTTATAATTCTTTTTAGAACAAACCTATTAGCAAATAAAAATTTTCCTCTAAATTAAAACCTTCGAAAGATAGCAACCAATCTTTGATCTGTGTGGACTTTATTAGGCTTGTATCGTGGCCAAGGCTAAGGGTATGGATGTAAATGATAGTAAAGGCGGCCCAAGGATCTTTGAATAATGTTTTATTCAGAATTCGTTTGACTTCTTTTTGTTCACCTTTTGCTTGCCTTTTTCTTTTGTTTTCTTGATATAACCATATCTTTTTTTATATATTTTTTGTATTGGTGAACTACTTTTCGGATGAAACAAACATTATGTCAACCCTTAGTGTGAGGGTGACCCTTGTTTAGGGTAATTTGAAAGAAATATTTTGGAATGCTCAAATTAGGTAGCAAAGGATAATTACTTTTGTTTTTTTTTTTCTATAAAGAAACATGACCACACATCATTTCAAATCATGGTTGTTTTTCTCAACAAAAACTTTAATTCAAAGGAAAAGAATTTAGTTCATATGACAGGATGTCCCTTGTTTTGTTCTTTTTTTTTACATTTTTTTCTTGCCTTATTTTTTGCCTAGACTGTCCTTCAAAGTTATTAGCTAGCGAAGTTTTCTTCCTTTTTTGTTTTTTTTTTTTTTGTGTTCAAAGAGTTTCTTGAAATCATTTTAAGGTATGTGTCCCATTTATGATGATCCTCCATGGAAACAAAAACAAGGTTTATGGTGGAAGAGAGATGGATGGGGAAATAGATTTGAGCAATTTCATCCATGAAGATTCGATGGGTACTTCAAAAGAAATGGTAATAAACAATATTTGATTTCTTTATTAAATCCACTTATTTGACCAAAGAATGTTTTATTATTTTCTCATTTTTGATAAGAAAGATTCCAAGAATTTGGTGATAAGGAAATTGGGAAACAAATTGAATTTATTGCTATGCAAATTTTCTTTTTGTTTTTTTTTTAATTATGCATATGCGTGCTACATGTTGAAACTTTGAACATGGTACTTTGGATGACCAAAGAATGGGAATGCAATGCATATTTGTGCATAATAGGACACTTACGTGATATGCTAATGAAATGTATGCTTATGCCTTAAGGGACATTTTTTTATTTTTTTTATAATAGTGTGATGATAAAAATTGTGATGGACTTATTACTATATACAAGAAAGGTGAGGATAAAGGACGAAAATATTCTCCCTTTTTTGTCTTAATTTAACATAGGTTTGACGCTTAAAGTTTTAAGGAAAAGTATATGTGCTCACAAGGATAGTTCCCTACTACCTAAAGATCAAGGTCACTAGAGCTATGGCCCACTTCATGGCATTTCCCATGACAGTTGGTAAACAACAAGAAGTGGGAGTACCAATGAAGCAAACAAATTCTAGTTGGGGTTCTCACAATGACCACTTGGGGCGTACATACAACGTGACACTGCTACACAATCCCCTCTATTTCTAACCAACTCAGACCCGGGTATAAGGCCCCACTCATGTAATGAACAAAATCTGTGGGTGTGAAGGGAGAATACCATGTATACCCAAGCCCCCATCTGACAATTATTCCAAATACCAAAGAACATACACATGCAATAATCCCAAATATTAAAAAGAGACAAGAATATATATACCTAAAAAAAGGGAAAAGAAAAGATATGAAGAAAAAACCACATCAATTTTGCACATTCAAATAAATGGCCGGACTCTCTAGTGTCCCCAGTGGAGTCGCCATCTGTCGCAACCGAAATCGCGATGGGACGACGAACCAAAAAGAAAAATTTGTAAAAATAGAGTTTGGAGTCGTCACCATAGTTATTATAGGAAACTATGGAAAACCAAAAAAAAGGGAAAGCTCTACGACAAACCCGATTTTGGGTCCGGGAGTCGGTTAGGCGTGGGAAAAGTATTAGCACCCCCACAACGCCCGTCCTAAGACGGTACCTTTAATTATAATTTTGAAAACCTTTTTATTTAAATTTTAGTATTATTTTAAAATTGGTGTGGCACGACGCGAGCGGCCGGATAAACACTTGAAATAAATTCTTTATTTCTAATCTTTTATTTTTTTATTTATTTTTAATCATTTATAAATTTTTGATATTTTTTTAAAGTTATTTAAAAATGGATGTGGATGTCGTGAGCAACAAGATAAATATCAAAAAGTAAACAAAGAAAACTATTTTTTTTTATTTTTAGATCATCTATATATACTTTTTTAGAAAAAAAACAAAAGCTAAATTGGATGTCATGCGACGCGAGCGGCCAATTAAACACTAAAGAAATGGGAAAAATATTTTTTATGATTAAAAAAAATGAAAATTGAAAAAACTAAATCAAAAGATGAGAGAACTGAGAGTGACGTACCTTAAAGAATTTTCACTATCTCCTCACCTTTTCTCTTTTATGTTTTCTTGCTTCCTTTTCTAATATTTTTGTGTGTTTGTTTTTCCAATAGAGATAAAAATAAGAGGTGTCTATGTAGGTGGTAATGAGAGAAAGAGAGAGTGTAAAGAATGTTTTCTTCTCTTCTCTCACTTTATGGTGAATAGCTAACTAATCTTTCTTTTAGGTGCAGATGTACACGGTTGACACCCACTTCTCTCTTTCTTTCCCTATTAGACTTATCAATTAATATATTTCATAGTGTTCTAGGTGGAAAAATCCTTGAGTTGGAGAAGTTTTTATTTAAGGTTTTTGTTCACGTTGGGGGTTGATCTAGCAAGGCATAACCAATTTATATTCTTTTCCTAATGGTGTTAAAACCTAGCAGCTTTTCCTAGTGAATTTTGGAACGACACTTGAATATTAAATTTTGACATCATGGTTGACTTTTACATTTAAGGTCCTATTTGGTGATTTAAGAGTTTTAGGCCTTCAAGTACATTAGAATGGATTTGTACGAAGTTTATTCAATGTAGAGGATTAACCAATTCTACCAAATTCAACATCTGAACCAGTGGAGCCAAGTGGAAATATTAAAAGTTGACTGCAGTTTGACTTTTTTTTTTGAAGTTTAAATACAAATGCAAGTGGTTGGAGACTATTTAAGGCACTTAATCACACGTGTTAAAGGCAAAATTGACCATTAGAATGGTTCTAACAAGTTTCATAGTGTTCTAGGTGGAACAACATAGAAGTAATTTAGAAGGTGTTTCTTACTTCTACAGAATCCTATGCTATTATTGAGTTTTGTTTTCTATCATTCAATTGGCATGATTTTAAATCACTTTGCATATTCCATTCATGATTCAGTTCATCTCATTGCATGAATTCAGTTTTCTATATATTAACAACCTATAATACATAGTTTATTCTAGATTGAAACATGTTCCAATGGTTGGTTGAATCTGTTATACAATTTGCATTCAATTAGGCATTTTTATCAAACACCTACATGCATTCAATTAGGCATTAGGAATCTGTACGTAGGAATGCATCACAAAAAATTGAATTCATCTAGGTGGGATGAAGAAGGTCTTTGATGCAAAGCAAAGCAAAGGCAATACTTGAGAGTGACAGTAGAAAGTAAACTACAATAGTTTATGTACTTTCTAGACTAAAAAAGTTTATGTACTTTCTAGATAAAGTAGCTTCTAGATGCTTCAAATGAAATCTTGCAAAAGTAGAAATGTGATACAACACCTATTTTATTTTTGAAACTGCTACAGTACAATACTATATAAAAAGGTTAATGAGGTGTTGGCCATATTCATCATATCTATTCTTGATCGCCAAAGATGACTACTAACGTTTTATTATCAATTGAGTGCATCTAGTATATGTTGGCGATATAAACTCCATTGGAGATACAAACACATTTTCACATATCACACATACAAAACAGAGAAGACAAATTATACTGAGAGAAGCAAGGACACCAATATTCTCAATAACAATCCGATGGCAGTTACTATTATATAATAGTACAAAACATAAGGGATGATGTTTAAGAGTCTGATTCTCAAAGGGATGCTGGAAATAGAACAGAAGTAGTGTCTGGATTTGTGTAAAGTGCATTAAGCCAAATTGTATAGAGCACAAATTCAGCAACAAATTACAGATTGTGTGGGAGAGATTGTTGGCATATATGTGCATAGCATTCACATAAACAACAACACATCAATATACATATATCATGAATTTGAGGCTCTTACAAACAACACATGAATATATTTATGTAGCCACGTACCTCCCTCGTCGGTGCAACCACAAAGTTACCACCCTCACTCAATGCTTCACTCACGCCAAGAAATCTGCCAAAGAATGACATAATATCAAAATTAATTTGCAAAAGAAACAACAACACCAAATACAAACAAGCAGCAGAATGGAAACAACAACACCAAATCTGTAACCCCAAATTTGTAACCCTCCTTCATAATAGAAACAACAATACCACAATTCATAACATCACAATGGAAAGGCGAAAAGAAGAGAAAAAATCCGTACTCACTGGCAGCCTCACCGTCAATGTCGTAGTGACGTGAAGATGGCAGCGACTGTAGTGTAACGGATCCTCACTGGAGACGGTGTGAGCAGTGGTGGCAGCGGCGACACCGTCGTTCTGGGCTCTCAAACGATTGCGGGTGGCATCAGCAGCGGGTTGCGGCAACAGCGATTCAAATTTGGTTCGAATTAGGATTGCATTTTGGGTTATCCAACGGCTGCGAGTGGCGTCGGCAGCGGGTCGCGACGACAACGGTTCGAATTTGGTTGGAATTAGGTTCGTGTTTTGGGCTCTCCAACGACTGTGGGTGGCGTCGGCAGCGAGTCGCGGCGGTAACGGTTTGAATTTGGTTCGAAGGTTCGCAATGGTAGGGGAAATATTTGGGGAAAAACTGATTAGGGGGGAACTGAGATGCTGATCTTTTTTAATCGACCAACATACCGACGGATGTATCGATGACCTAATCTGTCTGTAAAGGTCAAAAGGATTTACCGACGATATTACCGACGGATTATTTGTCTGCCATGATTTAACGACGCACTACCGACATATATATTCGTCAGTAAATTCAACTACGATATTCATCGATAAATTCGTCGATAATGACAAATTTGCAATGGACAAAAGTCTGTCGGTAATGATCTACCTGTAAAGAGCAATGTTCTTGTAGTGGTTGTTTGACAACAACCAACACAAATAGCCATCGATTAGAACTCCAATTATCTTTCTTTGAGCTTAAATTAAGTAATTTGACACATCTTAAAGTTAATTTCCAATTTATAAACGTCCCACCTGAATTTTTATATTGAATTATATTATGGTTTTTCAAATTTTTACAATTAAAATTAAAATTAACAGTAATATTCGAAATATTAGTATGTAATATACTGCACATGTTTTCTATTTTTTATTTTATTGTGCATGAATAAATTTTAGATGTTGTGAAACATTTAAATAAATTGTACTAATTTTATATTAATTAATAAGAGTCTGCCATATAGTATTTAGTATTTATTATTCAATTAATTAATTACAAATTCATAACATTAGTTGATTTAAATCTGTTCAGTTATATACGTTTTCATTTTTCGTTTTTTACATTTACATTTTATCAATTAATCTTTTAGTCGGTTTATTTTTTTAGTGGACCTTTTCATTGCATATTCTTCAAATAATTTATATAAAATGATTATCTAATATTGAAGTAGCTAACGAATTTAGAGATCTTAGTATTAAAGTGTCTATTAATGAATTTTTTGTGGTTTATCTATTAATGAATTTATTATTTTATTTTCTGTTAGACTTCTTTATTCGAACAAATTATTGTTTATTTTCAATGTAATTTCAGTTTATATTTCGTTTTAATTTTTTTATAGTTGTGTTAACAATTTTATATAACAAGAACCCACTGAGCATTTAAAGATAAAAAAAAATTAATGAATATAACAATTTTTATTTAAAATATATTACGTTGTGTAAAAAGAATTCAATACACTTACAATTTTATTGTTTTAAATCAGATTTCAAATTTCAGTTTTTTTTTTTTTAAATTTAGTTACTGACTTATTGATGAGTTCAAATTTTTGCCCTCATTTAATATTTAAATTTGGGGATTTAATTGAATTTTCTGTGCTTAAAGATTGATTTAATTAGGATTTGGGATTATTGGATTTATTGAGTAAGTTTGGTAAAAGTGGCGTAAAAATTGATTTTAGTTGCATAAAATATTATTGGATATTCTAACGTTTGTTAATGCAGCTGGAATTTATTTTTTGTCAATTAATAGTGTGATTTTAAAATATTCAAAGTTACAAAATAAGTCCAAAATCAAGAAATTCTGAAAAAGAATAAATCAGGAGCTAAATGCACCCCCAAATTTTATTTGCACACTCCTGCAAAGTGGACCACCAAAAACCCTGTTCTGCACCCCCAGTTTTCACTAAGTTGCACCCCTCCTACCACTTAAACTCCACTCAACCAGATCATGCCATGTGGCAATCCCCACCTTTTAAAATTAGCCAACCATAAGTTGCCACGTGTCATAATCCTCCACTCACCAAATTCACCACTCAGATCTTGCCACGTCATCATCTCCTCCATCTCACACATGAAACCTTAACCCTAGTTTCCCTTCCACCCTCCACGGCAGCCGCCGCCGCCATCTCCGTCAGCCACCATGGAAGCTTGTTTTTCGACCACCATCGCGCCTTAGCCATGGCAGCCACCTTCACGCACCATCGCAGCACCTCTTCCGGCCACCACGACGCACCATCAACACCGTGACAGCGCCACCATCTTCCTCCATTCGCACAGCTTCCATCTTCACCGGCCACCGCAGTCGCATCTCTTCCTTCACGCAACAGCGCCGGCAACCACCAGCGCATCTCCATCTGCAGCAACAACCAAAACATTCCACCATCCTTCACGCACCACCATTAACGCGAGACAGAACAGCAGCGAGGAACAGATCGGAACCGCGAACTCTTTGCCATCATTTCGCAACAGCAACAGCACCATACGAAGCCACCATTGAAGCTTCAATCAGGCACGTTCACGACGCACCAGCGGCGTCCACAGACCTCGCCGGAGCAGCCACCACGTCGGAGCAACCGCGCCGTCACGAGGGAGGGAGAAGAGTGTGAGAGTGAAACCCTAATTCTGGAAAGTGCACTCTACGCCACGTGTC
This sequence comes from Vigna unguiculata, assembly GCF_037176805.1. NCBI lineage: Eukaryota > Viridiplantae > Streptophyta > Magnoliopsida > Fabales > Fabaceae > Vigna > Vigna unguiculata. Next base: position 23,335,302 of record NC_140796.1, read on the forward strand.
AGCATCTGATAGGCAGTCAACTGGTCAAACTCTGGTCAACTGGTCAAAGTCAGCAGTCAACTCTGGTCAAAACTGCAAATATTGTTAAATGAGAGGGGCAGAATTGGAAATTGGACAGGAATTAAGTTGCTAATTAATTAAATAAAAATAAAAGATTTTAGCAACTGACAGATAAAGCCCAAAGTCCAGTGGAAGCCTATATAAAGAGACTTAAAGGAGCAGAAGTGAGAGGACTTACAATTTATAACTTACAGCTTAGACACTTAGAACTCTCTGGTTTTGGCAGATACCGTCTCCACCACATCTCTCATTCTTTCTTTTATTTTCTTTCCTTCATATCATCATGTATTCCATCAAAGCCATGGAGGGCTAAGCTTTTAGGGTTGATTCCACTGTAATTTCTTAAATGGATTTTGAGGTTAGATGAATTTATATGTTTTGTTATTTTGATTATTGTTGTGGTTTTTGTTTATCTATGTCCTTTGCTTCTTAATTGAATAGAAAATAATGATTTTAAATCTACATGCATGCTAATCATATGAGTTAAGAGGTTTTTAAATAAAATTGAGACTTTACTTTGATTTTGTTTAGAAACTTTCATTTGATTAAATAAGTTTTTGCCAATAATTGAGACTTTAATTTGATTAGAGGTAATTACTTTAACTAAAATTAGTCAAGACTTTACTTTGATTAATTAAGTTTTCTATTTGGTAAAGAAACAAAGGAATAGACATGATTAGGCATAGTAAAATTAATTGAGACTGTACTTTGATTAAATTTACTATGGACAATCTAACAATTCTCACTTTTAATTGAGACTGTACTTTGATTAAAAGTGAGGATGCCAACAAATGAATTGAGTCTTTACATTGATTTATCTGTAAATCAACAACAATAATTAATTTAACAATAATCTCTAGATAACCAATGAAGAATCTTATTTAGAAAAAGCAGTGGAATTGACCTATTTACTATTACTGTGTTTACAATCTTCCGTGTCATTTTCTTTGCATATCAAAACCCCCTATTTTTATAATTGGTAGTTTTAATTGCATTTTTAAGAATCAAATATTTGAGATCAATTCCGTATTCGTTGTGAGACGACTCAGGGTTATCTTAACCCTAACTATTTTGTTCACTACTAATTGGCAATACTGAAGTTGCTTAAGTAGTGGTAATTTGATCGCCTAACGACAGCGATATCAAATTTGGCGCCGTTGCCGGGGAGTACGGTTAGTATTTCTTTTATTTTGATTTTGCTTTTATTTATTTATTTTATTTTATTTTATTTTATTTTATTTTATTTTTATTTTTTATTTATTTTACGCATATACGTTTGATATAGTTTGTTATTTTGTAGTATCTAGTTTTCTGTTAATATATTCCAAGCAAAGTTCTATTTTTGTTTTGATTAAGAATTTCTTTTAAGAAATTTTTGAGACTAGTTTGGAAAACTTTGTCTAGGAAAGACTTGGTATTTAAGTTGTCCATTGTGACGCACCTCTCTTTCCTGGGAGTAGACCCAACGACATCTTAACTCATTTCTTTCTTGAAATCTTTCTCCAAAACAAGAATAGGAAGAAAAAAAAACACACAGGGAAACACTTTCAGGTGGACTGCATAGTGCATGACTCGGGCCAATCCGGGTCAATTTTATCAACTTGATTCAGAACTTGAAAGGAACTTGCGTAAATCACGTAGGAGACTTGAACTCAAGTGTTCTACTGAAGGAGCACCATCATCATCTGAACCTACCACTGAAAGTATACCGCTAGAATCACCTCCGGTGATTAACATATCTTCTGATCCATCACCTGAACCAGAAATTCAAGAAGATAGAATGGAAGAAAGAACAATAAGAGAATTGGCTTCACCGGATGCAGCAATTACACAAAACATGTGCATCCAATATCCAGATGGAGAATGTGAGCTTAAGTCTGGGTTAATCCATCTTTTACCCAAATTCCATGGATTAGCAGGAGAAGACCCGTACCATCATTTGAAGGAATTTCATGTTGTTTGTTCATCCATGAGACCTACAACAGTGACAGAGGAACATATCAAGCTTAAGGCTTTTCCATTCTCATTACAAGATGCCGCTAAGAATTGGTTATACTGCCTTCCGCCAGGGTCCATCAATACTTGGGAGACTCTGAAAAGATTATTTCTGGAAAAGTTTTTTCCAGCATCTAGAGTTGCTGCTATTCGCAAAGATATTTATGGGATAAGGCAACAAGAAAGAGAAAGTCTTCACGAGTATTGGGAAAGATTCAAAAAGTTGTGTGCTTCCTGTCCTCATCACCAAATAAACGAGCATCTCCTCATTCAATACTTTTATGAGGGATTGAGTATCATGGATAGACAAATGATAGATGCTGCAAGTGAAGGGTCATTGGTGGACAAAACGCCAACAAATGCAAGACAATTGATTGAAACTATGGCGTCGAACCATCAACAATTTTCCACAAGGAGTAATTCTATAACTCTATTGAAGGGAACCCATGGAGTAGAAGCTTCATATGTTGCAGATCACAAGAAATTAGAAGGGAAGTTGGATGACTTAGCAGCCATGGTAAGGACCTTGACAGACTTACAGAAAAAGCCTATCCCTTCTACTTTATGTGGAATTTGTGCTTCTACTAATCATCCTACAGAGGCTTGTTCTATGTTAAAAGAGACAGGGACGTTAGACAATGAACAACCTCAGGCATATGCTGCAAACATCTATGGCAATAATAGACCACCTCGGCAGCAATACAACCATGATCTGTCCTCCAACAAGTACAATCCAGATTGGAAGGAATATCCCAGCCAGAAATGGGGAAATCAACAGCCTCAACACCAATAAGTCTATGTTCCACCTCAACAGAGGCAACAACCACAACCAGCGGCAACCTCTGGTGATTCAAACATGGAGGCAATGATGAAAATGATGGCTGACATGATGAAGGGACAAATCAATGAGTTGAAACAGACGATGGAAGCAACCAATCAAAACTTGCAGAACCAAATTGGACAAATGGCAAATGAGTTAAATCAGATGAAGTCTCAACAAGGCTCGAGCAATTTGCCTGCACAAACTGTAATCAACCCACGAAATGTAAGTGCTATTACTTTAAGATCGGGTAAGCAAATACAAGGTCTTGGGGATGCCCAAGAAGATGAAGATAAGGACAATGAAGTTGTACCTAATGATGAAAGAGGAAGATCAGATGAAGCAACACAAGCAACATCTGAGATGCCTGCACCCAGTGATAACTCCAGGTTGGTATCCCCTAATACTTCCTCTGAAAATCCTTCTCCTTATTCTCCTCCTCCTCCCTATCCAAACCGTTTGAAACCAAAAACTAAAAAGATGGAGGAGTTAGACAAAGAAATCCTGAATACTTTCAAGAAAGTGGAGATAAACATTCCTTTGTTGGATGCGGTGAGACAAATTCCTAAATACGCCAAGTTTCTCAAAGAATTATGTACACATAAAAGGCGTATTATGGACAAAGAGGTAGTGAACATGGGAAGAAACGTCTCTAGCTTAATTAAGAAGCCTGCAGTCAGAATGCCGCAAAAGTGTAAGGATCCATGTATGTTTTTTGTTCCCTGCATTATAGGAAGTACTAAGTTTGATAATGCTATGTTAGATTTAGGAGCTTCCATTAATGTAATGCCTTTATCTGTTTTTACTTCACTTCATCTTGAACCTCTTAAGTCTACTGGTGTGGTCATTCAATTGGCCAACCGTAGCATAGTTAACCCTGCAGGTGTGGTAGAAGATGTGCTTGTCCGTGTGGACAAGTTAATTTTTCCTGCAGATTTCTACATCTTGGATATGAAGGATGATGAAGGAATGAGTTCAACCACAATCATCTTGGGAAGACCATTCATGATGACAACACGTACCAAGATAGACGTGCATGCAGGATCCTTGACTATGGAGATAGGAGATGAGAAGGTGCAGTTCAACGTGCTAGAAGCCATGAAGCACCCAATTGAAGACCATTCTTTGTTTTGTATTGATTTATTGAGTAATGTAGTAAACAATTATGCTTTTGGACTTTTGGACGCTTTATCTGGTTTTTTTTCTTCTTTGGATTTTTCTTTTTCGAATGTTTCGGGCTCAATTTTAGACGAAAGAAAAAATTGTAAAACAAGTGATGTTGAGGACGTGGTGTCACTATTTGATACCTCTGTGGCGTCCAAGTGTGATGCTGAGGTGGCTGAAATTACCTTAGGCAGTAAAATGTTGCCATCTGTGGAACAGCCACCCACTTTAGAGTTGAAACCTTTACCATCTCATTTGAAATATGTTTATCTTGAGAGGGATGGGAAACTCCCTGTTATTATATCTGCCTTGCTTACTGACGAGCAGGAACAAAAGCTATTGCAGGTTATCAAAGATCACAAGCGAGCAATAGGCTAGACTTTGGTAGATATTCCTGGTATTAGTCCTTCTTTCTGCATGCACAGAATACTCTTGGAGGAGGATGCTAAGCCAGTGAGGCAACCTCAGAGGAGACTGAATCCTCAACTGATGGAGGTTGTGAAGAAAGAAGTCACCAAGTTGCTACAAGCAGGTATTATATATCCCATTTCTGACAGCACTTGGGTGAGTCCTGTACATGTGGTCCCCAAGAAATTTGGGATCACCGTGGTCAAGAATGAGAAGAACGAGTTGATTCCTACTCGTTCAGAATAGCTGGAGGGTCTGTATTGATTATAGAAGACTAAACCAGGCAACCAGGAAGGACCACTTTCCTTTACCATTCATGGACCAGATGCTAGACCGATTGGCAGGTAAGTCTCATTACTGTTTTCTTGATGGATTCTCTGGGTATTTTCAGATTTGTATTGCCCCAGAGGATCAACATAAAACTACCTTTACTTGTCCATTCGGTACATATGCTTATAGGAAAATGCCATTTGGCCTTTGCAATGCTCCTGGAACATTTCAACGATGTATGATGAGTATTTTTACAGATTTGTTGGAGCATTGTATTGAGGTTTTTATGGATGATTTTAGTGTATATGGTTCATCTTTTGATCACTGCTTGTCTAATCTTGCTAGAGTCTTGGAGAGATGTGAAGAAACTAACCTTGTTCTAAATTTTGAAAAATGTCATTTTATGGTGGAACAAGGTATAGTTTTAGGTCACATTGTTTCCAAGAATGGTATATCTGTAGATCCTGTTAAAATTGATATTATTTCACAATTGCCTTACCCCTCTTCTGTGAAAGAGGTTCGATCTTTTCTTGGACATGCAGGATTTTACAGGAGATTTATCAAGGACTTCAGCAAGATAGCCAACCCTCTCTCCAACCTATTGCAAAAGGATATAGTATTTGACTTTGGAGAGAGGTGCAAAGATGCATTTGATACATTGAAAAAGGCGCTTACCACCACTCCTATCATCCAGCCACCTGACTGGACATTACCATTCGAGCTGATGTGTGATGCATCAAACTTTGCAGTAGGAGCGGTGCTTGCACAAAAAGATGGGAAGCTATCACATGTGATATATTATGCTTCCAGAACGTTGGACACAGCGCAGGCTAACTACACCACGACTGAAAAGGAATTATTGGTTGTTGTGTTTGCCTTGGACAAATTCAGACCGTATATACTTGGTTCCAAGGTAATTGTTTATACTGATCATGCAGCATTAAAATTCCTTCTGAAGAAAGCATATTCGAAACCAAGGTTGATCAAATGGATGCTACTACTCCAAGAGTTTGACATTGAGATTCTAGACAGAAGTGGAGCACATAACTTAGTAGCGGATCATCTTAGCAGGATTGAAAATGGAGAAGATAACATTCCTATTAAGGATGACTTTCCTGATGAAGTCCTCCTAGCATTGACTACTGTGAAAGGTATGTTTCCTGAACCTTGGTTTGCTGACATTGTTAATTATTTGGTTGTTTCTGCTATTCCTCCTTCCTTCTCCAAATATGAAAGAATCAAGCTAAAAAGTGAGGCAAAGTACTATATATGGGAAGACCCAATCTTATGGCGCATTGGTAGTGACCAAGTCATAAGGAGGTGTGTTCCAGATATCGAGATACCTCATGTGCTTGAGTTCTGTCATTCGTCTCCTTTTGGTGGACATTATGGCACACAACGAACAGGTAGGAAGGTGTTGGATTGTGGATTATATTGGCCTACCATTTTTAAAGACGCATAGAGGGTATATGAAAATTGTGAGCAGTGCCAAAGGGCAGCCAGATCTATTACAAGAAGGGATGAAATGCATCAACAACCCATGCTATATTGTGAGATATTTGATATTTGGGGTATTGATTTTATGGGTCCTTTTCCTCCTTCTTTTGGGTTTTCTTATATTTTGCTTGCTGTAGACTATGTCTCCAAATGGGTGGAGGCCATAGCTACAAGGACTAATGATTCTCGAGTTGTTATGAGTTTTGTCAGGTCTAACATTTTCTGCAGATTTGGGATACCACGAGCCATCATTAGTGACCAGGGGACTCATTTCTGTAATAGGCTACTTGAGAACATGTTGAAGAAGTATGGGGTGACACATCGCATTGCTACACCATATCACCCCCAAACCAATGGACAAGTAGAGATCTCTAACAGATAGATTAAAAAGATACTAGAGAAAGTAGTGAAGCCTAGTCGAAAGGATTGGGCCACAAGATTGGATGATGCACTTTGGGCACACAGGACAGCCTACAAAACACCTATAGGTATGTCACCTTTCAGGGTGGTTTTTGGAAAGGCTTGTCATCTACCTGTGGAGATTGAACATCAGGCCTATTGGGCCGTGAAAGCATGCAACTTGGATTTGGAAGAAGCAGGAAATGAGCGAAAACTTCAGTTGCAAGAACTAGAGGAGATTAGGCTTGCAGCCTATGAAAATTCAAAGTTCTACAAAGAGAAAACCAAGAAGTTCCATGACCAAAAGCTTGTGGCTAGAAAGGATTTCAAGGTAGGCCAGAAGGTGTTACTATACAAATCCAAGCTTGGTCACATGAGTGGTAAGTTGCGTTCTACTTGGGAAGGACCATACATTGTTACAAAAGTCTTCCCTTATGGAGCAGTGGAGATCAAGGAAGAATCCTCAGCAAGAACTTTTAAAGTTAATGGGCATCGTCTTCGGATATTCAATGAAAATCAAGATATGCTGAATAAGACGATGGATGGGATGAACTTGACTTCTCCCTCATACCTTCCACCTTGAGGAGGTAAGTACACTTCATACTTTTTCTTTGCATTTTATACATATTGAATACATTGAGGACAATGCATGGATAAAGTGTGGGGGTGTGGGGAGATTTCCCCCTTTTTCTGTTTTTGTTTTCTATTTGTTTTGTTTTTGCTTTTCTAATTTTGTTTTGTGTTTGTTTTTATTTAAAAAAAAAGAAGAAGTTTTTGTTTTCAATAAAACATATTGACATTGGATTTTTGGATTTGATTTACTAATTGGAACGTTCATAATTTTGAGAAAATAAGAGTCATGTGCTATGAATGGATTGTTTTTGTGATTTACTAATTGAGTTGATTTGAGAGTTTTTGGAATAAATCTTTTGTGAAAGAGTTTTTGACCTTGTGAGTTTTGAGCTTTATTGTAAGGATGAACTACCATGTGTCATGCCTATTTTTCTTGTGTGATTTGCTCATGTCTTGTTGGTACTCAAATGTTTAGCTTGATTCTGTTGTTTTGCATCTTAGGTGAACATGCATGATTTGATATGACTGAGGCATTTCTTGTTTTTAGCTACTTGGCCAAATAAGCTAACCATGACATTGATCCATTGGTAGCCCCTTGAGCTTAAACCTCTTTTTCTTGTTTTGAGCATACTGTTAAACCTTAAAAAGAAAAAGACCATTTTTTTTCCTTACCTTAGGGAGAAAGAAGGAGCTAGTGGATTATGTTGAGATTGGTTGGGGAATAAAGTGTGGGGGTGAGTATTTCCCACACAAAGTTATAAAAATGGCAAAAGGAAAATAATTGTTGATGACAGAGTGTTGAAATGAAAAATGATTGCTGTTTGAAAAAGAGCAACAAAGGATAAAAAAAAAGAAGAAGAAGAAGTAAGGATTGTTTTTGAAACTATGCTCCATAACTCTTTCTTCCCAACTATTTCAAAAACACACAAATCCTAAAGTTTTTCCTACCTTTGCCTTGGCCTCATTATAACCTTGAAAAGTCCTCATGATTTTTGAATGCATGTTTTCTGAAAGCTGTGAATATTAGAGTCTTGCTAAACATTGAGAGTTTTACTTGCATGGGTATTTTGAGTGAAAACACAAACCAAAACACTTGAGCGAATTTTGGTAAGAAAATATATATTTAACTTGAGTGTTTCTCTTTCATATTTGATTATCTTGTAAACTCAAAAGATTAACTCATGTGTGAAAAATAGAATTTTATCCATTTATTTGTACGTGACAACATGATTTCTAGAAGATTGATCTGTTTCCATTTGTATTCATTTCTTTAATCCACTGAAAATATGGAATAAAAGACCTCAGAATAAAGTTTTGAAATTGTTAAATTTTGCCCAGGAGTGCAAAAGGATAAGTGTGGGTGTGTGATGAGTTCAAATTTTTGCCCTCATTTAATATTTAAATTTGGGGATTTAATTGAATTTTCTGTGCTTAAAGATTGATTTAATTAGGATTTGGGATTATTGGATTTATTGAGTAAGTTTGGTAAAAGTGGCGTAAAAATTGATTTTAGTTGCATAAAATATTATTGGATATTCTAACGTTTGTTAATGCAGCTGGAATTTATTTTTGGTCAATTAATAGTGTGATTTTAAAATATTCAAAGTTACAAAATAAGTCCAAAATCAAGAAATTCTGAAAAAGAATAAATCAGGAGCTAAATGCACCCCCAGATTTTATTTGCACACTCCTGCAAAGTGGACCACCAAAAACCCTATTCTGCACCCCCAATTTTCACTAAGTTGCACCCCTCCTACCACTTAAACTCCACTCAACCAGATCATGCCATGTGGCAATCCCTACCTTTTAAAATTAGCCAACCATAAGTTGCCACGTGTCATAATCCTCCACTCACCAAATTGACCACTCAGATCTTGCCACGTCATCATCTCCTCCATCTCACACATGAAACCCTAACCCTAGTTTCCCTTCCACCCTACACGGCAGCCGCCGCCGCCATCTCCGTCAGCCATCATGAAAGCTTGTTTTCCGACCACCATCGCGCCTTAGCCATGGCAGCCACCTTCACGCACCATCGCAGCACCTCTTTCGGCCACCACGACGCACCATCAACACCGTGACAGCACCACCATCTTCCTCCATTCACGCAGCTTCCATCTTCACCGGCCACCGCAGTCGCATCTCTTCCTTCACGCAACAGCGTCGGCAACCACCGGCGCATCTCCATCTGCAGCAACAACCAGAACACTCCACCATCCTTCACGCACCACCATTAACGCGACATAGAACAGCAGTGAGGAACAGATCGGAACCGCGAACTCTTTGCCATCATTTCGCAACAGCAACAGCACCATACGAAGCCACCATTGAAGCTTCAATCAGGCACATTCACGACGCACCAGCGGCGTCCACAGACCTCGCCGGAGCAGCCACCACATCGAAGCAGTCGCGCCGTCACGAGGGAGGGAGAAGAGTGTGAGAGTGAAACCCTAATTCTGGAAAGTGCACTCTGCGCCACGTGTCAGCATCTGATAGGCAGTCAACTGGTCAAACTCTGGTCAACTGGTCAAAGTCAGCAGTCAACTCTGGTCAAAACTGCAAATATGGTTAAATGAGAGGGGTAGAATTGGAAATTGGACAGGAATTAAGTTGCTAATTAATTAAATAAAAATAAAAGATTTTAGCAACTGACAGATAAAGCCCAAAGTCCAGTGGAAGCCTATATAAAGAGACTTAAGGGAGCAGAAGCGGGAGGACTTACAATTTACAACTTACAGCTTAGACACTTAGAACTCTCTGGTTTTGGCAGATACCGTCTCCACCACATCTCTCATTCTTTCTTTTATTTTCTTTCCTTCATATCATCATGTATTCCATCAAAGCCATGGAGGACTAAGCTTTTAGGGTTGATTCCACTGTAATTTCTTAAATGGATTCTGAGGTTAGATGAATTTATATGTTTTGTTATTTTGATTATTGTTGTGGTTTTTGTTTATCTATGTCCTTTGCTTCTTAATTGAATAGAAAATAATGATTTTAAATCTACATGCATGCTAATCATATGAGTTAAGAGGTTTTTAAATAAAATTGAGACTTTACTTTGATTTTGTTTAGAAACTTTCATTTGATTAAATAAGTTTTTGCCAATAATTGAGACTTTAATTTGATTAGAGGTAATTACTTTAACTAAAATTAGTCAAGACTTTACTTTGATTAATTAAGTTTTCTATTTGGTAAAGAAACAAAGGAATAGACATGATTAGGCATAGTAAAATTAATTGAGACTATACTTTGATTAAATTTACTATGGACAATCTAACAATTCTCACTTTTAATTGAGACTGTACTTTGATTAAAAGTGAGGATGCCAACAAATGAATTGAGTCTTTACATTGATTTATCTGTAAATCAACAACAATAATTAATTTAACAATAATCTCTAGATAACCAATGAAGAATCTTATTTAGAAAAAGCAGTAGAATTGACCTATTTATTATTACTGTATTTACAATCTTCCGTGTCATTTTCTTTGCATATCAAAACCCCCTATTTTTATAATTGCTAGTTTTAATTGCATTTTTAAGAATCAAATATTTGAGATCAATTCCGTATTCGTTGTGAGACGACTCAGGGTTATCTTAACCCTAACTATTTTGTTCACTACTAACTAGCAATACTGAAGTTGCTTAAGTAGTGGTAATTTGATCGCCTAACGACAGCGATATCACTTATTACTATAAATTAATAATTTTTTCAATTACTTTTTATCATTTCAAATTAATATTATACGTATCTAAATTATAGAAATAAAAATTAAGAAATTAAGAAACATTAACACATAAAACAAATTTGAAATTTCAGTTTGTTGTTTTTCTTTATTTAATGACTTACTATTAAAAATTATGAAAATTTTCAAATAATTTCTTTAATCTCAAATTAATATTATTGTTATAAACCTTTTTAATAAATCTTTTTCATTATTATTAAAGATAGTAGTCACAAATACTATATTATTAGAATTAATTGGTTCTTTAATTAGTTGAATTTAATTTAATATCTCTATGTTTTTTATTTAATGAATTTGTTCCTGTAGAGAACAAATAAGATGAGTTAGGCACAAGCGTCACCTTACCATGTAGTCTGTTATCTCCTCAGTTGGCCTCTTCCCGGTTGGTACATGTCAGCTTGAACCCAGGAGGGGTTACCTGCAGAAGAGACTCCGAATCTCAAGTAAGTCAAAGCTCTCAGAAGGTCAAATCTGTGATTAATGAATGTGTACCTTTAATTACTAGGGTCCACGTTTATTTATAGAGCATTAATTATGTCTGGTTATTCTATGGGTCGGGCCTTGGCTTGGGCTTTGATTGTAAGTGGGCCTGGGCCCTAGCCCAGGCCCTTAGGACTTATTTAACACTAGAGGGTTTTCATTATAGTGAGTTTATTGGAGTGGTCAGCCTAGGCTTTAATCTTACCGGGTCTGTTGGAGTAGCCGGCCTAGGCCGGCTACTTACCTTGATGGCTTATGTTGGTTATATGAGGTGCAGGTTGTTCCTCTAGATGTTTAGGTTAGAACTGGTACAAGTTAGGCCGGCTCAGCCTAGGCTGAGTACTTGGCTGCCTTGGTATATGCATTGTTTACTTATTTGGTCGAGTTTGCCTAGGTGTGGTACACCAGTCTCCTAGCCTTGTCCGGTATGAGTTGTCGGTCAAGGGTGATATGTGTTGGTATGCTAACGGAACCGGCTAGGTGTGATACACCAGTCCCTCAACCTTTAAGTGTGATGAACAGTGTTAAGGCTAAAAAGTGGTAATCGTCTGAAGGTAGTTGAAGGGATGACAGGGGTCAAATCAGGAAGTTTTGGCACTGTCATTTTTAAGAGTCATGTCTCTCGCAATGATGGTGTCGATTGGTATGGATTGTTGTTTTGGCGGGAAGGAGTTTTCATCGTTTGGGATTCTGGCCTATAAATATAGGTTTCAAAACGAGTGAGGGGTTACTTGGTTCATTTGTGTGAGTTTTGAATTCAGAGGTCTTGTGTGCATTATACTATCCGACTAGTTCCCGATTTCAGCCGACATCTTCCCTTAAACACAAAAATAGGTATGTCTAGTACCGATAGTATATCGTTGTCTACATCTAGTAGTGAGAGTACAGAGTCAGAGAGAAGTAGGGGTAGGCAATTTGACGAAGAGGGTACAAGTTCTGGAGGCATTGTAAGTGGGATTCCAATGGAGATGGTGAGGGAGGTTCGAGAAGATCCCCAAGAGAAGTTGGCAGAAAGTAATTGGCCGGCTAAAGGTGGTTATGGGTGGGCGGCTGCCGACGTCCGCAACCAATCATCTTTGTTCCGGTGGTCTCGCCTATTAAACCTCTGGTTAAACTGCACGCCTGTCATCTCTAAGGGTGTAAGTGGGGACATCGTTTCCCTGGAGCGAGTTAGCGCTATCGACCGAGTATGTCATGGGCAGGAGGGGGCTACAGAGAAGTTTTTCTACATGTATATGTGTCATTTTTCTCAACTTCATGTGCGGCTACCGTTAGACGGTTTTACTATAGGCGTATTGCGCGCACTGAATGTGGCACCTACGCAGCTGCATCCGAATAACTAGGCCTACTTGCAAGCTTTTCGCATCTTGTGCCAATCTTTATACTTGGAGCCCTCTCCTTACGCTTTTTTGTACTTCTACGACACCAGACCCCGCCGGCCGACTACTTGGCTGTCTTTTATAAGTCGTCCCAGTATCAGCAGACTGGATGCATTTTCCCAGTCTTTCAAGCATTTCAAGGACGGGTACTTCAAGGCTGTTGTTAAAGAAGAAGGCAAAGCTTATTTTTTGAACGCAGATGGGAGTACAAAATTCCCATTTAGTTGGACAGGCAGCCCTTCTCGGTATAAGGACATGGGGATGGATGAGTTATCGGTGGGTGATAAGGGGGTGGTGGAGATCTTGTTGAAGTTTGTTGATAAATTGCCCACTAAGGGCTTAGTTAGAGTTTATAATTTGGTGCATCTGATAATAGATATTGAAGGTATTTGTTTATTACTTAAACTGTGTTAATGATTCTAAGTTGTTTTAATCCGAGTTGTAATGTATTATTGTAGGGCACATGGTGCAATCAAGAAAGAAAAACTTGGCGCTTTTCCAATCATTGAGGAAGGAGATGGCCGCTAAGGCCAAGGCAGCTAGGAAGACTGATGTTCCTAACCTACAAGAGTTTGTGGTGGAAGTGCACGTACACGACGGGACGAAGAGGAAGGCTGAGTTGCCGCCTCGACATGGCAAGGGGAAAGACGTGAAGAGAGTGAGGGCGGCCTTGCTCGGGATGGGGTCGGCTAGTGGGGAGAAGGGACCAGAATCTGGTTTAATCGAATTGCCGGAAATATCTGTGAGGAAGGATATTGCAATCACCCTCCCAGATACCATTGTAAATTCCATTGACGGCATGGATGCGAACCATATTATGAGGACGATGGTGGAGTTTGGAAGCATGGCCTTAATATTGAGCCGTCGTGTGGGGTCTTTATATAAGAGGGAGGTGAAGGAGGGGGGTAGGGAAAGGGTGGAGGAGTTGCAGGGGAAGGTTAACAAGCTTGAGGAGGAGAAGGTTGCGTTGGAGAAGGCGAAGGAGAGTTGGGAGGTAGAGAGAAAAAGGTTGATAACGTGGAGGGTTCTTTGTTTGGACTCAGAGGAAAGATTGAACAAGAAAATAGGGGAGTGGGAGGAAGATTATGAAGAGTTGAAAGAGAAGTATGATGGTGTCGTGGGAGAGCTTGACGACTTGAAGAATAGTATTATACAAGAACATATCAATGGTTTTAAGAAGGGACTGCGTCAAGCGGCTTTTTTCCATTAGGATGTGGACGTAACAGATCCAAAGTTCGATGTGAATAAGGACGTTGTTGACGGGAAGCTGGTCTAGGAGGACGAGGACAGTGCGAATGAGGAGGTGGAGGAGAAGGCAACAAAGGAGGAGAAGAAGGCGGGCGATTCCGAGGAGGTGGCACCTGTCGCAGCAGAATAGGATTTTAGTCTTAATTGATTCGAGAATATTATTTGAGCCTATGTCTGTAATATTTGGTACATTTCGCTACATTGGTACATTCTTGCACTTGTGTTTAAATGTGATTAAGACTCTGTATGTTATTATGTATGTCGTGTTTTGATGATATGTGGTGTATGTGTGATACAATCGATTGTATGTTAAGGGTGTTCGACCCAGACCGCTTACTTGTGGTAAGGGTGGAGAACTTAAAACGAATTAAGCACAAGTCAAAGGTGTTCGACCCAGGCCGCTTACTTGCGGTAAGGGTGGGGAACTTAAACGAATTAAGCACAAGTTAAAGGTGTTCGACCTAGGCCGCTTACTTGTGGTAAGGGTGGGGAACTTAAATGAATTAAGCACAAGTTAAGGGTGTTCGACCCAGGCCGCTTACTTGTGGTAAGGGTAGGGAACTTAAACGAATTAAGCACAAGTTAAAGGTGTTCGACCCAGCCCGCTTACTTGTGGTAAGGGTGGGGAACTTAAACGAATTAAGCACAAGTTAAGGGTGTTCGACCCAGCCCGCTTACTTGTGGTAAGGGTGGGGAACTTAAATGAATTAAGCACAAGTTAAGGGTGTTCGACCCAAGCCGCTTACTTGTGGTAAGGGTGGGGAACTTAAACGAATTAAGCACAAGTTAAGGGTGTTCGACCCAGGCCACTTACTTGTGGTAAGGGTGGGAAACTTAAACGAATATGAGAGTAAAACCATAAGAAAGTTGTATAGTTGAGAACCCTTCATTTTATTTATTAAATATGGGTGTCTCGTTAAAACCTCCCTGGCCAAAACCCTCTTTAGGGAAAAAAGACCATGTGAGGAAAAAGAGTACACCCAGGGTTACAAGTGTTCTTCGTAGCATACATTTAACTGAAATAGAATTTGAGGTGTGATACATTCCAAGTGTTGGGAATCTCTTCCCCAGATAAGTGTTCCAAGCGATAAGCTCCTCCTCTTGCATCTTCGCGTATGCGGTATGGGCCGTCCCAATTGGCGAAGAACTTGCCATCCTTCTTTCTAGCACTGCTGGCCATTCTCCATACTAAGTCCCTGATGGCGAATGATCGTGGGCATAGGTTTGTATTATATTTTCTGGCAGCTCGTTGTTTGGCAGCTAAATTGCGTATGTGTGCTTTTTCTCTGAGTTCGGGTAGAAGGTCGAGATGTATGGCCATGTTTTGGTGGTTGTGGGTTGGGTCGTATAGTTCTCGGCACAGGGATGGTTCGCCAATTTCAACTGGTCTCATGGCGTCTGCACCGTAAACTAGGCTGAATGGGGATTCGTTTGTTGATGATTGAGGGGTGCACCTGTAAGCCCATGACACTTCTACTAACTCTTCGGGCCATCGGTCTTTGGCGGTATCTAATCTTTTGCGCAGCTCCACGAGGATAACTTTATTTGTCGCCTCTGCTTGTCCATTGGTTTGTGGATGTTCTACAGAACTTGTGATGTGCTTGATGCCTAGGCTAGTGTGGAACTTGGCTAGCTCTTTGTCAATAAATTGTCGGCCATTGTCTGTGATGATGGTATGTGGAACACCATATCTACATATAATATCTTTCCAAACAAATTGCTAAACTTGTTGGCCGTGATGGTAGTTAGCGGCTTGGCTTCTATCCATTTGGTGAAGTAATCGACGGCTAAAATTAGGAATTTCACTTGCCCCTTGCTGGGTCAAAAGGGGTCGAGAATGTCCATTCCCCACTTAGCGAATGGCCACGGGATAGTATATGGTGTAGTTGTTCTTATTTTTGGTGAATAAGGTTGCCATGTTTCTGGCATGGTTTGCACTTTCTGACATAATCCTGGCAGTCTGCTTCTATAGTCGGCCAGAAATATCCGGCTCTAAGAATTCTGGTAGCCATGGTGCGTGCGCTGGAATGATAGCCACAAATGCCTTCGTGTAGCTCTTTAATAATATATTGTGCTTGTTTTGCCGTGACACACTTGAGAAGGGGTTGGCTGTATCCGCGTTTGTAGAGGTCATCGCCTATCATGGTGTACCTAGTGGCCTTAGCCAACCAAGTTTTGTCCGCATCTTGGGGGGTTGCCGGTTTTGAGGTACTAGATATAGGGGGTGGTCCAATTATGGCTTTGGGAGGGGGTGACGTTGTCAGCTGGGGCGTGGGTTAAATTTTGACAAGTGTGTGTGATGGAGGGCGTAGATAGTGTTTGCTGTAATAAGGATTGGTGACGGTTTTTCAACTTGGTGCTAGCCAATTTGGAGAGGATATTGGCTCTAATGTTGTCGGTCCTTGGGATGTGTTCGATGCGGACTTGTTCGAAGGCGGATTGAATGACTGCACGGACCAAATGGTAATACTGTAGAAGGATGGGGTCTTTGATCTGAAACTCGTCATTTAGATGGCCTACAATGAGCTTGGAGTCGATTTTGCACGTTAATTTCTTAACACCTATCTCGCGGGCCAGGGAAAGGCCAACGAGGATTGTTTCGTACTCGGCTTGGTTATTTGACGTTTTGAAGGCAAAGTGAAGGGATTTTTCAATGAGGATGTCGTTGGGGCCTTCTAAGATGATGCCAACGCTGGCACCTTTTGGATTTGAGGAACCATCTACATGAAGCGTCCACTGGTCCTCTGTGGGTGTGTGCTGGAGGTCGTTGACGAAGTCTAAAAGACACTAGGCTTTAATGGGGCCATGGGGTTCATAGCGGATGTTGAATTCTAACAGTTCGACGGCCCATGAAGACATGTGTCCGGCTAGATCTGGTTTTTGCAATATCTTTTGGATTGGGTAGTCGGTTTTAACGGTTATGCTGTGGTTTTGGAAGTATGGGCGTAGGCGGCATGCTGCGTGGACCAAAGATAGGGCCAACTTCTCTACCATTTGATATCTGGTCTCAGGGTCTTGCAGCGTTCTGCTCACAAAATAGACAGGGTGCTGCGTGCCTTCTATTTCTTGGACAAGCGTAGCACTGACAGTGTAGTCGGTGGCTGTGATGTATACGAGTAGGGGTTTATGGGTGTCCGGCTTATGGAGGATAGGTGGGGAGGTTAGGGTTGTTTTCAGTTTTTGGAAGATTTGTTCACAATCATCAGTCCACGTGAACCGAGTGGATTTTTTTAAGAGTTGGACTATGGGTTGGGTTTGTTCGGCTAGTTTGGGTAGGAAGCGGGAAATGGTTGTGAGACGGCCTATAAGACGTTGGACCTCCTTGATAGTAGTGGGGTTGCGCATCTCGATGATGGCCTTGCATTTTTCGGGATTGGCTTCTATACCGCGCTGGGTCAACATAAAACCAAGGAATTTACCCCGGTCAACGCCGAATACACACTTGTCTGGGTTGAGGCGAAGGTTGTATTGGCGTAGTGCAGAGAAGACTGCTGATAGGTCCTCGGCATGTTGGCGATGACTTGGAGACTTGACAACCATGTCGTCAACGTATACTTCGACACATTGTCCCATTAGATGACTGAAAACCTTGTCCATCAGCCGTTGGTAAGTTACTCCAGCGTTTTTGAGACCCAAAGGCATGACCTTATAGAAGTAGTTGGCATCGTCCGTGATGAAGGCGGTTTTGTACATGTCAGATGAGGCCATGGGAATTTGGTTGTACCCGGAATATGCATCCAAAAAACTGAGCACCTTGTTTCCTGCTGCGCCGTCAACGAGGCGATCGATGTTGGGTAAGGGGTAGGCATCGCGAGGGCAAGCTTTGTTTAGATCTGTGTAGTCTACACACATCCGCCATTTGCCATTGGCTTTCTTCACCAAGACAACATTAGAAAGCCAAGTGGTGTATTGAGCTTCTTCTATAAAGCCTGCGTTTAGTAACTTGTCGGCTTCGACCTTAGCTGCTAACCGACGTCCTTCGCCAAGTTTGCGTTTTTTCTGGGATATGCAGCGGGCTTCTTTATAGATGGATAATTTGTGGGATGCCACTAGAGGGTCCATCCCAGGGAGGTCAACGGCTAACCAGGCGAAAAGATCTATTTTGTTGAGGAGAATGGGTGTGATGATGGCACGCTCGTCACAGTTCAAACCAGTGCCTAGGTTGATAGAGCGTCCATTGGGAAGCTCCAAAGGGGAGGTCTCCTCAACCGTTCGAGACGGACATCCCGGCCTACTCTAGGGTCCAAGTCTTCGCCTGACAGTGCGATGCTAGAGCCAGGTGGTCGCTCAATGTGGTTGGTTTGTTGAATAGGGAGTTGTGGGCGCAGGCTGGCCATGTAGCATTCGTGTGCCAAGCGTTGGTCGTAGTGGATGGTAAGGATGTCACCGGAGGGAGAAGGGAACTTCATGGCCAAGTGGGGGGGGTGGAGAGGACAACGCCAAGGGTGTTGAGGGAAGGACGACCTAGGAGGACGTTGTAGGATGTTGGCGCGTTGACGATGAGGAAGCGGATTGGGATGGTTTTGGTTTGGGTTCCCTCACGAAAGATGGTGTGGAGGTCGATGTAGCCGCGGGTGGAAACTTGTTCGCCAGAGAAGCCATATATTGGTTCATCATAGGGGACCATAGCGATGTCCGGAAGTTGGAGTTTTTGGTAGGTGGCCCAGTAGAGGATGTCAACAGAGCTGTTTTGGTCCATAAGGACTTTCTTAATGGCGTAGGTTTTTATTTCAACCGTGATGACCATGGGGTCATCTTGTTGGTGGTCGAGGCCATGAAAGTCGTCATTTGTGAAGATGATGGGAGGCATGCGGCGCTTGTGGTGGGAATGGGTGATATGGTTGATGGATTGGATATGACGGAGGTGTTTCTTTCTGACAGAAGAGGTGGATATTCCACTAGCGAAGCCACCAGAGATGGTGTTGATGGTGCCACGTAGGGGAGGGTCGGTGGGGGTGATGTCGGTGCGGGCCGGTTCGGGTTCTTGGTTGGGGCGTCTGTCGTGACGGGAGTCATGTGGAGGGCGTCTGTGGTCGGATCGAGGGGGGTTACGGGATCGAGAGGAAGAGGAATGGTCATCTCTACGGATGAAGCGGCAAAAGTGGCCAACACGAACCAGTTCTTCTATTTTATCCTGCAGTGCTTTGCATTCTTCTGTAGTGTGGCCATGGTTGCGGTGGTAGCGGCAATATTTGGTCATATCAGCGTTGGGAGGTGTGGTTGTCTTGCGTGGTGGGGGGATTAGGTCAGCTTGCAGGGCCTCATCGAGGATGCGGGAGCGGGCTACGATAAGAGGGGCATATCTGGTGAAGCGAGGTTGGCGGGGCTCGCGTGGGCGGGCATCATGGCGTGGGTTAGGTTGCGGGGTAGGGTTGGCGGTGGTGGCTACATAGTCATTGCAGAATTTGGTGTGGAGGGTTTGCATTTCCTCCATGCGGACATAATCGGCTGCACGCAATTTGAGTTCGTGCATTGAGGCGGGTGGGTGTAGGTAGACGTTGTTGGCGAAGGGGTCGGGTTGTAGGGTGAGGGCCATGCATTGGAGGATCATCTCCTGGTTGAGGTGTGGTGTGCGAAGAGCTGCCTTACTGAAGCGATCTATGAACGCTCTGAGGGGTTCGCCTGGTTCCTGTCAAATCCATATATTTAAGTACTACTTACTAATGCAATCTACAAAATTTGAACTTAACTATTTTAATTAACTTTTAATAATAATTAGAATGTTATTTATCAAGTAATAATCCATTCCAAAATTAGTTTACTTTAATGTTTCCTCTGAAGAGGTTTTTTTGTTTTGTTCATTTTCCAACCCACTCAACTTTTATAATTCTCAACAGTAATATCTTCTTTACGGGTAATATTCTCTCAAAACTTCCTCTCTCTCTTCAAAACTTTTTTTTATAATGTCCACTGAATATTACCGAAACAAATAAATAAATATAATATTTTTTTTATTCAAATTACTTTACGTTCTGCGACAATATTTAATTCCACCTACAATTTTATTATTTTAAAATACATTTCAAATTTCAGTTTTTTTCTCTTTTTTTTTTATTTAATAACTTATTAACAAATATCAATAAAATATTCAATTAATTTTTATCATTTAAAATTATATGATACACGTAAGGCCTAGTTTTTCTGCCCTAATGTTTTAAGGGTTGACTTTTAATCTGTTGGTCCTAAGGGTTGGCCCATAGGGTGCTAAGGTCCCTAAAGCTGCCAGGGTCTCCCTTTCAGCCCTCACTTCTGCAAACAGTCCCTCATATGCTCCTTTTTCCCTTTCAGAAGCTCTGTTAGGGTTTGGCTCCTAGTTATCTTCAATCTAGCTCGAATACATTTTTCTACTCCATGTAAGTGTTCTTCTGGCTCATATTGGTCCCTGTTAATCACTTTTCGTATTTCCAGTTAGGGTTTCATGGTAACCCCATTTCTTAGCTCTGTTCCACTATTTCTTTCAGCTCTTTAGTTCGTTCCTAGAGTCGTTGTGCTCCGTAGTTGGTGTCGAGGTCTTGTGCTAGCTCAATCCAGGTAAGGGAAGCTAGAACCTCTTTGTCTGGTGTGATTGTGGCTCGTGCTACTTTTGGTTTCATGATTCTTGAGTTTGTGTGCTGTTGTGGATGCATGGACTGTCTGGTTACTCTTGTTTGGCATATGTGTATGGCTGATGCAGGTGCGAATAGTGGCGAGCACTAATAATCTCGCCCAAGTGAGCTTGCCTCGCCTAGGCGAGAGAAACAGAGGCTCGCCCATGCCTTTCCACGCGAGTTGTCGCTCAGGCGACCAAACCCTTATTTTGAGCGAGAGGATGTCTCGCTAAGGCGAAGGGGGTCTCGCCTAAGCGAGACTGCGTAGAAGGCCATTGTTCCTATTGTCGAGGTCTCGCCTAGGCGAAGGGAGCTCGCCTGAGCGAGACCCTTCATCCTGAGCGAAAAGTTGGGCGATAGTGCGTCCTGTTTGATATTTTCCCTATTCTTGGATGCTTGGCATGTATTTAATTGGATTATATAATGACATGAGGTGAATGAATATGCATGAGTGGGAGGGTGTATGAGTTGTGAATGATGAACTTGGATAAATTCTTGGCATGTAATAAACATGAAATGGTTGATTATGAAAGTGGCATGGTAATGATATGAGATAAAATTCCCTATTCATGGATGGAGGATGATGAGTTGGTATGGTTTGACCTGGAATATAAAAAGGGTTGGTTATAAAGGTTGACATGAGATGTATATGCATGATAAATATTACTTGGTTGTTTGAACATGATTGGTATGTGGTTGGTACGTAATTCCTTGAAATCTCTAGGTGAGATTTCAGGGTCGTGCTTCTGTGGTCGGGACGTAATTCCATGATCCCTGATAGTGAGAGTTCATGCTGGTGTCCCATCTATATAATTTGATAAGGATTCAAGGTAAAGTTGCATCCTGACACTCTAAGGAGTCAGTTAGTCAGGAATGGAGGCAAGTTGGAAGGCACTTGCAAGCAATGGAAGGTGAAATAGGTGATAGGATTTCCTAATCTATGCTAGCCTAAGGAAGGTGGCTATAGAGGTAGAGAGAGGAAATCTCTAGAAAGTGGTGACTCTCAAAGGCAATAGAGGGAGGAGTGCTCTCAACTCAAGTTGCATCTATTGCTTAAAATTTCAAAAGTGTCTGCAAATGAGTGAAATTTTGGCTTTTATATGAAGCCATTTACACATGAGAAAGGAGAGCCATTGGATGGAGTGGGCCTTGATCTTGGCCCTTAGATTAAGCTTGGAGAATGAGGCTTGATCTTGGCCATTGGATGATGCTTTGGAAAAGGAGGAAGCATTCCTAACCCTTGGATGCTTTGGATCCATGAGGTGTAGGAAGAAGTATTGACTTCCACTTAGTCCACCTTGGCTCTTTTGATAGCTCATGGCCAAATCTTCTATTGGGCTTAGTCAAGCCCAATTTTATCAATTGAACTACTCATTGTTTGACTTATTATTCTAGAAAGCAAAGCCTAAACAATGGGCCAATATTATTGCTATTTTATTGCTCTTTGAGACACCTCTTCAAATCTTCACATCTTCTTTGGCCCATGTGAAGAGTATGAGAATCCCATGTGGGTTTGGGCCATCTTGAATGAAGCCTAATTGGATCTTTTTGAACATGCTCCTTGTTATTGGGCCTCTTGATGGGCTTGGGCTTGAAGCTGCATGTGGGCCATGTATTGGGCCTGAAGCATGATTTGGGCCTACGCGTTGACCCAAGCTATAAGCCTTATTGGGATCACATCACTACTGCTTTGGGTCTGATTATAGGGCGATGGCCCATGTATTTGTTTGGTCTTTAAATTTTAATTTGGAGTACTGTTAAACTTTGTATTTTGGATAGTTGTTGCATCGTGGAGTGCCTTGAGTATTGTAAGGAGTTATGATTATGCTCTAAGACCGCACTACTATATTATCCCGTGTGACGTTTCCTTTAATTCGGATTATTGATTAAATGGAACGTTACAATACATAAATAATAAATAATTGGCTTAAATGGTCTTTTGATCCTAGTTTAAGATGACTTTTTTCACTTTGGTTCTACTTTTGAAAATGTTTTCAATTTGGTCCTACTTTTCGTAATTTTTTTTCAATCAACTCCATTTCATTAACTCCGTCAAAATCGTTAACAGAACAGTGCCAACGTGGTGATTTTGTGTGACGTGGATATTGTTCAGTGACGTGTCCATTTGCACTGTGTTGACCATTTAATTGAAATTGCGGATTCGTTTTAGGGTTAATATCTCATTAAATTGGGTTTAGGTTTAGGGTTATTTATGTGGAATTGTGGATTTGGGGGTCGAATTAGGGATTTCATCCTCGCTCTTTGAAATTGTGGATTTGGGGGTCGCATTAGGGATTCTGGCATTGTGGATTTCATCGCTCATCTTTGGTCAATCGTTGCGGAGGGAAAAACGATTTCATCGTGAAGGTATGTCCTACTTTAGGTTATTACTGTTTGTCAGAATTGATTGGGTTTAGTGTTAATGATTAGGGTTTTGTTTATGCATTCCATGGAATCTTTAAATTGTTGTTGCTTTTTCGGTGGTGCATTGTTTATTGTTTTCGTTGGTGACCCACCATTTTTAATTGCTTGTGTTGTCGCTATCTGTGGTGGGGTGGGTTTCATGGTTCGTTGTCGGTTTGTCGGTTATAGATGTAGTATTTGTTCCCCCATTTAAACATTGTTTACCATTTGTAGGTTTTTTTGTGTGTTTTTTTTGTGTTTCCAATGTCTGATGAAAGGTTTGAGGTTGTGGTCCACCACCGTGGTGAATTTGCTAAAAATGAGTGGTGTAAGTATGTTGGTGGAGAAACTACTCATTGGTCATGCGATCCTGACCGCTGGAGTTATTTCGAAATATTGGGGTCTCTTAAGGAAATGGGGTATCATAGCATAAAGGGGTTGTGTTATTGTGTATAGATGTTGTTGCACCCTTTGAATGATGACAGGGGTGCACTTAATATGCTTCATATCGCAAGGCATTATGGTGAAGTGCATATGTTTGTTGTGCATGGAGTTGATGAAGCCCAGGTAGATGATAATATAGTGGAACCTGAAGGAGATGCTGGGAGACCTATAGAGAGTGGAGAAAACAGTCATGCTGTTAGTGAATTTGAGGTACTAGGAACTGAGATTGTAGTCTGGTTTACTCCACCTGAAGATGTAAGGTCTGCTCCACTTGAAGATGCTAGGAATAAAGAGATTGAAATTGGATCAGACGAAGGTGAAGTGGTTGACAGTTTAAGGAGGTGTGCTTCTCCTTCTCCTGAGGTTGTAGCTGATGATGTTTAGGGTGAAGGTACTGGGCATTTGGAAGAACAAGTGGGATTTGAGAATGTGGGTATAGGTGAAAAAGAAGTGCGAGTTGAGAATGTGGGTATAGGTGAAGAAGAAGTTGGAGTTGAGAATGTGGGTAATCCAGAAGCTGATAAAGGGCTGGATAATATTCCTGAAAGTGATAAAGGGCTGGATAATGAAAGGGATTGTGATGATGAAAGGGTTGAGGTTGATAGGTGGATTGATTCTAATGCAGACTGTTTAGGAGATAGTGATGGAGAGGACTGGGGTTGTGGTAATGGAGGTACTGAAGGCGTAGTTGATGTAGAAATAGATGTTGATTATGGTCAAGGTTTGGGGTCAGGTGAAGTTGGTCCTAGTTCACAAAACCATGATAGTGAAGACAGTGCAAGTGAATCAAAACATGATGGAATTAAGAGAGATAGAGGACTGTCTGATAATAGTTGGGAGTTAGAAGAGTTGTGTAGCATTGAAGGCAGTGCTAGTGAGGCAGAACATGATGAGATGAGTGGTTATTTTGGTACATTTAAGAAACCAAAGTCTATGGCTGATTACAGATGGGAGGTGGGGACTACCTTTGTGGACAAGGAACATTTTGTTGATGGTGTAAGAACGTATGTTGTTCATGCTGGTAGGAACCTGAAGTTTGACAAAAATGACAAGGAAAGAGTGCGGGTGAGATGTTTAGGGGCTCAAGGGAAGTGTGACTGGTCCCTTTGTTGTGGATTTCTGGTTTCTTGTCAAACATGGCAGCTTAGGAAAGTTCAAAACCGTCATAAGTGCAGCAAAGAATTTAGTATAAATTTGATGAATTCAAAATGGTTGAGTAAAACCTTAGACAACACATTAATAGAAAATCCTAATTTGAAGCTGGTTGATATACGTAATAAAGCTGCAAGGAAATGGAATACAAAGGTGTCAGTTTCAATGGCTCATAGGGTAAAACAACTAGCAACAAAGGTGGTTGAAGGATCTTTTAAATATCAGTATAGAAGGATTTATGATTATGCTCATGAGATAATTAGATCAAATCTCGGATCCACAGTTAAAGTTAAAGTGGAAGATGTTAATGATGAGAAGATTTTCATGCGAATTTACACTTGTCTAAAGGCATGCAAGGACAATTTTGTAAGCTGTCGACCTATCATAGGCCTTGATGGTTGTTTTTTGAAAGGACAATATGGGGGTGAGCTACTAACTGCTGTAGGTCGTGACGCAAATGACCAGATGCTTCCTATAGCCTACGCAGTAGTTGAATTTGAAAACAAAGACACATGGAGCTGGTTTCTGGAGTTGTTGATTGAGGACCTGGGAGGTGCTGATGTATGTAGGTTCTGCACATTTATGTCCGACCAACAAAAGGTAATATGTTTCCATATTTTTTTATGTTCATTGTACTTCTATTTTTGTAATATGAAAACTAACTGACTAGTATATACACAGGGTTTGCTTCCTGCCATACAAGACCTATTGCTTGGCGTTGAGCAAAGGTTTTGTATGCGTCATCTGTACAGCAATTTCAGAAAAAAGTTTGGAAGCAAGCAACTAAAAAGCTTGATGTGGAAGGCTGCAACCAGCACACACCCAAGAGCATGTGAAAGAGAAATGCATAATATTAAAGAAGTGAACGAGGAGGCCTTCAAATACCTAATAGCAATACCACCAAGGTTAGTTATCAATATCACTGATTCTCCAGATTAACAAAAGATTAACAAAGTTGTTTTGGCAGATATTGGTCCAGGTCTAGGTTTACCATGCAAGCCAAATGTGACATGTTGGTAAACAACATGAGTGAAGCCTTCAACAACGTTATTATGGATGCAAGGTCCAAACCAATCATCTCAATGCAGGAAGACATCCGTTTGTATATTATGAAAAGGTGGTCCAAGAATAGATCCAAGGTGCAGAAGTACGAGGGAGATATATGCCGTAAGATACGCGCCAGATTGTCAAAAGAGTCTGAACAAACTAAGTATTGGATACTAAGGTACTTTTCAATTTGGTCCTACTTTAGGTTTAAAAATTTTCACTATGGTCCTAGTTTAGGGTTAAGTACTTTTCAATTTGGTCCTAGTTTAGGTTTAAAATTTTTCACTTTGGTCCTAGTTTAAGGTTAAGTACTTTTCAATTTGGTCCTAGTTTAGGTTTAAAATTTTTCACTTTGATCCTCCTACAGTTGGTCAGGTCAGAAGTTGTTTGAAGTTAGACATGTCTCATTAATTGGAGACAAGTTCACTGTCAACATAGAAAGCCAGGAATGCAGCTGCAGGAAATGGCTCATTAGTGGGATCCCATGCTGCCATGCAATTGCTGCACTGAACTTCCTCAACTTAAAGGCAGAAGATTACAATCCACATTGGTTCAAACGTACAACATATGAAGAGATATACAACTCCATAGTTCTTCTTGCCAATGGTCAACTTTTCTGGGAAACAACTGCCTTTCCTGATGTTCTACCACCACTTAAAAGAAGGCTGCCAGGGAGACCAAAGAAGAAGAGAAGGCTGGAAGCATGGGAACTTAGAAAAGATAACACCCAAATGAGGCCAGATGGTCATAGAAAGAGATGTTCAGTTTGTCGCGCACTTGGGCACAAGAGGAACAATTGTCCAACACTTCCTGTCCATGGCTGTGAAGAACGTCCCACTAAAGCTACAACACCACAACCAACTCAACCCACACAAAGTCAACCACCACCAAGTCAACCACCTACAACACCCACTCCACTTGCAACACCCATTCCACTGCAGCACCAACCCCACCAGTTGCAGCACCAACCCCACCAGTTGCAGCACCACACCCAACAGTAGCAGCCCCAACCCCACCAGCACCAGGACCACCACCCAACACTGCAGTACAACAGCCCAACCAACCAACTTATGGAATTATAAAGATGAGGCCAAAAATGCAAATAAGAAGGCCACCACGTCCGTCATGAGATTACTGATTGTACTTTGGGGGAAGGGAATATTTTGTTATGTATTATGAATGTGATAATTGGAAATCAGGATGTACTTTAACAATTTCTAGATTTTGTTCACTGATATTTTGATGGAAGGCTTAAAAGCCTTAATTAGTAATGCATTATCATTTACACTTTTCAGAATTTTATCTGCCTTCTTCATTTCCACTTTTCAGAATTGTTCGTTCTTCAGTTCATTCAAATTAAAAAAACAATTACAAACAATTTTAAACAGCTGAGAATATGTAATTAAAGATAAAGGAATACCATTCATTCATTCAAGTAATTATTCAAGATAGCCAACGACAATTACAACCCATAAAACCAACTACAATCATTACAATAAGAACACCTATCACAACTAATGACAGTTGCATCTGTTTCTTCTAAACACTCAATGCATTTTCAATATAAGCAATCTTCTGCCTTTGCCTAGCGATAATGGCATCTCGCTCATCAGCACCCTCTTCGTAACACCACTTGAAAAAGTTGCATCCCAACACATCTTCACCACATCTCTACAACACAAAAAAACCATGAAGATGAAAGTGAAAGACTGAAAGTGAAAGAAACACCCAAACCCGAACAGTGGGAAACAAACCTTAAAGTTCGCACAGCCCCAAAATTGTTTACCCAAATTCTTTGTAGTTCTAGCTATGCGCACCACTGCAATGTCTCTGCAATCGCAAATTGGGGGTGACCCTGAAACCCTAGAACCACCATGGCAGGAATTTCAAGTCCGGTGAACCCAGCTATTGCAAGAAGATGAAGATGCCCCACGAGACATTCGTTTTCAGCTGAACCGTTTAATGGAACCCTAAACCACAATGAACATAAACCCTAAAATTCAATTTAAAATCTGGGCTATGACAGTGCAAATGGACATGTCATTGAACAATATCCACGTCACACAAAATCACCACGCTGACACTGTTCCATTAACGATTTAGATGGAGTTAACGAAAAGGAGTTGATTAAAAACAAATTACGAAAGGTAGGACCAAATTGAAAATATTTTCAAAAATAGGACCAAAATGAAAAAAGTCGTCCTAAACTAGGACCAAAAGACCATTTAAGCCTAAATAATTTATAACAAAAAATACGCTAACAAATAATTTATTAATAATTTAATAAATTTATTTTTTCACATTGTCTAATAAAATAAAATATTAAAAAAATAATTAACATAAAATAAATTTATTTCAAATTAAGAGAAGCCGGTGCCAGATATTAGTCAGTGAAACAATTACAGTTGTGATACAAAACATAAATATTTCATACATTATCACTCGATTATACAATAATAATTATATTTATATATTGAATGAAATCCTATCATTATTATTAAATACACAAATATATTACCATAATTCATGTAAAATTTAATTGTTTAA
Source organism: Vigna unguiculata (assembly GCF_037176805.1). NCBI lineage: Eukaryota > Viridiplantae > Streptophyta > Magnoliopsida > Fabales > Fabaceae > Vigna > Vigna unguiculata. The sequence continues at coordinate 23,363,524 of NC_140796.1, forward strand.
TTGATCTATTTTATCAAAACATAAAATCATTTCAATAACTTTGATTGCTATAATTATAATTATACAATCTTAAGAATTAAATGAAACTTAGATGGCAAAAAAAACTGATATACATATGACATATTTTCATGCAGTGATTTTTTATAATTCAGTGAAAAATAAAATATAAATTGTAACATATGTTGACAGACATTTCTGAAAAATAAAATATAAGTTGTAAATTCATATTTTTCAGTCATTGATAAATAAATAAAAATTTGCTTTTACTAGATTTAGGAAATACTGTTACTTTTTTTATAAGATTTAAAATTAATATTCTGAATATCTTGAATGTATTTTTATCTTTTAAAAGTAATAAAACCAGATATATTACCATAATTCATGTAAAATTTAATTGTTTAATTGATCTATTTTATCAAAACATAAAATCATTTCAATAACTTTGATTGCTATAATTATAATTATACAATCTTAAGAATTAAATGAAACTTAGATGGCAAAAAAAACTGATATACATATGACATATTTTCATGCAGTGATTTTTTATAATTCAGTGAAAAATAAAATATAAATTGTAACATATGTTGACAGACATTTCTGAAAAATAAAATATAAGTTGTAAATTCATATTTTTCGGTCATTGATAAATAAATAAAAATTTGCTTTTACTAGATTTAGGAAATAATGTTACTTTTTTTATAAGATTTAAAATTAATATTCTGAATATCTTGAATGTATTTTTATCTTTTTAAAGTAATAAAACCAAATATATTACCATAATTCATGTAAAATTTAATTGTTTAATTGATCTATTTTATCAAAACATAAAATCATTTCAATAACTTTGATTGCTATAATTATAACTATACAATCTTAAGAATTAAATGAAACTTAGATGGCAAAAAAAACTGATATACATATGACATATTTTCATGCAGTGATTTTTTATAATTCAGTGAAAAATAAAATATAAATTGTAACATATGTTGACAGACATTTCTGAAAAATAAAATATAAGTTGTAAATTCATATTTTTCAGTCATTGATAAATAAATAAAAATTTGCTTTTACTAGATTTAGGAAATAATGTTACTTTTTTTATAAGATTTAAAATTAATATTCTGAATATCTTGAATGTATTTTTATCTTTTAAAAGTAATAAAACCATGTACAAATTTATTCAAATCTTATCTTAACTGAATAGTGGACAAGAAACATAACAAAAAAGTTCAAACATGTGATGTTCTCGACCCGGCCCGCAAAAGCCCATACGCCAGCACAACAAGAAAACAAATGGAAACCCTAACAAAAGGCCTATAAATAAGACAATCCCTTCAATTAATCTACAATCCCTTACTGAAGCCTCTCTTCAGAAACACCCTAGTCCCTATTTCGTAATACTTTATCCTTCTCATGCAGATCTTCCCCAAATTTGATTTGTTGTGCTTCTCGTTAATGTTTGGTTGGACGAAGATGAAGAGTGCTTGATTATTCTGACACCTCTTGTATGAGATGGATCTTTGTTAAAGGTTTCGTCTTTGAGCACAGAAAGCAACACTCTGAGTCCAACAAAATTAGGGTTGAGCTCTTATTTGTTATTCAATTATTTCTTTAATTTTAATTCTCTTCAACTAGAGATTCTTGCCTAATATTGCAATTCTTTGCATCTCGATCTGGTATGGCAATGAATCTATCGTTAGGCTATATTAACGTTAGTTTAGCACATATTTTAATATATGTGTTGTCTGTCTTTAGCTCCGAGTATCCTTAATCCTTGATAGGACTTCTCGGTGACAAGATAGATAAATATCTATTTAGAAAATTTGAACAATGTGTTTTATGTTGTTCTTTATAAATTTTTCATTGATTTTTTAGATTTATTTTTTGGGTGTTATATGTGTGATGTTGAATGATGATAAAATCAGACGGATTCCCACTGATTTTGTATGTGATTTAACAACCAGCTACTGCTGACAACATCACATTTGATCGACCTCGCTGTTTTGTTTTTATTTTTTGTATTTTATTAAATTTATGGTGGTAATTGATTATGAACATGAATTTGTAGAAAATTGTTTGTTTTAAATTTGTGATGTTGAATGATGATAAAATCAGACGGATTCCCACTGATTTTATATGTGATTTAACAACCAGCTACTACTGACAACATCACATTTGATCGATTTCGCTGTTTGTTTTTTTGTATTTTATTAGATTTATGGTGTTAATTGATTATGAACATGAATTCATAGGAAATTGTGTGCTTAGTTGCTTATAATTATTTTAGGATGTGTTTTTCTTATTTTATTATAGCCGGTGATGTTAGAAAATATTTGCTACTCTTGATGGGAATCTCCCATTTGATGATTCATATCCACCAAGATCTCTGAGGCTGTTAGATGTCAGATATTCCAGACAGTGTATTTTGTTTTGATATTTGAAATTTGAAATTGATTTTTTTTTATACTTTTGACAATGTGTTACAAGTTTTAACATATAGACTGCTTCTCTATCTGGTCTGTGTGGATTTGTTCTGTTCCCATATGACTCGTTCCCTTGAAGCTAAATATATTGTGTTGCTTTTCTAAATATCAATCCCTGGTTCCTTTTCTTTTGATACTTTGGGAGATTAGTGAAGCAGCTAAATTTCTACTGATTACATTTTGGAACATTTTGATATACTCTCATTATGTGTTGTATTTCTGTTATCTATTACATGTTTGTGTGCTGTGCTGTTTTCTACGCTTGTTTGTCTACAATATTTTGGTTTCCAAGTGATTTTTACAATTTTTTGCTGGTTGAGTATGATTTTATATTTTTTATTTATTTTGAATGTTGATTTATGTAATTAGATGTAGTACTCAATATTCTTAAAATGTTGATTTATGGAATGTTGTGCTTAATCATTCTTCAATGTGGGCTATCATTTCTCTGTACTTGAAATTTGTAAACCTCTCCCTTGTTCAAGTCGAAGCTGTTGTTTCCCGTGAACGAAGAAAAGATGGATATGCACGAGTGTACGGTTAATAATTATCTAATGTAATTTTCGTGATGTAATAATTGCCATATTTTGAAGCAATGATCGAGGAATTTTCTTGTCTTCAGTGTGAAGAAACTTTCAAGTTATTGATATTAGTGTGAATATAAAAACGGATAGAAAAGGAAATAATGCGTGAAGAATCGCTTTCGGTTTTTTATCATATAAACGTAGATTAAAATTAATTATGTTTTAGTATATTTTTTTGAAAATTTTAATTTATTTCTATTTAAGAAATTTAGTATTTTAAAATATATTTTTACTTTTAATTTATTAATCAAATTCTAAAGTTTATCCAAAATTTGGGATATTTCTTCGTGAAATAATATTTATATTTAATTTTAATAGTTAAATATTATTGTAATAAATTATGTATATTATTTTGTAAAGAAGTTATATAAAAATTTCAAATAAAGAATATTTTGTATATTACTTAAAAGAAAATTGCAATGGATTAGAACAATGTTTTTATTGTATAAAAATTCAAAAGTACCTGAGATTTTTTTTGAAAGCCGCTAAACTAATTGTGTATGTCATTAGTTTTTGAACTTTCATATTTAAAGTGCTTATGTAAGACACTCTTTCTTTTTTAAACTTATCTGATCTTCTATATCTTTTTTTATCATATTTAATAATTATAGTCATCTCTCAATGGATTATTAACTAACCTTTTTACATATCAAAAACTCCAAACCTGTAGATGCCATCCTGACCAACTTATGTTCAAGGATCTGTGGGGTATACATCGAGATTTAATTAGTCTATATCTATTCAAATAATAATTAATGTCTTCACTAAGGTTTTTCAATTTATTAGACCCAGAAGATTCATTTGAGTCTCATTTGAGTCTCCCCTAAAGAATGTTAGTGGAAATTTCTCTCTGATGGTACCCAGTTGCTTATTGAGTTAAGAGGTAATTCAGTGAGTCTAGTAAAGTTATTCTTTGACCTCTTCCAAGCATCCAAACATTTCTAATTATATTTTGATTCAAATTGAAACTACCTATGTTGTCTTGAATCACAAAATTGACATTCCCTTGTCGATCGATGTTATTATTGTTCACATGAGGTTTAAGGGATTGCCGAAACATTCTCTATTCGAGCCATTTGCCTACTACCCTTTTGCAAACTCTCAACTATGATTTGATCCAAGTGGTTCAACACAACCGTTATTTGTCTCGGAAGTACATTGACCATCTCATAATTACTATCATCAATATGTTGTCTTATAATATCAAAGAGGTATTTAATAATCCTATTCCTATAGTTTCAAGTTCTGTGCCATATCTTTCCAAACTAACTTGTTTGTTGAAACAAGCATGTTGTATTGGTATCGTGGATTAGGAATTCTTGATTGGCCTACATATTAGATTACTAATCCCATGCAACACATGTTCTACTCGTGTACTTACAATTTGTTCAACGTTTATTGTTATGAGATTACTCAAAGTTTGACTAATCATTGGCCTAGTTACTCCTTTTGCCCCTTTTTGTTTGACTAATGTTGGTAAAAGGAGGACCACAAACCCATAATTAGTGGATGTTGTTGTGTTGTGTATTCTAAGACATTGTTACTTTTCCAATCCTCAATTTTTTACACACTTTAACTCTTATTCTTTCAAAACTAGTCCTTTGTGTGTGATATTTTAAACGGTTGTCCCATTGAGCATGTCAATGTTTTCCTCATGGATTTCGATTTGATGCTTGCACAATGTTTTAGGATGAATCCAATCTACTTGAATTGGCTACTTTTTGTAGGGAGCTAACAAACTTGGTGTTTTAATTTGATTTAAAAGTGTTATGTATTCATTAGATTCTCATGCTATATCGACTATAATCAACAAACCATGCATTTCTTTCTAAAGAAAAAGTTGTCGCTGGACGAATTGGGTTGTTGGACGAGTTGGGGCTATTCGCTGGATGAATGGTAGTGTCAATGGGCGAGTGTGTTTTTCTAGTTTGTGTAGATTTTGTAAAAATTGATTTTTCAATTCGTTAATTGTTGGATTAAACTAAAGGTTTGATAGATGGTCAATAACATGTTATTTAGTTTGAATGAAATGATCTTAGTGGGGAGGTCTGTAGTTGGACATATATGTCACGCATGATTGTTGTTTTCACGATTTTATTGTATTGATTATTTTCTTGTGCTAAATCTTGTTTTTGTATTATATTGAATGTTTGGGCATGATGAATGATGTATGCTTAATATAATAATAATGATTGTATGATGCCAATGTGTTGTGATACATGTGATGATGAGGCCTTGATATGGCTATGTTTATTGGTCATGAATGTGGATAATCATGTGATTGTTGATTGATGTATATGATCATGATGAGACAATGTATACTTTGTATATGAATGTAATGAAAGGTATCTATATGTGATTATACTAGAGGTGCACTTCGTTGAAACTCTCGATAAGAGTTATGAGAAGTTGTGCACTTCGTCGGGGCTCTTGATGTGAGTAATGAGAAGTTGTGCACTTCCTCGAGCTTCTTGATATGAGTAATGAAAAGTTGTGTACTTTGTTAGGGCTCACTATGAGAGTAATGCTAAGTGACATCTTTGGTAAGTTGCGTTCGAGAATAAGTTGGGTGGTTGGTTATGAGAGCATGCCATACCATTGATATTACTTGGTGGTAATATGTTGAGGACTGCATGGTTGGTTGTGAGGACATGTGATAGGTTGTTAATAAGGATGACAATGGGTCAGGTTGGGCATAGATAGTGCCTACTTGTAACCTGACCCGCAACAAAAAAATACACTTGCTACTCGTCCCGATACCCGTACATTATTTCTAGGTTTATAGGACGTGCATTTGAGTGATGGCAAAAGAGACAGTCTAAAGTGCAAAAGGGAAGAGAATCATGCATTAACACTTTTTTGAATTAAAAGAATGCATGTGGAAATAGTTTATTCCCCCTTCATTTAGGATAACTCAATAGCAACAATCTAGGATAGAAAAATTTATTGGCATAGGTGAAGCATTCATCCAAAATCTTGCCAAGTTTAGATAAGAAAACGATTTTAAGAACAACCTTGACTGGCTCTTGAGTAAGCAAAGAGAGAGAGCACAACATAAGAGAGAGAATGAAAGGCTTGAAAAGAAAAGAGAAAAAGAATAACATGAGAAGCTTCGAGTTTTAGAAAAGAAAAGAGAGCAAGAAGAAATAAAGATAAAAGAGAAGAAGAAAAGAGATGAAGAAGAAAAGGCAAAAGAGGAGTATATAAGAAAAGCCAAAGAAGAGAATGAGAGAAAAGAATATGAAGAACGAGAGAAACTAAGACAAGAGCAAGAGTTTGAATGACAATCCAAGGTGGTAGAGTTTAAGAGAAATTCAAAAGCAAAAAGGGAAATCATGATTAAGGAAGTAGTGTTCCATCCTTCTACACTCCCTTCCATGAAGACCCAATTTCCAAAGGGAGTAATCCTATCTTTAAACTCTTCTTCCTTTTCCATTCCATCTTTTGTCTTGTTTCCCTTTCAACCATTTTGTCATCCATCTCATGCCATTATTTTACACTCCTCAACATATTTTGCTAATACACACTTTGACTTTAAAATTAATTTCAAAAATCACTTAAGTCAAAGTGTAAGACTCCTTGTGTGAAGTGGAAATCTCCTACATCACACGACCTCCAATCAAGCTTGTTATTCAAGCTACATCTCCATTACATTGGTGCTTAATTTGAATTGCATTAAGGAAACTAATCTAGTATAAATGATAGCTTCCTATGCACATGTAATGGTTACTCTTGAATTTGCGAAGCATAGTTGTTGAGAACATTCCACTCCTTCTACTCTTCTTTGAGAGCACACTTGGCTATCCTTCTCCTTCATCTCCTCTAGCCACCTTCCATACCATAGCATCAATTCTACTCTTCATCTTCATAAATCTTCCATTTTCGAGGGCAAACCTCATCTACTTCTCCAATTCTGCTGCATCTTAAGCATTCTCCATGGATCCCTTCCACTTCTCCTCCAAGGATGTCCATCAGACATGAACATTTTTGTCATTCCTAGTGGTGGTGATATCTTGGGCAAGTTATATACCCTTACATTATTCTATTAATTGTTTTCTTAAGTAACAAACAACCTTTTTATTTTTGTATTATTTTTTAATTTTTAATTACTCACCCTCGATCTACGTCATGCTTGACGTTGTTGATACATGCTTTTTTGTGCAGGATTTTCTTTCTAAAAATTCCACTGTTTGGACAATAAGCATTGAAATTAGGGGTGGCAATTAGGGCCTGGCCCGCGGGCCCGGCCCGCAGGCCCGCAGAAAAAATGCGGGACGGGCCAGGATATTGAGCCCGCAAGCCCGCGCAGGCTCGGCCTGCATAGGCCCGCGGCCCGCACGGGCTAGCCCGCGGCCCGCGCGGGCCGGCCCGTAAGCCCGCATAAAATTTAAAAAAAAAAAACTTGTACTTGTATATATTAATTACTTCTTTTATGGACTCTTGCATTAACATTTCAAATTCTTGTATAATTGGAAAAGACAAGTATTGTGTAATTTTTAATATGCTAAAATTTAAAGAATCCATTGTGTATGTCATAGTATGAATATGATGAAAATGTTGAATTATCAATTTATCATCTAATTCCCCAAAGTCTTTACTTAATTTTGTGAACTTCTTAAAGTTTCCCAATTTTTAAACATTGAAAGTTTTATTATAAAATAAATAAATAAATAAAAAAATTAAAAAAAAAAAAAAGCGGGCCGACCCGCAGGCCCGCGGACCAATGTATATGCGGGGCGGGGCGGGGCGGGCCGGCCCGCATTGCCACCCCTAATTGAAATGAAAAAGACCTGTAATAATAATTAAATTAAGAACAAGGCTTCCCAAAACGCCAAAATAACTAAAATTCTTTTTTTCGGCCAAAAAAAATAATCATTCCATATTAATAGTTATATAGTTTTTATTATTAGGTAGCATTGAAGAGGGACAATTAAGATTCCTTTTTCTACTAAAACAATTAGTTTTTATTTCAACAAAGTCTATCCATTTTGCATTATTTCGCTTTCCATTCAAAATTATTCCTTCATTAATTTCCATTAATTAACTTGTATGTTCCGTCCGTACTATATTCTCTAATGAACCATCATATTATATAAAAAAATATTACGACATAGAATATGAGTTGGTAATATGAGTTGGTAGTTCCTAACGGTGACTTTGGTTTCGGTCTAAAACTTCAAGAATCCTTTTTGCTCCTCTTCGTAACCAATAATAAAACAACTTATTTTCCATTTAAATCATATAAATATAACTTAATTACACAATTTAAATTTTTAATAACTATATAATATACAATTTTATATAATTAAATTCTAGAAATTTAATTTAAACAATAAAATTATTGATTGATTTATATAATTTAAATAATAATATTATAAATTATATAAAATTATGTCACTTAAGAGTTGTTTATTTAGTGATATTTGCTAACTTTGAGGACTCCAACAACACTAATTTGAAATATTAGATTGAGAGGATGGTATATGACTAGCAGGTAATGATAATTTATTTTTGGGTTAACTATGTTTTTTGTCCCCAAACTATTAAGCGATTTTAGTTTTATTCTCTCTTTCAAAGTTTACTTTAGAGATGTTCCTATCTCTTTGAAATTTATGGAATCGGTCTTTAATATCCAATGACAATAGTTTTTTTTTTTTTTTATGTAGCAAATGAAGTGTCACGTCAAAATTTCGTTTGGAACACGTGGCAAATTATTTAATTTAAAAACCTAATTTGATTTTCTACTTCATTTTCTTCTTCTTTCTCAAGCCAGGCTTCTTCCCCAACTTCGATTTTGCCATTCATCTTCACACCTTTCATCTCCCCCAAATCCCCATCTATGATTTCTCTTCAAACTACAAAAATGTAGTGTTTGAACCAAATTACTTTTCTTTTACTTTTCTTTCCATTATCCACACACACTCTCTCTCTCTCTCTCTCTCTCTCTCTCTCTCTCTCTATATATATATATATATATATATATATATATATATATATATATATATATATATATATTCAATCAATTTCAATCATATCTAACCCTTTAACCTTATCTCTCTAATTTATGCTTCTACCAACATTTAAACCTTTAAACGTGGCAAGTTTAGGTTTTTTCACCGATTTACCACCCATTAAGATGGCCATTCCCTACTTGTATTTCATCACCGTCGAGAAGGCTGTTATGGATGTCGACCTCTTCCTCCTTTCTTCCCCTTCTACCATCTTCCCCCAAGATAACCTTAAGAAGATCGTCGCCTAAAAGGTCGTCAAGTACGTCGAATCCGACATGGTCATCGATTTGGGATTGTCGGAATCCCCACTCTCGACTCCCACCCTGTTGTTGATTTGGCTACCAACGTTGTCGATGTTTCTCTCTCTACATATATACCCAATCAATCTCAATCATCTCTAACACTTCAACCTCATCTCTCTTGTTTTTTCTTCCACTAACGTTAAAACTTCTAGTCGTGGCAAGTTTAGGTTTTTTTCACCTATTTCTTCCACCCATCAAGATAGCCATTCCCTACCCACATTTTATCGCCATCGAAAAGGCTGCCAAGGATGCCGACCTCCTCTTCCCTTCCTCCCCTTCCGCCATCTTCGCCCAAGACAACATTAAGAAGATCGTCGCCTACGAAGCTATCGAGTACGTCGAATCCAACATGATCATCGATTTGGGATTGTCGGAATCCCCATTCTTGACTTCCACCCTGTCATCGATTTGGCCATCAAAGTTGCCGATGATTCTCTCCTTACATATATACCCAATCAATCTCAAACATCTCTAATCCTTAAACCTTATCTCTCTTACTTAAGCTTCTACCAACGTCTAAACATCTATTTGGGCAAGTTTAGGTTTTTTCACCCATTTCCTCACCCCATTAAGATTGCCATTCCCTACTCGCACTTCACTGCCATCAAGAAGCTTTCCATGGACACCAACCTCCTCCTCCCTTCCTCGCCCTCCGTCACCTTCCCCTAAGATAACCTTAAGAAGATCACTGCCTACAATGCTGTAAAGTACGTTAAATCTGGAATGGTCTTCAATTTGGGATTGTCGGAATCCTCACTGTCGACTCCCACGTTGTCGTCAATTTGTCCACCAACGTTGCAGACAAGGGTGACCCTTTCCTCAACCTCGTAAAGGACCACAACGACTCCCTCTATAGGGAGAAGATAATGGAGAGTGCGTGCCAGAAGTTTATTGTTATTGTTGACGAGTTAAAGCTCATGAACTATTGAGAGGTTGCGCAAGCTGTTTGTGGAAGTTGAGTGTGTTTCCAAGATTATAAATTTTGGGGAGAAGGAGGAACCCTTTGGCACAAACAATGGGGATTTGGTAGTGAATGTGAGTTTTGTGTATATGAAGGAGAAGAAAAATGAAGGTTGTCGATGGTGGGGTTTTAGTGTTTTGTTTTGTTTTGCTTTTTTTTTTAGGTAGGAGGAAGATGTGGGTGACAATAGATGGTGATGGAAAGGATGAAGGTAATGGAGAGTGTTGATGGGTTTCAAGAAATGAAGATAACAGTTGGATCAAAACATTTCATATGTGTTGCATAAAAAAATTATGTTTTATTTTTTATTTTCCATGTGTCATTTAAATGGAGTAGTGACATGGCATTCCATTTGCCACACAAGAAAAAACACTAACACTATTAAACATTAAGGACTTATTCCATTAATTTCAAAAGGATAGGAACCTAATTAGAGCAAACATTGAAAGAGGGACTAAAACCAAAATCATTTAATTGTTTTTTTTCCCATAATAAATGTAGTTTTAAAAATATTGTTAGGTTTGTAAAAAGTTAGTTTTGACACTAACTTTTCAATATGACAACCTAAATAATAGTAACATATTAAAGTAGGATACTAAATTATATATAAATTAGATTATTGAATAAAACAATATTATAAAGGGTTATGAAGAGGAAATTTAATTACGAATTGTGAAATAATCATTTCTCTTATTTTAATGGGATTAGTGAACTAAGTTTAGTATTCACTTGATTGAAGATTCTACCATTTCAATAAATGCATCATTGGTTTTATTCCACATCATGATATTTTAAATGAAAGTATGGAAGATCATTGTTTTTTCTATTAGTAGAATATATTTATATATTTATATATTATTAAAAATTTAATGGTAAAGTTTCACAATACAAATTTCACATTGTAGCATATAGATGAAACTATAATTGTTGTAACGTCCCACAGACTGAACAACCTCAATCAATAAAACATCACATACATGAATATTCAAAGAGTACAGGGTTTTGGGTAAGAAGGTATACAATATGTCCATTATACCCAGATTACAAGGAAAGGGCCCCACATGGCCCAACCAGAACAAAATACTAAAAAGAACATAATTAAAATTACTAGGTCTTGATCGGACAAGAAAACATAAATAACATAACCCTCCAGTAATGGGCCCCACAGTGGGCCCAACACCCATCCAATCCATCAAGCTGTAGCATTCCTATTACCATCACCACTGCCAGGGGTTCTCACATCTGCTCACATCAACAAGGTTGATGATCATTGCAAAGGAAGAGACCACACATAACACACAAGTAAGCAAAAGGGTAAGCTAGCGAAAAGTCATCATACAGGCACACAACACACCATTCATATTCAATCATACATAGCAGTCATCCCATGTGAAATACCCATCCATATAAAACCCTAAGATTAAACTATCCGGATACTTAACTGAGGCACCACCACGTGGCAGTGGAATTAGGTCCTAGCAATGAGGCGTCACCACAAGGCCTTCACGGAATTATACCCTTACAGGAGGCACCACCACGTGGCCTTCGTGGAATTATGCCCTAGCCCTGAGGCACCACCACGACCCCCCGTGGAATTACGTCCTTTTGTCGAGGCACCACCAGGGACTCCCCTTAAGAGGATCCATGGAATTACGTCCAACCGATGAGGCGCCAAACAAGAACAAGGTGAGCCGCTCAGGGCATTCATCGATCGTTTCAGTAAGGCAGCCCTTCGCACCCCACACCTCAACCAGGAAATGATCCTCCAATGTATGGCCTTTACCCTCCAACCCGACCCCTTCGCCAACAATGTCTACCTCCACCCACCTACCTCTATGCACGAGCTCAAGTTGCGTGCTGCCAACTATGTTCGAATGGAGGAAATGCAGACCCTCCACACCAGATTCTGCAATGACTATGCAGCCACCACCGCCAACCCCACCCCACCACACCCCCGCCCTGGTCCCAGATCACGCGAGCCCCGCCAACCCCGCTTTACTAGATATGCTCCCCTTAATGTCCCTAGATCCCGCCTCCTTGATGAGGCCTTACAAGTTGACCTTATCCCACCACCGCACAAGACGACCACTCCCCCCAATGCTGATATGACCAAATATTGCCGCTACCACCGCAACCATGGCCACACTACAAAGGACTGCAAAACACTCCAGGATAAAATTGAAGAACTGGTTTGTGTTGGCCACTTTCGCCGCTTCATCCGCAGAGATGATCATTCCTCTCGAACCCGTCACCCTCCTCGATCTGACCACATACGCCCTCCCTACGACTCTCGCTACGACAGACGCCCTACCCAATCCACTAACCAGGACCCCCAACCAGCTCGCACCGATGTTACCCCTACCGACCCTCCCCTACGTGGCACTATCAACACCATCTCTGGCGATTTCGCTAATGGAGGATCCACCTCTTCTGCCAGAAAGAAACACCTCCGCCATATCCAATCATCAACCATATTACTCATTCCCATCACAGACGCCGCATGCCTCCCATCACCTTCATGGACGATGACTTCCACGACCTCGATCACCAACAAGACGGCCCCATGGTCATCATTGTCGAAATCGAAAACTACGCAGTCAAGAAAGTCCTTGTCGACCAGGGCAACTCCGTTGACATCCTCTACTGGGCAACATATCAAAAACTCCAGCTTCCAGACACTGCCATGGTCCCGTATGATGAACCCCTCTATGGCTTTTTTGGAGAACAAGTTTCCACCCGCGACTACATTGACCTTCACACCGTATTTCATGACGGATCCCAAACTAAAACCATTCCCATTCGCTTTCTCATCGTTGACGCACTCACATCCTATAATGTCCTCCTTGGCCGTCCCTCGCTCAACACCCTCTGTGCCGTCGTCTCTACCCCTCACCTGGCCATGAAATTCCCTTCCCCTTCTGGCGAAATTCTCACCGTCCATTGCGACCAACGTCTGGCACGCGAATGCTACATGGCCAGCCTACGCCCACAACTCCCAATCCAGCAAACCAACCACATCGAGCGACCACCTGGCTCTGGGATCACTCTATCGGGCGAAGATCTAGACCCCAGAGTGGGCCGAGATGTTCGTCTCAAACCGGTTGAAGAAACCTCCCCCCTGGAACTTCCAAATGGCCACTCTATCAACGTAGGCACCAGATTAAACTCTGACGAGCGTGCCATCATCACACATGTTCTAGTCGGCAACACAGACCTTTTCGGTTGGTCAACTGCTGACTTACCCGGAGTAGACCCTCTAGTAGCATCCCACAAGTTATCCATCTACAAAGAAGGCCACTATATCTCTCAGAAAAAATGCAAACTCGGTGAGGAACGACGCCTAGCGGCTAAGGCCGAGGCCGATAAGTTATTAAGCGCAAGATTCATTGAAGAAGCTCAATACACCACTTGGCTTTCTAACGTAGTCTTGGTGAAGAAAGCCAACGGCAAGTGGCAGATGTGTGTCGATTACACAGATCTAAACAAAGCCTGTCCTCGAGATGCCTACCCCTTACCCAACATTGACCGACTTGTTGACGGCGCGACAGGAAATAACGTACTCAGTTTCCTGGATGCATATTCCGGTTACAATCAAATCCCCATGGCCGCATCCGACATGAACAAGACCGCCTTCATCACAGACGACGCTAATTATTTTTACAGAGTTATGCCTTTTGGCCTCAAAAACGCCGGAGCAACCTACCAACGATTGATGGACAAAGTTTTCAGTCATTTGATGGGACAATGTGTCGAAGTATACGTCGATAACATGGTTATCAAATCTCTAAGCCATCACCAACACACGTAGGACCTCTCGGCAGTCTTCTCCGCATTACGCCAATACAACCTTCGCCTCAACCCCGACAAGTGTGTATTCGACGTCGACCGCGGCAAATTCCTCGGATTCATGCTAACCCAGCGCGACATAGAGGCCAACCCTGAAAAATGCAAAGCGATTATCGAAATGCGTAGTCCCACCAACATCGAAGAAGTCCAACGCCTCATAGGCCATTTTACAGCCATTTCCCGCTTCCTGCCCAAACTAGCTGAACAAACCCAACCCATAATACAACTCCTCAAAAAATCTGCCAGGTTCACGTGGACTAACGACTGCGAACAAATTTTCCAAAAGATGAAAACCACCCTTACCTCACCACCTATCCTCCACAAGCCGGATACTCATCAACCCCTGTTGGTTTACATCACAGCCACCGATCACACAGTCAGCGCCGCACTTGTTCAAGATGTAGGCGACACACAACATCCTGTTTACTTTGTCAACAAAACGCTGCAAGATCCTGAAACCAGATACCAAATGGTGGAAAAGTTGGCCCTATCCTTGGTACACACAGGTCGCCGCGTGCGCCCATACTTCCAAACCACAACATCACCGTCAAAATCGATTACCCAATCCAGAAGATATTGCAAAATCCAGACCTGGCAGGACGGATGTCGTCCTGGGCCGTTGAGTTGTCCGAATTTAACATTCATTATGAACCCGATGGCCCCATAAAAGCCCAATGCCTCCTAGACTTCGTTAATGACCTCCAACAGACACCCACAAAGGACCAGTCGACACTTCATGTAGATGGTTCTTCAAATCCGAAAGGTGCTGGCGCTGACATTGTTTTAGAAGGCCTTAACGATATCCTCATTGAGAAATCCCTCCACTTCGCCTTCAAAACATCCAACAACCAAGCCAAATACGAAGCCATCCTCGCCGGACTTTCCCTGGCCCGCGAAGTTGGCGTCAAATCTTTAACGTGCAAAACCGACTCCAAGCTTACTGTGGGCCACCTAAATGACGAATTCCAGATCAAGGACCCCACCCTTTTACAATATTACCATCTAGTCCGTGCAGTCATTCAATCCGCTTTTGACCAAGTCCGCATCGAACATATTCCTAGGACCGACAACATCAGAGCCGACATCCTATCCAAATTAGCCAGCACCAAATTAAAAAGCCACCACCGATCCCTATTGCAACAGACACTATCCGCACCTTTCATCACAAATACTTGCTATAACCTAACCCACACCCCAGCTGACAACCTCACTCATCCCCAAGCCCACAACTAGACCACCCCTTATATCCAATATCTCCAAACCGGCAACCCCTCACTAGATGCTGACAAAACTTGGATGGCTAAGGCCGCCAAATATACCATGATAGGTGATGATCTTTACAAACGCGGATATGGCCAACCACTTCTCAAATGCGTCACTACAGAACAAGCCTAGTACATCATAAGGAATTACACGAAGGCGTATGCGGCTACCATTCCGGCGCACGCACCATGACTACCAGAATCCTTCGCACCAGTTTGGAAGGATATTATATGCCGATATGGTGTCCCACATACCATCATCACAGACAATGGATGACAGTTTAGATATAAAGAACTCGCTAAATTCTACACCGGTCTAGGCATCAAACACATAACCAGTTCTGTTGAACACCCACATACCAATGAACAGGTCGAGGCGGCAAACAAGGTTATCCCAGTGGAGCTACACAAGTGGTTGGACAGCGCCAAAGGCCGATGGGCAGAAGAACTAGTAGAAGTGTTGTGGGCCTACAGGTGTACCCCTCAATCAGCAACGAATGAGTCTCCGTTCAGCCTAATATATGGTGCAGACGCCATGATACCCGTTGAAATTGGTGAACCATCCCTATGCCGAGAACTATACGACCCAACCCAGAATCATCAAAACATGGCCACCCAACTTGACCTCCTACCCGAGCTAAGAGAAAAAGCTCAAATACGCAACTTAGCTGCCAAACAAAAGAGCCGCCAGGAAATATAACGCCAACCTATGCCCAAGATCATTCGCAAAAGAAGACTTAGAGTTTGGAGAATAGCCAACAGTGTAAGAAAGAAGGATGTCAAGTTCTCCGCCAATTGGGACAACCCATACCGAATACGTGAAGACGCTGGGGGAGGAGCATATCGGCTGGAGCAGTTATCTGGGGAAGAAATACCCAATACATGGAATGTGTCCCATCTCAAGTTCTACTTTAGTTAAAAACATGTATTACATCGCACCAAACACTTGTAACCCTGGGTGTACTCTTTTTCCTCACCTGGTCTTTTTTCCCTAAGGAGGGTTTTAGTTGGGGAGGTTTTAATGAGGCACCCCAGATTCAATGAATAATACAAAGGGTTCCCAACTTTATGACCATTCTTTACTTCACTTCTCATATTCGTTTAAGTTCCCCACCCTTACCACAAGTAAGCGGCCTGGGTCGAACACCCTTAACTTGTTGGTTAATTCGTTTAAGTTCCCCACCCTTAAAACAAGTAAGCGGCCTGGGTCGAACACCCTTAACTTGTTGGTTAATTCGTTTAAGTTCCCCACCCTTACCACAAGTAAGCGGCCTGGGTCAAACACCCTTAACTTGTTGGTTAATTCGTTTAAGTTCCCCACCCTTACCACAAGTAAGCGACCTGGGTTGAACACCCTTAATTTGTTGGTTAATTCGTTTAAGTTCCCCACCCTTACCACAAGTAAGCGGCCTAGGTCGAACACCCTTAACTTGGTTAATTCGTTTAAGTTCCCCACCCTTACCACAAGTAAGCGGCCTGGGTCGAACACCCTTAACTTGTTGGTTAATTTGTTTAAGTTCCCCACCCTTACCACAAGTAAGCGGCCTGGGTCGAACATCCTTAACTTGTTGGTTAATTCGTTTAAGTTCCCCACCCTTACCACAAGTAAGCGGTCTGGGTCGAACACCCTTAATTTGTTGGTTAATTCGTTTAAGTTCCCCACCCTTACCACAAGTAAGCGGCCTGGGTCGAACACCCTTAACTTGTTGGTTAATTCGTTTAAGTTCCCCACCCTTACCACAAGTAAGCGGCCTGGGTCGAACACCCTTAACAAATAACTGAATTCGCCAAACTTAAATACTATTCACATCCGACAAACAATATAGCATACTTAAAGCATTAATCATATTAAAATAAAAGCAAAGAAATGTACGGAGTGCCACACACATGATGTACCAATTATTACAGATATAAGCTCAATAACGATTTCAAATAATAAAAAATAAAAGTCCTATTCCGCCTTGTCATCGCCACCTTCCACGGCAATTGCCGCTTCCTTCTCCTCCTCGGCCGCTTCCTTCTCCACCTCCTTCTCCTGGCTACTCTCAGCCTCGTTAACGAGCTGCCCATCAACAACATATTTATTTACATCAAACTTAGAGTCAGCAGCATCAACATCCTTATAAAAGAAGGCCGCCTGTCGCAACCCCTTCTGGAACCCATTAATATGCTCTTGGATAATACAACCCTTCAAATCATCAAGTTCAACCTCAACACCCTCATATTTTTCCTTCAAGTCGTCATAGTCAGCCTTCAGGTCCGCTATCCTCTTATTAAGTTTTCCCTCCGAATCAAAGCAACGAACTTTCCAGGTTCCCAACCTTTTCCTCTCCTCCTCCCAACTCCCCCTTTCCTTCTTCCAAGCGACCCTCTCCTCCTCAAACTTATAAACTTTTCCTTGCAATTCGTCCACCTTTTCCCTACCTCCCTCCTTAACTTCTCGTCGGTACAAAGACCCAACCTGGCGACTCAGTATCAATGCCTTGCTTCCAAATTCAACCATGGTCCTTATGAGATGATTCGCCTCCATACCGTCGATAG
Source organism: Vigna unguiculata (assembly GCF_037176805.1). NCBI lineage: Eukaryota > Viridiplantae > Streptophyta > Magnoliopsida > Fabales > Fabaceae > Vigna > Vigna unguiculata. The sequence continues at coordinate 23,381,514 of NC_140796.1, forward strand.
AATTGATGATTGTCTCTGGAAGATTAATAGCAATATCTTTCCTAACAGACATTTTTGGCAACTCAATCAAATCGGACTCTGGCCCTTTCGTCCCATTGGCTGACCCCGCCCCAAGCAATGCCACCCTGACCTTCTTTACATCTTTACCCTTGCCGAGTCGAGCTAAAAACTCAGCCTTTCTCTTAGTACCGTCGTGCACGTGCACCTCAACTAGCGACTCCTGCAAGTTGGGAACATTAGTGTTCCTGGCTGTTTTAGCCTTGGCAGCCATCTCCTTCCTCAACGCTTGGAAAAGTGCCGGGTGTTGACATGAGAAGCCAAGGTGGTTTGCTTCTTGAAGATTTGATGGAGATTGAATGAAGCTCTTTTGAACTATCTTGAAGCCATAACCATTGGAATGAAGCCTACATTGATGAAGGAAAGCAGATTTGATGATATCCATGGTGATCAAGGTTGGAATGTGTGCTCTCCATGTAGTTACATCATTAAGAAAGTGTATTTGTTGTTTGTAATTCATGTTGTAGACCTTAAAGCATTAATTAGATGTAGTTTGGTCTTTAGTGTGTTTTTAATTTGTTGAATGGCTTTTTAACAGGTTAAAAGGTTGGCTGGAGTAGTCTTAAACTGCAACAAATTCATTCAGTTGATTTAGTTTTTAATCAACTGATTTCACTTAAGTCAAGTGAAATCAACCGATTGATTTGAAAATCAACCTGTTGAATTTCGTAACAGTTTGACTATAAAAGCTGTGATTTTCGAAAGAGAGGTCTGTTGATCATTTTAGAGCACGATTTTGTTATGGAAACTTGTGGAAACTCTCTCCTTCGTGATCATAGGTGTTGAAGGTGTTGAAGATTGATCTTGGATCAATTCTTGAAGCTTTTGTCTTGGTTTGGAGCTTGGAGAAAGTGGTTTGTAGTAGGCAAGGCTGTGCTACCACTAAGGTTTGATATTTCTCAAGCTTTGTGTGTGTGCCTGGTGGTTTTCCAGGTCTGCAAGAGGGTTCTTGCTGTGCTGGTGTGATTCTTGTGTGATTCAAGAGTCTTTTGTGGTGTTTTTGCATATTTTAGAAGTGTAAGGGTGGATACTTTGTAAAAATTTTGAAATAGTGCAAAGTCAAGCTAAGGTTGCCTTGACAAACTAGATGTAGCTCAGGTTTGAGTGAACCAGTATAAAAATTCGTGGTGTCCTCTCTTCTCTAACCTTTCTCTCTGGCATTTTCATTTTAAAGTTTCAAGAACATGTGCTTTAATCATCTTTTTCATGTTCTTGCATGTTTTCATAGCATCCGAAGCATTGAGCATGTTTGTATAATCATTTGGAACTGATCTTGATCATTCTTGAGCATTGTTTGTGGTTTAAAATTTAAATTCGCATTTCTACATTTTTCCCAGTATTTGAGTCGACTGTTTTTCAGTTTCAATCGATTGATTATACCAGAACAGAATCTGTTTAGTAAAATCAATCTGTTAACTCTGTTTTTGATCGATTGAAAGTGTATAGTTCAGTACTGTTTTCATCCTAACTTGGTGATCTATTTGATTCAATTAAAGGTGGCTTTTAGCTTGCAAAGATAGCCTAAAATTTTAACTAGCCAATTCAACCCCCCTCTCTTGGCTTTTCAACCATTTCAAAACTAACAATTGGCATCTAGAGTAAGGTATTTGAAATTTGATCAAGTAAGGTCCTAAATCTGTTTTGAACTACTTGAAATGGCTGAAAACAAGTTACCTTTTGGTGAAGGTGCCTCAATTCATAGACCCCCTATGTTTAGTGGCATTAATTACCAATTTTGGAAAATCAGGATGAAAATCTTTATTGAGTCAATAGATCAAGGGATATGGGATGCAATCATAAATGTACCATATACTCATAAGCATATTGTTGATGATGTGCAGGTTAATAAGCCATGGACTCAATGGAATGATGAAGAGAGAAGGAGAGCTCAATATGATTGCAATGCAAAGAATATCCTCACTTCATCTCTCAACATGGATGAGTTTTTTCGTGTTTCACAATGCAAGAGTGCCAAGGAAATGTGGGAGGTTCTTGAAGTGACTCATGAAGAAACCAATGATGTTAAAAGAGCTAAAAAGCATGCCTTGATTCAAGAATATGAGCTATTCAAGATGAAACAAGGAGAGTCCATAGCAGATGTGCAAAAGAGATTCAGTCACATAGTCAACCATCTCATAGGCTTGGGTAAGGAATTTGACAAGGAAGAGTTAAACACCAAGGTGCTAAAGTGTCTTGATAGATCTTGGCAACCAAAGGTCACGACTATCTTAGAAACAAGAGATCTATCTACTTTGACTACAACTGCATTGTTTTTTAAGCTTAGGGAGCATGAGATTGAGATGCAAAAGCTTAATGAGCTTGAGTCAAGTGAGAAAAAGGTCAAGAACGTAGCCTTGAAGACTAGCACCAAGAAAAATGAGGAACTCGAGGATGAGGTGGCTGAATCAAGTGAAAGTGAGAACTTGAATCTCCTTGTCAAGAGGTTTGGTAAGTATCTCAAAAGGAAAGGTATCAAAGGTAATCCCAAAAGGTATACTTCCAAACACAATGAATCAAACTCTTCTAATTTTACATGTTATAACTGTGGAAAACAAGGACATATCAAAATTGAATGTCCAAATGCTAACAAAGAAAAGGAGAAGAGTGTTGATAGGAAAAAGGAGAAGAAGTCAAAGGAGAAATGTGCATACATTGCATGGGAGGACAATGATGATTCAACAACAAGTAGCTCCTCACAAGATGAGAGTGAAAAAGCCAACTTGTGTCTCATGGCTGGTTATGAGTCATCTTCCTCAAGCCAAGTAAGTTCTCTAGACTTAAATGACTATAATCAATTGTTGCATGATTTTGAAGAGTTGCATAATGAAGCAAACAAGATTTCTGCATTAAACAATCGGTTGAAAGGCTTAAACAATTGGTTGGAAAACAAAGTTAGTCAACTGGAAAAAGAAACAGCTGATTTAAAAACTGATTTTGAACATTTGGAAATGATTTATAGTAATTCAACCGATTGTTTTAGAAATCAGTCAGCTGAAATATCTTGTGAAAACTGCACAGTTTTGAAAAATAAAGTGAAATACCTTATAAAGACCTGTTCAAGGTTCACAAGAGGAGAAGCAAACTTAGAGGCTGTTCTTGGTTCACAAAATTGTGTATTTGGCAAAGCTGGACTTGGTTTCAATCCTTCTTTTCAAAAGAAAACCAAGAAGTTCTCTAGTTTCTTTTCTAAAAGCATGCCAAGTGACATGCCATTCATTTCATGCAACTATTGTATGCAAAAAGGTCATGTTATTAAGAACTGTCATGCTAGAAAATATGATGTTCCTAAAGGGATTATGAAATGGATCCCAAAAGGATCTAGAAAGGCATAACCATGATAGACCCAACCTATCAAAGGGTACCAAATAATCCAAATCTGTTTTGCCGGTCATGAAAGGTGATAAGAAAGATTTGTGGTACCTTGATAGTGGCTGTTCGAGACATATGACAGGAGATAAAACCAAATTTGCAAAGTTGGAATTGAAGGAGGAAGGGTTTGTAACCTATGGAGACAACAACAAAGGAAGAATCCTTGGAAATGGAGTCATAGGCAATGGATCCTCTTTCAACATCAAGAATGTGCTGCTGGTGGAAGGACTCAAACACAATTAGATAAGTATAAGTCAACTATGTGATAAAGGCTTTAAAGTCATGTTTGAACCAAATAGTTGTTTGATATATGATGCACATGGTAGTATTGTTTTGATAGGCAAGAAAGTCAATAATATATATCTACTTGACTTGCATCATGCATCATTTAGCATCCATTATTTGCTAACAAAAGAGGATGATACTTGGTTATGGCATAGAAGACTTTGTCACATACACATGCAGCATTTCAATCGGCTGAATAGAAAATAGCTGGTTGAAGGACTACCAAAACTCAAGTTTGAGAAGGATAGAGTGTGTGAAGCATGTCAAAAAGGAAAACAAACTAAGGTCTCTTTTAAATCTAAAAATGTTGTTTCAACTGAAAGACCTTTAGAGATGCTTCACATGGATCTATTTGGTCCATCTCGAACCATGAGCCTTGGTGGCAATGTTTATGCATTAGTCATTGTTGATGATTTCTCTAGGTACACATGGAATTTGTTCTTAGCTGCCAAAAATGACACTTTTCATGCTTTCAAAAGACTTCCCAAGATGCTTGAAAATGAAAAGAGTTCCAAGATAGTGTCTATTCGTAGTGATCATGGTGGGGAATTTCAAAATAAAAAGTTTGAACACTTTTGTGAAAAGCATGGTATCAACCATAATTTTTCTGCACCAAGAACACCACAACAAAATGGTGTTATTGAGAGGAAAAATAGATCACTTGAGGAGCTAGCTAGAACTATATTGAATGAAAACTCACTACCTAAGTACTTTTGAGCTGATACAGTCAACACTGCTTGCTATGTCTTAAATAAAGTGTTGATTAGGCCAATTTTGAAGAAAACCCTTTATGAGCTTTTCAAAGGGAGAAGGCCTGTTTTAAGTCACCTAAAAGTATTTGGATGTAAGTGCTTCATCTTAAATAATGGCAAAGAAAGTCTTGGAAAATTTGATCCAAAAGCGGATGAAGGTGTTTTTCTAGGCTATGCTACACAAAGTCATGCATATAGAGTCTATAATAAGAGATTGATGACTGTTGAAGAGTCTATGCATGTTATATTTGATGAAACTAACCCAAAATTGCAAGATCAAGTGTCAAAGAATGCAGATGAAGAAGATCTACTACAGGAGCAGATTTCTGCTGTAGAAAAGTCCACTGCTGCAGGAAATCAGTTGGCTGAAAAGGAAAAACAGTCGACTGAAAAAGTTACAGACAACAAATTGCCTAAGGATTGGATCCAGTCTAGAGGTTTATCAAAGGACAACATCATAGGTGATATCAAACAAGGAGTATCTACTAGACGTAGGATTGTATTTTGTGAACATGTTGCATTTGTATCTCAAATTGAACCTAAGAATGTGAATGATGCTTTGAATGATAGTAATTGGATTGTAGCTATGCAAGATGAACTCAATCAATTCACAAGAAATGATGTGTGGTTTCTAGTGCCTAAAACTAATGATATGAATATAATTGGAACCAAATGGGTTTTTAGAAACAAAATGGATGAAGATGGTAATATAGTAAGAAACAAAGCTAGACTAGTTGCTAAAGGTTATAATCAAGAAGAAGGCATTGATTTTGATGAAACTTATGCACCTGTAGCTAGGCTAGAAGCTGTGAGATTACTCTTAGCATATGCTTGCATTGTAACTTTAAATTGCATCAAATGGATGTGAAAAGTGCATTCTTAAATGGTTTCCTAAATGAAGAAGTGTATGTATCACAACCTCCTGGATTTGAGGATCATCTCTATCCTAACCATGTTTTCAAGTTGAAAAAGGCCTTATATGGTTTGAAACAAGCACCAAGGCAATGGTATGAAAGGCTAAGCAATTTTATCTTATCAAAAGGTTATGCTAGAGGTGCAGTGGACAAAACACTCTTCATTAGAAAACATGATAGTGATGTTATACTTGTTCAAGTGTATGTTGATGATATCATCTTTGGTTCAAATAATAACACATTGTGTGAAGAGTTTGTTGTAGCAATGTAGGGAGAATTTGAGATGTCCATGATGGGTGAGCTTGCCTACTTTCTAGGGCTGCAAGTCAAGCAACTCAAGCATGGAACATTCTTAAATCAATCAAAATACTGTTTTGACTTGTTGAAAAAGTTCAAAATGGAGGATTGCAAGGAAGCTGCCACTATAATTGCCACAAATTGCCTTATGGATGCAGATGAGGCTGTCCAACCAGTTGATTCAACCAAATATAGAGGGTTGATTGGGTCTTTGCTCTATCTTCTAGCAAGTAGACCAGATATTCAGTTTGGAGTATGCTTATGTGCTAGATTTCAAGCAAATCCTAAGGAATCACACTTTAAGGCTGCAAAAAGGATTCGAAAGTACCTCAAAGGAACAACTAATGTTGGTTTATGGTATCCATGTGATTCTAACATATCTCTTAGTGGATTTTCAGATTCAGACTATGCAGGGTGCAAATTGTATAGGAAAAGCACAAGTGGTACTTGCCATTTGCTTGGATCAAGTTTAATCTCATGGAATAGCAAAAAGCAAGCTTGTGTGGCACTTTCCATAACTGAAGTTGAATATATTGCTGCTGGACATGGCTGTGCACAAATCATATGGTTGAAACATAAACTTTTGGACTATGGTGTAAGGCTAAGCAAGGTACCTTTGTATCATGATAACACTAGTGCAATCAACTTAACCAAGAATCCGATACAACATTCTAAAACCAAGCATATAGAGATTAGGCATCATTTCATTCGTGATCATGTTCAAAAGGGAGATTGTGAAATCAAATTTGTTAAAACTGAAAATCAATTGGCGGATTTGTTTACAAAGCCATTAGCTATAGATAGGTTTAACAAGCTAAGAACTGAACTAGGCATTTTAGACATCAAGAATGTGGTCTGATGTGTTTGTAGCATGTTAATCTTATGTACTCATGCATTGGTTTCATAAAAATATGCTGCTGTATGCAAGAGTTAAAAACTGTCATAGTCAACCTGTTGATTTGCATTTCAACGTGTTGATTTCACTTAAATCCGCCTCTGTTTGCAAAATTCATGATCTGTCAACCTGTTATTTCTGTATTTCAACATGTTTATTTCACTTAAACTGCCACTGGATGATGAAAAATTGATCTGGTATGATTTTTAATTTGCTGTTTTCATAATTCAGTATGTTGATTTATTAAAACTGAATCTGGAAAAATGAAGTTCAATTTCATGATTTTCAAAATCAGTCAGCTGATTCCACTTAACCAGATTCTGTTTTTAATCTCTGATGCTCTGATGCTGTTTTAGTCAACTGATTCTGTTTTTCAACGTGTTGATTTTACTTAAATTGTGCTTTTACTCACGAATTGAATTGTTAAGCTGACCCAGTCAAAGAAAGCATCTTTGTGTCAAGTACTATCTGCTCTTAACTGCCCATTTCATCAGCCATGCGTTACTTTTACTGAGTTATTTGACCAAAAAACATTCTAGTGTACAATTCCAATGTGCATGCATCTCACATGATCTGAACTGATTGATTCTCTCATAAAAACACATTGAAAACACCATGAATGCATGAGATACTGTTTTGGACTGCATTAAATTGATTTTGGTAACATAAAACGAATTAATTAGAAAAATCTGCATCATTTAATCAACTGTTTCTGAAAATCAGTTTGTTGAATTATAAATATTGAACTTGTATTGCTGCATTTGCATCATAAATCTCTTAGAAACAGCCACACCAACACTCATCATGCCTCGTCATTCCCAAAGAGCTACCCAATCTGATGATGAGCACTCCACTCCTCCTTCTCCAAGGTCTCCAAATCATGAAAGCCATGGAAGAATTGAAACATGGTTTGAGGATCGTGAGGACAACATTCAAGTGTTCCTCATTGAGATGAACAAGAAGCAGATCAACATTCCTAAGGTGCTGAGGTTCTCATGGCTAAGGGCTGAAGGCTTTGAGAGCCTATTTCAACAACTAAAGCATCAAAAGTTGAAGTCCTTCCTTGAACTTTCAGGGAAAATATATCCAGACTTGGTGAAGGTGTTTTTCACCAACTTGGAGTTCAAAAATGATGTCCTACTGTCCAGCATCAAGGGTGTTCAAATGGAGATCAACAAGAGAGCTTTGAAAGATGTGGTTGGAGTCAAACCAAGGGGTGTGCAAGTGAGAAAAGGTGAAACTGGGGCTGTTCCAGAATTCAACAAGATGCAATACTATGGCCAATGCTTGAGAAATCCTATTGCTGAAACCAAACATTTCCATGTTGGTGGTCTCAAGATGGATCAAAGGCTACTTGGTATGATTGTCACAAAAATCCTTGTTCCATGTGGTAGCAACCATTCAACATTGAATGAGGGAGATTTGATACTCATGTACTGCATTCAACACAACATTCAAGTGGATTGGATCTTTGTGTTTCGTGATCACATGCTCAAGGCCAAGAGGCTCACGGATTTTAGGCTTGCATATGTGGTTTTGGTGTATAAATTCATTGAATACTTTAGTATTGATGTAGAGGATGAGCTAGAGGAGTCAACTGGACTATTGAACCATACCTCCAACCAAAATCTGCACAAAATGGGCTTTATCAAGGTGGGAAATGGATGGACAACTGCTGGAGCTGTTGTTGGTGGTGCACATGACCATGAAGCTAGTCCAAGTGGTGCAAATCAAGAGGAAGAACCAACTGCTCGAACTATGGACTTGATTCCCTACAACCCTCCAGCGGATATAGGCCCTATGTACTCACATTTTGAGAGGATGGTGCTGAACCAGCTGCATGAGCTAAATGTGTCTCAACATGAACATCACAACTATTGCAATGAGAGGTTCAATGCATTGGATGGCCAAATCCATGATATCCATGATATGCTCCACTCATTCCAGACCAGAAATGACCCTCAGGATGATTGAGTGTGGTGGTTGTTTAGGATCATGCATTGCATCCTTGTGTTTTTGATTTTTCAGTTTGAGTTTTGTCTGTTTCAGTTGGTTGTTTTTCATTTCAGTCGGCTAATTGTATCAGCTTTAAGCATCTATTTTCTGTTTTTAGTTTCTGTTGGCTGTATTCCCTTCCAGTATTAATGAAATGAAATGCAATGCTTGTTATCTTTATGCATTTGCTCTGTTTGATGAATCCAAAGGGGGAGAAAAATTGGAAAATGGATAATTGATCACACTAATCGCATTAAAAATTGGAATCAATAATCAAATCTGAATTTAAACCCATATTATTGATAGGGGGAACATGATCACAGTTGTATACTTGCTAGTTTGTGTGTATTGCTGCTGTAAAATGTTTTTTCAGGTTCATAAGCTTCAAGCTAAGGTGTTACTTCATCAATTGGTATCCAACAAATGGAAGAAGCATTTTGCAATGGAAGATAGAAGAAGATAGATGGAATAGAGGTTGGATTCATTAAATCAGGGGGAGATTGTTGACATGAGAAGCCAAGGTGGTTTGCTTCTTGAAGATTTGATGAAGATTGAATGAAGCTCTTTTGAACTATCTTGAAGCCATAACCATTGGAATGAAGCCTACATTGATGAAGGAAAGGAGATTTGATGATATCCATGGTGATCAAGGTTGGAATGTGTGCTCTCCATGTAGTTACATCATTAAGAAAGTGTATTTGTTGTTTGTAATTCATGTTGTAGACCTTAAAACATTAATTAGATGTAGTTTGGTCTTTAGTGTGTTTTTAATCTGTTGAATGGTTTTTCAACAGGTTAAAATGTCTCTTTTAATCTGTTGAATGGCTTTTTAACAGGTTGAAAGGTTGGGTGCAGTAGTCTTAAACTACAACAAATTCAATCAGTTGATTTAGTTTTTAATCGACTGATTTCACTTAAGTCAAGTGAAATCAACCGATTGATTTGAAAATCAACCTGTTGAATTTCGTAACATTTTTACTATAAAAGCTGTGATTTTCAAAAGAGAGGTCTGTTGATCATTTTAGAGCACGATTTGGTTTTGGAAACTTGTGGAAACTCTCTCCTTCGTGATCATAGGTGTTGCAGCTGTTGAAGATTGATCTTGGATCAATTCTTGAAGCTTTTGGCTTGGTTTGAAGCTTGGAGAAAGTGGTTTGTGGTAGGCAAGGTTGTGCTACCACTAAGGTTTGATCTTTCTCAAGCTTTGTGTGTGTGCCTGGTGGTTTTCCAGGTCTGCAAGAGGGTTCTTGCTGTGCTGGTGTGATTCTTGTGTGATTCAAGAGTCTTTTGTGGTGTTTTTGCATATTTTGGAAGTGTAAGGGTGGATACTTTGTAAAACTTTTTAAATAGTGCAAAGTCAAGCTAAGGTTGCCTTGACAAACTAGATGTAGCTCAGGTTTGAGTGAACCAGTATAAAAATTCGTGGTGTCCTCTCTTCTCTAACCTTTCTCTCTTGCATTTTCATTTTAAAGTTTCAAGAACATGTGCTTTAATCATCTTTGTCATGTTCTTGCATGTTTTCATAGCATCTAAAGCATTGAGCATGTTTGTATAATCATTTGGAACTGATCTTGATCATTTTTGAGCATTGTTTCTGGTTTAAAATTTAAATTCGCAGTTCTGCATTTTTTCAAATATTTCAGTCGACTGTTTTTCAATTTTAATCGATTGATTATACCAGAACAAAATCTGTTTAGTAAAATCAATCTGTTAACTCTGTTTTTGATCGATTGAAAGTGTATAGTTTAGTACTGTTTGCATCGTAACTTGGTGATCTATTTCATTCAATTAAAGGTGGCTTTTAGCTTGCAAAGATAGCCTAAAATTTTAACTAGCCAATTCAACCCCCCCTTCTTGGCTTTTCAACCATTTCAAAACTAACACCAGGTTCTTCTTTCCGGATTGAGCCATGTGCCCTACAACAACACATCAAAACCCGGTTAAGTCAGTTTAGAAGCATTAATACAGTTTAAGTAATAAATAGATACCTTCTATATCAATTATCGGGTGAACCGAATTATAAACTCTAACTAGACCCTTAGTGGGCAACTTATCGGTAAACTTCTTCAAGACCTTCACCACCTCTTTATCAACCGCCAACAACTCGTCGGTACCCATGTCCTTATATCGAGAAGGACTTCCCGTCCAACTAAACGGGAACTTTGTGCTCCCATCTACATTAAGGAAATGGGACCTGCCCTCCTCTTTCACCATGACTTTAAAGTATCCGTCTTTGAAATGCTTGAAGGACTGAGAGAACGCGTCCAATCTGCTGATGCTAGGGCAGCTCACCAAAGATAACCAAGTAGTCGGATGGCGGGCCTAGTGTCATAGAAGTACAAAAATGCATGAGGAGAAGGTTGTAGATATAATGATTGGCACAAAACACGGAAGGCTTGCATATAGGCCCAACTGTTTGGACGCAGTTGTGTAGGTGCAACGTTCAGCGCACGCAGTACCCCCATGGTAAAGTTGTCCAACGGTAACCTCACATGCAGCTGCGAGAAATGGCACATGTACATATAAAAAACTTCTCGGTCGCCCCCTCTTGCCTGTGGCATACACGGTCAATGGCGTTCACCCGCTCCAAGGAAACGATATCCCTGTTTACACCTTTCGCGATAACAGGGGTACAATTTAACCAAGAGTTCATCAGACGAGACCACCGAAACAAAGACGATTGATTACAAACGTCACCAGCCACCTACCCATAGCCACCCTTGGCCGGCCAGTTACTCTCCGCTAATTCTTCTGAAGGGTCTTCTCGCACCGCAGTCACCGTTTCCATCGGAATTCTGCCTACCATACCCGCAGAACTAGTACTCTCCTCCTCAACGTGTCTACCTATACTCCCCCCAAACCCCATACTCTCACTACTGGACGAAGACAACGACACACTATCACTACTAGACATACCTTTTTTTTCTGAAAAGTTGACGGCAAGAACTAGGAACTAGTCGGACAGGTATAACGCACGCAAGATCTCTAAATGTGAAATTCTCACAAATGAACCAACAAGCATTCACCCATCGTAAAATCCACATTTATAGGTGTGAATCCCAAACGATGAAACCTCTTCCCGCCAAAATCACAACCCATACCAATCGACACAACCATCTCAAAAGCCATGAGTATCAGAAACAACGGCGCAAAAACCCCTCTTTGATTTGACCTCTGACATCCCTTCACCTGCTACCAACCTTTTCCTGCCTTTCGCTTTAACACTGTTCATCACACTTAAAGGCTGGGGGACTGGTGTACCACACCTAACTGGTCCCACTAGCATATCAACACATATCATCCTTGACCGATATACCTATATCGGCAAAGGCTGGGGGACTGGTGTACCATACCGAGCCAATTTACCAAATAATAATAATAAACGATCACCATACCTACACGCAAAATCCTTTAAGTAACCGGCCTGGGCTGACCTAAGCCTAACCGGCCTGAACCGGTAACATAAGACGCTAAGAGGAATAACCCGCCTAGGACAACATATAAGCAACACAAACCGCCAAAGGGAGTAGTCAGTTTATGTCGACAACCTTAAGACACTCAGTGAAATCAAAGCCCCCTGACATCCAATGAGCCCCCAATAATCGAGACTAAGGGCCTAGGCCAAGGCCTAGGCCCACTTATGGCCCAAACCAAGGCCCAGCCCACGGAATGGGCAAACATAATTAATAATCTATAAATACACATGGACCCCACGAATTAAAGGTATACATTCATTACTCCATTAATCACCTGATTTGACTTTGAGAGCTTTGGCTGACTTAAGCTTCGGAGTCCCTTCTGCAGGTAACCCCTCCTGGGTCCAAGCCGATATATGCAAGAAGGGGAGAAGCCAACCGATGAGATAACGGATATGGGTAAGGTGATACTTGTGCCTAACTGATCTTATTTGTTCTCTGCAGGAACAGTTTTAAATTTTGTTTGTTTCATTTGTAAGGAGTAAAACCCCTAAGGTTGTTTCCAATTTGGTTGATTTTTTTTTATTTGGTGTAGTTTTTTTTTCTTTTCTGTTCTCTGTTTAAATTGTGTATTTCTATATTTGATTCGTGGAAATTATTTGTTATTGTGTTTGGGATTTGCAAATGCACTTACTTTGATTTACATGAGTATGAGGGTTTGAAGGATCAAGTGTTTAAGTTTGTTTTTGTGTTGATCTGCAAAAAAAAAACAAAAATAAATATTGTGGATCAAGTCCAAAGGAAACAAATATATATTGAAAAAAAAAAATAAAAAAGAAGGATAAAAAAATTATATATGAGTGCAATTTATTTGTGGTTTATTGATATCTACTTGCAACCAGTCTTTCTCTTAGAGTCTCTGTGTTGTCTCATTTAAATATCTTTGGTAGTCCTATTATTTTCTAATTTTAATTTTCTTGTCTTGTGTTTATAAAAATCTTTTAAGTTTTGTCTTGAGTTTTGTATTTTCTTTCACCTCTTGAGTCAAGACTTAGATCTCGCAACGCTTTTCACTTTGTTTGCTACTGGAGTTCTTTGCCAAGGCCTAAAGGGAATTTGAGTGGTAAAAGGCAAGAGAGTACATTCAAGAAAAAGCCTATAATTGTGATACACAAGTGGAAAATTGAGTGAAACACTTAGTTGAGTGGTGAGGTCCTAAATATATGTTATTATACTACCATTTTCTTACAGGAATTAGCAAATATTGAGTAATGAAACATGTTTCCACAGAGGTATCCTTCTGGAACTGGTTTAACATATGGTTTAAATTATCCTACTCCTAACAAAGATCATTTGGTTCAAGGACTTCAACGCACCAAGAGAGTGACAAGATTACTAGTATTAAACGGAAGCACAATCCTGATAGAAAATCATTGCCAAAGACAAGTACACTAAGATGTTCCAAATGTGAAGGCTATGGGCATGAAACTCATCAATGTCCTAATAGGGATGCAAGTCCCATGACTCATGAAAACCTTAGTAACTACATTTCATACTTGAGAGAGGAGGAAGCAAGGACAATGCAAAAATTAGATGTATTGAAAAGAAGGCAAGAACGAAAGCTAAAAAGAGCCCATGAGAAGGAAAGACTTATAGAAAATGAAGCAAAGGAAAAGAGAGAAAAAGACGAGAAAGAAAAGAGAGAAAGAGACAAGAAAGAAAAGAGAGAAAAAGAAGAGAAAGAAAAGAGCAAGAGAGAGGAAAGAGAAGGAGAGAGAAAAGAGAAAGAAAAGCGAGAAAAAAGAAAGAAAGAAGAGAGTAGAAAAAGAGAGAAGGAAGAAAAGAGAGAAAAAGAGAAAGAAATAAGAGGGCTTTATGAATTGCCAATGAAAAAAGGTACTAACTTTCCTCTGGTGTTTTATTGCCTATGGACGAATTATTCATCAAAGAGCAATGACATCAACAATGGAAAGAAGAAAGGATACTTCAGGACGACTTGTTCATCATGCAACAAGGCGATCAACAATGTGAAGACAAAATGATGATAAAACAAAACACAAACATAGAAATATATGCTCATGAATTAGCTTGTTTACTCATTCTTAACAAACCTATGGGTGATCAAAATTATACCTATAATTTGGTTGTTTGTTTGAGCAATATTCCTTTTCTTTTCTTTGATCATTTTCTATCTAATTTAAAATTGTTTGATGATTTGTGCAGGTGGGTATTTGACCCTGGAGGCAGACCTCCAAAATCTTTGATAATAAGAGATTGGCTTTTTCCAGGATCCAAATCTCATTTTAGTAGAATTTCCATTTTTTATTTATTTTATTTTAGATTTATGTCTTTGATTTATATTTGTTTTTGGGCGCAAGACCTTTCAAAATTCGGGTCGAATTCTCTCCAAACAGGGGAGAATGATAAGGAATCTTCAAGTGAGATGAATTTAAGGATAAATTCTCTTTAAGGAGGGTATGATAGAAGACTATCTCTTAAAATTCAAGTGGTACGAATTTGAGGACAAATTATCTTCAAGAAGGAGGGAATGATAGAGGAGTATCCCAAGATTCCATACAGGAAAAACTTGAAGATGAACCTTTGGGTTTTCTTTTAGAAATTAGTTATGTTCTATGTTTTTGGGCTTTGAGCTTTCCTTTATACATTAGTTTATGTTTTTGTGTTTTGGGCTTGGGCCTTCTTGTAGGGTTCAGGTTTGCTTAAACTTATGTGCCTATATATAAAGGTACCAAAACAATGTAGACACTTTTAGTCATATATTGAATTTGATTTCATTAAAGAGAGGATTCTCTTTGTTCTTGGCTTAGGCCTCCGGTTCTTATCAAAGATTAACATCTTTATGGCGAATCTTCAATTGACTTATCAATTTGCTAGATTGTGGCGTCCTCCATCTCTGTCTTATTCTGCGTTCTTCTCTGATTTATTCGTGTCGTGCCTCTTGAGGATTCAAATTCAGAAACAATCATACTCTTTCGTGGATAGGATTGTATCACCCATGAGAGCAAATTTATTTGTCATCCCTATTCACATGCAATAATATATATTATAAAGATTAACTAAATAATATAAAATAAAATACCATACATTTGTAAAATTTTCTTTGATTTTGTTTATATTTTAGAAGGATGACTTTAAATTATACTTGTAAGGTCCTCTTATTTTTCAGCCCTAATGTTTTAGGGCCTATTCCCATCTGTTGGGCCTAAGGGCTGGCCCATAGTGTGTCCAAGACCCTAAACTGCACTAACCATCTCATTCCACTCATTTTTCAGAAAAACAACTTCTTCCCCCTTTCTTAGAGCTGCAGCCACCTTCTGCTAGGGTTTGGACTTTGGCTCTCTTCACATTAGCTCAACCATTTTTCCGCCCACCTCTTGAATCTGCCCCTAGAGCTGCTGTATTTCGTTGTTTGGTGTTGAAGTCTTTTGTTAGCTCACTCTAGGTAAGGGAAGCTAGAACTCCTTTTTATTTGAAATACAGTGTACTTATTTTCGTTCTAGAATGAGTATGTTTGATTGATGTGGCGCTACTTTTTTTTTCTCCACTTCATTAACCGTTGGATTGAGCTAAAATTTTAACAGTTGATTCTTAACACATAATTCTTAACTTTGACAGGTCGGGTCTTGAATCAGAGCTCTGTAGTGAGAGCAATTTTTATCGCAAGGTCACTATAGTTTGGTTGTTGACATCACTGCACACTTTTAATAAAATGACGATTCCTACTTCGTTAACCGTTGGATTGAGCTGATATTTTAATAATTGATCCTTAACACATAGTTCTTGACTTTGACAGGTCAGAACTTGAATCGGAGCTCTATAGTGAGAGTCGTTTCTATTGCAAGATCACTGTAGTTTGGTTGTTGATAGCATTGACCTTTGTTTCTTATTTGGTGCATAACTTTCTTTATAGTTATTCAATTAAGTTGGTTCTTGTTTCATTTGGTTCTTGATTCAATCATATTTAATTTGAATATAATTACAAAATTTTTTGGAGCTTTACACAAGTTGTAGTTTTATTTCTAAAATCCCAAAATCGTTTGCATAATGTGTTGTTAAGTTGGATTGGATAAAAATTATAAGAATTAGTTATTTTCCAAGAGAGAAATATGTTGTATGATTTTAATGTGTCTGCAAATGCTTGTGTGAGAATATAGGAGATTCTATGGGGGAGATCCTATGATGAAGGATTATCTTGTTTTCTTTTAGAGTGGAGTACTCATACAACTCTACTTGGTCTTGGATGTCTCTCCTAAGACCACTCACAAATCTTTTTATTTTCTCTTTGTTAGTTTCTTTTATTTCAAACCTACGCATTTGAGACTCTAATTCTTTAAAGTACTCACTCACACTCATAGAACCTTGTTGAAGCCTTTGGAGCTTCAAAAGAAGTTCCTTCCTATAGGAGGGAGGAACAAATCTAGCGCGCATAAGAGTTTTAATGTCCATCCAAGAAGCCGTGGGTGGCCCTTGGTCATAATTCTTACAAACTTTATGCTACCAAGTATTGGCATACTCCAAAAATCCTAAAACTACTAGATCAACTTGTGCTTGATCCTTTACATGATTTTCATTGAAAATTTGCTCAACTTTAGCTTCCTAATCAAGGAAGATTTTGGGATCACTTCCACCATAGAACTTAGGAATCTTTGGAGTTTGCTTCTCTTGTGATGGGTTGCACCTAGAATGCCCTCTTTTCCTAGCTTCTCTTTCTTGCTCTTTAGCTTCAAGCCTTTGAATGTGCTCTTGGATTCTTAGGTCACTTTGCTCCTTGTCTTTTCTCAATTGTTCAAAGGACTCCTTCCTAGACAACTCCAAATCCTGAAGCAATCTCATCAATGTATTGTTTTTGTTTGGAGTAGGTGCATTTGATGAACTTGCCATGATTCCTACAACAAAACACTCAAAGCCAAAACAAAATAAATGAATTAGGGGTTAGACAACATGAAAACCAAGACCAATTCCAACCCAAAATGTAACCCAAGTGTTTAGATCACTTTCCCAAAGTAACAAGGCAAGGCTACACTCAAAGCTCCCCCAAGGAGTGAAGAAAACACTTTGTTCAAAAATCCTTTTCTTGCATACAAGTGGCTCGGTTCAAACAATCAAGAATTTCAAGAAGACAAACATACTATGACAAAACCAAAAGTACCTAAAGATAAGCAAGAAAAGCACAAAAACAAGAAATGCTAAACTCTAAAGAAGAAAAGTTTGAGACAAACTTTTAACAAGATTAAACAAGAAAAGCACATTATAAGAATGACATGGAAAATACTTGAACATGCATTCCCTAGTCCTAAATCATGCATACACCAAGAAAGATCATAACCAAGTCAAAGAATGGAACTAATTTGTCAATATCACCCATTTCTCAAGCATGAAAACTAGTAGCATAACACTTAGTCACAAACACACTTTGAGTTCACCAATGAGCAAGTTTGCTCTCGGTTTTTTGACAAATTTTGGTGTAAAAATTTTCATCTTTTCACAACTAGCTTCATAAAATGGTGAGAAAGAGTTTTAGGTGGCTTGGACACTTAGTTCCTCAAGTTTTAGGCCAAAATCAATTTCATGGAGCATACATCAAGCAAGACATAAAGTGAAAGCAAGATTCAAATACTTGAAAAAACAAGAATGAGAAAACTTCAAGTTAACATATGACATATGACTCAAGCAAAAGTTAGACACATTTAAAGACTCAACATGACATACACAAAGACACAAACATGTAGCTATCATGCACTTAAACTCATGGATTTGAGGCTCAAAGACTAAGAATCCAAAGACATGTTATCCAACCACATTAAGGAGCTTAAAGAGGTGCAAAAACCGCAGCCAAACTGCCACAACAAAACCTGAAACGTTGATTCACGTATTCTTGGCCGATCTGACCTTTGCTCACTAATTTTATCATAACTTTCTCCACAGAACTCCAAATGCGTTGTTTTTTTTTCTTCTGGAAACTAGACTCAAAGATCTTTCTTTTGACACCAAAAACGTAATTTTTGGACCGCTGAGCTGGTGTAGTTTAATGTTTTAAAATCGTCAAGTTTTCTGCCAGCATTGTTTTAGTGTGTCATGGAAGTGGATTTGAACTATACCAAGATAGCTACAACAAGACAAGGTTAGCACATGAAAAACACCATATTCAAGATAACCTAGGCTCTAGATACCAAATGATGAAGGATTATCTTGTTTTCTTTTAGAGTAATGAATATGGTGAAGTGTTGTTTAAGGAAAACTCAAGGAAATCCCCACTGGACATTAAGATAGAAAGCTACCTAGATGTGAAGGTTCCTTTCCAAGAGTTCAATAGGAGAAGAGATAGTTTAAGGTGCTTAGAAACGAAAATAGCAAGAATATAACCAAAAATGAAAATGCATTGAAAGAAGAAGAACAAATAAAATGGAAGAGAAGATAGTAGTGGCGATGGAAGTGGAGCACGCCACTCATAGAGGGGGCAAAGCCAAACCAAGCTCTAGAGATAAGTGTATGATGCCTTTTACTTTATGCTTTATGCCTTTACTTTACTCTCTCCTCCACATCATTTATGCTCCTCAATCACCATGCGCCACCTAGCATTGCTTTCTTACTCCTAATTAACCTACAAAGCAAATAAACATAGATTAGCATGTTGGCTTAAGTCAGGTCAACTATAGTCAACAAGTCAAACCTAGTCAAAGGTCAACAAGTCAACTAAAGTTGATTCAACTAAGTCAACTTTGGGAATCAAAAATAACAAACAAAAAATGAAAGGGATGAATGATTAGTGAACTTCCTTTCTAAACATGCTTAGTCTTCTTAAGCATGTGCCTCCATCCTTGGTTGGGGTCAATCTTTCATCATCCTATTTGATTTAATTAGTAGTGTCTTCATTGGTCAGGACGTAATTCCATGAATCTCTAGGTGAGATCTCATGGTGGTGCCTAATTGGTCAAGACTTAATTCCACGTTGGTTGCATGGTGGTGCTTCATTGGTCAGGGCGTAATTCTATGGAACTCTAGGTGAGATCTCATGGTGGTGCCTCATTGGTCAGGACGTAATTCCATGACCACTGTTAGTGGGAGTTTCATGTTGGTGCCTCATTATATAATTTAGTAAGGATCAAGCTAAGGATTGCATCCAGACACTCTAAAGAGTTAGTTAGTCTCACGTAGAGCGTACTGACTCAAGTTGTGAGAGTAGCAGGAGGCTTGGAACACTTTAAGGGTAACCTTTTGAGTGGTAGGATGTGACCCTTTGACAATTAGCTAGGTAGAGCAGTAGAGGCCACCATAAGTTCAAGAATCCGGTGAATCCGACTAATTATTTGTATCCGGATAAGACATGTCTTGAGTCTTAGTGTATTGGTTGTAAGTCAAAAACATGATTGGTTGATGTATGTATCTTGGACTATGAAAATGTATGCAATTGTATGATAAAATCATTTTTCTACTCTAGCTTACCCTTTCTGCTTATTGTATGTTCTGTGTTCGTGGTTTTCTCTTTTTGCAATGATCATCAATTTATTGATGTGAGCAGATGCGAGAACTCCTCGTGGTCAACAGGGTAATGAAGATTCTGCTGCCTAGTTCATCTTGGATCAGATCCTGCTTGTCTGAGTTTTCTTTAGGGTTGTAGCCCGTGTACTGCCATGTTCTTTGGCCATTTATTTTAAGTACTGTTCAACTTCGATCCAGTTTAGTCTATGGCATCGTGGTATGCCTGAGTATTTTTTTTATTACCTTGGATATTGTAAGAAGTAGTGTTATTACTCCACGACTTTGCTTCTTATATTAATCTGTGTGACATATCATGTAATTAAGATTATTATTTAAATTGGGTGTTACATTAATGGTATCAGAGCAGTTCGTTCTTAGGATGACCTGAGGTTGTGGGTTTGTCATGGCTCACGGGCATAAGTTGTCAGGTCTAGTCGAGTTTGTCAATGAAACCAAAAGTTTGAAGAACAAAAAACATCTTGATAAAGTGACAAGGGTGCACACTCATGACTAGATCAAATGTTGTTTTTCCTTTCTTAATTCTAGTGGTTTGGACAAGGAAGGGTGACAAACAAAAGGTTTGGTTGTCTGTAGATGATGGAGTGTTGCCTTGTATGTTCTAGTTTGTCTTGTTATGCCTCTGTGTTTTATGTTTGGTGTCTGTAGCGATGATGGAATGCAGGTTCAAACTCCACTTGATTTACTTACCCTTACAAGGATTGGTAGGCCCTATGAGACAATCTCTTGTCTCAAAGATGTGAAAGTGTAAAAGGTTGTATATCGACAGATGATGAAAAGTTGAGTCTTGGTTTAGAGGACTGAGAAATAATGTTGAAAGTTAGGAAGCAACGCTTGGGGCCGAGGGAGCTACAAGATCAAGTTCTAAGATCGTATACCACAAGTTTTAAATGAAGAGTTGAGTTCAGAGATTGGTATAAAAGAGATATCGGTGCGTGCTTGTGTAGCAAGGTTTGAGGAATCAACTTGGCTTTACATCATGACAATGTCTGAGGTTTGAAGTGGAACATTGTGGAAGGGTTGAGGTTAGGGGTAGAGACCATAAAGTGTATGGGAAAAGCAGATATGTAGTTGAAAGCTTATAGGAGGCAAAACTTTGAAGATAGTTAAGTATGATGGTGTTATAGGAGGAGGAAGTAGATTAGGGGTTATATACCAGATTAATATCATTAACAAGTAGTTGGATCTTCTCAACAATAGTAGTTACCTAAGTTAAGAGTAGAAGGGATGTTCTAAGTAAAATGGCTCACAAAAGAGAAAGGTTTGACCATGAATATGAGATGGATGAAATCAAGTATCAGAAGAAGAAACACATAGTTAAGTTTGTTCTTGTGGGGAAGGACAGTCAGTAATGTCACAACACATGGAAGGAGGAAAGGAAAACAAAAGTTTTGAGTAGCTACGAGAGGGTTTGCGATGGTTGGTACTAAAATGGTTAGCACCAATGATCTAATTCAAAAGATATATGTTACGAAGATGGTGATTAGATTATGGGTTTTGGTCTCGCTTAGGGTCGTATACTCCCTGATGTCGCTAGTGTGGTAAATGAGTCATGGTTATCTACGAGGAGGAGCTGAGGTTGAGATGGTGGTTTTTGCTATAATTGCGGCCAAGTGAAGATCTGCTCGGGTGTGTGATTCTTTCGTGGTGATCAGAGTATTTAAATTCAAACCCAATTTGAATTGTTTCCTTTACAAGATTGGGACATAGTCTCAAGGGTGAATTGATTGTTTTCTCAATCTCATTTTGATGAGTTGGACAACCAATGAGGTGGTGTTCTTGGATTAAAAAGAGATAAGTCAATGGTTGTGTATGAAGTATGGGTCAAGCTAAATAGTGGGGGCAATGTTTCACGTGAATCAAAGTAATCTAACAAAGGAAAGTGAGTAATAGACGAAGAGGATCTCAGTGGTAGAAGAGTTATAGACGTGGTCTAAAGCAAGTACTAGAATTTTGACGTGGGTGTGGTGGAGTTCACTTTTGCATTGGTATCTAAAGAACTTGTGTCAATAGATCCTAATTGGATGGTTTCTACTGTGAGTTTGAAGTAAATGCGGAAGTGGAGGAGATGTTTGAGAAGTAGTGGCTTATACTAAGTATAATCACCAGCATGACTGCTAGTTTCGTGAAACTTAGAGAAGAGGTAGTGGTAGGATAAATTATTCCAGGTGAATGTTGGATAAGGGAGGATTGGCTTTTTAGACCTATGGTTTAAAGAGTGGAAACATGATGAAGGTAAGGAATTTCAAACAGGTTAGCAGTATCATCAAGGTTTAGCAGCAAGTTTCACAAGTGCGAAGAGGGCCTTCAGAATGTTCAAGAAAAGTATTGACTAAGGTTGGAGTGACTTTTAGGACGCATGGTTTTACAAGGGGTGGATACGATGTTGAGAAAATGGGATGCTAAGACTATAAAGAGGAGAGTTTAAAGGGTTTTGCAGATTTCATAGAAGTTTTGGAGGAAGGTTTCTCAACGATAGTTACTTCCTTGTCACGGCAGACATGAAAGGAGCATCATCTTGAGTAAACAAATAAGTGACTTTGTGTGTGGATCAGAGTAGCATAGTGGAATGGTGAGAAGTGACACTTATGAATAGTAAGAAGTGCATGCGAAGAACTATCTCACTCACGATCTAGAGGTTAATATGATAACCAGTCCTTTCAAAAACAACAAAGTTGTTTTTCTTATAAGAATCAGTTAAGGGAGTTCAATGATCTTTCAAGGGCGGAATTGTGAGGTTACTTAGAGGAAGTTAAGCAAGTGAAGTAAGAGATGGTTTGAGTTGTGATTTCAAGTTAAGGTGCCAATCTAGAAATGAGAAAGTAAGAGTAGGAGCTTCGAAATCTTGGTTTGCAAAGGTAAGAGTAAGAAGGGGTAGATGAGTATAAATGTTTGAATTGGGAAGATAAGGTGTAAGGATTAATTTAGTCACCTGACTATAACTAGTGAGTCTCTCAACAAGGTTGAGAAAAGGCAAATCAGAAAATCTTAATTTGAGATGTACCTTAGAGTTGCTAGGTATAAATCAAACCAGAAATTTCAAGTCAAGGAAAGATATGATTCTAAGGCTTTTGTGGAAGGATGGTTACAGGTTAGTAGATCATAAATGAAGATGAGAGGCCGAAATGAATCTGGTGGTTGTAACAGACGAGGGTTTAATTTGGAAATGGAATGACTTGGTTATGGACTTGGTTACCTTTGGTTGAAGTCAGTAAAGGAGGCAAGATGTTATGGGTGTCGTTATACATAATGTAACATCCCGTCAGGATATTACGGATTAAATAATAAAATAAAGAAATAATATAACAACTTCATTTAATAATACCTCATTTTCCAAAACGCGAGAAATTTAAATACTTTTATTAATTCCAATAATAAAAACAAAATCCATAATTGTAAAAAAAATGGAAATAGTCTAAAAACATCTCATAAGAGTTTACAATTTATTCCAAAATCACAAAACAAAAAATATGTAAAACTCCCAAGCTTTCCCCGCTCCGTAGCTAAGTCTCACCAGAACCACCTGCAACAACATCATCTGCTCACGTGTACCGCGTATACGATCATCGCCAAACACAAGCAGATAGGGTGAGCTTAACATAATAAACAAATAAATATTTTTATATATATACAAAACACACTTATTTTCATATATATATATATATATATATATATATATATATATATATATATCATACAATCACCCCAAATGAATTTTCTCATTTGATTCCATATCACATGGCCACAACAATGTTATTCATGTTTTACATCTTCTAGTGATTACTTCAAGATGACTTGCTGCCATACCTATTGACCACAACCGATAGAACACATGCGGGAAACCATTGCTACAGATCATACACCGTAATGCCAGGTGAAGTTTCCAAATACGAACATAGTTCGCAACGTCCCAAGACTACCAAACTCGTCAGTTAACTACTGAGGAGGGCAATCTCTCTAGACCCATCTGTACTGGCCACAACTAGCACACTCACACCGGTAACACTCGCCAACCCGAGCTCAACTCAAGGGTTCCTCGTGTTCATCCGCCATCCCAAGCTCAACTCGAGGGATGTTATTCCGAACTCAACTCGAGGAATGCCACGTGCTTAACCCCTATCCCGAGCTCAACTCAAGGGATACGTTCCGAGCTCAACCCAAGGAACACCAGCAAGCCGACCTTTAAGATATCCTAGAAGCCTTGTAGATCACGCATACAGAACCCGCAACCAAAAGCTACTACAACACAAATCGCCTGGCAGGGGACACGTACCACCAGGCGCTACTACTTCTAAACCGCTTGGTAGGGGAATGCGTACCGCAAGATGCGTAGCGCCTCTGGACCAATAATCCCTCATAGTCGCCTGGCGGTCTAGTCCCTACTGCTAAGTGCTATACCAGTATCTCGAGTTGCACTGGCTTTGACTCTTCCAAACTGATGGCCCGCTCTCTATAAGTACCAAACACTCGTAGCGAACCTTCCCCCCGCAAGCCGGGTCAAACCAGCTTCCAGGTGACTTAATCTTATCATCACTTCCTCCACTGTCATTTAAGTAACTTACCCAAGGTTATTAATAAGTGATGTTGCTCTAGTTCAACCTTGTTATATCCAAACATCCCACTGTTACGCTTCATACCTCATTTGCTATATTACTTACTCTATATGTTACCTTAATTTCCTTGCACCTTCCATTAGTATGACTATCATATTTTAACAATGCGTATTCTACCATTCCAATTAGAACTCATTCACATAATCTTACTCACTATCAATTCAATTTATCTTCCTAACAACAAATCTCTGGATTTATTAACTTGACTTTTGTTTATTAAAGTAACCAAAACTAGCCAACACCATCATAGTTTAGTGGTCATGCATAATACCCCATCCATCCTTCCCTATATGCTTAGTTCCCCTAAGACAAATTAAATATCTCATTATCAACTCACAGGACCTATACTTCAGCTTCCAAATCTCACCAGTGCGTCACACACACACACACGCCCTGCAAATCCTGATATGAAGCCTGGCGGCAACCAGGGTGCCACCAAGCGGTTCCTGCAAATTTTCCAAGAACCCCTAATTTCCTTCATGTCATGCGAACCCTGGCTTATGCACACAACCTTGCTTCTATGAATTTCACAGTTCCATAGCACACGATGCCCATTCCAACCGCATTTATTCACTCTTTTTAGTGCAGCTCCACTACCCATTTTTCTTTAGGATACTAGAATTCCAATTTCCAACCCTAAAGCATTTATTCATTGTTCCATTCGATTACGACTTTGATTACGTGACTATACCAACAATTTGACATGAAAACCATCCTTTAATAACTACAGTTAACCTTCCCTCCTATCAGAATCAACTCAGAACCCAGAAAACACTAAAATCGAGCCAATATGGCTCGTGTCGCCTGGCGGTTCAATCACCACCGTCAAACCCTTCATAAGAGAACCTATAAATGAGCTACAGATTTTGCGTCGCTTGGTGGTACAAGGCTTCACCGCTAGGCGGTTCCTCGTAGGAACCCAGAGACACCCAAATTTGGCATGAGCCGCCTAGTGGCTATGTATAGCCAGCCAAGCGATTTTTGGAAAATTTCCAGAAATTAGATAAAATCACAGATAACACAAAGATCATACATTCCAATTATCATGCTTATCACGTAATTATTAATGCGAATAAGGAAATCGGAGTCAAGCTCCCCTAACCTGGTTTTCCTTAGCTTAACATTGACGCTTGAAAGCTCTCCCTTGATCACCAATGGCCTACCTTGTCTTTCTCTCCTCAATTCTCGCAATATACACTCAATTTCGTTCTCTGTTCTCTCACCTCAATGGCATCCTTGCAAAACCTTTCTTTAACCTAAATTTTACCTTTTAATGGTGCCTTAATGTGGGTTAATGACATAAAAACGAAAATGGTTTAATGTGGGTGTTTATTGCCATTCATGGTTGCATTATGGACTGCTTTCAGCCACCTCTAGGCTGCCATTCAAATAGGGTTTCCTTCAACTTTGCATATTCAAGCCAAAATTAAATTAAGCAAAAATAAAGTTTAATTCGAGTTCTCCAAGGCTTGAACCCACAACCATGCCAATGCCAAATCAGTGCATAACCATCAAACTAATTCATGTTTTATGCTAACTAATGTAATTCAATTATTATATTATCCCACAACATGATTAACATGTATTAAAATAATAATAAATAAATAATACACAATTAGCATACATAGGAGTTAAACCTAAGTCCTCTCACACAACTAAGTATTCTCAACCATTTGATCTAGTACTTTTCCACGTCATACAATTTAGAATTTAATGCCATAAAGGCTTCTACTACCAACATTTATTAATTAATTATTTATTTAATTAATTAAATTTCACGAGTCTTACACATAAAAGTGATCAAGAGTGTTGATGGTGGGGCAATAGGCTAGAAGTCAAAGGCGATTAAGTCAGAGGAGTGATGCTCAAAGGAGAGAACAAGGTGATGTGAAGTGAGAACTAACATGTCTTAGTTTGAGACCTGAGGTTAACTGAAATGTTATTAGAAACCTACCAGAGGGATGGAGAGTAGATGGAAGGCGAGTCAGTATATCAGTACAAGTTGGTTGGTCAAGTATGAAGGAGCATTCCAGTTTTAAGGTTGGAGGTTGGAGGAGTAGTGACTAAATTAATCTAAACAGTTGAACACATATCGCTTAGCATAGAGGTAAAGTTTCTAGTGGCTATAGATGTTGGATTCATCAAATCTGTCATGTTTGGGTGGTGGTTGTCGGAGGACGTGAGGGAAACATAGTTTCTTCCTATCCCATCAGTGAATTTTTGAGGACAATAATTTTTGTTGTAGGGCAGAATGTAAGGTCCACTTATTTATCAACTCTAATGTTTTAGGGCCTATTCCCATCTGTTGGGCCTAAAGGCTGGCCCACAGGGTGTCCAAGACCCTAAATTGCGCTAAACATCTCATTCCACTCATTTTTCAGAGAAACAACTTTTTCCCCCTCTCTTAGAGCTGCAACCACCTTCTGCTATGGTTTGGACTTTGGCTCTCTTCACATTAGCTCAACCATTTTTCTGCCCACCTCTTGAATCTGTACCTAGAGTTGTTGTACTCCATTGTTTGGTGCCGAAGTCTTTTGTTAGCTCACTCCAGGTAAGGGAAGCTAAAACTACTTTTTCTTTGAAATGCAGTGTACTTATTTTCGTTCTAGAATAAGTATGTTTGATTGATATGGCACTACTTTTTTATGTAAACTACACACTTTTCGTAAAATGAAGATTCCTACTTAGTTAACTATTGGATTGAGCTGAAATATTAACAATTGACCCTTAACACATAATTCTTGACTTTGACCAATCAGATCTTGAATCAGAGCTTTGTAGTGAGAGAAGTTTTTATCGCAAGGTCACTATAGTTTGGTTGTTGGCAACACTGCACACTTTTCGTAAAATGAAGGTTTCTACATCGTTAACTGTGGATCGAGCTGATATTATAACAGTTGATCCTTAAGACATAGTTCTTGACTTTGACTGGTCAGATCTTGAATCAAATCTCTGTAGTGAGAGTCATTTCTATCTCAAGATCACTGTAGTTTGGTTGTTGATAGCATTGACCTTTGTTGCTTGTGTGATGCATAACTTTCTTTATAGTTATTCAATTAAGTTGGTTCTCATTTCATTTGGTTCTTGACTCAATCATATTTAATTTGAATATAAATACAAAATATTTGGAGCTTTACACAAGCTACAGTTTGATTTCTAAAATCCTAAAATTGTTTGCTTAATGTATTGTTAAGTTGGATTGGATAAAAATTATAAGAATTAGTTATTTTCCAAGAGAGAAATATGTTGTATGATTTTAATATGTGCCTCCAAATGCTTGTGTGAGAATATAGGAGATTCCATGGGGGAGATCCTATGTGATTTAATTAGTAGTGTCTTCATTGGTCAGGACGTAATTCCATGAATCTCTAGGTGAGATCTCATGGTGGTGGCTCATTGGTCAGGACGTAATTCCACGTTGGTTACTGGTGGTGCCTCATTGGTCAGGCTGTAATTCCATGGAACTCTAGGTGAGATCTCATGGTGGTGCCTCATTGGTCAGGGCGTAATTCCACTTTGGTTGCGTGGTGGTGCCTCATTGGTCATGACGTTATTCCATGACCCCTGTTAGTGGGAGTTTCGTGGTGGTGCCTCATTATATAATTTAGTAAGGATTCTAGGTAAGGATTGCATCCTAACACTCTAAAGAGTTAGTTAGTCTCACGTGAGCGTACTGACTCAAGTGGTGAGAGGTCTGGAACACTTTAAAGCTAACCTTGTGAGTGGTAGGATGGGACCCTTTAACAATTAGCTCGGTAGAGCAGTAGAGGCCACCACAAGTGCAAGCATCCGGTGAATTCGACTAATTATATGTATCTGGATAAGTCGTGTCTTGAGTCTTCGTGTATTGGTTGAGTTAAAAACATGATTGGTTGATGTATGTATCTTGGACTATGAAAATGTATGCAATTGTATGATAAAATCATTTTTCTACTCTAGCTTACCCTTTCTGCTTATTGTATGTTCTGTGTTCGTGGTTTTCTCTTTTTGCAATGATCATCAATTTATTGATGTGAGCAGATGCGAGAACTCCTCGTGGTCAACAGGGCAATGGAGATTCTGTACCTAGTTCATCTTGGATCAGATCCTGCTTGTCTGAGTTTTCTTTAGAGCTGTAGCCCATGTACTGCCATGTTCTTTGGCCATTTATTTTAAGTACTATTCAACTTCGATCTGGTTTAGTCGACATCGTGGTGTACTTCAGTATTTTATTTTTAGTACCTTGGATATTGTACTTCTTATATTAATTTGTGTGACATTTCATTTAATTAAGATTATTATTTAAATGGGATGTTACAATACTGACTAGTCTCGATAAATAATGCTATCATGTCCATATAAAATTGTTTTGTCTTGTCTAAAAGTTTCCTTCTCCTTTAACTCCGGAAGAAGAGACCTCCAACTACATATTTTTTTAAATTTAAATACACATATTATTAATTATCTTTTTTCTAAATTATTACTTAAAATTAAATTTACTTCCTTCAATTATGCATTGAATTAATATATATATATATATATATATATATATATATATATATATATATATATATATAAATACAATTTTTATGTCTACTCTGAGTTATTTTCAATTTTTCTCTAATGATTATTTTTTCAGTAATCATGTAATGACATTAAATTTTCTGCAACCTCAAATCAGTATAAACGTGATCTACATTTTCGTAAATTTTTTTTGAAAAAAGAGTGCATTTTAAATGTTGACAAAAACAAATAGAAAAAGTATAAGTCAACTATTTTCCATGAATATTATTTATGTCACTTCTAACACACATTAATTATTTTCCATGAACATACTTGTATGTATCGTTTATCGCTAAGTTAATATTTTTTATAAATAATAAATATTTAAAAGAATGAATACATAAATTTAATAATACTTAATTTTAATTCGAACCCATAAATTATGTGGATTGATAAATTATGTGGATTGATGTAATTCTAC
Organism: Vigna unguiculata; assembly: GCF_037176805.1. Taxonomy (NCBI): domain Eukaryota; kingdom Viridiplantae; phylum Streptophyta; class Magnoliopsida; order Fabales; family Fabaceae; genus Vigna; species Vigna unguiculata. The sequence continues at coordinate 23,410,588 of NC_140796.1, forward strand.
TCTTTATTTTTTATCTTAGATATTTTCTAAATTAATTATTATCTTTATAAATCATACATTTAGAGTCTTTTAATAAAAAAACAAAGGATAATTCAATTTTACTAAATTTGTTACATTTTGTGTAATTTTAGCATTAAGATATACATCCATCCACATTGTATAATATCTTTAGGAGAAAGGTAATCCGAGATTATTTAACATAGGTCAAATCGATGAAAATTCAAGGCCCAATCTTGTGTCACCCATTGGCGATGTGGACAACCAACAATTCAAGGAGCCAACTCATGAAGATTGTGAATCAATCAAATTAGTTACTCGAAACCAATTTAGCTAAATTAAAGGTGAGCAATTCAAGGAGCTAGCATATGAACATTGTGAATCAATCAAATTAATTAATAGAAGTCAATTTAACTAAATTAAAGGCCAACTAAATTTCAAGAATTAAATGCAATATATCTCGTGCATCATTCAAATTAGGAAAAAGCTTAATTGCTCCGATAAATTTTATTAATTCCGAGATATTATTTGAAGAATTAAATACAATATATTCCATGGATCATTCAAATTAGGGAAAAGCATGAATTGTTCCAATCAATTTTATTTCATTGTAATTAATTCCAATATTTATTTATGTGAAAAAAAATTTCTTAACATTTATTTTATTTTCTTTAGTTATTTTAATTTTGTTTCTAAACATAAAGTTTGGTTGAGGAATTTTGTTGCGAAGTCTTGAAACTAGTTGGAGAATACTTTGGCTAAGGAAAGAGAAGGTACTTAAGTTGTCAATTGAGACACACCTATCTTTCCTAGAAGTCTACTCAACAAACTTTTAACTATTATTTCTTTTCACAAAACCTCTTTCAAAAATGTAAAATAATTTTTCATATGAAAATAATCAACAATGTATTTTCAAATGAACTATGATTACTATCCATAACAACCACATGATTCATATGGTTATAAACAACAAATTGTCACACCTACTACTGCACCTGATTTAAGTAGGTTAACTATATGTTAACTAAATGATTTATATCCTAGATCATCTTTTTTGGATTATGAGCAACAACCATATTTTGGGTATTAACTCTAGCCATCATATGTTCCATTTGGTTCTCAAGAGCAACAACATGCACCATCACAACAAGTTGCAACAACCAAGATGAAAGGTTTCATTCTGTAACCATAGATGAAAGGTTACAAGGAGAAAAAGAAGAAGAAGAGGAGGAGGAGGAGGAGGATTAAAGTTGTCTTTTTTGTTTTTGTACTTCAACTTTTTAATATGTTTGTTATTTTTTCATTTCATTAGAACTTTTTGTTGTTGTACTTCAACTTTTTTAATATGTCTAATGAATACTTAATAAGTTGTTGGTATATTTGTTTATTATCATACACCATCTTAATTTGTTTGACACTTAGATCGTAAACTTCATACGCCATGTCATCAGGAGATCCACCTCGACCACCCCTAGTTGACATGGGGAAAGGTATTGCAAAACCAAGAAAGAGACGTAATAATTATGTGCTTCAAATTCCACTTAGACCCATCACCCCTACCCCAAGCTTACATATGCCATCCTTATCTTCCCTAACTCCACCCATAGGGTTACATAACCCTACTTCTATCCTAACGATTCATATGTCGTCCTCATCTTCTCAACCTCCACCCATAGGGTTGCATACCCCTATTGTTGCTCCCAAGCCCCATTTTGTACCACCCTCACATATACCATCCTCATCTTTCTCAACTCCACACACAAGGTTACATACCCCTTTCTACAAACATTGAAGCATCCCCTTCACCTCATATTGTACCATCCCCAGCCTCGATTGGTGGCCCATCTTCTGCCATTGGTGATATAGTTACCCCAGAGCCTATAGTTGATCCTTATTTAGATGTAGAACATGACCCCCCACTACAGGACCACCCAATGATTGAACCTGTCAGTCGAGGGTAATAATTCAATTCAATTATTCTCATTGTTTATATTATGTAACTTCTTTCATCTTCTAACAATTTTCCATGCATTCTAGGTTTATTCCATCTAAAGTTGCTTCACAGGCTATCACAAAGACAATCAAGAAACAATTTCTTAATCCTTGACCATCATGGGGAGCAATACTTGAAAAAGACAAGGATATTTTCTGGCAACATTTCAAGGTAATGCATTCTAACTTATTTTATAGGTAAATTAAGTTGTTAACTACTATTCCATTCTTAATATACTTATAATGTTTATGTGTTTAAATTGTGTTGTTATAGAGGAGAGTTCAGTGAGCACTTGAGCATGAAATTAAAATTAAGAGAAATTTCAACAGCAGAGCTTCTCATCGTCTATCTGAGCTATTTAGAGATGCTAGAATGGCTAGCGAAAGGCCAGAATGGATTCCTAATGATATGTGGACAATGCTGCTAGAACATTGGAATTCTCCAAGTTATTAGAGAAAATGTATTGCAACAAAAAATAATAGGGCTTCTAAAACGGGTGGGGCCCTACACACAGGTGGATCCATTACCACTCACAAGCATGTTTTTCGTATGGTGTACACATTAACTATTTGTATTTGTCACGTTTGAACTACATTTTTAAAGTTTGAAATCATATCAAATCTAACATTATAACATATTTTGTTGCAGGCACGTGAGTTGGGACGACATGTGTTTCTTGGTGAAGTCTTTTAGCAAACACGTATTTGGAAGGGTACTGGCGAGTATGTGGATGAGAGGTCTAGGAAGATAAATGTAAGTCTCTTTTACTGTTCAATATTATTTACTCTTAAACTTATATATGTATCCCACCACATAATAATAATTGTTCATTTTTTACTTACAGGAAGAATTTCAGACTAGGATTTCTCAAGTTAGATCTGATGTTTCCTCATCTGCTGATGGAACACAAGAGTAGTCCTTTGCTGATCCTACACAAGATAAGAATATCAGGACTACGTGTTGGATTGAGAAAGTAGGAGGAAAAAAGAAAGGAAGATTTTATGGGGTAGGTCAACTTGTTCAAAATTATATGGTTCAAATGAAATCTTGAACCAACTACCAGCTTCTTCCTCTTCTAATATTGAGGACCTTAATAATATTAGGCAGCAACTTTCACACAACTTGGAGGAAAATGAGCAATTGAGGTTCGAGGTTCGATCCTTTCAATCACTAGTCCTGTAATATCTCCCTCTTGATGCTCAAGCTCATCTTCAGCAGCCACAGCCACAACAACCAAACCCTACTCAACAAAACTCTAATATCCCTTAACCCCATTCTCAGAAACAAAATAATGAAGAGGACGATAATCTAAATGAAGAATCTTCCCCTGATTGTGAAGATTATTAGCTCTTCATGTCCTTAAGAAAAACTTTCTTCAGCATGTACGTAATAAACTTGTGTACTATTATTCTTACTTGCTATTGATCATTCTTATGTAATATTTGACAAACATTCCTATACTACATATTATTTTGTATGTTTTATAAACAGTTTAGTCTGTCATGTGATATATATTGTGATGGAGTTTAATAATGATACAATATTTGATATAACGAAATGCTGGAATGTTGGAATGCTTGATTTGTCTATGTTGGAATGTTAAATAAGCAAATATTGTGGAATGTTAAATAAGCAAATAAACCCAAACAAAATTTATACACTTACTGATGGATTACTGACAGCCAGATCCGTTAGAAAATCCATTCGTGCAAGCAATGTCATTACCAACGGATTTGTCCGTCGATATTTACCGAAAGATCTGTCTGTCGATAATTACCGATGGATAGATCCATCGGTAATGGCAATGCTTGGGCAAATATATTTTTTGACAAACCTGGTCATCGGTGATTACCGGTAGACAGCTCTGTTGGTAATTATCGATGGCTTGAACAACGGATGTGTCTGTTGGTAATTACCGGCAGACTTTTATAATCCGCCGGTAAAGTATTACCAACGATGCGTTTACTAACAATTTTTTTATCATCGAAAGTCTGTCGGTAAAACATCATTATTAACGGATTAGGGCCATTACCAACAGATTCTAACTGTTGGTAATAAGCGTTTTTCTTGTAGTGCTTAGAAATAAGCGAAAATGTTTCATTATAATCAATGTCATCTTTCTATGTAAAAGCTTTGGCAACAAGTCGGGACTTGTAACGTTCGATATTGCCTTGAAAGTCACGCTTAGTCTTAAAGTCCCATTTAGATCCAACTCTCTTGTATCCTTCTAGCAATTCCACATGGTCCCGTGCATCATTATGTGCCATTGATTTAAGCTCATCTTTCATGGAATCTAACCACTTATCAGAATTATCACCATTAATGGCTTCTGAAAATGAATATGGATCATTATCAATACTTAAGTCATTTTCTGACTCTTGTAGATAAAACACATAAAGTCATTCAAAATACCAGACTCTTAATATTATTTCTTGTTGTTCTTCTTAATTGTTTTGAGCTTCTACAACATGTGGAATAAAAACTCTTGATAAAGAAGTACTAGGTACAGGAACTTGTACTCCAACTTCCTTAATCTCCACATTTCGTGAAGCTTCACTCCCACTAGTTTCACCATTCTCAATAAACTGAGTTTCCAGTTTCAACGATTCTTGTACTATAGGTAGGACAGTAAAACATATACCCTTTTGATTTTCTGGTAACCAATGAAATATCCACTAATTATTCCTTCATCCAATTTCTTTTCTTGTGGATTGTATATTCTTTCTTATGCTTGACAACCCTAAACATGCAGGTGTCTTAAACTGGGTTTCCTACTCGTCCACAACTCAAAAGGAGTCTTTTGAACAACTTTACTAGAAACCATGTTCAAAAAATACATGGTAGTGTTTAAAGCATACATCCACAATGATACATGTACACATGAATTACTTAACATACTCCTAACCATTTCCAGTAAGGTTCGATTACGCCTTTCTAGTACACCATTTTGTTGTGGTGTGCCTGGCATTGTGTATTGAGCACAAATACCATGTTTCTTAAGGAACTTAGCGAATGAACTAGGATGTTGTCCACTTTCATCATATCTTTCATAATACTCACCACCTCTTTCAAACCTTACGATTTTCACCTTTTTGTCTAATTTTCTTTCCACTTCATTTATATAAACTTCCAAGGCATTCACTGATTGTGATTTCTCATGCAGTAGATAGACATGTCTAAAACATGAAAAATCATCAACAAAGGTGATGAAGTACTTCTCTTTATTGAAATAATTTACATCAAACGAACCACATATATCAGTGTGTATGATTTCAAGAATCTGAGTGCTTCTCGTGGCTCCTTTCTTTGTGTGTTTTGTTTGTTTGCCTTTAATACAATCCACACACACATTTAGATCAGTAGTATCCAACAACATCAAGCTTAGACAAAGAAATTAAATTCCTAGTGATATCCAGTGTCGAGGATTAGACGATAAGTCTCGATCACTTCCATTGGAAATTTCTCTTTGTTGCCCATGAAGACGAACTTCTCACTTGGATTTATGGTTCGGGTTGAAAGAAATCCTTGCATCACATTAGAAACATGAGTCGTACATCCAGAATCAATCCACCATATATTATGGGGAACTTCAGTTAAGTTTGATTTGAAACATATGTAAGCATTATGCCCACCTTTCTTTTCGAACCAAGCTCTACGCTTTATGCAGTCCCTCTAGAAATGTCCAAATTTCCCGAAGAAATGACATTTGTCATTTTTCTTCTGGATTTTGGCTGAGGACTTGTCAATCTTTAGTGGTCCTTTACCCTTTCCATGTTTCTTAATAACTTTCTTTCCAACAGCTCCTTGATTCTTCACATGCTAAATAGAGTGATTTCCTAAGTTCTTCAGTCGAGTCTCCTCCTGAACTAGTATACAATTCATGCATATTTCACTTGTCTTTCATGGTGTTGTAGTTCATCTGGAACGAACCATACTCAGACGGTAATGAGTTTAGAATGAACTACACAAGAAAACCTTCATCCATTTCCATTCCTAGAGACTTAAGTCTTGTTGTGATATTTGTCATCTCTATCACATGCTCGTGCATAGTACGCGAACCGTCAAACTTCATGGTGGTCAACGTACTCATCAGTGTCTCAGCGAGAGATTTATCAGCAATTTGAGAGGACTCTTCCACAAATTTCATAAATTCTTTTGCGATATCGGTTTTGGGAAGAGATGACTTAATATTGCTTGTTATGCTCATTCTCATAAACATTAAGCTAAGTCTATTTGACATTTCCCAACCTTTGTAATGGCCTTTCTCTTCATTGCTACTAGCTTTTGTGATAACAGCCAATTTTTCAACTTGAAAAGCTAGATCAAGATTCAATACACCTAAGTGAAATTGGACTTGTTCACTCCAATCAGGGAAATTCAATCCATTAAAAACTGGGACAGACATAGTGTGCAAGTGTGAAGATAATTGAGCAGAGACTGCAATTAACACATGCCTAACATTAACACTTTGCGTCATAAAACTAAACATAAATACAAATTCAGACATAAACAATCATTTTATGCATAGTAATGTTCTCCTTTGGAAGATCAACTAATACACAAACATAAACATAATGATGCTAATCATATTATAACATTATTGATAACTAAAATATGCATAAACTAGAATCACCTACTACCTTTGGGTATATAAATAAAACTAGTGACGCATACAAAATTATTTACAATCATGTTCATTAATTATGAGAACAATTAATCAACCTTTGGGTGATCCTGAAATGCCTTATAATAATGAACTTCAATTAACCCATAAATCAATTATTCATAATTTAGCATCCATATTATAGTTAATTGAAATAAAAATATTAATAATTTGAAACCAAAAAAATAAAACCTTAAAATTTTGGTCACTTTGGTGACTAACAAAATTTAACATAATTGATTTCAAATAAATAAATATATATACCTTTAATTGCTATTAACCATACATAACATTTTCATAATTTTAATTCAAATAAAATGGATGCCTTAAAAACGTAATTTAATAAAATTCAAATTCGTCAATTGATTAGGCCAATTAAAATAAATCAGCAAACTTATGCATCCATTTAATTAAATACACTTCATTAATGCACCAATGCACTACATTATAAACATACATAAGTGCTTTTGTTTATTTGAAACCTTACGTATTAGTGAAAATTGCAATCCATTCAATTCAAATTGGAATTGACACCAATAATCGCAAGGTGCAGGCAATTCACGTAAAGAGAAAAATAAACTCTCCAATTACAGAAGCATTCAATTTTCAAAGATACATCCTTGATTATACATTCACGCAACACAAGATGTTTTTTAATTCATAACAAACATATAATACCAATTAAGATTAAATCACAACATGATGCAATTATTCAATGGCAGTGGAATTCGATTCTCATTCAATCTTCACACAGCAGATGCAATTTTCTCAATGCAATTTCACGGATGCAATTAAAATTATGGCATTCACATTCAATCTTTAAAGAAGCTGAAAACATAAAACCCCCTTAAAACTTTTAATTACGGGTTATAATTTTAGAAATTTCCTAAATTCATAATTAGGGTTTATCTAATTAGGGAAATATTATCACATAACTAGAGAATCATAGATCCTACAACACTTAATACCACATGTAAAATAATTAAGGATCTTTAAGATTTAAAATTCTCACACAATAGAACATAATAGAGCACTAACCTTGATTCATAAGAGATCCTATGAGTATGCATTCTTCAATTTGTAATTTGTGTTCTCTTCAACCACCGTTTTCCAATTTATCATTTTGCATTTCTTTTCTCTTCTCACACGTTCTTGATGGATTGTTGTGAAAAGAACCTTATGGCCAGAGATGAAACCTCAATCCTTTTTGTTCCTACAGAGAACAAATAAGATAAGTTACGCACAAGTATCACCTTACCCATATAGTCCGCCATCTCCTCAATAGGCCTCTTCTTGGTTGGCATATGTCTGCTTGGACCCGGGAGGGGTTACCTGCAAAAGGGACTCTGAAGCTCAAGTCAGCGAAATCTCTCAGAAAGTCAAATCAGGTGATTAGGGAAGTAATGAATGTGTACCTTTAATTTGTGGGGTCCATGCATATTTATAGATCATTAATTATGTCTGGCCACATCATGGGTTGGGCCCTTACTTGGGCCGTAGGTGGGCCTGGGCCTTAGCCCAGGCCCTTAGTTCGATTATTAGGGACCGGTGACTTTTATTGGAGCATTCTGTTTCTTGCTAAGTCCTTGGTTGTTTTTATAGAGTTGTCGGCCTAAGCCGGTTACCCTTTAACGGCTTAGGCCACTATTGTTGTTTTTGGCTTGTTTTATCATTGTTGCTTCTTAGTGGTTTAGTCCGGGTACCTTAGCATGTACATGGTGCTTGCTATTATTCGGTTTAGGCCGACTAGGTGCGGTACACCAGTCCCCCAACCTTTGTCGATATAGTTATGTCGGTAAAGGGTGATAAGTGTTTGCTGTCTTTCGTCTAGGCCGACTAGGTGCAGTACACCAGTCCCCCAGCCTTTGTCGATATAGTTATGTCGGTAAATGGTGATAAGTGTCCGCTGTCTTTCGTCTAGGTCGACTAGGTGCGCTACACCAGTCCCCCAGTCTATAACTGTGATGAACAATGTTAAGGCTAAAGATAGGATAAGGTTTGTAGCAGGTAAGGGGGTGTCAGGGGTCTAATCAAAAAGGGTTTTGCGTTGTTGTTCCTGATACTCATGACCTTTGGTGTGCTTTTTTTCGATTGGTATGGGTTGTGACTTTTGGCGGGAAGAAGTTGTGTCGTTTGGGATTCATGCTTATAAATGCGGATTTCGCGAAGGGTTTGCGTTTGTTAGCTCATTCATGAGAATTTCGTAATCAGAGATTTGCGTGCATTAGATCTGTCTGACTAGTTCTTTGTTTCTGCCGACATCTTTCGAAAAAGGTATGTCTAGTAGTAGTGATACTATGTCATTGTCTTCTTCCAGTAGTGGGAGTGTGGAGTCCGGGAGGGGTGTAGGTAAGCGTGTTGAGGAGGAGAGTACTAGTCCGGTGGCTGTAGTGGGAAGAATTCCGATGGAGACAATGACTGAGGTGAGGGAAGACCTTCCTGAAGAAATAACAGAGAGTAACTGGCCGGCCAAGGCCAATTATGACTGGGTAGCGGCTGATGTTCGTAACCAGTCATCCTTGTTCCGGTGGTCCCGTCTACCAAATTCTTGGTTGAACTGTACCCCGTTATCGCGAAAGGCGTGGACCATGGTATCGTGTCACTAGAGTGGGTGAGCACTGTTAAGTGCGTTTGTCACGGCCAAGAAGGGGCTGTCGAGAAGTTCTTTTATATGTACATGTGTCATTTCTCTCTGTTACATGTGAGGTTGCCGCTGGATGACTTCACCATGGGGGTTCTCCGTCAGCTCAACGTAGCGCATATCCAATTACATCCGAACAGATGGGCATACTTGCAGGCCTTTCGTGTTTTGTTCTAGTCACTGTATCTACGGCCTTCTCCTTATGCGTTTCTATATTTTTATAACACAAGACCGCGACAACCGACTACTTGGTTGTCCTTGGTGAGCCGACCGAGCATTAGCACACTGGACGCGTTTTCACAGTCCTTCAAGCATTTCAAGGATGGTTGTTTCAAGGTTATGGTGAAGGAGGAGGGCAAGTCACATTTTCTTAATGCAGATAGGAGTACAAAATTTTCATTTAGTTGGACGGGCAGCCCTTCTCGATATAAGGATATGGGTACCGACGAGTTATCGACGATGGATAGGGAGGTGGTGGAGGTCGATGATGTTTTCTGATAAATTGCCCACTAAGGGCTTAGTTAGGGTTTATAATTCGGTTCACCAGATTATTGATATTGAAGGTATCTGTTTATGACTTAAATTGTCTTGATGTTTCTAAGTTAAACTAACTGGAACTTGGTGTATTTGTGCAAGACCACATGGCTTAGGCTGGGAAAAAGAATTTGATGCTTTTTCAAACACTGAGGAAGGAGAGGGCCGTCAAGGCAAAAACAACTGGGAACACTTAGGTTCCAAACTTACATGGCGGCACCAAGAGGAAGGCCGAGTTACCGGCTAGGCCTAGTAAGGGCAAGGACGTGAAAAAGGTGAGGGCGGCTTTGTTTGGGCAAGGGGCATCGAGTGGGGCTAAAGGACCAGAAGCCAGTTTGATAGAGTTGCCGGAGACGTCTGTTAGGAAGGACATTGATATCAACCTGCCGAAGATAGTGATTAATACTATCAATAGTATGGAGTCAGATCACCTAGTGAGGACGATGGTGGAGTTTGGGAGTAAGGCGTTAATTTTGAGTCGCTAGGTTGGTTCGTTGTATCGCTAGGAAGCGAAGGAGGGGAACTGGGAAAAGGTGGACGAGTTACAGGAAAAGGTTGACAAGTTCGCGAAGGAAATGGCTGCATGGAAGAAGGAGAGGGAAGGTTGGGAGGAAGAGAAGAAGAGGTTGGGAACCTGGAAGGTTCACTGTCTGGATTCAGAGAGTAAACTTAATGGAAGGATAGCGGACCTGGAGGCAGATTATGATGAACTAAAGGAAAAATATGAAGGCGTAGAAATGGAGCTCGATGACTTGAAAGGGTGTGTTATCCAAGAGCACATCAATGGGTTCCAAAAAGGAGTGAGGCAGGTGGCCTTCTTTTGTCAGGATATTGATGCGACTGATCCTAGATTTGATGTTAACAAGGATGTGGTGGATGGACAACTTGTTAATAAGGCCGAGAGCAGCCCCGAGGAGGAGGTGGAGAAGGAAGCGGAGGGGGAGGACAAGGATGCGGAAGTTGCTGTGGAAGGTGATGACAACAAGGCAGCGTAGGACTTTTATTGTATTATGATGTTAAACTGTTCATGAATTCTAGTTTGTAATAATTTGTACACTATTTTATCTTGCTTTTAATATGATGAATGTTTTGTGTATACGATGTTGTCTATTCGATGCTAATAACTTTATATGATGTTTGGCGAATGTGATTTTTATTGAGGGTATTCCACCCAGGTCATTTGCTTGTGGTAAAAGTGGAAATTTAACCGAACTAATATTAAGTTAAGGGCGTCCGACCCATGTCACTTACTTGTGGTAAGGGTGGAGAACTTAAGCGAATTAATATTAGGGGTGTTCGACCCAGGCTGCTTACTTGTGGTAAGGGTGGGGAACTTAAACGAATTAATATTAGGGGTGTTCGACCCAGGCCGCTTACTTGTGGTAAGGGTGGGGAACTTAAACGAATTAACGTTAGGGGTGTTCGACCCAGGCCGCTTACTTGTGCTAAGAGTGGTGAACTTAAACGAATTAATGTTAGGAGTGTTCAACCTAGGGCGCTTACTTGTGGTAAGGGTGGGGAACATAAACGAATTAATGTTAAGGGTGTTCGACCGAGGCCGCTTACTTGTGGTAAGGGTGGGGAACTTAAACGAATTAATGTTAGGGGTGTTCGACCCAGGCCGCTTACTTGTGGTAAGGGTGGGGAACTTAAACGAATTAATGTTAGGGGTGTTCGACCCAGGCCACTTCATGCGGTAAGGGTGGGGAACTTAAGCGAATTAATGTTAGGAGTGTTCGACCCAGGCCGCTTACTTGTGGTAAGACTGGGGAACTTAAACGAATTAATATTAGGGGTGTTCGACCCAGGCCGCTTACTTGTGGTAAGGGTGGGGAACTTAAACGAATTAACGTTAGGGGTGTTTGACCCAGACCGCTTACTTGTGGTAAGGGTGGGGAACTTAAACGAATTAATGTTAGGGATGTTCGACCCAGACCGCTTGTGGTAAGGGTGGGGAACTTACACGTGCGCGAGAAGCGAAGTGAGGAATTGTCGTGAAGTTTGGGAACCCTTTGTTTATTCATGAAATCTGGGGTGCCTCGTTATAACCTCCCCGGCCAAAATCCTCCTTAGGGAAAAATACCAAGTGAGGAAAAAGAGTACACCCAGGGTTACAAGTGTTTAATACAAAGCATGTCTTTAACTAAAGTAAAACTTTAGATGGGATACATTCCATGTGTTAGGTATTTCTTCCCCGGTGGGGGGTTACCGGTTTGGAGGTATTGGATGTAAGGAGTGGTCCAGTTTTCGGCTTGGTGTTGGGTTAGGTTATGGCAAGTATTTGTGATGGAAGGAGCGGACAACGTTTGCTGCAATAGTGATCGGTGGCGACTTTTTAACTTGGTGCAGGCTAGTTTGGATGATATATCGGCTCTGATGTTTTCGGATCTAGGAATGTGTTGGATGCAGACTTGGTCGAAGGCGCACTAGACGACTGTTCGGACCAAATGGTAATATTGTAGAAGGGTAGGGTCTTTGATCTGGAACTCATCGTTTAGATGACCTACAGTAAGCTTGGAATCGGTTTTGCATGTTAACGACTTGACACCAACCTCGTAGGCCAAGGATAAGCCGGCAAGGATGGCTTCGTACTCGGCTTGGTTGTTGGATGTCCTGAAGGCGAAGTGGAGGGATTTTTCGATGAGGATATCGTTGGGGCCTTCTAACACAATTTCGGCACCTGCCCCCTTTGGATTCGAAGAACCATCAACATAAAGCGTCCATTGGTCCTCAACGGGTGTTTGTTGGAGATCGTTGACAAAGTCCAGGAGGCATTGAGCTTTGATGGAGCTGTGAGGTTCGCAACGGATGTTGAACTCGGACAACTCAACAGCCCAGGATGACATTCGTCCCTCAAGGTCTGGTTTCTGCAGTATCTTCTGTATTAGGTAATCGGTTTTGACGATGATGTTGTGATTTTGGAAGTATGGGCGTAAGCGGCGGGCTACGTCTACCAAGGATAGGGCCAATTTTTCTACCATCTGGTATCTGGTTTCGGGGTCTTGCAAGGTTCTGCTAATGAAGTAAATAAGGTGTTGGGTGCCGCCTATATCTTGAACCAGCACGGCGTTGACGGTGTGATCTGTGGTGGTGATATAGACCAATAGGGGTTGATGAGTATCTGGTTTGTGAAGGATAGGTGGTGAGGTGAGGGTGGCTTTTAGCTTTTGGAAAATTTGTTCACAATCATCGTTCCACGTGAACTTGGCGGATTTTTTGAGCAGTTGTATGATGGGTTGGGTTTGTTCGGTTAGTTTGGGAAGGAAACGGGAAATGGCTGTGAGGCGGCTTATGAGGCGTTGTACTTCTTTGATGCTGGTTGGGCTTCGCATCATAATGATTGCATTGCACTTTTCAAGGTTAGCCTCTATGTCGCGCTGGGTCAGCATTAATCCAAGGAACTTGCCACGGTCGACACCGAAAACGCATTTATCGGGATTGAGGCGGAGGTTGTATTATCTTAATGCAAAGAAGACTGTCGATAAGTCCTGAGCGTGCTGGTGATGGCTGGGGGATTTGACAACCATGTCGTCAACGTACACTTCGACACATTTGCCCATTAAGTGGCTGAAGACTTTATCCATCAATCGTTGGTAGGTTGCTCTTGTGTTTTTAAGACCAAACGACATGACTTTGTAGAAGTAATTGGCGTCGTCTATGATGAAAGCGGTTTTGTTCATGTCGGATTCGGCCATGGGAATTTGGTTGTATCCGGAGTATGCATCAAGAAAGCTAAGGACTTGTTACCGGCGGCGCCATCGACGAGTCCGACCCTTCTCGTCCATCGAATAGGTGGACGACTCATCTTGTTCGTCAACCCAAGACGGCCTATCTTGGTGGTCGACCCTGGCCAACCCGGCTCGATCGTCGAGCCAGCTTGACCCGTCTCATCCTTTGGGTCGGTCCATCACATCTCGAGCATCGGGTTGGTCTAGTCCATCTCGACATTAGGTTGGTCTGTCTTGGTCGTCAACTCGACTTGTTTCGATCATCGGCTTGTCACGACCTTTGTCCAGACTTGGCCTCTCTCGGTTGTCAACCTAGGTCGGCCCGTCTCGATTTTAAGACTAGATTGGCCCATCACGGTAGTTAGATCAGGTTAACCCGTCCAGGCAAGTGGCCAAGTCTGGCTCGTCTCGATTGTTGGCCTGGACCGACCCGTCTCGACAGTCGGACCAGTTTAACCTGTTTTGGTTGTCGATATACCTTGGTTGTCGGTATGCCTCGACACTCTGTGATGTTTTGAATCATCTCGCTCGTCGACCCGACATGACCCATTTCAGCCTTTGACCTGCGTAAACCCGTCCCAATCTTTAGCCCAAACCCACTTGATAGTGAGCTTAGGGGGTTTAGACTTTTTTTTTTACTTCCTCATTTGGAGACCTCCTCAAATGAGGCTTAACAAATAGTGGGATAGGGTTGGCTCATGAGTCATTTGCCAAATTGACACCTCTACGCATAGTGCATTTGCTTTTACTAGTAAATAATAATAAACATAGAAATATTAGTAAGTAAAGTTACAAAAATAAATATTTGTATTAAATTTTTATTATGTTTTATAAAAAATAAATTTATATAAAATATATATTTTTTTAAAAAAATATTATGTGTATGGTTAGAATTGCTAGTGTATATATGTAAAGTTGTAAGAAACCACTTAAATCTCAACAATAGGAGTATGAAACTAGAGATGACAGAAATGCTTGTGTCAGTGGGTGGGTATCCGCATAAAATTCGCAACAGATAGTTGGTATCTATGAGTATTTATTATCTATAGGTAGTGGGTAAAATGTATTTTAATACTAGTTTATAAATGTGTCTAATATGAGTATCAAATTATTCGTACTCACACGTATTCATTATTTGCAAACAATTTAAATTTAATTTATATTTTATTAAGTTAAATTTAATTAAAATTAAAATTTAATGTATGTTTTATTAGATTAAGTTTAATTAAAATAAAAATTCAATTTATATTTAATTTAATTTTTATTTTATTTTATATATTTTTTTTTTGTAATTTTATTTAAAGTTTAATTTAAAAGTTTATAAATGTATTTTAATACTAGTTTATAAATGTGTCTAATATGAGTATCAAATTATTCATACTCACACGTATTCATTATTTGCAAACAATTTAAATTTAATTTATATTTTATTAAGTTAAATTTAATTAAAATTAAAATTTAATGTATGTTTTATTAGATTAAGTTTAATTAAAATAAAAATTCAATTTATATTTAATTTAATTTTTATTTAATTTTATATTTTTTTTGTAATTTTATTTAAAGTTTAATTTAAAAGTTTATAAAATTATTTTTTAAAATATTTGTATTGATATTGTAACATCCCATTTAATTATTAAGCGAAATTAAAGGAAACGTCACACAAGGATAGTACTGTAGCATAGTCCTAGGGTCCTTAACACAACCCCTACAACCTGGGCACACCACGATGCCAACGGGAAACCAGATACAAGTCTAACAAATGAGAATAGAGTAGTAAAGCATAAGGCAATACATGGGCCATAGCCCTAAAGAACCATGACGAAAATAAAATAAACTCCAACCCAGATGGCTAAGCAGCGGAATCGCCATTTCCTTGCGGACCACGAGAACCTCACCCATCTGCTCCCATCAATCAAATTGATGATCATCGCGAGAAAGAGTAGCCACATACAATACAACCATACAACAAACAGGGTAAGCTAGAGCCGACAACATATTCATCATACAGTCAAATATATTTTCATCATCCAGTGTCCATACAACAACCAAGCATGTTATGACTTTTTAATCAATACACTACGACTCGACTCGACTCATCCGGATACGTATAACCTGGTCGGATTCAGTGGATGCTTGCACCTGTGGTGGATACCTCTGCTCACCCCCGAGCTATGTGTTACAAGTGTTACAATGAATCAATTTTCCCTCACCACAAGGTTAGCCCTTAATGAATTTCAGGCCTCCTACTACTCTCACCACAAGAGTCAGTCCGCTCTAGGTGAGACTAACTAACTCCTTAGAGTGTCAGGATTCAATATGTATAAAATGCAAAGAAAAAGTATGAAGTGTACTTACCTCCTCAAGGTGGAAGGTATGAGGGAGAAGTCAAGTTCATCCCATCCATCGTCTTATTCAGCATATCTTGATTTTCATTGAATATCCGAAGACGATGCCCATTAACTTTAAAAGTTCTTGCTGAAGATTCTTCCTTGATCTCCACTGCTCCATAAGGGAAGACTTTTGTAACAATGTATGGTCCTTCCCAAGTAGAACGCAACTTACCACTCATGTGACCAAGCTTGGATTTGTATAGTAACACCTTCTGGCCTACCTTGAAATCCTTTCTAGCCACATTCTTTTGGTCATGGAACTTCTTGGTTTTCTCTTTGTAGAACTTTGAATTTTCATAGGCTGCTAGCCTAATCTCCTCTAGTTCTTGCAACTGAAGCTTTTGCTCATTTCCTGCTTCTTCCAAATCCAAGTTACATGCTTTCACGGCCCAATAGGCCCGATGTTCAATCTCCACAGGTAGATGACAAGCCTTTCCAAAAACCACCCTGAAAGGTGACATACCTATAGGTGTTTTGTAGGTTGTCCTGTGTGCCCAAAGTGCTTCATCCAATCTTGTGGCCCAATCCTTTCGACTAGGCTTCACTACTTTCTCTAGTATCTTTTTAATCTCTCTGTTAGAGATCTCTGCTTGTCCATTGGTTTGGGGGTGATATGGTGTAGCAATGCGATGTGTCACCCCATACTTCTTCAACATGTTCTCAAGTAGCCTATTACAGAAATGAGTCCCCTGGTCACTGATGATGGCTCGTGGTATCCCAAATCTGCAGAAAATGTTAGACCTGACAAAACTCATAACAACTCGAGAATCATTAGTCCTTGTAGCTATGGCTTCCACCCATTTGGAGACATAGTCTACAGCAAGCAAAATATAAGAAAACCCAAAAGAAGGAGGAAAAGGACCCATAAAATCAATACCCCAAATATCAAATACCTCACAATATAGCATGGGTTGTTGAGGCATTTCATCCCTTCTTGTAATGGATCTGGCTGCCCTTTGGCACTGCTCACAATTTTCATATACCCTCTGTGCATCTTTAAAAATGGTAGGCCAATATAATCCACAATCCAACACCTTCCTACCTGTTCTTTGTGTGCCATAATGTCCACCAAAAGGAGACGAATGGCAGAACTCAAGCACATGAGGTATCTCGATATCTGGAACACACCTCCTTATGACTTGGTCACTACCAATGCGCCATAAGATTGGGTCTTCCCAGATATAGTACTTTGCCTCACTTTTTAGCTTGATTCTTTCATATTTGGAGAAGGAAGGAGGAATAGCAGAAACAACCAAATAATTAACAATGTCAGCAAACCAAGGTTCAGGAAACATACCTTTCACAACAGTCAATGCTAGGAGGACTTCATCAGGAAAGTCATCCTTAATAGGAATGTTATCTTCTCCATTTTCAATCCTGCTAAGATGATCGGCTACTAAGTTATGTGCTCCACTTCTGTCTAGAATCTCAATGTCAAACTCTTGGAGCAGTAGCATCCATCTGATCAACCTTGGTTTCGAATCTGCTTTCTTCAGAAGGAATTTTAATGCTGCATGATCAGTATAAACAATTACCTTGGAACCAAGTATATACGGTCTGAATTTGTCCAAGGCAAATACAACAGCCAATAATTCCTTCTCAGTCGTGGTGTAGTTGGCCTGCGCTGTGTCCAATGTTTTGGAAGCATAAGCTATCACATGTGATAGCTTCCCATCTTTTTGTGCAAGCACCGCTCCTACTGCAAAGTTTGATGCATCACACATCAACTCGAATGGTAATGTCCAGTCAGGTGGCTGGATGATAGGAGTGGTGGTAAGTGCCTTTTTCAATGTATCAAATGCATCTTTGCACCTCTCTCCAAAGTCAAATACTATATCTTTTTGCAACAGGTTGGAGAGAGGGTTGGCTATCTTGCTGAAGTCCTTGATAAACCTCCTGTAAAATCCTGCATGTCCAAGAAAAGATCGAACCTCTTTCACAGAAGAGGGGTAAGGCAATTGTGAAATAATATCAATTTTAGCAGGATCTACAGATATACCATTCTTGGAAACAACGTGACCTAAAACTATACCTTGTTCCACCATAAAATGACATTTTTCAAAATTTAGAACAAGGTTAGTTTCTTCACATCTCTCCAAGACTCTAGCAAGATTAGACAAGCAATGATCAAAAGATGAACCATATACACTAAAATCATCCATAAAAACCTCAATACAATGCTCCAACAAATCTGTAAAAATACTCATCATACATCGTTGAAATGTTCCAGGAGCATTGCAAAGGCCAAATGGCATTTTCCTATAAGCATATGTACCGAATGGACAAGTAAAAGTAGTCTTATGTTGATCCTCTGGGGCAATACAAATCTGAAAATACCCAAAGAATCCATCAAGAAAACAGTAATGAGACTTACCTGCCAATCGATCTAACATCTGGTCCATAAATGGTAAAGGGAAGTGGTCCTTCCTGGTGGCCTGGTTTAGTCTTCTATAATCAATACAGACCCTCCAGCTATTCTGAATACGAGTAGGAATCAACTCGTTCTTCTCATTCTTGACCACGGTGATCCCAGATTTCTTGGGGACCACATGTACAGGACTCACCCAAGTGCTGTCAGAAATAGGATATATAATACCTGCTTGTAGCAACTTGGTGACTTCTTTCTTCACAACCTCCATCAGTTGAGGATTCAGTCTCCTCTGAGGTTGCCTCACTGGCTTAGCATCCTCCTCCAAGAGTATTCTGTGCATGCAGAAAGAAGGACTAATACCAGGAATATCTGCCAAAGTCCAGCCTATTGCTCGCTTGTGATCTTTGATAACCTGCAATAGCTTTTGTTCCTGCTCGTCAGTAAGCAAGGCAGATATAATAACAGGGAGTTTCCCATCCCTCTCAAGATAAACATATTTCAAATGAGATGGTAAAGGTTTCAACTCTAAAGTGGGTGGCTGTTCCACAGATGGCAACATTTTATTGCCTAAGGTAATTTCAGCCACCTCAGCATCACACTTGGACGCCACAGAGGTATCAAATAGTGACACCGCGTCCTCAACATCACCTGTTTTAAAATTTTCTCTTTCGTCTAAAATTGAGCCCGAAACATTCAAAAAAGAAAAATCCAAAGAAGAAGAAAAACCAGATAAAACGTCCAAAAGTCCAAAAGCATAATTGTTCACTACATTACTCAATAAATCAATGCAAAACAAAGAATGGTCTTCAATTGGGTGCTTCATGGCTTCTAGCACGTTGAACTGCACCTTCTCATCTCCTATCTCCATAGTCAAGGATCCTGCATGCACGTCTATCTTGGTACGTGCTGTCATCATGAATGGTCTTCCCAAGATAATTGTGGTTGAACTCATTCCTTCATCATCCTTCATGTCCAAGATGTAGAAATCTGCAGGAAAAATTAACTTGTCCACACGGACAAGCACATCTTCTAGCACACCTGCAGGGTTAACTGTGCTACGGTTGGCCAATTGAATGACCACACCAGTAGACTTAAGAGGTCCAAGATGAAGTGAAGTAAAAACAGATAAAGGCATTACATTAATAGAAGCTCCTAAATCTAACATAGCATTGTCAAACTTAGTACTTCCTATAATGCAGGGAACAGAAAACATACCTGGATCCTTACACTTTTGCGGCATTCTGACTGCAGGCTTCTTAATTAAGCTAGAGACGTTTCTTCCCATGTTCACTACCTCTTTGTCCATAATACGCCTTTTATGTGTACATAATTCTTTGAGAAACTTGGCGTATTTAGGAATTTGTCTCACAGCATCCAACAAAGGAATGTTTATCTCCACTTTCTTGAAAGTATTCAGGATTTCTTTGTCTAACTCCTCCATCTTTTTAGTTTTTGGTTTCAAACGGTTTGGATAGGGAGGAGGAGGAGAATAAGGAGAAGGATTTTCAGAGGAAGTATTAGGGGATACCAACCTGGAGTTATCACTGGGTGCATGTATCTCAGATGTTGCTTGTGTTGCTTCATCTGATCTTCCTCTTTCATCATTAGGTACAACTTCATTGTCCTTATCTTCATCTTCTTGGGCATCCCCAAGACCTTGTATTTGCTTACCCGATCTTAAAGTAATAGCACTTACATTTCTCGGGTTGATTACAGTTTGTGCAGGCAAATTGCTTGAGCCTTGTTGAGACTTCATCTGATTTAACTCATTTGCCATTTGTCCAATCTGATTTTGCAAATTCTGATTGGTTGCTTCCATCGTCTGTTTCAACTCATTGATTTGTCCCTTCATCATGTCAGCCATCATTTTCATCATTGCCTCCATGTTTGAATCACCAGAGGTTGCCGCTGGTTGTGGTTGTTGCCTCTGTTGAGGTGGAACATAGACTTGTTGGTGTTGAGGCTGTTGATTTCCCCATTTCTGGCTGGGATATTCCTTCCAATCTGGGTTGTACTTGTTGGAGGACAAATCATGGTTGTATTGCTGCCGAGGTGGTCTATTATTGCCATAGATGTTTGCAGCATATGCCTGAGGTTGTTCATTATCTAACGTCCCTGTCTCTTTTAACATAGAACAAGCCTCTGTAGGATGATTAGTAGAAGCACAAATTCCACATAAAGTATAAGGGATAGGCTTTTTCTGTAAGTCTGTCAAGGTCCTTACCATGGCTGCTAAGTCATCCAACTTCCCTTCTAATTTCTTGTGATCTGCAACATATGAAGCTTCTACTCCATGGGTTCCCTTCAATAGAGTTATAGAATTACTCCTTGTGGAAAATTGTTGATGGTTTGACGCCATAGTTTCAATCAATTGTCTTGCATTTGTTGGCGTTTTGTCCACCAATGACCCTCCACTTGCAGCATCTATCATTTGTCTATCCATGATACTCAATCCCTCATAAAAGTATTGAATGAGGAGATGCTCGTTTATTTGGTGATGAGGACATGAAGCACATAACTTTTTGAATCTTTCCCAATACTCGTGAAGACTTTCTCTTTCTTGTTGCCTTATCCCATAAATATCTTTGCGAATAGCAGCAACTCTAGATGCTGGAAAAAACTTTTCCAGAAATAATCTTTTCAGAGTCTCCCAGGTATTGATGGATCCTGGCGGAAGGCAGTATAACCAATTCTTAGCGGCATCTTGCAATGAGAATGGAAAAGCCTTAAGCTTGATATGTTCCTCTGTCACTGTTGTAGGTCTCATGGATGAACAAACAACATGAAATTCCTTCAAGTGATGGTATGGGTCTTCTCCTACTAATCCATGGAATTTGGGTAAAAGATGGATTAACCCAGACTTAAGCTCACATTCTCCATCTGGATATTGGATGCACATGTTTTGTGTAATTGCTGCATCCGGTGAAGCCAACTCTCTTATTGTTCTTTCTTCCATTTTATCTTCTTGAATTTCTGGTTCAAGTGATGGATCAGAAGATATGTTAATCACCGGAGGTGATTCTAGTGGTACACTTTCAGTGGTAGGTTCAGATGATGATGGTGCTCCTTCAGTAGAACACCTGAGATCAAGTCTTCTACGTGATTTACGCAAGTTTCTTTCAAGTTCTGAATCAAGTTGATAAAATTGACCCGGATTGGCCCGAGTCATGCACTATGCAGTCCACCTGAAAAGTGTTTCCCTGTGTGTTTTTTTCTTCCTATTCTTGTTTTGGAGAAAGATTTCAAGAAAGAAATAAGTTAAGATGTCGTTGGGTCTACTCCCAGGAAAGAGAGGTGCGTCACAATGGACAACTTAAATACCAAGTCTTTCCTAGACAGAGTTTTCCAAACTAGTCTCAAAAATTTCTTAAAAGAAATTCTTAATCAAAACAAAAATAGAACTTTGCTTGGAATATATTAACAGAAAACTAGATACTACAAAATAACAAACTATATCAAACGTATATGCGTAAAATAAATAAAAAATAAAAATAAAAATAAAAAATAAAAATAAAAATAAAAATAAAAACAAAATAAAATAAAATAAATAAATAAAAACAGAATCAAAATAAAAGAAATACTAACCGTATTCCCCGGCAACGGCGCCAAATTTGATATCGCTGTCATTAGGCGATCAAATTACCACTACTTTAGCAACTTCAGTATTGCCAATTTGTAGTGAAGAAAATAGTTAGGGTTAAGATAACCCTGAGTCGTCTCACAACGAATACGGAATTGATCTAAAATATTTGATTCTCAAAAATGCAATTTAAAACTAGCAACTATAAAAATAGGGGGTTTTGATATGCAAAAGAAAATGACACGGAAGATTGTAAACACAGTAATAGTAAATAGGCCAATTCCACTGCTTTTTCTAAATAAGATTCTTCATTGGTTATCTAGAGATTATTGTTAAATTAATTATTGTTGTTGATTTACAAATAAATCAATGTAAAGACTCAATTCATTTGTTGGCATCCTCACTTTTAATCAAAGTACAGTCTCAATTAAAAGTGAGAATTATTAGATTGTCCATAGTAAATTCAATCAAAGTACAGTCTCAATTAATTTTACTATGCCTAATCATGTCTATTCCTTTGTTTCTTTACCAAATAGAAAACTTAATTAATCAAAGTAAAGTCTTGACTAATTTTAGTTAAAGTAATTACCTCTAATCAAATTAAAGTCTCAATTATTGGCAAAAACTTATTTAATCAAATGAAAGTTTCTAAACAAAATCAAAGTAAAGTCTCAATTTAATTTAAAAACCTTTTAACTCATATGATTAGCATGCATGTAGATTTAAAATCATTATTTTCTATTCGATTGAGAAGCAAAGGACATAGATAAACAAAAACCACAACAATAATCAAAATAACAAAACATATAAATTCATCTAACCTCAGAATCCATTTAAGAAATTACAATGGAATCAACCCTTAAAGCTTAGCCCTCCATGGCTTTGATGGAATACATGATGATATGAAAGAAAGAAAATAAAAGAAGAAAATGAGAGATGTGGTGGAGACGGTATCTGCCAAAACCAGAGAGTTCTAAGTGTCTAAGCTGTAAGCTGTAAAAATTGTCAGTCCCTCGTTTCTGCTCCCTTAAGTCTCTTTATATAGGCTTCCACTGGACTTTGGGCTTTATCTGTCAGTTGCTAAAATCTTTTATTTTTATTTAATTAATTAGCAACTTAATTTCTGTCCAATTTCCAATTCTGCCCCTCTTATTTAAGCATTTTTACCAAATTGACCAGAGTTTGACCAGTTTGACCAGAGTTTGACCAGTTGACTGCCTATCAGATGCTGACACGTGGCAGTGCAGATTCTCTCTCCAGAATTAGGGTTTCACTCTCACACTCTTCTCCTTGGCTGCGCGGCTGACGGCGGCTGCTCCGGCTTCTTCTCCGGCGAGCGTGGCGCGACGTGGTGGTGACGGAACAGTAGCGAGAAGCTGCGCGCTGTTCGCGCTGGCGGATGCGTTGCGGAGAAGGTTCGCGGTGGTGGTGCGCGGAGCTGCGATGGAGTTCTGGTTCGCGCGTTCTGGTTCGCGTGCGCTGCGGAAATGGTGCAGATTCCGGCGAAGAGTGCTGCTGCGGTGGCTGCGGAGAAGACGAACTCGCGCTTTGATGGAGGAAGATGGTGGCGGAACAGTGGCGTTCTGCGCGAGGCTCGATGGAGATGGTGGTGGCGTGATGGATGCTCGCGGGAAGAAGGAAATGGCGTCGCGATGGTGGCGAGAAGATGGAAGAAGATGGCATTGTCATGGTGAGCGCGACGGAGAAGATGATGGAGAGAAAATGGAGCGCGCGATCTGTGGTGGAACTCCAGTGAGTTGACGGTGGAAGGGGATGCCATGGCTGAGGCGCGAGGAATAACTCACGGTCTGCTGCAGATTGGTGGTGGCCGGCGAGGTTGGCGGCGGCGGCTGCCGTGGAGATGGAAGGAGAGGAGAAAATTAGGGTTAGGGTTTTGGGAGATGAAGATGATGACGTGGCAGAATCTGATTGGTTAATTTGGTGAGGTGGGGATTATGACACGTGGCGGCTTATGGTTGGCTAATCTTAAAAGGTGGGGATTGCCACATGGCATGATCTGGTTGAGTGGAGTTTAAGTGGTAGGAGGGGTGCAACTTAGTGAAAACTGGGGGTGCAGAACAGGTTTTTGTGGTCCACTTTAAAAGGGGTGTGCAAATAAAACCTGGGGGTGCATTTAGCTCCTGATTTATTCTTTTTCAGAATTTCTTGATTTTGGACTTATTTTGTAACTTTGAATATTTCAAAGTCACATTATTAATTGACCAAAAATAAATTCCAGCTGCATTAACAAACGTTAGAATATCCAATAATATTTTATGCAACTAAAATCAATTTTTACGCCACTTTTACCAAACTTACTCAATAAATCCAATAATCACAAATCCTAATTAAATCAATTTTTAAGCACAGAAAATTCAATTAAATCCCCAAATTTAAATATTAAATGAGGGCAAAAATTTGAACTCATCAGTGAGACTAACTAACTCCTTAGAGTGTCAGGATGCAACCTTACCTTGAATCCTTACCTAGTTATACAGATGGGGCACCATCATGGACACCCACTAACAAGGGCCATGGAATTACGTCCCGACCATTGAAGCGCAACCCTGAAAGTCTCACCTAGAGACCCCAAGGAATTACGCACTGACACGGACCAACATACATAAACAGCCAAGAATTTACACATACGTTGCACATAAGATTTCAAACCAAAACCCATAAACAAATCCCCATTTCTCATATGTTGAATCATTACCAACTCGTTATTCCCAACCATGAGTAAAGTGTTTCTCCTCATACCAACCATACCAAAGGTTTACCAACCATCAAGATTCATTATTGCTCATGCCAAGTCTGTGACCACACGCACATATATATGTATCCAACTTCTCATGTACAATTCATGTAGAAATCATGCCAAGCTCACAATTCCCCCACATATAATCTCCTCCCAACAAGCTCGCTTGGGCACAATTGCCGCCACTGCCATGCCTGTAACAATCGTATTTTGCACATACCAACAACAACACCAACCACCTCAAGCATTCACAGCAACATACCAGTTCAAGAATCATAAAAATATACCGCAAAACAGTTTACAAACACAATAACAGAGAGATTCTAGCTTCCCGTACCTGAACAAGCTAGCTGGAAACCTCAACACTCAAACTGTAGAGTATGAACAGCTTCTAGAATGGACTCGGAGTTGGAAAACAGTGTGAGAGTGGGTCATTTCGGAACCCTAACAACAACTTATGAAAACAGGCCAAGGAAGGAAACTACGAGTCAGAGAGCACTTACGTGAGCTAAGAATAGGGCCAAACAGAAAGCGGACTGAAAGCACAGCGGAACCCTAATAGAGAGAGCGGTTGTGGCTCTAAGCACCAAGGTAGCAAAAATCTGAAAAGTGTGGAATTAGGTCAGACTCGGGTGGCTTTATCTTTTGGGCCAGCCCTAAGGTCCAATAACTCAAGGACAACCCTTAAAGCTTTAGGGCAAGAAATCTGGGCCTTACAGATATCTTCATATATATATATATATATATATATATATATATATATATATATATATATATATATATATATATATATATATATATATATATATATATATATATATATATATATATATATATATATATATACATATATATATTGAATCGGTATCCAACCGGTAAAAAAAACAAATAATGAATGAATTTGTGTATTACGCATGGAGTTACGGATAAATAGTATGCATGGTGAAAGTATCGCTCGAAGTAATGACAATCACGTTATTTTGTCGGTCAAGACAACTAACTAATCAAATTAGGCTAAGGTAGTGCTCGTTTGTGAAGATTTTACAAAATCAGCTGATTTGCGCAGATGGATTCATCAAATTTTTGCGTTCCTTTTTAAAGATTGAAGAGTATATACGTAGACGGATTTGTGAGATTATACAAAACTTTCATCCTTCCAAAATGCGAAAATTTATAAAGATATTAAATAATTTTACAGTTTCAACCATCTTCAATTATAAAATATATTATTCTTAAATTATAATTTACGTATGATTTATTATTATAATTTATTATATATATATATATATATATATATATATATATATATATATATATATATATATAACCGGTTATATAATTAATATATATATATATATATATATATATATATTTTTTTTTTTTTTTGTTAATTATGTTAACCGGTTACGTATATATAATAAATTATAATAATAAATAATTAATATATATATATATATATATATATATAAATATATTTAATTAATAATAATTAGTATAATATATATAATAAATATTAATAATTAAAATATTATTAAAAATATAATAATTAATAATATTTATATAAAATGATTATTATTGTTATTAATTAATAAAAGTTATAATAATTAATAATAATTATAATAAACTGATAATATATTTAATTATTATTATTGATTTATATATATATATATATATAATAATTAATATATAAAAATATAATTAAAATATTCTTAAATTTTAACTTTTTAATTTGTTTAGTTATAATTTTATTAAACTTTTATTATAAAGGGTATTTTGGTAAATTTAAAATTTTGTCTATTATAATATTTTTTTAATTTATTATATCAATTAAATCACTCACTAATTTTTATAAAATTTATTTCCAAATCTACTCACTTTATCTTCTAAATATACTCAAAAAAACATACATATTCATCCCCTTAAATCCACACAAACTCATATTCACATTCTTTTTTTTTTTTCTCAAATCTATCCTACCAACCGGCCTAAATGATGAAGGCAATAATTAATGTGATTGGCCGAAACAGTGGATTTCCTCAAAACATAGTTTCTAATGAAGCGCTTGTGACGCCCGTGACTTCTATCCGTTGGTTGCGCATATCCAAGAGACAAATGCTATATAAAAAAGTGAACCTCTTGGGCAAAACCGAGGTTCTGCATTAGTGCCATCACAAAATGGGGTTCCTCGTGCAACTTGTGGCTTTTATATTACTACCTTTGTTAGCGAGTATGAGAGCTGAGGATACTATTAACTCATCTCAACCCTGTGATTTTCGAGCCATATTCAACTTTGGTGACTCCAATTCAGATACTGGCTGCATGGCCGCAGCATTTTACCCTGAGGTTTCGCCATACGGTCAAACTTTCTTCCATGAACCTGTTGGCAGAGCTTCTGACGGTCGTCTTATCATAGATTTCATCGGTAGTCTTTTCAATTTGTTTCTCTTCCTTTTCATTAAATTCCTTTTTTTTTTTCCGTCACGAAATCCTTTAGTCCAAATGGTCAATAGATACAATCTCCTTCACTCACTACACTGTGAGATTGCTATTAGCGGAAAAGGTTTTCATAAATGGAATACATAATATATTAAAGTATCATCCCGTAACATCTGAACACATACTGTATATAACTACGTAAATTAATTTCTAATAACAAGTTTGATTATTTTCAGTCTGTTTCCCTCTATTTTTCAATAACACAGATTAAGAGCTGATACAAATTCATACATCCTACTGATTCTCTCTCTTTTTTTTTTTATCATTACAACGACACAAATTCATATTTTGTCTATCATTTTATTTGTCATTACTAAGATTTATTTAACTTTATAATTACTAAATCAACCTTGTCAACTTGTCTAGTGTTGATTGAGTGTGAAAAAATTCATATTAATCTTGATACTTAACGAGTAAAGTGATACATTAAAAACTGTAAAAGAATTACGTACTTTTATTGCAATCAACATTGGAAATAATGATTTGATGGCATTTATGATTGCAGCCCAACATCTCCGTTTCCCATTACTGAGTGCTTACATAAACTCAATTGGAACAAGTTATAGGCATGGCGCAAACTTTGCTGCAGGTTCATCAACCATTAGGCGGCAAAATAGAACAGTCTTTGAGGGTGGCACTCCTTTCACTTTCGAAATCCAGATCGAACAGTTCAACCAGTTTAAGCAACGCACGGGAAAGTTCTTCAATCAAGGTTTTTCCGACAACATTAATATACGCATAATATATATAATAATAGCTTATTCTCCATTTTAACGAAATCATATCATATTATAGTAACTTAAATGTGTGCGTGTGTCTGCAGCGAGGAAAAACTCCTTCAGAAGACACTTTCCAAGGCCAGAGGACTTTGCAAAGGCTGTCTACACATTTGATATCGGTCAAAATGATATTGCTGCTGCTATTAACAGAGTGGGCACAGAAGATTCTCATGCAGTGATCTCAGATATTGTGGAACATTTTGCAGAACAAGTTGAAGTAAGTGATTGAAGTTGATGACTTGTGTTTATTTTTATATTTCAATAATGGGACAAGTGGCAGTTAATTAATAATTTCAGAAGTTTTGTAAAATTTGTTTTTTCATTTTAACAAATATCGCTTCCTTTTTTCAGTATTTACATAAACTAGGAGCAAGGACATTTTGGATACATAACTCTGGTCCCATTGGTTGCTTACCAGTGGCCATGCCCGTGCACAACAATGCCACCAACCATACTCAGGAGGCCGGTTATCTTGATCAAAACGGCTGTATCAATTATCAAAACGACATGGCAAGAGAGTTTAATAAAAAGCTGAAGAATTTCGTGCTTAAACTAAGAGCAAAGTTCCTAGATGCCTCTTTCATTTATGTAGACATGTTCTCCGCTAAGTATGAGCTAATAAGTAATGCTAACAAAGAAGGTAACCCTCCCGCACCGACGTCGGTGAATCTATCGATAGTTGCAATCCCATGTGCAAATTTTATATTATTTCTCTCGTCCATTTTACAAGGAACTTTAAAAAGTATTCAAAATCTGATGATAGAAAATAGTAATATTTTAAAATATTAAATTGAAACAATCTCTTAAAAATAGCAAGCAAAAATTATTTAGTCATTCTTTTATATTTATATTTGGGAAGTATTACATTTTAACGTATGAGATTTCAAGGTCAAATGAGGGAGTGTGTGGATGGAATTAATTAATGTTGACATTGATGAAATGTAGGATTCGTGGAGCCTTCAGAAATCTGTTGTGGGTATCATAAGGATGGTTACCACTTGTATTGTGGGAACAAAGCAATGATCAATGGCAAGGAAGTCTTTGCAGGTTCTTGTGGTGATCCTTCCAAGTACATTAGTTGGGATGGAGTGCACTACACGGAAGCCGCAAACCGTTGGATTGCCAATCGAATAATCAACGGTTCCTTTTCTGATCCACCACTTTCACTTACACACTCGTGCCGTGCCGTACCCATTTAGTTACATTTAATTACCACCTTTGTGAATCTATTGCAAGGTGTTTTGTTTAATCATAATTTAAATCTTTTACATTTCTCTTTTATCATGGATGACTGAGTCACTTTCAGCCATGATTTGTTTGTTATGTTGTTCCCTGTTTTATAAAAAAACATATATATTAATACATATTACATTTTCTTTTATTTGTTAGGTTTAATAATACATTTTGTCGTTATATATCCGTTATTGACATTTTTTTATGAATATCAATGATATTTTAATGAAGGATACATATATATATATATATATATATATATATATATATATATATAGATATTCTAAAAATGGATAATTTTAGACCGAAACATCCATCATCAGTAGTGATGTTTGTGTTTGCATTGAAGTATATTTTGATGTTCAGAACTATTTGTTGTCTCATTTACATTCATAATTCTAGTTATTAATATTATTAAAAAAAGTATTTTTAAAATGGTCAATTCTTCTTAAAAGAATTCATGTAGTTCTCTACTAATATTGTAAAGGTATTTTAGATAATAGGTCTTTTTACTCTACAAAATTGTTCAAGATATCTATTATGATTATTTTTGTACTATAAAACATTAGAACATAGTTACTAAAAATTTTCATATTACATGATTTTTTTTAAAAGATTTGTTAAAAAAATTTGTTAGAAAAAACTATTTTTCTACTATTTTTTCTAAGAATCTTAATTGGCAGGTAATTCTTTCATAGGTAATTATTTCCTACAAAATTATAAAATTCGTAAATATTTCCTACAAAATTTGTTATGAAAAGTGTTTTATACAAAATATTTTGCAAAAAAATTGACAGCAATTTCCTATAATTATTTTTCATAACAAAATTTATAAGTATTTCCTAAAAAAAATTCAAAACAAAATTGGCAGGAAATATGAGTTTTTTTTAATAATGAATGATAATTTCTCTATTGACATGGAGATATATTTTACATAATGTTTTTTTTAAGTTATAAATTGTTTGTTCCCCAAAGCATTAAAACTTTGTATACATGTATTTTTCTTTTAATAAGATTTGTGACCTAAGTTTTCGAATCATTTAGCTTTCAAATGCATCTAATGATACTGAATTGCAGATAATTGATTTGGAATTAACAATCATTTAAGTGATGATATAATCACTATTAAAAAACTCATTTCTATCAATTTTATTTTGAATTTTTTTTTAAGAAATACTTATAAATTTTGTTATGAAAAAAAAATCGTAGGAAATTACTGCCAATTGTTTGCAAAATATTTTGTATAAAACACTTTTTACAACAAATTTTAAGAAATATTTGCGAATTTTATAATTTTGTAGAAAATAATTATCCACAAAAGAATTACCTGTGAATCAATATTCTTAAAAAAAAATAGGAGATAAAAAGTATTTTTAGTAGTGAATAATAACTTGACTTAAAAGAGATAGTGCAACCAGTTTGTTAACTAACAAATATAAAGCTTCAATTAAAGACATTGAAAGACACATTAATATTGAGGAATGACAAATCAAATTTGTAAACTAATGTGTTGGTTCTTTTATTATTTATCTTCGATTTTTGAATGTATAACGTGATGTGTTTGAATGCTTTCAATTTGTAATATGTATGAAAATTGATGACCATCATAGGAAACATGAAATGTTATTAGTTGACATGTGTTGTGTTGTTGTACACATTTAAGTTAGATATGTTATAATAGTTTAGGTTAGAAATATTTAACATAATTTAAAAAATAAATAAATAAATTATCATACCCTTGTTATTGGACTATTAATTTTATAAGATAATGCAGAGTTATTAACTTTATTAAAAATTACTATTTCATTTAATCATATTTATAGAATTTAATCTTATTTACTCCTATTATCTATAAATTTACTGTTTATTTCCATCACAGACACAACAAACACAACAACTTATATAAAAGTATTTTTAATGTTTTTAGTCTTTTAAAACATTGATGTTTACAGGATTCAAAGAATATTTGCTACACTCATCCATCTAAGTGATTGTTGTATATCTTGGTTAAGAAGTGTATATAATTTTGTTTTACCTTGTGTAATTGGAACACTTTCTCTTTAAGGGCTCTACATGTCTTAATCCATACTTTTTTTAAGCTTTCCTTTGTTTATAAATTTATCATATATATTGTTGTTTTTTAGTGTATAAGAATAATTATGCTTTATCAACTTTTACTATTAAAAATTATCATATTAGATAAGATTTTTATTAAAAATTTGTTAAAAAAATTTGTAAAAAAAGACTTTTTTCTACTATAAAATTTGTAAGTATTTCTTATAAAATTTGTTGTGAAAAGTGTTTTATACAAAATATTTTAAAAAAAATTGGCAGCAATTTCCTATAAAATTTTTTTCGTAACAAAATTTAGAAGTGTTTTCTACGAAAAAAATTTCAAAACAAAATTGGCAAGAAATATGAGTTTTTTTAGTAGTGTTTCTTTTATCCATTTATATATGTCTTCTTCTTCTTCTTCTTCTTCTTATTATTATTATTATTATTATTATTATTATTATTATTATTATTATTATTATTTATTTTTTTATTATATTTTCTAACCATTTATTTATTATTGAATAATTGAAAATTATTGACTCGTGATACGAGCATTAAAATAAATTTCGCATTCTCAACACTAAATTTGTATAATGTAAAATAAAACTAGCTAATTGTGTTTAATCATTTAATTTTATTAGATGCCTCATCTTACTGTTTTTATTTTCTGATAATGATATAAAATGATTTATTTTACTGTACTAATTTTACTTAATATTTTAAATTTAATATTTTGTACTAAATTTTAGGGATTACTATAATGTATCATCTATTTTTTTTTATTTCAATTATTTTTCTATTTTACTTCATTTCTTAATTATTGTAATTTTTTTATAAAATAAAACAAGATCATTTAAAAAAAATCGTAAATATTTTACAGAATAGCTTTTAAGAAAAACTTAAAACAATTTATATGCAATTAATATATTTTAATATGCTGTAACTACTTATAAAATTATCTAAATCAATTTTAAAATTTTAAAATTTGCGTCAAAAAAGTAATTTTAGATAAATAATAATATAGTTCTTACAGTTTATAAATAAATATTCAAGATTTAATTTTATTAAAATAAATTTTAGATAACTTTATATTTAATATATATATATATATATATATAATAAATATATTACAGTTTTATTATAACAATTAGAAAAACTTAGAATTAATGAATGAATATTTCACAGTATTTTAATATAAAAAATTTAGTGAATAATTTAAAGTAAATATAAAAAAGTGATTACAAATATTAAGAAAATGTTTTAAACAAGAAACGAATTAAAAGAAATTGAACTTCTTCTTTTTTTACTAACAAATTTTAGCTCAATAGTTAAGAAGAAAAAAAATGATCTCATGTTTTATAATTTGAATTATACATTTTAAAAAAATATTTTATGAAAAACATATAGAAACATTAATTATAAAATATTATTTTCAAATATAATATAAATAAATATTTGTTCATTATTATAAAATGTAATTTCTAGTTATAAATTTTAACATTAATATTTTATTTATAAGGCTTATTATTAGTTTTTAATATATGATTAAAAAAAACATCATGTTCATATAAATAAAAATATATAGGTGTTTTTATAAGAAAAAATAAAATAAAAACAGTGTTTTTTTATTTTTATAAAATAATAAAACAAATGAATGATTGTTTGAAACGTAACTTCAACTAGAATTGTTTATCGATTACTTGTCAGAGTCTCAGAGGAAATACACTACATTGTATGTTTTGGATACCAGTTTTAATAATTAAGGAATTATTTTGTATCATAGTTCAAGGAAGTCTTCATGTTAGGTTTTCGATGGAAACAAAATTGATTATATTGGATGAAACACTAGTTATGAATAGATTTTGCTTTAAAGCATAACCTTCATTCAAAGAAGGAAATCTAAGGTTAATTATCTCAATCTGATTATCAGGTAATTAGATTAATTAAACTAAAGTCCAACTAGATAAAACCCATGAACCCTAAATATGAAAGACAAATTTTATGAAGTACATGATTATGTATTCTTGAACATTTATTTTTTGACATTTGAGATTAAATTTCGCATCAGAGTGTCTTTTGTAAGTATCTCTCCCTTTGTTCGAGACGTTCAAAGACGAATATTGTTAAGTTCTATGACGTAGACTTTTAACATTCTCTAAGAGACTTCGAAAAATACACTTCTACCTTCTAAAAACACTTGTTGAATGAAATACAAGTTCATAAAATCAAGTGACTAAAAATATTTATTCTCAATAATATACTGATAACTTCAAATCAAATATCTAAAAATGATCACTTATCATAATATTTTTTATACATGATTTTGTATGTTATTTTTAACTATTAAATTTATTTGAAAAGTTAAATTATTAATTATAAAAAATATCGAAATTATTTATTGCAACAAATATATAATGATTTTTTTACATAGATAATTTTTTTTTCAAAACTCAATACATTATATTATTATTCATTTCATTTTCAAAAAATATTTTATAACAATATATATATATATATATATATATATAATTTTTCAATAACATTTCATTATTTATTATAATTATTATTATTTTGTGTCAAATATAATATATAAAATTAATCAATCTTTTTATATATATTATAAGATTTATTTTTATTAATAAATATTAAATTTTGTTATAGAATAAATATCGTGCACGCGTACAAGTTGTGAGAACAAAGCAATGATCAATGGTAAGGAAATCTTTGCAGGTTCTTGTAATGGTCCTTCCAGTTACATTAGTTGGGATGGAGTGCACTACACGCCGCAAATCATTGGAGTGTCAATCGAATACTCAATGTTCAGATCAACCACTTTCCACTTACACGTGCCCAGTCACTAAACATTTAATTACCACCTACGTAAACTATTGTAAGGTTTTTGTTTAATCATAATTTAAATCTTTTACATTTCTATTTTATTATGGATATACCGATACTTTAACTTGGATAATATATCAGTGTCTGACACATATCGTGTCCGATACTTTAGTATACTTTAACAATACTTATCAATGAAATATTTAATTTACAAAATCGTAGTACACTTGTCGCAACCGAAATGGCAACGAGACGACAAAAAACAAAAAAAAAGGGTTTGAAAAGAGATTTGGAGTCGTCACTATAGTTATTACTAGGAAACTATGAAAAACTATGAAAATAAAAAGTCTGCGAAAAAACCAGATTTTTGAATCCGGGAGTCGATTACGTGTAGGGAAGGTGTTAGCATCCTACAACGCCCGTCCAAAGGAGATACCCTTAATTAAACATTCAAAGTTGATAGTGGTTTTCAAAACAGTAATTTTCCCCAAAAACTATTTATTTTTTATTTCTGAGCTCGACAAGGATTGACCTTGATCCTACTTATTCTCATTTAAAGTGAGAAATCATGGTTACACAGTTCTTTAAAAGATATTTTGAAAACTATTTTAAAAATATCAACATTTTTAAACAATGATATATTTATTAAGAACTACGTGATCCTTGATTCTCCATTGTGACATACGTAGAAACAAGGTCAGTCCTTGTTAGGTTCACTTCCAAAAAAAAAATCAAATCATTTTCCAAATAGTTTTCAAAATATCTTTTAAAGAACTACGTAACCATGATTTCTCACTTTAAATGAGAATACGTAGGACCAATGTCAACCCTTGTCGAGCTAAAAAAAAATATTTTGTTTCTTTTTAGTATTATTTGTCTCATTATTTTTGGAGAAAATTACTGTTTTGAAAACCACATCAACTTTGCATGTTTAATTAAGGGTATTACCTTTTGACGGGCGTTGTAGGGTGCTAACACCTTCCCTACATGTTAGTTTTATATTTTTTGGTATTTTTGAAAATTAGTGTGACACGGTGCGGACGATCGGACAAACACTAAACGAAAAAGAAAACTATTTTTGGTATTTTTGAAAATGAGTGTCACACGGTGCGGGCGACCGAACATACACAATAAAGCAAAGGAGAACATTTCTCATTTTTTAGATTTTTTTCTATTTTTTGTAATTTTATAATTTAAAATATTCTTGTTTTCCTTTTTTTTAGAAAATTATAAAGATAGAATTTAATAAAAAATGATAAAAGTGAAAAAACAAAAATAGGAGGGTGCATGAGTAATGTGTGAGGTGCATGAATTAAATGTGATGTGGTTATTAAAGGTGGGAGTGCAACGAGTAAAAGCTGAAAGTAGAGTGAACCTAGAAGGAGGGGTGTGAATTGTGAAAAGTGGGGTGCAGTCAACAAATGGGGACCAATGACATAAGGAGTGCAAAGCGTAAACAAAAAGGGTGCAATGAGTAAACATAAACAGATACAACATAACACAGGAGGTGCAAGGCTAGTAAACATCCAGGTACACATAGCATAATCTAATACTATATACAATTGTGAACTAACAAATGACAACTTCTTGAATATTTTAATATTTCTGAACCATTTGCATTCAAAATTTACTTTCTACAACAGGAAAATATGACTACGTGTCAACCTCTTAGAATTTTGAAGATTAAAAAATAAATCAAAAAGAAATCAGCCTCACATTATTTTGTTCTCACTCTCTGTGTCCAACACACAATATCATCCTCTTTCAAACTTCTCTCTCTTTCCTAAACCTCTTCAGCTTATTCTCTCTCTTTCTCAAACTTCTTCATCTTCTTCTCTCTCTATCTCAAACCTCTTCAGCTTCTTCTCTCTCTTTCTCAAACCTCTCCAGCTTCTTCATCTCTCTCTGAATCACTCACACACAACACTATGGCGAACACCACATCTTCAGCTTCATCTCTCTCTTTCTCACTCACACAGAACACCATCTTTCTCATTTTACACACTTCTTCACCTTTTTTACGAGACTTCATCTATGTCTTTTTGACTCAAACATTCAGATCTACTTAAGTGAGTTTTCTTTATGATTTCAGTTTTTCTTCAGTTGAATGAAATGAGTAGAAGATGGGTCACGGGCAAGAATGAGAACGGTATGTAAAGTATTTATTTTTACTCAACTTTCAATTATTTTCATTCTTCTCAATGAAAAAAAAATAATCTTTTTAGTTCTTTTCTGCTGGATCTCGAGTTTTGATCTCGATTTTGCTCTTAGATCTACTTTGTATTTGTTTTATTTTTGTGTTGCATTGATGTTTTGCTCTCAAAATCATGAGCAACGTGAAGAACACAAAAAAGGTAACAACTTTTCTGTGATTTTTCGTTCTTCTACCATATTTAACTAATCTTCTTTGTTGTATTTCTCTACTAGAGGGATGTTTTGCTTTCAGATCTACTTTGTATTTCTTTTATTTTTGTTTTGGATTGATGTTTTACTCTGAGATTCATGAGCACTGTGAAGAACACCAAAAAGGTTACAACTTTTCTACGATTTTTCATTCTTTTACCATATTTAACTCCTTTTCTTTGTCATATTGATATTTTGCTCTCAGATTTACTTTTGTGTTGTTGTATTTCTGTGTTAGATTGATGTTTTGCTCTGAGATTCATGAGCACCATGAAGAACACCGAAAAGGTAACAACTTTTTGTGTTGCATTGAATTTTGCTCTCAGAATCATGAGCATCGTGAAGAACACGGTAACAACTTTTCTTCGATTTTTCGTTCTTCTACCATATTTAACTAATCTTTTTGTTGTATTTCTTGTTGGATGAATGTTTTGCTCTCAGATCTAATTTGTATTTCTTTTATTTTTGTTTTGGATTGATGTTTTGCTATGAGATTCATGAGCACTGTGAAAAACACAGAAAAGGTAACAACTTTTCTATGATTTTTCGTTCTTTACCATATTTAACTTCTTTTACTTGTTATATTTATCTGTTCAATGGATGTTTTACTCTCAGGTCTACTATTGTTTGTTGTATTTATGTGTTGTATCGATGTTTTCCTTTAAGATTCATGAGTACCGTGAAGAACACCAAAAAATATCAACTTTTCTGTGATTTTTCTACCTGTGTGTTGCACATCTCATAATCATGAGCACCGTGAAGAACACCAAAAAGGTAACAACTATTCTTCTTCTTTGCGATTTTTTTTTCATCTATCATATTTAACTACTTTTCTTATTTGTTGTATTTTTTCTATTTGATGGATATTTTGCTCTCATATTCATGAACATGGTGAAGAACACAAAAAGGTAACAACTTTTTTTCTTTTCTATGATTTTTTGTTCTTCTACCATAGTCAATTATTTTTCTTACTTTGTAGTATTACTCTATTAGATAGATGATTTTCTCTCAGATTCATGAACACAAAAAATGTAAGAACATTTTTGCTTCTTTGTGATTTTTTGTTCTTCTACCATATTAAACACTTCTCTTTGTAGTTTTTTCTCTATTGGATGGATGTTTACTTGTGAGATTCATGAACACGGTAAAGAACACCAAAACATTAACAACTTCTCTTCTTCTCTTTGATTTTTTGTTCTTATACCGTATTTAACTACTTTTATTTGTAGTATTTGTCTGTTATACCAAGGTTTTTCTTTGATATTCATTAACTAATTGAAGAACGCAAAAAAAGGTCAATGGTTTTCTTCTTCTGTCTTATTTTTTCTTCTTCTACCATATGTAATATCTAACTCATTTTCTTTGTAATATTTAACTGTTAGATCAAGTTTTTTTTTTGTCAGATTCATTAATTGATTGAGGCAAGGACATCCGTGAAGATTTTCTGCGAAATGGTTCAATGAACTCATTGAACAATAGAAAAAATGTGAAACATGTTGAATCAATATTTATCTACGAGATGACTTAGATTTTTTAATCATGTTTGATCAATAATTATCTTTCAAAAATCTCTTATTTTGTTATTAACATAGT
The DNA here is from genome assembly GCF_037176805.1 of Vigna unguiculata. Taxonomy (NCBI): domain Eukaryota; kingdom Viridiplantae; phylum Streptophyta; class Magnoliopsida; order Fabales; family Fabaceae; genus Vigna; species Vigna unguiculata. The sequence goes on from NC_140796.1 coordinate 23,448,640, forward strand.
TCATTAACAATCTTTCAATTTTAAAACTTTATTCATTTTTTTTCTTTAATTAACATAATGCAATAACAATCTTCAATCTTCATAGTTGTATTTTTGAACATTATCAAGATATATTTTTTTATATTTAATTATTTTATCATATGAAATTATTTAATATATAATATTGAATGATTGTAATATATTAATAATAGTCAATAATAATATTTGATTTTTAAAACTTCATTCTATTTTCTTGTCTTTTTTTTCCAAATTTTCTTCCTCACAGACCACACCTGCAATGTTTTTTTTGGAAAGATGAATATGGTGGGTGTCTAAGAAGAATGAGGGAGCCAAAAGGTGTTTGTTGAAGATGCGAAACTGTGCCCAAGACATTTATGCAATTGCTAAGAAAAAAGAGCACATATGCCTATGTGGGAAAATTTAATCTTGGTGGAACATTTACGTTTGACAGAGGTCATAAGAGCACACAAATTAATGCAAAAATTTAATCTTTGGGTAGAACATTTATGTTTGACAAAGGTTGGAAATGGCATGTTGGGAGAATGCGTGCATTGGAAGATACAACATTCATTTAATGTAGGGAGGAAGTGTCATGTCCCAAAAAAAAATTAATTGATGCTCTTCATAATTAATGTTTTGAAGTAGTAAGTATGATAAGATGACACTTTAGTAACCTTTACAAAGTTTCTTCGAGAATGTAACCATTTTTTTTTAAATTTCATAGTTTCTTAGAGAAGGTAACTAATTTTTTTAAAATAAATTAAATTAAAATTTGTATTACAATAAATTAATTAGGATTTAGTGTGGATTTTATAAATATTATATGATATTTACTTAAATTTTTCGTAGCCTTGAGAGTGAATAATTTCAAATATAATTTTAATTTTATTTGATAAGATAATATTAATATTTATTATTTGAGAATTATGATAGTGAAGTAAATAAAAATTATAAACTACAATTTATTTTTAAAATAAATGCAAATCATAAAGGTAGAATCCAAAATTTATAAATTTTCCAACAAACAAACTTAAAATATAGAGCTCATGCCCCGATAAATATTTATTAAAGTTTAATAGGTTAAATCCATAACACACATTTTAAAAATTTCAGTAGAAAAAAGATTTATAATTTAAAATAAAAAGAAATACATAATGGCCTAGTTTGTAACTAACAAATATTTTTATATAAATATTAATAGTTTCTCCTTTCTATAAACAAAATTAGGTATTTTATAATTTTTGTTTTAAGAATAATCATTACATATTACATATTTTTTTGAATCTGATCAATTAATAATTTCTTATTAATTAATTAATAATAATAATAATAAATAATGCAAATGAAATTACTTACTTTAAATACATTTATTTACCAAATTAAAAATTAAGAGTTTTATTTTTTATACCTAGGTTACTGAAGAAGTTTTTTATATTTTTCAAAACCTATTTTTCATCCTCCAAAAATTAAAAGATGTTGAGAAGAATAAAAACAACTTTTCAGTTTCTTCCAACACTACTTTCAAGGTAGACTTTTGTCTCTTCCATCACGATTTTATCATTAATTAGCATTAATTACGAAGAAATAAATGACTTTTTGTGTGTCTCAATGCAATGTTATATTTAAATTTATTGTATTATAATTTTAAATGGAAAATGTTTTAAAAGATCTACCTACCTTCTTGAAAAAAGTTTATACTATGTAAATGACTAAACAAGGCGAGAAATATTTAAACAAGCGGTAGAAGAAAATAATTGTTCTTCTTATACCATATCAGCATGTCATAGAATCAGAGATGAAATAAAACTTCATAACGAAGATAGCTTTATTGATTAGAAAAGTACAGTTTTTCCAAGATATTTTACAATTTTAAATTTCAGTTTGAATATTTATAACTTCAACGTTTAAAGATTCATGAGTTACGAAATGTCATCTTTGTTTACCTCGATTTTCAATATTCCTTTAATTGTTAACTATGGAGAGCTTTTACTTGTAAGTCTCTTAGTTTCTTAGCAACAATAGTTAATTAGTAAAAATGTTTTATTTTCATAATATATCAAGAATTGGCGTTTTGAAATATTTTCAACCTTTAACTTTTAACAATTGTTAATTCATACAAAATTATTTTTTTCTTAATTTTCAATGTAGCTTCTTAAATAAGCTTCAAAAAAATCAATAATTACGTCTTCCAATATATATATCAACAATATAGAGAATGAATGAAAAAATGTTGGTCACACTACCAATGAAAAACTTCTCATATTCTTTTTGTCTTCCAACATTTTTGTTGTTAAATATCAACAACTTTTTGTCTTCCAAGAATTTTGCATCATTGAACTTCGGAGAACATTAATTACGAACAAAAGCAATTCAATATTTTCTATCTCAATGCATTGCCAACATACAATAAGGCAGATTCACATAAATGAAGAAAATTGGCCTTTTCCAACACTTATTCATTTTTAATTATAACTCTATTTATTATGAACAATAACAATTATAATTTGTGGGACTCAATGCAATGTCAAACATCAATCAAATTTGGAAGACTAGAGATCTTGCACTTCAAATCTTTATTTTAAATTTTATTTTTTAGATTAATCAATTTTAAAAAGATAAATAATGTGCATTACATTAATTCAGTAATAGTCTCATTAAATATTCTTCATTCTATCACTAAAAACCTTATAATACTTCATTTCAGGATTTTTAAAATAGTGTGATAATGCATTCAGGGTTTTTAAAATAATGTTATAATGTATTGTAAAGTGTTGTCGTATTTTAAAAACATATTTTTTGTACATAATATTTGGTATGTTTGACTTCGGTACACAAAAAGACAAAATTTAGACTACTATGAAAAAAAATTGATAAGATTTGAATCTAATATTCAATATATTTCATTTTTTTTCCATTTATAGTTTTAAAGTTTAAATTTTATTATTTTTAAATGACATTTATGAACATTAATAAAACAAAAATGATAATGTAGGAATATTACATTTAAAATCAAATGTTTTTTCAATTAATGTCCTTGGAAATAGAAGGTTTCAACATTAATTCCCTTTCATGTGTATTCTTTCGAATATCAAAGAAGATCTAATTTATTTTATATATATATATATATATATATATATATATATATATATATATATATATATATATATATATATATTTGAATATTTAGATTACATTATTTCTTAATATTAATATCTTAATAGATGATGCATAACTTATTTACAGGAGTATTCTTTAAAACTAAATTAACATATAATTAGGGTATAAGGTATTTCAAAAAGTGTCATTTGTAACACCCCATTTAAATAATATCCTTAATTTAAATGCAATGCCACACATATAGGGTAGAAGAAACAAATTCAGGAGTGTAACCACTACTCCTTACAATATCCATAAATAAAACTAAAAGAAACCAAAGCACACTTCGATGCTAGATACAAAGTATAATACAAGAACTTGATAGTAGTTATTAAAGTACTAACAGACACAATAGTACATGGGCCGTAGCCATATGAGAAAGTCCAAGATAGTAGAATCCAGTCCAGATGGGCTACGCAATGAAACCAACACTTCCCTGTTGACCACAGGTGTTCCTCGCATCTGCTCACATCAACACGTTGATGATCATCGCAAAAAGAGAGAACCACACAACATAACACATAACAAATGACAGAAGGGTAAGCTAGAGCCAAAAATAGTTTTTATTATGCAATCAGATACACTTTCACATTCAATTGTACATACATTATCCAAGCATGTTATGACCTTCCAGACAATACACTAAGACTCGACACGACTCATCCGGATACATATAATCTAGTCAGATTCAGCGGATGCTTGTACTTGTGGTGGATTTCTCTGCTCACCCTTGAGCTAAGTGTTACAATGTCTCAATCCCCCCATACAAGGTTAGCCCTTAATGAGTTTCAGGCCTCCTGCTACTCTCACCACAAGAGTCAGTCCGCTCTAAGGGAGACTAACTGACTCCTTAGAGTGTTATGATGCAACCTTACCTTGAATCCTTACTAAATTATATAGATGGGGCACCACCATGAACACCCACTAACAGGGGTCATGGAATTACGTCCTGACCGTTGAAGCACGACCTTGAAATCTCACCTAGAGATTTCAAGGAATTACGTACTGACCACATACCAATCATATCTAAACAACCAACTAATATTATCATGCATATCCCTCTCATGTCAACCTTTATAACTAACCCCTTTTATATTCCAGGTCAAACCATACAAACTCATCATCCTCCATACATGAATACAAAATTTTATCTCATATCAATACCATGCCACTTTCATAACCAACCATTTCATGTTCATTACATGCCAAGAATTATCCAAGTTCATCATTCACAACTCATACACCCTCCCACTCATGCATATTCATTCATCTCATGCCATTATATAATAATCCAATCAAATACATGCCAAACATCCAAGAATAGAGAAAATATCACACCATAACGTACTCTCGCCCAGCTCTTCGCTCAGGCTGAAGGGTCTCGCTCAAGCGAGCTCCCTTCGCCTAAGCGAGAGCTCGACAATAGGAATAATGGCCTTCTGCACCGTCTCGCTTAGGCGAGACCCCCTTCGCTTGAGCGAGACATCCTCTCGCTCAAAACAAGGGTTTGGTCGCCTGAGCAACAACTCGCGTGGAACAGGCTTGGGCGAGCCTCTGCTCATCTCGCCTTGGCAAGGCAAGCTCGCTTGGGCAAGATTATCAGTGTTCGCCACTGTTCGCACCTACATCAACCATACACATATACCAAACAAAAATAACCAGACAGTCTAGGCATCCACAGCGGCACACAAACTCAAGAATCATGAAACCAAAAATAGCACAACCACAATCACACCAGACAAGGAGGTTCTAACTTCCCTTACTTGGAAAATGCTAGCCAAACGACCTCAACACTCAAGCGAATGAGCATGAAAGTTTTCGAAGCAGATTTAAGAGCTGAAAACCCTAACACAGATGAGGTACGAGATTACTACAAGGAACTCTAACAGTAATTACGAAGAACCAAACCAGAGAAGAAGAGTTTGTGTTGACGAACCACTTACGTGAGCAGAAACTAGGTCGAGCTAAACTTTAATTTGATTGAACTTCAAACCCTAGCAGAGCTCTAGGAAGAGAAAAGGAGAGTAGGCAAGTTACTATTTTGCAAATGAGATGGGTTAGTTTGCCTTAAAGGCTTTAGACACCCTATGGGTCAATACTTAGGTCCAACAGATGGGGCTAGGCTCCTTTAAATTTTTAGGACAGAAAAGTGGGTTTTACATCATTTATCAATTTTAAGTATATATAAAATATACAAATTTTATATCATGATGTTGATTTTTGAAAATATTACCTATTGTTTATTTATCATTAATCATAAATGTTTAATCTTTTATTGTTGTTCAATAATATTAATTATTAATTAGAATTAATAAAACTAAAAGGATAGTTTAAAAATATTGCATTGGAACCTAAAATTTTCTTCCATTAATATCTTTGAAACTATTGATCTAATATTAATTATCCTGCTTATATTCTCAAATTTATATCAATTTATAATTAAATTTAAATTTAAATTTAAATTTATATAGAATTAATGTAATATTATCATTTTATAATTTTATACAATTTTACATTATATTGAATTTTTTTTTTCATTTAATATCCTTGAAAGATGATCTCTACATCTCATAGTCCATTTTTCAAACATTAAATAATAGGTAATATTATGTAATATCACTACAAAAAAAGTTAAATTTAGTAGGGGATTTTTAACAGAGGTTATAATAACCCCTGATAAGAGAAACACATAGCTGGGTTTTTTCAAACCCCTGATAAGTTTCAATGGTTATTTAATGAACCACGGTAAATTTTCCTCTTTTCTATTTTTCATATAGTTTTCATTTTCCCTTTTTTCTATTTTTCATTCATTTCATTTTTCCTAGTGAGAATGCAAGCTAGACCTAACATCTTGATGTCTAAACCTAACATTCAACTCTGAGTTACATAGAAATAATTTCACTCTTTGCATATCTGAATCACAACTTCCGATTTTCTTTCATCCTTTTAGATTTCTCAATTTCTCACATCATAAATCTCTTACTTGTCTAATTCATGGCCAAATGTTTGTTTTCAAGTGCGTTTTCTTCTATATATGTGGTATGTTTAACACTGATTGCTTTGATACCTGTGGTGTCTGTATCGTGGGTTCACGGCGGTTGCTTCAGTGGTTAGTGGTTGCTTTGGAGGTCCGCTGCTGCTTTGGAGGTTTGTGGTTGCTTCGAAGGTCCGTGACTTCTTTGGAGGTCTACGACTACTTGTGCTAGTTTGCTCTCACTTGCTACATTGCCTAAATGCGATGTTTATCATTTACAACAGACATAACCGAGGGCTTGGTTTGGGCATGAGTTCAGAGTTAATTTTGTTGTATGTGTGTTTACAAGAGATATTTAGTTAATTGAAGACCTTGTAAATTCTGACGAACTAACTTTAAATTCTAATCTATTTATAATACAATTCAAAGAATCACAAAAGGCAAAAAATTACACGTGTCATTTTCTCTGAATTTGTTGAATTTCAAAATTTTTTATTTTTTTACCTTTTAAGGTAATTTAGACACGTGTCATCTTCTAAACCCCTCTCAGCCATCTTTCTCGCTTTTCACCACACTCACGTTAATCATTTCTCTTGACTGACTCTCTGTCTTCATTTTCTCTCTCTGTTTACGCACTCTTCACTTCTCACCTTCCTCAAACCCTTCACTTCCTCTCTCTCTTCACTTTCTCTCTCAAACCTTTACGCGCTCTCCACTTCTGTCCTTCCTCAAACCCTAGCCACACCTCTGCCTCCGAATCCAGCTCTCTACCTCCTCCTCCACCTCAGTCGCTCCTTCGTCAAACCCTAGCCACACCTCTGCCTCCGCCTCCAGCTCTCTGCCTCCTCCTCCACCTCAGTCGCTCTGATTCGCTCTTCCTCCACAAACGCGACACCAAATAACGTTCTCCACCTCTCTTCACTTTCCCTATGTCGAACCCTAACCTGTTTTACGCATTCTCCACTTCTACGCCATCGACCTCCCTTCCTTCTCAACTTCATTCGACCTTTTTACCGCGTCCAACCATCTCCACGATTCTCTCGATTCGTACTGTTTTAGGGTTAACATCAATTTTTTTTGCTTCTAACTAATTTTTTGGTTTGTTTTGTTTGTGTAGATGGTTTTTTTGCTTCAGACACTCTTCCTGCACAAACGCGATCCACCTCTGTTCTCTCTGAACTTCATTCGACCTTTTTGTTCTGTCCACGATTCTCTTTACTGAAACCATGTCCTCTTTTGTGCCGCATGAAACGCTGTCCATTGGAAACGCACTCTCCCCCTTTCTGCCTCATCAAACCCTAGCCAGCTCTCTGACGCCGCTTGAAACGCGATCCTCAAACCCTAATTTTTTGTTCTTAGACTCAGTGAATCCAACTTCGTTAACATCAATTTTTTTGTCTTCTAACTCTTTTTTTGTTTTGTTTTGTTTTTGTAGATTGTTTTTGTTCTTTTGTGCGCCCATCTCTCTCACGCCGCGTCAAACGCTCTCCATCGCTCTTTGGTAATAACTTTTATCTCTTCACTTTTAATTTCAAACCCTAATTTTTCATTTCTTACTCATATTTTTCTTTGTGTAGATTTTTGTGTGGTTCTGTACCTTTTTAAAACCTCTCGATTTCTCTGTTGAATCAGACTCAAACCCTACCATTTGAATCTGATATGTTGCCTATTGCATGTTTTATTGGTTTCTATTAACTGAGAAAGTTGCTTCACTTCTTAATCTTTTTTATTGTTAATGTTTGCTCAAATTTCATGCGATTATACATCAACTTTCAAGAAATCCCACCATTTCAGGTTTGCTTAATTCGAACCCCAAAATTTGAGGTTTATTTCATTTTTATGTTAATTTTATATTTTATGTTACTTCATCAATCTGTTATGTTGTTTTAACTCATTTTTTTGTTTTTTTTTGTTTATGTAGGTTGTTTATGGGTTCATTCCTTCATTAACTCTAATAAGATAACTTCATCCTGACTTCCACTACGTATTCCAGTTGCTGACTTCCACTGCTGAGGAGAATATGTTTTAATCAAAGGAATTCCTTTAATATGTTGTATTGTTTAATTGTTTAATTCATGTGTTTTGATTAAACATGTCTTTCTTTGTTATTGATTTTCTGATGTCTGATGAAGAAGTTTGAGCTTGATCTTATTGTCCCTCAACTTTAAATGCAGAATCTGTTGCCATTTTATTTCATAAGATAATTTGTTGTTGATTCTTTATGAATTATTTATGAATTTGTTTTATTGATTTATTTTGCCTATTTCATGTTTTATTGGTTTCTATTAACTGAGAAACATGTCTTTCTTTGTTATTGATTTTGTGATGTCTAATGTTCTTTGTTTGATTCTTAATTGTTGTATCTTTGATTCAAAGATCTTCCATACTATAGTTTTAAAAATTTATTTTTGTGGCCTATTGCATGTTGTTGATTAGTTATGAATATTGCATTCCCTTACTTTTTTCATTAGTGGTATATTGAAATCAGATCTTTATCTCCTATTTTCGTTGATTTGTCAACCTCTTACAATATTTAAAGTTACTTTTTGTTTTCTTTTTGTACTGCTTTCTGCCATATTTCCTTTTATTGCACAACATTGAGCCATGTGAAAAACAACTTTTGTTCTTTTTTGTGATCTTCGTATTTTTGTCAGTCACTTCTCCCAATTTTTACTCCATTTGTTTAACCTAAACCACACTTTGCGTGTTGTTTCAATAAATATCTTTTTTCGTATCAAAATCTGATTTTGCTTTTGCAGATTGTTTCTAAATTTGTGAAATGAAAACCAGAGCATGCGTATGGTGTTGTTTTGTATTTATGATCTTCCAATCTATTCTTTTTATGTTTTTATGTTTTGTACAAATACATTTCTGCAGACCTTTCTTCATTCCTTACTCTACTCTGATTTCCCTCATTTTCCTCATTCCTTCAACCATGTCTGTTATCCAAAAACACACTCACTCTTTACAAGAACTAAACCCTGAGAAGGAGAGTTGGAATATCCTTGCAAGAGTTGTAAGGTTATGGTTTGTTGAAGATTACACAAAAGGAAAAACTCCATTTTCCATGGAAATTGTTCTTCAAGACCAAGAGGTATCTTCCTTGAACTATAAACGGCTTTTATTTTTTGACTTTTCCTAAATTTTTTTTTACCCAAAAGTTTAGATATGTTTTTGTAAGTTTAAATGTGCTTCTATTTTTTCATTTATGAATCTTTTTTTTCAGGGTGTACTAATCCATGCATCTGTTAGACGCACATTGATATACAAATTCCAGTCTGAAATCAAAGAGGACAAGGTTTACACCATCCAATCTTTCAGAGTTTCATGTAATGGTGGTTCTTATAGAACCACAAAACATGCCTATAAGATCAACTTCCAATTTGGAACCAAGGTCAATATGGTGCAAAGTACCTTAGTTCCGAAAACTACAACTTCATACACCCCTTTTTCAACCATCATAGTTGATGGTTTTGACACAGATTACTTAGTTAGTAAGTATGTTTTGCTTATTTTTCTTCATTTTTTTGTATAACTTTTTGTTAATTTCTTTTCTTTCTTCTTCCTCTTTCTGTAGATGTGATTGGGATGTTTACTGGTGTTGGAACAGAGCGGGAGCTAGAGAAAGCTGGTAAGAAAACTAAAATGAATGTCATCCTTATTGAAGCTGATGTGTAAGCAGATTTCATTTGTTTTTGTTCTTTATTGTTTTTTATTTTTCTTCATGTATTTCATCTGCTTCTCTTTTTATGTTATTTTTAACATTCAATAGTTTGCAACTGGAGTGTACTTTATTTGGTCAATATGTTGATATGTTAAATGCATTTCTGGCCTCTGGAGAGGATCAACATGTTGTCATTGCTTTGCATTATTGCAAAGTGAAGACCTTCCAAGGTAACTAACATAAACCACATTATTACAGTTGTATTAATGAATAAAAATCTTTTTGACATTTTCTCTTTTGTAGATAAAGTTTCTATTCAAAACTGTATGAACTGTACCAAGATTATCTTTAACTGTGATGGTAAAGATGCAACCAAGTTGAAAAAAATGTAAGTCTATATACATAACATATATCTTTGTTTATACATAGATATATCTATATCTTTGTAATATAAATTATTTTTTTAGTGTAGGATGTGGGATAATACTGAATCTCCTTCTCAAGCTCTTACCCAACTTTGTGCTTCTTCTAAAGTTAGCTTAGAAGATGATTTCATTAAGCTGCATCCTAGGAGTTCAATTGAAGGTCTAAAAGATTTTAAGCAGGTTCAAATATTTGTCTCTATGTTCCACATAAATTTTTTTATTTAATGACTATTTTTTTTTTCATAATTTTATATTCTAAATTTTACAGGAAAGTACTTTTGTAGTAAAAGCTACTATCAAACATGTGCTAGATCATGATGATTGGTGGTATACAGCATGTATCTGCAACAAAGCAGTTTATCCTGATTCCAAAATGCTTTTTTGTGAAAAGTGTAACAAGCATGTCATTAAGGTTACACCTAGGTAAAATTTTCAATATTCACAACAGGATTTTATTAATATAATATTAAGAAAACTTAATAATGTTCATAATGTCTTTATTGTTTTTTTTAGGTTTAAACTGAAACTTCGTGTAATTGATGCTACAGATTCTACAACTTGTGTTGTATTTGATCGTGATGCAAGTGCAATGTTGAAGAAATCATGCTCTGACATTCTTGACTTGCAAGACAAGGTTAAGTTTTTAATCTAATCAATTCTGCTTATATTGTTGACATTTAACTTAAATGTTTTGTATAATTTTCAAATGAATTCACAATCAATTATTTACTATTCTATATTGGGTACTTCGTTTCCACTTATTTTACTCATTATTGTTGTACAGTAATCGTTTAACATTAATTTACATCATTTATATTAATTGCTTTTTTAATAGAACACTGCTGCTGGAGACTTGCCTAAAGAGTTTGAAGTCCTAATTGATAAGACCTATCTCTTCAAAGTTGAGTGCAAGAATGATTATAATACCAAATTTGAACAATCATTCAGAGTTAAAAAAGTTTGCATGGATGAAAAAGTAATTGAAAGCTTTTCTGATGTTGAAATTAAGTCTTTGGTAAGTTTTTTTTTTCTATTTTTTTTCACGTGTTAGCCTAATTTTTTCTTAAATTTTATCATTATTAATATTTTATACAATTTTTAGGATCTATACTCTGCAAATGAAGAAGAAACCAAATTAAATGAGCGAACAAATCAAATCTCATCTGATTCCATTGCAGAGGTAGTTGAAGATTACAATTTAACTTATTTTGTAAAGCTTTGTATATGCTAATCTTTTTTTTTTTTTAGGATTTGTTGATCAAATTCACAAAAGAATCAAATGATCTTGAGACTCTAAGTGATGATTTGAACAATATAGTATTAAGCTATGCTCCTCCCGAAGAATCCTTGAAAAATAAAAATGTAATTGATGTTCAAATTCATGAGTTAACCCGCAAAGAATCATCTCATCTGGACAATCTTGATTTGGGTACTCAACCACCTGTTCCAATACTTAAAAGACAAAGTCGATCTATGGTTCAAGAAAACAAGAAGATTCCAGTGAAGATGTTGAAGAAGAATATAAAGATTGAAAAGTGATAGACTTTATTTGGATTTTTTGTTATGTTATTTTTTGAAAAACATTTGCTGTTGTTATGTATTTGTACTCATTCTCCTAACATTGCATGTATCTAGATAACTCTGAACCTCATAATTGCCATGATGTAGAACCAAGTTAATTTTTCCCAAACATTGTTGCGCTGGCATACACTGATATCTTCAATATTTCTAACCTTTGAACTCAACTCCTTTTGGAAAACTTGTGAAATTTGATCTCGTGAGCCTGCCCTTGAAGCTTCCTTAGTCTAAACATTGACGCTAAATTTTAACCTCTTTATCCAGTCTACTAACCCAAAGCTTAACTTTCCTCGCGCATCGATCTACTTCATACAACAAACCTATATCCTTGAGACAAAAAGTTATCTCAAAAGCTATATCCAACCCTCACAAAGGTAAGCAGGTCAAGTTGACGTTGAATCTGCATTCCTCTATCACTATAAACACTAAACGCAAACCACAGAGGTGCAACAAAACAAACATGGACACAGAAAGCAAAACTCTAACATCTATTGATAGCCAAAACTTTTCTCTATCTCTCTTATTTTCTCAAACCAGTAAACTTAAGAAAGGAAAATAATCTTTGATCTAGTCATGAGTGTGCACCCTCATTACTTTATCAAGACGTTTTCTGTTCTTAATACTTTCGGTTTCAAAGACAAACTCTACTAAACTCGAACTCCAACACAAAAAAGACATGACAAACCCACAACCCTCAGGTCATCCTAAGGACGAACTGCTCTGATACCATAAATGTAACATCCCAAATTCAGCAGCTTAAAACTAATAAAAATAGGGAGTTTCATCATAGTTCCAAAACAGATAATCCAGTGTATCCAATATATTAATACAGTCTTACAAAAGGTATGACTATAAAAATATATCACTTATACACTTAAACTAAACTAATAAACTCTGTACTACTGACCACTGCTAAAGCTCCCACTGGAAACCTCCTCTTCAACACTAACACGATGGCTCTTCATCCTCCAGAAGTGCCTTTGACACTGCAACCACATCTGCTCCCACCGAATAGGTGATCATCGCAAAAGGAAACATACAACACAAGACAAGAACACAAAAAGCAAGGGTAAGCTAATCTGATTAAGGAATCATGCAGTTCAATTATAAACAGAAACCACGCAATCTTTCTCATTATCACCAGAATCATATAGACCACCACAACACATTTACATGACTCTAGACTCAATATCCGGATTATGTAAGCGACATCGGATCTCTTGGTGGCTTGCACCTGCGATGGTTCCCAAACTCTGCAGAGTTTGGACACAAGGGGTTATCACCCAACCACTCCCAGGGTAAGTCCCATCACCTCTATGGCGGATCGGGTCCATAGACCAGGACCTCTTGCTACTCCCCCCGACGTAATCCATCATACTCTACATGAGTCTTAATGGTTACTAGGAGCGTCAGGATACCAACCAAAACTGAGTCCTTATGTCCTTACATACACTAAAACATTCCTCTTAGAATTTCCCTTGAAATCCTAGTTCAACCACTTCTTCTCATATTCCAACTTCATGCAATTTCACCGCACATATTACCAGTCATAACAATTCATGCATATCATAACTAAGTTCATATTTTAACATTCAAACATAGCTTCATCCATTAGAAACAAAGAAATAACACTCAACTGCAGGGTTTCTCGCCCAAGCTAGAAGGTCTCGCCTAGGCAAAAAGGCTCTCTCGCTTAGGCGAGTCATTCTCGCCTGAGCGAGGCTCAAAACAGAGAACAACCCAAACTCTGGGCGAATTCTCGCTCAGGCTAAGTTGTCTCGCTTAGACGAGAGTGAATCTCGCTCAAGCGAGACTGGCTCGCCTAGGCGAGATCTCGCGCAGAAACAGGGGATGAGTTTCTGGTGTTTTCGCTTAGGCGAGAGCTACTCGCTTAGGCGAAAATACCAGATTCCCAATCTGTTCTCACATGCAACAGTAAAGAAATCTAGCACAATCCAAGCATACACTCAATTACACAATTCAAGCACTCATACAACAATCAATCATGCAATTCAAAGTCATCAGAATGATTTCTAGATGAAATTCAAGTAAAACAATTAGCTTCCCTTACCTGTTATCATGTTTAGACAACTTTATAAATGTCAACGCCTTAAAAACGTCAACACCTCTAACTCCACAGGATGCTCTATCTACACATAGAAACATCACAAGAACAATCAGGACATACCGTTATGATCACTGATCAGCAGAGACTCATACTGATGATTAAAACGTTGCATGCAAGCGGAAGAGGGCCTGCATGCAACAGAAAACAGAAAAAGACTAAAATAAAGAGCGAAAACTCAACTTACGCGAACGGAGAAACTGATCGGTCCAATTTGAAGAGCTCGCCGAGAGGATCAATCCTACGGTCTCAGTTCTTCAATCAGACGACCAGAGAGACAGAACCTCTAGAGAGAAGTCAGAGAACTCTAGAAAAGTGGTTTCTAGAGAGATGGTGTGTTTTAAAATAATGAAACTCGTTTATAACAATTCTATTTATACTAAAATCTTTTAATATTAAAATAATCGAGTCTCACTATTTTTAAACCACTATCACTTTTAAAACGCCATTTTCTAGGGTCTTACATTCTCCCCAACAAGAAAAATTTTCGTCCCCGAAAATTCACTCGTCAGATAGAAAGAAAACCATGCTCTCCTCATGTTCTCTACAATAACCACCTAGACATGACTAACTTAACGATTGCAACAGCTAAACTGACTGAAAACTCTGCCTCTGTGCTAAGCGATATATGTTTAACAATATAGATTGGATTAGTCACTACTTTCAAAGTAACTTTCCACCTTCCACCTTAAAACTTGAATGATCATTGACACCTAACCAACCCACTTATGTCTGATATGCTGACCCACCTTCCATATGTTCTCCACTACTTCTAGTAGGTGTTTACCAAAATGTAAAGATTTGCAACCGATCTCAACCTAGAACGCGATTGTTATCACTTCTCATTATCTAGTTTCTTCCTTGAGGTACCACTCATCTGACTTGGTCACACACAACTTCATAACATTCTTGACCACCCTATCCACCACCATCCTCATGACATCATGTTTCTCATACTGACTTTGACTAGGGCAGCAAAGTCCATAATAATGCTATCCCACTTCCAGAGTAGACCCTTCACTTGCGGCAACAACGACCCCAAATTCCGACACTTTCTCAGCATTTTATTAAACCCTTTAATCTTCAACCATCTGTCCACCAATTCTTACTTTTCATTGTCGAACCAACCACTGCAATTCTCTTTCCGCTTAAAACATATACTAGCACTTTTCCACTTCTACGGTGATAGCACAACTCAAAACCATAACTTGATTTTGCTCTCTCGTTTCCTATCCATTTCCCTCTATGCAACTCCATACTTCTAGCTGTTGATGATCACTAAACATCTTTAACAAATCTTCATAACACTGACACATCTGTTGTTTTAGAGAACTCACTACCACATCAACCACCAGGTTAAGAGTAAGATACCCCCTCTTTTTCTGTTTTCCCACTATTGATAAGTATATCCCACCATTATTCCGCTGCGTCACTCTGATCAACAACCATTTTCACATATGAGGTGTTTAACCACAATAAACTGCAAAAGAATAATCAATCATTAAAGCGCCGATCATGTTTTTCTTTAACGTCTTGACGACTCTCTTCACACTTGAGAAACTTGTCATGAAACCTTGATAATAATTTGCTTGTAAAACCTTACTTAAAGTCACTCTTAGAACTTCCTTTCCCTTAACACATTTTCCACTCATCTTAACCACTTACAGTCGTAGATCTTAACATATAATTACTTCTCTTTCCAAACTTTGTTAGACTAGATTACTAACGATGATACACTGCGATTAAACCATTGCTTTTCTAAGGACTCCTCCACCTGTTGTCTTGACTCCACACTTTTAGCAAAACCATCCAATGTAAAACTATTGATACTGGTTACGTTTCATATATCAATGCCATAATGAATCCCACCGTTTGTCGGTGATTGTTCTAACATCTGCTTCATAACATAACTAAAACTGCTTCACCACTAAGATCCCTTGCATATGTTTTTCGCGGCCTTTACTAGATAAACACTCATACCGATAACACTCTGTCTTCACTTTTCAACTTGTTCCATACATTGATGCACAACCATTTACTCACCTTCTTGAAACAAGGAACATTACTTCCTATGATACCACATTCCACCAGAATGAGCTTTGAAAACAACCAAGTCACCCTTGAGATTTATGCTCCCAAACCTTGTAAAGGAAACAATTTAAGTTAACTTTGAATTTGAATCATTTGATCACCTCGAAACATACCACACGTCCAAGAAACATTTACTTGTTCACCATAGAAGAAAAACTACTAGCTCAAACTCCAACTCTTCCTTGCAGTTAACCATGACTCATTTACCATATTGACAACACCAAGGTTTTATGATCACGAACGAAACCAAAACTCATATCCCAAACACCACCTTCTGAATTTGATAATTTGCATTAACAACTCCAACACCAACTACCGTAGACACCATTTTAACTACTTAAGATTTTTCTTCTCTTTTCATTATTTACGGTACTCTGCCTTCTCTAGCTTTTATCGTTCCCACAAGATCAAACTTAACGGTTCACTTCTTCTCCCCACACTTGAATTTCTCTACCTCAGCCCCAAAGTCTATGCATATGCCCATGAATTATTTTTCCTTGAAACATCCCGCTGTCTACTGAAAAGATCCAAGCATCTCCTTTTGATTATTGAACCTAATATGAAACCTTTATGCCACTTCATTCTCATCCACATATTATTTCTCTTTCTACTTAGGAAACATCATCTTACCTAACTGATCCTCAAACTCTGATATGTCTTAACCTCCCATTAGGGATTTGTCGTCTTTTTACACTTCACGATCTTTATCTTTATTAGCTTGCTCGATGCCAAACAATCTCATTATTTTCTGTAACCTAGGATCTACCAACTGTTTCTCTTCCACCAATCCAATAAAGCACTAGATATGGTCTTACGACTATATCTAATGACACTTCTCCTAACATTGCATGTATCTAGATAACTCTGAACCTCATAATTGCCATGATGTAGAACCAAGTTAATTTTTCCCAAACATTGTTGCGCTGGCATACACTGATATCTTCAATATTTCTAACCTTTGAACTCAACTCCTTTTGGAAAACTTGTGAAATTTGATCTCGTGAGCCTGCCCTTGAAGCTTCCTTAGTCTAAACATTGACGCTAAATTTTAACCTCTTTATCCAGTCTACTAACCCAAAGCTTAACTTTCCTCACGCATCGATCTACTTCATACAACAAACCTATATCCTTGAGACAAAAAGTTATCTCAAAAGCTATATCCAACCCTCACAAAGGTAAGCAGGTCAAGTTGACGTTGAATCTGCATTCCTCTATCACTATAAACACTAAACGCAAACCACAGAGGTGCAACAAAACAAACATGGACACAGAAAGCAAAACTCTAACATCTATTGATAGCCAAAACTTTTCTCTATCTCTCTTATTTTCTCAAACCAGTAAACTTAAGAAAGGAAAATAATCTTTGATCTAGTCATGAGTGTGCACCCTCATTACTTTATCAAGACGTTTTCTGTTCTTAATACTTTCGGTTTCAAAGACAAACTCTACTAAACTCGAACTCCAACACAAAAAAGACATGACAAACCCACAACCCTCAGGTCATCCTAAGGACGAACTGCTCTGATACCATAAATGTAACATCCCAAATTCAGCAGCTTAAAACTAATAAAAATAGGGAGTTTCATCATAGTTCCAAAACAGATAATCCAGTGTACCCAATATATTAATACAGTCTTACAAAAGGTATGACTATAAAAATATATCACTTAGACACTTAAACTAAACTAATAAACTCTGTACTACTGACCACTACTAAAGCTCCCACTGGAAACCTCCTCTTCAACACTAACACGATGGCTCTTCATCCTCCAGAAGTGCCTTTGACACTGCAACCACATCTGCTCCCACCGAATAGGTGATCATCGCAAAAGGAAACATACAACACAAGACAAGAACACAAAAAGCAAGGGTAAGCTAATCTGATTAAGGAATCATGCAGTTCAATTATAAATAGAAACCACGCAATCTTTCTCATTATCACCAGAATCATATAGACCACCACAACATATTTACATGACTCTAGACTCAATATCCGGATTATGTAAGCGACATCGGATCTCTTGGTGGCTTGCACCTGCGATGGTTCCCAAACTCTGCAGAGTTTGGACACAAGGGGTTATCACCCAACCACTCCCAAGGTAAGTCCCATCACCTCTATGGCGGATCGGGTCCATAGACCAGGACCTCCTGCTACTCCCCCCGACGTAATCCATCATACTCTACATGAGTCTTAATGGTTACTAGGAGCGTCAGGATACCAACCAAAATTGAGTCCTTATGTCCTTACATACACTAAAACATTCCTCTTAGAATTTCCCTTGAAATCCTAGTTCAACCACTTCTTCTCATATTCCAACTTCATGCAATTTCACCGCACATATTACCAGTCATAACAATTCATGCATATCATAACTAAGTTCATATTTTAACATTCAAACATAGCTTCATCCATTAGAAACAAAGAAATAACACTCAACTACAGGGTTTCTCGCCCAAGCTAAAAGGTCTCGCCTAGGCAAAAAGGCTCTCTCGCTTAGGCGAGTCATTCTCGCCTGAGCGAGGCTCAAAACAGAGAACAACCCAAACTCTGGGCGAATTCTCGCTCAGGCTAAGTTGTCTCGCTTAGACGAGAGTGAATCTCGCTCAAGCGAGACTGGCTAGCCTAGGCGAGATCTCGCGCAGAAACAGGGGATGAGTTTCTGGTGTTTTCGCTCAGGCGAGAGCTACTCGCTTAGGCGAAAATACCAGATTCCCAATCTGTTCTCACATGCAACAGTAAAGAAATCTAGCACAATCCAAGCATACACTCAATTACACAATTCAAGCACTCATACAACAATCAATCATGCAATTCAAAGTCATCAGAATGATTTCTAGATGAAATTCAAGTAAAACAGTTAGCTTCCCTTACCTGTTATCATGTTTAGACAACTTTATAAATGTCAACGCCTTAAAAACGTCAACACCTCTAACTCCACAGGATGCTCTATCTACACATAGAAACATCACAAGAACAATCAGGACATACCGTTATGATCACTGATCAGCAGAGACTCATACTGATGATTAAAACGTTGCATGCAAGCGGAAGAGGGCCTGCATGCAACAGAAAACAGAAAAAGACTAAAATAAAGAGCGAAAACTCAACTTACGCGAACGGAGAAACTGATCGGTCCAATTTGAAGAGCTCGCCGAGAGGATCAATCCTACGGTCTCAGTTCTTCAATCAGACGACCAGAGAGACAGAACCTCTAGAGAGAAGTCAGAGAACTCTAGAAAAGTGGTTTCTAGAGAGATGGTGTGTTTTAAAATAATGAAACTCGTTTATAACAATTCTATTTATACTAAAATCTTTTAATATTAAAATAATCGAGTCTCACTATTTTTAAACCACTATCACTTTTAAAACGCCATTTTCTAGGGTCTTACATTCTCCCCAACAAGAAAAATTTTCGTCCCCGAAAATTCACTCGTCAGATAGAAAGAAAACCATGCTCTCCTCATGTTCTCTACAATAACCACCTAGACATGACTAACTTAACGATTGCAACAGCTAAACTGACTGAAAACTCTGCCTCTGTGCTAAGCGATATATGTTTAACAATATAGATTGGATTAGTCACTACTTTCAAAGTAACTTTCCACCTTCCACCTTAAAACTTGAATGATCATTGACACCTAACCAACCCACTTATGTCTGATATGCTGACCCACCTTCCATATGTTCTCCACTACTTCTAGTAGGTGTTTACCAAAATGTAAAGATTTGCAACCGATCTCAACCTAGAACGTGATTGTTATCACTTCTCATTATCTAGTTTCTTCCTTGAGGTACCACTCATCTGACTTGGTCACACACAACTTCATAACATTCTTGACCACCCTATCCACCACCATCCTCATGACATCATGTTTCTCATACTGACTTTGACTAGGGCAGCAAAGTCCATAATAATGCTATCCCACTTCCAGAGTAGACCCTTCACTTGCGGCAACAACGACCCCAAATTCCGACACTTTCTCAGCATTTTATTAAACCCTTTAATCTTCAACCATCTGTCCACCAATTCTTACTTTTCATTGTCGAACCAACCACTGCAATTCTCTTTCCGCTTAAAACATATACTAGCACTTTTCCACTTCTACGGTGATAGCACAACTCAAAACCATAACTTGATTTTGCTCTCTCGTTTCCTATCCATTTCCCTCTATGCAACTCCATACTTCTAGCTGTTGATGATCACTAAACATCTTTAACAAATCTTCATAACACTGACACATCTGTTGTTTTAGAGAACTCACTACCACATCAACCACCAGGTTAAGAGTAAGATACCCCCTCTTTTTCTGTTTTCCCACTATTGATAAGTATATCCCACCATTATTCCGCTGCGTCACTCTGATCAACAACCATTTTCACATATGAGGTGTTTAACCACAATAAACTGCAAAAGAATAATCAATCATTAAAGCGCCGATCATGTTTTTCTTTAACGTCTTGACGACTCTCTTCACACTTGAGAAACTTGTCATGAAACCTTGATAATAATTTGCTTGTAAAACCTTACTTAAAGTCACTCTTAGAACTTCCTTTCCCTTAACACATTTTCCACTCATCTTAACCACTTACAGTCGTAGATCTTAACATATAATTACTTCTCTTTCCAAACTTTGTTAGACTAGATTACTAACGATGATACACTGCGATTAAACCATTGCTTTTCTAAGGACTCCTCCACCTGTTGTCTTGACTCCACACTTTTAGCAAAACCATCCAATGTAAAACTATTGATACTGGTTACGTTTCATATATCAATGCCATAATGAATCCCACCGTTTGTCGGTGATTGTTCTAACATCTGCTTCATAACATAACTAAAACTGCTTCACCACTAAGATCCCTTGCATATGTTTTTCGCGGCCTTTACTAGATAAACACTCATACCGATAACACTCTGTCTTCACTTTTCAACTTGTTCCATACATTGATGCACAACCATTTACTCACCTTCTTGAAACAAGGAACATTACTTCCTATGATACCACATTCCACCAGAATGAGCTTTGAAAACAACCAAGTCACCCTTGAGATTTATGCTCCCAAACCTTGTAAAGGAAACAATTTAAGTTAACTTTGAATTTGAATCATTTGATCACCTCGAAACATACCACACGTCCAAGAAACATTTACTTGTTCACCATAGAAGAAAAACTACTAGCTCAAACTCCAACTCTTCCTTGCAGTTAACCATGACTCATTTACCATATTGACAACACCAAGGTTTTATGATCACGAACGAAACCAAAACTCATATCCCAAACACCACCTTCTGAATTTGATAATTTGCATTAACAACTCCAACACCAACTACCGTAGACACCATTTTAACTACTTAAGATTTTTCTTCTCTTTTCATTATTTACGGTACTCTGCCTTCTCTAGCTTTTATCGTTCCCACAAGATCAAACTTAACGGTTCACTTCTTCTCCCCACACTTGAATTTCTCTACCTCAGCCCCAAAGTCTATGCATATGCCCATGAATTATTTTTCCTTGAAACATCCCGCTGTCTACTGAAAAGATCCAAGCATCTCCTTTTGATTATTGAACCTAATATGAAACCTTTATGCCACTTCATTCTCATCCACATATTATTTCTCTTTCTACTTAGGAAACATCATCTTACCTAACTGATCCTCAAACTCTGATATGTCTTAACCTCCCATTAGGGATTTGTCGTCTTTTTACACTTCACGATCTTTATCTTTATTAGCTTGCTCGATGCCAAACAATCTCATTATTTTCTGTAACCTAGGATCTACCAACTGTTTCTCTTCCACCAATCCAATAAAGCACTAGATATGGTCTTACGACTATATCTAATGACACTTCTCCTAACATTGCATGTATCTAGATAACTCTGAACCTCATAATTGCCATGATGTAGAACCAAGTTAATTTTTCCCAAACATTGTTGCGCTGGCATACACTGATATCTTCAATATTTCTAACCTTTGAACTCAACTCCTTTTGGAAAACTTGTGAAATTTGATCTCGTGAGCCTGCCCTTGAAGCTTCCTTAGTCTAAACATTGACGCTAAATTTTAACCTCTTTATCCAGTCTACTAACCCAAAGCTTAACTTTCCTCACGCATCGATCTACTTCATACAACAAACCTATATCCTTGAGACAAAAAGTTATCTCAAAAGCTATATCCAACCCTCACAAAGGTAAGCAGGTCAAGTTGACGTTGAATCTGCATTCCTCTATCACTATAAACACTAAACGCAAACCACAGAGGTGCAACAAAACAAACATGGACACAGAAAGCAAAACTCTAACATCTATTGATAGCCAAAACTTTTCTCTATCTCTCTTATTTTCTCAAACCAGTAAACTTAAGAAAGGAAAATAATCTTTGATCTAGTCATGAGTGTGCACCCTCATTACTTTATCAAGACGTTTTCTGTTCTTAATACTTTCGGTTTCAAAGACAAACTCTACTAAACTCGAACTCCAACACAAAAAAGACATGACAAACCCACAACCCTCAGGTCATCCTAAGGACGAACTGCTCTGATACCATAAATGTAACATCCCAAATTCAGCAGCTTAAAACTAATAAAAATAGGGAGTTTCATCATAGTTCCAAAACAGATAATCCAGTGTACCCAATATATTAATACAGTCTTACAAAAGGTATGACTATAAAAATATATCACTTAGACACTTAAACTAAACTAATAAACTCTGTACTACTGACCACTACTAAAGCTCCCACTGGAAACCTCCTCTTCAACACTAACACGATGGCTCTTCATCCTCCAGAAGTGCCTTTGACACTGCAACCACATCTGCTCCCACCGAATAGGTGATCATCGCAAAAGGAAACATACAACACAAGACAAGAACACAAAAAGCAAGGGTAAGCTAATCTGATTAAGGAATCATGCAGTTCAATTATAAATAGAAACCACGCAATCTTTCTCATTATCACCAGAATCATATAGACCACCACAACACATTTACATGACTCTAGACTCAATATCCGGATTATGTAAGCGACATCGGATCTCTTGGTGGCTTGCACCTGCGATGGTTCCCAAACTCTGCAGAGTTTGGACACAAGGGGTTATCACCCAACCACTCCCAAGGTAAGTCCCATCACCTCTATGGCGGATCGGGTCCATAGACCAGGACCTCCTGCTACTCCCCCCGACGTAATCCATCATACTCTACATGAGTCTTAATGGTTACTAGGAGCGTCAGGATACCAACCAAAATTGAGTCCTTATGTCCTTACATACACTAAAACATTCCTCTTAGAATTTCCCTTGAAATCCTAGTTCAACCACTTCTTCTCATATTCCAACTTCATGCAATTTCACCGCACATATTACCAGTCATAACAATTCATGCATATCATAACTAAGTTCATATTTTAACATTCAAACATAGCTTCATCCATTAGAAACAAAGAAATAACACTCAACTGCAGGGTTTCTCGCCCAAGCTAAAAGGTCTCGCCTAGGCAAAAAGGCTCTCTCGCTTAGGCGAGTCATTCTCGCCTGAGCGAGGCTCAAAACAGAGAACAACCCAAACTCTGGGCGAATTCTCGCTCAGGCTAAGTTGTCTCGCTTAGACGAGAGTGAATCTCGCTCAAGCGAGACTGGCTCGCCTAGGTGAGATCTCGCGCAGAAACAGGGGATGAGTTTCTGGTGTTTTCGCTCAGGCGAGAGCTACTCGCTTAGGCGAAAATACCAGATTCCCAATCTGTTCTCACATGCAACAGTAAAGAAATCTAGCACAATCCAATCATACACTCAATTACACAATTCAAGCACTTAGACAACAATCAATCATGCAATTCAAAGTCATCAGAATGATTTCTAGATGAAATTCAAGTAAAACAGTTAGCTTCCCTTACCTGTTATCATGTTTAGACAACTTTATAAATGTCAACGCCTTAAAAACGTCAACACCTCTAACTCCACAGGATGCTCTATCTACACATAGAAACATCACAAGAACGATCAGGACATACCGTTATGATCACTGATCAGCAGAGACTCATACTGATGATTAAAACGTTGCATGCAAGCGGAAGAGGGCCTGCATGCAACAGAAAACAGAAAAAGACTAAAATAAAGAGCGAAAACTCAACTTACGCGAACGGAGAAACTGATCGGTCCAATTTGAAGAGCTCGCCGAGAGGATCAATCCTACGGTCTCGGTTCTTCAATCAAACGACCAGAGAGACAGAACCTCTAGAGAGAAGTCAGAGAACTCTAGAAAAGTGGTTTCTAGAGAGATGGTGTGTTTTAAAATAATGAAACTCGTTTATAACAATTCTATTTATACTAAAATCTTTTAATATTAAAATAATCGAGTCTCACTATTTTTAAACCACTATCACTTTTAAAACGCCATTTTCTAGGGTCTTACAAGTAGTAGCCCTAGCTCGTTTCCTACCATAGCTAACTTGAAGGCAAAACCTCTCTTCAAACTCCTAAAGGGGGCCTAGAGTTAGTTTGGACAAAAGAGTGTGAAACGATGTTCCAACGAAAGGAGACCAGATCACTTGGTTGCACCATAGTGTTGATGGAGCGTCTAATAGGAGGGGCAATGGAGCCGACATAATTCCCAAAGGTCCCGACGACTAGTCATGGAACAAGCCATCCACTTAAACTTCAGAACCTCTAATAATCAGACAGAGTATGAAGCCCTCTTGGTTGGGCTTCAGCTCGCCCATGAGCTAGGGGTCAAGAAGTTACACTACCACAATGACTCCCAACAAGTTGTGTGCTGAGTAAAGGGAGATTATCGGCCCAAAGAATCTTCCCTCCTCAAGTATTATCACATTGTTCATAACCTTATCAACTAGCTCGAAGGCTTTGAGATACATCACATACCTAGGGAGGAAAAAGTAGATATATTGTCCAAGCTAGCCAGCACAAAGAAGCCCGACCAACATCGAACACTCATCCAGCAAACCCTATTCAGTCCTAGTTGGGGATATGATAGCGTCCTACAAGTTTCCAACAAGACATCCACCTGGATGACTCCAATCTATATGTACCTAACAAGGAACGAGCTCCCCGCTAGCCCTATAAAGGCCAAATGAGTAGGACGACAAGCCTCCTTTTACACCATGCACAACGGTGAACTATTCTGGAAAGGTTTTTCCGCGCCCCTACTCAAATTCCTCGATCACGAGTAGGATAAGTACGCCCTTACCGAGATACACAACGACATCTGCGGGATGAACTCAGGCGATCGTTTCATGGAAGCCAAGGTGCTAATATCCGGGTACTACTGGCCTACGCTAAGATAGGACGCTTACAAATACATCAAGAAATTTCTTAAGTGTATACAATTTGGGTCCCTACATTAGATCCCCCAAAAAAAACTACATAGCTTCATGACCCCTTGGCCCTTTGCCACATATGGTTTGGAGATACTAGCTCCCTTCCCTTCGTGAAGGGTCATGTAAAATTCCTAATCGTGGTTATCAACTACTTCATCAAATGGATAGAACCATAACCATTGACCACCATCACAGTCTAACAGGTACAAAATTTTCGCTTGAAAAATATCATTTGGCGTCACAAACTACCTCACTTTCTCATTACTAATAATGGTCGCCAGTTCATATATTACGGCTTCGAGCGTTTCCTTAGTCAACTCAACATCAAACATAGGCTATCACAAGTAGAGCACCCCTAGACAAATGGGCAAGCTGAGGCTGCCAATAAGGCAATCCTTACCGAGCTTAAGAAAATGTTGGGGAAAGCCAAGGGGCTCTAGGTTGAGGAGATCCTGACAATCCTCTGGGGCTACCATTGTACCCCCTAATCTGCAACGCAAGAAACCACTTTTAGACTCACACACAACGTTGATGCCATGATACCCGTCAAATTCGGGGAAACCTCTTGGCGTCGACAACATTTCGACGAAGATAATAACAATGGCAAACTTTGGACTAACCTAGACCTCATCCATGAGGTCTGCAAAGAAGCCCACGTAAGGGTAGTAGCAACCCATCATAGAGGAGCACGACGATACAATACCTGGGTCCGTGAACAAGCATTCCAAAAGGGCGACCTAGTATGAAGAATGCTTAGCAATGCATGCAAAGATAAAACGGAGGGAAAACTCACTCCCAAATTGGAATAACTAAGCGGTAAGCCCTTCCTAGGACATGGAATGCCACTCACCTAAAAATTTACTATAGTTAGAACCGTCGAGGACGTGTGTACTCTTTTTCCTCACTCCGATTTTATCCCTAAAGAAGGGTTTTGCTGCATGAGGTTTTAACGAGGCACATCGGCTAGCATTATTTGTCCATTATTTGTGCATTCTTTGCATAACAAGCCCTCTCTAACGAGGCAATACTTGAAGCCTTCTACGAGGCACCAAGACCTTTTTAACAAGGAACTACTTGAAGCCCTCTACGAGGTACCAAGCCCTCTTTAACAAGGCACTACTCAAATCCCTTTATAACGAGGCACTAAGCCCTTTCCAATGAGGCATTACACTAAGCCCTCTCTAACGAGGCACGACACGAATCCCTCTCTTACGAGGCAAACAAACATATAAATAAACATTAACTCCAATCAATACTAATATTAAAACACAAAGATAATTTGTCCATTAACAACTTTAAAACTTGTTTATGGCTAATCTATTATAGGTTACACACCTAGATGGACCATTTCCATCGGCTTCAACCATAGCTACAAGATCCTTAACCTCAATAAGCTCCACCATCTAGGGGTCCACTTCCATCACCACCGGCTCGATCTCATTAGTAGTTGCAACACCTCCCTTGGTAATCTCCTTAGCCAGCTCCTCAATAGTGTCTTCCCCAACAAGAGCCCTATTAAAAACATCCTTCTCAACATCGAACTTAGACAAGTCAATGTTAGGGATGAAGAAGGCAACATGCCTCTTAGCCTTCTCAAAACCTTGTGCGTATGCCACCATGCCTCCCTCCACGAACTTGGTCGACTCCTCCTTCAAGCGCTGCACCTTGGCCTCTAACTCAACAATCTTCATAGTCACAACCTCTAGGACGCCTACTTTGGTCATTAATGTATCAAAAAGAACCTTGGCTTTACCCATGTCATTTTCCAGGCTGCTATTTTCCACAGTTAGCTCGACCTAGCACTTCACATGAGCATCTAGCTCCGCGTCTTCGAGGGACCCCTACTTGACCAACTCGTCATTAACAACCTTCAAATCCATCAGGCCAACCTTCAACTGACCTAGCCTGGCGTCCTTCTTTGCCAATGTGTTCCCCCATTCCACCTCTTTTTCCTTCAGTAGATGCTGATAAGTTGTTGAGGCCTCCTCCAAACGACGTTTCTCCCTTTTAGCCTCACCCAAATACTCCACTAGCCCCTACCTCTTTAGCAACTTCGCCTTCGCCACACATACAATGGCCAACACTTGGGCGAACATCACTTTGCTAGAGTCCAGACTAGAGTGGACTACTGCCTTCTTCACTAGTTGACGATCGTAGGTGCTAAGGAAGTGCTCACACTCGATATCCTTTCCCTATTATCTCAAGTGGCACAATGACTCCCCCTGGCGTGGCTGCAAAAATGTGCTCCAACCGGTAAGGAAAACCCTGGCACAATATTTCATGTGTCTCGCTAGAAGCAGGCCCTATGGACATCCCCATCGCAGATGTCCCAGTACCCACAACTGGCTTTGGATCCTCATGCATAAGCTCGAGACCTTGAGGACCACCACCACGCTCCCTAGAAGTACCCTCCAAGGACAAGGCCACAACTTAGGCCGCCACTTCCGCGCCTGCAGGAACCTTCTATGGAGTGAGGGTTAGTTTAGTCGCCTTAGGTGCCGCTTCCTTCACCAGCGTAGCCTCACTCGTCTTATGTCTTTTAGTGGCTGGAGCAATAGCAAGGACAACGGTGGAAACAACAACCTGCCCCTTTTTCTTCGCATGCACTACCTTCCATACCTTGTAATCAAAACCTCTTGATGACATAACTTCAACACAAATCCATAAATCCAGAGTTAGCATATCAACCTTGAAATACAACATCAAACATAGTCACAACCTAGTCACCAACCTTACCCATGAAGGCACTAGGATCCTCAACGTCAAGGACATACAACAGTTCCTTGACTTCTATGGGTTGAGGAAGCTGTCTGATTAGCTCAACCAACCTAGTCTCCTCGACGCTTAACACACCATCCGACATTGAGGTAAACTTGCCAGGATGCGACCAACATATAGGAAAATGTGTCACTAGAGTGCCCAGGTGAAAAAATATTGAGTGGTGGACTTGGGAGAGGCAACCTTCAATTTAAAGATCTTCCCTTTGAAATGTTTGAATTACTAGGAATATACGGTGAAAAGAAGGCCAACCCTGAGACAACCATTCAATGAAACCCAACCAACCTTGGCATCGTGTTTCAATTGATAAACATACTTGAACATGTTGGGAGTAAGGGTTAGGCTAAGATGCTCATACACTATCTCAAACGCCTTGACAAAACCCCAACTTGGGATGCAATTGAATTGGCACTATGTATATTACACTAAGGGTCGGCCTAAAAATCAGACAAGGCAAATGACACGTTAAATACTCGAAAAAACTCGTATACATAGGTCCCAACCCCATCCTCTTTCAAAAAAATGAGAAAACACCTTATCATCCTACGAACAAGGTAGGGTGATCAACCCCTCAGACTGATACTCAAACGTATAGTAGCCCACTTCATCTAGAACCCAAGTATATTGGGGGTCCATGATGTGAGGAAAATAACCCCCCTCCTACACCTCAGGAACTGGCTCTTCAGATGAACCTACGACTGGAACAACCCCCTTTCCCTTATCAAGCTTCCTTTTCTGGGCACCGCAATGATAACCACATGAGGAGTGACGAAGAGAGGGTGCACATAAATCCTTTCTCTAGTGGCGACAAAGGGAGAACTCCCTCTAGCAGGAGGAACATCCCGTGCCATCATTAGTTGCCAACAATGATGCCTAAAATGAAGAGTAGGGGACAAAGAAGTAGAAGACATACCTACTAAAGAAAGAGAGCAAGGAAACGCATTGGCAGGGCAACCAAACAGCGGGAATGCCAAGTGCGAACTGGCATGGGGAGGAAGAAACTAAAACATTAGAGCCAATTCAAACCAATTTAAAGAGCAAAGCGACTTGCCCTAGCGCGTTTTGGGCCTTAGCCAACAGGCCCATAACAATCCCTCATCTCAGGAAAAATCAAACCATCCTAATGCTACCACGTGGCACGCGATCACGAAATGACAAGACATGTCATCATTACAACAAAAGCCATTCATAAATGCACCAGTTCCTGAAGAAGCCTACACAACATGGTAACATCTCACCAAAGCTTCCTAGCATTACAAGCATGCCCAACACGGCAACACCTTCACAAGCTTGCTCAGCACGATAACACCTCACCAAAGCCTGCCCAACATGACAACACCTTACCAAAGCTACCTATCACGACAAAGCCTGCTTAGCACGACAACACCTTCCCAAGCTTGCCCAGGACAACAACACATCACCAAAGCCTGCATAGCAAGATAGCTCAACACAATCAGCCACCACTAGAAGTAACAACCCCTTCATCGTACTCTCAAGAACGGGGGTGCTTAGTGTACCTACCCATCCTAACACTAAACGCGACCCAACAAGACCCAGCCCACTCTACGTAGTCACTCGATCATGTCTTCACATATCCATTAATCTTGGAACCACGATCGCAACCACCCCAAATATCTAGTAAAGATATTATGGCCTGATATCATGGTGAGGCAGTTATATATATAAAACGATCTGCCACGTCCTAGGTTTTATTAACACTGTATATGCAGTTTACTCCACCTTACTTTGGGACACATGAGCTATCTCTTTCACTTTCAAACATACTTAGGCATCAAAGAATCTTTTGCAGGTGGGGCTTCCTCTCACAGACACTTGGAACCTCATTCGGATCCTTCTACCTGTAAACGATCTTTCTAGTAAGAACAATTGAATTAAACAATATCAGTAGACACATCATTATCACAAAATATAAACTTAATTAGTAATTTTGCTTCTATTTAGATATTCAAATAGTTTTTGGGTCTCTATTTTTTGAGACTCAATTGAGTTTCTATTCTCTTAAAAAGATTTAATGTAACCATTTCTCTTAAATTAAATTAACGTTGTTTGAAAGGTGTTTTAAGGCACCATTTGAATCATCTTTTTTTTTGAAATTTATTTATTTTATTTTTTTCTCCTTCCACTTTCCTTCACCTTTGTCCACCTCCATCCACTTCTAACTTTTTTCTTCCACTTTCCTCAACCTTCCTTCTCTTTCCACCACCCACCATATAGAAGGTTAGCCATCTTTATAAAATTAGAAAAGCCCAAAGGGGTCCTAGCTTTGAGTTTTTTTTCTAATTCAAAGCCCTGAATATTTCTCAACCAAAATCCCCCACCCTATGTAAGAAGTGAGTCTTGTAAATACGAAAGAAAACTTTTCAACATAAAATGGGGCTTAACAAGGAAATTTGGAAGAAAAGAAACTTTGAGTTTAGTTGGAAAATATGAAAAAAGCATAATAAAGTTTTTCACTCACTTTGCTTGTACCTTGTTTGGTGGGATGTGGAAGGAGGTAGAAGATGGTGGTGGGAGGTGGTTGCAAATGGAGGGAGGTGGAGGAAGGTGGAACGAGGAGGAGGAAAGTGGAGGGAAAAGAAAGAAGGTGGAGGGAAAAAGAAAAAGGTAGAAAAAAATAAGAGAGGTTCCAAGGTATAAAATGACCTAAATGTTCACATATGACACCTTCCAAACGACCTTTGCTTCTATTGGATTAGAAGGAAACTTGTTAGTGGTCAAGAATATGATGATTGTAATCATCCAATTAGGTGCAACTTAAGAAACTTGTACTATATCTTTGAAATCCTAGTTGGGTGTTGTGAGTGTTTCCTGGATGATAGTTTGGTATTGCCCTTTTGTTTTAGTGTTGGGTAGCTTACACAACATGTTGACATATTATGTTGTCACACCATGTTAAAGGTTGTCTAAAGGTGTGAAGGATTGTCGGATAAAATAGTTGATTTAACCACCATGTCATCTACATAAAATTCCATGAGACTTGTGAGTACCTTATCCATCAAGTGTTAGTATGTTGCTTTGACATTTTTTAGGAAAAAGGATATCACTTTGTAACAAAAGTTAGCACCCTAAATATTGATGGGATACCTTTAGCCAAGTGCCCTAAGAAAAGAGCTATGGCTAGGAGGATACAAGAAGAATAGGCCTCAACTGAGCATGCAAGGCCCAAGATGAATTTCACATGGGCCATGGAAGATGTGAAAACCTAGCTTGGGACTCTTTACTTGTAGATACTAGATTATGATTTAATTTTTGGCTTTGTATTTTGGTCCTAGTAGAAAAGGGTTTTCTTTGTGCCATGTATTGGGCCTTAGACGAAATTGGGCTTTATAAGTAATTTGGACCGAGAAGAGAATTGGGCCTTGAAATTGGCTTAAATTGGAGCACATGGCTAGAGAGATCTAGAAGCTTCAAAGCTTGCTCTCCAAGGTTCCAAGTAAGCGTCCCATGGCAAGGAGAGTGTGATTTGCTTATGTGGAAAGTCACACCTCCCATATGCTCCCTTTTGACTCTAGAATTCAACTTTCTAGACTCCTTTTTCCCTTCTCTTTTTGGAGACTCCTTAGTCTCATTTTAACCTAAACATAGAAGGCTTAGGATATGTATTTTTCAGCTTGAAATTTAGTAGATAATTGTTGCCAAAATGTGTGCATATCTTCTCTTCATTGAGCTCACTCTAGAGTAGCCTTCTTGTTAGTCCACTCTAGCTTACTTCCTTGAAAGTTGGCCCACCTCTCTTAAGAAACCTTTCACCTACACTCAAACAAAACACTTCAAGCCTTTTTCCTTCATGCATATGCGTCCAACGTCAACTGTGGAGCCTTCCATCTTCACGCAAGCTTCCATGGAGCCAAGAAGAAGCCATCATGTGGTATCATGAGCCTTTGTTGCCCTCGACTTGGAGGAGTTAAGTGTTTCTTCTCCATTTTTCTTTCAATTTCGAGTTGTTCATCTCTTCTCCTACTTGTCTTGCTATTTTTTTTTTTCGATTAATTTGAGTGTTCATGTCTTTTTGCATTGGTTCAACTTGATTTGCTTGATCTTGAACCATCTATGTGTGCTTTAGGTGTTCTTATGTTTCTACTGTTTGCCTTTCATTTTGTTCAGTCATTCTTTATTTTTGTTCGAATATATCCTGTTGTTTTGAGTTTATTTTTATTTTAAGATCTATATGTTGTGTCGAGAGTCATGTTTAGTCCATATATGTTATATGTCATTACTTCTTTGCTTAGCTTCTATTTTGCTTTGAATTGGTGTTGTATCATTGAATGGTGGTGTGTGTTGAATTATTGCAAATTTAATGCTTAAAATTGAATCTCCACTCTCTCTTGGAGCCTTGGAAATTCACCTTGGTTATCTTAATGTCCAGTGAGAATTTTCCTTGTACTTGCTTAACATCACCATAAACTACACCTAAATTTACATTCTGTAGTTACTTTTATGTAATTTTCCATTTCTATTTTTTTGAGTTCAAATTGTTATTTAGAACTTTGAAATGTCAGAGTTAAGTTTCTTTTGTGTTTCATGATCTCCTTTTGATTCCTTTAAGTTTCCTTCTCCATTGTTCTTCATGTTTTTGTTAAAAATGCAAATGATCAAGCACAGTGTAGTGGTAATTCTGGATTAAGTGGGAAAAGTGTCGTTGGAAAATTCATAAAAAGAAAGGAAAAGAGCACACAGAAAAAGAATATAAAAAAGTGCCAAAAAGGATCAAAAGAAAAGATCAAAAGAAATTAGCAAAAGAAGTACACTAGGGCAATATTTTGTTCAAAAATTGTGTAGTATTTTGCTCACTATTTGCGTCAATTACAACCATTATTTTTGCCAATTTTGAGCCTTTATATGTCTTGGCTTGATGCTAAATGAGTTGCCTAGTGCACCATGGGTTCATAAGCTTGTAAAGACAAGAAGTACTCAAGTTTGATTAAGTTTATTATTCTAGTACCATTCTCTACATAATTCCCTTAAGTTCCTATCTTGTTTCTCTGCCTTATTTCTAGTTTGTCAATTCTTTGTTATTTCTTTAAGTTTGTTTGGGCAATATTTCATTTTTAGTTTAATAATCTTAATTTTGTGCCTTTCTTGCTTTAATTCTTGGCCTCTTTTGGTTTGGTTACTATTCTTGGTGTATACATCTTTTTAGAGGTGATCTAACTTCTCAAGGTAGCATCCTAGGAAGTGGAAGTACCTAGCCATAAAAAAGAGTCTACTCTTGGGAGAAAGCAATAAGAGGAGATGCAAGAGTGAAAACCTTGTGAGGAGTAAGTTTTGAAGACAAAAAGGAGAGAAGGATTTTACATTTTTGTGTAGTTTGATTGTCTTCAATTTGAGTTGTAAAATTGTAATGTTTTCCTTCTTGTTTTCACGACCTATTTAGGTGTCTTGGGGGAGTCTTTGGTACACAATCCCATCTTCTAACTAGAACCTATTCTATACATTAGTGAGGTACTTTTAGTGGTGGAGTTTTGAAGGTTCCAAGTACGTTCCAATGTCACCAAACTTAGGTCGTACATAACTTTTAAATTCTTACTTTTATTTCTTGTTTAATAGCTTAGTGTGTGTCAAATTAGTCTTTGGTTTAATTTCATCTAAGAAGTTTTAAACAAGAGCTTTAAGTTACCTTAGCTAGGAGAGACTTTGTATTTAAGCAATCCAAGTGATTGACCTCTCTTTCCTAGAGGAGAACTAAAATTTTTTGTTATTCACTTCTTCTTTGATATTCTCTTAAAAGACCAAAAGCTTTAAAACAAAAAAATGTCTCAACCTTCTTCTTTTCAAGTTATTAGTCCTTCAAGTGAAGAAGAAATAAATTAGAAACAACTTGCTTTTGATTTGAAAGGACTATTGCACTAGAAAGAAGATGATTGCTAGAGAAAAAGAAAGACAAGAAAGAGATAGATTTCATCAAGTTTTAGAAGAGGAAAGGAGATGAACTAGAAATATGGAGAGGTTGCATGACAAAATGAGTAATAGGAGTCAAGATTTGTACTCCCATACTCCTACACTAGTCACACACTATGAAAAAGAAGATAATAAACTAGTGGATAACTTCTACCAATGCCCTCCTCCTCTAAGAAAAGAAAGAAGAGAGCCTAGGGAACCAAGAACAATTAGAGTAGACATCCCTAACTTTTATGGAAAAAATGATGTTGAAGCTTATCTTGATTGGGAAATGAAGGTCGAGCAGCTATTTGCTTGCCATCAAATTAGTGAGGAGATAAAAGTACTTTTAGCTACTCTTATCTTCTAGGGCAATGCTATATATTGGTGGATTGCCCTAGAAAGAGATAAGAGAATCAATCAATTTCTCGAGGTCAAAAATTGGAATGATCTTAAATGAGCCCTTAGGAGGAGACATATCCCCTCCTACTATCATAGAGAGCTAATGGATAAGTTCTAAAGACTTCATCAAAATAAGATTAAAGTGGAAGAATATAGACAAAAGATGGAGTTGTACATGATGAGGGTTGGGATTGGGGATTTAGAGGATGCCACCATTTTAAGGTTCCTTAGTGGACTAAGTCTTGAGATAAGAGGTAAAGTAGATTTGTTGCCCTACCAAGACTTAAATGGCTTGGTTCAACTTTGCATAAAGGTAGAGCAAAAAATTATAAGAAATTTTGTTCGAAATGACTACTCTAACTCTTACACCAAGAAGGACTTCAAGAGGGGGGTTAAGCAAGTTAAAGAGGGACCCTCCAAAAGTTTGAAAGATAAAGAGAAGGATAACCCAAGCAAAGGTATATCTGCATGTAACATCTTGGCTGAATATTACTAATTTTAAATAATATAAAGTAAAAGAAATAATAAAGTCACATTTATTTAAATGTCTTTCCCAAAATGCGGGAAATTAAAAACATTTCTTAAACTCATCCAATTAAACCATAGTGTTCCAATAATCCATACTAGTTCATATTTTTGTAAAAAATACGGTTTACAAAAATCTGAAAATAAAATGATAGTAAACTTGTATAAAAAACTTTCCCATGCTAGCTCCTATCTGGCTCTATGCCTCACCAGCATCACCTGGAACATCATTTGCTCCTGTGTGACAAGTCACACGATCATTGCCAAATACACACAGAAAGGGTGAGCATAAACAATTAAGATATAAGTTAATAAAATTAAGATACACCCAACTATTTTATTCTAAATAATTCTTGACCAAGACATTATTACCCCAAGGTTTTTCAACCTGCAAGTCACACAAATAATTGACCGTGGACTTAGGATACATGATGCTCCCACGAACCTGCCCACTCGTTGTCCTGCCTCTACGAACCTCCCCGCTCGTAGTCCAAATCTATGGACCTCCCCGCCCGTAGTCCAACACATGTGATCCACCAACTACGAATCTCCTCACTCACAGTATCTCTCAAGTGTGAGCACGGAACATACGAACCTCCTCGCTCGTATCCCCACACGAGAGTATTAGGATATGAACCTCCATGCTCATATCATCACATGTTCACCACCATCCATGAACCTATCCGATTCTTGATCCAAGTTTCACATCGCAACATCAAAACGAAATTAAGAAACGTACACTGTGCTACACAAGGTACATACTCAAGTTGGTCTTGGTGATTCCAATGCTTCCACGAACTTGCCCGCTCGTGGTCCAACTCTATGAACTTCCCCGCTCGTAGTCCAACTCTACGGACCTCCCCGTCCGTAGTCCAACATACGTGATCCACCAGCAATGAACCTCCCCGCTCACAACATCTCTCAAGTTTGAGCACAAAACATACCAACCTCCCAGCTCATATCTCCACACGAGAGCATCAAAATATGAACCTCCCCGCTCATATTATCATGTGTTTATCACCAATCATGAACTTACCCGCTTATGACAAAATCAAGCATATCCTAGACCAGGACCAACACAACAAGCCATGCAAAACATATCACAAACGCACCCTGCCACTACACGATCGCCTAGCGCAGTGATGAAGGCGTGACCACCTCCTTAGAAGCTCCCTCAAGAAGGATCACTAGAAGCATGTCTAGAAGGGAGTCTTCTATTCCATCACCTTTATCTTTGTTTTGCATTACTTTGGTTTGAATTCCCTAAGTTGGTTTCTAGTTGACTTATTTTGGTTGACTTGTTGACTTTGATCCAAAGTTGACCTTTGACCAATATTAGATTAACTTAAACCAACATGTTAATCCTTGTTTGTCTTGTTTTGTAGGTAATTAAGAGAAAGTAGAGCATGGCTAGGTGGCACTTGGTGATTGGAGCACTTGGATGAAGTGGAAGAGAGAGGAAAGCAAAAAGCATAAAGCAAAAGCAAAAGTAGACATGTACCTTGTCTCCTTTTACCTTTGTGGTTTATGCCTTAGAAGGTCACTTGGTCTCCTTCCTCTTTTGGCCTAGAATCCTCATGGGAATGCCTCCACCAATCATCTCCCTTCACTTGGCCAAGACTCACTCTCACATTAGGTTTAGGGTTTGCTAGTTAATCCTTTTTCATGTTTTTGTATTTGCTAAAGGACCCCTATGAACTCCTATTTAAAGGGTGCTCCTTGTCTTGTAAAAGGGTTGATCATTTTGTTTCTAAACTATTGTGTTTCAACCATTAAATTTTCGTGAGCTCTCCTTCCTAGAAGTGAACTCACCTTTGCCTTATCTTGATTGCAAGTGGCGGCACCATCACTCATCTCTAGGGCTTGGTTGGCTTAGATCCCCCCTATGAGTGGCGTGCTTCTTCCATGCTTCATCTTCTATGCTTTCCATTTTTAATGTTTCTTCTTTCATTTTGGTTCTCTAAGTGTTGTTAATGCCGTGTGAGTTTAAGCTTGAATCAAACTCTCTTCTTCCTTTCATGAGCTTGAGAAATGAACCTTCACATCTAGATAGCTTGCTATCTTAATGTCCAGTGGGAATTTTCAAAAAGCTTTCTTAAATAACTTCACCATATTGATAACTCTAAAAGAAAACAAGATAATCCTTCATCACGCAGCCTAAGCACCGCTAGGCAAAATGGCATTGTAGATCGCTTGGCGGTTCCACATCACCGTTAGGCGCCACAACTCACAAGACTTCTTTGTTTTCTACTATCGCCTAACGGTCTACTCTGTACTGTCAGGTGCTACACTAGTAATGTGACACTACTAGTTTTAGGTACTCTAATTCAGTTCCTAGCATTCAACCATTCAATTCTCAAACATCCAGAAATCAAAATACACACATTCATATACTCCAAATTACAACATCACTGCACATATGCATCTTTCAAGCATAAGCACACATTCCTCTCTTTTATAATTCATATATACTCACATCTTATATCAATGCCAACATTCAATTTGAACCCAAGAGTAAACCATGCTCCTATGAAATTATGAAATAATAAGACAACAGACAAATAACTCATTTATTCATACAAAGCACAAGTCTTACCTCAATCAGTAACTACATGAATCCCCTTTTTTTTACCAATTCCTTATATCCAAATAAGATTAAAATCAACACTTAGACATTTAACTCATATATTTGAATTGATACAATTGTACAATTACAAAACTCCTACACCACATATGATGCAATCAAACGTATTATTAAAAAAAATAATCAATTAAATTACACACATGTGGCATATACAGAACTTGAACCCAAGTCCTTTCATAACAACTAAGTACTCTCAACCACTTGAACTAGTACTTTTCCATATCATAAAAACTAGCATTCATTGTCATAAAGGCTCCCACTACCCTCATTTATTAATTATTTATTTATTTAATTAGTTAAATTCCTCGGGTCTTACATTTTCCCTACCTTATAAAATTTCTGTCCTCGAAAATTGGACTTACTCGGAAATAGATGCGGATAGGAGTACCACATGAGATCTTTCATCTCCCAAGTCATCTCCTGGTTTGCCTCATCCCAAAGGACTTTCACAGTTCAGATCTTTTTCCCTCTGAGTTGCTTGCCTTGAGAATCCATGATTTTCACTGGTCCAACTCCCACATCCACACGCACTTGGACATCCTCCTCCTCCAACACATGTGTAGGACTTGCAATGTACTTCCTTAACTATGACACATGGAAGACATTATGCAAGTTTACCGAGTGCGATGGTAAATGGATCTCATAAGCTGCTGGACCTATCCTCCGTGTTATCTTATATGGTCTGATGAATTTCTGAGTCTGCTTCCTGAGTTTGATCGTTCTTTCATTGCCGGTAGTTGGAGTAATCTTGAGAATCACATGCTCTCCAGCCTAATACTCTCATATCCTTCTCCTCATACTTGTATACAACTTTTGTTTGTACTGTGGCGCACGCATCCAGCCTTGGATTAAACTAACCTTTTCCATCATCTACTGTAGCCACTCAGTCCAATAATCACCAACTCCAAATTCTAGTATCCACACAACTGCATTCTGCCTCTCTTACCATGCAAAGCCTCATATCGTGCCATTCTAATCTTAGTCAATACTTCATTTAAATGGTTTAACTCACTAGCTTCTTTTAGCGATCCACTAAAACTTGCAATCATTCTTATGTTTACACTGAGTCCTTGCCATTATGTCTTCAATATATTATTACCGTACTTCTCTTTCTTCCCATTCTTCGTGAAACCATCTGATTAGAAAGTATTGACATCAAGTCTTCCTCAAATACTAATGCAGTAAATAACTTCACCACTCCATGGTGAAATTCTAGTACCTACCTCAAAACGAGTCTAGGACTCTTCCACCATTGAGATCCTTTGTGTTTATTCTTCTCTTGTATTTACTAGGTAACTCTAGTTCACACAACATTCTGCCCTCACCTTTCTGATTGATCTACACTTGGCACATGACCACCAATTTATCTCCTTGAATCGTAGGACATCACTCTATTGAGTAACACATCGTTCAGGAAGAGAAATTGGGAAACAACTAATTTCCCTTTGAGTATACTTACCAACCTCGCAAGGTATCACCTAAATACTGATCACCACGAAACACCACACATACTCGAGTACTCTACATCTAGCCGCAACTACAGCCAAGCCAACCTCTCACTACATTCTCTCTTGTAGATAACCAGAACCCAATTCTCATATATTCGATACTCAAGAGTATACGATCTCAATTAAAACCAAAACCCATACTCCAAGCACCACTTTTACACATTGTATCCTTGAATTTACTTATTTGCTTCAACTGATCTAGCACCAACTATCAAAACACCCCAGTTTCACAAACATCCCCTTTGTCTTAGCACACTACCTTGTCAAGCTACTCTCCCAAGGTCTACTTCAACTTAACCTCCCATTTGAGATTCTCCCTTCAATATTCCGTTCTTGGTCTCTACCTTTTTAGACTAAGCCTCAACCGTTCTACCATTTTCCACCTTTGACCTCCGAACTATACTAGGATTTAGTACCAACTTGACTTCTCAACTTTGTTGCACAAGCATACATTGATACCTTCCCTTAATCTAACCTTTCAACCCAACTTCTCTTGTACAACTTGTGATATTCATCCCAAGAACTTATTCTTGAAGATCCCTCAGTTTAACGTGATGTTTCTAAACTTCTATGGCGTTTTTCGGACAAAAATCCTCAACTTAACTTAACTTGTCCACCGATACACAACCTTCTACATATTCATATCTTCGATCAAAGACTACCTCAAAGGCCTTACCTAACCCTTGCAAGGCAAGCAGGTCAAGTTTGATGTTAAATCTGCATTCCTTTGCCACCACAAACAACAAAGCATACCACAGAAGTACAAACATAACATGAAAAGGTATATGAGACAAACTCAACCTATAACTTCCCTCTCTTTTACCAAAACCTATAGAATTAAGAAAGGAAACTATCTCTGATATAGTCATGAGTGTGCACCCTCATTACTCTACCAAGATAATTTTTGTTCTTAATGCTTCCAGTTTCACCACTCTACGCAGTCCACAATCAATAATATCATTGATAGACCGCCATTCCATTCCTATAAGGTTTCACAACCGAAACGTGACAAGCTCACTCCCCAAAGCCCAAAAATCATTTGAAAACCATTACTTTGATACCAAATGTAACATCCCGGTCGGATATTACTAATTTTAAATAATATAAAATAAAAGAAATAATAAAGTCACATTTATTTAAACGTCTTTCCAAAAACGCGAGAAATTAAAAAAATTTATTAAACTCATCTAATTAAACCTTAATGTTCCAATAATCTATACTAGTTCATATTCTAGTAAAAAAATACGATTTATAAAAATCTGAAAATAAAATGATAGTAAACTTCCATAAAAAGCATTCCCATGCTAGCCCCTCTCTGGCGCTATGCCTCAACAACATCACCTGGAACATCATCCGTTCCCGTGTGACAAGTTACACGATCATTGCCAAAACACGCACAGAAAGGGTGAGCTCATAAACAGTTAAGATATAAGTTAATAAAATTAAGATACACCCAATGAAAATGGCATTTAAAGACTTGTTAATGGCCATCAAATTCCATTAACAACTAATTAACTCAGCCATTCCAATTGCTCTCTATGAAACCTAGGGTTTTTAACCCTTCTCATCCATGCCAAAAATGATTTTAGCAAAAATGAAGCTTAATTCATATCTACCAAGGTTCGAACACACAACCAATCAATCCCAAAGCAATTGTACAACCAATTCAACCAATCCATGTTTCGTGATAATTCCTATTAGTCTAGGATTATATTATCACGCATCATGATCAAATGTATTATTAATAAAAAAAAAATAATCAATTAAATTACACATATGTGGCATACACAAGACTTGAACCCAAGTTCTTTCATAACAACCAAGTACTCTCAACCAATTGAGCTAGTACTTTTCCATGTCATAAAAGCTAGCATTAATTGCCATAAAGGCTCTCACTACCCTCATTTATTTATTAATTATTTATTTA
This sequence comes from Vigna unguiculata, assembly GCF_037176805.1. NCBI lineage: Eukaryota > Viridiplantae > Streptophyta > Magnoliopsida > Fabales > Fabaceae > Vigna > Vigna unguiculata. The sequence goes on from NC_140796.1 coordinate 23,489,664, forward strand.
ATTAGTTAAATTTCTCGAGTCTTACACTGCACACACTCGCACTAATGACATCAAATGCTTTAAGTGTCTTGGTTGAGGTCATGTTGTATCTAATTTTCCTACCGAAAAGACCATGATCTTAAGGGGTGTTGACCATTATGGTAGCCAACATGAACAAGAAAGTGAGAGTGAGACTTCTAGTGAGGAATCTAATGATGAGTTTAAGGAGATTTCCTACCTTTGTGAATGAGACCTTGTAATGATTAAAAGACTTCTTAGCAACCAACCCATTCAAAAAGAGTCAACATAAAGAAAGAATATCTTTTGTACAGGGTGTAAAATTTAGAAAACACTTGTTCTTTCATGTTGATAGTGGTTCATGCTACAACTGTTGTAATATAAGATTGGTTGACAAGTTAGCTTTGACTATCATTCCCCATCCAAAACCTTACAAATTGCATTGGCTTAATGAAAGTGGGGATTTGATAGTCCAACAACAAGTGAAGGTTAAACTCTTCATAAGGAAATATGAGGATAGTGCTATGTGATGTAGTACCTATGGCAATTTGACAAGAAAACCATGCACAATGGTCTTACCAATGAAATCCCCTTCACTCACAAGGATAGAAAATTTGTCTTGCATCCTTTATCATCATCCCAAGTGGTAGAGGATCAATCCAAACGAGAAAGAAGTTGGAAAAGGAGAGAAAAAAAGGATAAAAAAGTCCCCAATCTTTACCAAAAAGTAACTAAAGATGAATTTGAGGTGGGAGAGATTGGTGTTCCTTCTCCCAAGGTCATTCAACATGAGAACATTTTGAATATAAAATCTTTGAACCAAGTTCTCAATGTTGAACAACCTTCATGCCTCCTCTTGTGTAAAGGAGCACTTATATGTACTACCACATCTTTTGAGCTTAGGACTCTATGTCCTAAAATTGGAAGTATTTTGAAAGAGTTTGAGGATATATTCCCTAAGGTAGGGCCAATTGGGCTTCCTCCTTTTAGAGGAATTGAGCATAAAAAAGATTTAGTGCCTGAGGTAAGTCTTCTAAATAGACCAGTGATGAGTCATTATTTTCTTCCATTCCACTAGCCTTTGTGTACCCATTAGACAGTTGTTCAGTGCTTAATTGTTCATCTTTAGAGTGTTTTTAATCTGTTGGGCTTTATTGGGCCACTATTTTGAATTTGGACTAATTTCACATTATTTGGCCTAATTTGTGTTTTTAATCATTTTTAGGTATTTGGGTGAAACAATTTTGGAGCTTCAACGTCAATATTCAGTTGAAGAGAGTCGCCACATCATTTCCATGTCATTTCCACGTCAGCAAAGTCAATGGGTCAACATTTGAGGCCTAGAGTGGCATTTTTGTAAATCTGAGTGGTAGAGTGGCAGTTTTGTAAATATGAGTGGTAGAGTGGCAGTTTGGCATTTTTGTAAATCTGAGTGGTAGAGTGGCAGTTTTGTAAATATGAGTGGTAGGGGTGATATGACCACGAAATTAGGTCTGCATGGGAGAGACCAGCCACTCCTTCTTCTTCTCCACTCTCTCAAACCTCCATTTTTGTTGTTTTTAAGCTTTGGAAAGTGACCCATGGTGGCACACACGAATTTTTCACGTTTTCCATTGGTTTTTCACGTTTTATGAGTCTTGGACAACACATTGAAGTTGTATTAACGTTTTCTACCATTTGGGTAACAATTATATTGAAGTGTTTTCATTTTTGGTGGCTGTTTTCGTTGTTATTTTATTATCCCTTGCCCATTTCGTTTGCTGCACCATTTTAGGCTTTCAATATCAATTTGAAGTCATTTGAACGGTTGAATTGCAATATCTGTTTCAGATTCGAAGTGGTTGATTATTCATTTTCCATGTCTAGCTAAGTTTTTCGTATTGGTTCCTTAAAGAAACTGAATTGAAACCATGAGGTTGATGTTTTGCAGTGCACTCCAATTCCTATTTTCTCTTCAATTTCGTAGCTTTGAATGACATGGAATTTGTGATGCTTAATCATGGGTTCATGTTTTGCACAATTTCAGAATCCTTGTCATGCTCAGTGAGTTTGGGTTTTTGCCACAGTTGCTTAATATGTGTGTGTGTGTGTGTGCGTGTGTGAAATTGAAAGAAGGATGTGTGCTATGCTTAATGGCATAATGAAACTGTGTTAATTTTTGCATAGTTGATTAATTCGACTTTAATGAGAGTAAATTGGATAAGAGAATTGATTTAGTAACCTGTGATTGGTGGATTTTCAGTGGAATCAAGGAATCAATACATTTTGAATTCAGTGTTTAATTCAGTTTCGGTGTTTTGATTAGAATTTAGCAAACTTGTGTGAATATGCCAAATCCCCCCTTTGTGTTATTGTTGTGTTCATCTGGAAATTTTGCTTTGAATGAAAATATTGGTCGTTGGGAGACAACTTGGTTCACTTTCATGTACTGCATTTAATATGTTTTAATTTGGTGGGGTATAACCTCTATCAAATTTGGCGCCGTTGCCGGGGACCAATCGTTTCGTTCAAAGTAAAATTTTTAGTGTGTTTGTGTTATGTGTTTTGGTGTGTGTAGTTCAAGTGTGGTTGAGTTGGTATTTGTTCATTGTGATGTTAATGTTGTGTTAAGTTCAGTGCCTATTTCCATTCTTGTGTGTTTTTGTGTAGTGTAGTGAATAGTGTCGCGGCGCGCATGAATAGTGTCATTTATAGTGTAGTGAATAGTGCATGAATAGTGTCCGAATTTGGCATTTAACTTCTGGATTTTTGTTCTGGTAGCTACGGTGCTTGTTTTGACTTGAAATTTTCCCCCTCCCACTTCTAAGACATTGAACTTGATGGGAAAAATAGTTGGAGCAGTTGGTATGGTCTGAGTTGAGAGTTTCAAAAACATTTTGGACTAATTTTTCGTCAAACTTCAGAGGACCATGACTTTTGCTTTGGTTATCAGAATCACTATTATTTTATATGCATTTGGGGTGGAATTTGATTTCCCACCTTGCATTTGCTGGTTTGCAAACTCAGATTATCCAGAAAATGCCATTTTCTACATTTCAGCAATGTTTTTTGTGATTTTTCTTCATTTTTTCGACTTTTGAAAAACTTTTAAAAATACTTATCCTTTGAGTTTTGATCTGATTTTTTTTGTGCTTCTGTTTGACCACTCAAAGGAATATCCTACCAATTTTCAAGTCATTTGGAGTTCGTTTGAGTATACTTGTAGTTATACCCTATGTTATGCCAATATCACTAGAATTAATGTTTTTTGGTGCATGACTAGGGGAAACCCAAGTGAATTACAAACATTTGACCCTAAGATTGATAGGACATTCCACAGAGGAAGTAGGCATCTTAGGAATCCATCATTGCATGCTGAATATTCAGTGACTTTTTCTGACTCTTCTGATTCTCATCATACTCCTAATACTTCTCATTCTTTGCATTCTGAGCATACTGTTTATTCTGAGAATTTTGATTTTCATACTGATAACATGGCTCAACCTCCTCCACCTCATGAGAGAACCATTAGTGAGCTCACTGCACCAGAGTTCACTTATGATAATTTATGCATTCAATACCCTGAGGAGGAGGTTCCATATGTGCTGAAAACTGGTTTATTACACTTGTTGCCAAAGTTTCATAGTCTTGCAGGTGAGGACCCGTGCAAACACTTGAAGCAGTTTCATGTCGTCTGTTCCACCATGAAGCCTGTAGATGTCCAAGAGGATCATGTATACTTGAAGGCTTTCCCTCATTCTTTAGAGGGTAATGCGAAAGACTGGCTGTACTACCTAGCACCCAGGTCCATCACAAGCTAGGATGACCTGAAGAGATTGTTCCTTGCCAAGTTCTTCCCTGCTTCAAGGACAACAGCCATAAGGAAGGAGATTTCTGACATCAAGCAACAATCTAGGGAGACCCTCTATGAGTACTAGGAGAGGTTCAAGAATCTCTATTCAAGCTGCCCACACCATCAGATCTCTAAACATCTCCTTCTGCAGTATTTTTATAAAGGCCTGCACCACATGGATAGAAATATGATTGATGCTGCAAGTGGTGGTGCCCTTGGTAACATAACCCCAGTTGCAGCCAGGAAACTAATAGAGAACATGGCTTCAAATTCTCAACAATTTGGCACAAGGAGTGATGCCATAGTTGTTAGAGGTGTTCATGACGTAGGGGCAGCCGAATACACAAAGAAGTTGGAAAGTAAGATTGATGCTCTTACCTCACTAGTCAATCAACTTGCTTCCAATCAGAGAGCTCCAACTGCAAGAGTTTGTCGCCTTTGTACATCTGTTGATCATTTTACAGACTCTTGCCCAACATTGCAACAACAAGTTGCTTCTTCTTCTTCTACACTAGTGGATACCCCTCAGGCCTATGCAACAAATATTTTCAACAACAATAGGCCCCAACATCAACAACAAAACCACCATCATTTGTCAACAAACATATATAATCCAGGATGGAGGAATCACCCTAATTTGAGATGGGGAAACCAGGGTAACCAGCATCAGCCCCAACAATTTCAAAATGTGCAACCACCTCCACAACAAAGAGTTGCACCTGCACCACAAGCTGCTCCGGTTCCACCTGTACCCATACTAGCTCCTGTTGCAGCACCTGCACCTTCTTCTTTCTACTTCATTGGAGGAGTTGGTAAGGATGATGACCCTTCAAAATATGCAATTCTAGTAGGAGACTAGGGCCTCAATCCAGAGTCTGACAAATCAAATGGGGCAGATGGCCACTCAGCTAAACCAGGCACAAGCTCAGAATTCTGATAAGCTTCCATCACAAACGTGGAAAATCCAAGAAATGTGAGTGCCATTACATTGAGATCTGGGAAAAACATTGAAGTTCCCACTCCCGAGCCTACACCTCCAAAGGAAGTGGACCCTGCCACACTTCAGAGAAAGCATGATTCTCATGCAGCTAGTCCTTCCACATCAGGTGTCACTTCTACGACTTCCACCTCTACTGCTGCACCTTCCACACCTCTTCCTTTCCCTCCAAGAGCCATTCCAAGCAAAAAGATGGAAGAGGTTGACAGGGAGATCTTAGAAACATTCAGGAAGGTGAAGGTGAACATACCTCTGTTGGATGCCATTAAACAAGTTCTTGAAGGAGCTATGCACGCACAAGAGGAGGCTAAAGGGAAACGAAAAGATTAGCATGGGGAGAAATGTGTCAGCATTGATAGGTAAATCTGTTCCTCAGATTCCTGAGAAGTGCAAGGACCCAGGTACATTTTGTGTACCTTGCATCATAGGTAACAATAAATTTGAAAATGCAATGCTTGATCTTGGTGCTTCAATAAATGTAATGCCTTTGTCTATTTTTAAATCTCTTTCTCTTGGACCCCTGCAACCTACGGGTGTGGTGATTTAGTTGGAAAATAGAAGTGTTGCCCACCCCGCAGGTTTGGTTGATGATGTTTTGGTTCGTGTTGGTGAATTGATTTTCCCTGCTGATTTTTACATTCTTGATATGGAAGAGGGATTTTCACATGGTTCTGCACCAATCATTTTAGGCAGACCATTTTTGAAAACTACACGAACCAAAATTGATGTCCATGCAAATACTTTGTCCATGGAGTTTGATGATATTGTTGTGCGATTTAACATTCTGGATGCCATGAAACATCCTTATGAGGATCACTCTGTTTTTCATATTGATATTATTGATGATGTTGTTGATGGAATTATTTCTAATTTCCACTCTTTGCATGCATTAAAACATTCATCTGTGTCTAAGTTATCTGAATTTGCATGCATTGATGTTCTTGATTCTGATTTTGATTCTGATGATGTTGAATATGATGTGGATCATGTTGAATCTACTGAGTTTAACTCTCAGGATGTTGTACCTATTGACTATGATGTTATACAATCAGGTTGCACTAACCATGTTGCAGGAAGTACATATACATCTTATTGTTATGCTCAGGTACAGGCTGTGGAACCCATTTCCCCCTCCCATCTAGTTCCTGATATTCAGCTAGCATCCAGTACTCCAGAGTTGAAACCACTGCTAGACAACCTCAAGTACATTTAGAGGAGGAGGACAAACTATTTGTCATCATTTTCACCTCCCTCACTGCTGAACAAGAGCAGAGGTTGTTGCTTGTTCTTAAAAAGCACAAGAAGGCAATTGGATGGACATTGGCTGATATTCCTGGTATTAGCCCATCAACATGCATGCACAAGATATTATTGGAAGATGGAGCGAAGCTAGTGAGACAGCCATAGAGGCGACTCAACCCTGTCATATCAGATGTTATCAAGAAGGAGGTGACCAAGCTTTTACAAGCTGGGATCATCTACCCCATTTCTGACAGTCAGTGGGTCAGCCCCATGCATGTTGTTCCAAAGAAGACAAGCCTCACTGTAGTCAAGAACGAAAAAGAAGAGCTGATTCCAACAAGAGTGCAAAACAGTTGGAGAGTTTGCATTGACTACAAAAGGCTAAATCAAGAAACCAGAAAAGACCACTTCCCCCTTCCTTTTATTGATCAGATGCTTGAGCGCTTGGCAGGTAAGTCCCACTATTGCTTTCTTGATGGGTTTTCTGGTTACTATCAAATTTACATTGCACCTAAGGACCAAGAGAAAACCACATTCACCTGCCCCTTTGGCACTTTTGCCTATAGGAGGATGCCGTTTGGCCTATGCAATGCCCCTGCCACATTCCAGCGGTGCATGCTTAGCATTTTTAATGATTTTCTTGAAAAATGCATAGAGGTGTTTATGGACGACTTTACTGTATATGGGTCCTCATTTGATGCATGTTTGGATAGTTTGGACAGAGTTTTAAATAGGTGCATCCAATCTAACCTTGTTCTCAATTTTGAGTAATGCCATTTCATGGTATAACAAGGATTAGTATTGGGGCACATAATTTCAAAAAAGGGCATTAAAGTTGACCCTGCCAAGATTTCAATTATTTTACAATTGCCTTACCCCTCTTTTGTGCGAGAGGTTCGTTCTTTTCTTGGCCATGCAGGGTTTTACAGGCGCTTCATTCAAGATTTCAGCAAAAAAGCCTTCCCACTGTCCAACCTACTACAAAAGGATGTTGATTTCATCTTTGATGAAGGATGCAAAGAGGCTTTTGATTGTCTCAAGAAGGCCCTGACCACAACTCCAATCATTCAGGCGCCTAGCTGGACAGCCCCATTTGAGCTTATGTGTGATGCATCCAATTATGCATTGGGGGCTGTTCTAGCTCAAAGGATTGATAAGCAGCCGAGGGTAATCTACTACACCTCCAGGACATTAGATGTTGCCCAATCAAATTACACCACAACAGAAAAAGAGATCCTTGCGATAGTTTTTGCATTTGAAAAGTTTCGATCTTATCTGTTTGGTTCTCCTGTTGTTGTGTTTACTGACCATGCAGCTCTTAAGTACCTGTTGAATAAGGCAGAATCAAAACCTCGGCTGATAAGATGGATGCTCTGGCTCCAAGAATTTGATTTGGAGATCTATGATAGGAGCGGAGCACAAAACCTGGTTACAGACCACCTAAGCAAGATTGAGAGGTTTACTGATGATGCTTCACCAATCCGAGATGACTTTCCCGATGAAAGTTTGTTGACACTCTCTACTTCTTCCTCACCTTGGTTTGCTAACATTGTTAATTATCTTGCTGCTTTTGTTTTTCCTCCCCTAGCATCCAGAGCTCAATGTGGTAAACTCAAGAGCGATGCTAGGTATTACATTTGGGATGACCCCTATCTGTGGAAAATGTGCAGTGATCAGGTTACCAGGAGATGCATTCCGGACCATGAGATTGACTCGGTCCTCAAATTTTGTCATTCATCTGCACCTGGTGGTCACCTTGGCACACAGAGGACAACTCGCAAGGTGCTAGATTGCGAATTTTATTGGCCCACCATCTTCAAGGATGCGTGGAGGATCTGTAGCACATGTGAGGAATGCCAACGAGCAGGAGGAGCCATTTCTTGGAGAAAATAGATGCCTCAACAATCCATGCTATTTTGTGAGGTGTTTGATGTTTGGGGTATAGATTTCGAGGGCCTTTTCCCTGTCTCTTTTGGTTTCACTTACATCTTGCTTGCTGTTGATTATGTTTCAAAATGGGTGGAAGCCAAAGCCACTAGAACTAATGATGCTCGAGTTGTTGTGGACTTTGTTAGTTCTCACATATTTTGCAGGTTTGGAGTTCCTTGAGCTATTGTTAGTGACCAGGGAACCCATTTTTGCAACAGATCCATGGGGGTTTTGCTTCAAAAATACGGGGTTGTGCACAAACTTTCTACACCATATCACCCCCAAACTAATGGGCAAGCCGAGATCTCAAACAGAGAAATCAAGAGGATCTTGGAGAAGATTGTGCAGCCCAACAGGAAGGATTAGAGCAATAGACTTGAGGATGCTTTATGGGCTCATAGGACCACTTACAAGGCACCTATAGGGATGTCTCCTTATCGGGTTATCTTTGGTAAGCCATGCCACCTTCCAGTGGAGATAGAGCATCGAGCCTACTGGGCTGTCAAGTCATGCAATTTCTCTCTTGATCAAGATGGAGAGGAAAGGAAGCTGCAGTTGAACAAGTTGGATGAGATTCGTTTGGAGGCATATCAGAACTCTATGTTCTACAAAGAGAAGACCAAGAGATTCCATGATAGCTCCATTGCTAGAAAGGAGTTTGTTGTTGGTCAGCAAGTTTTACTGACTTGGACTCATGGGAGGTAAGTTGCGAACAAAGTGGATTGGTCCTTTTGTTGTTACTAATCTTTATCCTTATGGTGCAGTTGAAATCAAAAGCTAGTCCACCGATAAGAGCTTTAAAGTGAATGGGCATCGTCTGAAGCCATTCCTCAGCAATCCTGCCTTGGTGGATACTATTGTGGAGGAAACTTCCTTGCTTGACCCCACTGTTATTTCACCATGATTCAGGGAGTTTTCTTTCCCCTTCTTCTTTACTTTTATTGCACTTGTCCAGGTCTGTCTGTTGTTGTTTCCGTTTGTTTGTTTCCTTTTTGTTAATTTGTGTTAATTAGTGTGATGTTTTTGTTTTCTGTTTGGGACACTTACTTCACTTTTGGAGGATGAGTTGTTGGTTATTCTTTGAACTGATATCGTTGCTTTGTCTTTGCATGTCAAGTTGCTTTTGGAATTGTTTTACCCTGTGTGAGAATTTGAGCCACTCTCTGTTCTTTGACTGTGTGATATATGCCTCTTGAATTCTATCACAGTGGACTTGGCTTGACTCTTTCTGATGCTTTTCTGATACACATGCATGTTGGGATATGATTTAGGCAATTTTGTTTTGTGAGCCTATAGCCAAATGAGCCTACCTTGAACTGTTTTTGTTGATACCCCTTTTTGAGCCTACATACCCTTTCATTGTTCTACAGCTCATTACAAGCCTTTAGCCTGAAAAACCATGATTATTCCTACCTTAGGAAATTTTGGAGCTTTGGAATTGTTTTGGGAATGGGTGCTCAATTAAGTGTGGCCGCGCACAACAAGTGTGGTTGTGCGCGCACTTGTTATTGGTTCTTGGGATTGCTCATTTGTATACCCAGGTGGGATTTCAAAATTGTTGTTTCTCTGCATGTTCTTTGTATAGAAAAACAAAAACAAAAAGAAAGAGAGAAAACAAAAAGAAAAGAAAAGAAAACAAAGAAAAGAAATAAAAGGAGTTTGGATTTGAGCATTGTGTGAGAACCGAAGTTGGAAGTGTTGGTGTTTGGGATTACTTTCATGCTTGATTAAGACTTATTCCCCATTGCTCCTCTATTTCCTTGGTTGCTTAGCTACTTATCCATATGTTCCACACCTTGTCCTCAACCCCATTACAACCTTGAAAAGTCCTTCTGATCTTGACCTGCATGTGTTTTTGATTTAGTTGTTGGTTCTAAAGGCTTGCCAAGTCTGTTGATGTTTTTTTTCAGGGGTGCTTTGAGAGTAAACAGTAGCCTAGGGATTCGAGTGACACAATGCATATTTCGTGAGGTTATGTTGCTTTCAATTCTCTCCTTGAGCTGAACTGAGTACTTGACATGTTTTGAATTGCTTGGATGATGTTCATGGATACCTTGCAACTTTGAATCCTTCTGTGTTTGATGTGATTCCATTTGTCTGTGTCGAGTCTGTTTGTCTGGTGTCTTTTTATCTCTCTTGTTATGTCTGTGATGTCCTTGCTTTACTCTTTAATTTTGCCCAGGAGTCCAAAAGGGTAAGTGTGGTCGATTTTGATGAGTCATTATTTTCTTCCATTCCACTAGCCTTTGTGTACCCATTAGACAGTTGTTCAGTGCTTAATTGTTCATCTTTAGAGTGTTTTTCATCTGTTGGGCTTTATTGGGCCACTGTTTTGAATTTGGACTAATTTCACATTATTTGGCCTAATTTGTGTTTTTTATTATTTTTAGGTATTTGGGTGAAGTAATTTTGGAGCTTGGACGTCAATATTCAGTTGAAGAGAGTCGCCACATCATTTCCATATCATTTCCACGTCAGCAAAGGCAATGGGTCAACATTTGAGGCCTAGAGTGGCATTTTTGTAAATCTGAGTGGTAGAGTGGCAGTTTTGTAAATATGAGTGGCAGGGGTGATATGACCACGAAATTAGGTCTGCATGGGAGAGACCAGCTGCTCCTTCTTCTTCACTCTCTCAAACCTCCATTTTTGTTGTTTTTAAGCTTAGGGAGGTGACCCATGGTGGCACACACGAATTTTTCACGTTTTCCATTGGTTTTTTACGTTTTATGAGTCTTGGACAACAAATTGAAGTTGTATTAACGTTTTCTACCGTTTGGGTAACATTTATATTGAAGTATTTTCGTTTTTGATGGTTGTTTTCGTTGTTCTTCTATTATCCCTTGCCCATTTCGTTTGTTGCACCATTTTAACCTTTCAGTATCAATTTGAAGTCATTTGAACTGTTGAATTGCAATTTCTGTTTCAGATTCGAAGTGGTTGATTGTTCATTTTCCATGTCTAGCTAAGTTTTTCGTATTGGTTCCTTGAAGAAACTGAATTGAAACCATGAGGTTGATGTTTTGCAGTGCACTCCAATTCTTATTTTCTCTTCATCCTATTCAATTTCGTAGCTTTGAATGACATGGAATTTGTGATGCTTAATCATGGATTCATGTTTTCCACAATTTCAGAATCCTTGTCATGCTTAGTGAGTTTAGGTTTTGGCCACAGTTGCTTAATATGTGTGTGCGTGTGTGTGAAATTGAATGAAGGATGTGTGCTATGCTTAATGGCATAATGAAACTGTGTTAATTTTTGCATAGTAGATTAATTTGGGTTTCATGAGAGTAAATTGGATAAGAGAATTAATTTATTAACCTGTGATTGGTGGATTTTCAGTGGAATCAAGGAATCCGTACATTTTGAATTCAGTGTTTAATTCAGTTTTGGTGTTTTTATTAGAATTTAGCAAACTTGTATGGATTTGCCAAACCCCCCCTTTGTGTTATTGTTGTGTTCATCTGGAAATTTTGCTTTCAATGAAAATATTGGTCGTTGGGAGACGACTTGGTTCACTTTCATGTACTGCATTTAATATGTTTTAATTTGGTGGGGTACGACCTCTATCAATCAGCCTATAGGACAAATCCTTAAGAAATAAAGGAGATACAATCTCGAGTGCAAGGGTTGTTGGAGAAGGGTTGGGTTCAAAAGAGTCTAAGCCCTTGTGTTGTGCCTATTTTGTTAGTGCCAAAAAAGATGGCAAATGGAGAATGTGATATGATTGTAGAGCTATAAATAACATTACCATTAAATATAGACATCCAATTCCTAAGCTTGATGATATGCTTGATGAGTTGCATGGGTCCCTTATGTTTTCTTAAATTGATCTAAATAATGGTTATCACTAAATAATAATTAAAGAGGGTGATGAGTGCAAAACCGCTTTTAAGACCAAATTCTGGCTATATAAGTGGTTGGTGATGCCTTTTGGGGTTTACTAATGCACCTAAAACAATCATGAGGGTAATGAATCATATCCTTAGAGAGTGTGATGAGTTCATATTTATGCCCTCATTTGGTATTTAATAGTGGAATTTTAATTGATTTTTGTGCTTAAAAGATTAAGTAAATTGGGATTTTTTATAATTGGGTTTATTGAGCATGAGATACAAATACATGTTAAAAATAGCTTTTTAGTTGCATAAATGGTTTTGTTTTTGGATATTTTGATGTGTGTTAGTGCAGCTCTAGCTAAGTTGAGCTCATGAAGGTGTGAAAATAATTTGATTAAAGCTTCATGATATCTTAGAGATAAATCAGAGAAGAGAAATTATCAAAATCACAAAAATCCAAGCCAAGCATTGCATGAAAAGCTTCAAAAAGTGAAGAAGTTTGGTTAAGCCAAGAACAGAGAACGAGAAACAAAAAATTGGACCTTGTAGTTTTCTTTATCTTTATGATAGAAGATAATTTGGGAAAAACATATCTTTAGATATTTTATTTGATATTTTTAAATAATTATCTTATTTAATTATATCATAAAATATTGAAAGATAAGGACTACCAAATCTTTTTTAAATATGACAAGATCCACAACAAACAAATATATCTAGAAGATATTGGATTATTTACAAGATAATTTGTGGACATTGCAAAGGGTTGATTTGGAAAATTAATACAAATATTAGTTGTGATACTTTATCATATATCTAATTAATTAATTTAATTATATTAGATATTGATATTATCAACCAACTATATTTGTCAAATAGTCTATATCTCTTCAAATATTTTTAAATATTTATCTTTATCTTTATTTTAAAAGATATTTGAGAGATTTTAGCAACAAAAAAGTCCAGTCCAAGTCCTATATAAAGAGACTAAGGGAAAGCAGAAAAGACAAGCTCAACACTTTGGAATTTAGGAACCCTTTATGGAGTGGCTAATTTCATCCTTCTTCTATATTTTCTTATTTTGTTTATATTTTACTTTTGCATCCTATGGAGGGCTATGCTTTAAGGGTTAGTTCCATTGTAATTTCATTATGGATTCTGAGGTTAGAATGAATAAATTTGTTTGTTCTTTTGATTCTAAATCACGTGATTTACTTTCATCTATGTCTTTTATCTCTAAATCACGTGAAAAGTAATGGTTTTTACATCATAGCTAATTAGTGAGATGTTTTAATCTATATGCATATCAATCATATGAGTTCAAGGGTTTTAAATTTTAATTGAGAATTTACTTTAATTAAATTTAGAAACTTTCATGTGATTGAATGAGTTTTTGCCAATGATTGAGAATGTACTTTAATTAGAGGTGAAAACTTTAACTAGAATTAATAAAGAATGTACGTTGGTTAATTAGCTTTTTGCATGATTTTAGAGGTAAAAGAATGGACATGAGCCAATAACATGTTGCCACATGTCATCTATCCACCACTAAACATCTGAGCCAATAGCACGTTGCCACGTCATCTCATCTTCACCTCCCAAACCCTAGTAGATTGTGGCACTAACAAATTCTCACTGGCGACGTAACCCACCATCGTTAGCCATTGATGTCGCCACTACAGCTCTGGAACTGTTCTCGTTGCCATTGTTTCGCAATAGTAGCGGACTCAGCGCCCTCACACTCCATGAACCTACAAAGCTTGAACCAGACCAGCAATCATGGCAGCCACCATTGATCGAACGCGACCACACCCACCTTCGTCGGAGCAGAAAATGCGAGACCACTTCGAACCATGTCGTCGAACACAAACCACTACCATTGCCATCAGTCCAATGTACCTCCCTTGTTCGTGCACCTGCATCTATATAGTGACACCTCCATGCATCACAAATCTGTACCATCACGAACCTGCAACCTTCGCGTCTGTAACATCCCGTCTGGATATTACTGATTTTAAGTAACTAAATAAAAAAAATAGATAAAATCATAAAGAAATCGCATTTATGAATAATTCCTCATTTCCCAATAGCGCGAGAAATTTAAAATTTTATTAAATTAATAAAGTATCCGAAATCCATAATTACAAAACTGAAAGTCTTATCAAATAGGCCATGAGCCTTTACAATTTATTACAAATCTAACGATATAAAACATAAACATCAAAGTCCCATGATATCCCCGCTCCGTGGCTAAGCCTCATCAGCACCACCTGCATCAACATCATCTGCTCACGTGTACCGCGTACACAATCATCGCCACACACAAGCAGATAGGGTGAGCTTAACAATTAAAGCATATAAAAATTGTATACACATATACCACATATCAATATAAACAACACAATCATTCCAATGGGCTTCCATTTTAATTCATACCACCTGGCCACAACCAGGTTATTCGTGTTCTACATCTTCTAGTGATCACTCCAATATGACTTGCTGCCAAACCTATCGGCCACAATCGATAGAGCACGTGCGGGAAACCATGCTACGGATCATACACCGTAACGCCAAGTGGAGTTCCCAAATACGAACATGGTTCGTAATGTCCCAAGACTACCAAACTCGTCAACTCATCACTGAGGAGGGCAATCCATTTGGACCAATTTGTATTGGCCACAACCAGCACACTCACACCGGCAACACTCGCCAACCCGAGCTCAATTCAAGGGTTGCCATTCCGAGCTCTACTCGAGGAATGCCATTCCGAGCTCAACTCGAGGAATGCCACGTGCTTAACCCCTATCCCGAGCTCAACTCAAGGGATACATTCTGAGCTCAACTCAAGGAACCCAACAATCCCACCTTTGAAGCATCACCAAAAGCCTTGTAGATCATGCCTACAGAATCTAACATCTAAGACTACAGCAGCCAAATTGCCTAGCGGGGAACACGTACCACTAGGCGCCAAGAGCCTCAAAACTACTAACAATTGAAGACACCGCCTGGCGGGACAGTCCACACCGCCAGCGCATCCACGCTAAGACCGCACTGATTCTGCCGCAACCGCCTGGCCTAACCACGTTCACCGCCAAGCGGAACTCACACCATACTTCATTGACGTTGTTGCTCTCGCCTAGCGGTCTAAAAGCCATCGCCAGGCGCCGCAGTTTCTTTGCAAACCTGCACAGATTTAATTACACTAAAACGAAATTATCATTAAAAGGCATATAATTTCTATTCATTGTCACTTATGGGCTGCTTTTCCAGCCACCCTTGGTTGTCCACTCCACTAGGGTTTTCTCCACCCTTTCATATTCAAGCCAAAACTAAATTAAGAAAAAATAAAGTTTAGTTTGGGTTCTTCCAAGGCTTGAACCCACAACCATGCCAATGCCAAATCCATGCATAACCATTAAGCCAATTTATGTTTCTTGCTAACTGATACAATTCAATCATTATGTCATCATTCAATATATCAATCATATTATTAAAGCAATAATAATTAAATAACACAAAATGACATATATAGGACTCGAACCCAAGTCCTCTCACATAATCAAAATACTCTCAACCACTTAAGCTAGTACTTTTCCACGTCATATCAAACAGAATTTAATGCCATAAAAGCTCCCACTTCCCGCATTAATTAATTAATTAATTATTTAATTAATTAAATTCTATGGGTCTTACAACGTCAGCTTGTGTGGCCACCTGAAAGCACGAGCCACTGCGCCTCACTCTACCGACAACAACGCCCATGGAAGTAGCATGGATTCCACTATTGCACTAACAAAAACCCAAATGCAGCAAACCCTAATTCTGGAGAAAGTGTGTGACACGTGGTAGTCTCTTAATGGACACTGAAATGGTAAACGAGTCAAATCTGGTCAAGCATTCAAAGGTTAGTCAAACATTGTAGATTTTGGTCAAAGTTGGTAAATAGTCAAACAATAGGGGCATAATTGGAAATTGGATAGAAAATAAGTTGCTAAATAATTAATTAAATATTTTTAATAGATTATCTTTAGTATATCTCAAAGTATTAATAGAGAAAATCTTCCAAATATTTTAGAAATTGATAAAATCTGTTAATTATTTGAGAAATATTATATTAATAGATAAAAGATTTTAGCAATAGAAAAGATAAAGTCCAAGTCCAATCAATTCCTATTTAAAGAGACCAAGGGGGAAGTAGAAGAACAAGCTTGACCCTCCGAAATTTAGGAACCCGTAGGGGGGCCTAATTTCTTTCTCTCTCCTTTCTTCTTCTATATTTCCTTTATTTTGATTTCATGGAGTGTTAAACTTCTTGGGTTGATTCCATTGTAATTTCATTATGAATTCTGAGGTTTGAATGAAATAATTTCTTTGTTCTTTTTATTATTGTTGAGGTTTGAATGAAATAATTTCATTATGTCTTTTATCTTTGAATCACATGAAAAGTAATGGTTTTTACATCGTAGCTAATTAGTGAGATGTTTTAATCTATACGCATATCAATCATATGAGTTCAAGGGTTTTTAATTTTAGTTGAGAATTTACATTGATTAAATTTAGAAACTTTCATGTGATTGAATGGGGTTTTCTCCATTGATTAAGAATGTACTTTGATTAGAGGTGAAAACTTTACCTAGAATTAATCAAGAATGTACTTTGGTTAATTATCTTTTTGCTTGATTTTAGAGGTAAAAGAATAGACATGATTAGACACAGTAATATTCAATTTAGAATGTACTTTGGTTAAATTTACATTGACTAATCTAGAAAGTTCTTACTTTTAATTGAGAATGTACTTTAGTTAATTGAGTTAATTGGGTTAATTTACCCTTTCTATTTTGTTGGCTACTTTCTTAACAATACTGAAGTTGTTATAGATAAGTAGTATTAATTTGATAGTGTCAATGACAACGTTATAAATCAGTGTTTAAGATGTGTGAAGGTTCCCCAAGGCTACTCTTCAAATATTAGTAGCCTTGTTTCTATGCAAGATTTAAAGTTAGTGCGTTTAAAGTCTCATGATTGTCATGTGCTGATGCAACAACTTTTATCAGTAGCTTTTCGAGCCATCTTACCTACTTCTGTAGGAGGTATTCTAACACGTTTGTATATGTTCTTCAATGTCATATGCAAGAAAGTTATTGACCCTCGAGTGTTAGATGATTTGGAAAATGAGGCAATTAGACTATTGTGTCAATTGGAAATTATTTTCCACCTTCATTTTTTGATATCATGGTTCATTTGATAGTTCATCTTGTGAGGGAAATTCGATTATGTAGGCCGGTTTTCTTTAGATGGATGTACCCAGTAGAGAGTTACATGAAGATCTTAAAGGGATATGTCAAGAATCAATATTGACTACAAGCTTCAATTATAGAGTGGTACATTGTAGAAGAAGCCATTGAATTCTGCTCAATTTATATGCCAAGTTGTGACCAATTGGAGTACCTAAGACTAGACATGAAGGTAAATGTGAAGGTAAGGGTGTGCATGGAGTTAAGATTCAAAGTGTTAGTAGAAAATTAGTTGATCAAGCCCATTTGTACATCTTAAACAACACTCTATAAGTGATTCCTTACATTTCGCAACACATTGATGAAATGAAATTTGCAGACCCACGAATGAGTGAAAAATGGGCACTTAATGAACATAACAAAACTTTCTTATCATAGTTTAAGAAAAAGGTTTACATGACTCCAAATATTTCTGAAACTCTATTGTTGCTAGCTCATGAATCGAACACTGATGTCATTACATATGGTGGGTACTACATAAACAATTACGGTTTCTATTCAAAGATGGAAGATGAAAAAAGTAGAGTTCAAAATAATGGGGTTACACTTCAAGCTAAAGTTGTACATTATCCCAATTATAAGGACAAAAATCCAATTACGACATCCTTGAGTTACTTTGGAATAATACAAGAAATATGGGAAGTTGATTATGTGCCTTTTAAGTGTTAGTTTTCAAGTGTAAATGGGTTGATAGTAATTTTAGTGTGGGGACCGATGACCTTGACTTCACATTGGTGGATCTTAACAAAATGAATTATACAGATGAACCATTTATTATGGCTAGCCAAGCAAGACAAATTTTTATGTCATTGATCCAGCCAATTAGAAATGGTCGGTTGTATTAGAAGGACAAATCATGCACGAAAATGATGATTAAGATTGTCTAGACATACTTGAGACAACATCTTTCTCATTAAGAACCATTCAAGAGAAGGTTGATGAGGTAACCGATGACATCCATGTTATTCGAAGTGATCACAATGAAGGCACATGGGAGAAAACAATACCTCGATATGTGTTTTTTTAGTAATATTGTCACATTTATAATTTTTTTACTTTTCTTGTTGTTTTAATGTAATAGAGGTTATTGAGTATATTTTTTTTGTTAACATTTTCTAACGATTAGTTTCAGGCATGATGAGCTCTAGATCACAAACCGACAAACCTGGTAGATTTGTGACTCGGTTGCCGGATGTCACAAATCGACGGGAGAGTGTGTCGGTCCAAATTGATCCTCGATTGGGTGAACCCAATGGCCCATGGGAAAAAAAGTATCGTTGATATATAGGAATGATGGCCAAAATGAAAGCTTCTATTGCGATTGCATGAGATGACATTGCGGAGGTCAAGAAGAGCGTCCTTTTGTAGGATCTTGTGGTATGTTTACTTAAACCAACTATGGTATTTTTTATGTTACTATTAACATAACATATTTTCTTTTTTTAAAAGCACAAATTTGAGATTACTCTTAACATTGAGCGAATTAGAAAGAAGGTGTTGTCTCACATAGCCGCCAGATGGAGGGACTTCAAGGCAAGGCTCACATGTTTGTATATGTTCAGAGACAAACAACATGGCATTCCTTGTGCTAATTACAAAATCTCTTAGGAGGAGCGAATGCAATTTCGTGTAGGTATAGAGTTTAGAGACTCGTAGGTTCATTTCTGAAAAATGTTTATAATGACACTAATAATACTGATGAGTGTTGGTATCGCGCAGCGGAATGTTTAAGCGTTTGGACAAAAACCAAGAGCGGGGTCAATTGGTTTTAAGTAATAAAATTAATACTTTAAAATTTTTCCAAAATTTATATATTAAATCAAATATTAATTTCTTTAAACACAATAATAGATGAAATAAAGAGATAGAGAAGAAAATTGAACACAAGTATTTATACTTGTTCGGATCAAAAGACCCTACGTCTAGTTGTTAATCTCTCAAACATGAGATTAACTAAATCACTAACAAATAACAGATTACAATCAGATAATAAAAGAGTAAGGAAAGAAAACACCTCTTTTGAACACACAAGAGATGAACACCTTTCTCTGAATCACACAGAGAACCTTGACCTTAGCTTTCCTAGCAACATCAGCAGCACTTAATGATGAAGGATTATCTTGTTCCTTTTTAAGATTATTGAATATGGTGTGAGTTGATTAAGAAAGCTAAGTGAAATCCCCACTGGACATTAAGATAACAAGCTATCTAGATGTGAAGGTTCCTTTCACAAAGCTCAAGAGAAGAAGATGATAGATTAAATCAAAATAAAAAGGAAATGGAAAGCACATAAACCATAGAAAACCAAGGACAATTAAAGGAAGAAGAAAACATAAAATGGAAAGTAAATAAATGGTAAAAATGTGAGAAGCACGTCACTACAAGGCTAGGCTAGAAGCCATGGCAACCTTGAAGATGAGTGGATGTGTGCCGCCACTTGCTATGCAAGATAAGGCTTAAAAGTATTCACTCCCAAGGGAGGAAACTCTCACAAATGGTTGAAACACAAGAGTGTTTTTACTTCAAAATGTTAAACCCTTTTACATGTCTAGGAGCACCCCTTATATAGAAGAGTTTAGGGGCCTCTAAGCAAATAAAAGATACCTAAGGATGTATCTACAAAAACCTAACCCTAGCTTCTAGAAACTAGGTCAAATAAGGTTACAAAAATGAGAGACAAAAGAGTTAATAACTATGGTGTGTGCAAGGCTAATTTCGTTCTAGCACAAAAGGAGACAAAGAATGTGTCTCATATGTCTCCAAAAAGTGGCCAAAGTATGCTAAAATCAAAGGAGACCAAAGGTACATAGGTACCTTTGCTTTACTCTCTCATCCACATCATATATGCTCCCCAATCACCATGCGCCACCTAGCATTGCTTTCATACTCCTAATTAACCTACAAAGCAAATAAACATAGATTAGCATGTTGGCTTAAGTCAAGTCAACTATAGTCAACAAGTCAAACCTAGTCAAAGGTCAAGAAGTCAACTAAAGTTGATTCAACTAAGTCAACTTAGGAAATCAAAAATAATAGACACAAATGAAAGGGATGTAGGATTAGTGAACTTCCTTTCTAAACATGCTTAGTCTTCTTAAGCATGTACCTCCATCCTTGGTTGGGGTCAATCCTTCATCACTTAATCTCCTAGAACGCTTCTCAGGAAAAGTTATCGCTCTACCCACACTAGGTTTTTCAAAGCTTCTTTTCAGAACACTCAGAGAACACTTTTTGCAGTCACGGCACTGGCACTCTAGCTTCTAAAAAGGGTAAGTGAGAAGTAACTCTGATGTTCCTTAAATATGGGTTCTAGAAATTAGGTCAAAAACGGAACAGTCGCACCCAACTGACCAGGATAATCTATTATCACTAATGATAATCGATTATTCCAGTGTGTTTTCTGAAAAACAAATTTTTGAACAGATAATTGATTATCAGAGGTGATAATCGATTATTCCAATGCTTTCTTGAAAAAATTAACTCAGCTCAGGATAATCGATTATCCCAAGTGATAATCGATTATCACTTTGATTTTTTGAGAAATATAACAATTTGCTTTTTGCATATTGATTCTAACTATTCTAATTACACTTTACAAGATAGCTTTAAACATAACAACACATGTTCTTCATATTGACTTTCAGATGGCTTTCAAGCTTCTTTTACCATCATCAAAATCATCTTCAGCATTTAGACTTGTATTTGTTTTTGCTAACAATGAGTGCGTATTTTTTCCCTCTTTTAATGTTTAATTTTGCATTTTTAATTGAATTTTGTTCTTAAAAGATTGATTTAATTGAGATTTCTTATAATTGTGTTTATTGAGCATGAGATACAAAAAGATGTTAAAAATAGCTTTTTAGTTGCATAAATGTTCTTTAGATATTTTGAGTTGTATTAGTGCAGCTGCAACTAAGTTGAGCTCATGAAGATGTGGAAATAAAATGATTAAAGCTTCATGACACCTTAAAGATAAATTCAAGAATAGGAAATTATCAAAATCACAAAAATCCAAGCCAACCATTGCATGAAGACAACAAGAAAAGCTTGAAAACTTGAAGAAGTTTGGTTAAGCCAAGAAGAGGAAACTGTAAGACCCGAGAAAATTAAATAATTAAATGAATAATTATTTAATAAATGTGGGTAAGAGAAGCCTTTATGACATCAAATACTAGTTTTATGTTGTAGAAAAGTACTAGCTCAAGTGGTTGAGAGTACTTAATTGTGTTGGGAAGACTTGGGTTCATGTTTTAGGTATGCCAAATTGTGTGTGTGTGTGAGAGAGAGAGAGTTAATTTAATTGCTTGTTATTTTAGGATATATTTTACCTTGGAGCGTGATATTATATTCCTAGAGGTGTAGGAATTATCACGAAACATGAATTGATTGAATGGTTGTGCATTGATTTGACATTTGCATGGTTGCGTGTTCGAATCTTGATTGACGGACGTCCTTGGTGGAGGAGTGGAAAGAAATCCATGGAGAATGCCTAAGATGAGTTGAAGTGCAGCGGAATTTAGAGATGGAGAAGAAAATTGCTCTCGGAAATGGATGCTTTGGGGAAGATGAAGAGTAGAAGTGGTGCTATGGTGTGGAAGGTGGCTAGAGGAGATGAACGAGAAGAATAACCATGTATGCTCTCAAATTAATAGAAGTGTGGAGTGATCTCAACACTAACATATATTAGAAATTCAAGAGTCACCTTTACATGTGCATAGGAAGCTATCATTTATAGTAGATTAGCTTCCTTAATGCAATTCAAATTAAGCACAAATGAAGCATAGATGTAGCTTGAAGAGCAAGCTTGATTCTCGACAATATGATGTAGGAGGTGATGCAAGATGACGCCAAGTGTCCTTGTCACACACTCCTTGCCACCTTCACACTCTCCTTGTCTTGGTCATGCTTAGCTTGTTTGTCTCCATGTGTATCCGGATGAATCGAGTCAAGTCGTATCCGGATGAGTCGAGTCAAGTCGTAGTGTATTGATTGACAGTCATAACATGTTTGGTTGATTATTTGGATGTGAGATGATGAAAATGCTTTTGACTTTATGATGCATATGGTGTTGGCTCTAGCTTACCCATTTCGTTGCATGGTTGTGTTGTATGTGGCTATTCTTTCTTGCGATGATCATCGACTTGGTTGATGGGAGCAGATGGGCGAAGTTCTCGTGGTCAACAGGGGAATGGTGATTCCACCGCTTAGCCGTCTGGGCTGGATCTTACACTTCTCTTCTTGATGTCTTCTTTAGGGCTATGGCCCCTGTATTCGTTGTCTTTGGATTGTAGACTCTTAGTTAAACTGTTATCCTGCTTTTGTTGGCATCGTGGTGTGCCTGGTTTTGTAGGGGTGATGTTGGGAACCCCAAGACTGCGTGATTTTACTATCTTATGTGTGACGTTTCCTTTAATTGTGTTTATAAATTAAATGGGACGTTACATTTATGGTATCAGAGCGGTCATTCCTTAGGTCTGTGGACTTGGGTTGTCCGCTTAGTTTTCTCTGTGTATCTCTGAGTGTTCAGTTAAAATTCTTGCCTTTATCGAGCCTAACCAAGTGATTTTTTGTGTACCAGTAGACTATGGCACCTCCTCGTCGAGCCTCTCAATCATCCCAGGGGGACACACCAGATATCGCCAGGGCCATAGAGGCGATGGTAGCAACTATGGCACAGCAGAGTGCTACGATGATGCAGCAGCATGAGGCATCCATGCAGCGGCAGGCGGCATCGCTTGAGCAGCAGCAGGCTGTGATGCAGCAGATGGAGGCTGCGAGGATAGCTGCTGAGGATGCTTATCGGCAGGATATGGAGGCCCTCCGCCAGATAGCTGCGAGGATAGCTGCTGTGGTTGGTCCTGAACCACGACCTGCAGTTAGGGAGTGGAGTCTGAAGGACTTTTTGAAGCACCACCCGGCGAAGTTTGACGAGAAGACTAGTCCTGACGCCGTAGACCAATGGCTGAAGGACCTAGAGCGCATCTATGACGCCAAGATGTGCCCTGCGGAGAACAGGTTGGCGTTCTCAGTCTATATGCTCACGGGGGATGCAGAGCATTGGTGGAGCAGCACCAGATCCATCTTAGAGGAGAGGGATGACCCAGTGACATGGGAAACTTTGAGGGAGAGATTCCTATCCGAGTACTTTCCCGACAGCATCCGGTATGCCAAGGAGGTGGAGTTCCTCCAGTTGACCCAGGGAGGAAAGACTGTCACAGAGTATGGTGAGAGGTTCAAACACCTCAGCCGTTTCTACACCCTGCCACTCGATGAGGAGTGGCGATGCAGGAAGTTTGAGAACGGGCTTTGCGGTGATATTCGCTTGATGGTGGCACCCTTGTCCATCAAGGACTTTGCCGCTCTGGTAGAGAAGGCCAAGGTGATGGAGAAGATGAAGCGCGAGGTGGAAGGCCAGCGCCCACAGCAGCCACAGCCACCTCAGAGGATCGGCGGACCATCTGGGCCCAAGCCCTGGTAGGAGGAGTGGTGGAGACCGTATGATAGGCCCCACCATCAGTCTCAGAGGTCTAGGGGTCTTCCTCACCAGCAAGGTCGTGTGCAGTGCTACATATGTGGGGGCCCTCATCTGAGGAGTGCTTGCCCGCGTATGGAGGGTTACCGTCGGTGCAACAACTGTGGCAAGGAAGGCCACTTTGGGAGGGATTGCCCCAACCTTGCCAGGGCAGCGACACGCCCTCCAATTCAGACTCCTCACTAGCACCAGCGGAGAGATAGAGGCAACCGGCCTCAGGCGACAGGCAGAGTCTATGCCATGACTGGAGCTGAGGCTGCAGGCTCAGGTAATCTTGTTATAGGTCGATGCATGATAGCGGGTGAATCTTTGTGTGTGCTGTATGATTCTGGAGCGACACACTCCTTTGTGTCAATTGCTTGTGTGGAGCGTCTGGGTCTGCCAGTATACGAGCTGCACTGTGAACTTGCAGTATCTACTCCGGCGTCGGGTTTGGTCAGGACGTCGTCCTTGTGTGCTAGGCTTCCAGTAGAGGTAGAGGGACGCAGGTACAGGGTGAACTTAATCTGTCTACCCCTACAGGAGTTGGAGGTGATCTTAGGGATGGATTGGCTTTCTGCCAATCACATTCTGATAGATTGTCGGGAGAAGAAGCTATTTTTTCTCAACGCAGAGGAGCCTGAGTTGGTGTCGTCTCAGAGTGTTATGAGGGAATTACATGACGGTGCGCAGTGCTACATGATCTTCACACATATGGAGGTGGAGAGAGGAGAGACGACGTCTGTGATACCAGTCGTCCAAGATTTTGGGGATGTGTTTCCGGAGGAGGTACCAGGATTGCCTCCCAGTAGAGAGGTGGAGTTCTCTATTGATCTAGTCCCAAGGACAGGCCCGGTCTCGATGGCCCCGTATCTCATGGCTCCAGTAGAGTTGGTAGAGCTCAAGAAACAGATAGAAGATCTGATGGAGAAACGGTTCATCCGACCCAGCACTTCACCTTGGGGAGCACCAGTGTTGTTGGTGAAGAAGAAGGACGAGAGTTCACGCCTGTGTGTGGATTACAGGTAACTAAAGAAGATGACTATCAAGAACAAGTATCCGCTCCCGAGGATTGACGACTTGATGGATCAGTTACATGGGTCATCAGTGTTCTCGAAGATAGATCTGCGATCAGGTTACCACCAGATTTTGGTAAAGGCTGATGATGTACAGAAGACAGCCTTCAGATCCAGGTATGGCCACTACGAGTATGTGGTTATGCCTTTTGGCGTGACCAACGCCCTAGCGGTGTTCATGGACTACATGAACAGGATCTTTCGACTTTTCCTAGATAAATTTGTCGTGGTCTTCATAGACGACATCCTTATCTACTCCCGGATGCAGGAGGAACATGCAGAACACCTAAGGTTGGTGCTTGGTGTTTTAAGGGAGAAGCAGCTGTATGCAAGTTGTCCAAGTGTGAGTTCTGGATGGATGAAGTTCAGTTTTTGGGGCATGTGATATCTGCTCAGGGGATTGCAGTGGACCCGGCAAAGGTCGAGGCAGTGGTAAAGTGGGAAAGTCCTAAATCAGCCACAGAGATCAGGAGCTTTGTGGGGTTAGCGGGTTACTATAGGAGATTCATAGAGGGATTCTCCAAGATAGTGGCGCCTCTGACTTTGCTTACTCGGAAGGACCAACCTTTCACTTGGACGGACAAGTGTGAGGAGAGCTTTCAAGAGCTAAAGAGGAGATTGACGAGTGCTCCTATATTGGTAATTCCGGATGTGGGGAAACCGTTTGAAGTCTACTACGACGCGTCTCATCTTGGACTTGGTTGTGTCTTGATGCAAGAAAAGAAGGCAGTGGCGTATGCTTCACGACAGCTTAAGGTGCATGAGCGTAATTACCCCACTCATGACCTTGAGTTGGCGGCCATAGTTTTTGCCTTGAAAATCTGGAGGCATTATCTTTATGGTGCTCAGTTCCGAGTGTTCAGCGATCATAAGAGCCTCAAGTATTTGTTTGACCAGAAGGAACTAAACATGAGGCAGAGGAGGTGGATGGAATTACTGAAGGACTACGATTTTGCGCTTCTGTATCATCCAGGGAAGGCGAATGTGGTGGCAGATGCTCTGAGTAGGAAGACAGTACATACTGCACACCTTATGATTAAGGAGGTGGAACTACTAGAGAAGTTCAGAGACATGAGGATACAGGTGGAGTTGGGGTCCGAGTCCATTAGGTGTAGTACCCTTACTATATCTAGTGACTTCTTGGACTCGATCAGGGAGAGTGATGAGTACGTATTTTTGCCCTCATTTAATGTTTAATTCTGGGTATTTAATTGAATTTATGTGCCTAAAGAGTGATTTAATTGATAATTTTGATAATTAGGTTGTTTGAGCTTGTGTGATAAAAATGTCTTAAAAAGTGATTTTTAGCTGCATAAATTATTTTTGGATATTTTAACGTTTGTTGATGCAGCTGAAGTTAAGTTTTAAGCTCATTTAGAGGTGTGGAAATAAATTGATTAAAGCTTCATGACACCTTAAAGATAAATCAAAGAATAAGAAATTATCAAAAGCACAAAAATTCAGGCCAAACATTACATGAAGACGGCAAGAAAAGCTTGAAAAAGTGAAGAAGTTTGGCTAAACCAAGAAGAGAGGAAAGAAAAATTGGACCTTGCGATTTTCTTTATCTTTATGATAGAAGATAATTTGGGAAAATATATCTTTAGATATTTTATTTGATATTTTTAAATAATTATCTTATTTAATTATATCATAAAATATTAAAAGATAATAACTACCAAATCTTTTTAAATATGACAAGATCTTCTTGAATCTTTTTAGTTCCACAACAAACAAATATATCTTGAAGATATTGGATTATTTAGAAGATAATTTAAGGAGATTGCAAAGGGTTGATTTGGAAAATTAATACAAATATTAATTGGTGATAATTTATCATATATCTTTAAGTAATTAATTAATTTAATTATATTAGATATTGATATTATCAACCAATTATATTTGTCAAATAGTCTATATCTCTCCAAGTATTTTTAAATATTTATATTTATCTTTATTTCAAAAGATATTTGAGAGATTTTAGCAACAGAAAAGCCCAGTCCAATTCCTATATAAAGAGACCAAGGGAGAAGTAGAAAATAAGCTCGGGACTTCGGAGTTTTGGAACCCTTAGGGGTGCCTAATTTCGTTTCCTTTCTCTCTCTTTTCTTCTCTCTATTCTTCTTTTGTATTCCATGGATTGCTAAACTTCTTGGGTTGATTCCATTGTAATTTCATTATGGATTTTGAGGTTAGAATGAATTAATTTCTTTGTTCTTTTTATTATTGTTGAGGTTTTAATTCATCTATGTCTTTTATCTTTGAATCTCGTAAAAAGTAATGATTTTAAATCTATATGCATGTTGATCATATGAGTTCAAGGGTTTTTAAATTTAATTGAGACTTTACTTTGATTTTATTTAGAAACTTTCATGTGATTAAATGAGTTTTTACCAATAATTGAGACTTTACTTTGGTTAAAGGTATTTACTCTAATGAAAATTAATCGAGACTTTACTTTGATTAATTAAGCTTTTTATTTGGTGAGGAGATTAAAGAATAGACATGATTAGGCATAGTAAAATTTGATTGAGACTGTACTTTGATTGAATTTACTATGGATAATCTAAAAGTTCTCACTTTTAATTGAGACTGTACTTTGGTTAAAAGTGAGAACGCCAACAAATTAATTGAGACTTTACATTGATTAATTTGCAAATCTACAACAATAATTAATTGAGCAATAATCTTTAGATAACCGATGATGAATCTATTTTGAAAAAGCAATGGAATCAATCTATTTTCTTTACTATTATTTTTATTTCTTTTTATCTTTTAAATTTTATTTCTATCTTTGTTTATCTTAATCCCCTATATTTTTTTATAATTTTATTTGACTAACTCTTGTATAGTTTTATAAGAACTAATTTGTTAAAAATCAATTCCGTGTTCGTTGGGAGACGACTTTGGGTTACTTTACCCTTTCTATTCTGTTGACTACTATCTTAACAATACTGAAGTTGTTCTAGATAAGTAGTATTAATTTGATCGCGTCAACGACAGCGTTATCAAATTTGGCGCCGTTGCCGGGGAACACGGTTAGAATTTTTATCATTTTAGTTCTTATTTCTATTTTTATTCTTTTGATTTTATTTTTTATTTTTTTATTTTTTTGTTGTTTATCACTAACATTTTCTTTTCTCAATTTTTGTTCTAACATTTTTTTATTTTCTTTAGTTATTTTATTTTATTTTATTTAGTTATTTTTTTTTAAGCATAGTTTTTGTTTGAGGAATTTTGTTGGGAAATTTGTGAAACTAGTTGGGAAAAACTTTGGCTAAGGAAAGATAAGGTACTTAAGTTGTCCATTGAGACGCACCTCTCTTTCCTGGAAGTCTACTCAACAAGCTTTCAACTTATCTCTTTTCAGAAAACCTCTTTCAAAAATGCAAAATAATTTTTCATATGAAAATAATCAATTGTGTGATTTTCAAGTGAATTATGATTACTATCCACAGCAACCACGTGATTTTCAGCAACAAATTGTCACACCTACTTCTGCACCTGATATAAGTGGGTTAACTTTACGACAATTTAATGATCTATATCCTAGATCATCTTTTTTGGGATATGAGCAACAACCATATTCTGAGTGTCCACCTCAGCAACCATATATTCCAAATAGTTTTCATCAACAATATGTACCACCACAGCAAGTTGAAGCAACCAATGGACCATCCTACAGGGACGTTATGATATTAATGGGTGAAGTTATAGAGAAATTAGAGTCCATGGATGAAAGGTTGCGAGTTGATCAACGATGCAGAGATATTGAGCAAGAGTGGTATGAAAATAAGCAAATATTGTCTGATATGTTGAGGGATGCAAGTAAGAACAACTTCATAGAATTACTTGTAACTGTTAATACCACCCCTCAACCCCATCAGAGATTTCCTGAACATCCAGATTTTAATGCACTTCGTCATGAAATCAAAGATGTGCTTCTGAAGTTGGCGATCAGAGCTGAAAAAATGTCTGAAGATTTGACTCAGCTAATGAATGATGCAGTGAGAAAGGTCACTTTGGAAGATATGATGAAAATGATGACTGAAATGATGAAGATGGATCAGACAGATCAGAAAGAGATGATGAATGCCGCGACACAAAGCTTACAAAATCAGTCTGAAAAACCAATAGCGGAATCACATCACATTGATATATCTACTGATGGATATAATCATTTTCATAGTAATATGTCTACTGATGGACATATCAATTTTGCTAAAGATGTTGCTGATGAAGTAATTGAAGATTCTCACACAAACATATCTACTGATGGATATGTTGATGATGCTCCATGTGAATATAAAGTTGTACCTGTTGATGATGTTATGAGTACAAATGATCATTTTCAAGAGCAAAGTTGTGAGAATAATACAATAGAGGAACCAAGTGCAGTTGAAGAGCCAACAGTATTTAAAGATGCAGCTGAAGCATCTACTATTGCAACTGACTTGGTTAATGATGAAGCAGCGGAGTCAACAACATTAGGTGAAAATATTTACTCAGAAGATGAGATTATGAGGATTACTGATGAACTGGTTAACCATCCGAATGCACCTGATGATGCTCAAGTTGAGTTGAAGCCACACACTCCACACATCAAGTTTGTTGATGTGAATGATGCAAATAAGTTTTCAGTGGTTATCTTTGTTGACATGGCTGCAGAAAAAGAAGAAAGGTTGCTACAAAAGGAAAAGAGGTTAGACTCATATTCTTTTGAAAACATTGTTGATAAAAAAGTTAATTTGCATGCATGTTTATTTTTTATTTCTATTTTTAATTTTAAAAATATTAAAAAAATTTCAAAAATATGTGTTTTTGTTTTTAAAAATAAAAATGTAAAAATTAAAAAAATGGTACAAGCTGATTTGTACTTTGTAAAATTAAAGAAAATAAATTTTGACATATGGCCAGATTGAGCCAAAAGTCACAAATTTTTTCGTTTCCTCCCCAAAATAAGTCCATCAAGGACATTTTTTTTGAAATAAGTGTGGGGGAGACAAATTGTAGGTAGGATTTTTTTTTTTTTCATTTAAAAAGAAAAAAAAATTGTGATTTCTTTTTGAGAAAATTGTGAAAATATTAACTTTTTACTAAGTGAAACTTTTAAACAATATGTCTCATAAGAAATCCACAAAAATATTTCCCTGCTTTCAATAAAATATATTGACATTGGATTTTGGGATTTGATTCACTAATTGGGATGATCATAATTCTTGAAATATAAAAGTCATGTTGATATGAGTGGATTGTTTCTATGATTTGCTAAGTGAGTTGATTTGAGAATTTCTTGATTAAATCTTTTATGAAAGAATTTGACCTTGTGAGTCTTGAGCCTTAATGCAAAGGATGGACCACCATATGTCATTCCTATTTTTTTTCTTGAGTTACTTGCTCATGTTTGTTTATACTCAAATGTTTAGCTTGAGTCTTTTGTTTTGCATCTTAGGTGAATATGCATGATTTGATATGACTGAGGCATTTCTTGTTTTTAGCTACTTGGCCAAATAAGCCCACCTTGATATTAATCCATTGGTAGCCCCTTTGAGCTTTAAACCTATTTTTCTTGTTTTAAGCCTATTGCATAACCTTTAAAAGAAAAAGACCATATTCTACCTTAGGAAGAAAGAAGGAGCTAATGGATTATGTTCAGGAATGGTTGAGGAATAAAGTGTGTGGGTGAGTACCTCACCCACAAATTAATAAAAATGGCAAAAGGAAAAATTGTTGATGAAAAAGTGTTGAAATAATTGCTTTTTAAAAAAAAGAGAGAGCAACAAAGCAATAAACGAAAAAGAGTTGTTTTTGAAATTATGCTCCATTATTCTTTCTATATTTTAATTTCAAAAACCTAAAAATCTTAAAATTTTTCCTACCTTTGCCTTAGCCCCATTATAACCTGTGAAAAGTCCTCATGATCTTTGAATGCATATTTTCTGAAAGTTTGTGAATATTAGAGTCTTGTTAAGTATTATGAGAGTTTACTTACATGAGTATTTTGAGTGAAAACACAAGCCAAAACACTTGAGAGAATTTTGGTGAGAAAATACACATTTAACTTGAGTGCTTTCTTTCATAATTGATTGTCTTGTGAATTCAAAAGATTAACTTATGTGTGAAAAATAGAACATTTCTGTTTGTATATACATGATAATTTGATCTCTAGAGTATTGATTTGTCTCCAGTGATGTTCATTCCTTTGATCCAATGTTGATGTGAAATAAAATACCTCAGATTAAGTTTTGAAATTGTTTGATTTTGCCCAGGAGTGCAAAAAGATAAGTGTGTATTATATCCATCAGAGAGACAATTGTTGGATGTGGGTTTGAACAGAGTTAGAGAACAGCTTGGATCAGATGAGGCTAGAGACTTTGCTTTGGGTGATGATGGTATACTGCGGTTTCAGGGTAGGGTATGCGTACCTGATGATGCAGAGGTGAGAAAGTTGATCCTTGAGGAAGGACACAAGAGTCGTCTTAGCTTGCATCCTGGCATGACTAAGATGTACCAGGACCTCAAGGGAACTTTCTGATGGCAGGGGATGAAGAAGGATGTGGCACAGTTTGTATCCGCTTGTCTGACGTGTCAGAAGGCGAAGGTGGAGCACTAGAGACCCGGGGGAATCCTACAGCCTTTAGAGATACCGGTGTGGAAATGGGACAGCATCTCCATGGATTTTGTGACACCATCTGGTGTTGGTATTGCGCAACGGAATGTTTGAGTGTGCGGACAAAACCAAGAGGGGGGTGAATTGGTTTTTGAATAATAAAATTAATACTTTAAAAATTTTTCAAAATTTATCAAGTAGATCAATAAATAATTTCTTTATGACACAGTAATAGATGAAATAAAGAGATAGAGAAGAAGATTGAACACAAGTATTTATACTGGTTCGGATCAAAAGACCCTACGTCTAGTTGTTAATCTCTAAAAAACGAGATTAACTAAATCACTAACAAGTAACAGATTTACAATCAGATATTTAGAGTGTAAGGAAAGAAAACACCTCTCTTGAATCACACAAGAGATGAACACCTTTCTCTGAATCACACAGAGAACCTTGACCTTAGCTTTCCTAGCAACAGCAGCAGCACTCAATCTCCTAGAACACCTCTCAGGAAAAGTTATCGCTCTACCCACACTAGGTTTTTCAAAGCTTCAATTGAGAACACTTCAGAGAACTCTCTTGCAGTCACAACACTAGTACTCTAGCTTCTCAAAAAGGTTATTGAGAAGTAACTCTGAAGTTCCTTAAATAGGGGTTCCAGAAATTAGGTCAAAAAGCTGAACAGTCGCGCCCAACAGTCCAGGATAATCGATTATCACTAGTGATAATCGATTATTCCAGTGTGGTTTATGAAAAACAAATTTTTGAGCAGATAATCGATTATCACAAGTAATAATCGATTATTCCAGTGCTTTCTTGAAAAAAATTGTTCAGCTCAGGATAATCGATTATTCCAAGTGATAATCGATTATCATTTTGATATTTCGAGAAATACTAGAATTTTCTTGTACAATACTGCTTCTAACTTAATCTAATTACATTTTACAAGATAGCTTTAAACATAATAACATGTAGTCTTCATATTGTCTTCCAGATGGCTTTCAGGCTTCTTTTATCATCATCAAAATCTTGCTTCAGCATTTAGACTTGTATTGCTTTTGCCAACAATCTCCCCCTTTTTGATGATGATCAAAACAATATGTTTAAAGTATCTGCAATCAAAATATCTTACAAGGAGATTTGTTAGTAGCACTGTTTGGTTTAAATGTTTAAACTTTTTCTCCCCCTGTTTTGATCATATGAAAAAGGTTTCAATAAAAAAGCTCCCCCTCAATTTGGCATAGGTAAAAAATAACAAGACAAATATACTTATATTAAAAATAAAACTGGAAAACATATTACAATTGCAAACAATGAGACTATGATGTAGACATTTAAAAGTCTTGACTCATGTCATCATCGTCCTCATATTTATCAAATTTATGTTCTAAGTTAGAGATCCTAGAATCTAATCCTCTAATTAAGCTAGTGACTTCTTAATGTCTGTGAGTGGAGAGAAGAAAGAATTCTTCAAGCCTCTGATTGAGATTAAAAATGTGATCCTCTAAAGAAGAGGATGAGCCACCAACACCACTGGATGATCCAATATGTGTGTCAACAGGAGGAATAGGAGCAGTGGGAGGATTTTCTTCTTCTTCATTGTCCGAAGAAGGCATATCATCCTTGTGAATGTAGGTATTCCCAAAAGGAATAAATTTCATCTACTTCAAGGAGTTTTCTGCAATTTTGTTTGCTGCAATTGTCTTATGAGACTGTTCATCAGAGACATTTACCCCTTTATACTCACAAATACGAGAGATGAGCAAGGAATACGGAAGAGGATATTGAGGCAATCGTTTGGCTTTTAGCATGGTGTCAAGAATGATGCTTGGCCAATAGATGGGGATGTGGTTGAGCATGGCATATATTATCATAAGATCGGCTTCACTGCACTGTGCGTGATTTGTACCACGTGGGCATAAAATCCAAACAATGAGATAGTGAAGTAGACGCTCATCGATTTTGAGAGGTCCAGCTAGTAATTGACGGCCAATTTCTTGATCTGGGCGTCACATAAAGGATCCATATGCAAAAATTCTGTTGAACCCTTCTATGCCAGCTGTGAGAATGGGAGATATGCCATCATGAATGGGAAATTGTGCAACATTTTCCCAAATATCATCATCTAAAATGATGTCGATACCTTTCACTTTTGTGAACCCAACTCCATCTCTGAATTTGTAGTTGAAATAAAAGGCTCGAACCAAATCTGGA
Source organism: Vigna unguiculata (assembly GCF_037176805.1). NCBI lineage: Eukaryota > Viridiplantae > Streptophyta > Magnoliopsida > Fabales > Fabaceae > Vigna > Vigna unguiculata. The sequence continues at coordinate 23,523,202 of NC_140796.1, forward strand.
TAGTAAGTGCCTTGCATCTCTGTGAAGAATTTCACACCTTGTTCAGCCAGAAAGTTTTGAATGGTGAAATGGCGATTTACAAACCATTGAGACTGGATGAATTTTGGAGTGATGAGGGGTTTGTCTTTCCATAGTGTGATGAATTCAGAACGTCTTTCTTCATCCGAAATCCATCCTTCAATGGAGGCTGTTCTTGGTGCAGTTGAGGGATGAGAGGCATGAGATGTAGTCCTTCTGCGTGTAGGAATTTTTCTACGAGAGGATTCAGCCATGGTTTAGGTAAAAGAGAGGGAAGTCTTTGAGAGTTTTGTGAGAAAATGAGAAAAGGAGAGGGTCTTGAGTGTTGATGGAGAGAAAAGAGTGTTCTGGTGACAAAAATGGCTAATATTTATAGAGAGAAGACTCCAACGGCCATATACACGCGATTTGATGAAAATCTAGCCGTTGCAACAACTAGTTTTTGAAATTTGTTGGTCCAACGACGTGTAATAATCGATTATTGACACTTGTAATCGATTATTTACGCTATTTTTCGGATTTTTTAAGGATTGTGAGTTTTTAGCATTTTAAGAGATCTCTAATATGCCTAAGTCTCTTCTTAGTTCATAAAATCTATCTTTAGCTAAAGGTTTTGTAAAGATATCAGCTAATTGATGCTTTGTATCTACATATTCTATTTCACAATTTCCTTTATTAATGTGATCTCTTATTTCAATATGCTTTGTCCTAGAGTGCATTATGGGATTTTTGGTTAAATTAATAACACTAGTATTATCACATTTCAGAGGTATGTGATTTAAAAAGATATTATAGTCTTCTAGTTGTTGTTTCATCCAAAGAATTTGAGCACAACAATTTCCAGCTGCTATGTATTCAGCCTTTGTAGTTGACAAAGCCACACAAGCTTGTTTCTTTGAGTGCCAAGAGACTAATGAACTACCTAAGAGGTGACAAGTACCACTGGTACTTTTTCTATCTATTTTACAGCCACCATAATCAGCATCTGAATAGCCTATCAAATTAGGAGACGCTTCTGAAGGATAACATAGTCCAAAACATGCAGTACCTTTTAAGTATTTTAAAATTCTTTTTACTGCAGTAAGATGTGATTCTTTTGGATTGGCTTGAAAACGAGCACACACACATACAGATTGCATAATGTCAGGCCTACTAGCAGTAAGATACAACAGAGAACCTATCATGCCTCTAAACATAGTTTGATTTACCTCTATTCCTAATTCATCTTTATCTAAGTAGCAGGAGGTTCCCATAGGAGTACTTGCTTCCTTAGCAGTATCCATTCCAAATTTCTTAAGTACTTCTTTGCAGTACTTAGATTGAGAAATGAAAGTTCCATTTTCCATTTGCTTAATTTGAAGACCCAAAAAGAATGTCAACTCTCCCATCATTGACATTTCAAACTCTCCCTGCATTATGCTTGCAAAGCCTTTACATAGTGAACTATCAGTAGACCCAAATATTATGTCATCTACATAAATCTGAACTAGCAAAATATGTTTATTTACTCTTTTGATAAACAGAGTTAAATCAATTTTACCTCTTTCAAAATCATTTTCTAACAAAACTGTACTTAATCGTTCATACCAAGATCTAGGTGCTTGTTTTAATCCATACAATGCTTTCTTTAATTTATAAATGTGATTAGGAAACTTATAGTCTTCAAAGCCAGGTGGTTGTTCAACATACACATTTTCTTTTATAAATCCATATAAAAAAGCACTTTTGACATCCATCTGATATAGTTTGAATTTCATGAGGGAAGCATAGGCAAGAAGTAAGCGTATAGCTTCTAACCTGGCAACTGGAGCATAAGTCTCATCATAGTCTATACCTTCTTCTTGTCTGTATCCCTTTGCTACAAGTCTAGCTTTGTTTTTAGTGATGTTTCCATCCTCATCTAGCTTGTTTCTGAACACCCATTTTGTTCCTATTACTTGGTGTGAATCATCCCTAGGAATGAGTTCCCAAACTTCATTCCTTTCAAATTGATTCAGCTCTTCTTGCATTGCTATGCACCATTGATCATCTTGAAGAGATTCGTCTACACTTTTGGGTTCTATCTGTGAAACAAAGGCAACAGTCATACAGAAATTTGACATATTTCTAGTAACAACTCCCTTTGATATATCTCCAATGATATTTTCCAGAGATAATCCTCTAGGTGATTTCCAGCTTTTGGCAAGATCTTCAGGTTCATTCAGTGGATTCTCATTTAGATACATCTCATCAACGGCTTCTTTGAAATATTCTTCATCACCTGCATTTGTTTTATTTGACTCAAGAGGGTTCTCCTCAAGGTCCATAATTTCATCAAAAACAACATGCACATATTCTTCCATATTCAAGGTTCTCCTATTAAAAATCCTATAGGCTTTACTAGTTAATGAATAACCTAAGAAAATAGCTTCATCAGCTTTAGAGTCAAATTTACCCAAATTTTCTTTTCCGTTATTCAGAACAAAGCATTTGCATCCAAATATTTTTAAATGTGCTACATTTGGCTTTCTTCCTTTAAACAATTCATAGGGGGTAACCTTTAAAATTGGTCTAATGAGCATTCTATTTAATACATAACAAGCAGTGCTCACAGCATCAGCCCAAAAATATTTAGGCACATCATATTCGTTCAATATGGTGCAAGCTAATTCTTCTAAAGATCTATTTTTCCTTTCTACAACTCCATTTTGTTGAGGAGTTCTAGGTGCAGAAAAATTATGCATAATTCCGTTTTCTTCACAAAAGTTTTCAAATAATTCATTTTGAAATTCTCCACCATGGTCGCTTCTTAAAACTTTAATTTTCAAATCTTTTTCATTTTGAACAGCTTTTGCAAATTTTTTAAAAGCTTTGAATGCCTCACTTTTTAGTGTGAGAAAGAAAGTCCATGTATATCGTGAGTAATCATCAACAATAACAAGGGCATAATAATTTCCTCCAAAGCTTTTTGTCCTTGAAGGGCCAAATAAATCCATATGCAAAAGTTCTAAAGGTTTTGATGTAGAAATTACATTTTTTGAATGAAATGAAGATTTTACTTGTTTTCCTTTTTGACATGCATCACATAGTTTATCTTTTTCAAACTTTATTTTTGGTAATCCAATAACTAATTCTTTGGAAATTAGTTTGTTTAGTTGTTGCATGTTAATATGAGCAGCTCGTTTATGCCATAACCAAGGATTTTCTTCTTTAACAACCAAACAAGTTATATCACTAGATGATGCAGTATTAAGATCAATTAAGTAAATATTATTGTGTCTCATACCTTTTAATGCTACTTCTTTGGAGTCCTTTTGATGAATAGTGCAGTAGTCACTCTCAAATATTACTTTGAGTCCTTTATCACATAATTGGCTTATACTAAGAAGATTGTGTTTTAGTCCTTCCACATACAGTACATCCTTGATCTCCAAAGTATTTCCTCCACCTACATCACCCGTTCCAAGTATTTTTCCTTTGTTGTTATCCCCATAAGTGACAAATCCTTGTTCCTTCTTTTTAAAGTTCTTAAACTCTTTTTATCTCCAGTCATGTGTCTTGAATAACCACTGTCAAGATACCACATTGATCTTCTGGATTTAGAAGTCATCTACAAAATAAGGAAACAATTCATTTAGGTCCCCAACAACTTGTTTAGGTCCTTGGGGTTAGAAAAAATATCTACTTATGAACAGGAACCCAAATATATTTCTTATTAGGAACACCAAGATGTTTGATATTGCATTTGTTTGAAGTATGACCCTTTTTCATGCAATAAAAACATGTAGTAGTACATGCATATGTATTTATAGAATGATATGTTCCTTTTTCTAGCCAAACTCTACGAGTTCTTTTATTTTTAAAACTATGATTATGAGCATGCTTGGTCTTATTTGGATTTTTCTTGATTTTAAACTTTTCACAATTTTTATTTTCTAAAGCATCTGCGAGATGTTTTTCCAAAATACATATATCAAACATGTAACTTTTGCATGAAGCACATTCAACAGTTTCTTTATTTTCTAAATTTGAAATTTTATTTTTCAAAAATTCTTCTTCTTCAAGAGATTTTTCAAATTTACTTTGCAAATCTTTAAAATCAGATTTTAACTTTTTATGAGCAGTATCCAATTTACTAGATTTAATAAGCAATTGTTGAAAGGCATCATACAAATCATCATAATCATTTTCGTGGCAAGTAGAATTTACCTCACTATCAGAATCATCATGATTGGCCATCAGACATAGATTTGCTTCTTCAATTTCAGAATCGCTAGAATTTGATGAACTTGAGGCATTGTCTTCCCAAGCTATATATGCTTTCTTTTTGAAGAATTTTCTACCCTTCTTTTCTTCACTTTTCTTTGAATTTGGGCAGTCAGCTTTGACGTGTCCAGATTCTCCACATCCATAGCATTTGAAATTTGAGGATGATCCTTGATTATCCTTCTTGTTGCTCTTGAATTGATTTTTACCTTTGGCCTTCATGAATTTTGTAAACTTCTTAATCATGAGACTAAGATTTTCATCATCATCTGAATCTTCTTCTTCCTTTTGTCTTTTGCCTTTAACCACTTCGGTTTTAAAAGCTATGTTCTTCTTTCTTCCAATATCTTCTTCATCATTTAATCTGCCCAATTCAAGCTCATGTTCTCTCAACTTTCCAAACAGAGCTGCCATCGTCATTGTAGCAAGGTTTTGTGACTCCGTGATGGCTGTCACCTTTGGTTGCCAAGTCCTGTTCAAGGATTTAAGAACTATATCAGATGTTACATCGTCATTCAAGTTCTGTTCCTTCATGGGTTACACGCAATATTTCCCACATTTCTTGTGCACTGGTGCATACTGAGATCCTGTAAAACTCATCTAGGGTTAAGGCAGATGAAATTATATTTCTAGCTTTTACATCATATTGGGCTTTTCTATTTTCGTCTACTGTCCATTGCGAGAATGGCTTTGGTTCCTGTACATCATTTACAATATTAACAGGAACAAATGGACCATTTAAAACAGCATCCCAAATACCCCTATCAACAGATTCCAGAAAAATTTGCATCCTAACTTTCCAGAAAGGATAATTTTCACCAGTAAATAGAGGAGGTCTGTTGATAGATGCGCCCTCGGCAAAGGTTTGATTTTGTCCAACCATTTTCGAAAATTTTGAATAACTATCAAAGCAAGCTCTGATACCAATTGTTGGTATTGCGCAGCGGAATGTTTGAGCGTGCGGACAAAACCAAGAGGGGGGTGAATTGGTTTTTGAATAATAAAATTAATACTTTAAAAATTTTTCAAAATTTATCAAGTAGATCAATAAATAATTTCTTTATAACACAATAATAGATGAAATAAAGAGATAGAGAAGAAGATTGAACACAAGTATTTATACTGGTTCGGATCAAAAGACCCTACGTCCAGTTGTTAATCTCTAAAAAACGAGATTAACTAAATCACTAACAAGTAACAGATTTACAATCAGATATTTAGAGTGTAAGGAAAGAAAACACCTCTCTTGAATCACACAAGAGATGAACACCTTTCTCTGAATCACACAGAGAACCTTGACCTTAGCTTTCCTAGCAACAGCAGCAGCACTCAATCTCCTAGAACACCTCTTAGGAAAAGTTATCGCTCTACCCACACTAGGTTTTTCAAAGCTTCAATTGAGAACACTTCAGAGAACTCTCTTGCAGTCACAGCACTAGTACTCTAGCTTCTCAAAAAGGTTATTGAGAAGTAACTCTGAAGTTCCTTAAATAGGGGTTCCAGAAATTAGGTCAAAAAGCTAAACAGTCGCGCCCAACAGTCCAGGATAATCGATTATCACTAGTGATAATCGATTATTCCAGTGTGGTTTATGAAAAACAAATTTTTGAGCAGATAATCGATTATCACAAGTAATAATCGATTATTCCAGTGCTTTCTTGAAAAAAATTGTTCAGCTCAGGATAATCGATTATTCCAAGTGATAATCGATTATCATTTTGATATTTCGAGAAATACTAGAATTTTCATGTACAATACTGCTTCTAACTTAATCTAATTACATTTTACAAGATAGCTTTAAACATAATAATATGTAGTCTTTATATTGTCTTCCAGATGGCTTTCAGGCTTTTGTTATCATCATCAAAATCTTGCTTCAGCATTTAGACTTGTATTGCTTTTGCCAACATCTGGGTGATAGTGGATCGGTTGACCAAGAGTGCACACTTTTTGGCGATGAACTTGAGGATGTCCATGGCCAAGTTGGCCCAGCTGTACGTCAAAGAGATTGTGAGGTTGCATGGAGTACCTTCGAGCATAGTTTCCGACAGAGACCCACGGTTTACATCCCGGTTTTGGAAAACCTTATAGGAGGCGTTGGGGACAAAGTTGACTATGAGCTCAGCTTATCACCCTCAGACCGATGGTCAGTCTGAGAGGACGATCCAGTCGTTAGAAGATTTGTTGAGAACTTGCATATTGGATCATCTGGGTGCTTGGGACGAGGTATTGCCTTTGATAGAGTTCACCTACAACAACAGCTTTCATGCGAGCATTGGCATGGCGCCATACGAGGCTCTTTATGGCAGGAGGTGTAGGACTCCTCTTTGCTGGTATCAGGATGGAGAAGCGGTGTTGGTTGGACCAGAGTTGTTAGAACAGACCACCGAGAAGGTGAGGATGGTGAGAGATAGGATGTTGGCTTCGCAGAGTAGGCAGAAGGCCTATGCGGATCGTAGGAGGAGGCCTTTGGAGTTTGCAGCGGGAGATCATGTATTCTTGAGGGTAACCCGAACCACGGGCGTGGGAAGGGCTCTCTGCTCAAGGAAGCTTTCACCCAAATTCCTTGGCCCGTATTAGATCATGAGGAGGATTGGGCCAGTAGCTTATGAGATAGCTTTGCCCCCGCAGTTGGCGAACCTTCACCCAGTGTTTCACGTGTCACAATTGAGGAAGTATGTATTCGATCCGGCACACGTGTTGGAAGCTGAGGATATACAGATCAGGGAGGATCTCACAGTGGAAGTACCACCCATCGCTCTTGAGGATAGCAAGGTTGAAGAACGTCGTGGAAAGACCGTTGGTCTTGTTAAGGTCATCTAGGATCGGAGGACGGGTGACTCGACGTGGGAGCTGGAGGAGGACATGAGAAAATCACATCCACATCTGTTTACCTGGTGAGTCTTTATTTTCGAGGTCAAAAATTTTCTTGTTAGGGAGAATGTAAGGCCCATTAATTTTGGCTTACTAATTTTCTGCCCTAAAGTTAAGGGCTGCCCTCTTGTGTTTGGGCCTAGGGTTGGCCCAATTGATAAAACCCCTTTCAGGATGCCCTAACCCTCACTTTGCACTCTTGCAGAAAAATCCAGCAGTCGTCACTTTCCTTACCCCTCACAGAACGCTCTGCTAGGGTTTGCCTAAGGCCCCTTTCGAGCTAGCTCAGACCAGTTCCTACTCCGCGTAAGTGCCCTCCTAACTTGTATGCATTTTTTTCCTTGGCATTAAGTCCAGTCAGGTCTTCGTAACAAATTTCCCTTGGTTCTGTTCCTCCACTGTTTTCCAGCTCTTTAGCTGTTCTCGGGACAACAGTACTAGCTATCGTGCTGCCAAGACTTCCGTTAACCCTTCCTCCAGGTACGGGAAGTTAGGGTTTCCAGTTCTGTGTTGTTTTGACTTGTTTGTGGGTTGGTTACTAATTGTATGGTTAAATTCTTCGTTTTGATGCGTGAAAGTACTCTGTATGATTGGTTGGTCTATAAAACATGCGCGTTGCAGGTGCGAACAGTGGCGGACACTGTTAGACTCGCCCAAGCGAGCTTGACTCGCCCAGGCGAGATGTGCAGAGGCTCGCCCAGAGCTTCCTGCGCGAGTGGTCGCTCAGGCGACCAGGGTGTGTTTTGAGCGAGCACACAACTCGCCCAGGCGAGAGGGATCTCGCTTAAGCGAGATCTCGCGTTGCCTTCTTGTTCCTGTTGAGCCCTCGCCAAGGCGGAAAGGGACTCGTCTTGGCGAGACTGTCTCGCCTGAGCGAGATCCCTCAGCCTGAGCGAGGTGCTGGGCGAGGCAGTGTTGTGATTGAATATTTGTTTATTCTTGAATGGTCTGTTTTGGTTGGGTATGAATGCATGATGAGTGATATGTATATAATGGAGTATGAGGTATACATGGTATGATTCCTGGATTACAAATGATGGGTTTGGCGTGAAAGTTGGCATGATCTCTACATGACTTGTATATGATGAGTTGGTTACATGTGTGTGTGTGTGGGGTCACAAACTTGGTATGAGCAATAATGAATCTTGGTGGTTGGTAAAGCTTTGGTATGGTTGGCATGAGGAGAAACACCTTACTCATGATCGAGAATAACAAGTTGGTAATGATTCAACATATGAGCAATGGAGTTTTGTTGTGGGTTTTGGGTTGAAACCTTGTGTGCAATGTATGTATAAATCCCTAGTTGTATATGTATGCTGGTCCGTGTCAGTGCATAATACCTTGGGGTCTCTAGGTTAGACTTTCAGGGTTGCGCTTCAGTGGTCGGGACGTAATTCCATGGCCCATGTTAGTGGGTGTCCATGGTGGTGCCCCATATGTATAACTAGGTAAGGATTCAAGGTAAGGACTGCATCCTAACACTCTAAGGGGCCAGTTAGTCTCACTTAGAGCGGACTGATCCCTGTGGTGAGAGTAGCAAGAGGCCTGAAATTCATCAAGGGCTAACCTTGTGGTGAGGGAGATTTGATTCATCGTAACACTTGTAACACATAGCTCGGGGGTGAGCAGCTCAGGGTCGAGCAGAGGTATCCACCACAAGTGCAAGCATCCGCTGAATCCGACCAAGTTATACGTATCCGGATGAGTCGAATCGAGTCGTAGTGTATTGATTGAGAGTCATAACATGTTTGGTTGATTATTTGGATGTGAGATGATGAAAATGCTTTTGACTTTATGATGCATATGTTGTTGGCTCTAGCTTACCCGTTTCGTTGCATGGTTGTGTTGTATGTGATTATTCTTTCTTGCGATGATCATCGACTTGGTTGATGGGAGCAGATGGGCGAAGTTCTCGTGGTCAACAGGGGAATGGTGATTCCACCGCTTAGCCGTCTGGGCTGGATCTTACACTTCTCTTCTTGATGTCTTCTTTAGGGCTATGGCCCCTGTATTCGTTGTCTTTGGATTGTAGACTCTTAGTTAAACTGTTATCCTGCTTTTGTTTGCATCGTGGTGTGCCTGATTTTGTAGGGGTGATGTTGGGAACCCCAGGACTGCTTGATTTTACTATCTTATGTGTGACGTTTTCTTTAATTGTGTTTATAAATTAAATGGGACGTTACAAGAAAAATTAATAAAATGAAATTAATTTCTCAAAAGTTGAAGTTAGTTATAATTTAACTTGTAGGATCTCCTATAATTGTTTTCAGATAAATTGATTTTAATTTACAAAAAAAAAAATATTTTATTTATTTTTCTCATTTTTTCTTCTAGCTGTTTCAGAAAAAAATTGTTCAAATATTCCACTTCCATACAAGCACACCATATAAAGGTTGAATTTGTTATAGAGTGCATACAAGGGAAGCAACAAGATTCTTTTGCATAAAAGCCATGCAATGGAACCTACACGATATATGTGTTTGTAGGGCGTGTGGGAGGCATATTATTTATGTGATAAAACATTGTTTATTATTACTAATTGCGACCACCACCAAAACATTTGTACTTGGCTTAATCATCGACCCTGAAAACAATATGCCAATGCTAGATCATGTGTTGCGTTGCACATACACGCTGAAACCTAATCATTTTACGTTGCACCTCTCTTTCGATTAACGAAAAGATTAATGAGAATGATGATATTTTTAGGTAAATTCTACCTGTGCACCATTCTAATTACCTGCTATTAAAGGTTAATAAGCTATCATCCACTTTTATACAACATGGTTAAAAGTTTTTAAAAATTACTTGTCGATCCTTTGTCTAAACCAGAAGAGTTTGGTTTTATATATATATATATATATATATATATATATATATATATATATATATATATATATATATATATATATATATATATATATATATATATTTTTTTTTTTTTTTCTTTATTTGCTATGTAATTTTGAACCACTTTTATGTGAGTTGCTCTTAAAATTTGAGTTGAATGCTATCTTGCTACTTCTTAACTAAATAACTTGTCATCACATAGACATAAATAATATATGAATTACAAATATAATCAATTTTACCCGTGTTAAGACTTCAAGTCAAAATTTCAGTTTTACGTTGATTAAACATAAAATATATATAATATATGAGAAAAAATATATAAGTCTTTTTTTTTAATTTTAAGTTAAAAATTGTATGAAGTTTTTTTATTTAAATCTGAATCAAATTTTATTATTATTGAATTCTTTTTGTTAAATCCTTTTTCAAAAAATTCATCACTAATAAAAAAATAAAAGAATAAAGAAACATGATAAACTAATCCAATTTCTTTGTATGTACCTAATGGACACTTTATCTTTGGATAAACTAAAATAAAAAGTCCATCAATATATCCATATCACAGATAATTATAAAAGTAAACACAGTTATTATTTCAGGTATAGCATGGCTTGAGATTGTAAGACCCACTTTTGTTGAGTGTCCTACTGTTAAGGGTTGCCACACTGTTGGGCCTAAAGGGCTGGTCCATAAGCTGGCAAGGCCCCTAAAGCAGCCAAGGTCCCTCAATTGCAAGTCAGTCTGAAATATCAGTGCTCTAACTCACGCATTTTCTCTCCACAGAACCTTTGCTAGGGTTTGGAGATCTACCCAAGTTCAAGTAAGCTCAACCTCAGTCTCCCGTTCACGTAAGTTAGTTCTCGAACCTAGCCTTTCTAAGTTGTTTTCATGATTTATGTCAGGACTCACTGTGTGAATCCAATCTCCTTTGTCGTGCCACTGTTTCAGTTCATAGATTTGTCCTTGGAGCTACTGGTTTCGCTGACTAAAGAGTCGAAGTCCAATATTAGCCCTTTTCCAGGTAAGGGAAGCAAGAGTTTCACGTTATTTCTATTTTATGTGATTAATGTTTCGTGAAATATGAGAAAAGATTAGGGGGTTTTGGTATATTTTTGAGTTAGGGGTTCAAATATTCATGAAACTGTGATATTTGACGTTATTTCTCGTATTCTGATGCGTCGCACAATCACCCATTACTTCAATGATTTTGGTTTCGTGATAATAAATTTTCTTGGGAATTTTGGTGTAAGAATTATGGTTGTGGGTTGTGCTTGATTGTATGGAATTGCAAATACTTAAACGTTGGCACTCATTTATTTGGGATTAATACTATTTTGTGATATATGTATGTCTTGGTATGCATTTGTAAAGTATGAGATAAATGAATTTGCATGAGTGATGTGATTCATGGATTGTGAATGATGAACTTGAATAAATCTTGGCATGCGATTTCAATGAAATGGTTGGTTATATATGTGGTCATGAACTCGGTATGAACAATAATGTTACATTGTTGGCATGGTATTGGTATGAGGTGAAGTTCTATATCCCCGAATTGAGAAGAATGGGATGGTATGAAATCAACATGGAATATGAATGAGGATGGGTTACAAAGGATGATGTAAGGTGTTAAATGCATGATCAATCTTATTTGTTTGTTTAGACTGTGATTGGTATGTTGTTAGTACGTAAATCCATGAGTCTCTAGGTGAGACTTCCTAGTCGTGCTTTAGTGGTTGGGACGTAATTCCATGGCCCCTTTTAGTTGGTGTCCATGGTGGTGCCCCATGTATATAACTTGGTAAGAATTCAAGGTAAGGATTGCATCTTGACTCTCTAAGGAGTCAATTAGTCTCACTTAGAGCGGACTAACTCCTGTGGTGAGAGTAGTAGGAGGCCTGAAACTCATCAAGGGCTAACCTTGTGTGTGAGGGAATTGATTCATTGTAACACTTGTAACACATAGCTCGGGGGTGAGCAGAGGTATCCACCACAAGTGCAAGCATCCGCTGAATCCGACCAGATTATATGTATCCAAATGAGTCGAGTCGAGTCTTAGTGTATTGATTTGAAGGTCATAACATGCTTGGATGATTTGTGTATATTGGAATATGAAAGTATATCTGATTACATGATGAAATCTTTTTGGCTCTAGCTTACCCTTTGCTTGTTTGATTGCCTTGTATATTGTTCTTCTACCTTTGCGATGATCATTAATTTATTGATGGGAGCAGATGCGAGAGGTACTCGTGGTCAACAGGAGATAGATGATTCCGCTGCATAGTCTACTTGGGCTGAACTTCACGTTTTATTTGGGCTTTTCTTTGGGGCTAAGGCCCGTGTATTGTATTGTCCCTAAGGCTTTATTTTGAATACTGGCTATCTCTTACTCCTTTTGGGTTGTAGGCATTGTAGTGAGCTTTAGTATTTTCTTTTAAGTACCTTGGATAACTGTAAGGAATGACCTTATACTCCACAATTTGGCTCTTTATATTATCTGGTGTAATATTTCATTTAATTATGTTATTATTTAAATGGGATGTTACATTAATGGTATCAGAGCAGTTCGTCCTTAGGATGACCTAAGGTTGTGGGTTTGTCATGTCTCGAGGGCGTAAGTTTTCAAGTATAGTCGAGTTTGTCAGTGAAACCACAAGTTTTAAGAACAGAAAATGTCTTGATAAAGTGATGAGGGTGCACACTCATGACTAGATCAAAGGTTGTTTTTCCTTTCGTAATTCTAATGGTTTCGGGAAGGAAGGGTGACAGATGAAAGGTTCTGTTGTCTGTAGATGATGGAGTGTTGTCTTGTATGTTCTAGTGTGTCCTGTTATGACTCTGTGTTTTGTGTCTCGTGTCTGTAGCGATGAGGGAATGCATATTTAAGCTCAACTTGACCTACTTTACCAGGGTTGGTGGGGCATGTGAGAAAATCTTTTGTCTCAAGGGTGCGAAGATGTAGAGGATTGTATATTGATAGATGATGAAAGTTGAGTCTTGGTTTAGAAGGCTGAGAAATGATGTTGAAAGTTAAAAAGCAACGCTTTGGACTGAGAGAGAGGTACAAGATCAAGTTCTAAGATCGTACACCACAAGTTTTAGGAGAATAGTTGAGTTCAGAGATTAGTATATGAGAATATATTTAGGCGTGCTCATGCGGCAGGGTGTGAGAAATCAACTTGGTTTTACACCTTGACAATGTCTAAGGTTCGAAGTGTAACAATGTGGGAGGTTTGAGGTTGAGGGTGGAGGCCATGAACTGTATAGGGAAAGCAGACGTGTAGTTGGAAGCTTATGAGAGGCAGAGCTTTGAAGATTAGCCAAGTGTGATGATGTTATAGGAGAAGGGAATATATTAGGAGTTATATACCAGATCAATTCAGTAAATAGTAGTCGGGTCTTCTTAGCAGTAGCAGTTACCCAAGTTAGGAGGAGAGGGGATGTTATAAGTAAAGTGGGCCACAAAAGAGGAAGGTTTGACATTGGATATGAGATGTACGATTTCAAGCATCAGAACGAAAAGCACATGGTTAAGTTTGTTCTTGTAGGGAAGGACAATTAGTAATGTCACAACACGAGGAAAGGGGAAAGGAAAACAAAAGTTTTGAGTAGCTATGAGAGTGTTTGCGATGATTAGCACTAAAGTGGCCAACATGGGTAATCTAATTTAAATGATACATGTTACAAAGGTGGTGATTGGATTATAGGCTTTGGCTTCGCTTAGGGTCGTACACTCTTTGATGTCGCTAGTATGGTATAGGAGTCATGGTTGTCTTCAAGAAGGAGCTGAGTTTGAGAAGGTGGTTGTTGTTATAGTAGTGGCCAAGTGAAGATTCGCTCAGGTGTGTGGTGCCTTTGTGGTGATCAAAGTGTTTAAATTCAAACCCAATTCGAATTGTTTCCTTTGCAAGGTTGAGACATAGTCTCAAGTGTGAATTGGTTATTTTCTCAATCCCATTTCGATGAGCTGAGACGACCAACAAGGTGATATTCTTTGATTAAAAAAAACGATGAGTCAGTGATTGCGTATGAAGTACGAATCAAACTAAATAGTGGGGGGCAGAGTGTCACGTGAATCAGAGTCATCTGACAAAGGAAAGTGAATAATAGACGCAAAGGATCCCGGTAGCAGAAGAGTTTGTAGATGTGTTCTGAAGTAAGTATTAAAATTTTAACCTTGGTGTGGTGGCGTTCACTTTTGCATTGGTGTCTAAAGGAGAACTTGTGCCAATAATTTCTAATTGGATGGTTCCTACTGAGAATTTGAAGTAAATACAAAGTGAGGGAGATGTTGGAGAAGTAATGGCTTATACTAAATATAACGACAAGGATGACTACAAGCTTGGTGAATCTTAAAGGAGAAGTAGTGGGAGGATAGACTGTTCAAGGGTAAACGTTGTATAAGGGAGGATAGACTTTTAGGCCTGTGGTTTAAAAAGGGTGGATGCGATGTTGAGAAAATAGGAGGTTAAGGCTATAAACAAGGGAGTCAAAAGGATTTTGCAAGTTCCATAGAAGTTTTTGAGGAAGGTTTCTCAGCGATGATTGATTCCTTGTCACGGCAAACATGAAAGGAACATCATTTTGAGTAAACAAATAAGTGACTTTGTGTGTTGATCAGAGTAGCGCAACGGGATGACGACAAGTGATGCTTATGAAGGGTAAGAGGTGCGTGAAAAGAACTATCTTACTCACGACCTAGAGTATTACTACGACAACCAGTTCTTGTTGAACAACAAATGTGTCGTTCTTATGAGTATCAATTAAAGATGTTCAAAGAATCAATTAGAGTCGGAATTATGGGGTTACTCAGAGAAAGTTGTGCAAGAGTAGTAGGAGATTTGAGTTATGATTTCAAGTTAGAGTGCCAACTTGGAGTTGATAAAGTGAGAGTAGATGTTTAGCCAGGGAATGGAATTCAAGATCCGTGATTTGACGAGTTAAGAGTAAGGGTTGATTGAGAAACCTAAGTGTTTGGGGTGGAAAGAGAATATGTGAGGAGATTTCATTAGTTTAGTCATCCGACTAGAACTAATGAGTCTCCTATCAAGGTTGAGGAAGAAGCAATTCAGAAAAATCTTAGTTGAGAAGTATCTTAGAGTTGATAGGTATAAATCAAACTAAAAATTTCCAAGTCAAGGAAAGACATGATTCTAAGGCTTTTGTGGAAGGATGGTTACAAGTTAGTAGATCAAAAATGAAGGTGAGATGCCGAAATGAATTTGGTGGTTGTAATATGTGATTAATATGTGATTAATATTTTGTGAAATATGAGAAAAGATTGGGGGGTTTTGGTATATTTTTGAGTTAGGAGTTCAAATATTCATGAAACTGTGACATTTGACGTTATTTCTCGTATTCTGATGTGTCGCACAGTCGCTGGGCGAGTGCCCTGGGTCGCTGGGCGACTGTGTGTTTTTCTAATATGCGCAGGTTTAGTAAAATTGACTTTCCCGACTCATTAACCGTTGGATTGAGCTCAAATTTTGACATGTGGTTCATAACATGCTATTTTATGGTTTGACCGGTTGGATCGTCGATTAGATGTCTGTAGCTTGAGAAATGTGTCACCCATTACTTCAATGATTTTGGTTTCGTGATAATAAATTTTCTTGGGAATTTCGGTGTAAGAATTATGGTTGTGGGTTGTGCTTGATTGTATGGAATTGCAAGTACTTAAACGTTGGCACTCATTTATTTGGGATGAATACTATTTTGTGATATATGTATGTCTTTGTATGCATTTATAAAGTATGAGATGAATGAATTTGCATGAGTGATGTGATTCATGGATTATGAATGATGAACGTGGATAAATCTTGGCGTGGATTTCAATGAAATGGTTGGTTATATATGTGGTCATGAATTCGGTATGAACAATAATGTTACATTGATGGCATGGTATTGGTATGAGGTGAAGTTCTATATCCCCGAATTGAGAAGAATGGGATGGTATGAAATGAACATGGAATATGAATGAGGATGGGTTACAAAGGATGACGTGAGGTGTTAAATGCATGATCAATCTTATTTTTTTGTTTGGAATGTGATTGGTATGTTGTTAGTACGTAAATCCATGAGTCTCTAGGTGAGACTTCCTGGTCGTGCTTCAGTGGTCGAGACGTAATTCCATGGGTCCTGTTAGTGGGTGTCCATGGTGGTGCCCCATGTATATAACTTGGTAAGGATTCAAGGTAAGGATTGCATCCTAACACTCTAAGGAGTCAGTTAGTCTCACTTAGAGCGGACTGACTCCTGTGGTGAGAGTAGCAGGAGGCTTGAAACTCATCAAGGGCTAACCTTGTGTGTGAGGAAATTGATTCATTGTAACACTTGTAACACATAGCTCGGGGGTGAGCAGAGGTATCCACCACAAGTGCAAGCATCCGCTGAATCCGACCAGGTTATATGTATCCGGATGAGTCGAGTCGAGTCTTAGTGTATTGATTTGAAGGTCATAACATGCTTGGATGATCTGTGTATATTGGACTGTGAAAGTATATCTGATTGCATGATGAAATCTTTTTGGCTCTAGCTTACCCTTTGCTTGTTTGATTGTCTTGTCTGTTGTTCTTCTACCTTTGCGATGAACATTAATTTGTTGATGCGAGCAGATGCGAGAGATACTCGTGGTCAACAGGAAAGAGATGATTCTGCTGCATATTTACTTGGGCTGGACTTCACGTTTTATTTGGGTTTTTCTTTGGGGCTAAGGCCCGTGTATTGTATTGTCCCTAAGGATTTATTTTGAATACTGGCTATCTCTTACTCCTTTTGGGTTGTAGGCATTGTAGTGAGCTTTAGTATTTTCTTTTAAGTACCTTGGATAACTGTAAGGAGTGAGCTTATACCCCACAACTTGGCTCTTTATATTATCTGGTGTAAGATTTCATTTAATTATGTTATTATTTAAATGGGATGTTACAGAGATCATTAACGACAAAAATTTACTTTTGTTTAGATTTTCTTGTTGGAAATTAGACAATTTTAAACGAATTTCTTTATAGATGTTTCTTCTTATTATTTTGTATTATATTCAATAAAATTTATTTATTTAATAATTGTTGCATGATAATTCAAAAATATATGTAAAGTTTTTATTTGTAAAAATTAATATTAATATAAAATCACACAAAAATAATAATTTATCAAATTGTGACATTCCCTTTAATAGACTAAAACTATTAAGTAAAACATTTCATAATTGATAATCATAAACCATAAATATTAACATGTAACTACTATATTACACTTATCCATATAGATATACTGAAATACATACTATCACATAACTAAACAGGGGAACTAGAGTTTTTCAATAGAGACATGTACACGAGAGTCCCAAACACTAACTATACAGTTGCATCTTCTTCTTCCTTGATGGGACCAACTACTACTTCTTCACCTGCTCACACCAAATCACGGAAATAGGTAAGCGAATAAGAATACAAGACAAGACAAAACATTTAGAAAATGGGTTAGCAAATATATAAAAAGGTTTAATCATTTAAAAGAATACAATTGTTTACTCATACATAGTCAATCGTAGCAATCATGAATGAATATTATCGTATTCCATACAAAGACTCATACATGACTCAATTATCCGATTAAGACCTCTTGCTCCTATACAAAGACTCATATATGACTCATATACACATAAGATTAGTTTGTTAACGTCTTTTCCCAAGGTAAGGCCCTTAGGATTAAGATCTCTTGCTCCTCTAACCACATACCCCATCCTTTTCTACTTGAGAATTGAATGGTTATTAGAGCGTCAAGATAACTTCTAACTGAATCCATATACCAATACATACACTATTATAAACCACTATTAATCCTCCTTGAATTAGTATCAATAAGTCTCAAATCAACCTCTTACAACCAACCATTTCTTGAGCAATAATCCACAATTGCCAAAACACATCAAAATTGAGCATAAGAATGACTATTAAGCTGTGATGCATTTGCTCATCCTTTTGCTCAACAAGTAATGCCTACAGGCCCCACTCATCCAGCGACTAGATGACTCGACCAATTAACGAATTACTGAAACTAATAGAGGTAAATTCCTCCAAAAGTCGCTCAATGCAGTCTCGGCCATCGACTACAAAGTCAATAAGCTCTCTAACTTTGGATTCGCTCAACGAGCACATACTCGACTAGCGACTACCAAGTCAGTGAGCACTCTGACGTTGGATTTGCTCAACAAGCATATACTCGACTAGTGACTACAAAGTCAGTAAGCCCTTGACTTTGGATTCGATCAATGAGTATATTTTCACTCGCGACCACCAAGTCAGAAACTCCTTGACTTTGGATTCGCTCAACAAGAACACACTTGACCAATAAGTTTGCATAATGTTGCAGAACCTGATTCTACATAATTATGTCATTCCAATCCAGTCTAATAAATCCAATAGCCATCATAGATGCCAAAAACATACCAAACTTAATTTCACCACAATCATCAGTACCAATTGATCTCAAATGCAATACCAAATCAAGCAGTATTTCTAAGTAAGCAACATTAGACCTAAAACCCATGAATTCACACATCATGAATCATTCTACAAATCAAATGATCACGCAAATAAGAGTACAATCATACAAATTACTATCTAAGTGTTTATGCAACTCAAAAAGCTTTGTAATAAGCTCCCTCTATGAGATAACTCAGATAGCTCAAAGAGTATAAAAACCCCCTTTCAGACTAATAGGATGCACAAACAATACCTATAAACAACATAAAATATGATTAGGGTACACTGTTAGAACCAACTGATCAACTAAGACTCACAAAAGATTATTTAAAGGTCACATGCGAGCTAAAACCACTTACATGCATTGAGAAGAACAACTAACCATGAGAAAAAAGGAAGAAAACCAACTTACTCAGTTGAAGAAACTGATCAAATAGAAGTGGAGAGCTCTCGACAAGGATCACCCTAGTAGTCTCTGATCTTCAAACATATGAACACATAATGAAAAAATCTAGAGAGAAGTGAGAGTACTAGAAAGGGATTTTTAGAGAAATAGTGTGTTTTTAAAATAATAAAACTTGATTATAAAATTTCTATTTATACTTTTAACTTATTAATATTAAAATATTAGAGTATCATTATTTTAAATACTATCAATCCTGAAATAGTTTTTTGGTCTTACATAAATAATTAACAAAAATAAAGGAAAATGGTAAAATGAATATTTGAATTTTTTTGCTTTCAAATAATAAATCAAATTAGTATTAATTTAGATAATAAATAAAATAATTATAATGTAAATGAAAATTAATCAGTGTTGTCTAATTTTATAATATAAATTGTTATTAGTAATGACCATTGATATACAAATTTAATAATAAAATAAACTAAACAAGACAAAAAGATTATATTTTGATTAATTATTAAAAAATATAAATAATTATTTTTAAAAATATATTTTATTTTCATACTCTAGACATTATTAATTACAGTTTATAAAAATTTCGTATGAAAGTTACAGTTTTATGCAGGGACTAAATTGCAAATTTCCTATCATATTACTGGTATGTATCCTGTCATTAATTTCATTCGTTTATGTTTTTTACTAACATATCTAACGGTTTAAATTTGTTGATCACCAGTGGATCATATAAAAGCCATGGACATTTTTAACCCATCATTGCCTGTCTTGTTCCCCAATAACAAAGTAAAGCGTAATTTGTGACCCAAAAGAAAAAAAGTAAAATGCAATATTCATAATTATGCCGTTTCATGTGGATGACAATAACACCGAACATGGACATAAGGACATGCAAAAGAAAACAACATCATATCCACACGCAAACAATCTTTATTTCCTTCATTTACTCGCATGATCTTGTTCAAGTGTCAAAAGTGACAAAAAGGGGAAGAAAAATATAGCGACAAAAACTAATGAAAGCCAAACAAAAATATATTTACTTGAGGAATACGCAGTCACATACGCAACATGGAGCGAAAAACGTGTGCATCAAGACACGCCATAAAACAAAATCTAGTTATATATCTGAATAAGGGGAAATGTGAGAACTAAACAAAGCGTCAAATCAAGGGAAGAAGATTCTTTTTTTTTTTCAAAAAAAAAAATCAAAGTAGAGTGAAAAACAATTATTGAAATTTAACTTTTATTTAGTTGATAGAATAAGACAATCAAACATAATTCTAAAAATAAAGTAGACATTTTTATTTTTATGAACTAATTTTAAATTATATTTTCACGTAAATTTTCTTATCATATAAATAGCAAAATAAAAAAAGTAAACTTATATAATAGTAAAATGTTATTTTTTATGTAAACAGAAACTAGTATTTTAACAAAAGTCTACTAACATTGTTCTATTGTCTCATCCTCTTCGTATACGCTGACCTTCTTCATATTCATTCGTATTCTTCTTTGAATATTAATGTATACGTCCATATTAAAGATGTTTACATTTGTGTATGAAAATAAAAGAATACATATTAATTATAATTATTAAATTTTTACATGAATATAGCAAGAACTAAATCTTGTAAATTTAAAAATTGTGGGAGATTTTTTAGGTAAGTGTTACCGGTTTTATACATCTCCAAAATTTATTACTCCTATCCTAATGTACTAATATTTCTTTTTACTCCTATATTTGCTCCCAAAGAAAGGTTTAAACATTAAATTAATACTATAAATGGAACTAGTTTTTTTTTTAAATGTTCATAATAAATCGTAATTAATAATTACAATCACAATACAATTTTGTATGGTTACAGCAGTTACATTTGCATCATTCCTGACGTATTTTAAATATATAAACCTAGTATTTTTGAAATGATTATTATAATACCCTGTGAACTTCCATGACTTCTCCTAGTTGTTTTCCATGTTCCTTTTCCATCCTATAAATACACAAAGTCCACGGCTATTCTGCTATCATTCTCAATCTGCACGAAAAGCCAGAGATCAGAAAACAAGTCTAAAAAGCAACGTTTTTGAGTTGTGCTCCAAATTGAAAAAAATGCAGAAAGAACAACAAAAAGAGTATTTAGATTCGATGACGTGTCCAAGCTTCAACTACTACACCACCGTTCAACTCGCCGTCGTCGATAATCAGGTTGGACAAGATCACAACAGGACTCAAAACGACGACGCCAGTTTCGAGTTTGCCGCGTTTCGAGACGAAGCCTGTTTCGACGACGCGTTTTTCCCCATATTCAACCACAAGATACAGAATAGACAAAGGAGCAGCATCGCCGGCGGACGCGATTCCGGCACGGCGGTCCTCCGGTTCCCTATCACCGGAGACGATATTCACCGCAGCGAGCACAATCCTTTACCGGCGCCGCTGTCGGATTCTTCGTCGTCGTCGTCGGAGGTGGATGAATTGGAGGGAGTCCCGGCGGCGACTTACTGCGTGTGGACACCGAATTCGCCGAGAAAATGCAAGAAGAGCAATTCGACAGGGTCGTCGTCAAAGAAGTGGAAGCTTCTTGATTTGCTTCGGCGGAGCAATAGCGAGAGGAAGGAATCGTATCTGTTCCTGACGGCGGCGTCGGAGAAGAAAAGGATGAACGAGCGGTGGAGCATAGAGGTCGCTGGAAAACCGAAAGACAATGGTTTCGCTGAGAAGAAAAAGGCGGCAGTGACAGCGCACGAGGCTTTATATGTTAAGAACAGAGAATTGAGAATGATCGATAAGAAGAAGTCCTTTCTACCGTATAAGCCTAACTTGGTTGGGTTCTGCACAAGACGTTTTGGCAAGACATTCTCTTCATTCTGAAGACTTTGTTCAATGAATCTATTTTCAAATGTTCTTTCCAGTGAAAAACGAAAACGGGATTGGAGAAGTTAGATTAGATTAAGTTTGGTCTTTCTTTTTGGCATTTTTATTTATCTGATCATGATTCATGTACAAAGGGTGAAATGAATCAAATGAATGATTGATGATGTTTTATTTTAAACGATCTTTGTTGAAGAAGCGGCTGAGGGCGAAGTGTCTGTTTAGTTCAAATACGGGTCTTCGCCACCAAGGTGGGCCAAGAAAGCGAATACTTTTTTTTTTCTAAGGAAATGGTTGGTAGAGAAATCATCATTGATAACAAGAAAAAGACGAAACTGAAGGAATCGGCTGCTTTGAAGTGAAAGGAATAATCGATCACGGAGTTTATTGGCACAAAAATTGTAGGACGGAGAACCATTATAAAAGCATCCTCGTGAAAATTATTGGAAGGTCAAATTACATTTTTTTTTCCTTTCCCAATTCTAGAAGAGATGTAATATAAGTGTTCAATGTTTAGAAATATATGATCATATTGAGGCCTCTCTATCTCTTAGACATGGTGATTACACTGTTGTCTCAAACCACCAAATTAACACTATTAATGCTAGCAACTTCAATATCGCTAAGTAACCAACTAGATAGGGTTAACCTAACTTGAGTAGTACCCTACGAATATGAAATTAATTTTGAATATTTAACTTCTTTACAAATTTATCCCAATGCAATTAAAATTATACGATGATATGCAAAAATATAGACAAGAATTTGAGAATAAAATAGCAAATTAATAAAAGACTTTGAAACAATTATAATAAAACAAACCAATTCCACCGCTTTCAATATAGATTCTTCATCGGTTATCTTCAGATTATTGTTCAATTACCTATTGTTTTTGACTTCAAATTAATAAAGTAGATTCTTAATTAATTTGTTAGCGTTCTTACTATTAATCAAAGTAAATTCTCAATCATACATAAAAACTTTGTAGATTAATCATACTAAATTTAATCAAAGTAGATTATCAATTAAATATTACTATGCCTAATCATACTCGTTCTTTTACCTCTAAAATAAAGCAAAAAGATAATTAACAAAAGTAAATTCTTGATTAATTCTAGTTAAAGTTTTTACCTCTAATCAAAGTACATTCTCAATTATTAGAAAAAACCCATTCAATTACATGAAAGTTTCTAATTTTTTTCCACCTTTGCCTTGGCCCCATTATAACCCGTGAAAAGTCCTCATAATCTTTGAATGCATGTTTTTTGAAATTCGTGAATATTAGAGTCTTGTTAAGTATTAGGAGTGTTTACTCGATGAGTATTTTGAGTGAAAACACAAGCCAAAACACTTAGCAGATTTTAGAGAGAAAATATACATTTTAAACTTGAATGATATATTTCATATTTGATTTTCTCGTAAATTCAAAATATTAACTCATGTGTGAAAAATAGAACTTTTC
Organism: Vigna unguiculata; assembly: GCF_037176805.1. NCBI lineage: Eukaryota > Viridiplantae > Streptophyta > Magnoliopsida > Fabales > Fabaceae > Vigna > Vigna unguiculata. Next base: position 23,546,427 of record NC_140796.1, read on the forward strand.
CATTTGAATATACATGGTAAGTTGACTTCTAGAAGATTGATTTGTTTATAGTAATGTTCATTCCTTTCATCCATTGTTGATATGCAATAAAATAACCCGGAACAAAGTTTTGAAATTATTTAATTTTTCCCCGAAGTGCAAAAAGGATAAGTGTGGGGATGTAATGAGTTCATATTTTTGCCCTCATGTAATGTTTAATTCTAGATTTTTAACTGAATTTTGTTCTTAAAATATTGATTTAATTGGGATTTCTTATAATTGGGTTTATTGACCATGAGATACAAAAAGATGTTAAAAATAACTTTTTAGTTGCATAAATATTCTTTGGATATTTTGAGGTGTGTTAGCATAGTTGCAACTAAGTTGAACTCATGGAAGTGTGGAAATAAATTGATTAAAGCTTCATGTGACACCTTAAAGATAAATCTAAGAATAGAAAATTATCAAGTTCACAAAAATCCAAGCCAAGCAAAAGAGGGAATAGGCAACAAAAAATGGACCTTCCGAATTTCTCTATTTTTTTTTTCCAGAAAAAGGGTTTTGATAATTCATAAATATTTATGATAAAAGATAATTTGAAAAAATATCTTGAGATATTTTATTTGATATTTTTAAATAATCTTATTTAATTATTTCATAAAAAATTAAAAGATAATAACTACAAAATCTTTTTAAATATGACAAGATCTTTTTAAATCTTTTTAGATCAACAATAACAAATATATCTTTGAAGATATTGAATTATTTAAAAGATAATTAGAGAAGATTGCAAAGGGCTGATTTGGAAAATTAATACAAATATTAGTTAGTGATAATTTATCATATATCTTTAAGTAATTAATTTTTTTAATTATATAATATATTGATATTATTAATCAGCTATATTTTTCAAATAATATATATCTCTCCAAATACTTTTAAATATTCATAATCACAATAGAATAAATAATATTTATCTTTATCTTTATTTTAAAATATATTTGAGAGATTTTAGCAACAGAAAAATCGAGTCAAAGTCCTATATAAACATACCAAGGGGAAGCAAAAAAGACAAGCTCGGCACTTCGAAGTTTAGGAACCCTTAGGGGGCCTAATTTCGTTCTCTCTCTCCACATTTTCTTCTATTTCTATTTTATTTTGTATTTCATTGGGGCCAAAGCTTCAAGGTTTGGTTCCATTGTAATTTCATTATGGATTATGGGGTTAGAATGAATAAATTTGTTTGTTCTTTTGATTCTTGTTGTGATTTATTTTTATCTATGTCTTTTGCCTTTTAGTCAAGTAAAAGTAATGATTTTTACATTGTAGCTAATTGGTGAGATGTTTTAATCTACATGCATGTTGATCACATGAGTTCATGGGCTTTTAATTTTAATTGAGAATGTACTTTGATTAAATTTAGAAACTTTCATGTGATTGAATGAGTTTTTGTCAATGATTGAGAATGTACTTTGATTAGAGGTCAAAACTTTAACTAGAATTAATCAAAAATGTACTTGGTTTATTTGCTTTTTGCTTGATTTTAGAGGTAAAAGAATGGACACGATTAAGGATAGTAAATATTTAATTGAAAATGTACTTTGGTTAAATTTAGTATGCTTAATCTACAAAGTTCTTGCTTTAGATTGAGAATTTACTTTGGTTAATAGTGAGAACGCCAACAAATTAATTGAGAATTTACATTGATTAATTTGCAAATCTACAACAATAATTAATTAAGCAATAATCTTTAGATAACTAATGATGGATCTAATTTGAAAAAGTAGTGGAATCAATCTATTTTGTTTATCATTGTTTTTATTTCTTTTTATCTTTTTCCAACTTTATTTCTGATTTTATTTGATTAACCTTTTGTATCGTTTTTAAGAACTAATTTGTTAGAAATCAATTTTGTGTCCATTAGGAGACGACAAAGGGTTGACTTTACTCTCTCTATTTTCTAGGCTATTATCTTAGCAATATTGAAGTTGTTGTAGTTTAGTGGTATTAATTTTTGTCAAAGTTTAGACGCATCTCTTCTATGTCATGAAAACGCTATCATTGACGCAATCAAATTAATACAATTAAACTATAGCAACTTCAGTATTGATAAGATAATAGTCAAGAAAATAGAAAGGGTGAAGTTAACCCTTAGTCGTCTCCCAAAAAACACCAAATTGATTTCTAACAAATTAGTTCTTACAAAAACTATACAAAAGTTTAATAAACTAAGATAAGAAATAAATAAATATAGTTGGAAAAAGATAAAAAGAAATAAAAATAATGATAAAGAAAATAGATTGATTTCACAACTTTTTAAAATAGATCCATCATCGGTTATCTAAAAGATTATTGCTCAATTGATTATTGTTGTATGTTTACAAATTAATCAATGTAAATTTTCAATTAATTTATTGGCATTCTCACTATTAATCAAAGTAAATTCTCAATCAAAAGCAAGAACTTTGTAGATTAATCATAATAAATTTAACCAAAGTACATTCTCAATTAAATATTACCATCCTTAATCATGTCCATTCATTTACCTCTAAAATCAAGCAAAAAGTTAATTAACCAAAGTACATTCTTGATTAATTCTACTTAAAATTTTCACCTCTAATCAAAGTACATTCTCAATCATTGGCAAATACTCATTCAATCACATGAAAGTTTCTAAATTTAATCAAAGTACATTCTCAATTAAAATTAAAAGCCCTTGAACTAATGTGATCAACATGCATATAGATAAAAACATCTCACTAATTAGCTACAATACAAAAATCATTACTTTTACTTGACTAAAAGGCAAAAGACATAGATGAAAATAAATACAACAAGAACCAAAAGAACTAACAAATTTATTCATTCTAACCTTAGAATTTATAATGAAATCACAATGGAACAAAACCTTGAAGCTTAGGCCCCTATTACTAAATAAATAAATAAAATAGAAGAAGAGAATGTGGAGAGAGAACGAAATTAGGCCTCCTAAGGGTTCTTAAACTCCGAAATGTCAAGCTTGTCTTTTCTACTTCCCCTTGGTCTCTTTATATAAGACTTGGATTGTGTTTTTATGTTGCTAAAAATCTCTCAAATATATTTTAAAATAAAAATAAAGATAAATTTTATTTATCTTTATAGTGATTATGAATATTTAAAAGTATTTGGAGAGATATAAACTATTTGACAAATATAGTTGGCGGATAATATAAATATCTGATATAATTATATAAATTAATTACTTAAAGATATATGATAAATTACCACTAACTAATATTTGTATTAATTTTTCAAATCAGCACTTTGCAATCTCCTCCAATTATCCTTTAAATAATTCAATATTTTTAAGATATATTTGTTATTGTAGATCTAAAAAGATTTAAGAAGAACTAGCCATATTTAAAAGGATGTGGTAGTTATTATCTTTTGATATTTTATGATATAATTAAATAAATTATTTAAAAATATCAAATAAAATATCTCAAGATATATTTTATGAAATTATCTTTTATCATAAATATTTATGAATTATCAAAGCCCTTTTTATGGAAAAGCAATAGAGAAACCTGCAAGGTCCAATTTTTGTTGCTCATTCCTTCTTCTACTTGGATTGGATTTTTGTGAACTTCATAATTTTTTATTCTTGGATTTATCTTTAAGGTGTCACATGAAGCTTTAATCAATTTATTTCCACAGTTCCATGAGTTCAACTTAGTTGCAGTTGTACTAACACACCTCAAAATATCCAAAAAATATTTATGCAACTAAAAAACTATTTTTAACATCTTATTGTATCTCATGCTTAATAAACCAAATTATAATAAATCTCAATTAAATCAATCTCTTAAGAACAAAATTCAATTAAAAATCCATAATTAAACCTTAAATGAGGGGAAAAATTAAGTAATTTCAAAACTTTGTTCTAGGTTATTTTAACATATCAACAATGGATCAAAAGAATGAATATTACTGGAAATATATCAATCTTCTAGAAGTCAACTTATTGTAACGTCCCATTTAAATAATAAACTTAATTAAATGCAATGTCACACAGAATAATATAAAGAGCAAAGTCATGAAGTATGTTGTCACTCCTTATAGATATCCACAATAAACTAGGGAAGAAACCAAGGCACACCACCATGCCAATAACAATACGAGAAAGAAGTTTAATAGTATTCAAAATAAATGCTCCAAGAGAAAGGAAATACATGGGGTACAACCCTAAAGGAGAACTTAGAAAAGTGGGGTCCGACCCAAGATAGGCTATGCAACAAAATCTTCATCACCCTGATGACAATGAGGAGTTCTTGCATCTGCTCACATCAATAAATTGTTGATCATCGCAAAAGGAGAAAACCACACATATAACATACAAACAAGTAGAAAGGGTAAGCTAGAATAGAAAAATGGTTTATCATACAATTGCATATAATTTTATAGCCAAAGATACATACATCAACCAAGCATGTGATGACCAACAAACAAGACACTAAGACTCAAGACACGATTATCTGGATACATATAATAAGTCAGATTCATTGGATGCTTGCACTTGTGGTGGCATCTACTGCTCTGCAAAGCCAAGTGCCAATGGGTTTCACACTACCACTCACAAGGTTAGCCTTCAAACATCTAAGGCCATTATCCTGCCAAAGACTAGGGCCTCTTGCTACTCTCACCACTCGAGTTAGTACGCTCTACGTGAGACTAACTGACTTTTTAGAGTGTCAAGATGCAATCCTTACTTGAATCCTTACTAAATTATATAATGAGGCACCACCATGAACCTTCGTGGAATTACGTCCTAATCATGAGACACCACCATAAGCTCCCACTAACAGGGGTCATGGAAATACGTTCTGACCATGAGGCACCACCACAAAACCATCGTGGAAATACGTCCTGACCAATGAGGCACCACTATGAGATCTCACCTAGAGATGCATGGAATCACGTCCTAAACCACACCAAAACCATGTCTCATCAACCATGCATAAAGTTATCATGCATACCAATTCCATGCCAACATTTATAACTAACCATCTCAATCATATTACATGCCAAGCTCATTCATACTTATCAATTCCAGCCCATAAACCATTAATACATGCAAAATTAGTCAATTCCTACTTTAACATAGTAATCCAACCAAACATGTGATCATCACCCAAGAACAGAGGGGAAAACAGTGCCGGAGCACATTCTCTCCTAGTTCTCGCTCAGGCTAAAAGGCCTCGCTCAAGCGAGAGGGTTCTCTCGCTCAGGCGAGCTCCTTTCGCTTAGACGAGAGCTTGAAGAGTGGAACAGTGGCGTTGTCATGTTCTCTCACTTAGGCAAGACCTCCTCGCCTGAGCGAGATGAACTCTCGCTCAAAACAAGAGCTCATCTCCTGAGCGATAGCTTGCACAAGTTCCAGGGAGCACTTCTGGTACTCTCGCTTGAGCGAGACTTACTCGCCTAGGGGAAAACACTAGGTTCCTCCACTATTCATGCGTGCAACAACCAGTCATTCAAAGCCAAACAATATTTTAACAGTTTCCAAGCAATTATAACAACAAACAAGCATTAAAATCATGAAACAAAACCAACACAAGCAGAATATCAAAAGAACCAAGCAAACCCTAGCTTCACTTACCTTATCAAAGCTACTGTGAGGGGTTTTTGGCACGAACAGAAGCACCCAGCTCCTTGAATCATTTAGTGAGCTAAAAATAGTAATATTAGAACAAAACTGGGTTACCACGAGGAACCCTAGTTTGATCCACGAAAACATGTTAGGGAAGGGAAGGTGTGAGTCGAGAGCTAACTTATATGGATTTGGAATGGAGTTTGCTAGCTTGACACGAGAAGGAAACCAAACCCTAGCAGAGCCTCTATAAGGATAGAGAAGAGAGCGTTTGAGAAGTGTTGTTTGCAAAGTGAGAGTGGAATAGGAAACGAAAGGACAGATAAGATTTTGAAGTCCCTAAGTGGGCTGACTTTAGGCCCACTAAGAGGCCAAGCCCTAAACTTATAAGACAAAAAGAAAAGGGGTCTTACACTTACCATGTATATTTAAATGGAAAAGTTCTATTTTTCACACATGAATTAATATTTTGAATTTACAAGAAAATCAAATATGAAATATATCACTCAAGTTTAAAATGTACATTTTCTCACCAAAATTCGTTCAATTGTTTTGACTTGTGTTTTCACTCAAAATACTCATCAAGTAAACACTTCTAATACTTAACAAGACTTTAATATTCACAAACTTTCAAAACACATGCATTTAAAGATCATGAGGACTTTTCACGGGTTATAATGGGGCTAAGGCAAAGGTAGGAAAAATTTAGTACTTTTGAGTTTTTGAATTATAAATATAGAAAGAATAGTGGAGCATAATTTCAAAAATAACTATTTTTCATTTTGTTGCTCTTTTTGAGGAAGCAATTATTTTTATACATCTTTTTTTTTTTTCAAAACTATTTGATCACTTTTTTCTTCCTTTCTGCAATTTTCATTATTCTGTGGGTGAGGTACTCACCCACACACTTTATTCCTCAACCAATCCTAACATAATCCACTAACTTATTTCTTTCTTCCTAAGGTAAGGAACAATGTGGTCTTTTTCTTTTTAAGCATTTACAATGGGCTTAGAACAAGAAAAAGAGGTTTAAAGCTCAAAGGGGCTACCAATGGATCAATATCAAGGTTGGCTTATTTGGCCAAGTAGCTAGAAACAAGAATTGCCTCAATCATATCAAATCATGCATATTCACATAAGATCCATACAAAATAATCAAGCTAAATATTTGAGTATAAACAAAACATGAGCAAGTCACTCAAGAAAAATAGGAATGACATACATGGCAGTCCATCTTTTACATTAAGGTTCAAGACTCACAAGGTCAAACTCTTTCACAAAAGATTTAATCAAGAAATTCTCATATAAACTCAATTAGCAAATCATAGAAACAATTGACTCATATCAACATGACTTTTATTTTTCCAAAATTATGATCATCCCAATTACTGAATCAACTCCTAAAAATCCAATGTCAATATGTTTTATTGAAAGTAGGGAAATATTTTTGGTGGATTTCTTATGAGACATATTGTTTAAAATTTCACTTAGTAAAAATTTAATACTTCACAATTTTCTAAAAAAGAAATCACAATTTTTTTCTTTTTGAATGGAAACAAAAAAAAAAAAAAATCCTACCTACGGTTTGTCTCCCCCATACTTATTTCAAAAATTGTCCAAGATGGACTTATTTTGGAGAGGAGACAAAATCGTTTGACTTTTGACTCAATCTGGCCATATGTCAAAATTTATTTTCTTTAATTTTACAAAGTACAAGTCAGCTTGTACTATTTTTTTATTTTTAAATTTATGTTAAAAATAAACACATATTTTTGAAAATTTTCTAAAATTTGTGCTACTTATGCTAAAAACAGAAAATAAATATGCATGCAATTTCACTTTTTTATAAACAACGCTATCAAATCAATTCAAATCTAACCTATTTTCTTATTTCAACAACCTTTCTTTTTCCTTCGCAGCCAAGCCAACAAAAATCACCACTGAAAACTTATCTACATCATTCACATCAACAAACTTGATGTGTGGAACGTGAGGCTTTAATTCAATTTTAGCATCATCAAGTGCATTAGGGTGGTTAATAGGATCATCAGTATGGTGGTTGCTTATATTCCAAAAATGATGATCTAGGATATAGATCATTAAATTAGTGTATAATTAACCTACTTATGTTAGGTGCAGAAGTATGTGTGACAATTTGTTACTGATAACATATGAATCACGTTGTTGTTGTGGATAGTAATCATAGTTCATTTTAAAATCACACTGTTGATTATTTTCATATAAAAATGATTTTATATTTTTCAAAGAGGTTTTCTGAAAAGAAATAAGTTAAAATCTTGTTGAGTAGACTTCTAGGAAAGAGAGGTGTGTCTCAATGGAAAACTTAAGTACCTTATCTTTCCTTAACCAAAGTGTTCCCCAACTAGTTTCACAAATTTCCCAACACAATTCCTCAAACAAAAATTATGCTTAAAAAAAATAACTAAAGAAAATAAAATAAATGTTAGAAGAGAATAAAGAAAAAGAAGATGTTAGTGATAAACAAAAATAAAATCAAAAGAATAAGAAAAAAAATAAAATAAGAACAAAAACGATAAAAATACTAACCGTGTTCCTCAACAACGACGCCAAATTTGATAACATTGTTGACGCGATCAAAATAATACCACTAAACTATAGCAACTACAGTATTGCTAAGATAGTAGTTAAGAAAATAGAAAGGGTAAAGTCAACCCGGCTCACAGGGGTTGGCTCACCACGTGTCGGGTTTAAAATTGCTAAGCTCAACTCGGCTCACTTTCTGGTGAGCCAGAAATCTTCCAACATGGCTTAACACACCACGGGTTGGTGGGTTAAGTGGGTTGGCTCACTAACCCGTATAAAAATAAAAATAAAAATTAAAAAATCATATTTGTAATTTTTTTTCTATTGTTGAATAATGCCTACAAAAAAAATTGGTGATTTACGAGATGGATGTTATGCACTAGAAACAAACAAAAATATACAAAATAGTAATTCCTATGGCAATAGTAAGTTCCATGGCAAAATGAGTTAAGAACAAAACCAATGTTTGAAATTTCATGTGCTTCCTGTGGACCTAATCATTTATAATCTTATACAATTTGATTAGAGAAGCCATGATGATCCTGCTACAAAAAAACTAACTCCCTTCACTCTTTTTCTGCACGTTCCATTTTCCATAAAACATCACATGTAGAGGTCCCTTTATAAACCTTAACACGAAGCCTTCTGAATTGACTATGCCCTTGCTTATAAAAGAGAAACCAAATAATAGAGGTTTTAGCCCAAGTAATAAAAAACATATGCATCAGTGTTGTAAATATGAGGAATTGAATAGATAACAAACTTCAGTAATTTCCTTGGAAGGAATGTCAATGACACATGGCATAATATAAGAAAAGGAAACAATTCACCTACAAGTTAGACAAACGGAAAAAGCATCCTTACCTACAACTATTGTACAAGAGGTACATTAGAATCATGGATTGAAAAGTCTAGAACTTCTTTTTTAGCATCTTCATTATCTTCATCTTCAGAAAAAAGAGGTACATTAGAATAAGAAGTACGATGTCAAAAAAAAAGATTGAAAAGTAATTTAAATTAAATTACCAATATTTTCAAAGCCATGTAACCAATTTTGAGTTAAAATTAGAGCTTGAACATTGTCAGCAAGAAGATTAGATCGGTACTTGCTAAGCATTTTACCACCAATGTTAAATGCACACTCACTAGCTATATTTGTAATTGGAATACTTAACATCTCACAAGCTAGTCTACATAGATTTGGATAGCGTTCTTATTGATCCTTCCAATAGCTCAAAACATCTAACTTTGGAAAATAATTTGGCTCAAATGGTGTTTCCATTAGATACAGATCAAATTTAGAATTGCTAGTTACATTCACATTTTGGCTTACGTAATTGATATATTCCTATAACAATATAAAGCAAACATAAAAATTGGTTAAAATAAAGATAAGATAATAATACATAACAAAATTAATTAGGAATAATGACTAACTAACTTACATTATATGGATGAATCTCTTGGTCTTCTTCCATGTTCAAATGTTCTTCTGTTGAACAAGTGAATTGAGAACTTGATGCATTGGATGAATTTGAACTCACACTCACATATTCTTCAAAGAGTTTATACATCTTTCCTTTTATATGATTAAGCTTTTCATCACAAGAGGAAGGATCAAGCTTTGAATAATAGAATCAGAGTGCTTCAAGTTTCATCTGTGGGTCAAGAATCATGGTAATTGAAAGAATGGTACTATGTTCTCTCCAATACTTATCAAATTTAGCCATCATCCTTTTTACCATGTCTTTCATTAAAGGGTCATCACTCCTTAGAGTATCCCTTAGCAACCATTCAATTTTCCATACTTGCATAAAATATTCATTAGAGGTTGGATAAGATGTACCTAAAATTAAATTGGTTATCTTATAAAATGGCCTTAAAATTTCACACATCCTTTCAGCTCTTTTCCACTCTTCAGTTGTTGGACAATGTTTAAGGTTTCTATCACATATAGTGAAACTTCCACTCTCAAGCATAAGAAAAGTAGAATTCCATCTAGTAGGAACATCTAACCTTAAGCCCACTTTAGTATCAATACCCTTCGCTTGAACAACACATTCAGTAAATGTTATTTTTCTTGCCTCCAACCCCTTCACATATTTAATGCTTTCTATAATTTTGTGGAAAGCAACTTTAGCCACTTTTAAACCCTCTTGAACTATCAAATTCAAGATATTAGCGCAACACCTCACATGAAAAAAATTTACCCTCACACAATAAGCTATTTTGTAAGTTTAATTGTTCACACAAAATTTGTTGCATACAATCATTAGTAGTGGCATTTCCTAAAGTTATAGAAAATATTTTCCTATCAATCCCCTAGTTAGTCAAACATTCAAACACTTTATTGCTAAATCATGACTCGTATGTGGAGGTTCCATTTTACAAAAGGTAAGAATTTTACTATTCAATTTCCAGTTGTTATCAATAAAATGTGTTGTTAAACAAATATATCTCTCTTGAGTACAAGCAGTCCAACAATTCGAAGTCAAACAAATCCGATTATGAAATTGATGCATTTCATGTTTCAATTTCTCCTTCATCTCAAGATGGAATTTCCACAAATCAGAAATAGATGTATTCCTACTCACATGCTTCACATCAAGATTCAAATATGAAAGCAATTCTCTAATCCATTTGTACTCAACAAACTTAAATGGAAAACCATGTTTGACAATTGCCATTGTCATAATCTCTCTAACATGCTTGTGATCAAGTTCCCTACCCTTTAACTTGTCCATATTATCAATTATCATCCCACCTACATCTTTATATTTTGGGGTAACATTGCACTTTTTCAAATGATGCAATAGTGTAGAAATACCTATTTTAGTGCCACCAATTACATATTCTTGCCATATGCATTACATTTTGCCTTCTCTTTACCATCTTTCACTCCAACTTTAGTAAAATATTTCCAAACTTCAGAGGTAGACATCTTAGCTTTCTTACTTTCTTTTTGAACCTCATTATCTTCATTGTTAATAGAAGGTGGCTTTGGTTCACTAGCTTTCTCATTATTTATATTACCATCAATATTAAAATTCACATTAACACTCTAATGAATAATTTCAAATTCCATGCTGCACATTAATTTGTGAAAAAAATAAGTGAAAAACTTACTAAAAACAACGATCAACACATGAACAAATATGATCTGACCATAAAGATGACATGAGTAGACATACAAACCTAGAGTATAGTAGGAGTTGAATCTAGGTCATACCCGACCAAATAAAACATGTAAATGCAGTTTCAACCAAGGTCATCTCTTAGTGACCAGACCTTTCGTTCAAAGAGCTCTTCAGATGCAGTTCAACACAAAAATGGGGCGGAGGGGGGGGGGGGGTTGGCAAATTACAAAATAAATTGGTTATGTTGTCCCTCATGAAACTCGCCATTAACCAACTAAGTGAAAGTTAACCATGGCTTCAACATGCAATTAAGCAATGCAAAAGTTCAAGAATTTGTCAAAGTTTATTAAGCATGAAATCAACTAAAACGAATTTCCCACTCTGAAAATTAAGCAAAAATATATTGGATTCTTCAATTAAAACGCAAATGCAAATCCAAAATGAAGAAATAACAAAACCCAACTGAACAAAACACTAACATCAAGGTTTCATTTCATTATTTGCAAGGAATCAGTGCAAACGAAAATTAGTTGCCCATGGAATTCGAATCAATAATAAAATACGAACTAAAATGCATAGTTAAGAGGAGAAAAAAAGACAGAAAACTCAAATTTAAAGAGATAATGTGTAGAAAACATTACTATTATCTCCAATTTGTGGAAGAATCAACAAAATGTATAACCCTAACAATGGGTGCTCTCCTAAATGTAAAACCAGGTTGTGGAAGAAGAAGATGAGAGTCGCTGCTACTCTAAGGAAACCCTAAAAAACGTGGTCACAACATCACATTTGCTTATAATTACAAAATTGTCATTCTGCCACTTAGAATTACAAAAAATCCACTATGGGCTAAAAATGGTGGACCAATGACGTGGACAGGCTGATTGACATGACGCAGACGTGGCAATGATGTGGAAACTCTCTCTTCATCTTAAGATTAGTGTCCAAGCTCCAAAATTTGCTCCATAAAATACCTAAAAATAATTAGTAACAAAATTTGGCCAATTAATGCCAAATTACTCAAAATTCAGAATAATGGCCCAATGAAGCCCAATTGAGGAAACCGCTCTAACAAGAGACAATTAAGCACTAAACACTAGTGCAGGGAAGGGAAATGACAGCGGTTATTTCCAACTTTTGGCTTCGGGTCCGCAACCGCTGCATATACGACCGAGGTAAAAAGCTAGTAGTTTATGCCTCGGTTACAACCCGAGGCATATAAAATATTTACTGCCTCGATTTCCGCACAACCGAGGCCTAATGCGTACCAAAAATTCAAAAAATAAAAAAAAAAATTTAATATACTTTCTGCCTCGGGTCTGTTTTGACCACGACAGAAAGTGAACTTTACTGCCTCGGTTCTGGTCTAACCGAGGCATATGGCCATTTAAAAAAAAATTAAAAATTCGAATGATCTAAAGCCTCGGTTTTGGTTACAACCGAGGCATAAAGCTATTTTTTTTTAAATTCTGGTCCTATTTCATTCAAATCTAGCACATTTAACCTGCAAATTTTGAACCAGAAATACAAACCCAGCCAGAAACAATATCATATTATAATTGATGGACTCATTACAATACTTAAATACTATTCATATTGTAGCACTCATTACAATATCATATGCTTTCATAAACAAATATACTAAGTACTATTGTACATTTGAATAATATACTTTGTCAAAGCTATCCTTAAATATTTGATGGACTTGACGGGGATTGATGTACTGGTACCAAATCTCTGCACACAAGAGAATAATTTAAATTAGTATATAAACTAAGCCAAAATTGCATATAAGTATTTCATATAGTGAAATAATTACCATTTCCCAACCACTTGTGATACGAGCACGTACAATGGTTGATATCCATTGCATTACATAGTAACCGCACTCATATGAGCCGGTTTGTAAATTACACTACAATGAATGCACATTTATAAGTAATTGATGAAGAAAAGAAATTGAATAATTATAATATTGTAGACCAAAATAGCAAACCTTGAGGCTCAACCATGCTAGCCTTTTCGTCATAGCAGTTGATTTCCCTAACAACATGCTATGTCCAGCGATTGAACTATAAAAAAGGTAAGGTGTTAGATACAATTATATAAGAAAGAGAGTTCATAAAATTAAGGTTCTTACCAATCTATAACTTGTCTAAGATGGTTAGGAGGAGGCCTGTGCAAGGAACAAAGCCACACAGCAATGTTGTCCTTCATGGAAATTACAACTAGTTGCCAATGATGCCTGCAATAAAACAAAATTGGTTGTTGTACCTTAAAATAATATATTATAATTAGAAGTCAACAAACTACACTTACCCAGAAATATAAGGGACAAAATATATTTTCTTCCCTTGTCCAAAGCATTCAGTGACGTATGCTTGAATGTGATCAAATTTATTGCCTACATGAGTGAGTTGGGGGTCTATGAACCCTATACATCACTCAACCCCATATTGTTACTGACACTAAAAATATACCTGGACAAAAAAATTTATTTAATATAAGTTACTATATAAATTAATTAAACATAATGAATAGTTTAGATGCTTACATCATCCATAACTGAATAAGGGTAATATTCAGTTCTTCTGTACTCGATGCAAGCTCCAAGACATCTTGCTTATGCAGGTACATTGGGATGTCACTATCTCTCCCAAATACATCAGAATCCCATGGAACTACCATCGGCTTATCACTAATGATGTCAGCAAGCTGGTGTAATGCACCAAGAGGATCGTCCAAAGATATTGGAATCTTCATAGGTTCAGGACTTTCCACTTGATGCGACTATTAGTACATGGAAAAAATAATTTGATTGTGAACATAAATAACATGTAAACTTAAAATGCAAAGTACTATAAGGTGAGTTTGGGGATCCATACCGAAGGGTCAGAAATAGAACCAACTAAATCTTTAGGCCAGGCGAGGAAAGACTGAAATGCCTGTGCCACAGTATATACCTCATCTGTTGGCATAGGAACTAAAGCATCTGGTATAATAACTTCCTCTACAGTGACCTTAACCTCATCATCCGCCAGCTCCATACCATGAAGAATAGTGGCTGCCTCAAATTTTGTTCCACGAGCAACTAGTGTCTTCCCTGTACCATGCAGAACATATAGTTCACATCGATGAGTGTTGTCTGCATCATCCCCTGGTACAGCTGGACCTGAGCAACTCCCCTTTTTGCTTCTACCTGTTGGGGGCACAAAAGGTTCTGGTTGGGGAATTAGTTGCGGAGGGTTGCCATGACCACCAAAATGTTGCTCGAACTGACGCATAACCCTTTTAGTGATTTGTTCTGTCAACCGTTGAGTCAGTTTTTCTTCATACTCAGCACTATGTGTCCATGAAGATTGACTAGAGGAGCCACCAAAAAATTGACGAATGCCGACTCCTGATCCAGCAGCACGCACACGTCCGGGGTGCTCAGGTCGTCCAATTGTAGTAGCAAGAATATCATGACGACCTTCTGGAATGAAAGTACCTTGGGAGCTCTGCTCAACCAAGGAGTCCTACAATATAACACAAGAAAATTAAGAGAAACTCGGTATAAAATGATATTAATGTTTTAGTAAAGTTAACTCTTACAATTTTTTTAGAGATTTCTCGTGCAGTTTCAGAAGTGTAGGTGCCCGATGATCGTAGGCGGGCTAACTTCCACTTTTGATGACGAGATGGTGGTGAAGGAGGCGCAAGACAATCATCTTCAGAAGGTGGGGGCCTAGATTTTTCTTTTTCCTTCAATATCTTTTCTTCAAGCTTTCTATACCCACCACGAGACAATATGTGTGGGTTTTTATTTTTTTTACTTATTGCTTGGGCTTTTGTCCTTATTTCCTGTAACATATAATTGATTTTATGAATTAGTTCAACTTGTAGACAATTTCAACAAATTTTTGAATTCAAGTAAACTAACCTTCCATCGCTCAGACGTACGAGACTCAACAAACTGACGCCAAGTGTCTTCATCAATTGAAGTGTATAGCTCACGTGGATCTTCATTCTTTTTAGATCCATAGACATACCTAGACGTTAGTTTTGTCTTAAAACCACGAAAATCTTCGGCGACTGCTGCCAGACATCTATGTTTAAGTGTCGGCACATTTGGAATATCAAATGTCGTCTGCAATAAAGAAAATGAACATCAATAAGTGTTTTACCAATATAATAAAAATATAAATTAAAAAAATTATGTGACATAATTTACCGTTAATCTTGCCATATCATGTTCCGTTGAACTTCAGACACATGATCGAAACTAGGAGTAAGGATGGATATTCTGTCACGTGCCAGTACTCCTAAATAGCTTCTAAAGAGGTCTCCATTACGACCTGAAGCTTGACCAGTGATGACGTCAATAATGACATGAGTCTTCTTACCTTTAGCTTTTCTCAACATGAGCTTCCTCAATCTAGTGGCTCCTCTGGTGGTTCTTTTTTTAGGCAATTCATCCTCCGATGATGATGATGAAGTCTGATGGTCAGCCATATATCTGTTGTTAAAAGAAAAAAATACAAAAGATTAATAACAAATAACATATTATTTCACAAAACACGTAAATTTATATAAACAATTCAGATTCATACATAAAGTTATGGATTGGTCATATGTATATTCCCTCATCATGATCTTCCCGAATTGCTTGTACATCGTCAAGTACTGGGGCCTCATCAAAATTTATCGCTGTTTTAAATGGATGAGTGTCAGCAATATGAAGGTTACTTAAATTCTCTTCATTAACATCAATTTGTTTCTTGCCATGAAGAGCAACAAACCAATGTTCAGTTGCAGGATCTTTTACATAAAAAACTTGAGATGGTTGATGTGCCATGATAAAAGGCTCGTCTCGATAACCCACCTTTCGAAAATCTACTAGAGTCATACCTGATTCATCAATTTTGACACCACTCTTATTATCAATCCACTTACATTTGAAGAGTGGAATAGTGAACACAGTATAGTCAACCTCCCATATCTCTTCTATTACACCATAGTACGTCATTGACCCAATTACCGGATTTTGATCTTTGGATGTGGAAAATTGCAGCGACTCAGCTTCAAGACTCACTCCACTATTTTGTACTGTGCTTTTATCATCCAAAGACTATGTGTAGAATGTGCAATTATTAATTTCATAACCTGTACAAGTTACGACATCAAATTTCAATCCATTTGCTAGCCACATCAAAGTCTCAGAAGATTGTGAATCTTTCAAAACCTCAGATTTAAACCAAGGCATGAACGTTTTGTTATGCTCCATCAACTGCCATTTCTCTGATTGTCTTGGATGTTGTTTCTTTACAATGGCTTTGTGTGCAGATAAGTAAGGGATCACCTCATCAGTGTTGTTCAATATGTATAGATGTGCTTGCAATAGTTCTACGCGAGATTTGGTTACCACATTCACACCCCGGATGTTGTTACTTATAGAACACCTGTTCAACCATGATCTAGGAGGAACTCCTATCGGATTTGCTTTTGTCATGTAATCTGAACAAAACTCAATACTTTCTTCTGCTATATACCTTTCAATCATTGAAGCTTCTGGACGATATTGATTTTTCACGTACCCTTTCAAAATCTTCATATAGCGTTCAATAGGATACATCCATCTTAAGTATACTGGCCCACAAAACTTGATTTCTCTTACCAAATGAACAAGCAAATGTACCATAACATCAAAAAAGGATGGAGGGAAAAACATCTCCAGCTGACACAAGATGATAACAATCTCACTTTGAAGGTCATCTAACTTTAAAGGATCGATGACTTTACTACAAATTGAAGAGAAAAATGAACACAAACGAGTTATAGTTTGTCGAACATTTTTTGGCAAAATTCCAGGAATAGCCACCGGTAACAATTGTTGCATTAAGACGTGACAATCATGAGACTTCAGGCCAACAAGCTTCAAATCCTGCATTGACACTAAACTCTTAATATTTGAAGAGTATCCTTGTGGTACCTTGACACTTTTAAGACAAAGGCAAAAACTTATCTTTTCTTGTCTAGACATGGTGTAACATGCGGGAGGCAAATAAGTACGCTTACCAGCCTCCCTTGGTGTCAAGTCTTTGCGAATATTCATTTCAAGCATATCCAACCGAGCATTTACTCCATCTTTTGTCTTTCCTTGAATGTTAAGTAGTGTACCAATCAAGCTATCACACACATTCTTCTCCACATGCATTACATCTATGCAGTGTCTAACCTCTAACTTCGACCAATATGGAAGATAAAAAAATATTTATTTTTTCTTCCAAGGGCTCGTTGTAGATGATTTCTTAGAGGTTTTCCCAAATACATGATGTATTTTATTAACTTTTTCATGAATTTGAAAGCCATTCAATGGAATTGGTGCATCATCATTCTCTTGATGTCCATTAAATGATTTTTTTAACCTTCGATAAGGATGATTCGATTGCAAAAATCTTCGATGGCGCATATATACTGTTTTCCTTCCGTATTTCAATTGATGAGCTGTAGTGTTTTCTTCACATATAGGACATGCTTTATGACCCTTGACACTATACCCTAACAAATTACCGTAAGCTGGAAAATCATTAATTGTGCAAAATAACATTGCACGCATCATGAAAGTCTTAGAAGTAAAAGCATCAAATGTTTCAACCCCATCCTCCCACGACATCTTCAAGTCTTCAACTAGTGGACTGAGATAAACATCTATGTCATTTCCAGGCTGTCTTGGACCGGATATCATCATAGACAACATCATGTACTTTCTCTTCATGCAAAGTCCAGGAGACAAGTTGTAAATAAATAATATAACGGGCCAGCAGCTGTGGTTGGTACTTAAATTACCAAATGGATTCATTCCATCAGTAGCTAAACCAAAGCGAATATTTCTACATTCTTCACCGAATTGGGGGAACTCGTGATCAATATTTTTCCATTGCATTGAATCAGCTGGATGACGAAGCAGGCCGTCACATCTTCTCTCATCTGCATGCCATCGAAGGTTTTTAGCGTCTTTTGGATTCGCAAATAAACGCTTAAGTCTAGGTACGATTGGAAGGTACCAGACTACTTTCAAAGCGGGTCCATCCTTTTCTAACTCACCTTTATCTTCATTGTTGATTTTCTCCTTGTACCGTGATAAGCCACACTTCGGACACTTTTTCAATCCTTCAAATTCTTTCCTATAGAGTATGCAATCATTAGGACATGCATGTATCCATTTATACTCCATACCCATCGGACAAAGAATTTTTTTGGCATCATAGTTGCGAGTGGGTAGTGTATTTCCATCTGGAAGCATTTCATTCAACAACACTAATAATTCTGTGAAACTCTTATCGGTCCACCCATTAGTCGCCTTCAAATTCATCAATCTTAACACCGCTGACAACCTTGTAAACTTAGTTGAACCAACATACAACGAATTCTCTGAATAAGTAAGGATTGTCTCATACACGTGCGCTTGGGCAAAAGCTTCAGCGCCAACATCACGAATCATGTCCTCTAATTTGTCTTCTTCATGTTGATCTTCCACGATGGAATCCACAAAATTTTCAGTTCGGGAGACAGTTGGAAAGTCTATTAATTCGCCATGCCATGTCCATATTGTATAACATGGAAGGAAACCATCGGAGATAAGATGTTCCCTAATTGCAGTTGCATTCAACTTTCTCGCATTCAAACAATTCACACAAGGACATCTAAACTTCACTTCATCATCACTTTTACCTTTATAACGTTGCGCAAATTGTATAAATTCTTCTACTCCTTTCTCATACTCAACACTGATGCGTGGCAAGTAAATCTAGTCTCGATCCATACGTTTATATACTGAAATTGTGTGAACAATTTCAGTAATCTTTAAATGAATGATCACCTCGCTTTTGTATTTAAGGTGTGACCCTATCCCATTCAAGAAGATTCACTTCTTCTAGTTTATTGGTACATATTAATTTTAAAAGACATATCTTAAATTTCACGAAATTTTGCCAGCATTTCGCATTGGTCTTCAGGTTACACGAAATGAAAGTGATTATTAACCACAGTCAAATATGCACCCAAAGATCAATACAAAACACAATTGACAAATATTCATGAATATTGAGATATGTATATTAAAATAGACATGCACTAATAAACTATTAAAAAGTGATTAATCTTCTTAAACTGTCCAACCGGACAATTCAAGATTGAATACATTTAAATTATTAGTATTGTCTCCTTTTAAAAAAAAATACATATTCTTTAAAAAAAATACTTGGAGACAAGTAAATAATTTTCGTATTCAATCTCAAACGGGAAACTATGGCTAACTCCATGCAACGACAATTTGAGATCAAACAAAATAAATTGATTTACTTTAAAATATAAATAAAAAACATACTAAATAAACAATATACTAAACAATTATAAGCTCATAATAAAATTAAGAACCTAGAGTGTGAGACGTGAGTAGCAACGGAGGAGAATCAATTGTACCCACAGTCGGACAACAGGGATACTACGTCAACACTGTCAAAAGTTTAAAATAAATTCTCATGAAATTGATACATACTAACTCCTAGGATCCAAATTATCTCCTAGTACAAACAATCCAAAATTTCTTCCATATTTTTAATAATCTCAAATTCAAGATTGAAAATATAAGAACATACAAGCAATCCAAAAAAATTAAATCCAGCGAATCCAAAAATAATCCAAATCGTAAAAATAAACATACCAAGGAGCGGGGGATTGAATGGAGGCAATGGCAACGGCACCGGAAGAACCTCCTCGAGCTGCGTGCAGTGGCGGTGGAGGCAGACTGAACAGAATCGTAGTAGCCGTTGGTGATGGTTGCTCGAAGAAAAAACATGCTGCGGCTCCGGTGGCAGTGCACGACTCCTCAACGGTGCAGCGACGGTGGTGGTTGGTCGAAGAAGAAAAAGAAGTCGCGGCGGTGCGGTGCTGCGACGAAACGATGCCCTGGAACGTCGGAGGTGTGCGAGATGGTGGGAGCTCTGCGTCGGAGGTGTGCGGGACAGTGGGAGCTGTGCGGGACGGTGGCGCAGAGCTGCGCTGGTCGTCGGAGAAGGGCGGAGCAGTGCGGTGGTGGTTGGTCGAAGAAGAAGAAGTCGTGGCGGTGCGGTGCATGCGACGAAACGCTGGCCTGAAGCGTCGGAGGTGTGCGGGAAGATGGGAGCAGTGTGTGACGGTGGTGCTGGTCGTCGGAGAAGTGAAGGTTGGCCGGAGAAGATGAAATCGCAGAAGAACGGAGATCACTGCACAATGAAGGAATTGGGGTTTTTTAACCCTACGAAGGGATACTGCCTCGGTTATTCAAAACCGAGGCATATTGTACCCTTACTGCCTCGGGTAGGCGCTGAATTGAGGCATATATTACCACTACTGCCTCGGTTAGTACAGAACCGAGGCATATTCCTTCAGTAAAAAAAAATAAAAAATTCAAATTAGGGGTCAACGCAGTGGTCAAAATAATTACATGTCTCTACTGCCTCGGTTAAGAGAGAACCGAGGCATATTGCATCAGTGAAAAAAATAAATTAATTAAATTAGTGGTCAACGCGTTGAGTCAATTTTTTTTAGCCATATGCCTCGGTTATTATGACAATCGAGGCATAAAAGTTGAATTTAATTACAAAACTGCCACCGCGTGCTTTTATGCAGCAGGTCCGCAGGAACCGAGGCATATACAGCGCTGTAAAAGCTCTAAAATGCACTAGTGAAACAAGCATCAAGAATGACACAAAAGGGAAATGGGATAAAGGAAAATAATGATGGCCCTAAGAGGAAAATTGCTTACAAGAGTTGAGCTTTATTCAAGTCAGGATCCTCTCCAACTCTCTCCTTCAAGATTGACTACATTATTAGTAAGAAAAATATAGTACACACTAGAAAAAAATAGAGTACAATGTCATGAACCAAAGGCATCGACTTCAAACTAGGACGCATAGTAATGAAGACCACAATGCATTTTATGAAAAAATAATGGAGGAAGAAAACATTAGAAACCCACTTGTAATCTAGGAGAAAAGTTATTGCTGCAGTCAACCAAGGAGAGCACCCATGCCTCAGACCAACATTGATCACCACAGAATGGGCACCAACGTCCACCACTGTTGCCACTGAACCAGCACCATTATCGTAGACGACTAAACCACCACCATCGAATGGGCACCACTAAACGACCGTTGTTGCCTTATTTGACTAAACGACCATGCATTTCATCTCTGTCTTATTATTATTTTTTTATTATGATTATTATTATTATTATTATGATGATTACTATTAGTATTAATTTATGTGCTAGTTCTAAACATGTCAAACCTTGCAAAATTTGAATTAGTGGTCTTTGATATTACGAAGAAGAATTATTTATCTTGTATATTTAATGCTAAAGTACATTTAGATGCAATGAGTCTTGGTGATGCCATTAAAGAAATAAATAAAGCATATGAGCTTCTGCAACAACAATATCGTGAAAAGGGATTTCACAAATATTCTGAATTTATTTCATGACTTTTCACTACAAAAAAAATGATAATTAGTGGATGTTTTTTATCAATTTGTGGGGTTTTTACCCTCTGTAAATTAATTTGTGTGGGTTTTCTAAACCTCTATAATTAGGTTAGCCACAACGTATTTATGAAAGTTTTTTATGACCCTTGGTATTCGAGTTATATTGCGGAGGTTTTTATGTGGAGGGTTTTAACCTCTTCTATTGGTTACTATTATTTTGTGGAGGTTTGAAACCTGCTTTATTTGTAACTATTTTACAATTACCCACCTATATTTATAATTTCTTAATTTATTTAAATTTTTTTATAATAAGAAATAAATAAAATATATAAATTTGTAAAGTACACAAATTAACCAAAATTAATTTTATTAATGATTTAAGATAAAGTGCATTCATTGGAAACTATAATGTAACCATAAAAAAATACATTTGTGTCCAGAAGTTAAATTTTTTTAAAAGTAAGCTCATAAAGTAAAATACATGTACTAAGTCATCCAACTATCTAGAATAAGAGGTAGTCTTTCTTTTACGATCATGAATAATGATAGACAAAATGTAACAATTGAGTCAGGGAGTGTTTAATAGTTTTTTGGATAGCAATCAAACTCTACAATTGCAACATGGAGGTAAAGAAGAGGTTTAAGGGAAAATAAAATAAAATAATTACAGAGATGATGAGAAAAGGTAGAAATGCAAAGGATAAAAACCTTAATTTGGATTAAGAGTAATAAAATGTTGCCATCAATGTTGAGGCTAGCATTCCCGAGAGCATTACCCACCTACATTGCAATAGGGGGCACCAAGCCAAGGATAAGAAAAGACATGCAAGAGATCTAAACCAAAAAATTAATTAGGGGGGAAGGCATAGGCTAATGTAATGCTGTCAAGAAATCTATGAAAAAAATATTCCATGAATGTTTGTCAAATAGAGAGCCAAACATTTTAAAATAAACATGCCCCAAGAACAAACAATCTAAGGTTCTAATTGGTCCTTGATGAACTCCTTCAGCCTGAAAACCAACATTTCAATCTGCAAGTAATGAAATGGTGATTTAAGTCAAGGTGGGTTGAATTGGCTATTTAAAACTTTTTCAAAAGAAAAAGACCCTTCTTCTTTGAATCAATTAGACATCAAATTTGAATGCAAAAGCTTCAAAATAATACACTTTCAACTGATCAAAAATAAAAACAACAGATTAATTTGTTCATAAACTTATGAATTAACATATTAAAATTTCAAAATAATCGGCTAAAATACTATGAAATTATGCAGAAGGCAGAATTCATGAATTTCATTTAACCAACATACTTTCTTATACAAGATTCGTTCCAAGCAGTATTTCTAACAAGATTACACTAGGATAATACACAAAAACGCATGCCAACACAATAAAGATTGATTTGCTTGGTTTTCTTCAGATTGTAAAGTGAGTAAGATCAAGGAAAGAGAATTGGACAACTGTTTTTATACGGGTTCACTCAATCACAAAGCTACATCCAATTTATTAGGACAATCTAGGCCTAATTTCCACTATTATCAAAAGTTCTACAAACCACAAACCAATATTACACTTTTGAACAATAGAATCATCAAGATTTTTTACTCATACAAAAATCTTAACTACAACTCTATAAGAAACACACTTACAGACTTGGAATCACACTAGAACATAACAAGATGAACAAGAACTATAAAACCTGATACCATACACGAGTTCTTCAAGCTCCAGCCAAGCCAAAATACCTCTAAGATCAACTAAGATCTTCAATCTATACCTTGCAGTTGTGTGATTCAGAGAGAGAGAGTTTTCCTTTGATGAATGACTATTTTTCGTGCTAAAAACTTAACATTGTACCTCTGCTTTCTAAAACACAACTTATATAATATGGTCATAAGTGAAATCGATCGGTTGAATTTTCCTATAATTTGTTGATTTCACTTTATTTAAGTGAAATCAGTCGATTGAAAAATAACTCAACTGGTTGAATACATTCATACTACAAACTATATATAGCAAGTCTTTTAACATGTTAAAACCCATTTCAACAGATTAAAAAGGACAAACTAAGATTAACAAGACATGTAATCTATGTCATATAGCTTACGAATATGGTATATCATGTAACATCATATTCTACTATTTATTTCCAGATTTAACACTATAGAAACATGATCATCAAGTTGATCTTCACCAATCTTCATCAACCACATATGATTCCATGCACTTTGCTTTATCAAATCTTTGCACCAAGGTTGCTTGTGCTAACACAATCATCTACAAAAGATGCATGCACAATAAATCTATTGAAAGCATCATGTAAAAAAGTAGGAAACTAATCACGTCTTGTACTCAAATCTTAGTGTTGGGTTCTTGAAGCAATTGTCATTCGCAACTTCGTCTGTCTCAATTCTTATATGTGCACAACATTAACAAAAAAGCTTTAAAACCATCTTAAGTTTCAACTAATGTAATCACTAATTTATTTTAATCATGAATGTCTAGGATAAACCTAAAACAAAGAAGTTATAATAACGATTATACTATATGTAGTTCAACATATGTACTTACTAAACAACGCATTACCTCAGTACTTTCTGAATAAAATGTTGTACATGTAACAAGATTGTTTGGATTGGGATCCTAGAGCAAATAGATAGCATAAACCCATATAGATACCATACAAGGCTAGTGGAAACTGCTAAGTGGTAATTATTGAATAAGTTTGCCATTTTAGATAGTGGAAGTGGTCTAACACCTCTATCCTACAAAACCAATAGGAAGATAAATGTAAGTTTGCATGACCATAAATAGCAAGCCAACAAAGCTATTACAAATTTGCCACAAAATAAATAGAAAGTTACCCAACAAGATAACTAAGCAAGTGCTCAAAATCTGTTTAAAAAATCATCACTAAAAAACACATAAAGTACATTCAAAAATAGAAAGTTCATTTGATCTTATGTTTATATATCAAGTATTTTTCGTATAAATTGTAAATCGGAAGTGTCACCAGAATAATATCAAATTTGGTGTAAGTTTTAATACACAGAAAGAGAATAGAGTTAACTAACCTAACAAAAAAGTGAACTAGAATACAAAACTCAAATCAATATATATATATATATATATATATATATATATATATATATATATTTGCATACTTTGTTATACAATATTATCTTTTCCTTGATTTCATATAACATGTAGAGTGTATCTTAACTTACTTCATTAGTTAGACATTCAACAAGCAGCTTGAAATAATCACCACATATATCCAATTCACCTCGTACATACAACCGTAAAAGCTTACCATCAGCATTTAAATAAACCTGTATTCTGAGATATTAAAGCTTATGAGAAATGGAAGAAAGCAAGAAACTACTTGAAAAGACAAAGCTTATGAAATCACATACCTTTATGTTCATAGAAACATCTTTTTCTAGCTCCTTGCATATATAATTGTCATATTTTCTCTAACATTCTTTGTGTAGGAGCATTACCCTCTAAGTAACAAAAGGTCGCATGCCACTAATTATGTATCAACATGAAATAATGAAATTTCTTTAGCTGCTTAAAAATAAATAGGCAAAACCATGGTTAAAGGAATAAAGTTCTTACATGAAAGGTGAAGCAGAACACAACAATGATTAACATTCTTCCATGAACATAACAACTTCTCTAAAATAACACTTGTATTGAAGCACATGCCATAATTACAGAACAAAACTCAATTATTACAATAATTTAGTACAAAGACATAATTTATTGAAATTTCTTGTTACAACTTATTTCTCAATTGACAGTACCATATTGTTCATAAGTTGTGAATTCATTATGCCTAAACTAAAGGTTGAGATAATTCCCTTACCAATGGTTAATTGCTCATGTTTTCTTTAAACCTCCACTTTTCTTTCTGCTTACATAGCAGTAGAGAAAGCTAAAGCTTGTTTTGTCATGTAAGTAAAAATAATAAGTTAAGGTCTATTCAAAATATTTATTAAGTAAAAAACTTGAAATATAGTAATAAGTACATCTACTCAAGGTAGAGAAAACATTCACAGATTTGATAATTACATAGACCTACAACATGTTGTGACTAAATGTCTTCTTAATTGATCTCAAATCCCCTACTAGTAACCTTTCGAGCCTCCTCTATCCGCCCAAGCTCGAGCAAAGGGAACCCAAACATGCATATATGTAGTTTCTTCCTTCATTTTGATCATCTTGCAAAATTTATACCCAACATGTGCAAACATAACAATGAATGAGTGTGCAAGTGTGAAATTTCTATTCGGATTGTTGTGTGCAAACTATCAAAAATTAGGTTTCAACATTCTCTTGTGTGACAAATTAGACAAAAGTGAGTCGCGATACCATGAATGTAGGGGAATCAGAAGTGGAATGTTAGGAAATCAATCAGAAGAGGAGGCTCCTAAAAGTTGTCAACAACTCCAATGGAGTGATAGAGTGACCAAACAAGGCAAACAACTTCGATGAGGGATAAGGCTGCCTACGACGGGGAGTGGACGGTGGAGCTAGAATTAAGAGTGACGAAGTGGGCGACAAAGGTACAGATGCTAGTGAAAGGGAGAATGTGCTTAGGTTTTCTATTTTGTGGAAAATGTTTTAGAAGAATACAATTTCTAAAGGGAATGAGCAAAACAAATAAGGGAAAATGGATTATAATATGTGGAGGTCACAAACCTCCTAAAAGAACTACAAAATCCCCACTATTATCAGTGTTCAGAGAATCGATCAAAATCATCTTAAATCTTGTTTATTTGTGGGGTTTAATAATCCCCACAAAATAATCTTTTTTTATAGTGTTTTATGACTGAACAAAACAATGAAACTTTTTTATGAGAAAGCGTGAGATCTGTTCAACTAGTTTTGCTCTATTCCCAGAAGTGAATGCAACAATATTTTTTATTAATATTTTCATGGTCATAGTTGTGGCCTTGGTTGTGGTTGTGGTCATAATAGGAATCATGGTTGTGGACATAATCATAAAGAAAATTTCAAAAAGACATTTTATCATCAGAAATGGAACAATAAAGTGAAAAAAAAGGAAAAGAAAAAGGTGAAAATAATGACAAATAAAAGGAAAATATAAGTTATCATTGCAATGGTAAAATTCATTTGAGTTGTACTTGTCATACACTAAAGCATCTTAAGAATAAAAAGAACACAGGAACACATTTTTCTTATGATGATGGTGTTTTTGATTATGGTCACATGTATGCCACTCATTTTGATATTATTATTTTCTTTGCTAAACAAAATGGAAGCATTGATCACCTCATTGGTGATGGGAGTGTAAAGAAATAGATTTTCGCATATTATGTTTTTAATATTAAGACAATGCTTTATATTTTGTTTCATGTTTCATGTTACTTGTATATAATTTTTTCCTAATCAATAAATATTTTAAATCTTCTAAATATATTTCCTTCTTCTTCTTCTCCTTTTACATAGTAATATCTAATATTTATATTTATATTTATATGAAGAATGAATTTTGGCACTACCACCAATAATGAAGATTTGTGTCTTGTTGATAGTACAACAACTTATACAATTGTCAAGAGTAATAATTTTTTCTCTTATTTTGTAATGCAAGAAATCAATGTTAGCATTATTTCTAGTATTACAAATATAATTGAAGGATCTAAAAAATGTGTATTGAGAAATTATTAGCCTTTTTTTATGGCTAGTACTACACATATATTAGTACAATTGAAATGTGTGTCATTGTAAGCCAGAAGCTTACAAATATAAATGAATTTCTTGTTTGGCATGATTGATTGGGTCATTCTAGATCTATCATGATGCGAAAAAGAGTTGAAAACTCAAGTCGACACTCACTTAAGAGTCAAAAACTCACTGGTGCAAATATATATTAGATCAAATCTAGAGCATATATTGTATCAGTTCTACAACCGATCTAATATACACTGATGTAATATGTAAACAGATATTAGATCAGTTTTGAAACAACCAATCAAATACTTTAAACTGAAAAGGCAAAATAGATATGGGCTCAAACTCCCTATCTCAACTTGAATATCTTAATTTAAACAACATACACAACAATTAAACATGAATCAACAATACAAATTACATAAAATAGAAAAAATCTCTAGAAAATTCCAATCTTGCATCCCCAAATCAAAATGAACGCTAAAAATAAAACAACTCTAGAAAATTACATAATCATCTCAAGCAAGTAAATAAAATTTTCCAAACTTCATAAACAATACAAATTATTGCAAGGAATTATTAGCTTCAACATAAACCCTTGGAATACCCCAATCAACCTTAATCTCCCTTAGAATAAACCCAAATCAAGAAAGAAAAAAATAGATAAAAAGAGGGAAGAAGGGTGAAGCTGAACCTCTTCGACGTTGGAAACATAGGTGGAATGGCGGTCCAATGCAACAATAGTGGAGGCACGAGAGAGAGAGAGAGAAAAGAAGAAACCTTTGCATTCAGTGAACGAAGTGGCGACGTTAGGGTTAGGGCTCGTGAGTGGTGATGTTAGGGCTAGGGCTGATGGGCAGCAACATTAGGGCTCAAAGGTGGCAACAACGGTGGTGAGTAGATGATGTGATCCCAACAAGGCTTATAGCTTGGGCCAACGCCTAGGCCCAAATCATGCTCAAGGCCCAATCCATGGCCCACATGCATCTCAATCCCAAAGCCCACCAAGAGGCCTAATAACAAGGGGCAAGCTAAAAAAGATCCAATTGGGCTTCATCCAAGATGGCCCAAACCCACATGTGCTTCTCACACCCTTAACATGGGCCACAGAAGATGTGAAGATTTGAAGAGGTGTATCAAAGAGCAATAGAATATCAATAAGATTGGCCCATTATTTAGGCCTTCTTTTCTAGAATAATAAGTCAAACAATGTGTAGTTGAATTGATAAAATTGGGCTTAACTAAGCCCAATAGGAGATTTGGCCATGAGCTACCAAAGGTCCAAGGTGGACTAAGTGGAAGTCAACATTCCTTCCTATACCTCATGGATTTTATGCATCTAAGGGCTAGGAATGCTTCCTCCTTTTCCAAGGCATCATCCAATGGCCATGAGCCTTGCTCCTTTTCCAATAGATGCGTAGTGTTGAGAGTAGTCCACTTCTATTGCCTTTTGAGAGTCACTTGAGCTAGAGGATTGAATTATCTCCTCTAGCCACCCTCCTCTATCTTCTCTAAGATAGACTTCATTACTCACCTTTCACTCCAAATTCCAAGAACAACCTTCAACCTTCACCTTGCTTCCGCCAACCCACACTCTTCCATGGAGCTCTCTTCTTCACCTTCATCCAAGGGGTTCCACCAGTAGAGGTGTTGATCAATGGTGAGCAGTGAAGGTGCGAGGGAGACATGAAATAAGCTTTCAATGAACGAAAGGGTGACATTAAGGCTTGTAGGCGACGATAACAGTGGTGAGCAGTAGTCATCGTGAAAATGAACGTATTAGATCGATTATATAGAGAACCGATATAATATTCACATATTAGATCGGTTAAAAATTCAACTGATCTAATATCCTTCCCAATATTTACAAGTTTTCCACTACATTTTTCTTTACATTAGTTCTTGCATAACTGGTCTAATACCATGTTTTAGAACGTTCTCTTTTGCACTAGTGACTTATTTTGTCCAAAGATTTCTCATGTATTGCATGTTCACAAGGAAAGTTAATAATAAGACCATAAAAATAAAATAGAGTGAGTCAATCTCATTTTTAGAACACATACGGGGTGATATTTGTGGTTAAATACATCCACATGTGGATCATTTAGATATTTCATGGTTTTTAATGCATCAACTAGATGGTCACATATTCATTTATTATCAACTACCAATCAAACATTTCCAAAGTTATTAGCACATTTAAGAGCTAATGTTGGTGAGTTTACATCTCATGCTTTTCATGAGTATTGTATATCAATTAGAATTGAAGTTGAGCATCCAATAACACATGTTCATACTCAAAATGGACTTGCAAAATAATTAAGAAAACATCTAAAAATGGTTGCAAAACCATTATTTATAAGAGTTAATCTTCCAATGGCTACTTGGGGGTATGCAATTTTGCATGCTACAATATTGATTTGCAAAGCCAACAAGTTATCACAAAATTCAATTGGTTTTTAGTTAGTAACTTAATATTTCTCATTTAAGAATTTTTGTGTGTGGTGTGATGTGACCCCAACAAGCCCAAGCTCAAGTGCATGAACAAGCCCAAGCCCACATCAAGGCCCAATCACTAGAAGCATGATGAGAAAGATTCACATGGGCCTCTCACAAGATGATCAAGTCAATCATGGGCTTTTTACATTATTTACATGGGCTAAAGAAATCTCTAAAATATGAGATGATGCATGAAGGAAGTAGTCTAGATTTAAATTGGGCCATTGTTTAGGCTTTGCTTTCAATAAAAGCTAGAACACTTGTTGGGATCATTTGGGCCAAACCCAGTGTGCTACCTTTGGCTGAGAGTTACTAGAGTGGCTCTCCATTTGGATGCAAGCAAAGTATAAACTAAGCAAGGAGAATGTGATGGAAGCATGGTGCGTGTGACTTGGGCAAGGAGAGTGTGATACGCCACTTGGCACCATCTAGACTCATCTACTACATCACATGGTCTACAATCAAGCTTCTTCTCCAAGCTACATTTGCATTTCATCTTTGTTGCATTTTCTCTTTATTTGGCCGGCCATGTGCCTATAAATAGAGCCACTCAAATATTGTAATGGTTACTCTTGAATTGCTAATAGATGCTAGTGTTTGAGATGACTCCACACTTCTATTAATTTAAGAGCACACATGGCTAACCTTCTCCTTCATCTCCTCTAGCCACCTTCCATACCATAGCTCCACTTCTACTCTTCATCTTCACCAAATTCTCCATTTCCGAGAGCAACCTTTCTCTAATTCTCTAAATTCCGCTGCACTTCATCTTCTCCTCTTCATTCTCCATGGATTTCCTTCCTTTCCTACTCCAAGGGCGTCCATCAATTGGTATCTAGAGCCATCCAAGCCTTTGGTGCATCCATCCTCTTGGTTTGGGTAAGGTTCTTGCTCCATACTTGTCTCCTCTTTCATTTTCTGTTTTGTCTCTCTTCTCCATTGTTTTCTTCACTTTTGCTGCTGTTTTTTTCATGTTTTTAATGTTCTCCACCGTTTGACATTGAGGCTACATGAATCTCCATTGATTCATCTTGTAGTACTCCTTGCTTCATTGGTGCAAATCTGTTTTTAGGTTCCATTTTCGTTTTTCCAGCACTTGTTCTTTGGTTCTTGAGTTTTCTGCATTTTTATTCGGTGAATTCAGTCCTTCTTTGCATTTTATCATTCCAGTTATGTTTAAGTCATGTTCTATGCTTTGTTTGTGATTTAATTCATCTTTTCCACCATTTAATTGCATTGCTTACTGAATTGATTGAGTTTCTGAGCCACATCTCATAGCCAAAACACTATGATCCTTCAAGGAAGTGTGTGGATGTTTAAGGCCTGAATCCTCACTATTTTTCATCCATTTCACCAATTGGATTGTGCTTTTGTGTGTCTAAGATGTTCTTCTATGATTCATGCTTGATTTCAGTTCATAATCAAGTTCTTTAGCTATGCTTTCCATAGAACATCTCCTACAATTTCAGAGAGCAAATCTGCTCCAGTTTTCTTCTGTTTTCTACCAAATCACTACACGCACAGTCTCTGTTTTTGATTTTTTTATGAGTAACTCAGTGCACCAAAATTCAATCTGATTTTTGCCTCATTTAGTTAACATCCAGACGAAAAATATAAAAAAAAGAATCATTCAAAAATGTTGAGTACAAAAAAAATGACAAATCACGCAAGTTGAGGCTCATATTTCCGTTTTCTGGCACTGTAGTTTCCGAAAACTCATTGTTCCATTGCTGTTTTGTGCGTGTTTGTGTGTTTTTAGTGCTCGTTTTCACAAGAATTTTGGCTTGAGTTTGTACTCTATATTGCTTCATTATTGATTTGCTTTGGAAGTCAATTCATTACTTCATTTGCTACTGTTTTGCAATGAGTACTTCAGCCATATGATTGAGCACTTCATTCTAGTGTCTTTCTAGGTTCCTTTTGTGGTGCTTGATTTTATTTTCCAGCCTTTAATTTTTTGCTTGTCACTTTTTGAACCTCTTTCTAGTCATGTTTCATTTCAATTCTCTTTTGGTTTAGCATTTCTAATTAGTTTTTCTTGCTTTCTCCTTTGTTTGGGTTCATCTACTTGTTTCTCGGTTTTGGTTGATTAATGATGCTAGGGAGTTTAGAATGGTTTATATGATATGGTAGCATCTTAGGTGGTGGATATTGAAGTAGAATTTTATCTTGTGTGTTTTCTATATGATTTCCTTCTCCTCACCTTTGAGAGTTTGGGAGTTTTGAGCCTATTCATTTGAGAGAGTGTGTGCTAACTAGTTTGCTTGCCATAGTTTGTTTTGTTTCTTTCTTTCACTCTTTTGCAGATTTGGTTGCTTTTTTTGGATGTTGTAGTAGTGTGGTGCTGCAAAGGACACTTTTCCACACTTTGGTGCTTGAATTTGGTCATATACAAAGGCTCCCAAAGCCTCTTTTGCTCTCGAGATAGTCCATTTTCTAGCAGCTGTGATCTTTGGAGAGCTTATTTTGGTGCTGTTTTGGAGTCTTTGGCTGCACATTTTGGACCTCATTTTAGCAACACCTTTTAGTTCTTTAATTGTGTATAATTTGGACACCACTTTTTGGTACAATTGAAGCATTCTAAGGCATTTTATTGGTTCTCCAAAAAGCCTTAAAATCTTGTTTTCTAGCATCCAATTTGCTCTCGGTTTGCTTCACTTTGTACCAAAACTTGTGCATCAATTTCTTTTGCTTTGAACATTCCATTGTATCCATGGCCTACTTAGGTGTCTTGGGGAACCAAAGGTGTTCAATCCCATCTCCTAAGTAGAACCTTTTTCATATTCTAGTGCAACGTTTTAGTAAGTGAGTGTGTTGAAAGTTCTAAGTGCTTTCTCACCTTGCTTTTAGGCCGCATAGTTAGACGCTTAGTGGTTTAAATTTGTGAGACCAAAGTCTCTAAAATTTTTGCCATTTAGGGGTCCGTTTTTAGTGTTAGTCTTTTCTTTTCTTTGAGTCTTGTTTGTGTTTGTTAGTGCTTAGTGTCTCAAGTGATTCTATTTACTTAGCCTTAAACAATTGTGTGATCTTTGAAACCTTTTGCAAGTACATCTTGGCAAGGATTGGCCTTGGTACTTAAGAAGTCTTTTAGACTCACCTCGCCTAACCTGGAGGTCTACTTGTGCTTGGTTTCTTCTTTCACTATTTTGTTAAAGTTCTAAGTTCTTTCAATCACCATGAGCACTAGAAGGGCTACTCGTGCTAGTACCCAACATCAACAACATGATGAAAACAACCTCCACACAAGTGGTGATGAGGAGATTGAGGTTGATCCTAGAGTCCTAAATAATCTTTCTCAAGAGGTTAGGGACCTTAAAATTCAAATGGCTTCCATACAAGCCAATCTTCAATTAATTGCCAATCAACTTACCCCTCCCAACCACAATACCCGTACCTCTCCTAGGCCTTCTCGTGCCCCTTCAAGGCATGAGTATGATTTTGAAGAGGAGGAAGATGAACACATTAACCTTAGACAATCGCCTCGTGTAAGAAGGCAAAGGCGCATACCTCCTCACCCAAAGGAAGTCAAAATTGATTTGCCTCATTTCTATGGGAAGGATAATGTTGATGTTTTTCTTTATTGGGTTGCCAAACTAGAACAATTGTTTGAAAGTCATGTTGTGGAGGAAGAGAGGTGTGTGTCTCTAGCTACTCTTAGCTTTCAAGGGCATGCTCTTAATTGGTGGACTTCCTTAGTCCTCCAAAGAAGGAGAATAGGGCTACATGATATTGAGTATTGGAATGATCTTAAGGAAGCCCTTCATGCCCGTCGTGTTCCCTCCTACTACAAAATAGAGCTCTTGGACAAGCTCCAAAGGCTCTAACAAAGATCTATGTCTATAGAAGAGTATAGACAAAAGATGGAGCTCTACATCATGAGAGCCGGAATTGAAAAAGAAGAGGAACTTACCATTGCTAGGTTCTTAAGTGGACTCAATTACAACATAAGAGATAAAGTTGAGTTGCTCCCCTACCGCAATTTTAATGATCTTGTTCAAATGAGCATCAAGGTGGAGCAACAACTTTTGAGACGTCCTTCTCGCAAGGATTCTCCCTCTTTTTCTAAAAGTGATTTTCCAAAGAAAGATTTTTCAAAAGAAAAAGAGTCCACTCTTAAGAGTCAAAGATTTTTCAAAAGAAAAAGAGTTCACTCTTAAGAGTCTTACAAAGGTAAGTGATAAGGGTGAATCCTCCACCAACAAAAGAGGTAGTGACATCAAATGTTTCAAGTGTCTAGGTAGAGGTCAGTGGTCCCTCAATGCCCTACCAAACGCACCATTGTGCTTAAGGGCAAAGACCTCTACACTAGCCAGGAGGAATCATCTTCAAGTGACTCCGACACTTCTCATTCTAGTGATTCTCAAGAACATTCATATCCAAATGAAGGGAAACTTTTGATGATTAGGAGGCTTCTCAATAACCAACCTAGCATTCCTCTCAATGATCAAAGAGAAAATATTTTCCATACAGGATGTGAGGTTTTGAAAAACACTTGTTCATTGATCATTGATAGTGGATCTTGTTGCAATTGTTGTAGCACAAGATTGGTTGAGAAGTTGAATTTGACTTTGTTACCCCATCCCAAACCTTACAAACTTCATTGGCTTAATGAAGATGGGGATCTCAAAGTTGAACATCAAGTGAAAGTCAAGTTCTCCATCGGGAAATTTAAAGATAAAGTTTTATGTGATGTAATCTCAATGGAAGCTTGCCATATTCTCTTGGGGAGGCCTTGGCAATTTGATCATAAAACCTTACATAATGGCCACACCAATGAGATCACCCTCCAACATCATTCAAAAACTTTTGTGTTGCATCCCCTCACTCCTAGCCAAGTTACTAGTGATCAAGTCAAATGCGAGCTAGGAGAGAGGAAGAGAGTTCCAAGAACTCTAATGCTTCTAAAGATTCTAAGGACAAGACAAAGGTAGAGGAAGTTTCTTCTTCTAAGGATGTTGCTCATGAAGTTCTTTTAACTCATAAAACTCTTTTGCACACTCTTCATAATGAGCAACCTCCCTTCCTCTTACTTTGTCAAGTAATCCTTACTTGTCTTGAACATCCTTCTTGTAACATCCCGTCAGGATATTACTGATTTATAAATAAATAAATGGAATAATTAAAACAGCGCGTTTAATAATACCTCATTTTCCCAAAACGGGGAAAATTTAAAGCTTTATTAAATGAACGGATAAATTATAGAACGTCCATTACAAAACTAAAACCACAATGTCATCAAGTCACCCATCAGGGTTTACAAATGTTTTCAAAAACAATAGATACATATAAGAGTTTCCCCAAGTCTAACCCCTCTCCACGGCTAAGCGTCACCTGAGCCACCTGCATCAACAGAATCTGCTCCCGTGTACCGCGTACACGATCATCGCCACACACACGCAGATAGGGTGAGCTTAACAATTAAATCACATATATAAAGTTGCAGAAACTTAAGCATATAAACACAAGAGATCGTACATAACATAAACATCTCACATTATCCTATTCTTTAATTCCTGCCATCTGACCCCCAATCAAATTATTCGTGTTCTACAACGACTAAGGATTACTTCAAGGTGACTTGCTGCCATACCTATCGGCCACAACCAATAGAGCACGTGCGGGAAAACATGCTACGGATCATACACCGCAACGCCAGGTAGAGTTCCCATATACGAACAAAGTCCGCATCGTCCCAAGACTACCAAACTCGTCAGCCAACAACTGAGGAGGGCAATCTCTCTGGACCCATCCGTACTGGCCACAACCAGCACACTCACACCGGCAACACTCGCCAACCCGAGCCACAACTCCAGGGTTCCTCGTGTTCATCCGCCATCCCGAGCCACAACTCAAGAGATGCTATTCCGAGCCACAACTCAAGGAATACCACGTGCTTAACCCCTATCCCGAGCCACAACTCAAGGGATACGTTCCGAGCCACAACTCAAGGAACACCAGCAATCTCACCCTTAAAGCATCACTAGACGCACTGTAGATCACAATTTCATAAATACAATTCAAAGCTGCAGCAGTATAAATCGCCTGGCGGGGGACACATACCGCTAGGCGTTGCCAGCTCCCAGACCGCCTGGCGGGGGACACGTGCCGCCAGGCGCCAAGCGCTCCATAAATCACAAATTCAGCAACTACCGCCTTGCGGAACCGTTTCCATCGCCAAGCGGACGCTGTTCCAGAGGCCACAAATTTCGTCGCCATCGCCTGGCAGGACCCCCCTTGCCGCCGGGCGCCTCCTGCACCAGAGCCTCACTGTTGCCTCTCTACCGCCTGGCGGACCTAACTCTGTCGCCAGGCGCCGTATCAGTACTTATGCAGTACTGGTTTTGGTCAATTACCCTTCGCATCTTGCCCTCACACCCATCCTCAATCCAATATACTCCTAGCTCAGTGCATGGTACTGTTCACTTAGGTGAAACTTTACCACTCTCCCTCTCTACTACAACTCTCCATAAAATAATTACAAGCCAAGGGACTCACCCATGGCTAGATGTCATTCTTATTTTCCCTAATTCCATACTGACTCTCAGATTATTAAGGCTCTAACAGTACTAAAATATCCCGTGACCTAACATACTTCCCAAGCTTCCTATTACCATTATCTCAACCAATTTATACACTTCCCAAGTTCGCTTATATAGTAAGAGGGAAAATATCATTACCGTAGTGAAATCTCTATACTCTATCCCTTCACAGATACATTAGAAATTGTCTTACCAAGGGACCAACACCAATCATCCTAGAACACCCTCCTAGACCAGAATATCCAAGAGTATCCACCAATCATACTTCTGGTAAAATTTCCAGAATTCCCACGCCTTCGCAGTCCCACTCTCCCTTGCTTTTCATTCCAGATTAATCTTCATCATTTCTCGCGCCATCTCCCTTATGTATCGTACTCCTCGCAGCCTACACCCACATCTAGTAAAATTATTCAAGCATTCCAATCACTGACCACTCTCACGACGTCAAACCCCAATTGTTCAACCCTAAACGCTTGGTCACTGTTCCATTAAATTTCCATGTCAATTACACTCGAAATCAAAACACTTCTACACCAAATCCAATCATAAGACTCACCCCTTGATTTCCTTCCGAACAATTCATGCCAAACACTCAAGAAAAGCTTAAAACGAGTATTCAACTCATGCCGCCTGGCGATCATAACCAATCCCGCCAGGCGGTTCATCCCAGAAATACCCAGAATGGCCCAGACTATGAGTCGCCTGGCGGTACAGGGATTCACCGCTAGGCGCTGCAACTCAAAACACAACGAAATGCACACAAATGGATGAGCCGCCTGGCGGCTATGTATAGCCCGCCAGGCGGTTTCTGGAAAAATTCCCAGAATTCAACAGAACTCAGAATAATCACAGTGCATGCATATCTTAAACATTATCTTCACAGAATTAATACCAAACAACAGTATAATCGCGGTAAACTCCCCTAACCTGGTTCTCCTTCGCTTAAGCTTGACAATTTGTAAGATCCCCCTTTGATCACCCACCTTCCTTGCTTCCTCACTATTCAGCAACTCAAAAACACACCAGAACCTCTCACACTCTCTCAGATTTTCGTTCTCTCTTTAGGTATAATTTCCAGCTTCTCCAACCTTAGCCCTTAACCTAATTTTCCTTTTCAAAGTGTGCCTAAACTAAGTGATTAATTACCAAAACGAAAATGACATTGAATGAGACATTATGTGCCATTCAATCCCTCCTTATGGCTGCCCTTCCAGCCTCCTTTGGCTGCCCACTCACTTAGGTTTCCTTCCCACCTTTCCTTATTCACGTCAAAACCAAAAATGCCAAAAATATAGTTTAATGTAAGTTCTCCAAGGCTCGAACCCACAACCATGTAATCACCAAGTCTATATCAAACCACTTAACCAATTCAGATTTCATGCTAGGAATCACAATTCAATTATCATAATATACAAGAACATGTTTTCATAAATTTAAATAACAAAACCATAACATCAAAAGTTAGCATACATAGGACTCGAACCTAAGTCCTCTCGCACAATCAAAGTGCTCTCAACCACATGAGCTAGCACCTTTTCCACGTCATACCAACCATAATTTAATGTCATAATTATTACCCCTCCCGTATTTATTAATTAATTATTTATTTAATTAATTAAATTCTACGGGTCTTACACTTCTCTTCAGGATCTACCTCCTTCCATTCGTGCTGTCCTTCATGAATTTCAAGATATTTTTCCAAAGGATGGCCCTCATGGTCTCCCACCTTTTAGAGGGATTGAGCACCAAATTGATTTTGTCCCAAGGGCAAGTCTTCCTAATAGACCTGCCTATAGGACAAACCCAATTGAGACCAAGGAGATAGAAACTCAAGTGAATGAGTTGCTAGACAAGGGATGGGTTCAAAAAAGTTTAAGTCCTTGTGTTGTGCCTGTGTTGTTGGTGCCCAAGAAAGATGGAAAGTGGCGTAGGTGCTATGATTGTAGGGCTATCAACAACATCACCATAAAATATAGGCATCCAATCCCAAGACTAGATGATATGTTGGATGAATTACATGGAGCACAAATATTTTCAAAAATAGACCTCAAAAGTGGTTATCACCAAATTCGTATTCAAAAAGGTGATGAGTGGAAAACTGCTTTCAAAACAAAATTTGGTCTATATGAATGGTTAGTCATGCCCTTTGGTCTAACCAATGTTCCTAGTACATTCATGCGCCTAATGAATCATGTCTTGCGAGATTGTATAGGCAAGTTTGTTGTTGTCTATTTTGATGACATCTTGGTGTATAGTACAAGCTCTAAACTTCATGTGGGTCATCTTAGAGTTGTGTTATCTCTTCTCCGAGACCACCAACTCTATGCTAACATTGACAAGTGCACTTTCTGTGTAGAGAGTGTCATCTTTTTGGGATTTGTGGTCAATAAGAGTGGGGTGCATGTTGACCCCACAAAAATCAAGGCCATCCAAGAATGACCTGTGCCAAAGAATGTTGGGGACATTAGAAGTTTTCATGGATTAGCAAGTTTTTATAGAAGATTTGTTCCCAACTTCTCCACCATTGCTTCACCCCTCAATGAACTTGTTAAGAAAGACATATCTTTTGAGTGGGGTGAAAGACAACAAAAGGCTTTTGATGATATCAAGACTAGGCTCACCCAAGCTCCCATTCTTGCTCTTCCAAATTTTGAGAAAACTTTTGAGCTAGAATGTGATGCTTCTGGGGTGGGAATAGGTGCGGTTTTGTTACAAGAAGGCGAGCAATTGCCTATTTTAGTGAAAAACTAAATGGTCCTTCTCGTA
Source organism: Vigna unguiculata (assembly GCF_037176805.1). NCBI lineage: Eukaryota > Viridiplantae > Streptophyta > Magnoliopsida > Fabales > Fabaceae > Vigna > Vigna unguiculata. The sequence continues at coordinate 23,585,747 of NC_140796.1, forward strand.
ACTATCCCACCTATGACAAAGAGCTATATGCTCTTGTGCGAGCTCTTCATACTTGGGAACATTATCTTGTAACAAAAGAGTTTATTATCCATAGTGATCATGAAACTCTCAAGTATTTGAAGAGCCAACACAAATTGAATAAAAGGCATGCAAAGTGGGTTGAGTACTTGGAACAATTCCCTTATGTTATCAAGTACAAGAAAGGGAAAGCTAATATGGTGGTTGATGCACTATCAAGGAGATATACTCTCTTCGCCAAGCTTGGATCCCAAATTCTTGGATTTGACAACATATGTGAATTGTATATTCATGATCCCTTCTTTGCTACCATTTATCATGATTGTCTCACTAAGTCCCAAGGCGGCTTTTATCTCTCAAATGGATATCTTTTCAAAGAAGGCCGCCTATGTATTCCTCTAGGTTCTCATAGAAAACTTTTGATCAAAGAAATGCATGAGGGGGGACTTATGGGTCACTTTGGGGTCGCCAAAACTTTGGCCATGCTTAAAGAGAAATTCTTTTGGCCCCATATGAAAAGGGAAATACAAAACTATTGCGCTAGTTGTTTGAATTGTTTGCATGCTAAGTCTAGCGCAATGCCTGCAGGGATGTATACTCATTTGCCTGTTGCTTCCACCCCTTGGGAGGATATAAGTATGGATTTTGTCCTAGGGCTTCCAAGGACTTCTAGGGGTATTGACTCTATATTTGTGGTAGTGGACCGTTTTTCTAAAATGGCACATTTTATACCATGCCACAAAGTAGATGATGCTAGCAACATAGCAAGGTTGTTCTTTAGAGAAGTGGTTCGCCTCCATAGTTTACCCAAAATAATTGTGTCTAATAGGGATGCTAAATTCCTAAGCCATTTTTGGAGGACCTTGTGGTCTAGGCTAGGAACAAAACTCTCTTTCTCTACCTCTTGTCACCCACAAACTGATGGGCAAACCGAGGTAGTCAATAGATCCTTTTCCACATTGCTTAGGGTTTTGCTTAAGGGGAATCATAAATCTTGGGATGAGTATCTTCCCCACATTGAATTTGCTTACAATAGAGTGGTCCATAGCACCACCAAACTCTCACCCTTTGAGGTAGTTTATGGTTTTAACCCTCTCACACCATTGGACTTATTACCTCTTCCAACTTCTTTTGATTTTGTTCATAAAGAAGGGGTTTCTAAGTCCAAGTTCATAAAAGATTTTCATGAGAAGGTTAAACACCAAATTCAAGCCCATGTTGAAAAGATTGCTCAGTCTAAAAACAAGGGCAAGAGAGTTTGGTCTTTTAATGAAGGAGATTTAGTTTGGTTGCACTTCAGGAAGGAAAGATTTCCTAATATAAGAAAATCCAAACTTAGTCCCCGAGGTGATGGTCCATTCCAAATCATTAAGAAGATCAATAATAATGCTTATCAATTGGATCTTCCTCCGGAATATGGTGTGCATCCTACTTTCAACATTACTGATTTGGTTCCTTTTGTAGGTATTTTTGATGAAGAGGGTGACCACCAAGATTTGAGGGCAAATCCTCTTCAAGGGGGAGGGGTTGATGTGACCCCAACAAGCCCAAGCTCAAGTGCATCAACAAGCCCAAGCCCACATCAAGGCCCAATCACTAGAAGCATGATGAGAAAGATTCACATGGGCCTCTCACAAGATGATCAAGTCAATCATGGGCTTTTTACATTATTTACATGGGCTAAAGAAATCTCTAAAATATGAGATGATGCATGAAGGAATTAGTCTAGATTTAAATAGGGCCATTGTTTAGGCTTTGCTTTCAATAAAAGCTAGAACACTTATTGGGATCATTTGGGCCGAGCCCAATGTGCTACCTTTGGCCGAGAGTTACTAGAGTGGCTCTCCATTTGGATGTAAGCAAAGCATTATTTATAAGAGTTAATCTTCCAATGGCTACTTGGGGGTATGCAATTTTGCATGCTACAATATTGATTTGCAAAGCCAACAAGTTATCACAAAATTCAATTGGTTTTTGGTTAGTAACTTAATATTTCTCATTTAAGAATTTTTGTGTGTGGTGTGTGTGTGTGTGTGTATATATATATATATATATATATATATATATATATATATATATATATATATATATATATATATATATATATATATATATATATATATATATATATATATATATATATTCAAGTTTGCCCTCCGAAAGGGACTATGATGGGTTCTCAGAGCCGATTGAGAATATATGTTGGATATAATTCTCCATCGATAAAAAATATCTTGAACTATCAATATGAGAGTTATCTATAGTTTGATTTTTCAAATAATGAATAAATTTTTCCAACATTAGGGGGAGAAAGAAAATAATTGGAAAAAGATATTGGTTGGAATGAATTATCATTATGTTGTCTTGATCCTCGTACAAAAGACAATGAATTAGAAGTTCAAAGGATACTTCATTTGCAAAATTGGTCAATCAATTACCAGATGTTTGTAGTGGCAAAAAGGGTAACTAAATCATATATACCAGCTGCTAATGCTAAAAAAAGATTTGACATTAATTCATATCACGCCTGAAGTGTGGTAGACCTGTTGATTCCAAAGACACGCTTGAAAGGTGGTAGGCCAATTGGTTCCAAAGATAAAAACTCTCGAATGAGAAAATAAGCTAAAATGCTAGATGACCTAATCGAAAAGGTGGAAATCCCAAAAGATTCATTATTTTCTACTATTGCATTGCCCATTTGTGCCTATCTTGATGCTTGTTTAGTGTTTAATTGTCTTCTATTAGTGCATTTTCCTCAATTGGGCTTCATGGACCATTTTTTCCGAATTTTGAGTAATTTGGCATTAGTTGGTCTAATCTTTGTCTCTAAATATTTTTAGGTACTTTGTGAAGCAAAATTTTGGAGCTTGGATGCTTATCATAAGGTCAAGAGAGATTTGCCACGTGATTTCCACATCATTGCCACATCTACACCATGTCAATGAGCCTGTCCATGTCACTAGGCCATCATTTTCAGTCCATAGTGGCATTTTTGTAATTATGAGTGACAGAATGACAATTTTGTAAATATGAGCAACTATATGGTGATGTGACCACGTTTTTAGGTCTGCTTCTTCATGGGTAGCCACCATCTTCTCCCATAGACTCCATTTTTACATTTTATTTACTTTGTATGGTGACCATGGAGGCATCCAATCATGTTTTAGACGATTTTACTTTTTCAATCAACACCCATTTGGGGATTTTGACATTCTTGCACCTTGGAACAACTTGGGTATCATTTCATTGAAGTAATTTTATGTTTCTCCTCTGTTTCGTTTATAGCTCATTTCATGAAGCAATTTCATTTTCGTTTTTGTTTTTTCCATGTACATTTTCATTTCTACCATTTACTTTTTTCTATTGTTGGGTGCATTGAAAGGATGGATTAGGTTAGGGTTGCATTTTTTTGCAGCTCCATTTCTATGGAGTACTAATTTCGTGATTGATTCCATGAAGATAATGCATGTGCTTTGAAGTTCTTTGTTCCATAATGTTGATTGAGTTCTATTTTGGTTAACTTTTCGTCCTTTAATATGCTAGGGTAATTCGGGTTCTGTGTGTGCTTAACATTCAGTGGATGATTTGGTTTTTAAGTTAATTTGTATTCGTGCTTAATTAATGTGGGTTACTTGTTCAATGGTAGATTAATTGATGTGTGCATTGCTTTAATGTATAATGAAGTTTTTCTTAATCTTCGCTTAGTTGATTGAGAGTGAGTGGATTAAGGGTTAATCTAGTTGAGCTCAATTTGTTGTGACTGATGGCAAGTGGAAGTGCATTTGAATCAAGGGATCAATACATTTTCATTATCGCTTGATTGAATTAAAATCGTGATTTTGAATATGCCAACCGGCCCCCCTTTTGTGTGAAATGCATTTAGAAAATAAACTTTGAATGAAATGTTTGGTCACTAGAAGACGACCTTGGGTTAACTCCTAAGTATTACATTTGCATGTTCTATTTGGGCGGGTACGACCTCAATCATACCTAAAATTCTAGAAAATTATTAGATCACAATATATTATGTAATGAATCATATAATATGGAACCAAAATGAAGTCAACATTGACGAGACTTTTTCATATAATATAGTGATTAATGTTATGAGTGACAATAAAGATCAAGAACCAATGATCATTCACTACAAAAAATCATGTATATTGTGACAATTATAATGTGGCGGTTGTTTAAAATTGTTGCTTTTTGCAATATAATATGACAATTAAGAAACTGCCACTTTTTACATGTAAAATATGGCATTTTTAATTGTCACTTTCTAAACTGCCATATTTTACGAGATAAATATAACGTTTTTAACCGTCAATTTTTAATAAAATTAAATATTTTATCTTTATTTCATTCTCACATTTTACTTTCCTTCTCAAATTAATTATGAAAAAAAAATTGTCTAAAAGGCATCTATCCTAATTTCTAGTTTTATTGCGCTCAAAATTCGAAATTCCACATAAATCTTGCCCTATTCTCAAAAGTTCATGCACCTTAAGTCTGCCCTAATTTGAAAACTTCTTAAACCGTAAAAAGAAGACCCCTGTCAACGCTTCCCCTCATGTAGAACATTCATATTTCTTCTTTGTGTGAGGTCAATGCCAACGCTAGAACCCACAATTGTGCACTCTACCATCGACTTTCTAAGGCTGCCACTGGCGAAGGTGGTTGTCGTTGGAGCAGTCGGCAGCGCGGTTGGCGTCCCCTTTTCTTCTTCCATGCAAAGCCTTTTCATCTTCCCGTTCTACAGATGGCGGAGCTAAGCTACTTACCCAATGATTCATCTGGTAAACAATATTGTTAGTGTCATTGTGTTGCCATCGTCATTAGACTGAAACTTCTTTGCCATTGCCTGTATTTGCATCTATCGGCACTGTGCGTATTGAAAACCCCCTAGATCTAGGGTTTTCTGTTTTATGTTTTGTTTTCTATTAATAGTTGGTTAGGGCTGTCTGTTTATTAGTTAGGGTTTGTTTTCGGAGACTATAAATAGATCTCCCTCATGTACAGAGAAAGAAGAAGAAAATAGAGAATAAAACAGAGTATAGTTCTTTTATGCTTACCTTCGAAGCTTTCCTCTCTCTCGATCTTTCTTTCTTCTCCTCTTCCTCGCGCTTCCTTTCTTTTCTCATGTTTCTCCTCTGAAGCTTTGTCGCCATGGGAGTTCTCTTCACCTCGAGGGTTCGAGGGTTTGATACCCCTAATATTGGGTTTGGGCCGCAATATGGTATTAGAGCAGGCTCATAGCCTGCTCTGTTTCCGTTTGCCCACTCTGCAGCCTAATTCTTTCAATCTGCAAGATACCAGACCTACTCTTGCAACATGGAAGACAAAATCAACAATCAAGAATCCAAGGAAGAAAAACCAATACAGCAGATGGAAAGATTGGATCTTGACCAATCTTTGATTCCCACAAGTCCCTACTATATTCATCCTGGAGAAAATCCAGGACAGGTGCTCACTACTCCATCTTTAAATGAAACCAATTATAATTCCTGGAGCAGGAATATGAGAAGAGCATTATTGTCCAAAAATAAATTGAAGTTCGTGGATGGCAGCATCAAGACTCCAGCAAGAGAAGATCCTCTGTATGAAACTTGGGAGAGAGCCAATGTCATGGTTCTCTCCTGGATTGTTAGAACACTCTCACCTCAGATTGTTGAGAGTGTCATCTACATAGAATCTGCAAGAGATTTATGGAAGGACCTGAAAGAAAGGTTCACTAAAGGTGACTACTTCAGAATTTCTGACCTTCTGCAGGAAATGCATTCAGCCAAGCAAGGAGAAAGAAACATCACCCAATTCTTTACAGATATAAAGACCATATGGGAGGAATTATAATTCCTACGCCCTGTCCCTAATTGCGTTTGCGGAAAATCATGTGACTGCAACCTTTCCAAGATTTTCATAAAGCAGAGAGAAGTTGAGTATGTGATCTGTTTTTTGAAGGGTCTGAATGACAGCTACAACACAGTGAAGACTCAAATCCTGCTCTTAGATCCTCTTCCTAATATAAACAGAGTCTACTCTCTTATTATGCAGCAAGAAAGGCAGAATAATGGCAGTGCTAACCTAGGAAATGAGGGAAAAGCTCTCTTTAACACCTCTGAAAGACATGGAAAGTCTCAAGATCAAGGAAATTGGAGAGGTCAAGGAAGAGGCTTCATGCCCCGATCTCAAGGAAGGGGAAGAGGAAGAAATCCTAACTATGGCAAACAGTGCTCCTACTGTCATAAGATGAATCATACTGTTGAAGAATGCTATTCTAAGCATGAATATCCACCTTGGTACAAACAAAGAAATGATGGCAGCAATAACACTCAAGAAAGGGGCACTCAAGAAAGGAGGGAACAACAAGTTTGTAATCTCAACATTAAGGAAGACTCTGCTGACAAACAGCAACCAGTGAAAGATGAATCTGCCAAAGGATTCACAGCAGAACAAATGCAGAGACTTCTAAGACTCCTTGATGACATTGAAGGTGCTGGACACAACATCAACCAAATACAGAGACGTGATAATGACTCAAGCAGGAATTTACAAGGTAAGAATCTTTGGATTCTTGATACTGGTGCCACAGATCATGTCACACACAATAAAAATTGTTTCACTACTTTTTTCAAAATAAAACCAGTAAAAATAAAATTGCCCAATAATAATGATGTCACTGCTCAGTATGCTGGAACAGTCCAATTCTGTGCTGATTTGATTCTTTTTAATGTTCTATATGTTCCAGAATTTCATTTCAATTTAATTTCAGTTCAAACCTTAATCAAGGATTTGAACTGTAAACTAATTTTTTCTTCTGAGTGCTGCCAGATACAGGACATTATTACATCACAGATGATTGGCAAGCTAATCTCAATCAGGGCCTCTACTATCTTGACATTGTTCCTGTCTCCAAGTTTACTAATTTCTTTTCTAATACTGTCCTAAACTGCTCTAAAGTTGATATTGATACTTGGCACTATAGACTTGGACATCCTGCCCGTAGGATTACTGAACAAATCTGTAAAAATTTTCCTTACATTCAATCTAAAGGTTCTGATGATTGTGATATATGCCATCTTTCAAAACAACATAAATTACCTTTCCATAAAAGTGATACTGTCTCTAATGCTTGTTTTGATCTTATTCATCTTGATATATGGGGACCTATTGCCATTCCTTCTGTTCATGGTCATAGATATTTCTTAACTGTAATTGATGATCACTCTAGACACACATGGATCTTTCTTATGCACTCTAAATCTGAAACTAGAAAACTTATCCAGAATTTTATAATCCTTGTTAAGAATCAGTTTAATAAGACTATTAAAGCTTTTAGAACTGATAATGGTCCAGAATTTAATTGTATTGATATATGCAATGCCTATGGGATAAATCATCAAAAGAGTTGTGTTGAAACTCCCAACAAAATTCTGTTGTGGAGCGAAAGCACCAGCACATCCTCAATACTACTCGCTGTCTTTTATTCCAATCTAATTTACCAAAAGCCTATTGGTGCTATGCTGTTAATCATGCTATTCATATCATTAATAGATTGCCTACCACTATTCTAAATAATGCTTGTCCTTATCAGGTTCTGTATGAAAAACCTCCCACTTACCTAAATCTTAAGGTTTTTGGAAGTCTATGTTTTGCTAGTACTCTTGAATGTAATAGAACCAAGCTTGACCCTAGAGCTAGAAAATGCGTGTTTTTAGGTTTTAAAAATGGTGTTAAAGGCTATGTTCTTCTTGACACCTCCAGCAGAGAAATTTTTATATCCAGAAATGTGATATTCTATGAAAATATTTTCCCTTACAAGAATGTTAGTCAGCACATCCAGTCCACTGAGAGTGAAGAACATGACCTAAACTTCCTATGTGATGGCATTGACAACTGTCCACAAGAGGTCAGAATTAATGAACAAATTCCTCCCAGAACTGACACTGGTGGTTCAGAAACAGAAACAGAATCCATTCCAGACATCACTAGTGACGAATCCACTAACCACTCTGACATTGACCTCCCACACAACAATGATCAAGGATCTGAGAATGTGACTCTGAGAAGGTCAGAAAGGCAGAGGAAAACACCTACCTATTTGAAGGATTATCTACACCAGGTGAATAGTTCCATGAACCCCAAGCATTTCATTCATAATAGATCTGTCTTTAAAACTAATTATCCCATTAATTATGTCCTTTCTTATAAATCTTTGTCTAAAGAGCATCTTAAATATACTCTAGCTATAACTTCCACGCATGAACCACATACTTATGCTGAAGCTTCCAAGGATCCCAAATGGATTGATGTTATTCATAAAGAAATAAAAGCTCTAGAGGATAATAAAACCTGGTATTTTACTGATCTACCTGCTGGAAAGAAACCTATAGGATGTAAATGGATTTTTAAAATCAAATATAAATCTGATGGGACTATTGAAAGACACAAGGCTAGGCTTGTTGCTAAAGGGTACACTCAACTAGAGGGAATTGATTTCATTGATACTTTTTCCCCTGTTGCTAAACTTACTACTATGCGTCTTTTACTAGCCATTGCAGCCACCAAAAATTGGTATTTACACCAACTTGATGTGGATAATGCCTTCTTACATGGCACCCTTGATGAAGAGGTTTACATGAATCCACCTCCTGGGCTTCAGGTTCCTAAACCAGGTCAAGTTTGCAGGTTAACTAAGTCCCTTTACGGCCTGAAACAGGCCAGCCGTCAATGGTTTGCTAGACTATCCTCGTTTCTGATATCTGCTGGTTTTTTCTCAATCCCAATCTGACCATTCTCTTTTTACTAAATCAAAACTAGACACTTTTACTGTTCTCCTTGTGTCTGTAGATGATGTAATATTGGCAGGCAACTCCCTGGACGAAATTGATAAAATAAAGGCCTCCCTACATGAAGCCTTCAGAATTAAGGATTTAGGAAGCCTAAAATACTTCCTAGGCTTTGAAGTGGCTAGATCTACCAAAGGAATACACTTATGCCAGAGAAAATACGCTCTGGACATCTTATCTGAAACTGGAATGCTGGATTGCAAACCATGTCAAACTCCTCTCATGAACAACACTAAAAATCTATTTGACAAAACTGCTGAACCTGTAAATGATCCTGATTCCTACAGACGTTTGATAGGGAAGTTGCTTTATCTTACTAACTCAAGACCTGATATTTGCTACTCAGTACACTTACTTAGTCAATTTGTGCAGGCACCTACCATATATCATCAACAAGCGGCCCAACACATCCTCAGATATCTAAAAACCAGTCCTGCCAATGGCCTTTTCTTTGCTGCCACTAATGACATTCAAATTAAAGCCTTCAGTGACTCTGACTGGGCCACATGCCCAGACACAAGACGCAGCGTTACTGGCTACTGCGTTTTCTTAGGGAACTCCTTGATTTCCTGGAAATCAAAGAAACAAAGCACTGTGTCCAAGTCCTCCTCAGAAGCCGAATACCGTGCCCTAGCCACTACCACTTGCGAAATCCAGTGGCTCAACTACCTTCTCCACGACTTCCATGTTCAGCACACCGACCAATCTGCCCTATATTGCGACAGCCAGTCTGCCAGACAAATAGCTCACAACCCCACCTTCCATGAGCGCACGAAACATATCGATCTCGATTGTCACGTCGTCCGCGAAAAACTCCAGAAGAAACTCTTCCACTTACTGTCGATTCGCTCCGATGAGCAACTCGCGGATATTTTCACAAAAGCCCTCCATCGCACCTCCTTTAAGACCATTCTTCCCAAGCTTGGGCTGATGACCATCCATCACCCAGCTTGAGGGGAGGGTATTGAAAACCCCCTAGATCTAGGGTTTTCTGTTTTATGTTTTGTTTTCTGTTAATAGTTGGTTAGGGCTGTCTGTTTATTAGTTAGGGTTTGTTTTCGGAGACTATAAATAGATCTCCCTCATGTACAGAGAAAGAAGAAGAAAATAGAGAATAAAACAGAGTATAGTTCTTTTATGCTTACCTTCGAAGCTTTCCTCTCTCTCGATCTTTCTTTCTTCTCCTCTTCCTCGCGCTTCCTTTCTTTTCTCATGTTTCTCCTCTGAAGCTTTGTCGCCATGGGAGTTCTCTTCACCTCGAGGGTTCGAGGGTTTGATACCCCTAATATTGGGTTTGGGTCGCAATAGTGTCAAATGCCAATTCCATCTCTTCTTGCACAACGTGAAAGCTCATTACAATGACCTCTTTTTCTCTTCTGATTTCTGCCAATTTATTATTGGTTGAGGGTGATTTTTTGTGCCTCTATTGTTATGATATCCTAGGTTTGTATTGTTGTGTTTTCTATTTATACCTTTGTTGTTCTGTAGATGGATATGTAAATTAGGAAGTGATGATAACTGGAGATTGAAAACGTGAATGCATCCTTGGTGCGTGAGTGATTGAGTTAATAGATGTTGTGGTTTTGTTCTTCTTGCGTTAGTGATTAACTACTATCATTTTTCCTTGTCTTTCCCTTCAACTAGAAATTTCTGCAATTACTTATTACTAGATTTGCTTTATTGAATTTCATTATTGTGTTAAGTTTTTCTTTGCATTTGCTGCTTTTGGTTCCCTCTACTGATGGTTAACCCATTTCTTTATGGCATGACACATTTGTCTAGTTTGATCAATGATTTTCCATCCATTTTTGAAGTTGTGACTGAAAGGAAACCAAATAAGGAGAAGCCCACTGTGGATAGTGGAAGCAAGTCTTAGGGAAGCACAAAGGTTAGTGTATCTCTTTTATAGTGATAAGTGTATTTCTTTTCTAGGTTGTATTACATACACTTTATTTTTGTTGAATTTTATTAGAAATAAAAAATAAAATTGTGTCTCACACTTCCTTATTCAATGATTTATCACTCAAGACTTAATTGTTTCCAATAAATATTAATAAACATATAGTAAAAAGTATGTTGGGCTTGTAAGTTAAGTCACTTTTATTCTAAGTTGGAGCAATAACGAAGTAAAATAGCTTACTTTGAATTGACAAATTGTCAACCTTAATTTGTTTGCCAATGGGATTAACTAAATTCCTATTTTATTTCTATTATGTAACCTCTCTTGTTTTACCTATTAAAATAAAGATTAATAAATTATTATCCTCAAAATATATAATATATATGGTTTAATTTGTATCAGTCGTATCAATAATTGTATACTCAATTTATCCTTTTTTAATTTAAAAAATAAATTTATCTCTTATTTTTTGTATTTTTTTAACTAATCCTTTAAAACCTTAAGGATTGAGTTTGAGATATAAAACGGGAATGAAAGAATAATATACGCAGAGATATATACACAGATGTTTGAACAAGGTTGCAATTATGGAAGAAGAAGAAGGCAAAGATACAAATGCAACACTAGACTTGTGGAAATTAACCACGGTGTAGAGAGTTGAGGAGATAAATTTCATCATTAGAATGCTTCCAGTTTGGGCCTTAGGATAAATTTGTAATGATGTCTTTTTTTTTATACTTGAACATAGTAATATCATGTAATTTTGTTATGTTTAATGAAATTTAACGTTTGATAATTTTCTTGTAGTATCATTTTTTCATATATATTTTAAATTTTTATTAAGAAAAATAAATATTATTGAATTATGAAATTATAAATATATATGGATAATAATAAATAATAAATATTCAAATCATGACATATGATAATAGTGCAGTTATAAATGTCGTAATATAATGTGAATTGTGGTGTTTTTAAGGGTCAATATTTTTTGTACATTTAATTTTATTTAAAAAATTACGGCGGTTTTAACTGTTGTAATTTACTCAAGGAAACTACCACTTTATAAATGTAAAAAATGGCGGTTGTTGCGACAGTTCGCTTGAAACTGTCACATTATACTTTGTGGCGACACGAATTGCGGCGATTTTCAAAAATGCCACAGACGTAAATTGTGGTGGTTAAAACTGTCATATTTTACGAAAATAACCGTCGCAATTTACACTATTTTTTGTAGTGATTGAAGAATGCCGACAAAGAAATGATTGACTAAAATGAAAAGATGTAATAGATTGGCCAACATGGATTTTCTCTCATGTTTTTCAATCTGGTTTATATTGAATGCACTCCCCAACTTAAGTATCTTTACGCTTCAAACAACCTTGCAAGCTTTCACTTCATTTTGTATCTCATTTCCAAACATTATCTTCACACAATAAGCATGGATCACTAAGGTCTTTATTTTGCTTGTAACTTGGCTAGGCTATGAAGGAACTTTGTTTTACAAGACAAGAGAGACTCACTAATAAAGAGTTAAAACAACATGTACATATCATGAGTCCTTCAACCTTATGTAACTTAGCTATATTTTATTGCCCTCTTTTTATGCATTCCAATTCTGATGAAATTTTGTTTCTTTTCATTTTTTGTGTTTTGCACTAGAGTTGTTTTTCTTAGTCCTTTGGAATGCATTTTTCTTTGGAAATTTCTTCAATTAGCCTTCATCCTTGCCTTTTATTCCAATACACATGTTATTTTTGTCCTCCTTATCAATAAGAAAAGGTGGGATATTTACTTTCATGAGCTATGGTGTGCACTGTGAGGCTAAGGTTCAAAAAAGGATATAAAAATTCTATTAAGGTATCCTATTTGGTTCTAGGTCTGAATATTCCATAAAGAACATGCCTTGATCCTTTCCATGCTTTTTCACATGTTTGACAATTTTTTAGAGAATTGAAACAAAACTTGTAGCAGCTCCTCAAGGTGTTTTCACTCAGCTCTCAATTTAATGTTTGTTGCTTTCTTCTCATTGGTTAAGTGCACTCGTCCATGTTCATTTTTCAACTATGATCTTACTAGCATTGTTGGTCAGTCATTTAAGCACTAGGATTCCCAAATTTTGCCTACTCTTGCACCAAAATTTGATTTTTCTTCTAGTTCTTGTTCCAACCAAAAGTTAAGAAAAAATTTGTATGCATTACCAAAAGATGTGAGTTGCCCAAAACATCTACATATATACTTAAGCACTAAATAAAAGCAAAAAAAGAAATTAAAAAGTGCAAATTAAATACAAAAATTAAAATGTTCAAAAATTTAAAAGGAACTCTAATTTTTTGTGGTTTCAATCTTCATCTACTTTAAGATCTTCTATTTAGCTCCTAGACCAAACCACCTAGTCAAAGAACTCATCATATTTAAATTTAGAGGCATCAACATCCCCTTCCTCTGTCATGACTTTCATTCGTTGACTGCTTGTCCAGCTTTAACATTGGCAAATTGAATGACTAGTTATACTACTAGCAATTTGATGGCCAACTTCAACACTGGCAAATTGTGTTTTTGATTCAAATCCTTTACTTGTTTAGCTAGCTTCACTATTGGTTGTTGTGTCTTTTAAGTGTTAGTCTAGGATTCAAAGTCCCTTAGTCCAATTCCTTTTGTTGCTCAATATCCATAAAGGAACTTAATAATTTTCATGATCTTTACCTGGAAATAAATGTGAAGAACATGGTTAAGAAATATAGGTTTAGTTTCTACTCCTCTTGCTATAGGTGAAATTACAAATTTGGAAGAAGTTTTGGGTCTAAGGTGCATAGAAAAATCTCTTTAAAGCATAAGGCCCAAACAACAAAGCCTCAAATGATGATTATGCCATCTCTTCTATCTGTTTGTTCAGTCATCTCACTTGTTGAAGAACAAATTTATTTTAATTTGTCTTAGCCTTGTTCTTGCTTATCCTTTTTAAAGTGTTTAAAGACCAAATTTTCTACAAAACAATTCACAAAAAAAAAGGAGTAGAAGTTCAAAGATTCTTGCAAATTTTCTACTTTGCACCAAGATTTGTGTTGATCTGCTCTTGTCTTTGTTGATTGCAATAGTTATTATGATTCTCTCCAACTTTCATTCGATCTTTTTCTTTAAGTTTAATGTTCAAAACTGGACTAAAAATCACAACACCAGATTTCACAAGCTAAAATTTTGAAAAACACTTAAATATAGAAATCAGAATTAGTATTCTTGCAACTTGTCTAGTTTTTCAAAATTGTACCTTCCATAGAGCTCCAAAAAATATGTTCTAACATTCAAATTAAATATCATTTAATCAAGAACGTAATGAAAAAAAGAATCAACCCAATTGGATAACTGTAGAGGACATTATGTATCAAGGAAGCAACATAGGTCAAATTTATCCTCTATAGTTTGTCTAGAAATTTTGAAATAAACTGCATCTTCCACATATCTCAAAATATTATGTTCATACACCCAAATTAAAGATCATTGAATCAAGAATGTAAAGAAAAAAAGAATAATCTCAATTGGATGACTATGGTGAAAGTTATGCATTAGATAAACAAAGTGGTCATAGTTGCCAGATTTCATATTTACACCAAATAGTAGATTTCATGCAGAAACGTTTCCCTACATTCTGAAGAATTTTTAGCATAATTATTCTGCATATTTTCAGAGGATTGATGACCTTTGTGAGATCTCTTTTCAGTAGCACAAAACATAGATTTCCAAATAAGAAAGTGGAATATGTATCTTTTAAATTTACCTATTGTTTGAGATCTATGTGAAAGACAATTAGAAATAGAAAATAAAGTATTTACAAAATGCAAAACTCAAACTATACATATATGATCTTTACAAGGTATGTACATGATGAAGGATTATCTTGTTCCTTTTTAAGATTATTGAATATGGTGTGAGTTGATTAAGAAAGCTAAGTGAAATCCCCACTGGACATTAAGATAGCAAGTTATCTAGATGTGAAGGTTCCTTTCACAAAACTCAAGAGAAGAAGATACTGGATTGATTCAAAACAAAAAAGAAATGGAAAGCACATAAACCATAGAAAACCAAGAACAATTAAAGGAAGAAGAAAACATAAAATGGAAAGGAAAGAAATGGTAAAAATGTGAGAAGCACGCCACTACAAGGCTAGGCTAGAAGCCATGGCAACCTTGAAGATGAGTGGATGTGTGCCGCCACTTGCTATGCAAGATAAGGCTTAAAAGTTTCACTCCCAAGGGAGGAAACTCTCACAAATGGTTGAGACACAAGAGTGTTTTTACTTCAAAATGTTCAACCCTTTTACATGTCTAGGAGCACCCCTTATATAGAAGAGTTTAGGGGTCTCTAAGCAAATAAAAGATACCTAAGGATGTCTCTACAAAAACCTAACCCTAGCTTCTAGAAACTAGGTCAAATAAGGTTACAAAAATGAGAGACAAAAGAGCTAACTATGGTGTGTGCAAGGCTAATTTCGTTCTAGCACAAAAGGAGACAAAGAATGTGTCTCATATGTCTCCAAAAAGTGGTCAAAGTGTGCTAAAAACAAAGGAGACCAAAGGTACATAGGTACACTTGCTTCATGCCTTTTACTTTATGCTTTATGCCTTTGCTTTACTCTCTCCTCCACATCATTTATGCTTCCCCATCACCATGCGCCACCTAGCATTGCTTTCTTACTCCTAATTAACCTACAAAGCAAATAAACATAGATTAGCATGTTGGCTTAAGTCAAGTCAACTATAGTCAACAAGTCAAACCTAGTCAAAGGTCAACAAGTCAACTAAAGTTGATTCAACTAAGTCAACTTAGGGAATCAAAAATAACAAACATAAATGAAAGGGATGAAGGATTAGTGAACTTCCTTTCTAAACATGCTTAGTCTTCTTAAGCATGTGCCTTCATCCTTGGTTAGGGTCAATCCTTCATCCTCCTCCCCTTCTTGGAGAGAATTTGACCACAAATTCTTTAAGCCTTTGTAGATGGAGCTTGACTTGATTTGGGGGAGGTTTTGCGTCTCCCTTTTATGAGCTCTTGTTCCATCTTTTCTAAGGGTACTACCCTTAGCTTTGGTTAGGCCATCCCTCTTTTCTAGACCACTCTTCTTCTCATGCTTGCACATTGGGTCTTCCTTTTGAGCCTTGCAAGAGAAGAAAGAATGGTGATGTCCATCTTGCTTTGAAAATATTTTTTTAGAGGCAAGTAACACTTTGGAGGTAACTTGCTCTTTTTCTTTTTCATCTTTTCTCTTATCTTTCACTTTATTTTGGTCCTCATTTGCTTGATTGGGTGAGAGAGGTAGGAGTGTGAACTTCTTGCCTTGGAAGGAGAAAGCATAGGTGTTAGCATGGCCATCATAAAAGACTTTTCTATCAAATTGCCATGGCCTACCTAACAAAATATGAGTTTCTTCCATAGGCACAACATCACATAACACCTCATCTTTAAAATTTCCAATTGAAAAGTTAATGAGGACTTGTTGAGATACTTTAATGTCTTCTTTCTTAAGCCATGATAGCTTGTAGGGCTTGGCATGAGGGAAAGTTTTCAAGCCAAGCTTGTCCACAACCCTTGTGCTAGCCACATTTACACAACTTCCATTATCTATGAGGAGAGGACATAGTTTGTCTTTGATATGACACCTTGAATGAAAAAGGTTTTGTCTTTGAGAAGGGTCAAGTTCCTTGGAAACTTGTCTTAGTTGGTGCCTTATCATTAACAATCCACCTTCAAGGGGTTTAATCCTTTCACTTGAAGAAGAAGTGTGGGAATAAGTACTTTTGGGGGAAGGGGGAGAAGAATGTTCACTCTCTACTTCTTTTTTAAGGTTTAAGGCCATGGTTCTTTTGGCGGGACAATTTGAAGCTATATGCCCATATCCCAAACACTTAAAACATTTTATAGAACTTGTCCTTGTACCTTGAGAAGAATTAGGAGTTTCATTAGAAGGCCTAGACGAATTAGTCATAGGAGGTGGGTCTTTGGAACTCTTGAGTGGTGATTTATCATGTTTTCTTTCTTTATCTTTCCAAGTACTAGAATAGTAGTCATTGTATGAACCACTCCTCTTGGCCTCTTTTTTCTTTTGCAATTGAGTTTCAACTTTGATGGCCAAATGATGATTGTTTCTTAACAATCATTTCCCAACAAATGCACTAGTGCATAGTAGTATCAATAAGTGTTGTATCCATAAGGATTTAGCAAGTATATTGATAATTAGTTTTGGGTTTTTGGATTGTGATAGAGTATATGTAAATATAGATAGTAATAATTATATAGATTGAGTGGAGTAGGGACTATGAGTTAATTTCATCTCATCTTCTTCTACTACACCACTACCATCTTGTTTACTTACTATGCGAATCATTCAATGTCCTGGGAGTACTCTTTTTATGTAGATCTATGTTCATTCCTGAATCACTAGAACCTAAGGACTTCAAATCCAATGTGATTCGTCAACTCCTAGTTGAATAAATCCTTGCTTTAATGTGCAAAACTCATTGAATGAATCCTTGCTTTCATGTGCAAGATTCTTTCATCCAACATCCCCTCTAGGTACCACGAAAACACTAATACATATATGATGATTTGATTGGTCCATAGTTTGAGGCCAGTTTCTCAATGTAATCCAAACTAGTTAAATAAATGAGTGATTAAGTCATCATTAAGCATAAATCAAACCACAAACAATCGAATGAAAGCAAAGATAAATACCCAAGAAGTAGAAGTGTATAGAATCAGAATCGATTACATCAAACCTAGACACGAGGGAGTTCAACTACTCATAGAATATTACAATGCAATTCCAACAACATCTATACATAAGATTTACACTAAGAGCATCTCTCTCGAGCCTCACAGACCTTATTCTCTCTTATTGTTACATTTCTAACACACCACTCAATGCCTATAATGAAGACAATTTTTGGGCGATGCTCAGCCACATGGTTTTCTTCATAAGTGGGTTTCCTCTCAACTCAGTCTCTTGTCTTAGTGTGTAGTACTTGACCTTTCCTTCTTGGAAGGCTTTTCTTTGTTACTCAGGCTCATGAATTTGTGCTTTAGATTTTCTTGCAAAGTGTAAGACCCGAGAGATTTAGTTAATTAAATAAATAACTAATTAATAAATGCGGGTAAGGAACCTTTATGACTGATAATATAATCCTAGATTTATAGGAAATATCACGAAACATGAATTGGTTGAATTGGTTATGCACTTGCTTTGGAATTGGATGGTTGTTTATTAAAACCTTGCTAAACATGAATTAAGATTTCTTTTTGCCAAAATTTCTTTTTGGCATAAATGTGAAGGGGCAGACAAACCCTAGTCATCTGAGAGCAACTAGGAAGGCTGAGAAAATTATTGCAAAATAGCTATTGAATGATCATTATGCCTAGTTTAATGTCAATTTTCGTTTTGGTCATTAAGGCAATTAAAACTAGGCTTGAAAATAGGGGTAAAGGAAAATTTAATGCGAGGAAGAGGGTTCTTAGAGATATATTAATCAACTATATTAGAAATCCGGATTGAGACTAAGTTTGGAGGTCAAATGTAGTGGATTGCAGCCAAGACAAGGGGGTGACATGCCAACACCAAACGAACTCTAGCATTTTGAATCGGGCAAGGATTTCCAGGTTAGGGGAGTTGTGGTTTCGCACTTTAATTCTCGCTTTGATTTTATGCTGATATGAATTTAATGTGAACATTTGAACGTTGCACTGTTCTGTATTGATTTTTTGTTTCCGGAAATTCCTGTTAGGAACCGCCTGGCGGCCAACTCATGCCGCCAGGCGACACAACCTACCTACACCAGGTTTTCTGGGTTCTATGTGAATGGCCTAGCGACGATGAACACCCGTCAGGCGACGCGAACACCCGTCAGGCGACGCAAACACCCGCCAGGCGACGCAAACTATTTTGGTTCGCTTTTTATGTTTCTGGGTTGTTTGGACGGGAGAAAAGGGGATTTATGTGTCGGTTAAGCATTTGATGCCTATAATCTATGAAATGTGACTTGGTTCGAGGTAATTGGATGGAATAGTTATTAAATGAGTATTAGGGTTTGCGTGGAATTGGGGAAATGTTGAAGTAACATGATTTGGATATCGATAGTGGTAATTTTATGTATAATGGACCAGAATCAATAACATGTGAAATTGGATGAATAAAGAAATAAGGATTTGTAAAAACAGGCAATGGAAATGGGAGGTGAATGGTATTAGCTCGCGCAGGTGCAAGAGATTCCTAGAAAGCTCTAAATTTCTACGCACCGCTTGGCGGCTCCTAAATTGCCGCCAGGCGCTTGATCAGCGCAGAAGGAACTTTGTTGTGCACTGTGTGGACAACAAGGGGGTGGATCTATAAGGTTCGTTGTGGGATCCGTTTGGGTATTATATATGGAAATTAACTGTAGGATGGAACCTGGGATTGAGTAACCATATAAAATTTGCATGAGTTGAGGCTATAAAGGAATCATATGGTTAAGGGTTTATGTGATGATGGATTACAGGAGTGTTATTGGAAAGGGTAATTAGAGTAGTGGGGAAATAAGATTGGAATTCTATTATGATGAGAGGTATAGGTCGCTAAAATTGGAGATACAAGGACTAGGCTTAGCTTGGAATTGAATTGCAAGAAGTATGGTGTCAATTGATATAGGTACAATGGACATTATTTGACGAGGAAGAATAGAATTGGGATGAGTATATAAACTTGATATGGTTGATTAAATTAATAGGAGTATGGTTGATTAGTAGTAAATCTAAGTGATGGTATGCTTAGGTAGTGACACCATATGGGAATAAAAACATGAGAAAGAAACTTAAATGGGGATCTAGACTGTGGAATACGATTTAAGGTACTTAATGAAGGTTGTTGTGTGTTATGGTGCTTGCTCTATTGTGACCAAACCAGTATTTCGCAGTACTGGTGTAGTGCCTAGTAGTAAGGCTTGAACGGTCAGGCGATAGCTATAAATCCAGAAAGCTACAAGAGCACTTAGTGTTTGGCGATGTGAACGTCCCACCAGGCGACAACTATGTGGATAAAGACATGGGAACGCGTGGTGCCTGGCAGATTGTGGCTTCCACTAGGCGATCTAGAACTAACTTTCCCCTGGCAGCTCTAGAGCAGCGCTAGGCGATAATGCAGAGGCAACTTGTTGTATGTGCTTGATGTGTGTGGTCTACAAGGCTTTGGGTGATACCTTAAGGATGATCGTTGTTGGAGCATTCCTTGAGTTGTGGCTCAGAATAGTATCCCTTCAGTTGTGGCTTATGATAAAGGGTAAACACGTGGCATTCCTTGAGTTGTGGCTCGAAATGGCATCCCTTGAGTTATGGCTCGGGATGGCGGATGGACACGAGCATTCTTTGAATTGTGGCTTGGATTGACACGTGTTACCGATGTGAGTGTGCGAGTTGTGGCTCGTACAGATGGGTTTTGGAAGATTGTCATCCTTGGTATTAGTCGACGAGTTTGGTAGTCTCCACTAGCGTTACAAAGTGTGGTCCGTAGCCTATTTTCCCGCACATTTTCTACAAGTTGTGGCTTGTAGGTGATGGCAATAAAAGGTATCTTTAGGTTATCATCTAAAGACGTAGAACATGGATAACATGGTGGTGGCCATGTGATATGGAATCAAAGGATAGAATTCCTTTGATTGATGCATGATTATATATTTGATTTGTCTATGTGGTTATTTATTAGCTCACCCTATGTGCTTGTGTTTAACGATGATCGTGTAATTCGTTACACAGGAGCACATGATGTTGCAGGTCGTGCTGGTGACGCATAGTGCCAGAGAAGGGCTAGCATGGGAAAGCTTTTCTTGGAGATTTATGAGTTTATGGATTTTCATGATATTGTAAACCTTTATTTTTACAGACTTGGAACTTGTAGTTAACATTTATACTTCTCTTATGGATATTGATTTATTGATGATGTAATAGAGGTTTTAAATTTTCTTGCGTTTTGGAAAGATAAGTTATAATAAATGCGAGTTTGCATTTATTTCTATTTTATTTTATTTAATTAGTAATATCCAACCAGAATGTTACGCAAAGAAAGTTTCCTCATGAGGCTCAACTCTAATTTGTTTTGCTCAACTACAAAGTCAAAATATATTGTCTTGTCTTCTCTACTTTTATGACTCGACACTAGTGATTGTGGCTCAAATGCATATTTGTTGTTTTCTCTTATAGTCACTGCAAAACAACAAAATATCATTACAATTCATAAAACTCCAACTCTTAATACCTCATTATGTATCTTAAGCTTAGGAGCTTTGTTTTATACACAACTACCACCATTTGATACATGATAAGTGTCAATTTCAAATGAAAAATTTACATATTTTTGACACTTATCACATATCTTTAGTGTTATAAGAACACTAATATATCTTAGTTTTATCCAAATGATTCAAAATTAAATTTAATGGATTATGCAAATGCATGTTATTCATCAGATCCTCACAATGTCATAGTGGTTGATCATAAATATGATATTTCTTTACATGTGGTAGCACAATGATTTCATGGCGGACTTTGAAACAAACCATAATAAAAACATCTTCAAATTATGCAAAATATTTGCATTACATGAGGTAAGTCGTGAATGTGTTTGGTTAAGATCTATAATTCAACATGTATGACAACCTTGTGGTGTATCATCGAGAAAAATGGAATCAACAACCATATATTAAGACAATATTGCATTGTGTTAGTTTTGAAATGGTTGAAATGCCAAGAAAGGCGGGGGGGTTGAATTGGCTAGTTAAAAATTTAAGCTATCTTTGAAAGCTAAAAACCACCTTTAATTGAATCAATTGGATCACGAAGTTAGGATGCAAAAGCTACTTGACAATATATTTTCAATTGGTCAAAAACAGAGTTAATTGATTGATTTTACTAAACAAATTATGTTATGGTATAATCAATCAATTGAAACAGAAAAATAGTCGACTGAAATACTAGGAAAAATGCAAAAATGCATATTCATGTTTTAAACCAGGAACAATGCACAAGAATGATCAAGATAGGTTCTAAATGATTATGCAAACATGCTCAATGCTGCAAATGTCATGGAAACATGCAAGAACACAAAAAAGATGATTGAAACACAAGTTCTTTAAACTTTAAATGAATATGCAAGAGAGAAAGGTTAGAGAAGAGATGAGATAATGAGATTTTATACTGGTTCACTCAAACTTGAGCTACATCCAGTTTGTCAAGGCAACCTGAGCTTGACTTTGCACTATTTCAAAAGATTTACAAAGTATTCACCCTTACACTTTCAAAATATGCAAAAACCACACAAAAGACTCTTGAATCACACAAGAATCACACTAGCACAGCAAAAACGTTCTTGCAGACCTGGAAAACCACCAGGCACACACACAAAGCTTGAGAAAGATCAAACCTCAGTTGTAGCACAACCCAGCCTACCACAAACCACTTTCTCCAAGCATCAAACCAGGCCAAAAGCTCCAAGAATTGATCCAAGATCAATATTCAACTGTTGCAGTTTGAATGATCACGAAAGAGAGAGTTTCCAGAGCAGGTTCGCACTAAAAAATGATCAGAATACCTCTCTTTCGAAAATCACTACTCTTATAGTCAATCTGTTACGAAATTCAATAGGTTGATTTTCAAATCAATCGTTTGATTTCACTTGACTTAAGTGAAATCAATCGATTAAAAAATAAATCAATTGATTTAATTAGTTGTAGTTTAAGACTACTGCAACCAACCTTTTAACCTGTTGAAAAACCATTCAACAGATTAAAAGCCACTCCAAAGACCAAATATGTAAGACCCGGGAAAATTAAATAGTTATTTAATTAATTATTTAATTAGGACGGGTAATGAGAATATTCAAAGTAATAAATGTGGAGATCTATGACGTGGAAAAGTGCTAGCTCATGTGGTTGAGAGTACTTTGATTGTGTGTGAGGACTTGGGTTCGAGTCCTATATGTGTCACTTGGATGTTATTTAAATTATGCATTTTTTTGTGTGTATATATTGAATGCGTATGGATGATGATAAATCCTTAAAATTGTGGGAGTCATCATGAAACATGTGTTGGTTGAGTGGTTTGGCCTTGGTTTGGTGTATGCATGAGTGTGGGTTCGAACCTTGTTGAGAACTAAATAGTTTTCTTTTTGCTAAATTTCCTTTGAGCATGAATATGAAAGGATTGGAAAACCTAGCAGATACTAGAGAGGTAATGTGGGGGGAAGCTGAAAATTTATGGGTGATAGCCATTGAATGGCCTTAACCATATTTTTTTTAATAAATTTCGTTTTAGTAAAATAGAGAATAATTAGGGTACATTAAGAGTGAGAGAGAAGAGAGAAGGAGAGGAGAAAATCAGTCTGTGAGAGGTGCAAATAGCTCTGAGAGTGAGAAAGAACAATTCTGGTGCGTGAAGGAGGGCCGCGAGAGAAGAATCAGAGTGGTTCTTTTAGCAAAGGGAAAAGGTGTGCAAGGAGAGTGGGAATCTCAATTTGGAGCGCGAATTTCAGGTTAGGGGAGTTGTTTTCTTGCCTTTTGATTGTAATTGAATAACTGCGCGATGCCTTGACTCATAGCATGATCACTGCGTCATTTCTGCACTGTTTTATTGAGGTTTCTGGATTTTTCCAGAAACCGCCTAGCGGTTCTTCCCGTACCGCCAGGCGGCACATCAGACTGGTGTGCTGTTCTTGTTTTGGCATGGATCGCCTGGCGGCGATGAATTTCTGCCAGGCGGCTCATCAGTGGCGTGTGATTGTTCTTGTTTTTGGTTGAATCGCCTGGCAGCGATGGGTCTCTGCTAGGTGACGCGACGCTGTTGCGCTTGTTTTTAATGGGGTTGTTGTGATGCTGTTGTATGGAGATTGTTATGGGTTCTGAAATTATTGTATGCAGATTGTGTTAGATGCATTGTTGATATGAAACTAACCTGTAGTTGGGGGTATGACCAAATTAGGTTGCATTGGGTATAACAAGTTGTGATTTTAGGTTCAAGCACGAGAGGGAATGTGAGTGTGGTTAAATTGTGGAAGATAAAAGCTAGGAAGAAATTTAGAGTTTGATCGAGAATAGGAAGTCTAGTATCATAAAGGTATTACTGCAATTTGATGTGCTAGGCAACAAGGATGAATTTGTTAGAGGTATGAAGCCATTCGCGGGTATGGAGGATTCTGTAAATTGGTGGGCACTATTGTGCCGCCTGGCGGCGAGCCTAGAGCCGCCAGGCGATAGCGAACCAGGGGTTATGTTCTGAGATTCCGACGACCATGTTCAGGACTGTTGGGAAGGCTTGCGAGTTTGTCTGGAGAGAAAGGATCTGTGGATGGATTGTGGCGGAATTGGGTATGAGATGATCATCATAACGGGAATTTTAGAGTGATTGGGTTATTAAATTGAATGTGGTAAGAATAGGTGGGAAGCAGTAGCAATTAACCAAGAGATTAACAACCAATTAGTAAGGATTTAGGGTGAATTTTGAGCCCTTGGAGAGGCTGTGATATATTGAAGGCAGAATAAAAGATAATTGAAATGCTAGCAATTTTATAGGATGGATGAGGTTGTGATATTATGTTAAAGGTCTTGTTAAAATTGAGGAGAACTTAAATGAGTGGATTGATCGGGGTGAGGTACATGTATTTGTTTACATATGATAATTGTAGGTTCGCCTATGTGAGGGTTGAGATTGGGGTTCTTATGCGATCTATGGAAGGGAGTTAAAAAGGTAAACTGGATTAACTGGAGTGTCATAAACCAGAAAAGGGTTGTTCTGGTATGGCGCCTGGCGGTCTACTGATAGCCGCCAGGCGATAGTCTTGGCGTGAGAGAGTCTGCACTGAGAGGCGCCTGGCGGCACGGTGTACTCCGCCAGGCGGTGACGAAAAAACAGTGGGTCTGGGAGGACGCTGGCGCCTGGCGGTGAGTGAATACCGCCAGGCGGTCTGGAACAGTTTCGCCTGGCGGCGAGTGGGCCGAGCCAGGCAGAGACGCTGTTGTTCTTTGCTTCCTGGTGTGTTGTTTGACTGACAATGATGCTTTGCTTGGATCGGGAGATGCTGTGCCATGAGCGGGTAGGTTCATGGATGGTGTGACATGTGATGATATGAGCGGGGAGGTTCATATCAAGTTACTCTCACATGGGGATACGAGCGGGGAGGTTCGTATGTTCCGTGCTCACGTTGAGAGATGCCACGTGCGGGGAGGTACGGGGGCTGGTGGATCACATGTGTTGGACTACGGGCGGGTAGGTCCGTAGAGCAGGACTACGAGCGGGGAGGTTCGTAGAGGCAGGACCACGAGCGGGCAGGTTCGTGTGAGCATCAGATTCCCGAGTCCAAGGCTAACCAATTGTATGAATTGAAGACTGTTAAGTCTTGGGGTTAGGGTCTTGGCCAAGATTTATAGATAATGATTAAGATGGGTAAATGATCTATCTTGTGTTTACATTCTTGTTATTTTATTTTCTCAGCTCACCCTTTCTGTTTGTGTGTGGCGATGATCGTGTAATTCGTTACATGGGAGCAGATGTTGATACAGGTGGTGCTGAGGATGCTCAGATGGCGGAGTGAGGGCTAGCATGGGAGTAGTGCTAGGGTTTTGATAAATTGTAATTTATATTTTAAATGCAAATTTTGGGAACTTGTAACCTTTTATGAATTTATTTGAGTTTTGGCGCGCTATCTTAATAAATTGAAATTTTCCCGCGTTGGGATTTTTATTGAGATGGTTATTAAAGCACTTATTTATTTTAATATTTATTTTTAAGTAATAATCCCTAGGGATGTTACAAAATACATCAAATTAATGCTACAAGGTCTACAATATGAATTACAAACTTCAAATACACTTTCTTAATGATGTAACTATGTGGAGAGCACACGTTCCAACCTTGATCAACATGGATATCATCAAATCTCCTTTCCTTCATCAATGTAGGCTTCATTCCAATGGTAATGGCTTCAAGATAGTTCAAAAGGACTTCATTAAATGTTCATCAAATCTTCAAGAAGCATACCACCTTGGCTTCATATGTTAACACACTATTTAATTGAAATGGTGATATAGAGATCCACAAGATTCGTTCATGTGAAAATTTGACAAGTCTATTTACAAAGTCTACCAAAGAGAACTTTTGAGTAATTAGTTCACAAGATTGGACATTGTCATCTTAATGATGTGAGTTTATACGACGGGGATAAATAAAATATATGATGAATAATATTATATTAAATAATACAAAAATGATGTACTCTTTTTCCTTCACAAGGTTTTTATCCTAAAGGATTTTTCTTAGTAAGGTTTTAACGCACATCCTCCTATATATCAATGGATACACAAGGAGGAGTGTTATGAATTAATAGTCATCTATTGATTTGATACGGTTACTAATGTTATTTATATGATTGATTGATTTGTCAATAATATGACACACAAAAAAGTTGCTCCTCATTCTCTATTATTCATTTCCTTTTTCTCTGAATTAATAGCTTTATTTTATAACACTTTTTTTATTAAAATAATTGAGTGACATCATTTAAACATAAAATTAGTTTATTAAACAATATGTATTGAAAATATTTATTATTTAAATGATATCAAATATATATTAAATAATTTTATTGTTTAAATTATAGAAATTTATCATTTTATACCATTTTTATAATTTGTAATTTATGTAACATAATTTATACAATCTGTGATTATTTTAATCAATTTATTTCAAGTAGTAATGTTCCTTTTTCATATTTGTGTACATTTTTTAAAAGTACGTTTTTTTATCACTTACGAAAAAAAATAATATGACGTTAAATGATTTCTCACCTATGCATGAACAAAGTCTTTGTGAAATAAGAGTCATTTAAAACATTAAAGGATTAAAGTGTAAGGCCCGTTTCATTTTGTTTCTTTTATTTTAAGGGTTGCCCCAATCTTATGGACCTAAAGGCTGGCCCAAAGAGGAAGGGTCAGACCTAACCTACCAACCCTAACCTTGTGCTCATTTTGGTAACACAGAACTTTCACAATCCTTAGAGCAACTGTTGTTTTTCTCTGCTAGGGTTCCACGGTACTCTCAGTTCGCATTCAGCTTGGCCGTCCTTAGCTCACGTAAGTGCTCTCCAACTAGTAGTCTTCCTCCCTTGGTCTATTTTCGTAACTGTTGTAAGGGTTCCGTAATGAATCGCTTTTACTCACTGTTTTCCAGCTCTGAGTCTGTTCCTAGAAGCTGTTCGTGCTCCACAGTTTGGGTGTCGAGGTTTCCAGCTAGCTTTGTCCAAGTACGGGAAGCTAGAACCTCTCTGTTTAATGTGATTGCAAGCTGTTTTGCGGTATATTTTTATGATCCTTGAACCGGTATGTTGCTGTGAATGTATGAGATGGTTGGTGTTGTTGTTGTTATGTGCAAAATACGATTGATACAGGCATGGCAGTGGCGGCGACTGTTAAACTTGCCCAAGCGAGCTTGTCTCGCCTAGGCGATGGGAGCAGAGGCTCGCCCAGGCCTTCTCGCACAAATGGTCGCCCAGGCGACCCGCTCAGTTTCGAGGAAGTGAGCGTCTCGCCCAGGCGAGGCGAGTCTCGCGTAAGCGAGAATGTGCGGAGGCCCCTGTTCCAGATTCACAAACTCTCGCCTAGGCGAAGAGAACTCGCCTGAGCGAGAGACTCTCGCCTGGGCGAGGCTCCTCAGCCTGAGCGACGGGTTGAGCGAGAATGCGTGCAGTTTGGGGTTCTTCTTGTCTTTTGATGGTTGATCTGTGCTTTATTGTACTATTATATGATGGCATGGGGGGGAAATAAGTATGCATGTTTGGGAGGAGATTATTTGTGGGGGGTTGTGAGCTTGGCATGTTTTCTATATGAGTTATACTTGAAAAGTTGAACACACACATATATAATATATATATATATATATATATATATATATGTGTGTGTGTGTGTGTGTGTGTGTGTGTGCGTGTGGTCACGAATTTGGCATGGGCAACAATAGACCTTGGTGGTTGGTGAACCAGTGGCATGGTATTGGTATGAGAGGAAGCAATTTACTCATGATTGGTAACGACGAGTTGGTGTTGATTCTTACTCGTGGGAAACGAGGATTGGTCATGGATTTTGGTATGAAATTTTATGTGTAACGTATGTGTAAATTCTTGGTTGTTTATATATGTTGGTCTGTGTCAGTGCGTAATTCCTTGGGGTCTCTAGGTGAGACTTTCAGGGTCGCATTTCAGTGGTCGGGACGTAATTCCATGGCCCCTGTTAGTGGGTGTCCATGGTGGTGCCCCATTTGTATAACTAGGTAAGGATTCAAGGTAAGGTTGCATCCTGACACTCTAAGGAGTCAGTTATGTTAGTCCGTGTAACGTATGTGTAAATTCTTGGTTGTTTATACATGTTGGTCCGTGTCAGTGCGTAATTCCTCAGGGTCTCTAGGTGAGACTTTCAGGGTCGCGCTTCAGTGGTCGGGACGTAATTCCATGGCCCCTATTAGTGGGTGTCCATGGTGGTGCCCCATTTGTATAACTAGGTAAGGATTCAAGGTAAGGTTGCATCCTGACACTCTAAGGAGTCAATTAGTCTCACCTAGAGCGGACTGACTCCTGTGGTAAGAGTAGCAGGAGGCCTGAAATTCATTAAGGGCTAACCTTGTGGTGAGGAAAATTGATTCATTGTAACACTTGTAACATATAGCTTGGGGGTGAGCAGCTCGGGGGTGAGCAGAGGTATCCACCACAAGTGCAAGCATTCGCTGAATCCGACCAAGTTATACGTATCCAGATGAGTCGAGTCGAGTCGTAGTGTATTGATTGAAAAGTCATAACATGCTTGGTTGTTGTATGGATATTGGATGGTGAAAGTATATTTGATTGTATGATGAAAATGTTGTTGGCTCTAGCTTACCCTTTTTGTTATATGGTTGTCTTGTATGTGGCTATTCTTTCTTGCGATGATCATCAATTTAATTGATAGGAGCAGATGGGCGAAGTTCCCGCGGTCAGCAAGGAAATGGCGATTCCGCTGGGCTGGACTTTATGTTTCGTTTCTTCATGGGTTTTTCCTTTAGGGCTACGACCCATGTATTGCTCTATGCCTTACGATTCTACTCTAATTTTGTTAGACTTTTATCTGATTTCCGTTGGCATCGTGGTGTACCTGATTTGTAGGGGTTGTGTTAAGGATCCCAGGACTACTCTACATTATTATTTTGTGTGACGTTTCTTTTAATTTCACTTAATAATTAAATGGGAGGATATTATATAATTTATTTATAGCATTAAGAATTACTAATCTTGTGATCAATACATTTTTGAAAGTTGTTTGTTTCGTATCCGTTATGCGGTAGGAACGAAGAGGAAACAAAAGTTTAACGTTCATTACGTTTGAAAATAAAAATGAAGTTTTTTTCTCTAAAATTAATATAGATTACGAAACCGTGGTCTTGCCATCCCTTTGGATCAAATAAGAGAACTAAGAATTCATCTTATTAAATATCAGTCAGGTTTAATATGAAGGAAACTAGTTATAGAGATTTTATTTCTAAAACTGACTTTAATTCTAAGTAATTAAATATGTTAGAAGGAAATTGTACCATACCTAGCCGAACTCAATCAAGTAAACAATATACATACCAAAACCGCCTAGCATCTAGTACCCGGATACCACCAGCACAAAGCCATCTAGCCAGGTAGTCGGTCGAAACCGACTACTTGTCTAGAACGTCAACTAACATCAATACCCCGCCTTCAATAGGCCTCCAGGGCCTGTTTTGGGGCCTAGGCCCACTCATGGCCCAAGTTGGGGCCCAAGTCAAAACCCAGCCCATGCAATGGTCAAACGTCATTAATATTCTATAAATACACGTGGATCCCATCATTTAAAGGTACGCATTCATTAATTGCTGATTTGACTCTTTAAGAGCTTTGACTTACTTGAGCTTCGGAGATTCTTCTGCAGGTAACCCCTCCTGGGTTCAAGCCGACATGTATCGAATGGAAAGAGGCCTACTGAAGAGATAACGGACTACAGGGTAAGGTGATACTCGTGCCTAACTTATCTTATTTGTTCTTCTGCAGGAACAATTGGCGCCCACCGTGGGGCACGAGACGAACACCTTTAGTACCCGTTTTTCTCTGAAGATGGTTTCTACCCGTAGCAAAGCTGGAGCTAGCAAGCAGGTGGATGCTGGTCCCTCTGGACCTTCCGGCATCACCCCTGACTTGGCCGCCATCTTAGACGGCCAGGTGAAGATGCAACAGGAGCTGGCAGACCTGAAGAAGCGCAGTGTTGAAGAAATGGAAGCGCTTAAACAAGAAAACTCCCGCCTCAGGAGAAAGATTGAGGCCGACGCCAACCTGAAGGGAAAAGCCAAAGAGACTTCTGAAGCTGTGAAGTCTCCGGCCTTCCAACCTACAGAGGAAGAAAGTGAATACAACCCCACCCCCCACACCTTCACCTCCACCCAACAAACCCCCCTTACCACCACACACCCTCAACATTTCCCACCCGGTCACCCAGGACTTACAACACCCTCAGCCACCCACGTTCCCCACACCATACCCAATACTCTCCACACCGCATACGTCCCACCCTACAACCCCCCGTATCTTCCCACAACCCACATCCCTCCTCATAACATCACCTCCACCTTTCCTACCATGATCAACCACCCACCCCCACCCCACATCCTCCCCCCGCCCCAGCCCAGACGCCACCACCCATTCACAGATTTTATTGCTAACACCCCTCTCCCAGCCCAGTGGGAACCATTCAACCTCGACCGCTACACCGGCGAGACCGACCCCGATGAACACCTGAAAGTTTACATCACACACGTTGCCTTGTATACATCCCAAGACCCAGTCTTCTGCAAAGCTTTCCCCACAACACTCAAAGGCCCCGCCCTAGAATGGTTCACCACCCTCCCACCCTACTCCATTGATAACTTCGACACCCTTTCCCACATGTTTTCCACACATTTCGCCGGCAGCCGCCCACACCAAACCACCACCATGTCCTTACTGGGTATCAGACAGGAGCCCAATGAACCACTCAGAACATTCATCGATCGCTTCAGTAAAGCAGCCCTTCGTACACCACATCTTAACCAGGAAATGATACTTCAATGCATGACCCTCACCCTACAACCCGGACCCTTCGCCAACAATGTCTATCTCCACCCACCCACCTCCATGCACGAACTCAAGCTGCGTGCAGCTGACTACGTTCGCATGGAAGAAATGCAAACTCTTCACACCAAATTCTGTAACGACTACGCTGCCAACGCCTCCACTCCTAATCCCAACCCCAATCCCAATCCCGTCTCACAGCCTTACCCTCGCCCTGATACCCGTCCACGTGAACCCCGCCAACCACGCTTCACCAGATACGCTCCACTCACAGTAGCCCGCTCCCGCATCCTAGACGAAGCCCTCCATGCTGACCTCCTCCCCCCACCACGCAAAACAACCACCCCCCCAACGCCGACATGACCAAGTATTGTCGGTACCACCGCAATCACGGTCATACCACAGAAGAATGCAAAGCGCTCCAGGATAAGATCGAAGAGCTGGTACGCGCCGGCCACTTTCGCCGCTTCATCCGTAGGGATGACCACGTCTCCTCCCGAACCCACCACCCTTCACGACACGACCACAGACGACAACCAAGCGGCGTTAACCACAATAACCACCCCACCCCACCCAACCCAGTGACCAGCAACCACAGCCTGCCCACACCAACATCACCCCTGCCGATCCCCCCTTGCGAGGCACCATTAACACCATTTCTGGTGGTTTCGCAAGCGGAGGCTCCACCTCGTCGGCCAGAAAGAAACACCTCCACCACATACAATCCATCAACCACATCACCCAGTCCCATCATAGACGACGTATGCCCCCCATCGTGTTCACGGATGACGACTTCCACGGCATCGACCACCAGCAAGACGACCCCATGGTCATTACAGTTGAAATCGAAAACTACGCCGTTAAAAAAGTCCTAGTGGATCAAGGCAGCTCAGTTGACATCCTCTACTGGACCACCTACCAAAAGTTACAAATCCCTGACACCGCTATGATACCATATGACGAACCCATATACGGCTTTTCTGGCGAACAAGTATCTACCCGGGGCTACATAGACCTCCATACTGTCTTTCGGGAAGGAACCCAAACAAAAACAATCCCAATCCGCTTCCTCATAGTCGACGCACCCACATCCTACAACATACTCCTGGGCCGTCCTTCCCTCAACACCCTTGGTGCAGTCGTCTCCACCCCGCACTTGGCCATGAAGTTCCCAGCACCATCCGGTGACATCCTAACCATCCACTGTGACCAACGTTTGGCATGCGAATGCTACATGGCGAGCTTAAGGCCCCAACTCCCAATCCAACAGACAAACCACATCGAACGACCACCTAATTCACGCATAGCCTTATCCGGCGAGGATCTTGACCCCAGAATAGGCCGGGATGCCCGCCTCGAACCAGTCGAAGACACAACCTTCCTGGAACTCCCCAACGGCCATTCCATCAACTTGGGCACTAGGTTAAGTCTTGATGAGCGTGCCACAATTACACCCATCCTCACAAACAACACGGATCTCTTCGCTTGGTCAACCGCCGACCTCCCTGGGGTAGACCCTAATGTCGCATCCCACAAGCTCTCAGTATATGAAGAAGCCCGCTATGTATCCCAGAAAAAACGCAAACTCGGTGAAGAACGCAGACAGGCAGCCAAGATAGAGGCTGAGAAGTTGCTGAGCGCAGGATTCATAGATGAAGCGCAGTACACCACATGGCTTTCTAACGTTGTCTTGGTGAAGAAAGCCAATGGTAAATGGCGGATGTGCGTGGACTACACAGACCTAAACAAGGCGTGCCCCCGCGACGCCTACCCCCTACCCAACATCGACCGCCTAGTAGACGGCGCTGCAGGAAATAAAGTACTTAGCTTTTTGGATGCATACTCAGGTTATAACCAAATACCCATGGCCACAGTAGACATGCACAAGACCGCCTTCATCACAGATGATGCCAACTACTTCTATAGAGTCATGCCCTTTGGCCTCAAAAACGCTGGGGCAACCTACCAGCGGCTAATGGACAAAGTCTTCAGCCACCTCACAGGACACTGTGTCGAAGTCTACGTTGATGACATGGTCGTCAAGTCCCCAAGCCATCATCAACACGCTATAGATTTAGAGGCAGTTTTCTCCGCATTGCGCCAATACAACCTCCGCCTAAACCCCGAAAAGTGCGTATTCGGAGTAGACCGGGGTAAATTCCTCGGTTTCGTGCTAACCCAGCGTGGCATAAAAGTTAACCCCGAAAAATGCAAGGCCATCATCGAGATGCGTAGCCCCGCCACCATCAAGGAAGTCCAGCAATTAATTGGCCGCCTCACGGCTATATCTCGCTTCCTACCAAAACTAGCAGAACAAACTCAACCCATAATTCAGCTCCTAAAGAAATCCGCCCGGTTCACGTGGACTGAAGATTGTGAACAAATCTTCCTCAAGCTCAAAGCATCCCTAACCTCACCTCCCATCCTTCGCAAACCAGACATCAGCCAACCCCTGCTAGTATACATCACGACCACCGATCACACCGTCAGCGCTGCCCTTGTCCAAGAAGCAGAGGGCACCCAGCATCCCGTTTACTTTGTAAGCAGGACACTCCAAGATCCTAAAACCAGATACCAAATGGTAGAAAAACTAGCCCTGTCTTTGGTCCACGCCGCACGCCGCTTACGCCCGTACTTCCAAAACCACACCATAATCGTCAAGACCGATTACCCAATCCAAAAAATACTGCAAAAGCCGGATTTAGCCGGGCGCATGTCATCATGGGCCGTGGAACTCTCCGAATTTAACATCCGCTATGAACCACACGGCCCCATCAAAGCCCAATGTCTCTTGGACTTCGTCAACGACCTACAGCAAATACCTACTGAGGACCAATGGACGCTTCATGTAGATGGTTCCTCAAACCCAAGGGGTGCCGGCGCCGGCATCGTACTGGAAGGCCCCAACGACATCCTAATTGAGAAATCCCTTCATTTCGATTTCAAAACGTCGAATAATCAAGCCGAATACGAAGCTATCCTGGCCGGGCTCTCTCTAGCCCGTGAAGTCGGCGTCAAAAAGTTAACATGTAAAACCGACTCCAAACTCACAGTAGGTCATCTGAACGACGAGTTCCAAATCAAAGACCCCATCCTCCAACAATATTACCATCTGGTCCGCGCAACCATCCAATCCGCCTTTGAACAAGTCCGCGTCGAACACATACCCAGAACCGACAATGTCAGAGCCGACATCCTTTCCAAATTAGCCAGTACCAAACTAAAAAACCGTAACC
Source organism: Vigna unguiculata (assembly GCF_037176805.1). NCBI lineage: Eukaryota > Viridiplantae > Streptophyta > Magnoliopsida > Fabales > Fabaceae > Vigna > Vigna unguiculata. Next base: position 23,619,896 of record NC_140796.1, read on the forward strand.
GGTCCTTGCTACAGCAAACACTATCCACACCCTCCATCACACACACTTGCCAAACGTTAACCCACACCCCATCAAACAGTTTCACCCCCACCCAAAACACAAACTGGACCACCCCTTACATTCAGTACCTCAAAACCGGCAACCCCCCTGCCGACGCGGACAAAACTTGGCTGGCCAAGGCCGCCAAGTACACTATGGTAGGTGACGACCTTTACAAACGCGGATACGGCCAACCCCTACTTAAATGTGTCACGCCTGAGCAAGCCCAGTACGTCATTAAGGAACTACACGAAGGTATCTGTGGTTACCATTCAGGCGCGCGCACCATGGCCACAAGAATACTCAGAGCCGGGTACTTCTGGCCCACAATAGAGGCGGACTGCCAAGACTACGTCAAAAAATGCAAACCATGTCAGAAGCACAGCAACCTTATACATCAAAAACAAGAACAGCTACACCACATATTGTCCCCCTGGCCGTTCGCTAAATGGGGAATGGACATCCTAGGCCCCTTCACACCCGGCAAAGGACAGGTTAAGTTCCTAATCGTAGCCGTTGACTACTTCACCAAATGGATTGAAGCCAAGCCATTGACCACCATCACGGCCCAGCAAGTCCAGCAGTTTGTGTGGAAGGACATCATATGCAGATATGGTATACCACATACCATCATAACAGATAACGGCCGACAATTCATTGACAAGGAGTTAGCAAAATTCTACACCGGCTTAGGAATCAAACATATCACAAGTTCTGTAGAACACCCACAGACCAATGGGCAGGCGGAAGCGGCAAACAAAGTTATCCTCGTGGAGCTGTGTAAAAGATTGGATACCGCTAAAGGCCGATGGCCAGAAGAGTTAATTGAAGTACTATGGGCCTACAGATGCACACATCAATCATCAACAAATGAATCCCCCTTCAGCCTGGTCTACGGCGCAGACGCCATGATACCAGTAGAAATTGGCGAACCATCCCTGCGCCGAGAACTATACGACCCAACTCACAACCACCAAAACATGATCTTACATCTCAACCTCCTTCCCGAACTCAGAGAGAAAGCCCAAATACGCAATCTCGCCGCCAAACAGCGAGCTGCCAGGAAATATAACGCAAACCTGCACCCACGATCGTTTGTCATTGGAGACCTAGTATGGAGAATGGCCAGCAGTGCTAGAAAGAAGGATGGCAAGTTCTCCGCCAATTGGGACGGCCCATACCACATACGAGAAGACACAAGAGGTGGGGCTTATCGCCTGGAACAACTATCTGGGGAAGAAATCCCCAACACATGGAATGTATCCCATCTCAAGTTCTATTTCAGTTGAACATACACTGTAAGCGGACTCATACTTGTAACCACGGGTGTACTCTTTTTCCTCACTTGGTCTTTTTTCCCTAAGGAGGGTTTTGGCCAGGGAGGTTTTAACGAGGCACCCCCATTTGAATAAATAAAATGAGTGGTTCTCTACTTTATGACTCTATACTAGTTTACTCGTGGTTAATTCGTTTAAGTTCCCCACCCTTACCACAAGTAAGCGGCCTGGGTCGAACACCCTTTACTCGTGGTTAATTCGTTTAAGTTCCCCACCCTTACCACAAGTAAGCGGCCTGGGTCGAACACCCTTCACTCGTGGTTAATTTGTTTAAGTTCCCCACCCTTACCACAAGTAAGCGGCCTGGGTCGAACACCCTTTACTCGTGGTTAATTCGTTTAAGTTCCCCACCCTTACCACAAGTAAGCGGCCTGGGTCGAACACTCTTTACTCGTGGTTAATTCGTTTAAGTTCCCCACCCTTACCACAAGTAAGCGGCCTGGGTCGAACACCCATTACTCGTGGTTAATTCGTTTAAGTTCCCCACCCTTACCACAAGTAATTGGCCTGGGTCGAACACCCTTCACTTAAATCGAAATCTTTTTAGTTCATCACCTCCCCCACACATAAGCGGTCAGGATCGAGTACTCTAATTTAGCATACAAACATCAACAATACTCCCATAGGAAGATACGCATACAACATAACATATCACATACATAACATCAATATCCAACAAACACGCTCTTATCACATATGTTATCGTCAACAACCACAAAACATATATATCCACAATGTGCATCACATTAAAAACAAAGTTAAAATATTGTACGAGTTATTACAGACTTAGGATTTAATACGAAATATAACATCATAAAAACTACATCCTAAGCTGCATTGTTATCATCACCCTCCACGGTCGCGTCCACATCCTTCTCCTCTTCGGCCGCCTCATTCCCAACCTCTTCCCCACCCTCTTCATCTTCCGCTACCAACTTTCCGCCAACCACATCTTTATCCACATCGAACCTCGAATCCAGGGCATCCACGTCATTATAGAAGAAAGCCGCCTGCCGCAACCCCTTCTCGAACCCATTTATATGCTCCTGAATAACGCTGTTCTTCAAGTCATCCAACTCCCCAACAGCTCCGTCATATTTGTCCTTCAAGTCCTCATAGTCTTCCTCCAGCTCCCCTATACGCTTGTTCAGCTTCTCCTCGGAATCTAAGCAACGCACCCTCCATGACGCCAACCTTTTCCTCTCAGCTTCCCATCCTTCCTTCTCCTTCTCCAGCGCTGCCTTCTCCTCCGCAAGCTTGTCCACCTTACCTTGTAACTCCGCCACCTCCTTCACTTCCCTTCGGTAAAGGGACCCCACCCGTCGACCCAAGACTAATGCCTTACTTCCAAATTCAACCATTGTCCTCACGATGTGATCAACCTCCATGTTATCAATAGAGTTCACAACAGTGTCCGGGAGGTTGATCGCGATGTCCTTCCTCACTGATATCTCGGGCAACTCAATCAAGCCGGCCTCCGGCAACTTCTCCCCACTAGCCGACCCAGCCCCACTACCTGACCCAAGAATAGCCGCCCTTATCTTCTTCACGTCCTTACCTTTCCCAGGACGAGGCGGTAGCTCAGCTTTCCTCTTCGTTCCGCCATGTACATGAACTTCCACAACGGATTCCTGCAAATTGGGAACACCAACTTTCCCAGCCTCCTTGGCCTTGGCGGCCATCTCCTTCCTCAGCGATTGAAAGAGCGCCAAGTTCTTCTTCCCAGATTGTGCCATGTGCCCTGCAATAACATATCACAAATCGGATCAAAACAACTTAGCATCATTAACACAGCTTAAGTAATAAACAGATACCTTCAATATCTATTATCGGATGCACCGAATTATAAACCCTAACTAAGCCCTTAGTGGGCAATTTATCCACAAATCTCAACAACATCCCCACCACCTCCTTGTCTCCAGCCGACAACTCCTCTACACCCATGTCTTTGTAACGCGAAGGATTGTTGGTCCAGCTAAAAGGGAACTTGGTACTCCCATCCGCATTAAGAAAATGCGGCTCACCTCCCTCCTTCACTACGACCTTGAAGTACCCGTCTTTGAAGTGCTTGAAAGACTGGGAGAACGCATCCAACCTGCTAATGCTAGGACGACTGATTAATGAAAGCCAAGTAGCCGGCCTCCGGGGTCTGGTGTCATAAAAATATAAGAATGCATAAGGGGAAGGCTCCAAGTACAATGAATCGCATAGGATGCGGAAGGCCTGTAAGTAAGCCCAACTGTTAGGATGTAGCTGAGTAGGCGCCACATTCAACGCCCGCAGCACCCCCATAGTAAAGTCGTCGAAGGGTAGTCGTACGTGAAGCTGAGAAAAATGACACATGTACATATAAAAGAACTTCTCGGTAGCACCTTCTTGCCCGTGGCATACACGATCGATGGCGCTCACCCTTTCCAGCGAAACAATATCTCTGTTGACCCCCCTAGACATGACAGGTGTACAGTTTAGCCAAGACTTTAATAGGCGAGACCACCTAAACAACGACGACTGGTCACGAACGTCAATAGCCACCCATGCATAACCACCCTTGGGCGGCCAGTTACTCTCCTCCATTTCCTCAGGAGGATCCTCTCGAACCTCCCTCACCACCTCCATCGGCATTCCGCTTGTGCCAACTCCAGCACTCATACCTTCTCCGCCAAGTCGATCATCCCTACTCCTATCTGACTCAGTACTTCGACTACTACTAGACGCAGATAACGATGTGCTATCGCTACTAGACATACCTGTTATCGTTTTAACGGAAAGATGGCGGCTGAATTTGGGAACTAGTCGGACAGTATGATGCGCAAAAGATCTCTGAATTCAAAACTCTCGCAAATGAACCAAGTAAACCCCCCGTTGCTTTCAAACCCATATTTATAGTCCACGATCCCAAACGACTAAAATTCTTCCCGCCAAACTAAAACCCATACCAATCGACACCATCATTATGAAGGATAAAAACGACGGCGCCAAAAGTTAACGATGTGACCACCTGACACCATTGCACCTACCTTCTGACACCTGCAAGTCCTAAGCCTTAACACTGTTCACCACACTTAAAGGCTGGGGGACTGGTGTATCACACCTAGCCGGTTTTGCTAGTTCACCAACACATGTAATCCTTGACCGACAACCCATATCGGACAAGGCTGGGGGGTTGGTGTACCGTACCTAGCCGAACTCAATCAAGTAAACAATATACATACCAAAACCGCCTAGCATCTAGTACCCAGATACCACCAGCACAAAGCCATCTAGCCAGGTAGCCGGTCGAAACCGACTACTTGTCTAGAACGTCAACTAACATCAATACCCCGCCTTCAATAGGCCTCCAGGGCCTGTTTTGGGGCCTAGGCCCACTCATGGCCCAAGTCAAAACCCAGCCCATGCAATGGTCAAACGTCATTAATATTCTATAAATACACGTGGACCCCATCATTTAAAGGTACGCATTCATTAATTGCTGATTTGACTCTTTGAGAGCTTTAACTTACTTGAGCTTCGGAGATTCTTCTGCAGGTAATCCCTCCTGGGTTCAAGCCGACATGTATCAAATGGAAAGAGGCCTACTGAAGAGATAACGGACTACAGGGTAAGGTGATACTCGTGCCTAACTTATCTTATTTGTTCTTCTGCAGGAACAGAAATAATTTCTTCGGATAATGTTTTTGTAGTGAAAGGTACAAGAAAATCAAGAAAATATCTTCAACGGCGGCACCGTCCATTTTGAAAGGCGCCAAAAATCTTCAGAAGAGAGATATAGTTGGATTCATCCGTGGCATGTAAAGTTTAGAAAGTGTGTCCCACGCAATCGCCACGTGCACCTCCCATTCCCTTACCCTGACCCGTGCCATCTTCCGTAAAACGTTCTAAATTCTTAAACAGAATAATAATAGGAAGAGAAAAACGCACTTCTCACTTCACATGCTCTGTTTCCGTAACCATAAACCAATCTTACCTTCAATTCAATCTTCTCCGCCATAGCCTCAACATCCACCATGCTTCCACTGCAATTTGGCACGCGCCCTCACTACCCTCCTTCGCTGTTCCTGAGCAGCTCCAACGCTTGTTCCTCCTCTCGCATCCTCTACAGCAACAGAAACAACCAGGTGTACCTTGTTCGCTCCAACGTTGGAACCCTCAACCTTAGGGTTTTCGCTGCGTCCGGCAACTCCTCATACAAGATGAACCTCAACGAGTACCTTGTCACTCTCGAGAAGCCCCTCGGCATTCGATTCGCGCTAACCGCTGATGGCAAAATCATCGTCCACTCTCTCACCAAAGGGGTACCCTCCATTCATTGTTACCTCGCTCTGTCCCAATCACGTTAGGATCTGTTTCAACAAAACAATTGTATTTTTGGGATTAAATAAGTTTTTGTTACCTCCAAAATTTGGACCGATATATCCTAAAATCATTTAATCCATATCTACATTTATTTGTTAATTCATTTTTTCTGATGGTAGGGTAATGCAGAGAGATCCAGGATAATTATGGTGGGTGATACTTTGAAGAAAGCTGGCGATTCGTCTCAGAACACTCTCGTTGAGATTAAAGACGTTGGAAATACGCAGTATGCCTCCTGATTTTGCTCTAGCACATGTTTGGAAACCGTTAAATTTAGATGACTGTAATTATAATATTACAGTAATGTGACTATAAAACTAAAAGTGTAAAATACATGGCGATAAAATTTCAGGCAGTAATATGTTTTCATAATGTAGGATAGTGTTAACTTCGATAAAACTTTCCCTTCCCTTCATTTTCTGTTTTTTATAAAACTAAAGTGTAAATACGTGGCGTAAAATTTCACACAGTAAAATCTTTTGTATCTTTTCGTAATGAAGGAAAGTGTTAACTTCGATTAAAATTTCCCTTCCCTTCATTTTCTGTTTTGTTTTTGTCCAACAAGAACAATTTCATTCGATTCCAGGTATTGGAGTAAAGGCAGACACCTTGGGTGTTTTTCAGATTGCACACTATACTCCTCTTTTCTTTATCTGTACACAATTACCTTTTATTGTTTCAAAAACAGTACACCGCCCCCACTTTTACATTGCTCGAATTCCTTAATTGTTGGAAAAATATTACATCGTGTGGTTTGGTGTACCTGTAAGAGACACATTATTGTAATTATTAAACAAGCAATTGAGTTATGTGCATTCTGAAAAAAACCTATGGGATGCCAATGTGATTTATTCTATGAATAACTTAATTTTGAAATTGTGGATGCAGTTATATAGTTTCCTTGCAATCTGTTGTGATCCTTGAAACTCTGGGAAATTGCAGACAAATGTAATTTGTTTGTAGTCACGATGAGTCCAAAATCCTTGACACTGACCAAAATCATGGTCGCTGAAGGTTTATGAAAACCTTGGTATAACCATTCACGAGCATTCACTTGATAACCCAAGTGGTGGTTCGTGACGCCTAAGTGCTTACTGGTGGGATTAGCATAATGTCATGGACGCTTTAGTTTCAGTTTCAGCTTCTTGGGTTATTTTTTTTCTGTTAATTTGAAAGAGACTATTCTCAATTCTATCTCAATATGATATTATTACTATTGTACCCTTTTTCTCTACTAGAAATCAGTTCTAAGATGCCTTAAAAAGGAGTGAAGATACTTTTTCAGTGACCATCACAATGTATTATGTTCATCAGTGTGTTGTTTTTATTTTTTTCAGTCTTTTGGTTTCCTCAGGAAGGTGCTAAATGAGCAAACAAATTCTTTTAGTTTGGTACTTGAGAGGCCCACATCTCCTTTTCCTATTCAACTTCTGCACAAGATGAATGATTTTGAGACAGTGTTTAATAGAGGGCGAGTTCCTATTGTCACATGGAACAAGACCCTATTGGCATCAAATTTACAATCATCTAGTGAGAGCAGCACGAATTCGGGATTTTTGATGTTCAACTCAAAGTTTCTCAAACCAAATGCAAACAAGTTATTGGGCAACCAAAATCAACGTACCATCACCCATGGTGAGAGAAACTTCTTTACTGAACACACACCACAAATTGCTTGTGTTTTTACTGAAGAAGTGTGTGGAGATGGAGATTGGGGTCATGGAAGTTTCCCACTTGAGGAGTATATTCAGGCTCTAGATCGTTCCAAGGATGAGATGTATTATAACCACTCTCTTGGTATGCGTTATAGTAAGGTATGTCATTCATTTCAATGTCTTTATTACAATTTTTTTTTTTAATGGCTCAGTTTCTATAATACTTATAAAATATTGATATGTTATAAATTATTAGATTACAGAGCAAATTTATGTGGGATCCTGTATACAAACAGAAGATGATGTAGAGACCTTGTCAAAAGTTGAGGTATGGACATTGTCACCTTAACTTCATAAAAGCCTCTCTAATCCTTGTTTAAGGCCTTATAATCAATGTGCAAATGAATTGCTTAATTCAATCTTCAGTTGTGAAACTTGAATGTGTTCAATAGGAAAACATTTCAGTACCTATCAAATATCAACCAATATTTGGCATTTAATTTATTACAGCAGTGTGCTGAAGTATTTTTAGTCAAAGGTATGTTGTGGCAAGAAAATTTTGGATTCTGAAATGTGCCACAGTTCTTTCTGTTTAGTTAGTTACTATTACCATCTCCTAAGCTAACAGTGAGTTCTATCTTTTTGTGTTCTTAATTACCCTAAAAGTTATTTCTTTCGTACTGTAATAACTTCTGTGCGAAGTTTTCCTTTTATATCAAGCATTATATTCTTGTCATTATAGTAGGAATATTTCTGCTGCAGGGAATCACTGCTGTTCTGAACTTCCAAAGTGGAACTGAAGCCGAAAATTGGGGAATCAATGCAAAATCAATCAATGAATCTTGTCAAAGGAATAATATTCTCATGATCAACTATCCTATTCGGTAATATACGTTCATTTAAATTTTTCAGAATTTATGTAATAATGGTAATTTGTCTTGTTTTAGGACATCTCCATAAAATAACTTAATTAAGTACTTTATGAATACTTACGTATGATGTAATTTTTTTTCTTTTTTTAATATCAGAAAAGATAATTGCTATAAGTTACTTTTTTTTCCATATAAGATTTAAACTATTTCATGATTGAAATTAATGAAAATAGCATATGAACATATCAAAACTATTTTTATAACCTCTCTAAATGTCTAGATAAGTACTTATATCACAAGATAAGTCCAAATAGGCGGTTGATAAGTTCTTCCAAATGCACTCAAAGTAATTTATGAAAAAGAGGAATATAAAACATGAGACAAGGATTCAATTATGTTTTTTTGTTTTTAAAAGGGTTAAATATGTTTTTTGTCCTTCATGTTTTAGTGAAATTTGAAATTACTCCCTTTTTAAAACTTTTCACCAATTTAGTTCTTCATCTTTAAAAATGCATAGGTTTAATCCTTTAACCAAATTTTGTTACATTTATCTAATGTTTCAAGCACATTTCATGATAGTATTTGAATTGTTTACACTTTTTGACACATTTTGGCTTTAATGTTAAGTTAAATATTATCATAAAACGCGTTTGAAATGTCACATAAACTTAACAAAATTTGGCTAAAAGGACTAAATCTGCGTATTTCTAAAGTTTGAGCACTAAATTAGGCTAAAGTTTCTAAGAGGGACTAATTTCAATATTCACTGAAAGTTAAGGCACCAAAAACATATTTAACCCTTTTTAAAAATATTTTTAATGGATTTTATTTAGAAAACCTTTAATATACTATGCAAAGAAATGTAAGTTTTATAATAAAAAATTATCATATTACGGCTAAGGTGATACATTAGAAAGAACTCTCAAGAATTTGTCTTTCCTGGAAATTTTACAAATTAAACCCTCCTTAGATTAGAAAAAAATAGATAAATTGATGGACAGTTGATGTAATGAGTAGCATTAGGTGCCCGTAACCAAAGTTAGTTTTCATATTATCTCTAAAAAGGATAGTAGTCATTAGTTGCCAATTTGTTGATCAACTTCTTAAAATAAGAAGCTAGGGGATTTTTGTGGGTCGAGATTTATAAATAAACACTTTTGTGTAATTGGGGTGCAGGGGATCATAATTACAATTTTAAGAGTTGTTTCCCTCTGAATTCTTGTTAGCTAAGAGTGAGTGTAGTTACCATTATTACAATTCTTATCATTTTTTGTTAGCTAAGAGTGTAAGTACCATTATTACAATTGGTATCAGTTTTGTTAGCCAAGAGTGAGTGTAGTTACCATTATTACAATTGGTATCAGTTTTGTTGGGTTACGATGGTGACCCCAAAGAGCTTCAGACCCGTATGGATTCTTATGAGAAGAACTTCTATAGTCATCAAGAATCAGTGCGTCACCCATTGGAGATGGTGCAGAAGTCTATTGAAGGCCTCACAACGGCGATAGCATTTTTTAATGGACCACAAGAGGAAGAACCTCACTGGGAATAGTCTGAAATGGTTGCTCTGGTGGTTGAGCGGGTGAAAATTCCATTTCCTTCCTGCGATAGTTCTAACTTTCTGGGAATATTCTGAAATGGTTGCTCTGGTGGTTGAGCGGGTGAATATTCCATTTCCTTCCTGCGATAGTTCTAACTTTCGTGACTGAAAAGTGAAGGCAAAACAATTCTTTGAACTGGAAAGAACTTCGGACGAATAACAAAATCGTTTATGGTTGTTATCTATGGAGTGCAAGGCTTTTTCTTGCCAAAGCCATTACATGCAAAACATCAACAATAAAGAAAACTCTTGGCAACATATCTTTCAGGATGCAGGGAGCCAATTTGATACGGCGGCAATTGATGATCCAATACTGCAAGATTGTGACAAGAAGGGCCTCTACTTGTCTCTTGAAAAATATGACACGTTGTTAACTAGGTTGGCTATAATTGAAGAATTAGCATTGAGTTTCTTTCTTTCTGGATTAACCATTGAGTTAGAAAAATCAATAAGAGTTAATAGACTAACATCGGTTCAAGAAGCAATTTGAATTGCAAGATTACAAGGTGAGGTGCTTCAAGTTATAGGAAAGATCCACGTTCTACCACTTCAACCTCAATGATAGATTCTCGCGTACCAACTGGGAACTCTCTCTAGAAAACAAATCAATGACAGGATTGTAAAGGGTTTATGTCGATTCTGTGGTTATAAGTGAGACAGAGATCATAAACAAAGGTGTACATGTGGGGAAAGTTAAATGCAATCTTTATTCCGCAAGAACAAATGACTGTGGAATTAACATCAGATTCAAAAGAAGAACAAGAAACTGAAATAGTTAGTCATAATTCAAAGCATAAGAAACTTCCCTGTGATGGTCGCATAAGATAAAGATTGAGTCATAATTCAGAGCTGTCCTCAAATAGAATGGAAAATTAGTGATCATATTTTTCACGCTGATTTTTTGTTGATACCTAGCACTCTTTTGGTGTACTACTTGGAATGCAATGGTTTAAAACTTTGGGAGAGATCAGCTGGAATTGTGGCAAATTGACAATGAAGGAAAATTGGTTTGTCTACAATGTGAACATCCTTCCTCTGATATTTGTATTTGTGAATTGACAGGTAAGCTTAAACCAGCTCAATGTCAAGCTGTGTTACTTGCACTTGAAGGACCATTCAGCTAAAATGATGCAGTAGATAAAGTTTTTCACCAATTTCCTCGTAGTGGTATGGTCATCGAATTTATTTGGTGTACAAAAAACCATTCTATTTAAAACAATTCAGGCATCCCCATGCTCAAAAATAAGAAATGGAAGTAGAAGCTGTTATCAGAGAAAGTAGAAGCTGTTATGCATCTCCATTAGTGTTAGTCAAGAAAAAGGGTGGTTCTTGAAGATGTTGCACTAACTTCAGAAAACTGAATGCTTCGACAATGAAAAACAGGTTTCCTATACCTTCTATAGGAGATTTATTGGATGAGTTGCATGGTGCAAGATATTTCTCTAAACTATATCTAAAAAGTGGTTATAACCAAGTAAGGATGGCATAGGCAGATATCCATACAACAGCCTTCAGAACTCACAATGTACACTATGAATGGGTGATCTTATCTTTTGGATTGTGCAACGCACCAACCACATTTCAAAACTGGATGATGATATCTTCGACACTTGATGAATGATCTCTTCACGGTATATAAGGAAGTTCATTTTGGTGTTTTTTTTTTTTTTACATTTTAGTCTACACAAAGACATGCGCAGATCATCTTTGATGCTTACACACCACCCTCCAAATCTTCCAAGGCCACAATTTGGTTCTTAACTATTAAAAGTGCACCTTTGCAACAACAAAAGTTGATTACTTGGGCCATTTGATTTCTTCAGTAAAATTCAAGCCTTTCAACAATGGCCAAGACCTATGACTGTCATGGGCTTCGACGGACTTTTGGGCATATCAGGTTATTACAGAAGGTTGATTCACAATTATGGAAAAATTGCCCAACCACTAAAGGTTGATTAACATCAGCTCTTGTATTGGCTTTACCAGAGTTTGGTCAACTTTCATAGTGGAAACAGACAATGTAGTGGCAGTTGCACTGTCACGACAGCAACAAGAAGGTAGTTTAGCTGCAATCTTTCACGTTACTCCTCAGTTGCTAATGGAGGCCTAAGATGCATGGAGATCAGATCCAAAATTGCAGAAGATAGTAGATACAATAAGGTTGCATCAAGGATCATATAAGCACTACACCTTTGATGGATTAATTTTAAGAATAAAATGTAAAGTTGTAATTGGTGCAGATCAGAACATGAAAAGAAAAATACTGCACCATTTTCATGACATGGTGATGGGTGGACATTCAGGAGACAACCTAACTTACAAAAGAATAAAAGATCAGTTTTATTGGAAAGGCTTGTAGAAAGAAGTTAAACAATGAGTACATGAGTGTATAATGCTTGCCAGGTTACTTTAGTCATTTTCTATTCCAGAGAGAGCTTGGAAATCCATTTCAATGGATTTTATTGTGGGTCTTCCCAAGACTAATGGCATGACAATTATCTTTGTGGCTTGTGACCGATTCACAAAGTATGCCCATTTACACCATTAGCTCATCCTTTTGGAGCAGCTAAAGTTGGACAGGTATTTTTCTATACTGTTGAACTACGTGGTTGGCCATATGAGAATTTCTGAAAGAGATAGTATTTTATGAATGCATTCTGGACTAAATTGATCAAGCAACATAAGGTCAAATTGTTGCGGTCCACTGCTTTCCACCCTCAATCGAAGGGGCAACTTAAAGCTTTATACAGTCTTAGAGGGATATCTTAGATGTGTAGCTGGTGACTTACCAAAGAGGTGGATAGATCATCTTTCTTCAGTAGAGTTATGGTACAATACTAAATTCCACACAACAACCAGGATGTCCCCATTTGAACCTTTATAAGGCAATCCTCCATCAATGCCTAATGTTGCATTGCACGAAGTTCCATTAGTCAAAGCAGTTGCTTAGACAGTGAGAACAAAGCAGATTGCCAAACTTTTGCAAGAGAATTTATACAAAGCCCAAGAGAGGATGAAAAAGTGTTCTGATCTCAGGTTGGTAGACAAGGAGTTTCAATGTGGAGACTTAAGCAATAAAGTTTGGCAAATACATCATTCCACAAGTCAGCTGCCAGATTTTATGGCCCTTTTAGCAGGTTGGAGAGAGTTGGCAAGGTGGCTTGAAACTTCAGATGCCTGTTGGCACAAGAATACATGATGTTTTTCATGTGCCATTACTGAAGAAACAATCATGGTAATCATTCCATAACGCAAGAGCTTCTAGTTGTATACAATGAAGATGGTGAGATGGAGCTATAGCCATTGGTGGTTTTAGATAGAAGAATGAAGAAAAAGGGCAATTGAGGTGCTCATTGAATTGCAGCATACCAACTCTGAAGATGCACTTTGGTAGGAACTACACACTATGCTACACCAATTTCCAGATTTTAATTGGAGTGCTACAAGGCCTTGAGGACAAGTCCTTTTGGATGGGAGGAATAATGGTAATAAGTAGTACTAGGGGTCTGTTTGCAAAGTTAGTTTTTGTATTATTTCTAAAAAAATGGTAGTAGTTAGTTGCCAATTTGTTGATCAGCTTCTTAAAATAAGAAGCTAAGGGCTTTTTGGCAATTAATGCTTATAAATAAACACCCTTGTTTTATAATTTCAAGAGTTTTCTTCATCTAAGCCTTATTAGCTGAGAGTAAGTGTAGTTACCTCTACTATAGAGGAAGATCATGTATTGATAATAGCTCACCCTACAGGGTAAGGTTGCATCTAGTCACTGACAGCCAAAATTTCCACCAAGACCATAGAAAGATACAGCGAGAGGTATTCCTAGTCCTCACTTCTCAACCCTTCAGCAATCTATCACAAGCATCTCTATGCTCAAACTCAAGTACTTTCTCAAACAAGTCTTTAGACTCTACTTTACACATCTCTTCGTTCTGTTGTACTTGCTCAGACTGTCTTACCTTCATTTTCCATTTTTATTTTCTTTTCACTTCATTTGTCACCCTTTTCCCATCTTATTGTTACTTTATGCTGTGAGTTACCAAAAGATGAATATATCGAGCATTATTGGTCATACAGTGACCCTTAAGTCAATTGAAGAAAATTAAGGTTCATGGGGAAATGACATTCAAAGTTCTGATGACTCTAGTTTGGCTTCCTCTTAGACTATGATTTGTGGTTTTATTTGAGCCTTCTTTAATTCTGTTTGTAGGGAGGGAGATTCTTATGATATGAGGAAAAAACTCCCATTTTGTGTGGGGCTTCTACTACGTTTGCTAAGGAAGAATCTTCGTGTTTTTGTTACTTGCACTTCTGGATTTGATCAGTCTCCTGCTTGTGTGATTGCCTACCTACATTGGATGACGGATGTTTCCCTTCATGCAGCGCATACTTGGGTCACTGGGATGCACAATTGCAGACCTGACAGGTTCACCTTGCCAAACTTCAAACACTTTAAGACTGTTCATTTGATTCTGTTAAAGAGGACACGAGATCATGCTTTGTATTCATGTAAACACGTTTATATTTTACATGCAATCTATAAACAAAGGGTAATTATGCAAAGTTTCTCTTTCTTTTGGGGCATGGGACATAATTATCTGTGAGTTCTGTCTGAGACCGAAGAATTTAAACTAATTATTAGCTTTCAGCTGAGCTCGTTGGGAAGCTTATATGTTATCCACCATTTTCTATGATTTATATGTACTTTTCTAATATTAGTGAATTTCTTGTGGTAGCATCTCAGAATATCTTTATGTTTTCTTAATGGTCTATTTTAGACATTCATTTTGGGTTTCTTTCAGTGGCCACTATTTGTGTGGACTGGAAAAAGATAACAAGACAGTGTTTAGAATGGGATGGAACATGACATATGGCTCTCTGCTTTATGTATTTTATGAAGAGAAAAAGACAAGACTTAAGTCTACAAAAGTGGTACATTTTGGTTTCACCTTTTAGCAGAACGAAACCAGATAAATTGTTCTGATCTATTCTGTTTGCATGCCTAATGCTTATGGGTTATTTGTGAAGATACTAAAGATTGTGAATTATTAGTGATGGTAGTAGTTTTAGCAAATTGAGTATGCTGTAGGAAATGCTAGTGAAATTGTTATGCTTTTTAGTTTGAAATAGAAATTTGGTTTGATATACTTTCTCACTTAGAAAAATCATTTCATCAAACTGCAGGCCGGCAATTGCATGGGCTACTTGGGATCTTATAGCCATGGTTGAAAATGGCAAACATGATGGACCTCCTACACATGCTGTCACATTTGTGTGGAATGGTCATGAGGTATGAAGTTATATTTCCATTGCTTTTTTGTTGCTAATTTATCATTTGATTCTTGAGTTAAAAGTTTTTTTCTGTTATACTATGAGTAGATTTGATTAATGGTAGTTAATTTTAATCCTTTCTGTTCTATATTCCTGTATTTGAGTGGAATGTTCATTCCATGAGGTCATAAACTTGTAATATAGCTCTCAATGTGGCTCTGGGGCTAATTTATCTGTTGATTCTTAAAAAGGTTCGAGAGATTAAATCATCTCCATTGTTATTTAGAATTATCATAGTTTCAACCTTAATTGTCCTTTTGGTCTTAATGTTTCAGGGTGAGGATGTAACTTTGGTTGGAGACTTTACCGGAAATTGGAAAGAACCACTAAAGGCAAAGTTCCAAGGTGGATCAAGACATGAAGTAGAAGTTAAACTTCCACAAGGAAAGTATGTGCTAAATTTACTATATTTTTTCTTGAGCGGTGATACTTTACAAACCTTTAAACTCTTACTCCGTCTTAACAACTCTTTATAATAATTTTTTATTCAACAATTTAATTTATATTTTAGTTTAATATTTTATTATTAATCACAAATCTTGAGTGGACGTATTTTTAGAAGGTGGTGTCAAAATAATTTTTTCCTTTTTCTTTCTGTAGATTAAGTATATCATTTTTCTCTCAAACTTGATGACCGAATTGGCTAAGATTCCTAGCGAGTAATTTTTTAATATTCTAACCAATGCCATTTGTTTTATTCTTTTGTTGTATGATTTTTGTATCAGAAGCATAAAACTGTTTCCTAGATTTTTTGACGATTTAATGATTTTGTTGCACTTGAATGTGTCATGATTCCTTTCTATCAGGTATTACTACAAGTTCATTGTAAATGGACAATGGAAACATTCAACTGCTTCACCAGCAGAAAGGGATGACAGGGGAAACGTTAACAATATAATCGTGATTGGTGAAACTGCCAATGTTCGGCCTTCTGTTCAGCACCAGCTGAAAGTATGTTTCCAATTAATATTTGTGTTTTGCATTTTGATTTATCTACATATCATTCTATATGATACGCTTCCTATAGTACAATTTTTCTTGTGCAATTATTTAGGCACTGGCAACTGCAGCTTAGCTGATCTAAAGAAATTATCTTTCGCAGATTAAAAATTTGATTTCTGCTTTTGCTTATATCTTCTAATACTTGATTGTGAGAGCAGCCTGCATTTCCTATATTTCTTCACTGTTGCTGCATTTGTGTGTTAAGTAAAAGCTTAGGTAGAATTCGTATGTCATGTATTTTTTACAGCAAAAGTTAATCATTTAATCACTGCCTGATCTTTGATGTTCTAGGATGCTAACGTTGTCAAGGTGATTGAAAGGCCTTTGAATGAAAAGGAGCGGTTTATGCTGGCAAAAGCAGCTCGTTGTATTGCTTTTTCTATCAGTCCGATCACATTGGCCCCCAAATAGTTTCACGCAAATTCTATATTGTACAGAATTGCAGTTGTTGTACTTACTGAGGCCATACAAAATTTGGTCACACCAAAGAGTGATCACACGCTGGGTATGTCTTGGCATATTTAGTGCACACTACTAAACTTGCCTATGTTTCTGCAGGCCTACCCTTTTGCCTCATTCTGTTATTCTTCGTATTATACAATCCTAGTCAGAGTATAAATTGACATGTATGTAGTACTAGCTTTCAAATGTTGGCCCAAGTAATTTACTTAAATGGATTACGGGTCTTCATAAATGATTTAAGTTCATAAACCATAGCATTTTATGTTATGTTCTTATAATTGTTTCCAGTGCTATTTTTAATTCCGTAAATCAGCATTCTTTGTCATTTCTTTTTTAGCATTTGAATATTTCATTCCGGAGCATATATATTCTGTAGTTTGCTATTTTTCCTTGTTTATCGAGACACTATACATGCTTATTATTCTTACGTGTGACAGTTTCTTCATGTATCATTATCTAAAATGGTACAAATGTTGAGAAGAATATGGATGAAAATGATATATTGATAATTTCTCTGACATTTTTCATTGATGAAAATATTAAGGTAAGAAGTTTAAATCTAACTCAGATCAGATCAGTAAGATCAGGTTTATTTTTACTTCTATACTATCATTTAATTTTATCTTTAATCTTACGTGGGATCTTAAAAATATTATAAATATAAGATAAGTTTATAATTTGATTTGATCTTTATCGGAGGATCTTCAAAAAATATCTATAAATATAAGTGAAGAAAACGATAAATATAAGTTAAAAGTTGTAATATCTTAGAAAAGCTATAAAATATAAGATAAGTTAAAAAAAGCCGATAAATATAAAATAAGTTAAAAGTTGTGATAAATGTGATCTATGTTATTACAGAATAAATGCTATAAAATAAGTATGGGCATCTATAATAACAAGAAAATATAAAATAAATAACTTTTTTATTTCTTTATATATCTATAATTTTGAACAGAACAATATTGTAAAATTCGTACTTTTTAAGAATTTTATTTGTAGACAATATAAATTATAATTTTATTTTTTATTTCTTCAAACTTCATTGTTAATTCTATCTAAGTTTATTTTAGAGTTATTTACACAACCTTAAAAGTACAAAACAATATTAAAAATATATGCGGCATATGTTTTCACTTTTTTTGTCAGATTTGCGTATTTTTTTAATTAAATTTTTTCTGTAAATTTTCATATTTTTCAATTCAGTTTTTATTATTTAACTTTTTTTTGTCAATGATTATTCTCTTGTTATCTTAAAACTATAATAATATTTTATTAATTATAAAATAAGGTTTTATAATTAATATAACAATATTAAAACTATAATATTGTTTTATTTCTAAAATAATAGATGAATCATTTAATTAATAAAAGATTTAAAAAATAAATGTTCAATTAAAAAAATTTCAAGAATTAATATAACTTTTTTTCATAAAAACTAAATTTAAAATATATAAAATATTTAAAATATTTAAATTTAAAGACTCATAACTTAATTAAGTGTTTTATTAATTCTAAAATAATAGATGAATCATTTAATTAATAAAAGATTTAAAAAATAAATGTTCAATTAAAAAAAATTCAAAAATTAATATAACTTTTTTTAATAAAAACTAAATTTAAAATATTTAAATTTAAAGACTCATAACTTAATTAAGAGAAAATATAGTAATATAATTACTATAACTTTAACAAAGAATGTATTATGTAACAACCCTAAAAATGAAATCATCTTTAACGGGTCCTACAAATTATTAAGTAACTAGCAAATCTGATAAAAAAGATGTAAGAATATATATATATATATATATATATATATATATATATATATATATATATATATATATATATATATATATATATATATATATAAAAGCACATGTATGAAGTGTAATTATAGTCCTTAGTGTATTATAAGGATCGTAACTTGAAGAAATCAAGTAGTTATATAACTTGAACTATGATAAAAACTGAAAGGTTCATATATAATACACAAAACATCACAAACTTCCACCATAACTTCCTCCTAGTTTATCATCTTTTTCACTTATAGATTCTTCTACTTACATCAATATAGTGATCATTGCAAAAAGAATAGCACAAGCAATACATATAACTAGAGAAAACGTAAGGTAATTTAAAAATTTCCAATCCATATATATTCTATATCTAATAAATAAAGTAGTCCTTATCAATTTCTACACAAAACAATGATTCTATCTCTAAATAAACCAACAACAAGCATAATATATAATTCTAAACTCTTTATTAGAATTTATGCATTGACTTGGACACAAGAAACCTTACATTTGTCATAAAAAGGGATTATGATGAAGGCCCTAGCTCCACTTGGCCTAACCAACTTGAATCAAATTCTTTTGGACATGGTAAGTTAACTTATGACATCACTAGACTAGGGGTCCCACCCATAATCTCGCTATAATAACCTCCTTCAGTTCTCACCACCTAGACTACGACATTCTATATGAGTTCGAAAGCCTATTAAAGTAAATGATAACTTATGACCAACATGTATCCCAAGTCAATGCATAAAACTAAACTAGAAAGGATTTACATTTCTTCCTTAGAAGCCAAATCCCAAAACAATAAATAATCAAACAATTCAAACAAAATCTTCACTTTAATATTCCATTAAACCACTGCCCTTACATAAACCTATTATCTTTTCCATCAAACCAAAATTTCCAAATTATCATCAAATTCTGAACCACAAAATCATGCATGATACTAGCAGACTCGTCCAACAAGACCTCGCTCAATGATTTCCATGGTGGGATCCTTGCTCAACAAGTAAAAGTCTCGCCCAACGACCTAAACACTGGAACAAAAATATAAATTTATTCACCTAGCGAGAGTAGAGTTGTCTATTGAGGCCTCATCTCCAAACTAAACTCAAATTTGACCATAGCTCAACGAGAGTCTACTATCCCAGTGAGCAGGTCTCCCCTGACTCTCTACCAAACTCGAATTTGGCACTTGCCCAATGAAAGGAGGGCTCGTCGAGCAAGTTTGCATAATGCAAAATCTTCATTTTTAGACAATACGAATCACCTAAATACACTATCTCATGCTTAAATCAACACATTAACATACCAATTTTGGTCCATTAAACTCATTAATTAAAACTTTTACATCTACACATCAAAATATGCAAACATCCCATTTCAATTTACATCTTCATCCCAAATCTACTCAATAATCCAACAATTTAGATTCAATTACTCATTTATTAACTAATTAAAACATAATTCAAAGCACAAGACATTGAAATTAACTTCCCTTACTTGAAACAAAGAAAATCCCCTTTTCTCACACTATTGCTCTCTAGAGCCATATATCCACAAGATTACTTAAACACCCATTCAAGATCCCAATTAGAGTATTAAGCATGACATTATGATCTTAGAACAATACAAGTTCACTAAAAGCAATCTTGAGTAACATACACCGCCCTAAAGCTCACATGAAACTCAAGAGCTAAAATGCCTAAAAGGTGCAAAGCAAGAACTTAATCTATTTAAATCTTTGATTAGATGGTTTTATAGAGCTCTTCGCAAGGAATAATTCTACAATTTCTTATCTTCAAATGAAGATTAGGGTCAGAAGTGAAAAGAGATGGCAAAGAGAAAATCTAGAGAGAAGATTTAGATATATGGTATTTTTAAATAAATGAACTTTCTTTATTATAAATTTATTAATAGTTTGAACGTTTGTTATTAAAATATTATAGTATTCTTACTCTTTTAAGACAACCATTGATCCTAAATCTTTTTCTAGGTTCTCATATATTCAATGCTTGATTCTAGAATTTTTTAAGCGAAAAAGAATACTCAATTTTCCTTTGTCCACTCAAGCTCATCAACAATTTAAAGATTGAAAATAATTTTAAAAAAATCATGGGCAAAACTTATGCTCACTAGGCACTCATTCTACCAATCATTCCATTTCAAATAATTTTGTCCTAAACTAACCCTTGAATCTTTTGTGTCCTATGATTGTCTCAAGCTAGTAGGGATAACAAATGAATTCGTTCATGTGGGTATTATTTGAATTCGTTCTCATTTTGATTGGATTTTCTACATTAACTGAGTGTGCATATATGTAAGGACCTAGAAAATAATTTAAGAGTAGTAGTGTTTTAAAGATGACACTCAATTATATATTCATAAAAAGTTCAACTATAAATATATTTTACATTAATTGAGTTTCATATTATAAAAACCATTATCTCTCTAAAAGACTTTTTCTAAAGTTTCCTCCGCCTTCTCTCTAACTTTTGGAGCTCGTCTCTCATCTGTTTGATGATCAAAGATCTACACTTATGACTTATCAAAATATAAAATAAAGTAAGTTCATTTTTTGTTCTATTTTGAGTTAGTTTAGCATTTTGGGGCACACGTGGTTCTAGGATTCATACATGTGACTCAAAATAGCTCAAAGTGAACCTTTATTTAGTTGTGATCATTATGATATGCTTAGATATATGCTTTGATATTTGGGTAGATAGTTACACCATCCTACGAGAACTATAGCTCTAAGAGCAACTTTGAGTCGGGGATTTTTCTACACTTGGTAAGGGAAGCAACTAGTTTAGATTTAAACATTTTAGATATTAAATTGTATGATTAAGAAATAAGATGGTTTATTGTGCTGAAATCTGGTTTAAAATTGATGTTTGTATATAAATGATTGTATTAATTTTAGTAGGTATTTGATGGGTTGCATGACCTGGCTAAATTTGACTAAGGCATTGATAGAATTATAATGTGTGTTTTTCTTATGAGAATTTAGTGAAATGCCTAGATTGATTAGTTAGGAACATGTGGCTCATTGAGCAAGATGCATAATTTGTATTCAAAAGAGCTCCAACACTTTACTTGGTAGGCAAAATGCCTCTCACTGAATGTGCTAGTTAGTGTCGGGAGGTAGGTTTGTTGAGTAAGAAAAAGAGTTGTTGAGCCAAAATAAAAATAGCAAAAACTCAAGAGCAAGGTGTGTGCTTGACTCGTTGGGCGAATTTTTAAGAATTTAGTCCTAATATTTTTTCATTGGGCGATGTTGTACTTCGCTGAGTGGAGGAGTTATATGTGAAAAAGAGTATCAATAGCATATTTTCGCTAAGCGGGTAATGTATTTGTTGGGCGAGTATCACTTCAGTGGATATTCACTAAGTGAGACATTCATTCGTTGGGCGAGTATCTTACTTATGAATGTGTAAGTCTTGTCTTTAACATATATGTTGTATAATGTGTTTGGGCATGAATTATGTGGATTGAGAATGTAGTGATTCCTAAGGTAGAATAATATTATGTGTGGTAATGCGCAAAGTGTATTGACAACATAGTTGAATTGGGATTATTCAAACTTTGCTAAGTAATAGGCCTACATAGAGAAAGATACTTAGTTGTGAGAGGCGAATGAGGTTCTTTTCTAGAGTTTCAGTAAGAGATCGAACCTCGTAGAAATAAAATATTGACCCTATCATACTCTTTGGCAGGGGTGTTACCCAACCATGACATAGTTATAACTCTTGCAAGAGGCAAGAGTGAGTGAGTGAGTGAGCGATACTTTCTTAGTCTTAAATTTCATAACTTTTTTTTTTCTTTTGCTAAATACTTTTTTTTCTATTCTAATTTTTTGGCTTGTTCTATGTGCAAAAAATTCAGTCATATCTTCAAAGTATTTTCCCTCTTACTTGATTACAAACTTTTTTTTTCCTTTTTGTAGTTATGTTCAAATATGGTGTATTATCAATTCCATTGAATTAAATATTCATGTCTCACATTTGATTATTTCTACTCCTTTTTAATGTTTTTATTTATTGTTTACCGTTTCCATGAGAATGTTTGATTTTCAATTTCAATTGTTCAGTCACATAAACCCTTTATTTACTAAGTAATATTAAAAGAATATTTTTTTTATTCTCTTTAATCATTTATTTATTAAAAGCTTTTTTTTAACTAAAATAATTTTGGTTTAATTATGTCTTTAGTCCCCATTTTCGTAGTAAAATATAAATTTGGTCCCTTTATTTTTTCTTATCTCAATTTGGTCCTTGTTTTGAGAAATTTGATGCAATCAAGTCCTTTCCGTTAGTGGTATAATAACAACGTTAAATAAGATATAAGATGTCACGTGTCAGTTCCTAGATTTTTTATTTTTTTTATTTTTTTTAAAAATAAATAATTTGTCACATGTCAACTGTCGTGGTGCCACGTGACAGTGACATGGTGATGTGGCAGTGACAATGCCACGTGTCAGTATTACGGTAGATGTCATTTCCTCATTCTCAATTTGGTACCTGTATTTAAATTTTTGTCTTAATTCAGTTCCATTTTTTAAAAAAGTTGTGCAATTTCATCCCTTTCCAAATTGAAACAAAAATTAATTTTTATTAAATTTGATATTTTTATTCAAATTGATATTTTTATTATATATTTTTAACATAACTAAATTTATTTAAATTTGTGTTTCACATTCAACTTTACTTAAAATTGTTTTCAAATTTTAAATTTATTTGTTTTTTATTGTTACATGAACTAGTTAAAATTATTTTAAAACTTTATAATTGTTATTTTTACACCAACTCAAACATTTGTGTAGAAATTATTGAACTTTACACATTTTAAAAATATACAATTATTTGAAATATAAATTCAAATAAAAAAATAATGTTAAAGTACAATGTAATAAAATATCAATATAATTTATGAATTTTTTTTTCTATTAACAACTTTAAAACAATTTTAAATAAAGTTCAATGTAAAATATAAATTTAAGTAAACTTAATTTTGTTAAAAATATTTACTAGAAATATTAATTTTGATAGAAATATTTGTGTATATTTATATAGAAATTAAATTTGGTTTCAATTTGAAGAGAGACAAAATTGCTTCATTTTTACAAAAATTGGAATTAAATTGAGACAAGAATTAAAATAAAGTACCAAATTGAGAATGTGGAAATGACACCTGACATACAAGTGATACATGACATTGTCATTGTCACATCACTCTATCATTTTCACGTGGCACGATGATAGCTTGATACGTGGCAAATTTTTTTATTTTTTTAAAAAAATTCAAAAAAATAAATAAATAATTCAAAAAATTCAAAAAATCAAGGAACTGACATGTGACATCCCATTTAATGCTGTTACTGTACCACTAATGGAAATGACTTGATTGGATCAAATTTTTCAAAATAGGAACCAAATTGAGATAAGAAAAAATAGAGGGACCAAATCGATATTTTGTTATAAAAATGGGGACCAGCATAATTAAACCAATAATTTTCATTATCCCTCAACTATTCGACTACTTTGATATTTGAACAAATTTCTCAAATCTCCAAGAGAGTTTCCACCTATAATACACTCAATTATACATTTGAAAATATTTCTCAAATCTTCGAGGTAGTTTCCACCTTATAATACCCTCAATTATACATTATTTTTTCTTTGTATCAAATTGTTTTTAGGACGCATATTTGATTATTTTTTTCATATCTTTATTTTTATCACGTAAAAAACTATTTTGATGATTTTTCATATAATTATTTTTATTTTCTATAAATGTAATTTTACCACCACAATTGTATAAAAACATTTCATTTACTATAATATAATAATTTAGTGTCATTATCAGAAATTTTGTTTGCACTATTCAATAAGCTTCAATTTCAAATGTCTAAATCTAAATTATTATTAATTTAATATTTTTCCTATGCAATTTCATTCAACTTGTGTACTATAATTTTATTTAAGTATAAACAAATATTTTGTTAGAATTTCAATAAAAGAGAATAAAAAAATATTTGAAATATTTTAAAACTTAAATACACTTTTTAATTTTATTAACTTTATTTCATTTATCACGGTGAGGGAAGTTTGACTCATACTCATTGGTTGGCACAGGAGAGGTTGTTATGAAGATGGTTGACAATGAGCAAGAACACCGGGTGTCGTCGTTGAAGGATTGGGAAGTCACTTGGTATCATGGAGATTTTGGATATAGGAATTACAAATTACAAATTGTAAACCTCTTGAACTATATCAAAAGGAGGATAGTGAAATTTTGACCCATTTTTAGCCTGTTACTTCAATTACCCTTTAATTATCTGTTTTAATTTTTTATTAATGACGTAATTTAACAATCTAAAAATGATTGGAACAGTAAATTAAAAATGAGTTAAAATATTATTATTTTATGTGAAATTTCGAAGTAGGTTTTTAGAAATGGGAAAGAATATTAGTGTTTCAAAAAATTCAAAGCTTTTGACAAGCAAATGATGTACCATTTTAGCAAATCTTGAAAGTTGAGATGCTGGACAGTAAGGGAGAGATTAACATAGTACAGAGAATTACAAATTGTAAGGCGCATGAAGCATATAAAGAAATCTAATAGCTTGGGAAAGTTAGAATTTCAAATTTGAAATCTAAAAACATAACTGTGTGTGGTGCAGAGAAATTTCAAAGTAGGATATTAGAAATGGAAAAAAATCCTAGAGTTTCAGAAAGTTCAAATCTTTTTACCAACAATTGATGCACCATTTTAGCAAAGATTAAAAGAGTACAGAGAGACGTCGGAGGAAAGCTCTTAGAATTTGAAGAGGCCTCGTGTACTACATTTTGTGGAGGTACATGTTTGAATTCGAAAAGGTCACCATAGCTATTTATTTTTCGGATACCCGTATTTTGAGATTAATTTATTTTTTTGTTATTATTCACTTTCTTTTTATTCTAAAAATATAAAAATTAACTTTTATTAAAATTATTTTATTCTTTTTAAAAATTGTTAAATAGTCATTAAAGGGTGTTAAGAGAATTTTTATTGTTATTTTTCCTCTTTGAGATAAGTTATGTTTTATTTTTGTTTTTTGTTTTTTTTTTAAATCGTGGTTATAACACGTGTATAAACTCTGTTTGTTTGTGTTGCTTCCATTTTGTATTATTTATTTATAGAAATCATTGAGTATTTATAAATTGAACTTGGTTAAAAAATGTATGCTGTACCAACTCTATAAGTAAAATAGAGATAAAAACAAACACACCTTTAAAATAAAATACTTGGAAGGTACTTTTTTCAGTGTCTGAGTAGCTAGGATAAGTTTTCCTCCCATATACGCGTGAGGCCATCGAGGATGCTGATGATGTTTGCACTGAAATGTGTTTGTTTGAGTTTTGTTGGTGTGTTGAGTTCATGTTGGGTTGTGCAAGGGTCAAAGCGTTGTGAGTACCCAGCAATTTTCAACTTTGGCGACTCAAACTCAGACACCGGAGCCATTTCTGCTGCATTCACCGTTGTGCTTCCTCCCAATGGACAAAACTTCTTGGGAAGCCTCTCCGGAAGAGCTTGTGATGGCCGTCTCATAATTGATTTCATTAGTAAGCCAAAAACACTCTTTAATCACCCTTCACTCATTCACAACATGAACCACTCACACTATGTACTAAATTTTAGTTTGGTTTACGAACCTTTCTATGCAGCTGAAGAATTAAAGGTACCATACCTGAGTGCTTATTTGAACCCGGTTGGATCCAATTACAGGCATGGAGCCAACTTTGCCACTGGAGGCTCGTCGATTCTTCCAGGTGGTTATAGTCCTTTCCATCTTGGCCTTCAAATATCACAGTTCATACAGTTCAAATCCCGCACCAGAATCCTCTTCTATCACCCTTTGGTTAACAACAGTTAGTTTTTCTTTCTTCACTCTTTTTTTCCGACTTAGTCCGTGATAGATTGATTCTCCATTATTTAGGATTTAATAAAGTACTAAAATAATAAACTAGGTTGCATTATTGAGAAACTCACTTTTTCAAAGCAGAATGGTCGGAGAGAAAGGACACCACTAGAAAGACATTTTCTACAAACACTTTAGATTGGTCAGAATTTAAGAATCACATGTCTTTTGGTTTTACTTCTTATTTCATATCCTTTTCATGATTTTATCGCCAACAGTATAAAGTGTGCCATAAAAAGTGTTTGTTAGCACTCCTACCGTGTCCCTGCTGACAGGAACTTTATTTAGTGTGATTAGAGGTGTCAATTTGGTCCAGTTCACATAACTCGATCCTGGCCCATGTGAACTAGGGTAAAAAAGGTTCACATTAAAAAAAAGTCTTCATCAAAAAAGTTCACAGGACCAAAAATCCTATAAAGATCCTGTGGGTCAGGGTTAATCCATATGGGCTTTCATCTTCAACATGAAAAATATATTATTTTTTAAAATATATTTTTATCTATGGCACATGCCCAACGACTCAGAAAGGCACGAAGACCCAAATAGGCCCAACGACCCGGACCTGCCCGATGACCCTGACAAGCTCGACAACCCAGACGGGTCCAACGACCCGAACGGGTCTGACGACCCAAATGGGTCTAACGATTCGATCATGCCCTACGATCCGAACGAGCCCAAGGATCCGGTTGGACTCGACTATCCGACCAGGCCTGACCATCCGGACGGACAAACGAACCGGATGAGCATGACGACCCAGACGAGCTTAATGACCCGGATGAGCCTAACGACCCGGACGGGCTCATCTCTCATATTGATATCAAAGAACACCGAAGGTTTGATCTTTTTTCTCCAACGTTCAAATATCTCTACAAAATAAAACTTTTCAAACGGTATATGCATCTACAACAATTAAACATAATCATATATAATTGTATAAGATTATTTGTTTCCTTGATTATTTTTAGAGACATTGAAAGATTTAATTTAAAGATAAGTTATATGTTAATAATTATTTTAATTTTGTTATTTATCTAATTATCATTACAACTTCAATAATTTTACATAACATAGTAAAGAACATGTTAGACGATATGCGATACACGATCAAACAATGTCTTGTAGTTGTCCAGTCTTTTCATAAATCTTGATGAGAACATTATTATCTTTACTACTTTCAATTGCACAACTAAACAAGTTAGAGAATTGATACCAATGATTTTTATTACTTAATAGTCTTTGTTATAATCAAATTCACATAAAAGTCTTATTTAAACCTTCTAATAGGGTATAATGGATCAACTAGTCGTAACAATATACAATTGTTGCAGTCCTATGATAGGTACCAAATGTTCTTACAAGGATTGAAATTACTTTATAAGATTGAGATGCTTTCTTCAATTTACTCTCTCATGCTTGCTTGCTTGTTTCTTTGAATTTTAGGACATGTTAGAATATCTCTTTCGCATTTCTCTGAATCTAACACTCAAGTTAGCAAAACATATTGAAGGTTTAATAAATGTGCAATGAATGACCAATTTATTCCTCATAAAGTCAATTTATAATATTTTAATAAGCTTTTACCTAGATGAACCTAGATTAACTTGAAGCAACAACCTTATTACCTTATTAGTGTCATATTAAATATTTAGTTATTTTAATGATGTTTATTCCACTAACTCATGTTGTTATCATGTTCTTATAGGCTACCAACATTAAGTAGTATGAGTTACATATTTTAACAAGTTTGAACATAAAGTAAATGGTAAAAAAATATTATATATCATAACCATTAACAACTTTTTCATAAAGGTGTAAAAAGTATGCTATAAGAGAAAATATTTTAAAGATTCTTCTATAAAGTTATCAATTTGGCCTAGTCCATAAGATTGGACCCTGACCCGTATGAGTTGGTGCCAGAAAAACCCACAAGACAAAATGCCCAAAAGAGTCCTATGAGCTAAGACCAACTAATTGGCTTTCTTTAAACATGAAAAAAATATTAAAATTTTAAATATATTATTGGACACATAAGCAACAATTAGTATGAAAACTAAAACTTCATCTTGAACCAACTTTCAGACTAGACCCACCTGTCTTTATCGTTGGCCTAGGTCTAGACCTTCTGTATTGACCAACCTATCACGACCTCCCGTCTACATTGGCATGTCTCGACCTTCAGCCTTCTGCCTAAGACGATCTGTCTCGACCATCTACCTAAGCCACTTGGTCACAATGAGTGTGAGAGACACATTCAAAGACAAAACAATTTAGATACTTAAAGGTGAAACTATCACTACAAGAAAATTCTTAAATATCAACCAAATTTAGAGACAAAAGAAATAATGAGTCACTATAGTGACTAATTTAGATACCAATTTATAAACATAAAATTATTGATATCTAAAATAGTCTCTATTAGGAATAAAAAATTATAATTGTTTTGTGTCTAACATTAGTTGTCCGACTACCAAAGGAATTAGTGTCTATATTGGTCACTAATTAATTAGAAACTAATTTAGACTCTAATTCCTTTGGAAGCAAAATCTTGGTAGCTAATGCTGGTAACCAATTTAGAGTCTATCTAATTCACAAGTCAATTACAATCTTTTATTCATAATAGAGATTATCTTTGATACCAATAATTTTAAGTTTATAAATTGGTATGTAAATTAGTCACTATAGTAACTAATTATTTTTCATCTCTAAAATTGCTATTTAAGAATTTTTTTCATGTAGTGTTTACTTTCCATGTAGTAACTAAATAATTTTTAATTGAATTTTTTAACTTTCCATGTGTGAGAGTGAAACAATCATTTACTACAAAAAGTTAAGTAGTATGCCTTTGTTTAATTAAAGAAGTCGTTAAATATTTACATTAATTTTGATATTGACTTACAAAGTCTTTAAAAATAAAAAAACCAATTAAATTTAAGTGTTATATATATATATATATATATATATATATATATATATATATATATATAAAAGGTTGTAACATAACTATAACAATCCTTAATCATCATCAATAAACATATAAAGTTAACAAAACTAGATTTTAGATAATAGATGTTGTAATTTGATTATAACATATTAAGTACAACAGTATATTAATTTAACTTCAAGGCAAAAAAAAAAAAAAAGGAAATTTAAATTAAAGATCGAAATAAAAAGGATAATCAAGTCTTTCTTATTGAATTAGAATTTAACTTAAGTATTTGTGATATTTCTTGATTGGTTACCACTAACCCTTTGTTATGGGCCATAAATTAAGGGATGAGAAATAGAGCCCAACCCAAGTGAAGTGAAGGACACAATTGGAAAAGCCAAGCCAAAGCTGAAGAGAAATCCTTCTAAAAATCGTCAGGCCCCTCTGAAATTTAAGGATTACAAAATGAATTGATTCTGTTAGGATTTACTTTATTCTATTGAGATTTATTTGTTTTGTTGTTTTAGAAATTACTCAATGTTGTCTCTTTCCTTGGCCATATATATATATATATATATATATATATATATATATATATATATATATATATATATATATATATATATATATATATATATATGGTTTCTGTTATGAATAAGGCAGAGAATATTTTAGAGACCATTGTAGTTGTGGAGGTTTTTTTCCCCTTCCCTCAAAGAAAGGTAGAGTTTTACTGTTAAATTGCATAACAACCGTATCATTGGTGCTTTCATTGAGAGTAACCATGGCTCCTTCTTTTGCTTCTTCTAGTGACACTCAACTT
Organism: Vigna unguiculata; assembly: GCF_037176805.1. Classification (NCBI taxonomy): domain Eukaryota; kingdom Viridiplantae; phylum Streptophyta; class Magnoliopsida; order Fabales; family Fabaceae; genus Vigna; species Vigna unguiculata. Next base: position 23,650,055 of record NC_140796.1, read on the forward strand.
TCTAAACTGGTTGAAAACCATCTTACCTTTCAACGTGAATACCAGTGCCTGGAGGACAGATTCACGCTCTTGGAAAGCAAAATCGAAAATCCTGGTTCACCTTCTTCCACACATGCATCCAAACACTATATGAAATTAGAGATACCTCGTTTTGATGGGAACGACCCTTTAAGGTGGATCTTCAAGATCACACAGTATTTTGAGTATCGCAAAACACTAATATCGCAAAACACTAATAGCGAAAACATGGAGGGAGAAGCTCTTAGCTAGTATTATTGGATGGTGGCGAATAATCAGATTAAGGATTGAGATGCACTGTTTAAGGCGATTCAATCTCGCTTTGCCCTATCACGATTTGAGGATCCTGCCAGTGCATTGTTTAAACTTACCTAAACTTCTTCGATTCGTGAATATCAACAACAGTTTGAAGGTCTCGCTAATTGAATCACTGATCTCCCTGTGAGTTTCTACCTTAGTTGTTTCATTTTTAAGCTTCAACCTGAGTTACAGCGGGAGGTGCGCTTTCGTCAACTGGCGACACTCATCGATGCTATTAATTTGGCCAAGATTTATGTGGCCAAATTCGAAGATGCCCAACCGAAACCCAAATCCCAAACACAGTCCAAGCCTTACAAATCCTACACCTCAACCTCCATCCTTAACACCCTATAGAAAACCACCCTAAACCAAAACACAAACCCTTTCTCCTAATCTCACACAACCAACTTTGCTACTACTAATCATTCCCCAATCCTCAAGAGCATGACCGTCGAAGAAATTTAGGCCAGACGTGAAAAAAGCTTATGCTATTACTGTGATGATAAGTATGCTAGAGGTCATCGTTGCAAACGTCAGTGCATGGTTCTCCTAACTCTAAAACCTCCATCAAGGGTTGATGAGGAGTTTCAAGAGTTATTATCTGATGAGAATCCAATCATAACCAAACCCGAAAACCCATTGGATTCTTCCCTAGCCCAAATTAGCCTTCACGCCCTCATGGGCCATTTGGTTCCTCAAACGCTGGCTGTATTGGGCCAGATTGGCAAGGCCCAATTGTCCATTTTGATAAATAGTGGGAATACACAAAACTTTTTGCAGGAACGATTGGTGAAGTTTTTAAATCTCGACATTATCCCAGCCCAAGGTTTCTCTGTTCAAGTGGGTAATGGGGAGGAGTTACAATGCTCCAAGTTGTGTAAAGAGGTGCAAATCCACATTGGGCCTCACTTGTTCACTGAAGACCTCTTTGTCTTGCCTATAACAGGTGCGAATTTAGTTCCGGGAGTGTAGTGGTTGAAAAGTCTAGGTCCAATACTTACTAATTTTGATAAGTTAATTATGAGGTTCAAAAGAGAGGGCCAGGTGGTGCAACTCCATGGAATTCCAAGGCCTAAAGCCCATGAAATTTCATCCCAACAACTTAAACGACTTCAAGTCACTCATTCAATTAGTGAATATTATCATATTCAGGCCCAACCTTCGTCTTTTAGGGATGGAGAAACAGAGTCTATTCTTCCAGAAATTGAGTCTCCGCTTCATCGTTATTCCTCCCTTAAGAACTACTGATCACAAAATTCCATTGTTGGAAGGAACAAATCCCGTCAATGTGCGACATTATCGATACCCGCAATTTCAGAAACAGGAGATTGAGAAACAGGTTGAAGAGATGTTACATTCTAGTGTAATCCAGAAGAGTTTGAGCTTTTTTTCTTCCCTAGCATTGCTCGTGCGTAAGAAAGATGGAACATGGTGATTTTGTATGGATTATCACGCGTTGAATGCAGTCACAAACAAGGACTGTTTTCCAATTCCTATCGTGGATGAACTTCTCAATGAATTTTTTTGTGGTAAGTGGTTTTCTAAGCTGGATCTTCGTTCTAGTTATCACCAAATTCGTACGTTTCTAGGGGAATCTTATAAAACTGCCTTTCGAACTCATGAAGGCCATTATGAGTTCACTGTCATGCCATTTGGACTATGCAATGCTCCTTCGACTTTTCAGAGCACTATGCATAAGCTGTTTCGCCCTCATCTTCATAAGTTTCTTATTATCTTCTTTGATGATATCTTAGTTTACAATAAAAGTTTACATGAACATATAAGCCATTTGGAACTTGTTTTTCAATGCTTATTAGATAACAAATTCTTTCTAAAAAGATCCAAGTGCGTTTTAGCACAAAACAATGTTGTCTATCTAGGCTATATAATTATGGAACAGGGTGTGGAACCAGAGAATGACAAGATTTTGGCAATGCAAGAGTGGCTAGTCCCTCATGGCGTGAAACAACTGCGTGGGTTTCTCGGTTTGACAGGATACTACTACTGCTTTAAAAAAGGATATGCTACCATTGCTTCACCTCTGACTAATTTATTGAAGAAAGACGCCTTTCATTGGACTCTAGTGGAGTAACAAGCCTTTGATGACTTGAAGAAAACCATGACTGAAGCCCTTGTTCTTGCTCTACCTAACTTTGAGATCCCTTTTCAATTAGAAATGGATGCGTCTGGAAGGGGCATGGGTGTTGTACTTCTTTAGAAGGGTCATCCAATTTGTTTCACAACAAGAAATTTTGTGATAGGATGCGAAATGCTTCTACTTACGTTCGAAATTTACACGCCATTGTTGAAGCTGTTAAAAAATGGCGACATTATTTACTAGGCCGCAAGTTTATCATTTTTACAGATCAAAAGAGCTTAAAAGAACTTCTGACACAGGTGATCCAAACTCCGAAGCAACAACATTATTTGTGCAAACTATTGGGGTTTGATTATGAGATAAAATACAAACCTGGCTCCTCTAATTGTACTGCTGATGCCTTGTCTCGTTAGTTTAACGAAGGTCTCCTTGCTGCCCTTATTGTCCTTCATTATGAATTTATTCACAAGCTCAAGGCTTCTTATGATTCTTGTTCCCAACTAAAGCAATTGTACTCCGAAGTTTTTACTGATCCCACTTCTCATGAAAGGTTTCCATTATAGATGGTTTGCTATTGTATAAAGGAAAAATATATATTGGTGACGACACTACCTTTAAGTCCTTGTTGCTTGAAGAGTACCATAGCATCCCCTTGGGTAGCCATTTTGAATTTCATAAAACATTTCAACGGCTCCATGAGAATTTCCATTGGCCTGTAAAATCTTGCATGACTTGTCAATAGATGAAGGCTCCGAATCATGCTCCTTATGGTCTTTTGCAACCCATTCCCACTCCTAATGGCATATGGGAAGACATTGCTCTTGATTTTATTGTTGGGCTACCCCTTTACAAGGGTCATACTACCATTTTGTTGTTCTTGATAGGTTCTCCAAAGCGGGACATTTTGGTGTGCTTCCTTCTAGCTATATCGCTTTCACGGTAGCTGAATTATTTGCCAATATGGTTTGTAAGTTGCATGGACTGTCGAAAAGAATTATCTTAGATAGAGATGCCATTTTCATGAGTGGCTTTTGGCAAGAACTATTTCGTCTCAATGGTACTAAGCTAAAGATGTCCACGGCTTACCATCCCCAAAGTGATGGCCAAACTGAAATCCTCAATAAAGTCCTTCAACAATATCTGTGGTCCTTTGCTCATTGCAAACCAACTTCGTGGGGCAAGTTTCTTTTAAGGGCAAAATGATGTTATAACACCTCTATTCATTCATCCACCGGGCTTTCTCCTTTTGAGGTTATGTTTGGTAAACCTCCTCCTACCGTTCCTAGTTACTGCATGGGAAACTCAAAGCTTGATGCTGTTGATGTTGAATTGGCTTGTCGTGATGAAATTTTAAACAAATTACGTGCAAAGTTGTTAAAGGCCCAAGAGGTGATGAAGCATGTTGTTGACCAGAAGCATATTCCTGCCCCATCAAGCTTGGTGATCACGTGATGGTTAAGCTTCGACCATACCGACAACATTCATTATTAGAACCATGAATACAAAAACTTTCTAAGCGTTATTATGGGCCCTTTGAAATCATAGAGTGTATTGGAGATGTAGCTTTTCGCCTTGCTCTACCACCTGCAGCTAAACTTCACCCTGTTTTTCATGCTTCTCTGCTGAAACCTTTCACTGGCACAACTCCTTTTATCATTACCTCCTTGCACCATCACTACTCAACCTATTGTTCAACCCTTGGCTATAGTGGCAGTGGGTGATAATTCTTCACAATGTGTGTTAGTGCAGTGGGACGGTCTCTTTCCAGAGGATGCCACATGGGAAGATTTCCAGGAGCTTTAATCTGCTTATCCAACATTACACCTTGAGGACATGGTGTTTGTGCAGGGGAAAGAAGATGTTATGGGCCATAAATTGGGGGATGAGAAAATACAGCCCAACCCAAGTGAAGTGGAGGACACAATTGGAAAAGCCAAGCCAAAGCTGAAGAGAAATCCTTCTAGAAACCGTCAGGCCCCTCTAAAATTTAAGGGCTACAAAATGAATTGATTCTGTTAGGATTTGCTTTATTATGTTGAGATTTATTTGTTTTGCTATTTTAGAAATTACTCAATGTTGTCTCTTTCCTTGGCCATATATCTATATATGGTTTTCGTTATGAATAAGGCAGAGAATATTTTGGAGACCATTGTGGTTGTGGAGGTTTTTTTTTTTCCCTTCCCTCGAAGAAATGTGGAGTTTTACCGTTAAATTCCATAACAGCCGTATCATCCTTGAAGTCATTTTTTCCTTCTATTTTACCACCTTCGCTTTATGCCAAAAGTTTGATATCAACATAACATAGGTCTTCATCACTAAGAAAGATTTGTAAATATAAGAATGCATATAAATATATTACATATAACAAAGTTAGTTAATGGATTGTTTATTAATCTAATATTTTCTCTATCCTTACTTTCATGTTTTCATCATACTTATTAAATACACTAGACAAAAATTCTTAAAATGATATACATTCATGAGTACACTAGAATTATAATACTCATTAAGAGTGGTATTACCAATGAATTGTATATTGAAGTTATGGCTAAAAACTTTATAATGCTCTGTATTGGACAATACCTAGAAATTGTCCAGTGTATATGTATTTCCTTTTCTTAACTTAGACTGTTAGAAACCATCTCTTCAACTTTTTTTAATATTAATTGTGCTTTGCCTTTCGAATTACTCATCAACCAATCACAATTTAATTTGAATGAAAATTTAAATTAATATACAATGAAGTCTAGCATTAGAAGCACATATTGACAATGCATATGTTAGTTTGATAACATATCTTCCAAGACCTGATGACGTCTCTAGCATTAGGGTGTATTAATAATATAATTAATTCTTTTTTACAAAACCTTGTGTTGTGTGATATGTCAGGAACAGAACTCTCTTTTAAAAACAATATTCCAAGGCCTAATGACTTCTCTAGAGCCTTATATACTTTTGACATTGGACAAAACGATCTTGCATATGGTTTTCAGCACACGTCAGAGGAACAAGTTCGAGAATCTATTCCTAATATCTTGAGGAATTTTTCACAATTAATACAGGTAAAGAAACTAACGCCTTGGTGAGAAAATTCATATTGCAATTTATTCTTTGAAGTTAATACTTGTTAAGTATGATGTTATAGCAATTATACAATGAGGGAGCAAGACTATTCTGGATTCACAACACAGGCCCCATTGGGTGTTTGCCCTTCAATTTCCTTTCTTATGAGTCAAAGCAGGGTAACCTCGATGCTAATGGTTGTGTCAAACCTCAAATGAGATTGCTCAAGAATTTAATAGCCAACTCAAGGTCCTAACATCTCAATTGAGAACAAATCTTCCTCTGGCCAAATTCACTTATGTTGATGTGTATAAAGCAAAATATGAACTTATCAGTAATGCAAGGAAGCTAGGTGATCTTTATGCACACAAAAGTGTTTAAGTGGATTGATTACATTCTCTCGTTTTGGCTTTGGATAATTAACTTATAGCATTCTTTTTAGCAGGTTTTGTCAATCCTATGAAGTTTTGCTGTGGTAGTTACCATGGTTACCAGATAACTTGTGGGAAGAAAAGCACAGAAAATGAAACATTTTATGGAAATGCATGCAAAGATTCATCTCAACTCATTAGCTGGGATGGCATTCACTACTCTCAAGCCGCAAACCTCTTGATTGCAAAAAAAATTCTTTCTGGAACGTTCTCTGAGCCCCCAATTGACATTAGGCAGGCGTGTTTCTAACCATAACTCAAGCATAGTTTTATTCTCTGTGTGCACTTCAAAAATTGTCCTATACAAATATTCAAGAAATGAAGGGTGTTGTTTGATTAGTCAGATATCATAATTTATTTTTTTGAAAAAAAAGTACATATAATTATGTAAATTTAGTGTGCATTCACTGCAACAAATATAAATTTTTGTAACATAAATTAAGTAACGAATATAAACTTTGTCACAATTTATATATTAATTGTGACTAATTTTTAATTTATCACAGATACTAAGTATAATAATGTGACTAATTTTTAATTTATCACAGATACTGAGTATAATAATGATAAAATTAAAAAATTGTTACAATAGTTATGTTAAAAAAAAATGTTACAAATAATTATTCAAAATTGTTACATAATAAAACTGTTTTTTTTATAATAAGAATATTTAATTCATATAAAATCTATTAAATATTTATAATCAATAGTTATTTATTATTTGTAACAAATTCTTGATTATTAGACTGTTAAATTATTTTTGGATAATAACTTGTTACAAAATTCATTTTATATATTTAATAAAAAATTCATATATATATATATATATATATATATATTTATAAAAAAACTAATTATTTTTTCTTGTTTTAGATTTGAATATATGTGATTTATATTTTATATGTTATGTTAAGGATATTTTTGTTATCATACAATTGCAATAATGATAAATATAAAATTTGTCACTATTTATATATGATTTATGACAAGTTTTTAATTTATCACAACAATTTTATTAAAAGTGATATAATATATATTTCAAAAAAATTATTTATTAAAATAAAATGTCATATCATAGTATTTTTAATATAAAATTTGTAAAATGTATCTGTAGAAAAAAATATTTAATTTTTCTTATTTTAAATTTGAATGTATAGTTTATCTTTCATATGTTAAGAATAATTTTGTCATCATACAATTATAATATATAGTGATAAATATAAAATTTGTCTCTAGTTATATATTATTGGTGACAATTTTTTAATTTATCACAACAACTTTATTCAAAGCGATAAAATGTGTGTCAAAAATAATTATTTACTAGAATAAAATGTCATATCATAATTATTTTAATAAAAAATTTATGAAATATATATAAATTATTAATGATAATATAATATTAATATTTATACTATATTTATTTATATTTTTAAATTCATTATACTAAAACAATTAACATATTTACACTAGTGATTGGCTAAAATGTATATATTTTTCAGTTTTTTGAGTTTTAGGAAAACATGTTTAAGTACAAAGGACGAAGGTTAGAAAAAATATAAGGTGCATAAGATTAAATTGAGACTTCGGGAAGGATTGTCGTGTTACATCTTATCCTTTGAAAGTCCTGAATTGTAAACAAAAAAGAAGGAAAAGGAAGATATGTATATGTCAAAGGACTTGAACAAATTTCAATATTCAGTGAACAAGAAGAATAGTAAAGTAAAAATAAGATAAATAATAATATTCTTATAGTGATATGAATGATTCTATTTAATTTCAACATACTTGTAATTTGTTTAGTCAAATTCATATTAATATTATAACAATGTTATCTTCCCTTGGTTATTGCTTAAAAAAATTAATTTATATTTTTCTTTAATTATTGTTGATTATGTACTCTTACTAGTTTTTTTGATCCGTGCAACGCACGAGATTATTTCTAAGATAGAGTATAAACTATATAATTGTATAAGAAATATCGTATTTTAATGTTTCATTATAAATAAAATAAATATAATTGAGTATAAATTAATGAATAAAATTATGATAAAAAAATAAATGTATCTGCAATAAGCAACCTAAAAGTAAGAGAATGTTATAGTAAGGCCATTTATATTCTAACCCTTTCTTTTAAGGGCTGCCCCAATCTAATGGGCCTAAGGGTTGGCCCATAGGGTGTACAAGGCCCCTAAGGCAGCCAAACCCCTTTCACTTTTGTCATTCTTGCAAAACAGCTCGTACCTTACTCTCCTTTTTCCTCCCCAGAGCTCTGCTATGGTTTGATCTCCGCTACTGTCAAGTCCACTCAAGCTCGTTCTACTTCACGTAAGTTGACCCCTAACCCTTATACTCTTTCCTTCCACTCTATTCTTTGTGGGCCAACAGAGATTCCCGAGTTTAAATTTTTTTTCTTTCTAGGTCAGTATTTTCAGCTCTTAAATCTACTCTTGGAGCTGCTATGGTTGTGGGCTTAGGCGTCGAAGTAGCTTGCTAGCTCTTTTCAGGTAAGGAAGTTAGGGTTCCTCGAAATCTCTAGTTTGCTGCCTATTTTTGATTTGCCTCGAACTTGTATGAAGTGTATGTTGTTGAGGTTAAATAAAATGTTATGTTCTGTGTTTTGGGTGTGCAAGTATGGCTGATGTAGGTACGAATAGTGGCGAGAACTGATAATATCACCTAAGCGAGCTTGTCTCGCCTATGTGAGACTAACAGAGGTTCACCCAGGTTTCTTGCTCGAGAGGTCGCTTAAGCGGTGAGTTCCCATTTTGAGCGAGATGAAGTCTTGCTCAAGCAAGGAGGGCTCGCCTTAGCGAGATCTCGCAGGAAGCTACTATTCCCACTCCTCGAGCCCTCGACTAAGCAAAGGGAGCTCGTTTGAGCGAGAGAAGCCTCTCGCCTGAGTGAGAACCTTCAGCCTAAGCGAGAGTTGTGCGAGAATGCGTTCTTGTTTTGATTTCTTCTCTGTCTTGGATGTTTGGCACATGGTTGATTGGACTATTGTGTTAAGAGCATGAGGTGAATATATATGCATGAGTGAAATGGTTTATGGTTGTGAATGATAAGTTTAATGTGAACTTGGCATGTGGCTTGTATAGGATCGTTGGTTATCAAAGTGGCATGGTTTTGGCATGATAAAGGATTCTATATTGATTGTTGGAAGCATGGTTTGGTTTGGTTAGGACATAATTCCATGAGCCTCTAGGTGAGACTTCATGGTGGTGCCTTAGTTAGTCGGGACGTAATTCCATGACCCCTGTTAGTGGGAGTTCATGGTGGTGCCCCATCTATATAATTCAGTAAGGATTCAAGGTAAGGTTGCATCCTCACACTCTAAAGAGTCAGTTAGTCTCACATAGAGTGTACTGACTCTGGTGGTGAGAGTAGCAGGAGGCCTGAAACTCATTAAGGCCCATGTATTGTCTTATCTTGGAATTTATTTGATTTATTGTCAATCTATTTTTTTTCGCTTTGTATCTGGTATCGTGGTGTGCCTTGAATCTTTTCTTAGATTTCCTTGGATATTGTAAGGAGTAGTGTTTATACTCCAAGACTGCACTACTATGTTATTCTGTGTGACGCTTCCTTTACTTAGGATTCTTAATTAAATGGGACGTTACAATTATCCAAGTCATCCAATAGAAAATGAAAATTGATTAACATATTAATGTATTTCTTATCTAACAAAAAAATCTAACCAATATATATGTTAAATTATTTTTATCTAACACAAAATTCTAATAAATATATATGTTAAATTATTAATAATTAAATATATTATTGATATTGATATTAATATATAAACTTATTAATAGGAATATATTATACCTTATTATTTTCAAAATCAAATTGCACCACGAAAATTGAGGAGTTAAGGAACATTTTAGACTGAACAATTTCTTCCTTTGAGTAAGTTCACTTTTTATCCTTTTTTTTTGTTCGAAGCAATATGTTTTTCTCTTGTATGAGGCTTTTCTACGCTCTAAGAAAATCTCTATCTGTTAGAGATCATAAAATCATGCTCTAATTGTTGATCAAACTCTTCTTTGTGTAGATAAAACTATTTTAGGTTTTGAAGTTGTGGAACAGAAGAGCAAGATTAGGAATCTACTCTAAGGTAAGGGAAGCTAATCATTTAGAAGTTATTATTTTTCTTAAAATATTGAGTCTTGCTATTACAATTTAATTTGAGGTATTCATAATTTTATCTTTTGGTAAATAGGTGAGAGGTGAAAATTTTATATTAGAAAAATTATGGTAAAGAGTAAGGCTTGTGATGAAGATGAAAAAAATGCATCTACGTCATCTAAAATTGAGAAACTTCATGAGAATCCAAAAATTGAAGAAAATGAAAAAACAACTCTCTAAGGTTCCTAATGTTACATATAATGAATTTGAAAATACTTTAGAATGTGATCTGGGGAAACATCTTCAAATTTGGCAATACCCACCAAATCAAATTGATGAGGTATGAAGGGCTTATCTAAAATAGGGTCCATATCAAATGCATTTAGAAAATTATCCGTTGTTTGGTAAAGATGATCATCCAAGAAGATTTCAGTACACATGGTTTAACTTATTTTCTTCATGGTTAGAGTATTTAGCATTAAAATATGCTGCAATATTGCTTTTCGTGCTATCTTTTTAGTAAAAAAACCAAGTGGACGGCCTAACTCAAATGTTTTCATTATTACAGGTAATTGAGTTGATTTTCATTGAATTCTAATAAGCAATGAGTTGATTGTCATCAACATGTTTTAACTTTTTGAGTGTTTTTTTTTATAGATTTTAAAAGTTAGAGGAAAGTTAACAATGGAACAAATTGTGCTTTCCTTAACCACATAGGGAAGGATCCTTGTTCACCACACAATATTGCAGTGTTTGCTTGTCAAGACTTGTTAAATCAAAATTTCCACATTAGGAATGTTTTGGAAGTGCAAAGCTTAGATCAAATTATGAAGAATTGGTTACGTCTCAAGACTTCAATTGAGACAGTTCGATTTTTATAACTTCAAGCTTATGCTTTTAGAGGTCATCATTAAACTATTGAATCAAGGAACCAAGGTAATTTTCTTAAGATGATAAAACTCCATCATACAATGATGCAGTTGCAAAAGTTGTGTTGGAAAATGCTCCATACAATTCCAAATATACTTCAAATACAATTCAAAAAGAGTTATTGAATATTCTTTCTAGTAAAGTAAAAAATCATATTCGTGAGGAAATTGGGGTCCAAGTTCTGTATAGTTATCGATGAAGCTCATGATGAATAAAAAAAAAAGCAAATGGCTCTTGTTTTGAGATTCGCTGGTAAAAATAGTTTTATTCAAGAGCAATTTTTTGATATTGTGCATGTTAAAGACATTACAACAATAAGTTTGAAGAATGAATTGTGTTATACTATTTCGACATAATCTTAATGTTTCTAATATCCGTGGTCAAGGGTATGATGGTGCTAGCAATATGAGAAGAGAATGGAATGGATTACAAGCATTATTCTTGACTGATTGTCCTTATGCATATTATGTTCATTGTTTTACTCGTCGGTTACAACTTGCCTTGGTTGTTGCATCAAGAGAAGTTATTCCAATTCATTTATTCTTTTCAAAATTGACTATTATTGTCAATATTGTTTGCTCTTCTAGTAAACATCATGATGAATTACAAACTGCCAAGTTATATGAAATTGCATATTTGTTAGAAATTGACAATCTTGAAGATGGTTAAGGGGCAAATCAAATTGGTACTTTAAAAGGAGTTGGGGATACCTGTTGGAGCTCCCATTTATCTTCTATTTGTAGCTTGATCAATATGTATGATGCAACGTGTTTAGTTCTAGAAAAAATTACTGTTGATGGATCTACTTATTCACAACGTGGTGATATTGATAATGCTTACAAAAGCTTGACCTCATTTGAGTTTATACTGATCTTGTATTTGATGAGAGAAATTATGGGGATAACAGATGTTCTTTGTCAAGCATTACAACAACAATCTCAGGATATAATTAATGTTATGTGTCTAGTTTGTTCTATAAAAGGACTTATTCAAAACATGAGAGAAAATGGTTGGGATAAGTTATTAAAAAATGTGACTTTTTTTTGCAAAAAATATGACATTGAGGTGCCTAATTTTGGGGCTTCTTATGTAGCAAGGCAAGGACGCTCTCATCACCAAAAAGATCATATTACAATGGAGCATTATTTGAGAGTTGAAATATTCTTTGTTACCATTGATAAGCAATTATAAGAGTTAAATTGTAGATTTAATGTCCAAGTAATGTAGTTTTTAATTCTAAGCTTTGTTTTGGATCCTAAAGATGCTTATAAAGCTTTTAATATTGATAAAATTTGCACTCTTGTAGACAAATATTATCCCATGGATTTCAATGAGCAAGAGAAGATTAATTTGAATTTCAACTTCAACATTTCATTATTGATGCTCGTCAAAATTCAAATTTGAAGAATTTATCAACAATGCAAGAGTTATGTATATGTTTGGCAACAACACAAATTTTAAAGTTTACTACTTGATTGATAGATTATTTCGTCTTATCATGACTCTTCCAGTTTTTACAACTACAACTGAAAGATCTTTTTCTGCAATGAAAATAATCAAGAGCAGGTTAAGAAATAAGATGGAGGCTGAAATTTTAGCAAGCACTATGATAATCTAAATTGAAAGAGATATTGCAACTAATTTCAATTTTGATTCAATTATTGAAGATTTTAAGTTATTAAAAGAACGTAGAGAAACACTCTCACTGAAGATAACTTTATGTTATGATTAAAGTTTTAACATATTATTGTTTATGATAGCTTTATGTTACTTTTTCATATATATTATTGTCATATTGAATAGAGAAAATGATGTGAAAAAATAAATTTTTATTTTTAATTAAAAAAAATTTATACATAACGAATATAATTTGATTCTCCTAAAATTTGTATTTAAGTTTCGCCACCTTCTATTGTAAAGCCTTAAACTTTAAAAATTCTCTTTTGTGAGATTTCAGTAACAAATTCTTTTGTATAATTGAGTACAGATTCTTTGTAGTTTTTTAATATTGTTTTTCTGTTGCATTTTTATAATATATTGATTTTATTATATTAAAAAAATTAATATATTTTAGCATATCAAAGTTAGTACACATAAAAAAATATATTTTGAAAGCATAACATTAAGAAATTAAAACAAAGACCCAAGAGTTATTGAATTTAATTGAAACTTTTCCCAAAGATGTTTGTGTCAAATGTAATACTGTTGTCGGTGCTTCATGTGGTAATCGGTGTTCGATTGACTGTGGTGATACTTTTCAAAATTATAGTGACAAATTTCCTGGAAGCTTTTCAGTTTATATTGGTATAAATATGACCCTCTCATTAGAGATTTTGACTACCATTGAATATGTGAAGAATGTTGGTTCTCATATTAACTCTAAAAGCCTTCAGAAAGGGCCTTATTGTTCCTTGGATTCTTTGTGCTAGATGTTTGCGTTAATAATACTTCATCCATTTCCCTTTAAGTGTTATTTAACTTCTATTTGAAAAAAAAAAAAGCAATGACTTTTTCTCCCTTCAATAAAATATTTAGAAGATTTCTTATTCTTCTAATCTTATTTTTATTTAAAGTAATCAAGTAGTTAATGATCTCTTAAACTTTGAAAAACACAACTAAATAGGAATTCTTTTGTTGAAAAAAAAATGAGAAAACATTTCACTGTATTTTTGGAATTGGAGTTAGCTGTTCATCAGTACATATCTGGAGAATGTCTAGTTTATTACATTATTATGTAGAGATGTTAGAAGAGTAATCAGACAGAAGCACACAAAATTAAATAGAATGCACCCGTAATGAAAGCTCTATTATTCTTTGTATTAATAAAGTATATTCATGCATAACATCAATGCCTCTAAGGTGCTAGCACTATGACAGCAGTGTAAGGCTAGCTTCTGCTTAAGTGGCGTATTATTAACTAGTAGAAAGATACAACTTTGGTGCACTTTATTGTTACTTTTAGTACGTAGTTATTGATGTATATCGGTTGAATGGGTATTGTGTTCACCAATTCCCTGTGGTTCATATGAGGTTCTGATTTTGTGTACTTGCTTCCTCATATTCAGGGATACAAGGAATCCAAGCACCAGCAATAGTAGTCAGATCTTGATATTTCCAGCATTTGTTCAGGAGTCATTCTTTCAAGCTCACTTTGCCTCCACGAAGCAAAATTGTTCCTGTTCTGTGGGTCAGACACCAAAGGGTAATCCTGTGTTCTGTGTATTTGGGATCTCATTCTCATGTAGAGCCTCATAGTTGCCACACAGTCATCATAAGGATCCTGAATTCCAACTTGAATGTCATACCTGCATGCATATGTTCCTCAAAATCTTCAAACATTCTCCATAAAAATTGCATCTTGTGTAAGAAAATTGTAAAAGATACTTGCCCAAGATATGTTTGTGTTAAGTACTTGAGCGAGTTGCTGAGTTTGCTCGTTTTCATCAGAGGAGGGTATTTTGCAGTGTCCCTGATTATTCAATAAGGACTTTTATGTCAATATTTGAATATGAGTGTTAAAGTAGTAAACCTATATGTGCTTGTTCTACACCATATATTAGTTTCAGGGATGATTAAAGCACTTCAAATCAACAAATTAAGTTATACAACAAGAACAAGATGTCTTCTTTGTCACTGTAACCCGTAGGGTCTAATGAAAAGTGTTATTTAACTTACCATAAATGAAGTTACAAGTATTTCTGAAGAGAATGTTTGACTGAGATATGTATGATAGACAACCTAAATTTGAAATTGAATGATTTACCTTATCTTTTCTGTTCGATATTCTATTTGCAGACATTCAAGGTCATGATCCAAACCATGGCCCACAAGAATCCTTGCTCTTCCTCCTCTTGCTCGAATTGTCCACATAGGTTCACCGTTGCAAAGAAAGTCTTGAATCCTCCTTTGAACTTGTTTCATTGGCATTGCATCCCTCAGGTATTCTGGTCTAATGCCTGTGGTCTCATACCTGTCAATGAATCAGTAGCTCCATTCACTACACCAGCTATATATATATATAAGGTTAAACTCTCCAAAAACTAAGTTTAATTGTCCAACCTGTAGTTTGTGACAGGAATTGGTGGCTTCACATAAGAATGGAAGATTATGTTCTCATGCTCATCGATTAAGCACACTCTTCCACAGAGATCTAGTGAGCCATCACTGCCACCACCAACCATTTTACATGCTAATGCAACTACTTGTGGTCCTCTTACTCCACCACTAATGGCCAAATTATCACGAAGTCCCAAGTTTGAAAAGCGACCAATTATTCCCTGTAATAATGTGCACCAAAAGTTAGGAATTCGCAATGAATAATTCCAAAACATTTTCAATTTTTAGCATTAATAATAAAAAATATACAATTCTTGTTTCCATGTATATTAACTGCACATATTTTTTTATCATGTAACAGGAAATTCAAAGTCAAAAGTTTTACAGCATTTGTCCCAGAGTGTTGGCATTTTTCTTGGTGAATCCTGCGAGAATTAGGGCTGTCAAAGACTTTCAAGCAAAACTTGCACCCTCTATAGGCAAACATATCTCTGCATTCCTGCTTTGGCAATGGACCTGGAAAAGCAGATTTATAAAAAATTCACAATGATCATCAATCAATAGATCATTATCTATTCAAAAAATATGAAACTCCATCAACTTCAATTTGCTCAACAATTAATAAGAAAGATTATTATTACCTATAAGATGTTCCCTTAGAGACTCAAATGACCTGCAGTGTTTCCTGCAAATGCCACAGGTTGGTTCATGAACCGAATGGTATGAGATCCTCATGTGCTCCACAAGGTGCTCCAGTTTGTTGAACTGTCTGAAGCATGCTGCACACTTATTCCTACAGTAACAAAAGCTATATATTACACATATCCATGTGTGTTTTAACTATGAGTTAAGAGAGTTAAGATGCACATGCAGGCTTGTATATGTGATGTGTGTGTGCATGGATGTCAGAAACAAAACCTGTGAGTTTCTGCACTCTCCATTCTGCAATCCATGATTTGTTTATAGTGATGTATGTATAACTTTCAAGAAAGAGTTGAAGTTGAGGTCAAAGGTGGAGTGGAATGGTATTTATAGAGAAAGGGTAGAGGTAAGAATTGCCCCAACTTGCATAAACGGACAATTCCCTAAGAATTATTCAGTATATTAATTTGGGATTCCCCTTTTACTTTTTCTTTATCTTTGGCCATGCTTGCTTCCTCTGCTCTCTACCTTGCAGATGAGTTTGTTGGTAGGGTATAGCATTCTTCCATTCGTAATGATCAATGTAAGTTCCAGATTCTTGTTGAGTTGGGCCCATTCTTGTTGTTTCCCTCATTGACTTCGGCTCTCGCGTTGCTTTAGTATGAATTTCTTTGTTGGAAACCAACCAACCAATGTTCTCAAACCCTTCTCCATTAAACTCACACCTTCTCGCTCATCACTGGCCACATACTTCTCTACTTTCTTTTTATCTGGAGAAGAATCATTGTTCTTGTTTCTATCTTCATATTTTTTCTTCAACTTTTACTATAACTTATGTATGTGTTTTCTGTGATAAATAAAAAATCAAATAAAACTGTACTTAGTTTAGAATGAAAATTATTACATATCTTTTTTCATCTATAATGTTATGATAAGTGTTACTTTAAGAATTATAGCTCTCAGAGTCGGAACCTGCGACAATCCAACTCATTATGGATTCGGGTCGAGTTTAATTGAAATTTTTTTACAAATTTTAATACAGGTTGATTTTTGACCTGACTCATCTAGAACTCGGTCCATCCGGGTTGAACCTGTGGTGAGCCGGGTAGGCTCAATAACCCGCAGATAAAAGAATACATAAGAGTTTTTGATTAAGTTAGGCTTTACATTTGAGTTATGTTAGATTTTTATTTTAGCCAACACATAAATAATTTGCATTTTTTTATTTTGGTTTGTATTTGGATTGTATTAAAGTTTATTTAGATTTTAATTGTAATTATAATTTAGTTTTGACTGAAAAAAATAAAAAATTGTATTTTTTTTTAATTAAGTGAATCAGTGAGCAAACCAGTTTAACCTGCCAACCTGTGGTGGGGCAAACCGGGTTCGGATTGTTTTGGCTCACTAAAAAGTGAGTCAGATTGGATTGACTCACTAAATCATCAATCCGTGATAGATTGAGTCAGATCGAACCGGATTACCCATTATGACAACTTTATTAATAACTCTTTTCAATATCATATCGGACCGGATTACTCATGGAGAAGAATCGTTGTTCTTGTTTTATAACTTATGTATGTGTTTTCTTGTTATTTAACTTTTTATTCAATAATTTAATACAATATTTTATTAATATTCACAATTGTAAAATGGTTGTATTTGTAAAATCTATGTAATTCACAATTGGTCACCTTCACTTTCAGTACGGTTGGAAAAATTCCTCAAAGTAGATGAGCTGTCGAAAGCACGTCAACTCATCTGTTCAAGAAATTAATAGAAATATATATATATATATATATATATATATATATATATATATATATATATATATATATATATATATATATATATATATATATATATATATATATATATATCCAAAAAGAAGATCTCATATACCATCAATTCAAGACAGAACTATAGTTAATTTTTACCTTTTTTTTTCCTCATTTTGCTTCTTACCTTTCTTTTCCTTTCTCATGGTATATATTATCTATCACATGTGTACCACTTTTTTTTCTCTTTTATTACTATCTCCATCATCAATTTAGTAATACTCAAATAATTACATACTACACTATGTTTCAATCTCTTACCTTTTTTAAGTAGTTATATTCTAAATAAAAAACTTCTGAAATCCTACTATTGTAACTAAGAAGATTGCATAAATAATCTTATAAGTACATAAGAAATTTGTACCATAATTTAACTTTTGCTTAAGATAAGTTAGACATCATTTTAGTATCGTAACATAATTTATTTCTCACTTGTCCCCTTTGATTAGAGTACTTATTAAAACCAGAGATTTTACGTGTTTAGGATGAAAAATATATAAGATTTTTTTGGTGGATTTAGACAAAAAAAGATATTGAAGGGTCAAAATAATATATTCAAAATTTATATATTTAATAATTGTCACTAACATAACAAAAGTACGTAATTTAATATTGATATTAAAATCTCTTTAGAGATTTCTCTTTAGAAAATGATAGTTTTGAAGTTGTATTCGATATGAACTCCATTTTAAATAAGTTTGTATAATTTCATTTCTTTCACTCATCTAATATTTTTTTCATATTTTAGGACTTTTTTCATAGATTATGTTCCAAAAACTTCTCACCTATAACTCTTTTGATCATCAAAAAAGACTTATCTAATTGAACAATTGAAGTTCTATCTTATTTTCAATTTCAAAGAGGTAACTTCTTTTTATCACTATTAAGAAATGAATAGATGATAATTAAGCCACAATTAAAAATCAGCTATGAAAAAACACATAATACATTGTTTTTCCTTCTATATTTATAAAAAATAATAAACAAATGACTCATGTGATTAAAAAAAATACTAATGGTTAAATTAATATTTTACTATCAAGTGAAACAAGAGAGAGTTACATTTTTTTCTCCAATAATGAAAAAAGATATAAAAAGTGAGAGTAGAAATAATGAGTTTGTGTCTAACTTCTTATTTTTCATCGTAAACAAACGAGAACATGTGAGATTAAAAAATAAGTACAATATATGAAAACTCAAAAGACAATAAAAGAGAAATTAATTAATATCTTAATATTTATTTTTCTTTACTGTATTTAATTTTATATTTTATTATTTATTAACATTAAATATTGTGTTTTATAAAATAAAGGGTTAAATATGTTTTTGGTCCCTTAATTTGAAAATTGGAATTAGTCCCTCTTCGAAACTTTAGCCTAATTTAGTTCTCAAACTTTAGAAATGTGTGGATTTAGTCCTTTTAGTCAAATTTTGTCAAGTTTATTTGATATTTCAAACGCGTTTTATGATAATATTTGAGTTAACATTGAATAAAAAATGTGTCAAACGATGTAAAAAAATTCAAATACTATTATGAACTGTACTTGAAACGTTAGATAAACGTAACAAAATTTGATTAAAAGGACTAAACTCACGCATTTCTAAATATGCATAACTAAATTGGTCAAAAGTTTCGAATATGGACTAATTTTAAATTTTACTAAAACTTGAGGGATAAAAACATATTTAACCCTAAATAAATAAAAATTTACTTAATTTAAATTTCATCCATTCTTAATATATATTATATATAATTTAAAAATTGGGCACCATGGCCCTCCAACTACAACTATAATCCGCTCCTATTTATGTACAAGTATGTAAAATATAACCATATATTTAACTAATAATATTAAATTCATCAAATAATATAATCACAAAATGATTATAGCTGATGAAAACAAAACAAAACAAAATGATTATAATTTATATTTATGTTCTGTTTCACAATTACAAAATATGTTCTCCCATGAAAAGTGCATATTTGGAAGCTTTTTCAAAAGAACCGATACAAAAGAAGTGAAAAAAAAAAATGAGATTGTTTACTCAAGAAGTGATAAAATTAATTTATATGTAAATTATAGTTTGTATTAAACTTTCATATAATTTCTCTAAATTTTTATTTTCAATTTATGTCTCGTCTAAATTCAACTTATACACATGTTCTATTTTTGTTTTCGTATTTTTCTCTTCTAATATTTTTTCTCAATAAACAGTTAAAAGAAACTCAAATTTATTATCTTTCCGTATGAAATAAGGCAAGCATATCTTTTTACCTCGTCCTTTAGGTCTCGGTTCAGCATACCCGAAACCTATATAAATGTGGTGTAATTTTTGCAATTAAATGGGATTTATAGGCTTCGGTTGCAAGAAAACTGAAGCATATAACTGAAACTGGAAACCTATAGGCTCCGGTTAAAAAATAACCGAAGCCTAAACCTATGTAGAAATTCAAATTTTATTATTAATTAATCAGGTGGAAGTTATAGGCATCAAGTAAAAAATAAACGAGGCCAAAAGGGAACCTTATGTAACATCCTAGCCGAAAATTACTTATTTAAAATAAAAAGAAATAATTATAATAATAAACCTCATTCATTATTAAGTACTTTCCCAAAATGCGGGAAAATTTAAATCCTTTGTTTCAACGCACCAAATTAAAATAAAACCACGACGTTCAATTATTACAATTATAAAGCGTTTACAAAGCCATTACAAAAATAGTCCATAAAACTTCCATGAAGAAAACTAGTAAAACTCTTATAGTTGTTCCCCCACTCTGTCTCTAAGCATCCACACGCTCACCTGCATCAACATTTGCTCCCATGTAACAAGTTACATGACCATCGCCAAACACACGGAAAATACAAATACAATATGGCATAATTAAAGAATATCAAAACCATGACTCGTGTTAGCATCCTTAACTCCTCAGTTTCTCAACTTCCAAACCTTACATTGGACGCCTCTTGATTCTATAGCCTTTAGTGAGTACACAGATTGATCTTTGTTGCACGAGTGTCTACTTGCCCCTCCTACTACAGGCCACCACCTAATAGTCCATCGTATCAAATTGCCACGACCACAATCCGCGACATCAAGTGGAGTTCCCAAAAATGAACCGAAGTTCGTAGTTGTCCCCAGACTACCAAACTCAATCAGTTGAACTAAAGAGGGCAATCTTCCAGAACCTCGCCATATGAGCCACGATCTTGCACACTCTACTTGACTTCCTAAACCACTAGGCTACAACCTTGAGTGGCCACATGTTACCCCAATACAAGTTACACTCGTAATTGGGTCCCCAGCCCCATCGTATCATGACCTTCATCTAAAACTGTGTAGAAATCCCATTGCGATCCAACTTTGGACCCAAAACTGCCTGGCGCACCTCTTGTGTTGCTAGGTGGAACTTGGCTTCAGACCGCCTGGCGCCAAGCTCCTTCCAAGAATTTTGTCATACCACTTCTGCTTGGCGGAACCAACCCTGCCGCTAGGCGCCATGCACGTCTAGTGGCCATTACCACTGTTTTGGATATCTATCACCTGGCAGATCGCCCCGCACCGCCAGGTGCCATACCAGTAGCGCAATGCTACTGGTTTTTGGGCTATGAAACAGGTCCCAAGGGACCCGAATCACACAATACGCAAAAATCATAGCACCATTGGGATATTCCATGCATAATACTATGACTAAAAACACAATACACACAT
The DNA here is from genome assembly GCF_037176805.1 of Vigna unguiculata. Lineage (NCBI taxonomy): Eukaryota > Viridiplantae > Streptophyta > Magnoliopsida > Fabales > Fabaceae > Vigna > Vigna unguiculata. The sequence continues at coordinate 23,671,267 of NC_140796.1, forward strand.
TTTACTCATGCCCAAATCAATTATCATCATGTCTGTCATGCTCTCCTTCATCTATTAAACACAACATGTCACAAAAATTGTCAATATTGCACATACAGTTTAAAAAACACAACCAGTGAAGCATACAATCTAGACCACCTCGAATATATCAATCTCAGTCATCCAAGCATATTTATATAACTTAATTGCTCTTTCACACACTTCACTTAGCATATTTTCTCAATTATTAGGATATCATCCCCTTAAACAACTATGGTACATTCTACTACACATTGATCATGTTACCAATTAACCATCCCCTAATCAGTTGAATCAACAACACGTGGTGCCCTAATTACTGCTTTCAAATAAATACAATCCATATCATGTTCAACAAAAGGAATTTATTTAGTTTAATGCATATATCCCAATTATCACATACCCATACACAAGTTAATGCATATTTAGTTTAATGCATATATTCCTTCCACCTCACTACCCGACTAATCCATATCATACATACCAAGTTATCCAACATAACACCCAATAACGTGCATCACAACAAAACTCAAAATAATCTACTGAACTAAGGTGTTGCCTGGAGACAGTCCAAGCGCCACCAGGTGGTGCTTGAAAATCTGGGTTCTGCCCAGATTTCTCCCGAACTAGTCATGATTCCCAAGCACTCCAATCACCCTACTCATTTTCACACTGACATAATTTCACATGCACGCATCTTACATGCTTCATACTTTATTCATATTAACATCATTTCCATAAAATAGTGCATTGATCATAGACATAATTCATGCTTAATTATTTCCAACCCCAACATGAACCCTAATCCCAAATTCATTCAAGATTTAATGCAATTTCCACCAATTAAATAATTTCAGTTCATAATTTGTAATCATATACATACAACAGAAATCCAATTCGAACACCACAACACCTCTGACAAACCAACAAAATAGGAAAAGTTGGGCAACACAATATACGTCGCCTGACGGGTCACCCTCAACCGCTAGGCGGTTCATAGGGAAACACAAAAGACTGGGTTCAAACACATGTGTCACCGGGCGATAATTCATGTTCCGCTAGGCGATTTCTGGAAAAATCCAGAAATGCAAAAAGAACTCCAAATTTGCAGAGATATATGCTTCAACATTTCCATACAATACATGATTATGCGAAAATAACAATTTAACAATAGAAAGAACTCCCCTAACCTGGATTCCTTGCTCTATTTGCAAAACTTTGAGTTCTCCCTTGATCCACACTAGTCCCCTTTGTTCTCCTACTTTTTAGCACTTCCTCTCCCTCTCTATAGCTCTTGACTATTCTGGAAGTTCTCTCCTCAGTTTATGCATCAATGGTAGCCTCACTAACATTCTCTCACCCTTAATGGAGTCCTTAACTATGCTTTAATTTGGTTTAATGGTAGCAAAACGAAAATTAGTTTAAAGAGGGTTTAAGGGCTATTGATTGACCATTAAATCATGGTTTTCCCAGTCCCTCCTATCCTCACAATTAGCTAGGGTTTTCAGGCTCTTCACATTCATACCAAAAATTAGTTTTAGCAAAAAGAAAGTAATTTTGCTTGAGCCAAGGTTCAAACCCATCAATGTTTTGTGACAATTTCTATAATTTTAGAGTTTTATACTTTCTTATCACACTCCAATCTTTATATAGAAAAATAATACAATTAAATAACCCCAATTGGCACACATAGGATTCGAACCCAAGTCCTTTCACACAATTAAGTACTTTTTACCATTTGAGCTAGTACTTTTCCACACCATGACAGTTAGCATGTAATTTCATAAAGGCTTCCACTACTCGCATTTATTAACTAACTATTTATTTAATTATTTAAATTCCTCAGGTCTTACACCTTATATGCCTTAGGTGGAATTATAACCGAGGCCTAAGGTTATATGCTTCGGTTATTAATTAGAACCAAGGCCTAAATTTTAATTTAGGGATTTATTGGGGAAACATTTTCGTGCAGACTTCGTCTTCTTCCTCTCCCGCGCGATGCTTTCTTTTTCTCCCCACGCTACGACTTCGCGTTCGGCTCACCCTCTACAACAGGTTCTTCATCGTGACGGTGGATGATGGTTGTGGTGGTAGCATCATTGTGGTGTTGGGTGGTTCTTCCTCTCGTCAGCGACAACTCTGGTGGTGGGTTTTTCGTCGATAGTAGTGGCTCTGCGCGATGTAGTGGTGTGCAGTGGCAACAACTCTGTTCGTATTCTTGGCTTTGACGGCAATGAGTCCTCTTCAAATTCGTGGTGCTTCTTCGACCACTTTTTCATTTCCTGCATATTACTGAATTTCGATTCCACTAGTGAGTGATTATGTGATATTTTTGTTTTTCGTAGTACTATCTATGTTCATTGGGTTTATTTTTTGTTTGTGTGCATTGAATGTGGTGGCATGAATGTTATATATTTTGGGCAATTTAGTGAAATGAAAGATGGTTGAAAGAGAAAGTTCATGTAGTTTATTGTAATGGATTGGAATGCTATCTATTTTGTAGGTGATATTTATTCAAACGTTGTAGTGTGCACCAAGTTGGGAGTGCTAGCAGTTGGTAGTGCACCTAATTGGCACGAAAACACCTTCTGTATCTTTATTGTTGCTCACTGTCATACTCGCAAGTGCATAATCTTCTAACCTTTATTTTTAATGTGAGTCTATATTTTTTTATGCCACTTATTTGGATGTTAGATATGTTATTCATTATATTCTTATGAATATGACATGTTATATAAAAGTATCCTAACTTATTCCCTATATCATAGTTCAATTGTTGCACATAACATGTTAGGGAGATCAACGACTAAGGCAAAATGTCTTGTATGGTGTTCCCTCCAGGTTTGATATTTCTATCCATATATTTATAATTTTTTGCTTGATTTTCTTCTTTAATTAATTGTAACGTTGTTGATATGATGTAGTGTAATAGACAAACCGACTCATATGAGTGCGGTTACTATATAATGCAATGGAGGACAACCGTTGTGTGCGCTCGTATTACAACTAATTGGGAAACAGTAATATATATTTGAATTAAAACGAATACTTTGCAATATTGCCTTTCTATATACTAACTTAACTTAATCTCTTATTTTGTAGACATTCAAGAGTCCTGCCCCAATTCCCGCGAAGTCCATAAAGTTTGGTAGGATAGCATGTGCAAAATATATAATTCAAATGTACAATAGTATTGATTATGACATGTATTTGAATTGTGAATGATTTGTAATTGTCTTTTAAATGCATTTGGATTGTGGATGTGTTATAAAATATTTTGTTCTGGTTTGTGCTGGTTTCTGAAAAAAATTATGCAGGTTTAAATGTGGGAATAACCATAAAACAGAAAATATATTAAAAAAAATAGTATCTTAAGCCTCGGTTCTTACCGTAACCAAGGCAAAAAGGTGGTATATGGCCTCGGTTCAAACCAAAACAGAGGCCAAAAGCTCATCGAATTTTTAAATAAATTAAAAATTTAGTGACATATATGGCCTCGGTTGTAGGATAACCGAAGTAGAAGGTTGTATATGTGGCTTCGGGTCAGCTTGAACCAAAGTAGAAACATGGAGATATATGGCTTCAGCTCAAGTTGAACCGAGGTAGAAGGTTGATCAATGGCTTCGGTTCACACTCAAGGCCAAAAGCCCTCCCCTTTTGGCCTCGTCCCAATATGTTTCGGTTCGGGAATCGGTACGGAATATTAAAAATAACCACTGCCAAATTCCTTTCCTGCACTGGTATAAGAGGTATAGTTTTTTCAAACATTTTAGATCGAAAATGATTGATAATAACATTAGTACCAGGAGACAAAATAATATATTTTTAAAAGAAATCATACATTATATGCTATATTTTATATGTTATGTTTCTTTCTATATCTTATTTGAATATTATGTTTCTTTTAAAAATTAAAAGAAAGCGGGTAAACCAGTGAGCTATTATAGCAATGAATGAAGATTTTTCAACAACGAAAATTGAACAAATAGTTTTATAGCTGCTACATCAATGATTAGCAAGATAAGCAGATTTAAAATACTACAATATTTAAAAGCAACGAAATTGAGAAAATTTGTACCAACCATTTTTTTCTTACGGGGAGTTGGGAAATCGAGAATGTCAAGATAATGAGAGGGAAAAAAATTGATTAAATAAAGACCTTTTCTCTCTTTATTTTCACAACCATATAGAATCTTGGGATGTCAAGGCCCATTGTTCTCTAAAGTCATTTTCAATGGAGATCCTTCTTGGTTCCCTTTATATATGTATAATTCAGTTTTTACTATTTCGTGTTTTATTTAAGGTCTTTTATAAACACTTTTCACCCAATCCAGTATTTCTTCTTTATAAAAAAATTTATTATAGAGCATTTATTTAATAAAAATATTTAACTTTAGAAAAAACACAATAAGGGTACTTAGTTAAGTAATAACTAGAGATATAAAAAAAAAAACCGTAATTGCGTGTATTTATGGGTAAAACCCACAATAGGTAAAATGGATATTGAAAATGGATACCCGTAGATAACATATACGGTTTTTATATCCACATATTAACTAGGTGAGTACGGGTATCATAGTATTTGTACACATAGATACCCGTACCTGTTATACTTTAATTTAAATTAAAAAAATTATTAAAACATTAACACGTCGATTTTGAATAAATATTTTTTATCAATTGGTTTTAAAAAATCTTTATTTATTTGTAAACTGTCATTCAACATAATTTAAATGAGTTATTTTCATTTTGTTTGAGATGTATAAAGGTAATACATTGTATTTTTATTTGAATTTATGGTTAAATTTTTTTTATTAAATATTAAATATTTCTTTTGTAAATATCCGCGGATATCCATGGATATTAGAAAAATATTCAAGTACTTGCATAATTGATACTCGCACAGATATAGATACGGATACGAAACATATATTTATCCACGTATTTTGAAAAACGGTAAAAAAAACACTCACTTTATAACTTATTTTGATTGTATAATAATATATAATATTTATTTTTATTTTATGTTAAAAGTAAAAATATAATTAAAATATTAATATATTAGTTAACAATTAATTGTTTTTCAATATATGAAAATAGAAAACCGTCAAAGAAACTGCACCGATCAGAATCATGGAATGTTTGGTGTGTTGGAAAAAAAGTCGGTTAAGATGTTCTAAATTAGGTCGTGCCTTGCTTAAAATGTGCCAATAAATATTCTAAATCGTTAATGTAGCAATTTTAATATCTTCTTACATTTACTTTTTTACCTACCTCTTTATATATATATATATATTTCTCAAATTAAAATTATTATTATTATTATAAAATTAATAGCTTTGTCAATAAAAAGTTGATTAGGAAAATAAGTTGATTAAATATATGATCTCACTCTAATGTAAAACTATTGGAGAAAAAAAATATATTAACCTTTTGTTATTTTTAGGAGAATATTTAATGTGACTTTTGGTTTGAAGTCCTCGTTCTCTAGACTTTGAAAGATGGTATAGTATAGTGTAAAAGAGAGTATATTTGATTATCTAAAACAAAAAACACCAATAATTCATAAATAAAGTTCTCTACCCATCACATAATAGTTGTAATAATAAATTTTTGCCAATTAATAATAAATTGTTGTCAATTATATGACATTATAGTATCAAAATGTATACAAAAATTATAAATTTATTGACAAATGGATTACATCTTTGGAAATAATTAAGCATGTGAATATCTCATCTATGAAAATAATTAACCATGTGAATATCTTATATTGTTCCACGTATCACATACTTGGAAAATTTCCACTATTCTCCAACTTTGTACATTTATCCCATTATCAATCAATACAAGAAACTAAATACTAAGATCATGGTGGTGACAGATCCTCCAAAAATGAGTATTATCTCCCCTGTATGACAATATATAAAGTCTCTCATCAAAGACTCTTAACTATGATGAATAAATCATATGTTTATTCTAGGTCAAATGAAATTTCTCAAAATAAAGAAATATGTTCACAATAAAATGAGAAAAAACCAAAATAAGATATGAAAGTAAAATTAATGATTGTCACAACATGGAACCAAGTTCTATTTGCGCTAAATGATCCTTAAAATTCTTTAATGACATGCCTTTGGTTAAAGGATCGACAATCATCAACTCAGTGTTAAGGTGTTCAATAACCCCTTAACACGTTCTCTTATGGCTAGATATTTTGGCAATGTGGTTACTCTGACTTTCGCTTATATTATTATTCACAACTCTAAACTCATATATAAAACTCTTCAACCATATGCAATGTGAGGTTTCGTAAAAATGAGACACAAACTTAGCCTCCATAGTGGAAGTAGCTATCAAGGTCTGCTTTTTGCTGTTCCAAAATATAACTTCACTAGTTAGCATAAAAATATAGCCAAGTGTTAATTTTATGGTATAAATGCAACCAAAAAAAAATATAAATAGAAGTAGCTATCACCTCCAAACTACCAGTTTGTCTATATATGAGCATGAAATCCTTTGATCCTTGAAGATATATGATTACCTTGTTTGCAAGTTTATAGTGGTCAATACTTGAATTACTCTAATATCTTTCCAAAACTCCAATCGTGAAATGTTAGGTCTAGTGCAAACCTGAGCATACATTAGACTTCCAACAACTGAAACATATGAAACATTCTTCATTTGTTCCCGTTCAAGATCATTTTTGGCTTCAATGTTAACTAATTCTTGTAAATACACTTAATGTTATTTTACTACCTTGATGAGAAACTTGTTGTTCAACTAGTTTCTCAACAACTTGATCTATCTCCAACAATTTGTGGAACTCAAATAGCTAGTTCTCTAACACGCTCTTGAACTAAAGGAGCATCAATGACTACTAGTCTATCATTTGATTTCGAGAGTTGAACTTTATTATGATTATTTTGAATTAAATCACTCTCACTAATTAAGTCATTTACAAGAAATTTTACATTCTTTGATACCACAATTCTAGTGCTATAAGGTGGGCAATAAAATACCATAACCTTTGGACTTTTCTACATATCAAATGAAATATCGACTAATAGTCTTATGTTCTATTTTCCTTTCTTGTGGGTTATCAAATGTCACTTCAGATGGGCATCCGTAAAGCATATATATCATAAATTGAGTTTCCAACCTTTGAATAGCTCAAAAGGTGTTCCTAAAACAACCTTAACTCGATTCACTATATACACAACCATCTTAAGTACTTCAACCTACATGAATTTAGGAAGCTTTGCATGACTTCTCATGCTTCTTAACATATGCATTAAATTTCAATTTCTTCTTTTTGCCACACAATTATGATCCAAAGAACTAGACATAGTGTCTTGGGCAATGATAACGTTGTTTTCTACCTCTTATTGATGTTAAGTTTTGTGAATAAAATCAACTCCTACATGACTTTTATCTTGTTTAATCCTCTAGTTTATGTTGTTTTTACATTGTTTCGTATTTTAGTTGTTTTATGTTTTTTTTACTTCTAATCTCTATTATGAGTGTGTGAAATAAAACAATAGGAAGCAATTCTGGTGGAAGAAAACAAGCTAAAGCTCAAAGAAGCATGATTGGACATAAAAGATTAACTTTTACACAAATAATCATGTCGAGGGGCACCGAGATCAAGTCCAGCACTGCAAACATGGAGAAAGGACTCACTTATATGTATATATTGCCTTGGACAACCCTTGGAAGGCAAAAAAAATGATCATTAGGCGCCAGGGTCACTCGCTGGGCGAGCTGGTGGCTCGCTGGGCGAAAATGACAAACCAGAACTGCAGTATTCGAGTCGCTGGGCGAAAATGTGGCTCGCCCAGCGAGTTGCATGTCCGAGAACGTCGATTTTAGGCCTCGCTGGGCGAGTGTGAAGCCGCTGGGCGAGAATATCGACCCCAATACGCGAATATGGTTATTTAATCATGTTTCTACGAGAGTATTAGGGGATTCCTCATTTTTCACGAATAGAAACACCTTGGGTGCTTGGGAAAGACTCTTGGAGGCTATTAGGGGTGTTGGGAAACTCTCCCTTCTCCTTCTTGGGTTTCCTTCTTCATCCATGGAGGTTTTACCCCTTTTGGGTTGGAGAGGATGATGGGCTACGAAATTGAAGGCGAAGATGCGAATGGGAGGCGCAATTGAACCATGGAGCAATATTCAAGAACCTTGGGAGAGGAATTGTTTCTACTTTATGGTTTCAATTTCTTCCCTATTCTTCAATTTTGTAAAACCCTAGGTTCTCCACCATGGAGAGCAATTTCTATTTGTTGAGATTAGATGTAAAACATTGAATTCTTGTGTAAAATTGTGTTGTTAATTTATATGCTTTTCCAATTCATGTTAGTATTTGATTTCCTTGCTTAATGCTTGATGTGGATTGTTCCCATGCTTGATTTGTGATTCTTAAGGTGTTGGGAAACATCTTTAGAATCTAGATTTGAAATTAAATACCTAATGGATGCTTGTATCTAGGAATAGAACTTGGTTCATTAGTAATCTTAGATTCTTGAAACTAATGCATGATTTCACTTGTTGAGGATTCAAGGAATTGAAACTTGATGAGTAATCACAGGCTCAAAAGCTCTAGGAATAGGATTTGAGTATTCTTGTGAATTGATTTTAACATGAATATGGAATTGAGATTTAGAATTCATGAGAATGAAATGCTTGAAGTCTAATCTTGACAAATTGTAAATACACTATGTTAATTTCTTGTTGCACACCAATTGTTTCATAGAATACAAAAAGAGTTTCCATATTGTTTGTGTAAACTTTGTATCTAATTGAGTCGTGAATTGCGAGAGTTATCATGTGTTGCACAAGTCCCTTGGGAGAGAACGATAACATACTTATTACTTGCTATGTGCGACCGGTGCACTTACCGTGTTGGTTTTTCACTAACAGGCAACAATCCCATGTTCTTGAAAAAATTTTGCAAATGGACCAAGTGCTTGTCCACTCATTATAATACTCTCCACCTCTATCCAATCTCACAATCTTAAGTTAGTTTCTGCACTATAACTCTACTTCAGTCTTAAAATCTTTAAAGGCATCTAAAGCTTCATCCTTAGAACCAAGTAAATAAAGATACATATACTGTGAGTAATCATTTATAAAGGTGATGAAATATCTCATATTCCATAAATATATATATATATGAATTATTTCTAATAGGTTTAAATTCTTTTTAGCACCCCTTTTTTCAACTTTTTAGTTTCTTACCCTTAATGCAATCCACACAAGTCTAAAAATCAGCAAAATATAAAGTACTAAGTGCTTCATGATTTATTAATCGATTGATTCTCTTAATGGAGATATGTTCAATCTTTGGTTCCATAACATAGAAGAATTCTCATACACAAAACATTGTTTTAACCCAATAGAAAGATGCATTGAACTATGTGTAATTTGTAATTTAATAGAGTGAAGACCATCACACAATTCACAAAGACCATTGAGTTTCATTTTATTCAAAAAAGTAAAACCATATTTTATGAAATTAAGGGAAACACCCAAAAGTGCAAAACGCAAAATTGAAATTAAGTTTTACTAAAACTAGGAACATTGAAGACCTTTTCTAAACACAAAATAAAACCATTGCTTAAAACTAAATTGCATGTCCCAATGGTCTCCACATATGAACTCATCTTGCTTCCTAGATGCAATGTTCACTTCTCGTTGGTCTCCTTAGGTTTTGCATACCCTATATGGTATTACAAACATGGTTTATAATTATATAATCACTTGTGTTTTCCCATATGGATTGATTCTAGCCAATTCTTAAACTTTGGGAAAACCTTCTTCATGTCTCCTTTCTTTTCTTTAGAGGAGAAACACTTGGACTCCTTCTTTATACTGGCCTAACATACATCTTTCCCTTTTGATTAACTTGATTCTTCTTATTCTTAAGAGAAGTACTCAAGTTTACCAGTTTGTCTGCCTCTATTACTAATCTTTCTTCTTCTTGAACACACATGGTCAACAATGTGTAACAAACCACTTATCGGTATATGTGTTATAAGAAATTTTAAAAGGAGCATATTTATAGGGCAAAATATACAAAATATATTGTACTAGAAGGGAATCAGACATGGTAACCTTAAAGGCTTTCAGTTGAGTTACGATGTTCCTTATGCACATGATGTGATCACAAACTCCCTTAATCTTTGTGAGCTTTAAGGATGAAAAATACATGATAATAGTGTTGGTAAGAGAATTATCAAATGTGATGAATTGTTCATCAATAATAACCTTTAGTAAAAATTTCACATTGTTATGCTGATCAACAGAACCCCGAATACCAACAAAAAAGTTGGTTTTTATTAATGTCACAAAGAGACAGTTTAACCTCTCCCACTTTTAATAGAGATCAACAACATTTAGAGTATTGGTCTCAATAATAATAGTGATTTTAGTGTTCTAATAGCATAATCAATGTCCATCAAACCCAAATGGAGAAGAACTTTCTCCTTCCAAAACTTATAATTATATCCTTTTTAGTTCGACAATACCATAATGAATATCTGAAATATTCATAGATTGAGAAATTGCAAGTTTTAAAAATTCATCATCATAATTTGAGACTATAACAAATAACATGTTTTACCAAACCAATGCGAAAATGTAATAATGAATGAATCTAATGACATAAAACTTGACTGTGAGCTAAAGTCTTACTAAATTAAACTTATATAACCAAATACCAAATGATCAAACTATTATGTTTTACTAATGGGAACACATCTTAATGAATGAATCTAATGACATAAAATTTGCATGTGGGCTAAAGTCTTACTAGTCAATTAGACTTATATAACTAAATGATAAAACTATTATGTTTTACCAATGTAAATGCACGTCTTAACGATTGAATATAATGTCATAAAACTTGCTTGTGGTATAAAATCTTAGTCAATTAGACTCAACCAAACGATAAAACTATTATATTTTACCAATGTGAACATGTCTTAATGAATGAATCTAGTGACATAAAACTTGCCATGTGGGTTAAAGTCTTACTCAATTATAATCATATAACAAAAATGATAAAATTAATAGACTATGTTCATTTTCTCAATTTTCATGCGCAATTTGAGAAATATAATTCAATATTTAATCCTATTTAATCATATATATGTAAGAAAATTATGTGGGTAAAAATTCATCACATCACATATAGTTAATTACAATTAATGTTTGTTATGTTATTATAAATATAAATCAATCAGAGATGTCCTGACTACTCTCTAATTTATTATATCCACCTTCCAAGCATTTTAAACATTTAAAATAAATATTTGCATCAACATTATTTATAATGCACGTAAAATAAATAATAATATTAATTATATAAATTAAATATACAACATATAATTTATATGAACATGTATTACTACAAAAACACTTATACTATACATAAAAACATATATTATGTACAAAAATCGATAGTACGTACAAAAACATATATTGCGTATATAAACTTATAAAAACAATTCTTTAATTTTATATGAAGGATATCTTTATCAAATATATTTAAAAGGAACAATCATATGTCCATCTTAATGAACCCATATAGTAATTCAAATAAAAGCCACGACTTAAACATCACACAAGAAAATATTTCACGTTAAAATATGGATATAAAACAAAATTATATACTTGTCATTATTTTAACAAAACACAATGTGCATTTTTGATTCATCTTCAACTTCAAAATAATTTGCACACCGACTATCCAAAAAATATTGTCAATTGCCATAAGTAATTGATAGCGTTCTGCACTACATGAGTACACAAAACAAATTTTGGACTCCTAGAGTGATTATGGCAAAGTCTCGAAGGGCCACATTGCCGATGGTTAGAAATATTTTATACACATAACAACAACGCCCAACACCCATAATATTAGGTCTGACATCAAACACAAATAAAGAATCCAAAAGGATAACTATGACAGATTAAAGACAAGGAAAATGTATTTAACCTTACTCTGATGCCAATTATCGAGCTAAAGTGCTAAAAGGATTAATGGCTAACCTTTAACCATTACTACTATCACGATAGTCTTTTAATGTATTTTTTAATTTTAAAACCCTCACTCTCTAAACTTTGATGATATGGTATATTGTAGAAGAAAGGATATTTGATGACCCAAAGCACAAGTGAAATTTATAGAGCTCTTTCCCATCACAGAGTAATTGTGATAATAAATTGTTACCAATTATATGGGATTATGGTATCAAAATTTATACAAAAAATATAAAATTAATTGACAAATGGACCACATATATGGAAATAATTAATCATGTGAATATCTCATATTATCCCACCTATCACATATTTTGGAAATTTCCATCATCTATTTCATATAAGGGATTGGTACCACTTTTAACCAAAAACCTCGAGACATTAGGTTTATGGGTCTTTAATCTTATATTGTGTATTACTTTGTTATGTCTAAATGATGTGACATTTGTGAGACTTAGACTCACATTTGGATTATTCTGAACAATCTCCCCTTAGATTTATATTTTCTCTCAAATGTATGGTGACGTTTACTTATCAAATTGTTGTTGTACGCATGATGTATAACTTTTGTAAGAGATTAACACTACTTTTAACTTAAAATTTTGAGACATTACATTTATGAGTCTTTCATATTATATGGTGTATAAGTTTGTCATCTCTAGTTGAGGTGAGACTTAGACTCACACTTAGATTATTCTCAACACTTTAATGTAAATGATTTTTATTTATTTTGTAGGTAGTTCTATAATTAAAAAATGGATAAGTTTAAAAAATTGTCCAAATTGAGAAAATTAGTTAAATTTTAAAGAAACGATCAATTAAAAGGTAAAATTGATAAAATAATTATTTTAATTTTAAAAATTTATTTAAAGGGAAAAATTGAAAAATAAATGTGAAAAAAAGGGAATTTTCTTGATATATAAGCATAGATTATTATTCTTATCATTATTATTATTATTATTTATTATTATTATTATTATTATTAATTATTATTATTATTATTGTTAGTATAATTATAAAATAAAAAAAAATTAAAAATAGTTTTTTATTTTATTGTGTATAGTTTTTATTTATTTTATACATAACTTTATAATTAAAAATAGTTAATTAAAAATAAATTAAATTTAAAGGAACAATAACTTGAAATAATTGATAAAATAATTATTGTAATTAAAGAAAAAACATTTATTCAAAGTGTAAAATTGAAAAATAAATTAATAAAGTTATTATAATTAAAGAATAAATAATTGTGCCTATTATTATAATTATAAAATTAAAATAGTTTTTGTAAATTTATTGTAAATAGATTTTATTAATTTTGTATTTTACAATTAAAAGAAATTATTTTTTAAAAAGAACAGTTAAATTCAAAGAAATAATATTTATATAAAAGATAAAATTGAAAAATAAGCGTGGTTTGTTTTATATCTCCATTATATTGTTTGTAAGACCTAGAAAAATTAAATATAAATAAATATTTAATTTACCAATAAAGGCGGAATGAGGGCACATTTAATTCAATTAATTGGATCGATTATAATAAGGAATAATACTAGTTCAAGTGGTTGAGAGTACTTAGTTATGTTGTGAGGACTTGGGTCTGAGTCCTGTGTAAGCCATTATTGTGATAATTAATTAATTGTTTTGCAACTATGCATGAATGTTTGAGGTGCAATGCTAATTGTTTGGTGGAGATGAAACTATCAGGTTAATTGGCCATTAACCTTACAATTAAATTGTCATTTTATTTTTTTTTATGAATTTTTAAGAGCTGGAAAAAGAAAGGAAAAAGGAGGAATTGTGGTGAGGAAAAGTTGTACAGTGTGTGGTGGTGTAGGGTGAGTTGTGAGAGCACTAGAAATATGATCTAAGGAGTGCAAGAGGGTTAGAGAGGAAGTCTTATTGCTAAAAGAGCAAGGGTAGATCGAGGTTTGTGCAAGAAAGATTATATGAGCGCATTTGAAGTAAGAAATCTCGGTAACGGGAGTTGTTTTAAATTGTTTTAATTCATATAGGGTGTGTTGTGTTTTACCATGGCAGAATTGCATGAAAATCCCTCTCTTTTATATTGTTTTTCATAGTTTCTGGGCTTCTGCCCAGAAATCACCTGGCGGCAATGAAGACTCACTAAGCGACACAACTTGTTTGACCCAATTTTCTAGGTTCTACTATGAATCGCCTGGCGGTGATGAATATCTGCTCGACGACGCAATGTCGATTGTTTCAATTTTGCTGCGTTTTGGTGGATTTGTGATATTTTGGGTCTCTTGCAAAGTCCATATTCATGTTTGCATGTGTGATGCTATGTAATTATTGATGATTACTATGATTGATGATTTCATGATGATTTAATTGGTGTGCAAACATGAAGAGTTCATGTTAAGGCTTGGGGGAATAATCTGGAATTTGATGAACAAAGTTCAATTACGATGATTTTGCAATTGTATGATATTATTGGATGTGTATACATGTGGCAATCGTGAATTGGTGTGATTCTGACGCATATGGATAGCTGGATCGATTTCTAGGAAACTATGTTTCTCGTAGGTGTAGAAATACCAGGGTGTTTTCCCAGATATTGATGTACCGCCTGGCAGCACCTGTTTGCCGCTAGGCGATGGGCCGTGAATAGCTACAGTTTTGTGATTTTAGTTGAGTCTATTGCGAGTGAGGTTCCTATGACTTTTAATTGGAATTATACATGTGTTAATGGAATAAAATTGGACAATTATATTGTTGTGGATTTAAGGCACTAAATATAATGGTGTAACTTGAATTAGGAGGAGGTCTTGGATGAAGGAGATCTAGCCAAGTTCACTCTCAAGTATAAATATGGTGAACAGATCTGGTGGTGGAAGAACCCTACAAAGGTGAGGCCAATCCAAGGGGAAAGGTGGCTATAGAAGATCCTAAGGAAGCTCTAGCCATGTTCACTCTCAAGTATAATTTTCTAGAGTGGTCTCAACAATAATTCATTAACCAGAAGAGTGATTTCTACATGGGGAGGCCTTATTTTATAGGAGAATAAAGCTCCAAAAGCTTGGCCAATGAAAGGAAGGGAAGTTTGCATTTTCAGCACATGTTTGCTAACTTCCTCTCTGTGATTCATGCATCACAAGCCATGTGGCAAGTCACACCTTTGTACCATGTGCTAAATATGCTAAATGTGAAGCATGGTATCATGGAGCTCTCAGCTTAGCTATTGAATTTGGGCCTCAATGGATCTAATTCAATAGTTATGTGAATTTTATGATCCATTTTCATTATGCTGCCAACTATGACATATGTTTATTGAAAGCATGGCCTAATACATGACCTAATTGTAATCTTATACTTTATTATCAACTGAGATCTTCATCCAAGCTCTAGCTCTTTGGATAGCTCTTATTTATTAGATGGGATGGCTGGGTATATGTCACCATGGATCTAAGGATATTTGTGGGTTTAGATAGGTTTAAAGAAGGTTTGCGAAAGGGTTATCCAAGATTGTGGCGCCCTTGACACAACTAACTCGCAAGGATCAACCTTTCACATGGACAAAGAAGTGTGAGAGTTGTGTTCAGGAGTTGAAGAAAGGGATGACTAGTACTCAAGTGTTGACAATTTTAGAAGTTGGAAGGTCTGGGTTGTGTGTTAATACAACAAGGAAAAGTTGTAGTGTGCATAAAGGTGAAGGTGCATGAAAAGAACTATCCCATGAATGCTCTAGAATTGGCAATTATGTTTCTCACTCTCAATATGTGGAAGCATTACTTGTGTGGGTCCAAGTTCTAGGTGTTCAATGATCATAAAATCCTCAAGTACCTTGACCTGAAAGAGCTCAACAAGAGGCAAATGAGTTTGATGAATTTTTTAAATGACTATGAATCTAAGTGGCGGTGAGAATACAATGGAAGACCCTCTATATAGGAAGGTTATACAAGTATCTTTCATAATGCTTAAGAAAGCATAGCTGCTTGAGAAGTTCATGGATTTGAACCTAGGCACCCAGTTTTTTAAAGAGAGGATTAGTCTTGGAAACTAACCATTACTAACGAGTTTCTTGAACTGGTAAAGAAGAAACAAATCATGGATGCTAGTTTTAACAAAGTAGTAGATGCATTGGGAACATAATCAACAAAAATTGTTTTTTATAGGAGTTGATAGAATCTTGAGATTTAAGGCAAGAGTGTGCATCCCAGTTGATAAAGAGTTGAAAAAGATTGTTCGTGAGGAAGGACTCAAGAGTTGTCATAACATACATCCTAGCATGATTAAGATATATAAAGACTTAAAGGGATCTTTCTAATGGTTAGAAATAAGAGAAATGTAGCGCAACTTGTGGCAAGTTGTTTGTGTTGAAACTAGACGATATAGGATAGTCCTCTAGAAAGAATGTCTAATTATTTTTATGATAACAAAACACTATATTGTTTGAAGAAATGTCTTATTAATTTTGATGATAACAAACAACATAGGAAAATGAAGAGATATGTGATTATTCATAATATGTTTTGTCTTGCATATGAAAGCTCTCTAGGTGTTAAATTATGCAATATACTTATACAAGGACTAGATTAAGAGAAACCATATTAAGCAACCATTATACTATATACAGATTAGATGACACACTGATTAGATGTTGTATAAATTTTGATTTTATAACTGATTATCTAACGTGTGCTAATGAGCTTCAAGCAAGTTTTGCCAAAAGCATAATTAGTGAAAAAAAGCAAAATATAAAGATTGGATTAAAGAAGTCTAAAAGAAGAATAGATGAGCTCAGTCAAAGACTGAACTAGGCGACCTAAGTGTTTGATGACCTAAGGCGTTAGATGACCCAAGGCGTTAGACGACTCATGAACGCATAAGTTGTCAAACGACTACATGTGTTAAAAGAGTCTGAAAGAGCCACATCATTTTAGCTAAGTTATTTCTTTCATTTTATTATTGATTGAATATATTTGAATTAATATTTTTATCTAATTATTTGGAATCAAAAGTATTGAAAGAAATCACAACACTTAAAATTATCTTTTAATAATTAAATTTGAATTAAAGGATTCCATAAAAGAAATTATGTTTTGAAATTAAAATAATTGTCAAACGATCATTGAAAAGTTTTATAAATGATTACAATTATTTTGGTTATATATGAGTCATATACTTGACCATATCTTAATTACATTCGATTATATTCGATGTTTTGCTACTGAGATATTGCATAATCTATTTTCTATATTTCCTTTAATAGATAAACTATAACCGTTGGAAAGAAGATAATACCAATACTTTATATATCAAATTATCTTTGATCTCAAGAAGGAAATAATATATTACAGCTTCAAAGAATATATTCAACCATACAAAAGATTTAACATGTCAATATTACAAATAAAAGATTATAAGGAAGATTATTTGAAAAGATTTTAAGGAAGATTATTTGAAAAATTCATTTGAAGAAGATTCAAATAAATAAGTAGCAATGAGAAAAAAATCAAAACAAGATATACAACATATATCCAAAAGAGATAAATTCCAAAGGAGAAGATATGAAGATTATATTATATTCAAGATCTTATCAAATTGCACGCTTCTACGTTATAGCGATAATATATGAATTAAAGCGTGAAGATCGAAGCAAAAATCCAAAGAAGGAATGAAATAATAAATGAAGACAAGAAAGACCACTTGATAGACTCCTCCTCAAACAAGGTTATGCCAAAGCTTAAAGGTGAGGCTGTGAAGATTGGATTGGCACAAAAGCAATGGCTGGACGGATGGAATGACTCTCGAATTTGGTGATGTTTATGTCAGGATGGAGGTGTTTGATGGTTTTCTTAAGAGGTTAGGCCAACTCTAGAGAATAGTGGCTAGAGGAGGCCACATAAAATGCTCTAGCCTTGACTTTAGAGACAAGTATAATGACACAAATTAATTTGGCAACATAACATTACTAATCTCAAAGTGAAAATACATGTGGGGAGACACCTTTATTTGTAGGTGAAGTTGTATCCAAACATTCCTAGACACAAAATTTCTAAAATTCCCACCTGGGCCACCAAAGGTACAAGAATACAAGTCTAGAAATCCTTTCCATTGAGAGGAGGACATGTGGCCAATAACTTATAGAAAAGCTCTTCACTCTTATAGTACCAAGTGGCAATTACTTTGCAAAAAGCTTCCTCAATTGAAACATGACACAAAGCCACTAACTATAGCAAATACTCTCCATTAGGAGCGTGCCACATAGGCACAACTTCTCATGTGATACGTCGTCCTCCACCTAAGCCACCAAGCTAGGATAAAAACCTTAATCACTCATGATTAAATAAGCTAGGAATAAATTTGGGTAAACCACAAGTGTTGACTTTTGTTGACAAAGTTTGACCAAAAACATACACTACTTGACCCATGATAAAAGGCCTAGAAAAGGAAATCGTATACTACTTGACCCTTAGTACAAGGTCCACAAATTCCTACACTAGTAGAAATGCTCCATGATGGCCAAGAAAATAAGAACTTTGTTTCACCTTGAATAAATGACTCTAGTTCTTCTTGACTGTGCTTGGCCATGGCTAGGGAGCATGTCATCACCACCAGACGAGTAAAGTGAAACAATGTTGACTAGAAGAATCAACTTAAAGTAGCAAAGCACTAAACTTCTACAAAGGAGCAGAAGAGTTAGCCAAAAAGGGGTGTTTAAAAAATTTAAGTGGAAATGAATCAAATTCAGGTGCTAAATATTGTGAAATAAAGGACTTAAGACTCTTTTGGGCTTGTCATAAGGACATGGCACATAGGATTTTCTCTTATGAGAGTAGCAATATTTGTGTTGGAACTCAATTTCACAAGTAATTTCTAGATTAAGAGGAGAGGTGTGACTTTCTTTGAACCAATGATATGAATAAATAGACATTCGTTCGAATTTTGGAAAGGATATAACTTAGATATTTTAAGAAAGATTTTCCAATTTTCAACATTTCAATCTTTTGGAATACATAAACAATTCAAACTGAATGGAAAATGAATCAGAACCTTTCTACACTTCGTTTTAAAAAAAAGGGAATATGATATAGGAAATTTTTCAAACCAATGTGAGAAATATATATCGAATAGAAATTTAGTATATATCATAACCAAATATGCATATTGCTTGACTAAAATGCATGGGATTACGAAAATTACCTTAGAATGCATGTAGTAGAGTTGTATATGCAGGTGATCTTTTAATGCAATTTATATGCGTCTAGTGATTAAATGCGTCTTGTGCACCTATATATGCTAACAAATTATATGCCTCTGATATGTTATATGCGTCTAAAAAGCTAATACTAGATATACTTAATAGACTAAAATGTTGTTATTGCTTTCACATTGCATTAATCATTCATTCACTAGAGTCATGCCTAGAAGATTTTTTAAACATGTCTGCTAATTGATAAATTGTTGGGATAAACTTTAAATCGAAAGATATACTTTTGAACATAATCTCTAATGAAGTGGTGCTTAAATTCAATGTGTTTTGACCTATAATGCAAGACAAGATTCCTAATTGATTTTACTCTCGTGAAAATTGTAGTCCTCTAATTGATTTTTTATCCATAGGATTTGAGAGCAAAAGTTGGATACTCATATGCATTCTACTTCAGTAGTTGATAGTGCAATTGTTCCTTGCTTTTTGTTGCACCAAGAAATTAGGTTTCCACCAATTGGCTCAAATGATGTTTTTATTTTAGGGAGCATTCACCAATGTCCAAACATAATTCTTTTTGAATTTGTCTAATTCCTCCTTCATAGCTTGTATCTAACTTTCATCTTGTAATGCTTCATCCATATTTCTAGGCTCAATCTGAGATATCATTATTATGACTCCTTTCTTGGGGTCACCTAGGATGTCTTTAGTTGGATGGTATTTCTTTATGTGTGAGGAAGGCTCCTTCTCTTCACCAAGAGCATGTGGCCTTCTAACGAGTCATTTTCAACATTGACATCCTTTTCGTCTGGTGAGGAATAGTCTACGGGGGAGCGTACGACACAAGGTCATCCATAGTATTTTCTTTCGTAGTATTCTTTATAACCTGCATGTCAAAACCAGAACATTCTTCTAGCTCTGATAATTTCTTATCAAGCTTGTAATCATTAAATTTCACATGTATGGCTTCTTCTGCAGTACATGTATGAGGATTATATACTTTATTGGCTTTGGCATATTTGAATAGCCAAGAAGACTATATTCATCACGTTTACAATCAAATAAAGCATATTTGTATTCAATATAAAGCATTACACTCCAATAGGATAAATGATCGAGGTCGTACACGAACAAATAAACAATTTAAAATATAGTACTGAGGAAGTTATCCCAAGGTCGTCTCACAATGACCGATGTTATCATTCAAAGGTTCCAATTATAACACAAGGAGGGGGTTTGGCAATTTCACAGAATAATAAAAACGCAACTTCAGAATTAGTAAACCAGCCAATAAAAATGCATTGACTTCTTGAATTGAATGCAACTCCACCTTTCACAGGTCACAAAATTCTTGTTTTTTTTTGCTCTTAATCCACTCAAAATTAACCAACAATAGATATTAAAATGCGTTTCATTATGCAATTCAGGAAAGCATACAACAATTAATCAACCCTACTAATTAAGTATTTGTGAGAGCATCAAACACAACAACCCAGAAACATTAAGCATGAAACAAAAGTTGTAAAAACATAGTAACACTTTCTAAATATTAATCTTGCCCATAATTCATTTAGTCATTAAGCATCGCTTAAAGGATGAAGAACAAACAAACCGATGTATAAAGATGAATAAAACCTCAAAGGTTTCATTGCATTCTCCTCAGAAAATCAATTAAAAGTTTAGATATAGTCATAGGAATGGGCTTGCAACACAAAAAGACATGAAAATGCAACATAAATGTAAGGAAAGAAGGATTAAATGAAAATAAGAGGAGAACCCAACTCCAAAACGTGATTCAATGTTGGTAAAATGAAAACCCTATGTTGGGTTGTGCTCCAATGGCCACAAAATGCAGAAAATGTTGTTGTTCTAAAATTAGAGAAAGGTAAAACAAAGTAAGAAAATAGGGTAAAATAATGTACCATCAAGCACCGCCACACTTAGCTTTTTGCACTCTTGGGAAAAATCATGAAACAAAGCAACGACAACATAAAGAAATTAGAGAGAGACATGCACATGACATAAAACAAACAAACACAAAACAGACAGATAGAACACATCCAACACACAAAGAGTCAAAGAAGCAAGATATCCATAAACATTATCTAAGCAATTCAAAACATGAAAGTAACTCAAATATGCTCAAAAGGTGAATTGAAAACAACAAAACCTCACAAGATATTCAGTGTATCACTAAAGTGTTTAGGCTACTCTTTACTCTCAAAGAACCCATGAAAAACAAGCATCACACAGAATTGGCAAGCCTTTAAAATCAACAAGCAAAGCACATACACATAGGTATCAACAGGACTTCTAAAGGTTGTAATAGCATTAAGGACAAGGTGTTGAATGTATGACTAAATAGTTAAAGAACCTAAGAATATATAGGAGAAATGGGGAATAAGTCCAAATCAAGCATGAAAGTAATCCCAAACTCTCTTACTTCCAATTTCAATCCTCACACAATGGCCAAACCTAAATTATTTTTCTTTTCTTTTTTCATTTTTTTCTTTTTATTTCTTTTTTATAATTCCAAACAAATTCCATTGCCATTATACACAAATGAGCAAAGCAAGACCCAACACATTATGCACACCCCCAAATTTAATTGAGCATCCATTCCCAAAACAATTCCAAAGCTCTAGAATTTCCTAAGGTAGAATTAATCATGGTTTTTTAGGCTAAGAGCTTATAATAAGCTAAAAAAATGATAAAATAATGCATACAGGATAAAAAAGAGCTATTAAACAGAATAGTTCAAGGTAGGCTCATTTGGCTATAGGCTCATCAGAACAAAAATAGCCTAAATCATCTCCAAGCATGCATGTGAATCAAGAAGTATCCTAAAGATTCAAACCAAGGCCTTTGTGCAAGCAATCAAGAGAAATAACACACAAGAAATAACAAAGAGTGGCTTAAAACCTCACACAGGGTAGATATATTTGAAAAAAAAATCTTGACATGTAGAAAACAAGAATTTCAGTATATAAAACATCAAGCAACTCATATCCTCCAAGAGTGAAGTAAGTGCCTAAAACAGAATACAAAACTTCATGAAAAATTAACATAAACCTAAAATAACAAAAAATTTACATGACAAACCTAAAACAAAACAAAAAAATTACATCACAAAATAGTCTCCCCCACCCCCCATACTTAGACTAGACATTGTCCCAATATGACATAAACACAAAATCAGGCAATTAAAATCCACATATGTAATTGGACAAGTGTAACCAAAATGAGGAAGGAGAAAGAAAACTCCATGGGTCATGGTGGAAGAAGAGAAGTAGGGCAAACCAAGGAGATCTCCCCCACAACCATATCCACCAAAGAAGGATTGTTGAAGAATTACTTCATACGGTGCCAATAAATCTTGAAGCTCTGGTTTGTGGATGCACTTTTGATCTCAATTGCACCATAAGGAAAAACATTAAATACAACAAAAGGGCCAATCCACCTAGACCAAAGCTTAACACCCATGAGACCAACTTTGGAATTATACAACAACACTTTTTGGCCAACAAGAAACTCCTTTCTAGCTATCAATTGTCATGGAATTTCATGGTCTTTTCCTTGTAGAACTTAGAGTTCTTATAGGCTTCCACACGGATCTCATCCAATTCATTCAATTCAACTTCCTTTTCTTCCTAGCTTGATCAAGAGACAAATTGCAAGACTTCATGCCTAATAAGCTTGGTGCTCTCCCTCCAAAGGAATGTGACATTCTTTAACAAAGACAACCAAATAAGGAGATATCCCTATGGGTGCCTTGTAAGCAGTCTTATGTGCCCAAAGAGCATCCTCCAATCTGTTGCACAATCTTTTCCAAGATGCCTTTATCTCTCTATTTGAAATCTCGGCTTGCAGCATTAGTTTAAAAGTGGTGGGTGTAAAAAACTTATGCACAACCCCATTCTTCTTGAGCAAAGCCTGTATGGATCTGTTACAAAAGTTGGTATCCTAATCACTAACAATGGCTCTAGGTACTCCAAACCTGCAAAATATGTTGGATCTAACAAAATCCATAACAACCCGAGCATCGTTAGTCTTGGTGGCATTGGCTTCCACCCACTTTGAAACATAATCAATAACAAGCAGAATGTAGGAGAAGCCAAAAGAGACAGGGAAAAGACATGAAACCTATACCCTAGAGATAAAAAACTTGATAGAATAACATAGGTTGTCAGGGCATCTATTGTCTCCAAGAGATTGATCCACCTACTCTTTGACATTGCTCATAAGTGCTACAAACCTTCCATGCATACTTGAATATGGTAGGCCAATATAAACCATAGTTAAGTACTTTGTGAGCGGTCCTCTGAGTGCCAAGGTGTCTGCTAGGTGCGGAGGAGTGACAGAATTGTAGGGTCGAGTCAATCTCATAGTCTAGAATACATCTTCTAATAACTTGGTCACTAGACAACTTCCAAATATATGGGTCATCCCATACATAACATTTAGCATTCCTCTTAATCTTGTTAGTTTGAGCTTTAGATGCTAGGAAGGGAAAATAGAAGTAACAAGATAATGAACAATATTTGAAAACCAAAAGGGGAAAAGAATTAGAAATGGTAAACAAACTCTCATCGAGAAAGTCATCCTAAATTAGTGAAACATCATCCAAAATCCTTTCATTCCGATTGACGTGGTCTGCCACCAAATTTTGTGCTCCGCTCTTATAACGAATCTCTAAGTTAAAGTCCTATAGCCATAACATCCATCTAATCAGACGAGGCTTGGATTCTACCTTTTTCAACAGGTACTTTAAAGTTGTGTGGTCAATAAACACAATAATTGGAGAACCAAGAAAATATTATCAGAATTTATCAAGAGAAAACACAATGGCCAAAAGCTTTTACTCCGTGGTTGTGTAGTTTGCTTAGGTAACATCTAAAGTCCTAGAGGCATAGTATATCATTCTCGATTGCATGTCAATCTTTTGAGCTAAGAGAACCCACCCCCCCAATGCATAATTGGATGCATCACACATAAACTCAAATTAGGTTATCCAATCAAGCGTTTGAATAATAGGAGTGGTAGTTAGGGCCTTTTGCATCAATTTGGACAACGAGAAGGCCTTCTTGCTGAAATCTTGAATAAAGCGCATGTAGAACCCTGCATGGCTAAAAAAAGAACGTGCCTCTTGCACACAATTTTCAAATGGATATGTTATGCACTCTATCCAAACTATGTAGACATGCATCAAATGAGGATCCATATATAGAAAAATTATCCATAAACACCTATATGCAATTATCAAGGAAATCATTGAAAATACTAAGCATGCACCGCTAGAATGTGCCAAAGGCATTGCATTGTGGTTTTCTCTTGATCCTTTGGTGTGCTTAACATTCACATTTAAGGTTTTTAAGTTCTATGCAGATATGAAGATCAAGGAAGGTTGCAAGTATCCAGGGAAAGCCATGGAAGAAAGCTAATTCAGCCTAATTGATCACAAATGGCAGAGTTGACCATCTGGTGCAAGAATTAACTAAAAGTTGACAAAAAGTTGACTTTTTGATTTTCAATTCGAAATAAGATGGCACCTTTTGGGAAAGTTTTAGCACATTAAAATACACTTGTTCTGACTTTGAGATGTCTAAAAATTGATCCATAGATGCATAACACTCTTGAATCTTGTTTTTGCATGTTTAGTTCTTTTTAGTGAATTGTATGCATAACATAGTTTGATTTGGTAAATTCTAACTTGCTTTCTTAGTTGTACTGTAGCTAGTAGGTCAAATTGGATTTGCTGAAAAGGAATTGAGTGAGAAAAGTGGTTGCTATGATGGAAGGTGAAGTGGTACTCAAGCCATACAAGACTAACTTGAGAAAAGCCTTTGAATGAGAGAGTTAGAGTTGCTACGAGCCAACTAGACTCAATCACCTACTACAACAGGTTGTGGATGTTGAAACAACACAAAACATGAACAAATGACCTGGAGTAAGCTGGCACAACTACTAAGAAACCTGCGACCCCGAGTTCCAAGTAGGATTGCAAAAATGGATAGGCAAAAATGTGGTAGTTTAATTAGGCAAAAATGTTATATACTTTTAGTTTTTGTTCTGATGTTATTATTATTATATTAGATAATCATCTTCAAAAGTTTTGACATTTATTTCTAAAAAGATAAATAAAATTAAAAGTGTAACTATTATTTCAGTTTCCAATGTCTTTGTTTTTTTGACAACTTCAACCAAGTATTTTGTTTTACAATCAATGGCGGAACTTGGAAAAATAAACTTAAAGGTGCCAAAATAGATTTTTTTTAAATTCATTATATGTAACTGTGAGAGTTTTAGACAGTTATTTTTCATAGTCTTTAATTTTTTGATTCTCATGAAATTTTTCAAGTTTGATTGATGTACATGAATAAATGTTCATCTTAAAAAAATTAATTATTTTACTCTTTATCATAATTTCTCTAATATAAATTTACCACCTCTCACCTATTTAGAAAAATATGAATTTGTCACTACCTAATACATAGTAGACAAATTTATCACATGCAAGAGGAAAACATATACTTAAAAAAAAGGTACAAAATAAACCAATTCAAAAGAATAAACTAATTGATCTAAAATATTCTTTAACTCATCAATTTTATTGTGTTACAGTTTTATTTTGAAAAAGAAGTGATATTGAAAGTAAAAATTGAGATAAAAAGAAGAGATAAAGATACAAAATAAAAAAATGAAAAGAAAAAAAGAGAAAGTACGTATAATATTTAAAAAAACTTAAAAATTAATATAAATAATATAATAATATATAAATAAATAATTTAATAATATATAAATAAATAAATAAATAATTTAATAATATATAAATAAATAATTTATATATATATATATATAACAAATTAAATTAAAAAAAATTGGAGGAGCCATGGCTCCCCTATGTCATGCTGAAGGTCCGCTGCTAATCACGTGAACCATTTTTCTCTCTTCTACACCACAGAACCACTTATGTTGGATTTTCACTATTTTTGGCACATTTTTTGCACTGTTTTGATACTCAAGTAGATGATTCTTGGACTGTTTCAAGAATCCTTCCATTGAATCAAAAGATTTTGTTGTAAGATCACTTTTTTGTAATACATTCATGGTTTACTTGTGTTTCTACCGTTCAGTTTCTATGTTTTCCATTTATCTGGCTAAATTGAATTTGTGATTCAAGAAAGCTTTTCTTCAATGATATTGATCTACTCCAACACTGACATTCAGATGGAGTCTTCTTGAATTTCAAAGATGCGAGGTCATCTACTTAGATATCAAATGTCTTTTTGTTTATGATCAATCATACATAAACCACGCATCTTGAATCACACAATTCAATTCTGCAGGTTTGTGCCACTGTTACATTTGTGTTTCAATTTCGAGCTCGATGATTTCGCGTTTCTTGTGCTTGTTTTGTGTTTACATCTTCATCGTGATGTTATGCATAGTGTTTTTAAACCATTTGCATGTCCAATTCGTCATTCATTACATTCAATTTCTTAATCATGCATCAATTCATTATTTCTGTTAATTAGAGTTCGTCAATTGGGATTTCAAGTTATACTCAATACTTTTGTGTGAATTTTGTTTATATGTTCAATAGAGATCATTTGTAATCAATCTGCATCATTCCATTTCCACCCCATGCATTAGATTTCACAATTCGATGTTGTCTTGTATACATGTGTTCGTGAGTGTTCTCGGGAATTTTTCTAGCATTGTGATTTTTGTGATTTCAAGTTCTAATTTGTTTTCAGTGGTTAATTAGAGTTCCAATTAGATGTTAGAAGCATTCTAAATAGTTAGAATTATTCTAAATAGTTAGAATTTAGGATCACCACATTTCATATGCATCCATTGGCACACTTAGTTAGTTTTAGCTTTTCATGAAACACTTTAGGTGCATTGTAGTTCATGTAGGCATTGCATCAAACAATTTGCATTTGCATGATTTCATGGCATTTCAAGTTCATTTCATCTTTAGTTTGAGTATATTTTGTTAGATTTCCTTAGTCCCACAAGACAAGTTCAACAAATCATTCATTTGCCTTTGCCTATCCTTCAAATTAATCCTTGGTTGATCACTATGCTATATTAATTAGTATTAGTGAGGAAATCTCCAAACGACAAGAGGTTTATTAGTGATCCTTTCTTGTCTCTTGATTTAGCCTTTTGTAGTCGATGCAAACTCTTTAGGTGTTTTTGCACCCTAGTGGGGATAAGCTCATTGCTCTCATTCTTGATTATAATTAGTCTTGTATTCTTGGGTACCACTTGGACGGGACTCACCACTGACCATCTCAGATAGGATAGATGATCCCAGCTTGTAAAAGCTTGGTCTCCTCCTTCCTTACAACATCCAGAATCACAAGGTTGAGTAGCTTACGCGACTATCTCATTGGTTTGTCTCCATCCTCCAAGAGTATCTTGTGCATGCACATGGAGGGGCTAATACCAGTGGACAATGTCCATCTAGTGGCTTTCTTGTGCTTTTTGAGCACTTGCAACAACCTCTACTCTTGATCAATAATAAACGAGGTGGAAATGATGACAAGTAGTCTTTCCTCATCCTCTAAGGAAGCATATTTAAGGTTGTCTGGCAGAAGTTTCAACTATGGAAAGGTGAGTGCTGGATGAACAATAGCAAGAACTTGAGAGGAAGGGGAAAGTGGTTCCAGTGTTTGTACCTTAACATGAAAGTCACATGCATATGTACTTCCTACAACATGATTAGTGCATTCTAACTCTATAACATCAGGATCAAGAGGTACAACTCCCAAAGAGTCAAACTCAGAGTCAAAATCATAATCATAATCAACATCAATCTAAAAGTCATCATCAATGTCAATGCATACAAACTCAGACAATTCAAACAACAATGGGTATTTCATGGAATGCAAATTTTGAGATTCAAAGACATTACCATCAACAATATCATCTAATGTTTTAGCACCAAAAACAAAACAATCTTTAAATGGATGTTTCATTGCATCAAGAATATTTAATGTAGCAACAAGGTAATCAAATTCCATAGACAATGTACACGTAACGGACATCAATCTTGGTTTGGGTTGTCATTAGTGTAAGTTTTGAAATGGTTGAAATGCTAAGAAGGGGGGGTTAAATTGGCTAGTTAAAAGTTTAAGCAAAAAACTTTAAAGGCTAAAAACTATCTTTAATTGAATCAATTTGATCACCAAGTTTGGATGCAAAAAACCCTGGATAATATACTTTCAATTGGTCAAAAACAAAGTTAGTCGATTGATTTTACTAGATAGATATTGTACTAGTATAATTAATCGATTAAATCAGAAAAAATGATCAACTGAAATACTGGAAAAATATAGAAATGTAGATTTGTTATTTGGAGATAAATAATTGTAAAAGAACAATCAAGACAGGTTCTAATTGATTATGCAAACATGCTCAATGTTGTAGATGCCACCAAAACACTCAAGAATATGAAACAGATGATTTAAATCCAAGTTCTTTTAAACTTTAAATGATAATGCAAGAGAGAAGGGTTCGAAAAAGATTGGAGCACAAGATTTTTATACTAGTTCACTCAAACTTGAGCTACATCCAGTTTGTCAAGGCAACCCGAGCCTGACTTTGCACTATTTCAAAACATTTACAAAGTTTACACTTTTACACTTTCAAAATAAGCAAACACACACACAAGACTCTTAAATCAAACAAGAATCACAATAGCACAACAAGAAACCTCTTGCAGACCTGGAAATAAGGATGTCAAATCGGGCCGGACCCGACGGGCCGGCCTGCCAACCCGACAGAAAAAACATGGGTTGGGCTAAAAAAATCAACCCGAGAACCCGCATCAACCCAGCCCGTTCAGCCCGCTGACCCAACGGGCCATCCCACGGGTTGAAACAGGTCAGCCCGTAACCCGACATCCAGTTTTTTTAATTGCTTTGTGTGTTGTGTGTGACACATCTCGTGCTCGTGTGAGTGCCTTCCACTCCACTTTCTTTCTCTCTTTCTCTCTCATGAACGCACCTTCCACTACGAACCACACTCTGCGACTACGAATCAGAGAACCACCCTTCAGCCCTCCATTCACCGGTGGTGTTCCTACTCCTCCGTCATCCAGGAGACGTCATTGGCCACGACGAAGGCAATGAGAGAACGTAGCGAACGCGGTTACGCAGAGCCACCACCGGTCTGCGACGGCGACAATTTTGACCACCACGACCACCGCTGCTGACAGGTTCGTTCTTAAATTCACGTTTTGGTTCGTTAATTTTCGATTTGTAAGCGTATTGGATGAATTTCCCTAACCCTAAATTTCATTTACCCTAATTGGAGGTGAAGGTCTGTCCGTGATTTTGTTTACTGCAATTTTCCCCTCCATTGATGATATGCTGCCATTAAGAGACTGGGTCATACTGATACTGAAGTCAAGATTTCAGAAATTGGTTGGCTTTCTAAAGGTGGTCCTAATGAAATTGGAACCACATCACAGAACGCAGAAACATATGATAGTAATCTGCTAAAAAGGATAGAACAGAAACAAGGTACTCCTGCAAAACCATTTGTTCCAATTGATGTTTTTGTCTTTGCACTCTTCATTGATGCAAGTGTTGTCTATTAATTTTATTTCTACCTATTACCATTTTTTATGTTCACTTGGGAGTTTTTTTGATGTGATATGTTGCAGGATTTTTTGTGTTGTGATCATTTTCTTGTTTAATAGATCATTGTTGTTGTATTCTTAGTTGAAGGGGAATTTTTTTTGGTAATATAACATTGGGACAATGTTCAATCAACTAAATTTGGAATGAAAAAAAAATGAAATTTGATTTTGGGCCACAAATTGAACATATGGGAAAAAGCTAGCAGGCCAGCCCATCGAGCTAGTCCGGCCCGGCCCATTTAAAGCGGGTTAAAATTGGGCCGAGTCAAAACGAGCTGGGCTAGCCCGTTTTGACATCCCTACCTGGAAAACCACCAAGCACACACACAAAGCTTGAGAAAGATCAAACCTCAGTGGTAGCACAACGTTGCCAACCACAAACACCTTCTCTAAGCTTCAAACACAAGCTAAAATCTCTAAGAATTGATCCAAGATCAATCTTCAACAGTTGCAGTCTGAATGATCACGAAAAAGAGAGAATACCAAGGTTTCAAAAATAGTTTCACACTAAAAAATGGTCTTGTTACCTCTCTTTTGAAAATCACAACATTTATAGTGAAACTGTTACAAAATTCAACAAGTTGATTTTCAAATCAATTGGTTGATTTCACTTAACTTAAGTGAAATCAGTCGATTAAAAAATAAATCAACTGATTTAATAAGTCACAATTTAAGACAATTGCAACAAACCTTTTAACTTGTTGAAAATTCATTCAACAAATTAAAAGACACATTTTAATCTGTTGAAAGTTATTTCAACAATTTAAAAAACACAATAAAGACCAAATACATCAAATTAATGCTACAAGGTCTATTTGTATGGAGTGACAATATACTCCATGACTTTGCTCTTTATATTATTATGTGTGACATTGCATTTAATTAAGGTTATTATTTAAATGGGACATTACAGATATCATAATTATTTATCCATTTTGATTAATTTTTTCCTATTTCATTTCTTCTTCTTTGTAAGTTTTTTTTTTTTTGTTTAAAAGACCTTTTATATTTAGAATATTTCATGTTTTCTATTTTATATTTTAAAATAATATTTGTTTTCAGATATATGTTTAACCATTATTAAACTTAAAAAATACAAATAAATAAATAAATAGTGAATAGTAGACAACAATTAACTTATAATAAGAACAAACATAAAAAGCAAAATAACACAAAATAATACAAAATAGATAACTAAATAAATAAATACATATATATTTATTATATATAATATATAATAAATTGTTCAAACTTTCAAACATACATATATAATTAAATAATTCACTGTAAATGTTTTGGAATAAGTATTTTAAATAATTAATTTAATTTCATAACATAATACTTACTATTTCACACTTATAATATTAAACTAAATGTAGACACAAAGGCATATCACAAACTACAGAGTGTTTTTATCATAAATACAAATCATAAATAATGGAATCCAAATTTTCAAAAAATAAAAAAACTAAAATCAAAATCACATCCCAATAAATATTTATTAAAGTTTATCAGGTTAAATTAATGAATGTGAATGTCTCTTTCAATATTTAGTTTTTTTTATGTAATTTTTTGAAAAATACCGTTTATATACCTTTCAAAACTTTTTATTTTTCTATACTCACTTTTCATCTTCAGAAATCAAAGAAATGAATTATGTTGACAAAAATAAAAATAACATAAGATATATATTTTCAAAAACGATGGTTTACTTTTTTTTTCATACACTTAAGATATATATTATCAAATTTAAAATTTGAAATATATGGTAATAAAGTTTAAACTTGAAATTTAAAATCGAAAAAACCTATAATAATATGGTAATAAAATTTGATTAATTGTTTAATTCATTTGTTCAATTCTAAATTAATTGATTTAGTAGAATATACAGTGTCAACATTAATTAATTATGACATTAGTATATTATGAAAGTATGTTGGCAGAGAATAACCTTATTTCTCTATGTATGTAGCACTGATTGAAAATGAAAATTTCCTAATTAAAATTTTAATTTTTTTTAATATTGTAATGGGTTACTCAAGTGTTATTTTGAAAGGTTTTTTGTGTTTTTAAAACATTGTGATTTTCGTAATGTGAGGAGTCCTCCAAAATAATAGTTTCATAATTTAAGTCTTTCACAATTTAAGTCTTTCATAATTTAAGTTTTTTATTTATTTATTTTATAAACTTCACTTATTTATTTAATTACCTATTTATTTTTTAATTATTATTTATATTTATATATTGTTATATTAAATACGGTGTAATCATTGTTTCTGAATTTCTAAACCACTTTTTCATATTTTTAAATAAATATTATCACAATTGAAATACTAATAAATAAGGCACGCATATTTATTCAATTTATTCAACGAATTAGTTTAACCTTCTCATTGATTCTTTTGGACTCAGGATTTAGGGATGACTATGTTGTTATTTCAGAATTTCAAATGTCATTTTTTTTATATTTACTATTTATTTATTGATTTATTGATTATTTATTATTTATATTTATATGTACATGTATTTGTAATCACCATTTCAATAATAAATCACACATATATTAATTTAATACAATGTTATCTACAACATATAAATTTCTAAACTTATGGACCATAAAAGTCATCATTTGTGGATTTCAATATCAATATCAAAATTATATCCAAAATTAAAAATCAAAATAAGAATCATATATAAAATCAAAATTATATTGAATTGAAATATTAAAACATATAAAACATTCACACATACAGATTCAAATTTATTAGTTTATAATTTTTGCACTAAAGGTTCAATTTTTGCATAGTGAATTGGTAATATTCTTCATATATTCACACCACATTAAAAACAAGAAACCTTACAATATTTCATTTCTGTTATGAAATTTATGGATGTCCATTGAGTTGTTAGCAGTTACATATGATTCATTGTTATTAATGTTATCACTAGTATTGTAACCATTGAGTTGTATCCCTTGGGTTTTCTTTTGTATCTATAAATAGGGATTTCTCCTATTGATAAATGACACACAAAAAATAATTATCTAATTTATATTCTCTTTCTCTCAATTATTTTATAACACATTATTAGCACGAAGGCTATACAACTGAGTTAGTAAAAACATTTTCTCTTTAAGGACAATGCTCTTCGTACCTCAATTCAGACTATTTCTAATTCTTTCCTTATTGTCAATATTTTCTTATATTCTTCTTTTTTGAGATAAAAAATTATTTGACTTTATTAATTTTTATATTTGTCTTATATTATTATTATTATTATTATTATTATTGTCTATATTAATTTTATAGTTTCATAAATAAAATTTGATTATTATTAATATTTTATGAGTCAGTTTTAAACAAGTCAAACCTTACGAAATTTGAATGTGACTTTTGATACTACGAGAAAAAATTACTCATCTTCTTACGTATTAGAGGTTAAAATACATCTAGATGCAATGGGTCTTGATAATATTCTAAAAAAATGACAAAAAAAAAGAAACAAGATGGAAATAAAGCATCTGAATGTCTTCTTATGGCCAAACAAAACAATAAGTTTTAGTGAAAAATCATGAGACCAAATTGATTATGCTTCATTCCCAAGAGTAAACGCAGCAACATCCATAAGACTAAATTGGTAATGCTTTGTTCCCATAAGTGAATATAACAATATCTAATTCATATTTTCATGGTCATAAAGAAAATTTCAAAGAGACATTTTGTCATCAAAAGTGAAACAATAGTGTGAAAAGGGAAAAGAAAAATATGAAAACAATGACAAATAATATGACAGTATAATTTATCACTATGGTGGTAAATGCCATTTGGGTCATACTTCTCTTACATCCTAAAAATAGGGAGAAGAACATATAAACACACTTTGTGTTTATAAAGATGATGATTTTTTTTGGCCATATAGATGTCACTCATCTTGATTTTTATTTTTTGCTAAACTAAATGAAATGGAAGATGGAAACATTAATCACCTCATTTGTGATGGAAGTATTAAGAATTTGTGTTTTTTGTATAAAATGACAGAAAAAGTTTCTATGTGACAGTATAAAATATATTTTTATATATTAAATTATTTTTATTATAATTTAATTTATTTAAGGTGAATTCTCTATGGTATTATTACTCTATAAAATATGCATGTTTGATATTGGTTATGTATAAGTAAGAAGAATCAAATTTTCTTTTATATTACGAAATGTATATGTGAAATGAATGTATAATACACATTTATTATTATTATTATTATTATTTTATAAACTTTATCCTAATAAACTATTGGTTAAATGAGAAGCTAACACGTGACATATCCTTAACACCGTTAACACCATACTAACGGAATGGGCCTAATTGTTACACATTTTCAAAAATATGGACCTAATTGAGACTAAAAAAAATCTTAGGACCTATTTGAGATTTTTCAACAAAACCATGGACCAAGGGAGTATTTTAACCTAAACTATTTAAACAATAAAAAGAATTTAATTTATAAGTAATTGAAATGTTATATTTTGATTTCTTAAAATTCCTAAAATTTCTCGCCATATTCATGTTGTTAAGTTTTTTCTTCTCTTTTATTGCATTGGCATTGAGATTATTCTTATAATTTCTTAGTGCCTCCCATTTTAGTACACCTTCGCAAGTTGAGTGTTGCATGGCAGAAGAAGAAAGCCATTGGAGGAAAGGACTATGGCTTACAACTTCTAATAAAGAACATGTGTTCCCCATTAGCTACATTTGGTTGTATTTTCCTTATTCCAATACTATTTTCCTTGTTCGTTGACACAACTTTTATTCGTCCCTTTCTCTCAATTCTCCTATTTCGATGTGCTGGATTAGCCTAGTTAGTTAGCTCAAATTTATTTACATTACATGTGTGTTGTCATCATTGAATTATGTAATCAACTATGATCATTATTGTAAGGCCCACTTATATTTTTGCCCTAATGTTTAAGGGTTGCCCCAATCAGTTGGGCCTAGGACTGGCCCATGGGGTGTCCAAAGCCCTTAAAGCATCCTAACCCCCCTCATTTCAGCTCACTTTGCAAAAACAATGCTTTAATCCTCTCCATTTTTTCCCAATTAGAAGCTTTGCTAGGGTTTGGACCTTTTTCATCTTCAAGCTAGCTCAACTTCGTTCCTACGTCACGTAAGTTGGTCTTCAACCTGTATTCTCTCCCTTCCAATCATATTTTCGCAATTTCAGTTAGGGTTCATCCTAGTGAGCTTGTCTGAAATCTGTTCTGCTATTTTTTTCAGCTTTTTAATTTGTTCTTAGAGTTGTTATGCTCTGCTGTATGGTGTCGAAGTATTTTGCTAGCTCTTTCCAGATAAGGGTAGCTAGGGTATTTTAAGTTCATCTTGCCTATATTTAGTTCTGTTTTGACTTTTTGGTGCTTGTGTGGTGTTCACGATGAAATGAGTTTGTAGTGGGTGCTGTTTTGGATGAATATTTGGTTTTATAGGTGTGGAACAGTGAGGGAGAACTGCTAATTCGCCTAAGTGAGCTCGTCTCGCCTAGGCGAGAGTAGCAGAAGCTCGCCCAGGGGTTTTTGCTCAAGCTCTCGCTCGGGCGAGAAAACTTAGTTTTGAGCGAAAAACCATCTCGCTCATACGAGATGGCATCGCCTAAACGAGCATTCGCAAAACCTCCCAAGGACTCTGTTCGCGGTCTCGCCTAAGCGAGAGCCTGCAACTTGAGCGAGAGTACTCCTCTCGCCTGAGCGAGGGCTCCTAGCTTGAGCGAGACCTGACGCAGACCACATTGTTTTCTCCCATAATTGTTATTGGTCATATGATTGGTTGGTTTGCTTTATTTAAAGTATGATGTATGTGAATATTTGTGAACTCTCATATATTATGGGCTGGATTGATGAGTTTGGCATGATCTTAGCATGTAACATGTATGGGATGGTTGGTTATCAAAGTGACATGGAATTGGTATGAACAATGATTTTATATTGGTTGATGGAACATGATGTTGGTGCGGTCAGGATGTAATTCCACGATAATTTCGTGGTGGTGCCTTATTGGTCAGGACGTAATTCCACAAATCTCTAGGTGAGATCTCATGGTGGTGCCTCATTGGTCAGGACATAATTCCACGATGGTTGCGTGGTGGTGCCTCATGCTCAGGATGTAATTCCATGATCCTTGTTAGTGGGAGTTCATGATGGTGCCTCATACTTAGGACGTAATTCCACGAAGTTTGTGGTGGTGCCTCAAAATATAATTTAGTAAGCGTTCAAGGTAAGGATTGCATCTTGACACTCTAAAGAGTCAGTTAGTCTCACGTAGAGCATACGGACTCAAGTGGTTAGAGTAGCAAGAGGCCTTAGATATTTTAAGGCTAACCTTGTGAGTGGTAGGGTGAAACCCGTTGCCAATTGGCTCTGCAGAGCAATAGAGGCCACCTCAAGTGCAAATATTCGGTGAATCCGACTAATTATACGTATCCAAATAAGTCATGTATGAGTCTTAGTGTATTGTTTGCGAGTCATCACATGATTAGTTAATGTAGGTATATTGGTCTATGAAATTGTATGCAATTGTATGATAAAATGTTCCTCTACTCTAGCTTACATTTTCTGCTTGTTGTATGTTATGTGTGTGTGGTTTTCTCTTTTGCGATGATCATTAATTTATTGATGGATGCAGATGTGAGAACTCCTCGTGGTCATCAGGGTGATGGACACTTTGCTGCTTAGCTTTGGGTTGGATTTCGTTGTCCAAGTTTCTTTTAGGGTTGTAGCCCATGTATTTATCTACCTCTTGGGCAATTATTTTTTAATATTGTTGATCCTTGTACTCCATTTTGTATTGGCATCATGGTGTGCCTATTTTTAGTACTTTGTTTATTTGTAAGGAGTGACGTTATACTCCATGACTTCGCCTCTTATATTATTTTGTGTGGCATTTCATTTAATCACTATTATTATTTAAATGGGGTGTTACAATTATATAATCATTTATTTATGTTTGAAAAAATAATTCACTTAATTGACTCTGTGGATGCATAATCTTAATATTTATTTACAATCTTAATATTTCAAAATATAAAATACATGTGAAAAAAAATTGAAATATATTTT
Organism: Vigna unguiculata; assembly: GCF_037176805.1. Lineage (NCBI taxonomy): Eukaryota > Viridiplantae > Streptophyta > Magnoliopsida > Fabales > Fabaceae > Vigna > Vigna unguiculata. Next base: position 23,708,263 of record NC_140796.1, read on the forward strand.
TAAATACTTATTTTCATAATATTTAAAATAAATCATATTTTCTAAATTTTAAAAAATTCCAGCATCCATGTACAATAATATATATCCTTTTATCCACACTAATAGAATAAATATTGTTATAAAAATGTATAATGAATATTTATTATTAAATGTATAAGGTGATTATATATGTGTGTGTCTGTCTGTCTGTGTGAGTTTTGAGGTTTTGTTAAATATCAGTATATGCGGCATTGTATTTTATTTGAATTAAATATTTGATACAATGGGTTTTTAATAAAATATGGTTATTAAAATTTAAGCATTTTGTTTGTATGGATTTGCTGATTTTTAATATATAATGTTATTTTATTTGACTCATGGTTTTGATTCTATATATAAGGTATTACTATATTACGATTTTGTGTTTATATGGATATAAGTAATTGGGTTGTTAGTACATAGTAACCTATGATTGATTGCCATTGATGTTATCATTAGTATTGTAACCATTTGAGTTGTATCCCTTGGGTTGCCTTTTGTATCTATAAATAGAGACTTCTCCTATTGATAAACGACACACAAAAAATTAGTCTCTACTCTTTATTCTCTTTCTCTCATTATTTTATAACATGTTATCAGCATGAAGGCTATACAACTGAGTTAGTAGAAACATTTTCTCTTTAAGGACAATGCTCTTCGTACCTCAATTCAGGCTATTTCTAATTCTTTCCTTATTATCAATCTTTTCTTATATTCTACTTTTTTTGATAAAAATTATTTGACATTACCAATTTTCATATTTGTATTATATTATTATTGTCTATATTAATTTTATAGTTTCACAAATAAAATTTGATTATTATCAATATTTTATGAGTCTGTTTTAAACAAGTCAAACCTTACCAAATTTGAATTTGTGACTTTTGATATTACAAGAAAAAATTACTTATCTTCTTGAGTATTAGAGGTTAAAATATATCTAGAAGCAATGGGTCTTGATGATACTCTAAAAAAAAGGAAAAAAAAAAGAAAGAAGGTGGAAATAAAACATCTGAATGTCTTCTTATGGCCAAACAAAACAATAAGTTTTAATGAAAAATCATGAGACCAAATTGATTAAGCTTCATTCCCATAAGTGAATGCAGCAACATCCATGAGACTAAATTGTTTATGCTTTATTCCTAGAAGTGAATATAGCAACATTTAATTCATATTTTCATGATCATAAAAGAAATTTCAAAGAGACATTTTGTCATCAGAAGTGAAACAATGGTGTGAAAAGGGAAAAGAAAAAGATGAAAACAATGACAAATAATATGACAATATAATTTATCACTACGGTGTTAGAATTAATTGACGAATTAATTCTATTAGTGACTCATTTGAAATATTATGATGGGCCTAATTGTGATTTAATAAAATCTAAAGACTTATTGGTTATTATTATGGGAAGTGATAATAAAATAAAATATAGATAAAGATAAAATAAAAACCAACTTGATGGACGTTAGTTTATAAAAGAGATTGGGGTTCTGTCTCTGGCCATAAGGTTCTTTTCACAGTAACCCATCAAGAACGTGTGAGAAGCGAAAGAAAGGCAAAGAGATAGATTGGGTAACGGTGGTTGAAGAGCACACAGGATTATAAATTTGAAGAACGCATATTCACAGGATCTCTCATGGATAAAGGGTAGTGCTCTATTATGTTTATCGTGTGAGAATCCTAAATTCTAAAGATCCTTAATTATTAGTTTTACATGTGGTATCAGAGCATGTGTTGTAAGATTTATGATTCTCCAATTAAGTGTTTTTCATTATGATGTTTTCCGCTGCATGTATATATATGTAAAATTATAATTGCTTTTCATGATTGATTTTTGGTCTGCAAGCCGCATGTTAAAAACCTTGTCCATGGCATGAATTAGTTTTGGTGAAATCTGTTCATGTGTGATTTGTTTCAAATTAGAAAGCCTCTGCAAATAGAATGCGTACCTAATTGAATTCTTGTTTTCCACTATTACGTTTTCTGGATCAAGTGCATGCATGATGAAGGTCACATCCATTTTATGTGAATGCATGAGCCTTTAAATTTGGAGTGAAAACCGTTACGTGAACGTGTTGGAAGTTTTCCAATTTTGTTTTTACTCCTGACGCAATTAAATGCATGGAGTTCATGTTTCCCTCATTGCCTACATCAGCTAAATGCTTAATAAATATAATGGAGCATTGATAATTACGGAATTAAATAATTGATCACATAATTGTGGTTTATTAAGATTAAAGTGTAATATTTTTATTGGTTTACGTCACCAATAAAATTAATATTAATTATTTTATTTATATAAATAATTAATAATTTTATTTTAATTTGCAATAATATTTATGTTTGTTATTGTTAAATTAAAATTAATGAGGATGCTATATAAAGTTTATAGCAATTAAATGTGTATTTATTTATTTGAAATTAAGTATGATAAATTTTGTTAGTCACCAAAGTGGCCAAAATTTTAAAGTTTTTGTAATTTCAAATTATTAATGTTTTTATTTCAATTACCCATAGTATGGATGTTAATTTATGAATAATTAAATTTATGGGTTAATTGAAATTCATTAATTATAAGGCATTTCAAGATCGTCCAAAGGTTGATTAATTGTTCTTATAATTAATGAGCATGATTGTAGATAATTTTGTATGCGTCACTAGTTTTATTTATATACCCAAAGGTAATAGGTGATTCTAGTTGATGCATATTTTAATTATCAATAATGTTATAATATGATTAACATCATTATGTTTATGTTTGTATATTATTGGATCTCCCAAAGGATTGTTTATATCTGAATCTGTTTTTACGTTTAGTTTTATGACTCAAATCATTAATGTTAGGCATGTGTTAATTGTAGTCTCTGTTCCGGTATCTTTACACTCGCATGCTTCGTCTGTTCCAGTCTTTAATGGGTTAAATTTCCCTTACTGGAGTTTGCAAGTCCAATTTCACTTAGGTGTGTTGGATCTTGATCTAGCTTTTCAAGCGAAAAGTTGGCTTCTATCACGGATGCCAGTAATAATGAAGAGAAAGCCCATTACAAAGCTTAAGCAATATCAAACAGACTTAGCTTAATGTTTATGAGAATGAGCATAGTAAGCAATATAAAGTCAACTCTTCCCAAAACCGATGACGCAAAAGAATTTATGAGATTTGTGGAAGAGCGCTCCCAAACTACTGATAAATCTCTCGCTGGAACACTGATGAGTACGTTGACCACCATGAAGTTTGACGGTTCACGTACCATGCATGAGAATGTGATCGAGATGACAAATATCGCAGCAAGACTTAAGTCTCTAGGAATGGCAGTGGATGAAGGTTTTCTCGTGCAGTTCATTTTAAACTCATTACCGTTTGAGTATGGTCCATTCCAGATGAACTACAACACCGTGAAAGACAAGTGGAATGTGCATGAATTGCACAGTATGCTACTTTAGGAGGAGACCCGACTGAAGATTGACGAGTCCTCAACCAAAATTCAGAAGAAAAATGACAAATGTCATTTCTGTGGGAAATCTGGACATTTCCAGAAGGACTGCATAAAGTGTAAGGCTTGGTTCGAAAAGAAAGGTGAGCATAATGCTTACGTATGTTTTGAATCAAACTTAACTGAAGTTCCCCATAATACGTGGTGGATTGATTCTGGATGTACGACTCATGTTTCTAATGTGATGCAGGGATTTCTTACAGCCCGAACCATAAACCCAAATGAGAAGTTTGTCTTCATAGGCAATAAAGAGAAAGTTCCAGTGAAAGTGGTCGGGACTTATCGTCTAATCCTAGACACTAGATATCACTTAGACCTTATGGATACTTTTTATGTACCTAGTATCACTAAGAATTTAATTTCTTTGTCTAAGCTTGATGTTGTTGGATACTCTTTTAAGTTTGGGAATGGTTGTTTCAGTTTGTTTAAGCGTACTTTTATGATTGAATCTGGTACACTTTATGATGGTTTATATAAATTGAATTTGGATAATTTATATGCTGAAACTCTTATGACTTTGCATCACAATGTTGGCACTAAACGTAGTTTAGTGGATGAACGATCTGCTTACTTGTGGTATAAACGTTTGGGACATATTTCCAAAGAACGAATGCAAAGATTAGTAAAAAATAAAATCCTTCTGGATTTAGATTTTATTGATCTGAATGTGTGTGTGGATTGTATTAAAGGCAAAAAAACTAAACACACAAAGAAATGAGCCACGAGAAGCACTCAACTTCTTGAAATCATACACATTGATATATATGGTCCGTTTGATGTAAATACTTTCAATAAAGAGAAGTACTTCATCACCTTTATTGATGATTTTTCGCGTTATGGACATGTCTATCTACTGCATGAGAAATCTCAGTTAGTGAATGTCTTGGAAGTTTATATAAATGAAGTGGAAAGACAATTACACAGAAAGGTGAAAATCGTAAGGTCTGATAGAGGTGGTGAGCATTATGGAAGATATGATGAAAGTGGACAACACCTTGGTCCGTTCGCTAAGTTCTTCTAGAAACGTGGTATATGTGCTCAATACACAATGTCAGGCACACCATAACAAAATGGTGTATCAGAAAGGCATAATCGAACCTTATTGGATATGGTTAGGAGTATGTTAAGTAATTCATGTTTACCTGTATCATTGTGGATGTATGCTTTAAAGACTGTCATGTATTTGTTGAATAGGGTTCCTAGTAAAGTTGTTCAAAAGACTCCTTTTGAGTTATGGACAAGTAGGAAACTAGTTTGAGACACCTGCATGTTCACAGGATCTCTCATGGATAAAGGTTAGTGCTCTATTATGATCATAAATTCTAAAGATCCTTAATTATTAGTTTTACATACGGTGGTAAATGCCATTTGGGTCATACTTCTCTTACATCAAAGCATCCTAAAAACAGGGAGAAGAACATATAAATACACTTTGTGTTTATAAAGATGATGATTTTGTTTTTGGCCATATAGATGTCACTCATCTTGATATTATTATTTATTTATTTTTGCTAAACTAAATGAAAAGGAAGATGGAAACGTTAATCACCTCATTGGTGATGGAAATATTAAGAATTTGTGTTTTTTTGTATAAAATGGCAGAAAAGGTTTCTATGTGACAGTATAAAATATATTTTTATATATTAAATTATTTTTATTATAATTTAATTAATTTAAGGTGAATTCTCTATGGTATTATTATATAAAATATGCATATTTGATATTGGTTATGTATAAGTATGAAGAATAAGTTTTCTTTTAAATGTATATGTGAAATGAGTGTATAATGAACATTTATTATTATTATTATTATTATTATTATTTTATAAACTTTATCCTAATAAACTATTTAAAAAATAAAAAGGATTCAATTTATAATCAATTCAAATGTTATATTTTAATTTCTTAAAATTCCTAAAATCTTTCACCATATTCATGTTGTTAATTCTTTGCTTCTCTTTTATTGCACTGGCATTGATATTATTCTTATAATTTCTTAGTGCCTCTCATTTTAGTACACCTTCGCAAGTTGAGTGTTGCATGGCAGAAGAAGAAAGCCATTGGAGGAAAGGGCTATGAGTTACAACCTCTAATAAAGAACATGTGTTCCCCATTAGCCACATTTGGTTGTATTTTCCTTATTCCAATACTCTCTTCCTTGTTCCTTGACATAGCTTTTGTTCGTCCCTTTCTCTCCATTCTCCTATTTCGATGTGTTGGTTTAGCCTGGTTAGTTAGCCAAAATTTATTTACATTACATGTGTGTTGAAATTTATGTTTGAAAAAATAATTCACTTAATTGACTATGTGCATGCATAATCTTAATATTTATTTACAATCTTAATATTTCAAAATATAAAATACATGTGTAAAATAAATTAAAATATATTTTGAAATATTTATTTTCATAATATTTATAATAACTCATATTTTCTAAATTTTAAAAAAGTTTCAGCGTCCATGTACAATAATATATATATATATATATATATCCAGAATAAATATAATTAAATATTATATATTGTTATAAAAATGTATACTGAATATTTATTACTAAATGTATAAGATGATTATATATATATATATATATATATATATATATATATATATATATATATATATATATATATATATGTTTGAGGTTTTGTTAAATATTGGTATATGCGGCATTGTATTTTATTTGGATTAAATATTTGATATTGTGGGTTTTTAATAAAATATGGTTATTAAATACTAAGCATTTTTTTCGTATGGATTTGCTGATTTTTACTATATAATGTTATTTTATTTGACTCATGGTTTTGATTCTATTTATAAGGTATTACTATATTACGATTTTGTGTTTATATGGATATACGTAATTGAGTTTTAGTATATATATATATATATATATATATGATTATTTTGATATGCAATAATATTGGATAGACTAAATATATTGTATTTTGTTGATAGTGCAATAATTAAACTCTTATGATTATTAATTTATTTTTCTCTTATTTGCTTATTCGAGAAGTTAATATTAACATTATTTTTATATTACAAATAATGTTTTAAAGGCTTTAGAAGAGCTACTACACTTCTACAAAGAAGTCTAATAGAAACTTATTAAGTTCTTAAGATATTTGTCTAAATAGATATCATATTGAGACAAATAATATTTTTATATTAATGGACTTGGTTTGAATAAAAAAAATGTGTATTGGAGAAATTATCAATCTTCTCTTATGGCTTGTACTACACATGTATTAGTACAATTGAAATGCATGTCATTGTAAACAGTTTACGAATCAAATGATTTCTCATGAATACATGTTTACAAGGAAAGTTGATAATAAGTCCATCACCAGAAAACTTTAGAAATGAGTGAATCTTGTCTTTTGGAATGAATACAGAGTGATTTTGTGGTCCAATGCACCCATCATGTGGATAATTTAGATATTTCATGGTTTAAATTCATGAATCAACTAAATGGTCACATGTTTGTTTATTATCAACTTGCAATCAAGCATTTGCAAAATATTAGCACAATTAGTTAAGAGATCACTTCCCAAATTATCCGTTTAAAAAAATTAGTCTTGATAATGCTAGTGAATTTACATCTTATGTTTTTCATGAGTATTGTATGTCAATGGGAATTGAAGTTGAACATCCAGTACAACATATGTTCATGCTCAAAATGGACTTGTAGAATTATGAATAAAACGTCTAAAGTTGGTTGCAATACCATTACTTATGAGAGCTAATCTTCCAATGACTACTTAGAGATATGCAAGTTTACATGCTATAGGATTGATTTGCATCAAGCCAACAAGTTATCATAATTATTCTATTATGCAGTTGGTTTCGGTCAGTAACTTGATTGTCTCATTTAAAAAATTTTGTATATGATCGAATTTTCCCACCAAAAGGGACTATGATGAGTCTTTAGAAACGATTGAGAATATATGTTGGATAGGAGACATCTTTACAGTTTCATTTGTCAACTATCATTTTTATGAATAAGTTTTTCCAATATTAGGGAGAGAAAGAAAACAATTGGATAAGGATATTGGTTGGAATGAATTACCATTATCTCTCTTGATCCTCATACAAAAAGAATGTGAACTCGAAATTCAAATGATAATTCATTCACAAATTAGTCAATCAATTATCAAATATTTTTACTAACACAAATAGGGTAATTAAATCACATATACCAACTGCTAAATGCTCCAAATATAATTGATATTAATTCATAACACGATTAAAGCGTGGTAAGCCTATTGATTCCAAAGATAAAAATCCTCGAATGAGAAAAGGAACTAAAAAGACAAGATAACCTAATCGAGGAGGTGTGAATCACAAAAGATTCCTTTGACATAATTAATAATTTGGTTCCAGAAGAACCACAGGTACTTGAAATTGTTGAAAATAATGAGATCTCAATAAATTATGTCATGAATAAGATAATATGGAACCAAAGTCAACATTGATGATGTTTTAACATATAATATAACGATGAATGTTATGAGTGACAATGAGGATCAAGATTGTCGATAAAGAAATGATTGGCCAAATGGAAAGATGAAATATAAGCAAAATTAGATTTGCTTGTTAAACAAAAGGTTTTTGGACCTGTAATCCGCACACCTGAAGGTGTAAAACTCATTGAGTAAAAAATGGATTTTTGCACAAAACAGTATTATAAAGAATGATAATTATATGAAAATCCTTGAAAGATTTAATTTATCCAACAATGCAAATTCTAAAGTAGATTATTCAATAAAATTGAACAAGTCCCTTTTATGGATTAAAACAATCAAGATGTATAGTTTTCCTTGTAAGTACTTGTTAAAATAAAGGTACTTATCGTTGTATTTATGTGAAAATATCGAAAAATGAATTTTTCATAATCTTTTCTTATGCCTATAACATAAACATCGTTGAAACTCTTAATGAGTTCACAAAGGCAATTGATTGCTTAAAGAAAGAATTTGAGATGAAAGATCTTAGAAGTACAAAGTTTTGTTTAAGATTACAAATTGAATATTTAAATACAAGTGCTTTTTTACATCAAGAGGTTTATATAATGAAGGTTCTTAAAAGGTTATATATGGATAAGTTATATCATTTTTGCACTTTGATTGTGAGGTTATTAGATGTTGATAAATGTTCTTTTAAACCTCACAATGATGAAGAACTTCTTGGTTAAGAAATACCATAATTTTAATGTTATAAGAGCATTAATATATTTTGCTTATTGTACTCGATTTGATATAGTATTTGCTGTAAATTTGTTAAGCAACATATAATTCTTCACCTACTAGAAGACATTGAATTAGTGTCAAATATATATTTTGTTACCTTAAGGATACTTTGAATATAGGCTTATTTTTATCCAATGGATTCGAAATCAAATGAGTTATGTAGATGCAGGTTATTTATCTAATCCTCACAATGGTTGATCACAAAACAAAATATTTCTTCACATGTGGTGGCACAATGATTTCATGGAGGTCAGTGAAATAAACCATAATAGCAACATTGTCAAATCGTGCAACTTTTAGCATTACATGAGGAAAAATGGAATCAACAATCATATATGAAAACAATAATGCATGTATTGCTCAATTGAAAGAAGGATATATTAAAGATTTATTTACAAAGTCTTTGCCAAGGAGAATCTTTGAGCAATTGGTTTACAAGATTGGACTCGTCATCTTAAAGATGTAAGTTTACATAAGGGGGGGAAATAGAAGATGTGATGAATAATATTATATCAAAGAATGAAGAATGATGTACTCTTTTTCCTTGACTGGGTTTTCATCCCAAAGGATTTTTCCTAGTAATGTTTTAACGAGGCACGTTCTCTTATCAATGTACACCCAAGGGAGAGTGTTATGAAATTTATGGATGTCCATTGAGTTGTTAGCAGTTACCTATGATCCATTGTTATTGATGTTATCATTAGTATTGTAACCATTGAGTTGTATCCTTTAAGTTACCTTTTGTATCAATAAATAGGGACTTCTCCTATTGATAAATGACACACAAAAAATCAATCTCTACTCTCAATTCTCTTTCCCTCAAATATTTTATAACAATTTCAAGTTTCTATAATGGTATTATAATGCATTATAGAGTTTTTCGAAAATAAATTTCAAAATTAGTTTATTAGAAATCGAGATGTACTCTTCTCTTCAATTAAGAAATTAAGAAATTTCTTTTAGTATATAAAATAATAAAGTTTGGATTTACAATTTAGAATTATAAGAGACAGTAAACAAAAATAAATTTAACATTAAAATATAAAATATATACAAAAATTTAAAGTCTTTTTAATAAATATTTTTAATGTTTCTGATCAAAGATATACAAATTCAAAAGTTCAAAAGAATTAATCATTCATAACAATATAATAATTATTAGAAAATATAATAATATTTAATAACAATGTAATTATAAAATAACATAACAATATTAACTTAATAATATTAATTAAAAATATAAATTATAAATTATAAATTTTTTAGTAATAAAATTCATGAAATTTGAAATTTGAAATATATAGTAATAAAGTTTGAACTTTAAATTTAAAATTTCAAAAAACTATAAAAATATACTACTTAAGTTTGAATTTAAAATTCAAAATCTAAAAAAATTGTAAAAAAAATGAAGTCTTTTTGAAGGATCATTTTAAACCTCTAAACAACTCTCATATATTTTTAATCTATGAGAAAAATGTGTATTTAAGATATGAACAAAATATGGAGATGAAAAAAAATAATGAAAATATGTGAGTAATTATAATTAAAAATAATAAAAATTAAATATATGATATAAAATCATAAATAAAAATATAGTATTTGGGAACAAAATCTTAAAAATAAAGAGTTCAAAATGGTTACTAATAATATAATAATATGTTATAATTCATTATAATATTCGATAATAATATAATAACAGCACTAATATATTAATAATAGTAATACTAATTAAAATATGGTGTAAAACAATAAATAAATAATTGAACAATGACATCATTACTAAACTAAAAATAAATAATTACTATATTTAATGCAATTGTATTTTCAACCAATGTCAACTGTTAAGTTATTTATACTATTTACAATTTGCTATTTCAAAGTAAAGTTTATAAATAAGAGTTTGAAATATGAATTTACTCTACCATGAGACGAATATACTCTTCATACTATTTTTTGCATGATCCATCATTTGTAGTTTTAAATTATCTACTATTTACACTTGTTTGCACCGTCTAACATTTGTATTTTCAGAGGGATTAATAATATTAATATTAAACTTAAATGTTGATATTGTAGCATCCCATTTAATAAATAAACTTAATTAAATAAAATATCACATACGATATAGTATAAGAGTCACATAGAGGAGTATATTTGTATCAACCATTACAGTTACCCACGAATAGACTGGCAGAAAAATACTAGGCACACCAAGATGCCATGAAGAGAATTAAAAAGGGTCCAAAGGCTTGCTCATAAGCAAGGGATTACAAATTAATGAAAACTCTTCAAAAGTGGGCTCAACAGTGAACCCAACACCAAACCATGTTGAAGCATTCTCGTCGCCACTGCGATCACCAAGAGTTCCCATATCTACTCACACCAAGGGATTGGTGATCATTGCAAAAAGGAAAAACCACACAAGAAGACAAACACAAGCAATAAGGGTAAGCTAGAGTAAAAAGGTTTTTATCATACAATTAAGCATGCAATTTAAAAGTCAAGAACACATCAATCAACCAAGCATGTGATAGTAAACAACAAGACTCTAAGACTCAATTTATCCAGATACATATAATCGGTCAGATTCACTGGATGATTGCACTTGTGGTGGCCTTTACTGCTATGCAGAGCCATTGCCAATGGGTTTCACCCTACCACGCACAAGGTTAGCCTTTAAACATCTAAGGCCATTATCCTGCCAAAGATTAGGACCTTCTGCTACTCTCACCACTTGAGTCAGTTCGCTCTACGTGAGACTAACTGACTCTTTAGAGTTTCAGGATGCAATCCTTACTTGAATCCTTACCTAATTATATACACTAAGGCACCACCACAAAACTTTACTAAGAGATTCATGGAATTACGTCCATCACATAAGGCACCACCATGAGATCTCACCAAGAGGTTCATGGAATTACATCCATCACATACGGCACCACCATGAGATCTCCAAGAGGTTTATGGAATTACATCCAACCCATACCATAGCCATGTCTCACCAACCAACCATATATTTATCCTACATACCAATCTCATGGCAATATACAACCAACCACCCAATCATGTTTCATACGCATATAATACATGCATATTCACACACTTCATGCTTTAAATAGGGTAATCCAATCAATCATGTAACCAACAACTAAAAACATATAAGAAAGCAGCACCAGAGCACGTCATGCACAAATCTCGCTCAAGCAGGAAGCACTTGCTCAGGCTAGAGAGGTTCTCTCGCTCAAGCGAGCTCCTTTCACCTAGGCGAGAGCTCAAGTAGTGGAACAGTGGGGCTTTCACGTTTTCTCGCTTAGCCGAGACCTCCTTGCCTAAGCGAGATGACTTCTTGCTCAAAACTGGAGCTCGTCGTCTGAAAGACAACTTGCGCAAGAGCTTGGAAGGGTTTCTAATACTATCTCTTAGGCGAGACCCACTCGCTTGGGCGAGAATATCGGGTTTTCCCCACTGTTCGCGCATGCCAGACAGAAAACAACACGACACAGCATCCAGAAGCACAACCCACGATATTGTTCACACAAGCAATAGTAACATCCAAGTTTAAGGAACATGAATCAAACCAAACACATGCAACATATTCAAAAACGAGCAGAAACCCTAGCTTCCCTTACCTGAACAGTTGCAAATCCAACGAAAGCACACAAGAGAGAACACCGCAATTCCACTGCAACTTACGAAGTTGGCACAAAGGAACAAGAAAAACGAAACTAAAACCCTAACAAAGATTAAAGTGGAACCAAAGATTTCAACTGCAATAGAAAATTAGTTTCGGAGGTTTATAGCTCTACTTACATGGAGGGAGAATGCACTACAAGCTTGGAGGAAAGGAGGAGCTCACTGAAACCCTAGCAGAGCTCTTTGCTCCAACAGTGGAAGGGGGAACGATTCCTGTTTTTTGAGAATGGGGCAGAGTAAACGGGGTTAGGGCTGGAAAAGGGTTTTGGGCACCCTATCGGCTGGCCCTTAGGCCCAATAGTTAAGGTCATGCCCTTAAACATTAAAAGCAGAAAAAGTGGGTCTTACAAATATACTTCTCTCACAAATTTTAATGATAATATTAATATTAAAATTTTAAAGTTGTAAATTTATTTTAAAATATAATTGAATTAATATTAAAAATTTCAAAATATTAATAATATATGGTTCAATATTCATGCTAAAAACAAAATTCTGTAAATATGGTGTAAAAGATATTAATATGAATTATAATTTTTAAAATATTATTTGTACTTATTTATATTAATATTAATATTCAAATTGGATTAGACAAAGACTTCTATTTCAAATTTGAAAATTCAATACACTTTCCTTTTTCCTATGTATTAATCGAACAAGCACACAATCATATGTTTTCCTTTCTCATTAATAATATTATATTTTTCATTCCTTTATCTTCATTTTCTGTGGACCATATTTTTAAATAAGTTTTTTTTTACTACTTTCTTCTTGAATATTTGAAAGTTTGTGCAAAAAATGTGATATGGTAAATTATTCTATTACTTTTTTATATGTGTTGTTTGGCATTTGAAATTTTAATTTATCAAAAATTAAAACTTTTTTTAATGATTTTAACAACCGTCACATATTCTTCACCTGCCAAGAAAGCTTAAACATTAATTTAAAAAATAATTTTGAAAACATAAACATAAGTGTATTATTACAAAATGAAAATTAAAAATTTTAAAAACTTTTAAAAATATAAAAATAACTAACAGTATTAATTTCAATTTTTTTCTAAAATTAAGATGCATATTGCTAAATTTAAAATATAGGATAATAAAATTTGAATTTAAAATTCAAAATTAAAAAAAACTATAAAAATATGATAAGAAAGTTTTAATTTGAAATTTAAAGTCCAAACAAAAACAAAATCCAAACTTTGCCAACTATATAAAAATTATCTAATTTAACATATAAATATGGCACTTATATTTATCAAAATTTATTATCTTATTACAATGATTTGTTTTGTATAAATTTATATATAAAATCAAACATGACAGTAAATAATATATATATATATATAATATTTTTTATTTAAATTATATATATCAATTGATTTTTGTATATTATATATATATATATATATATATATAATTTAAATAAAAAATATTATATATATATATATATATATATATATTTTAAATTATTATAAAATCATTTTTTATTACTAAATAGAAAAAAATTAGATAAATTACATATTTTTATAATGATTTTAAAAAATAAGTTACATTTTTAAATTTAAACTACACAAAAAGAAGTAATGACTTTTTTTAATTAACATTTAAGAATTAAGAAAATTCAAAATTAAAAATATATGGTGATAAAATTTAAATTTAAAAATTAAAATAGCAAAAAATTGGTAAAAATATAATATCAAAGTTTAAATTTAAAATTCAACATACCAAAATCGTAAAATATTCAAGCCTTTTTAATGAATTTTTAAATGTTTTTAAACAATTTTCACATATTTTTAACATTTCATAAAAGTTTAAACAATAATTTAAAAATTAAATTTTATAACATAGATATCGGTTATTATAACAAAGTGAAAATTATAAATTCTTAAAGCTTTTAAAGATTAAAAAATCACTTATGATTTCAATTTCAATATTTTTTTGCAAAATTAAAATACATATTGTCAAATTTGAAATTCAAAATATAAAGTAATAAAGTTTGAATTTAAAATTCTAAATTGTAAAAAATTATTAAAATATGATAACAAAGTTTAAATTTGAAATTCAAAATCCAAAAAAACTGTGAAAAAACGACCCTTATCAATGAGTCCACCAAATGTCTAACCTTTGTGTTATTTGGAGAGTCCACTCTTTATATTTTTCGGCATGGTCTACGTTTTGTAGTTTTCGATCTTTACTATTTATATTTTGTATGCATCATCTAATATTTGTATTTTTAAAAAATCTACTATTTACATTTATATGCACAACCATCATTTGTAGCTTTATGTCATCTATTCTTTACATTTTTTTTGTATCATCAAAATTTTTGTTTTTATAGGATCTATTCAACAATATTTATATTATTCATCATTTTTATTATTAGAAAATCTACTTTTACATTTTTCTAATTCTCTACTTAATATTGTATTTGAAATTTAATTTAATTTCTTAATTTTATTTGTTGACATGTAAAGCCAAGGTGGTGTGTCTTTTAAAGATTTGATGAAGCTTTTTGAACTACTTAGAAGCCATTACCAATGGAATCAAGCCTACATTGATGAAGATAAGGAGATTTGATGGTATTCATGTTGATTAAGTCTGAAACGTGTGCTTTCCACATGGATAAATCATTAGGAAGGAGTATTTGATGTTTGTAATTCACATTGTAGACCATGTAGCATTAATTTGATGTATTTGGTCTTTCTTGTGTTTTTTAATCTGTTCAATAGTTTTTCAATAGATTAAAATGCGTCTTTTAATCTGTTGAATGGTTTTTCAACAGGTTAAAAAGTTGGTTGCAATAGTCATAAATTGTGACTTATTCAATCAATTGATTTATTTTTTAATCGACTAATTTCACTTAAGTCAAGTGAAATAAATCGATTGATTTGGAAATCAACCTGTTGAATTTCGTAATAGTTTGGCTATAAGTGTTGTGATTTTCGAAAGAGAGGTAACTTGATCATTTTTTAGCGCTAAACTATTCTGGAAACTTGGAAAATCTCTCTCTTTCGTGATCATTCAGACTGCAGCTATTGAAGATTGATCTTTGATCAATTCTTGGAGCTTTTGGCTTGCGTTTGAAGCTTGGAGAAGATGGTTTGTGGTTGGCAGGGTTGTGCTACCACTGAGGTTTGATCTTGCTCAAGCTTTGTGTGTGTGCCTGGTGGTTTTCCAGGTCTACAAGAGGGTTCTTGTTGTGCTGCTGTGATTCTTGTGCGATTTAAGAGTCTTGTGTGTGGTTTTTGCTTATTTTGAAAGTGTAAGAGTGGAAACTTTGTAAATCTTTTGAAATAGTGGAATGTCAGACTTGGGTTGCCTTGACAACCTGGTTGTAGCTCAGGTTTAAGTGAACCAATATAAAAATCTTGTGATCCAATTTTTTCTCTTACCCTTTTCTCTTGCATAATTATTTAAAGTTTAAAGAACTTGAGTTTAAATAATCTTTTTTCATATTCTTGAGTGTTTTGATGACATCTACAGCATAGAGCATGTTTGCATAATCAATTAGAACTTGTCTTGATTGTTCTTGTGCATTGTTTATACTTAAAATCTTCAATCTGCATTTTTGCATTTTTTTCAGTATTTCAATTGATTATTTTTCTGTTTCGATCGGTTAATTATACCAGTACATAATCTGTTTAGTAAAATCAATCGATTAACTCTGTTTTTGACCAATTGAAAGTATATTGTCCAGTGATTTTTGCATCCTAACTCGGTGATCAAATTGATTCAATTAAAGATAGTTTTTAGCTTTTAAAATAGCCTAAATTTTTAACTGGTCAATTCAACCCCCCTCCCTTTCTTGGCATTTCAACCATTTCAAAACTAACATTATTAACTCAATCTTATTATATTATTTAAAATAATTATGTATAATATATTTTGTTAAAAATATATATAAATATCTTAAGTACATTTTTATCATAAAATCAATTAAAATATTTATATTAAATTTAATTATACTTTTATAATTTAAATTTTCTAAAATCTCGTGTTTTGTCCCATGCATTGCAAGGATAGAGATACTAGTTTTAATATATTATTATAATTTAATTTCACAAAACTTATTTATAAAATAAGATTTATATAATATGAAATCACGTGTGCGGCTAAACGAAGGTTACTTTTGGGTGAAATGGAGATAAGGTCAATGTTATGGCAACCGGGCTTTATCGTATTCGTAAGGCATCAAATTTGTCATAAAGCTTCTTCAATTTGGTTGTCAAGGACAGGTTGACTTGGATAACACGGGAATGTCAGCCGAACCTTTTGACTAAGGACCCTAAAGTGGATTCCTCTCGTGTGTTGTGGGAGCCTCAAATGAAAGTTGCATCGCACAGAATATCTTTATTTATTATGCATACACCTTCATCAATCTTATTTCGGACCACTGTAAGACTACAAGCAAAGGATAGTTTTCCTGAATATTCCAGTACCTTCTTTAATTTTCTCACTTTTCCTTTCTATTTTAGCTTTCATTAATTTGGATTACAAATAAAAAATTGAAATTTTCTCAACACTTGGAAATTTTAAACTAATTAAATAAAAAAGTTCATCATTAGTATGATGATTCTAAATTGCAGGGTCTTAGTTAGTTGTATTAAAGGATTATGTTTGGAAGAAAACAAAATTCTAATTAGTAAAACCTGAACCAATGATTTTTTATTGATTTAAATTTGTTTAAATTTAGCTCAAGACCTCACTACTCGTATTTAGCTTTGATATTGATATCACACATGACTTCGAAAGTCATGATACTATTACTGATGAACATTTTTTCTTCTCATTTTGGACAATTAGAATAATTCTCTTGTGAACTTCCAGAAATCTCTTCTATGTAGCTTGGCAAGTGAATTTTAAGACACTATACATGATCTTTTATATGTAAGAACTATTGGTGGTGTAATTTGGAATCTTTAAAGATAACATTTATATTTATATCATTCAATTAAGAGAAAAATTTTACTTGAAACATATAAAAGTTTGCGTAGAAAAAAAAGTAATAGATATTTAATTAAAAATATTTAAAATTATCAAGAACTTACAAGCTTAATTAAGTTAACGAAAAATTCAACCTGAATAAATCCCATCATTATGTGAAAAAAAAATATTTTATAAAATATATACACAAGTTTAGTTAAATGAAATTCCTTCACTAGAAATCGTCATTTTTATATTACGATGAACTTACATCATTTACCTATATCATAAAACTTAATATAAAATAACTAATAATAAAATAATATCATAACTATCTCAAATCGGATATTTAAACCAACATCCTTTAGATTTAATTGTTTTATTCAAATAAAATCTAATTACCTTACAGTATATAAATTTGAGCTAACGTAATTGTTTACTATAATTGTTATTGTAAGGCCACTTAATTCTGCACCAATGTTTAAGGACCTACCCTAATCAGTTGGGCCTAAGGCTAATCCATAAAGTGTCTAAAACTCTTAAACCAGTCCTAACCCCCTCATTCTACACTTTTCAGAAAAAAAAAATAGCTCCCCCACTCTCTCGTAGAACTGTAACATCAAGCTCTGCTAGGGTTTGGTCCTATTCTTGGTCACACTGGCTTAAAACTCAATTCCATCTCATGTAAGTTAGTTCTCAACCCGTACTTTCTCCTTTCTAAGCTTTGTTTTTGTGGTTCTAGTTAGGGTTCCTCTGGGTAACCTAGTTTTGCTCTGGTGTTATTATTTTTCAGCTCACTAAACTATTCTAGGAGCTGTGGTGTTTTTCTACTCGTACCAAAACCCCTCACAATAGCTTTTCCAAGTAAAGGAAGCTAGGGTTTCACACTTTTAACGTATCTTGCTTATTTTTCAACTTTGTTTCGTGCTTTATGGTGATTATATGGTGTTTAAAATGATATGAACATATACTGTGCATTGCTCTTGATGAATCTCTGTGTTGGCCTACTTGAATAGTGGAGGAAATATGATATTCTTGCCCAAGCAAGTGGGTCTCGCCTAAGCGAGAGTATCAGAAACCCTCTCAGGTACTTGTGTGAGTTGTTGCTCAGGCGACGAGCTCCAGTCTTGGGCGAGAGTTCATTTCGCTCAAGTGAGGACGTCTCGCAGAGAAAACGCGAAAGTGCCACTGTTCCATTGTTCGAGCTCTCGTCTAGGCGAAAGAGGCTCGCCTGAGCAAGAGAACCTTTCTCGTCTGAATGAGGTCTTCTAGCTTGAGCGAGAACT
This sequence comes from Vigna unguiculata, assembly GCF_037176805.1. Lineage (NCBI taxonomy): Eukaryota > Viridiplantae > Streptophyta > Magnoliopsida > Fabales > Fabaceae > Vigna > Vigna unguiculata. The sequence continues at coordinate 23,726,931 of NC_140796.1, forward strand.
GGTGCAAGAATTGCTTTGTGACTATTCTTTTCCTTATTTTTAGTTGTTGGTTGTATGATTGGTTGGGAGTACCCTATTTAAAGTACGAAGTATGTGAATATGCATGTAATACCTGATTGTATGAGCTGGAATTGATGAATTTTGTATGATCTTTTGTATGGACCCTGATTGGATAGTTAGTTATAAATATTGGCATGAGATTGGTATGTATGATAACTTTATGTTTGGTTGGTGAGACATGATTTTGGTATGGTTTAGGACATAATTCCATGAATCTCTTGGTGAGATCTCATGGTGGTGCCTCGTGGCCAAGACGTAATTCCATGACCCTTTTTGTTGGGAGATCATGGTGTTTCCTCATGGTTAAGACGTAATTTCACAAAGGTTTCGTGGTGGTGCCTCATTCTATAATTTAGTAAGGATTCAAGTAAGGATTGCATCCTAAAACTCTAAAGAGTCAGTTAGTCTCACATAGAGCATACTGACTCAAGTGGTGAGAGTAGCATGATGCCCTAGTCTTTGGTAGGATAATGACCTTAGATGTTTGAAGGCTAACCTTGTGCGTGGTAGGGTGAAACCCATTGGCAATGGCTCTGCAGAGCAATAGAGACCACCACAAGTGCAAGCATCCAGTGAATCCGACTGATTATATGTATCCAGATAATTGAGTCTTAGAGTCTTAAATTGTCTGTTATCACATGTTTGGTTGATTTATGTATCTTTGACTTTTAAATTGTATGCTCAATTGTATGATAAACCTCTTTCTCCTTTTGCGATGATCATCAATTTATTGATGTGAGCAGATGTGGGAACTCCTCGTGGTCAACAGAGTGATGGAAACTTTGTTGCGTAACTTACCTTAGGTTGGACCCCATTACTCTGAGTTTTTCTTTTAAGGCATTGTGGCCTACGTATTATCTTGCCCATGAGCATGTATTTTGGGTACCGTTAAACCTTTAGTTCGTTTTGTTAATGGCATCGTGGTGTGCCTTAGTCTTTCTCTCTCTATTAGGTTTTTTTTTTTATAATTGTAAGGAGTGACATTTTTACTCTATGACAATGCCCTTTATATTATTACTAGCGTACACACAGGCGTTGTCACGACTGTATGTACGTATTTTTTAAATATGCATTATATTAGTAGGTGATGATATAAAATAAAATTATTTATTAAAAATAAAGTAAAATATATCAGAAAAGATGAGAGAATAATTGTTGATAAATAAACAAAAAGAAAAGATATAAAAATAGACCATTTTATAAAAAAATTTGTAAAAGTAATGGTTAATTTTCATAAATTTAATAAATAATTATATTTTAAAAGGTAAAATTGATATTTTAAAATATGGACATAAAAAATGAATTCTCTTTATATATATTATACATATAGATATAAATTATAAATTATGAGTGATGTTTCATTTAATTACGTTTATTTATTAAATGAAACGTTACATTGCGCAATTGCGCAAGACAATTACCATATGAATTAGCCTTTTGTCCAGTAAAATTGTTTCAAAGTGAAATTGTTTTAATTGTGCACTTCAAAAATAGTTTCTTTTACGGTTGCTTCAATTATTACTTTATTTTTTACAATTTTTTTCTTTATAAATTCGTGACAGACATCATCATTAGTATTTGTCTTTTAGTATTTGTCTTGATATCTCATTTATGCCAATATCTGAAACCACAATTATCATTTATCCTCACATAAAATTTTATTAAAATTTAATTCATAATAATAGAAAAAAGTATACAAAAAAAATAAAATCCATAGTGTTTCTATTGTTTTCCACCAGTCCAACTATACTGATTTAACTATCAATAAATCAACATTTAACACTCATAAGTTTCTTTATACTTTTATAATATTATAACTAATATATATATATATATATATATTATAACAAATTTCGAGATTTATGAGAGAATAATTTCTAATTAATTTTTCGTTGATTTCTTACAAAATATTTAGCAAAAAACTAGTGAGAAAACAACGAGATACTGAACTCATAGTTAAATTATAAGTAGTTAATTAGTGAGGAAATTTCTCCGTAGCAAACCTCTAGCAAAATATTTGTAGCAAATCCCTAATTAATCTTTAGCAAACTATTAGTAGCAAATTCCTAGCTAATAGTAAAGTAGGTATAGCAAATTCCTTACTAATCCTTAACAAAATGTTTGTAGCAAATTCATAGCTAAACCTTAGCAAAGTGGTTGTAGCAAATTCATTGTTAATTCCTAACAAAGTGGTTGTAACAAATCTTTCGTTGATCTTTAGAAAATTAATCCCTAGTTAAATCCTCACTAATCTCTAACAAATTGGTTGTAACAAATTTCTCGTTAATTCGTAGCAAACTGATACCTAACTAATCTCTCGCCAATTGTTTTATTCGATCCCTACTTAATCCATAGCAAAATCATAACAAATTACATCAGGTCAAAATATTTTATTCTCTTATTATTTTTTACCTCCATTTATTATCGATATGACGTAAAAATATAATAAATTTTACCAATCAATTAATATGAAACATGTCAAATTTATCACATTCAAAATAGTCAAAATTAAGAAGATAATCAAAGTTTTTAAACATCATAAATAAAATAATTATCAACATACATGATTAATGCCACTTGCAGAGTATACTTGTTAAAATAAATTAATGTCAAATAGGATGGTGACTCTTGTTTCTAAATCCGTATTTCATTCCCGAGGAAAATAAATAGAAAAATTATCTTATGGCAAACTTTTTTTACAAAGTTTTTATGAATAGAATTAAATAAATTAATTTTTTATTTTTTAATCAAAATAAAGTAATAATAGTAATATTTTTTTATTTAAAAAGGTAATTTGTCAAAAGTTTGTCAATTTTTTTTTTTAAACTATCATCTTCCAAATAAATAATAGGCAACAAAAGTCCAAACTCCATGGGTCAAATGTAAAAGTTTTCATTAAAAGAAGTTCATTTCCTTTCTCCTGATAAGTAGGGCATAGCAAAATACATACTATTCCATCACCAAACCCCAAATAATCATAGATGTTTAATAAAAAAATAAAACATAGCAAAATCTTTTTATAACTAAACCCTCGCTAAATAATGAAAAATTAATAAAATATATATTCCCTCGCTAATTAATAATTTTGTTATAATAATATTAAAAATATTATATATAAAATTTAACAATTTTGGTATTGTGTTAGTTTAAAAATGAAAATAGAATAAGTATGAGTTAAATCATTATTATTTATAAATTAAAACTTTTTAAAAATATTCCCGTAATTAAGTACATTAATTAAAAAAAAAATCTATGTCAATAAATTGATCAATCTAATTATTGGTTTGCAATACAAGCTACGACTTCTAATCCATAATAAATATTAAAATCAATATGATTTACCTATTTTTTATGATTGAGGAAAAAATTGACTTATTTCGTTTCCTTATACTATTGCAGCATTCTGATAGTGGGATTTATGCATTGGACGATATTTATTGAAAATACTTTATTAATGATGTACAGAAAAAAAAAAAAATTATGGATAGAATCCGAGATGTGACTAAGGAAAACTGGTTAGTATTAACTAGTATTAAATGTGTATTTGATTCTCGAGCCTCTAACCACAACCTCGTCCACCAAATTATAAAATCTAAACCGGACCTGCTGCTAACAAACAGATTCGATTGGTGGATAAGTTTTGATTGGAATTTATATCATAAATGGATGGATTTGATTCAATTAATTAAAAACTTGAAGATCCTTGTTAATTTGATTTAGAAGTTTTAGTATAATAGGCAAAATTATTATAATTTTATTAAAAATATTAATTTTGTTAATTTTGGTTTAACTCTTTCAATTATTAAGAAAAGTAAACACGTACTTTGTCTTTAGTGATTGTTATCTGTCTTTATAAAAAAAAAACATTAATATGCATTTATCTTTTAAGAGAATTTTATACCTTTAGTTGTTTATTTTGTAAAATTAAAATTTTGTAGTTTCTTTAAGAATAATTGCTTACTAACATTATTATTATTATTATTATTATTATTATTATTATTATTATTATTATTATTTTAATAGATACATACGACAATTACTAAAATTTAAATATATGTTCAATTAATTAATTATTTACCTTAATAAAGAGGGTTCAAATAAAACAAATGAAATTAAAGCTTTTCTATTAAAATTATTTTTTTAGGCAAAGAAATTTTAAAATAATTCTAAGGCTTAAATAGTCATTTGATCCTAGTTTTGGTCGACTTTTTTCACTTTGGTCATACTTTTTGTTATATTTTTTCAATAACTCCTTTTCGTTAACTCCGTCTAAATCATTAACGGATGTGAACAGTAACTGTCACGTGTCATTTTTTGATTTTTTGATTTTTTTTTAATTTTTTTGATTTTTTTTTTAATTCTTTTAAATGTACACGTGTCAAGATCATATTATGTCACGTGTCATTATTGATTTTTTATTTTGATTTTTTAATTTTTTTTAATTTACTTTTTTTAATTAAAAAAAATCCACGTGTCAAACTAATATCATGCCACATGTCAGAATCAGATTTTTATATTGAATTTGGTCCTAATATTCGTTATTTTTTTTAATTTGGTTCTAGTTTTTTTTTAATTTAGTACTTTTTTTCCTCTCCAAAGACAAAATATAATTTGTATATAAACGTGGCTTAATTGCAGTTATATGAATATTCTTATTAAAATACATTTTTTATTAAATATTTTTAATTTAAAATTAGAGTTGGTTTAAAATTAATATTTTTAACCTCTTAAAATTTTAAATTAATGGTGTTATTGCTTTTTTTTCGTTTTAATTTTAAACTAACGCTAATTCTAAATTAAAAATATGCATTTTAATATATATAAATTAAATTTTGTCTTAATTTGGAGATGAACAAAAATGTTAAATTTAAAAAAAAATTAGGACCAAATTGAACACAATTAACGAATATGGGACCAAATTGAATATAAAAAACTAACTCTGTGGCATGATATTAGCTTGACACGTGTATTTTTTATAAAATTAAAAAAATTAAATTTAAAAAAAATTAAAAAAAAATTAAAAAAATTAAAAAAAATTAAAAAATCACAAAAATGACACGTGGCATGATATTGGCTTGACACGTGTATATATTTTTAAAAATAAAAAAAATTTAAAAAAAAATAAAAATTTAAAAAAATAAAAAAAAAATCACAAAATGACACGTGGCGGTTACTGTTCACATCTGTTAACTATTTTAACGGTGTTAGCAAAAAAGACTTGATTGAAAAAATATAAAGAAAAGTATGACCAAATTCAAAACAATTTCAAAAATATGACTAAAATGAAAAAAGTCGATCAAAACTAAAACCAAATTTAAGCTTAATTCTAAAATAGGTAAAAAAAAGTTTGAATTTTGAAATAGGAAGTTGAGAGAATTAAAAAAATGACATGTGGGATTGTGCTAATTGTATTTTTTGTAAATGACAAACTTGGGCAATGCAGAGAAAGGCATGAAAAGCTCGAGAAACAAAGTAAAACGCACGGAAAACAAGGTTAATTTTTTTTTTATAAACTTTCTTTGTAACTATGGGATGAAATGGAAAGTTCAAAAATATAATAAACAATAACTGAATATCTGAATTGCATAATTGATTCTCTCGATCCTTTCACTGCATAATCAATTTCGCAGTGTATATAATTTAATATATTACTAAATAATAAATTATATATAAAGTTTTTATAATTTTTATTATAATATAGTAAATAATAAAAAATAAAAATAATACAATAATAAATAAGATAAAGTAATTAAGCTAAAATTTATATTTTATAAATTAATTTACTTTAATATAGTACTATTTTAAAATTTAATTTGTTGTTTATTCAAATTTTAGAATATTTTTTATTTTAATTTAAAATCTATTTTCATTCTAACTTATAATTTACAAATTAATTTTAAAATATATGAAAAAAAATTATTTTACCAAATCAATTACATATTCTACGAACTTTTTTATTATTTTACCGTTTTTTCTATTGAATTTGTTTTCTAGTAAAATATTACGTCTGTTTTAACTGACATTAGTCTTTTCAAACTGTCACTTTATACATAGTATAAAATGACGGTTTTTACAGCGGTTCATCTTAAACTGTCATATTATATTTTGTGATGACAAGAATTATGATATTTCTGGAAATCATCGCTCAAATAAAAAATGACGGTTAAAAATGACGTAAATTACAAAAATAACTGTCGATATTTACATTTTTTTTTTGTAGTGTTTCCATTTTTTTTTTCATTTCCATCCTTTCTCATTCTCTTAAATACATCCTAATCCAAACATATCTTAAAGGATTTAAATTATTTGTTAAATAAATTGACACAAGGAATTATAGTTATCAAAGAGTGAGATGTAGAGAACACTGAAAATTTTCAAAAGAATAAAGAAGGCATATGTGGTTACATGTCTTCGAAAATAAGACCGTTTTCAACAAATATGCAACATGTCAGTGCGAAAGTTTTGTGTTGCAAAGAAAATTATCATGGAAATGGAATTTGGAATAAGAACTTAGTATGTAAATAGAAGCTAAAAGTAATGTTTTAGGTGAAAAAATTAAGCAGTTAAATATGTTTTTTTTTTTCTAAATTATTATTAAAAATTTTGTTTTATTTTTAAACTAAATTATAAAATATTTAATTTTTATATTTTATGAAAAATAATGTAAAATATCTTTATATTATAAAGAACAAGAACTAATACTTTATAATTTAATTTAAAACCTAAATATAATTTTTTATAATAATTTAAAGATGAAAAATATATTTAATCCAACGCTGAGAGCACGAAAAATTTTCTAAAGCAACAACAGGGACAGACAAATAGAAAATTCCATGTTGACATTAACAATTTTATAGCAATTATTCAAGTGGTTTAGATAATATCTTAGTTCTATTGTGTGCCTCTAATTAATCGAGGTTCTTCTTATGTAGTCTCCTATTATTTATTTTTCTAGTACTTTCTTTTTTTTAAATGTATGCATTTTTACTTTGATTACTTGAAATTTTACATGTAAGACATTTTTTTTAACTAATTAAAACATATTGCAGGTTTAAAGCTTTGTTTCTAAACACTTTTTTTATAATATAACTGTAACACCCCGTTTAATAATTATTTTTAATTCAAATGAATGTCACACAGATAATATAAGAGACAAGTCCTGGAGTATGAACACCACTCCTTACAATATCCAGAAATACTTAGAGAAATCCAAGGCACACCAAGATGCCAATACAAAACAAAGTACAAGAATTGACAGTAAACAATTGATACTCCAAAAACAAGGTAATACATGGGCCATAACCCTAAATAAAACTCAGAGAAACGGAGACCATCCCAAAGGAGCTAAGCAGCGGAATCATCATTTCCCTGTTGACCACGAGTAGCTCTCGCATCTGCTCACATCAATAAATTGATGATCATCGCAAAAAGAGAAGAACCACACACATAGCAATCAAACAAGCAAAAAGGGAGAGCTAGAGTAGAAAACAGTTTATCATACAATTCCATATCATTTTACAGTCCAAGATGCATATGTCAACCAATCATGTTATGTCTTTTCAAACAATACACTAAGACACGACTCATACGGATACATATAATTAGTCGAATTTAGCGGAAGCTTGCACCTGTGGTGGACTTCCCTACTCTACCGAGCTAAATGTTATAATGTCTCATGCCCCCCATACAAGGTTAGTCCTTAATAAGTTTCAGGCCTCCTGCTACTCTCACCACTAGAGTCAGTACGCTCTTTGTGAGACTATCTGACTCTTTAGAGTGTCAGGATGCAACCTTACCTTGAATCCTTACTAAATTATATAGATGGGACACCACCATGAACTCCCACTAACAAGGGTTATAGAATTACATCCCGACCAACTGAGGCACCACCATGAGAACTCACCTAGAGATTCATGGAATTACGCACTAACCCAATGAGGCACCACCACGAAACTATCGTGGAATTACGCCCTAACCACATACAAATCATATTTCCAATAATCATGTCGAATCCTTTATCATGCCATAACCATGCCACTTTGATAACCAAAAATCCCATTCAAGTCACATGCCAAGATCATACCAAACTTATCATTCACAACCAATAAACCATATCCCTCATGCATAATCATTCTCCTAATGCTTTTAACATAACAATCCAATCAAACATGTGCCAACCATCAAAGAACAGAGAAGCGACAAAATAGAAATGCACCCTCACCCAGCTCCTCGAGCAGAGGGGAACAGTGGCTTACGCGTTCTCTTGCTTAGGCGAGACCTCCCTGCCTGAACGAGATAGACTCTCGCTCAAAACAGGAGCTCGTCGCCTAAGCGACAGCTCACGCAAACAACATGGGCGAGTTGCTGCAAATCTCGCTTAAGCGAGACACATTCGCTTGAGTGAGAAAACCAGAACCCTCCACTGTTCACGCAGGCCAACATCAATATTCCATCAGAGTAAAGCACAAATTTCATTCACAACATTGTACACACCATACATACATCAGAAATACGAAACATGCCAAAAATGGTAAAGAATCGATTTAAACTAAGAAACTCGACCCCAAGCTACTGAGTACGACGAACCTCGAAACAGATTCACGAAGTGAGTAGGAGCTGAGTTTTTGAGCTAGCTTGACTAGGAGGGGACCAAACCCTAACAGAGCTTTCTGTTGGGAAGAAAAGGTGAGTTGTAAGCACTATTTCGCAAAAGTGAAACCAGAATGGGGTTTTGGATGCTTTAGGGGGCCTTGGCACTCAATGGCTAGTCTTAGGCCCATCTGATTAAGATAGGTCCTTAAGATTTAGGACAGAAAAAAAAAAAATAAAGTGGGTCTTACATTAATTAAGACTTTAAACTTTATAATTAATTAAAATGTGCAAGTTTTACTATTATGCATTTATTTATGAAATTTAAATTCTCATTAAAAATAAGCATACAAATATTTCGTTCTAGAATTGATTATTGTATTCATTTTTATGATTTATCATAAGGTTATTTTACTCTTTTATTGTACTTTTCCATCTAAACCAAATTGATAATCTTAAATTGTTAGTCTAAAAACATTCACAATTAGTATTCATTTTGTAATGAATAAAATTAAATGTTTATTTTCATGTTATAATCATGTTTTGCTAATTATGACTTTTTACTATTAAATTTTAATATAAATACGAGTAATTAATTTTTAATAATAAATATCAATATAACATTTATATAAATAATATATTTGGTCTTAAGAGAGAGATAATATTTCTCTATTTTGTAAAAAAAAATATTCGGACAAAATTGAAACAAATAGAATGAAGACTAAATTGAAATAAATAAATATTTGTGGGGACTAAATTAAAACAAATAGATATATCTAGAGACTAACTTGAAATCAAGAAAATGACACTTGGCAGGGACATTGACAACGTAACACTGATAATGCCACGTGAGACACAAAGGATCTGACACGTGGCATTTTTTTTAAATTAAAAAAAAATTAAAAAATTAAAGATGACACATGACACGGTGTTAACAGTGTTAATAATCTTTTTCTACAAGAAATCTAATGGAAACAATTCTTCAAAAATTGGGACGAAATTGAATTTTTTTTTTTAAAAATAGATACCAAATTGAAATTTCTGAACAAAAGTAAACATCAATCTACTAAATTAAAACAAATAGATATATATAAAGACTAAATTGAAATTAAGATAATGATACTTGACAGGGACATTGACAACGTGACACTGACAATGCCACGTGCCACACTAAGGATCTGACATGTGACAATTTTTTTTTTAAATTAAAAAAAATTAAAAATTAAAAAAAAATAGAGGTTGACACATGACGCGATATTAATAACATTAATAATCTTTTTAAAAAAAAGATCTAATTGAAACAATTCTTCAAAAATTGAGACGAAATTAAAAGCTTTTTAAAAATAAGTACCAAATTAAAATTTTTGAACGAAAATAAATATCAATATACTAATTAAACCAATAAATTTTTGAACGAAAATAAATATCAATATACTAATTAAACCAATAAATGTATAATTAAAGTGGACATATAACTATCATCTCAGTTTATAACTTCCAAGATCTAACTATAGTCGTAAAATATATAAAACCTTGCTAATTTAACTCCAAAATTTATTTGATCACCAAATGTATGTGTATTTTGTTACGAATATCTATTTGTTTCCAGAGATACGCAAACATGTTGTTGCAAACGTTCTCTAAATCATGCAGGAAGAAACTTTCATAGGGAGCATCGATCAACAACGACACATTATTCACTAGAACTAAATATTCAATTTTCCTAAAAGTTCACCACAATTAGGCCTTTACTAATGAAGCCATCAACATTTAGCATACATGAAGATGTAAGAGAAAGTTTAGATGTAGCTAGATTCGCCATGTTACTATAAAATGCAGCGTAAATTAGAGCTAAATATTAAAAACCATTTGATTATTTCATTATCCAAACTTACAAACCACAAGACGCACCCAAAAAGAAACTACAAGCCACACTATGCTGAAGGCTCAGTTGCAGCCACGGCAATGCCTGTAAGACATGATTCTGCTTATTCTACAACACATGATCTTCAAAGAAACAACGTAGCTTCAGGATATGGAGAACATGTATTACTGTGTCTCACTCTTATTACACAAACCTAAGATCATAGAGAACATCATAGATTTTAACAAAGATAGAAGCTCATATTCATGGAATGGGAAAGATAACAACTTTTCCCGTTGCCCTGTTTGTTTCGAGATGGGCAAATGCTTCAACCGTCTGAGAAAATGGAAAGGGGCTCTTGGGGTCAAGTATTGGCTTCAACTTACCACTCTCAAAATAGGGGTTTAGTTTCTCTAAAATACCCCCATCAGTACTCAGAATGAACAATATAGCTGGAGGAAACCCAGGTGGTACTATGGTCACAACTTTGCCTCCTTCTTTCAAAGCCTTGAATGCCTGTTCAGTTTGCCCTATTTTGGAGTTTAGAAAAAAAAGTTAGTGTTCCATAAGATGCATGATCAACTTCATGGTCTTCTGATAAAAGAATGGGTTCAGAATCTGACCTACTGTATCATACACCACATCAAACTTTTCAGACAAGTCTTCAAAATTCTCTTTAGTGTAATCAATTGGCAAGTCAGCCCCCAAATTGCTCAATAATTCAAGTTTCGTACTGCTAGCTGTGGCTGCTACCTTGGATGCTCCATATACATGCTTTGCAAGCTGTGTCAACAAGGCATTATCAATTACAATCACTTCCCATGAAAATTACTGTTCTCTAATTTTAGGCACTACTTTGTGTAGTTTGGAGGTGCTGCACCATGTAAGCAATGTCAAAGCCATTCAATAAAAGAAAATGAGATAATTTGAAACTAGTGTCCATCTTAATAGATCTAAAAAAACAAATTGATTAATGAATGAATAACATTGCAAGAGGTGTTAGTGTACCTGAATAACATGGGTTCCAACTCCACCAGCACCTCCAAGCACAAGGATAGATTTCCCTGCAGAAAACCCAGTTCGTTCAAGGCCTTCATAAGCTGTCTCAAGTGTTAAAGGAAGGCTAGCAGCCTCAACAAAGCTTAGACTCTGTGGCTTGTGAGCCAATAATCTCTCTTCTGCAGCAGTGTACTCAGCCAAAGAACCAATCACTTTCGGATATTCCAAAGCTTTCAAATTTATATCACCATAAACTTCATCCCCAACCTTGAATTTCTTCACTTCACTTCCCACTTTCACCACCACTCCAGCAACATCAAACCCCGGAACAGTCTTCACATCAACCCCACACATAAAATAATTAATAAAATCAAATAAAAAAGAAGAAATTAACGATAAAATTAGAAATTCAAAAATATCGCACTATTTTATAAACTTGGCGATTCTATTCTATTTTCTAGTTGAATATATTTTTGGCCATTTTATTCTATTTTTGGTTCTTGTCTTACTAAAACTTACAAACTAAAAATATATTTATCCTTTCTAAAAGGATATGAGAAGTCACGTTCAGCCAAAATATTAAAAAAGTAATGCCTATTTGAAAACTAAGTCAGTGTTTTGCTGTGATTTGTCAGTGCTCAAACGGTCTTTTGGAGAGAGTGTAGGCATGCTTACCTATTTTTTAAAGCGTTCGGTTGCGCATTTGATGAAATTTCTTATTTCAAACTGAATTTTATTTGTGATAAATATTTTTTTATAAAAATGCAATGCTTTTGCGTACCTTGTCAAAAATACATTTAAAACAAAAAATATTTCATGTTGGTAAAATTAATTAGTTTTGAATCCCTTCAGCATCAATTCAAATATTGTAAGTGAACGAGAAACAAAACTAAAATAATTGGTCAATTAGAATCTGGATCTGAGCAGTCAATCCCCAAACTCCGTCTATGATATGAGAGTTATATGCAGTATTTTCACTTTAATTTTAGTCAAATAAGGTTGAACAACACTTTCCTCGTACTTGGTGCAATACTTTCCTCGTACTTGGTGGTATCGACTTTAGTTTATGAAAAATATCACGGGTGACCCAATAGCATATTTAGGATAAAGAGATTAAACCTCACCGACAAAAACTATTTATATATCTCAAGCCAACTTGATTTATTTTTAATACACATGTTGAGTGTAAAGGTTAGTAATTAATAAGGAAAATGATATCTTAACCCACTTTTTTTGACCCACTTTTAACCCATTGCTTTAATCATTATTGGATCATCTTTTTTTATTCTTTTTAGTGATGTGATGTATGATCTAATGGTGATTGAAGTGGTAAGTTAAAAGTGGGTCAAAAAAAGTGGGTTAAAATATCATTGTCCAGCTAATAATGCGAATACATTATTTTGTACAACTAGGACAGGAAAAAACAACTTCCTTCTTAAGTCATCAGCAGATTCCAGTTTGACCATAACAATATATTACATATTATTATTTTACAAAAAATAAATAATCAGTTTAATATAATAAATATGTAGGAGTTTCGCTTTTAGTACAATAAAAAAGATAATTAAGTTTTAGTACAACAATTTGATTATATTGATTTCATTTAAATTTCGTTAATGCTTGAGGTAATAATACCATGTGTGTTTATTAAATGGACAATTAACTAATATAAAATTAACATTGAAAAATAAAAATAAATACTAAATTCACATAGGACAAAAGCAAAAAGTAAAAGATTCTAATGACATATTAAAGTTAATTTCTTTTAACAAAGATATATAATAATTCATAAAAGTTAAATATGTGTTCTATTTTCTTAAACATGAACGAGACAAAATTAACATGATTAAAATTATTATACTACAACTGTAACATATTTTAGTCAATTGTTTATCTTTTTATAAAATAACAATGATATTTTTATAAAAGAAATTTTTTTTTTTCGTGAAATGGCGAGTTAAGGATAAATTAACAGTGATCCTAAAAATGACAAAATATAAAATATAATGTTGGAAAAAGTTAGAAAAAGGGGAAAGAAATTAGGGGTGACGAAATAATGTTACTTACAGGTAAAGGGGAATCGGAGTTCTTGAAATGACCTTCCATTCTCTTGTAATCAATGGGGTTAATGGAAGCAGCAGCGACCTTGATGAGGACCTGATCTTCCTTCACCGGAGGTAAAGCCACGCTGTGGTTAAACTTGAGAACTTCGCCGGATTTCCCATACTCCGAGTAAGTCCAAGCTTTCATGTGTGAAGGCACTGATGTTGCAGCCATGCTTCTTCTTCTTCTGCTGCTGCTCCAACAAGGATGAAGGAAAATTACGAAATAGGTGACGGAAAGTAGGAGTCAGATGCAGAGTGAATACGAAGGGAAAGTGGTTTTAAGAATAAATATCAGCATTCTTCACTGGTGGCCATACGATTGTAAAAGCACGTTTAGCATGATTAATTGTTGCTTCGGAGTAATAATTCTTAATTACTGTCTCTTCATCGAAGAGAGTAGTTTATTATTATTATTATTATTATTATTATTATTATTATTATTATTATTATTATTATTATTATTATTATAAGTTAACTGAGTCAAAAGGCACGTGCATAATTTTACTGATTAGTTGAAAAGTTTTATTTCATTAATAAATATGAGAAATGTTTTATATTTTATTTAGATTAGATGATGAAAACTATCAAAGTGAGTGAAAAGGGAAAATAAGTATAATAAAAAATAGTTATTTAAATTAAAAAAAATAATAAAACAAATAGCTAATCGAATGTATTTTTTTATTTTTATTAAATACTAAATAAATATGTTTGATAAATATCACGATGAACAATAAATACCGATATTTAATAATAAGCTACTTTATAGGACACATACAGATATCTAACCCGCACATACTCCTTAAAGATTAAGAATTAATTTTATTTAAATATTAAAAAAAATCAAGTTATAAAATTATAATTATTGGTATAACAAATATTAACGCTAAAAGAAAAATTTTCATTAAAACACAACTAATTTTGATGTTCAAAAGTTTTTAATTATTACATTAACTTAGATACCAATTTATAAAATAAAAGATTATCAGTTACTAAAATAATTAGAGTTATAAATAAAAAATTATAATTAATTTTTAAATTGATTTCTAAAATTTAACTAAAAAAAGAATTAGTTTATAAATTAGTCTTTAATTAATTAGTGATCAATTATAATTTTTAATTAATAATAGTGAATAAATAATTTTATATTTTTTAAATTAGTATCTAAATTATCAATATAATAACTAACGACTTTTGGACATTAAAATTGATGTTTAATGAGACATTTTCTTTTAGTGTAATAATTGACTTTATATATATATATATATATATATATATATATATATATATATATATATATATATATATATATATATATATGTTTTTGTAAGGCCTGTTAAGTTTGCTCATTGTCTTTTAGTCTTAAACTAAAAGGGTTGTCCTTGTAAGTGGACCTAGGGGCTGGCCCAGTAGATAAAAGTCAATCTTAGTTGCCCTAAGTCTCATTTTCCATTCATTTCAGAGAACCTAAGTCTGCAGCCGTCAACCCCCTCCGCTAAGGTGTTGCTTCCACTGTCACGTTGGGCTAAGAGGACTTGTACTCCATGTAAGTAACCTTCCAAACCGTGCTTGTAGCATTGCTGCGATTACGCTGAGTAACTCATTCTTCCCCTACTCCTCTTTTCTTTCCAGTACCTCGAGTTGCCCCTTGTGTTGCTGTTCTCCGCTGTTTAGGGGTCGAGATCTCGTGCTTGTAATTTTCCAGGTAGGGAAGCTAAGACCTTATTCGTATGTCCTGTTTCCTTCGTTGTTTGGCTGTTATTTTGAGTTTGTGTGGTTGGTGTGTTGCTAGTTTGGTTCTGAATGCTTGAAACTGTGGTATGAATATGTTGTTTGGGCTGGAGCAAGCAGCTGTTGCAGGAAAACAGTAGCGAGACCTGTGAATCTCGCCCAAGCGGGCCAATCTCGCCTAGGCGAGATGAACAGGGACTCGCCCAAACCTTTTTGCGCGAAAGGTCGCCCAGGCGACCCGTTCAAATTTTTGAGCGAGCGAACACCTCGCCCAAGCGAGAGGGGTCTCGCCTAAGCAAGATCCCGTGATGTTCTCTGGATGCTTCCTCGAGCCCTCGCCTAGGCGAAGGGGGCTCGCCTGAGTGAGCACGTCTCGCCTAAGCAAGACCCTTCAGCCTGAGCGAGGGGCTGGGCGAGGCAGTACGCTGTTTGGGAGCTTGTTTATTCTTGGATGATTGGTTTTGGTTTGGGTATGAATGTTATGATGGGAAACATGTATATAATGGAATATTATGTATGCTTGGCATGAATCATGAATTGTAGATGATGGGTTTGGTATGAAAATTGGCATGTGAACTAAATGAGATGGGTATTATTAAAGTGGCACGTAAGTGAGATGAGTTGGTTCCTATGTGCATGGATGGATTATGATGAGTTGGACCTGGAACGTGAAAAGATTGGCTTTAAAGGTTGATGTACTGGTTATATCCTTGCATGATGAATACTATTTGACTGCGTGATCATATTTTGTCTGTGTCAGTGCTTAATTCCTTGGGGTCTCTAGGTGAGACTTTCAGGGTTGCGCTTCAGTGGTCGGGATGTAATTCCATGGCCCCTGTTAGTGGGTGCCCATTGTGGTGCCCCATCTGTATAACTAGGTAAGGATTGCATCCTGATACTCTGAGGGGTCAGTTAGTCTCACTTAGAGCGAACTGACTCTTGTGGTGAGAGTAGCAGGAGGCTTGAAATTCATTAAGGGCTAACCTTGTGGTGACGGAAATTGATTCATTGAAACAATTGTAACACATAGCTCGGGGGTGAGCAGAGATATCCACCACAAGTGCAAGCATCTGCTGAATCCGACCAAGATTATACGTATCCAGATGAGTCGAGTCGTGTCGTAGTGTATTGTTTGGAAGGTCATAACATGCTTGTGTGACGTTTGTATGATGGACCAAGAATATGTATCTGACTTCATTGATGAAATGATTTTATGCTCTAGCTTACCCTACTTTTGTTGTTATGTGTTTTGCTTTGTGGTACTCTATTTTGCGATGATCATCAACTTGTGGTAATTCCGCTGCATCGTCCGCGTGGATTGGACTTTAGTTTCTTTTGGGATTTTCTTTAGGGCTATGACCCATGTATTGTTGGTTTTAGATTTATATACTTTTAGTCAAATCGTTATCCTATTTCTGTTGTTGGCATCGTGGTGTGCCTAGTTTCGTAGGGGTGGTGTTAAGGACCCCAGGACTGCGTTGTTATACTATTTATGTGTGGCGTTTCTTTTAGTTACGCGTATTAATTAAATGGGACGTTACAGTTTTGACATAAGATATTAAAGTTATTTTTCTAAAATAAATAATTATTTAGAATATATCCTTTGGAAAAATCATTTAAATTTATTTTTTTAAAAAAATAAAATTTATTTGCATTAATATTTTAGTATATAATTTTATTTAAATTGTACTTTAAAAATTAATTTTGTACTCATATTTTTAATACTTATACTTACATAATTTTATTTAAAATTGAAATATATATATATATATATATATATATATATATATATTTTTTTTTTTTGAGTATTTTATGCTTATGAATTTTTTTACACATTTATTTGATAAGTAATAAGACAAATATCCTTTTAGACAAGATGGATAACGGATAAACAATACCTATATTGTAACGTCTCATTTAATAGAGAATAAATCATATAAATGAAACATCACATAAAATATAATATAAAGAGCAACGCCATGGAGTATAAGTATCACCCATTACAGTTATCCAAAATATACTCGAAGAGAAAACTAAGGTACATCACGATGCCATTAACAAAACATAATGTAATAGTTTGACAGTTGACCAAAATACATAGGCAACACTGCCTACAGAGAGTACTTGAAGGAAAGAGATCCAACCATAGCCTAGCTACACTGTAGAGTTTCCATCACCCTAGTGACCACTAGGGATTTCCACATTTGCTCACATCAATAAATTGATGATCATTGCAAAGAGCAAAACCACACCCAAAATACACAAGCAAACAGAAAGGGTAAGCTAGAGTATAAACCATTTTAACATGTTATGGCACACAGATACTTAAAATAGATCATAAACATGCAACAAGATAGGCAAACACACATGTGATAACAAACAACCAAGACTCTAAGACTCAATTATCCGAATACATATAATTGGTCGGATTCACTAGATGCTTGCACTTGTGATGGCCTCTACTGCTCTGTAGAGCCATTGCCAATGGGTTTCACCCTACCACGCACAAGGTTAGCCTTCAAACATCTAAGGCCATTATCATGCCAAAGACTAGGACCTCCTACTACTCTCACCACTTGAGTCAGTCCGCTCTACGTGAGACTAATTGACTCTTTAGAGTTTCAGGATGCAATCCTTTCTTGAATCCTTACCTAATTATATACACTGTGGCACCACCATGAAACCTTACCAAGAGGTTCATGGAATTATGTCCATCACATACGACACCACCATGAGATCTCACCAAGAGGTTCATAGAATTATGCCCATCACATCCAACACCACCATGAAATCTCACAAAGAGTTTCATGGAATTACGTCAATCTTATACCATAGCCACGTCTCACCATCCAACCATAGATTTATCAAACATAACAATCTCATGCCAATATCCAACCAATCCACTAATCATGATTCGTACACTTATTCATGCCAAACTCATCAATTCTAGTCCATAAATCATATAATACATGCATATTCACAAACTTTATGCTTTAAATAGGGTAATCCAATCAATCATGTAACTAACAACCAAAACATAGAAGAAAACAACACTAGAGCACGTCCCTGCACAGATCTCGCTTAGGCTGGAAGCACTCGTTCAAGCGAGAGAGATTCTCTCGCTCAGGCGAGCCCTTTTCGCCTAGGTGAGAGCTCGAGCAGTGGAACAATGGAGTTTTCGCGTTTTCTCGCTTAGGCGAGACCTCCTCGACTGAGCGAGATGACTTCTCGCTCAAAACTGGAGCTCGTCGCCTGAGCGACAACTCGAGCAAAAGCTTGGGAGGGTTTCTAATACTCTCGCTTAGGCGAGACCCACTCGCTTCGGCAAGAATATCAGATTTCTCCATTGTTCGCACATGCAACACAGAAAGCGACACAATGCAACATCCAGAAGTACAACCAAGACATTTTCACACAACCAACAGTAACATCCAAGCTTAAGGAACATGAATCAGACTATACACATGCAACATATTTGAAAACGAGCAAAAACGCTAGCTTCCCTTACTTGGAATATGCTAGCAAAAGCAATAGTGCCCCAAGAAAGAGCGTTACAGCTCTAGGAATTGATTAAGGAGCTGAAAAAACGCATACAAGAACGAAGATGGGGTTATAAGGATAAACCTTATACTGTACAAGCACATACACGATGAAAAAGGAAGAAAAGAGATGTTCGACTTACTTGAAGAAGGCTTTCGACTGGCCCGTAGAGGAAACTAGCTCAAACCCTAGGAGAGCTCTAAATAGAGAGAAGAGTGTGTGAGGAGAAAGGGGTCGTCTTGCGATATGGGGGCATAATGAGAGGTTTAGGTCTGGAAAAGGGTTTTGGACATCCTATGGGTTGGCCTTAGGCCCAACAGAATAGGTTAGGCCCTTAACGTCATTAATAGATTATCGACGAATTTGATTAACCCATGGTAAAACAGTACTTACCCACGCTTTTGAAATCCTTGGTATTTATCGGCGATTTGGAACTCCTGGTATTTATCGGCGGTTTGAAAACCCTGGTATTTACCGACGATTTGAAACCCCTGGTATTTACTGAAAATTTTGAAACCCTTATTATTTATCAACAGTTTTGAAACCCCTAATACTTTGCGGCAATTTTGCAAACTTTTGTTAGTTGTTAGTAATTTTAAATCATTTATACTCTATGATAGTACTGAAAGCCCCTTTTCAATGTTTTTTATCCTTACAATGCATTATTTATTTATATTTTTACTTATGTTTCAATTTCCCTTAATTTTATTTGTTACATTTTTTTATGCATATAGTTTCTAAAACATATGATATGAAAAACAAAATTTCTAACATTTTGACATTTATTTATAACTACTAAAAGATCCAAAAGTAGTGAAGAAAGTTCAAGGAAAAATAAGACTTTGGGAGGTAAAAGAGACTTTATAAATGGAGATGAAGTTGCAAAGTTTCCCTATTTGAAGGTTGTGATAAAAGAGACATGGGCACAAAAGAAGAGAAAAAGTTATAGCTAAAACAAAAGCAGTTCCCTACTCTTGCACATAAATATTTTAAGAAAATTATTTTTAACTTTATGTTTTTAGACTTTATGTTACGACTATTTACATAATGGAAAAATACAAGTAGCAGCATCAAAGTTAAGACATATTTAGTCATTGACAAAATACTAAAACCATGTAACTTTTAGTAAATGTAACGACAAGGAACATAAACTTTTATAGCATTTTAAGTCACCAAAACCATATATTTTATACTATTCTTTGAAACATGAGAGGACATTTATTCTATAGTGTTAACTTCATAACATAATACTAGACTTGCCTCTTGACCTCCAATTGCAGCTGCTTGGTACATCAGGTGTAGAGATATTATATCCTGGCTATAGAAATAGCCTAAATTAATGCAACATGAATTGATCATTTTAGCAACATCTGTTCTACAAACAATCCCACAAAAATAATATTTGACTTATCTAGTGTTTATATATGTTAAACAAGTTGATAGTACTTATTAACCCATATATCAAATACATCCATTGAACTTCATTGGATGTCTATTAGAGTGAATGGCAGAAATAGAATCTTGCAATATTTTTCTTGTTATCATCCTCTGACATGTTACTACTAGAGCTTTGTCCATCTGATCTTGCATTTGTCCCTTCTGCACTTCCCTATTGTTGTCATGTTTCTCATTCTTCTTGCACCATGTGTTGTTCTTCATACATCCTTGCACCTGATATTGAAACACAAAAAAGATTGTTATCAATGTGTTTAAACTCGTACTTGAATTCCTAACAACAATAAGAGTAAGAATTTGAGTTGCCAAATCTTGATTAAGTTTCACACTCTCCTGGTTGCAATGTTAACGAGCGATGGAGCAAAGAAGGGAAACAAAATTCGGTTCCAATGATTGATGCATCTATACATAAGGACCACAAATCTAGTTTAAGGGTATTTACAATGGGAACACTTCCCCAAGATTAGCAAGATTGGATCATGTGTGCCGGACTTCTTAACTATTTGAAACATAGTCTTTATGTTCTTTTATGTGCAATTTGGATTAGGTACCTCTCTACAAAGCCTAATTACGTGTTTCTAGATTACACCAATATAAAAACATCCCAACATGTGAAGAAGGAATAGAATATACCTGTTCGATTTGGGGCTCATGTAGATTCCAAGCATGGTTCAACAGATCGTTAGGGTCAAAGTTATTCTACAGTGTAGAATCACTTGATGAAGGTTTTGCCACACACCAACTCTTTTGGGCTTCCTGTATTTAAAACAAACTATGAGCCTTCATTTATATTAATATGCAGAAGATACTAACTCGTATTGATATGGAATTTAGACAACTAAAAAGAGAAGATATATTAACGTAGAAAGGGAGAGAGAATATGAACTTTCAGTTGCCTTGCCTTATAATCCTTCAAAATCAGATGCCTTAAGTTACTAGCTGCAAGAAAAGAAAACTCATGATGGGCTATGATAATCAAACCAAAGAAGTATAATCATGAGCCCAAGATAAACACAACATACCCTTAATGAAAGCACAATATCTTACAGCATTACTGGAAAATCTTTATTGGGGAATTCTGATTTAAAAATATGTTAATCCTTAACATAACAAAATTGTTTATCAACCAAGTGCTAGGAAATTAATGATTTAGCTAGCGAGATTAACAAATCAAGTTACTAAATCTAGCTAAAACTCAAAATATGGTTACTTAAGACCTAAAATTAGCACTAGAATATACTAAAATTCAAAATCTGAAAATTGGTTTAAACTACTATATGGACTATCTTCTAACTATTTGGACAGCTTCAAAATTGCAAAAGAATGATAAAAAAAGCCCAAGTCACAACTCACAAATACCACAAATTCAAAATATGCCTAGTAAAGACCTAAAAACTAGAATGACTAAAAATGTGAAATCTGATAACCACATTAGAATTAAAATTGA
This sequence comes from Vigna unguiculata, assembly GCF_037176805.1. Lineage (NCBI taxonomy): Eukaryota > Viridiplantae > Streptophyta > Magnoliopsida > Fabales > Fabaceae > Vigna > Vigna unguiculata. The sequence continues at coordinate 23,748,718 of NC_140796.1, forward strand.
AATTGCTATCTAACTACCTAGACAACCTTAGAATGATATAATAAATATAGAAATCAAGTTAAAACTCAACTAACAGTAAACTCAAAATTTTCCTAGTAGAAACCTTAAGTTTCTAAGCAAATTCTAAATGATGAAAGAATGCTAAAATCTACTCTAACACTACTAACAACAAAAACTAGAAACTATACTAAACAGAAAATAAAACTAAAATATAACAATCAAGATAAGTTCTAAATGCCAAGGGATTACCATACACTGAACTAACTACTACAATTTATTAGAAAATCAAAATCTAACTATTTTACTAAAACTAGTAAAAAAGGAAATCAAGAAACTGCATTAAGGCTAACTTCTACTTGAAACAGAATTTGCAACAAACTATCTTCACACAACTTCAAATTCATTGACCTAAACTAATTTTACTTCTACCTATTTAAGAAAGCATGAAATCTAAAATATGTTGACATGAGAAGCCAAGGTGGTTTGCTTCTTGAAGATTTGATGAAGATTGAATGAAGCTCGTTTGAACTATCTTAAAGCCATTACCATTGGAATGAAGCCTACATTGATGAAGGAAAGGTGATTTGATGATAACCATGTTGATTAAGGCTGGAACGTGTGCTCTCCATATAGTTACATAATTTAGAAAGTGTATTTTAAGTTTGTAATTCATGGTGTAGACCTTATAGCATTAATTAGATGATTTTGGTATTAGGTATGTCTTTTAATTTGTTGAATGGTTTTTCAACAGGTTAAAATGTCTCTTTTAGTTTGTTGAATGGTTTTTCAATAGGTTAAAAGATTGGCTGCAGTAGTCTTAAAATGCAACAAATTCAATCAATTGATTTAGTTTTTAATCGACTGATTTCACTTAAGTCAAGTGAAATCAACCGATTGATTTGAAAATCAACCTGTTGAATTTCGTAACAGTTTGACTATAAAAGCTGTGATTTTCGAAAGAGAGGTGAATTGATCATTTTAGAGCGCAAATTTGTTCTTGAAACTTGTGGAAACTCTCTCCTTCGTGATCATACGTGTTGCAACTGTTGAAGATTGATCTTGGATCAATTCTTGGAGCTTTTTGGCTTGGTTTGAAGCTTGGAGAAAGTGGTTTGTGGTAGGATGGGTTGTGCTACCATTGAGGTTTGATCTTTCTCAAGCTTTGTGTGTGTGCCTGGTGGTTGGTCTACAAGAGGGTTCTTGCTGTGCTGGTGTGATTCTTGTGTGATTCAATAGTCTTTTGTGGTGTTTTTGCATATTTTGGAAGTGTAAGGGTGGATACTTTGTAAATCTTTTGAAATAGTACAAAGTCAAGCTCAGGTTGTCTCGACAAACTAGATGTCGCTCAGGTTTGAGTAAACCAATATAAAAATCTCGTGGTGTCCTCTCTTCTCTAACCTTTCTCTCTTGCATTTTCATTTTAAAGTTTAAAGAACTTGTGCTTTAATCATCTTTTTCATGTTCTTGCATGTTTTCATAGAATTTGCAGCATTGAGCATGTTTACATAATCATTTGGAACCTATCTTGATCATTCTTGTGCATTGTTCCTGGTTTAAAATTCAAATTCGCATTTCTGCATTTTTCCCAATATTTTAGTCGACTGTTTTCCTATTTCAATCTGTTGATTATACCAGAACATAATCTGTTTAGTAAAATCAATCGATTAACTCTGTTTTTGATCGATTGAAAGTGTACAGTTCAGTATTGTTTGCATCCTAACTTTGTGATCTATTTGATTCTATTAAAGGTGGTTTTTAGCTTGCAAAGATAGCCTAATTTTTTTAACTAGCCAATTCAACCTCCCTTCTTGTCTTTTCAACCATTTCAAAACTAACAATTGTTATCTAGAGCTAGGCACTTGAAATTTGCTCAAGTAAGGACGTAAATCTATTTTGAACTACTTGAAATGGCTGAAGGTGCCTCAATTCATAGATCCCCTATGTTTAGTGACATTAATTACCAATTTTGGAAAATTAGGATGAAAATCTTTATTGAGTCAATAAATCAAGGGATATGGGATGCAATCATAAATGGATCATATACTCCTAAGCATATTGTTGATGATGTGCAGGTTAATAAGCCATGGACTCAATGGACCGAGGAAGAAAGGAGGAGAGCTCAATATGATTGCAATGCAAAGAATATCCTCACTTTATCTCTCAATATGGATGAGTTTTTTCGTGTTTCACAATCCTTCTTTTCAAAAGAAAACCAAGAAGTTCTCTAGTTTCTTTTCAAAAAGTATGCTAAGTGATATGCCATTCATTTCATGCAACTACTGTATGCAAAAAGGTCATTTTATTAAGAACTGTCATGCTAGAAAATATGATGTTCCTAATGGGATTATGAAATGGATCTCAAAAGGATCTAGAAAGGCATAACCAAATAATCCAAATATGTTTTGCAGGTTATAAAAAGTGATAAGAAAGACTTGTGGTACCTTGATAGTGGTTGTTCGAGACATATGACAGGAGATAAAACCAAATTTGCAAAGTTGGAGTTGAAGGAGGAAGGGTTTGTAACTTATGGAGACAACAACAAAGGAAAAATCCTTGGAAATGGAGTCATAGGCAATGGATCCTCTTTCAACATCAAGAATATGCTGCTGGTAGAAGGACTTAAACACAATTTGATAAGTATAAGTCAACTATGTGATAAAGGCTTTAAAGTCATGTTTGAACCAAATAGTTGTTTGGTATATGATGCACATGGTAGTATTGTCTTGATAGGTAAAAAAGTCAATAATATATATCTACTTGACCTGCATCATGCATCATTAAGCATCCATTGTTTTCTTATAAAAGAGGATGATACTTGGTTATGGAATAAAAGACTTTGTCACATACACATGCATCATTTCAATCGGCTGAATAGAAAACAGTTGGTTGAAGAACTACCAAAACTCAAGTTTGAGAAGGATAGAGTGTATGAAGCATGTCAAAAAGGAAAAAAGACTAAGGTCTCTTTTAAACCCAAAAATGTTGTTTGAATTGAAAGACCTTTAGAGATGCTTCACATGGATCTATTTGGTCCATCTCGAACCATGAGCCTTGGTGGCAATCTTTATGCATTAGTTATTGTTGATGATTTCTCTAGGTACACATGAACTTTGTTCTTAGCTGCCAAAGAAGACACTTTTCATGCCTTTAAAAGACTTGCCAAGATGCTTGAAAATGAAAAGAGTTCCAAGATAGTGTTTATTCGAAGTGATCATGGTAGGGAATTCCAAAATGAAAAGTTTGAACACTTTTGTGAAAAGCATGGTATTAACCATAATTTTTTTGCACCAAGAACTCCACAACAAAATGGTGTTGTTGAAAGGAAAAGCAGGTCACTTAAGGAACTAGCTAGAACTATGTTGAATGAAAACTCACTACCTAAGTACTTTTAGGCTGATGTAGTCAACACTGCTTGCTATGTTTTAAATAGAGTGTTGATTAGGCCAATTTTGAAGAAAACCCCCTATGAGCTTTTCAAAGGGAGGAGGCTTGTTTTAAGTAACCTAAAAGTATTTGGATGTAAGTACTTCATCTTAAATAATGGCAAAGAAAGTCTTGGCAAATTTGATTCAAAAGCGGATGAAGGTGTTTTTCTAGGCTATGCTACACAAAGTCATGCATATAGAGTCTATAATAAGAGATTGATGACTGTTGAAGAGTTTATGCATGTTGTATTTGATGAAACTAACCCAAAGTTACAAGATCAAGTGTCAAAGAATGCAGATGAGGAAGATCTACTGCAGGAGCAAATTTCTGTTGCAGAAAAGCCCACTGATGCAGGAAATCAGTCGGCTGAAAAGGCAAAACAGTTGATTGAAAAAGCTGCAGACAACAACTTGCCCAAGGATTGGATCCAACCTAGAGGTTTATCAAAAGAAAACATCATTGGTGATATCAAACAGGGAGTATCTACTAGACGTAGGATTGTATTTTATGAACATGTTGCTTTTGTATCTCAAATTGAACCTAAGAATGTGAATGATGCTTTGAATGATAGTAATTGGATTGTTGCTATGCAAGATGAACTCAATCAATTCACAATAAATGATGTGTGGTTTCTAGTGCCTAAAACTAATGATATGAATATAATTAGAACCAAATGGGTTTTTAGAAACAAAATGGATGAAAATGGTAATATTGTAAGAAACAAAGCTAGACTAGTTGCTAAAGGTTATAATCAAGAAGAAGGCATTGATTTTGATGAAACTTATGCACTTGTAGCTAGGCTAGAAGCTGTGAGATTACTTTTAGCATATGCTTGCATGTGTAACTTTAATTGCATCAAATGGATGTGAAAAGTGCATTCTTGAATGGTTTCCTAAATGAAGAAGTGTAAGTATCACAACCTCCTGGATTTGAGGACCATCTCTATCCTAACCATGTTTTTAAATTGAAAAAGGCCTTATATGGTTTGAAACAAGCACCAAGACAATTATTTATAGGAAAGGCTAAGAAATTTTATCTTATCAAAAGGTTATGCTAGAGGTGCAGTGGATAAAACACTCTTCATTAGAAAACATGAGAATGATGTTATACTTGTTCAAGTGTATGTTGATGATATCATCTTTGGTTCAAATAACAACACATTGTGTGAAGTGTTTGTTGCAGCTATGCAGGGAGAATTTGAGATGTCCATGATGGGTGAGCTTACCTACTATCTAGGGTTGCAAGTCAAGCAACTCAAGCATGGAACATTTTTAAACCAATCAAAATACTGTTTTGACTTGTTGAAAAAGTTCAAAATGGAGGATTGTAAGGAAGTTGTCACTCCAATTGCAACAAACTATCTTACGGATGCAGATGAGGCTGGCCAACCAGTGGATTCAACCAAATATAGAGGGTTGATTAGGTCTTCCTCTATCTTACAACAAGTAGGTCAGATATTCAGTTTGGAGTATGCTTATGTGCTAGGTTTTAAGCAAATCCAAAAGAATCACACTTTAAGGCTGCAAAAAGTTCCTCAAAGGAACAACCAATGTTGGTTTATGGTATCCATGTGATTCTAACATAAATCTTAGTGGTTTTTCATATTCAGACTATGTAGGGTGAAAATTGGATAGGAAAAACACAGGTGGTACTTGCCATTTGCTTGGATCAAGTCTAATCTCATGGAATAGCAAAAAGCTAGCTTGTGTGGCACTTTCCACAGCTAAAGCTGAATATATTGTTGCTAGACATGGTTGTGCACAAATCATATGGTTGAAGCATCAACTTTTGGACTATGGTGTAAGGCTAAGCAAGGTACCTTTGTATTGTGATAATACTAGTGCAATCAACTTAACCACGAATCCTATACAACATTCTAAAACCAAGCATATAGAGATTAGGCATAATTTCATTCGTGATCATGTTCAAAAGGGGGATTGTGAAATCAAATTTGTTAAAACTGAAAATCAATTGGCAGATTTACAAAACCATTGGCTAGAGATAGGTTTAACAAGCTAAGGACTAAACTAGGCATATTAGACATCAAGAATGTGGTCTTATGTGTTTGTAGCATGTTAATCTTATGTACTCATGCACTGGTTTCATAAAAATCTGCTGTTGTATGCAAAAGTTGAAAACTGTCATATTCAACCTGTTGATTTTGCATTTCAACGTGTTGATTTCAGTTAAATCCGCCACTGTTTGCAAAAACATGATCTGTCAACCAGTTGATTCTGTATTTCAACATGTTTATTTCACTTAAACTACCACTGAATGCTGAAAAATTGATCTGCTATGATTTTTAATCTGTTGTTTTCACAATTCAGTATATTGATTTCATTAAAACTGAATCTGGAAAAATGAAGTTAAATTTTACGATTTTCAATCGATTGATTTTCAAAATCAGTCACCTGATTTCACTTAACCAGATTCTTTCTTTTAATCTCTGATGCTCTGATGCTGTTTTAGTCGACTGATTCTGTTTTTCAACTTGTTGATTTTACTTAAACTGTGCATTTACTCACGAATTGAATTGTTAAGCTGACCCAGTCAAAGAAAGCATCTTTTTGTCAAGTACTATCTGCTCCTAACTCCCCATTTCATCAGCCATGTGTTACTTTTACTGATTTATTTGACCAAAAAGCATTCTAGTGTACAATTCCAATGTGCATGCAACTCACATGATCTGAACTGATTGATTCACTCATAAAAACACATTGAAAACATCATGAATGCATGAGATACTGCTTTGGACTGCATTAAACTGATTTGGGTAACCTAAAACGAATTAATTAGAAAAATCTGCACCATTTAATCAACTATTTCTGAAAATCAGCTGGTTCAATTATAAATGTTGCACTTGTATTGCTGCATATCCATCATACATCTCTTAGAAACAGTCATACCAACACTCATCATGCCTCGTCGTTCCCAAAGGGCTATCCAATATGATGATGAACACTCCACTCCTCCTACCCCAAGGTCTCCAAATCATGAAAGCCATGGAAGAATTGAAGCATGGTTTGAGGATCATGAGGACAACATTCAAGTGTTCCTCATTGAGATGAATAGGAAACAGATCAACATTCCTAAGGTGCTGAGGTTCTCATGGCTAAGGGCTGAAGGTTTTGAGAGCCTATTCCAACAACTAAAGCATCAAAAGTTGAAGTCCTTCCTTGAACTTTCAGGGAAAATCTATCCAGACTTGGTGAAGGTGTTTTTCACCAATGCTTGAGGAATCCTGTTGCTAAAATCAAACACTTCCATGTTGGTGGTCTCAAGGTAGATCAAAGGCTTCTTGCTATGATAGTCACAAAAATCATAGTTCCACGTGGTAGCAACCATTCAACATTGAATGAGGGAGACTTGATACTCATGTATTGCATTTAAAACAACATCTAAGTGGATTGGATCTATGTGTTTCGTGATCACATGCTCAAGGCCAAGAGGCTCACGGATTTTAGGCTACCATATGTGGTTTTAGTGTCTAAATTCATTGAATACTTTGGAATTGATGTAGAGGATGAGCTAGAAGAGTCAACTGGATTGTTGAACCATACCTCCAACCAAAATCTGCATAAAATGGGCTTTCTCAAGGTGGGAAATGGATGGACAATTGTTGGAGCTGTTGTTGGTGGTTCACATGACCATGAAGCTGGTCCAAGTGGTGCAAATCAAAAGGAAGAACCAACTGCTGGACATATGGACTTGATTCCCTACAACCCTCCAAAGGATAGAGGCCTTGTGTACTCACATTTTGAGAGGATGGTGCTGGACCAATTGCATGAGCTCAATGTGTCCCAACATGCACATCACAACTTTTGCAATGAGAGATTTAATGTATTGGATGGCCAAATCCATGACATCCATGATATGCTCCACTCATTCTAGACCAGAAATGATCCTCAGGATGACTGAGTGTGGTGGTTGTTTAGGATCATGCATTGCATCCTTGTGTTTGTGATTTTTCAGTTTGAGTTTTGTCTGTTTCAGTTGATTGTTTTTCATTTCAGTCGGCTGATTGTATCAACTTTATGCATCTGTTTTCTGATTTCTGTTTCTGTTGGCTGTATTCCCTTCAAGTATTAATAAAATGATATGCAATGCTTGTTATCTTTATGCATTTATTTTGTTTGATGAATCCAAAGGGGGAGAAAAATTGGAAAATCAGAAACCAATTAAACTAAGCATTGAACTAAGCTTTAAAATTGGAATCAATAATCAAATCTAAATTTGAACCCATATTATTGATAGGGGGAGCATGATCACATTTGTATACTTGCTAGCTTGTGCGTAGTGCTACTGTAAATGTCTTTCAGGTTCACAAGCTTCAAGCTAAGGTGTCACTTCATCAAGTTAATGGTATCCAACAAATGGAAGCATTTGCAATGAAAGATAGAAGAAGATAGATGAAATGAAATAGAGGTTGGCTTTATCAAATCAGGGGGAGATTGTTGACATGAGAAGCCAAGGTGGTGTGCTTCTTGAAGATTTGATAAAGATTGAATGAAACTCTTTTGAACTATCTTGAAGCCATTACCATTGGAATGAAGCCTACATTGACGAAGGAAAGGTGATTTGATGATAACCATGTTGATCATGGCTGGAACGTGTGCTCTCTATGTAGTTACATAATTTAGAAAGTGTATTTTAAGTTTGTAATTCATGGTGTAGACCTTATAGCATTAATTAGATGTTTTTGGTCTTAGGTGTGTCTTTTAATCTGTTGAATGGTTTTTCAACAGGTTAAAATGTCTCTTTTAGTCTGTTGAATGGTTTTTCAATAGGTTAAAAGGTTAGCTGTAGTAGTCTTAAACTTCAACAAATTCAATCAGTTGATTTAGTTTTTAATCGACTGATTTCACTTAAGTCAAGTGAAATCAACCGATTGATTTGAAAATCAACCTGTTGAATTTCGTAACAGTTTGACTATAAAAGCTGTGATTTTCGAAAGAGAGATGAGTTGATCATTTTAGAGCGTGAATTTGTTCTGGAAACTTGTGGAAACTCTCTCCTTCGTGATCATACGTGTTGCAGCTGTTGAAGATTGATCTTGGATCAATTCTTGGAGCTTTTTTGGCTTGGTTTGAAGCTTGGAGAAAGTGGTTTGTGATAGGATGGGTTGTGCTACCATTGAGGTTTGATCTTTCTCAAGCTTTGGGTGTGTGCCTGGTGGTTTTCCAGGTCTGCAAGAGGGTTCTTGCTGTGCTTGTGTGATTGTTTTGTGATTCAAGAGTCTTTTGTGGTGTTTTTGCATATTTTGTAAGTGTAAGGGTGGATACTTTGTAAATCTTTTGAAATAGTGCAAAGTCAAGCTCAGGTTGCCTTGACAAATTGGATGTGGCTCAGGTTTGAGTGAACCAGTATAAAAATCTCGTGGTGTCCTCTCTTCTCTAACCTTTCTCTCTTGCATTTTCATTTTAAAGTATAAAGAACTTGTGCTTTAATCATCTTTTTCATGTTCTTGCATGTTTTCATAGCATTTGAAACATTGAGCATGTTTACATAATCATTTGGAACCTATCTTGATCATTCTTATGCATTGTTCCTGGTTTAAAATTCAAATTCGCATTTCTACATTTTTCCCAGTATTTTAGTCGACTATTTTCCTGTTTCAATCAGTTGATTATACCAGAACAGAATCTGTTTAGTAAAATCAATCGATTAACTCTATTTTTGATTGATTGAAAGTGTACAGTTCAGTACTATTTGCATCCTAACTTGGTGATCTATTTGATTCAATTAAATGTAGTTTTTAGCTTGCAAAGATAGCCTAATTTTTTTAACTAGCCAATTGATGAGTTCAAATTTTTGCCCTCATTTAATGTTTAAATTTGGGGATTTTAATAGAATTTTTGTGCTTAAGGATTGATTTAATTGGGATTTGTGATTATTGGATTTATTGAGTACGTAAGGTAAAAATAACGTAAAAATTGATTTTAGTTGCATATAATATTATCGGATATTCTAATGTTTGTTAATGCAACTGAAGTTTGGTTTGAGTCATTAAAAGTTTGGATTCGAAATATTCAAAGTTACAAAATAAGTTCAAAATCAGGAAATTCTGGAAAAATTTAAATCAGGACCTAAATGCACCCCCAGTTCTTATTTACACACTCCTCTTGCAAGTGGACCACAAAACCTATTATGCTCCCCCAGTTTTTACTAAGTTGCACCCCTCCTACCACTTAAACTCCACTCAACCAGATTATGCCACGTGGCAATCCTCACCTTCTAAATCTGTCCAGGTTTTGCTTCAAAAGTATGGGGTTGTGCACAAACTTTCTACACCATATCACTTCCAAACTAATGGGCAAGCCGAGATCTCAAACAGAGAAATCAAGAGGATCTTGGAGAAGATTGTGCATCTCAACAGGAAGGATTGGAGTAATAGACTTAAGGACGCTCTTTGGGCTCATAGGACTGCTTACAAGGCACCTATAGGGATGTCTCCTTATCAGGTTGTCTTTGGTAAGCCATGCCACCTTCCAGTGGAGATAGAGTACCGAGCCTACTAGGCTGTCAAGTCATGCAACTTCTCTCTTGATCAAGCTGGAGAGGAAAGGAAACTGCAGTTGAACGAGTTAGATGAGATCCGTCTGGAGGCATATTAGAACTCTATGTTCTACAAGGAGAAGACCAAGAGATTCCATGATAGCTCCATAGCTTGCTGGTTTTGCTGCTGCTGGTTACCCTGGTTTCCCCATCTCAAATTAGGGTGATTCCTCCATCCTGGATTGTATTTGTTTGTTGACAAATCATGGTTTTACTACTGATGTTGGGGTCTATTGTTGTGGAAAATATTAGCTGCATAGGCCTTAGAAGTATCCACTGGTGTAGAATAAGAAGAAGAAGCAACAACCTATTGTTGCAATGTTGGGCAAGAGTCTGTAAAATGATCAACAGATGTACAAAGGCCATAAACTCTTGCAGCTGGAGCTCTTTTATTGGAAGCAAGTTGATTGGCCAGTGTGGTAATAGCATCAATCTTACTCTCCAAATTCTTGGTATACTCGGCTGCCTCTACATCATGGACTCCTCTAACAACTATAACATTAATCCTTGTGCCAAATTGTTGAGAATTGGAATCCATGTTCTCAATTAGTTGCCTAGCTGCAGCTGAGGTCATGTTACCAAGAGCACCACCACTTGCGACATCAATCATGTTTCTATCCATGTGGTGCAGGCCTTCATAAAAATACTGCAAAAGGAGATGTTCAGAGATTTGATGGTGAGGGCAGCTTGAACAGAGATTTTTGAACCTCTCTCAGTACTCATAGAGGGTTTCCCCAGATTATTGCTTGATGCCAGAAATTTCCTTCCTTATGGCTGTTGTCCTTGAAGCTGGGAAGAATTTGGCAAGAAACAATCTCTTCAGGTCATCCCAGCTCGTGATGGACCTGGGTGCAAGGTAGTACAACTAGTCTTTCACATTGCCCTCCAATTTATGAGGGAAAGCCTTCAAGTATACATGGTCCTCCTGGACATCTGCAGGCTTCATGGTGGAACACACAACATGAAACTGCTTCAAGTGTTTGCACGGGTCCTCACTTGCAAGGCCATGAAACTTTGGCAACAAGTGTATTAATCCAATTTTTAACACATATGGAACTTCCTCTTCAGGGTATTGAATGCATAAACTATCATAAGTGAACTCTGGTGCAGTGAGCTCACTCATGGTCCTCTCATGAGGTGGAGGAGGTTGAGCCATGTTATCAGTATGAAAATCAAAATGCTCAAAATAAACAGTATGCTCAGAATGCAAAGAATGAGGAGTGTCAGGAGTATGATGAGAATCAGAAGAGTTAGGAAAAGTCACTGAATATTCAGCATGCAAAGATAGATTCCTAAGATGTCTACGTCCTCTGTGGAATTTCCTATCAATCTCAGGGTCAAATGGTCGTAATTCACTTGGGTTTCCCCTAGTCATGCACCAACATAAGGTATAACTACAAGTATACTCAAACGAACTCCAAATGACTTGAAAATTGGTAGGATTGTCCTTTGAGTGCTCAAACAGAACCACAAAAAAAATCAGATCAAAACCCAAAGTACAAGTACTTTTAAAATGTTTTAAAAAGTGAAAAAAATGAAGAAAAATCACAAAAAACATTGCTGAAATGTAGAAAATGGCATTTTCTAGAGAATCTGAATTTGCAAAAGGGCAAAGCGTGTACTAACAAGGTAGGAAATTAAATTTCATCCCAAATGCATATAAAATAATGATGATTCTGATAACCAGAGCAAAAGTTATGGTCCTCTGAAGTTTCACTAAAAATCAGTCCAAAAAGTTTTTAAATCTCTCAACTCAGACCATACGAACTGCTCCAACTATTTTTCCCATCAAGTTCAATGTCTTAGAAGTGGGGGGAAAAAATTTCAAGTCAAAACAAGCACCGTAGCTACCAGAAAAAAAAATCCACAAGTTAAATGCCAGAATCGTACATTATTCATGCACTATTCACTACACTAGAATTGACACTATTCATGCGCCGCGACACTATTCACTCTACTACAACACAAACAAGGCGCACACGACAGAAAACACACTAGAATGGAAACAAGCACTGAACAAAACAATAACATCACAATGAATATATACCAACTCAACCACACTTGAACTACACACACCAAAACACTTAACATAAACACACTAAAATTTTTACTTTGAACAAACACTACAAAAAATCATGTATATAACGATGTTTTTAATACGACGGTTAATTAAAATTGTCGCTTTTCGCAGTATAATATGTCAGTTTGATAACAACCATAATGTACATGTATAATATGACGTTTCTAACTACCATATTTTACATTGTCATATTATATTTAAAATTGTGTCATTTTGAAATGCCACTTTATATAAAATATTATTTTTATAATTTTATGAAATTATTTCCTGTATCATTTTTGTCTCGATACTTACTTTTTTTTTTTGTAAAACTTTGTTCCTTCTCTTTTCTATTTCATTTTCCCACTCAACAATTTAATATTTTTTTAACTTTTCAAAAACTTTTAGTTTCCAAAATTATTATACAACTGTCATTTATAACTTGGACAATGATACTTTAATCCACTTTTTTTGACCCACTTTTAACCCACCACTTCAATCACCATTAGATCATCACATCACATCACTAAAAAGAATAAAAAAAGATAATCTAATGGTGATTAAAGCAATGAGTTAAAAGTGGGTCAAAAAAAGTGGGTTAAAATATCATTTTCCTTATAACTTTTGTAAAACTTTGTTCCCTCTCTCCCCGTTTGCCTCTTTCTTCTTTCTCCTTTCTCCTTCATTTCACCCTAAATCACTTCACTCTCAGAACGTTCCCTCACGTCTTCGTTCGCTCTCCGTTTCTCCTTTCTCCTCTTCGTTTCCCCTCTTTCGTTTCACCTCTTTCTCCTTTCTCCTTCATTCGCCTCCATTTGCGCCTCCATTTGCACCTCAGTCCATGATTGCCGCCGTTCACATTTGCTCGATTGGGTTATTCAACCTCGTTCTGAAGGAGAAAGGTTCGATTGCTCGCATTTGCGCCTCAGTCCACTCCTTTTCTGTTTCTGGTATGACATTCATCAAAGTATTGTTGCGTTTTTGAATTTAATCTTGCCTATTTTTGATTTGAGTGGCCAATTGTACGATTAGGGTTTTCTGTTTGATTCCTTCGCGCGAATGTGAATTTGAGTGTGAATGTGAATGGGGAATCAGAAGCAGAAGTGGACGCAAGACGAAGAAGACGCACTCATCGCCGGAGTAGAAAAGCATGGTCCCGGAAAGTGGAAGAACATTCTCAAAGATCCCCAATTTGCCCTTTTCTCACTTCTCATTCCAACATCGACCTCAAGGTAAATCCTTTAACAACCAACACTTTTTTCTTTTCTTCAATCATATTACAATTGGGTTAGGGTTCTTAAAACTCCCCCTCTTTCAGGACAAATGGCGGAATTTGAGCGTCATTTTCTATATGCAATTCTGTTATCGATATCATGCTTTGTAGATCTTGAGATTTTAGTTCCAGTTGTTTTCTAAGGTTTCTGACTTACCAGAGCAGTCTTATTGGAGAAGTAATCAACATTTTTTTGTATGTCAAAGTATAAATATTTTGGGTGGTAACAACCGACTTGTTTGCATTGTTTTAAATTATCCCTTTGTGATCTTCACTATTTAAGATCAATTCTTGAACTCCAAGACCCTGATAATGGTTTTGTTATGATCTTTTAAAAGTAGTATGTTTAGGCCCTGCTCCTTTTCTGTGGCGGAGAGGAGAATTGGAAAATTACTTTAATATGGTTTGTTTATTGCCTATATTATTTTTAAGCATTACCATTTTTATTTGAGAATGATATTTGCTAGGTAAATCATGTATTAAATTATCTTTCCACTAACATTGTTCATGAAAATTAAACTCCTAAACATGCTCTTTTTATTAATTTTACTTTTAAGCATGCATTAACTAATTTATTTGTAGGTCCAGAAGTACACTAAAAGATTAGTATGGGTTCTTCAATAGTATTTTTCAGCAGTCTCTTCGTGGACATGGTATTCCAATATGGTTGAATATATATTTTTATGTTCCTGAAAGGCTGCAAGAAGCTATATTTCTAATTTACAATTTTTTGTGTCATTTGATCTGTCTCTGATTTGGTGTAACACACATTTGATGTATAACAGATGGGGATGCCCTCAAGGCAAATTCCCATGGTCATATGAAGAAAAAGAGACTTACTATCTTGTGGAAGGAAAAGTGAAGGTGTGGGTTAAATGAATCAGTTCAAATTTCTGCTGGTGACTTTGTTGTGTTTCCCAAAGGGATGAGTTGCACTTGAGATGTGCCTGTTGGTGTGGACAAGCACTATAAATTTGAATAAATCCTACAAAAGGTGCTTTTTAGCTTTCAAGATGCTATTCTTTTCTTCTGTTTTTCTCATGCTTTTTGTACATTTCACTTTGTTTAGTAACACAACGTTAACAATGGAATGGGTTGGATTAAAGTTGATGGTAATATCTCAATTACCTTTTTCCACAGAAGCAATATTTGACATTTAATTATTGTTTAAAGGAGAGAATCAACAAAATGAATATTTCTCCACAGATAAAATATTCAAATATGTATATAATAAAGACACCAGAACATATATAAGAAACAACATTTAAGTTTTGTTTGCTTATTTTTCCACTCACACTTTATTTAATTATGTGAAATTATCTTACTAGTGTTGATTGTATATGTTAATGATTGGTGTGTCTGAACCATTTCAATTTTCCAGATCTAATCCAAGTGTTTTCTGAGTTACTAAGGCATATCAATTTCATACAACATAGCGGTCAATTGGGTTTGAAACTGTAAGTGACATTGCTCCCATATTAGTTCAAGAATTCAATAAATTAGTATTATTTAATCTGTATGGTTATTTAGTTGTATTTTGGTAATTTTCATTTTAAAACTGTTTTCTAAATATAGTTTGTTTAAATCCTTATTGATTTCATTTTTAACAGTATATCTATAAATTAAGGAAAGATATATAGTTTATAAATTACTATTAACTTAAAAATTTAAGCGATATGAAATTTTTAAATAAATAAAAGCAATGTGTTGTTAATTTTTCTCCACTTTATTAAGTACTAAACCATATAATTTTATTTTCCACGGGGACTTTCCACGCAAGCAGAAATGTCATATTGAAGTTTATGTCTTGAAGCTTGTTTTTAGTATTGTAGGAGTAATCTACTCTTTACCCTTACTCATATATACTATATTATTTCTTCGTTGCAGGCACCAGATATCGAAAGTGGTGTGTCATCTCCGCATGAAATACTAGGATCAAGTGGTGGAAGCAAAACACCTTAGACTTAGGACTTTTAATGTTGTCTTTTTTTTCTTAGATGCTTGAATATTTTGGTACTCTTAATGTTGTCTTTTTTTTTTCCAAATGCTTGAATTGGCACTTTGATGTAGTTATGTTATATTGACAATGAATCAATTTAGTTTATCAATTTCTATTTGATAGTGCTATAATTTTTTATATATTTTAAATTATCATGAAAAAATAATTTTATCGAATTATGAAAGTATAAGAAATATTAAAAAAGAATAAATAATTAAATATTAAAATTACGTCATTTGATACATTTGATAATGACGTAATTAATCTCAGAATAAATTGTAATTAATTAAATTGGTGACATTTAAAAATGTCATAATATAATGATAATAGTGTCAGTTTAAAGCGTCATTTTTCACATTATATTTGTCATCCAGTAAAAATATTATTTGTTAGCTTTAATTGACGCTTTTTGCCTCTTTAAATCGCCACTTTATACGTTGTATAAAATGACGGTTGTTGCGGCGGTTCATCTATAACCGCCGTATTATACTTTGTGACGACAAGAATTACGACATTTCAGGAAACTGTCGCTCAAGTAAATAACGACAGTTAAAAATAACGTAAATTACAAAAATAAACATCGGTATTTACATATTTTTTTGTAGTGAAAACGATTGGTCCCTAGCAACGACGCCAAATTTGATAGAGGTCGTACCCCACCAAATTAAAACAGATAAAATGCAGTATATGAAAGTGAACCAAGTCGTCTCCCAACGACCAATATTTTTGTCCAAAGCTTCAATTTCTAGATTCAAACACAACACAATAACACATGGGGGGTTGGCAGATTTCGATTCATAACAAACTTCAATTCGCAGATAAATTTAACAGTTGTATGAAAACGCAATGATTTCTTGATTCAATTGAAAGTCCACCAATCATAGATCACCAAATAATTGTTCTATTCGAATTTGCTCTCATGAGTCCTAAGTAATCAACTAAGCGAAAATTACCATGGACTCATTATCATTAAGCATAACAAATTTCAGGAAGTTAACACCCACAAATTAAAGCAAGCTATGACAGAACTCATAAACATTAAGCATGAATACGAGCCATTAATGTGCACACATGAATTTGAGATTAACATTGCATCAAAAACATGTTTATCATCTAAACACAACCTGAAATAAAGACCATTTCGAATGGAACCCCAAAAATGACCAACAATCTCATGGTTTCATTTCAATTTCGTCAAGGAATCAATGCAATAGGGTTAGCTAGACATCAAAATGGAACAATCAAGCACTTCAAATCTGAAACAGAACATCAAAAATCGAAAACCCTAACTTACGAATTCTTAAAACGCAGATCAAGAGCAAAAGAGAGATTTCAAAGCTTCAATGGAATGTAAAATGGTGCTGTGATATATAAATACGAAAACCCCATCAATGAGTGTTGTTCCAAGTCAATAAATTCCGCAAAATGAGCTGCCCATGCTAGAAAACGAATTCAAAACATGAAACCCTCATTGGGAGCTGTCAAATGTGCAAAAAAACGGTAAAAACTAGGCAAAACGTGAAAAATCGCAAGGAGCACCTCTATCGAAGCTTGGAGAACGAAAATGCAGGTTGGAGAGAATGGAGAATAGAGGTGTGCGGCTGTTGCATGAAGGAGAAGACCTAATTTCGTGGTCACATCAAATCTTCCACTCATATTTATAAAATTGCCACTCTGCCGCTCAGAATTACAAAAATGCCACTCTTGGGCCTCTAATGTTGGCCCATTCACTCAGATGACGTGGAAATGATGTGGAAATGATGTGGCGATAATCTTCAACTAAATATTGATGTCCAAGCTCCAAAATTACTTCATCCAAATACCTAAAAATAATTAAAAACGAAAATTAGGCCAAATAATGTGAAATTAGTCCAAATTCGGAACAGTGGCCCAATAAAGCCCAGCAGATGAAAACACACTAAAGATGAACAATTAAGCACTGAAAAACTGTCAAATGGGTACACAAAGGCTAGTGGAATGAAGGAAAATAATGACTCATCAGGAGTGTTTTGCCTTTCTTGAAGACTCTTGGTGGAATTAAGGGTTGTGTGAGGTTTTCCGTACTTAGAGACCTAATTATGACTCTTTCGCCTGTGTGAAGCAGTGGAAATGGGTCTTCTTCGCCTGTGTGAAGTAGTGGCAGAGGATTGGTCCGAGTGTTGTCCTCTCTCGCCTGTGTGAAGTAGTGGGGAGCGGAAAGATGTTTCACCTTATTTTGGCTCGTTGCGAGTATGGTGCCCGGTGTGCGATGCATCAACGTTTTTACTCATAATTCCTTAAGGAATATGGGAGACAGTCTGACTGCCATAGCGGGACACATCGAACGATCTATTTTTAGGAAACTAGATGTTGTTGTGGGGTAAAAGGTCGCGGAAAACAAAAGCTTGATCATGATTACTATGTTTAAGGATTCTAGATGAATGTGATAGTCTGTTTGGTTTGGTATGGTTGTTTGGATTTTGGGAGTTGTGTGTTCAAAACCAAGTTTGATTGTGATCATAATGCTTAAGTGTTACTTGAATGTGATGTTGAGTATTATTTGTGATATTTTATTTACGATTTTCTTTTATGCATCATTGTTTTTATGGTTAACTTACTCCTATTTGTTTGTTTGTGTGTTTGTTGTACGTGCGCTGATCGTATAACGTGTGTGTTATACAGGAGATGATAATGTAGATGCTGTTATACGAGAGGCTGGGGTGAACTCATGAGTTTTTATAATTTATTTAGTTGTTTTAAATAAGATACCGAAGACTATATAATTTTCTTTTATTCGAAATTGTTATTTGAATTTTTTTAAACAAATGGACTATTTGAACTGTGTAATTTAAATCAAATTAAAGGTTTTTTTAGTACATTTTCAATGATAATCTGTTTACGCCAATCGCGTTCATTTTCTAACTTTCCATGACATCCCAAAAATTGGGATGTTACACTTCAATTCAAAATAGGCAACAGTATCTACAATAAAACACTATCACATCACCACTGGATACAACTTCAATGTTGTCGAATCGAAAGCCCATCTTTACGTGGCACGATGCATCAATTACAACAATGGATGTCAATGGCGTTTGAGGGTTGCTTACAACAAAATCAGACATCATTGGGAAATCATGTCCATTAACGACTGACATACATGTTTCTCAACATTAATTTCTCAAGATCACTGCAATCTGAATTAGACTTAAATTCCTTCGATTGTTTTCCATTTAGTCAGGACGAACACAAGCATTCACATTAAAAGCTTGGTGGTAGACGTCAAAAGTTGTTATGAATATACCGTGACATATAGAAGAGCATGGATAGAAAAGGAGAAAGCAATTGTCATCAAGTATGGCGATTGAGACCAATCTTATAATGAAGTTTCCAGATCGTTACAAGCTACCCAACACACTAATCCTGGGACAATTTTCCAACTTTTCAGTCCTCCAATTAATGTTAATGGTGAAGATTGGACATCCAGATACATTATGGAATGTTGCTTCTGAGCATTTGGACCATGCATTGAAGGCTTTAAGTATTGTAAACCTATTGTTCAAGTAGATGGAACATTTTTAACAGGTAGATACCATGCGACCTTGCTAACTACAATTGCTCAGGATGGAAATAGAAACGTATTTACTTTGGCATTTGAAATAGTCAAAGGTGAGACAAAGGAGACAGTGATTTGGTTCTTTCAACTACTACGAGAACATGTAACTCCTCAACCAAATCTATGCCTCATTACTAATAGGGGCAAGGGCATTTTGTTAGCCATACGCTCAAAAGAAGTTGATTGGGAATTAGACAATCCTCCCTCCATCTACTGCATACATCATCTGGCTTCTAACTTCAACAACATGTTCAAAAATGCATATCTAAAGAAAGATTTCATTGAATTGGGTACTACATTTTCCTAACCATGCATTCCATATGAATAAAATTTTTCCTTCAAACTAAATATTATTTAATTTAATATGTGATTTCTTTTTCACAGCTTACGAAGTCAAACAACCTACTGTCCAAGCAAAACATTCACCTATGAGGTCCTAATTCCCATAAGCAGTGGCTTGCATAGATAAAATTCCCTTACACAAGTAGTATCAAGCTTATGATGGGGGGCAGAGGTACACCCACATGACAACAAACTTGACATAGTGCATGAACTTCGTGCTTAAGGGGGCTCGCTCATTACTTATTTGTGCACTGCTAAAAAAAATTGAAAACACAAATGTGTGGTTTGTTGAATGTGGCTTGAAGGTAGACTATATGTTAAGAGTAGGTCATCAGTATCTAGAACACATTACTGCCCTATTCCAACAAAATCACCAAAAATCCGCATATTGTCATGTTCAATGCTACAATCGAGATAATTCAAAATTCGAGGTGCAAGAGATATTGACACCCCATCAATATGGGCCAAAACCAATCTCATTCACTGTCTAATTAAATGATTGGTGGTGTGGTTGTGGTCACTTCCAAGCTAGTTGCCTTCCTGTCATCACGTCATAGCTGTTTGTTGTTTTGCTCATATGCCAATTACAAATTTTATCGATCCTATTTATAGCTTTGAATACATAAATAAGGATTATCAAGTCCAATTCCACCCACTGGGAAATGAGGACTATTGGTCAACATATACAAGTCCAAATTTCATTCCATGCCCTCAAACTAGGCGCAAGGCTTCTAGACGACCAACAACGACAAGGATCCATAAAGAAATGGATAAACTAATTCCAGATAAACCGAAAAAGTGTTCTTATTGTCGCACTGAGGGTCATCATAAGGACCAATTCCCATTTCGCCAATGAATTACGTTCCTTTTTAATTTCAATATCTTTACTTTTCAATTTTCTATTCTTCTATCTTGTATGTCAATATTAAAAAAATATTATGCCATTATCATATTTTCTGCCTTCATACCCTTTTGAGAAATCGTTTGGGGGCAGAACAATTTGCCTACCTCCATAATTTTTTAAAAACTTGCCTAGTTCGTAGTTAGGCCGACTGAATTGCCTAGTACGAAAAAAAAACCCGTAAAGCAACTAATATCTCTCATATTGATGGAATCCCCATGTCCATATTAGAAAAAAAATCACAATATTAAAAAATAGAATATATATATATATATATATATATATATATTTCTAGAAAATTTATAAAACTAGTATTAATTCTTAATGTTTGTGTTAATTATCCAGTGTCACTAATATTGTATTGTCTGCAACAAAATGTAAGAAATTTTGAACTACATGTACATCACTGGTTCAACCTTTATGGTTGGATGAGGCAATTCAAGAGGGTGATTCATTTATTTGGAGAATTTGAAATTATTTGTAATGAAATGCTTTGTTTCGAAAAAGAAATTAAAAAGCATTTAAAATGCATTCATTTTTTTTGAAGTATTTCAATTAGATAAATTATAAGAAATTAAAATATCCTTAAAAAAAGGTGGAATTTGAAATTCTTCTCACTCAACCTCACACTCTAGACTTAATCCCAAACGGACTCGATAAACCAGACAAGCATGACAAGCTAGGTTGGCCAGATGATCCAAACGGATCGAATCGGCCTAACGACCCAAACGTACTAGGGTGACCTGATGACACATACGGGTCAAGCGGGCTTGACAACTCAAACAGGTCAATCAAGCTTGACAACCCACACTGCCTGACGGCCCGACGACCAAGATGTGTCAGGTTGGCCCAATGACCCATATAAACTAGCTAGCCCGACAACATAAACGGGTCGAGCGGGCCCGACGATCCAAATGGGACTAACGACCTAGATGAGTTGGTGGGCTCAAAGACAGATATAGGCTGAACCGACCTAACAAGCAAGACGAGTCAGCGGGTTTGATGGCGCAAGCAAGACGTGCAAGCTCAACCTAGAGGTGTCAAGCGACCCACACGGCTTTGGCAGGCCAACTGACCTGTTAACCTGACAGGCCTGATCGGCCCGATTACCTAGTCGGGCCCGACCGATCCGATGACCTAGACGAGCCCGACCAGTCCGATGACACGGCGATACCGACCGGCTTGATGATCTTGCCAGGTCGAGCTTGCCTGACGATACAGACTTGCCAAGTGTGTCCGATTACACAAACGGGCACGATAACCTATATCGATCGGCAGGCCCAATGACCTAGTGGGGCCAAAGCCGAGTGAACGACCTAGACGGGTTGGTTCGGATTGGGTCAACGAACTTGACAGTTATGACTGGCTTGTATTGGCCGTTAGGCTAATCAGGCTTGTTTGGATCGTCGGGCCGACCCAACCTAGCCCGTCTGATTTTCCTGGTCCGTCTGAGTCGTCGGGTTGGCCCAACCCATTTGGGTTGTCGAGCCTGTTTCCAAATTTATCATGAATTCAAAAAATAATTAAGCCTAAAATAAATATTGTTAAAATGAAATTTTATCACACAAGAAATTTAATTATTTTATCCAAACAAGAAATTAAAATGTAAGGTATTTTAATTTCTTTATCCAAACAAGTTATTTAGAAAATGAAGGGAATTTAATTGCAAGCAATTCAAATACAATGCATTTCAATTTCTTAGCATTGTTAAAATGCTTTATCCAAAGCATTTTTGAAATTCTTCATCCAAACACAAGGTTAGAGATATCAAAAATGATAAAAGGGGATCACGATTACGGTTTTGTCACTCTACTTTGATCCACCACGTCTAGCTCGTCCAACTCGGAGGTCAAAGGTGGACAAGACAAGCTAACATATGCCAAATCGTATTAAACTAACCCGTTTACCATTCATAAGATTTATTCCTAATATATAATTATCTTCTATTTCAATCCTTAACGCAACTTCAGTCGTATAGGGTTCCATGGAAGGTGATATATTCTCAGTGTATTGCCTCAATATTGGTGTTTGTGTCACTATATTTATAAAAAAAGACCACTTAATTTTATGTTCTGAGAAGTTTAAACTTGAGCAAGTTTAATCAGCTATATTTTTTACAATATGTAAACCAATCAAATAATGTTTTCATATCTTTTGAAAATAGAGAAAAAATACGCAACTGAAGATATAAAAGAAAAAATGATATTGTGTTGATAATTACGAAGTATTTGCTTTAGAGAATATGCAAAGTTAACCATAGAAATTGTAATGCATGTAGCTGACAAATTCTAGCAAAATAATTACTAAATGTATTTTAAGTATTGCAAAGTTTAAGATACAGTAGAATCAAGTTTGACATGTAAGCACTAGGGTTAAGATGCCATCATAACAATTCCACAAAGTCCTTCAACAGCACCCACACCCCTTTGCATCCTAATGTACCCTTCTTCACGCCACTCGGTTCCCCATGAGTTCCACTAATAAACAAACTCATATTTCTTGCCAATTCTGTTTTGAAATTTTTTATGTAGGAAATACTTATAAATTTTGTTATGAAAAAAAATTTGCAGGAAATTGCCCCATTTTTTTTGCAAAATATTTTGTATAAAACACTTTTTGCAACAAATTTTGTAGGAAATACTTGCGAATTTTATAATTTTGTAGGAAATAATTACCCACAGAGGAATTACCTGCCAATTAAAATTCTTAGAAAAAATAGCAGAAAAATGTCTTTTCTTGCAATTTTTTTTAACAAATTTGCAAGAAAATTCCCATGTAATATGAGAATTTTTAGTAGTGTTCTTAACCAACCAATACTCACTTCCATCATCACTAACACCATATCCCACAACAGTCACACCATGATCCAAATAGGTTTCACAAGAACCAGTGAAAACACCTATTTTGTAAAATTGATAGTTAGAGCCACTAGCATCGATGGCAACATAGATTGGTTGATTGACAAAGCTTTTTGCAATGCCTTCTCAATGTTGGCACGGACATGCTCAATTTTCCAGTACTCAGTTTGTGAATTCCTTTAGTTGTTGCAACAACAGAAAATGCCTAGCAGCATCCTGCACAAGGTGAATTAATAGTTAGATAATGATCCTATTTAAGTTTACTTAAAAATGTCAATGAGTAATGAAACACTTACCACATTAGCTTTGGTCCTTGACTGGTGTCACTGCACCCTTTGGCCTCCGGTCACTATTAAAAATTTTCATATTACATGAGATTTTTCTTGCAAATTTGTTAAAAAAATTTGCATGAAAGGACTTTTTCCTGCTATTTTTTGTAGGAATCTTAATTGGTAGGTAATTCTTTTGTACGTAATTATTTCCTACAGAATTATAAAATTCGTAAGTATTTCGTATAAAATTTGTTGTGAAAAATGTTTTATACAAAATATTTTGCAAAAACAATTGGTAGCAATTTCATGCAAATTTTTTTTCATAACAAATATTACAAGTATTTTCTACAAAAATTATTTCAAAACAAAATTGACAGAAAATATAAGTTTTTTAGTAGTGAGTCCCTAGTGGATGGCACTACAATGACATTTTCATACTTAAAAGTGGTTGTTTTTGTTATTGAGGAGCACACATGCTCCTTGAACTTATTTCTTAAAGTTATGAACTCCTCGTTGGTGAGGTCTGCAAAGTGATTGATGGCTAACTTGTCATGTTTATGGGCAGCATTGTTGAAGGCTTCAATGTAATTCACATTTTCCTTGAATATCCTGAAACTCTTTTCCCTGTCATGGGAGTCTTTGTACACTTTTCCATGATGAGCCATCAATTCCTCATGCCTCTCGTACATGGAGGCATCTTGTAGAGTGCGACATTACTCTTGAAAAGCCAGGAATCCCATGCCAATGTTTGAAAAGTGCTTTAGGTTGGTTAGTGAAATGTTTGAAAAGTGCTTTAGGTTGGTTAGTGAAATGTTTGAAAAGTGCTTTGAAAACACCATATCTGATATGTTGCAACCATGGTGACTAAATAACTACTTTAGGTTGGTTAGTGAAATGTTTGAAAGTGTTTTTTGTCGTGTATTCAGGATTGTGTGTGGTGTTTATATAGCCATGTTACCGTTTAATTTTTAATTAGCTTTTAGTTTCTAACATAAATCTCAAGGCACCACCTTATTGTATGTACCTATGATATTTTTCTGAGTTAGACCATTGCTTATGGATATTGGTAGGATTGGGCAAAGTATACTGAACTGCAATGAACCATTAAAAACTACACTAAACTAAAAAATAGTTCGTCTGAACTGCACTGAACTGGAAAGCAGTTCAGACGAACTGCACTACACTATAATATGAACTGAACTATTATAAACTAAATTGTTGTACAAATTGCACTATTTTTAAACTGAACTGCATTATTTTTAAACTGAACTACACTATTTTTGAACCGTTTTTTAACTAAACCACACTAATTTTGAACCAAATTGTACTATTTTTTAACCGAAATATACTTCATCATTTCAATTGTTAATAAATTATTACATCAATTTAAATTGTTGAATTTTTTGTTAATTTTTTTTTATTGTTTTGCTAATAAACTTAACAAGTATATTAATAACAAATTAAGTTAAGGTATTTTTTGTGATATTTATTCATGTACAATAGTTTGAAATTAACATTTATTTGTAAGTAAAGAGTATTTTATATATTTACAATATTTTTAAATTTAAATAAAATATAAATTTAGTTAAAACACTATATATTTAAAACTATTAAAAAATATTTGAAGAAAGAAATACAAAGATTGAAAAAATAGTATTAAATTAGATATAATATGACATGATTTTGTTACGTAATAAAGTGATAATAAAAATAAAACATAAGATATTATTTATAAAATTTAATTCTCCCACTATTATACCCTCTTCCATGAATAATAGTAATTATGTGAGATATAAAAAAAATACAAGAGGAAACTATAATTAAAAGAGGCAGATTTTATTTTATGTTCAGTATAAAAAAATATTTAGAAAATATCGGTCCACCTTTCCCACCCCCATCCACCATCCTATTCCACCTCACATGTTACCACCCCAACCACCTAGGCACCACCACCCTTTTACGATTTCATTGCCAACATCCCTTTCTTTGCCCAGTGAGAACCTTTCACGTTGGACCGTTATGCAGGCGACACTGATCCAGACGAGCACCTCAAAGTGTACATAACACATGTCACCCTCTATACATCCCATGATGCTGTTTTCTGCAAAGCCTTTCCAACCACCCTTAAAGGCCCCGCACTCGAATGGTTCACTACTCTACCACTATATTCCATTGACTGCTTTGACACCCTCTCCCATATGTTCACTACTTATTTCGCTAGCAGCCGTCCACATCAAACCACAACCCTCTCTCTCCTTGGCGTCAGACAGGAACAAGATGAGACGGTTGCAGACCTTCATCGACCATTTCTGCAAGGCTGCCTTCCGCACACCTCACCTCAACCAAGAGATGATACTGCAATGTATGGCCCTTACCCTCAAACCTGGCCCCTTCGCTAACAACGTCTACCTACACCCACCCACATCCATGCACGAACTGAAGCTCCATGCTGCAGACTACATCCGCATGGAAGAGATGCAAACCCTCCACACGAAGTTTTGTAATGATTATACATCCTCCACTGCCACCCCCCCAAACCACCCTCACGGCCTGATCCTAGACCCAAAGAACCTCGACAACCTCGCTTCACCAGATATGCACCCCTAAATGTCCCCAAATCCCGCCTTCTTGATGAAGCTCTTCAACCCGACCTCATCCCACCACCTCGCAAAACATCCAACCCTCCCAACGCAGACATGACCAAATACGACTGATATCACTGAAACAATGGCCACACTAGAGACGAATGCAAAGCACTCTAAGACAAGATCAAAGAATTGGTTCGTGCTGGCCATTTCCGTGGCTTCATCCACAGAGATGACCACCCACATCCTTCCCGATCCGATCACCGATACCCTCCCCATGATTCGCGTTGTGACAGACGTTCCACCCAACCTACGAGCCATGACCCCCAACCTGTTCGCACTGATGTTGCCCGAACGGATCCCCCACTACGCGGCATAATCAACATCATCTCTAGCAGCTTTGCTAGTGGCGGGTCCACCTCCTCATCCCGAAAGAAACATCTCCGCCAACTCCAGTCCATTAACCACATAACCCACTCCCACCATAGACGCTGCATGCCTCCCATTACCTTTACAGACGATGATTTCCATGGCGTCGATCACCAGCAGAATGACCCAATGGTCATCACGGTCGAACTCAAAAACTACGCGGTCAAGAAAGTTCTTATCGACCAAGGTAGTTTAGTTAACATCCTATATTGGACGACATACCAGAAACTACAACTTGGTACCACTACCATGGTCCCCTATGATGAACCTATATACTGCTTCTTCGGGGAGAAGGTCTCCACTCGCAGGTACATCGATCTCCACATCGTTTTTCACGATGACACTCAAACCAAAACCATCCCCATTTGTTTCCTTGTCGTAGACGTGCCTACATCATACAATGTCCTCCTCGGCCGACCATCCCTCAACGTCATAGGTGTTGTCGTATCTATGCCACACTTGTCCATGAAATTCCCCTCCCCATCTAGTGACATTCTTACCATTCACGGCGACCAACGGCTCGCACGCCAATGTTACATGGCCAGCCTACATCCACAACTACACATCCTCCAAACACACAACATTGAGCACCCTTCCAACTCTAACATAGCCTTATATGGGGATGACTTAAACCCTAGAGTAGGCCGCGATGCACGCCTTGAGCCAGTCGATGAAACTATACCCTTGGAACTCCCCATGGATGCACACTTAAACTGGGCGCCGGCCTTCAACAAGAACAGCGTGACATACTAATGCCTACCCTCATCCGCAACACCGACCTCTTCTCCTGGTCAGCCGCTGACTTACCCGACGTTAGCCCTCAAGTCACGTTCCACAAGCTCTCCATTTATAAAGAAGCCAAATACGTCTCCCAAAAAAACAAAAACTTGGCGAAGAACGTCGACTAGCAGCGCAAGTGGAAGTTGACAAGTTACTAAATGCAGGTTTCATCGAGGAGGCCCATTACACCACCTGGCTTTCTAATGTAGTTCTGGTAAAAAAAGCAAACGGAAAATGGCGAATGTGCGTCAATTACATAGATCTCAATAAGGTCTGCCCTAAGGACGCCTACCCCTTACCCAATATTAACCGGCTAGTCGACGGTGCAGTCCGCAACAAGGTCCTCAGTTTTCTAGATGCATATTTCGGATACAACTAGATCCCAATGGCCACAACCGACATGAACAAGACTGCCTTCATCACAGACGACGCCAACTACTTTTACAAAGTCATGTCGTTCGGCCTCAAAAACGCAGGAGCAACTTATCAACGGTTGATGGATAAAGTCTTCAGCCATATAATGGGCAAGTGTGTCGAAGTGTACGTCAACGACATGGTTGTCAAATCCCCGAGTCATCACCAGCACGCTCAAGACTTATCTGCAGTATTCTCTGCGTTACGACAATACAACCTCCGCCTCAACCCCAAAAAATGTGTTTTCGATGTCGATCGTGACAAATTCCTTGGCTTCATGCTGACACAACGCGACATAGAAGCAAACCCTAAAAAATGTAATGCTATCATTGAGATGAGAAACCCCAACAATGTCAATGAGGTACAACACCTCATCGGCCGTCTGACCGCCATATCCCGTTTCCTACCCAAATTAGTCGACCAAACCCAGCCCATCATTCAACTACTCAAAAAATCCACAAGGTTCTCTTGGAACGATGAATGTAACAGGTGTTCCAAAACCTCAAAACTATTTTAACATCATTACCCATCCTTCATAAGCCGAATATCCATCAACCCCTTCTTATCTACATTACCGCAACAGATCACACTATAAGTGCCGCGCTAGTTCAAGACGTAGCTGGCACTCAACATCCCATATACTTCGTCAGTCGAACGTTGTAGGATCCAGAAACTTGGTACCAAATGGTGGAGCAGCTAGCCTTATCCCTAGTGCATGCAGCACGACGCCTATGCCCTTACTTCCAAAACCACAACATCATCATCAAACCGATTACCTCATTCAGAAGATACTCCAAAAGCCGAACCTTGTCGACCGCATGTCCTCTTGGGTCGTGGAACTATCCGAGTTCAACATTCGCTACGAACCCCACAACCCCATCAAAGCTCAATGCCTCTTCGACTTCGTCAATGACCTACAACACACCCTCGAAGAAGACCAGTGGACACTTTATGTAGATGGTTCTTCGAATTCGAAGGGGGCAGGGGTCAATATCGTCTTTGAAGGCCCCAACGACATCCTCATTGAAAAATCCCTCCACTTCGCCTTCAAAACCTCTAACAATCAAGTCGAATATGAAGTCATCCTAGCTGGCTTATCCCTCGCACGAGAAGTTGGTGTCTAAACACTCAGGTGCAAAACCGATTCCAAACTCACAGTGGGCCATCTAAACGACGAATTCCAAATCAAAGACCCTAACCTCCTGCAATACTATCACCTAGTCCGCAATGTCATTCAATCCGCTTTTGAACGTGTGTCGAACACTCGTTATATATGCTTTTAATTGCTAAAGTTCCCCACCCTTGCCACAAGTAAGCGACCTGGGTCGAACACTCATTATATACGCTTTTAATTGTTTAAGTTCCTCAACCTTACCATAAGTAAGTGGCCTGGGTCGAACACTCGTTATATACGCTTTTACTTGTTAAAGTTCCCCACCCTTATCACAAGTAAGCGGCCTGGGGTCGAACATCGTTATATATGCTTTTAACTATTTAAGTTCCCCACCCTTACCATAAGTAAGCGGCCTGGGTCGAACACTCGTTATATACGCTTTTAATTGTTTAAGTTCCCCACCCTTACCTCAAGTAAGCGACCTGGGTCGAATACTCGTTATATACGCTTTTAATTGTTTACGTTCCCCACCCTTATCACAAATAAACGGCTTGGGTCGAATACTACAACTTATATATCATCCACACAATAGTACCCTAACTATAATACAACAATCAATAATACTCATCCCAATAAACAACATATACAGTAACAAATTGAATACATAACAACATCATTCAAACAAGCGCGTTCCTATCACATATACTATCGTCAACAATCAAACAACAGATATAATCTAGAATATGCATCACATTAAGAACAAAGACAAATATTGTACAAGTTATCGAGAATAGAAAACATTAGACACTTTATCTAAGCTTGATCATCATCACCCATCACGGCCTTTTCATTGTTCTTGTCTTCGTCAACCGTCGCCTTCTCTCCCTCCTCCTAAGGACTCGACTCAACTTCACTAATAAGTTACCCATCCACCACGTTCTTGTTCACATCAAACCTCGCGTCCGCCACATCCACATCTTTACAGAAAAAGGATGCCTGCCTCAAGCCTTTCTAAAATCCGTTAATGTGTTCTTGGATAATGCACCCTTTAAGGTCCTCCACCTCCACCTCCAGGCCCTCGTGCTTTTCCTTCAACTCATCATAATCAGCCTCAAGATCAGCAATTTTGGCTTTAAACTTTTCTTCAGAATCTAGACAACGAACCCTCCATGTTCCCAGCCTTTTCTTCTCTTCCTTCCATTCCTCCCTTTCCTTTTCCCACGCTTCCTTCTCCTCCACATACTTGTCGACTTGAATTTGCAGCTCCTCCAACTTTGCCCGATTCCCCTCCTTCAATTCCCTTTGATATAATGACCCTACTTGACGCCCCAATATTAGTGCCTTATTATTAAACTCCACCATCGCCCTCACCAAAGCATTGAGCTCCATATTGTCAATTGAGTTAATCAAAGTCTCCGACACATTAATCTCAATATCTCATCAAACAACCGTCTCCAACAGCTTGATTAGCCCAGCTTTAGGCCCCTTTCCACTAGCAGATGATCCCAACCCTAACAAAGCAGTCCTGACTTTCTTCACATCCTTTCCTTTATCGGGCTAGCCGACAATTCATCCTTTCTCTTCGTACCCCCATGAACGTGTACTTCCACCAGGGATTCTTGTAGATTGGGAACTTTAGTACTCCCGACAACCTTTGCCCTTGCGCCTTCTCCTTCCTCAGTGTTTGAAAAAGTGTCAAGTTCTTCTTCCCAAGTTGTGCCATGTGCCCTGCATTGTTCACACCAAATACTGGTTAGTTAACTTACACACATTTTAACACTTGAAATTACAAAAAGATACCTTCAATATCAATAATCGGATGAACCGAATTATAAACCTCCTTATCCGCCATCGACAACTTCTCAATCTTCATGTCCTTATATCGCCAAGGGTTATCAGTCCAACTAAAAAGGAATTTAGTACTCCTGTCATCGTTATAGAAATACAGTCTCCCAACCTCTTTCACCATTGCTTTGAAGAATCCATCCTTGAAATGTTTGACTGACTGGGTGAACGCGTCCAGTATGCTTATACTCGGCCTACTCACCAAAGATAACCACGTGGTCGGTTGTCGTGGCCTTATGTCATAGAAATAAAAAAATGCATGCAGAGAAGGTTGCATGTGTAACGAGAGGCAGAGAACGCGAAAGCCTTGCAACTACGCCTAGCTATTCGGATGTAGTTGGTTAAGAGCAACGTTTAGTAGACGAAGTACCCCCATGGTAAAGTCGTCGAATGGTAGCCTCACGTGCAATTGTGAAAAATGGCACATTAACATGTAGAAAAATTTATCAACCGCTCCTGGCCGTGGCAGACACGTTCAGTAGCACTCACCCGCTCCAACGACACTATATCATGAATTACATCCCTCCCTACGACTGGAGTACATTTAAGCCATCAGTTAAGCAACCTCGACCATCTGAATAATGAAGATTCGTTCTGGACATCAGTAGCGACCCATTCATAACCAGTCTTGGTCGGCCAGCTACTCTCTGCTATCTCCTCTAGAGGGTCTTCCCTAACCTCAGTTACTGTCTCCATCGAGATCTTTCTCGTCCCAACCACAAGAATACCACTCCCCTCATTAGACTGTCTACCTATATCTTCTGTAGACCGCCCACTCCCACTACTTGATGTAGATAACGACATATTATCGCTAGTACTAGACATACCTTTTGTAGTAAGAAAGATGTCGGTAGGAACACAGAACTAATCGGACAGCTCTAACGCACACAAATCACTGATCTCAGATTTCTTACAAATGAGCCAACGTGAACACACTTTCAATAACATCCTCATTTATAAACATTGATCTGAACCACTAAAACTTCTTCCCGCCAAAAGTTCCTGCCAAAAGTTGTAAAGCACACGAAGCGTCATAATGCACATGAAAAGTCACAATACTTCAAACGACGGCGCAAAACCCTTTTGATTAGACCCCTGACATCTGCACCTTTTCAACTACTACAACCTATTAAGACTTTAAGCCTTAACATTGTTCAACACACTTAAAGGCTGGGGGACTGGTGTACTGCACCTAGGCGGCCTAACAAAAATGCTCACACTTCTCATTCTTTGCTGCTATAGGTATACCGACACAGGCTGGGGGACTGGTGTACTGCACCTACGCGGCCCAAAATGACTATAACCGTAAAATCTACCTACATAAACCCTAAGGATTCAAATAATTACCAGATAAGGTCAAACGGACAAGAATAAGCAGCCTAAGCCGCTTACTTGCGTACATAACCCCCAAGGATGCAAATAATTACCTGATAAGGTCAAACGGACAAGAGTAAGCGGCCCAAGCCGCTTACTTCAGAAAATGAAACGAAAACTGACAAAATCGAAGCATTACTAGCAAAGCCCCTAGGGCCCACAATGATCGAGATAAGGGACCTGGACTAGGCCCAAGCCCACCTACGGCCCAAACAAGGGCCTAGCCCATGATGTAGTCAGATATAATTAATAAACTATAAATATGTGTGGACCCCAGCAATTAAAGGTACGCATTCATTAATCCCTTAATCACGAGATTTGACTTTTTGAGAATTCTTTGCTGACTTGAGTGTCAAAGTCCAAGCCGAGACACCAGCAGATAACATATGCCATCCGGAAGGAAGTCTATTAGGGAGATTGCAGATTGAGTTAAGGTGATATTTGTGTCTGACATCTCTTATTTGTTCTCCGCAGGAACAAAATAAATATTACAGACTAATTTTTATAAAATGAAATAATTAATATCAATGGAACTGTAACTTATAATATAACCATAAAATTTTCACTTAAATTTATTATTATAATATAACCTAAAAAGTGTTACATATTTTTTTCTTATTATTGTATATGAAATGAAAAAAAAAAAAAATCAAAGGACAATAAATTTTGTGCATAATGTACTGCCATATATGAGATGAAGAAATATAGTGACTGTCGTACATTACTAGTACTAACGAAGTGTGAAACAAAGAGGAAAAACTAAAATGCAGTTTAGTAAATAATTAACTCATTTAAGTTCAGTTTTTGAAAACTGTATTGAAAAATAGTATAGTTCAATTTTTAATACAACTAATTCAGTTTATTTTAGTATAAAACAATACAATTAACTCTAATACAGTACAATTAAATTAATTATGCCCAGCCTTACACATAGTAGTGGTAGCAATAGTAGTCGGACCTTGATGTTCTCTGATGGGTTGTCATCCAAGAATATAAAGGTGGTGATTGAGACAATTACTAAGAATAGGGAGGATCCTGCCAAGAAGCATGCTGAGAGTGGGTTACCTTATACATTTATTTAAAAATACAGATTTAATAGTAGAAATAACTTGAGATTAGTTAAAAAAAACAAGTAATTAATCATTCATAAAGATTTTATGGATATAATTAAAAAAAAAACATAACAATATCACTGCTCTGGGTTAGTTAAGTGGTTGACAAAGAAACATTTAATTTATTTATATTGTAATTTAAAATCAACGAATAGTTTGACAATTATTTTATGTTTTTCGAAAATTATCAAACATAAAAACTAAGTAATGGGTGAGATTTCAATTCATGTACTTTTAAGAAAATTAAAAAATAAGTTTTCCAGTTAATTTCCAATGTATTTATAATTTTTAACTCCATATTTCCAATGTATTTGTACCGCACCTAGCCAAACTCAACCAACTAAACAAGTATACACATCAAAACCGCCTAGCATCTAGTATCCGGACACCACCAGCACAAGACATCTAGGCAAGTGGCCGGTCAAGGCCGACTACTTACCTAGAAAGTTAGCTAACATCGATGCTCCTCCTTCAATAGGTCCCCAGGGCCAGTTTTGGGGCCCAGGCCCACTCATGGCCCAAGCTAGGGCCCAGGTCAAAACCTAGCCCATGCAATGGTCAAACGTCATTAATGTTCTATAAATACACGTGGACCCCATCATTTAAAGGTACGCATTCATTAATTGCTGATTTGACTCTTTGAGAGCTTTGACTTACTTGAGCTTCGGAGATTCTTCTGCAGGTAGCCCCTCCTGGGTTCAAGCCGGCATGTATTGAATGGGAAGAGGCCAACTAAGGAGATAGCGGACTACATGGTAAGGTGACACTCGTGCCTAACTTATCTTATTTGTCCTTCTGCAGGAACAATTGGCGCCCACCGTGGGGCACGAGACGAACACCCTTAGTACCCGCTTTTCTCTGAAGATGGTTTCTACCTGCAGCAAAGCTGGAGCTAGCAAGCAAGTTGACGCTGGTCCCTCTGGACCTTCTGGCGTCACCCCTGATTTGGCCGCCATCTTAGACGGCCAGATGAAGATGCAACAGGAACTTGCAAACCTGAAGAAACGCAACGCTGAAGAAATAGAAGCGCTCAAACAAGAGAATTCCCGCCTCAGGAGGAAGATCGAGGCAGATGCCGACCTGAAAGGAAAAGCCAAAGAGACCTCTGAAGCTGTGAAGTCTCCGGCTTTCCAACCTACAGAGGAAGAAAGTGAATACAACCCCACCCCCCACACCTTCACCACCACCCAACAAACCCCTCTCACTACCACACACCCCCAACATTTCCCACCAGGTCACCCAGGACCCACCGCACCCTCAACAACCCACGTTCCCCACAACATACCCACTACGCTTCACACCGCGTACGTCCCACCCTACCACCCCCCATATCTTCCCACAACCCACATCCCCCCTCATAACATCACCTCCACCTTCCCTACCATGATCAACCACCCACTCCCACCCCACATTCTCCCCCCCACCAGCCCAGACGCCGCCACCCATTCACAGACTTTATCGCTAACACCCCTCTCCCAACCCAGTGGGAACCATTCAACCTCGATCGCTACACTGGCGAAACCGACCCCGATGAACACCTGAAAGTTTACATCACACACGTTGCTCTGTATACGTCCCAGGACGCAGTCTTCTGCAATGCTTTCCCCACAACACTCAAAGGCCCCGCCCTAGAGTGGTTCACCACCCTCTCACCCTACTCCATTGATAATTTCGACACCCTTTCCCACATGTTCTCCACACATTTCGCCGGCAGCCGCCCTCACCAAACCACCACCATGTCCTTACTGGGCATCAGACAGGAGCCCAATGAACCTCTCAGAACATTCATCGACCGCTTTAGTAAAGCAGCCCTTCGCACACCACACCTTAACCAGGAAATGATACTCCAATGCATGACCCTCACCCTACAACCCGGACCCTTCGCTAACAACGTCTACCTTCACCCACCCACCTCCATGCACGAACTCAAGCTGCGTGCCGCTGACTACGTTCGCATGGAAGAAATGCAAACCCTTCACACTAAATTCTGCAACGACTATGCCGCCAACACCGCCACCCCCAATCCCAACCCCGTACCCAATCCCACCCCACAGCCTCACCCGCGCCCCGATACCCGTCCACGTGAGCCCCGCCAACCACGTTTTACCAGATACGCCCCACTCACAGTAGCCCGCTCCCGCATCCTTGACGAAGCCCTCCAAGCTGACCTCCTCCCCCCACCACGCAAAACAACCACCCCTCCTAACGCTGACATGACCAAGTACTGTCGATACCACCGCAATCACGGTCATACTACAGAAGAGTGCAAAGCGCTACAGGATAAGATCGAAGAACTGGTACGCGCCGGCCACTTTCGCCGCTTCATCCGCAGAGATGACCACACCTCTTCTCGAACCCACCACCCCCCACGACACGACCACAGATGACAACCAAGCGGTGCCAATCACGATAACCAACCCGCCCAACCCAATGACCAACACTCACAACCCGCCCACACCAACATCACCCCTGCCGACACCCCCTTGTGAGGTACTATTAACACCATCTCTGGTGGCTTCGCAAGCGGAGGCTCCACCTCATCTGCCAGAAAGAAACACCTCCGCCACATACAATCTATCAACTACATCACCCAAACCCATCACAAACGACGTATGCCCCCCATCGTTTTCACTGATGATGACTTTAATGGCCTCGACCACCAACAAGACGACCCCATGGTCATCACAGTCGAAATCGAAAACTATGCCGTTAAAAAAGTACTGGTAGATCAAGGCAGCTCAGTTGACATCCTCTACTGGGCCACTTACCAAAAGTTGCAACTCCCTGACACCGCTATGATCCCATATGACGAGCCCATATACGACTTTTCTGGCGAACAAGTCTCTACCCGGGGCTACATAGACCTCCATACCGTCTTTCGGGAAGGAACCCAAACAAAAACAATCCCAATCCGCTTCCTAATAGTCGACGCACCCACATCCTACAACATACTCTTGGGCCGTCCTTCCCTCAACACCCTCGGGGCAGTCGTCTCCACCCCGCATTTGGCCATGAAGTTCCCAGCACCATCCGGGGATATCCTAACCATCCACTACGACCAACGTTTGGCACGCGAATGCTACATGGCAAGCTTAAGGCCCCAACTCCCAATCCAACAGACAAACCACATCGAGCGACCACCTAATTCACGCATAGCCTTATCCGACGAAGACCTTGATCCCATAATAGGCCGAGATGCCCGCCTCGAACCAGTCGAGGACACAACCCCCCTGGGACTCCCCAACGGCCATTCCATCAACTTGGGCACTGGTTTAAGTCTTGATGAGCGTGCCACAATTACACCCATCCTTATAAAAAACACGGATCTCTTCGCTTGGTCAGCCGCCGACCTCCCAGGGGTAGACCCTAACGTCGCATCCCACAAGCTCTCGGTGTATAAAGAAGCCCGCTACGTATCTTAGAAAAAACGCAAACTTGGTGAAGAACGCAGACAGGCAGCCAAAATAGAAGCCGAGAAGTTGCTGAGCGCAGGATTCATAGATGAAGCGCATTACACCACCTGGCTCTCTAACGTTGTCTTGGTGAAGAAAGCCAATGGTAAATGGCGGATGTGCGTGGACTACACAGATCTAAACAAGGCATGCCCTCGCGACGCCTACCCCCTACCCAACATCGACCGCCTTGTAGACGGCGCGGCAGGAAATAAAGTACTTAGCTTTCTGGACGCATACTCAGGTTATAACCAAATACCCATGGCCGCAGCAGACATGCACAAGACCGCCTTCATCACAGACGATGCCAACTACTTCTATAGAGTCATGCCCTTCGGCCTCAAAAACGCTGGGGCAACCTACCAGCGGCTAATGGACAAAGTCTTTAGCCACCTCACAGGACACTGTGTCGAAGTCTACATCGATGACATGGTCGTCAAATCCCCAAGCCATCATCAACACGCTATAGATTTGGAGGCGGTTTTCTCCGCATTGCGCCAGTACAACCTCCGCCTGAACCCTGAGAAGTGCGTATTTGGCGTGGACCGGCGTAAATTCCTCGGTTTCATGTTAACTCAGCGCGGCATAGAGGTCAACCCCGAAAAATGCAAGGCTATCATCGAGATGCGTAGCCCAACTACCATCAAAGAAGTACAGCGACTAATTGGCCGCCTCACAGCTATATCCCGTTTCCTACCAAAACTAGCAGAACAAACTCAACCCATAATTCAGCTCCTAAAGAAATCCGCCCGGTTCACGTGGACTGAAGATTGTGAACAAATATTCCTCAAGCTCAAAGCATCCCTAACCTCACCCCCCATCCTCCGCAAACCTGACACTAGCCAACCCCTGCTAGTGTACATCACAGCCACCGATCACACCGTCAGCGCTGCCCTTGTCCAAGAAGCAGAAGGCACCCAGCACCCTGTTTACTTTGTAAGCAGGACACTCCAAGACCCTGAAACCAGATACCAGATGGTAGAAAAACTAGCCCTATCCTTGGTCCACGTTGCACACCGCTTACGTCCATATTTCCAAAACCACACCATAACCGTTAAGACCGATTACCCAATTCAGAAAATATTACAAAAACCAGACTTAGCCGGGCGCATGTCGTCATGGGCCGTGGAGCTCTCCGAATTTAATATTCGCTATGAACCACACGGCCCCATCAAAGCCCAATGTCTCTTGGACTTCGTCAACGACCTACAACAAACACCTACCGAGGACCAATGGACGCTTCATGTAGATGGCTCCTCAAACCCAAGGGGTGCAGGTGCCGGCATCGTACTGGAAGGCCCCAACGACATCCTCATTGAGAAATCTCTCCATTTCGCTTTCAAAACGTCGAATAATCAAGCCGAATACGAAGCTATACTGGCCGGTCTCTCTCTAGCCCGTGAAGTAGGCGTCAAAAAGCTAACATGTAAAACCGACTCCAAACTCACAGTAGGTCATCTGAACGACGAGTTCCAAATTAAAGACCCCGTCCTCCAACAATATTACCATTTGGTCCGCGCAATCATCCAATCCGCTTTCGAACTAGTCCGCATCGAACACATACCCAGAACCGACAACGTCAGAGCCGACATCCTTTCCAAGTTAGCCAGCACCAAACTCAAAAGCCGCAACCGGTCCTTGCTACAGCAAACACTATCCACACCCTCCGTCACACACACTTGCCAAACGCTAACCCACCCCCCGTCAGACAATACCACCCCTACCCAAAACCCAAACTGGACCACCCCTTACATTCAGTACCTCAAAACTGGCAACCCCCCGCCCGACGCGGACAAAACTTGGCTGGCCAAGGCCGCCAGGTACACTATGGTAGGCGACGACCTCTACAAACGCGGATATGGCCAACCCCTACTTAAATGTGTCACGCCAGAACAAGCCCAGTACGTCATCAAGGAACTACACGAAGGGATCTGCGGTTATCACTCAGGCGCGCGCACCATGGCGACAAGAGTTCTCAGAACCGGGTACTTCTGGCCTACAATAGAAGCGGACTGCCAAGACTACGTCAAAAAGTGCAAACCGTGTCAAAAGCACGGCAACCTCATACACCAAAAACAAGAACAGCTACACCACATATTGTCCCCCTGGCCATTCGCTAAGTGGGGAATGGACATCCTAGGCCCATTCACACCCGGCAAAGGACAAGTTAAGTTCCTCATCGTAGCCGTTGATTACTTCACCAAGTGGATTGAAGCCAAACCATTGACCACCATAACGGCCCAGCAAGTCCAGCAGTTTGTGTGGAAGGACATCATATGCAGATATGGTATACCGCATACCATCATAACAGATAACGGCCGACAATTCATTGACAAGGAACTAGCAAAATTCTACACCGGTTTGGGCATCAAACATATCACAAGTTCTGTAGAACACCCGCAGACCAACGGGCAGGCGGAAGCGGCAAACAAAGTTATCCTCGTGAAACTGCGTAAAAGATTGGATACCGCTAAAGGCCGATGGCCAGAAGAGTTAATTGAAGTGCTATGGGCCTACAGATGCACCCCGCAATCGTCAACTAACGAATCCCTCTTCAGCCTAGTCTACGGCGCAGACGCCATGATACCAGTAGAAATTGGCGAACCTTCCCTGCGCCGAGAACTATACGACCCAGCCCACAACCACCAAAACATGGCCTTGCATCTCAACCTCCTTCCCGAACTCAGAGAAAAAGCCCAAATACGCAATCTCACCGCCAAACAACGAGCCGCCAGGAAATATAACGCAAACCTACACCCGCGATCGTTTGTCATAGGAGACCTAGTATGGAGAATGGCCAACAGTGCTAGAAAGAAGGATGGCAAGTTCTCCGCCAATTGGGACGGCCCGTACCGCATACGAGAAAACACAGGAGGTGGGGCTTATCGCCTAGAACAACTATCCGGGGAAGAAATCCCCAACACATGGAATGTATCCCACCTCAAGTTTTATTTCAGTTGAACATGCATCATAAGCGGATCCATACTTGTAACCACGGGTGTACTCTTTTTCCTCACTTGGTCTTTTTTCCCTAAGGAGGGTTTTGGCCAAGGAGGTTTTAACGAGGCACCCCCATTTCAATCAATAAAACGAGTGGTTCCCTACTCTATGATTCTATGATACTTGTGTTTAATTCGTTTAAGTTCCCCACCCTTACCACAAGTAAGCGGCCTGGGTCGAACACCCTTTACTTGTGTTTAATTCGTTTAAGTTCCCCACCCTTACCCTAAGTAAGCGGCCTGGGTCGAACACCCTTTACTTGTGTTTAATTCGTTTAAGTTCCCCACCCTTACCCCAAGTAAGCGGCCTGGGTCGAACACCCTTTACTTGTGTTTAATTCGTTTAAGTTCCCCACCCTTACCCCAAGTAAGCGGCCTGGGTCGAACACCCTTTACTTGTGTTTAATTCGTTTAAGTTCCCCACCCTTACCACAAGTAAGCGGCCTAGGTCGAACACCCTTTACTTGTGTTTAATTCGTTTAAGTTCCCCACCCTTACCCCAAGTAAGCGGCCTGGGTCGAACACCCTTTACTTGTGTTTAATTCGTTTAAGTTCCCCACCCTTACCCCAAGTAAGCGGCCTGGGTCGAACATCCTTTAACTTTGGTTCATTCGTTTAAGTTCCCCACCCTTACCACAAGTAAGCGGCCTGGGTCGAACACCCTTTACTTGTGTTTAATTCGTTTAACTTCCCCACTCTTACCACAAGTAAGCGGCCTGGGTCGAACACCCTTTACTTGTGTTTAACATACAAACGCCAACAATGCTCCTTGAGGAAAATACGCATACAACATAACATCTCACAAGCATAACATCATTATCCAACAAACACTTTCCTATCACATATGTTATCGTCAAAGAACCACAAAACATATATCCACAATATGCATCACATTAAAAGCAAGAAAAAAAATATTGTACGAGTTATTACAGACTTAGGATTCATTACGAAATAAGACATCATAAAAAATTCATCCTAAGCTGCTTTGTCATCCTCCACGGGTGCATCCACATCCTTCTCCGCCTCGGCCGCCTCGTTCCCAACCTCCTCCCCACCCTCTTCATCCTCTCCCACCAACTTTCCACCAACCACATCCTTATCAACATCGAACCTTGAATCCAGGGCATCCACATCCTTATAAAAGAATGCCGCCTGCCGCAACCCCTTCTCAAATCTATTTATATGCTCCTGGATAACACTGTTCTTCAGGTCATCCAACTCACCGACAGCCCCGTCATACTTGTCCTTTAGATCCTCATAGTCTTCCTCCAGCTCCCCTATGCGCTTATTCAATTTCTCCTCAGAATCTAAACACCGAACCTTCCACGACACCAACCTCTTTCTCTTAGCTTCCCACCCTTCCTTCTCCTTCTCCAACGCCGCCTTCTCCTCCGCCAACTTGTCCACTTTACCCTGCAACACGTCTACCCAATACCAACGCCTTACTCCCAAATTCAACCATGGTTCTTACAATATGATCAACCTCCATATTGTCGATGGAGTTCACAACAGTATCCGGCAAGTTGATTGAGATGTCCTTCCTCACGCATATCTCCGGCAACTCGATTAACCCGGCTTCCGGCAACTTCTCGCCACTGCCCGACCCCTCCCCATCGCCTGACCCGAGAATAGCTGCCCTTACTCTCTTCACATCCTTACCCTTCCCAGGACGAGGCGGAAGCTCAGCCCTCCTCTTTGTGCCGCCATGAACGTGTATTTCCACCACAGATTCCTGCAGATTAGGAACACCAGTTTTCCCAGCCTCCTTGGCCTTGGCGGCCATCTCCTTCCTCAGCGCTTGAAAGAGCGCCAAGTTCTTCTTACCGGACTGTGCCATATGCCCTGCAACAACATATCACAACTCGGATCAAAACAACTTAGCATCATTAACACAGTTTAAGTAATAAATAGATACCTTCAATATCTATAATCGGATGCACCGAATTATAAACCCTAACTAAGCCCTTAGTGGGCAACTTATCCACAAATCTTAACAACATCCCCACCACCTCCTTGTCTCCAGACGACAACTCCTCCACTCCCATATCCTTATAACGCGAAGGATTATTCGTCCAACTGAAAGGGAATTTTGTACTCCCATCCGCATTCAGAAAATACGGCTTGCCTCCCTCCTTCACTACAACCTTGAAGTATCCGTCTTTGAAGTGCTTGAAAGATTGGGAGAATGCATCCAACCTGCTGATGCTAGGACGACTTATCAATGACAGCCAGGTAGCCGGTCTCCGGGGTCTGGTATCATAGAAATACAAAAATGCATAAGGTGAAGGCTCCAAGTACAGCGACTCGCACAGAATACGGAAGGCCTGTAAGTAAGCCCAACTATTAGGGTGTAGTTGAGTAGGCGCCACATTCAAAGCCCGCAACACGCCCATGGTAAAGTCGTCGAAAGGTAGTCGTATATGAAGCTGAGAAAAATGGCACATGTACATATAAAAGAACTTCTCGGTAGCCCCCTCTTGCCCATGGCATACCCGGTCAATGGCGCTCACTCTTTCCAATGAAATAATATCTCCACTGACCCCTCTAGATATGACAGGTGTACAGTTCAGCCAAGAATTCAGCAGACGAGACCACCTAAACAGGGATGATTGTTCACGAACATCGGACGCAACCCACGCATAACCGCCCCTAGCCGGCCAATTACTTTCCTCCAGCTCTTCAGGAGGATCTTCTCGGACCTCCCTCACTACTTCCATTGGCATCCCACTTGTGCCAACTCCAGCACTCATACCTTCTCCACGAAGCGGGTCATCTCTACTCCTATCCGACTCAGTACTCTGACTACTACTAGATGCAGATAACGATGAGCTATCGCTACTAGACATACCTGTTTTCGTGTTTACGGAAAGATGTCGGCGGAATTGGGGAACTAGTCGGACAATATTATGCGCACAAGGTCTCTGATTTCAAAACTCGCAAATGAACCAAGTAAACCCTCAGCTGCTTTCAAGCCCATATTTATAGTCCACGATCCCAAACGACTAAAAACTCTTCCCGCCAAAATGAAACCCCAGACCAATCGACACCATTATGAAGGATATGACACATAAAAAACGACGGCGCCAAAGTTTTAACGATGTGACCACCTGACGCCTTTTCACCTACCTTCTGACACTTCCAAGCCTTAACACTGTTCACCACACTTAAAGGCTGGGGGACTGGTGTATCACACCTAGCCGGTTTTGCTAGTTAACCAACACATATCATCCTTGACCGACAACCCATATCGGACAAGGCTGGGGGACTGGTGTATCGCACCTAGCCAAACTCAACCAAGTAAACAAGTATACACATCAAAACCGCCTAGCATCTAGTACCCGGACACCACCAGCACAAGACATCTAGGCAAGTGGCCGGTCAAGGCCGACTACTTACCTAGAAAGTTAGCTAACATCGATGCTCCTCCTTCAATAGGTCCCCAGGGCCAGTTTTGGGGCCCAGGCCCACTCATGGCCCAAGCTAGGGCCCAGGTCAAAACCCAGCCCATGCAATGGTCAAACGTCATTAATGTTCTATAAATACACGTGGACCCCATCATTTAAAGGTACGCATTCATTAATTGCTGATTTGACTCTTTGAGAGCTTTGACTTACTTGAGCTTCAGAGATTCTTCTGCAGGTAGCCCCTCCTGGGTTCAAGCCGGCATGTATTGAATGGGAAGAGGCCAACTAAGGAGATAGCGGACTACATGGTAAGGTGACACTCGTGCCTAACTTATCTTATTTGTCCCTCTGCAGGAACAGTATTTATATGAAACTCTATTATTAGACGAGACCACCAACGATTGGTGTTTTTCCTAGAAATGGCTTAGTAGTGAAAGAGTGAAGAATCAAATCACGTGTCATTTTATATTAACAATTTACGGTGTTTGTTTTGACTTTTGAAAGTGCATTATTAGCATGTTGTCATCCCATTATTCGTTAGCATTAATGAATTTTGACTTTCTAACAGGTAATAAGATATAGGTTTTATCGAAAGAAAAAAATCTATAAAAAGCAAAAATACTTCAACCTTAACGAGTCACACTAGGTCAAAATAGTTTTATCACTTGACCGTAGGAGGTAGAATTTTATTTATAAGAAATCAGTTACAAATTAAAGATATTTATCAACTTATCTCCTTGAAATATCTTCTAAAGTAATAACTATTAAAAAAGAGTAATCAACTTTTAAATTAATAACTTTCAAGATATTGGTTTATGATAATTACCGTGTATGGGTTACAAAGATAGAATATATAGTTAAAATATCTCAAATATCTCAAAATATCTCAAACTATCTCCGATAGCTCAGCCTTTTGGAGATCTACTTCCCTAATTGACCTGATTCTTTAGTAGTTCGGTTGTCAAAGATAAGCCTAGATGTTACATAGCCCTCCAACCTTTGAGTTTCCATTTTTGGGAATGAAAATGAGAAGGTTGCTTTTAGAAACCATCGCTTGCGATTGTGTAGGTCCATCATTGCATATTACCTACCCCTACAACGTGTCAAAGAATTCTTTAGAATTTTAACAAATAAGATCTTCCCACATTTGGATTCATATCATTTTTGCATAACCTCATTTTCTAAACCATTACTACCTCCCTAAAGCGTTTTGAATATATTGCATTTGCGTTTAACTTGTTTGACATAATGTTGATAATGTATATCTTTCTCAGCTTAGATTTTTTAGGAATAACCAATTTCTCCTAAATCAGTCAAAAAAAGTTTTTAAAATATGAGCCCTTAGTATTAAAAACAACCAAACCTTATTTTGTTTCCGACTTATTTCATATGAAGAAGGTTGTCCAAAAGACGAGCCATTGAGATTAAAAATAATTAACTCCCATTCTCGACATATTTCATATGAAGAAGGTTGTCCAAAAGACGAACTCTCAGTTTCAAAAGGCTTGTCCAATGAATCTATTCATATAAGAATAAGAATATAATTGTTTTTCCTGAGTCTTACACAAACACATGAAAAGGTA
The DNA here is from genome assembly GCF_037176805.1 of Vigna unguiculata. Taxonomy (NCBI): domain Eukaryota; kingdom Viridiplantae; phylum Streptophyta; class Magnoliopsida; order Fabales; family Fabaceae; genus Vigna; species Vigna unguiculata. The sequence continues at coordinate 23,793,089 of NC_140796.1, forward strand.
AGGCTTAGACGAGCTTGACGGGAACCACTAGTGAGATGAGTAGAAGGATGGATTTGATGATCAAGCCATCAGATGACTCAAGTTCACACAAGTGTTAGATGACTTGAGTGAAATTGAACTCATTAGATGACTCCAGATAATAGGTCAGAATATAAGGATCGAAACACTCAAAAAGTTCAAAGACTAAAATGAAGGAATGGAGCGAGGTAAAAATGAGGAAAGGGAAAAAGGAATGGAGTGGGGGGAAGAAAGAGGAAGGGAAAATGATGAAGAAAGAGTTACGCGAGAAAAGGATGTGATGGGGTAGGGGAGAATACTTTTTAGGGATTTAGAAGAGGGGAAAAAAAGAGACTGCCAAAAATTGTGAGTGGGAAAACAAAAACACAGGGATTAAAAAAAAAGAGGAAAAGGGAAGTGTGCCCAAAATTTCTCTAAGAGGGAAAAAGAAAATAGTTTAGCATTCAAAACAAAATTTTATTAATTTTTCACTACAAGAAACACAATTTTAGATTCCTACCTAAACCCACCCAAAATGAAAAAACAAACGCTCAAGCCTCCGATGTGCGTCTAATTTCTAAGTAGGTTTATTTTTGTGTCTTACTAGCAACGACCAGGCACTTTATATATTTTTAATTTTTGAAATTATTAAGATAGATAAAGTTGGTCAAACCGTCTTTATGTTTTACTTTTAGTTTTATTTTAAAATTAGGTAGAGATGGTTTGACCATTGCTAGACCCACGCTATTCACGAGCATTACATTTTAATATTTTGAAAACCAAAAGTCTCATATCATGCCAAACAAAATCTAATTCCCACTCAAATGACTAATAAGAGTTCCTCGACCAAATGGAAATCAACAACTTTAAGCATGAACTTATTTAAAATAAAACAAGCGCCAATATGATACTTGAATAGAATGTTGCTAAAACGAGAACAATATTATCAAACATCACCCTTAAAGCTTGAACTTGTTATTAAAATATACAATACTAAACATTGGTTTAGATGGAGACACTCTTGGGAATTGCTCTAAAAGTCAACCTTTTTTCATTGGTTGTAAGAAGTATAGTATAGGGCATTTGAACTGCCCTAGTTTGATTTTTAAGATTTCATGGTTCTTTTCAAAGGCTTATAGTGCCACTAGATTTGAGGTGCAATGTGGAACCCTTTGTCCAAGGTAGACCTCATTGGAAGAATGAGTTGACAATATCTCTATCAATAAAAGATCAATAAGAGTTTCATTCTTTTGCATTATTGTTATCAAATAAGCCTTTTCAGGATTCTTCTCCATCTCATCATATTTTAGGGTCCTTTTTCTAGGATCAATCTTCTACTAAAAGTTGGATGATTGAGGATAAAGTCGTCATAGATGAAGAAAAAAAGTTATAAATTAGTCTTCTAGACCTGACCATCATGTTCCTTTTCTTTTTTTTTTTATCAAAATAATAATAAGTATTACTATAACAAAGTTGTGTCCGACTAAATTATTCAACATCATAGTCTGTATATAGTGTAGGGATATATGATTTGTTATAAAAAAATGACACTGATCCACAAACGAGACAACAACGTTGATCCACAAACACATGTCCCAAACTCTACAGTCACCAATATAATCACTATAAAATTATAGAAACAATATTTAATGGAAATGCCAACAAGTTATTAATTCCCTTCCTCGATTCATCAATACTATTGGGTATAACAAAAATTGTAGACCAAAAGTATGAAACGAGCAAACTAAAAGCAAAAGAAAAAAAACTAGCAAAAACAAAAGCCATTTGAGAAGTGTACCACACCTAGCCAAACTCGACCAAATAAGTAAACAATGTGTATATCAAGGCAGCCAAGTATCCAGCCTAGGCCGTCTTAGCATAACTTATACCGGTTATGACCTAAACTAAACACCTAAAGGGACAACCTGCACCAGCATAAGCCATCAAGACAAATAGCCGGCCTAGAACGACTACTCCAGTATCCGGTAAGTTTAGAGCCTAGGCTGACCACTCTAATGAACTCAGTATAATGGAAGCGTTCGCGTCCAATAAACCTTAAGGGCCTGGGTTAGGGCCCTGTCCCACTCGCAAGCCCTAGCTAGAGCCCAAGTCAAGGCCCAGCCCATGGGATGGTCAAACATCATTAATGCTCTATAAATACACGTGGACCCCATCAATTAAAGGTACGCATTCATTAATCACTGATTTGACTCTCTGAGAGCTTTGACTTACTTGAGCTTCGGAGACTCTTCTGCAGGTAACCCCTCCTGGGTTCAAGCTGACATGTATCGACCAGAGAGAGGCCAACCAAAGAGATAGCAGACTACGTGGTAAGGTGACGCTTGTGCCTAACTTATCTTGTTTCTTCTGATAGGAACAATTGGCGCCCACCGTGGGGCACGAGACGAACACCTTTAGCACCTATTTTTCTTTGAAGATGGTTTCCACCCGCAGCAGAGCTGGAGCGAACAAGCAAGTGGATGCTGGTCCCTCTGGACCTCCTAGCATCACCCCTGATTTGGCCGCCATCCTAGACGGTCAAGCAAAGATGCAACAGGAACTCGCAGACCTGAAGAAGCGCAGTGTTGAAGAAATGGAGGCGTTGAGACAAGAGAACTCCCGCCTCAGGCAAAGGATCGAGGCTGATCCCAACCTGAAGGGAAAAGCCAAAGAAGCCTCTGAAGCTGTGAAGTCTCTGGCTTTCCAGCCTACAGAGGAAGAAAGTGAATACAATCCCACCCCCCACACCTTCACCACCACCCAACAGACACCCGTTACCTCTACCCATCCCCATCACTTTCCATCTGGTCAACCGGGGCTTACCGCACCCCCAACCCCCGCCGCCACCCTCCCTACCACCCATATCCCCTACAACATACCCATCGCCCTCCACACCACACATATTCCACCCTATAACCCATAATATCTTCCCACAACCCACATTCCCCCTCACAACATCACCTCCACCTTTCCTGCTATGATCAACCACCCCCCACCTCACATGCCCCCTCCTCACCAGCCCAAACGCCGCCACCCATTCACGGACTTTATCGCCAACACCCCTCTCCCAGCCCAGTGGGAACCCTTTACCCTGGATCGCTACACTGGCGAAACCGACCCTGACGAGCACCTTAAAGTCTACATCACCCATGTCGCCTTGTACACATCCCAAGATGCAGTCTTTTGCAAAGCTTTCCCCACCACCCTCAAAGGCCCTGCCCTATAATGGTTCACAACTCTTCCGCCCTACTCAATCGATAGTTTCGACATTCTCTCCCATATGTTTTCCACCCACTTCGCTGGAAGCCGTCCCCATCAAACCACCACCATATCCCTACTGGGTATCAGACAAGAACCTAACGAACCACTCAGAGCGTTCATCGATCGCTTTAGTAAAGCCGCCCTTCGTACACCGCACCTCAACCAGGAGATGATTCTCCAGTGCATGACTCTTACCCTACAACCCGGCCCCTTCACCAACAACGTCTACCTCCACCCACTTGCGTCCATGCACGAACTCAAGCTGCGTGTAGTCGACTACGTCCGCATGGAGGAAATGCAAACACTTCACACCAAATTCTGCAACGACTACGCTGCCACCACCTCCAACCCCACCCCGCAGCCTAACCCACGCCCTGATACCCGCCCATGCGAACCCCGCCAACCTCGCTTCACTAGATACGCCCCCCTCACAGTAGCCCGCTCCCGCATTCTAGACGAAGCCCTCCAAGCTGATCTAATCCCTCCACCACGCAAGACAACCACACCTCCCAATGCCGACATGACCAAATATTGCCGCTACCACCGCAACCGTGGTCACACTACGGAAGAATGCAAAGCACTCCAGGATAAAATAGAAGAACTGGTCCGTGCAGGCCACTTTCGCCGCTTCATCCGTAGGGATGACCATTCCTCCTCCTCTCGATCCCGCCACCCCCCGCGACCTGACCACAGACGTCAACCAAATGACTCCCATCACAATAGCCACCCCACCCAACCCAACAATCAACAACCAGAGCCCGCCCGCACCGACATCACCCTTGCCGACCCCCCCTTACGAGGCACCATTAACACCATCTCTGGTGGTTTCGCAAGCGGAGGCTCCACCTCTTCTACCAGAAAGAGACACCTCTGCCATATACAATCCATCAACCATATCACCCATTCCCACCACAGACGCTGTATGCCCCCCATTGTATTCACAGATGATGACTTCCACGGCCTCGACCACCAACAAGATGACCCCATGGTCATCATCGTCGAAATCGAGAATTATACTATTAAGAAAGTCCTTGTGGATCAAGGCAGCTCAGTTGACATCCTCTACTGGGCCACCTACCAAAAATTACAACTTTCTGACACCGCCATGATCCCATATGATGAGCCCATATATGGCTTTTCCGGCGAACAAGTATCCACCCGGGGCTACATAGACCTCCACACCGTCTTTCGGGACGGAACCCAAACCAAAACCATCCCAATCCGCCTCCTTATTGTCGATGCGCCAACATCTTACAACATCCTCCTGGGTCGTCCTTCCCTCAATACACTTGGCGTAGTCGTCTCCACCCCTCACTTGGCCATGAAGTTCCCTGCCTCATCCGGTGACATCCTGACCATACACTGTGACCAGTGCTTGGCACGCGAATGCTACATGGCAAGCTTACGACCACAACTCCCAATCCAACAAACCAACCATATCGAACGACCCTCTGGTTCCAACATAGCCCTATCCAGCGAAGACCTTGACCCAGAATAGGCCGGGATGTCCGCCTCAAACCAGTCGAGGACACCACTCCTCTGGCGCTTCCCAATAGTCACTCTATCAACTTAGGCACCGCTTTAAACTCTGACGAGCGTGCCACAATCACACCTATCCTCATCAACAACACAAATCTTTTTGCCTGGTCGACCACCGACCTCCCTGGAGTAGACCCCCAGGTGACATCCCACAAGCTGTCCATATATAAAGAAGCCCGCTACGTATCCCAGAAAAAATGCAAGCTTGGGGAAGAACGCCGACAAGCAGCCAAGGTGGAAGCCGACAAGTTACTGAGCGCATGATTTATAGAAGAAGCTCAATACACCACTTGGCTTTCTAACGTTGTCTTGGTGAAGAAAGCCAATGGCAAATGGCAGATGTGCGTAAACTACACGGACTTGAATAAGGCTTGCCCTCGCGACGCCAACCCTTACCCAACATTGATCGACTCGTAGACGGCGCGGCAGGAAACAATGTGCTTAGCTTTTTGGATGCATATTTAGGGTATAACCAAATCCCAATGGCCACAGCAGATATGCACAAAACCGCCTTCATCACGGACGATGCCAACTACTTCTATAGGGTCATGCCCTTTGGCCTCAAAAACGCCGGGGCAACTTACCAACGACTAATGGACAAAGTTTTCAGCCACCTAACAGGACACTGTGTCGAAGTATACGTCGATGACATGGTTGTCAAGTCCCCAAGCCATCATCAACATGCTGAAGACCTGGCGGCAGTGTTTTCCGTGCTGCGCCAATATAACCTCCGCCTAAATCCCGACAAATGCGTATTCGGCATTGATCGGGGTAAATTCCTTGGTTTCATGTTAACCCAACGCGGCATAGAGGCTAACCCTGAAAAATGCAAGGCTATCATCGAAATGCGCAGCCCCACTACCGTCAAAGAAGTCCAACGTCTCATTGGCCGTCTCACAGCCATCTCTCGCTTCCTACCCAAACTAGTTGAACAAACCCAACCCATAATCCAACTCCTAAAGAAATCCACCCGGTTCACGTGGACTGATGATTGTGAACAGATCTTCCAAAAACTCAAAACAACCTTAACCTCACCGCCTATCCTCCACAAACCGGACACCAGCCAACCCCTGCTGGTATACATCACGGCCACCGACTATACCGTCAGCGCAGCGCTTGTCTAAGAAATAGAGGGCACACAACATCCTGTGTATTTTGTGAGCAGAACACTGCAAGATCCCGAAATCAGGTATCAGATGGTAGAAAAACTAGCCCTATCCTTAGTCCATGCAGCACGCCGCCTTCGCCCGTATTTCCAAAACCATACCATAACCGTTAAGACCGACTACCCAATCTAAAAACTATTACAAAAGCTAGATCTAGCCGGACGCATGTCATCATGGGCCGTGGAACTGTTAGAATTCAACATCCGCTATGAACCCCACGGCCCCATCAAAGCCCAGTGTCTTTTAGACTTCGTCAACGACCTACAACAAACACCCATTGAGGACCAGTGGACGCTTCATGTAGATGGCTCCTCAAATCCAAGGGGTGTCGGTGCCGACATCATCTTAGAAGGCCCTAACGACATCCTCATCGAAAAATCCCTTCACTTTTCTTTCAAAACGTCAAATAACCAAGCCGAATACGAAGCCATCCTCGCCGGCCTTTCCCTAGCCCGTGAAGTCGGCGTCAAGAAGTTAACATGCAAAACCGACTCCAAACTCACTGTAGGTCATCTAAATGACGAATTTCAGATCAAAGACCCCATCCTCCTACAGTATTACCATCTGGTCCGTGCAGTTATTCAATCCGCTTTCGAACAAGTTCGCGTCGAACACATTCCAAGAACCGACAACGTCAGGGCCGACATCCTTTCCATATTGACCAGCACCAAGCTCAAAAACCGTAACCGATCCCTACTACAACAAACACTATCCACACCTTCTATCACACACACTTGCCAAATATTAACCCACAAACCAGCTAACAACGTCACCCCCTCTCAAACCCAAAACTGGACCACCCCCTACATTCAATACCTCAAAACCGGCAACCCACCCTCGACGCGGACAAAACTTGGCTGGCTAAGGCTGCCAGGTACACTATGATAGGCGATGACCTCTACAAACGCGGATACGACCAACTCCTACTTAAGTGTGTCACGACAGAGCAAGCCCAATATATCATCAAAGAGCTACACGAAGGAATTTGTGGTTATCATTCTTGTGCACGCACCATGGCTACAAGAGTCCTCAGAGCCGGATACTTCTGGCCCACTATAGAAGCAGACTACCAGGATCATGTCAGGAAGTGCAAGCCATGTCAGAAGCATGGCAACCTTATTCATCAGAAACAGGAACAACTACATCACATACTATCCCCATGGCCATTTGCTAAATGGGGAATGGACATCCTCGGCCCCTTCTCACACAGCAAGGGGCAAGTAAAATTCCTAATCGTAGCCATTGATTATTTTACCAAATGGATCGAAGTCAAGCCGCTAACCACCATCACGGCCCAGCAAGTTCAGCAGTTCGTGTGGAAGGACATTATATGCAGATATGGTGTACCACATACCATTATAACAGACAATGGCCGACAATTCATCGACAAGGAGTTAGCCAAATTCTACACCGGCCTAGGCATCAAGCATATCACAAGCTCTGTAGAACACCCACAAACCAATGGGCAGGCAGAGGCAGCAAATAAAGTCATCCTCATAGAGCTGCGCAAAAGGTTGGATACCGCCAAAGGTCGATGGCCTGAAGAGTTAATAGAATTACTATGGGCTTACAGATGCACCCTCCAATCATCAACAAACGAATCTCCATTCAGCTTAGTCTACGGCGCAGACGCCATGATACCACTAGAAATTGGCGAACCATCCTTGCGCTGAGAACTATACGACCCAACCCACAACCACCAAAACATGGCCTTACATCTCGACCTCCTACCCGAACTCAGAGAAAAAGCCCAAATACGCAACCTAGCTGCCAAACAACGAGCTACCAGGAAATACAATGCAAACCTACACCCACGATCATTTGTCGTCGGGGACCTAGTATGGAGAATGGCCAGCAGTGCTAGAAAAAAGGATGGCAAGTTCTCCGCCAATTGGGACGGCCCATACCGCATACGAGAAGATGCAGGAGGAGGAGCTTATCGCCTAGAACAATTGTCTAGGGAAGAGATTCCCAACACATGGAATATATCCCACCTCAAGTTCTACTTCAGCTAAATGTGTATTGTAATCAAACCAATACTTGTAACCCCGGGTGTACTCTTTTTCCTCACTTGGTCTTTTTTCCCTAAGGAGGGTTTTGGCCAAGGAGGTTTTAAAGAGGCACCCCCTTTTGATAAATAAAAAGAAGGGTTCCCTACTTTATGACTCTCTATGTGTCTTAAACTTGTGCTTAATTCGTTTAAGTTCCCCACACTTACCACAAGTAAGCGGCCTGGGTCGAACACCCTTAACTTGTGCTTAATTCGTTTAAGTTCCCCACCCTTACCACAAGTAAGCGGTCTGGGTCGAACACCCTTAACTTGTGCTTAATTCGTTTAAGTTTCCCACCCTTACCACAAGTAAGCAGCCTGGGTCGAACACCCTTAACTTGTGCTTAATTCATTTAAGTTCCCCACCCTTACCACAAGTAAGCGGCCTGGGTCGAACACCCTTAACATACAACCGATTACGCCATACATAACATACACCACAAATCATTAAAACTCGGTATGCACAATAACATACAAAAACTAATCGCATTAAGCATAAAGGCAAAAAATGTACCAACGCAACGAACATAATGTACCAGTTATTACAGACATAGGCTCAATAATACTTTTAAATCATTAAAAAATTGATGTCCTATTCTGCTGAATCATGGGCCACCTCTGCAGCATCATCCACCTTCCTTTCCTCCTCTGCCGCCTTCTCTTCCACCTCCTCATCTACACTGCCCTTGTCCTCCTTCACCAACTTTCCGTCAACTACGTCCTTATTCACATCGAACTTTGAATTTGTGACGTCCACATCTTGATGGAAAAAGGCCGCCTGCCGTAACCCCTTCTCAAAACCATTAATGTGCTCCTGAATAATGTTGTTCTTCAGATCATCAAGTTCACCAACAGCTCCATCATACTTGTCCTTCAAGTCCTTATAATCCTCCTCCAACTCCCCTATACGTTTGTTCAGCTTTTCCTCAGAGTCCAAGCAACACACCCTCCATGTTGCCAACCTTTTCCTCTCTGCTTCCCAACCTTCTTTTTCCTTTTCCAAAGCCGCCTTCTCCTCCTCCAGTTTATCCACCTTACCCTGCAACTCCCCCACCTTCTTTACTTTCCTCCTATAAAGAGACCCCATACGCCGGCTCAAAACTAAAGCCTTGCTCCCAAACTCGACCATTGTTCTCACAATATGCTCCGCGTCCATGTTTTCAATAGAATTTACAACGATATCCAGGAGGGTGATCGAAATATCCTTCCTCACGGATATCTCCGGCAACTCGATCAACCTGGCTTCAGGCCTCTTTTCCCCACTAGCTGACCCCGCCCCGCTAGCCGTTCCAAGAAGAGCCGCCCTTATCTTCTTCACATCTTTTCCCTTCCCGGGTCGAGGCGGAAGCTCAACCTTCCTTTTCGTTCCGCCATACACGTGCACCTCCACCACCGATTCTTGTAGGTTAGGAACATCAGCCTTCCCAGCCGCCTTGGCCTTAGCGGCCATTTCCTTCCTCAATGTTTGAAAGAGCGCCAGATTCTTCTTGCCAGACTGTGCCATATGCCCTGCAATAACACATCATGACTCGGATCAAAACAACTTAGCATTATTAACACAGCTTAAGTAATAAACAGATACCTTCAATATCTATTATCGGGTGCACCGAATTATAAACCCTAACTAGGCCCTTAGTGGGCAACTTATCGACAAACTTCAACAACATCCCCACCACCTCCTTATCACTAGCCGACAACTCCTCCATTCCCATGTCTTTATACCGAGAAGGATTGCTGGTCCAACTAAAGTGAAACTTGGTACTCCCATCCGCATTCAAAAAGTGAGCTTTACCCCCTTCCTTGACGACGACTTTGAAGTACCCATCCTTGAAATGCTTGAAAGACTGGGAGAAGGCATCCAGTCTACTGATGCTAGGGCGACTTATCAAGGATAGCCAAGTAGCCGGCCGCCGAGGTCTAGTGTCGTAAAAATACAAGAAAGTGTAAGGAGTGGGCTCCAAGTATAAAGACTGGCACAAAATGCGAAAGGCCTGCAAATAGGCCCACTGTAACATCCCTGGCGTACCACGCCCAGAGCATGTCAGGTTACTACAGCCCAATGCACCCCAACCCCTCACCCTTCTCCGTCCATTCATATTGGGTGGGTTGTTGCCAGTGGGAATCGAACCCCCAACCTGACCTTTAACACCCCTGGCAAACCAGCAGATGTTACTAACATCCCTGGCTACCCTTCTCCGTCCATTCATACCGGGCCCAGAGGCTGTCAGGTTACTACAGCCCAATGCACCCCAACCCCTCACCCTTCTCCGTCCATTCATACTGGGTGGGTTGTTGCCAGTGGGAATCGAACCCCCAACCTGACCTTTAACACCTCTGGCACACCAGCAGATGCTACCAGTTGTGCTGCAGCGCAACTGGTAGCATCTGCTGGTGTGCCAGAGGTGTTAAAGGTCAGGTTGGGGGTTCGATTCCCACTGGCAACAACCCACCCAGTATGAATGGACGGAGAAGGGTGAGGGGTTGGGGTGCATTGGGCTGTAGTAACCTGACAGCCTCTGGGCCCGGTATGAATGGACGGAGAAGGGTAGCCAGGGATGTTACACCCACTGTTCGGATGCAGCTGTGTAGGTGCCACATTCAACGCCCGCAACACGCCTATAGTAAAATCGTCTAGCGACAATCGCACATGAAGTTGAGAGAAGTGGCACATGTCGCACATGAAGTTGAGAGAAGTGGCACATGTACATGTAGAAAAACTTTTCGGTAGCCCCCTCCTGCCCATGGCATACCTGGTCGATAGCGTTGACCCTCTCTAGACAAACAATACCCCTATTGACACCCTTGGAGATAACAGGTGTGCAATTCAACCAAGAGTTCAGTAAGCGGGACCACCTGAACAGAGATGATTGATCGCGAACATCACCAGCCACCCACCCATAGCCACCTTTCGACGGCCAGTTGCTCTCCTCCAACTCTTCAGGGGGATCCTCCCCAACCTCCCTCACAACCTCCATTGGCATCCCACTTGTACCAACCACAGAACTCATACCCTCGTCACCAAGCCGCCTATCTTTACTCCTTTCCGACTCGGTACTCTCGCTACTACTAAACGTAGACATGCTATCACTACTAGACATACCTGGTTTTGTTTTTTACGAGAAGATGTCGGTCGAAAGTGAGGACTAGTCGGACAGTATTACGCGCACAAGATCTCTGGATTCAGAATTCTCGCAAATGAAACAAGTAACCCCTCATCTGTTTTCAAACCCATATTTATAGTCCACGATCCCAAACGACGAAACTCTTCCCACCAAAATAATACCCCAGACCAATCGACACTTCAAAATGACGACGCCAAAACTTTTTCGATTTGACCACTGACACCCCTTCACCTACCTTCTGACGGTTACAACTTCTTAGCCTTAACACTGTTCACCACACTTAAAGGTTGGGGGACTGGTGTATCACACCTAGCCGGTTCCGCTAGCATATTAACACATATCACCCTTGACCGACAACTCATATCGGACAAGGCTGGGGGACTGGTGTACCACACCTAGCCAAACTCGACCAAATAAGTAAACAATGTGTATATCAAGGCAGCCAAGTATCCAGCCTAGGCCGTCTTAGCCTAACTTATACCGGTTTTGACCTAAACTAAACACCTAAAGGGACAACCTGCACCAGCATAAGCCATCAAGACAAATAGCCGACCTAGACCGACTACTCCAGTATCCGGTAAGTTTAGAGCCTAGGCTGACCACTCTAATGAACTCAGTATAATGGAAGCATTCGCGTCCAATAAACCTTAAGGGCCTAGGTTCGGACCCTGGCCCACTCGCAAGCCCTAGCTAGAGCCCAAGTCAAGGCCCAGCCGATGGGATGGTCAAACATCGTTAATGCTCTATAAATACACGTGGACCCCATCAATTAAAGGTACGCATTCATTAATCACTGATTTGACTCTCTGAGAGCTTTGACTTACTTGAGCTTCGGAGACTCTTCTGCAGGTAACCCCTCCTGGGTTCAAGCTGACATGTATCGACCAGAGAGAGGCCAACCGAAGAGATAGTGGACTACATGGTAAGGTGACGCTTGTGCCTAACTTATCTTGTTTCTTCTGCAGGAACAAGAAGTGATATAAGTTGCATCATGGCCCAAATGGAGAAGGACTAATGCAAAACTTTACGATAATATTTTTTAAAGTTATTAGTTAGTTAAAATAATGACCCAATTCTTTGTAAAATTGGCTGACCAAATTATGTTTTGGTTTAATCAATTAATGGGTTCTATTTTAGTTTTATTTCAAGTTGTAATAATGACCCAATTGCAACTTAGTTATCAGCCTTTGGGAGAACAGGATGATGCATAGTTGAATGCTTTTGGGTTGCCACAATTTTAGTTACAATCAGCATTAAGTAGTGAGATCATTAATAGCTTTAAGTGGGATGTAATTACAATTTATGTGTCTTTTGTAATTCCAGTGGTTAAACCTTCTGTATCTGCTGACCATTTTCATAATGAAGACAAGTTGAGTTTTATTCAAAACGGTTAGAGCTTACCTCTTTTATTTTAGTGAGAGCAATTCTCCTATGTTCTTGAGTAATTCAGGAATCCTTGAGTTTTATCAAAGGTCTGTCCTTCCTTGGTGTGTTTAAACTCTTAGGCTTATCTTCAATCCTTGGAAGTGTGACGTCTATCAATTTTCACTCCATCTTCTTATCTATTTTCGTTTTCTTGTTTGAAAAAATTTCTCAAATTTCTTGCTTATTAGCATTTTCAACCTTAATAGATTAGTAAAAGGAATCCACCCATCTGGATTCCCGTCATTTGGTATTAGAGCCTGGCTCTAGGTTTGGAATATCAATGGAAGTTTACTATATAGGATGTTTAATCGAAGGCCACCCATGTTTAGTTGCATACGATTACGGAAGCAACAACAGTGTTGCGAGCCAAAGATTGGTAGAGAAACTCTAGTTACCAGCAAGCTTTCACCCGAATTAAGGATGGATCAAATTCAGTACAGGGCAATGTGTGAAAGAAGTATTATGTGATATCGCTTCCATGGACTCTTGTCATCTTCTTTTGGGATGATCATTGATTCGTTTTAAAACACTCAATCTTGATGAATGTTCGCTTTATTTAAGGCATGAGGGACACAAAATTAAGTTAAAGTTTATGACACCAAGAAAAGTCAATAAGGATCAACATAGGCTAAAGGAGAAAATAGAAAAAGAAAGAATAGAAGAAGAAACAATAGAGAGTGACGAAAGAATGAAAAATGAAGAAAAATAAAAAGAACTAGAAAAAAAAAGCACGAAAAATTTATTTGTCAATGATTTTTCTTCTACTGTTTGTGATGTCATTTTACAAGAACAAAGGGATGGGCATATGAATGAAAAAGACCAACTTCTATGTATGAAAATGAAGCTTGTTTATAGTGTTTTATTATGTATCTAGTCTGCTGATGAAAAACAAAGTCTTGAGGATAAGGAAACACAATTCATGGAGTTACTTGTTACATACGAAGATGAGGGAGTGTTGGCAAGAAAGGTGCTCCACGAATTGCAACCATTGGAAAGGAACAAAACTAAATTTATTCAAGTTGCATTTGATCCTGGAGGAAGAGAATTAGTTTCAAGTTGGAGAAAAATTCACAATGACATAATAAATTTATATTAAAACTAGTAGAAAAATAAAGCCTTAATATTTGGGACAAATCTTCTCGAAGGAGGGTATGATATGAGTCGCATCATGGCCCAAATGGAGAACGACTAATGCACAACTTTACGGCAATATTTTTTAAAGTTATTAATTTGTTTAAATAATGTTCTAATTATTTGTAAAATTGGCTAACCAAATTATGTTTTGGTTTAATTAATTAATATACTCTAGTTTAGTTTTATTTCAAGTTGTAATAATGACCCAATTGCAACTTAGTTATCAGCCTTTGAGAGACAAAGAGGATGCATAACTGAATGCTTTTGGGTGACTTTTGGGTTGTCACAATTTCAGTTACAATCAATCATTAAGTAGTGGATCATTAATGGCTTTAAGTGGGATGTAATTGCAATTTATGTGTCCTTTGTAATTCCAGTCGTTAAAGTTACTATATAAGCTGAATCATTTTATCAATGAAGAAAAGTTGAGATTTATTCAAAACTATTAGAGTTTACCTATTTTAATTTAGTAAAAGCGATTCTCCTATGTTCTTGAGTGATTCAGGAACCCTTGAGTTTTATCAAAGGTTCTTCCTCCCTTTGTGTTTTTAAACTCTTATACTTATCTTTCATCCTTGGAAGTATGACATCTATCAATTTCCATTTCATCTTCTTATCTATTTTTGTTTTATTGTTTTAAACAATTTTTCAAATTTCTTGCTTATTAACATTTTCAACCTTGATAGATCAGTAAAACGAATCCACCCCTTTGGGTTCCTATTAAGAAGGGAAAACAAAGAAAAAAAGGTGAAAGAGGTAAAACCTGAGTGGGTATCGGAAAGTTGAAACCTTGGTGTGCTCGTCGCATCTCTCTGGTTGGGGAAGGGAGATGATAAAGAAATCAAAGATGAGCTCTGCCAACAAACACCCAGAAAGCCTCGACATTGCTTTATTGAAACATTCACTACTGTTAATAAGATGAGTATATTTCAACTTTTCACCTTTCCACATTGCAAGTACAACTTTTCTCCTTCCCACTCTGCGAAAATAAGTGTGAAGAGGGAAAGTTAATGACCGTCTGCAACAAAAGCACAAACAATTAATCTTTCAAATAAAAAATACTTTCTTTTTGCATTAGACAAACTCTCATACCAATTAAAAATAATTAATTAATTTTGTTTTACTAAAACTATTGTCGGTAATACATAATAAATAAAATAAAATGTATTTCTCATAATATGCACGTCTTAGTACTTAAATTCTAAAATTTAATATAAACATGTTGGTTACACTAACGTGTTATTATAATTATGTGCACCACTCTTATCACGACACTTTTTTTTTTTCATATATACGATGAGAAAGAAAGGCACGTGTTTTTCTTTTTATATATATGAGAATGAGAAAGAAGGGCAGGCTAAGCACAGTACGATGAAAGTTGTGAGCTGTGTTCGGGGGGAGTTATTGTCTATCGTTGACCTCTATGGTAGAATCAGTCGGGGCCTGAGACGCAGTGGTTTACCCTGTGGCGGATGTCAGCGGTTCGAGTCCGCTTATCTCCAACTCGTGAACTTAGTCGATACAAAGGTATATGATAGCACTTCAATTTTTTCGATTCGGCAGTTTGATCTATGCTATGATTTCTCATTCATGGACGTTGATAAGATCCTTCCATCTAGCAGCACCTTAGGATGGCATAACCTTCAAGTTAAGGGCGAGGTTCAAACGAAGTTGTGTGTTACTTTAGCTCAGCCTTTTGTTTTCTATTATTTTTAAAATTTTAAAACTATTTTAAAGTGGATAGAAGGTGGGTTAAGCTCACGCTAAAAGTTTGATTTTTTTTTTCTTTACTTTACTGCAGGGACGTTTATGCGATGCTATTAGCATCTTTCACCACCATCTGGTAACATTTTGAAGCTAAGCTTTCTTGTAATGTTTTATGTCGTGTCTATTTAGAGTCGATTCGGTCCACATTCAAAATAATAAAATTTTTTTATTAGCATGGTTAGGTCTACACAATTTTTCTTTATACTTAATATTTCTGTCCGATTAGAGTGTGCTTGGCTTTTTAATATTATATTTTATTTTGTTTCCTTTTAGAATGGAAATGACCAACTCTAATAGCTTCTTATTAGCTAAAATGATAACATTCTTACAGTGTTCTTACAGTGTCTTGAAGTTCACTATGTACCTTCACATGATCAGATTCTAACAAAATGTGTTAATGAGTTCTCGTTTTCAGTTCTTACAACAAGACAAACTTAGTGTGATAGAAACACACTTTCGTTTGATTGGGAAAGGAATTGATATTTTTTTCTAGTTTTGTAGCATTTAATGAGTGAGTTTTGATATTTTTTTTCTAGTATTGAATGAGTCATGTGGCTCATTTATTTCTAGGTGAGTAGTTTGTCTGAATTTCTATTTAATTGAATAGAATATCGGGACAAGATGTATTACAAACACAAAGTTTGGTTTTTCTTTTTTTTTTTTCTTAATTAGAAGACATGATTTGTGACTTCAACGTCACTTGTAATTAACTAATTAGTTATCGCGTACACTTAATTTATTTGTGTTCTATTTAATATCGAGTAAATATATTATTACAATTATTATATATTCTGTATTAAACTATTTGGTTTGTAACGTTTTCATACTTCCAATTTTATAATTCTAGACTTTCTCAATACGCACTCTTTGACAAACACCTTTATACGTCTTTACGTTTGACAAGTAATTTGTCCACATTACCGATATCTAGGTCTCGGCATAATTAATTTAACTGTACTCTACTATAGTTAATTGTATTATTTTATACTAAAATAAATTAAATTAGTTGTATTAAAATTGAACTATATTATTTTTCAGTACGGTCTTTAAAAACTGAACTTAAATGAATTAATTATTTACTAAACTGCATTTTAGTTTTTTCTTTGTGTTTCACACTTCGTTAGTACTAGTAATGTACAGGCGATCATTATATTTCTTCATCTCATATACGGCAGTAACTATGCACAAAATTTATTGTCCTTTGATTTTATTTTTTTTCATTTCACATAAAAAATAAGAAAAAGTATGTAACACTTTTTAGTTTATATTATAATAATAAATTTAAACGATAATTTTATGGTTATATTATAAAAATTAGCCTATAATATTTATTTCATTTTATAAAAAATAGTGTTATATATAATTTATATTAATTAATGTAATTATATATGATAAAGAAAATTTAATACTTCCGACACTTATTTTCTAAATATTTTTTTATACTGAACATAAAATAAAATCTGTCTTTTTTAATTATAGTTTCCTCTTTTTCTCTTGTATTTTTTTATATATCACACAATTACTATTATTCACGGAAGATGGTATAATAGTGGGAGAATTAAATTTTATAAATAATATCTTAAATTTTATTTTTATTATTTCTTTAGTACGTAACAAAATCATATCATATTATATCTAATTTTATACTATTTTTTCAATCTCTGTATTTCTTTCTTCAAATATATATTAATAGTTTTAAATGTACAATGTTTTAACTAAATTTATATTTTATTTAAATTTAAAATATTGTAAATACATAAAATACTCTTTACTTACAAATAAACGTTAATTTCAAACTATTGTACATGAATAAATATCATAGAAAATACTTTAACTTAATTCGTTATTAATATACTTGTTAAGTTTATTAACAAAACAATAAAAAAATTCGAACAAAAAATTCAACAATTTAAATTGATGTAATAATTTATTAACAATTGAAATGATGAAGTACATTTCAGTTCAAAAATAGTAAGATTTGGTTCAAAATTAGTGTGGTTTAGTTAATGCAGTTCAGTTTTAAAATAGTGCAGTTTGTACAATAGTTCAGTTTATAATAGTTCAGTTCATATTATAGTGAAGTGCAATTCAATTCAGTTTGTTAGACAAAAAAACATTTCAGTTCAGTTCGTCTGAATTGTTTTTCAGTTTAGTGTAGTTAAGACAAACTATTTTTTTGTTCATTGTAGCTTTTAATGGTTCAGTGCAGTTCAGTATGTTTTGCCCAACCCTAACTATGTGACTCCTCTCATGAACCCATATTTGACCCACTATGCAACATATATAACTTTTAATAGTCGGAATTTACAAGACAAACTTCTCCTCCAACGTTATCGATGATAGAGAAAATTTCTCAAAAACTTGGTGCCTGATTGAGGCAAATTAGCCTCCTATTTATAGCAAATATTCGTAACCTTTCACCTTCCTGCCTTTTCTCCTCAACCATGATATCTCTCTAGATCTAAAGGCCAAGAGTCCCAATTGTGCACATTCCCAACATTGCCTCGTTTCTTATGCAACACAATAGTCTCACACACTTTATCTCCCCTACAACATCAAATCTAACACTTCATTATTCAAGCTTCTTCTTGGCACGCTTCTCGATGTTGGAGTTACTATAAATAAAGGACTACATAGCCAAAGAATACAAATTGTGTTTGCAAAATAGGAAGAAAATCGACTTATAACATCATGATCGACAAGTTAAGGACCAAAGACCGACCATTGAACACGACACCTTGAAGCTCTTTGTAAGCCTTTAACATGTAGCATGTAAAGCCTAGGGGACTAGTATACAGTATATGACCAAGTACCCTTTGGCCATACCATTATAGAACCTGTTCCTAGCCAAATAGATGTTTGACTATTAAGACGACATCACACAAGTTAGTTGGTCAAAATAATCCATAGTTAACCATAATAATTAAGGATTAACAAGTAATTAGGCCATTTGTTCCAAGCCCATCTAGGTAAAGGCCTATGACTAATATTAATTATAAATAACACATTTTACGAGGTATGTTAATTATGTTCATTAATTACCACATTTATTGCTTGCTGATGCACTTGGTTGACTTGGGTGTTAGAGTGTCTTCTACAAGTAGAACATTCTTAAGGAGGTGGGTCTACCTCTAACATGTCATCCACATACAACAACAAGATGATAAAATCATCCTTATCAAACCTATTGTAATATTACAATGGTATGAACTCAGTTTGTTGCGACCGAGACTATTGATGAAGGAATCAAATCCCTTATACTAACACCTAGGCCTCTACTTTAGACCGTACAAAGATTTGTTCAACCTACAAATGAAGTTTTCTTTGTCTTTAAAGAGTTCTGGTTTGAGAAATATATATTTCTTTAGGTTCTCGATGAAGAAAAACAGTCTTAACATCTAATTGCTCAAGATGTAAATAAAATGCAACACACAGAATCAAGGGTTATGTTAGCTATAGAAAAGGTAATGGACACCAAAAATACACTTGCTAGTGAGACAAGGGTGTTGAAAGACCATGTTCATAATGGCTAAGCAAAGTGACCTATAGTTGAAGGAGAACAATATACCAAAGTTGGAGTAAATCGAGATCAACCTGCACCTAATTGGGAATGTAACAACTGCTAAACTTCATGCATCATGACTTAGGAAGTACTAAACCCATAAGTTGATACCTACTGTAGCTAGTGAAGAACTCCATTGGTAAGAAACTACCAGCTGCAACAACCTTTAATAGAAAGTGGAAAGGGAGAACCATTACCTACTGTAAAGATGCTTGTTAATCTAAGAGAAGCATTTGAGCTTGGAAGGAATAACTACACTTAAGTTGACCTATTGTAGTAAGTTTTTTTAGGCTTGTAGCATTAGATAGAATAAGTCACTAGGTGGGAAATTATAATTGGAAAAAATAGTTCTCTAGGAGTTTGTAGATTAAAGCTTGGGCAAAGAAAGGAAAATTCAGATCTGTTGGAGCATGGAGAGCTAGAGATGCACAACCTTCATAGCATTATGTTCATTTCTACCATTATATTGTAGACTTTCCCATGAGGATGCAAAGAATCCTAGACTCCAAAGCTAGTTACGAGTGTTTGAGCTTCATGTTTGACTTGTTTTTATATTTAATTGTTGTTTTTGTGATCTATGTACTACAAAGTGAGACTTAGGTCATGAATCCATTTTTTTCTATAAAATTTCATTATTTATTCCATCCATATCTTGTTATTCTTTCTTTTTACTGATTGTTCTATCGAAGCATAATTCAAGAATGCATTTTCAATTTCTTACATTGCGAACTAGATTTTCGTTTTCATTCAAATAAAACAAATAAATGTTGTACTCAGGAGTTATCCTAAAGTCGTTTCCCAGTGATCAATATTATCATTCATAAGATCCAAACACAACACAAAAGGTAGGGGGAGAGGGGATGGGGTTTGGCAGATTTATAAAACACCGAAATAGATTTGAAATGTAAGACAAATTCAATGAACATTGGTTAAAATGTATTAATTCTTTAATTCCAATAAAAATTGACCAATCACAAGTCACAAAATTAATTATTCTATCCATATTACTCTCATGAAACCCAAAATTAACCAACTAAGCGAAGATTAACAAAAGTTCATTATGCAATTGGGCATAGCACACATCATTAAACTTCTCACACAAAAATTAAACAACTAACACTACCCACACTCATTAAGCACGAACAAGGGGTTGATTAAAGTGCAGAAACATTAAACCATGATTAAGCATCACTGAATTTCTTATTCATTCTAATAAGCACATATTGAAGAGAATGAAGAGCAAACTGAAACAAAAATGCATTATAGCAACAACCTCAATGTCTCATTTCATTTTTTTGAAGGAATCAATACAAAGATTTTAGCAAGCCATGGAAATGAAATTACGGAACAGAGAAGATAATGTGCAAAAATGCAATTCCTACAAGATCTAATGTGCAAAAATGTGAAAATATAATATCTCCTCCAGGTCTTCAATGGTGCTCCAAAAATGTGAAAACAAAAGATGGAATGGAAAAGAGGGGTTCTTTTCCTAAAACCTTGAGAAAAACTCGTGGTCACATCACACAAACATGCCTCTAATTACAAAACTGACACTATTGATTGTAGAATTACAAAACGGTCACTATAGCTCAAATGTCAACATGGAAATAGTGTTGAAGTGGCATAGAAAATGTGGCACACTCCTCTTTTCAACCTCAAATTAATGTCCAAGCCCAAAAAATGCTTCACAACAAAAGTTGAAATTAATTAAGAAACAAAAATAAGACTAAGTAAATCCAAATTAATTAAAATTCAAATTATTAGCCCAATGAAGCCCAATAAATGAAAATACACTAATAATAGACGAAAATAATGGCTCATCATTGAGTTTTTGTATAATGCTGAATTGTAACAATTGCATAGCTATTGTTCTAATCTAGTGAACACATAGTGGCCAGACTTTCATTCAAGAAACACAAAGAGCCTTTTGGACATAAAAAATTCAATCTAGTTGAACTTGGATAGGGATCGAGATGTGGTTTGACCGTTAAAACTGTTATTGCAACTACTGCATTCATTAAACAATGTTTTTGTATTTCTCGCGCATTTTAATTGTCGAATTGTGCTTTTCCTAAATTATACATGTTTCAACAACCTCCAAGATTCAATTCGCATCAAATTAAAAGTACAAATTACAAAATTTTAGTTGACGGTTATTTTTGTTAACTATGGTTTATAATTTGGGAGTTTTCAATTTAGGTGTTCTTTTGTTAAAGTTTCAGTTTCATTTCATAAATTTTAGTATTGTATAGTGTTTCGATCATTCATATCTACACCTCCTTTCATGAAGACACCAACTCAATTTCTTCATTCTTTTGCACTTAGTTCAAAATGGGTATTTTGCATAATTTCAAGTATAATTAGTCATAGATTCTAGTTGCATTTAGGAGTGTAAATATTCTTTAAACTTAGCATGCATAACTCCATGTCAAGACACATAAGCATTTCATGAAATAATTAAAGTGCATTTAGTTTTCTCTTAGGAATTACATCAAATTGTTTGTATATAATTCTTCCATCTCATTTTAGGTACTACTGTTAGATGTTAGACTAACTTAGGATTAGTTACTACATTCATTTTATACACTTATGACACTGCTACAATGCTTAATGATATGGGAAAATTACTTCCCTAAAATACTTTGGACAAAAGCTATAGAAGAAAAGTTAAACTAAATTCTAAGGCAAAGTACTCTCTACAAGTAGTATAGCATAAATTTGGCAGCATTACTTTTCTAACCTCAAAAATAGTTTTTACAATGTAAGAGAGACTCTACTTATAGTCCAAAAAACCCTATATGTGTCTTCATAAAAAGAATATCAAAACCCCAACTTACTCTAACTTACGAACTAATAAAGAGTCATGTGCTAAAGGTGATTTGTCTACCAAGTGGCAAGAGAGGGTTTACAATATAATAATAACTCTTCAACGTGGGCTCAACAACGAGCCCAACACCAAACCATGTTCAACTAAGCTACAACATTCCCGTCACCACTGCGATCACCAAGAGTTCCCACATCTGCTCACACCAATAAATTGATGATCATCGCAAAAGGAGAAAACCACACACGAGACACATAAGCAAACAGAAAGGGTAAGCTAGAGTGAAAAGGTTTTTTTCATACAATTTAAAAGTCAAGAATTCATAAATAAACCAAGCATGCGATGACCAACAAGCAAGACTAAGACTTAATTATCTGGATACATATAATCAGTCGGAATCATTGGATGCTTGCACTTGTGGTGGCCTCTACTGCTCCGCAGAGCCAATGCCAATAAGTTTCACCCAACCACGCATAAGGTTAGCCTTCAAACATCTAAGGCCATTATCCTGCCAAAGACTAGGACCTCCTGCTACTCTCACCACTCGAGTTAATACGCTCTACGTGAGACTAACTAACTCTTTAGAGTTTCAGGATGCAATCCTTACTTGAATCCTTACTAAATTATATAATGAGGTACCACCACGACACCTTCGTGGAATTATGTCCTAACCATGAGGCACCACCATGAGCTCCCACCAAAAAGGTCATGGAGTTACGTCCTGACCATGAGGCACCACCATGAGCTTCCACCAAGGGGATCATGGAATTACGTCTTAACCATGAGGCACAACCATAAGCCATCACCAAGAGGGTCATGGAATTACGTCCTCACCATGAGGCACAACCATGAGCTCTCTCCAAGAGGATCATGGAATTACGTCCTGACCATGTGGCACCACCATAAGCTCTCACCAAAAGGGTCATGGAATTACGTCCTAACCATACCATAATCATGCATCATCAACCCAATCATAGAATTATCATGCATACCAATCCCATGCCAATATACAACCAACCATCCAACCATGTTTCATACGCATATCATGCCAAGCTCATCAATCCCAGATCCCAATATAACATATAGAACATATAAGGCATCATACTTGAACTGTTTAAAGCAACCAATCATTCAATCATGTGAAACATACACCTATCCAACCAACCCTGTCTATCTTGCTCAAGCTAAGGAGCTCTTGCTCAGGGGAGAGGGATCCCTCGCTCAAGCTACCAGCTTTCGTTTGGGCGAGACTGCATACAGATGGCACGTCGAGGTCTTACTCAAGCTAGCCCATACCGCCCAGGCGACACTATTCTCACTCAGGTGAGTGACCTTCGTTTAGGTGAGCCCTCGAATTAGAGAGAAGGGTGGGTTGTAGTTGTTCTTGCTCAGGCCAGAGTTCTTTGCTTAAGCGAGAGCTTTTCGTTTTGAGCGACCAACAGCCTGCCTGGGCGAGTGCAGCAGAACCTCTCCTACTATCGTGCGTGCCAAGACAGAAAACCATCCAGAACAACATACAAATATTTTTCATGCCATTAAATGCACATTAAAATCATTTGGAGCACTAAATAGAAATAAACCGAGTACTGTATTTGTAAAAGCATGAAAAGTATAGCTTCCCTTACCTGAACAGATGCTAGCGAAAGGTACAAGCACACAATAGACGATTACTACAGCTCCATGAACTGATTTGCGAGCAGGAAATACTGACATTAGAACAAAAACGATGTTACTAAGATAACCCTAGTCGAACCCACGACAACAGAGCTAAGGAAGTGAAAATACCTGTTGGGATTAACTTATATGGAATAAACGGAGCTTAGCTACCTCGGAGGAGAGCCTTGATCAAACCCTAGCAAAGCTCTATGTTAGAAAGAAGAAAAAGAGGAAGTGAGCTGTTTTGCAAGAGATTGTAGAATGAGAAACCAAAAGGCTGAAAGTGAGTCTTTGGGGGCATCCTATGGGCTGGTCCTTAGGCCCAACAGATGGGGCTAGGCCCTTAAACTTTTAAGGCAGAAAAAATGGGTCTTACATTCTCCCCAACAACAAAAATTTTCGACTTCGAAAATTCACCGATGAGATAGGAAGAAAACTATGTTTTCCTCATTTTCTCTGATAACCACCACTCAGACACAACTGATTTAAGAACTCCAACACCTATAGTCACCGGAAACTTTGTTTGTGTGCTAAGTGATATGTGTTCAACTGTGTAGATTGGTTTAGTCACTACTCTCGAAGCAACTCCCAACCTGCAACCTTAGAACTGGAATGCTCCTCCATACCTGCCCAACCAACTTGTATCTGATATACTGACTCACTTACGATATGCTCTCCACTACCCTTGTAGGTTTTTACCAAAGTCTTAGATAACTTCAAGTCTCAAACTAAAGCATGTTAATTATCACTATTGCACCACAACCAACACTCTTAACCACTTTTATGCATAACGACACTTATAACATCTATCTTCCTTTCCTGGCTTCAACCAAGGCAACAAAGTTCACTACCGAGTTATTCTATTTCCAATTTATAACTTTTAGTTGTTTCCATCACCATATCGTTTTGGCATCCTCTCTTCATCTTTGATCCCTTAACTTATAACCATCATTCCACAAAACCTTGGGACCATAACTTTCATTGACTTCAAATTTCTAGTTTGGTTTGTACCAAGCAACTCTACGATACACCTCAAACTAAGATTGCCCAATTTGGCTTTTTCCAAACCTTTTTTGAGAAATTCACTTGTCCTAGTCAAATGAGTAGACCAATGAAACCTTCTCACGTCTTCTCCTCCCAACTCAGACACTTACTTCTCTACCAACTCCTTACTCTTACCTCATCAAACCAAGATCTCGAATCCCCTCCTCTGGTGAAGCATCTACCCTTACTTTCTCATTTCTAGGTTGACATCTTAACTTGAAATCATATCTCAAACCATCTCCTATTTCTCTTCTCTCACTTCCTCCGTGCAACTCTACTCTTCCAACTCTGAATGATCTTTAAACACTCTTAGTTGATGCTCACAAGAACGAAACCTTTGATGTTCTTAGAGAACGGGCCTTCGTAGTGACCACTGGGTCATGAGCAAGATAGTTCTTCTCACACACCTCTTACTGTAAGACCCGCAGATTTTAATTAATTAAATAATTAATTAATTAATTAATGCGGGTAGTAGAAGCCTTTATGGCATTAAATTCTGATTGATATGATGTGGAAAAGTACTAGCTCAAGTGGTTAAGAGTACTTAAATGTGTAAGAGGACTTGGGTTCAAGTCCTATGTATGTCGTTTATGTGTTATTTAATTATTATTATTTTAATGATATGATTAATCACGTTTCTCATGATATAATGCTTAAATTGTATTAGTTCGCATGAAACATGAATTGGCATGATGGTTTAGCATTGACTTGGTATTGGTGTGGTTATGGGTTCAAGCCTTGGAGAACCCAAATTAAACATTATTTTTGGCTATTTTTGGCTTTGGCTTGAATGTGAAGGGTTAAGCTAAACCCTAGAGGAACTAGCAGCCAAGAGTGGCTGTAAAACAGCCCATAATGGGACAATGAATGGCCATTAACAATCAATTAAGTTGCATTTTCGTTTTTGATCATTGATCTAGCTTTAAAGCACCATTTAAAAGGCAAAAGTGAGGTATTAGAAAAGGTTTTGCAAGGCTGAAATTATACCCAGAAACAAAGCACGAAAATTGGAGAGCGGTGAAGTTTAGTGCAGAACTAAGACTGAATTGAGAGGAAACCAAAAAGGGAGGTCATTGGTGATCATTGGAAGCACTCAAGTAATTCACTTTTAAGCAAAATGATCCAGGTTAGGGGAGCTGAATCACGTACTATCTGAGTTTTTATGCATAATTGTATGAGTATAGAATGTATATGTTTGATTTTTCTTAATTGCATTGAAATCTGCGTTTCTGGAATTTTTCCAGAAATCGCTTGGCGGGCTGCTCATAGCCGCCAGGCGGCACATGCTAGTTTAGTGTGTTTTTGGTTCCCTGAGGAACCGCCTGGCAGTGAATCCCTGTATCGCTAGGCGCCACATACCTGCAACCCAGTTTCTGGGTTTAGTGATGAACTACCTGGCGGTGATGAACACCCGCTGGGTGATAGAGGTCGTACCCCACCAAATTAAAACACTTAAAATGCAGTATATGAAAGTGAACCAAGTTGTCCTAACGACCAATATTTTCATTCAAAGCTTTAATTTCCAGATGAACGCAACAATAACAAAGGGGGGGTTGGCAGATTCCGATTCACAACAAACTTCAATTCGCAGATAAATTTAACAGTTATATGAACACACAATAATTCCTTGATTCAATTGAAAGTCCACCAATCACACATTACCAAATTAATTGTTCTATTCGAATTTGCTCTCATGAATCCTAAGTAATCAACTAAGCAAAAATTACCATGGATTCATTGTCATTAAGCACAACAAATTTCAGACAATTAACACCCACATATTTAAGCAAGCTGTGACTAAACTTATAAACATTAAGCATGAATACGAGCCATTAATGTGCACACACGAATTTGAGAATAAGCATGCATCAAATACGTGTTTATCATCTAAACACAACCTGAAACAAAGGCAATTTCGAATGGAACCCCAAAAACGACCAACAATCTCATGGTTTCATTTCAATTTCGTCAAGGAATCAATGCAATAGGGTTAGCTAGACATCAAAATGGAAGAATGAAACACTTCAAATCTGAACCAGAACATCAAAAATCAAAAACCCTAACTTATGAATTCTGAAAACGCAATTTAAGAGCAAAAAGAGAGATTTCAAAGCTTCAATGGAATGTAAAACGGTGTTATCATATATAAATGTGAAAACCCCATTAATGGGTGTTGTTCCAGGTCTATAAAACCCACAAAACGAACTTCCCAAGCAAGAAAACGAATTCAAACCGTAAAACCCTCAATGGGTGCTGTCAAATGTTCATAAAAACGGTAAAAATTAGCTAAAAACGTGAAAAACTACAAGGAGCACCTCCATGGAAGCTTGGAGAGAGAAAATGGAGTTTGGAGAAAGGTAGAAGATGAAGTGTGCGGCTCTTGCATGAAGGAGAAACCTAATTCTCGTGATCCCATCACTCTGCCACTCATATTTACAAAATTGTCACTCTTGCCACTCATATTTACAAAAATGCCACTCTTGGGCCTCTAATGTTGGCCCATTCACTCTAATGACGTGGAAATGACATGGAAATGATGTGGAAATGATGTGGCGACTCTCTTCAACTGAATATTAATGTCCAAGCTCCAAAATTGTTTCACCCAAATACCTAAAAATAATTAAAAACGAAAATTAGGTCAAATAATGCGAAATTAACCCAAATTCAGAACAGTGACCCAATAAAGCCCAACAGATGAAAACACACTAAAGATGAACAATTAAGCACTGAACAACTATCAAATGGGTACACAAGGGCTAGTGGAATGAAGGAAAATAATGACTCATCAAACCCACCAGGCGACGCGAGTCGAATTGACTCGGTTTTGATGTCCTGTGTGTTCTGGAGTGATTTTGATCAGGGAAAAATGTAGTCCTACTTGAGAATTGATGATGTAAGGCGTTATATTGTAGAATTTCATATGGTTGAATGTTCAATTTGATAAAGTGCTATGAAAACCTTTTAGGGGTGAATGTTGGGGTATCTTGATGTATGATTCGACACTAAATACTGTGAATTTGCAGCTGGAATAAGTGATTAATGTGATTAGGTTTTGGATTACTTTGATTGTGATTGAATCTGAATGGAGATTGATAGAAATTAGCAAAGAAGGATGAACGGTGGGGTTACGGGTTCTGGGAAGGAATCTGGAAATGCCCAGATAGTATGCACTGCCTAGCGGCACAGGGATTGCCGCCAGGCGCCAGCGCAGAAGTTACAACACTGCGCGACTAGAATGGGTAAATTGGATCTCGAGAGTTGTTCTGGAAAGAAATGGATTCATGATGATGAAATTTGGGGTCATGGGATCATGAACGTATGAGTTGCCTTTCACTTAAATTGTAGTTAAGTACATGAAATTGTTAGATTGTAAAAGTTGTCGAGACACTGATGGGGTGTGTAATATGGTCAAAATTGTATAGTTTTGATGGGATTTGGTTGGAGGTCAAAGTGAATACTAGCGTTTCTTTAAGATAGGAGCATAAGATGATGCGTTGGTTTAGTATGTTTATAAGCCATGAAGAGGGAAAAATGATAGCAAGCTTAGTGGGAGACATAGGTACTACTTAAAGTAAGGTACAAAATATCTTAGTTGGTATTAGCAATTCGGATAGACTGGAGCTTCAAGTATTGATCTTAATAAAGTTAAATATGAAACTGTCGAAATTGGGAAACTAAGTGTGATGAGATGCCTCTAACCAAGGGACCAATAACAAGAGCCATGGCTAGGATAATACAAGAGGAATGGGCCTTAAATGCGCATGCAAGGCCCAAGATGAACTTCACATGGGCCAAAGAAGATGTGAAGACCTAGCCTAGGACACTTTGCTTGTAAATACTAGATTAGGATTTTATTTTGGGCTTTGTATTTTGGGCTTAGTAGAATAGGGTTTTCTTTGGGCCATGTATTGGGCCTTAGAGGAAATTGGGTTTTAGAAGTAATTTTGGACCAAAAAAGGGAATTGGGCCAAATGGGCCAAGAGTAGTGTGTCTACTCTAGAAAAGCCTATAAGCTTCTCAAACTTCCTCTCCAAGGATGAGAGTTAGCTTCCCATGGCAAGACAAGTGTGACTTGCTTAGGTGGCAAGTCACACCTCCCACATGCTCCTTTTTGGCTCCAAAATTCAACTTTCTAGACTCCTTTTTCCCTCCACTTTTTGGAGACTCCTTGGTCACATTTTAGCCTATAAATAGAGAGCTTAGGACCCTTGTATTATTATTCATAAATATAGTAGAGAAATTCTGTTGCGATGACTCCATACTCCTCTCTTTTTATGAATCAACTTAGGCTAGAGTTCTCCTTCTTGGTTTCCTCTAGCCCCCTTCCTTGAGTGTTGGCCCAACCTCACTTAAGAGCTTCTCTAAACACCATTGCTGCACCACTTCTCCTCTCATCTTCTAACTTCCGCACCTTCATCCTTCTCCATGGAAGCTTCATCAATTCCGCATGGCTTCTCCTTGGCTTCCTTACTCTTAAAGATGGACTCATCAAAGTGGTTGGAGATACATTAGTAATTAGCCAAACTTGTAAGAAATGACATGACATGATAGACTTGGTGAGCTCTACATCGGGTGCTAGAAGTCTACTAACATTGGAAAATCTGAGTTAGAGAACACAAACTAGAAGAATCAGTTGTTCTGATACAGCGCCTGGCGATGGAGGGAATACGCCAGGTGATAGTCGTGCAAACAGAAAGCACCTGAACTGGAGGCGCCTGGCAGCATGAGTGGTTTCGCCAGGCGATGGCCTTTCAATAGGGGGCTGCTGGGTCTTATACGCCTGGCAATGAGGGCCTTTCTGCCAGGCGGTCCCTATAGCGAGAACTAACAAGAGGCGTTGTGCGCTTGGCGGTACGCGTCACCCGTCAGGTGATCTACGAGATGGCAGCGCCTGGCGGCACGTGTCCCCCGCCAGGCAATTTTGCTGCTGCAGATTTGAGTTGTTGACTCTATAGGCGTGGTCTACAAGGCTTCTAGTGATGCTTTAAAGGTGGGTTTGCTGGTGTTCCTTTAGTTATGGCTCAGAACGTATCCCTTGAGTTGTGGCTCGGGATAGGGGTTAAACCACGTGGTATTCTTTGAGTTGTGGCTCGGAATAGCATCTCTTGAGTTGTGGTTAGGGATGGCGGATGAACACGAGGAACCCTTGAGTTGTGGGTCGGGTTGGCGAGTGTTGCCGGTGTGAGTGTGCTGGTTGTGGCCAGTACGAATGGGTCCTGATAGATTGCCCTCCTCAGTGGTTGATTGACGAGTTTGGTAGTCTTGGGTGTTGACATAAGAAGCCAAGGTGGTTTGCTTCTTGAAGATTTTATGAAGATTGAATGAAGCTCTTTTGAACTATCTTGAAGCCATAAACATTGGAATGAAGTCTACATTGATGAAGGAAAGGAGATTTGATGATATTCATGGTCATCAAGGCTGGAATGTGTGCTCTCCATGTAGTTACATCATTTAGAAAGTGTACTTTAAGTTTGTAATTCATGTTGTAGACCTTAAAGCATTAATTAGATGTAGTTTGGTCTTTGTTGTGTTTTTAATCTGTTGAATGGTTTTTCAACAGGTTAAAATGTCTCTTTTAATTTGTTGAATGGCTTTTTAACAGGTTAAAAGGTTGGCTGCAATAGTCTTAAACTGCAATAAATTCAATCACTTGATTTAGTTTTTAATCGACTGATTTCACTTAAGTCAAGTGAAATTAACCGATTGATTTGAAAATCAACCTGTTGAATTTCGTAACAGTTTGACTATAAAAGCTGTGATTTTCGAAAGAGAGGTCTATTGATCATTTTAGAGCACGATTTGGTTCTGGAAACTTGTGGAAACTCTCTCCTTCGTGATCATAGGTGTTGCAGCTGTTGATGATTGATCTTGGATCAATTCTTGAAGCTTTTGGCTTGGTTTGAAGCTTGGAGAAAGTGGTTTGTGGTAGGCAAGGATGTGCTACCACTAAGGTTTGATCTTTCTCAAGCTTTGTGTGTGTGCCTGGTGGTTTTCTAGGTCTACAAGAGGGTTCTTGTTGTGCTGGTGTGATTCTTGTGTGATTCAAGGGTCTTTTTGTGGTGTTTTTGCATATTTTGGAAGTGTAAGGGTGGATACTTTGTAAAACTTTTGAAATAGTGCAAAGTCAAGCTAAGGTTGCCTTGACAAACTGGATGTAGCTCAAGTTTGAGTGAACCAGTATAAAAATTCGTGGTGTCCTCTCTTCTCTAACCTTTCTCTCTTGCATTTTCATTTTAAAGTTTCAAGAACTTGTGCTTTAATCATCTTTTTCATGTTCTTGCATGTTTTCATAGCATCTGAAGCATTGAGCATGTTTGTATAATCATTTGGAACTGGTCTTAATCATTCTTGAGCATTGTTTCTGGTTTAAAATTCAAATTCGCATTTCTGCAGTTTTCCCAGTATTTTAGTCGACTGTTTTTCAATTTCAATCGATTGATTATACCAGAACAGAATCTGTTTAGTAAAATCAATTTGTTAACTCTGTTTTTGATCAATTGAAAGTGTATAGTTCAGTGTTGTTTGCATCCTAACTTGGTGATCTAATTGATTCAATTAAAGGTGGTTTTTAGATTGCAAAGATAGCCTAAAGTTTTAACTAGCCAATTCAACCCCCCCCTTCTTGGCTTTTCAACCATTTCAAAACTAACATTGGGACGTTGCGAACTATGTTCGCATTTGGGAACTCCACTTGACATTACGGTATATGATCCATGGCAATGGTTCCTGCACGTGCTCTATCGGTTGTGGCCGATAGATATGGCAACAAGTCATCTTGAAGTAATCACTAGAAGGGGTAGAACACGAACATCCTGGTGGTGGCAAGGTAGTATGAATTAAAAAGGGATGGAATTCATTTGGATAATTGGGTTGCTTATATACATATATATATATATATATATATATATATATATATATATATATGCGTTAAATATGTGTATGCTATTTATATGCTTTATTTATTAACCCCACCCTATCTGCTTGTGATTGGTGATGATCGTGTACCCTGTACACGTGAGCAGATGATGTTGATGCAGGTGGTTCTGGTGGAGCTTAGCTGTGGAGAGGGGATAGCTCAGGAATCTTTTACTTTTATTTTTATTGGTTTTGAAATGAGTTGTAAACCCATACGGGTGTTTGTTTTATAACCTTCTAGTTTTGAGAATTATGGATTTGAGTACTTTTTATTTAATTTAATAAAGTTGAAATTTCCCGCATTTTTGGGATATGAGGTATTATTAAATGTAACTTGTTATTTTAATTTTCTTTATTTTATTAAAATCCGTAATATCCTGACGGGATGTTACACTTACCATTCATAAACATCACTTGTCACCATCCCGCTGCGCTACTCTGATCCATACACAAGGTCACTTGTTTGTTTACTCAAAATGATGATCCTTTCATGTTTGTCATGACCAAGAAGCAATCGTCGTTGAGAAACCTTCCTCTAAACCTCTATAAAACTTGCAAACTCTTCAAACCCTTCCTTCTTATTGTCTTAGCATCCCATTTCCTCAACATCGGATCCACCCTTTGTAAAACCATATGTCCTACTAGTCACTCTAACCTTAGTCAATATTCTCCTTGAACATTCTGAAGACCCTCTTTGCACTTGAGAACTTGTTGCTAAACCTTGATGATACCGTCAACCTATTTGAAATTTCTTACCTTCACCATGTTTCCACTCTTTAAAATCATAGGCCCGAAGAGTCAATCCGCCCTTATCCAACATTTACCCTTGAACAATCTATCCTACCACCACCTCTCCTCTAAGATCTACCAAACTTGTAGATAGTCAGGTTATCCTACTGAGTCCATACCACTATATCCCTAACAACCCTTCACCTACTTCTTTTACCTCGTGCTCTGAGCATGAATATCCAATTTGGAATATTGGCATTGGTTCTACCTCAAACATCAACGCATTAGTGAACACCACCCCTTCCTTGGTGGAAATTCCAGTACCTATTTTGAAGCCATGTTTAGAAACTTTTCCGTAGTTGAGATCCTTTGTGTCCAATCTTCCCTTGCCTTTGTTAAAATCCTCTGATTTGCATGACACTATGCCTCCACCTTTCAACTTGTCCCTCGCCTGATACAGAACCACTAACTTCTCTCCTTGAATCGAAGGACATCACTCTGCGGGGCATCTATCTGATAGGAATGAGGTTTAGAAATACATCCAATTCATCTTTGATATTATATCCCACCCTTACCAAGGGAACAATTCAAATCGACTTGAATTTGAATCCTCGGACCACTACAGGACAAACCAAAAACTTGAAGAGTCTTCACTTGATTATAACTATTGTAAAACCACCGTCTTAATTCTTACTCCCCCTTGCATTTGACCCTGACTCGTTCACCATATTGGCGACACCAAGAGGTATACGACCCCAAGAAAAACCGACCCTTAGTCCAAGCATCACCTTCGTAATCTGCACATTTGGATGAGGTTATTCGTGCTAACCACCTTAGCATTACCTATCGTAGACACCATGTCAACAACTCAAAACTTTTCTTTTCATTTCCTCCATCATTGTGCTCGGACATCAATTGGGTTGTCCTTCCATTCAAGAATAACCTTTAAAGATATGCCTCTCCTTCTGGTTCACGAAACCTCTCACCTTATATCTAAGGTCAATTGTTCTGCTCTCGGGAACTACTTTTCCTTGAAACATCCTACTAACAATTTGAAAAGACCATTCATCACCTTCTGACTATTGAACCTAGTATGAAACCTTTATGCCACATCTTTCCTATCCACAATTTATTTTCCCCCTACTTAGGAGAATTCATCTTAGCTGACTGATTCCATCAACTCTTATCCATCTCCGCCCTCCACTAGAGGGTTTGCCGTCTTTTTACACTTCACTGTCTTCTCCTTTCTTAATCTTCTCACTGTTAAGCAATCTCACCACCTTCTGCAACTTGTGGTTTGCCAATTTCGCCTCTTCTACCAATCCAAGAAGGCACTAGATATAACCATACTATTATATCTGATGACACTTCTCCTAACACTGTGTATCCACATAGCTCTGAACCTCAACATTGTCAAGATGTAAAATCAAGTCGATTTCCTCAAACGATGTTACACTTGCATGCACTGGTACCTTTCATTGTTCTAACCTTTGGATTCAACTCCTTTCAGAAAACTTGTAGTATTTGTTTCCAAGAACCTATCCTTGAAGCTCCCTCTGACCAAACGTTGTCTTATGAACTCTAGCATCTTCTCCGGTCTATTAACCCAAAACTTAGCTTTCCTTGCTTTACGATATACACTATACCTCAACTTCCTATCTCTGAGGCAAGAAGTTGTCTCAAGGACCTCATCCAACACTTGTAGAGGTAAGTAGACCAAGTTGACATTGGATCTGCATTCCCTTATCTCCGTAGACACCATACACAAAGCATAGAGGTGTAACAAGACAAACCAGAACATACAAAGCAACACCCCATCATCTACAGACAACCAAACCTTTTGTCTATCACCCTTCTTCCCCCAAACCATTAGAATTAAGAAAGGAAATCAACCTTTGATCCAATCATGAGTGTGCACCCTCATTACTTTATCAAGAGGTTTTATGTTCCTAATACTTTCGGTTTCACAGACAAACTCTACCAAACTCGAACTCTAACACTAACAAGGCATGACAAACCCAGAACCCTCAGGTCATCCTATAGACGAACCGCTCTAATACCATAAATGTAACATCCCATCATCGTACATATTATAATATACAAGGGCACATGACTTAAAGTATAAGGATTTCGTAGCCATCCAAGTATTAAATAAAGAAAACTAAGGCACACCATTTTACCCTTAACATACAAAAAGATTCAACAGATGACCAAAAGCTTGCTCAAAAGCAAGGGATTACAATATAATAATAACTCTTCAACATGGGCTCAACAGCGAGCCCAACACCAAACCATGCCCAACTAAGCTGCAGCATTCCTGTCGCCACTATGATCACCAAAAGTTCTCACACTTGCTCACACCAATAAATTGATGATCATCGCAAAACGAGAAAACCACACACGAGACACACAAGCAAAAAGAAAGGGTAAGCTAGAGTGAAAAAGGGTTTTATCATACAATTTAAAAGTCAAGATATCATAAATCAACCAAGCATATGATGACCAACAAGCAAGACTCTAAGACTCAATTATCCAAATACATATAATTAGTCAGAATCACTTAATGCTTGCACTTGTGGTGGCCTCTACTACTCTGAAAGCCATTGCCAATATGTTTCACCCTACCACGCACAATGTTGGCCTTAAAAAATCTAAGGCCATTATCCTGCCAAAGACTAGGGCCTCCTACTACTCTCACCACTCGAGTTAGTACGCTCTACATGAGACTAACTGACTCTTTAGAGTTTCAGGATGCAATCCTTACTTGAATCCTTACTAAATTATATAATGAGGCACCACCATGAAACCTTCATGGAATTACATCCTAACCATGAGGCACCACCATGAGCTCCCACCAAAAAGGTCATGGAATTACGTCCTGACCATGAGGCACCACCATGAGCTTCCACCAAGGAGGTCATGGAATTACGTCCTAACCATGAGGCACCATCATGAGCTCTCACCAAGAGGGTCATGGAATTACGTCTGAATCATGAGGCACCACCATGAGCTCTCTCCAAGAGGGTCATGGAATTACGTCCTGACCATGAGGCACCACCATGAGCTCTCACCAAGAGGGTCATGGAATTACGTCCTAACCATACCATAATCATGCATCTTCAACCCAATCATAGAATTATCATGTATACCAATCTCATGCAATTATACAACCAACCATCCAACCATGTTTCATACGCATATCATGCCAAGCTCATCAATCCCATATCCCAATATAACATATAAAGCATACAAGGTATCATACTTGAACTGTTTAAAGCAACCAATCATTCAATCATGTGAAACATACATGTATCCAACCAACCCTGTCAATCTCGCTCAGGCAAAGGAGCTCTCGCTCAAGTGAGAGGAATCCATCGCTCAAGCTACTAGATTTCGCTTGGGCGAGAATGCATACAGAGGGCACGTCGAGGTCTTGGTCAAGCTAGCCCATCTCGCCCAGGTGACACTACTCTCGCTCAAGCGAGTGGCCTTCGTTTAAGCGAGCCCTCAAATTATAGAGAAGGGTGGGTTATAGTTGTTCTCGCTCAGGCTAGAGCTTTTCGCTTAAGCGATAGCTTTTCATTTTGAGCGACCAACAGCTTGCCTGGGTGAGTTTAGCAGAACCTCCCCTACTATCGTGCGTGACAAGACAGAAAACCATCCCGAACAACATACAAATCTTTTTCATGCCATTAAAGCACATTAAAATCATTTGGAGCACTAAACAGATACAAACCGAGTAATGTATTTATAAAAGCATGAAAAGTATAGCATCCCTAACCTGAACAGATGCTAGCGGAAGGTACAAGCACATAATAGACAATTACTACAACTCCAAGAACTGATTTGTGAGCTGGAAATACTGACACCAGAACCAAAAATGAGATTACTAAGATAACCCTAGTCGGAACCACGACAACAGAGCTAGGGAAGTGAAAATACCCGTTGGGGATTAACTTACATGGAATAAACGGAGCTTAGCTACCTCGGAGGGCACCCTTGATCAAACCCTAGTAGAGCTCTTTGTTAGAGAGAAGAGAAAAAGGAAGTGAGTTGTTTTACAAGAGATTGCAGAATGAGAAACCAAGAGGCTGAAAGTGAGTCTTTGGGGGCACCCTATGGGTTGGCCCTTAGGCCTAATAGATGGGGTTAAACGCTTAAACTTTTAGGGTGTAAGGTACTAGCCAAAAATTGCTTATTTAAAATAAAAAAAAGAAAGTACTAAACAATACAACTCAAATAAACAATAACCTGACTCAATTAAAATAAACAATACAACATGACATAATTAAAGCATCTCAAAACTATAACCCGTGTTAGCATTTCCCATTCCTCAGTTTCTCAACTTTCAACCCTTACGTTAGACACCTCTTGATTCTACACACTTTGGTGAGTACACTGATCGACCTTTGTTGTACGAGTGTCTACTCGCCCCTTCGACTACATGTCACCACCTAAAAGTCCACACGTGGGAATGAATTGCCACGACCATATTCCATGACACCAAGTGGAGTTCCCCAAAACGAACCGAAGTCTGTAGTTGTCCTCAGACTACCAAACTCAATCAGGTGCACTGAAGAGGGCAATCATCCGAAACATCGCCATATGAGCCACGATCTCGCACACTCCACTGGACTTCCTAAACCACCAGGCTACAACCTCGAATGGCCACATGTTACCTTAATACAAGTTACACTCGTAACTGGGCCCCCAACCAAAGCATCGCATCAGGAACTTCCTCCAAAACTGCCTGGCACGCCTCTCGCTTCGCTAGGCGGAACTTGGTTCTAGACCGCCTGGCGCACCTCTCGCGCCGCCAGGCTCCAAGTGTCATTCAAGGCTTCGGCCACACCTCTTCCACCTGGCGGAACCAACACTGTCGCCAGGCGCCACGCGCGTACAGTGGCCACTGCCACTATTTTAGGTAGCTATCACCTGGCGGCTCACCCACGCCGCCAGGCGCCATACTAGTAGCGCAATTGCTACTGGTTTTTGGCATTTAGAACAGGTCCTAAAGGACCCCATTCACACAACACACCAAATTATAGCACAAGTATGGTTTTCCGGTCATAGTTTTATAACTAGATCATAATACACCCATTGAGTCATGCCATTAAATTAATTATTATCATGCCCACATACTCTCTTTCATTTACTACTTTAAACATGCCACATTCCACTCAACATTCTCCATGTCTTATAATCATATAGTCTAATATTTATGTAAACTCATACCACCACAATTTGGTCAATATTGCACATAAACTTTAATAACAAAACCACCACCACAACGACCAATGTCTAGGGATAACGCACCATCCATACCATATCACATAAATTAATCTCACTCTTATTACCAAATTAGCATACATTCTGAATTATAGCCTATCACATACAACCAAACATTTAAAAACAGCCACTACACTATATCACACTTCACAACTTTCACTTAGCATATTTTCTCAATTAATAGCATATCCTTACTCAAACAATTGGAAAAATACCACACATCAATTGGAATATAATCAATCCAATTTCAACTCAAGTAAGGTCCCCAATTAGGTATTGAAAACATCTGGATTAGTACAGCCAACCACTTTTAGGCTCATTGCAAAGTTATACATAACTTCATCCATATACATACGCGTTTAATTTTCCATACTTTCTGCATACTAATTCAATTTCACTTAGAATTATTCAATAACGTCCAAAACGCAAAACTTTCAGAACAAACATCAAATGTGTCCTTGTTCTGAGGTGTTGCCTGGCAGCAGTTCCGATCACCAGGCGGTGCATCCAAAACTGGCCTCTGGCTAGATTTTTCCACACCTGTATGCACCCTAAAAACCC
This sequence comes from Vigna unguiculata, assembly GCF_037176805.1. Classification (NCBI taxonomy): domain Eukaryota; kingdom Viridiplantae; phylum Streptophyta; class Magnoliopsida; order Fabales; family Fabaceae; genus Vigna; species Vigna unguiculata. The sequence continues at coordinate 23,831,130 of NC_140796.1, forward strand.
AATTCACACTTCTAGCATAGTTCGTGTCATGATTTTAATGTTCAAATTCACTCAAGTTCATGCTAATCCATCTTAATATCATTTTCATGAAAACAATACTTCAATCCTAAACAAAAAACATATTTCATCATTACCAATTTCCACATGAACCCTAATTCCCAACCATGGTCACGATTCATTCATTATTGCACCAATTCATACAATTTTCGTCATGTACATACATGTAAATGTTTATAAATTGATATAAAGATTACAACCAAGCACCATCAACATCACATAACACCAGTAAACATAGCAACTAGGTGAGCCAACATGTGTCGCCTGGCGGGCAGCACGTAACTGCCAAGCGGTTCATAGAGAAAACCCAAAATTAGGTTCTAGAGCATGCGTCGCCTGGCGGGCTCCCTCAACACCACCAGGCGGTTTTTGGAATTTTCCAGAAACACAACGAAATTCAAACGAAAACGTAGAAAGACACACACCATTCATCAAGTTTAGCACGAAATCATATATTTAACATACAAAACACAAAATAGAACTCCCTTAACCTGAATATTCCTTGTTCAATTGACAAATGCTAAAATCTCCTTTCTTTTGGTGTTGGCAACGTGACTTCCTTAGGTTAGCTTCACACCACTGCAATTAGTCTCCCAATTCAGCCCACACGCTCAGAATCATTCTCCCCTCAATACTCACACCTTGCTAGACTCCTAAGCACTCTCTCTCCCTCCCAATTCCCACTAAATTTTTGCCTTAATGAGACTTGATGGAGAAAAAACGAATTTGGCATTAAGGAAGAATAAATTGACATTCAAGGCTCATTAGGAGTGGTCTTTCCGGCCTTTCTTGGCTGCCTATTTGTAGCTAGGGTTTTGGTGTCCTTTCACCTTCATGCCAAAAATTGATTTTAGTAAAAAGAAAGTTATTTTGCTTAAGCCAAGGTTTGAAAACACAACCATCAAGTTTCAAAGCAAGTGCACAACCAATTCAACCAAATCATGTTTCATGATAATTTATATAAATCTAGAGTTTTATACCCTCTTATCACGCTCAAACAAATCATAAGAAAACAACAAAATTAAATAACACACAATTGGTATACATAAGACTCAACTCAAGTCCTCTCACACAATTAAGTATACAATTAAGTATTCTCAATCATTTGAGCTAGTACTTTTCCACATCATGGAAGTTAGCATTTAATACCATAAAAACTTTCAGTACCCGCATTTATTATTAAATAATTATTTATTTAATTCTTTAAATTGTTCAGATCTTACAAAATATCTTACATAGGACAAAAGAAGTGAGTCTTACATCGATAGCATATATATGAAATTTATCTCTACTTTCGCTTGCTGACTAAACACGAACAATTTTCTTCTTGAAGTGTTTTGTTGGTTTAGAAAATTTAGTAACATTTATTACTGATTTAAAACGTTGCCTTTCAATTAAAGCACGATCATATCTATGTTCTTATGATTCATATCTTTATTTTAAGAATTCATAACTTTTTACTGTTATTCCTTCTATGTTATTTCTGTTTTGTTTGTAGTAAAATTTCACTACTAATAAAAGATCTTGTACGGTTTAAAACTGTGTTATGAGTATTTTATTTTCGTATTTTCATGAAAAGTTCTTCTAAAATTTAAAATATAGTGAATTAATTTAATCAAAATACTTGTTACATTTCACACATGCTCACTCTTTTCTTACATGCGCCCGTGGTGCCTGTAAATCGCTAAAATGTGAGAAAATCTACCAACCACCCAATTAAAGTAATCTAAATAAAACACCATCTTCATTAAAATTCCAAAGTGAGTATTCATATAGATGCCAGTTCCACAAGCTGATCTACCTGTATCCATACAAACAAAATTAACACAAACAGAATTTCCCTTTCTGTACAAAGTGAGTATGCTTGCCGAAAATATAGCACAATTTCCAAACAAAGGATAAAATTTAATCTAGTGGAGCAGACAGAGTTTGCACATCTCACACACTGTATATGTATGTATATATTATCTGAATCTTACAATGATAGAACCTGAGACAAGAGAGGCCAAGGCAAAGGCCACAAAAGCAACCAAAGACAAAGCCACAGATGCATTTGCCATGTAGGGGAACTTGTCCTCGCCCCAATTGGATATCCAGTCATAAGCTCTAGTGGCAGCCGATGATGATGATGACATAAGAAGGTATGTCAATATCTGCATTTTAAAACCAGAACTTCAGCAACTGGTAAGGTTTATAATCAACGATTATAAGTTCAATTAGAACGTCTAGAGTAGAAGTGAGCATTTAGCCTATAATCTTAGCCATCCTTTTAATAAATATTCATTCTAGAAGTGAGACAAAAAAATCATAAATCAGCACTCATTATGGTAAGGTTAATACTACCACCATCATTTATTTCTTGCTGGTGAAAAAACAAGAATGGATGTATACAGTATAGTCCATTTCTATAGCAGTGAGGTGATTTTTATTTGGTTACCTTTGAACCAAAATTTGCTATAAAGACAGTTGACATATTGAAACAAGTAGTATGTGTTTGGATTTCTATTTTATTGACAATACTTCTTCGTTAATGCATTGAAAAGTGCAATATTTCTGTTCAATGCTGCTCTAATGGCTTTCCAAACAAACTTATTGCAGTTGAAATAACGTGTTGAAAGAATTAAGTTTTAAAATTCTTCTGTAAGAAAATCAATTACATGACGTTTTGTAATATCGGAATTTACAAATTTTTTGAAACTCAAGAATTAAAATTTTAACCCTTACTATTGTTTGAAGTGAGCGTTTTAGTCTCAAATTGAGTTTCATTATTTAAACAATAAAAAAAATAACAGACTACCTCGAATTTAGAGTAACTTTATTTTCGGTCTTTCAAATTTAAAATTGACCCTTTTAGTCCTTGTAATTTGAAAATAAAAAATGCTTCTTCTTGTCCTTTTCCCTTAATATCATTAAGGATTTTGCTTAGATGACTTACAATTATAAGTTGTTTGCATAACAACCTAATTCGATTTTGCATTCTTATCATCAGCCTACTTCGAATTACTCAAGCTGACTTTTATGTACATAATAAAACATTTGAGTCGAGGGTCTAAATCAAGTCTTTTTTTTTTTCAAATTACAATAACTCATTTGAAACAAACTCAACTCAAAATTGAAGGACTAATTATTGAAGATATATAAATACTCCAAAATTAAAGGACATAACTTTTTGTTGTCCCATTCCACTGTTTTTACTGAACATTTTACCATCATAGTAAAGTTCGACTTCAGACAACCCAAAATTGATTTTAGCAAACTGTGTTGTAAGACAGCTAACAAGAAAGAAAAGTATAGATGGGGTATGAATTAAAAAATCAATAAGACAAATGACCAACTTTAAGAAAGCAAACGACAACACAAAACATGGAAAGAGAGTAAAAAGGTGTCCGAAAGGTGTTATACTTTACATTTCTCACAGGATTGATTATTAGTTTTCACAAACAAATATTCCCAACTCCCACTCCCGTCAACTCAACTGAACAATAGTCTTCGGTTGTGGTTCCTCAAATCATTCAATTATCATCATTATCGAGCACAAATCACGCAAGCACCAAGCAACACAACAAAATTTCTGATTGAATAAATTCAAAAGCCAAGCGAGGCTTCTATCGATAGTGAACTAGTTGGTAGATAAAACACCATTAAAATCAAAGAGAACAGAGTAATAGCTTTACCTGATCCAGTGCAAAAGTGAAATAACCCCATAGCTGGTGATCCACCACGTGCTTTCCCGTAGCCAAGTACCGCCACAGATCACAAATCTGCAGCCCAGAATGCATAAATCCAATCACATTCACTGACAAACTATACCTGCAAAATCAAACACAAGATATAAAACCAACCCCTTAACTCGTTATTACATAAACAACTAGCTAGATCGACCTCAGTAATATACTACCTGAATTCCTTGTACAAATAGAAAGAGTCGAGAGCCCAACCGCGTTTCTTATCAGCGGCCAGCACCGAGAAAGATGCCAAGCAGAAAACAAAAGCGGTTATTCGAAGACCCAACAAGAGCTTGCTCCACGACGCGATTTTTTTCGTCTTTAACAAACCAGACACATCCGGTCTCAGTCGTCGATTACCGGCGGCTCCGGTGGCTTCTTCGACGTCCTTTACGAAACCCTCCTCGGCACCAAGATCGACCTTGGTCACCACCGCGTGCTCCACTTGGAACCGATGAGCCGTAACCACCGGCGGAGAGAGATGCTGGTCGGCGATCGAGAAGTGGCCGTCCGAAATCGACGAGTCAGATGACGATTCGGGTGGCTGCTTTTGAGGGTGCGGGGAGGAGTGGCCATCGGAGATGGGCGAATCGGTGAGAGAATGAAGTGGCGGCGAAGGGGATTTGTGGGTTCGGAGGGAAGGAGAACTGACAGTGATGGATGGTGAGGGTTCCGAAACAGAGTAGAATTGATTTTCTTCGTTTCTCTTTTGCTCTGGGTCCTGTGCTTCTTGTGTGTCCCCTGAAACCTTTTCGGTTGGTTCCGTTGCTTTTTCTTCTAAGTTCTCTTTCTTCATTTCTTTTTCGGCTGATCTTTCTCACTCATTTGTTGGGTTTAGAAAAGAAATCTCTAACCCTCAAGCGACTTACACCTCTCCCAGTGGGAAAGTACTAATTTACTGTTTTTTTCTCAGTAAATTTTCGTAGTGCTAATACCTCACCATGTTGATTATCATCTCTAACATGTTCACAACACAATTAGCCTTTAGTAAGGATCATTTGTAACGCAAGAATTCAATAGAAGAAAAAACATACAATAAAAGATTGACGGACTAGGCCAATACATAATAAGTAAATCAATTACATTGCAAGTGTCTCTATAATTCAGGCAACGTTGTCCCACTGGGTGAATTAATGATGTCTACTAGCAAAATTGCTTAGGGTGCTAGTTTTCCAATCTAGAAATCTGAGTAAAATGAACACAAAAATATAATGAATACCACTGCTTGGCATATGTACTATACGGTGCCAACACTAAAGATACAGATAAGATAATATTTCTTTACACAACAAAGTCTTTGTATAATCGGCAACGAGAGCGGAGTCAAGCATCTGGCACCGAGTGCTACTCATCTTATGCGCAGATGTTGTGTGTTGTCGGATCTTCCGGTAACACAAAACAAAGGCCTATACAACACCTCATACAACTATGCCAAGAACAAACTATGATAGTGGTAGTTTAAAAAGATAGTTAACGCACTCAACATATTACCTTAGAATCAAAGCATTATTAGAGAATAATTGGGTCTTCACAATAACCAAGGAAAGGCTTTGGCCCATATCTAGGTAAGAGGTAGGTGGTTCATAAATAAAGCATTGAATGCATATAATTATGTAACCGAAAACTCACTTGATCGTCAGAGTGTCTTCTATAATTAACTCTGACACACCGACAAGATCAGGAGTATAAGAAACATATGAGACCAAAAAGACTGGAAATACTGAGATAATTGGGAAGACTAAAGTATATAGAGAAAATGTAGCAAAACTTTAGGTGTCACAAGATTAATCGATCCTTGAAAGAACATTTTGGCGCCCACCGCGAAACCGAGAAATCTTAAGACACCTTATGGTCACTACAAGAAGAATGGTAAGTCAAGTGGTAACCCTCTACGAGTGCTTGGAAGAGAACCATATGGATCATGCAAAAATTCTCTTTGATTTGAGAAAGGAGATAAAAAAATTTAAAGCGGAAGAATGTTGAAAAGATAAAATCGTTAAAAGTTGTGAATGTGCATATGAAACAAAATCTTGAGTGAGATGGTCCCCCTTGAAGCCAAAGTCTAAGCTGAGCTAACTCTCCTAGGACCATAAAGGCAATACCAACAAATTAACGTAGCTATGGCCTAACCTAGACCAAACTACCCATGTCATACGCAACCTTCGGGACGTGGCCAAATGATATATCTTTGCCGAAGAAATAACTAAAATAGAGCTCCCGACAAATTGGCTGAGTCCCATGTTTGAAAAATATGACAAGTTAAAACTAAAGTCACAACCAAATTCGGTGACAACAGTTGCAAAAGTCAAAAGGTTAAAATTCACTACCTATTGGCGGAAGCCAATAGATTATAAATGTGTTATAGGGGGCATCCATGTCTGACCGACTTAAAAGCAATTGTTTTTGTCCAACAATGAAGTTTCTATCCGACCATGGTGACATTATCACCATTCATGTAGATTAGAAAATGGCACGAGAATGCTATGTGATTGGCTTAAAGGTCATTCCTCTAACCCATCTAAACCTTGAAGTACCCCTTTTGAGATGTCATGTGTAATTTTATAATTGCCAAAATTCCAAAATATAAAACTTTAATACCACCTATTAAATAGGAAACTTTACAATATTTTTTTTTCAATAACCACTTGCCAAAAAGGCATTTGAGCAAAACTTTATTATTCAAAGTAAAGCAATAATAAAGTAAACCAAACTAGTTTAACTCGTCTAAACCAAAACTCATTAGAAGTCATTGCAAGTTCAAACCTCAGTCAAACTAATACATTTGCCTTGTTCAAAAGTAAACACCTCCAACTGATTTTCATAAAAACTCTCAGAAAGCTTTCCCACTAGCATCTGCATCCACATTTGCTTCCGTATAACACTGACATTATACGATTATCGTATAAATACAATGATGTGTCTTAAATTTGGTTAGTTTTCATTAGTCAAAGTGTTCATTTTGCCATTCTAGAATAGCTAATTTTAGCATATTAGGTTAGATTCCTCACTTAGGGTCATTTTCGCATTTTCATAGAATTAGTGTTTATAGAGTGTTTTTAAACATAATTTGAGTGTGGTTGCATCATATTTTGAGTCCTATGGTCTTAGGTTAGTCAAACCTAGTGTTAAGAGTCAAATTTGATCATTTAGCCTTTAAACCATGAAATAGTTGACTTTATAGTTGACTTTTTGAAATTCTTTCAAATTGTGTAATTTGACCTTGTGGAATCATTATAAATGCCTAATTACACTTGTTGGAAGGGGTCAAACACCAAATTTTGAGGTTTAGGGTCAATTGAGCAAATGTCTTAGTTTTCATGTTTTTGGTCATTTTAGCTTAGTTATTCAAGTAATGTATAGGTAGAGCTAATCCTTCCACTTGAGCTTTTGATAAATTTGCAGGTATTCTATCCTTAGGCAAGGTTTAATTGAAGAATTGACGGCCTAGGAGTTCACATAGCAGCAAGGTCAAGTTGGTGGCAAAGCATGAAGTGTGCAAAAATGACATGTTTGACTTTATAGTTGATTTTTGCCATTTGGACTTCAAATCAAGAGCCAATCATTTGGAGCACTTTAAGACACTAATTTTGATTGGTTTGGGCCTTGTGATTGCGAAAAATCTTAGAGGGGGCTGCACATGGAAGTTTGGGCTCAATTGGTGAGAAGTGGCTTAATGTAGAGTAAGTTTTAAGGTAGATTTGATTTTTGTGGCAAGGGGGGACGACCCAGCAGCCTCCTAGGGAGGTTGCAGATTTCTTGGACCATTCCATGACCACATTTTGACAGTAGCACACCACCTCATGCAGCAGACCGGAAATTCCCTCAAAAATCACCCATTTTCATTCCATTTTTGCTTTTGTAAGCTTTGATAGCTCAAGCCTTAGTGAGAGGAAGGTTGGGGCAACTCCTTGTACTCATTTTTGGTATTGTTATCTAGATTTGAGCTTCAATGAATGAAAATTTTAGTACTATTCATTTGGTCTATGGTTTCATAATGTTCATCATCATTTTCCACTAAACCACCACCTTGACTACCACTTTTTGAGCTTGAACACCACCTTACCTTATCAAATCTAGGTTTTGGAACTAGGCCTATGAATTGTTGTGTCCAAAAGACCTCTATACATCATTGTTTCAGAGTAAACAAGATGAATGGGTTGGATTCAAGGCCATTTCATTTCACTCATATAGGGCGTCAAGCATTTCCCGGGTGGTATAGGGCGTCAGCCAAGCTCATTTCACTCATATTTCTCCACTTCATTACACTCTTGCTACAATTTCGAGTTTCTTTTCATTCCACGATTTCACACACATCACTTTTAAGTTTCTTTAACTGTTTAGTAGCTTAATTTTAAGTTCCACCATCAAATCACAAAAATCCCAATTTTGCACCATTTTCACGTTCACACACACCATAATAACTATTCCATTGAATTTCGCAGTGATTTCTCAATCATTTTAAGTTGTGTAAATTTGTATGCACTCCTATGATGATTCCCAAGCATTTGAAACCATCACACACCCAATTCCATTACTATTTCACCAATTCACATCCCTCTACATTTTCTCGTTCACGTTCAACATAGATACATTATTCCATTTGAATTTCGCGTGATTTAAGCTTTTTGATTTGTTCTTGAGCTTCATTCATTATCCTTGGATGTTCCTCAAGCGATTTGAATCATCAATTTGACATTTCCTTCCATGAATCGCCGAATTCGAAGTTATGCATCTCATTCATTCGCGTTTCTACATAATTCTGTGATTGTGAGATTTCAATGATTGTTGTTGCAAATTGTTTTGGGGGGTTTCATTCATGGCATCATGACAAAGTTTTCTGCATTTTTAATTGCATTGTCATTGCACGAGTTGGTCGAATTGATCGAAATTGCATTTCTGCTCAAATTTGAGAATTAATGTTCATTAAATTGAGAACTTTGGGTGTAGTGCACCAAATCGAGTGATTCCAATTTCTAAATGCAATTAAGATAAATTATAATTATTCTACATCATTACATTTTCAATTGCATGATCAAAAGATCCCAATTCAAGGTTACAATATGTTCTTGATTTTGGACAGATTTCGAATTTAATGAATTTGGACCAACTTACATGTCATGCACTCATGCATAGTTATAGCATTTTTTTGCATTTGATGATTTTGTGTTTTCTAATTTTTAAGAGTTGATTTTGAGTAAATTTACCCACTACAATTCAAGCATAAATCTTGAATTTGACTTTAGCCATGTCCATGGATTGATTCCCAAGGTTCTCCCTATACTGCATTTTTAAGGGAAAATTGGTTTTGACGGAGTCTTTTAGGCGACAAAAACACTTTATAACATAACAATACACAAAAGCAAGGGTGAGCTAACCAATTAAAACCTCATTACACAGTATATTTCCCACATATAACTTATCTCGCATTATCCTAGCATATGCATTACTTAACCAAGATAACCACCCATCACATGTTCCCACACTCAAAACATGCAATCATTAACATATTACCACCATGTAATATCCAAAGGTATGACATTCTCTCTTGGAGAGGGCCTTTCCCCTGCTTTCCATAGACTTACAAGCAACAACTCTACCCACTTTTCAAAGCCTTGGGTAAGAATACTCTTGCTAAGCTCATGCCAAAGACTTATGGCTGAAAGAAACCATTTTACCCTAACTCGACAAAGCCCTCTGGGTAAAAGAACCATCCTAGCTTTACAGATATTTTAGAATTCATATTGTCTCATCATATATGTATACACATACATGCAACATCTCATCACAATATCAAAAATACCTCAACTCAACATGTAATCACATCATATCGTGTCACATCATCAAAAGATAAACCATGCATCATCATCATATCATAACCTAAGAATTATTTCCTTACACTTAAGGATTTTAACATACATTTCACCGATAAGGTTTGCACCAAATAATACAGAACCAACAACATTTTTAAACTAGCAACAACACCATGTTTCAAAAAAAAAAAAAACTGCAACAATAAAACGGCAAGAGGCCATGGTCCCCCCAAACTTTTTTTTTTTAATTTTTAAATTCTAAATATTAAAAAGTTTTAAAGTTTTTTTTTTAAATTTTAAATTATATACAACATATATGTAAAATTGAATTAAATTAAATTAAGTATACTTTTATTAATTTTATAAAGCACAACATTTAATGTTAATAAATAATAAAACATAAAATCAAATATAATAAAGAATAAAAACATTTATTAATATATTTATTATTTTCTTTTTCATTGTTTTTTGAGTTTTTCACCTATTATACTCATTTTCCACTTTTACCTCTCTCTTTTTCAAAAAAAAAAAGTTAGATACAAACTCACTATTTTTTCTCTCATTTCTCATGTTTTCTTCTATTCTTGAAAAAAAAATCTTTTCACTTGATAATGAAATATTAGTTTAATAGTTAGCTTTTTTATTTATTTATTTCATGAGTCTTTGTATATTCTTTTTTTATGAATATTGAAGAAAAATAATATATTTCATATGCTTTTTCATAACTAGTTTTTAATTGTGGTTTGATTACTAGAGTTTTCTTTTTCAATAATTATTTATCTAAATTTTTATCATATTATGATCAATTCTTTTTTATTTTTTTAAATTAGGTATACTAATGGAGAATAAAAAAATAAATTTACTTTTTTAAAAGTAATAAAAAAGAAGTTATAAATGAAGATGAAAAAGAAAAACAGATTCAACTTCCTTACTTCTTCCGAAGCATGATACTAAAAATTCAATTAGAAAAGTTAGAGGTGAGGAGTTTGATATTAATTACTTGAAACATGATACAAGAAGCGTTCTTACATATGAAAATATCCAATGAATAAAAAAGTTCAAATTAGAAAAAATTATTTAAAATGGAGTCCATATCAAATACAACTTAAAAATTATAAATTTTGAGTTTATTATTTTGCCCCACCCCCCCTTAAAATCATAAGTCAATTTTAATGATATAGATTTGTAACATTATATATATATATATATATATATATATATATATATATATTGCCTATTTTAGTAATTTTATTCATAATAGTGCCAATTATAGTTACCAATAACTTTTTATTTTTGGTCACTAAAATAGGTTGTTAATGATGGATTTTCTTATAGTTTTGGTTATAAATGTGAATATGTGTTGTGACTCAACGAGAGGTGGGACACTTTGTTAGTCTCTAGTGATGAGTTTGAGTGTTGACTCCCTCCATAAGGCTTTTGGTGAGCATTGGGGTGTGGTATTCGATCGTAAGTCTCTCTTGAAGAGAAGTGAGAAAGGTAACTCTGCATAGTTGTACCGAAGTTGGATTTCGTCGAAGAAGCTATCTAGGAGAGTGATGGGAAGTTGCACATGTGTCCTTCGCCCATAAGGCTTTAGAGGAGTAGGGGAAATGGACCCTATTTGTGAGGCTTTTAAAAAGTAGGAAGGAACTTTGCTCGTAAGGCTCTTAGGAAGCAAGGGAAGTGGACCCTGTCCGTAAGACTTGTGAGAACTAGGAAGGGTGGTTGGTCTAGTGGTGAGCATGTGTTGGTAAGTTACGAGCAATAGTTATTTTCGATGATAGTATGTTTTCTTTAACTATTGTGTGATACAACAAGTTTTGTGTATTGTTGTGTGAAACCATAAGTGGAATTGAATTGTGTTGTTAGAGATCGTGTTTATGTAAAGTTTGGGTGAGTTTTGAGTAGTATATATGTATATTCTTGTTTATTATGTTTAATGTTTAGTTAGCTCAACCTTATGTCACTAGTGCAGATTCTGGTTTTTAACTTGCCTTATAGACCTCGGTTACTGCGGGACCGAAGCCTATAAGGAGGCGGTGGGATTTTTGAAATTTTTCTAACCTTTTTGCCTCGGGTCTTTACCCAACCGAAGCATACAACTCGTTTTATGCTTCGGTTATACATCAACCGAAGCCTATAACCCGTCAGTGTCTACAAAATTGTCATTGATAGCAGATGATTTGACCTCGGGTGGCAAAGGACCGAGGCCTATAACTCGTTTTATGCTTCAGTTATACATCAACCGAAGCCTATAACCCGTCAGTGTCCCCCAGTATTACAAAATTGCCACTGACAGTAGATGATTTGGCCTCGGGTGGCAAAGGACCGAGGCCTATAACACTTTATGCCTCGGGTGTTTACAGAACTGAGGCCATATCGTTTATTTAGGGTCCCAAATCTCGCGAACCCATCACTATTCATCTTCTCTCTCGCGAACGCAGCGTCCTCTCTCCACCACCGTCGCCCTCCGTCACGATTGCGCCCTCTGTTACTCTTCATCGTCGATTGCGCCTCTGTCCACGATGTTAGTGTTGCAGGTATTGCTCCGCCACCGAACAACACGTGAAAAGCAACCAAATTCCACCACCGTCGCGCCCTCCGTCGCGCCTCCATCGCACCATTTCGCCACAGTCCACCACAACCACCAGTTGGCGACAAACGTTGTCACTGCTCCGTGCCATTGCTCCGGCGAGTCTCTTGCACCTCCTTCACCATTTCCAGCCACCGTTGCACCGCTAATTCTCCCCGGGGTAAATTCAAAACGCGTTATTTCTTTTTTTTTTTCGTTTTGTATATTTTTTTATGATTTAGGTAATTGTTTTGCATTTTAATGAGGTTTTTGGCTGATTTTTGCATTGTTCTTTTGCTATTTTTACGGTCTCTTATTTATTTTATTGTCTCTTGTAGCTCTTAAAGACCTAAGTATCGTGGGTGTGCATCATCTTCCATTGTCATTCAATTTTCACGCTCCCAGGTTCCTAATTCTATTATTTTGTAAGATTTTGTTGTCTGTTATATATTAGTAATATGTTATATATATGTGGTTTATTATTTGCTTAAATATTTGTTTGATTAGTGAGTTAGCCTTAGTTTCCCGTTTGAGATTCAATACGAAAATTATGTATTGTCCTCGAGTTTTCATGTTGAAAAAACTACATTTTTTTTAAAATTAGATATAAAGGGATACAATACTAATAATTTAAATGTATTGAATCTTGAATTATCCGATTGGAGAGTTTAAGAAGATTAAGCACTTTCTAGTAATTTATTAGTGTGTGTGTGTGTGTGTATATATATATATATATATATTAAAATACATATCTTAAAATTCATGAATATTTGTCAATTGTGTTTTGTATTGATCTTTGGGTGCATATTTGATTGTGGTTTATAATCACTTTCATTTCGTGTATCTTGAAGGCCAATGCGAAATGCTGACAAAATTTCGTGAAATTTAAGATATGTATTTTAAAAGTAATATGTACCAATAAAATAAAGAAAGTGAATCTTCTTAAATGGGATAGGGTCACACCTTGATTACGACGTGAGCATTGATTCAATGATTACTGAAATTGTTCACGCAATTTCAATATGGATCGAGATTGGATTAATTTACCACGTATCAGCGTTGAGTATGAGAATGGAGTAGAAGAATTTATAAAATTTGCGCAACGTTATGAGGGGATAAGTGATGATGAGGTGAAGTTCAGATGTCCTTGTGTCAACTATTTGAATGAAAGAAAATTGAATGCAACTCAAGTTAGGGAACATCTTATTCGTGATGGTTTCCTTAGAAGTTATACAATATGGACATGGAACGACGATTAATACACATTCCAACTGTTTCTCGAACTGAATATCTTGCCCATTCCTCCATGAAAGAGCGACGGGAAGAGCGATGTGAAGAGCGAGTAGAAGAAGACAATATGGAGGACATGATACAGGATGTTGGCGTAGAAGCTTTTGCACAAGCGCATGTGTATGAGACGATGTCTGTTGATGCGGAAACTCCGTTGTATGTTGGTTCAACTAAGTTCACGCGATTATCAACGATTTTAAGACTTATGAATTTGAAAGCAACTAATGGTTGGACGGATAAAAGCTTCACAGAATTGCTTGTGCTCTTGAATGAAATGTTTCCCGAAGGAAATACTCCACCCACTCGAAACTATGACGCCAAGAAAATTCTTTGTCCGATGGGTATGGAGTATAAAAGGATACACGCATGTCCTAATGATTGCATATTATACAGAAAAGAATTTGAAGATTTGAAACAATGAAGATAATGGTCAAATAGATATACTATCCCACTTCCACTAAGGTACGTCCAATGGTTGTAGTGTACCTCCCGGCCTTTGGTGTTCAATTTTGGCCTTTTGACATACCAAACATTGAGCAACAAAGTCTACTACATCTGATTTCATCCCATTCCACCAGAAGGACTCCTTCAAATCCTTGTACATCTTAGTCATACCGGGATTTATGCTAAGACGACTTTGATGGCCTTCCTTCAGAATCTGCCTCCTGAATAAAGGTCCTCCAGGCACGAACACTCTACCTTTAAAGCGTAGAATGCCGTCTACTCCCATCTGATAGTCTTTCCCTTTCTCCGTACCCAACCACCCTACAAACTGCTGTAATTCCCAATCGTGCCCCTGAGCCACATAAATTTCATTCAAAAATTCATTGGTGACTTTCAACAAGCTACACTGTATGGAGTCTTGCCCAAACTGCATCCCCATATTCATATCTCTGAGTTTCTCAATCAACTCTAACTCCTTTATCATCATACAAGACATGTGCATCTTCTTCCGACTCAAAGCATCGACTACAACATTTTCCTTGCCCGGATGATAGAGCAATTCAAAGTCATATTCCTTCAGATACTCCATCCACCTGCGCTGCCTCATATTCAGCTCCTTTTGATCAAACAAATATTTCAGACTCTTGTGGTCGCTGAATACTTGGAATTGAGAGCCGTACAAATAGTGCCTCCAAGACTTAAGAGCGAACACAATGGCTGCTAGCTCCAAGTCATGAGTCGGGTAATTTTTCTCGTGTGGCTTCAATTGTCGTGAGGCATATGCCACTAGCCTCCCTTCTTGCATCAACACACACCCCAATCCTAAGTAAGAGGCATCATAGTACACCTCAAACTTCTTACCAGTGTCTAGAATTACGAGTATTGGAGCGGTAGTTAAACACCTCTTCATCTCCTCGAAACATTCTTCACACTTCTCAGTCCAGGAGAATGGCTGATCCTTCCTCGTGAGTTGAGTCAAAGGACTCACCTTCTGAAAACCCCTTTACAAACCTATTGTAATACCCTGCCAAGCCCAAGAAACTTCTCACCTCTATTACTGTCTTAGGCCTTTCCCACTTAAGTATTGTTTCAATCTTAGCCGAAAAACTTAGCACGAATTCTAAGTGTGGTGAGGCTTGAGTGAGCTTCTGGGAGCTGAATTGAGAGGGAGCCAAAGAGGAGGGCCATAATTGCTTATTGGAAATTCTCAAGTGTCAAAGTTTTAAAGCAAAAGGACCCAGGTTAGGGGAGCTGTAAACGTTAATTTACTTTGTCTTTCGATAATATACCATGTAATGTATGAAACTGGATGCATACCTGTGAATTCTGTCATTTTTTTATGTTTCTGGAAAATTTCCAGGAACCGCCTGGCGGGCTGTTCATCGCCACCAGGCGGTGCATGCAATTTTTGCCTTGTTCTGGGTTACTGAAGTGAAACTGCCTGGCGGCACATTCCCGGCCGCCAGGCGACGTATGTGTTTTACACTATTCTGGGTTTTCTTGATGAACTGCCTGGCGGTGATGAATTTCCGCCAGGCGACGCAGGTCTGAGGTTTGGTTTTTGTCATTCTAGGGTGCTTTGACATGATTCTGATCGGAAGGAAATAATGGGTTGGTGATTTAGAGATGATATAACGTCGTATTTTATTGAAAACCAGTATAATTAATAGGTAAAATGGATGAAACAATGTGAATATGATTTTAGGGTTATAATTTGGAGTTTTGGATGAATCAATGTTAATGGTGAATTAGGTGTACTCACATTGTAGACAAAGATAGTTAAAGTTGGAATGTTGTGTCACGATTAAGTGTTTGAGGGTGAAAGCAATTAGGGAACGCAGAGAGAAGTGCTGGAGAATGAGAGAAGGATCTCATGGCTGCTGGGAATTCTGGGAATCTGCTAGAATTGCTTGCACCGCTTGGCAGCACGGGTCTTGCCACCAGGCGCCATCTCAGAAGATTGAGTCTTTACGTGTTGCGGGTGTTGCTGACTGCACTAGGTGAAGGGAGCCATGTTCATGCTACTGGAACAGTTGAAATGAGTAATGTGATGTAAGAACAAATGATAATAGGTAAGGGTTAGGGCTGATTTTAAGTATTGGGAGGGCAAAGAAAATACTAGTATAGTTGAGTGAAAATCTCATAGTGAGTGAGAAACCAGTGGTCCAGACCATTATGGTGTTAGTGGTCCTAGACGATGACTAGAGCCAAGTAAGATTATAAGAATAGCCGGAATTGCCAATTTGTAGGAAGTGTGTAAATTATGGGTAAGGCAGTTGTTAAGGTATGTATAAAGTGATGGAAATCTGGACAGTTAATCTGAGTAAATAATAGAGCTTAAAGTGGTAGGAGTTTACAATGACATATTGATTATTGGATTAGTTGAACTTATGCATGACTAATTCGATAAAATAGATTGATGATATACAAAAGGGAAGTCAGGTGCTTTCTACTTGGTAAGTTGTAATTGAGAATGGTTGTTGATAAGAGTGTATTTATATAAAATAAAGAGGGTTCAACTATTTGAATGCATGATTATGCAAGACCAATGTGGGGAACTTGAATAAAAGTCATGAAAACCAGTAGAAGTTATTACTGGTGTGGCGCCTGGCGGTGGGGTCGCACTCGCCAGGCGATGGCAAGGAAATAGTGGGGTTCTGGAATTGGTGGCGCTTGGCGGAGGGGAGGGTTTCGCCAGGCGATGGCGACGAAATCAGTGGTCTTCTGGAGCACGTTCGCCTGGCGGTGTGGGCTGTCCCGCCGGGCGGTGGTTAATGAATTTGTGATTCTGAGGTGCTTGGCGCCTGGCGGTACGTGTCCCCCACCAGGCGGTCGGGAAGCGAATAGCACCTAGCGGTACGTGTCCCCCGCTAGGCGATTTGGGTGTTCTACAAGGCTTTTGGTGATGTTGCCAAGGTAAGATTGCTGGGTTCCTTGAGTTGAGCTCGAAACGTATCCCTTGAGTTGAGCTTGGGATAGGAGTTAAGCACGTACATTCCTCGAGTTGAGCTCGGAATGGCATCCCTCGAGTTGAGCTCGAGATGGCGGATGAACACGAGGAACCCTTGAGTTGAGCTCGGGTTGGCGAGTGTTGCCAGTGTGAGTGTGCTAGTTGTGGTCAGTACGCATGGGTCCAGATAGATTGCCCTCCTCAGTAGAACGCTGACGAGTTTGGTAGTCTTGGGTCATTACGGACTATGTTCGTATTTGGGAACTCCACCCAGCGTTACGGTGTATGATCAGTGGCATTGGTTCCTGCACGTGCTCTATCGGTTGTGGCCAATAGGTTTGGCAACAAATTATCTTGCGATAATCACTAGAAGAGGTAGAACACGAATGGTCTGGTTGTGGCCAGACGATAAAGAATAAAGAAAAAGATCGTATATTGGTTCTTTGCAGAAAATATAGTTATATGGTTGGATATATATTTATTATTATGATGTATGTTGATTTCATAAGCTCACCCTATCTGCTTGTGTTTGGCGATGATCGTGTACGTGGTACACATGAGCAGAGGATGTTAATGCAAGTGGTGCCGGTGACGCTTAAGTCTATGAGACCGTTCTGGATTATTCAGGTTTTTTGTAATCTTGGATTTGGAATTAAATATTGAAATTATAAAAGTTTAAATTTCCCGCACTTTTGGGAAATGAAGTTTATTCATAAATGCGATTTCTTTATGATATTATTTATTTTATTTATTTAAATCAGTAATATCCTGACGGGATGTTATAAGCTACATCTAGTTTGTCAAGACAACTCGAGCCTCACTTTGCATCATTTTAAAAGATTTACAAAGTTTACACCCTTACACTATCAAACTAAGCAAAACATATACCAAAGACTCTTGAATCACACAAGATCACAACGGCACAACAAGAACCCTCTTGTAGACCAGGAAAAGCACTAGGGACACATACAAAGCTTGAGAAAGATCAAACCTCAGTGGTAGCACAACCCTACCTATCACAAACACCTTCTCCAAGCTTTAAACACATGCCAAAAGCTCCAAGAATTTATCCAAGATCAATCTTCAATAGCTACAATATGAATGATCACGAAAGAGAGAAATTTCCAAAGTTTCCATAACAGATTTGCGCTAAAAAATGGTCAAGTTACCTCTGTTTCGAAAATCACAGCACTTATAGTCAAACTGTTATAAAATTCAATAGGTTGATTTCCAAATCAATCAGTTGATTTCACTTGACTTAAGTGAAATCAACTGATTAAAAAATAAATCAATTGATTGAATAAGTCACAAGCACACTTTCCTAATGATTGATCCATGTGTAGGGCATGCGTTAAGACATGTCAAACATGAATACCATCAAATCTCCATAACTTCATCAACAAAGGCATGATTCCAAAGCAATGGCTCCAAGTAGGTCAACAAAGCTTCATCAAATCTTCATGAGACACATCACCCAGGCTTCACATGTCAACATAAACAAGTAAGAATAGCTCCCCTTACCTAGATTTCCTACTCCAAAAGTGCTCCTATAACGCTTCATGCACAAAATTCAATCTACCCTTGCTCTCTTAGCAAAAGACGTCCTCTTTAGCCTTCTTACACTCTTTAGATAAGATTTCTGGTACTCTCACAACTCATCATAGTAGTTGTACCAAAACCCTTCCCTTTCCACTCACTAATTCTTTTGTTTTCCTTCATTTTCAACCCTAAAATAATTAAATAAAAATAAAATACGAATTTAGGGTTTTAATTTCCTTCAATAGGCATTAACCTGAAGGTTTCTTGCCCATTCACTTCTCCTCTACTCTCTAGAGACGGCTAGGGTTTCCTATAAATTTCCTTAATGGTCAAAATGTTCCAAACAGAAAAAGATAACTATTTTCGCACCAACAAGGTTTCAAACCCACATCCACATAATTACCCAATAATTACACCAACCAACAAGCCAGTTCGTGTTTCTTGTTATTTCATGCACATGAACAATTTTCAATACATATCACACGTTCATGCATACTTGGAAAACAATTAATTAAATTGTCACAATAATGACATACACAAGATTCAAACCCAAGTCCTTTCAAATAACCAAGTACTTTCAACTGCTTGAGCTACCATTGTTCCTTGACCCAATTAATTCCATTAAATGTGTCTCTATTCTCTGGTTATTGTTAAATTAAATATTTATTTATATTTGATTTTCTTGGGTCTTACACTCATATTTTTTCAAGCTTAAAATCATTTTTTAAAGCTTGGTTAGTGTAATTCTTAGTATTTTATGGATGGGTAAGAGTGATTAGGCATGGTGGATGTTATTTCTTTTATAAAATTAAAGCCAGTTATATTCAAACGAAATAGTGGTTACATTTTTCGGAAGAATTAATTAAAAGAGAGGAAGTTGAGTTTCATAAATTAATATTGTTATATTACAATGTAGTTTCTGTTTTTGAAATTGAATGTTGGTTATGTTTTAGAAATTTGATGTTGTTGCTATTTTAAAATTAAAATGTTATTACTGTTTTAGATATTGGATGTTGGTGTTGTTTCAAAAATTTGATGTTGTTGCTGTTTTAAAATTAAAATGTTGTTGTCGTTTTAGAAATGGGATGCTGGTGTTGTTTCAAAAATTTGGTGTTATTGCTGTTTTAAAAATGGGTGTTGTTACTATTTTTAAAAATGATGTTGTTGTTTTAAAAAAAATGTATTGTTTCTGTATTATTTGGTGTAGAATTGTGGTTGTTGTTTTTGTTTAATTTTTTGTAGAATTTTTGGTCTTATATGTTAATATCCTTAAGTGCAAAGAAATAATGGTTGGGTTATGATATTATGATTATGTATGGTTAATCTTATGATGATGAGGTATGATATACATGTATGTGTGTATGTATGTATGGGATTGTGGTGTATGTATTCTCTCGTAACTATAATGCAAAATTGGTTCTTTTACCCAAAGGGCTTTAATGAGTCAGGTAAAATAGTTTCTTTTGGCCATAAGACTTGGGCATGAACTTAACAAGAATGCTCTGATTGAAGGCTTTGGTGAACAGACAAAGTTTTTTCTTATACGTCTCATGAAAAGCATGGGAAAGGCTCTTTACAAGAGACGTTGGTGCGCTAGAAAGTTAATAGGTGGTTATGAGAGAAGGACATACTTCATTGTTATATTTGGTTGTAGTATGACTTGGTTGAGTTTATAGACATTTTTATTCTTATGATCATGGTTTTGGATTATGGTTCGAAATTTTTTGGTTTGAAAGGTGTGAGTGAGTGATATGATTGGTGGATATTGTCATGAATATGATTTTCTATTATGTTGAAGATGATGTTGGAATTAGTGTGTTTGGGTGAGTAATATGTTTGGTAAATTATTGTTAAGTGTTAGCTCACCCTTGCATGTTAGTGGTTGTGGTTGTCACCTACGATGATCGTATGACTAGTATTATACGGGAGTAGAGTGACATTGTAGATGGCGTGGATTTGGATGCACACCAGTGACGAAAGAATTATTTTTAATTCTAATATTTTTGGAACAATTATATTTTAAAAAAATGTATAAGTCAGATGATTTTGACGTTGAATATTTTTTATTTAGAAAGTTTATTTTGATGAAATAAAGGAAGAATTTTTTTTAACGTGAAAAATTTCTAAGTATTTTAGTAGCATCCTAATTAGGTGTTACACAAGGTGTTTAATAAGTTTTCTTGTCTTTATTTTAGTCATGTTATTCAAGATTAATAGTCTAATTTTTAGCATGTTTAGAATTGCTTGTAGTATTCTAGTTAGCATAGATAGCTTTTTATATTTGTTACTATTTTGAAATTAAAATAAGATTTCCATTTGTTATTTGTAGTTAGGATTTTATTTAGCCTTTTATTTTCTTCTCTTTCTTTTCATAGGTAGGTTTTATTTTCTATAGCTTTAAGTAGCATTACCTTGGATTGAATTAGGAGTTTACTATTCTTAGATCATTAATAAATTAGTACAATAACTAATAATCCTCTTTCACAAAACTTCTTTCAACTCAAAAATTTCAAGTGCATTTAAGTGAGACAATGCGACTTAGAAGTTGATACTTGTTGCAGCAAAGCACTGAAATGGTAAAAAGGAATCAACTATTGTTAAACCACCGAAAGTCGTGAAGATGCTGACACGTAATTACGAAGTTGATATATAGGATGAAGACATGTAACCTAAGGCTGCACAGTTAGAATTCAATGAGACACTTGGCCAATAATAGATTTGGCAAAGGAAGAAGCTTGTACTGAAAGTTAATGGCAGAGGCAGTTGCTCCTATTTAAATAGCTAGGTTTTACATTCCATAGTAGTTATGGATACTTGGTGAAGGCTAAAGGGTAGACAAGAAGGAACTGAAAGAGCTCATGAAAGCTAAGAGCACACATATTTCACAACATTTTTCCCTCTGGTTCGTTGTTGTTTGGATTGGTCTTGAGAATTAACATTCACTAGTCTACAAAGATAGCTAGAAAGGTTAATCTTCAGGTTTATTTCTTTTTCGTTGTGAATGATCTTTTGCTGCAGTTGTGAACTACAAACTACATAGTTGGCGCTAGGTCGTGAATTCATGCCTGTTGTAATTTCTATGAATTGTTTCCTTCTTAACCATGATTCTTCTTTAGTTTTACCAATTAATTTCATTTCATTCCTTGATCTATCACATTTCGGATTCATTATTTCATATCAATCATATTTTCTTTTCATTTTAATCTTGAACTCGTGCTTATTCTTGCACTACAAATTTAATGACCAAAAGTTGTTAGTCATTACACTGACCAATTTAGGTACCAATTTACAAAATAAAAAATTATTGGTTACTAAAATAATTGTTATTATGAATAAAAAATTATAATTGGTCTGTAGATTGGTTTATAAAATTTAGCTATTAAGATTTTAGCTATCAAAGGAAATTAGTCATTAAACATTAGCTACCAAGGTTTTTTCTATCAAAAGGGGTTTGTTTCTAAATTAGTCTCTAATTTATTAGTGACCAATTTAGCAACAAATTACAATTTTTTATTCATAATAATGACTATTTTAGTAACCAATAATTTTTTATTTTATAAATTGGTATCTAAATTGGTCACTATAGCATCTAACAGCTTTTGCTCACTAATGAGGCATTTTCTTGTAGTTGTCGCAACCTCGGAAAAAATCACGACAGGATGGCGAGCATAAAAAAAATTTAAATACAAATTTCATAAAGGAAGTTGTCACCATAGTTTACTAAGGAAAACTATGGAAAACCTAAAAAAGGGGTTGTGAAACTGAATCAAGTTTGAGAGTTTGTTATGTGTGGGGAAGGTATTAGCACCCCCACATGTTCGTCCTAAGTGTGCAAAACTATTGTAATTTTTAAAATATTTGTTTTTCCCAAAAATTAGATAAAATATATACTAATATGAATGAAGAAAACATTTTTAAAATTTTATATTTGGGCTCGACAAGTTGTTTGACCTTGCTCTGACGTATTCTCATAAAAATGAGAAATTAGGGTTACACAGTTCTTTTGAAAACAAATTAATTAAAACTTCGATTCGATTAATATCCTTTTTTATTTTAATTTCAATATATTTTTATATTCATCAAGCGAATCCGGTACTCAATATGATCAAGCAAGTTCAAAACTAGACATGATGATTAAAATTTATAGTATATGAAAAAGTTAATTATGAAATAAATTTTATGCTTAACACAATAATCAAAATATATTTAAATAGTGTAAAAACTATAATTATCAAGTAAGTCTGAGACGTAACATGATAATTAAATTTTATTTAAATAGTGTAAAAACTATAATTATCAAGTAAGTCCAAAACTTAACATAACAGTTAAATTTTATTTAAATTTAATGGAAGTTATAATTATCAAGTAAGTCTGAGACTTAACATGATAATTAAATTTTATTTAAATTGAATGAAAATTTAATTATAGACTCAATATGACAATTAAATTTTATTTAAATCTAATGAAAGTTATAATTATCAAGTAAGTATGAGACTTAACATAATAATTAAATTTTATTTAAATCGAATGAAAGTTATAATTATGAAGTAAGTTTGAGGCTTAACATGATAATTAAATTTTATTTAAATCGAATGAAAGTTATAATTATCAAGTAAGTCCGAGGCTTAACATGATAAATAAATTTTATTTAAGTCGAATGAAAATTATAATTATTAAGTAAGTTCGAGACCCCAACGTCTGCCATGGCTTCTAGCGACACTGAAAGGTGGGTTCGCTGCCACGTTTAGGATCGAGTGTGAGGATGCAACCTTCACTTTCCTCATTAGGGATTGAATCCAGAATCTCTGGTTCATTTTTTTATGTTCGTTGTCCCATTGAATTTTTTCGAGGTTGTGAGAGATGGCAACTTATTTGTGGACCTTCAAGAGTTGACCCCATTTAGTTGAGTGTGCGAAATATTTGTTGTTTTTAAATATTTGTTTTTCCCATTTTTATATTGACTTTCTTATACAAAGTGGTGAAAGGATGTCTTTGTTCATATTTCTATTGATACTCTACTCCCTTAGTACCCCGATGATATTGTGAACAAGTATATTGTGAATGGACGTCTTTATTCATATTTCTATTGATGCTCCACTCTCTTGGTATTTTGATTATATTGTGAACAAGTGCATTGTATACAAGTGTCTTTATTCAGATGCCATACTCCCTTGGTATCCCAATTATATTCTGCATAGGTGTATTTTATTATGAACAAGTATATTATGATTGTGAAACAGATGTATGTGACTGTGAGCAGGTGTGTTGTGAACAGGCGTCCCTATTTGTATTGACATTGATGTCATACTTTGCTTTGACGTCTTGATTAATTTTTGAAATTATAGAACCTTAGGATAGATGATAACTACTATATTTGTCTATATCTGCCTAGGAAATTTCCTGGCTGTTTTGTAGGTATTGGGTTTGGGTAGTGCTAATTTGCTCTTAGCACAGACTACGTCATTCAGGCCAGTTCATTCATTGCGATATTAAGGCCCATTGTAAGACCATGAAAAATAATTATTATTTCAAAGGGTAATTTGACATGAAGAGTAGTAATTAAATTAATAGTTAATGACATAGATAGAGAAGAAAGGTAGCACAATTGTTTAAAGTTTTAATTATGGATTGATGGTGATGGATTTGATCCCTAATGTGTGTATTTGAAATAGTTATATTTTAAATATTGTTTTAATAACTGATTCAGAAGTGTTTATGTGTGGCTTTGGTGTGACTTATAATTTTATAATTATTTATAATTTATGTGGCATGTTTTATTGTGAGGGTATTATTGTAATGTTTGTTATGCATTTGGTTTTTAAGAAAATTGGGATACTTGATATGGTTTGGTGTGTTGGTTTGAGACTTAAAGGTGTAATGTGTTCGAACCTTAACTAGAACTAAAGCCATGAATATCTTTTTTGGTATTTTTGTGGTCCTCTTATGAAGAAGAAAAGTCGAAGGCAGATTCGTTATATTTGGGCGTAAGAAACAATAACTCATCAAGGTGAATTAAGTGTAAAAATAAATATTAAGAATTTAATTTTTAATTATTTTATGAGCAGAAAATTGAAAGAGTGGTTAGAATTATTTTTATTTTGGTGCAACAATTAATTGAATTATTTTATTATTTAGAATGGATTATTAAAAGGGGAAATTATTAAGTCAGGAAAATAATTTTAAAGGAGATAGGATAGAAGGGTTTTTTTTAGCCAAGTTAAAAATTGGCCTGTTAGATGTGGTAGAGCAACGTATAATTCTTAGAAATAGTGAGTAGAAAAAAAAATTATGAGTGCAAGAGAAGGGAAGAAGGAGAAGGTCACTTTGGAAAAAAAAATTCTTTGTTGGAAGGAAGAATCTTTATTGAAGACTATTCCAGGTAAGGGGAGCTTAACCTTTCTTCTTATTCTTTTGTGGTTGATTGCATAAAAATATTTTGAAGTGAGAATATGGAATTGTAAGAAAAACTACTTTTTTCCTTTATAAAATGGTTGAAATTGGGATGTAAGATGTATTATTATTGATAAGCATTGTATTGTTTTGATTAATTATATATGTTCCTGTATGGATGAATCAATGGAGGGATAGTAAATGGTTCATTTTGGATTAATTTTCGGTGTAAATGAAGTTCTCTTGTATCTAAAAAGGAAAAAACAATTATTGTAATATTGTTTGTGAATAGGGGATGAACTAGGATTGAGAATTTTTATAGGAACCTTTGGCTAGTGTGGTGAAATTATGTTCTTGAGATTGAGCATCAAGTGCGTAAGTATATGTTGATATAGTGGTGTTCATGGTTTTAGGGTATAATGATATGAAGGATAATTTTATTTGTTGTTATTAAATATTTTTTGTGGCTTTAGAGAAGTGTTTTATTTGGACAACAGAGAATTGTGTTCAGAAATTATTGGTGGCGGAAATTTCTTATAAGAGGTAAGTTGGGTTGATCCTTGTTCATGTCCATGTATCCCTTTTGGATATTTTTTTAAGAATTGGTAAATGTTGTGTAATTTGAAGGATGAGGATGTTAGTATAAGAGTTTTAGTGATGTGTATATTGTTTCAGTTTAATACAAATGATATGAAAGGGTTGGTAGTTCAATGTTGTGCATGTTTTGGATGTTTGGTATGTTGAATAGGTACTTTGTGCGTAAAATGTGATTTTTCACCTTATTTTTTGTATTGGGTGAGTGTGTATTTTTCTAGTCTGTGCAGTTTTTTTAAAAAATTGTGTTTCCCAGTTCATTAACCGTTGGATTGAGCTACAATTTTGATAGCTAATTGGTAACATGTTGTTCTTCATTTTTACCGTTGTGATCTTCGATTGTAGGTTTGTAGTTTAAGAAATTTTTTACAAACTCTTGCTGGCACTATTTTTCGTATTCTAGGCGATTGTATTTTTTTGGTTTGTGTAGTTTTAGTAAAATTGACTTTCCTAACTCATTAACCGTTGGATTGAGCTCAAATTTTGACTGTTAGTCTGTAGTTTGAATGGTGGAATCATCGATTGGAGGTTTGTAGTTTGACAAATATTTCACACATTATTGTAGTGTTTTTGGTTTTGTGATGATAAATTGTGCTTTGGTATTTTGGTGTAAGAATTATGGTTGTGCGTTGTGCTTGTTTGGAATGCATTTAGATGATTTTATATGATCATATATATATGTAGTAAGGTTTGATATGTCATGATATGATGAAATTGCATGACTAGTTGAGGTATGTTTGACCATGTAATGAGTTATGGTATGCAAGTGTACACATATGTGATGAGACAGTATGAATTCTTAGATAGCCGTAGAGGGCTTTTACCCAGAGGGCTTTGTTTAGTCAGGGTAAAAGGGTTTCTTTCAACCATAAGTCTTTGGCATGTGCTTAGCACGAGTGCTCTTACCTAAGGCTTTGTCAAGAAAATAGAGTTGTTGCTTGTATGTCTATGGAAAGCAGAGGAAATATACTTTCCAAGAGGTGTTGTTGCATAGGAAAGGTATAGAGGTTGGCTATGAGAGAATGTCGTACCATTTGTATTACTTGTTAAATATGTTGATGATTAAATGTTGTGGTTTTAGAATATGTGATGGATTGATATCTTGGATGGCATGGATGAGAATGTGATATAGTTAATATCCTTTATGATGTTTATTTCGTTAGCTCACCCTTGCTTTTGTGTGTTGTTGTGTTTGTGCGATGATTGTATATGTCCGTTATGCATTCTTTTGGATTGTGTTACATTTATGGAAATTTTCCACAAACCGTCTGGTGGGACTTCAAAGCAAGCAGGCGACTCATGTTAAAATTACACAGTTTTGGGTTCCTGCTTAGACCCTCCTAACGGTGATGAACTATCGCCAAACTACACGCTTAGGTTTGTTGTATTTTCTCCAATGGGTTGGGTTCTGGGGAATGTTATGTGCAAGTGGGGTTCTGGGGATCTTCTTCAATGATTTGGGACTTGTTTACGAGATATATTGTTATTGTGGGGACGTTAATTGATCGAATCAGTGATTTCATGAGTATGAGGGTTTGTACTGATTTGAGGATTTTGGGTAGCATGATTTGTATTGCAGTTCGTGTGATTTTTTGTGCAATTGAATGTCAATCAATTATATGTGGAGCAGAACATGTTAAACCATCGTGGTAAGGGAAATTGGGTTAGTGGAATGGATTTTGGGAAGTTAGGGTTTGCACAGGTGCAATACCAATCTGGAATATTTCAGAAAGTGTTGCACCGCCTTGCGGCATATAGCTTGCTACCACTACAAGAAAAACTGATATTACTGATGGTCAAAATCCGTCGGTAATGGTCCAAATCCATTGCCAAATCAACATTACCGACGGATTATCGACGGTAAAAAATTCGTCAGTAATATGCTTGTCGGTAAAATTATACCGATGAAAATCATGTTCCGTCAGACGGAACATGATTTTCGTCGGTAATTACCGGCCGAAAAATTCGTTGGTAGTTACCAAAAAACTCGTCGGTAAATTTGTTCCATTGTTCATCTTCTTTTTCCTCCCTCTTTCAATTTTTTGATTTTGTTTTTTTCTTCGTGGTTGTCGTCGTCGTCGCCATTGCCGTCGTCTTCTTCTTCTTCCTCTTTCTTCTTCTTCTTCTCCTTCTTCTCCTTCAGCTTCTCCTTCTTCATCTTCTTCTTCTCCTTCTTCCTATTCTTCTTCTTCTTCTCCACCTTCTCCTTCTTCTTCTCATTTTCCTCCTTCTTCTTATTCTTCTCTTTCTCCTTCTTTTTCCTCTTTTTCTCCTTCTTCTCTTCTTCTTCTTCTCCTTCTTTTTCTTCTTTTCTTCTTCTCGTCTTCTTATAAAGTGAGGTTTGGGCGGGAAAATTCCAGCTCCTTTTACCGACGGATAAATACATCGGTAAATTCATCGATAGAAAAAAATTAAATTATCGACAGTAATTGAAAATTGGGTGGGAAATTTCGTGCTTCTGTTACCGACAGATTTTTTCCGTCAATAAATTTGTCAGTAAAAAATTTGAATTATCGACTGATTTACCGATAGAAAAATTCGTCGGTATTCCAAATTTGGGCGGAAAGTTTCCTACTTCTTTTACCGATGGAAAAATCCGTCGGTAAATTTGTTAGTAAAAAAAATTGAATTACCGATGAATTTTACCGACGGATTTTCTTTGTGGTCGCCGTTGCCGCTGCTGCCGCTGCCACCGCCGCCGTCGCCATCATCGTCGTCTTCTTCTTCTTCTTCTTCTCCTTCTTCTCATTCATCTTCTTCTTCTTCATCTTCTTCTTCTCCTTCTTCCTGTTCTTCTTCTTCTTCTCCACCTTCTCCTTCTTCATCTTCTTCTTCTCCTTCTTTTTCTTCTTTTCTTCTTCTCGTGTTCTTATAAGGTGAGGTTTGGGCAGGAAAATTCCCGCTCCTTTTACCGATGGACGACGAATTTACGGACAAAAAAATTTGTCGGTAATTTAATTTTGGGCAGGAAGTTTCCTACTTCTTTTACCGACAGAAAAATTCGTCGGTAAATTTGTCAGTAAAAGAAATCTGTGCTACCGACGGATTTTTCTGTCGATAAAAGAAATTTGTGCTACCGACGGAAAAATTCGTCGATAATTAAAATTTGAGAATCCGTCGGTAAATTTTGTTGGTAATTCAAATTTAGCGACAAAAATATATCCGTCGGTAAAATTTCGTCGGTAATTTCAATTTCTTTTGTAGTGTACCAAGGGATACCTAGTGACAACAGTCTTGGTGATTAATTCTATGGGACTTGGGTTTAGGGGTTCCTTTGGGGGTTCAAGTGGAATTAGATATGGGAAAATAGGAGTAAATGGAATCATTGGTACCTTGTATACCTTAATTCATAAATGTGATTGGGAAGGGGAGTGATTAGAAGTGGAATGTGAAAATAATTGAGGAAAATTAGTGCAAGATGGCTTATATCATTATGGTATGACATGAGTCATAATTAGTTGTAGTAACGAGACTAAGTACTAATCATAAATCTGGTTCTCCTTTTTCCTAGAGTTGAATGGTAGTTAATGGGGTCCTATTTATAGGTGTATGAACTTGTGATGATGCAAAGGTGTTGTTGATACGTGACATTGGATTAATTGGAGATCACAATGATGGGGTTTAGGCATTTTTGGGTGACTATAATATATGGTTGAAGGGTATGGTTTATTCTTAATTAATTTTAAAGGTTAGCATATTTAAGAGAATGAATATATATGGGAATAGGCATGATAAACTGGAGTAGTATTAGCAACATATGGCCCTTGATTATACCATGGTGGATGATTATTATAAGGGGATTGGGTATTATTCTCTTAAGTTGCATTAGTTTCTCCCTCCTTCTTTCAAGCATTAAACTCAAGCTTCTTTGCATGCGAATATCCCACTGGTCCATACGCAATTCTCCCATTCTTCACACACACTTCGACTCTTTCACCAATCACTACAATGTCTGCAAAGTTCAAGGACACGTTCACTATCATATGTTCATAAAAAGGTGACTGTAGAGTTCCTATGAACATAGCTACCATCTCTTTATCATATAGAGGTGACTCTACCTGCATAGCTACTTTCATTCACCTCTACAACTACTCCTTGAAAGTCTCACTATCCCTCTTGACCATGTTTTGTAATTGTAGTCTATCAGGGGCCATATCGAGAGGTTCATAGTATTGCTTTTTGAATGCATCTACCAATTCCTTCCAAGAACGAATTATGCAGGTTCGAGGTGCATATACCAATTGCAGGCCATCCTAGCTAAACTATCTTGAAAGAAATGCACTGGCGGTGAGGATGATCCCGCTTTGCGACAGTTCTGGGGTACAGCCATTGTAATGCGTGGCGCTTAGCGGTAGGGATGGTTCTGCTAGGTGGTACTTGTAGAATCAGAGATCTCTGAGACGCGTGGGGCTTGGCAGCATGTGGATTCCGTCAAGCGGTCTGTAACCAAATTTTGCCTAGCACCGCTTAGATAGCACCACGCGATAGCGCAATGGACATGGTTGTTCACTTTGGAGTTGTGTGTGGTCTACATTGCTTTGGATGATACGTTAAGTATGGAGCTTGCTGAGGTATTCCTTGAGTTTTGGCTTAGAATAAAGGCTAAACACGTGGCAATCTTGGGTTGTGGCCTGGTGATATTGGAAAACTATATAAGTATGCGAGTTGTGGCTCATATATATTGGCTCCACATGTTTAAGCGATCACAGGTTGTGGCCAGTGATGTTGCGAATCTTGTGTTGAGAATACGAATTGTGATTCGTAGGGAGAACTCCAACTGGCGTTACAGATGCTAGTTCATAACAAGATAGTCTCGCACGTGTAATCTACGAGTTGTGGCTCGTATATATTGGCTCCACTTGTTTCAGCGATCACAGGTTGTGGCCAATGATGTTGTGAATCTTGTGTTGAGAATACGAATTGTGATTCGTATGGGAAACTCCAACTGGTGTTACGGATGCTAGTTCATAACAAGATAGTCTCGCACGTGTAATCTACGAGTTGTGGCGTGTAATCTACGAGTTGTGGCTCGTATATATTGGCTCCACTTGTTTAAGCGATCACGGGTTGTGGCCAGTGATGTTGTGAATCTTGTGTTGAGAATATGAATTGTGATTCATATAGGAAACTCCAACTGGCGTTACGGATGCTAGTTCATAATAAAATAGTCTCGCACGTGTAATCTACGAGTTGTGGCATGTAATCTACAAGTTGTGGCTTGTATATATTGGCTCCACTTGTTTAAGCGATCCCGGGTTGTGGCCAATGATGTTGTGAAGCTTGTGTTGATTATACGATTTTTGATTCGTATGGGGAACTCCAACTGGCGTTGCGGATGCTAGTTCATAATAAGATAGTCTCGCACGTGTAATCTACGAGTTGTGGCTTGTAGAGATTGAACCATGAATTGTGGCTTGTGGCAGCAAGAGTTATTTTAGGGTTATCATCTGAGGATGTAGAATGTGAATGGCCATGGAGAGGGGCCAAATTTTCTAGAGTTGAAGGATGGAGGTTCGCTGACGATTGTGTATTCACATTATATTTGCTTATTAATTGTTTATTCTATAATCTCAACTTATTTGCTTGTATTTGGCGATGATCGTGTAACTCGCTACACGAGAGCAGATGATGTTTCAGATGAAGTTGGTGACACTTAGTGCTAGAGAGGGCTAACATGAGAAATATTTTTGGAATACATATACTATTTTAGCAAACAATATTTATACTCAGTTTTTGGAACCTTGAGTTTAACTTATGTTTTTGAATTCTAGTGCGTTTATAAAGTTTTAAATTTTTACGTGCTTTTGGAAAGAAGACTTATTAAATGACGAGTATTTATTATTATTGCTTTTATTTTATTTAAATTAGTAATATCCGGCCATAATTTTACATATTATACGAGAGCATATGTTGATGTAGATGCTAGTGGAGATGTGTAGCTATAAGAAGCTCGGGAGGAAAGACTTGGGAGTTTTATTTTTAAAAAATTTGGAATTTTTTTTGGACTATGATGTAACATTTATCTGTTTTGAAAATTGTTTTCATTTGGACAGATTTGTAATAATATTTCTTGATAACTTACACAAAATTGGTTTCAGTTTTCATGATGTTTTAATTTGGATAATAAAGTTTTATTCAAAGGACATTTTGACAAGCGGTTTTTATAAATAAAATGGTTGTGAAGTTCCTAGTTAATAGGATGGTATCAAAGGTTGTATTTTGAAGTTTTGAAAATTTTTAAATCAAATGTGGCATTTTTGAAGGGATGTTACACCTATACCCAGGTCTAAGTAAACCATAGAGAGTGGAGGGCCAATGATTGTCATGTTATATCTCGAATCTACTTGGCTATTGTAAAGATTTCATCTAGTGTTTGCTTTCTCTTGACGTGCCACATCTGTTAGGTCATCTATTGTTGTGGATTATTTAGAGTTATCCATGAAAGAATCATATATAGGTCCATAAACCCAAAATAGGTTTTCCTTGAACCTAATAGGACACAAAGTCGGAGCTCGTGTGTTCATTTCAGTATTTAGATTGTTGAATGTTAGTGTCATCATGTTATTACATTACAATATTCATTTTTTATTCTTGTTGATTACAAAAAACATACATGTGCATAACATAGTGCAATGATCGTATAAGTCACCCATTTTGTGAAACCAATTTACATTCATTCATGTTTTTGTATTAAATAGGTTTTGAAATCTTATAAGTCGTGAGCAAAGTGATGGAGTCAAATCATATTTCTTGTACTAGAGCGTAGATTCTAGCTAATTTTTCCTCTTGACAAACATATTTTGTAGAGACTTGATTCTTGGATGTGTGAAATGTGATTTGAGTTCATGATTCTTCTTCTTTATGCATGCGTAACTTACAAGATCTCAATTCGAAATAGTAATAACAATGAATGATAATAATAATAATAATAATAATAATAATCATATTTTCCTTCAAGTTTTTCATATACTCATGTTATTCATGACACCCTTATAGGACTTGTGCAACACCTAAATGAATGGAAAACCTAGAGCTGTCTCATGAAAATTTGAAGGTTGATATGAGCTCTATGAAAGAACAAATGGCTGCAATAATGGAAGCATTAAACATGATAAAAACAGGTTATAAGGCACAATTCCTAAAGCAGGAGAAGGGGTATATCCATATCTTACAGGCTTTAATCATGAAAGGAGGAAAGAGCATAATTCTAATTCACAGGACAATGGGGAAGTTTGCATTTTTCCACAAAAAGGTCTTCCTACCGGTATACTCCTCCTATGGCAGAATATTCAGAATGGGTTCAAGTAATGATGAGTGTGGTGAAATTGAATGTTGATGCACAACAAGTGAATAGTAGTGAAGAGCGTGGTGGTATCCACGGGTCACAATTGTCTATTTTGACGAAAGGGGTGCATATAGAAACTAGGGAAGAATCTCGACCAAAATAATCACCTCATGTTATGATGCCGAAAGTAGTGGTGAAGGATGACAATCAAAAAAGAAGTTGGAAGTCCTAGAGGAAAGGTTGCGAGCCATCGAAGGAGTAGGGAATTATGGCTTAGGAGATGCTGCGGGATTATGCCTGGTCCTGGATGTGGTAATCCCAACAAAATTCAAGGTGTCAGAGTTTAAGATGTATATAGGCATTACTTGCCTAAGAGTCATCTAACTATGTACTGTATGAAGATGGTGGCCTACGCTCATAATGATAAAATGTTAATCCATTTCTTTTACTATAGTTTAGTTGGGATGGCCTGCAACTAGTATATGCACCTCAAACCTGCATAATTTGTTCTTGAAGAGGATTTGTCCTCAAATCAAGAAGGTTCTGTAAGGCTCACAATAACTAAAGTTGGGTTCCACCAGGATCAAAAATATATCTATAATAGTCATCAAACATTATTTCAGTAAAATCATAGAGACCATGCAATATATATTGATGGGAAATGTGTGAAGATGGGCTTTTAATTTTGGAACAATGTGATATTCGACCCACTTCACAAAAGGAGTGTCTTTTGCTTTGAATTAAGTTATATTTGAAGTGAAATTTAAAGTCAAAGTGTGTTGTGGCTGAATATGTTTAGGAGTGTAATATAATTGAATGGGATGGAATAAAAAATGTTTGAGACTAAAACAAGACAAAAGAATTAATAGAAAATGAGGGAGAGTTTAAGGATGGGATTACTCCCTTTGGAAACTTGATCTTCATGTTAGGAACTGTAGAAGGATGGAACATTACTTCCCTAATCCTGATTTCCTTCTTTTCTATTAATTTTCTCTTAAACTCTTCCTTTTTTTATTTGCTTTCAAATTCTTTCTCGTATCTTATTTTCTCTTTTTCTTCATGTTATTTTCTCTCCTTCTCTTCTTTGGCTTTTCTTTACTTCTCCTCTTTGTCATTTTTTTCTTCATCTCTTTTATTTTTCTCTTGTTCCTCTTGCTATCTTTCCTTTTCCAATGCTCCTATCTTTTCATGCTTTTCTTTTTGTCTCCTATGTTGTGCTCTATTGTATTTTTCAAAACTTTCATTTATACGATCAACACATCTTTGAAGTTCTCTTTCTTTTTGCTTGCTCAAGAGCCAGTCAAGGTTGTCTTTAAATTATTTTTTTCCTGATGAGAAAAATTTCTTTGATTTTGGATGAATGCATCTCCTATGTCAATGAAATTTTCTATCTTAGATTGTTGCTCTCGAGTTATCCTAAATGAAGAAGGAACAAATGTTTTCCACATGCATGTTTTCAACTCATAAAAAGTGTTAATGGATGATTCTCTACCCTTCTCCACTCTAGATTGGCTCTTATGCCACCACTCATATGCACGTTCTACAAATTTTGAAATAACATGCCTAAGAATGTCAGACTGATTATATCTATTAAAGAATGGTTGCACCAAATTCTTTGTATCCCACATCCAGTTTACGTATGATATTGGACCTATATCTTCCCCAAAGAATGGAATGTCACTATGAAATGTATGATGCAACTCATTACTACCATGCCTATGCAACCTAGGACTATATGTAGAAGAACCAACATACGGAGAACAACTCATTGTAAAAACAAATTGTGAAAAATAATTTTCTAAAAACAGTTGAGTGAGATTTATAAAGGAAGAAACAAGTTGCCTTTAGGCAGTAGAATGAGTGACCCTTCTTGTACTCATGGTGATTGAATGAACTTATGAACTTGGATAAAAGAGTGAAAGAAGAGGATTAACACAAGTCTACCTCTAGGTAGGCAAGGTGAGTCTCACATACTTCTTAAGTACCAAGGCTAATCCTTGCCAATGTTAGACTTGCAAAAGTACTCAAAGTTCACACAAATGTTCAAGTAATAAGTAGATAGAATCACTTGATACAAAGCACACAAACAAGCAAGCAAACAAACACAAAGATTAACAGAAAAACAAACACCTAATTAGAAAATTTTTAGAGACTTTGGTCTCACAAATCAAGCCAATATGCAACATGAAAACATGAATCTAAACTTTGTGGCCTAAAGGTAAGGTGAGAAAGCACTTAGAACTTTCAACACACTCACCATTAAAATGATGCACCATGGAAGATTGAAAAGGTTCTACTTAGGAGATGGGATGGAGCACCTTCGGCTCCCCAAGACACCTAAGTAGGTCACAATTACAATGAACAAGAAACATGTAATGGTTACAAGTCACTTATGGTTGAAAATTATGTGATCACATTCCACTCCTTCCTTGGGTGTTTGCACTCTCATGGTGTTTACTCTCCCTCTCCTTTGGTATGAGATTTGGATGGACATTTTGAGAATCTTATAGCTTGAAGCTTCTAGTAGATTTTCCACCCTCCAAGATGCTACCACCAAGTTTGGTAAACCTTAATAGAATCCTACTACACCACAATCCACACCACACCAAAGAGTAGCCAAGGATAAAGCAAGAAAAAGGTTACAAACACAATGGAAGCTAAACCAAATAGAGTTGAATGGTACAAGATGGAAAGAATAGTCGAGAATGATAAGAAACAAAATTTAAAAGTATTCAGCAAAGGCTAGCATATCAAATAGAACCTATGAATGGCAAGAATAAGAATGACAAATTTAAAATAGCAAGCTAATTGAAATCACAACTATGGAACTTTTTTAATCTGTCACTTTGAACCCAAGACAAGGGAAGTAAGTCACCTTAATCATGGTCAATCAAATTAGGACTAAAACAGCTCCAAAATGCACTTAAGTTTGATTTATCACTCACTTAATCATGGTCAATCGATTTTTCATTTTTTTCATTCTTCAACATTTTTCATTGATTTTTTTGCTCATTTTGGATCAGCCAATCATTCGTGATAAATCAAACACAGAAAGTGTGCAGTAGTGAAACAGTGAATTTTAGGACCAATTTCGTGTAGAAAACGCATAAATATGCCTCAACTTCGATGATTTTTCAAGAATATTTTTCCCAACCTTTTTTAGTGATTCTATTTTTGAAATCTCCGTCTATCTCTTAACTTTAAAAGGCAAAAATCAAAACTAAAATTTATGCATCCAATTGCTCACAAAAATTCAAATACAAAGAGTGGTTGTGTAGTGAAATAAGAAATTCAGAGAGGTCAGCACATGTTGCTCTTGGGAATCAAAATGTTCTTGCTTACGAAAGTAGTATGAACTTGATTAAGAACTAAAATCAAGCATGAGATCTTCAAGAACATGTAAAACACTTTAAGGATGATCCATATGATGAAAAATGGCACTGCATTGGCTTCAAGACATATTGCTTTTCAACAAGTGAATTATGTCAACACTTTTGCTTGTATGCCAAGATTCAAAGTGTATAAATCAATTCAAATGGTAAAAACACATGGAAAGCTGACAATTAAGGAAATATATGACTTGGACAACATGTATAGAAGCTCAAACGAAAGTTAAAACCAAACAAACAAGATTTCACCGATTAAAATGAAGAATAACTCAATTAGATTTGAAAACCAATGGAAATCTTATGATATGCACCAATTGATTCAAGTAGAAGATGGATTTGAATCACTAACCAAGTGCCTAACTCAAAACAAATGGTGGATAACAGCAAAATAATCAAAACAAGTGATGAACATTACAGAAATTGAAGAAAGGATCAAACACTTATCTTAAATCGCAATGGAGATGGCTTGAAATGGCTCTAGATACCACATAATGAAGCTCCATGGTGGAATTTGATGGTTGATTGAAGCTTCCTTGTAGCAAAATGTATGAAGCACCAAAAGTTGGATATGTAGTGGCAACAAAAGTGGTTTGGTGAAGGTTCCTAAGAGGTTAGGCCAACTTAGGGAGGAGGGCTAGATGAGACATCTATGATAATGCTCTAGCAATTTGAACTCTCAAAAGTGCAAGTCATGTAGTGATCTCAACATGTATTTGCAATAACAATTCAAAAATAACCTTACAAAGAATGTGAAGTCTAAAATGAAAATCAAATGCAAGACTAAATGGAATGCAAATGTAAGGTCGCCATGTGAAGCACATGTGTCTAGATCTAGATCTAAGATCCACAAAAAGTTGATCACATGCCATGTGGCATGTCACACTTTCCTCATTTAACACATGTGCTAAATATGCAACTCATGGCTAAGGCTAGATGCAAACTTGGTCTAGAGTTTTTTAATTGGGCTTGAATGGACCCAATTGCAAAAGCTAGATCAATTATGACCCAAAACTACTTCTAGTAATTTTACAACTTATTTTCAAAGCATGGCCTAAACAATTGGCCCAAAAATAAAGTCTAATTTAATGCCTTGACATATCTCTTGTTATTAGGCCTTTGATTGGGCTTGGCATTGAGGTGCATGTGGGCCATGGAAAGGGCCTTGACATTGGCCCAAGCTATAAGCCTTGGGGTGGATTCATCATTGGGGAAGTGTGTGTGTGTGTGTGTGTGTGAGAGAATGTGAGGTGATTTAATTGGTCTGTGATGTTTCTGTGTGGGTATGTGCATGTAATTGGTTTGGTGAGGTGTAGTGTGTGATTTGTGAAGTGCGTGAGTTAGGGGCTTTTCCCTACATCTCTAAACACTTCTCTTGTACCCAAAAAAAATATAAAATTCTCACTTTGTCCCTCAGTTAAAAGTAACTTTATTTTTACTTTATGTAACTAACCTACCCTAAGTTTTTTTTTTCAAACGATTGTCGACATCCAGTGCCTTGTCTTGTTCTATGGATGTTGATATTCGATGCTTTATATTTTTAAGGTTTTACCCGTTACGAATGTCGACATTCAGTCTTATGTATTTTTTTCATTTATAAATATCGACATCCGGTATTTGGTTTTATTCTATGGATATCGACATCCAATATTTGATTTTGTTTACACGGATGTCGACATCAAATAGACTATTTTTCTTTTTAAAATTTTTTTCTCATTACGAATGTCGACATTTGGTATTATATTTTTTTTTCATTTATAGTTATCATCCAATTAACTACATAAAAAATTATATATATATATATATATATATATATATATATATATTGAATATCCACATCAATATACAAATAAAATATCAACACATATTTATATATATATATATATATATATATATATAATTTATTTTTATATAATATATTGAAAATAAATAACATGATGAAATAAATTAAATTAAAATTTTAATTGTTTAATCAAATAAATGAAAAAAAGAAAAAGAAAAAAAATATACATTTATATTCGACATTCGTATATATTTTTAATTATTTTTAATTTTTTACCGTTAGTTATTTTAAATTTATTTATAATTTTATTTTTTAATTTGTTTAATATATATATATATATATATTTTGCTCAATCATTTCTTGAGGTTATAGTTCCTCTACCACCTATTTGACCCAACCATAACCGTAAGTTTTTTTCAACTACGAAACCTTTTTTATTCCTCTTATTCTAGTTCATTTGCTGCTTTTATTGCCTCTTTTCATCATTTTCATGAGTCTTCATCTTATAGAGAGGTTCTTTGTGATCCACTTTGGTAGAATGTTATGGTTGAGGAATTTACTGCTCTACATCAGACTAATACATGAGATCTAATTGCATTGCCACCAAGAAAATGTCCTATTGGATCTCGTTGGGTATATAAAATCAAGAAAAAGTCAGATGGCTTAGTTGAAAGATATAATGTTTGACTTGTTGCTAAAGGATATATCCAAGAGTATGACATGGATTATAAGGAAACCTTTGCTTTTGTGGCAAAGATGACTATTGTTCGTACCTTGATTATGGTCGCTTCTATTTTCCAAATGAATGTGAGGAATTCCTTTTAAATAGGTATCTACATGAGGAAGTCTACATGACTTCACCACCAAGTGTCTCTCACAAATTCAGTGAAGTTTTCAAACTTCAAAAAGCCCTTTATGGTCTTAAACAAGCACCTCGTGCTTGGTTTCATAAGTTTTTTATAGTAATTATTTCTCTTGGTATTGTTGTTAATCATCATGATTCTACTTTATTTTTCAAGAAAATCAATGCAAGACATATTTTTCTATCCTTATATATTGATGATATGATTATTGCTAGTGACGTTTTTGATGGAATTGCATCTTTAAAAATTGCATTATCTCATCATTTTTCTATTAAAGATTTGGATGTACTACATTACTTTTTGGGTAGTAATGTTGCTTTTTCTTCCAAAGGTTATCTTCTATCTTAGTCCATGTACATTATTGACCTATTTGAACATGCTCGGCTTATTGACAACAAGATATTTGATACTCCTTTTGAGAAAAGTATACGATATTTACCATTGATAATGTTCCTTTGACTGATTCTACTTTATATCGAACTATTGTTGGGAGTTTGGTTTATCTTAATATGACTTGTCCAGACATTGGACATGTTGTTAGTCAGTTCATTAGGGTGTTGTTCTTCGTATTCTTAGGTATCTTTGGGGCACTCAGTTTCAATCTCTTTTGTTTTCTTCTACACCATCTTTAGACTTGCATTGTAATGCGAATTGGAATGGTGATCCAAATGATCGAAAATCCATTATTTGGCTGTGTTGGTTACTTGCAAATAGGGGTGTCTATTTGAAATATCATATCCCTCTACATTGTGAGAATAAGTGTTATTCATATTGCTCACAACTCTGTTGTTCATGAGCAAACCAAGCATATTGAAACATATTGTCATTTTACTCATTATCATCTTTAACTTAACACTATATCTCTACTATTTGTTCCTTCGACTCTTCAGATTGCATATATGTATACCAAGCCGCACTTTGTTTTACACTTTCATTTTTTATTTGATAAACTATCAATGCATTTAATCGTAGCATTGTAAGTGTGAAGGGATGTTGCATAGGTCTAAGTTTTAGGCCCATTTACTTATGGCTTTTAGGATTAGTTCTATGTGTATTATATAACAGACCTCTTATAACATTTTCTAGAAAATCAATAATATAGAA
The DNA here is from genome assembly GCF_037176805.1 of Vigna unguiculata. NCBI lineage: Eukaryota > Viridiplantae > Streptophyta > Magnoliopsida > Fabales > Fabaceae > Vigna > Vigna unguiculata. The sequence continues at coordinate 23,870,922 of NC_140796.1, forward strand.
TCTCCTTTTTATATCAATGCATTTAATTCTTTTTTTTTTGTTAATTTAGATTTAAAAAATTAATATAATCATTGTTTTATTTAAATAAACTATATTTTATTATTATATAATTAATAAAATTATTGTTATTATAATAGTAATAATAAATTATATTAATAATAATATTATTATTAAAAAATAATAATTTGACCTATGGTTATGCACGATTGTAACATCCCATTTAATAAATACGCTTAATTAAATGAAAAGTCACATAGGATATAATATAAAAAGCAATGTCATGGAGTTTAAGTGTCACTCCTTACAATGATCCAAAATATTCGGAGAGAAAACTAAGACACACCACGATGTCATTAACAAAACAGAAGAACAAGAATAAACGGTTGACAATTATCCAAAATACATGCTCATAGAACAAAGACAGTACATAGGCCAAAGTGCCTTAAAGGGTACTCGGAGCAAGGGGGATCCAACCCAAGATTAGCTATGCTACGGAGTTTCCATCACCCTGATGACCACAAGGGGTTCCCACATCTGCTCACATCAATAAATTGATGATCATCGCAAAAGGAGAAAACCACACGCAAAACACACAAGCAAACAGAAAGGGTAAGCTAGAGTACAAAGTTTTTTATCATACAATTAAGCATACAATTTAAAAGTCAAGAACACAACCAAGCATGTGATAGCAAACAAACAAGACTCTAAGACTCAATTATTGGATACATATAATCAGTCAGATTCACAGGATGCTTGCACTTGTGGTGGCCTCTATTGCTCTATAAAGCCATTGCACCAATGGGTTTCACCCTACCAGGCACAAGGTTAGCCTTCAAACATCTAAGGTCATTATTCTGCCAAAGACTAGGGCCTCCTACTACTCTCACCACTTGAATCAGTACGCTTTACGTGAGACTAATTGACTCTTTAGAGCTTCATAATGCAATCCTTACTTGAATCCTTACTTAATTAAATACTGAGGCACCACCACGAAACCTTACTAAGAGGTTCGTGGAATTACGTCCATTACTTGAGGCACCACCACGAGCTCTCACCAAGAGGGTCATGTAATTATGTCCATTACATGAGGCACCACCATGAGCTCTCACCAAGAGGGTCATGGAATTATGTCTATTACACAAGGCACCACTATGAATCTTACCAAAAGATTCATGGAATTACGTCCAACTCATACCATAGCCATGCTTCACCAACCACATGGAGTTATCATGCATACCAATCTCATGCAATATATAACCAACCATCCAATCATGCTTCATACACATAATCATACCAAGCTCATCAATTCCAGCCCATAAACCATTCAATACATGCATATTCACACAATTCATGCTTTAACTAGAGTAATTCAATCAATCATGTGATCATCACCAAAAACAGAGAAGAAATAGCACTTGAGCACGTCCTTGCCCAGTTCTTGCTCAGGCTAAAGGGCTCTCGCTCAGGCGAGAGGAACCCCTCACTCAAGCCACTAGCCCTCGCCTGGGCAAGACTACAAACAAAGGGCACATCTATTGGTATCGCGCAACAGAATGTTTAGCGTTTGGACAAAAACCAAGAGAGTGGTGAATTGGTTTTCAATATTAAAATTAATACTTTAAAAATTTTCTAAAATTTTACCAATTAATTTAAATATCAATTCCTTTAAATGCAATAGTAGATAAAATAAAGAGATAGAGAAGAAGAATTCACACAAATATTTATACTAATTCAGATCAAAAGATCCTATGTCTAGTTGTTAATCTCTTCAAATAAATAGATTAACTCAATTACTAACAAATATCATATTACAATCAGATAACAATATAATAGGGAAAAGAAAACACCTCTCTTGAAGCCCCAAGAGATGAACAACCTTTCTCTGAATCACAAAGAGAACTTGACCTAGCTTTCCTAGCAATAGCAACAACACTCAATCTCCTAGAACCCCTCTTAGGAAAAGTTATCACTCTACCCACACTAGGTTTTTCAAAGCTCTTTTGAGAACACTCAGAGAACTCTCTTTGCAGTCACAACACTAACACTCTAGCTTCTAAAAAAGGTGAGTTTCAAAGTAGCTCTACAGTTCCTTAAATAGGGGTTTCAAAAATTAGGTCAAAAACTGAACAGTCACGTTTAAACTGACAAGGATAATCGATTATCACTAGTGATATGAAAATGAATAAAAAAGAACTTAAACATTGGCCTTTGATAGGGATCATACCCCACCAAATTAAAACAGATAAATGCAATATATGGTAACCAACCAGAGTCGTCTCCCAACGACCAATGTTCTTCTTCAAAGCTTCATTTTCTAGATAAACACAACACCTATAACATAGGGGGGCAGATTTACGGATGTAACACAATATTGAAAACTTAAATGCAGATGTGTAGAAACAACATTGCTTGCTTACATCAAATGAAAATCCACCAATCACGGATTACAAATCAAAATGGTTCTATTAACTCTCATGAAACCCGAATTAATTACTAAGCGCAAATTAACTCAAACTCAAATGCAATTAAGCAATGCACACATTCATGCATCTGCTATAGTTCACTAAGCATGAACACACAACGAATTCTAGTCTACAAATTAAGCATAAACAGACTGGTTTCTTCATTAAACCCAAACGCAAATTCAGAATGGAGAGATTAACAAAACTTAACCGAACAAAACACTAATCTCAAGATTTTAATTCATTTTCTGCAAAGAATCAACACATAAAATTAGTTCCTCATGGAATTCGAATTAGGGTTCAACAGAAATTGCGATTCAACCATTCAAATGAGTACAAAGTGGTGCACAAAACCTAAAATGGTGCAGGAAACGAAAATGTGCAAGGAGAGAAAGGGGAAATAATGAAAATAGTGCACAAAAACGTTAAATGCTTCAATATAAATGTTACCCAAGGGGCAAAAAATGAGAATCTCAACAATGGGTGTTGTCCATAACTCATAAAACGTGAAAAACGAGTGCAAAGCGTGAAAAATTTACATGTGCCTCCGTGGGTCACCTTCAAAGCTTCAAAAACCTAAAAATTGAGAGTGAAGAAGATGATGGTGGCTAAAAAACGAAAAACCAGCCCTCCTTTACGTGGTCATTATTGGGTGCAGAATTAAAAAATGTCACTATTGGGCCTCAAATGTTGGCCCATTCACTTAGATGACATAGAAATGACGTGGCAACTCTCTTCATCTGAAGATTAATGTCCAAGCTCCAAAATTTCTTCACCCAAATACCTAAAAATAATTAAAAACGAAAATTAGGCCAAATAATGTGAAATTAACCCAAATTCAGAACAGTGGCCTAATAAAGCCTAACAGATGAAAACACACTAAAGATAAATAATTAAGCATTGAACAACTATCAAATGGGTACACAAAGGCTAGTGGAATGGAGGAAAATAATGACTCATTAGCCTCCAATAATATCTCCTGATAATATTTAAAATTTATGTTGACTACAGTTAAAATTCAGAAAAGTTATCACAGATTCCCATATATACCAAAAGCTCCATTAATAATGACAGTGGATCTCACGATTATAATATTAAGATTGCAATGGCTTTTATAGCAAGTATTCAACATGTTTAGTACGGAGTAATTTATCTTTTCAGATTATAATGACAGGCTTTTATAGCATGCACATTCAAGGCTAAGGATAAATAATGCCAAAGGTATATCTCTAATATGAGAGAGAATACAAAATTGAACTTGAAGGTGGCTCTACTTGATTATCTGCCAAAAAATAATAGAAGAAAAATCCAACGAAGATCCTCAATCAATGGTGGCCACTGAAATTTAACTATCCTATACATATTAAGGATGAATTTGAAACCACAACTTAAAATAAAGTTCTTTCCTTTTGTAACAGTGTGAAATTGAAAAGCTAGGGACTCCAAGACTAATTCAACTTATTTTAGTATACAACAAAGAATTGTACTCACCATTGTGTTGAAAAACACGAATAGTTGCTCTTGATCCTCATGCACCATTAACAATTGAGTTGTGGTTCAACGAATCACTGATAATCAGACTTCCCTATGGAAGAAAGTTATTACAACTAAGTGTTTTAAGGAATTCTTGAAAATAAGTTTTTGAATTTTGATGTTTTAGGATATGAATGATTTGTGTTGTTCCTAAACGTGTGCAACCAATAATTATATTATAGAGATAAAAGGTTATGAGAGAAACCAATTCATAAAGATAATGATATGTGAATTGTTGTATTTTCCATGTTTTTCATCCTTGTATAATCCTAGAAAAGCTAGAGATTTTGATATATAAACAAAGGATGATCATAGAAACTACAACATATAAACATATATACTATAGTAAGTTAAATTTTACAGAAAACTAAATCAAAGGAAGAGAATTATGCAACATAAGTAGAAATTATGCAGCATAAATAGCAGAATTCACTTACATCCAACCCAAGATATTTGATTTCTCCATCCAAGCCCAAATATTGAAGAGCACGCATCCCACTCTCCACAACCGTCATTGAAAACACCCATTCCAAACAAAAAAAAAACTTTAAAAGAAACACTCAATTTGGCAAAGGAAAATCACAAAGACGACATTCGTGACGCCAGGTCACCTTTGTAGAAGAAATCTTGAGCAACTATTTAATGACCTTGGTATCAACGAGTTTGTCATCAATAACAAGAATGTGAAGCAGTGAGAAGTTTATAAATTAGGGGAACAAACACAATTTCAAAAAGAAAAATGAAATAAAGTATGTACCGAGAATCAGATTCACAATGAAGATGTTTGATCGAGACTCAATCTTCCCACTGAAGCTGAAGTTTAGTCTCTCATGGCTGGTCCAAGATTACAGATGCAGGTTTGAAATGGAGGAAGAAGAGAAGCTTCGCATGAGATTTTGAAGGATGGGGGAAGAAGATGATAACTTATGTTGCTATCGGTGACATCTTTGACAACAGCACGGACGGTGATGTTTGGCATGACGCCTCTCTTGATCCTAGTGTGCATTGTGGAGGTTGGAGATGATAGAAGAAACCCTCGAAGAGTATAAGAAAAATTGATTTTAGTGATATAAATATTCATCACTAAAAGGTATAAATATGTCACTAATAGTACTTTATGACAAAATTAAAATTGTCACTAATAGTTATGTCACTATTATACTTATGACAATAATTTTAAATGTCACTAAAACTAAATTTTATTGTGACAAAAATAGTTGTCACTATTAATTTTGTGTAATAGTGACAATAATGAAATATCACAAACATATGAGATAGTAGTGACAAATTTATTATCACTATTATATTTTTTTAATAGTGATAATAAAAAATTATGACAAATATATAAAAGAGTAAAATTAATTAGTTATTATTATTATTAATTATTATTATTATTATTATTATTATTATTATTATTATTATTATATTATTGCCAAATTTTATGTGATAATTAATTATTATTATTATTAATATTATTATTAATATTATATTTATTATTATTATTATTATTATTATTATTATTATTATTATTATTATTGTTATTATTATTATAAATGATATAGTAATTGCTGCAAATAGCTAACATGTTGTAATGAATAGATAAGTCACATTTACATTTTGAAAATAAATATCAATTAAAATAAATAAACATGAAATATAAATATATAACATCCATTACATTTAAAATTACAAAAACAAAAATATGTAACTATATATCCAAAAATTATATATAAAATGATACCTAATTCTACTTTATACAATTACATTAAATAAGTATTTTAAAAATAACATATGACAACATCTTCAAGGATTTTGATCCTGCAAAATAAAAGAAAAAAGTAAATCATTAATATTTAATAAAAAATAATCGATAATATATTATAAATGTAAAAATATCCATTACATTCAAAATTACAAAAACTAAGATATGTAATTATATATCCAAAAATGTACATATGAAATGATACCTAATTTTATTTTATACAATTACATTAAATAATTTATTTAAAAAATGGCATATGATAACATCTTCAAGGATTTTGATCCTGCAAAATAAAAATAAAAAAGTAAATCATTAGTATTTAATAAAAAATAATCGATAATATATTATAAATGTAAAAATATCCATTACATTTAAAATTACAAAAACTAAGATATGTAATTATATATCCAAAAATGTACATATAAAATGATACCTAATTTTATTTTATATAATTACATTAAATAAGTATTTAAAAAATGACATATGACAATCTTCAAGTATTTGGTACCTAAAAAAAAGTAAGTCATTAGTATTTAATAAAAAATAATCTGACAATATATTACAAATTTAAAAATATAATCATTGATATTAAACAAAATATTCCTATACCCGTGTGTTGGTCTTGTTCTTAAGGTACAAATCCAATATGCTTAACTAACGGTACATGCTTTTGAATTTCTTTTCTCTCCATTCATATTTTTTAAATTGTCCTGTACAATATTAATATAAAATAGTTAACACCAAAAATATTCATGATAATAAAATAAATTTGTATGAATATGATTATACCAAACATAAAATAAATTTAATGGTAATATGACATTCAATATGTCAATATATGTAACAAATGAATATTAATAGTGATGTATAACAAGATGATTAATTGTTATGGGGTGATTATGATTATTTTTCATGTTTATTTTTCCTATGAAGTGTTTTAAGTATTTTTCTAAGTGTTTCCATACCTATATGGAGGCCTAATGTTTTAGTGCTTCCTCTTTGTAGAGCTTAATCAACATTCACATAAGGCTTGTATTGGAATTAGTTTTTCAATCGAGACTCTTCTTCAAACAAGAGTATAACTTTGTGTCGATGTTAAATTATGTGGATTCAAGCATACTATCATTGGTTTGAGTTATTCTAGGGGAGAAAAATGAAACTAAGAAGAAAACATTTTATACTAAAAGTTGAATGGGTAGAGAAAACTACATGGAGTTATTCAAGCACTCATCAAATTTCACATATAGAGGAAGTATTATATTTTCTTATCGATATTAAATTAAATTTTGAAAAATGTTAAATAAATTCTCACTACCAAAATCAATGTGTTATTATTTAAAAAATGAAACAATTAAATTTTTACAACATTTTTCTCTAGAGTAAAGAGGTAGATGGAAATTTTTAGGTTTAATTCCTAGTTAATACTCACATGATTATTATTACTATTGGAGTTTCATATAAAAAAAAGTTACATATTTTCATAGATCAATGGCAGAAAAGAACAATATTCTCATAAGTTAGGCATAACAAAAGAGGAGATGAACAATGCCTTATTGAAAGACAACAAATTAAGAAAGAAAGAGAAATTAATACACCAGAGAGATTAGTTCCTTCTACTTATGGACAAGATTTGATTAACATATAGTCATTAAAAAGCATGATGAAATTAACAATATGTATGACAATAAGAAACAACATGACAATAAGAAATTAATGGAGTTCCAAATTTTGAAAGATATATAAGACCAACTTGTCGGGAGGTGAAACAATGAGAGTGGAATGTCACTAGAGGTGGAAAGGAACACAAATAGAAGTGGGATGTTGGTAGGGGTGGAGAGGAACACAAATAGAAGTGGGATGCGGTGGAGATGGAATGCTATAGAAGTGGAACCCTAAAATTGGAAACCGTTCTTATTACTCATGATCTATATTTTATAAAACTAAAATAAAATCTGGAAGTTAAAACCAATATTAGACTACACTTAAAAAAAAAACTATCCTATTTTTTTTTTGTATAAAAATAACTGAATTTTAAACATGACAACTAAAAATGGGTAAATGCTAATGTTAAAAATTTTTATTTTCATATATTAAAATAAAAATTAAGCAAACAATTTTATTATTAGAATTTTCTAGACGGTTGGATTTTATATATAATAACAAATTTAATATTTAAACAAACAAACTGTATAATTGTATATTTTTCATTAATAACAAACTAATAAATATAATTGTGTAATTGTATATAATAATAATAATAATAATAAACAAATTTTCTCAAATTTTTAAAACAAATTCACTGTATAACATGTATTTTATCAATGTTATTTTTTAAAAATATAAAATTAAAGATAAGGTTTGATAAAAATATCTAAAGAAATTTTTTATTAATATTGTAGTAAGATTTTATTATTACTTATTTAAGATTTATTTTTTAATTTATTAAAAATATTATTTGGCATATTTAATTTAAAATCATAATTTACTATATTTAAGATTTGATTTAGTATATTAAATATTTATATAAGGTACTATTTAATTTTGAGATGTTTTTACATATATCTATAACTGAAAATATATCACAAAAATCCTTATCTATTATTCAAATAACTTGCAAAGATACTTTGGGTATTTTCACTTAGGTCTATAAATACACTTCATATATTTACTCAATTTTCTCACTCACTATAATACTCAACTATATTTTTCTTTATATTTTATTTAGGTTATAGATGACAACGAATAGGACATGGTAGAACCTACTTGTTATCTGTTGTGTTTGAAAAATCTGTTTTATTATTTGTCTTTAGAGCTGTCAAAACAGGTAACCCGACTCGACCCACCACGGGTTGATAATTTAGAAGGTAATATAAAATATGTTATTACGAGACTAAGGTCTATCTTGTAAAGTCTCTTAAAATGCTTTAAGTGTCAAAATTTCAAAGGGTCCATGTCCTCAAACTCTAAAAGTACTCCTCGAATGTCACAAAGGATGGGAATGTGTCCAAAAGATACTTTGATGCCAAAGTCAGTCAGATGTGTCCGAGAGTAAATGCTAATGAATACGTAATCAATATACTTCCTAAACCGTCCTTTTTATACGACTCCGTTCATGTTCATGGGTCTTGCTTGGTTGGCCTTTGGTCTAAGTCACTAATTACCTCATAATTGGATTAGTACAATTAACTTTTAGTTTAGCTGTTCTGAATGACAATGGGTTCATCTCAGTCTGCTGGTGTGGATTGTGTACATATCGTCCTAGAGGGCTGACATGTATCCGGCCAGGTCATGTACCCATAGGGGTATTATGACCTCATACAATACAAAATATATTATTTTGGCATTTTTTACAAATTATTGAATTAAATTATCTAGTGAAAAAAAATATTATTCGATCCAATTAAATACATCGGATTTATAATTCAAATCCATTTAACTAGATTAATTAGATTTACATTTTTTAAATTAAATTTAAATTGATTTAAAAAATAGATTGAATCTTCTTTATCAATTAGATAAAATCCAATGAGATATGTAATGTATTAAAAAAATATCTTTAGCACTTTAAATTTTAAATGTTGAATTTAAATTTAAAGTAAATATCTTATTTATTAATATCATAATAAAACTATAAATACATAATACCTTATCAAACAGAAAAGCTTTGATCGTAAAGTGGCAAAATAGGTGTAACTGAGCAGAAGGACCTAAGTTCAAATCTAAGATAAATCAAATTCATTACTTTTTTTTTAACAATTACTAATAATAGTATAATAATAAAATGATATTATATGATCATAAATATTTTATAAAATTGCAACAAATTTTGTATTAATTATATTCTTTTCAAAAGATTTTTTTTATTATCTCACATTATGTTAACTAGTAACTCTTTGTTACAAGTATATTTTATCATTTTACAAGGAATTTTTTGTGACAAATTAAAAAATAATATATAAATAGTGAAAAATGTGTATATATTACCATTAATTACGTTATATCAAAAGTAAATAATTTAATTCCTTTTAACAATTATAAATCACAATTAAAAATTAATATTATATTATTATTAATTTATAAACAATTATTTTGTTAATTATACTCTTATAAAAAAGAAAAGTAATTCTATCGCATAATATTTTATATTAATGAACAATCATTTGTGACATTATATATATTTTGTCATTTTTAATGAATTTTTAAATAAATTAAAAAATAGTTGTAAATGATATACAAATAGTGACAAAATTTATATTTATCACAACTAATTACATTTAAAAAAAAGATAAATATTGAATTATTTAATATATTTAAACTTAAAGCTATAATAATATATTTAATATATTTTATCACAAATAAATATATAATACTAAAAAAATATTATTAACACAAATATTTTAGTTTTATAATAATCAATAATTTATTATTAGTAATATATAAACATTATTTTATAAATATTTAATATATGCTATGTTAATTAAATATTTTTATGAAAAATGAAACATTTTTTTAAAATATATTTAACATTTTTTTAGTTTTTGTAATATAATGATTGTGACATTTTTTTAATTTTGTCACTGTTATAAATAGTAATTATGACAAATAAAAAAGTTAGTCACAAATAAAATATATATAGTGATAAAATTTATATTTGTCACTATATTTTTGTCACAAAAACTCATATTTGTTGTAGTCTTAATCTTGCTTTAATGCGACGCTGGGAGGAAGAAATGTTGTGTGAAATTAAAATTAGGATTTATGAATAACATAGTTATGGAAGAACAACATCCTATCGATCGAGTATTTTAGAATCTAACTTTGGTTTAAGAGATCAAACCCTTTTGAAACGAGGATAGATGAAAGAATATAGAGTAGGAGGTGTTTTTGGCAAGGAGAAGGAAAAGAAAATTTTCTTTCATAAATGAAACAATACTACAAAAGGAAAACAAAGTAAACAAGTAACAAAAAAAAAAGGAAAAAAGGTTAAGTTAATGTTAACATTTAGTAACATTTATATGAAAAATGTTACAATAGCAGGAAGAAATTTATCTATTGTAACATTTTAAACAAACGTAACTAACAAAATGTTACTAAAAGCAATAAATGGTGTAGTGAATTATGCATATGTACAATTATTATTGCATATCAATTCATTAGTGATGTGTAGTAAAACAATATTGTATAATTAAAATTTATAATCAAACTTTTGATTGTATATCGTATTAAAATGAAATGTGTATACATAGATCGTAGTTAAATTGAAATGTGCATTACAGATCCCGTACAAAATAAATACAACACGAAGTTGATATTCAAATTTGTTAATAGAAGCACGTGTAGATATAAACAACCTAATCAACAGAGAAATATCAAAAAGGAATTGGTCATCTGGGATCAGAGAAAAAATGAAATTAAACTAAAATGAATCAAAGGTAACATGTATATATATGAATAAAATGCAAGATATTGTGACATGTAATAATAAAGTATGTAATATTTTGTAATATGATCCTATGCAAAATAAAAGCAAAATTAAGTTGATGTTAAAAGTTTTAAATAGAAACACATGTAGATATAGACAACTTAAAATACTATTATTATTACTAATATATGTTAATACTAATACTAATATCATTATTAATTGAAATAGTAATATTAAAGGTTAAATATATTTTTAGTCTCTAATGAAAATTTGATTTAGTTTCTCTTCGAAACTTTGGACTAATTTAGTTGCTCAACTTACAAAATGTGTGTTTAGTCATTCTAATAAAATTTTGTTAAATTTATTTGATATTTCAAATATATTTCATAATAATATTTAAGTTGTTTATGCTTTATGAAATTGTATGGCACATTATATTTATAATAACAACTTTTAATATGTTCCCTAAATAACAATAAAAATGTTGTGAAAAATATACAAATTATAGACAAAAAAACCCAAATGTGTGTATAGGACCTAGGATGCAGGATATTGTGAGATAACAAAATAAAAACAACACGACATTAATATTAAAATTTTTAAAGAAAAACATGTGTGAATATGGACAACTTAAAACAAAAATATACCGAAAAGTAATAACATATAAAATCAAAGATCTAATAATAATAATATTATTATTATTATAATAGTTATTATTATTATAACAATAATTTTTATTATTAGAAAATATAATTATATCCCAAATACATCTTTTAGCCTGAACAAGGGTTGAGTTATGATTTATATATATATATATATATATATATATATATATATATATATATATATATATATATATATATATATATATATATATATATATATATATATATATAACACTATCAATTCACTGTCAGTATCAATTACCATCTTCTTTAAAGTCTAAGATAATGTACAAGTTTATTTAAATTCTTAATTTATACCATATTAATTTATTGTAATTAATACAATGATAATAAAAAATTAAATTATTCTAATAATATAAACTGTAATGTAATATGATATCAATTCTTTTTATACAAAAATATATAATAATAGACAAATAAATTTTAATGTAATTACTATATGAATGTATATTTCTTAATTTAAATTTAAAGTTATTTTAAAATAATATAAGTAAATTTGGAAATTTTTTAATATGACAACAATCACTGTAGTATTTAAACTTAATTAAAATGATTTATAAAGTGAAATTTTGAGTGTAAACATATTTTTGTTATTTATATAATGACATCGATGCTTTTTTTATCATTCATATAATCTCTAAAATTAATTCAATCCAAATGTACAGTGATACTTGAAAAGACATATAAAAAGGTAATTATAGCCACACAACATAATGAATTGCGTGCAAAAGTACACACAAAAAAAAAAGGTCAGAATACCTGAACTCAAATGCCATTAGAAAGTTCACACCAATATAGTTAATACAAGACCATATACAGAGGTTGATAACCATATCTTTAAAGTCCAAGTCAGATCCCTAATACTCATCAATTTACAAACTTCTTTTAGGGTGTGTTTGGATGGAATAATTCAAGAGGGTGATTCATTTATTTAAAGAATTTGAATTTTTTTGTAATGAAATGCTTTGTTTGGATAGAGAAATTAAAAAACATTTAAAATGCATGCATTTTTTGAAGTATTTTAATTAGCTAAAGTAGAAGAAATTCAAATATCCTAAAAAAAGGTGGAATTTGAAATTCTTCTCACTCAACCTCACAACCATGACAGGCTGGACTGACCACACGATCCAGACGGATTAGACCGACTTGACGACACAAACGGGTCGAGCAGGCCCAACAACCTAGACGGGTCAGGCGGGTCCGATGACCCAAATGGGACTGACGACCTAGATGAGTCGGGTGGGCTCAAAGACATAGACAGATCAAGCTGACCTAACAACCAAGACGAGTCAGTGAGTCCAATGACCCACACGAGTTTGGCGGGCCATACGAGCTAGAAGTGTCGAGTGGGTCTGACTACCTAAACGTGTCAAGCAGTCCCAAAGACTTGATCGACTCGTTGACCCGACAAGCCTAACCGACCCGATGACCTAGTCAGGCCCAACCGGCCCGACGACCTAAACAAGTTCAACGACCTTGCCAAGTCGGGTCGGCCCATCAACATAAACTTGTCGGGTGTGCACGATGACACAAACGGGCTCGACAACCCAGATGGGTTGAGTCGATTTGACGACCTAGTGGGGCCAAGCCGAGTCAATGACCTAGATGGGCCAATGACCTAGACGGGCCGAGTAGGTCGAAACGTGTCGGGCCAGGTTGATGAACTTGACAGGCATGACCGGGAGGTATGGGTTGTCAGGCTTGTCTGGATCATCAGGTCGACCCAGCTTGTCTGGGTTTTCTGGCCGGCCCGTCTAAGTCGTCGGGTCAGACCAATTCGGTTGGGTAGTCGGGTGGATCAGCTCGGTCCATTTGGGTCATCGAGTTCGTTTCCAAATTTATCATGAACTCAAAAACATAATTAAGCCTAAAATAAATATTGTAAAAATTAAATTTTATCTCACAAAAAAAAACTCAATTATTTTTTCCAAACAAGAAATTTAAATGTAAGGTATTTTAATTTTTTTATCCAAACAAGTTATTTAGAAAATGAAAAAATTTAATTGCAAGCAATTCAAATGCAAAGCATTTCAATTTCAGAGTATTGTTGAAATACTCTATCCAAACACAAAGTAAAGTTATCATCATTTTCTTTCAATTCTAATAAAATACGGAGTTTATAGAATTAGTTGGTCTATAGATGGATTTTGGTTGTAAAAGTCAGCTGACCCACCCCTCTGAAAACTTTTGGTTGAAAGAACAGCTGAAGCATTCTTCGGTTTACGATTGTTGTTCTCAAAGCTTTCCTTTGATATGAACCTACAAGAAAGACACTAAAAATAGTCCAATATCTAGATGCTGGCCATTATTGAGCTTTATTTTTGCCAAAGTGACTTGATCTTTCAACAAATACGCTATGTCCTTTCTATATCAGGTAAGGACATTACATCAAAACTGAAATTCTATAATTTGAATTAGATAGTTTTCATCTACAAATTATAAGCACAGAAGATACACTAGTTTATGAAAGAGATTATGCCGCGGTTATTTTGACCTTTTGGCTTCGGTTTTAGACCCGAAGCATATGTTGGCGAGGTAAAAAAGATTTGCTTATGCCTCATTTATGAACCGAGGCATATGCGAGGGTTACTACCTCAGTTCTGGAGGGAATCGAGGCCTAATGGGCATCACAAATTTAAAAAAAAACATGTACTTTCTGACTCAATAACAACATCACACATAGTCATGATCTTTGTACACACACCTGCATCAACCACAGTGTGCCATCACCACCATCTTTGACCACCACATCACGTCGGAACGGCTTCATGACGCCGTCATTCATCTTGCCGGCGACGTAGAACAACTTTTCTTCACCACTATATCAGAACAGAAAACGTGAAACCACCAACGACTGAACCACCATTAGCCAAATCGCGACTTCAACACACACATATCGATGTTCGAAACCCACAAAAGGGTTTCATGATAGAAGAAGGAGAAGAAAATACCTATAAGCGGGATTGAACGACGACAATGAAGGGGACTCTGCAACCTCTGTGACAACAACAATGGAGGAGGCTTGTGCGACGACAGACCGATGATGGAGAGACGAAACTACAATTGTGTGGAAGAAGGAACCTCTACGTTCTGTAATAATGGCGTTCAAAAATGGAAGAAAAAAATGGTCGCTGCTCCACGCAAAGAAGACAAATAGTGGCGTGATTTCTTTTAAACGCTAAGAAAGCTTATTACCTCGCTTGAATTTAAACCGAGGCATAAACATCTATTTTCCTCAGTTAGATGTGACTCGAGGCATAATCCACTCGAAAAGCAATCAAATATGTCTTAGTTAAAATAGACCCAAGGCACAAACATCTATCTGCCTCGATTAGATATGACTCCAGGCATAAAAGTCTACCACCAGTTTAAAAATATCAAAGCAGCGGGAAAAATAAAAGTTTTAGGGGGTTTATGTTTCGGTTCTAAGTACAATTGAGGCATAAAAGTTCGAAAAAATTACAAAAGTGTCATCACATCTTCATATGCCTCGTTTATGCGTGAACCGAGGCAGATAGGGCGCTGTAAAAAGCCCATTTTGCACTACTGATAACATGAACTGAACTATTTTTTCATTCATCTTCATACAACTTTTCATCAATCTCTAGGCTTGTAGTAATTCTCAACACTCCATTTTGGTTGCCAAGACCAGAAGTTTATTACTCTAGTTTAGAGTCGAATAGTGTCTTGAATCTATTAAAGAAAACCATAAACATAAAATCACTTCAAAAAGATTGTTGTGGAGGTGAATGTAAAATGTTCATTTTAGTTACAAGTTTTGGTTGATTAAGGAATTTGGAACAAAAAAATATGAAGACATTCATGATAACCTGTAACTTGGCCTTGATGGCAAAGAGACATTAGGAAGATGTGGTTCATTGGCACCTACTTTAAGCCATTACTTGTAATATTGAGCAAACAGAATAGTCCCTCTATCAATCTTTTCATTGTAAACTTTGTTGTGCATGTAAGGTGGTAATTAGAGGTGATGAGAGTATTTAAATTAAGAAATGAATGATTTTATAGAAGTGGAAAGTAGCACAGTTGATTAAAGTTTTAGTTATCGGTTGATGGTCAAGGGTTCAATTCCTAGTGTGTGTATTTGGAGCAATTATATTTTTAAGATTGTTTTATACCTGTTTGGAGGTGCTTATGTGTGAGTGTGCTTTAAGGCGTGTATTGTATGTGGTGAGGACGTATATTTTATTTTGAATGACGAGAATTTATTTGATTTTATTTTCCATGAATGCATGAAATGTGTGGATGCTATTGAAATGTTAAAGTGGAATGAAAAAAAGTGCAGCCAATTAATCCTAGTAGTTTATTCTTTAAAAAATAAAAGTTCATCCAATTAATGCTAATATAAAAAAGTGCAGCCAATTAATTATAGTATTGTTTTTTTTCTATGATTGTTGGGGAAATAGAGAGGTTTTAAGGTTAAAATAAAATTGAGGTTGGTAGAGAAAAGAAAAAAGGAAGGCAACATAAGATTGAAGAGCAAGGTACAAGTGGAGCAAAGCTAAGGTGGTCTTATTGCAAGAATTCTAGGTAAGGGGTGCTAAGCCTTGTTCTCTTTGATTTTAGTGTGAATGTGTGTTTGGGTTTAGGTTTTCTCCATGGGATTGTAAGGGAAGATACTTTATTCTAAATATTCTGCATTTTTTGTGATGGAGTGAGGCGTAATGTGATGTTTCGTTCCTTTGAGAATGGTCAACCTTGATGAATTGAATGGAAATTTTAATAGGAAGAATTTTCACTATTATGTGTATGTGTTCATGGTGTCGATGGGTTTATGATTTGTCGTCTTTTTCAGTTTATGTTCATTTTATGGAATTGATTTTGGTGGAGAGGGAGGCCATTAGATGGTAAGTTGAACGAATTCCCTTGTAGATTGGTTGTGTTGAATTTGTGTACAAATGAGATGAAAAAATTCACTACATGTGGCATGTTGATTTTTACGATTGATGATAGTAAGTGGATGGCTATGAACTCGGCATATGGCATTGGGGGATAATTTTCTTAATTTATGATATTGAGAATTAGAGGAATGATGTTTGAGAGAAAAATGGTTAAGTTTTTTTAAATTGAATGTGAGCTCAGAATTTGTTTTGGAGCGAACATTGCTCAAATCGGGTTAAAATTTTATGAAGATAAATTCGATGGCTCATGGTGTGCAAATGTTATAATAAATTTTTTTGGATGCAGTAAAAATTTAGTACAAGTTCATGATGTTGTATCAATGAGTGGTTGGGTTAGCAATTGGTTGAATTGGTGTGTTGCAATGGTGAGTTACGTTCATGAAGTGGAAGATTAGGAAGCTAGGAATGGATATCTATGAAGTTTGGTGTATGATGAATGAGTTTTAATTTTCCTTGATGGTTGTGTGCTTGTAAAATGACCAAAGTAGGTGTAATTACGTTGTTTCTCATATTTTTTTCACGCAGTAGGGACCGTCGGGCGCTAGCTTCCTTCCATCAGGCCTTAAGTCTCGGGTTTTAGTTCCGCCAGCGGTGGTTTTCTACCGTTGGGCGCCAGGTCTCGGGTTTTTGTTTCGCTGGTCGCCATGTTCTGGGTGTCGAACGTCACTGATTTTTCTAGTATGTGCAGTTTTCATAAAATTATGTTTTCCAATTCGTTAACCATCCGATTTAACTGAAATTTTGACAGCTAGTCCATAACATGTTGTTCTTCAGTTTGAACAGTGTGATCTTAGTTTGGAATTCTGTAGTTAGAGATATATTATACACATGATTGTTGGTTTTTCATAGTTGCATTGTGTTAATATTTTGTTGTAATAAATTGTGATAGGCTTTGTCTACAGTATATTGTATGTTGGGCTTGATGATTGATTTATGTTAAATACAATGATGAGGATTGTATAATGTCAATGTGTTTTTATACATGTAATGATGAGGCCTTGATGTGCATGAGTGTTATCCATCATGAATGTGTATAATCATGTGATTATTGATTTATGTGTCATGCTGAGAATTATATGTGCATACATATAAAATGGTATGATGTGGCATGATGTGAGGAGATGTTGTATGAATGAGTATATATAGGTGGTGGGACAGTTTGAATTCTCTAATAGCTTTAAAGCCAGGATAGTTATTTTACTTGGAGGGCTTTGTTGAGTGAGGGTAAAAGGATTTTGTTCATCTATAAGTCTTTAGCATGAGCTTAGCAAGAATGCTCCTACCAAGGTCTTTGTCGAGTAGGTGGAGTTGTTGTTAGTAAGTCTATGGAAAGTACGGGAAAATAATTTCTAAGAGGCATTGGTGCGCAAGAAGGGTATAATGGTTGGCTATGAGAGAATATCATACCGTTTGGTATTACTTGGTGGTAATATGTTGATGGGTTCATGTTGTGGTGTTGAGAACATGTAACAATCGATATTATGAATGCTTTCATGTTACATTATGATAATGCTAGGTGAGTGTATGTTGATATGCATGTTATGTGATGAGATACATGGTTAACTCACCCTTACATGTTTGTGGTTGTGGTTTCTACCTACGATGATCGTATGACTAATGTTAAATTGGAGAAGATGTTGATGCAGATACTGTTGGAGAAGCTTAGCGATGAGGAGGTTGCAAGGAAGCTTTTGGGAGTTTTAAAACATTTGAAAATTTCCTTTTAAATAAAATGTAATAGTTTAGTGGTTTTTGTGTTACATTTGACTTGAAGGAATTAGTGACACTTTCGGATTGACGATCTAAACAAGTTGGTTTGTGAAAAATGTTTTATTATATTGAATAAAGTTGTTTTAGATAACTAAACTGATAGTTGTCATTTTGAGAATAAATAATTGTGAAGTTCCTATGTAGTAGGATGGTATCAAACGATATGTTTGAAGTTTTGAAAAAAAAATTGCACTTGGCATCTCTAGGGGTGTTATAGTGCACCTTCATTTATGTTCCTTCCCTTGATTTGATTCCTGATTACACTCAAATCCATCGTAATACTCCAAATAAAAATGTAGTTGTCGAGCCTTGAAAGGGGTATTAACCTTTTTCCTGGTCAAGCAACCACAGATAGATCAAGTAACCCTTCAAAGTCAGTCTTAAAAGATGATGTCAAAGTCTTACAGAAACCCATTTGAAAAGAAAACTTATAAGAATCTTTAACAATATCTATAATGATATCAAAGTCTATATTGATATTTCAAATTAAGCCACATTTTTAATGTTCAATATTAATTAACAAATATTTGAGGAAATAATTAACCCTAACAACAACAACTGTGTTGGTTGAATGTCAAGATTTTTAGGATCTTTTTTAGAGTATAATTGTAATTGCATATATTAAGAATATATGTGAATTTAGAGTGATTTCAATTTCAAACCATGAAAGAAAAATATGGAGAAGGCAAACTTATAGTAAACCTTCAACAACTCCAATTATGCTCATTTTTCTTGCCCAATCTAACTAACTTTCCTTAGCAAGTGGACCATGTAAATTTGTGAACAAGCTATGATTAGGCATGTAATCAAACATAATCAAACTTGCATCTCTTATTAACATCAACTCTTTTTTTTGTATTGATTGCTACTTTTTATATTAAATATTTACGTATCAAAGCATCAAGAAATTTAAAGGTTGAGGCTACCACTCCTACGATCTAAATCACTTTTAGGATCTTTCTGGTAATTTATGCACATCAAGATAGATAACACCATTCCTTTTGTGCACTTCCCATTTACCAAGGATCATGACATATATAAGTTGTTGCTAGTATCTTCTAATTCATTCAATCAAAAAAACTAAAGGAAAATATCAAGAACACAATTTCAATATGAAAAATGTAGTTGAACCAATTATCCTAGTCATGAATTAAAACAACCCAGAAACAAAAAGATGGGGAGAAAATAAATCCCCATCAAAGCAACAATAAAAAGAATATCAATGATGATAATCCAATTAAATATGACATGTTCCAAAGTTCAAACAGTTAATGAGGAAGCACTTACTTCATTCCAATCTAGAGTGGCATGCTCTCCTCTAAAGATTCACGATCTTGAGAAATCCAGGGTAAAAACTATAATGCTTGAAGTAAAATTATAGTAGCTTCGTTGGCATCACTTCGACTGCCATAAACAAACAACAAATATTTAAAATGAATTAGGAAAAACCATAACTATAATCCAACAACATAAAAGCCTAAAACCACGAACTTTCTCCTCGACCATAAGCTTGATTTCTATCAAAACATATAATTGGTATTAGATCAAGAATGGAAATGGGAACAACTATTGTTGTTTTCACACTCTATATAACATCACGTTGGTTATATATTAGTTAATCAGAAAATAGAATGGTTAGAATCATATAAAACTTGCCATTGAATACTCAATTATCATCTAGTACATGAAACTTGAAACTAAATTATTGTTACATTTCATCCTAACAAATTCTATGCATACTAAAGAAATGGGAATAAAACTATAAAATGAAAACGTACCTGCATAGGACTTGCAGCTACCAATAAACCAGCTACTCCTTCACCTACAACACGTCCATCAGAGCTTGCCAAGGATACACCCATGCCACCATATCTGCTTCGTATTTCTCCACTTTCACTAGGCATGAATGAGCCAAATAAAGAAAGAATTTCAAACAGTCCCTGAAGAAACGAACACCAAGAGAGATTGGATTTCTTGTTGGATAGAATGAAAAGAAGTTAACCGGTGGAGCTAGAGTTTTGACTTTGTTTAATGAAAATTGACAATAATGGTTAGAAATATGTGTCTTAACCCTTTGAATGGTTTCAGTCAACCACATGCTTTTTAGACACCACATTGCATGAAATTAAGACATTGAAAGATTGCATAATTATTCAAGGAAACACTTTTAAAATTCTATTACTTACTAAAAAATGCTGCAAAGTTTATGTTCAAAAGGAAGATTCAAGAGGAATAGGTATAACATTTAAGAGAAAGAAGTTCTCAAAACATAAATGAAAAAATAAAAATTAGGAAGAAAGTGTAACATCCCGTCAGGATATTACGAATTTAATAAAATAAAATAAAGTAATTAATTTCAATGCATTTAATAATACCTCATTTCCCAAAAACACGGGAAATTTAAAACATTCTTATTAATTCCAAATATACTCAAAGTTCGTAAATCATAAAACTGAACATAATTACAAAGCCTCTCATCTGAGGTTACAAATTATTTCAAGACAAAAACATGTAAATCTCCCAGACTATCCCCTCTCCGCGGCTAAGCCTCACCAGCTCCACTACATCATCACCTGCTAACATGTACCGCGTACACGATCATCCCCAAACACAAACAGATAGGGTGAGCTAAAATAATAAGAAATAATTTTTCACCAAACATATATACATTATATACATTAAAAACAAATCTCATATTTTGATCCCCATGGCCACCACCATGCGTGATATCATGGCCACAACCATGAAACATTAACACACCTTAAGGAAGCCTCGTTACCTTCCTTCCACATGGCCACAACCATGCCAGCAATGTTATACATCTCCTAATGATTTGCTCAAGGTGCTTTGCTGCCACACCTATCGGCCACAACCGATAGAGCACGTTTGGAAACCATACTACGGATCACACACCTTAACGCCAAGTGGAGTTCCCAATTACGAACATAGTTCGTAACGTCCTAGGACTACCAAACTCGTCAGCATATCACTGAGGAGGGCAATCCATTTGGACCCATCCGTACTGGCCACAACTAACACACTCACACCGGCAACACTCGCCAACCTGAGCCACAACTCAAAGGTTCCTAGTGTTCATCCGCTATCCCGAGCCACAACTCAAAGGAAGTCATTCCGGGCCACAACCCATAGAATGCCACGTGCTTCACCCCTATCCTGAGCCACAACTCAAGGATACGTTCTGGGCCACAACCCATGGAACACCAACAACCCCACCATCGAGATATCCTTAGAAGCCTTATAGACCATGCTTTACAAATTCCATCTCATACCATTAATACAGCAATAACACATGCCTTGAATGCACAATAGCACCCTCGGTTGCTTAGGCTAAACGCCTTTGTTTAACCAGTCCAGCCTATCTCGCTTAAGCTAGACCCACTAGCTTGGGCGAGCCTCAAACCCCTCTGCAGCTACGAAGTCTCGCTTGGGCGAGACCCTCACTCGCCCAGGATTAAAATGCCTCGTCTAGGAGACGAGTTCAACAAAGCTACGAACCTTCCCTCGAGATCATGCTTAAGCGAGAGGCTCTCGCTTGAGCGAGACGTACTTCCGCTCAAAACAGCAATCAATCACGCCTGCGCGAGATGTTCAATTAAACCACACAAACACGCACGAATTCTCGCTTGGGCGAGGCACACTCACCTAAGCGAGATGACTTGTCGCCCAAGACCAAATCACCCCGCCTGAGCGAGATGGTCGAGTAGGGAAGGTTTTCGAGTCCCTGCATATTTCGCTTAAGCGAGCCTGGCTCGCCTGAGCGAGACATGCAGACTCTGGCACTGTTTCACGCATACAACAACAACATACCAAATTCACACTCCCAAATCATGCCAACCAATCCAGAATAATGCACCAACTATGTACACACAATTCAGACCCAACATGAATCCCAAAATGCATGTTTAAAGCATAAGTTGCACTGTCAGTACCCAAACCCTCATTATTTCCATACAATTGCATAAAAAGTTTGATCCCATGCCACAAGAACAACCAGTACAACATCCCATCAATTGAAGCACAAAAATTTGGCTACACACACAGCATAATCATGCAAAACAATACAATTAAACCAGGATTTCGAGTTCAGCTCCCCTAACCTGAAATTGGGAAATTCCTTTGATCACCAAGGGCTTGCCTTATCACCACTTCAATTACCCCTATCTAATTCTCTCAAAATTCTCTATTTTACCTTGGATTCGTGCACCTCACAGAGCTCTCTGAAAACAGCCTCTCAAAACCCTTTTCCTCTCTCAAATTTTGCCTTTTAAAGGCCCTAATGCTAGGATAAAGCAAAAAAACGAAATTGGGTTTTGTGATGGAGTTAATTGCATTCAAGTCCATTATTAGTTGTTTTCTTTTTCAGCCACTCTTGGCTGCCCCCTTTTTGCTAGGTTTCCTCCACCCTTTCATATTCAACCCACAACAAATTTTTAAGCAAAAAGAGTTAAATCTGACTCACCAAGGTTCAAACCCCATGACCTTACTAAAGCCAAATCACAGCTAAACCACCAAGCCAATTAATGTTTCATGTTAATTCATACACATTTACCATGATGTTATCACCCAACACGACCATGTATAATTTTAAAATAAAAATAAGTCAACCAACACACCAATAACACTCATAGGACTCGAACCCAAGTCCTTTCACACGTATAAAGTACTCTCAACCAATTAAGTTAGTACTTTTCCATGTCATACCCATTAGAATTTAATGTCATAAATAAGCTACCTAACCGCATTTATTAATTAATTATTTATTTAATTAATTAAATTTCGCGGATCTTACAGAAAGGCATGCAACCTTTAAAAATTGAGATACTCATGAAAAATGACTTTTTGTCTACTTTTGAAATAAAGATTACATAATCATTGAAATAAAGAGAAGCTAGTTTGCTTTAAAATTTTGAGTAGAAGACACTTCTATAGGCAAGAAAAAAATATAATAAGGCATGGTAAAAAATTTAAAAACCATGATATTGGAGAACAAAAACATCACACCAAACCATATTTAGAAAACACTTACAGTGCATTCCACTTTGAAGAAAATAAGACAACATTGAATAGAGTAAGTGATTATAATGGTCCAACTTACCTGCCAACTTTAGTCAGATCCCAATGCAACTGTAAACGAAAAACTTGGAAAAATAACTCTCAAATTTAAATGCGTATAAAATTTTAGATAAATAGACTAAACTGCGTACAAAGTTTATAACCCATAAAAAATTTAAATGCGTACAAAATTTTAGATAAACAGACTAAAATGCATTCAAATTTTAGAACCTATTAAAACACCTTATGCAGTTATAAGAATATTAATTCTAGAAGTAAAGCCTTTATCCAAAATCCTTCCTTGACATTCTCTGTCATCCTTAGAATACGAAGGTCCAAAACTATGCACTAAAGTTGTACTACAACTACCAAAAGCATGACCTTATTAGAGTCTCTAATTTGCAAAGTAACTACAATAACTAACATCCATTTTAATTACATTTACAAATCAACTCTTGCAAATTATGGCACAAAAGAACACAACTTACTACTACCTTTCACAACTTTAACAACAAGAGTAGACACATACACTCTTACATAGGACTCTCTAGTGATGAAGAACGGGATAGGAAAGAACTTAGGGTATATAGTTCAAAATCACTGATTTTTTAAAAAACATAGAAAGATTATATGTTAGAGCATTGCGACAAACACAAAATCGTTGCTTCAAATAACTACTTAATATCTCCTAGCTGTTTCCTTTAATTACCTTAAGAAGAAGTGAATTCCATTGAGAGACAATCTTTATGTCTCTAATTGTGTAATTAGTTTCATTCTTTGAGTATGACAACCTAACACCAGTAGGAGAATCCAAATATATAATATTGCAAACCTATAATATAAAACAAAATTACATTCAAATTGATCAGAAGAAAACATAACCACTAAGTAAGCATTCTAGATCTTTGAGTAGCTTACAAAAATAAATAGCAATTAATCAATCCTACATCAAAAATTAAAAATATGTTGTTATTTGGAACTACAATAATTGAGGAAACTCAACCAGCTGATGAGTTAAATCATCCCCAAATAAGGAAGATCCAAAAGAGTCAACTAACACATATTAAAAGTTTTACACTAAAAGTCAGTTGCAAAATATGGAAAATCCTGAAAAATACACAATAAAATTTAATGATTTAAATAGGAAACAATGCAGTGAAGAAAGAACATCGCATACAGCTAAATTGAGTGCTATTAAATAATGGAGAGACTGAAGTCAGATCTATTATTTCATGCAACATCAATCAACTCAATGGACAATACACTCTCTATAAACCAATCTCAAAAGCGAGAAAGCAAAAATTACTTTTATTCCCAAGCAACCAAAAGAAGAGAAGGTTAGACAACATGGTTAAAATAGTAAATTACTAAAATTTAAGCTCACATGCATCATTTTAAAAACATGGGAAATTAACGAAACACTAGTACATTTTACGCTTTCTAACTCGGACTTTATGCCTCGGTCATAATGCAAACGAGGCATATAAACACGCAGTGGCAGTTTTGTAATTTATGCAACATTTTATGCCCCTGTTACTAATTAACCCGAAGCAGAAACTAGTTTTATGCCTCGGTTCTAAGAGACCCGAGGCCTAAAGCCTCTCTAAAATTTCCCGCTTCCCACTTTAAATTTAAAACAAAAAATTTATGCATCGGTTGATATTGACCCGAGGTAGTAAGGCCTTATATGCCTCGGTTGTTTGAACCCGAGGCAATACAACCCGTTAAAATCGCCAGCCTTAGGCCCAAATTTATTTTTTCAATCCTTTGGAAACCCTAAAGCCGCAAACCCACCAAGCTGCTTCTTCACCCTTCATGCCGCAGACTCCCTTACTTCATCATCCTTCATGCCGCAGACTCCATCAAACCCAACACTTCTCTTTCTCCTTCATTTCTATTCACCCTTCTCCATAACATGCTTCTTCCATCTTCTTCTCATTTCAACCTTGCAACTCATAACAACGTGTGTGGAATGCTTATTGGCCGCGAGGGCATGACGAGTTTGGCCAAACGCGGAGAGGACGACGAGGACGCGTGCGGGAGGGAACCACTTGCTCAACACAGAACACATACAGAAAGAGAAACTCGCAGATTTGAGTGTGGTTGAAGATTGATTGGACTGGACCCTTCCACATCTGAATCCCTAACCGAACCCTCTAAACCGGGCAATAGCGGTGGCCGGAGCACCAAGCACGTTGCTCCTTCGTGAGCCATGGCAGTGGTGCCGCGCTTGGTGGCGCGTTCACTCTCGTGCGAAGGCAAGGTGGAGATCGCGCTCCGATTTCTCAGGAATGTGGACCCTCTCCTCTCCCCTCTAATCGACATTCACCAACCCCCAACCTTCGACAATTTCCACACTCCCTTCCTTGTCCTTCATTCATCTTGTTTCCAGGGGTAAAATCCAGTAATCAGTATTGTATTGTGATGGTTTGATAGTCTCTGTTTTGGTGATTTTGTGCAGGTGATTGCGATTGGATGGTGAGGTTTGTTAGGAACCATAACCGGTGATGGAAGGACGCATTCCAGAACCCCGTTTCTGAATTTTTTTTTAATTTTAAACGTCTTAGGCCTCGGTTGCATCAGAACCGGGGCAATAATAGAGAGATATGGCTTCGGTTCTCAGTAGAACCAAGGCATAAAATAGATTTTCTACCTCGAGTAACACCCGAAACCAAAGTCTAATCCTTTTTTGCCTCGTTCACATATGCCTCGATTCTAAAACTGAGGCATAATAGCAAAAGTAACCGCGGCCAAATACCTTTACCGCACTAGTGAAAAAACCTATAAAATGAAGTTGGATTATTTAACTAATTTCCAAGGATAATTGTTTTCATTTTATATATATATATATATATATATATATATATATATATATATATATATATATATATATAATACTATAGACATTTCATAAATATAGTATTGGACGTTATCATTACATCTTCATTGTTAGTAATTTGACGATATAAATGAATGAAAATTAAAATATGTATACTTTTAAATTTCATATTGAAAAATTGGTTAATGATACAAAATATATATGAAGTTTCCAATTATAGAATTTCTTGGCATACACGACTCATAATAGAAAAAATGAAAAAAAAAAGTATACTTTGAAAAGTAGAGTTTTAACGTATAACGACAAAAAAGATATTTTAGACTTTGAAATAACATTAAAAGAAAAAGAAAAATAAAGTTCCAATTTTGTTCCTCGTAAATTTACGATATTAATAAAAAGGAATATAATAGCCTATAAATGACAATGCAGCTAATACAACACGTCCCATGTCTGGTGAGTTCTGCCCCAACACATCACCCAATAAGCTCGTGACAAGTAACAGAGAAAGATAGGCAGTAAAAGAAATGGGTCTAATTCCTTCCGATGGCACACGTTCCCACGTTCTTCTTTTCCCGTTCATGTCAAAAGGGCACACCATACCCCTTCTACACTTCGCCAAACTCCTACTCCGCCGTTCCATATCGGTCACCGTCGTCACCACCCCCGCCAACCACCCTTTCATCACGGAGTTCCTAAAGGGAACCGCCGCCTCTGTGGTCACGCTGTTGTTCCCCACCGTCACAAATATCCCCGTTGGTGTTGAGAGCACGGACAAGCTTCCCTCCATGTCCCTCTTCTACGAGTTTGCCTCTGCCACTTCAGCAATGCAACCTCAGTTTGAACAACTCCTCCAGACCCTTCCACGGGTAAACTTCATGGTCACCGACGGCTTCCTTTGGTGGACCCTAGACTCAGCCACTGCGTTCGGAATCCCCAGGTTTGTCTACTACGGCATGAACTGCTACAGTTCAAGCATTTGCATTGAAGCAATGAGGAAGGGGATTCTTAACGGCTCCCAACCCGACAACGAGTTAGTCGCGTTGACTCAGTTCCCGTGGATCAGAGTCTGCAAAGAAGACTTTGACCCTTCCTTCAGAGACCCTAACCCCAATAATGATGCACACACGTTCAACATGAATTCAATATCATCCACACATCGGAGCCATGGCATGTTGTTCAACAGCTTCTACGAGCTTGAGTCTACCTTTGTTGATTACGTGAACGCGGGGGCCTCTCCTAAAGGTTGGTGTGTTGGCCCTCTGTGTTTGGCTGAATGGACGCCGAAGGTTTACTCTGATGAAGGTCTGAAACCCAGGTGGGTAACGTGGTTAGACCAGAAGCTTGAAGAAAAGCGCCGTGTTGTGTACGTAGCGTTTGGGTCGCAAGCTGAGATTTCAGTTGAGCAACTGAAAGAGATAGCATTGGGGTTGGAAGAATCGGAGGTGAGTTTCGTGTGGGTGATGAGGAAGGAGGAGTGGGGTGTTCCTGATGGGTTTGAAGAGAGAGTGAAGGGGAGAGGGATGGTGGTGAGAGAGTGGGTGGATCAGAGAGAGATTCTGATGCATGGGAGTGTGGAATTGTTTGTGAGCCACTGTGGGTGGAACTCGGTGCTGGAGAGCGTGTGCGCTGGGGTTCCTATTCTGGCGTGGCCAATGATGGCAGAGCAGTATTTGAATGCGAGAATGGTGGAAGAGGAGGTGAAGGTGGGGCTCAGGGTGGAAACGTGTGATGGATCAGTGAGAGGTTTTGTGAAAAGGGAAGGGCTGAAGAAGACGATGATGGAGATGATGGAAGGGGAGAAGGGGAGAAAAGCAAGAGAGAAAGTGAGGGAATTGGCGGAGAAGGCAAAATTGGCTACGCAAGAGGGTGGTTCATCGTGGTCCACGTTAGAGTCACTTCTTAACGAGACATGTGCTTCTCAAGATAAAGAGTGATCTTATTTCAAAGTTTCATAAATAAGGATATAATAAATTAATCTCTAAAGCAACTTTTATATCTAAGAATTAACTAGGGTTTGCATGTTGTCTCTAATATATATAATCGTATTTGTGGTGCACCAATTACTATTATTTATTTGTCTTTAAATTGTTATTTCTGTATTCCCTAATTAAATAAAGAATACCATCTATTAATTGTAGATCTTACTTTTTTTATCCCGTGGTGAACCTATGCTCTCTACATGAGACGTGCAAGTGCACCTTCTAATTTTGTTCAAACTATTACCAATTAAAAGTTGAAGATTGAGATTTAAATAATTTATAATTGTTTAACTAATTTAAGGTTTCAGATCCGTCATTAATGAAGATGGTGGTTTACACCGTAATAATAAGTCATGAAAAGTGAATTTTAATAATTAAATTTGACAATTTTTTAGAATTTGATGTAATATTTTTATGTCATTTTTTTATTTTTTTGTTTTCTCATTTTTTATTTTACAAAACCATTTAAAAAATATTATAAGAAAAATTATCAAAATATTACTGTTCAAAAGTCATAAATTATAATTATAATTAAATATTTTTTTTATTTAACTTTGAATAAAAATTGAAATTAGATTTCCTTTAACATGTTTTTGTTGAATTATCAAAACTCTTTTGTTTTTTAAGGTATCAATGTCACGTCCTACAATGATATTTTAAGAAAATGTTTATAATGTTTACTATGATAATAAAAAATAATAAAATTATTATCAATATTATTTTATTTCATATATTTTTATTTTATTATTGAAAGTAATTTTAGTTTGGAAAATTAGTTAAAAAAAGTAATTAAATTTAAAAATATCATTTAAAAAGTAAAATTAGTAATTTTTTATCTTAAAAATGATTATTTAAAAAATAAAATTATACATAAGAAAAAAGTCCCGGTATAATTTAACAATCTAACCCATTTAGTAAAATGATTATAGTTGAGTTTGGTTGATTATAAATTGTTTTTGTCTTCCTCTCCTTAAATTGGGTTTTCCACACTCAAACATGTAATAATAATTTTGTGTAGCAAGAGATATTGTTAACTACTAAAAAAAATCATCAATTGTGAAAAAAAAAATTTGTTATAAGGTAAACAAAACCATGCATGTAAGCATATTTGTTAATATTTCCCGGTCAGTTCAAATCAAACGTTAATGGTAGATGTGTACTTCCTAACATGCAATTTTTTTTTTCTATGATAATGAAACTCGTTGGAAGTTGGCCTTTTTTATGTGTGATTGTTATGGAGATTTTATATCTTAATTAACTAAGCTTTGTTTGTTTTGAGAAGTATTATTATTTGTGCGAACGTCTGAGAATGGATTTTTGAATGACTCTCCGTGTAAAAGCAATTAAAAATTATTTAGTACTTAATTCAGTAACCTTTTAAAATATAAATAATTAGGAAAGATAAAATTAGGATGACAAATTATATAAGATCAGTAAGACAAACTAATATTTTTAGAAATATTTTTATAATAATTTTAATAAAATTAAGAAGTGTCTTATATTACTCCTACAAAAATTTTATTCTGACTAAATAGATTATATTTTCTATTTATTCTAAATTAGTTTTACCTAAATAAATTTAATTTTCTATTTAAGAGAACAAAATAATCTTATATTTTAATTTAATAACATATTTAAAATTATTTTTTAATTTTATTATAAATAAGTAATTAAATTTAAAAGATAAAATAATAAAATAATCTATATTAATAAAAATAATATACTAAAAATGGTTACGAAATTAATATTTTTAATTAACAGATATAAATAATCTGAAATTGAGTAAATTTAGTGGTACCCACTTATGACACCAGCAATAAAAGTTATCTCACCGTAAAAAGATACGCATCTCAGGGTGACTGGCTGGAGTGACCGGGAGACAAATGCTAGATAATAGGGACCATAATAATTGGATTCAGACAATGTGTTACAGTCTGTCACTATGAAATTCAATTTAAACATAAAATTTGAATATTTATAAATTTAAAAATATATTTTAAATTTTAAATTTCATTTTTAGTATGATAACCTTCTTATTAAAATTTTAATTCAATATAAAATTAGTTAGTAAAATTAGACATATAATTTTTAAAATACTTAATATATTTATTTTAATTATTTAAAATTAAAAGAAACTTTTAAAAAAATAAAATTGCTTTAACGTCCGAAATTCGAATAGTCCCTTCGAATAAATCACAAGATAATTCATTTCTTATTTATATAGTGAAATAATAAATTGGATTCATATTAAATTAGTGAAGATATGATGAGATGGTAGTAAATTAAACGTACGGTATGAATTGACTTATATCTAATGGTGGCTAGAACACTCAGACAAAGATGTGACTTGTTAGAGCGCAGCATTTACAATTAAGAACTAAATTCTCATATAGTGTAATAATTAATATCGATGAATGTCTACTAAAAATGCCTTGTTTGTGTATTTCCAATTCAAAACCAATCCCTTTGTACGCAGCTCATTTTAATGCATGGGTGTGGGACAGAAGCCTTTTCTTTTCCAAAGAAGTACGGATGACCACCTTTTTTTTAAAAATGAAATAGAATTAATTTTTTAAAATTTTTGTAATAAAATAGATATAAGATTTATTTTTTATCTTTTATCTTTTGTAAAAATTTAGATTAAAGGTTAAATATATATTTTTTAGAAATAGATATAGTATTGTATTTTTAATCATTTTAGGTATTATTTGAAAGAAAAAAAATAATAAATAATGTTTTTTTTCTTTTTAAATTTGTTGATTTAAAAATAGATTTTATATTGTGTAGTAAGTTATTTTATGTGTAATTTGAAAATATAAACGTCAATTTAATTTAATTTTTTTTTAATAATTTGTGTAGTATTAATTTTTCTGAATAGGAGTAATTGGGTGTTGTGTTTGGAATCTTTCCTTTGTGGACTTTCATTTCATTGTGGATTCTGTATGTGGGGAGTAATACTGGAATAAGTGGGGAGTTTTTCTTAATATTATGAACATCGCTAATAGTTTTTGTTCTTGCAGAGAACAAATAAGATAGGTTAGGCACAAGCGTCACCTTACCACGTAGTCCGTTATCTCCTTAGTTGGCCTCTCCCCAGTCGATACATGTCGGCTTGAA
Source organism: Vigna unguiculata (assembly GCF_037176805.1). Classification (NCBI taxonomy): domain Eukaryota; kingdom Viridiplantae; phylum Streptophyta; class Magnoliopsida; order Fabales; family Fabaceae; genus Vigna; species Vigna unguiculata. The sequence goes on from NC_140796.1 coordinate 23,902,484, forward strand.
CCCAGGGGGGGTTACCTGCAGAAAAGTCTTCGAAGTTCAAGTCAGTCAAAGCTCTTAGAGAGTCAAAATCAGTGATTAATGAATGCGTACCTTTAAATGATGGGGTCCATGTGTATTTATAGAGCATTAATGGCGTTTGACCATTTCATAGGCTGGGCCTTGACTTGGGCTCTAGTTTGGGCCACGAGTGGGCCTGGGCCCTAACCCAGGCTCGTGAGACCTTTTGAACGCGGGGGCTTCGACATTCGCTAAGTTATTGGAGTAGTCGGCCTGGGCCTTAACCTTACCAGATATGCTCGAGTAGTCGGTCTAGACCGACTACTTGCCTAGATGGCTTTTGTTGGTGATATGAGGTGCAGGATGTCCTCTTAGACATTCAGGTTAGGTTAAAACCGGTACAAGTTAGGCTAACTTGGCCTAGCCTGGGTACTTGACGGTCTCGATATGTACACTGTTTACTTGGTCGGGTTTGGCTAGGTACGGTACACCAGTCTCCCAGTCTTGTCCGATATGAGTTATCGGTCAAGGATGATATGTGTTGATAAGTTAGCGAAACTGGTTAGGTGTGATACACCAGTCCCCCAATCTTTAAGTGTGGTGAACAGTGTTAAGGCTTAGAATTTGTAACCGTCAGAAGGTAGGTGAAAGGGTGTCAGTTGGTCAAATCGAAAAGTTTTGGCGCCGTCATTTTGAAGTGTCATATCTTTTGCAATGATGGTGTCGATTGGTCTGTGGTATGGTTTTGGCGGGAAGAGGTTCGTCGTTTGGGATTGTGGGCTATAAATATGTGTTTGCAAACAGATGAGGGGTTACTTGTTTCATTTGTGAATTCTGAATTTAAAGACCTTGTGCTCGTAAAAGTGTCCGACTAGTCCTCAATTTCGACCGACATCTTCTCGTAAAAAAAATGAAATCAGGTATGTCCAGTAGTGGTAGTGTGTCTTCGTCTAGTAGTAGTGAAAGTACTGAGTCATATAGAAGTAAGGATGGGCGACTTGGCGGAGAGGGTACGAGTTTTGGAGTTGTTACGAGCGGGATGCCGATGGAGGTAGTGAGGGAGGTTCGAGAGGATCCTCCCGAAGAGTTGGAGGAGAGTAACTGGCCGGCCAAAGGCGGCTATGGGTGGGTTGCTGCTGATGTTCGTGATCAATCATCTTTATTCAGGTGGTCTCGTCTGTTGAACTCTTGGCTGAACTGCACACCCGTTATGTCCAGGGGTGTCAGTGGAGACATTGTTTCGCTGGAGAGGGTGAGTGCCGTCGACTGGGTATGCCATGGGTAGGAGGGGGCTACCGAAAAATTCTTCTACATGTATATGTGCCACTTTTCTCAGCTTCATGTGCGACTGCCCTTAGACGATTTCACTTTGGGCGTGCTGCGGGCGTTGAATGTGGCACCTACGCAGCTACATCCTAATAGCTGGGCCTACTTGCAGGCCTTCCGCATTCTGTGCGAGTCCTTATATTTGGAGCCTACTCCCTATGCTTTCTTATACTTTTATCACACCAGGCCCCGGAGGCCGGCTACTTGGCTTTCTTTAATCAGTCGCCCCAGTATCAGCAGACTGGATGCTTTCTCCCAATCTTTCAAGCATTTCAAAGACGGGTACTTTAAAGTAGTCGTTAAGGAAGGGGGTAAATCTCATTTTTTGAATGCGGATGGGAGTACCAAGTTTCCCTTTTGCTGGACCAACAATCCTTCTCGATATAAAGACATGGGAGTGGAGGAGTTGTCGGCTGGTGACAAGGAGGTGGTGGGGATGTTGTTGAAATTTGTTGATAAGTTGCCCACTAAGGGCCTAGTTAGGGTTTATAATTCGGTGCATCCGATAATAGATATTGAAGGTATCTGTTTATTACTTAAGCTGTGTTAATAATACTAAGTTGTTTTGATCCGAGTCGTGATATGTTATTGCAGGGCATATGGCGCAATCTGGCAAGAAGAATCTGGCGCTCTTTCAATCACTAAGGAAGGAAATGGCCGCTAAGGCCAAGGCGGCTGGGAAAGCTGACGTTCCCAACCTGCAAGAATCAGTTGTGGAGGTGCATGTACACGACGGGACGAAAAGGAAAGCTGAGCTTCCGCCTCGACCCGGGAAGGGCAAAGACTTGAAGAAGATAAAGGCAGCTCTTCTTGGGACGGCTAGCGGGGCGGGGTCGACTAGTGGAGAGAAGTTGCCTGAGGCCGGGTTGATCGAGTTGCCGGAGATATCTGTTAGGAAGGATATCTCGATCGACCTTTCGGATACCGTTGTTAACTCTATTGATAACATGGAGGTGGATCATATTGTGAGAACAATGGTAGAGTTTGGAAGTAAGGCCTTAGTCCTGAGTCGGCGTGTAGGGTCTCTTTACAGAAGGGAAGTAAAAGAGGTGGGGGAGTTGCAGGGTAAGGTGGATAAGCTTGAGGAGGAGAAAACGGCTTTAGAAAAGGAGAAAGAAGGCTGGGAAGCGGAAAGGAAAAGGTTGGCAACATGGAAGGTGCGTTGCTTGGACTCTGAGGAAAAGCTAAACAAGCGTATAGGGGAGTTGGAAGAAGACTATAAGGATTTGAAGGATAAGTATGATGGGGCTGTTGGGGAACTTGACGATTTGAAGAACAGCGTCATCCAAGAGCATATTAATGGTTTCGAGAAGGGGTTGCGACAGGCGGCCTTTTTCCATCCGGAGGTGGATGTCTTGGATTTGAGATTTGACGTAGATAAGGACGTAGTTGGTGGGAAGTTGGTGAGGGAGGATGAGGGGGATGCTGATGAGGTGGAGGAGAAGGCGGCGGAGGAGGAAAAGGATGCAGGAGCTGTCGTGGGGGTGATGAGACCAAGGGGATGTAGGAACTTCATTTTTTTATAATTTGAAACTTGAATTCTGTTTGTAATAATCCGTACACTATTTTACTTTGCCCTTAATATGATGAATGCCTTGTGTATGTTATGTTTGTTATTGGATGTCGATAACTTGCGTGATAGTGGTGCGTTAGCGGATGGAATAATTATGAGTGGATGTTTTGGTGTAAGGGTGTTTGACCCAGGCCGCTTACTTGGGGTAAGGGTGGAGAACTAAAACGAATGAACCAAGATTAAAGGGTGTTCGACCCAGACCGCTTACTTGGGGTAAGGGTGGGGAACTAAAACGAATTAACCAAGATTAAATGGTGTTCGACCCAGGCCGCTTACTTGGGGTAAGGGTGGGGAACTAAAACGAATTAACCAAGATTAAAGGGTGTTCGACCAAGGCCGCTTACTAGGGGTAAGGGTGGGGATTTAAAACGAATGAACCAAGATTAAAGGGTGTTCGACCCAGGCCGCTTACTTGGGGTAAGAGTGGGGAACTAAAACGAATTAACCAAGATTAAAGGGTGTTCGACCCAGGCCGCTTACTTGGGGTAAGGGTGGGGAACTAAAACAAATTAACCAAGATTAAAGGGTGTTCAACCCAGGCCGCTTACTTGGGGTAAGGGTGGGGAACTAAAACGAATTAACCAAGATTAAAGGGTGTTCGACCCGGGCCGCTTACTTGGGGTAAGGGTGGGGAACTAAAACGAATTAACCAAGATTAAAGGATGTTCAACCCAGGCCGCTTACTTGGGGTAAGGGTGGGGAACTAAAACGAATTAACCAAGATTAAAGGGTGTTCGACCCAGGCCGCTTACTTGGGGTAAGGGTGGGGAACTAAAACGAATTAACCAAGATTAAAGGGTGTTCGACCCAAGCCGCTTACTTCGGGTAAGGGTGGGGAACTAAAACGAATTAACCAAGATTAAAGGGTGTTCGACCCAGGCCGCTTACTTGGGGTAAGGGTGGGGAACTAAAACGAATTAACCAAGATTAAAGGGTGTTCGACCCAGGCCGCTTACTTGGGGTAAGGGTGGGGAACTAAAACGAATTAACTAAGATTAAAAGGATAGAGTCATAAAGTAGGGAACCCTTCTTTTTATTTATTGAATAGGGGTGCCTCGTTAAAACCTCCTTGGCCAAAACCCTCCTTAGGGAAAAAAGACCAAGTGAGGAAAAAGAGTACACCCGTGGTTACAAGTATTGGTTAATTATGATACATATTTAGCTGAAGTAGAACTTGAGGTGGGATACATTCCATGTGTTGAGAATCTCTTCCCTAGATAATTGTTCCAAGCGATAAGCCCCTCCTCCTGCGTCTTCTCGTATGCGGTATGGGCCGTCCCAATTGGCGGAGAACTTGCCATCCTTCTTTCTAGCACTGCTGGCCATTCTCCATACTAGGTCCCCGACGACAAATGATCGTGGGTGTAGGTTTGCATTATATTTCCTAGCAGCTCATTGTTTGGCGGCTAGATGCGTATTTGGGCTTTTTCTCTGAGTTCGGGAAGGAGGTCGAGATGTAAGGCCATGTTTTGGTGGTTGTGAGTTGGGTCGTATAGTTCTCGGCGCAGGGATGGTTCGCCAATTTCTATTGGTATCATGGCGTCTGCGCCATAGACTAGGCTGAATGGGGATTCGTTTGTTGATGATTGGGGGGTGCATCTGTAAGCCCATAATACTTCTATTAACTCTTCAGGCCATCGGCCTTTGGCGGTATCCAACCTCTTGCGTAGCTCTATGAGAATAACTTTGTTTGCTGCTTCTGCTTGCCCATTGGTTTGTGGATGTTCTACAGAGCTTGTGATGTGTTTGATGTCTAGGCCGATGTAGAATTTGGCTAACTCCTTGTCGATAAATTGTCGACCATTGTCTGTTATGATGGTATGTGGTACACCATATCTGCATATAATGTCCTTCCACACGAACTGCTGGACTTGCTGGGCCGTGATGGTGGTCAGCGGCTTGGCTTTGATCCATTTGGTAAAATAATCGACGGCTACGATTAGGAATTTTACTTGCCCCTTGCCGGGTGAGAAGGGGCCGAGGATGTCCATTCCCCACTTAGCGAATGGCCATGGGGACAATATGTGGTGTAGTTGTTCTTGTTTCTGATAGATAAGGTTGTCGTGCTTCTGGCATGGCTTGCACTTCCTGACATGATCCTGGCAGTCCGCTACTATAGTAGGCCAAAAGTATCCGGCTTTGAGAACTCTTGTGGCCATGGTGCGTGCGCCTAAATGATAACCACAAATTCCTTCGTGTAATTCTTTGATGATATATTGGGCTTGCTCTGCCGTGACACACTTAAGTAGGGGTTGGCCGTATCCGTGTTTGTAGAGGTCATCGCCTACCATAGTGTACCTGGCGGCCTTAGCCAGCCAAGTTTTGTTCGCGTCGAGGGGGGGTTGCCGGTTTTGAGGTATTGAATGTAAGGGGTGTTCCAGTTTTGGGTTTGGGTGGGGGTGATGTTGTTTGATAGGGTGTGGGTTAACGTTTGGCAAGTGTGTGTGATGGAAGGTGTGGAGAGTGTTTGCTGTAGTAGGGATCGATTACGGTTTTTGAGTTTGGTACTGGCTAATTTGGAAAGGATGTCGGCTCTGACGTTGTCGGTTCTCGGGATGTGTTCAACGCGGACTTGTTCCAAGGCGGATTGAATAATTGCACGGACTAGATGGTAATACTGTTGGAGGATGGGGTCTTTGATTTGGAATTCGTCATTTAGATGACCTACAGTGAGTTTGGAATCGGTTTTGCATGTTAACTTCTTGACGCCGACTTCACGGGCTAGGGAAAGGCCGGCGAGGATAGCTTCGTACTTGGCTTGGTTATTTGATGTTTTGAAAGCAAAGTGAAGAGATTTCTCGATGAGGATGTCGTTGGGGCCTTCTAAGACGATGCCAGCGCCGGCACCCCTTGGGTTTGAGGAGCCATCTACATGAAGTGTCCACTGGTCCTCAACGGGTATTTGTTATAGGTCATTGACGAAGTCTAAGAGACACTGGGCTTTGATGGGGCTGTGGGGTTCATAGCGAATGTTGAATTCTGACAGCTCCACGGCCCATGATGACATGCGTCTGGCCAGATCCGGCTTTTGTAATATTTTTTGGATTGGGTAATCGGTCTTGACGGTTATGGTGTGGTTTTGGAAATATGGGCGTAGACGGCGTGCGGCGTGGACCAAGGATAGGGCTAGTTTTTCTACCATCTGGTACCTGGTTTCAGGATCTTGTAGTGTTCTGCTCACGAAATACACAAGATGTTGCGTGCCTTCTACTTCTTGGACAAGGGCTACGCTGACGGTATGGTCGGTGGCTGTGATATATACCAGCAGATGTCTGGTTTGTGGAGGATGGGGGTGAGGTTAGGGTTGTTTTGAGTTTCTGGAAGATCTGTTCACAATCATCAGTCCACGTGAACCGGGCGGATTTTTTTAGGAGCTGGATTATGGGTTGAGTTTGTTCCGCTAGTTTGGGTAGGAAGCGAGAAATGACCGTGAGGCGGCCGATTAGGCGTTGGACTTCTTTGACAGTAGTGGGGCTGCGCATTTCGTTGGATTTCTATGCCGCGTTGGGTTAGCATGAAACCAAGGAATTTACCCCGGTCGACGCTGAATACGCATTTATCGGGATTTAGGCGGAGGTTATATCGGCGCAGGGCGGAGAACACTGCTTCCAAGTCTTTAGCGTGTTGATGATGGCTTGGGGACTTGACGACCATGTCATCGACATAGACTTCGACACAGTGTCCTGTTAGATGGCTGAAGACTTTGTCCATTAGTCGCTGGTAAGTTGCCCCAACATTTTTGAGGCCGAAGGGCAAATAGAACTAGTTGGCATCATTTGTGATGAAGGCGGTCTTGTGCATATCTGTTGTGGCCATGGGGATTTGGTTATAACCTGAATATGCATCTAAAAAGCTAAGCACCTTGTTTCCTACCGCGCCGTCTACGAGTCGATCGATGTTGGGTAAAGGGTAGGCGTCGCGAGGGCATGCCTTATTCAGGTCTGTGTAGTCTACGCACATCCGCCATTTGCCATTGGCTTTCTTTACCAAGACAACGTTAGAAAGCCAAGTGGTGTATTGAGCTTCTTCTATAAACCCTGCGCTCAGTAACTTGTTGGCCTCTACTTTGGCCGCTTGTCTGCGTTCTTCCCCAAGCTTGCGCTTTTTCTGGGATACGTAACGGGCTTCTTTATATATCGAAAGCTTGTGGGATGCCACCTGGGGGTCTACTCCAGGGAGGTTGGTGGCTGACCAGGCGAAAAGATCTGTGTTATTGATGAGGATGGGTGTGATTGTGGCACGCTCATCAGAGTTTAAACTGGTGCCTAAATTGATGGAGTGGCCATTGGGGAGTTCCAGGGGAATGGTGTCCTCGACTAGTTCGAGGCGGACATCCCGGCTTATTCTAGGGTCAAGCTCCTCGCCAGATAGGGCTATGCGGGAATCAGGGGGTCGTTCGATGTGGTTTGTTTGTTGGATTGGAAGTTGTGGTCTTAAACTTGCCATATAGCACTCGCGTGCCAGGCGTTGGTCACAGTGGATGGTCAGGATGTTGTCGGATGGGGCTGGGAACTTCATGGCCAAGTGAGGGGTAGAGACGACTGTGCCAAGTGTATTGAGGGAAGGACGGCCCAGGAGTATGTTGTAGGATCTTGGCACATCGACTATAAGGAAGCGGATTGGGATGGTTTGGTTTGGGTTCCTTCCCGAAAGACGGTATGGAGGTCTATGTAGCCCCAGGTGGATACTTGTTCGCTAGAAAAGCCATATATGGGCTCATCATATGGTATCATGGCGGCGTCAGAAAGTTGTAACTTTTGGTAGGTGGCCTAGTAGAGGATATCAACTGAGCTGCCTTGATCCACAAGGACTTTCTTAACGGCATAATTTTCGATTTCAACGGTGATGACCACGGGGTCGTCCTGTTGGTGGTCGAGGCCGTGGAAATCGTCATCCGTGAATACGATGGGGGGCATACGACGTTTGTGATAGGAATGAGTGATATGGTTGATGGATTGTACATGGCGGAGGTGTCTTTTTCTGGCAGACAAGGTGGAGCCTCCACTTGCGAAGCCACCAGAGATGGTGTTAATGGTGCCTCGTAAGGGGGGGTCGACAGGGGTAATGTTGGTGTGGGCGGGCTCTGGCTGTTGGTTGTTGGGTTGGGTGGGGTGGCTATTGTGATGGGGGTCGTTTGGTTGGCGTCGGTGGTCATGTCGTGGGGGGTGGCGGGATCGAGAGGAGGAGGAATGGTCATCCCTACGGATGAAGCGGCGAAAGTGGCCAGCACGGACCAGTTCTTCTATTTTATCTTGGAGCGCTTTGCATTCTTCCGTAGTGTGACCATGGTTGCGATGGTACCGACAATACTTGGTCATGTCGGCGTTAGGAGGTGTGGTTGTCTTGCGTGGTGGGGGAGGAGGTCACCTTGGAGGGCTTAGTCTAGGATGCGGGAGCGAGCGATTGTGAGGGGGGCGTATCTGGTGAAGCGAGGTAGGCGGGGTTCGCGTGGGCGGGAATCAGGGCGCGGGTGAGGTTGTGGGGTGGGGTTGGGGGTGGGGTTGGAGGTGTTGGCGGCGTAGTCGTTGCAGAATTTGGTGTGAAGGGTTTGCATTTCCTTCATGCAGACGTAGTCGGCTGCACGTAGCTTGAGTTCGTGAATGGAGGTGGGTGGGTGGAGGTAGACGTTGTTGGCGAAGGGGCCGGGCTGTAGGGTGAGAGTCATACATTGGAGTATCATCTCCTGGTTGAGGTGTGGTGTACGGAGGGCGGCTTTACTGAACCCAGTCGATACATGTCGGCTTGAACCCAGGGGGGTTACCTGCAGAAAAGTCTCCGAAGCTCAAGTCAGTCAAAGCTCTTAGAGAGTCAAAATCAGTGATTAATGAATGCGTACCTTTAAATGATGGGGTCCACGTGTATTTATAGAGCATTAATGGCGTTTGACCATTTCATAGGCTGGGCCTTGACTTGGGCTCTAGTTTGGGCCACGAGTGGGCCTAGTGTAACATCCCTGGCTACCCCTCCTCGGGTCCCAGAGGCTGTCAGGTTACTACAGCCCGATGCACCCCAACCCCTCACCCTTCTCCGTCCATTCATACTGGGTGGGTTGTTGCCAATGGGGATCGAACCCCCAACCTGACCTTTAACACCTCTGGCTCACCAGCAGATGCTACCAGTTGCGCTGCAGCACAACTGGTAGCATCTGCTGGTGAGCCAGAGGTGTTAAAGGTTAGGTTGGGGGTTCGATTCCCATTGGCAACAACCCACCCAGTATGAATGGACGGAGAAGGGTGAGGGGTTGGGGTGCATCGGGCTGTAGTAACCTGACAGCCTCTGGGACCCGAGGAGGGGTAGCCAGGGATGTTACACCTGGGCCCTAACCCAGGCTCGTGAGACCTTTTGAACGCGGGGGCTTCGACATTCGCTAAGTTATTGGAGTAGTCGGCCTGGGCCTTAACCTTACCAGATATGCTCGAGTAGTCGGTCTAGACCGACTACTTGCCTAGATGGCTTTTGTTGGTGATATGAGGTGCATGATGTCCTCTTAGACATTCAGGTTAGGTTAAAACCGGTACAAGTTAGGCTAACTTGGCCTAGCCTGGGTACTTGGCGGTCTCGATATGTACACTGTTTACTTGGTCGGGTTTGGCTAGGTACGGTACAATTTTGTTAATGTAAAATATGAAACTTGAGTGTTAAGACAAAATGTTCGTTGTCATTGTATCATAGAAAAAAACTATTTTCATTACCACGAAATTGAAAAGCAGCTGTTTTGGATGGTGTAATGAAAAGATGTCCCTTAAAGTATGTATAAGGTATGTGAGGAGTCTTGTTGGATAAAGTTGTGAGTTATTCTTATTATTTTGAACATCAGTTGCAGTAATTCAATGGAAAGTATAAAAATGGAAAATATAAAACTTAAGAGTCAAGAGAAAAATGTTCATTGTAATCATATGATAACACAATAATATTTCTAAGACTACTAAATGTTAATTGGATGGGGATAATGGAAAAAGGTCTCATAACTAATGAATGAGGTAGGTAGGGACTAATGATGGATTAAGTGGGGAGTTACGATGGACATTTTGATATTGAGTTATGAACAACAAAAGTAAATTATTTCCATGACGACCAAATTGAATAGTAGCTTATTTGGATGGTGAACATTACAAATTATCCCATAAGTAACGTAAATGGTATGTGGGGAGCCGTGTCAGATTAAATGGGGAATTATTGTAATTTTTTTATTATCGGTTGCAGTAACTGAAAATATGAAACAAACATTGGTACTAATGACCAAAATATCCAACATAACTTCCCACTTCATTGTTCTTCACTCCTCAATTTCGAAGATAGTGTGACTCGAAAATTCTAAAAAACCTCATGGCCACATTACCTAACATTTAATGTCATGGTCATGGAAATGAATTTGTACTATGTTAAGGTTAGTGTGAGGATATTATGTTCACAATGAAATTTGATTTTTATATAAAAATTGGGTAATGAACACCAAAATAGTCATCACAACTCCCCACTTACTACCTCTGTACTTCCCATTTACAAACAATATCAATATTAGCACAATTTCAAAAAGGTCCACCGTCCACATAACCCTTTATGAAGTGGTAAAATTATGTATCTTTATTCGCACACTATCCCAATAGCGTTGACAAGTCTTGTCCAAATTGCAAGGTAAAAGTAAATTTCTGAATTAAATATCAGCCTTGGCACCTCCCAATAAAGTTGACAAGTCTTGTCATAATTAGAAGGTGTAAGTGAGGCCAATTATTTGAGATATGCGTAAGCTTTAACAGTGGTCAAAGTAAATTTTTGAATGAGCATGTTATCCCAATTGGAGTATCTTTCACCTTTTACAGGAGTGATATAATAAATCATCTTTGGCACCTCCCAATAAAGTTTATAGGTCTTGTCATAATTAGAAGGTGCAACTGGGGCCCTTTATTTCAAAGATGCGCCAGCTTTTACAGTGGTGAGAGTAAATTTCTGAGTTGGCACGTTATCCCAATTGAAGTATCTATTACCTTTTAGAAGAGTAATATAATAAATCAGCTTTGGCACCTCCTAATAAAGTTGATAAGTCTTGTCATAATTAGAAGGTGCAAGTGAGGCCAATTATTTAAAATATGTGTCAGCTTCTACAATGGTCAAAGTAAATTTTTGAATTGGCACGTTATCCCAATTGAAGTATCTATTACCTTTTAGAAGAGTAATATAATAAATTAGCTTTGGCACCTCCCAATAAAGTTGATAGGTCTTGTCATAATTAAAAGGTGCAACTGAGGCCCTTCATTTCAAAGATGCGCCAACTTTTATAGTGGTGAGAGTAAATATGTTTCTTGGCACGCTATCCAGGTGAAGATAGTCAGTTCTATTTAAGGTTGTGGTTCCTTAGTTTGAAAGTTGTGGAGTGCTCTAATATAATAAGTAAAAATGGTTTTATTTGAGGAGTTGAATGCATATAATTCCTTTAATGCTGCTATTGATTTTGAAGATGGAAGGTTCTCCCTATGTAGACTTCCAAATGGGGTTACTCTTAACCATATGCGCATCATCATCAGAAGTCATTTGATGGGACCATTTGAGCCCCCACTAAGCCATTTGTGGTACCATGTCCCTCCTGAATTTGTTGCGGAAGGCATTGATGAGTTCCTTTTTGTAAGGAATGACGAAGATCTTCAACATGCCATTCAGTGGCACTCAATGATGGTCCCTACGGTGACAATATCTTTTTATGTCAACTTCATGAAAGTTGAGAAGTGTGACAACTTTGTACCTATTTAGTTTTTTTTGTATGTTGTAACATTGGTCTTTAAGATCATTGAACTTGTTGAGTTTATCTAAAGAAATTGTTGTTCGCTATTTAGCAATAAAGCATTTGCAATTATTAAATTTTTCCATTGCTGATCTTCTAAATTGTGTTAAACACGGTAAACTCTTACAAACACATAAATACAACCTATTTCATATGTAATAAAATATTAAACTACATCTTTGTCCTTTTAATCACCGTAGTGGTGTCCAGTTCCACACCGTGGTCGACGCCTGTTTCTAGTGGGGTTCCTCCTACACACTTCAGGTCTAGGTTCTTCTACGTGTGAAGGTTGTGGTTCATGTTCCTCCTAAGGTTGATGATCATCATGCGCAACAGATGATGATGCTTCTGCATATGGATTGTGGATGTAGTAAATTGAGTCTTCTTGAGGCTTATCCAATCCTTCTAAGAAATTTGGACTTTGAGGATATGTACGCAACCACGGTTGTGCAGAAGGTGGTGTTTCATCATAAGTTGCAAACATACTTCGTATGCCTAGTTCTGTGTTTGAAGAAATTGAATTCCTTCTTCCCTCCATACCTAATGGTGGAGGTGGAGTGTTGAAGTCATGCCTAGTTTGTTGTGGTGGAGGGAAATTTGCTGATGTCGATGCACGATGCATTCTAGGATCATTTAACATTTGTGGAACTGACAAATACAAAAATGAGTTTGAAATGTACCATGACATGTACTCAATTGTGTGTTGAAGTGGCCCAAGCATCGGTAATCCATTCAATGTTAGGTTATGCCGGTTATTCCAAACCTCTATCCATTGCGCATGTCTAGTAACCTAGTTCTCATCTTGTCTTCCCCTCATGTCTAATTTATGTAGATGATCAAGGTTGTTGGGTTCTTCAGGGGTCTCTTGTGATAGCCGAAATTGTAACTTCACCCTGTTTGACTGGTGCCACTCCACAATGGCAAAACAAATTAAAGTAGTGCATGACGTCCATATTGCTTGGTCCCGATATGCTTCAACATCAATAATAGAGCCCAAACCCTCATAAGGAACCCAAATAAACTACAACAAAAATTGAAAATGTTAATCATTCATTTACAACCATTTATCAATATAGAAATGGTAAATGTTACATGATTTTGTTGCATGTGATCTATCCTTGCCCGATATCCGACTAAATCATTGTGGGGGACATTTCTGTAGTTCAGTACTCGACCGCCGCTCCATTGGCAAACTAGCGGGAAAGTTGGTGGAACTCTTGAAATGGGTGCAATAAAGGGCATCTGAAACCATGCCCATGATTGTAACAACGAAGCACATCCATCCATAGTCCTCGCACGTCCATTCGTTGCTATGCACATCTCCCTATACAACACAGCCAAACACGCCGAACCCCAACTATATCTCCTGGTTCTTCGAAGATTAGTCAAATAGTTCAAGTACATTAAATGTACTTTATTCCCAGTCTTATCAGGCATTAAAACCCCTCCAATAAGTCCTAATATATAAGCTCTAGCATGTGCATGAATGACCTCAATACTAGAATTTTCATCTATAGGAAACAAATTATCCCTTAACCATTTTAGTTTGATCATAGAACCGACAATCAATTCTCCCTTAACCAGTATTATACCTAATAAGGTTTCACACATCTCGTCCCAATCCAACATAGTTGGACCAATGACAGGGAGTCCATCGATAGGAAGCCCCAATTGAAGTGAGACATCTTGCAAGGTTATAGTGTATTCTCCAGTTGGAAACTGAAATGTATGTGTTTCAGGCCTCTACCTTTCTACCAAGGCAGTGACTAAACTATGGTCAACCTTTAAATGTCGCAATTTAGCCACACCGCCAAACCCTGCTTCTTGTATTATAGGCACAATACTTGGATGAGGTTCAGGCATAGAGTGATAGTAAGACGACACAATGCTCCCTTCCGTGTCCTAAACAAAAAAGTAAAATATGTGATTACATAAAAACTTAGGTGTGTTAATAAGAAATGAAGTTGACATACCCGAGAAGAAATGTATGCAGCCCTATGCTCTTTTTGTCTCCATAGCAACATTTTTTTCAGTCTTTGTAGGTTTCTGTCGATAGCAAGAATTAAAAACAATAACATTAAACATTTATAGACAATGCAAGACTTCATGAGTGAAAACATAGTCGTTGGATTACTCAAACGAATGACATCCCTTAGATTGAGGTTGGTGCATTGTCATGTCAATGGTCATTAATGTGAATCTGACAATCTGTCATGTGCAAAGACCTTTTCAGACTTAATCTTACATGTTATTTGCACAACATGATGAGACTAAAGCTTGTATGAAGGTGACTACACGGTGCACACACCTTTTTAGAATTCGGGCTCAAAGATAAAAAAAATCGTGAATACCAATAAATTTTATTCATGAGAAGATAAATTAACCAGACAATAGTTCCTCAGTTGTAAAAAAGGGTGGAGAATGAAGTAAAGTGAATGTCTTTGACAATTTTATTTGTGGTCTTAATGATGGGATAAATACTTTTGTCTGTTTAATTTTTTGGAATAGAGGACCCAAATTTGAACATGCAAAAGTTTTATTTGGATGACATTGAACATAAAGGTTGAAAATTATGTGGGGAGTCATCCGTAAGTGGGGAGTCAACCATTAATATGTGGGGAGTGAAGTTGAAAATTATGTTCCAAGGTTGCAGCTTTTTAAAAAATTCAATAATCGAATTGTGATCACGCAATACAGTCAATTAATCAAATTTTGTCTTCCAAATTCCATGACCAAAACACTGAATATTGACCATCGTGGATCTTTATGGCTATTTAAAATTATCAAAATTTGCAAGTCATTCGTAAGTGGGGAGTCAACCATTAATATGTGGGGAGTGAAGTTTGAAATTATGTTCTGAGGTTGGAGATTTTTAAAAATAAATAAAAATGGTATTACAATCACACAATTCAGTTAATTACATAAATTTTCCATCCTACAATTTCCATTCACTAACAGGGGTTCTTGTCTTACTTAAAAATTGTCAAAATCCTCAACTCATCCATACATGGGGAGTCAAGCATTAATATGTGGGGAATAGTGTTGTAGATTCTGGACTACATCTTTTTAAAAATTTAAAATATCGTATTGTAAATATATATATATATATATATATATATATATATATATATATATATATATATATCCACCATCAAACGTGTTTCTGGTGCTTCAAAATTGTAAATATCTTCAACTTATCCGTAAGTGGGGAGTAAAGAATTAATATGTGGGAAGTACCATTGTAAATTCGTGACTGGACGTGCATATTTAAAAAAATTTAAATATGGTATTGTGATCACACAATTTAGTCTCTTAAACAAAATTTCCATCATATAATTTTTGTTATCTGTCGTGGGTGCTTGTCTTACTTAACAATTGTCTAAATCCTCAAGTCATCCGTAAGTGGGGAGTCAAGAATTAATATGTGGGGAGCAGTGTTCCAAATTATGAATTGCACTTGCAGGTGGTTAAAAAAAATTAAAATATCGTTTTGTGATCACACAATGTAGTCACTGACACACATTTTCCTTGATACAATTTTCCTAACCTAAACACTGAATATCCACCATTAAAGGTGCATATTTAAAAAAAATAAAATAGGGTGAACTTTTGGTGGTGACATTTAATTTTTTCTTTTTTTAAAGTACTGCAACTGATGACCAAAATATCCAACATAACTCCTCATTTCTACCATCACAACTCCCCATATAAGTCATAATTAACTTAGGAGACTTTTTTTCATGTACACCATGCAAAGAAGACGCTATTAAACCAATGACATCAGTTTCAGATACGACAACAAATATTAATCCATACATAATGTCATTGAAAAATAAGTACTTAGTACTTAAAAAAAGTTCAAGTAAACACAAATACTTCGTTACATTGCACACACTAAAGTCATTAATGGAAATTAAGTACTAATCATAAATATTACTAAACACACTATTCAGACTTCCCTAAACACATAAAGAACTAAGCTTTAGTCATCGATAGTATTGCCTGTAGCTGAGTTTATTGCATCCATGTTGTCACTTTCAGGAAGATGTAAGGTACTGAAAGCTTCATTGGGAGATCATGTGGGAGTGGAAGGAAGAAGGCAACCATGTCGCGAACATCATCATCCGTGATGAGCTTAATTGTTTCATACTGGTCCCCTTCTCCTAACACGGGCTTGTGAAACCATACATCTTTGACTCGTCTTCCCTGACTGCAGCAACGATAGCTTGCAATTTCTTCTTTTAACATTAGTAAATTCATAGTAGTAGACACATAAAAAGCACAATTAATGCGACTTTCATAGTTAACAGCAACAAGAAAACTATTGTGAATGTTATTCTCGTGATGGATCACCATCCTTGTTTTGGTAATAAGCAGTTATGGTTATGAACTGAACGACCTAATAATTTATAAGTGGATTGGTTACTTGATAGTCAAAAAAAATCTTGACCCCTACATTAAAGTGGGTTCACGTGACAAAGTAAAGTGGGATAAAGCCTGATTGACATTCATTGTGCATTGTGTATATTAACTATGCATGTGATGTTGGTATCTCGTGATGACATTGACTAAAGCCTACCACTCATCAAGTCCAGTGCTTTTAATTTTAACCTGACATATCACATGCCAAATAATTAAAGTTGGAACACATAGGGAAAATCACTACATCACAAACCACTATGAAAAAAAAAATCCAAGGTTGTTCTACAAAGTGGATCTAAATCTTGTGAGTTGGATTAATCTACTTTGAATCTAAACCAATAGCATAAACAAACAAAAATTGTCATTGTTGTAACCCACACTGAGCCATTCAGGCTATAAATAATGTCCTTCATCAATTCATTCATCAATCTAATCAAGTCAGTGCAAACTCCTACCCCCCAATGACATCTACAGCATTCATTGTGTTGATGTACTTCAATGGCAGCATCTATGTTGAAGATAACTATTCCGATAAATTCATTAGCTCCAACACGGCATGGGTGACCATAACAAATACCATGACGTTGTCCCAACTTAAGCAGGCAATCCTCAAGGAATTCAATTGTCCAACATTGGACGACTATGAAGTAGACTTACGTTACAGGTTACCGATCTTCATATCGGGCGACATTACACACTACCGATCTTGTATGATGTGTGGAGATGACGATGTTGAGTCCATTTTTTACATGGGAATGACAAAAGCATGTCATCTTCCAGTTGAGATAATGACATTTATTACAGCAAGGCAAAACAACGCAATCTCTGACGAAGTTTATTTTGATTTTTTTAATAACTTCAACATGTCCCTCAATTTAGATTGAGGTTTATATTTTCTTATTTGAAGTATGTATTTTTATTTATGATGTTCTTCTTCATCAAATGTTTATGCAGCTTTTAATTTCAATGAATTTGAACTTACAAAATGGCGGTAATGAAATGCCAATCTCTTATAAAATGTAGTCAAGTCACATGCTAACATTAGAGGTCGTGCCAGTCACATGGGTTCATAATAATTAGTGCCCCTCACATGGGTACATAAGAAGTCGTGTCAATCACATGAGTACATAAAAGCTCGTGCCACTTACATGATAACATTAACTATCGTGCAAGTCACATGTTCACATAACAAAAAGTGGCATGATAACTTTAATTTTGGTATAAAAGAATACCCTCACTTTCTAAACTCATAATCTTAATCTTGCAATTTCTCTTCGCTCTGAAAAATCATCAAAAGTCAGATTCAACCACAACCTCAGATGGAAGGGTCAATGTTTGTCTGTGTATACGATGATGGAGAAATCGCCAGTGACGCTCAAACTAGTGTCTACTTTGCATCTGCAAAGACAATCATGATCCGCATCCATAGAGGTTTCGGCTTGTCCAAACTTATTCGCATAATAATGGACAAGGCAAATAGAGATCCAAGGGATGGAGTTCCACTTATTTACTTCAAATTTCCGACTAAAGTTTGTGGCCAACATGTGACATACACAACCACTCAGATCCAAGATGACGACGACTTAGACGGCGCTTTCGACATGATACAGGCCACCCCAACTGTTACATCTATTGAACTCTGCACCACCTACAACTCAGGTACGAGACCTTCTGAAAATATTTCTTTAACACATTTTGATGCACATCCTCCACATCGAAACACCGAACCGCAACAAGAACTATTTGACCTTAATACTACCTACCTAGGGGATTGGTGAAATGATATAAAGTCATATACCGAACTACTAACCGGTCTGTCTACCTCAAATATTTTTCAAACTCCCGCACAACACCCAAAGGTCCTCTCCTCCAGCTATCATAGAAGTTGAAAACCTAGGTCTACCTACAACATCCTTAGACGCATTTAGCGAAGATGAGGACAATGTACTTTTTTATCAACATGATGACCATGACCAAACCCTAGATGTCCACCCCATACAACAACAACACTCTCACCCTCACCCTCACCCTCAGACACTTGTCCCCTATAACCCACCACAACACTTCCAATTATATGAAGAATACAGCCAGACCCCACACCAGGAATTCCCAAACGCTTATGACCACCACACAATGTTGCATGACAACTTTGAGTATGATGATGGTACACTGACCCAAGGAATGAGGTTTCAAACAAAGGAACAACTTCTAGATGCTTTAAATAGGTACCACATAACAAACCATTGCACCTACAAAACCACACACTCAAACACAACAAGGTTGAGGGTGCAATGTGTGCAACACGTGTGTCCTTGGAAATGTCAGGCAATATTACGTACAAGGGACCAAGTGTGGAAAATTAGAAAGGTTGAAGGTGTGCACACATGTGCAACACAACTCATAACGCAAGACCACAGGCACTTGGGCTCAAGAATAATATCTCAACATGTAAGGCAAATGGTGGAGTCAGACCCATCCACACCAATTGCAATAATAATTTCTTCCATCCAAACCTCTATGGGATATAACACAACCTACAGAAAGGCATGGTTAGCAAAACAACAAGTAATTGAAGATGTGTACGGAAATTGGGAATAATCTTACAACCGATTGCCGTGCCTACTACAAGCCATGCAAACATATTTGCCTGGGTTTGTATACAAGTTGAAAACCAGTCCAATTACAAACGGGGAGGAGGTCGTAGAAAACCAACAACACTTTCGAAGAGTGTTTTGGACATTCAAACCATGCATTGATGGCTTCCCATTTTGCAAACCAATAGTGCAAGTGGATGGAACCTTCCTTTACGGAAGGTATATGGGCACCCTTCTAGTAGCTGTTGCACAAGATGAGAGAAATAACATTTTTCCCATTGCATTTGCTATAGTAGAGGGTGAAACCGTCGAAGCTTGGTTTTTTTTCCTTAAAAACCTAAGGACACACGTTACGCCTCAACAAAATTTGTGCTTAATGTCAGACCGCCACAATTCAATCAATGCAGCATTCAACAGGCCCAGTAGTGGTTGGATTGAAGGGAACTGTGTGCAGGTGTTTTGTATTCGAAACATTGCACAAAATTTTACAAAAAGATTCAAGAATACAACTCTAAAAAAGGACCTCGTCAACATGGGTAAGTTATTATATGTAAATTTGTCTTTTTCATTTTTTTGGCTGTTAATTTTTCACACCCATTATTAGAAAATAAATTCTTCTTATAATTATATTTGTAGCGTACGCATTGACGGAGCCACAATGTAACTACTACTACAACATCATTAGAGAAGACAACCTAGAAGCAGCAGCTGTGGTAGACCAAATTCCAAGGGAGCAGTGGTGTCTTGCATATGATCAAGGAAGAATGTGGGGTCACGTAACAACGAATCTAGCTGAAGCAATAAATTCTGTCCTGAAGAAGACAAGGAATTTGCCCATTTCATCCATAATATTGGCCACGTACACCAGGTGCAACACATACTTCACAAAAAGAGGTAGGCAAATAACTGCAATGGCCAATGCTGGTCATGTGTACTCTGAATACGCGACCAACTTCCTACAAGATGCAGACTCCAAGTCAAACACGCACCATGTCGTTGAATTTGATAGAAATATCATAAGATTCAGAGTGGAAGAGATGGTCAATCCCAGAGAAGTACGTCCTACAGGAAAATTTGTGATTAGATTAGATGAAATGTGGTGCGATTGTGGAAAGTTTCAAAAAATACATCTACCATGTTCACATGTTATTGCAGCTTGCAAGCATGCACATCACGACTTCAGCATGTACATAAGTCCCCATTATAGGCTGGATGTCATCATGAAAGTATATGACAATTTATTTGGCGAGTTAAGACATGAAGAATATTGGCCACCATACCAAGGGCCATAGGTTTGGCCTCATCCTACCACAAAAAGGAGCGAGAGGGGTCGTCCTAAATCAAGTAAAATTAGGACTGAGATGGACATTAAGGAAGGAAGACAATAAAAAGAGTGTTCCTTTTGTAGAACTGAAGGACACACAAGAAATCATTGTCCTAATAACCCTGCACTTAGATGATTCACATCAAACCACTTAGTTTATGTTGTACTTTTAATTGTGTTCAATAAACTTGTACTTGATTCAATTCAATGGTACATCTTTTCTTATTATCTTTTATTGTTACTTATTTTACATAAACCAAAAACAAATAACAAAATTATTTAAAATACAATAATGAAATGCTTTTAAATTATTTTAGTTATTTCCATCATTTTTAAAATATTTTTAACAAATTTTCAATGTTTATAATATACAATTTTTTAAAATTATCAAAAATTAAAAGATAACTGTAATTTTGATATTTATAAACATCTATTAAAAATAATTAATATTACACAAATTATAAAAAAAATTAAATTAAATTAAATTGACTTTTATATTTTCAAATTGCACATAAAATAACTTACTACACAATATAAAATCTATTTTGAAATCAATAAATTTGAAAAGAAAAAAATATTATTTATTATTATTTTTCTTTCAAATAATACCTAAAATAACTAAAAATACAATTCTATATCTATTTTTAAAAAATATATATTTAACCTTTAATGTAAAATTTTTACAAAAGATAAAAGATAAAAAATAAATCTTATATCTATTTTGTTACAAAAATTTTAAAAAATTAATTCTAATTTATTTTAAAAAAAAACCAAGTTCAGAATTCAGATCCCTAGGACCGAATTCTGACTTGAAATAAAAAGAAAAAAAAAGTATCATAAGTTGGAATTTGGCTGCCAGAGAACCGAATTCTCAACTGAAAATAAAAACTGTGCCATCTGGTAAATTTAAACTACAGTATGCTATTTAAGTAAAAAAAGTGGTCAACCGTGCTTTTCGAAAAAAAAATCGACAGAAGCCACTTACGCAGCTCATTTTGATTCATGGATGTGGGACACAAAGCTGTATAGAAGTCATCATTATTGTGAATCTTCCAAGTCACTTTTGTCAAAAAGAAATCAAATGATACATGACTACTTCAATTTTTCATCCTACATTTACTTAATATTATAAAACTATATTTGTTAAAAAAAAATTCAATTTTACAAAATTAATTTATAAATTTATACTCATGTATTTATAACAAGAAAACAATAAATTATAGTCCATCAAAATTAGACTCTAAAATTGATAAACGAACTCTATAATATCGTCTAAGCGTCCAAAGAGATTATGATGTAAAAACTTAAAGATCAATGCCAAATCTTAGTGTTTCCATAGAGACTATGGTCCCTCTAAATCTTTAAAAAATTTCAAAATTATATATATATATATATATATATATATATATATAATATTAGTGGAAATTAAATTAAGTAAATTTTTATATTTTTATAAAGTATGACATTTAATTTAATAAATAATAAAACATAAAATTAAATACAATAAAAATTAAATAAATCCATGGATATATTTGTTATATTCTTTCTTGTTATTTTTTTGAATATGTTTATTATTTATATTCTTACTTTTAATATATTATATTCCATTATTGAAGATAAAAAAAGTAACTCTTTTTTGTCTCACTTTATAGTGAAATATTAATTTAATAAATAGTATTTTTTATCTCATGAGTTTTTTTTTGTATATTTATTATTTTATGGATATAGAAGGAAAAATTATTTATCATATTTTTTTTCATAACCATTTTTTTAATTGTGACTTCATTATCATAGACTTTTTCTTTAATAATTATATCTCCCAAATTTTTATTAGACTTTGATAAATTATTTTTATTCCTAAACTCTTTGTTTTGAATAGGTATATAAATAAAAAATAAAAGAATAGATTAATATTTTAAAAAAATTTAAAAGGAGAGATACTCGTGAAGATTAAAACAAGACAAATTCTATTTCTTTACATATTTTAAATTCTTCACATACTCTCAAGCATGACACTAAGGATCAATTTTAGAATTAGAGGGAATTTTTTAAGATTCAAATAATAACAGCTGCAAGTGAAGAGTTTCATATTAACTCTTTGGAACGTATATAAATTTTGAGTTTATTATTTTGGCTACTCAAAACTTATGGTCAAGATTCACCACTATCGGGAACACTATAAAGTTTTCCATATGTACACATTGTAGACTCGATCATACGTAGATGCTATGTAAATGATATAAAGTCAGTCATACGTAGACGCTAATTAAAGAGTTTTCCATAAGTAGATGCTATAGAGTCAACCATACGTAGACGCTAAAGCGTGGACATAGTTGTTTCTAGATGTGATGCTATAGCGTGGGCCTATCTCGTACTAATTTTAAATTACTTTTGAGGTAGAGTGGCCCTAGACGACGCTAAGTCCGACACAAGCCATGCAATTTTGACCAAACTAATTTGATGAATTTGTACGCTCTGTTTGGTATTATACATGATAAATAGGCACACACACACGTTTAATAATCAAAGTTTTCACCTTTAATAATCAAAGTAACTTCTCAATTATTAGCAAAAACCCATTCAATCATATGAAAGTTTCTAAATTTAATCAAAGAAACTTCTCAATTAAAATTTGAAAACCCTTGGACTCATATAATTGTTATGTTATGTAGATTTAACACTAAGCTAACTTGATACAATGTAAATAAATCACAATAAGAGTAAAAAAGAACAAACAAATTCGAACATCAAAATCCAAATATGAAATTACAGTGAAACTAACCCTTGAAGTTTAGCTCTCCATGGAATAAATAATAAAATAAAAATAGAAGAAGAATGAAAAAAATTAGGCCTCCCTAAGGATTCCTAAACTTCAAAGTTTCGAGCTTATTTTTGTGCTTCCCCTTGGTCTCTTTATATAAGACTTGGACTGAGCTTTTCTTTTGCTAAAATCTCTCAACTATCTTTCAAAATAAAGATAAAGATAAATATCATTTATCTTTATAGAGATCATGAATATTTAAAAATATTTGGAGAGATATAGACTATTTGACAAATACAGTTGGTTGATAATTTATGATATAATTAAATAAATAAATTATTTAAAGATATCTGATAAATTATCACCAAATAATATTTGCATTAATTTTCTAAATAAGCCCTTCGCAATCTTGTAGTTCAATTTTGTAGGGAAATCCAAATATATCAATAATATTTGACCATACTTTGAGTGTGCAATTAGAGTTTGACATGTGGCAACTCTCTTTTTATCTCACGTCAGATTTGTCTTGCTTCCTCCATTAGGGTTTTGTTTTCTTGTAGCTACTTGAACGCGGAGGCTTGCTGGTGTTCTGTTCCAATGGTTCTGATTTGCTTTGCATCTTTGTGTGCGAGGTTCGTGTTAAGTGGAATCAAGATGCAGGTTTCGTGGTATGTTTGCGCAAAGTCTGGTGACGTTGTTGGTTGACGTTTTTCATGACGAGAATGAATCAAGATCTATATTCGTGAACGTGGAAGCTTGTGGTGCAGATGCATTATTGCTTCATGATGATGGTTGTCAAGGTGATGGTTAAAGGTGGCTAGGGTTTCTGTTTGGGAGATGGGAAGAAGATGGTGACGTGGCAACATTTGGTTGGCTGAATTTTGAGTGCTTGAATGTTGACATGTGTCATGTTCTGGTTAGTCAACTTAATTAGTGGAGGATTGCCACATGGCATGATCTGGTTTAGTTGAGTTAAGTGATAGGAGGGGTGAAATTTAGTAGATTAGAAGGTGTTGGAGTATGTTTTACATGGCCAAATTGAAAAATGGGAGTGTATATGTAAAAACTAGGAGTTAATTCAGCTCCAGATTTATTTTTTTTCAGAATTTATTTATTTTGACTTTATTTTGTAACTTGAAACAATTTAATTTCACACTTTTAAAGAATCAAATTTATCTTTAGTTGCATCAACAAATGTTAGAAAATTCAAGAATAATTTATGCAACTAAAAAGCACTCTTTAAGCTATTTTTGTTTTACAAACTCAATAAGCCTAATTATCAGAATTTTCAATTAATCAATCTTTTAAGCACAAACATTCTTTTAATACCCAAAATTAAGCCTTTAAATGAGGGAAAAAATACGCACTCATCTTCTTCAATCTCAACACTTTCTTCTCTTCACCTATTCACCTCTTTGCATGTATCCAAGTGGTTGTTCAATAAGTACTTCCTCCTTAGGACTCCATTTCAAAATGTCAACTTCACATACATTTGCAAGATCGCCCATTTATGTTGAGCTGCTAAGGAAATCAACAGCCAAAATGTTTCCATCCTTGTTACTGATGTAGGATTATCTTGTTCCTTTTTAAGATTATTAAATATGGTGTGAGTTGATTGAGAAAGCTAAGTGAAATCCCCACTGGACATTAAGATAGCATGATACCTAGATGTTAAAGTTCCTTTCACAAAGCTCAAGAGAAGAAGATGATAGATTGATTCAAAATAAAAAGGAAATGGAATGCGCATAAAAAGAGTAAAACCCGAGATACACACAAAGGAAGAAGAAAGCATAAAATGGAAAGGAAAGGAATGGTAAAAATGTGAGAAGCACGCCACTACAAAGCTAGGATACAAGCCATGGCAACCTTGAACATGAATGGATTTGTGCTAACACTTGCAATGCAAGATAAGGTTTAAAATTATTCACTCCCTAGGGAGAAAACTCTCACAAATGGTTGATACACAAAGGTGTTTAATTTCTCCAAAATGTTCAACCTCTTTTACAAGTGTTAGAGGACCCCTTATATAGAAGTGTTTAGGGGTCTTTAAGAAAAAGAACAAAGTTCTAAAAAGGATTACAATGCAAATAACAAAACCTAGTGTCTAGAAAGTACATCAACAAAGGAGCACAAGGACACATTCTAAAAGCCTTCTTGACGTGGTCATCCTTTCTAGATGTTTCTAGAAATCTATGCTCTTTCTCTCTCCTCCACATGTGCTCTCCAAAAGCCATCTAAATTCGCTACTTTTCCTATATTGCATCACCTCTTAAACAACCTATAAAACAAGTAAAAAGGGATTAGCATGTTGACTTAGGTTAAGCTAATCTTTGAGTCAATAAGTCAACCTAAGGTCAAGGTCAACATGTCAACTTAAAATAGTCAACTAATCCAACTTCATGGAATTCAAAATAAGGAAAAAAAAAGCAAAGCAAGGGCTCAAGGAACTCCTTTTCTTCTAAGCATGTGCCATGAGCCATCATCCTTGGTAGGGATCAATCCTTCATCAATTACTAGGGCAAATGCCTCCTCATAATCTATTTCATTCTTCTGCTTATATGCCTTCACTATGAGTCGAGCTTTATATTGCTCAACTTGTCCTTTAACATTTGTCTTCTTCTTGTACACCCACTTTACGCCAATAGGTCGGGCTTCATTGGGCAAATTGGTCAACTCCAATGTGGTTTTGATGAAGGCGTGACCAACCATGACACCTCCATAGAAGCTCCCTCAAGAAGGATCACTAGAAGCATGTCTAGAGGGGAGTCTTCTATTCCATCACCTTTATCTTTATTTTGCACTGCTTTAGTTTGAATTCCCTAAGTTGGTTTCTAGTTGACTTATTTTGGTTGACTTGTTGACTTTGACCCAAAGTTGACCTTTGACCAAGATTAGCTTAACTTAAACCAACATGCTAATCTTTGTTTGTCTTATTTTGTAGGTAATTAAGAGAAAGTAAAGCATGCTAGGTGGCACATGGTGATTGGAGCATATAGATGATGTGGAAGAGAGAAGAAAGCAAAAAGCATAAAGTAAAAGCAAAAGTAGACATGTATCTTTTTTTCTTTTGCCTTTTTGGTTTATTCCTTAAAAGGCTACTTGGTCTCTTTCCTCTTTTGGCCTAGAATCCTCATGGAAATGCATCCACCAACCACATGCTCTCTTTTTGGCTGAGAAGTGCTAGAGCTTAGGATATTAGGGTTTGCTAGTTAATTCTTTTCATGTTTATGTATTTGCTAAAGGACCCCTATGAACTTCTATTTAAAGGGGGCTCCTTGTCTTGTAAAAGGGTTGATCATTTTGAAAGTGGCGGCACCATCACTCATCTCTAGGGTTTGGTTGGCTTAGATCCCCCCTATGAATGGCGTGCTTCATCCATTGCACCATCTTCTATGATTTCCATTTTACTTGTTTCTTTTTTTCATTTTTGTTCTTTAAATGTTTCTAAATCTGTGTTCTATTGAACTTGAATCCATATTCATGAATCTAAAAGGAAATAACTTTGCCATATTCAAAAAGTTTTCTTAAACAACTTCACCATATTCATGAATCCAAAAGGAAACAAGATAATCCTTCATCAGTTTTTGCATTCCATTGTTCTGATCTCCTCATCCATTGCCTTTTGCCATGTCTTCTCCTACACGATCTCTTTGATAGAAGATAATTTGGGAAAATATATCTTTAGATATTTTATTTGATATTTTTAAATAATTATCTTATTTAATTATATCATAAAATATTAAAAGATAATAACTACCAAATCTTTTTAAATATGACAAGATCTTCTTGAATCTTTTTAGTTCCACAACAAACAAATATATCTTGAAGATATTGGATTATTTAGAAGATAATTTAAGGAGATTGCAAAGGGTTAATTTGGAAAATTAATACAAATACTAATTGGTGATAATTTATCATATATCTTTAAGTAATTAATTAATTTAATTATATTAGATATTGATATTATCAACCAACTATATTTGTCAAATAGTATATATCTCTCTAAATATTTTTAAATATTTATATTTATCTTTATTTTAAAAGATATTTGAGAGATTTTAACAACAGAAAAGCCCAGTCCAATTCCTATATAAAGAGACCAAGGGAAAAGCATAAACAACAAGCTCGGCACTTCGGAATTTAGGAACCCTTAGGGGGACCTAATTTCTTTCTCTCTCTTTTCTTCTCTTTATTCTTCTTTTATTCTTATTTTGTATTCCATGGATTGCTAAACTTCTTGGGTTGATTCCATTGTAATTTCATTATGGATTCTGATGTTAGAATGAAATAATTTCTTTGTTCTTTTTATTATTGTTGAGGTTTTAATTCATCTATGTCTTTTATCTTTGAATCACGTGACAAGTAATGATTTTAAATCTATATGCATGTTGATCATATGAGTTCAAGGGTTTTTAAATTTAATTGAGACTTTACTTTGATTTTATTTAGACACTTTCATATGATTAAATGAGTTTTTACCAATAATTGAGACTTTACTTTGGTTAAAGGTATTTACTCTAACTACAATTAATTGAGACTTTACTTTGATTAATTAAGCTTTTTATTTGGTGAGGAGATAAAAGAATAGACATGATTAGGCATAGTAAATTTGATTGAGACTGTACTTTGGTTGAATTTACTGTGGATAATCTAAAAGTTCTCACTTTTAATTGAGACTGTACTTTGGTTAAAAGTGAGAACACCAACAAATTAATTAAAACTTTACATTGATTAATTTGTAAATCTATAACAATAATTAATTGAGCAATAATCTTTAGATAACCGAGGATGAATCTATTTTGAAAAAGCAATGGAATCAATCTATTTTCTTTACTATTGTTTTTATTTCTTTTTATCTTTTAAACTTTATTTCTATCTTTGTTTATTTTAATCCCCTATATTTTTTATTTTATTTGACTAACTCATTTGTATAGTTTTATAAGAACTAATTTGTTAAAAATCAATTCCGTGTTCGTTGGGAGACGACTTAGGGTTACTTTACCCTTTCTATTTTCTTGACTACTATCTTAGCAATACTGAAGTTGCTATAGTTTAGTAGTATTAATTTGATCGCGTCAACGACAGCGTTATCCTCTCTTCTTGGTTTAGCCAAACTTCTTCACTTTTTCAAGCTTTTCTTGCCGTCTTCATGTAATGCTTGGCCTGAATTTTTGTGCTTTTGATAATTTCTTATTCTTTGATTTATCTTTAAGGTGTCATGAAGCTTTAATCAATTTATTTCCACACCTCTAAATGAGCTTAAAACTTAACTTCAGCTGCATCAACAAACGTTAAAATATCCAAAAATAATTTATACAGCTAAAAATCACTTTTTAAGACATTTTTGTCACACAAGCTCAAACAACCTAATTATCAAAATTATCAATTAAATCACTCTTTAGGCACATAAATTCAATTAAATACCCAGAATTAAACATTAAATGAGGGCAAAAATACGTACTCATCATACCCACACACTTATCCTTTTGCACTCCTGGGCAAAATCAAACAATTTCAAAACTTAATCTGAGGTATTTTATTTCACATCAACATTGGATCAAAGGAATGATCATCATTGGAGACAAATCAATACTCTAGAGATCAAATTATCATGTATATACAAACAAAAATGTTCTATTTTTCACACATAAGTTAATCTTTTGAATTCACAAGACAATCAATTATGAAAGAAAGCACTCAAGTTAAATGTGTATTTTCTCACCAAAATTCTCTCAAGTGTTTTGGCTTGTGTTTTCACTCAAAATACTCATGTAAGTAAACTCTCATAATACTTAACAAGACTCTAATATTCACAAACTTTCAGAAAATATGCATTCAAAGATCATGAGGACTTTTCACAGGTTATAATGAGGCTAAGGCAAAGGTAGGAAAAATTTTAAGATTTTTGGGTTTTTGAAATTAAAATATAGAAAGAATAATGGAGCATAATTTCAAAAACAACTCTTTTTCGTTTATTGCTCTTTGTTGCTCTCTCTCTTTTTTTTTTTAGAAAGCAATTATTTTTTTCATTTCAACACTTTTTCATCAACAATTTTTCCTTTTGCCATTTTTATTAATTTGTGGGTGAGGTACTCACCCACACACTTTATTCCTCAACCATTCCTGAACATAATCCATTAGCTCCTTCTTTCTTCCTAAGGTAGAATATGGTCTTTTTCTTTTCAAGGTTATGCAGTAGGCTTAAAACAAGAAAAAGAGGTTTAAAGCTCAAAGGGGCTACCAATGGATTAATATCAAGGTGGGCTTATTTGGCCAAGTAGCTAAAAACAAGAAATGCCTCAGTCATATCAAATCATGCATATTCACCTAAGATGCAAAACAAAAGACTCAAGCTAAACATTTGAGTATAAACAAACATGAGCAAGTCACTCAAGAAAAAAATAGGAATGACATATGGCAGTTCATCCTTTACATTAAGGCTCAAGACTCACAAGGTCAAATTCTTTCACAAAAGATTTAATCAAGAAATTCTCAAATCAACTCAATTAGCAAATCATAGAAACAGTCCACTCATACCAACATGACTTTTATTTTTCTATAATCATGATCATCCCAATTATTGAATCAAATCCCAAAATCCAATGTCAATATGTTTTATTGAAAGCAGGGAAATATTTTTGGTGGATTTCTTATGAGACATATTGTTTAAAAGTTTCACTTAGTAAAAAGTTAATACTTTCACAGTTTTCTCAAAAAGAAATCACAATTTTTTTATGAAAACAAAAACAAAAATTGAAAAACACAAAAAAAAAAAATAATCCTACCTACAGTTTGTCTCCCCCTCACTTATTTAAAAAAAATGTCCTTGATAGACTTATTTTGGGGAGGAAACGAAAAAATTTGTGACTTCTGGCTCAATCTGGCCATATGTCAAAATTTATTTTCTTTAATTTTATAAAGTACAAGTCAGCTTGTACAATTTTATTAAAGAAAACAAAAACACATATTTTTGAAATTTTTTTAATATTTTTAAAATTAAAAACAAAAACAAAAAACAAACATGCATGCAAATTAACTTTTCTATCAACAATGATTTCAAAAGAATTTGAATCTAAGCTTTTTACCTGTTGCAGCAACCTTTCTTCTTTTTCTGCAGCCATGTCAACAAAGATAACCACTAAAAATTTATTTGCATCATTCACATCAACAAACTTGATGTGTGGAGTGTGTGGCTTCAACTCAATTTGAGCATCATCAGGTGCATTCGAATGGTTAAGCGGATCATCAGTAATCCTCATAATCTTATCTTCTGAGCAAAAATTTTCACCTGGTGTTGTTGACTCTGTTGCTTCATCATTAACCAAGTCAGTTGCAATAGTAGATGCTTCAGCTGCATCTTCTAATATTGTTGGCTCTTCAACTGCACTTGGTTCCTCCATTGTATTGTTCTCACAACTTTGCTCTTGAAAATGATCATTTGTACTCATATCCTCATCAACGGGTACAACTTTATATTCACATTGAGCATCATCAACATATCCATCAGTAGATATGTTTATGTGAGAATCTTTAATTTCTTCATCAGCAACATCTTTAGCAAAATTGATATGTCCATCAGTAGACATATTACTATGAGCATCATTATATCTATCAGTAGATATATCAGTGTGATGTGATTCCGCTATCAATTTTTCAGACTGACTCTGCAAGCTTTGTGTGGCGGCATTCATCATCTCTTTCTGATCTGTCTGATTCATCTTCATCATTTCAGTCATCATTTTCATCATTGCATCATTCATTAGCTGACTCAAATCTTCAGACATTTGTTCAGCTCTGATGGCCAACTTCAGAAGCACATCTTTGATTTCATGACGAAGTTTGTTAAAATCTGGATTTTCAGGAAATCTTTGATGGGGTTGAGGGGTAGTATTAACAGTTACAAGTAATTCTATGAAGTTGTTCTTACTTGCATCCCTCAACATATCAGACAATATTTGCTTATTTTCGTACCACTCTTGCTCAATATTTCTACATCGTTGATCAACTCGCAACCTTTCATCCATGGACTCTAATTTCTCTATAACTTCACCCATTAATATCATAACTTCCCTGTAGGATGGTCCATTGATTGCTTCAACTTGCTGTGGTGGTACATATTGTTGCTGAACACTATTTGGAACATATGGTTGCTGAGGTGGACACTCAGAATATGGTTGTTGCTCATATCCCAAAAAAGATGATCTAGGATATAGATCATTAAATTGTCGTAAAGTTAACCCACTTATATCAGGTGCAGAAGTAGGTGTGACAATTTGTTGCTGAAAATCACGTGGTTGCTGTGGATAGTAATCATAATTCACTTGAAAATCACACAGTTGATTATTTTCATATGAAAAATTATTTTGCATTTTTGAAAGAGGTTTTCTGAAAAGAGATAAGTTGAAAGCTTGTTGAGTAGACTTCCAGGAAAGAGAGGTGCGTCTCAATGGACAACTTAAGTACCTTATCTTTCCTTAGCCAAAGTTTTTCCCAACTAGTTTCACAAATTTCCCAACAAAATTCCTCAAACAAAAATTACGCTTAAAAAAATAACTAAATAAAATAAAATAAAATAACTAAAGAAAATTTAAAAAATGTTAGAACAAAAATTGAGAAAAGAAAATGTTAGTGATAAAAAAAATAAAAATAAAAATAAAAAATAAAATCAAAAGAATAAAAATAAAAATAAGAACTAAAATGATAAAAATTCTAACCGTGTTCCCCGGCAACGGCGCCAAATTTGATAACGCTGTCGTTGACGCGATCAAATTAATACTACTAAACTATAGCAACTTCAGTATTGCTAAGATAGTAGTCAAGAAAATAGAAAGGGTAAAGTAACCCTAAGTCGTCTCCCAACGAACACGGAATTGATTTTTAACAAATTAGTTCTTATAAAACTATACAAATGAGTTAGTCAAATAAAATAAAAAATATAGGGGATTAAAATAAACAAAGATAGAAATAAAGTTTAAAAGATAAAAAGAAATAAAAACAATAGTAAAGAAAATAGATTGATTCCATTGCTTTTTCAAAATAGATTCATCCTCGGTTATCTAAAGATTATTGCTCAATTAATTATTGTTATAGATTTACAAATTAATCAATGTAAAGTTTTAATTAATTTGTTGGTGTTCTCACTTTTAACCAAAGTACAGTCTCAATTAAAAGTGAGAACTTTTAGATTATCCACAGTAAATTCAACCAAAGTACAGTCTCAATCAAATTTACTATGCCTAATCATGTCTATTCTTTTATCTCCTCACCAAATAAAAAGCTTAATTAATCAAAGTAAAGTCTCAATTAATTGTAGTTAGAGTAAATACCTTTAACCAAAGTAAAGTCTCAATTATTGGTAAAAACTCATTTAATCATATGAAAGTTTCTAAATAAAATCAAAGTAAAGTCTCAATTAAATTTAAAAACCCTTGAACTCATATGATCAACATGCATATAGATTTAAAATCATTACTTGTCACGTGATTCAAAGATAAAAGACATAGATGAATTAAAACCTCAACAATAATAAAAAGAACAAAGAAATTATTTCATTCTAACCTCAGAATCCATAATGAAATTACAATGGAATCAACCCAAGAAGTTTAGCAATCCATGGAATACAAAATAAGAATAAAAGAAGAATAAAGAGAAGAAAAGAGAGAGAAAGAAATTAGGTCCCCCTAAGGGTTCCTAAATTCCGAAGTGCCGAGCTTGTTGTTTATGCTTCTCCCTTGGTCTCTTTATATAAGAATTGGACTGGGCTTTTCTGTTGTTAAAATCTCTCAAATATCTTTTAAAATAAATATAAATATAAATATTTAAAAATATTTAGAGAGATATATACTATTTGACAAATATAGTTGGTTGATAATATCAATATCTAATATAATTAAATTAATTAATTACTTAAAGATATATGATAAATTATCACCAATTAGTATTTGTATTAATTTTCCAAATTAACCCTTTGCAATCTCCTTAAATTATCTTCTAAATAATCCAATATCTTCAAGATATATTTGTTTGTTGTGGAACTAAAAAGATTCAAGAAGATCTTGTCATATTTAAAAAGATTTGGTAGTTATTATCTTTTAATATTTTATGATATAATTAAATAAGATAATTATTTAAAAATATCAAATAAAATATCTAAAGATATATTTTCCCAAATTATCTTCTATCATAAAGATAAAGAAAACCGCAAGGTCCAATTTTTCTTTCCTCTCTTCTTGGTTTAGCCAAACTTCTTCACTTTTTCAAGCTTTTCTTGCCGTCTTCATGTAATGCTTGGCCTGAATTTTTGTGCTTTTGATAATTTCTTATTCTTTGATTTATCTTTAAGGTGTCATGAAGCTTTAATCAATTTATTTCCACACCTCTAAATGAGCTTAAAACTTAACTTCAGCTGCATCAACAAACGTTAAAATATCCAAAAATAATTTATACAGCTAAAAATCACTTTTTAAGACATTTTTATCACACAAGCTCAAACAACCTAATTATCAAAATTATCAATTAAATCACTCTTTAGGCACATAAATTCAATTAAATACCCAGAATTAAACATTAAATGAGGGCAAAAATACGTACTCATCACTCTTTAAAACTTAAGTCTTCTGAATTTGCCAAGAAACATACTACATGCACTTCATTAGTGGAGTTATATATGTCTTGTAAACTTCACGCTCTGGGCTGTAGAGGTTCATCTTCTTCATCAGAAGTCTCATGATCTCTCATAGTAGGTGGTGTATCAATTTCCGAGCTTCTATTTCCAATAGACACCTCCTTCGAGTTGTTCTAGTTTCAACGGAGTGCTCACTAAGGTACTCACCATTCTCCAACAACACCACAGTTCTTCTATTGGGACATTCAGCTACTATATATGCCCTACACAAACATTTAAAACAATTATTTGCACTAGAACGTGAAGAATCATCATTATTAGATTGAAAAGTTACTTTACCATTTGAAGACTCTTTCTCCTTAGATTTAGGAATGGTAGAAGTAACTCCCTCCTTCTTATTTTTCTCCTTATCTCTCCAATGAGGTGGATGACTTCCTGTAGGCATTTCTTCTCTTGAGTTGTTCTACCACTTTGGTGGCTTGGTGAATAAGATCCTCCAAGGTCTAATAATGGTGCATTTCCACCACATCTTGAATCTTCCTATTTAATCCATTAAAGAATCTAGCCATTTTAGCCATAGGTGTTTCTTCTACTTCAACTTTCATCAAGGTGACCTCGATCTCTTAAGCATACTCTTAAACACTCCAATTTCCTTGTGTAAGTCTTTATAATTTGTTTAAGAGCTCCATTTTATAATAAGGAGGCACAAATATTTCCTTTATACCTTTAAGTGTTCCTAGATAGAAATTGGCAGCCTTCTTCTTCTAGCTATGTCCACGGTAATTTGATTTCACCAATTCATAGCATAGCCTTCAAACTCCAAGAAAGCTATAAGAACCTTATCATCATCTTTCTAATCGTAAGAGTTGAAGATTTGGTCAAGCTTCATTTCCCATGCCAAAAAGGTGATAAGTAATTATTTTCCCCTATTCAATTTCCTTTTTGTGCTCATCTTTATGGATGTTTAGTGCTTAATTGTATATCTTTAGTGCATTTTCATCAATTGGGCTTCATTGGGCCATTATTCTGTATTTTAATTAATTTGGATTTAATTGGTCTAATTTTCATTTGTAATTATTTTGTAGGCATTTTGTGAAGCAATTTTGGAGTTTGGACATTAATCTTAAGATGAAGAGAGCTTCCACATCATTTCCACATCATTCAAGTGATTGGCCTAGCATTTTGGGCCCAAAGTGGTATTTTTGTAAATATGTGTGGCCAAATTAAGGAGAACACATTTTCTTAGGGTTTTAGGGCTCTCTTCTCTCTGTTCTGAATTTCACGTTTTAGGAGGGCACCCACTTGGGAGTTTTTCATTTTCCTCTTTTTTGCACACATTTGGAGTGTTTTTCTGCACCTGCATACTATTTCAGTCCGTTTTCTTCAAGATGGTGATGCCTTTTTGTTTATCTATGTTTGGTAATTTCAATTCCATGGTTTGGTAATTTTGTGTACTGACTTCTTCGAAGAGATGCAATTAAGCTTTGAGATTTTGATTTGCATTTGTGTTTTTGTTCTCTCTTAATTTTGATTCTCTGATGAATGGATAATCTTGCATCTGTTAATACTTAATTTACATATTAGGTAATGTGTTCTTCGTTGAGTTTGTTCATGTTTAATGAATTAGCTTTTCTACCATAGATAAATGGATGTATGCTTTACTTAATTGCGTATTGAAACACATTTTTGACCTTCGCTTAGTGGGTTTTGAACGAGTGGATTGGGTGAGACCAGAACCCTAATTTTGTGACCCATGATAAGTGAAATTGCATTCAAATTCAAGGAGTCAATACTGCTTTTAATCTGTTTTATTAAAATTTGCAATTATGTTTTCTTAATTTTGTGTTGGAATTTGAATTGAATCTAAATCTGCCAAAGCATACCTTTTTTTTTTAATTTAGAACCTTTGAACGATAATATTGGTTGTTTGGAAGACGACTTTGGATCTATTACCAAGTACTACATTTAAATTGTTTAATTTGGTTGGGTATGTCCTCGATCAATAGGCTTTAGGGTCATTAGCTCCATTAAATTTAGGGATTATAATCTTCCTCCACATCTTATTTGTTATAGGTGTGTGGTTCTCAAACGCATATCGTCTTTGGCCTTGTCTTGGTCTAAACCCATGCTCCTCTTCATCATTATCCCTTCTAGGCATGTGGTTCCCAAACACCTCTCGTCTTTGGCTTCTCCATGGTGTAAACACATGCTCTTCTTCATCATTATGCGAAGAATGGTCTCAAACATCATGTCTCCTTCTTCTTCTCCCACCCCCTCCAATCTCACACTCACATCGTCCTTCAAACCCCCAAATTCATGTGAATCAATATAATTGCACTTGGAAACCCCTAACCACAAAATCAAATAATTTCCATGAATCAAATATAGAAATATACAATTTAAGCGAAGAACAGGATGTGCCTTGAATTTTCTTAGTTTTCATTAGTCAAAGTGTTCATTTTTCCATTCTATAATAGCTAATTTGAGCATATTAGGTTAGATTCCTCACTTTTGACCACTTTTGCATTTTCACAAAATTAGTGTTTATAGAGTGTTTTTAAACATCATTTGAGTGTGATTGCATCATATTTTGAGTCCTAGGGTCTTAGGTTAGTCAAACCTAGAGTTAAGAGTCAAACTTTGCTCATTTAGCCTTTAAACCATGACATAGTTGACTTTAGAGTTGACTTTTTGAAATTCTTCCCCTAATGGGTAATTTGATGTTGTGGAAACACTTTAAATGCCTAATTACACTTGTTGGAAATGGTCAAACACAAAAATTTGAGGTTTGGGGTCAATTGAGCAAAAGTCTTAGTTTTCATGTTTTAGGTCATTTTAGCTTAGTAGTTTAAGTAGTGTCTAGGTAGAGCGAATCCTTCCACTTCAGCTTTTGATCAATTTGCAGGTCCTCTATCCTTAGGCAAGGCTTAATTGAAGATTTGAAGGCCTAGAAGTTCACATAGCAGCAAGGTCAAGTTGGTGGCCAAGCATGAAGTGTGCAAAAGTGGCAAGTTTGACCTTAGAGTTGACTTTTGCCATTTGGATCCCAAATCAAGAGCCAACCATTTTGAGCACTTTGGGACACTAAATGTGACTAGTTTGGGCCTTGGGATTGCAAAAAATAAAAGAGAGGGCTACACTTTGGAAAAGCAAGAAGTGTACAAAAGTGGCATGTTTGACCTTAGAGTTGACTTTTGGCATTTGGACCCCGAATCAAGAGCCAATCGTTTGGGCCATGGGATTGCAAAAAATCAAAGAGGGTGCTGCACTTTGAGTTTGGGCTCATTTGGTGAGAGGTGGCTTAGTGTAGGGTAGGTTTTAATGTAGATTTGGTTTGGTGGCATAACAACCTCCTATGGAGGTTACAGGTTTCTTGGACCATTCTTAGACTAGTTTTTGACAACAACACAACACCTCATGCAGCAGACCCAAAATTCCCTAAAAAATCACCCCTTTGCACTCCATTTTTTCCTTTGGAAACTTGGATAGCTCAATCCTTGGTGAGAGGAAGGTTGAGGAAACTCCTTGTACTTATTTTTGGTACTGTAATATGGTTTTTGATAGCAATACAACACCTCATGCAACAAACTCGAAATTCTCTCAAAAATCACCTATTTTTTCCTTTGGAAGCTTGGCTAGCTCAAGCCTTGGTGAGAGGAAGGTTGAGGCAACTCCTTGTACTCAGTTTTGGTATTGTAATCTGTTTTTCATCTTCAATGAATGAAAATTTAGGTACTGTTCATTTAGCCTATGATTTCATAATGTTCATCATCATTTTCCACTAAACCACCACCTTGGCTACCACTTTTTAAGTTGGAACTCCACCCTACCTTACCAAATCAAGGTTCTGGAACCAAGCTTGTGAATTGGTGTGTTAAAAGACCTCTACACATCATTGTTTCAGAGTAAACAAGATGAATGGGTTGGATTCAAGACCAATGGTAGTAGCCAAGCTCATTTCACTCACATTTCTCCACTTCATTGCACTCGTGCTTCAATTTCTAGTTTCTTTTCATTCCACCACTTCACACACACCACTTTTAGGTTTCTTTAATTGTTTGCAAGCTTAATTTTAAGTTTCCATCATCAAACCACCAAATTCCCATTTATGCACCCTTTTCACATTCACACACGCATTAGTTACTATTCCATTAAATTTCTCTCTTAATTCTTAATTATTTTGAGTTCTGTAAATTCATGCACACTCATAGGATAATTCTCAAGCATTTCGAACCATCACAAACTCAATTCCATCACCATTTGATCAATTCATATGTTTATGCAATTTTCGCGTTCACATGCACTCAACCCCATTGTTCCATTCACATTTTGCGTGATTTGAGCTTTTTGATTCATTCTTGAGCTTCACTCGTCATCCATAGATGTTTCTCAAGCGATTGGAATCGTTAATTTCGCATTTCCTTCAAGGAATCATTGAATTCGAATTTTCGCATTTCATCGACTTGTGTTTCTGCATAACTCAATGGTTGCACAATTTTAATGATTGTTGGTGCAAATTGATTTGGGGGTTTCATTTACTACATCATGACGAAGCTTTCTGCACTTTTAATTGAATTTTTGTTGCACGAATTGATTGAAATTACGTTTCTACTCAAATTTGGGATTTAGGGTTCATGAAATTGGGAACTTTGCGTGTAGTGCAGCAAATCGAGTGTTTCTAGTTTCTAAATGCAATTGAGATCATTTATAATCATTTTGCATCATTACATTTTCAATTGCATCATCAAAAGATCCCAATCCAAGGTTACCATGCACT
This sequence comes from Vigna unguiculata, assembly GCF_037176805.1. NCBI lineage: Eukaryota > Viridiplantae > Streptophyta > Magnoliopsida > Fabales > Fabaceae > Vigna > Vigna unguiculata. The sequence goes on from NC_140796.1 coordinate 23,940,658, forward strand.
TTGCTCATGAACACGTTCTTGATTTTGGGCAGATTTGGAATTTGATGAATTTGAACCAATTTAATCATTGCATTAGCCTAGTTTTGATCATTAAACATGTTTTTAGCATTTAGGATTAGCTAATTTATCATTCCCTTCCATTTTGTGCCTTACATATCATGCATTCATGCATAGTTCTTAGCATTTTTTTCATCTGATGATTTTGAGTTTTTTATTTTTTAAGTGTTGTTTTTGTTTCAACTACCAATGTTGCATTTGACTTTAGCCATGTTCACAGTTGATTCCCAAGGTTCTCCTGATATTTCATTTTTAAGGGGAAATTGGTTTTGACTGAGTCTTTTAGGCGACAAAAAGGCTTTATCAGAACATAAAACAAAAATTGACAAATTAAAAACTCAACCTTTGGGGTTCTACTCCTTACAAAATTCTAAGAATAACGAAACATACAAAATTTCAAAACAAAGCACAAAACACAAACATCCTAAAAATTTAGTTTTCTTATATGATAGAAAAATAAGATAGAAGAGGAAATTCAAATCAGAACCTTACTCTAGATACCAGATGATACGATCCTATCCAAGAAAGAGGACAATCATTTCTGAATTTGAATCTTCTTGAGGGACAACAAAAGTAAATCAAAGAAGAACGCAGAATAAGACAGGGATGAAGGACGCCACAATCTAGCAGATTGGTAAGTCAAGTGAATATTCGCCACAAAGATATCAATCTTTGATAAAAACCCGAGGCCCAAGCCAAGAAAAAAGAGAAACCTCTCTTTAATGAGATAAAATTCAATATATGACTAAAAATGTCTATATTAGTTTTTGGTGCCTCTATATATAGGCACATATGTTTAAGAAAACCTGGAAATCCTACAAAAAGGCCTAAACACAAAAACATAAAAACATAAAAACATGAAAACATGAACTAATTTATAAAAGAAAGCCCAAAGCCCAAAAACATAGAAACATAACTAATTTCTAAAAGAAAACCGAAAGTCCAAAAGCATAAATTAATTTCCTAAGAACTAGCTTTCAAATGTGCTCAAAGTCTGATCTTCATATTCAAAAGTTGCTTGAATAATTTGATCTTCCAATCTCTTACTCCTTGCCTTTGTCATAGGTCCTTTGAATTGTAAAGGTTCGTCTTCTAGTTCTTCTTGTATACAATCTAAGGATATTCCTCTATCAAATTGTGATGTTTCCACACTATTTTTCATATTTTAAAAGTGTTTTTCTGAACCAAATTGTTCATCGGGCGAGTGAGACTCGCTGAGCGAGTGAATAGGTTGTTGTATGTGAAAAAATCCTAATACGAAGCGATCATTGGGCGAATCAGGTTGTTGGGCAAAGAAGGGTCTCTTAGCTGGGTGAATGGTGAGGTCGTTGGTCGAGTGTATTTTTCTAGTCTTCGAGTATTTGTAAAATTGATTTTCGCGGTTTGTTAACTATCGGATTGAACTAAAATGTTGACAACTAGTCCATAACGTGTTGTTCTTTAGTTTGAACAGTATGATCTTCGTTTGGAGGTCTATAGTTGGAGATATATGTCACACATGTGTGCTGATTTTCTAGTTGTATTCTATTGATACTTTTGTTGTGATAAATTGTTTTAGGTCCCTATTTGCAGTATGCTAGATGTTTGGACGTGATAAGTTGATGCATGGTGGATTATGTTATATGACATGATATAATTATAATGTGTGGGTACCTATATAATTATGAGAATTATATGCATATATGTATGGTATGGTGTGATGTGTCATGGAATGATGTAGTTGCTTGATGTGTTGAGGTATGTTGATCATGTGATGAGGTGCTACATGCATGTTTATATATATGTGAGGGAACAATATGAATTCTTGACAACCATAAATCCAAGATGATTCTTTTACCTATAGGGCTTTGTCGAGTGAAGGTTAAATAGTTTTGTTCCACCATAAGTCTTTGGCATAAGCTTAGCAAGAGTGCTCCTACCCAAAGCTTTGTTGAGCAGGTGAAGTTGTTGCTTGTAAGTTTATGGAAAGTATGGTAAATGAATTTTCAAAGAGGCGTCATTCAACAATAAAGGTACAATGGTTGGTTGAGAGAATGCCATACTATTGATATTATGTGGTAGTAATATGTTGATGATTACATGTTGTGGGTTTGAGAACTTTTGATAATTAATATCTTGATGAGTAAAGTTATAGTATGGTAATGATATGTGAGTTATGTGTGGTATATATATTTATTGCTATGTGGTGTGTACATGGTTAGCTCACCTTTTCATGTTTATGGTTATGGTTTACACCTACGATGATCATATAACTTGTGTTATATGGGAGTAGATGTTGATGCAGATGCCAGTGGAGATGCTTAGGTGTGAGGAGCTCGTGGGAAAGACTTGGAAGTTTACTTAAAGTTTTTTAACTTTTTCGGAATATGATGTAATAATTGCCTACTTTGAAAGTTTATTTTCTTTCCAAAATTTTTGTAATAAGCTTATTTAATGACTAATGCTGGAATGGTTGGGTTCATATATTATTGATGTTCTGTTTTGGATGAAAGAAACTTAATTCGAATGTTTTTAGTAAGTGGTTTGAGACAAATTACTTATGAAAGTTGCTATCTATATAGGATGGTGTCAGAGTTTCTTTTGGAAGTCTTGGAAATTTTAAATTGTCATGCCTGCATTGCAATGCTCAGTTTGCTCAATGTTGCTAGTATAATTGACCAAGAAGCTCTAACAGTAGAACAACGACACGATCTTTCAACAATTCTGTAGAAATTTTAGTAGTTATTTATGAAACCCATACATTTGCCACCTAAGAGGAAATGAGATCATTAGATCAATTTTATTAATGAAACACTAGTTTGCTCAAAATCATATAGATACCCACATGCCCAAAAATAAGAAATTGGTAGACGAGTGCATGGATTATTATCAACGAGGTTTATAAGCGAAAGTACTAGATTTTATGATTCTTATTTTGTGTTGGTTAAAAAGAAGGATGAATCTTGGTGGTGTTGCACAAATTTAAGGAAACTTGATGCATTTACCATAAAAAATAAGTCTTTCCAAACTAGATCTCAAAAGTTGCTATAATCAAGTCAAAATGATCGATGAGGATATCCATAATACAACACTTAGAATTCAATTGATACTATGAATAGGTTGTTTTACCCTTTGGTTTGTGTAATGCTCTCAACGAGGTTTATAAGCGAAAGTACTAGATTTTATGATTCTTCTTTTGTGTTGGTTAAAAAGAAGGATGAATCTTGGTGGTGTTGCACAAATTTAAGGAAACTTGATGCATTTACCATAAAAAATAAGTTTTTCCAAACTAGATCTCAAAAGTTGCTATAATCAAGTCAAAATGATCGATGAGGATATCCATAATACAACACTTAGAATTCAATTGATACTATGAATAGGTTGTTTTACCCTTTGGTTTGTGTAATGCTCTATCCACATTTCAATCACTCATGGCTAATATCTTTAGAAGTTTTTTAGGGAAGTTCATATTAGTATTCTATGATGACATCTTAGTTTATACCAAGACTTGGAATGGTTATTTAGAATATTCGACACAACATTAGAAATATTGGAGGAAAATGACTTGGTTGTACACTACAAAATATGTACTTTTGGAAATAAAGAAATCATATATTTAGGTCATGTGATTTCAAGTAACAAAGTACGACAAAAATAAAAATAAAATTTCAACAATTTAATAATGGCCAATAGTAAAGGAAATAAGGAGTTTTAGGACTTTTAGGCTATTATAGAAGGTTCATCTTGAATTATGGAAGAATTGCAGCCCCACTAACATAGTTGTTGAAAATGGTTTCTAACTGAACTGAAGAAACAATAAATGCATTTCAAAAACTTAATAGACACTCATGTTTACACTTTTTTTAGGTTACTAGACTTCACACAACCTTTTACGAATGTGACAAATTCTTCAGGAGGAGGCATTGCAGTTGTTCTGCTAAAAAGTAGACATTTGATTGCTTACATCAACAATGTAATGGGATATAAGTATAAGTTGTTTTATTTTATTAGAAGAAATTTTATACAATATTGTTTGTAGTTAAAAAATGATAACACTATTTATAGGAGAAGCATTTATCATAAAGATTGGAGAAGGCATATAAAGGGATGACTAAGTGAAGTAGGTTCGACTTCAAACACTCATGGGCGAGCTAGAGTGCATGAAGATGAAGGATAGTGAAGGAGTGCTTGAGTAAATAACTCGAGTAGAAACCATGATGACCCAATTTAGCAAAAATGGAGAGACACTACCCACTAGTCGAGCTGTGGAGCAAATTTTAGGGTCGGTGACCGATGACTTTGAGAACATAGAGTGCGCAATTAAGGAGTCCAATGACCTATCAACGCTCTCGAGGAGCAAAAGAAAAAGAATTGAGAGCCGCTACTTGATCAATTTTTCCAAATGAAGATGTTAACTAAAGATGAGAAAGTTCAGAACACTCAAGATAGAGAATGAGACTGAGGAAGTAGAGGAAGCGATCCTGATGGTAGGAGTTGAGGACAAGAAAGAGAGAAAAAGACAGATTGGCCAACAAGCAAAGAAATTGAGTCTCGAAAGACAGATCCAGATATAAGACTTACTACACATGAATAATACAACAACAATATAGGTGAATTAGTTTTTTCACAACGTAAATTTGTTGTCAATAATTGAGTCTCGGAAGACAGATCCAAAATTGCATAAATTTGTGGATAAGATAAGACTTTGGACTTATAAGCAGTACACTTATGACGGTAGCTTGTTGAAAAGAAAAGGTAGAGTGGTTAGTTGTTGAACAAAGCTTAAGAAGCAAAATTCTAAGTCATTTTCATAATTGACCCATCGGTGGACACTCTGGAACTGATGAATTCAGTTATAAAATAAGTAAGGAGCATTGGATATTTCAGTAGATACCATAATTCACAATGTATTTCATGTGTCACTTTTAAAGAAGGTTCATGGCAGAGACATAGCGTTTCAGAACGATTACCAAGATTCAATAAGGAAGTCAAAAGAATTAAAGATAGTTGATTATGTTATTAGTTGTTTAGAAAGTAAACAATTATAATTCTGGCATAAAAGAAGTAGTTTAACGATTGGAGGCCAAAGTCATTTATAGAACCGTTTGTACAAAATTTGGATTTTGAATAAGAATTTTTATGTTTCAGTTTTCCCTATAACTTTTGAGAGAATGGTAAATGTCTGTGCAATCAAGATTGGAGCTAGTTAACTTTTGACTTCTAAAAAACATTAGCTTGCACTTTTCGTAAATACATATAAAATATTGAAGTTTTAGCAATCCATTTTTTATTGTTATAAAAATTATAGAAGATAGCCTCTCTTCTTTAAAATAAAAAAGTTCAAACGTAATCAATTGGTATAAATTATGTTAACCAAATAAATATGTATTTATGACTTTCTGAAGTCTCAATGAGACTAATTAACTGATTATTGAAAAAATAATTTATTATTCTAATCATCGTTAAGCTAAAACTAATAAATTAAAATATTTATTCACCATAATTAACAGAAACATTTTTTTTATTATTGGAGTTGAAAGTTTTTAGGTGTTATAATAATAATAATAACGTAGGGATAAATGTTTGCAGGAAGCAGAGAATATAGACCACATAACATGGGCAAGAAGTGGGATCCGGAATGTGGTAGCGGAAAAATGTGCTTGAGTGAAGAAGTTTTCGCGTAAAAAATATTATTCGAAATCTTTTAAATCACTTGCTTTCATAAGTAAAGTAATTTTACAAGTCAATTAAAAATTATAAAATCTAATAAATCTAGAAAAGCTTTTCATTAAAGGAATAATGGATGTAAGACATTTACAATTTAATTAATAATTTCATTTTATATTTAGACTTACGATTAACTTTTCTTTTTAATTCAATTGGTATCTTGTATTTTTTAAAATAGAGTTGTGCATACCTGTCCTGAAAATAGGTATAATATTATTAGCCTAAATGTTAGTTTGATAACATTTGAGATGCCTAAAAGACCCATTATAATAAGTAGACATGTTACCCAATTCGATTCATATAGGTTGGTTCATCACGAGTCAGGTTGAAAATGAGTGAATCCAACCCAGTTTACTTTATGGTGAGTCAGGAATTTTACAATTTGGCTCAACCCACCACGGGTTGATAGATTAAGTGGATTGACTCACCAACCCACATAAAAAAAACTATTTATTTATTTATTTTTAAGTATTCAAATATTTAAATAATTTTGTAAGTAACTCATGAGATGACAATAAAAGTAAAATCAAGAATCAATATCTTCATCATGCTCACTACCAATATATAATGAATTGTTTCCGAAAAAGTGTCTATATAGTGCAAAAAAATATGGCTAATATTACACATTTTTTGTCATACTATTCAACAAAATATAAAAAAAAAAAACTAAACATTTTCTATCATGCTAATTTAGAAATATTTGTTTATAAGATAGTTACTTGAGTAATTTACTATAATTATAGTTAAAGATTAAAGTATCAATGTATATAACTTGACAATCAAATTAATTAAAATTGAAACTATTCAAATATTATTGAGCAAATTTCTAGCATTTAAAAACATGAAATTGTGAACCTACATAATTAGGAATAGTAAATAATTATTAGAAAGAAATTGAAAAATGTAAAAAAAAATGTTGTTGGGTTAAGTGGATCAACCCACCTTCAACCTGGCTCAAACCCGTTTAACCTATGGGTTAAATGGGCCGGGTTGAGTTCAACCCACTTTTAAAAAAAAAACCGAATTTTTCTTAACCTAACCCTGCTTGAACCCATGGTGAGCCGGGTTGACTCACGAGTTAAACCCATTTTGACATCTCTAATAATAACAATCCTTCAAATATTGGGAAGATATGGTATTGTAAATGTATTAGTTATTATATGAAGAGATATTAACAGAATTATTAATATCTTCTCCATACCTATGAACTTAAAAGGTCTATAAAAACATCCTTAAATCATAGGAAGTAATTAATCAATATTTTACTTTACTTTACACTTATATTATTCGTCCACTCTTACTTAGAGATGGCAAATAAACCCGTGCCCGTGGGTATCACCCGAACCCGTCCCCGTTTTGACGGGGAATCCCCGCTTTGACTGGGTATGGGTATGGGTATGGGTAATACCCGAAATTTTCAACTGGGGATGGGGATGGGGATGGGGATATATATATACCCGCCCAAATACCCGTCCCCGCTTAAATTACTAAACTATTTATAATTTATTAAATAATCTAAAAAATATATATAAATAAATAATATATTTACACATAAAATATAATATAATATAATATAATATAATATAATATAGTATATATACATATAAATAAAATATACTTTTATATATATATATATATATATATATATATATATATTTACACATATACATGTAATATAATATAATATAATATAATATAATATAATATACATATAATATATATACATAATAATATAATATAATATATATAATATATACGTATAAAACAAATTAATCATTTAACTAGTGAGATCTTTTATAAACAAATTTATAACATGACAAATTTATAAAAATTTAAAAGAAATATATATATATAAGCATAAAATATCTACGCATATACATATAATATATATACATAATAATATAATATATATTATTATATTTATATTATTATATAATATAATATAATATATACTTAAAATAAATATATATCTATAAATATATATATATATATATATATATATATATATATATATATATATATATATATATATATATATATATATATAAACATAAGATATCCACACATATAATATATATACATAGTAATAATAATATAATATATAATATAATATAATATATATAAATAATTATATATATATATATATAAACATAAGATATCCACACATATAATATATATACATAGTAATATAATATATAATATAATATAATATAATATAATATAATATATATATATATATATATATATATATATATATATATAACATATTTCTCATTCTCTTTGTTTTTTGTTATACACTTTGTTTACTCTCTCAATTGTCTGGTTTGTTTTTCAAGATTTAATTTTGAAGGTAATTTTTCTTCTTCTTATTACATAATTTTTACTCTCTGTACATGGTTATGTTCAAATAGGTGTTCCTCAATTTCATTCTATGAAATAATTTTTAGGTTACACATTTGCTTATCTTTATTTATTTATTTATTTTCATGAAAATGTTTGACTCTTATTTTGTAGCTCTTTTTTTTGTTACTTTGGTTATACACTTTTTTACTCTCTTTTAATTGTTTGGCTTGTTCTTTAAGGTTTAAGCAGATCTTCAAGGTACTTTTCCTTTTATCATAATCTTAATTATACATTTTTTTTTCCGTTATGTTATGTTCAAATGGATATTCTCAAATTTGGGTCACACATTTAATTATCTTTACTCCTTTATGATAATTTTATTTATTATTTATTTTTTGTTTCATGATAATGTTTAATTCTCAATTTTAAGTGCTCAATTGCATAAATCCTTAATTTAATTCAAGATCAAAAGATGAAGAATCTATGTTTAAATTTGAATTATTATTAATTTAATTTTGTTATTTGTGCTATTTCGTTTAAGTGGTATAATATAAATTTTTAATAGTATAAAAAATATTTGAAATATTTTTAAACTTGATTATTGGTTTTCCTTTTATATTTTGTTAAAAAAGAAATTAACCTTTTTACTTTGTTTGATTTTTTTTTGTTACGTATGTTAGTTTCTAGAGAAAATGAGCACAGGAGATCAAGATTTGCAGGTACCAAGTCCACCACAGTGTTCACAACAACCAACTCCCTTTCAAAGTTCCAATAATGACAGTCAATCTCCATTGAATCCATCTACGCAAACACCTTCAGAAGTTCATGATGAAATACATTCAACAACACAAGTAGAGCCTGAGAAAGGGAAATTGAAAAGTGTTGTGTGGGAACACTTTGAAAAGATAAAAGTTGATGGAAAATACAAAGCTAAATGTAACTATTGCAAGAAACTGCTTGGTGGAGAAACAAAGAATGGAACAAAGCACTTGCACCATCATACAAACATATGTATTCAAAAGAAGGCTTTAGCAAAAGGAAAAGGGGGACAAAAAACACTTTTTTCTAAGATTTCAAGTGGCAAAAAGGAATTGGCTTGTGGAGCTTATAATGAAGAAAATGCCAAAAGGGAACTTGCAACAATGATTATATTGCATGAATATCCATTGTCAATAGTGGACCATATTGGTTTTATTAGATTCGTGACAACAATTCAACCATTATTTCAACTTCCTTCACGAAATACGATAAAGAAAGAGATACTTGGCATCTATGAACATGAAAAACAAGTTGTTATGAAGTTGATAGATACAAATAAAGGAAGAATAGCAATTACATCGGATATGTGGACTGCAAGCAATCAAAAGAAAGGGTATATGTCTATCACAGCTCACTATATTGATGACAATTGGACATTGCAAAATATAATTTTGAGGTACACCTTTTTTAATTTATAAATTTTCCAGTAATTTCTTTTATGCACCTCTAGAAAGATTATATGTCTTACAAAATATTGCTTAATTTATAGGTTCATTTATGTTCCCGCACCTCACACAGCTGATCGACTTTGCAATGTATTAGTTGATTGTTTGTTCGATTGGAATATTGATACAAAATTGTCTACTATCACTTTAGACAACTGCAGCACAAATGATAGCATGATTGAAAAAATTAAGGATAAGTTGAAGTTGGACACACTCATTAAGAAAGGGTCTTTGCTTCATATGCGTTGTTCAGCACATATCCTTAATTTGATTGTGAAAGAAGGGTTAGCCGTCCTAAAAGAAAGGGTGGAAAAAATTCGAGAAAGTGTAGCATATTGGACAGCAACTCTTAAAAGAATGGAAAAATTTGAGGAAACAGCTAGACAATTGCGAATTTCTTTCACTAAAAAGTTAAGTTTGGATTGCCCAACTAGATGGAATTCTACTTACAAGATGCTTGATATTGCCATATGTTATAAGGATGTGTTTTTTAGGTTAAAGCAACGTGAAGCTCAATACACTTCTTTGCCAACTGATATGCAGTGGGAATTTGCAAAGGATGTTTGTCGAAGGCTAAAATTATTTAATGACATCACAGAAATCATTTCTGGCTCCAAATACCCAACTGCCAACATCTTTTTCCCAAAGATTTGTGAGATCAAGATTGCAATAAATGATTGGGTTAAATCTCCTGAGATAACCATTCAAAATATGGCAATACAAATGTTAAAGAAATTTGAAAGTTACTGGAATGTTATTCATGATATATTGGCAATTGCTTCAGTTTTAGATCCAAGGTACAAGATGGACATGTTAGAATATTATTTTTATAAATTGTATGGTAATGATTTTGATCTGAAACTTAGTAGGATTCGTCAAATGTGCTATGATTTGGTTTTGGAATATCAATCAAAAAAGAATGAAACTTCTTCTTATAGAGCTACATCATTGGAGTTGGGAAAGGATGTTGATAATGATGCGAATGAATTTTTAGAGTTTATGGCAAAAAAGAAAAAATCTAGAACTACAGTTATGAAAACAGAGTTGGATTATTACTTGGAAGAAGATAATTTGCCGGTTACACAAGAATTTGATATCCTATCATGGTGGAAAACAAATGGGTTAAAGTTTCCAACCCTTCAAGCAATTGCAAGGGATGTTTTAGCTATTCCAATAACAACTGTAGCTTCTGAATCTGCTTTTAGTACTGGTGGTCAGATATTAACTTCTCACCGTAGTCGACTTCATCATATTACTATAGAGGCTTTGATGTGTACAAGAAGTTGGATATGGAACTCAAACCATCTAGGTAAGTTACTCAAATTTATTAATATTTTTTGTTAGTATTTTTTGTGAATTCTCATCTAATATTCTACATTTGGTGTTTGTAGGTGTTAAAAAATTAAAAGAAAAAGATGTTCTCATGAGTGAAAATGAATCTGATGAAGAAGGTACATTATATTCTAGTAATTAAAATTTTCAATTTCAATTATTATATCATATCTAATTTTTCATTTTTTTTCTATGTGTAGGTGGATCGAATGCAAATGAAACCACTGATCATTTGTAAAATTAATAAATATTTTGGTTATTATAAAATTTTAGTAATGTGTAATTTTTTAGCTTTTATATAATTATTTGAATTTTATTTAGTTGTTATTTGATACTTTAATTTGAGATTTATACTATTATAATATTTTTCTTAATATTTGACATCATGAAAATCAAAAAGAGTATGTTATTTTAATATTGAATATTTTGATAGTATCATGATTCCGTTGGTGTGATTTTTAAATTTTTTTTATAAAAAATATTTAATTGATATATGGAACAATAAAAAAATGGGTATGGGTATGGGTATAAGAAAATACCCGTTACCCGGTGGGGATGGGGATGGGTCAAAAGTTGTATACCCGTTGGGTTTGGGGATGGGGATGGGGATGAATTTTTATTATGGGGATGGGGATGGGATCATGATACCCGTACCCGCCCCGCCCCGTTGCCATCCCTACTCTTACTGGCTTGATGTTAGAGAGTTTTTACAGGTAGATTTTTCCTCCTCTTTGTTAGTGAGACCAGGATACCATTGTTTGTAAGAACTAGGAAAATTAATGAATTATTTAATTAAAGTAAATAATGGATATTTGGGAAGAGAGTTAGTTATAAGAAATTAATAAGTGGTTTTATAAAGAACAAAGTGTGTAGCTAAGTTGGTTAAAATCTCTTTGTTGGGTAATTGGAGGTCGGTGTTCAACTCTTGTCGTGTGTTTGGTAATTAGGAGGTAAAGTGTTCAAACCTTGGCTAAAGTGAAATTTTATTTTTTGTTAGTTTTGATAGCTTGACGGGAATTTGAAAAGCTGTAGGTTGGTACATTGAACCTAGACGTAGGACAATAATTGGTTATTAAGTGTGTTTAATGGAGTACAAAATTATTAAATTTATTTATTTATTTTAATTTTCGTTTTTAGTATCAGGATAAAATAAAATTAGGGCTTCTGTCGGCACGACAAAGAGAGCTTGGGAAAAGGAGACTATAGACTGTGAGAATTTTTTTAGCACGAGAAAGTTTCGTAGGAGGAGTGTAGAGGCGAAAAGAGTTGTCAGGATTCATAGCTTAAAATTCCGGGTAAAGGGAGTTAACCTTTTTCTTATGTGTTTATATATAGAAAATGTTTGAAGTTGGATTATGGAATCGTATATATGTTTCCTTGGTGAGTATAACAGAATAACTAAATTCTTCTTCTTCTTCTTTTTTTATGAACGTGTGGTGAAATCCTAAAATCCATTCTTTTGGGATTGAGTGTTTGGTGTGAGTGCAACCAACTAGTTCTATAATTCGTTTCTGAGTTAGATGGTAAAATTAAAGATTTAATTTATTCGTGACTGTTGATTTGATTAAAAATATATCATGCACAAAATTTTGACGGGGTAGTTATTATTATACATACGACTTGGTATCTTTGTTTCTTTTTTTTATTTACTTTGGTGGTAACACAAGTGTGTTGGATGCAAGAGGGTTAGAGTTGTGTTTTTCATTTGCAATGATGGTTTTCTTTTAGGTGAGTCATTATAATAATAGTACTACATATATTACCTATAAACTAGAGTTAGTGTGTGTTGGGGTTTGTAATAATCAGTGATTATAAAAAGTTAAAGAGATTGCCTTCTGGGTTTTGCAATTACGTATTTTGTTTGATTATAGGAATTTTGAAGTTCATATCATGATAATATATCACGTTTATAGAAATATGTCTACATTGAATCAATTAAAGTATAGAGTATTGGTGTAATAAAATATTAAAAGATTAATATAGTTATGTGTTGGGGATTATCATATTGTATCATATGTATACTATTACCTAGTTTTATATGTATATTATTTATACCTTGATTGATGACATTCTGTTGTTTTTTGGTAAGTAGTTGATATATATATATATATATCTCTATGATATAAAGTTTTGGTATTTGACGACTTTTTATAGAAAGTGTGACTTTATTAACATTCTTAGGTGATTATTTGGTTTATGAATTTTAATGTGGCTTAGTTTTGTAATTTGCCTTTTTTTATTTACTCAATGGTAGAATAATCATAAATTTCAATTTATGGTTTGAATAAGTTTTTCCCATTTGGAGCTTTTGTGATGATGAGACAAGTATGGTATGATCTTGTATTGTTATTATATGATGAACGCATATGATATGTTGACATTGTATTTAGTTTTATGATGTGTTTGGTAACTCTACATATTTGTACGACAGATGTACTTCGTCGGGGCTCTTGATATGAGTAATGGGAAGGTACACTTGGTCGGGGCTCACGTGATGAGTAATGGGAAGTGGTATGCTTCATCAGGGCTCACGAGATGAGTAATGGGAAGTTGTATACTTCCCCAGGGCTCCGAACAAGTTTATGGTGTTTGCATGCTCGTGTTCAAGTTTATGATTGAATTGATATCCTTCTTGGAGTAAGGATTTGTTAAGAGTTGATGTTTTAAGCCATGTGATGTTTATTGGGTGGGATTACGTGAATTACTCACGATTAATTGTTTGATGTTAGCTCACCCTTTCTTTTGCTTATGTTTGTACGATGAACGTATAACTTACATTATGCGAGAGCAGAGGACGATACATGTGCTATTGGCGAGGAGTAGAGACACGTGGGAAAAGATTTAGGATTTTTCTTTTCCTTTTCTTTCAGAGTGATTTACAAAAAAAAAATTAGAGGTTTATGGCTTTGGTTTTCCATAAATAATTTTAGGTTTTCATTTAAAATATTAAACATGGAGGTTAATTCATATTTATTTCTGCATGAATTTTATTTGTAAGAAATTGGTAGGTACTATGTTTTAAAGTTTTGAATTTTCTAAGATAAATAGGATGGTATCATAAAATTTTATTGAATGTTTATTTGAAAATAATTGTTACCAGTAGCATCTGAAATGGGGTGTTACATTGTTCTCCTACAAAGATTCAAACATGAGTGATTTATCACCCACCTCAAAGGTTATACACCAAATTCCTTGTAAGAACATTTGGCACCCACCATGGGGTCGAGTAAAATTTTGCCCCACCAAAGTACATGGTATTGACACGAAGCCAAACACAAACTTCAACATCGTCACAACTAGATATGTTGGAATCACTCACCCTTACCTCTATCAAAAGGCACATGGAGACATTCCTTAACAAAAATGAGTATAACATTTGATATCGCTGTCGTTAGGCGATCAAATTACCACTACTTAACTTTAGCAACTTCAGTATTGCCAAGTTAGTAGTGAACAAAATAGTTAGGGTTAAGATACCCTGAGTCGTCTCACAACAAATACGAAATTGATCTCAAATATTTGATTCATAAAAATGCAATTAAAACTAGCAACTATAAAAATAGGAGATTTTGATATGCAAAAAAAATGACACGGAAGATTGTAAACACAGTAATAGTAAATAGGTCAATTCCACTGCTTTTTCTAAATAAGATTCTTCATTGGTTATCTAGAGATTATTGTTAAATTAATTATTGTTGTTGATTTACAAATCAATCAATGTAAAGACTCAATTCATTTGTTGGCATTCTCACTTTTAATCAAAGTACAGTCTCAATTAAAAGTGAGAATTGTTAGATTGTCCATAGTAAATTCAATCAAAGTACAATCTCAATTAATCATGTCTATTCCTTTGTTTCTTCAACAAATAGAAAACTTAATTAATCAAAGTAAAGTCTTAACTAATTTTAGTTAAAGTAATTACCTCTAATCAAAGTAAAGTCTCAATTATCCTTTGTTGTTCTTTCTTAGAAAGCAATTATTTTTCATTTCAAACCTCTTTCATTAACAATTTTACCTTTTGGCATTTATATTATTTTGTGGGTGAGATACTCACCCTCCCACTTTATTTCTCAGCCAATCTTAACACAATCCACTAGCTCTTTCTTTCTTCCTAAGGTTAGGAAAAACATGGTCTTTTCATTTTAAGGATTTACAATGGGCTTGAAAACAAGAAAAAAGAGGTTTAAAGCTCAAAGGGCTACCAATGGATCGATATCAAGGTTGGCTTATTTGGCCAAGTAGCTAAAACCAAGAAACGCCTCAATCATATCAAATCATGCATATTCACCTAAGATACAAAACAAAAGAATCAAGCTAAACATCTGAGTATAAACAAAAAATGAGCAAGTGACTTAAGACAAATAGGAATGGCAGATGGTAGTCCATCTTTTACAATAAAGCTCAAAACTCTTTCACAAAAGATTTACTCTAGAAATTCTCAAATCAACTCAATTAGTAAACCATAGAAACAATCCACTCATAGCATATGACTTTTATTTTTCCAGAATTATGATCGTCCCGGTTACTAAATAAAATCCTAAAATCCTTGAAAATATGTCTTATTAAAAGCAAGAAAATATTTTTGTTGGATTTCTTATGAGGGTACTTACCTCCTCAAGGAGGAAGGTATGCGAGAGAAGTCAAGTTCATTCCTTCCATCGTCTTTTCAGCATATTCAAAGACAATGTCCATTAACTCTTAAAACTTTTCCTTGACCTCCAATGCTCCATAAGGAAATACTTGTGTAACGATGAATGGTCCTTCCCATGTCGAGTGTAACCTACCACTCATGTGACCTAGCTTGGATTTGTACAATAACACCTTCTGTTCTACTTGGAAATCCTTTCTAGCCACAAGCTACTAGTCATGGAATTTCTTGGTTTTCTCCTTGTAGAACTTTGAGTTTTCGTAGGCTATGAGTCTGATTTCCTTGAGATCTTGCAATTAGAGTTTTCACTCTTTCCATGCTTCTTCCAAGTCCAAGTTGCAAGCTTTCATAGTCCAATAGGCTTGATGTTCAATTTCCACAGGTAAATGACAAGCCTTTCAAAAAACAACCTTAAAAGGTGACATACCTATAGGTCCTTTGTAATCAGTCCTATATGCCTAAAGTGAATCACCCAATCTTGTGGCCCAATCTCCTTTCTGTTAGGCTTTACAATTTTCTCCAAGATCTTCCCTATCTTCGTGTTAGAGTTTTCAGCTTGCTCATTAGTTTGGGGGTGATATGGTGTAGCAATACAACGTGTCATCCCGTATTTCTTCAAAATTTTTCAAGTAGCTTATTACAAAAGTGGGCCCCTTGGCCGTTGATGATAACTCGTGGTCTCCCAAATCAATAGAAGATGTTAAACCTAACAAAACTCATGAATATTTGAGCATCATTAGTCCTTGTAGCTATGGCTTCCACCCATTTGGAGACATAAGTAAAATATAAGAAAATCCATATGAAGGAGGAAAGGAATCCATAAAATCAATACCCCAAACATCAAATACCTCACAATATAGCATGGATTGTTGAGGCATTTCATCCCTTTTTGTAATGGATCTAACTACTCTTTGACATTGCTCACAATTTTCATACACTCTACGTGCATCTTTAAAGATAGTAGGCCAATACAATTCACAATCCAACACCTTCCAATTCTTTGTTTGTCATTGTAAGACCCATGAAATTTAAATTAGTAAATAAATAATTATTTAATAAATACGGGTAGTGGAGCTTTTATGGCATTTAATGTTAAGGTTTATGATGTGGAGAAGTACTAGCTCAAATGGTTGAGAGTACTTAGTTAGAATGAAAGGACTTGGGTTCGAATCTTATTCATGCCATTTATGTGTTATTTTAATCATGTAATTTTAACAATATGTTGAGCGTGAAGAGGGATAATATAATCTTATATTTATAAAAATTATCAAGAAACATGAATTGGATTGATGGTTGTGCATGTGCTTGGTAATTGTGGTAATTGGCGTGAGTGTGGATTTGAACCTCGGTAAATTCAAATTAAACTTTCTTTTTGTCAAAATTTCTTTTGGCATGAATGTGAAAGGGTAAAGGAAACCCTAACCACCTTAGAGAGGTAGCCAAAAGGGCTGGAAAAACAAACCATAATGTATCTTGAATAGCAATTAACACAACCTTAATGTTATTTTTCGTTTTTGGATTAATGATGGTTAGTTAAGTGAAACTAGAGTGGGAGATAGAAGAGAAATAGAGAAAAAAGTATATGGCAGCCTAGGGGAAAAATCTGGAATTGTTTTGAGAGCATAAGAGCTGCGTTCAGAGCAGATTAAAGGTTATTACATAAGCTGTTAAAGGAAACCATTATTGATCAAGAAAAACATTGGAATTTCCAAGTGAGAAAGAATTATCCAGGTTAGGGGAGCTGTTCATCGCGTTTCTTGATTTTAAATTCATAATTATGAATTGTATGACAAGCATGAATGTATTGTACGCGTAATTTTTCTGGCCTGTGATAAGTTTCTGGAAATTTTCTAGAAACTACATGGCGGGCCTTCAAAGCTGCTAGGCAACTCATGTTAAAACAATCCAGTTTATAGGATTTTGTTAAGAACCGTTTGGCGGTGAAGAGTTGCTGCCAAGCGATGCGTGCTGATGTTCTTTTCATGAAAAAACGTTGTTTTTTGTACTTTTCGCGTAACAGGAACCGCCAGGTGCTGGTTTTATACCGCCAGACCCATGTTCCTGATTTTTGGCGCTTGGCGCCACCATTTTTCTCGTTTACGCAGTTTTCGTAAAACTTCATTTTCCGGTTCGTTAACCGTCTGATTTAAGTGAAATTTTGACAAGTGGTCCATAACATGTAATTCTTGATTTGGAGGTCAGTAGCTAGAGATATATGTTATTCATTATTGATGGTTTTGAAGTCTTTAAAATGGATGAATAAGCTCTTGACAATTTCAAGTAACTTCTAATGAAGCATGATTGGGTTATGTTGAAAGTCTCTATGAATTTGAATGATCCTTTGGGTTAGTCACATGTTGAGAATTGGTTTATTGGTGAATGCATGTGTGTCAATATAAATTAACTTGTGGCATAAGAGAGGCGATAATGCTATATTAATTTGCATTGGTGCATAGGATCATGTGCTTAAGTTGTCAGAGTGCTGCTGCTTTATATTTATTTGAGCATACATTATTCATAAGTTGGAATTGAATGCTAGCATGGATTTAAAGGGTGGAATATATATATATATATATATATATATATATATATATATATATATATATATATATATGTATGAATATGTGCGGATTGATGCATATGATATATAGTGATACTTGTGTACATGTATGATGAAGCCATCTAAATTGAGATTGTGCATGAGAGTCATGTTGATTTTTGGAAGCCTATATTCTTGATTGTGGATATGCATAATTATAAGAGTAGGATTGATTTTACTTTGTTCTGGGTGCTTAAAAAAACCAGTATTGCGCAATATTGGTGTAGCGCCTGGCGTGGGGCTAGTCGAGAAACTTTGTGGCAGCGTTTCATCATTTTTATGAGTTTTAAGTATTTCTTGTAATCATATTAGAATTATAGAACTTGGATTTAAGTTGGTTTTATCGGTGTAATAAAGTTTAAAATTCCCGCAGTTTTGGGAAAATGATTTATAATAAATGAAGTATTATTATTACATTTTTATTTTATTATTTAAAATTTGTAATATCCGGGTGGGATGTTATAACCATAGTGTCCACTAAAAGGCGACGAATGACAAAAGTCAAGCACATAAGGTGTCTCGGTATCTGGAACACACCTCCTCCTTATGACTTGGTCACTACCATTGTGCCATAAGAGTGGATCTTCCCATACATAATACTTTGCCTTGCTTTTCAGCTTGATTCTTTCAGACTTGGAGAAGGAGGGAGGAGTAGTAGAAACAACCAAATAGTTAACAATATCAACAAACCAAGGTTGCGGAAACATACCTTTCACGACAATCAAAGCTAGGAGGACTTCATCAGGAAAGGAATCTTGAATAGGAATGTTACCTTCTCCCTTTTCAATCATACTAAGATGGTCATCTTGAATAGGAATGTTACCTTCATCATCCCCGCTTTTGTCTCAAATTTCAATGTCAAATTTATGAAGCAGTAGTATCCATCTAATTAACCTTGGCTTGGAATCTACTAACTTAAGAAGGAATTTCAATGCGGCATGATCAATGTAAACAATTACCTTGGAACCAAGTATATACAATCTAAATTTGTCTTGGGCAAACACAATAGGTAATAATTCCTTCTCAATTGTGGTGTAGTTAGCTTGCGTTGTGTCCAATGTTATGGAAGCATAATATATCACATGTGGTAGCTTCCTATCTTCCTACCCAAGCACTGCTCCCACTACAAAGTTCAATGCATCACACATAAACTCGAATGGTAATGTCTAGTCAGGTTTTTGAATGATAGGAGTAGTGGTGAACGCCTTCTTTAAAGTATCAAAAACATCTTTTCACCTCTCCTCAAATTCAAATGCCATGTCTTTTTGTGACAAGTTGGAGAGAGGATTTGTTATCTTGCTAAAATAATGTATGAACCTCCTGTAAAACCTTACATGTCCAAGAGAAGAACGAATCTCTTTCACATAAGAGGGGTAAGGTAAATGTGAAATAATTCAATTTTAGCAGAATCTACATATACACCATTCTTGGAAACAACGTGACCTAAAATTATACCTTGTTCCACCATAAAATGACATTTTTCAAAATTTAAAACAAGGTTAGTTTCTTCATATCTTTCCAAGACTCTCATAAGACTAGACAAACAATGATCAAAAGATGAACCATATACACTAAAATTATCCATAAAAACCTCAATACAATGCTCTAACAAATTTGTAAAATTACTCATCATACATTGTTGAAATGTTCCAAGAGCATTGTAAAGACCAAATGGCATTTTCCTAGATGCATATGTACGAAAAAGACAAGTAAAAGTGGTCTTATGTTGATCATATAGGCTATACAAATACCTATAGAATCCATCAAGAAAGTAGTAATGAGATTTACTTGCCAATCGGTCTAACATCTCATCGATGAATGGTAAGGGAAAGTGGTATTTCTTGGTGGCCTAGTTTAGCCTCTAGTAATCAATGCAAACCCTCAAGTTATTCTGAATACGAGTAGGAATTAACTCGTTCTTCTCGTTCTTAACCATAGTGATCCCAGATTTCTTGGGGACCACATGTACAAGACTCACTTGAGTGTTGTTAGAAATAGGATATATCATATCTGCTTGTAGCAACTTGGTGACTTCCTTCTTCACAACCTCCATCAGTTGATGATTCAGTCTCCTTTGAGGTTACGTTACTGGCTTAACATCTTTCTCCAAAAGTATTTTGTGCGTGCAAAAAGAAAGACTAAAGTAGGAATATTTGTCAAAGTCCAACCTATTGCTCTCTTGTGATCTTTGATAACTTACAATAGTTGTTTTTCCTGCTCATCAGTAAGCAAGTCAAATATGGTATGGATTTCAACACCAAAGTGGGTGGTTGTTCAACACGTGGCAACATTTTACTTCCTAAGGTAATTTCAACCACCTTATCATCACACTCAGACACCATGGAGGTATCATCCAGTGACACTACATCCTCAATATCACTTGTTTTATAGTTTTCTTTATTGTCTAAAATCATATGACATATTCGAAAAATAAAATCCAAAAAGAAGAAATAGTAGAGAAAATGTTTAAAAACTCAAAAGAAAAATTGTTTACAACATCATTCAGTACATTAATACAAAATGGTGAATGGTCTTCAGTCGAGTGCTTCATGGTTTCCATTACATTGAAATACACCTTTTCATCTCCTATCTCCATAGTCAATGATCCTGCATGCACATCTATTTTGGTTTGGGTTGTCATCATGAACGGTCTTCCCAAGATAATAGTGGTCAAACTCATTCCTTTATCATCCTTTATGTCTAATATGTGGAAATTTGCAAGAAAAGCCAACTTGTCTACACGAACAAGTACATCCTCAAGCACATCTGCAGGGTTAACTATGCTACGGTTGGCCACTTGAATGACCACACTTGTAGTCTTAAGAGGTCCAAGATGAAGAGAAGTAAAAACTAACAAAGCTATCACATTTATAGAAGCTCCTAAATCTAACATGGCATCTTCAAACTTAGTACTTCCTATCACATAGGGAATAGAAAATAGACATGGATCCTTACATTTCGTAGTATCTCAATAGGCCTCTTAATCAAGCTTGACACGTTTCTTCCCAAGTTCGCAACCTCATTATCCCTAACATGCCTTCTATTTGTGCAAAGTTCTTTCAAAAACTTAGGCGTATTTCAAAATTTGTTTCACAACATCCTATAGAGGGATGTTTATCTCCACCTTCTTGAAAGTATTCAAGATTTCTTTGTCCAACTCCTCCATCTCTTTATTTTTTGGTTTCAAACAATTTGGACATGGAGGAGGAGGAGAACAAGATGAAGAAGAACTTTTAAAAGAAGGGTTACAAGATACTAGCTTGGAGTCATTAGTGGGTGTAGTCATCTCAAATGTAAATTATGTTGGTTCTCCTGATCCTTCACTTTTATCAATGGGTGCAACTTTGTTCTCCTTATCTTCATCTTCTTGGGCATCCTCAAGTCCTCGTACCTGCTTATCGTTTTTAATGTACTAGCACTTATATTACGTGGGTTGATCACAATTTGTGCAGACAATTGACTGGATCCTTTAGCATTAAGCTAATTAACATTACATTCTAACTTCTCCACCCTTTGAGTCAAGTCAACAATCATTTTCTTCACTTCAACGTTCTGCTCAACCACCATTTTCATAAATTTTTCCACCATCGATGCAAGATCTGGTTGAGGTTGTTGTCTCATTTAAGGTGGAACATAGGGTTGTTCGTGTTGCTGATTAGCCCATTTCAGATTTGGATGATTTTTAAAACTTTGATCATACCTATTGGAGGACAAGCCATATTTATTCTGAGACATTCTATTTCCTCCGAACATGTTGACATCAAAAGCTTGAGATGGTTCTTTCACAATAGTTCCTGTTAAGTTGGGGCATTCATTAGTATAATGGTTTGTTGAAGTATAAATTCCACACACCTTTGCTACTTGTGGAGTTAAAGTTTTGAACAAGCTTGCAATCTCATCAAGCTTCTTCTCTAGCCTCTTTATTCTTTCATCTATCATTTTCCCATTTGCTGCAGAAGTCTCCATTTCGTGATCTCTCCATAACAAAGTTATGGAATTTGATCTTGTTTCAAATTGTTGGCTATCAGATGTCGTTCTTTCTATCTGTTCTCTAGCAACTTATGGCATTTTATCTAGAAAAGATCATTTGCTTGCAACATTTCCAATTGTCTATCTGACGAATTCATGCCCTCATAAAAGTATTGAATGAGGGAATGCTCTTGTATTTGATGTTGAGGACAAGATGCACAAAGTTTGTTGAACCTTTCCCAATATTCATTAATGGTTTCTCCATCTCGCTACTTAATTCCATAAATTTCTCTATGAATGGCGGATGCAAGGAAATATTTCTCAAGAAAAAGTCTCTCCATAGTTCCACGCGTGAAGGAAGAAGATGGAGCCCTGGTAGTTTTTGCTTTCACAAAGAAGAAAATGGAGAGCTTGGTTGTCTTCTAAGGATAGTGAAATAGTTGGGCCGAATCCAACTTTCTTCTTTGTACCTTCATCATTATTTTTCACACCTGTGTTTACCAAACTCATTTTTGGACCTATTTCTCGTTGAACCTGCACTTTGGTTCCCTGCACTTTGGACCTATTTTTATTATTATGTTGTGTGCACCCCTGATGTTCTAATCCCGCATCCATGCACACACATCACATTAGTTAGTTTTTGTTTGTTTGATTTGGGCTTCCTTTTTTTTTTTTTTTTCATTTCACCCCTCACATTCTTATGTACACCACACATCTTATTTTTGGGCTCGGCCATGTATGTATTTCTTGCACCACATTTTTTTATGTTGCTCCCCTATATTTTGACTTTTCACTTTGTACCTCTGCTTCTAATTGCATTCCCTTTTGACATATTCACTATTTTTTTAAAAAAATAGAAAAAATAGAAAAATATTAAAAAATGAATTTTTTTTTCTTTTTTCCAAAAACACCAAAAAAATACAAAAATTTTAAAATATAAAAATACCAACATTTTTCAACAAATAGTTTTTCTTAAGAACTACGTACGAGCAAGACCAACCCTTGTCAAGTTCACTTCCTAAAATTTAAATCATTTTCCAAATAGTTTTTAAAAAACTACGTAATCTGGATTTCTCGTTTTGAATGAGAATACGTAGGACCAAGGTCAATCCTTGTCGGGCCCAAAAGACCAAAAAATATTTTTGTTTTCGTTTAGTATTATTATCTCATTATTTTTTGGGGAAAATTATAACATTTTGAAAACCATACAAACTTTTCATGTTTCATTAAAGGCATCGCCCTCGGGCAGACATTGTAAGGTGCTTTATTTTTATGGTTTTCCATAGTATTCCAGAATAAACTATGATGGCGACTCCAAATCTCGGTGTTTTACAAAAATGGATCATTTTGACCCATTTATTACAAAAATGGGTCAGTTTACTAATTAATTACATGACAATGTTAGTTTGCTAATTAATTACATGACAAGGTTGGTTTACTAATGATTTGACTTCTCTCTATTTATTTTTAACTTTTATATAATTTCTAAAGTTTTATATATTTTTTAAAAGTAAACTTTTAATAATTTGATTAAAAACATTTTAAAAAACATTTTATTAAAATTTTGATATTTTAAAATTTAATATTTTAAATTTTATTATTACTTTTTATTATAAAATTTGATTAAAAATATTTAAAAAAAATTATTAAAATTTTGATATTTTAAAACTTAATATTTTAGATTTTATTAGTACACTTTATTATAAAATTTACAAGAATAAAATTTGATTAAAAATATTTTAAATAAAATTTTGATATTTTAAAACTTATATTTTAACTTTTATTGTTTCATTTTATTATAAAATTTATAACAATAAAATTTTATTTAAAATATTTTAATCAAATTATTAAAAATTTATTTTAAAAAAATATATAAAACTTTAGAAATTATTATAAGTTAAAAAAAAATAGAGAAAAATCAAATTGTTAGTCAAATCTGTAATTAATTAGTAAACGGACCTATCTTTGTCATAAATATATCAAAACAACCTAATTTTTTGAAAAAAAAAAACTAGTTAAATAATTAGTAAACTGACCCTACTATGTAATTAATTAGGAAGCTGACCCATTTTTGTAATAAATGGATCAAAGCCACCCTTTTTTGTAAAAGACCCCCAAATCTCTTTTCAAACTAATTTTCTTTGTTGGTTCGTCGTCCCATCACGATTTCGGTTACGAAAAATGGCGACTCCACTGGGGATCGCCAGAGAGTCAATCCATTTAATTAGATATGCGAACTTGATATGGTTTTCCTTGATGTTTTCTTTCCCCTTTCTTTTATTTGTATATTCTTAGCTCTATTTTCATTTGTATATATATTTGTCTCTTAGAATAATTGTGTGTGAATTGTTTTGCTTATTTTGTTAGATATCTATCTGGGAAATTTTCTAGTTGTGTTGCTGGTAGGGTTTGGGTATGCATCATTCTCCCTTCATACAAACACATTGTGCATATCATTAGTTTATAGGGATGGCAAAATGGGCCCGGCCCGATGGGCCGGCCCGCCAGCCCGACTGAAAAAGTATGGGCCAGGCCACGAATTTCAGCCCGCCAGCCCATGACAGCCCGGCCCGTCAAGCCCGCTTGCCCGTCGGGCCAGCCCGCGGGCCAAAACAGGCCAGCCCGCGACCCGTAAGACAAAAACAGGTGGAGGACACTGCACACATTCATGGAAATTACGAACACACAGACCCACAATTCGTTTTTCTTCTTTTCTTAATTTTTTCCTATTCCTTTGCCACCCTTTTTGTTTTTCCCCATGCAAACATCAAACCCATTTTTATTATTATAAAAAGTAGCCAAAAAATGAGCCTTTTTTTGTTTTTGTGGAGAAGAGCGAGAAGAAGGCGAAGGTGCCAAATTTTTTAATTATCTCTCCCTCACACTACTGCGCGCACCCCCCACCCCACCACCAAACCACAACGCGACTCTTCCTTCCGATTCTCACCTCTACGCCACACACACACAACGTCGCTTCTCCTCCACACCCACTCGCCGCTGGCCACCACGAAAGACGCTGGCCACCACGTCGCCGCTGGCCATACGTTCTTCTCCTCCACCGTGACATCCACCACGTGGCTGCCAGAAGCGAGAAAACAGCTCCGTGCACGGAGAACGCAGAGCCACCGTCAAACACTGCGATTGGCGGACGATTCCGACCGCCACGACCACCGCCAACACAGGTTTGTTCGTAATTTCCGTTGTGGTTCTCTTTCTCCCGATTTGTAACCTAAATTCATGATTTCGTAACCCTAGATTTCGTAACCTCTTCAATTTTCCCCCAATTTCAATTTGGTATGATTTCCCCCAATTTCAATTTCGTTGTTCATCCTTCAATTTTCCCCCAATCCTTCAATTTTCAACTTTGTTCTGATATTTGGATTTTGTTCTGATATTTGAAATTCCCCCAATCCTTTGTTTAAAAAAGTTGTACTAAACTGTGCTTGACCTGATGTTACAGGTTCTTAAGGATTTGGCCACTTAATTTTCACGTTTGCGAAAGGTTGAAAAGAAGACAGTCCCCATTTGGATGCTATACGGTGGGGGAATTTCTAATTTTGATGTAAGTATACTCATTTTGCTGTAAGTTTGATGTAACTTTGTAGAAGAGTCAGTATACTCATTTTTGTTTTATCATCTTGTTGTTAGGATTTAGTGAACCAGATTTAATATCATGGATGAGCATGAGTCTAATAGTAGTCCTCCTCCAAGTAAAGATCATGAAACTGAAACTGTGTGTAATGAGTATGAGTCTAAGAATGTTGATGCGGTTGAAGAGGATATGGATGATAGTGTAAAACTTAGAGAATCCTCTAGTAGTAAGAAAACTGAAAAGTCAAGAACTTCTGATGTATGGAAATATTTTACAAGGATTGGGGCTGGTGATGATGGAAAAGAGAGGGCAAAGTGTAATGGGTGCAACAAAAAATATGTTATTGGTAGTCAAAGTGGCACATCTCATCTGAAGCGTCACATGGAGAAATGTACTAAACTTAAATTTGAAGATGTTAGGCAAATGATAGTGGATGGGCAAGGAAAGTTAAAAGCTAGAAGAATAGATCCAATGGTTTGCCGTCAGTTGTGTGCCAATTTAATTATCCAACACGGTTTACCTTTCAACTTTGTTGAGTATGAAGCTCTTAGAATTTGGATAAGCTATATCAATCCTGATGCATGTTTAGTTTCTAGAAATACAATAAAGAATGATGTCATGAAAATACATATGAAAGAAAAAAAAAATGCTAAAGGAGGAGTTCAGGAAAATCAGAAATAGGATTTGTTTGACATCCGATTTGTGGACTTCTATAACTGGTGAGGGATATATTGTTCTGACAGCACATTATGTTAACACAAATTGGAAATTGTGCTCTAAAATTTTGAACTTTTGCCACTTCCCACCACCTCACACTGGCTTTGAGCTATCAAAGAAAATAAATGGATTTTTGCATGATTGGGGAATTGAGAAAATAATATTTTCTTTGACTTTGGATAATGCATCTACTAATGATGTTCTAATTAGAACTTTAAAAAGTGAGCTTCTTTTGCAAAATTCTTTGGTATGTGGTGGTGAGTTTATGCATATTCGTTGTTGTGCACACATTCTTAACTTGATTGTGCAAGAAGGACTAAAAGCTCTTGGTGATTCATTAGATCTTATTAGGGAGAGCATAAAGTATGTAAAGGGTTCTGAAAGTAGGATGATGAAGTTTAAACAATGCATTGAAAAATTAGGGGACATTGATGCAAAAACTGCTTTGTGTATAGATGTTCCTACAAGGTGGAACTCTACTTTTTTTATGCTTGAAAGTGCCCTCAAATATAAACGAGTGTTTGGAAGTTTCCACTTAGTTGATGAAAATTATAAGTATTGTCTGTCTGATGAGAAATGGAAAAGAGTGAAAAAAATCTGTGTTTTCTTAGTGCCCTTTTATGAGATCACAAATATGATTTCTGCCACATGCTACCCTACATCAAACTTGTACTTTTTACAAGTGTGGACCATCCAAACCCATTTACTGGAAAGCTTAAAAGATGAAGACGAAGTTATCAGAGATATGGCTGAAAGGATGTTGGTAAAGTTTGATAAATATTGGGATGAATATAGCATTGTCCTTGCATTTGGGGCAATTTTAGACCCAAGGATGAAGTTGGAAACATTGGGCTATTGCTTTGAGAAGATAGATCCTCTAACTTGGGAAGCAAAGTTAGAGAAGATTAAAGAAAAATTGTACAAGTTGTTCTCTGAATATTGCTCCAAGAATGACACTTCCAATCCCCTAAAGCGTAAGTATATGGATATGCATATGTCAACAACATCATCCTCAATTGATTCTATCAAGTCCAATGCACTTCATGTAAGTCATATTACTTTCTAGTACATAAATTACTATGCATAAACTTATTGATTAAACTATGATTATGGTTTTTATGTTAGGAATTAAAACAACGCAAGATTCAAGCTTCTGTTAATACAAGGAAGAACCAACTTGACATATACTTGGATGAGCCAACATTGGATACTGATATTACTGAAAGTATGGATGTTCTTGAATGGTGGAAGAGTAATAGTCAACGTTTCTCAAATTTGTCAATCATGGCTAGGGACTTGCTGAGCATTCCAATTACTATTGTTGCATCTGAATCTGCTTTCAGCATTGGTTCAAAGATCTTGAATAAGTATAGAAGTCGTCTATTGTCAAAACATGTTGAAGCAATTATTTGTACTAGCAGCTGGATGCATGGGTTTCGTGAATATGGTAACTTTTGAATTTTTAATTCTGACTTAAATATTTTCAATAATATTTTCAATAATAATTCCATGTATTTTTTTAAGATGATGATGATGATGACAATGGAATAGCTGAGAGTAGTACTTCTAAGACTGCATCTAATAACCCTGGCACTGAATTGGATATTGATGAAAATTGAAGGTGAGTAACATAGTTAATATAAATTACAGATACTTAGTATATTCACTGTAATAACATAGTTTGTATATTCATTGTGATAAATAATGCTTCTGTTTTTTTTTTATGTAGCTTGCACTTTGGAACTGCAACCGTGATCTTCATGATGACTATGAAAGAGGCAGACGTCATTTACATTTTGTTTTAATCATTTCAATTTGTTTGGACTTTGTGATGATGGACTATTGTTGTATTAATGCATATGCAGTATGTTAATGTAAGCATATTTGCATGTAGTCAACTAAATTTGAAATGAAAAGATTTAAAATCTGATTTTGGGCCACAAAATGAACATATCAGGAAAAGGATGGCGGGCCAGCCCGCCACCCCACGGGCCGGGCCCAAAAAAACAACCCGTTTTGCCTTGTCGGGCCAGCCCGGCCCGACCCATTTAAAACGGGCCAAAAACGGGCCGGGCTGGCCCGTTTTGACACCCCTATTAGTTTAGGCACAAATGGAGATTTCTTGCTTTAATCCTCATATTTTCGTGTACCTAATATACATGTGAATAAGTGCACATATCTCATTATTTTAATGGCATATCATGCAAAACATTTCTTATGTGTGCATATTATACATGTGAATAAGTGCCTATTGAGGCAAAATCATGCATAGCATTTTTATGTCATACATCACATCTCATGAAAATAAATGTCTATTAAGGCCTAAACAAGCACTTCATTATGTCACTTAATTGGATATCATGCATGATGTTTTTAAATAAGTGTATCATATTTCATCATCATATGATGGAATAAATGCCTCTTGAGGCATATGCATTAAATCTCATGTAGGTTTTTCCAATTAGTTGCATATCATGCATGGTGCTCTTTAATCACATCGACATACAAAGTAAATAAGTGCCTCTTGGGGAACAAACTTGCATTGCATTCACTTATTGTCTTTATTCATTGTAGCATGTACATAGTTTTCTAATCCATAGCATGCATCCTCACCTCATCTAGCATAATGCATTCATATGTTGATACCATTTGCATAGGCATGGTTAGTTTCCTTGCATTACGTGCGTTTATTTTTGCATTCATTAGTTCATGCTAATAAAATAGAAGTCGCGGCACCTTGAAGGACTTATTAAGATCATGGAAAATATGAGAGAGGCTCGAGAAGCGGTAAAAGGTGGTGTTGAGTATTTGAAAGAGTAGATAAGTGAGATCCTGGGGGCCTTAAAAGCATTACAAAGAAATAAGGAAACTTTGGCTCCACGATATCAGCTAAGAGATTGGATGATCCAAACATTTCCACCTTATGGCCTTCCTTTAGGTTACATTTGATCTCTCGAAGAACATCTAAGGCAAACATATACCCAAAAGGTGGAGGATCACATATCTATAACTCATATCAGAGACGAGAATGAACTTGGGGCAACCACTATTACAAAACTTCTGGTAAATGTCCAACCAAATGTGGTGCATGTGACATCAATAAAAGAACTCGAGATGAAGCCTCCACACTATGCTGCCATATAGGTGGATGTCAAAGCAACCAATAACAAATTAGAAATGTTGGAGAAAAGGGTAAAAGTCATGGAAGGTAGAGGAAGCTGTAAGTTTGAAAATTTCATAGAGTTGTCCTTAGCCCCGAATGTAGTGATATCTCTAAAGTTTAAATTACCCATGTTTGAAAAATATAGAGGGACCACTTGTCCTAAAAGCCACATCATGATGTATGGCAAGAAAATGGTTGCGCATGCACACAATGAAAAGTTGTTGATCCATATCTTCCAAGATAGTTTGGCTGCATTGGCACTAAACTGGTATGTTCATCTTGAGCCTTCATGCATCAAGTCTTGGAAGGATCTGGTAAATGCTTTCATGAAGCAGTACGATTATAACATGGATGTGGCACCTAACAAATTACAATTGTAGAGCATGGTGAATGTAAGACCCGAGAAAAATTAAATAATTAAATAAATAATTATTTAATAAATGCGGGTAGTATAAGCCTTTATGGCATTTAATGTTAATTGTTATGACGTGGAAAAGTACTAGCTTAAGTGGTTGAGAGTACTTAGTTGTGTGTAAGGACTTGGGTTTGAGTCCTATGTATGCCAACTATGTGATATTTTATTTTTGTGTGCGTTATTTTAAGAGTATGTATGCATGTGAGTAGTGATAATATAATCCTAAAATTATAGGAATTATCCCTAATCATGTATCAGTTGAATTGGTTGAGCAATTGCTTTGGGATTGAGGAGTTGTGTGTTCAAACCTTGCTGAGAACGAAATTGATTTATTTATTTTTGCCAATATAAGTGTAATCTGAATGTGAAAGGGTGGGAAAACTCTAGAGGCAATGGGCAGCCAAGGGAGTTGGGAAAAATAGCTCATAATGGTCTATGAAAGATAATTAGAAATATTAAAAGGTCACTTTTCGTTTTTTTTCTATTAACCATATTTAGGGACCATATTGTTAGTTTTGAAATGGTTGAAAAGCCAAGAAGGGGGGGTTGAATTGGCTAGTTAAAAATTTAGGCTATCTTTGCAAGCTAAAAACCACCTTTAATTGAATCAAATAGATCACCAAGTTAGGATGCAAACAATACTGAACTATACACTTTCAATTGATCAAAAACAGAGTTAACAGATTGATTTTACTGAACAGATTTTGTTCTGGTATAATCAATCGATTGAAACTGAAAATCAGTCGACTGAAATACTGGGAAAAATGCAGAAATGCGAATTTGAATTTTAAATCAGAAACAAAGCTCAAGAATGATCAATATCAATTCCAAATGATTATACAAACATGCTCAATGCTTCAGATGCTATGAAAACATGCAAGAACATGAAAAAGATGGTTAAAGCACAAGTTCTTGAAACTTTAAAATGAAAATGCAAGAGAGAAAGGTTAGAGAAGAGAGGACACCACAAATTTTTATACTGGTTCACTCAAACCTGAGCTACATCCAGTTTGTCAAGGCAACCTTAGCTTGACTTAAGTGAAATCAGTCGATTAAAAAATAAATCAACTGATTGAATTTGTTTCAATTTAAGACTATTGCAGCCAACCCGTTTAACCTGTTGAAAAACCATTCAACAGACTAAAAGAGACATTTTAACCTGTTGAAAAACCATTCAATAGATTTACAAAGTATCCACCCTTACACTTCCAAAATATGCAAAAACACCACAAAAGACTCTTGAATCACACAAGAATCACACCAGCACAGCAATAACCCTCTTGCAGACCTGAAAAACCACCAGGCACACACACAAAGCTTGAGAAAGATCAAACCTTAGTGGTAGCACAACCTTGCCTACCACAAACCACTTTCTCCAAGCTTCAAACCAAGCCAAAAGCTTCAAGAATTGATCCAAGATCAATCTTCAACAACTGCAACACCTATGATCACCAAGGAGAGAGTTTCCACACGTTTCCATAACCAAATCGTGCTCTAAAATAATCAACAAACCTCTCTTTCGAAAATCACAACTTTTATAGTCAAATTGTTACAAAATCAATCGGTTGATTTTCAAATCAATCGATTGATTTCACTTGACTTAAGTGAAATTAGTCGATTAAAAACTAAATCAACTGATTGAATTTGTTGCAGTTTAAAACTACTGCAACCAACCTTTTAACCTGTTGAAAAACCATTCAATAGATTAAAAGAGACATTTTAACCTATTGAAAAACCATTCAACAGATTAAAAACATAACAAAGACCAAACTACATCTAATTAATGCTTTAAGGTCTACAACATGAGTTACAAACTATGAGTGCACTTTCTTAATGATGTAACTACATGGAGAGCACACATTCTAGCCTTGATCACCATGGGTATCATCAAATCTCCTTTCCTTCATCAATGTAGGCTTCATTCCAATGTTTATGGCTTCAAGATAGTTCAAAAGAGCTTCATTCAATCTTCATCAAATCTTCAAGAAGCAAACCACCTTGGCTTCTCATGTCAACACATATAAAAGTGGAAAATAAGGTAATTAGAAGGGTTTTGAAGTCTAAAACCTAGAGTGAAAAGGAGAGCACGAAATTTTGAGTGAAAAAAAGAGTTAGAGGGAATCAAGAAAGCTGAGTTGGGAGAGCACTAAGGGAAATCCAAATTGGGGACAAGAAGAGCTATAAATCATCTTTTGTTTTTGGAGCAGAGGAAAACCAGGTTAGGGCAGTTCTTTTGTATGCCTATATGATTATGAATTTTTGTGTACTCTGAAATGCATGTATGAAAAGTGTGTGGCTATGAATTTTCGTGCTATATATATGAGGTGAATTTTGGGTTGGAGTGCCTTGATAGGGTTTGATCGAAATTCTCACGAATTTGTATGAATATAATGGTTTTCTGCGCTTTATTGGTTGTTTATGGTTTAAACTCGAAATTGGGAATTTGGTTGGGTCATGTTTATGCCATAAGTGTTATGCCTGTTTCCAATTTGCAAGTTATTGAGTTTGGGTTTTGAATTAGGCATGGTTTATGGTTTTTCATGTACGTAACAGTGTAGATGTCTGATATTCTCGCTTAAGCGAGCAAGGCTCGCCTAGGCGAAAATATCAGAAACGTGAGACTGGTTGTACACGAGCATCTTGCTCAAGCGAGCATAAGTTGCCTAAACGAGCACTCTTAAACGTTGAGTGGTTCTGCTTGAGCACCTCGCTTAGGCAAAGAGTCGTATTTTTGGGCAACAAAGCATCTCGCTCAGGCGAGAAGTCGTGCAGGGTCTTATATCTTTATTTCTTTATCAGAATTTTTGGCAATTTGTAATAAGTTTATTACTCTAAGTTTGTTTAATTTATGGCGCCTTGATTAGTGTTTTGCATTTTCCCGCGTTTGGGAATTAATAAAAGTTTGACATTGATGTCTTTTTCTTAATTATTTATTTTAAATAAGTAATTTCCAGTAGGGATGTTACAATGAAGAAGGAGTCTGAATCGTTCAAAGAATATGCCCAAAGGTGGACAGAGATTGTTGCTCAAGTAAAGCCTCTTCTGGGTGACTGATTAGTTCATATTTATGCCCTCATTTGGTATTTAATTTTGGATTTTTAATTGAATTTTATTCTTAAGAGATTGATTTAATTGAGATTTCTTATAATTGGGTTTATTGAGCATGAGATATAAAGAGATGTTAAAAATAGCTTTTTAGTCCCATAAATATTATTTGGATATATTGAGGTGGGTTAGTGCAGCTACAACTAAGTTGAACTCATGGAGGTGTGGAAATAAATTGCTTAAAGCTTCATGATACCTTAAAGATAAATCCAAAAATAGGAAATTATCAAAATTACAAAAATCCAAGTCAAGCATTTCATGAAGACGAAAAGAAAAGTTTGAAAAAAGTGAAGAAGTTTGGCGAAGCTAAGAAGAGGGAACAAGCAACTTGGACTTGTGGTTTTCTCTTTCTTTTTCCAGAAGAAGGGCTTTGATAATTCATAAATATGTATGATCAAAGATAATTTGGGAAAATATATCTTTAGATTTTTTATTTGATATTTTTAAATAATTATCTTATTTAATTATATCATAAAATATCAAAAGATAATAACTACCGAATCTTTTTAAATATGGCAAGATCTTCTTGAATCTTTTTAGATCTCCACAACAAACAAATATATCTTGAAGATATTTGATTATTTAGAAGATAATTGGAGGAGATTACAAGAGGGGCAGAACTAGAAATTGGACAAAAATTAAGTTGTTGAATAATTAATTAAAGATTTTTTATTAATTATCTTTGATATATCTCAAATTATCAACAAAGGAAATCTTCCAAATATTGTAGAAACTGATAAAATCTGTTAATTATTTAGGAGATATTATATCAAAAGATAAAATATTTCAGCAATAGAAAATATAAGATTCAAGTCCAACCAAGGCCTATATAAAGAGACCAAAGGAAGCAAAATAGGGAAGATCAATACTTCGGAGTTTAGGAACCCTTAGGGGAGCCTAAACTCTTCCTCTCTTTCACTTCTCTTATATTTTATTTTATTTTGTATTCCATGGAGGGCTAAGCCTCATGGGTTGATTCCATTATAATTTCATTATGGATTCTAAGGTTAGAATGAAATAATTTCTTTGTTCTTTTCATTATTGTTGAGGTTTTAATTCATCTATGTATTTTATCTTTGAATCACGTGAAAAGTAATGGTTTTTACATCATAGCTAATTAGTGAGATATTTTAATCTATATGCATATCAATCATATGAGCTTAAAGGTTTTTAATTTTAATTGAGAATATACTTTGATTAAATTTAAAAACTTTCATGTGATTGAATGAGTTTTTGCCAATGATTGAGAATGTACTTTGATTAGAGGTGAAAACTTTAACTAGAATTAATCAAGAATGTATTTTGGTTCATTAGTTTTTTGCTTGATTTTAGAGGTAAAAGAATGGACATGATTAAGAATGTATTTTGGTTAAATTTATTATGATTAATCTACAAAGTTCTTACTTTTGATTGAGAATTTACTTTGGTTAATAGTGAGAACGCCAACAAATTAATTGAGAATTTACATTGATTAATTTTCAAATCTACAACAATAATTAATTGAGCAATAATCTTTAGATAACCAATGATGAATCTATTTTGAAAAAGTAGTGGAATCAATCTGTTTTCTTTATTATTATTTTTATCTTATTTTATCTTTTTCCATTTTTATTTCTTTCTTTCAAATAACCAAAAAATATTTTTGTTACTTTTTAGTATTATTATCTCATTATTCTTTTTGCAAAAAAATAACATTTGGAAGACCACACCAATTTTGCATGTTTAATTAAAGGTACTGCCCTCAAGCAGGTGTTGTAGGGTGCTAACACATTCCCTACGCGTAATCGACTCCCAAATCCAAAACTCTAGTTTTTCGCAGAGACGAAAATAGTATTATTATATCATTATGTTTTGGGGAAAATTAACATTTTGAAAACCACACCAATTTTACATGTTTAATTAAAGGTACTGCCCTCGAGCGGGCGTTGTAGGGTGCTAACACCACCCCTATGCATAAACTACCGAATCCAAAAATCTGGTTTTTCGCATACTTGCTTTATCTTTATGGTTTTCCATAGTTTTCCAGAATAAACTTCGGTGGCAACTACAAATCTCTTTTCAAACTCATTTTCTTTTTTGGTTCGTCATCCCATCGCGATTTTGGTTGTGAAAGACTTCATAAAAGAACTCATCTAGTTAGGCATTCTTGCTCGCTTCATACAAAGTGTGCGAATCAAATGAAGTACTGGTCAAGGTTATTAGAGGACTCGAAACAAAGGTCTCGCAAAGGGCAACCAAACAAAACAAGCACAGAAGAAGCTCGACAAACTCAAGAGCCTCTACCTCTAATGGGATAACCTCCTCCAAGCTATATGACTCATGAGCATTGCCTATGAAAAATACTCTCCATTAAGAGCTTGCCACAAAGCCATCACCTTTAGAGTGGGACGTCCTACACGTTGGCAACCAAGCTGGGTTAAAAAGCTTAACCATGAAACCATTGGCTAGAAATAGGTTTAACGAACTAGGCAAATTAGACATCAGGAATGTGGTCTGATGTGTTTGTAGCATGTTAATCTTGTGTACTCATGCATTGGTTTCATAAAAATTTGTTGTTGTATGAAAATTTTCAAAACTGTTATATTCAACCTGTTGATTTTTCATTTCAACATGTTGATTTCACTTACTATTTGCAAAAACATGATCTGTCAACCTGTTGATTCTGTATTTCAACCTGTTGATTTTGTATTTCAACCTGTTGTTTTCGTAATTTTGTATGTTGATTTCATTAAAACTAAATCTGGAAAAATAAAGTTCAATTTTACTGTTTTCAATTGATTTATTTTCAAAATCAGTCAGCTAATTTCACTTCACCAGATTTTGTTTTTAATCTCTGATGCTCTGATGCTGTTTTAATTGACTGATTCTGTTTTTCAACATGTTGATATTACTTAAACTGTGCATTTACTCACAAAATGAATTGTTAAGATGACCCAATCAAAGAAAGCCTCTTTTTGTCAGGTACTATCTGCTCTTAACTGCCCATTTCATCAGCCATGTGTTGCTTTTACTAATTTGTTTGACCAAAAAGCATGTTTAGTGCACAATTCCAATGTGCATGCAACTCATGATTTGAACTAATTGATCCCCTCATAAAAACACATTGAAAACATCATGAATGCTTGAGATACTGCTTTGGACTGCATTAAACTGGTTTGGGTAACCTAAAACGAATTAATTAGAAAAATCTGCACCATTTAGTAACCTGTTTCTGAAAATAAGCTTGTTCAATTATAAATACTACACTTGTATTGCTGCATTTGCATCATACATCTCTTAGAAATAGCCATATCAA
This sequence comes from Vigna unguiculata, assembly GCF_037176805.1. Classification (NCBI taxonomy): domain Eukaryota; kingdom Viridiplantae; phylum Streptophyta; class Magnoliopsida; order Fabales; family Fabaceae; genus Vigna; species Vigna unguiculata. Next base: position 23,977,083 of record NC_140796.1, read on the forward strand.
CACTCATCATGCCTCGTCGTTCCCAAAGGGCTATTCAATGTGATGATGAGCACTCCACTCCTCCTACCCCAAGGTCTCCAGATCATGAAATCCATGGAGGAATTGAAGCATCGTTTGAGGATCATAAGGACAACATTCAAGTGTTCCTCATTGAGGTGAATAGGAAGTAGATTAGCATTCCTAAGGTGTTGTGGTTCTCATGGCTAAGGGCTGAAGGCTTTGAGAGCCTATTCCAACAACTAAAGTATCAAAAGTTGAAGACATTCCATGAACTTTCAGGGAAAATCTATCCAGACTTGGTGAAGGTGTTTTTCACCAACTTGGAGTTCAAAAATGATGTCTTGTTGTCCAGCATCAAGGGTGTTCGAATGGAGATCAACAAGAGAGCTTGGAAAGATGTGGTTGGCCTCAAATCAAGAGGGTGTGCAAGTGAGGAAAGGTGAAACTGGGGTTGTTCCAGAATTCAACAAGATGCAATACTATGGCCAATGCCCGAGGAATCTTGCTGCTGAAATCAAGCACTTCCATGTTGATGGTCTCAAGGTGGATCAAAGGTTGCTTGGTATGATTGTCCCAAAAATCCTTGTTCCACGTGGTAGTAACCATTCAACATTGAATGAGGCAGATTTGATACTCATGTACAGCATTCAACACAACATCCAAGTGGATTGGATCTATGTGTTTCGTGATCACATCCTCAATGCCAAGAGGCTCATGGATTTTAGGCTGCCATATGTGGTTTTAGTGTCCAAGTTCATTGAATACTTTGGAATTGATGTAGAGGATGAGCTAGAGGAGTCAACTAGACTGTTGAACCATACCTCCAACCAAAATCTACACAAAATAGGCTTTCTCAAGGTGGGAAATGGATGGACAATTGTTGGTGCTGTAGTTGGTGGTGCACATGACCATGAAGTTGGTCCAAGTGGTGCAAATCAAGAGGAAGAACCAACTACTGGACCCATGGACCTAATTCCCTATAACCCTCTATAGGCCTTATGTACTCACATTTTGAGAGGATGGTGTTGAACCAGCTGCATGAGCTCAATGTGTCCCAACATGCACATCACAACTATTGCAATGAGAGGTTCAATGCATTGGATGGCCAAATTCATGATATCCATGATATGTTGAACTCATTCCAGACCAGAAATGATCCTCAGGATGACTGAGTGTGGTGGTTGTTTAGGATCATGCATTGCATCCAAGTGTTTGTGCTTTTTTTGTTTCAGCTCTGTCAGTTTCAGTTGGTTGTTTTTCGTTTTAGTCGACTGATTATATCAGCTTTATGGATTTCCTTCTCTGTTTCAGTTTGTGCTTGTTGTATTGTGTTCAAATATTAATGAAAAGATATGCAATGCTTGTTTTTTTATGCGTTTGTTCTGTTTGATGAATCCAAAGGGGTAGAAAAATTGGAAAATTAGAAAATGGATAATTAATCACATAGAACTAGGCATTAAAATTAGAATCAATAATCAAATATGAATTTGAACTCATATTATTGATAGGAGGAGCATATGTGTGCTTGCTAGCTTGTGTGCATTGCTATTGTAAATGTTTTTCAGGTTCACAAGTTTCAAGCTAAGGTGTCACTTTATCAATTTAATGGTATCCAACAAATGGAAGCATTTTGCAATGGAAGATAGAAGAAGCTAGATGAAGAAGATAGAGGTTGGCTTCATAAAATCAGGGGGAGATTGTTGACATGAGAAGCCAAGGTGATTTGCTTCTTGAAGATTTGATGAAGAATTAAATGAAGCATTTAGAGCTATCTTGAAGCCATTACCATTGAATGAAGTCTACATTGATGAAGAAAAGAAGAGTTGGTGATATCCATGTTGATCAAGGCTGGAACGTTTGCTCTCCATGTAGTTACATCATTAAGAAAGTGTATTTGTAGTTTGTAATTCATGTTGTAGACCTTGTAGCATTAATTAGATGTAGTTTGGTCTTTATTGTGTTTTTAATCTGTTGAATGGTTTTTCAATAGGTTAAAATGTCTCTTTTAGTCTGTTGAATGGTTTTTCAACATGTTAAAAGGTTGGCTGCAGTAGTCTTAAATTGAAACAAATTCAATCAGTTGATTTATTTTTTAATCGACTGATTTCACTTAAGTCAAGTGAAATCAACAGATTGATTTGAAAATTAACCTGTTGAATTTCATAACAGTTTGACTATATAAGTTGTGATTTTCGAAAGAGAGGTTGGTTGATCATTTTAGAGTGCGATTTTGTTCTGGAAATTTGTGGAAACTCTCTCCTTCGTGATCATACAGTTTGCAGCAGTGGAATATTGATCTTGGATCAATTCTTGGAGCTTTTGGCTTAGTTTGAAGCTTGGAGAAAGTGGTTTGTGGTAGGCTGGGTTGTGCTACCACTAAGGTTTGATCTTTCTCAAGCTTTGTGTGTGCCTAGTGGTTTTCCAGGTCTGCAAGAGGGTTCTTGCTGTGCTGGTGTGATTCTTGTGTGATTCAAGAGTCTTTTGTGGTGTTTTTGCATATTTTGGAAGTGTAAGGGTGATACTTTGTAAATCTATTGAATGGTTTTTCAACAGGTTAAAATGTCTCTTTTAGTCTGTGGAATGGTTTTTCAACAGGTTAAACAGGTTGGCTGCAATAGTCTTAAATTAAAACAAATTCAATCAGTTGATTTATTTTTTAATCTACTGATTTCACTTAAGTCAAGTGAAATCAACAAATTGATTTGAAAATTAACCTGTTGAATTTCGTAATAGTTTGACTATATAAGTTGTGATTTTCGAAAGAGAGGTTGGTTGATCATTTTAAAGCGCGATTTTGTTCTGGAAATTTGTGGAAACTCTCTCCTTCGTTATCATACAGTTTGCAGCAGTGGAATATTGATCTTGGATCAATTCTTGGAGCTTTTGGCTTAGTTTGAAACTTGGAGAAAGTGGTTTGTGGTAGGCTGGGTTGTGCTACCACTGAGGTTTGATCTTTCTCAAGCTTTGTGTGTGCCTAGTGATTTTCCAGGTCTGCAAGAGGGTTCTTGCTGTGCTGGTGTGATTCTTGTCTGATTCAAGAGTCTTTTGTGGTGTTTTTGCATATTTTGGAAGTGTAAGGGTGATACTTTGTAAATCTATTGAATGGTTTTTCAACAGGTTAAATGTCTCTTTTAGTCTGTTGAATGGTTTTTCAACAGGTTAAACGGGTTGGCTGCAATAGTCTTAAATTGAAACAAATTCAATCAGTTGATTTATTTTTTAATCGACTGATTTCACTTAAGTCAAGTTAAATCAACTGATTGATTTGAAAATTAACCTCTTAAATTTCGTAACAATTTGACTATATAAGTTGTGATTTTTGAAAGAGAGGTTTGTTTATAATTTTAGAGCGCGATTTTGTTCTTGAAATTTGTGGAAACTCTCTCCTTCGTGATCACACAGTTTGCAACAGTGGAATATTGATCTTGGATCAATTCTTGGAGCTTTTGGCTTGGTTTGAAGCTTGGAGAAAGTGGTTTGTGGTAGCTGGGTTGTGCTACCACTGAGGTTTGATCTTTCTCAAGCTTTGTGTGCGCCTAGTGGTTTTTAGGTCTGTAAGAGGGTTCTTGCTGTGTAGGTGTGATTCTTGTGTTATTCAAGAGTCTTTTGTGGTGTTTTTGCATATTTTGGAAGTGTAAGGGTGATACTTTGTAAATCTTTTGGAATAGTGCAAAGTCAAGCTCAGGTTGCCTTGACAAACTGGATGTAGCTCAGGTTTGAGTGAACCAGTATAAAAATAACTTGGTGTCCTCTCTTCTCTAACCTTTCTCTCTTGCATTTTCATTTTAAAGTTTAAAGAACTTGTGCTTTAATCATCTTTTGCATGTGCTTGCATGTTTTCATACCACCTGCAGTAATGAGCATGTTTACATAATCATTTGGAACCTGTCTTGATCAATCTTGTGCATTGTTATTGGTTTAAAACTCGAATTTGCATTCCTGCATTTTTCCCAGTATTTCAGTCGACTATTTTCCTGTTTCAATCGGTTGATTATACCAGAAAAGAATCTGTTTAGTAAAATCAATCGCTTAACTCTATTTTTGATCGATTGAAAAAGTTTACAGTTCAGTATTGTTTGCATGCTAACTTGGTGATCTATTTGATTCAATTAAAGGTGGTTTTTACTTTGCAAAGATAGCCTAAATTTTTAACTTGCCAATTAAACCCCTTCCTTCTTGGCTTTTCAACCATTCCAAAACTAACAGATCCTAGTTTGACAAAAAATCCTACACTACTTTACCTTTGATACAAGGCCTAAAAAGGAAATCCTACCCTACTTTGTAAGACCCGTGAAAATTAATTAAATAGATAATTAATTAATTAATTAATGCGGGTAGAAAGAGCCTTTATGGGATTAAATATTGTTTGATGTGACGTGGAAAAATACTAGCTTAAGTGGTTGAGAGTACTTTGATTGTATAAGAGGACTTGGGTTCGAGTCCTATGTATGTCAATTATGTGTTGTTGTTTTATTATTGATTTTTAATAATATGTATGAATATGGAATTGGTATTGTAAACTTACATTGATTGGAATGTATCATAAAATGTGGATTGGCATAGTGGTAATGCTTTGGCCTCATGAATGGAGGATCACGGGTTCAAACCCTGTTGGGCATAAAGTAGGCTTTATTTTTGCTAATTCTAGCTTGGGGTGGAGTTGAAAGGGCAAAATTAAAAATCCCATTTTAAGGGAAAAGAAGGGTTTTGGCAGTGTTGGTAACTGGCTTTTGAGAGGAGCACGAGTTCTGAGGGTGTGAGAAGAGTATTGAAGGCTGAATTGGGAGGGTATTGGAATAAAAGAGTGGGCAACAAAGGAACATTCTCTTTTTCCCCAAATTGAATCAAGAAGTTCAGGTAAGGGGAGCTGTACTTTATGTATGCAAATAAACAGTTAAGTGCTATGATTTTGAGTCATTGGCGTCTCAATTGATTTCTGTTTGATTGGGAAAATTCGTACCTTATGTGTTGTGATTGTGAATTGGAGTTATTTGGGATTGGGTGCATGATTATGTATATGGAATAGGTTGTGCGATGGGGGTTTTGATATTTCTGGTTATTGGTGATTCAATATGCGAAATTGGTGGTCTAGTTGTTTAGAAAGCATGGTTCTGGATGTCGTTTGCCATTATAATTGCATTGGAATCGATGGAGTGTTTTGTGGTATATTCTTGGGTGTGGTTTGGCAGTATTTTGGGTAAATTGTGTTTGTCATAAAGGGGGAACTCTGGTAGTCTCGCCCAAGCGAGTCTATCTCGTCTAAGCGAGAATTGCAAAACCTCGTTTCTCGTTTGGTTCGCCCTGCCCGCTCAGGCGACCTGGTTGTGAGTTGAGCGACGCCTAGTCTTGCTTAGGCGAGAATGACTCGCCTAGGCGAGGTCGCGAGGAAACTTGGGTGCTTTGAGCGCGACATCTCGCCCAGGCGAGAGGTATTGGGATTTTGAGCGACTTAGTCTCTCGCCCAGGCGAGATACACTCTCCTAAGCGAGGTCGCGATGAGAAATGATGTTTGTTTAATTGAATCCTTGTTTAAGTGGTGTGGGTGATATTTTGAGCGATGTTATTGCTCGCCTAGGCGAGGGGATCTCAGAGGAGATGTTTGAGTTGTACTATGATGCATCATATCAAGGCCTGGGGTGTGTATTGATGCAAGAAAAGAGGGTCGTGGCATATGCTTCTCGTCAATTGAAGGTGCATGAGAAGAACTACCTGACTCATGACTTAGAGCTAGCCGCCATTGTGTTTGCTCTTAAGTCTTGGAGACATTATCTATACGGCTCTCAATTCTGAGTATTCAGCGATCACAAAAGTTTGAAATACTTATTTGACCAAAAGGAGCTAAATATGAGGCATCGTAGGTGGATGGAGTATTTGAAAGACTATGACTTTGAATTGTTCTACCATCTAGGCAAGGCAAATGTTGTAGTCGATGCTTTGAGTCGGAAGAAACGCTACATGTGTCTTGCATGATGATAAAGGAGTTATAGTTGATTGAGAAACTCCGAGATATGAATCTGGGGATGTAGTTTGGGCAAAACTCGATATAATGTAGCTTGCTAAGAGTTACTAATGAATTTTTGAATGAAATTCGTGTGCCTCAGGGACATGATTTGGAATTGCAGCAGTTCGTGGGGTGGTTAGGCACAGAAAAAGGGAAGGATTATCATATGGGAGAAGATGGCATTCTACTGTTTAAAGGTAGAGTGTGTGTACCAGGAGGACCTCATTTCAGGAGGTAGATCCTGAAGGAGGGTCACCAGAGTCGTCTTAGCATACATTCAGATATGACTAAGATGTATAAGGATTTGAATGAGTCCTTTTGGTGGAATGGTATGAAGGCAAATGTAGCAGACTTTGTTGCTCAGTGTTTGGTATGTCAAAAGGCCAAAATTGAACACCAAAGGCCGGGAGGTACCTTGCAACCACTAGACGTACCTCAGTGAAAGTGGGACAATATCTTTATGGATTTTGTGACACATCTTTTGTGGTCAACAAAGGGCCATGATTTGGTTTGGGTGATAGTATGGGGTACCCGAAAGCATAGTGTCAGACCGGGATCCTAGATTCACATCACAGTTTTGGCAATCATTGCAAGCGGCCTTGGGTCACAGTTGAGGATGAGTTCAGCGTATCATCCTCAGACGGATGGACAGTCTGAGCGGACCATTCAATCTCTAGAGGACTTATTGAGGTCTTGTGTGCTGGATCACATGGGAAACTGGAATGATGTGCTATCTTTGGTGGAGTTCACCTACAATAATAGCTACCACTCCAGTATTCGTATGGCACCATATGAAGCATTGTGTGGAAGGAGGTGTAGAACTCCATTGTGCTGGTATCAGGAAGGTGAAGCCTTTGTGCTTGGTTCTGAATTTTTGCAACAGACGACTAGTAAGGTCAAGTTAATCCAAGATCAGATGAGAGCAACTCAGAGTAGGCAAAAGTCTTATGCTGATAAAAGGAGACGACCACTTGAGTTTGATGAAGGAGACCATGTATTTCTCCAGGTTACGCCAACCACAGGGATCGGAAGGGTTCTTAAATTAAGGAAGTTGACTCCGAGATTTATAGGGCCTTATCAGATTACACGGAGAATAGGAGCAGCGGCGTACGAGATCGCTCTACCACCTCACCTATCCAACTTGCATAATGTGTTCCATGTCTCACAGTTGAGGAAATATATTGCAAGTCCAGATCATGTTTTGGAGTCAGATGAGGTGCAAGTACGTGAGGATCTGACTATGCCAGTTGGACCGGTTCGCATACTGGATACTCAGGTCAAGCAACTGAGAGGCAAGGAGTTGAAGACGGTGAAGGTACTCTTGGACGAGGCAACCCAAGGAGATGACTTGGGAGAGGTGGGATCTCATGAGGAAATCTTATCCTCAACTCTTTGCTGGTAAGTCCTATTTTCTAGGACGAAAACTTTTAAAGGTGGGGGAATTGTAAGACCCGTGAAAATTAATTAATTAAATAATTAATTAATTAATAAATGCGGGTAGAAAGAGCCTTTATGGCATTAAATATTGTTTGATATGACGTGGAAAAGTACTAGCTCAAGTGGTTGAGAGTACTTTGATTGTGTGAGAGGACTTGGGTTCGAGTCCTATGTATGCCAATTATGTGTTGTTGTTTTATTATTGATTTTTAATAATATGAATGAATATGGAATTGGTATTGTAAACTTGCATTGATTGGAGTGTATTATAAAATGTGGATTGGCATAGTGGTAGTGCTTTGGCCTCATGAGTGGAGGGTCACGGGTTTAAACCCTATTGGGCATGAAGTAGGCTTTATTTTTGCTAATTCTAGCTTGGAGTGGAGTTGAAAGGGAAAAGATAAAAATCAGATGGAGGAGTAGCCAAAGGGCTGAAAAAACCTTAGTTAACAATGAATAAGAAATTAAAAACATAATTAAGCCCATTTTTCGTTTTAACCTTTAAACCCTTAATTAAGACCCCTATAAAAGGCCATTTTAAGGGACAAGAAGGGTTTTGGCAGTGCTGGTAATTGGCTTTTGAGAGGAGCACGAGTTCTGAGGGTGTGAGAAGAGAATTGAAGGCTGAATTGGGAGGGTATTGGAACAAAAGAGGGGGCAACAAAGGAACATTCTCTTTTTCACCAAATTAAATCAAGAAGTTTAGGTTAGGGGAGCTGTACTTTGTGTATGCAAATAAACTGTTAAGTGTTATGATTTTGAGTCATTGGCGCCTCAATTGATTTCTATTTGATTGGGAAAATTCGTACCTTATGTGTTATGATTGTGAATTGGAGTTATTTGGGATTGGGTGCATGATTATGTATGTGGAATAGGTTGTGCGATGAGGGTTTTGATATTTCTGGTTATTGGTGATTCTATATGCGAAATTGGTGGTCCAGTTGTTTAGAAAGCATGGTTCTGGATGTCGTTTGCCATTATAATTGTATTGGTATCGATGAAGTGTTTTGTGGTATATTTTTGGGTGTGGTTTGGCAGTGTTTTTGGTAAATTGTGTGTGTCACAGAGGGGGAACTCTGCAAGTCTCGCCCAAGCGAGTCTATCTCATCTAAGCGACAATTGCAAAACCTCATTTCTGGTTTTGTTCGCGTTGCTCGCTCAGGCGACCTGGTTGAGAGTTGAGTGACCCCTAGTCTCGCTTAGGCGAGAATGACTCGCCTAGGCGAGGTCGCGAGGAAACTTGGGTGCTTTTAGCGCGACATCTCGCCCAGGTGAGAGGTATTGGGATTTTGAGCGACTTAGTCTCTCGCCTAAGCGAGAGACACTCACCTAAGTGAGGTCGTGATGAGAAATGATGTTTGTTTAATTGAATCCTTGTTTAAGCGAGGTGTGGGTGATATTTTGAGCGATGTTATTGCTCGCCTAGGCGAGGGGATCTTGCCTAAGCGAGATAACGTGGCTTTGTTGCTGATTTAAGCTCGCTCAGGCGAGGTGAGCTAGCCTAAGCGAAGCTAAGGGCTTAGCTTGGGCGAGTGTCCTTGGGTTAAGCGAGTTTATGTGAATTTCTCATGTTTGTGTGACCTTGTGTGTGAAATGACTACTTTCCCTAAGTATAGGAAGTATATGCATGTGTCGTGGTGTGTGGGCTTGAAGGACCAAGTCCAATAGGGGTCTAGGATGTGCTTGATGGTTGGACACATGATTGGCATGGAACTGGTTGAGTTCCCGTCGGCTACTAATGGGCGAGGAGTCCTTAGTATGGTGATTGCATGTGTCGGGCGCACGATGGGCAAGGAACTGTTATGTTCCCGTCGGCTACTATTGGGCGAGGAGTCCATAGTGTGGTGATTGTGTGCATGCTAGGGTGCAAGTATGAGACTTGGATGTTTTAATACAGACGAGGAGTCTGTAGGGCAAGACTATGAGCGAGATAAGCTCATAGGGTTGGACCACGAATGAGTTAGTTTCGTGGGAGCACAGTGAAGTCCCAAGACCTGGTTCATGCATATGACTCATGAAGGATTATGAGGTCATGGTTGGGTAATTTGTTAATGAGACACTTAATTATGTTATTTCGGGATGGGTGGCATACTTATTTCATGTATTGGTATTATATATATTGTGCACAGCTCACCCTTTCTCTATGAATGTGGCGATGATCGGATAACTTGTTATCCGGGAGCAGATGATTTGACAGGTGAGCCAGGAGACGCTTAGATTCGGAGCGGGGGCTAGCCTGGGATTTTTGTATATATTTATTATTTTAGTTTTGATATAATTATGTAATCATTTCGGGAGCCATTGAATTTTATTTTAGTTTTATAACGATGGACTCCTGGTTTATGACAATTATATTAAAGTTTTGAATTTCCCGCGTTTTGGGGAATGGTTTCATCATAAATGTGGTATTTATTCTATTTCAATATTTATTTATTAAATATTAGTAATATTCCTTAGGGATGTTACATACTTCACCCATTAAACAAGGCCTAAAATATTCCTACACTACTAGAAATGCTCCAAAATGGCCTAAGAGAAAGATTTTTGCTTCACCTTGCATAAATGACTATAAGCCTTCTTGAATGTGCTTGGCCATGTGATAATTAACATTATCATGTTTTGATTTTATTTATTTTTATGTTTAATTATTATTTTATTTTTGGATTTTATTTTATATTTCATTTTTTATTCAATAGAAGAGGAAAAGATATATGTGTGGATTATATTTTGCAAACAAGTGGAAATCTTAGATATTTAGGAAGATTATCAACAGAATGAGTGGAATATTGAATAGCAAAGATTATCAACAGTATCAGATATCCACAAAGTTGGTTACTCAAATTACAAGTCAAAATAATTGAAGAATAATTCAAAGATATGGAATCTCCAAAGGTTAGAAGAAATATATCAAGACTTATCTCTTACAATTTATTCAAGTACCAAATCAAATCTAAATTTTAGGCCCCATCCAATTATGAAAGTCTATAAATTGAGGGCTTGGCATAGGCCAAAGACACATTTGGAGAGAAAGAAACTTGATATCTCTACACTTGAAGGTAGGAGGGTATGATAAATATTGGAGGCATCCAATTTCAACATCAGTCTTGTATTTGGCCTATGCCTTCAAGTGTGTTATGTATTCTTAATTCTAGGAGTAGCTAACTCCTTCATTCACGGGGATTGAGTGTAATGTATTCTTTATTCTCTGTGAATTCCATTAATCAATATAATTTTTTTCCATCACTCTTGTGTTCTATTCTTGCTTAAATGCATGATAATTATGGATTGCATATTTGTGGGTATGTAATCATTGGACACGATTTTAGAACCTATACTAGAATAGACAACTAATTAATTGTGCATCTAGACATAAAGTACATCATTGGTCATTCATAACATCATAATTTTGATCATTAATGCGAACTCTTAATAAGGAAAGGTCTAAAACATTAGGGTTCTTATTAAATTTTAGACTTTTCGCTAAGACATTAGGGCTTGTTATATAAGGTGTGAATGCTAGAGTACGAGTTATAATAATATTGTTTGGTGTTTTTACTTTGAATTGGATCATGAAACCCAATCCTAGTGAAGCTTTTATATGATATTTTTGTCAATCAAGTTCTTTGTTTACAGAAGGAGTATCATTTCAATAAATTAGTACCCACCTCGTCCACAACCAATGATCTTCTTCTCGGACAAGATTTTTGCATCCATGATCATGACCAAGATGACCTACTCCTATTTACGACTGTAATCGCTAATTAGAGCATCCCTAAGATTTTGATGGACAAAGGAAGTTTGGCTTACGTGTTGTACTGGTCTACCTTTCTAAAGCTCAATGTCCTTAAAAGTTATATCTAGTCCTATCCAAAACCACTAATCGACTTTGTAGGAGAACAAGTTCATACTCGAGCATACGTCAACCTATCTTGGTTGAAATGAATACCTCTTACAACATTCTTGTTGGAAAAAGAACATTTAACAAGTTATGAGTCATCATGTCTACGCCTCAGATGATCGTGAGATGACGACTTCCCTTATTCCCAAGGAGAGGATTCAATCAAAAAGAGAAAAGATTTAGCCAACCTCATAGAGAAAGCTCATAGAAACTAATTGATGACATAAAAGAAAACACATTTTTTATTATTTTAACATTTTATTTTTTATACTTTTATACTTTTGAATTATTTAAAAGGGTGCCAAGCAATGTGTGCGGCTAAGCAAACACCAAATGAAAAAAACAAATTTCCAAAAACGGAGTGGAGTGTTAAAAGTAAAAGAGCATGGTGGAGGCATGGAAAAGGAAATAAGTGTTGTAAGAAGTAAAAGACAAGTCTAAAATTTAAAAAGGTAAAATAAATAAAGTAAAATAAAAATGAGTATATGTGAAAAAGAGAGTGTTAATAAAAACACTTTCGCTATCATTAAAGATACGTGAAGGAGAAACCCGCATACAAAGCGTATACACTTAAATATTATGTAAAGAAAGACCCATGCATGTAGGAAAATCAAAGGCACCAAAGAAGTACACACATTAAAACCATCGGAAAGCTTTGTCAATTCATACTAAAAAACAAAATATAATAGAGAAAACAAGATGACAATAAAACATGAATAATGGGGAAGATCACTATACATATTCAATACCTAGAAAAAGATAATATTTTAATTTTTTATTTAATTTTTTCTAAATATTTTAATATTTTAAAATAAAAGTATTATTGGAAGTTTCACATCAATCAAGTATAAGGCTAATTTACATTATATAAGTTAAAATGTTTATTTTTTATTTCATTCTTTCTAAATTATTTTACATTTTAAAATAAAAGTATTGTTGGAAGTCCTACATTGACAAGAAGAAGATGGACATCTTGCTTTAGTAAAGAGTTTTGATGATGATGACTAGTGGAGAATTCTCGAAGAGTTAATGATGATTCATGGAGAAGTATTGAAGACTTAAGGAATGTTTGGATTCATGAGTAATTTCAAAGTCTTATAATTTTGGTTGTTTAAGACATATAATATGTGTATGTCATTTAAGATGGTAAATGTATATGATAATAAGTCAAAAGATAGATCCCAAAAGCAATACACGGAGAAATTCAATAAAAAGTTTTGCTTTAGCAAATATCATTGGAACAATCGATTATTCTTACTTATAATAGATTATCTCAATGAAAAATGATTTTCGGGAAAAGCCATGGTGATAATTGATTATCACTTATGATAATCAATTATTAATGACAGTTGCAATTTGACCTTTCATTTTCTTAACCTAATTTTGAAAGTGACCTCTATAAATAAAGTGGTCGACTTTCATTTGAATATACAAAAGTTGTGTTATAACTTTGTGCGGAAAAGCTTTGAAAACCAAGTGTCGATAGAGCGATAACTTTCCTTAAGTGTGATCTTGAGTGATTGAGTGTTGTTGTTGTTGCTAGGTGAAATTGGTCATCCTTTGTATTATTCAAAGAAGGTATTCATTCCTTGGATTCAGGGAAGATATTTCTTCATCTCTTGTGTAACTCAAGAGAGGTGTTGTCATCCTTTGTAGGACTCAAACAAGGTGTTCACCCCTTGTGGCTTCAAGAGAGGTGTTTTATTTCCTAAATTGTTGTTACTCCTATTTGTAATCCTAGTTTATTTTTAGTGTTTATTGAATCTCTCTTTTAAGAAGGAATAACTAGATGTAGGATTTGATCTAAAGTAGTATAAAATAACTTGTTCAATTTTCTCATCCTTACCCTCTTTAGTTTATTGTGATTATTAAAATAAAGGAAAGTTTTTTAGTTAAACTCTAATAATCAAGGGAAAACTTTATCAAAACTCGAATATTCCACTGCACAATTCCAACAATTGGTTTCAAGGCTTGGTTTGATAATTATTTAAATTTTTCAAAAATGGTTAGACAAACCCAAACTTTTGCTGAGGGTGCTTTTGTTAACAAAACCCAATTTGTTTGTCGGGGAAAATTATTCATTTTGAAACTAAGAATGAAAATATTTTTAGAGTTAGTTGGTAGAGGTGTTTGAGATGTTATAAATGGTTCTTTTGTTCCTACTATTATTGTTAAGAACCTAAGACTTCTTCGCACTAGACTGCGGAAGAAAATAGAAGGGCTCAATATGATGTTAGGGCTAAAAATATTATTTCATCTGCTTTTAACCCTTGATGAATTTTATAGGATTTTTGTGTGCAAGAGTGACAGGAGATGTGGGAAACTTTAAGATTTACTCATGAAGGTAGAAATGATGTTAAACGTGCAAGGAAGAACTCATTGATTCAGGACTACGAGATGTTTTGAATGCTACAACGGGAAAAATATACAATGTGTAGAAAAGATTCACCCACATCGTCAATCATCTATGCGGGTTAGGTAAAAATTTTGATATTAGCGAACTTAATATAAAACTTTTGAAATCCTTGAACAGGTCTTAGCAACCAAAGGTCACTACAACAACAGAGTCAAAATCTTACGAATATGTCCATGGTTACTCTCTTTGGGAGTTTGAGAAAGCATGAGTTAGATTTAGGGAGACTCAATGATGAAGAGGAAGAAAGAAACAAAAAACACATTGCCTTTAAATATAAATAATCGAAAGGCAAAGATCAAGTAGAAGATGATGATTCTGATTGTGAGAATGTGGACTTAATGATGAAAAAGTTCATACACTTTATGAAAAACAAAAATAGAGGACATCACAAAAGGTATAAAAACGAGAACCAAAACATTGTTTCAAATTACAATTGCTATGGATGTGGTGAAATAAGTCATGTTAGAAAGTACTACCCAAATGCTAAGAAGGGTGAAGAGAAAAAGGGAAAAAAGTTCTTCAAGAAAAAGAACTGGAAGAAGAATGATTCAAGCTCTTCATCAAGCTCAAGTGACTTAGATGAAGAAGAAAATCTTTGCTTAATGGTTGATAACGAATTTTCCTGAAGCCAAGCAAGTGTTTATAGTGATAATGAATATAAAAAATTTAATTTCTTTTCATAGAAAATTCATATAAGAATATAAAACTTTTGAAAAGAAGTTTGAGAAATCTTTGGATGAAAAAGAAATTTTAAAAAGTAAAATTTCAATTTTGGAGGATGGTAGAAATGTATTGATAATGCCTGTAAAGTTAAAATTTCAATTTCAAGAAGCATGAACTGAAGATTTTTAATCTTGAAAAATGAATTGATAATGCCTGTAAAGTTAAAATTGTTGAAAAAAAATTTTGTAAGAAAAAGGTTTTTCAAAACAACAAGCATGCTCCTATGAATAAGAATAAAAGATCACGTAGGATATGGGTAGAAAAAGATAAGTCTTATTTTAGGAATACTAATTGTGTTACATGTTTCTATTGTATGTAGAAGGGACACACATCCAATAAATGAGGAATAAAGCATTTTGATGTTCCAAATGGAAGATATGCTTGGACCAAAGACCAAAATAAATTAATTTATCTCTAACGCCAAAGACCAAAATAAGTTTTTAGGGACCAAATTTTTTTCTATTTTTTATGTTAGTTTCAAAATCAAGAAGGTCTCTATGGTATCTTGATATGTTTTATGATCTTAGAAGATATTGAGGCATAACATATGCTTGTAATGTGTCATACATTTTGAAAATCATCACTTTTTCACATTTTTTTGAAATCAGTGCTTAATAATCAATTGTCCCAAGCTTATAATTGATTATTGATTAAATCAAAATTTTAGAATGTTGTCAGCAACAATTGATTATTTCAAGTCATAATCGATAATTTGGGATTCTAAAAATTTATGGAAAACAAGGATGGACTAATAATTGATTATCATTAGTCATAATTGATTATCCTACGAAGCTGAATATGAAAATTTAAATATTTTACCATTTGGGTGAGTTTTTCAAAAATTTAGACCATTGGCAACAACTAGGTACTTCATAAATGCAAATTAGTACGTTGGAGCTCATCATTTTTTAACAAGAACCTTCTGTTCTTTAAAGTTTAGAATCACTCGTAGAGGGAGTCTTAGATTTAGGAGGAGTACTTAAGAAAGTTTGTTTTTATCAAAAAGGTGAATATTACAGGTAAAGGGAGTTCATCTTTATACAGAAAATTTTATTCTTAACTATTCTTTTTTATTATGATAAAAGAGGGGGAGATATATTTGTGTTGATATCTTGTGATAATTTGTACATATTTGAAGGGAAGATTTATGATTATGTTTGGTATCTTGCAATATCTTGTGTTTTAAGAAGGGGGAGAACAAACGCCCCAACCTTGGCCAAGTGTAAGCAAGAAAAGTGGGTCCCAACTCCTGAGAGTGTCCAAGCTCTTATCTTTTGGGCCAACGTTGTTTAAATATTAAATTAGGATTTAATTTTGTTCTTTGTATTATGGGCTAGCAAAATAGGATTTTCTTTGGGCCATGTATTGGTCTTTATAGGGACTTTGGGCCTTAGAAGTGTTTTGGACCAAGAACATTTGGGTTACTTATTGGGCCTTGGAGTGGTGTGAATTTCATCAAGGGTTAAAACCCTAACAATGCACCTAGCTTGGTGTACAAGCTTTTTCATTTGCTCCTAGAAGCATGGTCCATGTGACTTGCTTAGTTGGCAAGTCATACCTTGCACATGTTCTCTTTTTCGCTCCAAATACAACTTTTTAGATAATTTTTCCCTCCCTTTTTTTAGATCATCTAGCTCTCCTTTTATCCTATAAATAGAGAACTCTAGGACTTCTATTTTCATTCATGAATATAGTAGAGAAACTTAGTTGAGATGACTCCAAACCTTTTTCCTTTTACGAATCAACCTAGGCTAGAGTTCCCCTTAGTGGCTTCCTCTAGCCTCCTTCCTTGAGTGTGGACATAACCTCAGTTGAGAGCTTTCTCCAAACACCATTTCCACACATTATCTTCACCATATCTTCTTGCTTATACACCTTCATCAACTCCATGGAAGCCTCCATCTCATGCGCATGACTTTTCTCCTTGAAGATGGACTCATCATGGATTAACTACTCTTTTTTATTAAGTTGTTCATTAAGAACAAGACATATCATAAGTCTTCAATAACTTTTTGATCATCATAAAAAAAGGGAGAATGCTGACTTATGGATAGTGTGGAAGACTTCATGAAGATTCTTGGAGAAGTATTGAAGATTTTAAAAATGTTTGGAATCAAGAGTTATTTTAAAGTCTTATAATTTTGGTTTTTGAAGTCATGTAATATGTATATGTCATTTGAGATAGTAAATGTAGAAGGTCATAAGTGGAAAGGTAGATCCCAAGTAGCAGTGCACTAAGAAACTCAAGAGGGATTTTTTCTTTTGTAATTAACACTAGAATAATCAATTATTCTAATTGATAATCACTTATCTCAAGTAAAAATGATTTTTGAGAACAGTCACGGTGATAATCGATTATCACTTATGATAATCAATTATTAACGATAGTTGGAGTTTGACCTTTCATTTTCTTAACCTAATTTTGAAAGTGGCCTATGTAAATAAAGTGGTAGGCTTTCATTTGAATATAGAGGAGTTAGGTTATAACTTTGTGTGGACAAGCTTTGAATATCCAGTGTGGGTAGAACGATAACTTTTATCAAGTGTGATCTTAAGTGATTGAGTGTTGTAGTTGCTAAATGAAGTTGGTCATCCTTTGTGTGATTCAAAGATGTGTTCATTCCTTATGGATTTATGGAAGGTGTTTCTTCATCTTTTGTGTGATGTAAGATAAGTGTCTTCATCCTTTGTAGGACTCAAAGGATGTGTTCATCCCTTCTGAATTTTAAGGAAGGTGTCTTCCATCTCTTGGGGCTTCAAGAGAGGTGTTTTCTTTCCTAAATTGTTCTTACTCCTATATGTCATCTTAGTTTATTTTTAGTGTTTAGTTGGTCTCTCTTTTTAAGAGTGATTAACAACGCAAGATCTTTTGATCTAAACTACTATAAAATAACTTATGTAGTTTTCTCTTTCAAACTGTCTTTATTTTATTGTGATTATTAAAATAAAGGAAAGTTTTTTAATTGAACTTTGATTTTTAAAGGAAAATTTTAAAAGCACAATTTTTGTTGAGAAACCAATTCATTCTTATCTTGATTTTTGTCCAAACGCAAATATTCTGTGATGCGATTCTAACAAGAATTTATTTTAACGAAGTTTGTGGTTTGTTAATGTCTTGTTCCATGCTCGAGATTTATATGTCTTGGCGTGAGAAGAGTGTGTTGAAAGTCCAAAATTGACTAAAGATAAAAGCTAATTTATATTTTATAAATGAGCGCAAATATCAATTTACTAATCAGTTTTGTAGAATAGAGTTAGACTTCTTAATAAATATAGTTTTACTAAGTAAGCATAGAGTAAAAATTGAAGATTTTGATATATCATAGTTATTTTCTTTTTTTGACAAAAGTGACTTGAGATTCACGGTAATCATCTCATCTATGTATCAAAATGGGTCGCGTAAATGTCTTTTGTTCCATACCCATGGATTAAAATTTAAAAGGGGATTGGTTTTGATTTGGAAGTTGATACATCAACAACGCATTTTTATTAAAATATTAATTACATGATCACTTTTAATTCATATAAATAACTTTAAAATTAACGTGATTAGGTTAAAAGAACTAAATTAATTGATTTTTAAAGTTTGGAGACCAAAACGTATTAAAGTTTTGGATTGAGATGAATTTTAATTTTGTGTCAAAGTTCAAAGACTAAAAACATATTAACCCGTTAAATTACTACCCTCACACTAAGTCTTCATATCAATTTCGTATTCCGCACTAACTTAATATGAATTAAATTTAATATTTCACTTTTTAATATTGAGTTGTAGATTAATTCAAAGGGACTATTCAAATTTTAGACTATAGATCTATTTTATTATTTTAAATTTTATATATATATATATATATATATATATCAAATAGTTTTTACCTATTCAACCCAAAATATATTATTCACTACTAAAAATTCTCATATTACATGGAATTTTTCTTTCAATTTGTTAAAAAAATTTGCAAGAAATTTTTTTTCTACTATTTTTTCTAAAAATCTTAATTGGCAGGTAATTCATTCGTGAATAATTATTTCCTACAAAATTATAAAATTTGCAAGTATTTTCTACAAAATTTGTTGTGAAAAGTGTTTTATACAAAATATTTTACAAAAACATTGGCAGTAATTTCCTGCTATTTTTTTTTTCATAAAATTTATAAGTATTTCCTACAAAAAGAATTCAAAACAAAATTGTTAGGAAATATGAATTTTTTTTGTAGTGATTATTCTCAGGCTCAAAATGGTCCAATAAGCATGAGATTTAAGTGTGAGATATATTTGAACATTAACCCTTAAAATCAGGGAAATATGGTATTTATGATAATATAAACAAAATTCAAAGTATAACAAAGAAAATCCAACTATTATATTTATTAATCTATTGTTATATTTTGAGTTTATCTTATTTTATTAAAAAAAAGTTGTTTAACTACCATTTTGATAATTTTTATAAAGATAAAATGGTCTTAACAAAAATTAACTTTTGTATTTCTTAAAAAAAAATAATAGTAGTAATGGGTAATGTATAATAGTAGTAAAAAAGTTATGGTGTCAAAATACAAATATCGTTTGTTATTATACCAGTAGGCCCATGAAAGCTTACAAATACATGATCATACTGAGTATAATAGTCCAATACATATTCTTTACTCTAATACTCCTAATATACTATTTACTCGAATTTTGTTTTAATGATTTGACTAGTTCATCTTGAATTAATCCGACTTACGTAAGAACTATTTTAAAATCTATATATATAATTTGAATAAATATTTTTATATTTAATTAAAATTTGAATAAAAAAAATTCACACTACAAATGAAATTTAAAATTTAAAATATATCTGTAAATTTATAAATATTCAAATTTCTTGTTTAAATTGAATTTCATAATTGACATACTGAAGCACATTGTCTCAGTCCAATTATTATTTGTCCCTTTTATCTAATATTTTCCACTCACTTCACGCTCAACTTTGATGCGGATTTTCATGTCAGATATCACGTCATGTTTTAAAGTGGTCACTAAATTTCTCAATTTCAGATTATTTATATTTATAATAAAAAATATTGATTATATATATATATATATTATTAATTAATATAAAATAGTATGTGAATTTTTTCACTGTCATTATCTTAATTCATTAATTTTTATATTTGATTCATCCTTAATCATTTTGTATTTGAAAATAAAAATATAATTCCATTAACATTAAATAATGAAACATTCTCGCTCATTTATCGCGGAGTTTTGGTGTTTATTCAATCAAGAGCAATGTGATAAGGGTAAAATGGGAATATATCGTTGTTTCACAGTCATAAAAGGGCAAAGTAGTAATATTAACTATATACAAGACCTTTATTGTCCATGAAATGATATTTACGAAACCATAATCCCAAACTATATTAGTTATTTGAGATATAATTTCCAGAGATTTTTTTTTTCCAAAAACACTGTTTATCAATTTTTTTCTTCTTAAATAGCATATTGTACGTTAATTTTACATGGATAATTTTACATCGATAGCACGCTTTTTATTGTAGGTGGGAATTCGATCATCTGGAAGTCGAATTTCAACCTTTGATGTTTTATTTCATTTTTTCGTTTTTTTAAAATAAATTAGAATTAATGTTTTTTAAATTTCTTAATAAAATAGATATAAGAGTTATTGTAAGGCCCAATTATTTTTTGCCCTTATTTTAATTGCTGTCCCAAATCAGTTAGGCCTAGGGTAGTTCATAGGGTTCTAAAGCCCCTAAGGCAGCCTAACCCCTCTCATTTCTGCCACACCTTGCAAAAATAGTGCTTTTACCCTCTCCTTTCCTCTCAACATAAGCTTTGCTAGGGTTTGGACGTTTTCCCTCTTCAAGTTCGCTCAACTCCATTATTTTTGCTCACGTAAGTTGATTTTCCCTCCGTATCTTCTTTGTTTTCAGCTCTGTAGTCGTGTTTCTAACTAGGGTTCACATTGGTAACCCGTTTTGAACCTGTTCTACTATTTTACAGCTCTCGAGTCCGCTCCTAGAGCTGTTGTGCCCACTGTTTAGTGTCAAAGTATTTTGCTAGCTATTTCCAGGTAAGGGAAGCTAGGAATTTCTGGTTTAATTCGATTCTTGCTTATTTTGCCGTTGTTTTCGTGATTGTATGGTTGATGTGCTACTATAAATGTTTGGATGGAATGGTATTGTTGTTTGGGTATGAGTGTATGGTTGTTGTAGGGAGAATAGTGGCGAGACCCGACGTTTTCGCCCAAGCGACCTTATCTCTTCTAGGCGAGACTTGCAGGAACAGGTCCAAGCTCGCCCTTGAGCTCTCTCCCAGACAGAGAGCTCTCGTTTTGAGCGAGGTACTATCTCGCTCAGGCGAGAGAAGCTCGCCTAAGCGAGAACGCGTGGGAACTTGAGGCACGTCACTACAGTTGTAGTTCAAGCGAGGAACCTCACCTTTGGGCGAGGGATGGCCTCGCTCAGGTGAGAACTCGTGAGCCTTGCAAGACTCTCTATTGATAGTCTCGTCTAAGCAAAGATCTGTAGCTTAGGCGAAAGACCTCTTTCGCCTAAACGAGGGTCCCTACCTTAAGCAAGACTAGTGCGGGGATTGCTCCACGATTGTTCTTTTCATGCTTTTGGGTTGTTGATTGTGAGCTTGGTTTAGATTTCGTTAATTGAAGTATGAAGTATATGAATATGCATGAGTGAAATGGGTTATGGGTTGTGAATGATAAGTTTAATATGATCATGGCATTCGATCTATATGGGATGGTTGGTTATCAAAATGGCATTGGCATGATAAATGATTTTATATTGGTTGATGAAAATATGATGTTGGTTTGGTTAGGACATAATTCCACAATAGTTTCGTGGTGGTGCCTCATTGGTTAGGGCGTAATTCCGTGAGCCTCTAGGTGAGACCTCATGGTGGTGCCTTAGTTGGTCGGGACGTAATTCCATGACCCCTATTAGTGGGAGTTCATGGTGGTGTCCCATCTATATAATTTAGTAAGGATTCAAGGTAAGGATTATATCTTGACACTCTAAAGAGTTAGTTAGTCTCACATAGAGTATACTAACTTGAGTGGTGAGAGTAACAGGAGCCTTGGAACCCATTAAGGGTTAACCTTGTGTGTGGGGGATGAGACACTGGAACAATTAGCTTGGTAGAGCAGCTCAGTAGAGAAGTAAAAGCAACAACAAGTGCAAGCATCCGCTGAATCCGACTAATTATATGTATCCACATGAGTTGTGTTTGGGTCTTAGTGTATTGTGTTCAAGTCATAACATGATTGGTTGACATATGCCTCTTAAATTATGATATTGTATGTAACTATATGATAAACCATTTTTCGACTCTAGCTTACCCTTTGCTTGTTTGATTGTTATGTGTATAAGGTCTTCTCTCTTTGCGATGATCATCAATTTATTGATGTGAGCAGATATGAGAAATACTCGTGGTCAACAGGGAAATGGTGACTCCGCTGCATAGCCTGCTTGGGCTGGATTCCTTTAATTGGACTTTCTTTTTTAGGGCCACGACCCATATATTGTCTTGTCTCTAGGATTTACTTTGAATTATTGTTGGCGCTTTCCTATACTTTGTTAATGGCATCGTGGTGTGCCCTAGTTCAATTAGGGTTTTGTTGGATAATTACAAAGAGAAGTGGCTTTACTCCACGACTTTGCTTTTATTACTATTTTGTATGATGTTTCATTTAATTATGTTATATTTTAAATGGGACGTTACAATTATTTTTTATTTTCTTTTCTGTAAAAACTGTTACATTAAAGGTTAAATATATTTAAAAAAATAGATTTAATATTGTGTTTTTAGTTATTTTAGGTATTATTTGAAAGAATAAAAAAATAAATAATATTTTTTTTTTTGAAATTGTTGATTTAAAAAGATTTTATATTGTGTAGTGAGTTATTTTATGTGCAATTTAAAAATATAAAAGTCAATTTAATTTAAATTTTTTTACTTTGTTGATTAATTTTATTTTTATAATGGTGATTTTGGAAAAAAAATATTATGAATTATAATAGAGGTAACTAAAGTAAAAATAATTAATGTATAATGTTTGAGATGGTGTTGTATTATTTTTTTTTATGTTTATTAAATATTTAAAATTAAAAAATATGGTGGAAGTACGAATTTACTTTTTATTTATATTTTTATACTTTGATTTCTTTATAAGATTTTTATTGATAAAATATTTATATTTTCACACAAATAAATAATGTAAAATTTATTGTTAGAATTTATAGTAGGTATTACATTTAAATATAAAGTTAAAATTTATAATTTTCAAATATCCTAATAAATAAAGGACTAAAAATTTGGTTGAAATTAATTATTTTTCTTGTTTTCTTGGTTGAATTTATATTACTAATAATTTTAGTAATATTTGTGTATTTTAATTGAAATTTATAAAGTATAATTCAACAGAAATTATATTTATTTAATGAAAGACATTACAAGTACCATAATTGACATAAATAAATATAAAATCTATTTATAAGGCAAGTAGTTATCGATCTTGCTATGGATTCAAATAAGGCTTACATAACCTAGTATCCCAATAAAGTGCACACATCTTATCATAGTGTTAGGTTGCATGTGATACCATTAATGAATTCACTGTGTACGACCATGTGTTCAAATATTTGTCAGCTTTTGAAGTGGTCAAATTATGTATCTTTATTCGCACACTATCCCAATAGCATTGACAAGTCTTGTCCAAATTGCAGGGTGAGAATAAATTTTTGAATTAAATATCAGCCTTGGCACATCCCAATAAAGTTGACAATTCTTGTCATAATCAGAAGGTGCAAGTGAGGCCATTTATTTCAAATATGCGTAAGCTTTTACAATGGTCAAATTAAATTTCTTAATTGGCACGTTATCCCAATTGAAGTATTTATTACTTTTTAGAAGAGTAATATAATAAATCAGCTTTGGCACCTCCCAATAAAGTTGATAAGTATTGTCATAATTAGAAGCTGCAACTGAGGCCCTTTATTTCAAAGATGCACCAGCTTTTACAGTGGTGAGAGCAAATATCGTTCTTGGCACGCTATCCAGGTGAAGATAGTCAGTTCTATTTAAGGTTGTGGTTCCTTAGTTTTAAAGTTGTGTAGTGCTCTAGTATAATAAGTAAAAATGGTTTTATTTGAGGAGTTGAATGCATATAATTCCTTTAATGCTGTTATTGATTTTGAAGATGGAAGGTTCTCCTTATGTAGACTTCCAAAATGGGGTTACTCTTTAACCATATGCGCATCATCATAAGAAGTCATTTGATGGGACCATCTTTAACCATATGCGCATTATCATAAGAAGTCATTTGATGGGACCATTTGTGCCCCCACTAAGCCATTTGTGGTACCATTTCCCTCCTGAATTTGTTGCGGAAGGCATTGATGAGTTCCTTTTTGTAAGGAATGACGAAGATCTTCAACATGCCATTTAGTGGCACTCAATGATGGTCCCTACAGTGACAATATCTTTTTATGTTAACTTCATGAAAGTTGAGAAGTATGACAACTTTGTACCTATTTAGTTTTTTTGTATGTTTTAACATTGATTTTTAAGATCATTGTACTTGTTGAGTTTATCTAAAGAAATTGTTGTTCGCTATTTAGCAATGAAACATTCGGAATGATTAAGTTTTTCCATTGTTGATCTTCAAAATTTTGTTAAATACGGAAAACTCTTACAAACACATAAACATGACCTATTTCATATGTAATAAAATATTAAACTACATCTTTGTTCTTTTAGTCACCGTAGTGGTGTCCAGTTCCACACCATGGTCGACACTTGTTTCTGGTGGGGTTCCTCCTACGTACTTTAGGTCTAGGTTCTTCTACGTGTGAAGGTTGTGGTTCGTGTTCCTCCTTGGGTTGATGATCATGTGCAGCAGATGATGATGCTTCTGCATATGGATTGTTGACATAATAAACTGAGTCTTGTTGAGACTGATCCAATCCTTCTAAGAAATTTGGACTTTAGGGATATGTACGCAATCAGGGTTGTGCAGAAGGTGGTGTTTCATCATAAGTTGCAAACATACTTCGTATGCCTAGTTCTGAGTTTGAAGAAATAGAATTCCTTGTTCCCTCTATACCTGGTAGTGGAGGTGGAGTTTTGAAGTCATGCCTAGTTTGTCATGGTGGAGGGACATTTGTCGATGTCGATGCACAATGCTTTCTAGGATCATTTAACATTTGTGGAATTGACAAATACAAAAATGAGTTTGAAATGTACCATGGCATGTACTCCATTGTGTGTTGTAGTGGCCCAAGCATCGATAATCCATTCAACATTAGGTCACACCAGTTATTCCAAACCTATATTCATTGTGCATGTTTAGTAACCCAGTTCTCATCTTGTCTTCTCCTCATGTCTAATTTATGTAGATGATCAAGGTTGTTGGGTTCTTCAAGGATCTCTTGTGATAGCGGAAATTGTAACTATAAGACCCAAGAAAATTAAATAATTATTTAACAAATACGGGTAATAGGAGCCTTTATGGAATTTAATACAAATGTGTATGACATGGAAAAGTACTAGCTCAAATGGTTGAGAGTACTTGGTTGTGTGAGATGACTTGGGTTTGAGTCCTATGTATGCCTGTTATGTGTTATTTATTTGTTATATATTGAATGGGATTAGTGATAATGTAATTCTAAGATTAGAGGAATTATCATAAAGCATGACTTTGTTGAATTGGTTGTGCCTTAACTTTGTAATTGTAGGGGTGTGTGTTCAAACCTTGATCAGAACGGAATTAACCTCTTTATTTTTGCTAATATAATTATGGTATGAATGTGAAAGGGTGGGAAAACCCTAAAGGCAATGGGGAGTTGGGAAAAACAGCCCATAATGACATTAAAAGGGCATTTTCGTTTTTTTTCATTAACCACCAATAGGGGTCATATAAAAAGGCAAAATAAAGCATTTAAAATAGTTTTTTTAGACTGATATTTGAGAAAGTGGTGAGGAGTACGAATTTTGAGTGGTAAGGTGAGTTTTGGGATTGAGAGCAAAGCTGAATTTTGTTTTGGGAAAGCAAAGTAGGGTTCTTAGGTATCACAACGCCAAGGTTAGACAATCATTTGAAGCAATGATTTCCAGATTAGGGGAGCTTTATGCTTTGATTTTATGATTATGAATGAATTGCATGATTTATGATTGTGTACCATGGATTTTCGTGCTAAACCTGATGTGAATTGGATATGGGTGGTTTAATGGGGTTTGAAAAGCATGTTATACTTTGGTATGACTGTGTTTAGGGGGTTTTGGTATGGTATGATTGTTTATGTTTCAATCTCGAATTTCGGAAGCCAAATTTGGTTAAACCATGTTTATAAGACTTTTGCACTATTGTGGATTGTTTGTCAACAATTGGGATCTCGTTTGGCATTATTTCTGTGTTTGTGCGTGCGTAAATAGGGATCCCATATACTAATCTCGCTCGGGCGAGCCAGGCTCGCCTAGGCAAAAGTTGTAGAGTTTTGACCCTGATTATGCTCAAACCACTTACTCAGGTGGAGGCCTAGGTTTTTGGGCGACATGTTATCTCGCTCAGGCGAGTGTAACTCACCTCAGTGAGAAATCGAGGGTTGAGTCTTGGGTTGGGCGTCTCGCTCAGGCAAGAGGTTCTCGCTTAAGCAAGAACTCGTGCTTAGTTTTACGTGGTGCTTAACTCGCCGCTTAGGCGAGAGTGCTGGCTTTAGGCGAAAGAGGGACTCGTCCAAGCGAGATAGACTCGCCTAAGCGAGACTTCGCAAGTTAGCTACTGTAGCACGCTCGCTCAGGCGAGCAAGATTAGCTTAAGCGAGACAGGCCTGGTCGCTCAAGCTAAGTCTTCTAGCCCAAGCGAGTTTAGTGCAGTTTGAGTGTGTGGTACGCATTGATGCAGACTTGGATTAGGGATGCTGTGCCATGAGTGGGTAGGTTCATGGATGGTGGTGAACATGTGATGATATGAGCAGGGAGGTTCCTATCCAGTTACTCTCGTCTGAGGATACGAGCGAGGTAGGTTCGTACGGTTCGGCTCACACTTGAGAGATGCTGCATGCGGGGAGGTACATAGCTAGTGGATCACGTGTGTTTGACTACAGATGGGTAGGTCCGTAGAGTAGGACTACGAGCGGGGAGGTTCGTAGAAGCAGGACTATGAGCGAGTAGGTTCGTGTGAGCATCATAAATCCTGAGTCCAAGGCTAACTATGTTATGTGAATTGAAGGTTGAAAAACCTTGGGAAAAATAGGAACTTGGCCAAGAACTAACTAGAATAGAACAAATGGGTGTATGGTTGTTATATCTGATATATTATATATTATTTAATCAATTATAAGCTCACCCTTTCTATTTGTGCTTGGCGATGATCGTGTAATTCTTTACACGGTAGCAGTTGATGATACAGGTGATGCTGCTAACACTTGAGAGGGAGAGATGGGCTAGCTTGGGATTCGAGCTAGGAATCTATTTATGTTTTATGTTCTTTTTATTTGCTGTTTTTGGAAATTGTAATAAGACTATTTCTTTTGTGTAGCTTTAATTGTTGTTTAGCGCTTGGATAGTGATTTAAATTTTCCCGCGTTTGGGAATAATAAAAGTTGATGTTCTTTTCTTAATTCTTTATTTTAAATAAGTAATATCTAGTAGGGATGTTACAGTAACTTCACCCCATCTGACTGTGCCACTCCACAATGGCAAAACAACACAAAGTTGTGCATGACGTCCATATTGCTTGGTCTTGATATCTTTCAACATCAATAATAGAGCCCAAACCCTCACAAGGAACCCAAATAAACTACAACAATAATTGAAAGTCATTCATTTAGAACCATTTATCGATATAGAAATAGTAAATGTTACCTGATTTTGTTGCATGTGATTGCCCAATATCCGACTAAATCATTGTAGGGGCCCAATTTGATATTAATTTTCATGAGCCCAATAACTCAAATATTTTCTACCTTTGCTGCTATTATCATGACCAATTCCTTCCTTATGTTGTTCGTTACAATTAAGGCTGAGATTGCATTGACATTACAAGTTGTGAATATAAATACGCACTCTGTCATATCGAAAAAAAAGAGATATTCTCTACACTTCTCTAATTCTTTCCCATCACCACTCCCACATACACACCTCATTTTTATCTCTCTTTAAAAAAAAAATATATTGAAGGAGATAATAAAAAAAAAGAAAACATTCTCTACACTCTCTCCTTCTCTCATTACCACCCATATAGACAATGAAAATTTTTTAAGGTACGTCACTCTCAATTCTTTCATCTTTTGATTTAGTTTTTTTCAATTTTCATTCATTTTTTTTAAATCATAAAAAATATTTTTCCCCTTTCTTTATTGTTTGTGCGGCCGCTCGCGTCGCATGACATTCAATTTAGAATTTTGCTTTTTTTTCTAAAAATATATACAGATGATCTAAAACTAAAATGTAACTTTCTTTGTTTACTCTTTTATATGTATTTGGTTGCTCACGTCGCAATGACATCCACAACTACTCTAATATAACTTAAAAAAAATATTAAAAATTTACAAATGTTTACAAAAATAAAAAAAAAATAAAAGATTAGAAAAAAATAATTTATTTGAAGTGTCTATCTGGCCGCTCACGTCGCGTGACACCAATTTTAAAATAATACTAAAATTTAAATAAAAAGATTTTAAAAATTATAAAACAAATTAAATCAGTTTCAAATAATTTTCCAAATAGATTTTTCAAAAAGAACTACGTAACCCTGATTTTCCATTCACATGGAGATACGTAGGAGCGAGGATTAATCCTCGTCGGGCCCAAAAAATAAAAAAAAATAGTTTTGTTGTTTTTTATACATTCTTTTATTAATATTTTTGGGGAAAATTAAATATTTTGAAAAAACCACATAACTTTTGCACATTTAATTAAAGGTACCGTCTTAGGATGGACATTATGGGGTGTTAATACCTTCCCCACATGTAACCGACTCCCGGACCTAAAATCTGGTTTTTCACAGACCTTGTTCTTTTTTATGGTTTTCCATAGTTTCCTATAATAACTATGGTGGCGACTCCAAACTCTCTGTTTTTACAAAATTTATTTTTGGTTCGTCGTCTCGTCGCCATTTCGTCGCGATTTCGGTTGCGACAAATGGCGACTCCACTAGGGATGTTAGAGAGTCAGTTCATTTATTTGGATGTGCAAAATTGATGTAGTTTTTCTTCATATTTTTTCTTTCTCATTTTTTTTTGGGTATGTGTTTTTTACCTTTTCTATATTTAAAATAATTGTATGTGTATATTCAATCTTCTTTATTTTTGTATTTGGAATAATTGCCATGTTTTTAGGTTTGGGTATACATTGTGTTCTCCCTTCACACACACACATTTTATTCATTACATGAGTGCGGCCCTATACCCGGGTCTGAGTTGCTTAGAATTAGAGGGGATTGTGTAGCAGTGTCACAGTGGATGTACTTCCCAAGTGGTCATTGTGAGAACCCCAGCTAGAGTTGTTTGCTTCATTGGTAGTCCCACTTTTTGTTGTTTACCAACTATCGTGGGAAATGCCATGAAGTGGGCATAGCTCTAATGACCTTGATATTTAGGTATTAGGAAACTATCCTTGTGAGCACATATACTTTCCCTTAGAATTTTAATTATCAAACCCATGGTAAATGAAGGCACTAAAGGGAGACTATTGGCGTCGTTTACCCTCACCTTTCCTTGTATATAATAATAAATTCATCACAATCACACCATTATTAGCCATAAACATACATTTCATTAGCATATCATGCGAATAAGTGCCCTGTGAGGTAAAACAAACATGCATTGCATTCCATTTTGTGGTCATTCATGATACATTATCCAAACATTCAAACACATAGCATGCATCAACATAAATTTTAAAAAAAATAAAATTTTTTTTACACTACAATAAGTTCAAATTGTTTCCCACTTCTCTTATCACCAAATTCTTGGAATCTTTCTTATGAAAAATGATGAAAAATAATAAAACATTCTTTGGTCAAATCAGTGGATTGAATAAAGAAATAAAATTTTGTTTGTTATCATGTCTTCTGAAGCATCATATAGTCTTGCATATGAAATTGCTCAAATCTATCTTCCTTTCCATCTCTCTTCCACCATAAACCTTGTTTTCAAACCCTTGGCAATTTCATGCATGTCATTCAAATAGTGTTTCAAAAGAAATGATAAAAAAAATGATTTGTTAGTTGCTGATTAGAGCAAAGAAATGATTTAGAAAAGTAAAAAAAAAATCAAAGTAGAATGACTCCATGAATTAGAAATAACAATGAAATGGGAATCAATTCGAATATTGTTTTCAAAAAAATGCAAAAGAAAAATTCATACATCATACCAAGTCATGCATACATGAGTAATTCATCTTTTTGAATAAAGCAAATTTCACCCACACATCCATGCATCCATGCATGCATCATCGTCTAAGTTTAAAAAAGAAAATCATAGCGTGTGTATATACATAACTCCTCCAACATTTCTTAGATTTATGAAAACTGAAAAAATGAAAAAAAGAGAGCAAATTTCACTCATGCATTCACGCATCCATGCAAGCATATCATATAGTTTCAGAAAGAAAACCATAACATTTCATGCATCATCAAATCATCCATCATACTTCACAAAATCATCGAAAATAATTTCAAAAAAAAGAAAAAAGTCAGCAATGATTTTTTTTTGTGTAAGTCTAAAAAACGTTAGGCATTCACTTGGTGTTTGTCGACAATTCAAAAGCAAAATTCAGGTTCTCCTTTTATACATCAAGACCCTCTGCAAGGCAATGGTCATTAATTCCTTTGTCACATCGAGGCCCTTTGCGAGGTAATGGTCATCGATCTCTTTACATTAGGACCCTCTGCAAGGGAATGGTCATTAATTTCGTTATGTTTACATCAAGACCCTCTGCAAGACAATGGTTATTGATTTCCTCTCTTTACATCGAGGCCCTCTGCGAGGCAATGGTCATCGATCTCTTTACATCAAGATCCTCTGCGAGGCAATGGTCATTGATTTCTTATGTCACATCGAGGCCCTCTGCGAGGCAATGGTCATCGATCTCTTTACATCAAGACCCTCTGCAAAGCAATGGTCATTTGATTTTCCTATGTCACATCGAGGCCCTCTGCGAGGCAATGGTCATCGATCTCTTTACATCAAGACCCTCTGCGAGGCAATGGTCATTGATTTCTTTCCTTTCGATATCGACCCTCTCCTTGGGATTGGTCTCAACTTTTTTTCAAAAAGTCAAAAAAAAGAAAAATTTTGGATCGGAACCCTTTACATGGTAATGGTCGTCGAATCCTTTGGATCTAGACCCTCTCCTCGGGATTGGTCTAATTTGGTTTTTTCAATAAATTAAAAAAACAAAAAAAGAATTAGTGTGTCAAATCGAGACCCTCTACTTGGTATGGTCAAGTTTGTCTTCAAATTTATCTTCTTTTGAAACCCGAACGAAATTAGTGTTTTTATCTTTACTTATCTTTTATTACGATAAAATGAAAAAGTCAAATTTTCATATTATCTAATAAAATCTAAGAGGGGCAGCTCTGTCACAACCCAAATCACGACTGGACGACGAACCAAATATTAAAATTTGTAAAAACAGAATTTGGAGTCGCCACCATAGTTATTATAGGAAACTATGGAAAACCATTAAAAAGAACAAGGTCTGCGAAAAACCAGATTTTGGGTCCGGGAGTCGGTTACGCATGGGGAAGGTAATAGCACCCCACAACGCCCGTCCTAAGACGGTAACTTTAATTAAATGTGCAAAAGTTATGTGGTTTTTTCAAAATATTTAATTTTCCCCAAAAATATTAATAAAAGAATGTACAAAAAACAACAAAACTATTTTTTTGATTTTTTGGCCCGACGAGGATTAATCCTCGCTCCTACGTATCTCCATGTGAATAGAGAATCACGGTTACATAGTTTATTTTGAAAAATGATTTAATTAATATTTTTTAAATAATTTTGAAAATTTTTTTATTTAAATTTTAGTATTATTTTAAAATTAGTGTCACGCGATGCGAGCGGCCGGATAGACACTTCAAATAAATTTTTTTCTAATCTTTTATTTTTTATTTTTTTAATCATTTATAAATTTTTAATATTTTTTTAAAAGTTATTTTAGAGTAGTTGTGCATGTCATTGCGACGTGAGCAACCAAATAGATATAAAAGAGTAAATAAAAAAAACTATTTTTTGTTTTTAGATCATTTGTATATATTTGTAAAAAAAAAAGAAGTCTAAATTGGATGTCATGCGACGCGAGCGGCCGGGCAGACAATAAAGAAAGGGGAAAAATATTTTTTATGATTAAAACAAAAGAATGAAAATTAAAATAAAACTAAATCAAAAGATGAAAGAATTGAGAGTGACGTACCTTAAAAAGTTTCAATATATGCTCACCTTTTCTATTTTTTTTTCTTCCTTTTCTAATATTGTGTTTGTTTTTCCAATAGAGATAAAGATGAGAGGTGTCTATGTGGGTGGTAATGAGAGAAAGAGAGAGTGTAGAGAATTTTTTTTCTTCTTTTTTCTACCTCCTTCAATATGTTTTTTTTAAGAGAGATAGAAAAGAGGTGTGTGTGTGGGAGTGGTGATGGGAAAAAATTAGAGTAGTGTAGAGAATCCTCTTTTTTTTTCTGTCAGAGTGCGTATTTATACTCACACCTTGCAATATCAATGCAATCTTAGCCTTAATTGTAATGAACAATATAAGGAAGGAATTGGTCATGATACCAACAAATTATGGGGATCAAATCGCAGCCAAACAGAGCACAAAATCAATCATTATCAGTAACAAATCAGAGAACAAAATCAATCCCAATTAATAATATTGATTCTTACCATTTGAAGAGATATTGCTTCTAATTATTATTATATAATTAATTTCTCTATCGGGTACAAAGGTAGAAAATATTTCAGTTATTGGGCTTATGAAAATTAATAACAAATTGGGCTCTTCCTCCTTTTTTATTTTTTTTTTCATCTTTTTTTTTTCTTTTTTTCTAAAATTAAAGTTTGAAAAATCTTTGAAGAAAATAATGTTTCACATTATTTTATTTTTATTAGATAATTTGAAAATTTGACTTTTTCATATTATCGTAATAAAAGATAAGTAAAAATAAAAACACTAATTTCGTTCGGGTTTCAAAAGAAAACAAATTTGAAGATAGACTTGACCATTCAAAAGGAGATAGTCTGCATCTGAACGGAACTAGGTGACCATTACCAAGTAGAGTCCCAATCCAAAAAACCAAATTCTTTTTGTATTTGAACTTTTTGAAAAAAAGATTAGACCAATCCTGAGGAGAGGGTCTATATCTAAAGGACAACCATTACCATGTAGAGGTCCCAATTTGACACACTGAGTCTTTTTGTTTTTTTTTTAACTTTTTGAAAAAACCAAATTAGACCAATCCCGTGGAGAGGGTCTATTCAAAAGATTCGGTGACCATTACCATGTAGAGGGTCTCAATTTGAAAATTTTCTTTTTTTTTTAATATTTTTTGAGAAAAGATTAGACCAATCCCGAGGAGAGGTCTATATCCAAAAGATTCAGTGACCATTAGCATGTAGAGGGTCACGATTTGACAAACCATATTCTTTTTATACTTTGACTTTTTGAAAAAGAGATTAGACCAATCTCGAGGAGAGGGTCTATATCTAAAGGATTCGATGACCATTACCATGTAGAGGGTCCCGATCTGAAAAAAAAAAGCAATGACCATTGCCTCGCAGATGGCCTCAATGTGGCATAAGAAATTAATGACCATTGCCTCGTAGAGGGTCTTGATGTAAAGAGATCGATGACCATTGCCTCGCAGATGGCCTCGATTTGACATAAGAAATCAATGACCATTGCCTCGCAGAGGGTCTTGATGTAAAGAGATCGATGACCATTGCCTCGCAGAGGGCCTCGATGTGACATAAGAAATCAATGACCATTGCCTCACAGATGATCTTGATGTAAAGAGATCGATGACCATTGCCTCGCAGAGGGCCTCGATGTGACAGAAGAAATCAATGACCATTGCTTTGCAGAGGGTCTTGATGTAAGGAGATCGATGACCATTGCCTCGTAGAGGGCCTCGATGTGACATAAGAAATCAATGACCATTGCCTCGCAGAGGGTCTTGATGTAAAAAAGGGAGAACCTGAATTTTGCTTTTGAATTGTCGACAAACACCAAGTGAATGCCTAACGTTTTTGAGACTTAAACAAAAAAAAAAACATTGCTGACTTTTTCTTTTTGTTTTTTGGAAATGATTTTCAATGATTTTGTGGAGTATGATGGATGATTTGATGATGCATGAAATGTTATGATTTTCATTTTGAAACTATATGATATGTTTGCATGCATGCGTGAATACATGAGTGGAATTTGTTTTTTTTTTTTTTCATTTCTTCATAAATCTAAGAAATGTTTGAAGAGTTATGCATATGCACACGTTATGAATCATTGATGATGTATGAAAGGCTATGATTTTCTTTTTAAACATAGACGATGATGCATGCATGGATGTGTGGATGCATGGATGAAATTTGCTTTATTAAAAAAGATGAATTACTCATGTATGCATGACTTGGTATGATGTATGAATTACCTTATGTATGAATTTTCTTTTCCATTTTTTTAAAAAACATTCGAATTGTTCCCCATTTCATTGTTATTTTCAATTCATGGAATTATTCTACTTTGATATTTTCTTTTACTTTTCTAAATCATTTCCTTGGTCTAATCAATTTACTAACAAACATTTTTTTAATAATTTCTTTGAAACACTATTTGAATGACATGCATGAAATTGCCAAGGGCTTGAAAAGGTTTGGATGAGGTAATGAAGATTAACTAGGGAGTTGCCCCAATTTGAATTGGTCTCGGGGCACAAAATGTGTTTGGGCTTTCCCTAGTTATTGATGGTATGAAGGAAATGATGGGGACTTCAAAAATTTGCCTTAGGATGAGAGACTAGGATGGTCTTAGGGTGCAAAAGTATGTTTGTCTTTTCCCAATTGAGGATATTGAAAAATGACGGGGTCTTCACAAATTGCCCCTAATGTGGTCACAATCTTCATTGTAAATAAATGCCCCAATTCAGATTGAATAATGGGAATATATGAATTACAAACAAAGTGATTGCCCCAGTTTGTGTGTGAGATTGATAAAGATAGACTATGTTAAGGTTGATCAAAGTTTAGGCTTAGAGCGGAGGATACTGTATCAGCAAAAATGGAATTTCATGAAGAATGAATTAAGAGAGGACAACCCAAATTTAGCTTACTTGCCTTATTGAAGCTTTGAAAATATGTCACCCAAAAATAATCTGCCC
This sequence comes from Vigna unguiculata, assembly GCF_037176805.1. Lineage (NCBI taxonomy): Eukaryota > Viridiplantae > Streptophyta > Magnoliopsida > Fabales > Fabaceae > Vigna > Vigna unguiculata. The sequence goes on from NC_140796.1 coordinate 24,011,950, forward strand.
CAGTGTTTAAAAGCAAATCTCTGAACACACTTTCTCAATCTTTTTTTTTTGAATAATTTTTTTAGAACAAACCTGTTAACAAATAAATTTTTTCCTCTAAATTAAAACCTTCAAAAGATAACAACCAATCTTTGATTTGTGTGGACTTTATTAGGCTTGTATTGTGGCCAAGGCTAGGGGTATGGAAGTAAATGATAGTAAAGGCCCAAACAAGTAATGTGAGGGTTGTTTCAAACAAGGATCTTTGAATAATGTTTCATTCAATATTTATTTGACTTCATTTCGTTCACCTTTTTTTATATCTTTCTTAATATGACCAATAATATTTCTTTTTTTGTTGTTGATATTTTTGTATTGGTGAACTACAAGTCAAATGAAATAAATGCAAATATTATGTCAACCCCCAATGGAGTCGCCATCTGTGACAACCGAAATCGCGACGGGACGACGAACCAAAAATTAAAATTTGTAAAAACAGAGTTTGGAATCGCCACCATAGTTATTATAGGAAACTATGGAAAACCATAAAAAGAGCAAGGTCTGCGAAAAACCAGATTTTGGGTCCGGGAGTCGGTTGCGACAGATGGCGACTCCATTGGGGATGTTAGAGAGTCAGACCATTTATTTGGATGTACAAAATTGATGTGGTTTTTCTTCATATGTTTCACCTTATTTTTTACTTTTATTTTTATTTTTTGAAAATAAATTTATTCACCCAAACGAAATTGGGTGTTGACAGTCAATTACACAAATATTGCATCATACAATGACCATTACATAAACACTTAATCTCCAATTTATACTTTTGTTTTTTCTAAAAATATATACAAATGATTTAAAAATAAAAATTAGCTTTCTTTGTTTACTCTTATATATCTATTTGGTTGCTCAAGTCGCAATGACATCCACAACTACTTTAAAATAACTTTAAAAAAATATTAAAAATTTATAAATGATTAAAAAATAAAAAATAAAAGATTAGAAAAAAAAAGAATTTATTTCAAGTGTCTATCCGGTCGCTCGCGTCGCGTGACATCAATTTTAAAATAATACTAAAATTTAAATAAAAAGATTTTCAAAACTATAAAACAAATTAAATCATTTTCAAATAATTTTCCAAATAGATTTTTCAAAAAGAACTACGTAACCCTGATTCTCCATTCACATGGAGATACGTAGGAGCGAGGATTAATCCTCGTCGGGCCAAATAATATTTCTTTTTTTTGGAAGTAAAGAAAATTTTGTTTCACCTTATTTTTTACTTTTATTTTTATTTTTTGAAAATAAATTTATTCACCGGGATGAAATTTGGTGTTGACAGTCAGTTACACAAATATTGCATCATACAATGTCCATTACGAAAACACTTAATATTCATCATACAATCGTAAGTGGGGAGTCAACCATTAATTTGTGGGGAGTGAAGTTGGAAATTATGTTCTGAGGTTGCAGATTTTTAAAAATAAATAAAAATGGTATAACGATCACACAATTCAGTCAGTTGCATAAATTTTTCATCCTACAACTTCCATTCACTAACAGGGGTTCTTGTCTTCTTTAACAATTGTTAAAATCTTCAACTCATCCATACATGGGGAGTCAAGCATTAATATGTGGGGAGTAGTGTTGTAGATTCTGGACTGCATCTTCTTAAAAAATTCAAATATTGTATTGTCATCACACAATGAAGGGATTGACACACATTTTCCTTCATACAATTTCCATAACCTAAACATTGAATATTCACCATCCAACGTTTTTCTGGTGCTTCAAAATTGTCAAAATCTTCAACTCATCCGTAAGTGGGGAGTAAAGAATTAATATTTCGGAAGTATTGTTGTAAATTCTGGAATGCACGTGCATATTTAAAAAAAAATTAAATATGGTATTGTGATCACACAATTCAGTCTCTTAAACAAATTTTCTATCATACAATTTTCGTTATTTGACGTGGGTGCTTGTCTTACTTAACGATTGTCAAAATCCTCAAGTCATCCGTAAGTGGGGAGTCAAGAATTAATGTGTGGGGAGCAGTGTTGCAAATTATGAATTGCACTTGCAGGTGGTTAAAAAATTAAAATATCGTTTTGTGATCACACAATGTAGTCATTGACACACATTTTCCTTCATACAATTTCCCTAACCTAAACACTGAATATCCACCATCAAACGTGCTTATGGTGCTTCAAATTTGTCAAAATCCTCAACTTATCCATAAGTGGGGAATACAAAATTATTATGTGGGGAGTACTATTGTAAATTCTGGATTGCACGTGTATATTTTAATAAAATTAAATATGGGTGAACATTTGGTGGTGACATTTAATTTTTTCTTTTTTTAAGTACTACAACTGATGACCAAAATATCCAACATAACTCCTCAGTTCTACCATCACAACACCCCATATAAGTCATAATTAACTTATGAGACTTTTTTTCATGGCCATCATCCAAAGTAAGTGCTACCGAATTTGGTGGTAATGAAACTCTTCTTGTCTTATATTATGTCCACACTGAACATTTGGTGTTCACATTATATATATTTTTGTTTAAGTAGTGCCACTGATGACCAAAATATCCAACATAACTCCCCATTTTTACCATCGCAACTCCCGACATAAGTCATAATTAACTTAGGAAACTTTTTTTCATGGACACCATGCAAAGAAGAAGCTATTGAATTTAGTGGCAATGGAAATCGATTTTTCTTAGATGATGTCCACACTGAACATTTGGTGGTGACATTTAATTTTTTCTTTTTTTTTAAGTACTGCAACTAATGACCATAATAATCAATATGACTCCCCACTTTTACCATCACAACTCTCCACATACGTCATAAGTAACTTACGAGACTTCTTTTCACGGCCACCATCCAAAGAAGGTGTATTACTGCAATCGAAAATGATATTTATTAAATTTTGAATTAAAAATTACAAACCACGTGGGCTCGGTGTCAAAAATGAGTTTATTTTTAATGTCTATATATCTATCATTTTCGGTTATTTATGACAACAAAAATTAAACAGACAATAGGTGCTCAGTAGTAAAAAAGAGTAGAGAATGAAGTAAAGTGAATGACTATGTCAATTTTATTTGTGGTCTTAATGATAGAATAAATATATTATTTAAATTCAATTCTATAGTGTTTTATGCAATTAAACAAATGACATAAGTTTCAGATACGACAAAAAATATTAATCCATACATAATGTCATCGAAAATAAGTACTTAGTACTTAAAGAAAAGTTCAATTAAACACAAATACTGTGTTACATTGCACACACTAAAGTCATTAATGGAAATTAAGTACTAATCATAAAGATTACTAAACACACTATTTAAACTTCCCTAAACACATAAAGAACTAAGTTTTAGTCATCGACATCATTGCCTGCAGCTGAGTTTATTGCATCCATGTTGTCACTTTCAAGAGGATTTAAGGTCACTAAAAGCTTCATTAGGAGATCGTGTGGGAGTGGAAGGAAGAAGGCAACCATGTCGCGAACATCATCATTCGTGAAGAGCTTAATTGTTTCATACTGGTCCCAACGTCGTAACACGGGCTTGTGAAACCATACATCTTTGACTCTTCTTCCCTGACTGCAGCAACGATAGCTTGCAATTTCTTCTTTCAACATCTGTAAATTCATAGTAGTCGACACATAAAAAGCACAATTAATACAACCTTCATAGTTAACAACAACAAGAAAACTATTGTGAATGTTATTCTCGTGATGGATCACCATCCTTGTTTTGGTATTAAGCAACTATGGTTATGAACTGAATGACCTAATAATTTATAAGCGTATTAGTTACTTGATAGATAAAAAAAAATCTTGACCCTTGCATTAAAGTGGGTTCACGTGACAAAGTAAAGTGGGATAAAGCCTGATTGGCATTCATCGTGCAATGTGTATATTAACTGTACCTGTGATGTTGGTATCATGTGATGACATTGTGTCAACACCCAATTTCGTCCGGCTAAATAAATAATAGAATAAATAATAATAATTTGTTTTTCAAAAAAAAGGTAAAAAATATAAAATATAAAATATAAAAAAATAAATAAGTTTTCTCTTTGGTTTTTTTTTTCTTTGTCTAAATAATAATAATAACAGGATAATAATAATAATAATAAATAAATAAATAAAAAGAAACAAATTTGTTTTAATCTAGTGTGTATTTTCTTTTGAGGCTTTGTTTGTATGTTAGCCCAAAATACTCTATATACCTACACCATTTTTCTTGCAACTAACGGCAGCCCAACATTTAATTTTCACAGCCCCACTCTATGCTTTGTCGTTTCTGCTTCAGATTAAGAAGTTAGTCTAATAATTAGAAATAGAATATGTTCTAATATTTAGAATTATTTACTCTGATTTTGTGCTCTGATTTTATGACACCTCCTTTTCCAGATGAGGAAAATATTAATATGTTTCTCAAGAATATCTTTTTTGTAATTATAATTAATCTATCTTGATCACGTTTGATTTTGTGCTCTGATTTTATGACACCTCTTTTTTCCAGATAGAGAAAGTAGTAATATAATTCAAAACAATATCTTTGTTACTAATAAGAATCAATTTTGCTGATCACGTTTGATTTTGTGCTCTATTTTTTTCTATGATTTGATTCCCATATTGTAATAATATTAAGACCATTTCTTGCCTTTTAAAACTCGTTGTAATTAAGGTAGACCTTTAATTACGAGATTACATTAGATTTATAATGTTGTATATATAAACCCATCAGAAAAAGAAGAAAAAAATAATTTTTTCTCTCTCAAAAATTTTTGGAGATCTCTCTCACCCTAAGCACATATTCTATTTTAACCCTCGCACATAAAAAACCCACTCAGCTTCGATCACCACCCCCACGTGCTTCTTAGTGTTCCAATGAAACTATTGTAAGTACGATATCCCTTTCAGGTTCGCAAAATTAATTTTTTATTGTGTTATGTAGTATTTCTCGATATGTGTTTTTGATCTTGGTTGAATTTGATGTTTTCAGTATTTCTTTTTTATATGGGAAAAACATTACTGTCATGCTTTTTGGGTTCATTAGTTTTATAATTAAGCTTTTGTTGATTGCTTTGGGTTGTGAACATTGTTGCGTGAATAAGTGAGAGATATCATGTTTTGACATTGTATGAATATGTTGTGCCATATTTTTTCATGTTAAGGGTTGTAAAAAGTTTTCATATTAAAATAATATGTTTAATCCTAAACGTTATTTCCTAATCTTTGATTTATTTATTTTCCTAATGTTTTCATAAATTGTGGATATATAATAGTCACATTTTTTGGGTATCAATGTCTTATTTCGGAAGGTTTTTTTAAAGGAAGTAATAACAAATAAATGATTTAAATACCCTTTTAACTTTTAAAATGTATAAGTGCTCGTGTGACCGCTCGCGTCGACTTAGTACTTAATACCTTCGCTTTTCTATAAGATTACTAAGAAAAATACAAAATTTTAAATATTAAAAAAGAGTGCTATCAACATATTGAACAAATTGTTTTTTTCAAAAAGTTTTTTCATAAAGAACTACGTGACCCTGATTCTCCATTATAAATGGAGATACGTAGGAGCAAGAAGTAATCCTTGTCGAGCCCAAAAAACAAAAATCTTTTTTTTTGTTTTCCTTTGTTTTCCTTTGTCATCTTTATTAGTTTATTTTTATTTATTTATTCATCTTTATTTATTTATTTTATTTTTATTTTTTTAAATAAACATTTTAAGGAGACCGTCTTAGGATGAGTGTTGTAGGGTGCTAACACCTTCCCTACACATAATTAACTCTCGTACCCCCAATCTCTGTTTTCGTAGACCTTGCTCTTTTTTATGGTTTTCCATAGTTTCCTATAATAACTATGGTGGCGACTCCAAAAATCTTTTTTACAAATTTAATTCTTTTGGTTCGTAATCCCGTCGCGATTTCGGTTGTGATAGATGGCGACTCCATTGGAGATTTTATAGAGTTAGGCTATTTAATTAAATATATAAAATTGATGTGGTTGTTTCAAATTTTTTTTGTTTTTTTTTATTATTGTTTTTTTTTTCTCTCTTTTCTTTTTCATTCTTTTTTTTCGTCTTATATTTATTTGTTTTATTTTATTTTATTTCTCATTATTTATTATTATTGTGTATATTTTTTTAATTTTGGATGATTTTTTTATTTTATTTATTTATTTATTGTTCATATTACTTTATTCTTATGCTTGAATTTTGAATCCTAGGATAGATGACTTTATTATATATATTTGTCTATTTTTTTTCTCTGTTTGTCTGTAGGAAGGGGTTTAGGTATGCATTATCCTCCCTTCACACACACACACTATGTGCATGACATGAGTGGGGCCCTATACCAGAGCTTGAGTAACTTTAGAAGTAGAGAGGATTGTGTAGCAGTGTAGTGGATGTACTTCCCAAGTGGTCATTGTGAGAACCCTAACTAGAGTTTGTTTGCTTCATTGATACTCCCACCTCTTGTTGTTTACCAACTGTCTTGGGAAATGCCATGAAGTGGGCCATAGCTCTAGTGACCTTGATATTTAGGTATTAGGAAACCATCCTGGTAAGCGCATGTATTTTACCTTAGATCCATTAGGCGCCAAACCTTTGTTAAGGCACAAAGGGAGATATACATGTTTTTTATTCCTCGGTTTATTTTATTTTATTTTATTTATTTATTTATTATTTATTTATTTTCTTTCCTCTTGATTTTTGTTTTAGTAATAAAATCTTGCATAACATATTATTGCATCCATATAGTTATGTTTTCCATATTATTGCATCCATATAGTTATGTTTTCCCATATCATCTCATCATGTTTATTTAATTTTAGGTCCGAAATTATAAAGTTGTGATTAAGTTTAAAAAGAAAAGGCAAATTAACATGGAATTTGGAGTTGGGGGACAGTTAGATTTTGATGCTTTGAAGAAAAAAAAATTATCCTTTAGGGTTATAGAAGAGATGAAGAGCATAATATCTAGGGATAGAAATTATGATTTTCTTTCTTTTGCATTTGATTTTATGAGCTTTTTAGAGGGTGGGTTTTGTATTGACTCTTTTCCATGTTAATTTACTTGTAGCTTTATAATTTTGTTTAATAAATTAAACGTTTTGCATTATGTTTTTCCTTCCTTTTCTTTTTTCTTATTTCTTTTTCTTTTTAAAAAAAATATACAATATAGCAAAAATAATAAAAACAAATACGGCAAAGCCAAGGCATCCGTACAGGACGAGAGCAAATAGTAAGAATATGGAGGACTGGGAAACTGCACAAGAGACAATAAAAGCATATATTAATCAACTAAAGGACCAAGTAGGTCAAATCTTGGAGGCCTTGAAGTCCTTAAAGGCCACAGGAGAAGCTTCATCATCAAAGGGTGAGGAAAGCACTCACGGCGCTCTTGTTGCTTTCCCAGCATACGGATTGCCATCTGGTTACACCCCACCTGTCGGAGAATATTCAGAGGCTGAGCATGCTTCCTTCTCATTCCAAATCAATACTCTAGGAAATGAAGCGGCTACCTTTGCGGGACCTCGAGAGACTGTAATGCCAAAGACTTTAAACACAATTATCGGTGATAACTCTTTGGACAAGATTACATCACACCCTACTATGCAGGCTGTATCCGCTGATGTTGAGGAAACCAAAACTAAGTTGGAAATTTTGGAAGAACGACTACGAGCTATTGAGAGAGGTGGAAACTATGCGTTTGGCGATGTTGCGGGTTTAAGCCTAGTTCATGATGTCACAATACCTGACAAGTTTAAAGTTCCGGAGTTCAAAAAGTACAAGGGTACCACATGCCCTAGAAGCCATCTAACCATGTATTGTCGAAAGATGGTTGCTGATGAGTTCAAATTTTTGCCCTCATTTAATATTTAAATTTGGGGATTTAATTGAATTTTCTATGCTTAAATATTGATTTAATTAGGATTTGTAATTATTGGATTTATTGAGTAAGTTTGGTAAAAGTGGCATAAAAATTGATTTTAGTTGCATAGAATATTATTGGATATTCTAACGTTTGTTAATGCAGCTGGAATTTATTTTTGGTCATTAATAGTGTGGATTTGAAATATTCAAAGTTACAAAATAAGTCCAAAATCAGGAAATTCTGGAAAAGAATAAATCAGAAGCTAAATGCACCCCCAAATTTTATTTCCACCCCTCCTACCACTAAACTCCACTCAACCAGATTATGCCATGTGGCAATCCCCACCTTTCAAATCAGGCCAACCATAAGCTGACACGTGTCATAATCCTCCACTCACCAAATTGACCAATCAAATCTTACCATGTCACTATCTCCCAAAATGAAACCTTAACCCTAATTTTCTCCTCTCCTTTCGCCACCATGCCGGCAGCCGTCACCGTTCACCGTCAATTCGCCGGAGCAGTCAGCCATCGCAGCTGCAACGTGCCACCGCGCATCTTCTACCACCGTACCTCTTCGTTCACACTGCAGTAGCGCCACCATCTTCAATCTTCTCCACCTGCAACGCTGACAACCACCGCAACTCTGTCTACAACAGCAGCGAACACCACCACGCAGCAACAACGAGCACATCCAACCTACAACAGTGATGCCTTCCGTTTTCTCGTGAGCACGCAGCAATTCGCATCTCCATCCTTGCCGGAAAACGGAGAGCACAACACCATTTATACATCCACCATCTCCACCGCGCCTGCACCTGCTCTATTCACGCAGCGAACCAGCAACGCACCACCACGAAACCACCGTGGTAGCGGCTCCACACGCATCTGCACCTCGCAATCTCTTTCGTTCTCTGCAGCAACCACGGTGACCATCCTTCTCACCGACAACCATCACTAGTCACAACCATCACGCACCTGCTCGTTCTTGCATCACGCAGCAGCTTCAACACAAAACCTGGAGCACCGCAACCTTGCATTTTCTGACCACCGCGAGCACACAGCAGCAAGAAACAAACCTGCACCTATTCGCAACACCACTGCGTCGCACTCCATTCGCAGCTTGCTCATTCATCCCTGCACCAGTTTCACGACCACCGCAAGTTCTTCTTCCTCGCGCACAACCATTGCAGCAGCTTCCAAACCAGCAGCGCCACCGCAATGCACCACTATGGACGAGCCAAAACCGACAACAGAGGAGCAGTCATCATTGCCATCTCCATCTCTATTGCATCTGCAGAAACCCTAATTCTGGACTGCCACGTGTCAGGCTGCTATTGGACAGTCCAATTGGTCAACTGGTCAACACTGGTCAACTGGTCAAAGTCAACAGTCAACTCTGGTCAAAACTGCAAAAATGGTTAAATAAGAGGGGCAAAATTGGAAATTGGATAGGAATTAAGTTGCTAATTAATTAAATAAAAATAAAAGATTTTAGCAACTGACAAATAAAGCCCAAAGTCCAGTTGAAGCCTATATAAAGAGACTTAAGGGAGCAGAAACGACGTACATCAAACAACGGAGACACTTAGAACTCTTTGGTTTTGGCAGACACCGTCATCCATCACATCTCTCATTCTTTCTTTTATTTTCTTTCCTTCATATCATCATGTATTCCATCAAAGCCATGGAGGGCTAAGCTTTAAAGGTTGATTCCACTGTAATTTCTTAACTAGATTCTGAAGTTAGATGAATTTATGTGTTTGTTATTTTGATTATTGTTGTGGTTTTTGTTTATCTATGTCCTTTGCTTCTTAATCGAATAGAAAATAATGATTTTAAATCTACATGCATGCTAATCATATGAGTTAAAAGGTTTTTAAATTAAATTAAGACTTTAATTTGATTTTGTTTAGAAACTTTCATTTGATTAAATAAGTTTTTGCCAATAATTGAGACTTTACTTTGATTAGAGGTAATTACTTTAACTAAAATTAGTCAAGACTTTACTTTGATTAATTAAGTTTTCTATTTGGTGAAGAAACAAAGAAATAGACATGATTAGGCATAGTAAAATTAATTGAGACTGTACTTTGATTGAATTTACTATGGACAATCTAACAATTCTCACTTTTAATTGAGACTTTACTTTGATTAAACGTGAGAATGCCAACAAATGAATTGAGTCTTTACATTGATTGATTTGTAAATCAACAACAATAATTAATTTAACAATAATCTCTAGATAACCAATGAAGAATCTTATTTAGAAAAAGCAGTGGAATTGACCTATTTACTATTACTGTGTTTACAATCTTCCGTGTCATTTTCTTTGCATATCAAAACCCCCTATTTTTATAATTGCTAGTTTTAATTGCACTTTTAAGAATCAAATATTTGAGATCAATTCCGTATTCGTTGTGAGACGACTCAGGGTTATCTTAACCCTAACTATTTTGTTCACTACTAATTTGGCAATACTAAAGTTGCTAAAGTTAAGTGGTGGTAATTTGATCGCCTAACGACAGCGATATCAGTTGCCTATGCTTATGATGAGAAATTACTAATCCACTTCTTCCAAGACAGTTTGACTAGGGTAGCATTGAGTTGGTATACACACCTGGAAGCATCTCGCATTCGTTCTTGGATGGATTTGGTGGATGCCTTTTTGAAACAGCCCAACATTTAATTTTCGCAGCCCCACTCTATGCTTTGTCGTTTCTGCTTCAGATTAAGAAGTTAGTCTAATAATTAGAAATAGAATATGTTCTAATATTTAGAATTATTTACTCTGATTTTGTGCTCTGATTTTATGACACCTCCTTTTCTAGATGAGGAAAATATTAATATGTTTCTCAAGAATATCTTTTTTGTAATTATAATTAATCTATCTTGATCACGTTTGATTTTGTGCTCTGATTTTATGACACCTCTTTTTTCCAGATAGAGAAAGTAGTAATATAATTCAAAACAATATCTTTGTTACTAATAAGAATCAATTTTGCTGATCACGTTTGATTTTGTGCTCTATTTTTTTCTATGATTTGATTCCCATATTGTAATAATATTAAGACCATTTCTTGCCTTTTAAAACTCGTTGTAATTAAGGTAGACCTTTAATTACGAGATTACATTAGATTTATAATGTTGTATATATAAACCCATCAGAAAAAGAAGAAAAAAATAATTTTTTCTCTCTCAAAAATTTTTGGAGATCTCTCTCACCCTAAGCACACATTCTATTTTAACCCTCGCACATAAAAAACCCACTCAGCTTCGATCACCACCCCCACGTGCTTCTTAGTGTTCCAATGCAACTATTGTAAGTACGATATCCCTTTCAGGTTCGCAAAATTAATTTTTTATTGTGTTATGTAGTATTTCTCGATATGTGTTTTTGATCTTGGTTGAATTTGATGTTTTCAGTATTTCTTTTTTATATGGGAAAAACATTACTGTCATGCTTTTTGGGTTCATTAGTTTTATAATTAAGCTTTTGTTGATTGCTTTGGGTTGTGAACATTGTTGCGTGAATAAGTGAGAGATATCATGTTTTGACATTGTATGAATATGTTGTGCCATATTTTTTCATGTTAAGGGTTGTAAAAAGTTTTCATATTAAAATAATATGTTTAATCCTAAACGTTATTTCCTAATCTTTGATTTATTTATTTTCCTAATGTTTTCATAAATTGTGGATATATAATAGTCACATTTTTTGGGTATCAATGTCTTATTTCGGAAGGTTTTTTTAAAGGAAGTAATAACAAATAAATGATTTAAATACCCTTTTAACTTTTAAAATGTATAAGTGCTCGTGTGACCGCTCGCGTCGACTTAGTACTTAATACCTTCGCTTTTCTATAAGATTACTAAGAAAAATACAAAATTTTAAATATTAAAAAAGAGTGCTATCAACATATTGAACAAATTGTTTTTTTCAAAAAGTTTTTTCATAAAGAACTACGTGACCCTGATTCTCCATTATAAATGGAGATACGTAGGAGCAAGAAGTAATCCTTGTCGAGCCCAAAAAACAAAAATCTTTTTTTTTTGTTTTCCTTTGTTTTCCTTTGTCATCTTTATTAGTTTATTTTTATTTATTTATTCATCTTTATTTATTTATTTTATTTTTATTTTTTTAAATAAACATTTTAAGGAGACCGTCTTAGGATGAGTGTTGTAGGGTGCTAACACCTTCCCTACACATAATTAACTCTCGTACCCCCAATCTCTGTTTTCGTAGACCTTGCTCTTTTTTATGGTTTTCCATAGTTTCCTATAATAACTATGGTGGCGACTCCAAAAATCTTTTTTACAAATTTAATTTTTTTGGTTCGTAATCCCGTCGCGATTTCGGTTGTGATAGATGGCGACTCCATTGGGGATTTTATAGAGTTAGGCTATTTAATTAAATATATAAAATTGATGTGGTTGTTTCAAATTTTTTTTGTTTTTTTTTATTATTGTTTTTTTTTTCTCTCTTTTCTTTTTCATTCTTTTTTTTCGTCTTATATTTATTTGTTTTATTTTATTTTATTTCTCATTATTTATTATTATTGTGTATATTTTTTTAATTTTGGATGATTTTTTTATTTTATTTATTTATTTATTGTTCATATTACTTTATTCTTATGCTTGAATTTTGAATCCTAGGATAGATGACTTTATTATATATATTTGTCTATTTTTTTTCTCTGTTTGTCTGTAGGAAGGGGTTTAGGTATGCATTATCCTCCCTTCACACACACACACTATGTGCATGACATGAGTGGGGCCCTATACCAGAGCTTGAGTAACTTTAGAAGTAGAGAGGATTGTGTAGCAGTGTAGTGGATGTACTTCCCAAGTGGTCATTGTGAGAACCCTAACTAGAGTTTGTTTGCTTCATTGATACTCCCACCTCTTGTTGTTTACCAACTGTCTTGGGAAATGCCATGAAGTGGGCCATAGCTCTAGTGACCTTGATATTTAGGTATTAGGAAACCATCCTGGTAAGCGCATGTATTTTACCTTAGATCCATTAGGCGCCAAACCTTTGTTAAGGCACAAAGGGAGATATACATGTTTTTTATTCCTCGGTTTATTTTATTTTATTTTATTTATTTATTTATTATTTATTTATTTTCTTTCCTCTTGATTTTTGTTTTAGTAATAAAATCTTGCATAACATATTATTGCATCCATATAGTTATGTTTTCCATATTATTGCATCCATATAGTTATGTTTTCCCATATCATCTCATCATGTTTATTTAATTTTAGGTCCGAAATTATAAAGTTGTGATTAAGTTTAAAAAGAAAAGGCAAATTAACATGGAATTTGGAGTTGGGGGACAGTTAGATTTTGATGCTTTGAAGAAAAAAAAATTATCCTTTAGGGTTATAGAAGAGATGAAGAGCATAATATCTAGGGCTAGAAATTATGATTTTCTTTCTTTTGCATTTGATTTTATGAGCTTTTTAGAGGGTGGGTTTTGTATTGACTCTTTTCCATGTTAATTTACTTGTAGCTTTATAATTTTGTTTAATAAATTAAACGTTTTGCATTATATTTTTCCTTCCTTTTCTTTTTTCTTATTTCTTTTTCTTTTTAAAAAAAATATACAATATAGCAAAAATAATAAAAACAAATACGGCAAAGCCAAGGCATCCGTACAGGACGAGAGCAAATAGTAAGAATATGGAGGACTGGGAAACTGCACAAGAGACAATAAAAGCATATATTAATCAACTAAAGGACCAAGTAGGTCAAATCTTGGAGGCCTTGAAGTCCTTAAAGGCCACAGGAGAAGCTTCATGCTCAAAGGGTGAGGAAAGCACTCACGGCGCTCTTGTTGCTTTCCCAGCATACGGATTGCCATCTGGTTACACCCCACCTGTCGGAGAATATTCAGAGGCTGAGCATGCTTCCTTCTCATTCCAAATCAATACTCTAGGAAATGAAGCGGCTACCTTTGCGGGACCTCGAGAGACTGTAATGCCAAAGACTTTAAACACAATTATCGGTGATAACTCTTTGGACAAGATTACATCACACCCTACTATGCAGGCTGTATCCGCTGATGTTGAGGAAACCAAAACTAAGTTGGAAATTTTGGAAGAACGACTACGAGCTATTGAGAGAGGTGGAAACTATGCGTTTGGCGATGTTGCGGGTTTAAGCCTAGTTCATGATGTCACAATACCTGACAAGTTTAAAGTTCCGGAGTTCAAAAAGTACAAGGGTACCACATGCCCTAGAAGCCATCTAACCATGTATTGTCGAAAGATGGTTGCTGATGAGTTCAAATTTTTGCCCTCATTTAATATTTAAATTTGGGGATTTAATTGAATTTTCTATGCTTAAATATTGATTTAATTAGGATTTGTAATTATTGGATTTATTGAGTAAGTTTGGTAAAAGTGGCATAAAAATTGATTTTAGTTGCATAGAATATTATTGGATATTCTAACGTTTGTTAATGCAGCTGGAATTTATTTTTGGTCATTAATAGTGTGGATTTGAAATATTCAAAGTTACAAAATAAGTCCAAAATCAGGAAATTCTGGAAAAGAATAAATCAGGAGCTAAATGCACCCCCAAATTTTATTTGCACCCCTCCTACCACTAAACTCCACTCAACCAGATTATGCCATGTGGCAATCCCCACCTTTCAAATCAGGCCAACCATAAGCTGACACGTGTCATAATCCTCCACTCACCAAATTGACCAATCAAATCTTACCATGTCACTATCTCCCAAAATGAAACCTTAACCCTAATTTTCTCCTCTCCTTTCGCCACCATGCCGGCAGCCGTCACCGTTCACCGTCAATACGCCGGAGCAGTCAGCCATCGCAGCTGCAACGCGCCACCGCGCATCTTCTACCACCGCACCTCTTCGTTCACACTGCAGTAGCGCCACCATCTTCAATCTTCTCCACCTGCAACGCTGACAACCACCGCAACTCTGTCTACAACAGCAGCGAACACCACCACGCAGCAACAACGAGCACATCCAACCTACAACAGTGATGCCTTCCGTTTTCTCGTGAGCACGCAGCAATTCGCATCTCCATCCTTGCCGGAAAACGGAGAGCACAACACCATTTATACATCCACCATCTCCACCGCGCCTGCACCTGCTCTATTCACGCAGCGAACCAGCAACGCACCACCACGAAACCACCGTGGTAGCGGCTCCACACGCATCTGCACCTCGCAATCTCTTTCGTTCTCTGCAGCAACCACGGTGACCATCCTTCTCACCGACAACCATCACTAGTCACAACCATCACGCACCTGCTCGTTCTTGCATCACGCAGCAGCTTCAACACAAAACCTGGAGCACTGCAACCTTGCATTTTCTGACCACCGCGAGCACACAGCAGCAAGAAACAAACCTGCACCTATTCGCAACACCACTGCGTCGCACTCCATTCGCAGCTTGCTCATTCATCCCTGCACCAGTTTCACGACCACCGCAAGTTCTTCTTCCTCGCGCACAACCATTGCAGCAGCTTCCAAACCAGCAGCGCCACCGCAATGCACCACTATGGACGAGCCAAAACCGACAACAGAGGAGCAGTCATCATTGCCATCTCCATCTCTATTGCATCTGCAGAAACCCTAATTCTGGAGAGAGAAAATGCACTGCCACGTGTCAGGCTGCTATTGGACAGTCCAATTGGTCAACTGGTCAACACTGGTCAACTGGTCAAAGTCAACAGTCAACTCTGGTCAAAACTGCAAAAATGGTTAAATAAGAGGGGCAAAATTGGAAATTGGATAGGAATTAAGTTGCTAATTAATTAAATAAAAATAAAAGATTTTAGCAACTGACAAATAAAGCCCAAAGTCCAGTTGAAGCCTATATAAAGAGACTTAAGGGAGCAGAAACGACGTACATCAAACAACGGAGACACTTAGAACTCTTTGGTTTTGGCAGACACCGTCATCCATCATATCTCTCATTCTTTCTTTTATTTTCTTTCCTTCATATCATCATGTATTCCATCAAAGCCATGGAGGGCTAAGCTTTAAAGGTTGATTCCACTGTAATTTCTTAACTAGATTCTGAAGTTAGATGAATTTATGTGTTTGTTATTTTGATTATTGTTGTGGTTTTTGTTTATCTATGTCCTTTGCTTCTTAATCGAATAGAAAATAATGATTTTAAATCTACATGCATGCTAATCATATGAGTTAAAAGGTTTTTAAATTAAATTAAGACTTTAATTTGATTTTGTTTAGAAACTTTCATTTGATTAAATAAGTTTTTGCCAATAATTGAGACTTTACTTTGATTAGAGGTAATTACTTTAACTAAAATTAGTCAAGACTTTACTTTGATTAATTAAGTTTTCTATTTGGTGAAGAAACAAAGAAATAGACATGATTAGGCATAGTAAAATTAATTGAGACTGTACTTTGATTGAATTTACTATGGACAATCTAACAATTCTCACTTTTAATTGAGACTTTACTTTGATTAAAAGTGAGAATGCCAACAAATGAATTGAGTCTTTACATTGATTGATTTGTAAATCAACAACAATAATTAATTTAACAATAATCTCTAGATAACCAATGAAGAATCTTATTTAGAAAAAGCAGTGGAATTGACCTATTTACTATTACTGTGTTTACAATCTTCCGTGTCATTTTCTTTGCATATCAAAACCCCCTATTTTTATAATTGCTAGTTTTAATTGCACTTTTAAGAATCAAATATTTGAGATCAATTCCGTATTCGTTGTGAGACGACTCGGGGTTATCTTAACCCTAACTATTTTGTTCACTACTAATTTGGCAATACTAAAGTTGCTAAAGTTAAGTGGTGGTAATTTGATCGCCTAACGACAGCGATATCAGTTGCCTATGCTTATGATGAGAAATTACTAATCCACTTCTTCCAAGACAGTTTGACTAGGGTAGCATTGAGTTGGTATACACACCTGGAAGCATCTCGCATTCGTTCTTGGATGGATTTGGTGGATGCCTTTTTGAAACAGTACAAGTATAACATGGATATTGCGCCAGATCGGTTTCAAAACATGGCCAAAAAGGATGTTGAATCATTTAAAGAGTATGCCCAACGATGGAGAGAGCTTGCTGCTCAGGTGGAGCCTCCTCTTCATGATAAGGAAATGGTAGCGATGTTTGTGAGCACGTTACAACCACCATTCTATGAACACATGGTAGGGAATGTATCTTCAATTTTCGCTGATATCATCATCATAGGTGAAAGGATAGAGATTGGGCTGAAAAATGGAAAATTGTATATAGCCTACTAGCGGCTACAACTCCTAAAACGCCTGATTTTAGTCTTGGGAAGAAGATGGAAGTAGAGGTGCACGCAACATCAACAATACCTTGGTGGGAAAATCAGACTCTCGCTTACCAAGCACAATCTCCACAACAAGGATCCTATCAATCACAACACGCCTCAAATAATACTTGGAAAACTGAGGCTAGCACAAATCCCAACCAGTCTTTAGGGCAAATCACTAGTCCTATAAGGAATCAAGAAAAAAATTATATTCATTCCACTCCTATTCCTATGACTTACACGGAGTTATTGCCAAATCTACTCCATAATGCTTTGGTAGCTATCTGCCCGATGAAGCCATTGGATCCACCATACCCTAAGTATTTTGATGTTAATGCCACATGTGATTATCACGGGGGAGCCATTGGTCACTCTATTGAGAAATGTTTGTTTTGCAAACACAAAGTGAAAACTTTAATCGACTCAGGGTGGTTAAAATTTCAAGAGAATAAACCCAACATTAAGGCCAATGCCCTCTCTGGGCATGATAATGCTTCGATAAATGCTATTGATCTCGAGGGACATAATTTGGTGAAGAATGTAAGCGAAATTAAGATTCACGAAGGTTTATTTTTGAGGCACTACTAACAGTAGGATTGTTGGAAGGTGAATATAACTTAAGGGATGCATGCGGGTTCCATCTAGATGCTGAACATTCCATCGAGACGTGCAATGAGTTCGAAAATTTTCTACAAAATTTGATCGATAAGAACTTTGTGCAAGTATGTTATAGGGATAAAAAGAACAACAGAAGACTAATATAAGAAAAGAAGGAGCGAAGCCTGGCTCGCATAGAAGGACGAGAACGAAAGAAAGAGAAGATTTGCATCAGTGACATCAAACAGAGCTTCCGCAGTGCTAGATGAATTAATGCTTGTTAGATATCACCCATCGAGGATGGAAGTGGATTTGAAAGCTCAGACTTTGTGCGGTCCTGTCCTCCAAACAAGTAGTTGAATATTTGAGAGATAACGAATTACCCGTGATGTTTAATTTGAAAAGAATGTAATAGTTTTAGTTTATCCTTTACTCGGAGTTTTAGGATTCAAGACTTTTTTTAGATGTCCGTTTTTAATCTTTAAATCTTTTTTTATGCTCAATGTTTTGGCAAAAAGAAGGAAGTCGAGTGATTTTGAATGATGATCGAGCATTAATGAAGACAAAGTGTTTAATTATGCAAATGTTATCTTGTAAAATAAAATAAGTGTATTGTAGAATAGTTTAATTAAACTTAGAATCAGCAACATTGCATTCGTCTCTCTAGAAGGTTTCTTATTTTTAGAAAAACTACAGTGATAATCGATTATCACTATTGATAATCGATTATCTGTGCAGAACTTGTATTTTTCAAAAACCTACTGGAATAATCGATTATATCCTGAAATAATCGATTATCCTATTCAAAATTTGCTTTTCAGGAAACCTACTGGAATAATCGATTATCCTTAGTGATAATCGATTGTCCTTGGCAGTTGAAACATAACGATTCAGTTTTTAACTTAATTTTCGAAAACCTACTGGAATAATCGATTATCCTTAGTGATAATCGATTATCCTTGATAGTTGGAACATAACGATTCAATTTTTAACCTAATTTTCGAAAACTCTATTTAAGGAACTGCAGTTCAACTTCAAACATACCTTTTTAAGATTCAGAGTTCTTTGGCTGTTACTACAAAGTATTGCTCTGTGAGATTCCTAAAGAAAGCTTTGAAAAACCTAGTGTGAGTGAGTGATAACTTTTTCTAAGTGAGTTCTTAGAAGATTGAGTGTTGTGCTGTTGCTATGAAAGTTGGTCATCCTCTGTGAGATTCAGGGGGAGTTTTGTTCATCCCTTGTGGTTGTTCAAGAGAGGTGTTTTCTAATCTTTACTCTTATATAATCTGTTGTAATTTGATTATTATAGTGATTGAGTTAATCTATTTGTTTAAGAGATTAACAACTGGACGTAGGGTCTTTTGATCTGAACCAGTATAAATATCAGTGTGCATCTTCTTCCCTTAAACTCCTTATTTATCTGTACTTGCATTTAAAGTAACTATTATTTTAAGTTAATTAATTAAATTTTGAGAAAAATTTTAAAACCTGTCAAGATTTTTAAAAATCCAATTCACCCCCCTCTTGATTTTTTGACCATTGTTTAGTCATTCCGTTGCGTGATACCAACAATTGCTTCGAAAATGGTAGGGTCAAATCAAACTTTTGCTGAAGGTGCGTCTATCAATAGACCTCCACTTTTCACGGGTGAAAACTATCCTATCTGGAAAGTCAGAATGCAAATATTTTTAGAATCAGTTGATAGGGGTATTTGGGATGCTGTTTTGAATGGACCATTTGTGCTTGTTAACGTTGTTAATGAAGTGCAGGAACCAAAGCCTTTTGCTCAATGGACTGCTGATGAAAACAGGCGAGCTCAATATGACGTTAAAGCCAGAAACATTATATCATCTGCTCTAACTCTTGATGAGTTCTACAAAATTTCTGTCTGCACCAGTTCTATAGAAATCCTTCGAGTGACTCATGAAAGAACTGACGATGTCAAACGGGCTAGAAAGAACTCCTTGATACAAGAATATGAGATGTTTCGAATGCAGCAGCGAGAAACCATCTACGATGTGCAGAAGCGGTTCACACACATTGTGAACCATCTCAATGGGCTAGGTAAAACCTTTGATACTGATGAACTTAACATAAAAATTCTTAAATCTTTGAATAGGACTTGGCAGTCAAAGGTGACAACTATCACGAAGTCACAGAATCTTGCAACAATGACCATGGCGGCTTTGTTTGGAAAACTGAAAGAGCACGAGCTTGAGCTTGGAAGACTGAATGATGAAGAAGATCAAGGAAGAAAGAATAATATTGCATTCAAAACTGAGGTTCTCAAAGGCAAGAAGCAAAAAGAGGAAGAAGATTCTGATGATGATGAGAATCTTAGTCTCATGATAAAGAAGTTCACAATGTTCATAAAGTCCAAAGGAAGAAATCAATCCAAGAGTAATAAGAAGGAGAATCAAGGAAGCTCCTCAAACTTTAAATGCTATGGATGTGGAGAAACTGGTCATGTAAAAGCAGGCTGCCCAAATTCAAAAAGGAGTGATGAAAAGAAAAGCAAGAAATATTATAAGAAAAAAGCATACATAGCATGGGAAGATAGTGCCTGCAGTTCATCCAACTCTGAAGGATCCGATGAGGAAGAAGCAAACTTTTGCTTAATGGCCAATAATGATCACTCTGACAGTGAGGTAAGCTCCTCTGACAATGAAAATGATTATGATTCTCTTTATGATGCTTTTCAAGAATTGCTTGCTAAATCTAGTAAACTATATATTGCTCACAAAAAATTAAAAAAGGATTTTAAAGAGTTACAAGACAATCTTGAAAAATCTCTTGAAGAAGAAAATGTTTTGAAACATAAAATATTAAGTTTAGAAAATAGAGAAATTGAGGCAGTTGAATGTGAATCTTGCAAAAGCTATATGTTTGAGTTAATGATTTTAGAAAAACAACTTAAAGATGCTTTAGAAATTATTTTTTCTTATTTTGTAGTTAACTTCCAAAGCCAGAAAATCAATGTGGTACCTTGACAGTGGATGCTCAACACACATGACGGGTGATAAAAGGAAGATCAAGAATCTCAAAAGAAAGGATCAAGGATTTGTTACATAAGATAACAACAAAGGGAAAATAATTGGAATTGGAGATGTTGGTGGAGGGGATACCTTGGAGATCAAGGATGTGATACTTGTAGAAGGACTGAAGCACAATCTCCTCAGTATTAGTCAACTATACGACAAAGGTCTCAAAGTTATCTTTGAAAGTGATTATTGCACTATCCACCAAAAGGATTCTAAGGAAATTGCTCTGAAAGGTATGAGACACAACAATATCTATTTAATTGATCTTGATTATGTATCATCTAGTGATATAACATGTCTCGTTGCAAAAGAAGAAAATCCTTGGTTGTGGCATAAAAGGGCTGCTCATATTCACATGAAATAGTTGAATAAGTTGATTTCTAAGGATTTAGTAATTGGTTTACCAAAAATAAAATTTGAAAAAGATAAAATATGTGCTGCTTGTCAAAAAGGCAAACAAGTAAGATCATCCTTTCATTCAAAAAATATTTTATCTACTTCAAAGCCTTTAGAGCTTTTGCATATGGATTTATTTGGTCCCTCTAGGATTAAGAGTTATGGAGGAAATTATTCTGCTCTTGTTATTGTTGATGACTACTCTAGGTTTACTTGGACTTTCTTTCTTACCTTAAAAAGTGAAGCCTTTAAAGCATTTAAAAAATTTGCAAAATTAGTTCAAAATGAAAAAGATTTGAAAATTAAGATTATAAGAAGTGATCATGGTGGGGAATTTCAAAATGAGTCATTTGAAAAATTTTGTGATAAAAATGGAATTTTGCATAATTTCTCTGCACCTAGGACACCTCAACAGAATGGAGTTGTAGAGAGGAAACATAAATCCTTAGAGGAACTAGCTAGAACAATGCTAAATGAATATAATGTTCCTAAATATTTCTAGGCTGATGCTGTGAGTACTGCATGTTATGTTATAAATAGAATGCTTATTAGGCCTATTTTAAAAATTACTCCTTATGAATTATTTAAAGGTAGAAAGCCAAATGTTTCTCATCTTAAAATCTTTGGATGCACGTGTTTTGTTTTAAATAATGGAAAAGAAAATTTAGGAAAATTTGATTCTAAAGCTGATGAGGCAATATTTCTGGGATATTCTCTTACTAGTAAAGCATATAGAGTCTTTAATGGAAGAACTTTGAATGTTGAAGAATCCATGCATGTTGTCTTTGATGAAGTTGTAGACCTTGAGGTGAACCCTCTTGAGTCAAATAAGCAAATTACAGGTGATGAAGAATATATTCAGGAGGCCCTTGATGAGATGTATTTAAATGAGAATCCACTTTCTCAATCTGAAGATCTTGAAAAATGCTGGAAGTCACCAAGAGGACTATCTCTAGACAACATCATTGGTGATATTTCAAAAGGGGTAATCACTAGAAATATGAATAATTTCTGTATGAATGTTGATTTTGTTTCACAGATTGAACCAAAAAATGTTCAAGAAGCTCTTCAAGATGATCAATGGTGCATTGCAATGCAAGATGAGCTCAATCAATTTGAAAGAAATAAAGTATGGGAGTTGATTCCAAGAAAAGAATCACTTCAAGTAATTGGGACAAGATGGGTTTTCAGAAATAAGATGGATGAGGATGGAAATATTACTAAGAACAAAGCTAGGCTTGTGACAAAGGGATATCGACAAGAAGAAGGTATAGACTATGATGAAACATATGCCCCTATTGCAAGGTTAGAAGCTATACGCTTACTTCTTGCTTATGCCTCTATTATGAAATTTAAATTATATCAAATGGATGTCAAAAGTGCTTTCCTAAATGGATTTATCAAAGAAGATGTGTACGTTGAACAACCTCCTGGTTTTGAGGATTATAAATTTCCAAATCATATTTATAAATTGAAAAAGGCACTTTATGGTTTAAAACAAGCACCTAGATCTTGGTATGAACGCTTAAGCACATTTTTGCTCGAAAATGATTTTGAAAGAGGTAAAATAGACTCAACTTTGTTTATTAAAAGTGTATGTGAACACATTTTATTGGTTCAAGTGTATGTTGATGATATAATTTTTGGATCAACTAATAAATCTTTATGTGAAGGTTTTGCAAGCATAATGCAAGGTGAGTTTGAAATGTCAATGATGGGAGAATTAAACTTCTTCCTTGGTTTGCAAATTAAACAAATGGATGAAGGGACATTCATATCTCAATCTAAATATTGTAAGGAAATACTTAAAAAATTTGAAATGGACAATACTAAAGCAGCAAGTACTCCTATGGCAACTTCCTACTATTTGGATAAAGATGAATCAGGTATTGAGGTAAAACAAAGCATGTTTAGAGGTATGATAGGATCTCTTTTATATCTTACTACAAGTAGACCTGGTATTATGCAATATGTATGTGTTTGTGCTAGATATAAAGCTAGTCCTAAGGAATCACATCTTATAGCAGTAAAAAGAATCTTAAAATATCTTAAGGAACTATATCTTTTGGACTTTGGTATCCTTTTGGGGCATCACTTAGTTTAATAGGGTACTCTGATGCTGATTATGGTGGCTATAAAATAGATAGAAAAAGTACCAGTGGTACTTGTCACCTCTTAGGAAGCTCATTAGTTTCTTGGCACTCCAAAAAACAATCCTGTGTGGCTTTGTCAACTACAGAGGCCGAATACATTGTTGCTGGCAATTGTTGTGCCCAAATCCTATGGATGAAGCAACAATTAGAGGATTACAGTATCTATCTAAATCATATACCTCTAAAATGTGACAATACTAGTGCCATAAACTTAACTAAGAATCTCATAATGCATTCTAGGACAAAACACATAGAAATCAGACACCACTTCTTAAGGGATCACATAAGTAAAGGCAATTGTGTGATAGACTATGTAGACACCAAGCATCAATTGGCGGACATCTTTACAAAGCCTTTAGCCAAAGACAGATTTTATGAGCTTAGGAGAGATTTAGGAATATTAGAAGTCTCTTGAAAGAGCAATGAACTTCACTTTTCATATTTTCGTAAAACAGCGCTCAATAATCGATTATCTCTCATGATAATCGATTATCTTCTCCCAAAATAAGTTCTAAATTCCTGAAATAATCGATTATCGAGCAGGATAATCGATTATCATGACCCTGATCAAAATACTCAAAATCGTTCTGGAATAATCGATTATTACTTACAATAATCGATTATCTACTCATACCAATAATTTCTGGAATTCATATTATGAAACAATAATTGATTATCACTCAGGATAATCGATTATTGCATGACGTTATGTAAAAAAATTTCAAAAAAATAGTCGTTGTAACGGCTAGATTTGCTTTGATTTTCGCATTTTAGTCGTTGGTAGCCTACTCTTTATAAATTGAGAGTCCTAATTTTAACTATTCACGCAGAACAGAAATTCTCTCATCATTTGCCCTCTTTTTTTCTCAAAAAAACCCTAAAGACCCCTTTAGTGTCATCTTTTGCTCTTACAAATCAGTGCCATGGCAGAATCATCTCGTAGAAAGATCCCAACACGTAGACGAACTGCTCCACGTCCAACTCAACCTTCCATCATATCAGCATCCATTGAAGGGTGGATCTCTGACGAAGATCAAAGGGATGAATTCGTTCAGATTTGGAAAAACAAAGCACTCATCTCTCCCAAGTACATCACTACTCGAAAATTCACAGCTGCAGGTTTTGAGTTTCCTGCTCTCTTTAATTTTCAAGGCATCAGACCATTTGTGGAAATGCAAGGAAACTACTGTCCTGATCTTGTACGAGTTTTCTACTACAATCTCAAGATCAGAGATGAAGTTGCTTTATCAAAGGTGAAAGGAGTGGACATTATCATCGATAATGATATTTGGGAAAATGTGGCAAAATTTCCCATCAATGATGCTGCGGAATCAATTCTCAATGGGATTGATGGCTTCAATCGAATCCTGGCCTATCAATCTTTTTTACGCAATCCAGCACAGGATGTTGGGAGACAATTATTGGCTGGAGGACTAAACATGGATGAAAGACTCATCCATTACTTAATTGTCTGGATTTTATGTCCTAGAGGAACCAATCGTGCTCAGTGCTTAGAGGCTGACCTTCTCATAATGTATGGGATTCTAAATCGTGTTTCGATAAAATGGTCTAGTTTAATCCTTGACATTATGCTCAAAGCAAAGAGGTACCCACAATATCCTCTCCCATATTCCCTCTTAATTTCAAGGATTTGCGAATACAAGGGAGTTGACACCACCGGGGAGCTTTGTCAAAGTACCCTACGTGCAAATGAAATTGCTGAAAGTTCTCTCAAATAGCTAAAGCTTGTTCCTCTTGGTGATACCTATGTCGATAGAGATGATATGCCCAACTATGACGCTGAAGATGAAGAACTTCCTCCTATTGATCCCATACCTCCCTCTACACAAAATGTTGGCTCTTCAAGTGGTGCTGGCTCATCTTTCTCTATAGAAGACAACATAGCCAACATGAACAAACGACTAGAAGAATTATTTCTTCTGTCTAACTCTTGTCATGAAGAAGTTGTCGGGCTAATTAGGGAGATTGATACTAGAATTTCCTATTTAGAACATAGGTTTGATGAGGAATTCACTCATGATGATGACATGAGTGCAGAATTTTAGGGGGAGGATTTCTAACATATGTTTTACCACTGCTTGTAGTCTCTTTTAATTTATGAATCAATGAATGATTAAGTATTTTATCTCCTGTTGTGTGCCCTCAAGCATTATTTCATTTAGGGAGAGCTCTACCCTTTTCTCATATGATCAAAAAGGTAGAGAATAAGTTTAAATGATAAAGACACATTATTTTATTTTAACCATTCTCTTTGCAAGTCTCTAAATTGCAGGTAGCAACAAGTCCTTAAACATATTTTTTATCATCATCAAAAAGGGGGAGATTGTCGGCAAAAAGAAGGAAGTCTAGTGATTTTGATTGATGATCAAGCACTAATGAAGACAAAGTGTTTAATTATGCAAATGTTATCTTGTAAAATAAAATAAGTGTATTGTAGAATAGTTTAATTAAACTTAGAATCAGCAGCATTGCATTCGTCTCTCTAGAAGGTTTCTTATTTTTAGAAAAACTACAGTGATAATCAATTATCACTATTGGTAATCGATTATCTGTGCAGAACTTGTATTTTTCGAAAACCTACTGGAATAATCGATTATCTCCTGAAATAATCGATTATCCTGTTCAAAATTTGCTTTTCAGGAAACCTACTGGAATAATCGATTATTCTTAGTGATAATCGATTGTCCTTGGCAGTTGGAACATAACGATTCAATTTTTAACTTAATTTTCGAAAACCTACTGGAATAATCGATTATCCTTAGTGATAATCGATTATCCTTGGCAGTTGGAACATAATGATTCAATTTTTAACCTAATTTTTGAAAACTCTATTTAAGGAACTACAGTTCAACTTCAAACATATCTTTTTAAGATTCAGAGTTCTTTGGTTGTGACTGCAAAGTATTGCTCTATGAGATTCTTAAAGAAAGCTTTGAAAAACCTAGTGTGAGTGAGTGATAACTTTTTCTAAGTGAGTTCTTAGAAGATTGAGTGTTGTGCTGTTGCTAGGAAAGCTGGTCATCCTCTGTGAGATTCAGGGGGAGTTTTGTTCATCTCTTGTGGTTGTTCAAGAGAGGTGTTTTGCTAATCTTTACACTTATATAATATGTTGTAATTTAATTATTATAGTGATTGAGTTAATCTCTTTGTTTAAGAGATTAACAACTGGACGTTGGGTCTTTTGATCCGAACCAATATAAATATCAGTGTGCATCTTCTTCCCTTAAACTCCTTATTTATTTGCACTTGCATTTAAAGTAACTATTATGTTAAGTTAATTAATTAAATTT
The DNA here is from genome assembly GCF_037176805.1 of Vigna unguiculata. Classification (NCBI taxonomy): domain Eukaryota; kingdom Viridiplantae; phylum Streptophyta; class Magnoliopsida; order Fabales; family Fabaceae; genus Vigna; species Vigna unguiculata. The sequence continues at coordinate 24,038,655 of NC_140796.1, forward strand.
TGAGAAAAATTTTAAAACCTGTCAAGATTTTTAATAATCCAATTCACCCCCTTTTGATTTTTTGACCATTGTTTAGTCATTTCGTTGCGCGATACCAACACAATGTGATAATAAAATCATTTATTAGTTGGCGTTTTTGTTTGTTTTCATTTTATTTATCCGTTTTATAAACTTAAATGATGGATATATTATGATGGATGTTTTGAAAATGTTAATGTCGATTTTCCTAATTTTGAGCACCCCGTTGATAATATGGAAGGTGATTATGACGATGAATGGGAACCTTCCCCTGAAATGTTGAGATTAGTGGAACAAGAAGCTAAAGAGATAAAACCCCATCAAGAGAATGTTGAAGTGCTCAATTTGGGAGATGTAGGAGAGATAAAAGAAGTGAAAATTGGCACTAGTGTAAAGAAAGAAATACGGAAATAATTATGTGCTCTATTGAAGGAGTCCAGGGACGTTTTCGCTTGGTCATATAATGACATGCTAAGACTAGATACTAACATAGTGCAACATAAACTCCCTCTCAAGCCAGAGTGTCCTTCCGTCTTGCAAAAGTTGAGGAGAATGAAACCAGAAATGTCCTTGAAAATTAAAGAAGAAGTAAAAAAGCAATTTGATGCTGGTTTTTTGGCTGTGGTGAGATATCCCCAATGGGTAGCAATCGTTGTACCTGTGCCTAAGAAGGATGGGAAGGTTCGAATGTGCGTTGACCACCGAGACTTGAACCGGGCCAGTCCAAAGGATAATTTTCCATTACCGCATATCGATACGTTGGTGGACAATACGACCAGATTCTCGTTGTTTTCATTTATGGATGGTTTCTCTAGCTATAATCAGATCAAGATGGCGGCTGAGGATATGGAAGAAACCACTTTTATTACATTGTGGGGAACTTTTTGCTATAAGGTGATACCTTTCGGTCTCAAGAATGTTGGGGCAACTTATCAAAGGCGATGGTAGCTCTTTTTTACGACATGATGCACAAAGAGATTGAAGTTTGCGTGGATGATATGATCGCTAAATCTGAATCTGAAGAAGAACACCTCGTCAACTTAAGAAGATTGTTTGAAAGGTTACAAAAGTTTAAACTCCGATTAAATCTGGCTAAATGCATATTCAGTGTGAAATCGGGAAAGTTATTGGGTTTCATTGTTAGCCAAAAGGGGATAGAGGTCTATCCTAACAAGGTGAGGGCAATAATAGAAATGCCATTTCCCAACACGGAGAAGGAGGTGCGAGGTTTCTTGGCCAGGCTGAATTACATTGCTAGATTTATCTCCCAGTTAACTGCTACCTGTGAACCAATTTTCAAATTGTTGCGTAAAAATCAAGCTCTAGAATGGAACGAGGATTGCCAGACCGTTTTTGATAAGATCAAGCAATACTTACAAGACCTGCCAGTACTGTGACCACCAGAATCCGGAAGACCCCTTATTCTGTACTTAACTGTATTAGAGAAACCCATGGGTTGTGTGTTGGGCCAACACGACAAAACCGAGAAGATTGAGCATGCAATATACTATTTGAGTAAGAAGTTCACAGATTACGAGAAAAGATATTCTATGCTAGAACGAACTTGTTGCACACTAGCATGGGCAGCCCATCGTTTAAGACAATACATGTTGAGTCATACTACATGGTTGATATCCAAAATGGACCCAATAAAATACATTTTCAAAAAGCCTACTCTCTTTGGGAGGATAGCAAGGTGGCAGATGCTTTTGTCAAAATATGATATTGTATATGTCACTCAGAAATCCATCAAGGGTAGCGTTTTGGCTGAGTATCTAGCTCAACAACCCATTGATGATTATTAACCAAAGTAGGCTAATTTTTCGGATGAAGATATCATGGCTTTGTTTGAAGAGAATGAGGGAGGCCAAGATGAAAAGTCATGGATATTGTTGTTTGATGGTGCATCTAATGCATTAGGGCATGGAATAGGGGCAATGCTTATTTCTCCGAAAAATCAATACATACCAATGACAACAAGACTATGCTTTAATTGCACAAATAATATCGCAAAATATGAGGCATGTGCCATAGGAATTCGAGCAGTAATTGAATCAAAAGCAAAAGTTTTGAAGGTGTATGGCGATTCAGCTTTGGTTATCCATTAGTTGAAAGGAGAATGGGAGACCCGAGATCAGAAATTAATCCCTTATCAAGCTTACATCAAGGGGTTGATAGAGTATTTTGATTTTATAACATTCCAACACATTCCTTGTGAAGATAACCAATTAGTCGATGCTTTAGCTACCCTATCATTAATGTTTGAGTTTGTTCCAGACAGAGAACTACCAATGATCAAAATGTAAAGTTATGAGGACCCAGTGTATTGTCAATTCATCGAGGAGGAGTCAGATGGTAAACCTTGGTATTTTGATATCAAACATTATCTTGAAACTGAGAGTATCCTGAATGGACAATCGAGAATGATAAGAGAGGTTTAAGAAGATTGACTGCTAGTTTCATTTTAAATGGGGATGTCTTAAACAAAACAAATCACGATATGGTTCTCCTCAAATGTGTGGATGCAAAAGAAGCCTAAGTGATATTGAAAGATGTTCATGAGGACACCTTTGGCACACATATAAATGGGCATTCAATGGCCAGAAAGATTTTGAGGGCTGGTTATTTTTGGTTAACCATGAAAAATGATTGTTGCAGGCATGTGAGGAAGTGTGAGAAATGCCAAGTATATGCTGACAATATTAACATGGCACCCACGACCCAAAATGTTTTGACATCACCATGGCCTTTTTCAATGTGGGGAATAGATGTTATTGGAGCCATAGAACGAAAAGCATCAAATGGACATCGCTTCATTTTAGTTGCAATTGATTACTACACCAAATGGGTAGAGGCAACTTCTTATGCCAGTGTGACTAGAAAAGTAGTGACGAATTTCATAAAAAGAGAGTTGATTTACAGATATGGTTTGCCTAACAAGATCATCACTGATAATGCTACCAACCTAAATAATCAAATGATGGCAGAATTGTGTACAAAATTTAAGATTCAACACCATATTTCTACTCTTTACCGTCCGAAGATGAATGAGGCAATTGAGGCTGCTAATAAAAATATAAAGAAGATTATACAAAAGATAGTGGTCACGTATAAGGATTGGCATGAGATGCTTCCTTTTGCTTTGCATGGATATCGTACGTCAGTATGTACTTCAACCGAGGCAACACCCTTTCTCTCTGGTATGTGGAATGGAAGTAGTACTCCCTTTTGAAGTAGAGATCCCATCCTTGCGAGTATTGATGGAAGCCCAATTAGAAGAAGCAGAATGGGTTCAAGCCAAACTTGACCAACTTAACCTCATTGAGGAAAAAAGGTTAACTGCGGTGTGTCATAGACAATTATACCAAAGAAGAATAAAAAAAGTGCTTGACAAAAAGGTGTGTCCCAGAAAGTTCCATGAAGGCGATCTAGTTTTGAAAAAAATCTTACCTATACAAAGGGACCATAGAGGCAAATGGACTCCAGATTATGAAGGCACGTATATGGTGAAGAAAGCATTCTCTAGTGGAGCACTAATTCTCATAAGGATGGATGGGGAGGAGTTACCATTGCCAGTCAACTCTGATGCGGTTAAAAAATTCTATGCATGATGATTCCATAATAGGGGATGCAACTAAGGATATCGACATTATTTTGAAGTTTTTGTATTTTGTTTTATTTGATAAAAAAATATATATATCATTTCATAAATGTGTTGTAAAAGTGTCACATTGAGCTGATAATTAAAAATAATAAAAATATTGGTAAAATGGGTACATTTATGATGAATTCATTAAATGCCAAGAAAAAGGAAAAGAAAAGGAAAGGAAGGAAAAATAAGAGTTTTATGCATGCATTCATGCACCCTCATCACATCATACCATTCATTTTTATCATTAAAACATATTTTGAGAAGTTCGAAAAGGAAAATAAGGGCCCACAGGGGCAAGTTTTCACTTGGGATCACTCTACTTATTTTTTAAAAGGCATTCACGTTATGTTGATTTTCAGGTTCTCCTTTGGATGTAGACACTCTCCTCGAGATTGGTCTAATCTTTTTCAAAAAGAAGTTATATTTGCAAAAAGTATATGTTTTTGGATCGAGGCCCTCTACATGGTAATGGTCGTCGAATCCTTTGGATGTAGACCCTCTCCTCGGGATTGGTCTAATCTTTTTTTCAAAAAGAAATCATATTTGCAAAAAGTTTATTGTTTTTGGATCGGGTCCCTCTACATGGTAATGGTCGTCGAATCCTTTAGATGTAGACCCTCTCCTCGGGATTGGTCTAATCTTTTCAAAAAGAAATTATATTGGCAAAAGTATATGTTTTGGTATCGGGGCCCTCTACGTAGTAATGGTTGCCGAGTCCTTTAGATGTAGACCCTCTCCTCGGGATTGGTCTAATCTTTCTCAAAAAGTTTTAGTTTACAAAAAGTATATGTTTTGGTATCGAGGCCCTCTACGTGGTAATGGTCGCCGAATCCTTTAGATGTAGACCCTCCCCTCAGGATTGGTCTAATCTTTCTCAAAAAGTTTTAGTTTGCAAAAATTTTATGACTTTCTAGATCAAGGCCCTCTACATGGTAATGGTCATTGATCCTTTGGAAGTGTGGTTGTCGGTTTGTGACCTTTGATTTCATGTTTCGCCTTTGTTTCTTTTGAAACTGGACGAAATTAGTGTTTTTATCTTTACTTATATTTCTTTGAGAATATGAAAATGTAAAATTCTCATATTATCAAGCAAAATCTACGTAAAGAGGGGCAACTGTCAACACCCAATTTTGTCCGGCTAAATAAATAATAGAATAAATAATAATAATTTGTTTTTTCAAAAAAAAAGATAAAAAATATAAAATATAAAAAAAAAATAAGTTTTCTCTATGGTTTATTTTCTTTGTCTAAATAATAATAATAACAGGATAATAATAATAATAAATAAATAAATAAAAATAAAAAATTTTGTTTTAATCTTGTATGTATTTTCTTTTGAGGCTTTGTTTCTATTTTAGCCCAAAATACTCTATATACCCACACCGTTTTTCTTGCAACTAACGGCAGCCCAACATTTAATAATTAGAAATAAAATATGTTCTAATATTTAGAATTATTTACTCTGATTTTGTGCTCTAATTTTATGACACCTCATTTTCCAGATGAGAAATATATTAATATGTTTCTCAAGAATATCTTTTTTGTAATTATAATTAATCTGCCCTGATCACATTTGATTTTGTGCTCTGATTTTATGACACCTCTTTTTTTCCCGATAGAGAAAGTAGTAATATAATTCAAAACAATATCTTTGTTACTAATTAGAATTAATTTTGCTGATCACGTTTGATTTTGTGCTCTGTTTTTTTTCTATGATTTGATTCCCATATTATAATAATATTAAGACCAGTTCTTGCCTTTTAAAACTCGTTGTAATTAAGGCAGACCTTTATTACGAGATTACATTAGATTTATAATGTTGTGTATATAAACCCATCAGAAAAAGAAACAAAATTAATTTTTTTCTCTCTCAAATATTTCTGGAGACCTCTCTCACCCTAAGCACACATTCTCTTTTAACCCTCGCACATAAAAAACTCATTCACCTTCGATCACCTCCCCAACGTACTTCTTAGTGTTCCAACGCAACTATTGTAAGTACGATCTCCCGTTCAAGTTCGCAAAATTAATTTTTTATTGTGTTATGTAGTATTTCTCGATATGTGTTTTTGATCTTGGTTGAATTTGATGTTTTCACTATTTCTTTTTGATATGTAAAAAAACATTACTGTCATGCTTTTTGGGGTTCATTAGTTTTATAATTAAGGTTTTATTGATTGCTTTGGGTTGTGAACATTGTTGCGTGAATAAGTGAGAGATATCATGTTTTGACATTGTATGAATATGTTGTGCCATATTTTTTCATTCTAAGGCTTGTAAAAGTTTTTCATATTAAAATAATATGTTTAATCCTAAACGTTATTTCCTAATCTTTTATTTATTTATTTTCCTAATGTTTTCATAAATTGTGGATATATAATAGTCACATTTTTTTGGTATCAATGTTTTATTTCGGATTTTTTTTTAAAAGGAAGTAATAACAAATAAATAATTGAAATACCCTTTTACCTTTTAAAATGTATAAGTGCTCGTGTGACCGCTTGCATCGACTTAGTACTTAATACCTTCGCTTTTCTATAAGATTACTAAAAAAAATACAAAATTTTCAAATATTAAAAAAGAGTGATATCAACATATTTGAACAAATTGTTTTTTTCAAAAAGTTTTTTCATAAAGAACTACGTGACCCTAATTCTCCATTATGGATAGAGATACGTAGGAGCAAGAAGTAATCCTTGTCGAGCCCAAAAAACAAAAATCTTTTTTTGTTTTCATTTGTCATCTTTATTAGTTTATTTTTATGTATTTATTTATCTTTATTTATTTATTTTTTATTTTATTTTATTTTATTTTATTTTTTTAAAATAAACATGTTAAGGAGACCACGTCAACTTGTATTTTAATTAAAGGTACCATCTTAGGATGGGTGTTGTAGGGTGCTAACACCTTCCCTACGCATAATTAACTCCCGTACCCCCAATCTCTATTTTCGTAGACCTTGCTATTTTTATGGTTTCCATAGTTTCCTATAATAACTATGGTGGCGACTCCAAAACTCTTTTTTACAAATTTTGTTTTTTTGGTTCGTCATCCATCGCGATTTCGGTTGTGACACATTGACTAAAGCCTACCACTCATCAGATGTAGTGCTTTTAATTTTAACCCGACATATCACATGCCAAATAATTAAAGCTGCAACACATAAGGAAAATCACTACATCACAAACCACTATGAAAAAAATCCAAGGTTGTTCTGCAAAGTGGATCTAAATCTTGTACGTTCGATTAGTCTAATTTGAATCTAAACGATTAGCATAAACAAACAAAAATTGTCATTGTTGTAACCCACACTGAGCAATTTAGACTATAAATAATGTCCTTCATCAATTGATTCATCAATCTAATCAAGTCAGTACGAACTCCTACCCCCCAATGACATCTTCAACATTCACTGTGTTGGTGTACATCAATGGCAGCATCTATGTTGAAGATAACTATTCCGATAAATTCATTAGCTCCAACACGGCATGGGTGACCATAACAAATACCATGACGTTGTCCCAACTTAAGCAGGCCATCCTAAGGAATTCAATGGTGAACATTGGACGACTATGAAGTAGACTTACGTTACAGGTTACCGATCTTCATATCGGGCAACATTACACATTACCGATCTTGTACGATGTGTGGAGATGACAATGTTGAGTCCATTTTTTACATGGGAATGACAAAAGCATGTCATCTTCCAGTTGAGATAATGGCATTTATTACAGTAAGGCAAAATAACGCAATCTCTGACGAATTTTATTTTGATTTTTCTAATAACTTCAACATGTCCCTCTTCATATTTTGAGGTTTTTATTTAGATTGAGGTTTATATTTTCTTATTTAAAGTATGTATTTTTATTCATGATGTTCTTTTTCATCAAATGTTTATGCAACTTCTAATTTCAATGAATTTGAACTTACAAAATGGGGGTAGTGAAATGCTAATCTCTTAAAAAATGTAGTCAAGTCACATGTTAACATTAGAGGTTGTGCCAGTCACATGGGTTCATAATAATTCATGCCCTTCACATGGGTATATAAGAAGTCGTGTCAATCACATGAGTACATAAAAGCTCGTGCCACTTACATGATAACATTAACTATCGTGCAAGTCACATGTTCACATAATAAAAAGTGACATGATAACTTTAATTTCGGTATAAAAGACTACTCTCACTTTCTAAACTCACAATCTTAATCTTTTTGTTTTAACTGAAAAATGGGGTCCACCCTTGTAGGAGCGGACACATTTGTCTGTTATGCACTTCCAATATCTTTCAGCTTCATTTATCCAAAAACTGTTTTGTGGGTTACATCATAATTGCGCTTGGGTTGCAAGATAAGTATAAAAAAGTTGCAGGTCAATACTTTTCTTTGGTGGCAAGAGAAGTCGTAAGGAGAGGGAGAGGGAGAGGGATTCGTGTTAGGGTTTCTCGCAGATAGGGTTTTTTGGTTTGAACAATGAGGCCGGAAGGGGTTCGTGTGCGGGAAGGGATTTGTGGAGCGGTAGGTGGGAACGGGTGGAGCAGAACTGTGTGTGGTGCAGGAAGGGTTATGTGCAGCGGCGGTTGTGGGATGACGTCGACCAGAGGTGTGTGGGTGTGCGGGACGATGGTTGTGGGACGGCGGTTTCGTGTGTGTGTGGTGCGGGAAGGGTACTGGGCGCTCTCGATTGAGTGTTCCGTGTGAGTGGCGGGGGAGGGAGGGTTGGTGGGCAGTTTCGAGAAACTGGAGAAGCGGTGGAGGAGTTTTTAAAAACAAAAAAATATTTGCGCGGACTGCTGTGTGAGAACTGTGGCAAGTGGCTGTGGCTACACGCGCTTGTGCGGGGAAGCACACTTGTTGATGCCAATTTCATTTTTCAGTTAAAAAAAAAAATTTAAATCCAATTGCTGCTGCCACGACACGTGGTAATGAAAATGGTAAGTTTGAGGTATCAATGTATCATTTTCCTTTTTATTAATATCGTAAATAATAAAAGGAAAATATTTTTTTACTACTAAATTTTGACAATTTTCTCTTATAACTTTAGGTGGTATCTTCTAAGTGATTTTTTATTTTTTCATTTTTTTATTCTCAATATTTTAAAACCACTTAAAAGATGACACCTCATATTGTAAGAGAAAGTTATCAAAATTTCATTGTCCATAAAATGAAACTTTATTTTTCTTTGAATGTCATTCGGAGGTCTAAAATATCGTTTTGGTCTTTAGTCATTATACGCTCACACTCCACTTTTTAAAATATATTTTTATTTTTTCTTTTTCTTTTTTATTAAGAGTAGTTTTTTAATGAGAAAAAAATATTTTTCTTTTATTACTATTAGAGTTATGCCAAAGAAATACTAAAATTGAAGAATTCACATATTTTGTATCTTTATAACCTTTTAATCTTTTTGAATATTGTCATTAGATTTTTCATTTCATAAGTTTTTGCAATATGAAATTTAAAATATATATATATTTACTTTTTCATTATTCAAATTACTACCAAAGAAGATGTAATGTTGACGTGGGTAATATGAGGTGGGATCCAATACTAAATGAAATATGTATGATATTTTAAGATACGTATTTTATCTTTTTATAATGGTAAAGTTGGAAAGGGAAACAATAATTTATAAATTCAATTTTTTTATTAACACTTGGGAGTATAAAGTATGTTAGATAGACTTAGACATATGAAAAAGGTTGTAGGTTGGATCTCAATAACAAAAATACTATTAATTAATATTTGTTGATGAAAGTATTATTTTTAAAATTTTATAAATATACTACTATAAAACTTATAATTTCGTGATCTTTCCACCTGATTGTTTAACTTCACAAATTTTATTATTGAACTTTCAATATTGCTTTTTTTGGTCAATTAGATATTAATTTAATTATAATGTGTAACATCCCGAAAATTATATCCTCAAATTCGTAAGATGTCGCATACATAAATAATCAGATAGTACAAAGTTTGAAATATGGAGGTATATAGTACCCCAAACATATCCATAACAAGTAAAAACAAAGCACAAAGTCTCATCCCGAACGAAAGAAACTTAAACTATTAAAACTCCATCAGCTGTGGGTTCAATAGTGAGCCCGATACTCGTCCATAATCATCACGTGGCAGCATCCTTATTATCGCTACCACTGCCAGGGGTCCTCACATCTGCTTACATCAATAAGATTGATGATCATCGCAATGGAGGAAACCACACACACAATCATACAAACAAGCGAAGGGTAAGCTAGTGAAAAAGGTTCTTATATCATAACACTCAACATACAAGTTCATAGTCAAGCATAAATAACATACATCCACACAAGAGATACCAAACCATATAAGACATCAAGACTTAACTATCTGGATACGTATCACGAGGCACCACCACGAGATCTGTGGAATTATGTCCTAGCAGTAAGGCACCACCACGAGGCCTTCGTGGAATTATGTTCGTTCATGAGGCACCACCACGAGGCCTTCGTGGAATCACGTCCTGGCTTTGAGGCGCCACCACAATACTCGCGTGGAATTATGTCCTTATGTTGAGGCACCACTATGAACTCTCACCTCGAGGTTCATGGAATTAAGTCCAATAGATGATGTAACATCCCAACCGGATATTATGGATTTAAATAATAAAATAAAGAAATATATAATAAAACTTCATTTATTATAACTTATGTTCCCAAAATCGGGAAAATTAAAATCGAAAAGTAGTAATAAATAATCTCAAAACCTCTAATATAACTGAAACATAAAATCCATAATAAAAGAAACCAAGTTTAATAATATAAAATATTACAACTGTTCCAAAACATAATAAAAACTCTGATAAAAGAAATCTTCTCCCAATACTAGCCCCGCTCCTTCTCTAAGCCTCACCAGATCCACCTGCAATATCATCTGCTCTCGTGTACCATGTACACGATCACCGCCAAACACAAGCAGATAGGGTGAGCTAACAAATTCCACATATATATAAATATTGCATAGTTATATATATCACACAATCACACCAAAGGAATCTCTTTCTTTGATCCCACACCACATGGCCATTACCATAATAATCGCATTCTACGTCTTATAGCGATTACCTCAAGATGTCTTGCTGCCATACCTATCAGTCACAACCGATAAAGCATGTGCGGGAACCATGCTACGGATCTTACACCGTAACGTTAGGTGGAGTTCCCATATACGAACATAGTTCGTAACGTCCCAAGACTACCAAACTCGTCAGCTAATTACTAAGGAGGGGATTCCATCTGGACCCATCCGTACTGGCCACAACCAGCACACTCACAATGGCAACACTCACCAACCCGAGCCACAACTCAAGAGTTCCTCGTGTTCATCCGCTATCCCGAGCCACAACTCAAGGGACGTCATTTTGGGCCACAACCCAGAGAATGCCATGTGCTTAACCCCTATCCCGAGCCACAACTCAAGGGATACATTCCGAGCCACAACTCAAGCAACACCAGGTAGCCGACCTTTAAGGCCTCACTAAAGCTTTGTAGATCGCGCACATCAAGAATAAGAACACCAATACTGTTGTAGTAAAATCGCCTGACGGGGGACACGTACCACTAGGTACTACGCGCTTCTAGACCGCCTAGAGGATGTGATGGGTCGAACCTTTGTTCATATTAAATATTTAAATTTTTGGAATTTAGCATTATTATTGCACTTACGACATGATATTTGTTGCATCATATTTGTTTGGATAATCTTAAGTTAAATAACGCAACTAAAATTTAATTTAAGTCTTTAAGATTATTATTTATGAATATTTTAAGTCATAAAATAAGTCTCAAAATAAGAATTTTGGAGAGGAATAGTGCTAGTACTAAATGCACCCCCCATTCTCATGTTTACACCCCCTTTTTCCAATTGGATTATCTATTTTTAAAAAAGACATTTTTGGAGCTAACTACACCCCCTGTTTTTAGGTTTACACCCCCTTTTGCAATTGGACATTCTACTTCTTTTCTGCACCCCTTCTTTTTACTAATTTACACCCCTAATATTACTTAAACTCCAGTCCGCCAAATTTCGCCACATGGCAATCCTCCACTTACTAAATTAACAAATGAAAATATGCCACGTCCTCAATCTCCCACTCACTAAAATAACCAATCAAAACGTGACACCTCATCACTCTCTCTCCTTCACACAACCAAAACCCTAACCGTAATCTCCTTCTCCCTCACCATCACCATGTCGCAGCCGTCATCCTCCACGGCAACCACCAAGTCCGACTCCCGCTGCCCACGCTGGCACACTGCCACCCGTCACGCTCGCGCCGGACTACAGCCACCACGTCGTAACCTCGTCGAAAAATGCAGCAACCGCTGCTGCGCCGCCAGACTTTGCCAGCCTGCATCATTTTTTTTGCGCATCTTGCGGCCGCCACCATGACAGCACCCCTCGTGCTCGTGCCTGCATATACGTTGTCACTGCACTCGCCGGAACAACAACCATCATCTTCTCTAATTCCTCCCCCTGCCACCAACACCTGTCGCTTCGTCTTTTTCATCGCGCCTCCATCGCGCTTCATCCCGCTACCATCGGCGTTGCGTCATGCCTGACACCATCACGACAGCGCCACTATCACCTCCATTTTTTCTCCTCACACTCTCATTGTTGTGACGAGTGCGAGGAGGCGAAGAAAGATCTTGCATCTGTACGCGAGTGTCGACCTACACAGATCTGCACCAGTTCTAACCAAACTGAACCACTACCACGCGATGTACCGAGAGCTTCGTCGAAAGTGTATTCAGAGCCATCGCCAATCACTTGCAATGGTCCGATCAACCACCATCGCAACAATCGTCAACCATGGAAGAAAGACATGGGGAAACCCTAATTCTGGAGCGAGAAAGCGCATTGCCACATGTCCGTTTCTCAATGGGCAGTCAAAGAGTCAACCTGGTCAACTTGTCAACTCTAAGCAAGGGTTGGTCAACCATGGTCAATTTGCCTATTTTACGTCATATTTGGCAGGTGGTTCCTCTGTACGAACCCTAAATGGCCAGAAAAGGAAAGAATCGTCTTACGGCAGTTCATCGCCAGCTAGACAGTTATGGAAATTTCCAGAAATACTAAAATATAATGGAATAAAATCTCAAGCATAATCATACTAAATTTAGCATGTCAATCAAACTTAATTGTAAAATTAACGTATAAAGTTACACTATTTTGCATCTCGGACTTAAAATCAAATTAACGCGTAGAGTTACTCTATTTAGCATTTCAGACTTAAAATCAAGTTAACACGTAGAGTTACTCTATTTAGCATTTCGGACTTAAAATAAAATTAACGCGTAAGGTTACTCTATTTAGCATGCGAATCAGATTTAAAATAAAGTTAACACGTAAGGTTACTCTATTTAGCATGCCCATCAAACTTAAAATAAAATTAGCGCATAAAAGCTCCTCTAACTTGGATTCCTTTGCTAAAAATGGAGATTCTTGGGAGTTCCTCTTTGATCACTCTCCAATTTCGTATTCCTGTGACTATGACACAATGACAAGCACAAAAACCTTTCTTGTCACCCAAAATTTGTCTTTTAATGGTGCCGTAATGATATGTTAATGTTCTAAAACAAAAATTGGCATTTAACTTAGCATAATGGTCATTCAATGTTTGTCTTATGATGGTTTTCCAACTCTTCCATGTCTGCTAGGGTTTTATGCCTTTTCATATTCATGCCAACATAATTCTAGCAAAAAGAAAGTTTAATGTAGGTCTACCAAGATTCAAACCCATTACCATGCCAATGTTAAATTAATGCACAATCATTCAACCAATTCATGTTTCGATAATTTACAAAATTCTATAATTATGTTATCACTCATCATGATCCAACAAATTGTTAAAATAATTGTAAATTAAATAGCACAAAATTGGCATACATAGGACTTGAACCCAAGTCCTATCAAGTAATTAAGTATTTTCAACCATTTGAGCTAGTACTATTCCATGTCACAACAACCAACATTAAATGTCATTAAGGCTCCTACTACCCACATTTATTAATTATTTATTTATTTAATTAATTAAATTCACGGGTCTTACATTCCCCCCACCTTAAAAATTTTCGTCCTCGAAAATAGGACTTACCAAGAAATAGGTAGGGATAAGACTTTTTCATGAGGTCTTCCACCACCCATGTCATCTCTTGGGTCGCCTCCTCCCAAAGAACCTTCATAGTTCTTATCTCCTTCCTTCTGAGCTGCTTGACTTGAGAATCCAAGATTTTCACTGGTCTTATTCCTAACGTCAGGGTTCTCGCACCTAAACGTCCTCTCACACATTTAAGTACTCTCAACCACTTAAGCTAGTACTTTTCCATCACTTACTACCTTCGACTTTAGACCTATGCTAGGAAGTAGTACCAATTTAACTTCCTAACTTTGCGATACCAGTAGACATTTGAATACCTCTCCTTGTTCTAACCTTTGAATTCAATTCCTCTTGCAAAACTTGTGGTATTAGTCCCAAGAACTCATTCTTGAATATCCCTTGCCTAACGCGTTGCTTCTGGGTTCTAACATCGCTCTTAGGCTCATCAAACCAACTTAGCTTTCCTTGCCTACCGAGATATCCTTATGCGTACTCGCGTCCTCGATAAAGAGATTTTCTCAAAGGCTCTACCCAACTCTGGCAAAACAAACAGATCAAGTTTGACCTTGGTTCTGTATTCAACCACTACAGATAACACACACATATCACAAAAAAAAAAGCAAACATAACAAGAAAGGTATAGGAGACAAACTCAACCTATCACCTTTCTCTCTTTTACCAAAACCTTTAAAATTAAGAAAGGAAACTATCTCAGATATAGTCATGACTGTGCACCCTCATCACTCTACCAAGACATTTTTTGTTCTTAATACTTCTAGTTCACAAGTTCCTTTCCTTACACACCAACACTTCTTGGAAAGAACCTATCCCCTTGCACACCAATGCATCGGAAAAGACAAATAATACCCCTTACATGCTCGTCAAAACCCAGTAAGAGCATTACTTTCCTTAGGTCTTATAAGAACCTACCCTTGCATGCTCATCAAAACCCAACAAGAGTACCACTCTTACTTGCTCACCAAAACCCGGTAAGAGCGTTGCCTCTACTAAGACCCACAAGCAACAACTCTTGCTTGCTCATCAAAAACCAACAAGAGTATCACCCTTACTTGCTCACCAAAACCCAGTAAGGGCATTGCCTACCTTGAGACTCACAAACAACAACCCTTGCCTGCTCACCAAAACCCGGCAAGAGCCCACCCCTTACCTGCTCACCACAACCTGGTAAGAATGTTTTTTTTCCTAACCCTCACAAGCAACATTCCTTGCCTACTCAACAAAACCCAGCAAGGACATTATTACTAAGCTTAGACATATAGAGTTAAGCATTAGAACTTAACCAGAATACACAATTTACAACCAAAACGCGTCAAGCTCACTCCCTAAGGCCCAAAAATCTTTTGAAAACCATTGCTTTGATACGAAATGTAACATCCCGACCAGATATTATGGATTTAAATAATAAAATAAAGAAATATATAATAAAACTTCATTTATTATAACTAATGTTCCCAAAATCGGGAAAATTAAAATCGTAAAGTAGTAATAAATAATCTCAAAACCTCTAGTATAACTGAAACATAAAATCCATAATAAAAGAAACCAAGTTTAATAATATAAAATATTACAACTGTTCCAAAACATAATAAAAACTCTGATAAAAAAATCTTCTCCCAATACTAGCCCCGCTACGTTTCTAGGCCTCACCAGATCCACCTGCAATATCATATACTCCCATGTACCACGTACATGATCATCGCCAAACACAAACAGATAGGGTGAGCTAACAAATTCCACATATATATATATATATAAATATTGCATAGTTATATATATCACACAATCACACCAAAGGAATCTCTTCCTTTGATCCCACACCACATGGCCACTACCATAATAATCGCGTTCTACGTCTTATAGCGATTACCTCAAGATGTCTTGCTGCCATACCTATCGGTCACAACCGATAGAGCATGTGCGGGAACCATGCTACAGATCATACACCGTAACGTTAGGTGGAGTTCCCATATACAAACATAGTTCGTAACGTCCCAAGACTACCAAACTCGTCAACTAATTACTAAGGAGGGGATTCCATCTGGACCCATCCGTACTGGCCACAACTAGCACACTCACACCGGCAACACTCGCCAACTCGAGCCACAACTCAAGAGTTCCTCGTGTTCATCCGCTATCCCGAGCCACAACTCAAGGGACGTCATTCTGGGCCACAACCCAGAGAATGCCGTGTGCTTAACCCCTATCCCGAGCCACAACTCAAGGGATACATTCTGAGCCACAACTTAAGCAACACCAGGTAGCCGACCTTTAAGGCCTCACTAAAGCTTTGTAGATCGCGCACATCAAGAATAAGAACACCAATATTGTTGTAGTAAAATCGCTTGACGGGGGACACGTACCACTAGGTACTGCGTGCTTCCAGACCGCCTAGAGGATGTGATGGGTCGAACCTTTGTTCACATTAAATATTTAAATTTAGGGAATTTAACATTATTATTGCACTTACGACATGATATTAGTTGCATCATATTTGTTTGGATAATCTTAAGTTAAATAACGCAACTAGAATTTAATTTAAGTCTTTAAGATTATTATTTATGAATATTTTAAGTCATAAAATAAGTCCCAAAATAAGAATTTTGGAGAGGAATAGTTCTAGTAATGAATGCACCCCCATTCTCATGTTTACACCCTGTTTTTCCAATTGGATTATCTATTTTTGAAAAAAGACATTTCTGGAGCTAATTGCACCCCCTATTTTTAGGTTTACACCCCCTTTTGCAATTGGACATTCTATTTCTTTTCTGCACCCCTTCTTTTTACTAATTACACCCCTAATATCACTTAAATTCCAGTCCACCAGATTTTGCCACGTGGCAATCCTCAATCTCCCACTCACTAAAATAACCAATCAAAACGTGACACCTCATCACTCTCTGTCTTTCACATAACCAAAACCCTAATCGTAATCTCCTTCTCCCTCACCATCACCATGTCAAAAAGCCGTCATCCTCCACGGCAACCACCAAGTCCGATTGTCGTTGCCCACGCTGGAACACCGCCACCCATCGCGCTCACGCTGGACTACAGCCAACACGTCGCGACTTCGTCGAAAAATGAGGCCACCGCTGCCACGCCGCCAAAGTTCGCGAGTGTGCATCGTCTTCTCTGCGCATCACGCGACCACGACCATTACAGCTTCACTCATGCTTGTCCTTGCATACGCCGTGACTGCACTCGTTGGAACAGCAACCACCATCTTCTCTTATGCTTCCCGCTGCCACCAACACTTGCCGTTGCATCTTCTTCATTGTGCCTCCATCGCGCTTCATCTCGCTACCATCGTCGTTGCGCCATGCCTAACACCATCACGGCAATGCCACTATCACCTGCATTTTTTTTGCTCACGCTGTCGTTGTTGTCACGAGTGTGAGGAGGCAAAGCAAGATCTCGCATCTGTACGTGAGTCTCGACCTACGCAAATCTGCACCAGTTCTAACCAAACTAAACCTCCACCACGCGGTATACCGAGAGCCTCTTCAAAAGTGTATTCGGAGCCATCGCCAACCACCTGCGACGGTCCGATCAGCCACCATTGCAACAACCGTCAACCATGGAAGAAACACATGGGGAAACCCTAATTCTGGAGAGAGAAAGCGCACTCTACATGTCCGTTTCTCAATGGGCAGTCAAAGAGTCAACTTGGTCAACCAGTTAACTCTAAGCACGGGTTGGTCAACCATGGTCAATTTGCCTATTTTACGCTATATTTGGCAGGTGGTTCCTCTGTAGGAACCCTAAATGGCCAAAAAAGGAAAGAATCGTCTTGCGGCAGTTCATCGCTGGCTAGACAGTTCTGGAAATTTCCAGAAATACTAAAATACTAACTTAATAGAATAAAATCTCAAGCATAATCAAACTAAATTTAGCATGTCAATCAAACTTAATTGTAAAATTAACGCATAAAGTTACTCTATTTAGCATCTCAGACTTAAAATCAAATTAACGTGTAGAGTTACACAATTTAGCATTTCAGACTTTAAATCAAGTTAACACATAGAGTTACTCTATTTAGCATTTCAGACTTAAAATCAAATTAACACGTAGAGTTACTCTATTTAGCATTTTGGACTTAAAATAAAATTAACACGTAGAGTTACTCTATATAGCATTTCAGACTTAAAATAAAATTACCGCGTAAGGTTACTCTATTTAGCATGCGCATCAAATTTAAAATATAGTTAACGCATAAGGTTACTCTATTTAGCATGCCCATCAAACTTAAAATAAAATTAGCGCGTAAAATCTCCCCTAACTTGGATTCCTTTTCTAAAAATGGAGATTCTTGGGAGTTCCTCTTTGATCACTCTCCAATTTCGTATTCCTCTGACTATGACACTATGACAAGCATACTAACCTTTCTTCTCACCCAAAATTTGTCTTTTAATGGTGCCTTAATGATATGTTAATGTTTTTTAACTTAACTTAATGGTCATTCAATGTTTGTCTTCTGATGGTTTTCCAGCCCTTTCTTGTCTGCTAGGGCTTTATGGCTTTTCATATTCATGCCAACATAATTCTAGCAAAAAGAAAGTTTAATGTGGGTCTACCAAGATTTGAACCCATAACCATGCCAATGTCAAATTAATGCACAACCATTCAACCAATTCATGTTTCATGATAATTCACATAATTCTATAATTATGTTATCACTCATCATGATCCAACACATTATTAAAATAATTGTAAATTAAATAGTACATGATTGGCATACATAGGACTTAAACCCAACTCCTATCAAATAATTAAGTATTTTCAACCATTTGAGCTAGTACTATTCCATGTCACAACAACCAACATTAAATGCCATAAGGGCTCCCACTACCCACAGTTATTAATTATTTATTTATTTAATTAATTAAAATTCACGGATCTTATAGATGAGACACCACCAATGACTCTCAGTAGGAGGGTCGATGGGATTACGTCCATTAGATGAGGCACCACCATGAGCTCTCACTACAAGAGTCATGAAATTACTTCCTACTCACGCTTTGTACATGTTTCACCAACCAACCAGAAAGTTCCCATAAATACTAATATCATGTATAAACAACCAATCATACCACTCATGCTTTCCAATTCATACACAATGAAACAACATATCATTTTCATCTCAACCTCATATAGTAATCATGGCATCATCCCTCAAATCTTTCTAGTAAAGCATCCAAGTAAGACAAGCAAGCAACCACATCAGTGGCCATTCACACTATAGCACAAAACCTGCCCCAGTCTTGCTCAGGCTAGAAGACCTCGCTCAGGCGAGAGAGATCCTCTCGCTCAGACGAGCCCCTTCTCGCCTTGGCAAGAACTCGAGCAGTGGAACAGTGGCTCCTGCGATTTCTCGCTCAGGCGAGACCTCCTCGCTTGAGCGAGATTACACCTCGCTAAAAAAAAGACTAGTCGCCTGAGCGACAGTTCGCACAGAAGATCTTGGGCGACCCTCCATTAATCTCGCCTAGGTGAGGCACGCTCACTTGGGCGAGAAAACCAGTGCCCACCACTATTCACTCGTGCACAATTGCAAAAATAACACCAAAATCACATGTTAACCAATACCAAGCAATCAAACCGCGAGCACACCTCAAGCATATGATTTAAACTCAGAAAACATACGAAAAACATAAATAATCGTAAACCCTAGTATCCCTTACCTCGAGTGGGGTTAAAACGCTAGCACAGAAGTCCACTGAGAATAGGGAATACGACAACTCGAATCAGTGCAGTAAAACCGAAGGAGGCTTTAGAGTGAAACGATGACTTCTTCAATGTTACCGAAGCAGAGCTCTGAGTTTTCAGCCGCAAGTGAGTAGGGGAACAGTTTTCTCTGAAAATTGGCAGAATGCGGGTGTTAAGGTTGGTTTAGGTGGTTTTGGGCACCTCATGGGCCGGCCTTAGGCCCAACAGGTTGGGGCAGCCCCTTAGCTATTAGGATAGAAAATAAATGGGCTTTACATAATGTGATGATGGAAATTTATTCTTGACGTTATGAATAATTCTTTAGTTAGTGGAGGTCACAAATTTTATATGCTTCTGTGAGATCAATAATTCAATACTCTTTAACGTTTAGAAGAGGTTACATATGTTAAGTGAATTGCATGATTAGACAATAAGTATTGTTAGATATTGTTAAAATATATTGTTAGCTAATATTTTATATTAGTTGCAATAGGTTTAGCCTATATTTTATATTATTTTTTATTGTAAATATATTATCTTATTTATATTTTCTACATAAAGAGAATTAATCCTACATCTATTTTTATTATTTTGGCATGGTATGTAAGGATAAGGTTTTCTTGTAATGTATATACATTTTTTTCTATTATCACCACAACCATTTTCAACCCCATCAATAGGATCGTTTAGGCTAGTTGACCACCATGTCATTGAAATTTTCGTCATTGTCGCTCTCAAGAATTAGAACATTTTACAATCATGTAGTGGAATATTTGTTGTTGGACAAAACCAAGAAGGGAGGTTGAATTGGTTTGTTAATAAAAATTGTACTTTTAAAAAATTTTCTCCTTTTTAAAATCAAAGTTTAACTAAAATTAAAGAGAGTATGAAAAGAGAAGATAACAAGGTATTTTATATATGGGTTCAGATCAAAAGACCATATGTCCAACTGTTAACTCTATAAAAAGGGATTAACTAAAACACTAAAATAAATCAAACTTACAATCATAAAAGAAAGAGTTTAGGTTTTAGAGAACACCTTTCTTGAAGACAAGAGTCTAAAACCACTTTCCTTGAATCACACAAGGAATGAACCACCTCCTTTGAGTCACACAAAGAATGAATAACTTCTCCTAGCAACAACAACAACACTAAATCACCTAAGAACTCACTTGGAGAAAGTTATTACTCTACCCACACTAGGTTTTTCAAAGTCCCTTTTGACAACACAGAGAGTTTCTTTTGTATGTAGTCATAACACTAAACCTTTGAATGAAAATTTATTTTCGAAAAGGACCATATTTTTCCTTACCTTACAAAGAAAGAGAAGCTAGTGGATTATGTTATGATTGGTTAAGGAATAAAGTGTGTGGGTGAGTACCTCACCCACAAATTAATAAAAATGGCATAAAGGAAGAAAAAAAGAGTTTTAAAAAGTAAAATGTAGAAAAATGAAAAATAATTTCTTTCTCAAAAAGAGCAACAAATGAAAAAAAAAAGGTTATATTTTACATTATGCTCCTTTATTCTTTCTATGTTTATTGCAAAAACTCAAAAATCCTAAAACATTTTCTACCTTTGCCTTGGCCCCATTATAACATGTGAAAAGTCCTCATGATATTTGTTTGCATGTTTTCTAAAATTTGTGAATATTAGACTCTTGTTAAATATTATGAGAGTTTACTTACTTGCGTATTTTTAATGAAAACACATGTCAAAACATTTGAGCGAATTTCGGTGAGAAAATATACATTTAACTTGAGTGTTCTTTTTCATATTTGATTATCTTGTAAACTCAAAATATTAACTCATGTATGAGAAATAGAATCTTTATATTTGTATGTGCATGATAACTTGATTTCTAGAATATTGATTTGTTTCCAGTTATGTTCATTCCATTGATCCAATGTAGGTATAAATAAAAATAACACAGAACAAAGTTTTGAAATTATTCAATTTTGCCCAGAAGTGCAAAAGGATAAGTTTGGGGGTATAATGAATGCGTATTTTTACCCTCATTTGGTTTTTAATAATGGAATTTTAAATATTTTTATGCTTAAAAGATTAATTTAATAGGAATTTATGATAATTAGGTTATTTAAGCTTGTGTGATAAAAATGTCTTAAAAAGTAATTTTTAATTGGATAAATTATTCTTGGATATTCTAACATTTGTTGATACAGCTGAAGTTAAATTGGGTCATTAAAGTTATGAAAATGAATTATTTTGAGTTACAAAATAAATTCAAAATTAGTAAATTCTAGAAACAAATAAATTAGGAGCTAAATGCACCTCTATTTTCTACCAAGTTTCACCCTTCCTACCACTCACAAATTCTTGCCAACCATATGCAGCCACATGGCATAAACCTTAAGCACACATCTGAACCAATGATAGCATGCCACATCATCTCTATATTCCACCCCTACTAAACCAAAACCCTAACACAACAGCACACCTTCATCTCGTAAAACGTTCAACCTCGCAGAACCACCACATTACATCGCGCCACCACTATCAACCATATTCATCTTTGTTTTACCACCACGGTGCAACACACTAAAACAATCCCAGCGCAACCAACTATAAGTAATGAAATGGTAGTTTAAGCCAAGAAAAGGGAGATGAATTGGCTATGTAAAATTTTTCGAAAGCTTAAATCCCATTTTCTTTGAATCAATTAGACCACAAAATCAGAATGCAAAAACTGCAGGACAATACACTTTCAATCGATCAAAAATAAAAATAGTAGGTTAATATGTTCATACTCTACGAATCAACAAATTACAATTTGAAAACAAACGGCTAAAATATTGGAAAATTATGTAGAATGCAGAATTCACAAATATCACTCAAACAACATGCTTTCTTACACAAGATTCGTTCCAAAATATATTTCTAAGAAGATTACACTATCATATTACACATAAACACATGTAAGCAGAACAGAGATTGATTTGCTTAATTTTCTTAAGATTTTAAAATGAGCAAGATGAGGGAAAGATAATTAGACAGTTGTTTTTATACTGGTTCACTCAATCAATAAGCTACATCCAGTTTATTAGGACAATCTGACCTGGTTTCCACTATTATCAAAAGTTTTACAAAACTCAAACCAAGATTACAATTTTAAACAATAGAAAAAGCAAGATTTTTGAGTTACACAAAAATTTCAACCACACCATTGTAAGAAACACACTTACAGGCCTGAAATCACACCAGTAACACAACCAAAAGCACAAGAACTACGAAACCTAATGGTGGCTCTCCCTACCGAACCAAACTTGAGTTCTTCAAGCTCTAACCAAGTCAAAAAGCCTCCAAGATTTTCAATCTACCACTTGTAGCTGTGTGATTAAAAGAGAGAGAGAGAGAGAGAGAGTTTTCTAGAGATGAATGATTATTTTTCATGCTCAAAAACTCAAAATCGTCCCTTAACTTATATAGTTTGGCCTTAAGTGAATTCAACATGTTGATTTGTTCGTACAATCTGTTAATTTCACTTGACTTAAGTGAAATCAGTTGATTGAAAAACAATTCAAATGATTTAATACATTCATACCGAAAAGTATATATAGTAAGTCTTTTAACCAATTAAAACACATTTTAACAAATTGAAAAGGACACACTAATACTAAAAAGATATCTAACCTATGTCATATAGCCCACGAATAAAGTACAACATGTAAACATTATATTATTCACTTTATTTCCATATTTAACACAACAGAAACATGATCATCAAATGGATCTTCATCAATCTTCATTTACCACATATGATATCATGCACTTTGCTTTATCAAGTTCTTGCACCAATGTTGCTTGTGCTAAAACCAACCACAACCAGATCTTCTTGGTTGGATGAACCATCCTTCACCACGAGTGAAACTTGTAAAAGCAAAGATAGATCAGAAATAAAACACATGAATCCATCATCGCAACACCTTCGTTGCAAGAAAACTCAACACTGTAACATCTACAACCAACCTTACGACTCAGTTAACGTCGCACCTGAAGTCAAACACCGTAGCAGCAAAACAAACCTACCTTACTGCACCATTACAACGAATATGTAAAACATCTCCTCACAAATCCTCCACACGATAAAAACACACTCATCAGTCCACGCTATTTGCCGGAAAGCACCTACAATAAGACCAGCCACCATGGACCACCTTGCACCGCACTAAAGAAAGAAAATCACAAACCAGTATGCATCTAATCGCAACAACGCGACCAAGAAGCCATTACAGCACATCATCCACGAAGAAACATGCAACAACAATGATGGAGGCGGAAACCCTAATTTTGGAGAGAGAAAGGGGATGCCACGTATCAGACTCTCATTGCATAATCAATAAGTCAATGAGTTAAACGTGGTCAAATTGTGGTCAAAATATTGAAGGGTGGTCAAACGAGAGGGGTTTAAGTGCATATATCATCATTTTAGATTTCTCTACAAATTTGGACTACAAGATCACAAGGGGTAAAATGGAATTTTTTGTAAGATTTAGTTGTTGCATATTATTTAGACATTTTTAGATAATATCAACCTATAATATCTTTCAGATATTTTTAAAAATGATAAATTTGTTGATTATTTGAAAAATATTATATCAACATATAAAAGATTTTAGCAATAAGAAAAGATGAAGTCTAAGTTCAATCAAGGCTTATACAAAAAGACCAAGGAGGAAGCAGAAAAGACAAGCTCGAAAGTTTGGAGTGTAGGAACCCTTTACAGGGCCCTAATTTCGTTCTCTCTATTCTTCTTCTATTTTTATTTTAGTTTGATTGCATGGAGTGTTAAGCTTCAAAGGTTGGTTCCACTATAATTTTATTATGGATTATGAGGTTAGAATGCAATAAATAGTTTGTTATTTGTGTATTTTTGTGATTTATATTTATTTATGTATTTTACTTTTTAATCAAGTAAAAGTAACGATTTACGTTGTAGCAAGTTAGCACGGTCAAATTTGATAATGTTGTTGTTGACACGATCAAATTAATACTACTTATTTGTAACAACTTCAGTATAGCTTAGAAAGTAGTCAACAAAATAGAAAGGGTAAAGTAACCCAAAGTCGTCTCCGTACCAACATGAAATTGATTTCTAACAAATTAGTTCTTACAAAAACTACACAAAAAGGGTTAGTCAAATAAAATTAGGAAAAATAATAAAAGAAGATAAAGATAAAAATATATAAAAAAACAATGATAAAGAACATAGATTGATTACACTGCCTTTTCAAAATATATCTAGAGATTTTTGCTCAATTAATCATTCTTGTTGATTTACAAATTAATCAATGTAAATTCTCAATTAATTTGTCGACGTTCTCATTATTAACCAAAGTACATTCTCAATTAAGACTAAGAACTTTGTAGATTAATCATAGTAATTTAACCAAACTACATTCTCAATGAAATATTACTATGCATGATTATGTATATTCTTTTACCTCTAATATCAAGTAAAAAGTTAATTAACTAAAGTACATTCTTGATTAATTCTTGTTAAAGTTTTCACCTTTAATCAGAGTACATTCTCAATCATTGGCAAAAATCCATTCAATCACACGAAAGTTTCTAAATTTAATCAAAGTACATTCTCAACTAAAATTAAAACCCTTGAACTCATAAAATTGATATGTTATGTAAATTTAACAAGAAGCTTTTCTAAAATCATTTTCTAGTTGTGATAATTGATTACCAAGAGTGAAGATCGATTATTATATAGTCTTTTTTGAAAATCTTGATTTCATTTGGATAGTCGATTATCATTAGTTCTAATCGATTATCATAGAGCTTTTATTGAAAATAACATCTTCCCTAAGTTATCTTTGAGCATGTTATTTTGTGACTCTCTAAGCTAAGTCCTACACACAAATTATTCACTAGTATGTGTCTTATTACAAAAAATTAATTACATACATAAATAAAATATAAGTCTTCCAATATCTTTTGTAATCACTTTGAGTTGTTGGACTTGCTTTTATCGTCATCAAAATTTAGTCTTTAATACTCATCTTCATCATCTTCTTCTTTCACCAACAATATCCCCAATTTTTATGATCAAAATATGTTTTAAAAATTTTTGAAATAACCTGAAACTTCACTACACAAGAGAAAAGCATTAAATAGTCTTAAGGAATCATACTTTGCTTTAAAATTTTCTCGTGCTTTTTGATCAAAATCAAAAAATGATCTCATGATTAAATAGCTCCCCCTAAATCAGATAAAATGGAACTCTCCCATAATTTTACAATCCATACAACAAAGAAACACAAAAATAGAAAATATTTCATTAATTTAGAATTCAACATTATTATCATCATTACCATCAACAAAATAACTAGCAAATTTTTCTTCCAAGTGAGAAACTCTAATGTCTAAATTCCTTATTAGACTTCACACTTATTCATGCCTAGTTCCTTGAAGATTATACCTTTCTTCCATCCTCCTACATATATTAGCAATATTTTCTTCCATGGAGAAGGAAGTCCCAACAACAGCACTGGACGAACCAACAACAAGAGCAACCTCTAGCATTTCTTGATCATCCTCAAACTCTTCATTTGGAACATCTCCTTTGGGAATGTAAATATCTCCATGAGGAATGAATCCCATTTGTTTGAGAACACTTTTTTTCAATTTTGTTTGATACAAGAGTGTGTTGAATAAGTTCTCTAGTAGTACTCACACCTTTGTATTCACATATTCTTGAAATAAGAAGAGAATATGGAAGAGGGCATACAAGATACCTTTTAGCTTAGAACATTGTATCAACTATTAGACTTGACCAGTTAATATTGATATGAGTTAGCGATCCATAACTAATAAGAAGATTTGTTTCAGGGCATTATGCATAATGTGAGGCCCTTGAACATAAAATCTAGACAATTAAGTAATGTATAATGTAAGACTCTGAAAAAATAATTATTAATTCAAAGGTGGTAATTGGATGTGTGGTATTATTTAAATTAATAAATAAACAATTCTATGGAAGTGAAGTGTAGCATAGTTGGTGAAAGCCTTGTCATAGGTTGGTGGTCAAGGGTTTGATTCTTGATGTGTGTATTTGGAGTGTTTATATCTAAATATTGTTTTTATAATTGTTTTGGATGTGTTTATGTGTACCTTTGGTGTGACTTGTATTTCGTAAATTAATTATAACTCACTGGGCAAGTTTATTATTTATTTTCTCGAACACATTAAAGGTATGTATATTATTGAAATGTTTATTGTGTGTGTGGTTGACAAGATAAATATGATATTTGTATGGTTTGAAATGTTGGTTTGGAACTTAGAGGTGACGAGTTTGAACCTTGGCTAGAGCAAAACGGCATAAATTTGGGTTTTCCTTTTGGTATTTGTTTTTTGTCGTGCTCTTAGGAAGGTAAAAAGTTGAAGGTAGGTTCATTGAATCTGGTTGCAAGCACAAGAAATCAATTGGAAATTAAGGTAAATTATGTGAGCAAAATTGTTTTAAGAAATTAATGTTGGAAAAGGAGAGCAAAAGGTGTCTATTTTTTTAAAGTGTTTAGACTGGGTTAGAGTAACAAAAGCTTCAAGGAAAAGTGCTAAAAAATTTTGGTTAGTCTTATACGCAGAAGGAGATTTCACATGCTTCCATGAACCTGCATGTTCGTAGTCTAACTCTACGAACCTCCCTGGTCATAGCCCAACCTCTACGAACTTCCCCACTCGTAGTCAAACACGTGTGAACACATCCTATTATAAACCTTCCCGCTCATAACATCCTCAAGTGTGAGCATGGAATATACGAACCTTCCCGCTTGTATCCCCACACAAGAGTACATCCAATACGAACCTCATAGATCGTATTAATCACACGTTTCCAACTCCATTACGAACCTCTAAGCAAGCATATCCTATACTAAAGACCCTCACAACGAGTCATGCAAAACACATAAAATCAATAATATGCCCCTAGAGCATAACTTGGCGCAGCCTAAGCACCCCAGGTGACATCGCGTTGTAGACTGCTTGGTGACCCAGCCAATGTCGCTAGGCGTTGAGTTATTGCCTTGCTCTCGCCTGGCAGTTCCAACATGCTGCTAGGCACCACACCACATAGGGCTTCCCTATGGCTCACCATCGCTTGGTGGTTTCCCCCATGTTGTCAGGCGTTATACTTGTAACACAAATTTACTGGATTTTGGTTCCTTAAATAGTGTCCAAGGCACCCCTTCACACCAAACATGCATCCAGAATATCAAGTAAATCTATACACTCCAACAAGACTCAAACTTACCCTATCACATCTAATATGCCTCATTTCCATATATATATATATATATATATATATATATATATATATATATATATATATATATTCACATGCATTTCCCAACTCAAATCATACCAACACTTGAATTCAACCAAGAATAAGACATGCTTACAAAAATTTTGAAACAACAACGACCTAATGCATTCAACTCATGCAATCATAAGAATAACTCAAACAGTACCTCCAAATAGTCCCTTTAATCCCATCCCACTTGCAAACCCCTTTTTCACATTATCATAGGTCTTAATTCATGCAATAACTCACCCCTAGAGCAACCCATTCATTTGTTTTACAATTCCATATTCACAAATCAAAGAAAAACCCAACAGAACCCTCAGGCTGCAACCATCACAACCCAACTCGAAGTGCAGCTGAGCACTGGGGTATCACCTGGCGGCAAACACGTACCACCATGCGGTGCATCAAATTCTGGGTAAAAGTCCAGGTTTTGTTACACTTGCAAGGAACCCTAAAACCCCAAAGTTTTGACCCAGTCACTCAATTAGCATGTGAATTCATCCAATCATGTTTTCCAGCATGCATACGTATTCAATAACATCATCTGTATGCACAATTACCACATTCTTGCACATTCAAACACATTCTTGATCCATCCCAAAAATCCTCATTAGATCCGTACAATATGAAATTCTAAAATCACCAAATTTAACATCAAATAATATCAACAATTGATAACATCATATATTGAAATGTGAATGGACAAGTTTACAAAAAGCACAAAATGTCACAAAATCCCAACCAAAACATAGAAACACTCAACAGTGCGCTTGCATCATTTGGCGGCCCATTATTACATCAAGCGGTTTCTGGGTAGAATCCCAGAAAATACCTCACTCTAAATGCGTTGCCTGGCGGGCCATGAACACTTCTAGGCAGTTTTTAGGCAGAAACCCATAAACACGATTTTCAGTGTAAAAAAAATAAAAAGGCATCCATGATCATGCATATTCACTAAAAGCACATCCTTCAAACGAAAAACATATAGTTCAACTCCCCTTACTTGGATTTGTTGCTCCAATTACTCTCCCAAAGCCCTTCTTTATCCAAATTTGGTCTAATCCTTGCCTCTACCAAAAAGCACTCTTCCTAGCCATCTTTGTATTCCTTAGGCCAGGCTTTTAGTGCTCTCACCACTCACCCTAACACCCACACAAATTTCTTATTCTTTCCACTTCTTTGTTCCCTTCATCACTTAGTTTTCCATCCCAAAATAATATTTTTAATGGAATTAATGGCCTTCAATATGCATTTACATGAAGGTTTTTTTGTCCCTCCCACTCCTATAACTACTACCCCTCTAGGCCTCTAAAGATGGCTAAGGTTTCCAAGTTACAACGTAGAAAAATAATAAAACACAACTAGCCAAGGTTCAAACTCCCATCCACCCAATTACCTAGCATGTGCACAACCAACAAGCCATTATAGGTTTCATGACATTTCATGCACTCATACATTTATCATGCCACATCACATGGTCATGCATACATATAAAATAAAGTAAATAATTAAGTATCGTACTGATGGCATATGGAGGACTCAAACCCAAGTCCTCTCAACACCATCCGTCACGCTCAACCACTTTCTATAATTGGCCAATTTAATTATTTTAGATGTATCTCCAACCTACATTTATTGGTAATTAATATATATTTATATTTAATTTTCTCGGGTCTTACACTACGCATGTGGGTGTTGTCGATTGTTTAGTGTTTTAAGGCTGGAATTTTGATGTTATGAACATGAAGTTTGAGTTGAATGGTTACGAGCTTGTGTGCCAAATTGGTAAGTACAAAATGTTATGGGGCATTATAAGTATAGGTGGTGAATGATTTTGGTAAGTTTTATTAAAAGGCTTGAGATAAGTTTGTGTAGTATTGTTCTTGTGATTTTAAGAATTGATAAAGGATGTGTATGTTGGAGCATGAGGATATTGGTATAAGCGTTTTCCTTTATGTGTATATGTTTTCGAGTTAATAGGAATGATATGGGATGGTTGGTATGTAGAATAGGTACTATGTGCATAAATTGTGATGTTTTCTCATTGTTTTTCATATTCAGGAAGTGTTTTTATGAACCAAAGTGGTCGTTGGGCGAATGAGAGTCGCTGGGTGAGTGATTAGGTTGTTCTGTGTGAGGAAATTGAGAGACTAAGTGGTCACCGGGCGAATTGGGTCGTTGGGCGAGGAGGGTGAGTTCGCTAGGCGAATTGTGAGGTCGAGGAGTGATGAGTCATTATTTTCTTCCATTCCACTAGCCTTTGTGTACCCATTAGCCTCCCCTTGCGTTTTTTCACATTTTTGGGTCATTTTTACCGTTTTTATGCACATTTGATAGCACCCATTGAGGGTTTTGCGTTTTGATTGCGTTTTCTACATTGGGCAACTCGTTTTGTGATTTCATTGAGTTGGAACAATACCCATTCATGGGGTTTTCGCATTTATATATGATAGCACCGTTTTGCATTCCATTTAAGCTTTGAAATCTCTATTTTTGCTCTTAAATTGCGTTTTCAGATTTCATAAGTTAGGGTTCCCGGTTCTATTTTTGTGATTCCAGTTTTGAAGTGTTTAATTGCTCATTTCCATGTCTAGCTAAATTCGTGTATTGACTCCTTGATGAAAAATGCAATGAAGCTTTGAGGTTATGCTTGTTTTGTGAAATCTGCCATGTTTTTGTTCTAAATTCGTGGAATGCATGTGGTGAATCTGTTAATGCTTAATTTACAGAGTAATTGCATACGTTTTGGTTAAGATACGTTCATGCTTAATGTATGTAGGTTGGCTGTCACGAATTTAAGGATGTGTGCATTGCTTAATTGCATAATGAAGCTAGATTGTAATTTTCGCTTAGTGAATTATTATCTAGTGGATTGAGACAAGGCATAGTTGGTGTTAATTTGGTGGCCTATGATAAGTGAATTTGCGTTTGAATCAAGGATGTCAATACGGTTTTAATCACTGTAGCATTTAATTTAAATTGTTGATTAGCATTCTGAATCTGTCTGCCAAACCCCCCCCCCCTATGTGTTATTGTTGTGTTCATCTGGAAATTTCGCTTTGAATGAAAATATTGGTCGTTGGGAGACGACTTGGTTCACTTTCATATACTATATTTAATATGTTTTAATTTGGTGGGGTATGACCTCTATCAAGGAGCGAGTGTGTTTTTCTAGTCTGTGTAGTTTTGGTAAAATTGAGTTTTCTAGTTTGTTAACCATTGGATTGAGCTAAAATTTTAATTGTTTATCAGTAACATGTAGTTTTTCAGTTTAAGCGGTGTTATCTATGTTTGGAACTCTGTAGTTGGTGTTTTTCAGTTTATCAGTAACACTATTGATGTTTTTCTAGTTGTATCTTGTTAATACTTTTCTTGTGTGTTATGATAGGTCTCTGTTTGCAGTATACTGGATGTTTGGACATGATGAGTTGATGGATGGTTGATTATGTGATATGATAAGTATATGTGATGAGACAATATGAATTCTCTGACAACTGTAGAGCTAGGATGGTTCATTCACCTAGAGGTCTTTGTTAAGGCAAGGTAAAAAGGTTTTCTTCGGCCATAAGTCTTTGACATGAGCTTAAAAGGAGTGCTCTTACCCAAGAATTTATTTAGCGGGTAGAGTTGTTGCTTGTAAGTCTATGTAAAGTAGGGGAAATTCCCTTTTCAATAGGCGTCATTGCGTAAGAAAGATAGACTAGTTGGTTGTAAGAGAATGTCATACCGTTTGATATTATTTGGTGGTAATATGTTAATGATCACATGTTGTGGTTTTGGGATCATGTGTTGGTTGTTATCTTGGTTAAGGTTATAAATAGATTGTCATTGTTGGGAACTTGGGAATTTTATTTAAAAACATTTGGAAACTAATTTTAGACTATGATGTAATAGTTGGCTACTTTGAAAGTTATTTTCTTTTGGAAGGTTTTGTAATAAGTTTATTTAATAACTTATGCCAGAATGGTTATGTGTGAATCTTAATGATGTTTTACTTTAGAGAATAAAGTTTGATTTAAACAAAAAAAAATTATAAGTAGTTTCCAAGATAAGATATTTGTGAAGTTTACTTTTTTATAGGATTATATTAGAGGATTGTTTTTGAAGTGTTGGAAACTTTTAAATTACACATGTCATCTCGAAAGGAGTGTTACATATAAGCCTCTCATCTCAAAAGTGGTGTGATAATATGTTGTGTAGGATTTGTCAGAAATGATCTAAATGTCAGCAACTTGTTCAATCCTTCAATCCATGTTAGCACATTGACAACATCTTCTCGAAACTTTACAACATTTTCCCAAATATCATTGTCATATGTTTATACTTTGACTTTGATGAATGCTACCCCATCTCTATACTTATAATTGTAAAACTACTCTTACAAGGTCAATATAGTAGGTGCCTTGCAATTCCACAAAGAATTTGAGCCCTTGGTTGGTCAACAATTGAGAAAATTGGAAGCTAGAGGCACTAAACCATTCTATGGAAATAAACTTGGGTGCAATTAACTTTTTGTCTTTCGTGAAATAGATGAATTTAGCCCTCCTTTCTGATTAGAAATCCATCCTTCAATGGAGGCAATCTTTTCATCTTGTCTAGTAGCCATGTGAGCACTCCTTCGTCTAGTAGGAAACTTTGTTCTTGAAGATTTTTCCATTTGAATGCAAGGTTGTGGCAAAGAAGAATTTCTAGGGAAGAGATGAAGATAGTAAGAAGATTAAGAGCTCTTGATAGGAAACATATGATGGAGTTTTTGAAGTTAGGGTTTCGAGATTTTGGGAAAATTCCAAATTCGAAGTAGTTAGAGAAAATAATTGATTTTTGAAGTCTTATTTATAGATCCAAACACTCCAATGGTCATATTTGGTAAATTCAATGCAAAACTAGTTGTTGTGAACAACTATTTTTCAAAAAATTTCGTCCTACAACTAAAAATAATCGATTATTCGTCCAAGTAATCAATTATTATTTAATTCTTAAAATACTAAAATTTCCAAATTCATTGATAATCGATTATCAACTTAGAATAATCGATTATTCTAGAGCTCAAGTTAAAAATTAGGCATACTTTGATAGTCAATTATCACCTCAGATAATTGATTATCTTAGTGGAGTTTTTCGGAAAAAACTAAAAATGAATGATTTTAAACACTTAAGGCACTTCTAATATTCCTAAATCCCTTCTAAGATCATAAAATTTATCTCTGGCTAAGGGCTTAGTGAAAATATCATCTAATTGGTGCTTAATGTCTACGTATTCATTTATGAAATTTCCTTTATTGATGTGATCTTTTAGAAAATGATGTCTAATCTCAATATGCTTTGTTCTACAATGCAATATCGGATTTCTAGTGAAATTAATTGCACTAGTATTGTCACATTTTAGTGGAACATTATTAAGAAAGATGTCAAATTCTTCTAATTGTTGCTTCATCCAAAAAATTTGTGCACAACAATTTCTTACACCAATATATTCAACCTCAATGGTTGATAGAGCCACACAAGGCTGCTTCCTAGAATGCCAAGACCTTAAAGGACATCCAAGTAAATGACATGTATCACTAGTGCTTTTTCTATCAACCTTACATCCCCTATAATCAACTTTAAAATAACCTATTAAACTAGGAGAGGCATCTTTAAGGATACCATAAACCAAAAGAAATAATTTCCTTAAGATATTTCAAAATTCTTTTAACTGCAACAAGATGAGGTTCTCTAGGACTAGGTTGAAACTTAGCATATACGCATACACTTTGCATAATATTTTGCCTACTAACAATGAGATACAATATTGATCATATCATGCCTCTAAACCTAATTTTACTAACTTCAGTACCTGACTCATCTTTCTCCAAGTAACATGGTGTTGCCATAGAAGTGGATGCTTCCTTAGCTATATCCATACCAAATTTCTTTAAGACTTTCTTGTAGTACTTGGATTGTGATATGGAGGTTCCACCTTTTTGCTTAATTTGCAATCTAAGAAAGAATGTAACTCCCATCATTGGCATTTCAAACTCTCCTTGTACAATACTTGCAAACCTTTCATAAAGAGAGTTAGTTATCAATTGATCCAAAAATTATATGATTCGCATACACTTGAATAATCAAAATATGTTCACCTATTTTCTTAATGCATAGATTTGAATCAACCTTTCCTCTAGTAAAATCATTTTCTAATAAAATCTACTAAGT
Source organism: Vigna unguiculata (assembly GCF_037176805.1). Lineage (NCBI taxonomy): Eukaryota > Viridiplantae > Streptophyta > Magnoliopsida > Fabales > Fabaceae > Vigna > Vigna unguiculata. The sequence continues at coordinate 24,072,711 of NC_140796.1, forward strand.
CTTTCATACCAAGATCTAGTAACTTTTTTTAATCCATATAGTGCTTTCTTTAATTTATAGATGTGATTAGGAAACTTATAATCCTCAAAACCAGGGGGTTGTTCTACATACACATCTTCCTTAATAAATCCACTAAGAAAAGAACTCTTAACATCCATTTTATAGAATTTAAACTTCATAATTGAAGCATAAGCAAGAAGTAGGTGTATACCCTCTAACCTTGCAACCAAAGCATATGTCTCATCATATACCTTCTTCTTGATTATATCCTTTTGCAACAAGCCTAGCTTTATTCTTGGTTATGTTTGCATCTTTATTCAACTTGTTTCTGAACACCCACTTTGTTCGAAAGACTTGGTGTGACTCCTCTATAGGAATTAACTCCTAAACCTCATTCCTTTCAAACTGTTTCAATTCCTCTTGCATTGTTATGCACCATTGGTCATCTTGAAGAGCTTCTTCTACATTTTATGGCTGTATTTGTGAAACAAAAACTATATTCATACAAAAATTTGTCAAACTTTTTCTAGTAATTACTCCATTTAAGATATCTCCTATTATGTTGTCTATTGATAATCATCTTGGCGGTCTCCAAATTTTTGCAAGATCTTCAGTTTGAGGAAGAGGATTCTCGTTAAGATACATTTCATCAAAGGCCTCCTTTGGGCATTCTTCATCACTTGCATTTGACTTATTTGACTCAAGACGATTCTCCTCAAGATCCATAAATTCATCAAAGACAACATGCATAGATTCTTCTACATGCAAGGTTCTCCTATTAAAAACTATATATCTCTTACTAGTAAGAGAATAACCTAAAAATATAGTCTTATTGGCCTTAGAATCAAATTTTCCCAAATTATCTTTTCCATTATTCAGTACAAAACATTGACATTACAAAATCCTTAAATGAGAAACCTTCGGCTTTTTTCATTTAAAAGTTTCATAAGAGTAATTCTCAATATTGGCCTAATGTGCATTCTATTCAAAACATAACAAGCAATACTCACAGCATCAACCCGAAAGTATTTAGGAACGTTTGGTTCATTTGACATAGTCCTAACAAGTTCCTCTAAGGACTTGTGTTTCCATTCTACAACTTTATTTTGTTGAGGAGTTCTAGGTGCAAAAAAGTTAGGTGAAATGCCATGTTATTCACAAAAATTTTCAAAATACTCATTTTGAAACTCACCTCCATGATCACTACTCAAAGCTTTCCTTTTGAATCAATTTGGCAAATTTATTAAACGCTTTGAATGGGTCACTTTTCAAAGGAAGAAAGAAAGTCCATGTATACCTTGAATAATCATCAACAATCACAAGAGCATAATAATTTTCGACAAAACTTTTTATCCTAGAAGGACTAAATAAATCCGTGTGCAAAAGTTTTAAGGGTTTTGATGTAGACATAATATTCTTATAATGAAAACAAGATTTCACTTGTTTACCTTTTTGACATGCTGGACAAAGTTTATCTTTGTCAAAATTCAGTTTTGGCAAGCATAACGCTATCCTTAGAGAGAAAATGCCCTCACTGCACAGGGCAATACAAATACACAATACACAATCATATGTGTTTCAAATCATATACGTTTCTCTCCCAAGATACAACAACACGTCAGATAGATCGAGTGTAGCAAAGGATCTCCGAACCTTATGAACACCACTATTTTAAGAGATAATATAGAGAAGAAAAGAAGAACATTTTTTAGAGAACTCTAGTTTTGTTGTCTTTGTTGTGTCTTTTCCCATGCACCTAGGTGGTATTTATAGGTATAAAAGGGAGACAGAAGAGTAAATAGTAATAAGAATATAGTCGTTAACCATAAATGGCATTAACCCATAAAACTAAAAGTCCATAAAAAGTATTAGTAACAGTATAATTTTATTTTAATTATTTATTTTTTAAATTATATTAAAATAAAACAATCCCTTGATGGTGAATGTACTAGCAAAGACTTTCGTAGTTCTTCTAGTCGATCATGGTTTCGAACTAATGTTGCATATTCATCACGCCATTGACTAAGTTCTTTGTGCAAATCATGTCTAATTAGGGGTCATGACTCCTCACCCATCCCCAACAATGCATATATACCCACAATGACCATCAACAACAACGTCCTCAATGTAAGGCTTACAAATCGAATGGAATTGTTCTAACATGGGTATTCTCTTTCATGCATTACACATTTGGCCTTCAATTTATTTTCTTTCTTTACACAAAGGTATTCTATCTTGAATTCTCAATGAAGGCATTAACATACTCGAAATATGAAGGATCATGTTTTGTTGACTTCGAAGATCGATGACTCTTTTGTGCACCCTTCATTTTAATTTTACTCGCTAGCGGCAACAATGACATCATTGAAGGGCAAATGATGTCAAGTAATTTCTCTTTGATAGTTACCTTCTCTACAATGTCAACTTCTTTGAAAGGATTGAGCACTAAATCAAATTCCCTTTCAATAGATAACTGCCATTGCGGTTGTGAAGAGGAAACAGCTTAGATGGTCAACCTAGTCCACATTATAAGAATTTCTTGCAGAGGAATCATCTCAGGGTCATACCATGCTAATTCACACGCACATGGAAGACCATATGTTTGTCTTAGAACGAAACCATAATGTTTAGTATCAAATCCTATTTTCTTAACTCTTTCTAACTCTGGAGCAAGAAGTCTTAAGGCATATCTAGAGACATATCCAACCAATCTTTTATATCTCAATGCCTTGTAAGAATCACTCATCAAATTAAGACTTCTTTCAAACGATGTCTTTATTTCATTATGTTGTAGGATAATGACGTTGTGAATTTCATCCCAACATGAGCAAAGGTCTCCCATACTTCTTCCTAGAACTTTCTTTAGGCTCTAGTGAGCAGACTCAACCCTGATACAAATTTTAAGGACAATATCATAAACCATATATGAAAAAAATAAACAATATTTGAGATGCAAACTCACCACTTTAATGTTGTATTTCCTTAATGCAAAACTATAGTTGTCCAAGCCTTCACAAAGTATTTCTCATAAGGAACGATCCACGACTCATTAACATATACGAAGAATAGAGGTCATGGTTGACAAACAAGATGAAGGCGATTAACACAATCGGTAAACATAGACTCATCTTCACAGTCCATTACATTTTCCCATGCTTGCAGAACAACATCCCATACTTCAACATAATTCACTAACATTTTGCATTTTGCGTGCATATTTTTCTGAATGTGGAAATGACACAAAAGATGATAACATTCAGGGAACATAGTGCTAATAACATTCATTAAAGTTAGATCCATGTCAGTAACAATTACTTGTGGACCACCCTCAGAAGTCATAAACAAACCTCTCAGCCTTTCAAGATCCGAAACGAAATTTCTTTTTTTCTTTCACTAGATAAAAATGCAAACGCGACTGATAATGTTAACCTTGTTGACGTAACACCAACAATCTCAAGCAATGGCAACAGATACTTGTTAGTTTTGTAAGTGTTATCCATTAAGAAAAAATATTAAATACATTTAACAACTTCACAACATCATGATGTGTCCAAAAGTGGTCGCTTACCACCTCAAATTCATCAACACATATACTCAAGTGGATATACTTATCACGTTCTAACATCACCATCAGTTGTTGTAACTCAGCCCTCAAACCTCTCAATGATCTTTTATACCTATATCTTGCATTGTATAATTGCTTCATAGTGGTCACATTACATTCATATTTTTCTATAAGAGTGAAGAGTATGTTTGCATGTTTCACTTGGCTTTTATGAATAAGCAATGGTTGTTCACTAGACTTCAACCAACTGGGAAATGGGTGACCAACTAGAGTATCTGACAAATCATGATTATGGTAACTACATATTACCTTCAACACCCACCCCTCCCTTTTAGAGATGGGTTTGCGACTCAATTTAAATGGCACTCACATTTTCTTATGCCAGATAAACTAGGCTCTGCATCATATTTGTATTTCCTATATTTTCCACCTCTTTCACTTCCTAATAATACATACGTCTTTCTTTCTGGTTGTCACTTATATTTATTGGATCTCAAAATAATGACAACAAAACCAAGATCAAAGGTAACCCCCTAAAGCTCATTTTATTAAATCTTCACGTGTGGGGAAAATCTCATTGGTTGTAAACTTAGATGTATAATCTCCTTCGCATATATCATTAATGAAAGAAGAAATATCTAACACTAAACTCGAATGTATACGAACTGGAAGACGTCATCTGGTTCATTAATTCACATTCGTAGACTTCAACAACATCAGATCTCGACATCCAGTGTAATGTGCAATTGACATCCAGTGTAATTTTTCCGTAAAGATATATAAAAAATTAAGGGTTAATTATGTTTTTCGTCACCCAACTATCAGTGTTTTTTGGTTTTAGTCCCCCATCTAACGATTGATCCATTTCAGTCCCTGACCTTTTAAATTGCATGGAATTGGTCCCCGATTTTAAACTCCGTTAGGTTGAATTGACACCTGGCTAACGGATGGCCACGTAAGGATCCCGTTTAAGGCTTTCTCTTCAGTTACAATATTATGCACGTTTGGGGGTATGTTATGAAACCCTAAAACTGGATAAATTTGAGAAACTGCGGATTGCACGCAGAGGATTGGAAATCGTATCGAACGTGTGTGGGTGTGGGGAGAATAGCGGATTGCACCCTAAAACAGTGATGAATAGCGGAACCAAAGGATTGGATTGTACGCAGAGGAGTAGTGGTTCAAAAATATGGCAAAGTTGTGTCTCGTCTTCAGAAATCGCATCGAAAGTGTGTGGGTGTGGGGAGAAATTGTTGCTTCTAAAGGCAAGTACTGTGAAGAACAAAGGCAGATTATTTTGGAGGTGTAGGAATTAGGCTGTAAGTGAGAAATTCCTTAAGTTATTTTCGAGCTTCATTTGGTTTTCTTTGTAATCGTTTCCTTTTCTGTGCAGTCGAATTCCAATTGTAATTATTTTGAATGGGTTAATGAGTCGGAATCAACGTTTGAAGGGAAAGACTCTGAACTTGAATCGAGCGGAGGAAAAACTGTTGAAGAAGACAAAGTCTGTTGCTTAGAAAAGGAGGAAAAGGACAAAGCGATAATGGAGTTGATAAAGAAAAATGACAAGCTGAAGAAGAAATTGCAACAAGAGAAGAACATTGGAAAATTTCTTCAACTTTTATTCGTTTTGTCGTGGGTTGCAACTGTTGTTGTGGTTATTATGGTGTTGTTGAAGGTTAATTGTAATTAGGAATGTATTAGGTATTTGTAGTAGTGATTAGGAATTTATTAAAGTTGGTGGTTAATGTTGTGTTAGGTATGTTTGGTGTATTAAACTTGGAATGTATTAAGCTTGGTGGTTACAATATCAGAATATTACTCCAATTTGTCATGTGTGATGTTATTTGACACTATGACAGTGGGTTTTACCAATTCCTGTTTGCTCAATTTTCCTGTTTTCCTGATTAAAAGAATATGAAAGTATGAAACGGTGTCCCCAATTTTCTCCAACTTCGTGTTTTACCAATTCTCATAGTATGACAAATAAATTTGGAATGAATAAACAGTAATCCTACGCGTTTCATTGATCAATAATGGCAGACAAGTGGTCCAAAACAAAAAGGACAGTGTTTGCTTTGATTGAATACAATAATGCAAAAAGTGGTCCAAAGCAGGCATGTGGTCCATAACTTTAACTACAATATTCAAATAGCACTTCTCCAAAACAAAATACTCGTCCACTATCATTATGCCCAATGTTATAGTTGTCTTGATTAATTACAGATGCGTTTAAAAAAGCAAGAAAAAGTTGGAATCTTCATTCATTTTCACGTGGGTTGTGCACAAGTTGTACTACTACTAGCTTGAGACCCTAATGTTTGTGTTGCCCTGCTCCTTGGCTGTGTTCTTGGTGCTCTTTCACCTTCATTCACGTTTGCAGCAACTATGGGTGTGGATGTCCTTCTACAGCAACTTTGGTCTGATAATTCATTCCATCATACTAATGATTGGTTTATCTCTAGCCAATAAAATTGTACTGTTGAATGATTCAGACAAGTTATTCATTAAAACATCACATCTAGGGTAAATGCTGAATGCATGTTTACACCATGAACTTCTAGGAATGGCAACTAACCAATTATATGCTTCAGGGTTGATGTTTCTTAACTCACCCATTTTTTTCTCCCAGGCTGCGTAAAAAGTAGCCTTTGCTGCCCCCATCATGAGATCTCTGATTACCACCCCACCACCAAATTTCTTCTTGAAATTGTTGTACAGGTGCCTCAAACAGAAATGGTGCTCTACACCATTCAAAATTTCATCAAACACAGACATAAGTCCCTACAAAATACAATAGTTATTAATCAGAGGGAAACAATCAATTAATTGTGTCTGTCTAAAGGAAAATTTTATGTAATCTAGATTACCTTCTGTTGGTCAGAGATGAATACCCAACGATGATCTGCAACATCTCCAATATCCTCCAGCAATAGTGTTAGGAACCATCTCCATGTCTTTTTACATTCATTCTCAACTACAGCAAACGCTAATGGATAGTATTGGTCATTGGGGTCCCTGCCCACTGCAACCAAAAGTTGACCACCATATGCTGTTTTCAAGTGGCAACCATCAACACCTATGAAGGGCCTACACCCAGCCAAGAAATTAGTCTTACAGCCTGCTAAGCACATGTAAAAACAGCCAAATCTTGGTGGCAGACTTGGTTGGGGTTGATTGATCTTGATCTTGACAGTTCCAGCCTTGACTCTGACTAATTCAGCAATATAATCATGTAATCTACCATATTGACGTTGTTCATCCCCCACCAAACAGTCCATTGCAATTTGTTTTGCCTTTCTAGCCCTCCATGGAGTAATGCCTACACTATATGTCTTCTTGATTTCATCAATTATTTGACTCACTGTCATGACACCTACGTTCATGTATCTATCTATTAGAACCTGTGCAATCCAGTCCTTATTTGCATTTTTATTTCCAAACACCCTCCCACACCTGTGACGCCCAACCAATGTCTTAACTTGAAATGTTTCCCTACCTCCAACCTTACTCACCATGATTAAAAAACCACATTTTTTTTTACATACAGCCCTGACTCTCCTCTGATCATTCTTCACAAATTGTACTTCTTTCCCATTCAAAACACTATGCTCCATCAATGCTTGTTTACGAAATTCCATTCCCAATTTGAACTTGAAGTCTTTAGTCATATCTTCTGCTCTGTACTTCGAAAATTTGGGCCCATCACGAACCATACCATTCTCACTATCAACATCAGACTCCAACTCATCAGTATCATACTCCTCACTTATGTCATGTACTCCAATTTCAGCATTAGTGACAAATGAACCTTCTCCAACATCCTTTTTAGTCCTCACTGTGCTTGGATTGCGTTTCATTGCTTTCCACCTATCCAAAACAGGTCCAATTTTTCTCACGGGTGGCTCAATATCTACACCAAATCCATCATCATCATCTGCCACCCTTTCTTCTTCACTATCATCCAGTTTGTCTGCACCAGCCCCTTCATCATTTTCAGACTCAACCTCTTCACATATAACATCCTCCTCACCCCTAACTTCTGCCTCAACCACCCGTTCTGCCACCCCTCCCAATTCTGCCTCAAGATCCACATGAGCCTCATCCTCCATTTGGACCTCATTCACCACATCACCCTGACCCATCACTTCTGCCTCACCCATCACTTCTGCCTGAACCCCTACAGTTGCCTCACTCACCAAACTAACCTCACCATCAACATCAACCTCAACCACTTCAGGTGCCTCATCCACTACAGCTGCATCAGGAACCACATCTTGTTCACCCCTCAATTTTGGCTGACCGAATTCTTCATCCAATTCAGGACCAGTAATAAAATGCACCACTTCGGCCTGACAAGGAATGTGTTGAACATATATTTCCACCTCTTCGTTCCTTTCCTCTGCATACTTAGCCAAAGCTAATGCCTCCTTTCCTCTAGCCAAAGAAAGACCAAAAATCTGGATCGATCCCTTTGACAACGTGGATTTCACCGCCAACATATTTCAATCCCCTATTCCTTTCAAACCTACCCATATGATGAAATGCCACCGCAAACCCCATTTGCAACCCTACATTTCAAATAAAGCACAAACCCAACAAAAACAACAACAATCGAACTTTAATAACAGCAAAACCAGAGTAAATCGAACAATGAACGAAACAAAATTTGTAAACAATACAACTTAACTTACCTCAGTTCACCAATGTTGATTTCGTCGTACAAATATCACCAGAAAACCACTTCGATTTCGCTCTGTCAATGAAGTTTCTGTATCCTTCGCTGAGTGCAACCCACTTCGACTTTGTCGTTCACCACCTCAAGTTTAGGGTTTTTAGCAAAAACCCCTTTCTAATTTCAAATGTAATGCTTACTTTCCCAAAATGTTAGCTAAAAACATTACTAATTTAACCATACTTCTTTAATTAATTAACACGTGACTGAAAACATTACTACTATAACAACACTTCTTTAATTAATTAACACATGAGCTGAAAGCATTATTACAGTCTAACCAAAACGTGCATAATATTGTAACTGAAGAGAAAGCCTTAAACGGGATCCTTACGTGGCCATCCGTTAGCCAGGTGTCAATTCAACCTAACGGAGTTTAAAATCGGGGACCAATTCCATGCAATTTAAAAGGTCAGGGACTGAAATGGATCAATCGTTAGATGGGGGACTAAAACCAAAAAACACTAATAGTTGGGGGACGAAAAACATAATTAACCCAAAAATTAAAATAAATAAATGAAAACTTATAAAACTAAAAAAATCATATTTGACATGAAAAAAAAATCACACCACCAAAACCAAATCATATATAATGGACCCGTACCGGATGTTGACAACCGATAAGTACATGAACCAGAAGTCTACATCTGGTGCTTTAAATGACATCCATTGAAATCACAAACACCAGATCTCGACATCTGATGTGTTGGGCACCTAACATTCGTTTTCTTTACAAATTGGATATCGACATCCGATTTCTTTGCATACTGGATGCCTACATCTATAGTGATATAAACGTATCTCGATATTCAAATTTTAGACATAGCGGATATCGACATTCGGTAGTCACTAAATCTTAAAGCATGTGTTTTATACTGTAGATGACCACATCTGTAAGTTACGAAAATCGGATCTCGACATTCGATTTTGGGATGTACCGGATGTCGACAATCAGTACGTATTTTATCACCTTCTTCTGAACCAAAAGTCCATTTCTGGTATTTGATCACATTATTTTTCTTTTTTCAGCCACTTTGAATGCATCATGAATATAAATGAAGCCAAATAATGCATAAACAATGAACACCTTATGTCAACAAACAACCAAAAACATGTATATGCATTATAGAGCATTAAAAAAGATAATTGTAATCCAAATAAACTATGTCTAAACTCATACGTGGATGAGATGAAGGAAGAGAAAAGAGACATGAGTGCAAAGGGAGTATACAGGGACCACGGAAGATTCAAAGAGGAGAGACCACAGCAAAAACTCAGTCATAGTACATCGTTACACAAGAAAACGCCATTGCAAGATAAAAAGAGGAAGAGGCAAAGGTTGTGTTTTGAAAAGGTGAAAACTTTGAAGGTGCAGGTTTCGGTTAAAAAACAACGAACATTAACTTTTTTTAATTATCTTACCTATCTTGGGATATAAATGTAATTAATGAAGATTTTTGGAAGTACAAGAGGGAGAAGCCCAAGTTCTTAGATTATAATTTAACCGGGGTGAATTAGACTATGTGATGATAAGAATAATTTTCTGTTATTATAAAAGACAGATGCCACCCTTTGGTATGATCTTTATAAGTTCAACCTTGTTAATAAAATAACAAAAATGCACGAATTGGTTTTTTGCTTCGCTGTTTTTATCTTTTATTCCATGTTCCTTGTATCACACGGTGCTCCTCCAAGCACACCTTTCTTTAATGATTTATTATGTATGACTTGGTATCTAAGTCGGGGACCAAGCCTATATAGGTCAACTTAACTCATCAAGTCCAATTTCTAATTTAACGACTGTAATAAATGCGAATTAAAGATCTTCACCAACCTACCTTTGGGCCCTATTTATAGTTTTCGGTGTGGGCCTGTGATTAGGGTTCCTTAATCACGGCCCAATGATCCTCTAATCAAGATTACTGACTCGTTTATCGTTAATTAATCCGATTGACTGGTGGTTTGACTATGCAACCGATGGTCGCTTGACTGGGCTAGTTATGTCTTGTTTTTAACAAGTGAATAATTCGTGTATGGCTGATCAACCGATGGACGCATGTAATGGTCTACGCGAGTCTAAAGAGATTGATCGACCGATCGACCCGATGGTTGGTCAACTGGTTGTCCTTTATTAGGTTAAGGTGTTGTTCGTGTGGGGCCGATCGACCGATGTCCCATTGGGGATCAGAATGTCACTCGTTTGTGCGTTACCGATTGACCGATGGGCCTGAACATGATTTGATTGTGAGACCGATGGTCCTATACAATTTATTCACCAGACCGTTCGACCGATGGTTTCTTAACGATGCGATGTGGTTTGTTTGTACAACCGATTGACCGATGGTCCTATACAATTTATTCACTAGACCGTTCGACCGATGGTTTCTTAACGATGCGATGTGGTTTGTTTGTAGAACCGATTGACCGATGGTCTTATACAATTTATTCACCAGACCGTTTGACCGATGGCTATGTTTTATATACGAGTTTTCCCAACCTGGTCCGATGGACCTGAGGACTGGCTCTGGCCGATAGATCGATGGGACATACAGTACAGCCACCATATGTCGTCTAAGGCTGGTTATTCCTTTTAGCGTCTTAGGTTATCGGTTTAGGCCGGTTAGGCTTAGGTCAGTCTAGGCTGGTTACCTGAATTACTTTGCGTGTAGATATAGTGATCGTTTATTATTATTATTTGGTTGAATTGGTTAGGTGTGGTACATTAAAGGAAAATAATTTTTTGACTACTAAATTTTGACAACTTTCTCTTACAACCTTAGGTGTCATCTTTTAAGTAGTTTTTCATTTTTTTCTTTTTCTCATTCTCAATATTCAAAAACCACTTAAAAAATGATACATCATGTTATAAGGTAAAGTTGTCAAAATTTAGTAGTTAAAATATCATTATCCTTTCTTAAAATAAGTAGTTGTCATGATCGGCTTGCGCCTTCAACTTATAAAACTAGATCTTCTAAGTGCGCGTTATCATTTCTTCGTACTTTATACGCATACGTTAAATGGAACCTATATGTTTTATTTCTTCTAACTGATTCTTTTAATTTATTAAATATATTATTGCGAAGACTCAAATCTAAAATAACAAGATTATGTTAAAAATAAACTTTAAAATATCTTAAGAAAAAAAGAACATAACAATATAGAAAGGTGTGTTTATTAAGTCTTTAAAAATGTAAAACTACAAAAAATAGATTATAGCACTAATTTTAAGACTTCAAATAATTTAGGTTGTAAAAAAATATAGAATTAAATCTAATTTGTAGTGTAACGTTTACATTACAAAGAAGGAGTTTGAATCATGGGTGCACAAGGTGGGATTCACTTCACATATGAGGAGTTCATGCGATCATGAACCAAGGAGCACACACCAGAAAGAGTACTATGAAAAGCATGAGAAAAGAGTAAGAAAGGGAGAAGAGAGTTGAAGTGATCAAGAAAGCTTCTAAATGTCATGGGTAGCCCCGTATATGATACAGTTGGTGCAAATGAATGCAAATAAAGAAAGAGTTAAGAAAAAAGTGATCAGCGTTACTATTCTATCGGTACCATTTACATCCAAGTCATAAAAACTTCCTATAGAACCAGTGCCTTAATACGTTTTTAGGCTGACGATTGGTTCTTGTGCTCACACCACTAAAGTTCATGGTCTAAAGAAAAATCAGGTTCGTCTGGCTTGAACAACTGGGGCACAGGATCTGGTAGCTTATGTGCCCCTTTCCTTGTATTGGCAGCAAACTTTGATGCCAAGACAGTTGCACCAAGATTCTGAATCTTTTTCGTTTTCCCTGAGGATTCCACGGTTTCATCATCCTCCAAATATTCACTTTCTTCCGTCTCAGGCAAAGACAGGTAGTAGAGACCCTCTTTCAGGGATAACTCCCTTGTTGCCTTTCTTTTCTGATATCGTCTCCAAGCAGCTTGTATGAAGCAAGAACCCCATGTTCTCCATTGATGGGAATAATACCTAAACGCATGCTGAAGTTTCTTGCTGTGAAGGCGCTTGAACTGACTTGCCACAAATTTAAGATCCTCTGCTTGCAGTGAAAAAGCTTCAACTTCAGAAAGAGCTTTCACAGTTCGAGTAGAAGAAGGTAGGTTGAGGGTTGAGTTTGGCATTAAGGCCCATGTCAGCAATTCCTCTCCGCAAAAGTCACCAGGCCTGAGTTTTATGCAATTGAAGAATCCAGACCTTCCTCCGTTGGTCGTCGAACTCTCCAATTGCCCTCTGATGATAAACAACATTTCATCCACCGGATCACCCTCTCGGAATATGTAGGTGCCTTCAGTGCTTAGTGATGACGAAAGACGTTCACAAATTGCATCAAGAAGTTGATCGTCCATTTGGGAGAAAAATGGGACCTGTACAAATATTAATAAACCATGTTTTTCACTTAGTATTGCATTCCTATGTATTTGCAGCATCACATCAGGGAATGGGACAGAGACACATACACGCCGCACAAGAGAAAGACACAAGTGATGTTGAATTTCCCGACGAAGATCCAAAGGTAACGAAAGCATTATGGCTTCTTCATCAACTCCTCTTGTTGCAAGCCATTTATATTGAACAAAACGACGGACACGTTCCTGCAAATGTGGTGGTAACTGGCGATGCCTCATCCACTCCTCGGTATCTCTTTTCCGAATCCTCCATTCTTCAAGTCTAACTGTCATTGATGACAAGTACGTCTTTGACAAAGGAAAAAAAAAAAACATGCTCGTTAACCAAAATTGGTATTTGTATTACTTCTACAAATCAACACGGTTTCTCCTAGTCTTACCTCCATGTTTCCAATCAAAAGCGAAAAGAAAACCAGTCCAGCAATGCATAAGATGATGCAAAATAATGTCTCCGGAAGATATGTGGTGGTATCCAAGTTCTGTCCATATGAACTGCCAAAGGAAATTAACGTGTGATGCTAGGAAAACCCTTTTGCCCACTCTCTTCATTCCCTCGTATATCTTAAATTTTCAAAGAAGCAGTTGATATAGGGCCATCAAAATTGAAACTAAAGATCTAGTTTCCTATATTTGGAAGAGAAAAGTAACAATGCAACAATACAAAATGTAGCTTCCAAAGCACACAATAAACAGGCCAGGAAAATCTGCGTGGGGATTTTACTAGGATAAATTACGTCCTAATAATTCTGTAACTTTCTTGTATAGTTAGTGTCACAAAACTAACTAAACCATCCTCATAATTTTCTTTTGTGGGTCTTTGGTGATGGAGATGGGAGACGGTGTAAAGAATCATCAGCTGGTGTTTTCATTATGACATTAGAAAATGCACTTTTGATAGTGATTATTGTGCACTAACTTGCACAGAAAAATCTATTGATGTACGATCCTTACATGAGACTAAACAAGTGTCACAAAAAAGTTATTTGCAGAACAAGAAGGTAGGAGTAATACAGATGAGCATATATATATATATATAACAAAATGAAGATAAGATACCTTAGATTTCTCAAACCCCACCAAAGACAGTAGAAGTATCTTTCCTTAAAACTGGAAATGACAACATCGTTCAGGAAAGCCTCTGCGAACATCCCAAATTTATATTTGACGTTGATTTTACTCTTCGCGTCACATTTGGTGATTACACGGGTGATGTTTAGCCAGTATTGCCTATCAGGGGCGTTCAAACTATTACAATCAAGATAACTTGAAAAGCAAGAGAGGGTATGTGATTTGTTCTCTATTTGGCACTGCGTTTTCCAGCAATTAAACTGCCTCCCTATTGACGATAGATACCAAGTCGCTCCTGTAACCTATTCCAACAAAAAAACCACGATAGTTAAAATTTCATTGAGTTAAAGGAACACCAAAATTAAGGTGCATGCTAGTAGGCTCTACTTACATGGCTGGCTAGCATGTAGAGAATAAGATTGTATGCGGCTCCAATCCAGGGAGTCTTGGCAATAACGCCAGTGGTTTTCTGAATACGCTGGTTCAAATGAAAGATAAGAAACAACCTAGGAACATATTGAATAAGAACAAAAAGAGCAAGAGTATTGTTGGCATGATCAGTTCTTGCGTTTCTGCTTGCTGGAATCACCAACCAAATCACAATCTGCAAGGAAAATGGTCATATCGGTTAGAAAGTAGAAAGAAGAAAGAAGAAAGAAGCGTGTTTGTGTGCGTGCCTGGGGGAGAGGGATGGTGGCGGCGAGGTCAATGACAAAATCGGATCTGAGGTAACGCGTGGCGATTTCGCGGGAGTCCATGACGAGGTCACCGCGGCCGAAGATTCTAGAGTTGGGGGCGACGAAGGCGGTACGGAACTTCATGAGCATGTGGAGGACGTAGAAGAGGTCAGCGAAGGAGCGGATGATGGTGACGATGATGCTGAGTTTGGGGTCGGCCTGCAAGCAGGCGGGGCCACCCACTGTGGGGAGGAAGAAGTAGAGAGGGTCGACGAAGAGGGCGAGGAGGCTTGTCACGAGAAACACCTTGTTCCAATACGCCACGATGTCGCTGTCGGGGTCCAGTATCTGGTGCCGCCATAGGATTTGAAACGCGTGCTCCTCCTCTGTCGCTGTTGTTGTCTTCGGTCGGGATCGGAGTCGCCTGAACTGGCGGAACTTAGACGCCGGCGTCGATATTATGCTATACATCTTCCATGGCGGATTCCGGGGTGAACGGATTCCGCGGGTGGGTCAGAGAGCGGGGTTTCACAGCGAACGGGGACAAGGACAATCGGAGGCAGATCACCGGGGTTTGGATGGGTTGCTCTCTCAGACAAGACAAATGCTCCTCCTGTGCCTCCACTTTCACCCATTTTTGAACCTTCAGAGTTTCGCGCTAACCTCAACCTCAAGGGAATGCGTAATCCTAGGGAACACAGCGCCACCAGACACTTTTGAATCCTAACTTTGGACATTCTATCCTTATTTATTTTTTGTTAACGGTCCTTTCCTTCTTAAAACGGCTTCGCCTTTCAACTTTTAAAACCAGTTCTTATACATTCATGTACAAGCATATCATAAATGAGAAATGATACTGTAACAAAGATTTTTCAGAAAAATAGTAAAAGAAATCTTAAAATTTTATTATTTTATTATTTTATTATTTGATTTTCGTAATTTTTATAAAAAGAATAAAAATTTATTTTGTTCAGTAACTTTATCACCAAAAATGTTGGTCAAAAATCATTTTTGATTATAAATGGAACCTGTATCATTTATGTTTTATTTATAAAAACTCATTCCTTTAATTTATTAAAACATTATTCTGAAGACTCGTTAATCTAAAATAATGATCGCAAAAGATTAAGTTAAGAATATACTTTTTAAACAAAAAAATCATAACAATATAAAAAAAGTATGTTTATAAGTCTCTAAAAGTGGAAAATTACAAAAAAACTATATTATCACTAATTTTAAGACTTAAAACAATTACCGGGTTATAACAAAAATGTAAAATTAAATCTAATTTGTTGTGTAACTTTTCTATCACATAAAAGGAGTTTGGATAATGGGTGCACAAGGTGAGATTCACGTATGGGTATAAGTAGTGATGGCAACCGGGTGGGATGAGTTTCGTTATCTAGATATATGGCAAATAAATTTGTTCCCGTGATTATTGTCCGAACCCGTTTCCGTTTTGACGAAGAATTCCTGCATTGACTGGGTATGAATATGGGTATGGGTATGGGAAATCCCCGACTTTTTCAATTGGGTATGGGGATGGGTACGGGGATGTATATATCCCCGCCATAATACCCGTCCCCGTCGTATTTCCGTCCCGGTTTAAATTATTAAAATATTCACAATTAATTAAGTAATCATATATATATATATATATATATATATATATATATATATATATATACTTTTTATTTTTTATTTCTTCTAATTAGTTGCTTTGTCATGAAATTCATTCGCATCTCCAATATATTTTTCATCTTATCATAACCTTTATGTAATTATGTTAAAATGATGTATGTCAATTAAAAATTGTTATGCCTCACATTTAAATATTTCTATAATTTTTTAATATTTTTATTTATTATATATTTTTCTTTCACATGAGAATATGTTTAATACTCTCAAATAATGTAATATAAAAAAAAAAATCTTTACTTATTATTATTATTATTGATTTTTGTTTAAGTTGAAAAACACTTTTGTTTCGTTAAAATAATTTTTTTTTTCAACCATTGAGTATGTATGTTGATATTTGAAAAGTTTTCTTAGATCTCTAAGGTATTTTTCATCTTATTATACCATTGATTTTCTTTGTGCGATTTCTTTCAATAGTCTCTCAAATTATTTCTTAGACACACATTTGTAAACTTTTAACATTTTTTTATTGTTTATTTTCATCATGTAAAATAATATTTCGATATATTATATCTAATTATTTTTTATTTTCTAACTCATTATCAATCATATTGTAATTTTTTCACATTAATTATATAAATAAATTTTATTTACTATAATATAAAAAATTTATGTAATTGCCATGAATATTTTTTTTCACTATCCAATATATATTGGAGTTCAAAAGATACAAAATCTAAGTTAAAAGTTTATTATTTGTTCTTTGTGTCATTTTTGTAGCAAAATATCAATTTGGTCCCTTTATTTTTTTGTCTCAATTTGGTTCCTATTTTGAAAAGTTTGATGCAATCAAATCTTTTCCGTTAGTGGTGTTGTAACAGCATTAAATGGGGTGTCATGTGTCAATTTCTGGAGTTTTTGAATTATTTATTTATTTTTTCTTTTGAATTTTGTTTTAAATTTTAAAAAAATTAAAAATTGTCACGTGTCAAGCTGACATCGTGCCACATGGTAATGACAATGCCACGTGTCACTATTATGTCAGGTGTCATTTTCTCATTCTCAATTTGGTCCTTGTATTTTAATTTTTGTCTCAATTTAGTCCCAATTTTTGTAAAAGTTGTGCAATTTCGTCTCCCTCCAAATTGAAAAAAAAATTATATAAATATTATACAAATATTTTTATTAAATTTGATTTTTTTATTCAAATTGATATTTTTATTATATATTTTCAACAAAACTAAGTTTATTTAAATTTGTTTCACATTCAATTTTACTTAAAATATTTTTCAAATTTTTAATTTATTTGTTTTTTATTGTTACATAAACTAGTTGTTTTTTTTAAAATTTATATAATTGTTATTTTTACACCAACTAAAACATTTGTATAGAAAATATTGAATTTTACACATTTTAAAAATATGCAATTATTTAAAATATAAATTCAAATAAAAAACAATATTAAAGTATGATGTAATAAAATATCAATAAAATTTATGAATTTTTTTGTTATTAGCATTATTTTCTATTAAAACAATTTTAAATAAAGTTTAATGTAACATATAAATTAAAATAAACTTAATCTTGTTAAAAATATTTACTTGAAATATTAATTTTGATAGAAATATTTGTGTACATTTATATAGAAATTAAATTTGGTTTCAATTTAGAGAAGACAAAATTGCACAATTTTTACAAAAATTGATACTAAATTGAGACAAAAATTAAAATACTGAGACCAATTTGAGAATAGAGAAATGAAATGACACCTGGCATAATAGTGACATGTGGCACGGTGTCAGCTTGACACGTGGCAATTTTGTAATTTTTTTAAAAAAATTAAAAAATAAATAAATAAATTCAAAAACAATTTTAAAAAAACTCAAGAACTGACACATGGCACCCCATTTAACACTGTTATTACACCACTATCGGAAAGGACTTGATTACATCAAACTTCCCAACATAGGGACCAAATTGAGATAAAAAATAAATAAAAGGACCAAATTGATATTTTGCTACGAAAATGTGAACCAGATATATAATTTAACCTAACCTTTATTAGTGTATAACAAAGAGATTCATTAGAATTTAAAAAATTGAAGTAAAAAAACATTTAAAATATATTTTAATTTGAATATTTGTTTTCCTTTTATATATTTTTTTAAATACTTTTTAATTTTATCAACTAAGTTTCATTAATGTTTGTAGTTTGCAAATTTAATAAATGATTTGGTTCTCATGAAATTTTATTTGGTATTTTAATCTAAAATGTAAGCAATTATAATTTATTTCAAAGTATTTGATATGCAAGAAACAATCATCCTCCTAATACTGAATATTTGATAATATTATGTTTCCTTTACCGTAATTTTTTTTTCTTTTATAAAAATTAATATTGAAGTAGTTAGAAAATGGGTACGGGTATGGGTACGAGATTATAACCGTTACCCGGTGGAGATGGGAATGGAAAAAAAGTTTGATACCTGTTGGGTTTGGGGATGGGGATGGGGATGAATTTTTTTACGGGGATGGGTATGGGATGGTGAAACCCGTCCCCGCCCCGCCCTGCCCCTCCTCATTGCCATCGCTATTGTTATCTCATTCTTATCCTCAAAAAAAAATTATTTTATACTCAAACTCAACGGGTATTAAATTTGTCTCATTCTCATCCCCATCGGCTAATTGATATATTCTTGTACTCATACTCGTACCCGTTTTCTTACTATTTTCAATATAAAATTAATTGATTTTTATAAAATAATAAAAAAATTATGGTAAAAGAAACATAATATTATCAAATATTCAATATTAAGAAGAAAGTTGTTTCTTCGATATCAAATGTTTAGAAAGAAATTATAATTGTATACATTTCAAATGAGAATACGAAAATAAAATTTCATGAAAATTGTACCCCTTGGCAGACTCGGGACATCACTGACCTAAGTGTCCGACCAGACACATGGGCCTGGGGTGACATGCATAAAACCCACGAAGCCATGATGCCACATCAGGCACAATTATCCACACTATACCCCACCTAAAACAACGACTAGTAAGCAAACTAACCACTCTGGCAAGATCAGACTCAATAGGACTGGTTAAGCACTTATTCCCGAGATTCACGCAATCGTAAGAGTGAGGGGGCAAATCATGTGTATAAAGGGGAGCACCTTTTTCAAGAAAAGGGCAAATCAAAAAAACAGAGGAGAGGCATCAATCACTCTTCCATTTTTAGAAACTTATTTTGATATAAACATTTGTCCTCGTTAGAAGTATGGGCACACCAACCCTTGTAGCCTCGGTCATTCCCCGCTCTAAGTCATATATCGGTGACACCCCGTTCGAGTTTGGCGAGAACCATACCCATATCCTTTTTCTTACTATTTCAATATAAAATTAATTACTTTTTAAAAAATAATAAAAAATTATGGTAAAAGAAGCATAATATTATCAAATATTCAATATTAAGAAGAGAATTGTTTCTTAAATATCAAATGTTTAGAAAGAAATTATCATTGTATACATTTCAAATGAGAATACCAAAATAAAATTTCATGTAAAAACCAAAACATTTATTAAAGGCTTAAATACACATTTGGTTCTCATTTTCATTGTGTTTGTTCAATTTGGTCCTCATTTTCGGATTGTTTCAATTAGATCCTCATTTTTGTCAAATTTTGGTCAATTTGGTCATTTTCACTAATGGTGTTTAAATGCTTAATGTAGCGCAACTGGTAGCATCTGCTGGTGAGCCAGAGGTGTTAAAGGTCAGGTTGGGGTTTCGATTCCCACTGGCAACAACCCACCCAGTATGAATGGACGGAGAAGGGTGAGGGGTTGGGGTAGTAACCTGACATGGTCTGGGCGAGCCAGGGATGTTACACTTAACACTTTTGAACACTACATGCCACAGTCAGCTTATGATTTTATTTAATTTTAATTTTTTTTTAATTTTTAATTTTTTTAATTTATTATTTTAAAAACAATTGTCAATATGTCAAGTCATAACTGTGCTATGTGTCAATGCTAGTGTCTCGTGTCAACTAGTGGTTGTGTTATTTCTTTTTGTTCAATTTAATCCTTATATTCACTATTTTTGTTCAACTCAGTCCCTATATTCGTTATTTTTGTTCATTTGAATCCCAATTTTGGTTAAAATAAATCAACATTGTCACTTTCAAATTGATACCAAATTTAATAACTTTTATTAATATTAATATTACTTTTTAAAAAAAATGAAAATTTAAGTAATTAATCTTAAAATTCAATTATAAATTGTTAAATTTAATTACAAATTGAATATAAGTTTTGATTTAATTCCTAAATAGAATAAAATTATTTAAAATATTATTGGAATATAATTATTAAATATTTTCTTCTAATATTTCTATTTTACAATACTAATGCTTTTAAGATTGATATTTAAAAATATTACAAATATTTTGGAAAAGTATACTAATATTGTTAAATTAACATTTAAATATAAAACATTTTAGATTTTAATATCTAAAACTCAATAAAATATTAAATATTGTAGATTTAAATGTCAATTTTAAAATGGTAATAAATTTTTTTAAAATATTTAATAATTATTTTTTAATAATATTTTTAATATTTATATTCTATTTAACAATTGAATCTAAAAATTATATTCAATTTATAATTAAATATAATAATTTATAATTGAATATAAAAAGTGATTAATAATAATGTGAATTTTAGAAATAAATATATAATATTTATAGAAAAATAAATTTGGTCTCAATTTGAAATGGAGAAAATTGCTCAATATATCGGTGACACCCCGTTCGAGTTTGGTGAGAACCATACTCGTATCCTTTTTCTTACTATTTCAATATAAAATTAATTACTTTTTACAAAATAATAAAAAATTATGGTAAAATATGCATAATATTATAAAATATTCAATATTAAGAAGAGAATTGTTTCTTCAATATCAAATGTTTAGAAAGAAATTATAATTGTATTTATTTCAAATGAGAATACCAAAATAAAATTTCATGTAAAAACCAAAACATTTATTAAAGGCTTAAATACACATTTGGTTCTCATTCTCGTTGTGTTTGTTCAATTTGGTCATCATTTTCGGATTGTGTTCAATTAGATCCTCATTTTCGTCAAATTCTGGTCAATTCGGTCATTTTCACTAATGATGTTTAAATACTTAACATTTTTGAACACTGCATGCCACATGTCAACTTCTGATTTTATTTAATTTTTTAATTTTTTTTTAATTTTTAATTTAAAAAAAAATTGTCCATTTGTCAAGTCATAATTGTGCCATGTGTCAATGCTAGTGCCTCGTGTCAACTAGTGGTTGTGTTATTTCTTTTTGTTCAATTTAATCCTTATATTCATTATTTTTGTTCAACACATTATTCGTTCGTTATTTTTGTTCATTTAATTCCCAATTTTGGTTAAAATGAATCAACCTTGCCCCTTTCAAATTAATATCAAATTTAAGATCCTTTATTAACGTTACTATTACTTTTTCTAAAATTGACAATTTAATTAATTATTTTTAAAATTCAATTATAATTTATTAAATTTAATTATAAATTTAATATACTTTTTAGATTTAATTCGTAAATAGAATATAATTATTTAAAATATTATTAGAATATAATTATTAAATGTTTTCTTTTAATGTTTATATTTTAAAATACTAATACTTTTAAAATTGATATTTAAAAATATTACAAATATTTTAGAAAAGTATACTGATATTTGTTAAATTAATATTTAAATATAAAACATTTTAGATTTTAATATCTAAAACACAATGAAAATATTAAATATTGTAGATTTAAATGTCAATTTTAAAATGTTAATGAATTTTTTAAAATATTTAATAATTATATTTTAATAATATTTTAAATATTTATATTTTATTTAACAATTGCATCTAAGAATTATATTCAATTTATAATTAAATATAATAATTTATAATTGCATATAAAAAGTAATTAATAATAATGTCAATTTTAGAAATAAATATATAATATTTATATAAAATTAAATTTGGTCTCACTTTGAAATGGAGAAAATTGCTCCATATATCGGTGACACCCCGTTCGAGTTTGGTGAGAACCATACTCATATCCTTTTTCTTACTATTTCAATATAAAATTAATTAATTTTTACAAAATAATAAAATATTATGGTAAAAGAAGCATAATATTATCAAATATTCAATATTAAGAAGATAATTGTTTCTTCAATATCAAATATATAGGAAGAGATTATAATTGTATACGTTTCAATTGAGAATACCAAAATAAAATTTCATGTAAAAACCAAAATATTTATTAAATGCTTAAATACACATTTGGTTCTCATTTTGGGTGTGTTTCTTCAATTTGGTCCTCATTTTCGTTATGCATTCAATTAGATCCTCATTTTCGTCAAATTTTGATCAATTTGGTCATTTTCACTAACAGTGGTTAAATACTTAACATTTTTTGACACTGCATGCCACATGTCAACTCCATGTTTTTTAAAATTTTTTAAATTTTTTAATTTTTTTTTTAAATTTAATTTTTTTTTTTAATTTATTATTTTAAAAAAATTGTCCATGTGTCGAGTCATAATTGTGCCATTTGTCAATACTAGTATCTCGTGTCAGCTAGTGATTGTGTTATTTCTTTTTGTTCAATATAATCCTTATATTCATTTTTTTTTCAACTCAGTCCCTATGTTTGTTCGTTATTTTTTTTCATTTGATTCCTTATTTTGGTTAAAATGAATCAACCTTACCCCTTTCAAATTGATACCGGATTTAATATCCTTTATTATCATTATTATTACTTTTTCTAAAATTGACAATTTAATTAATTATTTTTAAAATTAAATTATAAATTATTAATTTTAATTATAAATTGAATATAATTTTTGGATTTAATTCCTAAATAGAATATAATTATTTAAAATATTATTATAATATAATTATTAAATGTTTTCTTCTAATATTTATATTTTAAAATACTAATACTTTTAAAATTTATATTTAAAAATATTACAAATATTTTAGAAAAGTATACTGATATTTGTTAAATTAATATGTAAATGTAAAACATTTTAGATTTTAATATCTAAAACTCAATAAAAATATTAAATATTGTAGATTTAAATGACAATTTTAAAATGTTAATGAATTTTTTAAAATATTTAATAATTATTGTAACGTCCCATTTAATTAATAAAATAATTAAAGGAAGCGTCGCGCAAAATAAAGTATAAATGTGGTCCAGAAATTTAAACCTTACTCCTTACAAAATTCGAGGAACACCACGATGCCCAAAACATATCAGATACAAGAACCAAAGGCTAACAAAAGAAGATAGAGTATTAAAGGGTAAAGCAATACATGGGCCATAGCCCTAACAAAAAGCCCAAACAAAACACGGTGTCCTACCCAAGTAGACTATGCAGCGGAATCATCTCTTTCCGGTTGACCTCGAGTGCTTCTCGCATCTGCTCACATCAAGAAGTTGATGATCATCGTAAAAGTAAAAGAAGAACACACAAGACAATCAAACAAGCAAGCGGGGTAAGCTAGAGCCGTAAAGATTTCATCAATGCAATCAAATATATTTTCGCAGTCTAATATACATACATCACCCAAACATGTTATGACCTTCCAAATCAATACACTAAGACTTGACTCGACTCATCCAGATACATATAACCTGGTCGGATTCAACGGATGCTTGCACTTGTGGTGGATACCTCTGCTCACTCCCAAGCTATGTGTTACAAGTGTCACAATGAATCAATTCCCTCACACACAAGGTTAGCCCTTAATGGGTTTCAGGCCTCTTACTACTCTCACCACAAGAGTCAGTCCGCTCTAAGTGAGACTAATTGACTCCTTAAAGTGTTAGGATGCAATCCTTACCTCGAATCCTTACCAAGTTATATAGATGGGGCACCACCATGGACACCCACTAACAAGGGCCATGGAATTACGTGCCGACCACTAAAGTACGACCCTGAAATCCCACCTAGAGATTTCCAAGGAATTACGCACTGACACGGACCAAACATACCAGACCAAACAAGAAGGGTTTATCACACATATACATATACATCACATATAAGCTCTTTATAATTCACCTATTTCATTTCTTTCCCAGTGGTTCCATACCCATTCATTACTCTCAAACCATAGTTATGGAATTTCATCTCATGCCAATACCATGCCACTTTAACACCAACCATCTCATTTGTTTCACATGCCGAGATCATGCAATCATATCAATCCAATTTATAACCACAGCTTATCTCATGCATTTCATTTCCCAGGTCTCATACATTATATAGGGTACATCATAAATCAAACATTTCATTTAGCCAAGTGAAGGAAACAACACAACTCGTAGCGGATCTCGCTCAAGCTAGGAGTCCTCGTTCAAGCAAGAGGAGTACCCTCGCTTAGGCGGTGGACCCTCGCTTAGGCGAGATCGCGACAAGGGCATGGGGAGGCTTTCGCATGGCTCGCTTAGGCGAGCCCTCCTCGCCTGAGCGAGACAACCCCTCGCCTAAAGGTGAGGTTCCTCGCCTGGGCTAAAACAGGAGCAACAGGCCTAGGGCTCTCACGCGTCCTCGCTTAGGCGAGCGTCTCTCGCCTGAGCGAGATAGTACCTCGCTCAAAACAAGAGCTTCCGCTTGAGCAAGAGCTCGAGTGCAGCTCTGGTCTGTTCCTGCAAGTCTCGCCTAGGCGAGACAGGCTCGCTTGGGCGAGTGTGTCGAACCTCACCAGTGTTTCTCCCTGCCACAGTCATATCTCATACCCAAACAAAAATGCCATCTAGCTCATACATCCACAACAACATACAACTCAACCAATCACGAAACAAACGCAAACAACTGCAATCACACCAACAAAAAAAAGGGTTCTAGCTTCCCTTACCTAGAATAAGCTAGTTTTAAGGCCTCGACACCGAACAACGGAGCACCACAGCTCTAGGAGAAGATTACAGAGCTGGAAAAAGAACAGAGGGTGTTTAATACCGGAGCTCTAACATTGCCCACGAAAATAGGGCCAGAGATTTAAAAGTATGGGTTGGGAATACTTACGTGAGCCAAAACGGGGTCAAGCTGAACTTGAAGCTAAGTATACTGTGGAACCCTAGCGGAGGAAGACGACAACAAATCTAAGGAAGTGAGGCTTCTGTTTTTACAAAAAGTGAGCACAAGTTAAGGTTTGGGGCAAATTAGGTCTGTTTTCCCCTTTTGGGCCAACCGTAAGGCCCAATAGTTAGGGGCAGCCTTAAGAAAAGTGGGCCTTACAATTATATTTTAATAATATTTTAAATATTTACATTCTATTTAATTATTGAATCTAAGAATTATATTCAATTTATAATTAAATATAATAATTTATAATTGAATATAAAAAATATTTAGTAATTATGTCAATTTTAGAAATAAATATATAATATTTATATAAAATTAAATTTGGTCTCAATTTGAAATGGAGAAAATTGCTCCATATATTGGTGACACCCTCTTCGAGTTTGCCGAGAACCATACTCATATCCTTTTTCTTACTATTTCAATATAAAATTAATTAATTTTTAAAAAATAATAAAAACTTTTGGTAAAAGAAGCATAATATTATCAAATATTCAATATTAAGAAGAGAATTTTTGCTTCAATATCAAATGGTTAGAAAGAAATTATAATTGTATACATTTCAAATGAGAATACCAAAATAAAATTTCATGTAAAAGCCAAAACATTTATTAAAGGCTTAAATATAAATTTGGTTCTCATTTTCGTTGTGTTTGTTCAATTTGGTCCTCATTTTCGTTTTGCGTTCAATTAGATCCTTATTTTCGTCAAATTTTGGTCAATTTGTTCCCTTTAACTAATGGTGTTTAAATACTTAACGTTTTTTAACACTGCATGCCACGTGTCAGCTCTAGATTTTTTTATTTTATTTAATTTTTAATTTTTTTAATTTATTATTTTAAAAAAATTGTTGTCAAGTTGTAATTATGCCAATTGTCAATGCTAGTGCCTCGTGTTAGCTAGTGATTATGTTATTACTTTTTGTTCAATTTAATCCCTATATTCATTATTTTTGTTCAACTTAGTCCCTATATTCGTTATTTGTTCATTTGAATCCCAATTTTGGTTAAAATAATAATTTAATTAATTATTTTTAAAATTCAATTATAAATTATTAAATTTAATTGTAAATTGAATATAATTTTTAGATTTAGATCCTGTAAGGCCCACTTTTCATTCTGCCCTTTTTTCTTAGGGTTGCCCTTAACTATTGGACCTTAGGGTTGGCCCAAAAGGGGAAAAGATACCTAATCTGCCCCAAACCCTAACCTATGCTCACTTTTCGTAAAAACAGAAACCACACCTCGTAGAGCTGCTGCTGCCGTCCTCTGCTAGGGTTCCAAAGTTTCGTCATATTCACGTTTGGCTTGACCTTAGTTCTGCTCACGTAAGTATCTTTTAATCCCTACCGCCATTTCTAGTATAGTTTTCGTGGTCACAGTTGGAAGCCCTGTAATAACTTTTTGTTCGCTGTTCCAGTTTGCGAGTCTGGTTCTAGAGCTGCTGTGCTCTTTGGTTCAGTGTCGAAGTCTCGTACGAACCCATTTCCAGGTAGGGAAGCTATGGCTTACTCCTATATTCCATTTTTCCATGTTGTTTGGCTGTTATTTCGAGGTCATGTGGTTGATGTGCTGATATGTTAACTGTGAATGTATAAGTGTGTTGTTTTGGACTGGTGTGAGTGGCTGTTGTAGGAAAACAGTGGACTCGCCCAGACCTTTGGTACGTGAGAGGTCGCTCAGGTGACCAGCTCACTTTTTGAGCGAGCAAACGTCTTGCCCAAGCGAGAGGGGTCTCGCCTAAGCGAGATCCCGCGTGAGCTACTGTTTCCTTTCTTTTATCCCTCGCCGAGGCGAAGGGGGCTCGCTTGAGTGAGAGCCTCTCGCCTGAGCGAGACCCTTCAGCCTGAGCGAGGGGCTAGGCGAGGTAGTGTGATTGTGTGGTTATTTCTGAAATCCTAAAATGGTTTATGCTTGCTTGTATGTTGATTATTGTGTTAAATGCATGAGACGAATGAATATGCATGAGTGATGTGATTCATGAATGGTAAATGATGGTTTTGGACGTGAACCTTCAGATGTGAAATGAATGAGGTTGTTGGTATTAAATTTACACGACATTGGCATGAGATGAGATTCCACTATGTTGGTTGAGAATGATAAGCTGGTATGGATTCACTGGAAAAAAATGAAAGAGATGGTTTATGAAGAACTAGTATGCGATATGTATGTATAAATTTGTATGATGGATCAGTCTAGATTGGTTGAGCATGTTTAGTCCGTGTTAGTGCGTAATTCCATGGCCCTTGTTAGTGGGTGTCCATGGTGGTGCCCCATCTGTATAATTAGGTAAGGATTCAAGGTAAGGTTGCATCCTGACACTCTAAGGAGTCAGTTAGTCTCACCTAGAGCGGACTGACTCCTGTGGTGAGAGTAGCAGGAGGCCTGAAATTCATTAAGGGCTAACCTTGTGGTGAGGGAAATTGATTCATTGTAACACTTGTAACACATAGCTCGGGGGTAAGCAGCTCGGGGCTGAGCAGAGGTATCCACCACAAGTGCATGCATCCGTTGAATCCGACCAGGTTATATGTATCCGGATGAGTCGAGTCGTGTCTTAGTGTATTGTCTGAGAAGTCATAACATGCTTGGTTGATATATGTATATGGTATGTTGAATATATATTTGATCGTATGGATGAAAACTTTTATGCTCTAGCTTACCCTACTTTTATTGTTGTGTGTTCTGCTGTGTGGTACTCTCGTTTGCGATGATCATCAACTTGTTGGTGTGAGCAGATGCGAGGAACACCCGTGGACAACAGGGAGGTGATGGTTCCACCGCATAGTCCATGTGGACTGGACTTTAGTTTCTTTGTGGGCTTTTCTTTAGGGCTATGGCCCATGTACTTGTCTGTCCTTGGATTTATATACATTTTGTAAACTTGTTATCCTGTTTTCTGTTGGCATCGTGGTGTGCCTAGTTTTGTAGGGGTGGTGTTAAGAACCCCAAGACTGCGCTGTGGCATTATTCTTGTGTAGCGTTTCTTTTAATTACGCTTTTTAATTAAATGGGACGTTACATTTATGGTATCAGAGGGGTCATTCCTTAGGTTTGTGGACTGGGATGTCCGCTTAGCTTTCTCGGTGTCTTTCTAAGTGTTCTAGTTAAATTCCTGTCTCATCAAGCCTAACCAAGTGATTTTCTATGTTCTAGTGAGTTATGACACCTCATTGTAGGAACACTCAATACTCCCAGGGCGATGCCCGAACATCGCAAGAGCTATAGAAGCCATGGTAACTATGGCGCAGAAGAGTACAACTATGATGTATTAGCACGAGGCATCAATGTAGCGACAAGCAGCGTCGCTTGAGAAGTAACAAGTGGTGATGTAGCAGATAGAGGCTGCTAGGGTAGCTACGGAGGAGGCCCATAGGCAACACATGGAGGCTCTCCGACAGCTGGAGGAAACCAGGATAGTTGTACCTACCTTCGGTCCTAAACCACGACCTGCAGTCAGGGAGTGGAGCTTAGAAGATTTCCTGAAGCATCACCCGGTGAAGTTTGACGGCAAGACTAGTCCTGACGCCGCAAACCAATGGTTGAAGGACCTGGAGCACATCTATGATGCAAAGATGTGCCCCATGGAGAATAGGTTGGCGTTCTTTGTGTATATGCTCACGGGGGAGGCAGAGCATTGGTGGATCAGCACCAAATCCATCCTAGAGGAGAGAGATGAGCCAGTAACATGGGAGGCTTTTAGAGAGAGATTCCTCTCTGACTATTTCCCAAACAGCATCTGGTACGCCAAAGAGGTGGAATTTCTCCAGTTGACCCACGGAGGAAAGACCGTGACAGAGTATGCTAAGAGATTCAAGCACCTCAGCCGCTTCTACACTCTACCGCTCAACGAGGAATGAAGGTGCCGCAAGTTTGAGAATGGTCTACGCGGTGATATCCGGTTGATGGTGGCTCTTTTGTCCATCAAGGACTTTGTCGCTCTGGTGGAGAAGGCCAGAGTGATAGAGAAGATGAAACGTGAGGTGGAAGGCTAGCGACCACAACAGTCACATCAGCCTTAGAGGATTGGTGGACCATATAGGTCCAAACCTAGGCATGATGAGCGTAGGAGGTCGTATGACAGACCCCACCATCAGTCCTAGGGGTCTAGGAGTTTCTCTCCCCAACAGGGCCGGGTATAGTGCTACATATGTGGAGGCCCACACTTGAGGAACGCCTGCCCGCGCATGGAGGGATATCGTCAGTGCAACAACTGTGGCAAGAAAGGCCACTTTAGGAAGGATTGTCCCACCCTTGCTAGGGTAGCGGCACACCCTCCAGTTCAGGCTTCTCACCAGCATTAGCGGAGAGACATAGGCAACGAGCCTCACGCGACAGGCCAAGTTTATGCCATGACACCCTTTTTGAAGGGAATGGATCCTTTCCACAAATATAACTCTCGGTCTTCTTTTTGGTTCAGCTACTTAGCTTGAGTAAGACTGAATTTCTGGGTTAAGATTACGTTCTCCTAGAGGGTCGTCCCTTCTTCCCTGATAGATAGCGCTAGTATAGAGATTAGGCTCTCCTACCTACATAGAAAGCAACCTTCCCGTAGATTATATCCCAGCCTGGTAAGTAAGAAATGGATTACCATCCTACTAGAAGAAATAAAAAGAATAGACTGATTCCAAGATCTCTTCTTGGCGAATTTCTCCGCTTAGGATTAGCGGGACCACAGACTACGAAAGTAGCGCTTTCTACGGGTAGATTAGCATACCCGATCAGGTCCGGGGTTGGGATACCTGGTTCCAGTGCTACGAACCAGAAGTTGCTTGATAGGAAGGGCTTCTTTATCAAAAAGAGAAATGATATTTCATAATAGAGGTATACCACAAGGCTATCCGAGTTCACAAATGTCCCTGCTTATCTCTCTTTTCAGAAGGATTGGGTGCTCATAACACGGGATATCCACAAGAAAAGTCAGAAGGAACCATAACTGCTAGAATGCAATATAACTAAACCTCCAACTCTAGTCTTTTCTTTTGTTCAGGGAGAAAACTTGATATCTTAGTTCAGACTAAACAACATAGGCTGGTTAGGTAAATACTGCTTATAGAGAGGTCGTTACAAAAAGAATTTAGTGATTGACCTAAGACTTGAATTAAGGTTCTACTTATTTAGAGGGAAGTAAGCACACCAAGCTAAGCAATCCTTGCGAATAATATTTTCTTATTACCAAAATAGTCCCGCCTGTCTATGTCTATAAAGACAGATAAAACGCTCTTTCACCTAATCCCAGGGATAAGCGGTAGGTCTAAGAGAGCAAGGTCAGTCAAGCTATAAATCGTGCAAAGCTTTGGTTTTGAACTGTCCAGGGGTCAGGTCAAGTAGGACAGGAAAGTATGGTGCAAATGTCTTTTACAGGGTCTTCCCCTTCCTGCGCATCAACTTTCGAATCTAAAGTTGGGGCCACTTTCTCCATGAATGAATAAGGCTTCTATTGCAAAGCTAGCATGGCCTTTGTTACAAGAGCCGAACTGGGTTTGGGTCCTTACGGCCAAGTATGGCATCATCCTCCTCGTACACATGGCAGAGCATTTTATTTGGGTACAAAGCCCCAGAGAAGGGATTGATATGGAGGATTGGTAACGGTAAGGCAACTTCCTTTTTGTTTGAAGGATAAATGGCTCGAAGATGCTTCTTTGGCTTCCTGTGTGGTCCGTCCTTTGGATCAAGCGGAACCGGGGAAAACCATTCACGACTACTGGCTTCAGACCAATGACTGGGACTGGGGGGTGCTTCGGCAATATTTGCCAGACGCAACCCTGCCGAAGCTTAGCGGCATTTTGTCCACAGTGAAACTCAAGACAAACTTTTGTGGAAGTACTTGTCTAAAGGGGAGTTTTCCATTAAGTAAGTCTACTCTCAGCTTCTGCAAGGAGCGGGGTTTGCTGTGGACAAAGGTTGTCAAGCAAGCTAGTTCAATTGAGATAGATGATAAAAATCCTGTTGAGAGTTAGCGATCGGAAGACTTTTAGCAAGGCGAGTCTAAGAAGAATAAAGAGAAAACATGTGAGTTTATCGCTTGTCTACGAGTAGGTTGCAAGTAGGGAATTCTTCTTATTGAGGACTGCTTTCTTTCTACTCCTCATTGAATCGATCTTGTCTTGTTATTTGCATTCGGGATGCAACTCATATTAAAGGATAAGCGGTTGAGCAACCGACGACTAACGAGTAATAGAGCATGTGCATTCTAAGATAGAAGATCAGGTTGTCTCTTCCCAGCTAAAATTTAATATAGCTTTCGGCGTAAAACATGCCTATCGGACATTCTAGAAATGTCAGCGAGTAGATGCCCATCCATTTGAATTTATTATAAAAATAAATAAAAAAATCCAATTCAAATTAAGAGAAAAGGAAATCCACGGGGATAGAGACAGATGAAGCAAAGAAAAACACAAGGATATATGCACTTAGCTCTCTCAATTAGATAACTAGTAAGCAAAGCAAGACAGAAATGGAATATTTGATTATGCGAAAAAAAAAGCATACTCTTTTACTACGTTTTATTTTTACTATATTTCAAGAAATAAAATCAAGGAATTGACATAGAATAGTACAATAAAGGACACCACATAATTTAAGACAACTAATAGAAGATAAATATGGAATACGAATTAGGCTTTTTTAAGAGAACATGCTTTTAACTTTCTTACTTTCCTTGCTTCTTTTCAGCTTTCCTTTTAATCCTCGTTTCCTATGTAAGAAAAGCATTGAAGCTGACTTGTGGCTCTATTCGATCGAGCTTGCCTACGTACCTTCCTAGCTTGGATCAAGTCATTCGTAGTTCGCAAAGGATTCAATCCAGCCGTGGGTTTCCCTACGGCTACCTTGTTGCGAAAGGAGGGTAAGCTGCGTGGATGTTCCCAATCCCAGCTGTGAATCCTTCGGTGTAATTCCTTAGCCCAATGGGACTTTTTACCGTTGCGAAGTAAATGCTGCTCTATATGGAGTAATTCCTCTAGGGTCATGGGCCTTTTCTTAGTTTTCCCCTTTCCACCGGGGAATAGTGAAGCTTTTATAAGGGGATTTAGTGGATCCCTTGGGGTAAAGGTCCCGCATCCTTTATATGATTGAAGTTTTAATAATTGGAATTTTGGTTGCTGGCGCTTGCGGCATCGCCTCCGGAGCCCCCGACTCTTGTTCAACCGTTGTGCCCTCCTGAGAGAAGAATGCGCTGAGCCACTCTTGATTAGAGTGATTCAAAGATTGAGGCGAGTCGATGGGTGCAGGACCGAGGATTGGTTCCTATGGACCAGCGGCTGGGGGTTGCGGCTGGTTAACCTCACCTTCCAGTTGTATCGGGGTCGAGGAAGGCTGGAGCGGATTAAGCCACCGGTAAATCTAGGAGCCGCTCTAGGTGGATAACTGTGAATTGCTAGATGAGCTAGCTTTAGTCCCCGATGGGGAAACCGCCAGCCATGCCTCATTGGCACAAAAGGCTACTTCTCCTAAGAGAAGAGCAAGGAGCACCAGGAATAGAATCCCTCTTATTCTATTCTTCAATAGAAGTAGGATTCTATTCTTCCTTTTTTCTTTTGAAATGTCCTTTTTAAAGAGGATAAATCCCACATTGCCTAAAAGATGGAATATTTATTTTCTCAATATTCCATCCCAATCAATTTTGTTCCAAATTTGCACGGAGGACCTGATCCCAATAAAAAGGCTTAAGCAAAAATAGAAAACGAAGGTACTATATATAATCAATATTACGTCTCAAATCAAAAATTAAAAAAAAAAAAAGACACCCCAGGGCACTTCGTAGTTTGCCCACAGTTTTAATGAGAGCAAGTAAGCTTTTGATAAAAAAAGGATTTATCATTAAGATGACAGCAGTGGGCGGATTCATAAGATAAATGAAAGTGGCACAACTATAGAGTACAAACCTTGAAAGAAAGGTGGTTTCCTTCCTTTCTAAAGTTTGTAACCCGGGGTTTTTAGTTATCAAAAAAGAATAGATATTAAAAACTATTAGTTGGAATGTAAAAGTTTGAAGCCAAAGGGAGACAAAAAAAATAATGAAAATTGATAGAATTCAAAGTCATGGAAAGAAAGACTAATTTACTTATAAAAATCTTTAGTTTTACTTTATTAAAAATACAAGTGAGTGATTCATTCGTAAGGAGACTAACTAAATACAAAATCATTCCAATTAAACTTTGGATAGTCACGTAAAGCATGGTACATCGGAAAAAGACCTCTATATCCGCTATTACTGCTCCTATTAGAATATTTAGGAAAAGATAGGTAAAAGATGTTATTAAAAGTTCTAAGCTCGTCTCATGGACAAAAAATTAAAGATTAATGAGCAAGGAATTGGACGCCCAAGTTTAGGAACCTAGGGAATAGTCTCCCGATCAAACAGCTGACGAAGGGGATGAGCGAAACAGGGAGTCTATTGGACGGGGTTCCACTAGCGGAGACTCTTGGAACAGCTGGAGTCAGAAGTCCCTAAGTAAGCGTATTATGGGGGACCGTCACAGCACATCTGGCAAGGATCAAGGGGGACCTCGTTGTTGCATAGCTTAGGTCGAAGCAACGCACCATCAGACGTTCAAGAGGCAGTCACACGATCGGGCATGAGTGTCCGAAAGTTGTCATTGTATACTCTCGCGGGTCGGAAGGTGGCGGGGGAAGGAAGAGGACACTAGGCGGGATATATCAGCAGCGAATTCCCCATACAGATACTCTCCAAGAGTTGGGAGTTATCCTAGGAATGGATTGACTCTCTACCAATCGCATCCTTATAGACTACCGGAAGAAGAGGTTGTTGTTCCCCAACTCAGTGGAGCTCGAGTTGGTGTCTTCTCAGGGAGTGGTGAAGGAGATTTAGAGTGGCGCGCAGTGCTTCATAATCTTCGCCCGTATGGAAGTGGGAGAGAGAGAGAGAACACCAGTTATACCTGTGGTACATGAGTTTGAAGACGTGTTCCTGGATGAAGTACCAAGGTTGCCTCCCAATAGAGAGGTGGAGTTCTATATTGATCTGGTACCAGGAACAAGCCTGGTGTCGATGGCCCCATATCGCATGGCTCTGACAGAGTTAGTGGAACTCAAGAAACAGATAGAGGAGCTGATAGAGAAACAGTTTATCTGACCCAGCACTTCGCCTTGGGGAGCACCAGTGCTGTTAGTAAAGAAGAAGGATGAGAATTCACGTTTGTGTCTGGACTACAGGCAGTTAAACAAGATGACGATTAAGAATAAGTACCCTCTCCCGAGAATTAACGACTTGATGGATCAACTGCATGGGTCATCAGTGTTCTCGAAGATAGATCTACGGTCGGGATACCATCAGATTTTGGTAAAGGCTGATGATGTATAAAAGACGGCCTTCAGGTCCAGATATGGCCATTACGAGTATGTGGTTATGCCTTTTGGTGTGACCAGCGCTCCGACGGTGTTTATGGACTACATGAATAAGATCTTTCGGCCCTTCCTAGATAAGTTTGTCATAGTCTTCATAGACGACATTCTCATCTATTCTAAGACTCAAGAGGAACATGCCGAACACCTGAGGTTGGTTCTTGGTGTTCTAAGGGAAAAACAATTGTATGCCAAGTTGTCCAAGTGTGAATTCTGGATGGGTGAGGTTCAGTTTTTGGGGCATGTGATATTCGCTCAGGGGATTGTAGTGGACCCAGCAAAGGTCGAGGCAGTGGTAAAGTGAGAAAGTCTTAAGTTGGCCACAGAGATCAGGAGCTTTGTAGGGTTAGCAGGCTACTATAGGAGATTCATAGAGGGATTCTCCAAGATAGTGGCACCTTTGACACTGCTTACTCAGAAGGACCAACCCTTCACTTGGACGGACAAATGTGAGGAGAGTTTTTAGGAGGTTAAATGGAGGTTGACTAGTGCTCCCATATTGGTAATTCTGGATGTTGGGAAACTATTTGAGGTCTACTGTGACGCATCTCATCTTGTGCTCGGCTGCGTTTTGATGCAAGAAAAGAAGGCGGTGACCTATGCTTCGAGGCAACTTAAAGTGCATGAGAGAAATTACCCCACTCACGACTTGCAGTTGGCGACTATTGTGTTTGCCTTGAAGATTTGGAGGCACTATCTATATGGTTCCCAGTTCCGTCTGTTCAGCGACCACAAAAGTCTCAAGTACCTGTTTGATCAGAAGGAGCTGAACATGAGGCAGAGGAGATGGATGGAGTTCCTTAAAGACTATGATTTTGAACTGTTGTATCATCCGGGGAAGGCAAATGTGGTAGCAGATGCCTTGAGTAGGAAGACTGTACATACGACACATCTCATGATAAAGGAGGTGGAACTGCTAGAAAAGTTCAGAGACATGAATCTACAGGTGGAGTTGGGGTCTGAGTTCAGTAGTTGTAGTACCTTGACTATATCTAGTGACTTCTTAACCTCGGTTAGAGAGAGGCCGTTGTTGGATGCCAATCTGAACAGAGTCAGAGAACAACATGGGTCAGATGAGACTAGAGATTTCGCTTTGGGTAATGATGATCTCTTGAGATTCCAGGGTAGGATTTGTGTACCTAATGATGCTGAGGTAAAGAAGTTAATTCTTGAGGAAGGACATAAGAGTCGCCTTAGTCTGCACCCTGGCATGACTAAGATGTGCTAGGATCTCAAGGAAACTTTCTGGTGGCAAGGGATGAAGAAAGATGTGGCTCAGTTCGTATCAGCATGTTTAACATGTCAGAAGGCGAAGGTGGAGCATCAAAGACCCGATGGAAATCTACAGCCCTTGGAGATACCAGTATGGAAATGTGACAGCATCTCCATGGACTTTGTGACGCATCTGTCACAGACGTTTAAGAGGCATGATACAATCTGGGTTATAGTTGATCGACTGACCAAGAGTGCCCACTTCTTGGCGATGAACTTGAGAATGCCTATGGCCAAGTTGGCCCAGTTGTACATTAAGGAGATAGTAAGGCTTCATGGGGTGCCTTCGAGCATAGTTTCTGACAGAGACCCGCGGTTCACGTCTCGGTTTTGGCAGACGCTACAGAGTGCTATGGGTAGCAAGCTCACCATGAGTTCGGCTTATCATCCTCAGACTCATGGCTAGTCTAAGAGGACCATCCAGTCGCTTGAGGACTTATTACGGACCTGTATATTTGATCACTTGGGAGCTTGGGATGAGGTGTTACCCTTGATCGAGTTTACCTACAACAACAACTTTCATGCGAGCATTGGCATGGCGTCATATGAGGCTCTTTATGGTAGGAAGTGTAGGACTCCCCTATGTTGGTATCAGGATGGGGAAGCAGTGCTTGTCAGACCAGAATTGTTAGAACAAACTACTAAGAAAGTCAGGATGGTGAGAGATAGGATGCAGGCTTCTCAAAGAAGGTAGAAGGCTTATGCAGACCGTAGAAGGAGACCCTTGGAGTTTGCGGCAGGCGATCATGTGTTCTTGAAGGTGACCGAACCACTGGAGTGGGAAGGGCTCTCCGCTAAAGGAAGCTCTCTCCTAAGTTCCTTGATCCATATCAGATCACGAGGAGGATTGGACCAGTGGCTTACGAGATAGCTTTGCCCCCTTAGTTGGCGAACCTTCATCCGGTGTTCCACGTCTCACAGCTGAGGAAGAATGTGTTCGATCCAGCTCACGTGTTGGAAGCTGAGGACAGGCGACTCTACTTGGGAGTTAGAAGAGGACATGAGAAAATCACATCCACATCTGTTTACCTGATGAGTCTTTATTTTCGAGCTCGAAAATTTTGTTGTTGGGGAGAATGTAAGGCCCACTTTTCATTCTGCCCCTTTTTCTTAGGGTTGCCCCTAACTATTGGGCCTTAGGGCTGGCCCAAAAGGGGAAACCAGACCTAATCTGCCCCAAACCCTAACCTATGCTCACTTTTCGTAAAAATATAAACCACACCTCATAGAGCTGCTGTTGTCGTCCTCTGCTAGGGTTCCAAAGTTCCCTCAGATTCACGTTTGGCTTGGCCTTGGTCCTGCTCACGTAAGTATCTTTTAATCCCTACCGCCATTTCTAGTATAGTTTTCGTGGTCACAGTTGGAAGCCCTGTAATAACTCATTTCTGTCTGTTTTTCTAGTTTGTGAGTCTGGTTCTAGAGCTGCTGTGCTCTTTGGTTCAGTGTCGAAGTCCCGTACAAACCCATTTCCAAGTAGGGAACCTATGGCTTACTCCTATATTCCATTTTTCCATGTTGTTTGGCTGTTATTTCGAGGTCATGTGTTTGATGTGATGATATGTTAATTGTGAATGTATGAGTGTGTTATTTTGGACTGGTGTGGGTGGCTGTTGCAG
This sequence comes from Vigna unguiculata, assembly GCF_037176805.1. Classification (NCBI taxonomy): domain Eukaryota; kingdom Viridiplantae; phylum Streptophyta; class Magnoliopsida; order Fabales; family Fabaceae; genus Vigna; species Vigna unguiculata. The sequence continues at coordinate 24,110,225 of NC_140796.1, forward strand.
GAAAATAGTGGCGAGACCTGATAATCTCGCCCAAGCGAGCCAGTCTCGCCTAAGTGAGATGGACAGGGACTCGCCCAGACCTTTGGTACGCGAGAGGTCGCTCAGGCGACCAACTCAGCTTTTGAGCGAGCGAATGTCTCGCCCAAGCGAGAGGGGTCTCGTCTAAGCGAGATCCCGCGTGAGCTATTGTTTCCTTTCTTTTAGCCCTTGCCTAGGCGAAGGGGGCTCGCTTGCGCGAGAGCCTCTCGCCTGAGCGAGACCCTTCAGCCTAAGCGAGGGGCTGGGCGAGGCAGTGTGATTGTGTTAAATGCATGATACGAATGAATATGCATGAGTGATGTGATTCATGAATGGTAAATGATAGTTTTAGACGTGAACCTTCGCATGTGAAATGAATGTGGTGGTTGGTATTAAATTGACACGGCATTGGCATGAGATTAGATTCCACTATGTTGGTTGAGAATGATGAGCTGGTATGGATTCACTGGAAAAGAAATGAAAGAGATGGTTTATGAAGAACTAGAATGCGATATGTATGTATAAATCTGTATGATGGATCTGTCTGGATTGGTTGAGCATGTTTAGTCCGTGTCAGTGCGTAATTTCTTGGAGTCTCTAGGTGAGACTTTCAGGGTCGCGCTTCCGTGGTCAGGACGTAATTCCATGGCCCCTGTTAGTGGGTATCCATGGTGGTGCCCCATCTGTATAACTAGGTAAGAATTCAAGGTAAGGTTGCATCCTGACACTCTAAGGAGTCAGTTAGTCTCACCTAGAGCGGACTAACTCCTGTGGTAAAAGTAGCAGGAGGACTGAAATTCATTAAGGGCTAACCTTGTGGTGAGGGAAATTGATTCATTATAACATTTGTAACACATAGCTCGGGGGTGAGCAGCTCGGGGGTGAGCAGAGGTATCCACCACAAGTGCAAGCATCCGCTGAATCCGACTAGGTTATATGTATCTGAATGAGTCGAGTCGTGTCTGTGTATTGTCTGATAAGTCATAACATGCTTGGTTGATATATGTATATGGTATGGTGAATATATATTTGATCGTATGGATGAAAAATTTTATGCTCTAGCTTACCCTACTTTTATTGTTGTGTGTTATGTTGTGTGATACTCTCTTTTACGTTGATCATCAACTTGTTGGTGTGAGCAGATGCGAGGAACACCCGTGGACAACAGGGAGGTGATGGTTCCGCCGCATAGTTCGCGTGGACTGGACTTTAGTTTCTTTGTGGGCTTTTCTTTAAGGTTATGGCCCATGTACTTGTTTGTCCTTGGATTTATATACATTTTGTAAACTTGTTATCCTATTTTCTGTTGGCATCGTGGTGTGCCTAGTTTTGTAGGGGTGGTGTTAAGAACCCCAAGACTGCGCTGTTGCACTATTCTTGTGTAGCGTTTCTTTTAATTACGCTTTTTAATTAAATGGCACGTTACAATTCCTAAATAGAATATAATTATTTAAAATATTATTAGAATATAATTATTAAATGTTTTCATCTAATATTTATATTTTAAAATACTAATACTTTTAAAATTGATATTTAAAAATATTATAAATATTTTAGAAAGTTATTTTAATATTTGTGAAATTAACATTTAAATATAAAACATGGATTTTAATATCTAAAACTCAATAAAATATTAAATATTGTAGATTTGAATTTCAATTTTAAAATGTTAATGAATTTTTTAAAATATTTAATAATTATATTTTAATAATATTTGAAATATTTATATTTTATTTAACAATTGAATCTAAGAATTATTAAATATAATTGAATATAAAAAATAATTAATAATAATGTCAATTTTAGAAATAAATATATAATATTTATATAAAATTAAATTTGCTCTCAATTTGAAATGGAGAAAATTTCTCCATATATTGGTGACACGCCGTTCGAGTTTGGTGAGAACGATAATCATATCTTTTTTCTTTTCTATTTCAATATAAAATTAACTAATTTTTACAAAATAATAAAAAATTATGGTAAAAGAAGCATAATATTATTAAATATTCAATATTAAGAAGAGAATTGTTTTTTCAATATAAAATATTTAGAAAGAAATTATAATTGTATACGTTTCAAATGGAAATACCATAATAAAATTTCATGTAAAAACCAAAACATTTATTAAAGGCTTAAATACACATTTGGTTCTCATTCTGGGTGTGTTTATTCAATTTGTACCTCATTTTCGTTTTGCGTTCAATTAGATCCTTATTTTCGTCAAATTTTGATCAATTTGGTCCTTTTCACTAATGGTGGTTAAATACTAAACCTTTTTTAACACTGCATGCCATGTGTCAGCTGCAATTTCTTTTAACTTTTTTAATTTTTTAATTTTTTTTAAATTCAAAATTTTTAATTTATTATTTTAAAAAACTTTTCCACGTGACAAGTCATAATTGTGTCATTTGTCAATGCTAGTGCCTCATGTTAGCTAGTGATTGTGTTATTTCTTTTTGTTCAATTTAATCCTTAGATTCTTTATTTTTGTTCAACTGAATCCCTATATTCGTTCGTTATTTTTGTTCATTTGATTCCCAATTTTGGTTAAAATGAATCAACCTTACCCCTTTCAAATTGATACCAAATTTAATATCCTTTATTAACATTACTATTAATTTTTCTAAAATTTACAATTTAATTAATTAATTTTAAAATTGAATTATAAATTATTAATTTTAATTATAAATTGAATACAATTTTTAGATTTAATTCCTAAATAGAATATAATTATTTAAAATATTATTAGAATATAATTGTTAAATGTTTTCTTCTAATATTTATATTTTAAAATACTAATACTTTTAAAATTGATATTTAAGAATATTTTAGAAAAGTGTATTGATATTTCTTAAATTAACATTTAAATATAAAACATTTTAGATTTTAATATCTAAGACTCAATAAAATATTAAATATTGTAGAATTAAATGAAATTAATTATTAGTTTAAATATTAGATTTTCTTTTCTATTTCAATATAAAATTAATTAATTTTACAAAATAATAAAAATTATGGTAAAAGAAGCATAATGTTAGCAAATATTCAATATTAAGAAGAGAGTCGTTTCACGCCGAGGTATATTCATCTCATGCATGAGACTAAAAATTAGTGGGTGGTCTATTAGCGGCTCGATAGTGGGTGAAATTATAGCTGTCAAAACGGGTAATCCGGCCCGACTCGGCTCGACTCACCACAGGTTGATCATTTAATGAGTCAACCCAACCCGACTCACTTTTTAGCGAGCCAAAAAAAATTCGAACCCTGCCCGACCCACCACAGGTTGGTGGGTTAAACGGGTTGGCTCACGGGTTCACTTAACTAAAAAAAATACATTTTTTTTATTTTTTTTTCAGTCAAAACTAAATTATAATTCTAATTAAAATATAAATAAACTTTAATACAATCCAAATACAAACCAAAATAAAAAAAATACAAATTATTTATGTGTTGGCTAAAAAAAACAACCTAACAGGACCTAAATGTAAAGCCCAACTTAATAAAAAACACTTGTGTGATCCTTTTATCTACGAGTTGGTGAGCCAACTCGGCTTATCACAGGTTAAACCTGGATGAGCTGGGTACTAAATGAGTCGGGTCAAAAATCAACCCGTATTGAAATTTGTAAAAAAATTTCAACCCAACCCGACCTGAACCGGTGGTGAGTTGGGTTGGCTCGCGGGTTCCATCCCATTTTGACAACTCTAGGTGGAACAAAATGTCCAAGAAATTTCACTGGAGTAGGCTTTAACTTGGCTCTATATATATACATATACATATATATATATATATGTATATGTATATGTATATGTATATGTATATATATATATGTATATATATATATATATATATGTATATATATATAGATATGTATATATATATATATATATACATATATATATATATATACATATACATATCTATATATATATACATATATATATATATATATATATATATATATATGTATATAGTGACAGATCTTGGCAAATACTGTTGGGGGAATCAAAATAATATATATAAAATTTATATATTTAATTATCGTCATTAAGACAATAAAAATTAACACATAATTTAGTATAATTATAACTAAAAAAATTGTATCTACAAAAATAAATCATACATTATCATATATTAAATATTCTTATATTTGAAGAGATTTTCTCATATCACCATCTAAACAATAAATACGAGACTCCTCGCTTGTAATTATTCTTTGAATCTTAAGGAAAGACATCTCTAATTGAACAATTAAATTATTACTATCATGTTTCCTAATATGTAAAGAAGTTGAATATGTTTTTTTAAAAAATAAATCTATCATTTTATTTTTCATCAATATATCTATTTTTTTATGTTTAAGATTAAAAAATAATTTATCATAATCAAATCAAATATTCAAAATCACAATTACTAAAAGAAAATTTTATGATAATAGAGCAACAACTAAAAATCGGTTATGAAAAAACACAACACATTATTATTTTTCTTTTATATTCATAAAAAGTGAATATACACATACTCGGACTCATGAGATTAAAAGGATAATGGTAATTATTACACTAATATTTCACTATCAAGTGAGACAAAAGAGAGTTATTTCATTTTAAGAATCAATGAAACAGATGAAAAATGAGAGTAAAAATAAATGAGTTTGTGTGTAACTTACTTATTTCTTTGTAAACAAAAAAAAGGAAAACATGTGAGAATGGATGATGAGTACAATATGTTATAAATTTAAAACACAATGAAAATAAAAATAAAAAATATCTTAATAAATATTTGTATTCTTGTTTTATTATTTATTAATATTAAATGTTATGTTAAAAAAAATAAAAAGATATCTAATTTAATTTTTACCAATTTTTAATGTATAAACTATATTACAATTTAAAAATTATAAAAAATTTACATATTAATTTAAAGGTGGGTGTGGGGGGAATGGCCCCCTGGTCCCTTCTAACATTCGTCATTATATATATATATATATATATATATATATATATATATATATATATATATATATATATCAATAAAAGGTTACATAATTAACTGTGAATATTTTAATAATTTAAACGGGGATTTTGCATATCCATACTCATACTGATTCCTAGTCAATGCGAGGATTCTTCTCAAAAAGGGGACAGGTTCGGGCAATACCTACAAGGGTAGGTTTATTTGAATTTTAGTGCATAAAGATTTATTTAATCAAGATTTGTGATAATTAAGCTTATTGAATTTGTGAGATATAAATGACTTAAAAAAAGGATTTTAGTTACATAAAATGTTATTAGATATTCTAATGTTGTTTGATGCAGCTGAAATTAAATCTAGGTCATTAAAAATGTAAAGTTGAAATGTTCGAGTTATAAAATAAGTCCAAAATGAGTATATTCTAAAAAGAAATAATTCAGGAGCTAAATGCACCCCTAATTTTTACTCATACACCACCATTTTTAGAGGTCACTCAAAACCTACTTCTACACCCCTACCTTTGTCTATTTTCACACATCTTATCACTTAAACTCAATTCAATCAGATCATGCCATATGACAATCCTCCACTAATTAAAATGACCAACCAAAACATGACACATGTCAACATCCAAAAACTCAAAATTCAGCCAACCAAATGTCGCCACATCATCATCTTCAACCTTCGACTTTCTTGCATTTTAGGGTTTGTTTGACCACAAAATTGTAAAATAGGGTTCGTTGATATTTTTTTTAAAATTGGGTCAAGTCGTTAGAGGAGAAGACGACATTCAGGGTGAAGTCGTCCTCCACCCGGCCAGTTTTGTTTTGTTCTTTTAAAAGTAATGTCGTCATTGGAGAGGACGAATTTGGTTTGAATTGAAAAGTGAAGTCATCCTCTAACATGACGACTTCACTTTTGACTTTTTTTTTCAAACTTTTCAGTTTAAATTTTTTTTCAAATTTTTCACTTTTCATTATTTTTTTTTATAAATATTTCAGATTTTTTTTTCCTTTTTTTTTCAAATTTTCCAGTTTTGATTATTTTTCCTTTTTTTTTAATTTTTGAGTTTTGATTATTTTTCTTTTTTTTAATTTTTCAATTTTCGTTATTTTCCTTATTTTTTCTAAAATTTATCAGTTATCAATTTTTGTTGAACATTGCACTTTTATGTATTTTTGTTTAAAATTTTTCACTTTTAATTTTTGTTAACACTGTTGTGGAGTTTTATAATTATTATTTTTAAAAATTTTGTTAGTTATAGAAATTATATTGATTGTATTTGTAATTATTTTTATTCATACAATAAATTAACTTAATAAGATATATTACTGACGATAAGGACAATTTCTCCTATGATGTCCTTCATTTCTACAATATGAACATTTACTTCGTCTGTTGGGATTTGGTTGATCTATTTCATTATGGATTCTATTAGTTGGTGGTCTTCCCCGTACCCTACGACGCATGTTTTGGTATGAAATGAAATTTGGTTCGGTGTTTGTGAACCAATATTCTTTATTCTTAATCGGATGAAATTGTATTTCATATGCTTTGTTGATGTTGTAGAGGCTATAAACTGGATGGATGTATGGGGTTAGATTTACATGGGAGAAAGAGCACACAACTATTACGTGATGACAAGGCAGTCGAAGAGCTTGAAAGTGACCACAATCACACAACCAATCATTTAATTTAACCGTAAATGCACTGGTAGGCGGTGATCATGTGGAGAAAACATCTTTTGAACTTCAAATTCATTATTTTCTCTTGAGTATCGACGGATTTGACACATTTCCGCTTGTTGATTTTTTCTAATAATAGCATTAATTTCCTTGGGATACTGTGGTCTGCCTTAACCTCTCTCTCAACAAACCATGTTGTAGTCCTTTCAAATGTTGCTTTAATTAAAGCATAAATTGGTAATGAACGAGCTCTTTTTCAAACAGAATTCATACATTCTGCTAAATTTGTTGTCATGTGTCCGAATCTACTACCCCTATCGTAGACCTGAGTCCACTTTTGTAGTGGTATCCTATCAATCCAAGTAGTCACTTCAGGTGAATGGGATTTCAATGCCGCCAATTTTCCATCCAATAAGTGTTGTTTGACCTCGTAAGCTGTCAAAATGCAATTATATTAGTTAGTTTAATTTATGAATACCATTTTCGATGAAGAGATAATATGGTGAATGAAAAAATAATTTGATTACTCATATTCTTTAACCGGCTTTTCAACTCGTGATTCTTGAACTTTTTGTTGAAGTTTGAAGCAATATGGCATATGTAGTATACTGATTGTAGACCATTTGCTTCCCATTCCACTTCTTCAGATTGTAGTGCTACCAATATGCCTTTTGTAACATCCCGACCGGATATTATTGATTTAAATAATAAAATAAAGAAAATAATAATTACGAGTCAATTAATGAAACCTCATTTTCCAAGAAAACGTAGGAAATTTAAAACTTTTATTACATCAACAATAATCCAAAATCCATAATTAAAAATACTATTATAATTATGAAAAGTCGAGTAACATAAACAATTACAAATTATTTAAAATCATAAAATATAAAAGATCCGATAAAGATTCTTTATCCTAGTCTAGCCCCGCTCCGACTATATGCCTCACTAGATCCACTTGCGACATCATCTGCTCACGTGTATCACGTACACGATCATCGCCAAACACAAGCAGATAGGGTGAGCTAACAATAAAATAAGCATATATACAACCATATACATATCATAAGAACACACCAAAGGAAATCCATCCTTTGATTCCTTAACACATGGTCACTACCCTGTCCACCGTGTTCTATGTCTTCTGGTGCATATCTCAAGATGTCTTGCTGCCACACCTACCAGCCACAACTGGTAGAACACGTGCAAGAAACCTTGCTACGGATTACACACCGTAACGGTAGGTGGAGTACCCAATACGAATAATACGTAATGTTCCAAGACTACCAAACTCGTCAGCTTAACACTGAGGAGGACAATCTAACTGGACCCATCCGTACATGCCACAACGTGCACACTCACACCGGTAACACTCGCCAACCCGAGCCACAACTCAAGAGTTCCTCGTGTTCATCCGCCATCCCGAGCCACAACTCAAGAGATTCCATTCCGAGCCACAACTTAAGGAATGCCACGTGCTTAACCTCTATCCTGAGCTACAACTCAAGGGATACGTTTCGAGCCACAACTCAAGGAACACCAGCAAGCCGAACTTCGAGATATCACCAAAGCCTTGTATATCACGCACCACCAAAACAAGCAAAGCACCTTTGCCTCATAGTATCGCCTGACGCAACACATGAGTCGCCAGGCGCAACAGGCTTCCAGACTACCTAGTGGGGGACACATGTCGCCAAGCGCCGAGCACCTCAAAGCCCACTAACGTGTAGACATCGCCTGACAGGACCACCCTCACCGCCAAGGGCCACTCGTAACAGGCCCTTCTGATTTGGTAGCTTACGCCTGGCGGCCAAACACCACTGCTAGGCGCTACACCAGTATTGACGTAGTACTGGTTTCTGCTAAGCACTACAGACCCATGTTTCATGCCTTTTCACTAATGGCAATCATACTTATTCTCTATAATAGCTAATTTCCATAATGCTATCAGCCTCATATAACACAATTACATGTTTTCGCATTAAATCCATAGATACACCTTATCTTTCTATCTATCCACGCTCTAAGTCCTATATCTCCTTACACCATAGGATCCATATCCACCGCTACCAAATTACTGTCTAGGCTTACACACAAAATTTGCCCATTTCCAATAGAGTTCTTTCCCACGTAAAAATCATTATCATATGATAAACCTCGATCACATATTCCACTAGTGCATATTCCTTTAATGCTTCTAATTCCTAATGGTCATATAACTCACAGTTCTAGCGATGCTTGTATTTAATAAGACTCTTTATTGTATTTTTATTATGATAAGGCCGCGTCCCACTTCCCATTAACCTTCTATTTAATGTATACTAACATGTTATATATATGTATAAATATTCCCCCAAACCTCTGTTTAGTTAACTTCACAATCCTTCATTCAACCACATCTGATCTCCAAGAATCCCAGACCCAACATTTCCTCTCACAGCCACACAACTCTCCCTTTTCTGTGCTGGCGCTTGGCGGCACATAACCTATCGCCAAGCGGTGCATCAGTTCTGGGGAACCCAGAATTCTGCCCTACATCTACGAGAATTTCAACTTCCCAACTTTCCTTCTTTGCAGCTTTCTCCCACTTCTCACGCGAAATCACTTATGATTATAAGGATTCATAACCTAAACACATTCATTCCCATTTATAGTACAATTCAATCACTAATTATTCTTGTGACATCAAAAACCCCAATTGTTGAATCCTAAAATCACATTCATATATTTTTTCCCCAATTTATATCCATTTGCGACGTGATTACAACAATTCTTGATCCTCAACAATCCATACATATACAAATTCCATTTTCCCTCAATTATAACCATTTCAAAACCCCAAGAACATCAAAATCGAACCAAAATTGGTTCGCGTCGCTTGACAAGTGTTCATCAGTGCCAGACAATTCAACAAACACTAGAAACTAGGTGATTCAGGCATGTGTCGCCTAGCGGTCAGCGTCATACCGCCAGGCAATTCCTCTTCAGGAACCCAAAAATAACCCAAAATAGTATGAGTTGCCTGCCAGCTACGAACAGCCTGCCAGGCGGTTTATGGAAAATTTCCAGAAACCCGAAAATCGTATGTATTTTCAATTTTTCTTAATTGAACTTCTCTTCTTCTCGAGAATCATTGGATGTGGACCTTCACATCTAGATAACCATTTGGTTATCTTAATATCCAATTGGGATCTTCCTTGAGTTTTCTTCACTATAAACACCTTAACCTAGGCTATTGATTATACGATCTTAGAGACCATTTTGCAAAAGGAAAGCAGCAAGCGAATTTAGGAATCAATGAAGCTTAAGTATCAAGGAATAGCCAAAGTGAAGCGTGCATAACTTCAAGCTATTAGAAGATATTTTGAGACTCTTCACATGAATATGTGAGAGTCAAACATTGATTATTTTGCAAGGATAATGGTGATTGCAAACAATATGCAAATTTATGGTGACAAACTAGAAGCTATTGCGGTTGTTGAAAAAAATTCTTCGTTCAATGAATACAAAAAATTTGATTATGTAGTTTGTTCCATAGAAAAGCACGTGACATTGATAACCTTTCCATTGATGAACTAGAAAGTTCATTTTTGGTTCATGAGCAAAGAATTAATCATAGAGCTTCAATTGAAGAGAAAGTTTTAAAGGCATCCACTAGTATTCCAGCAGCCTTTGAGGGTGCAGGACGTGGTCATGGAAGAGGAAGAGGTAGAGGCAAATTCAATTCTTTTTCCAGAGGCAAAGGGCGTGGTAAAACATCTAAGTTTGATAAGTCTCACATTGAATGCTTTAATTGCCATAAATATGGGCATTACAGGTTAAAATGTCCCACTTTTACTCTTGGCCAAGGTGAACAATCAAATTATGCTATGATCAATGAAGAAAATGTAGAAGAAGAAGAAGAAACAACCTTATTAATAACATGTCATAATAAGAGAGAAAAATATGACAACATGTGGTATATAGATTCAGGTTACAGTAATCATATGTGTGGCAATAAACTCTTATTCTCTGAGTTCGATGAGTCATTTAGAGATACTGTGAAAATCAGAGACAACTCTAGTGTTGTTGTCATGGGAAAAGGCATAGTTAATGTTTACTTAAAAAAGGATGTGTTTAAAAGAATCTCTAATGTGTTTTGTGTTATAGATTTGAAAAGCAACTTGATTAGATTGAGCAAACTCTAGAAGAATGGATATGAGATCATCATCAAAAGTGGTACTTGCCTTACTAAAGATCCGAAAAAGGGAGTTATTGCATGTGATTACATGATAGAAAATCGAATGTTTCCCATTAACATTGCAAATGATGAGGCATACGATCATGCTTGTTTTTTTTTTGTAAATATGAAAGATAATGCTTGGTTGTGGCATCTTCGATACAAACATCTTAATTTTAATAGGTTGAAAATGTTGCAACAAAAAGGAATAGTGAGAAGGATTCCTCAAATTACTCATCCTTCACAAGTTTGTGAAGATTGTGTTATTGACAAACAACAACGTGATTCCTTTCCAAAAGGAAGAGCATTGAGAGCCTGACAATGGCTAGCATTGCTTCACTCGGACATTTGCGGCCCTATAAGTCCAACTTCAAATGGAAACAAAAGGTATTTTATTAACTTCATTGATGACTATAGTAGGAAAACATGGTTATATTTTTTACAGGCGAAGTCAAAGGCTTTAACAGCTTTTAAAAGTGTAAGACCCGTGGAATTTAATTAATAAATGCGGGTGGAAAAATCATTTATGATAGTAAATTATGATTGGTATGATGTGGAAGAGTACTAGCTCAAGTGGTTGAGAGTACTTGGTCTGTGTAAGAGGACTTGGGTTCAAGTCCTATGTATGTCAATTTTGAGTTATTATTCATTATTATTTTAATATATGTTAATCATGCTGTGAAATAATATGATAGTTGGATTATAATTGTTAGCATGAAACATGAATTGGTATGATGGTTTGACATTGATTTGGCAATTGCATAGTTGGGGGTTCAAGTCTTGGAAAACCCAAATTAAACTTTATTTTTCTTTTGCTAATGTTAACTTTGGATGGAATTGGAAGGGGTAAAGGAAAACCTAACTTGAATCAAAGAATGGCTGTAACCACAATTCATAACGAGAACTGAATGGCCATTAACACATCATTTTCGTTCTGATCTTTGGACTTGCTTAAAGCACTAGTTTAAAAGGCAAAAGTGAGTGTTTAGGAAAGGTTTTGCAAGGCTGAAAATATACCTAGAAAACAGAGAAGAAAATCAAGAGTGAGGGGAGTGCAATGAGTGAATTATTGAGGCTGAGTTGAGGAGAATCAAGGGTGGTCATTGGTGAACAAAGGAAGAGCTTAAAAGTTCCAAGTTTAGTAAAGAAAACCAGGTTAGGGGAGCTGGACTCCGTTTTTCTTTGTCGTTTTATCAATTACATGAAAAATATGATAACTTGAATGCATGATTCCCAAATTTGTTTGCAAAATTCTGATTTCTGGAAATTTTCCAGAAACCGCCTGGCGGGCTATACATAGCCGCCAAGCGGCTCATGCCAATTCTACGTATTTATGGTGTTTCTGGAGGCAGCGCCTGGCGGTGAAGCCCTGTACTACCAGGCGACGCAAGCAGATAACCTAATTCTGGGTTTGTTTAATGAACTACCTGGCGGTGATGAATTTTCACCAGGCGACGCGAGTCTATTGACTCGATTTCATGATTTTGTGCATCTTGGGAGAATTCTAATCGGGGGGAATTCGAGGGTTAGTGGTTACGAGATAATTGAGGTGGTATTGTGTTGAATTCCAGTATGAATGACCATTACAATTGATGGAACAATGTTAGGGTTGGAAAGAATGGAGACCTAGCTATTAGACCAATTGATGTTGAAATTTTAAGGGGGAAAATGGTAATGGTTGAGTGAAGAATTACCCATTGGGCTGTATACGAGTAACTGAGAGTATGAACTAAGGGAAAATTGGGCATGAAACGCAACAAGAGAATGAGGGAAGTTGCTAAAGGATGTGACAAAACCTACGATTTTCTAGGACTGGTGCACCGCCTGGCGAGCTAGAGGGTACCGCCAGGCGACAGCGAGACAACCAGAGCCATGTTGGAAAGTTTGGAGTGCGCTAGGTTCGGGTTGGAAGCAGTGATAATCTGGACATGAAATGATATAGAGTAATTTAGTGAAAATGTTTCTCTTAGACCTATTTTGAGTCGATTAACAAATTATGCATGATAAAGGATGGAAAATCATGAGTTCAGCGTAAATTTGGGAAATAAGTTAGATTAGGAATGAAGTATAAAGCACAACTGAGGTTGGATAGGTATTGATCATAAGCCTAGCCAGAGACTAAGATAGTTGACTGAGATGACTAATAACATCTACAATAGGACCAATAGTATATTATAAGGCATAATTTCTGTTTTGTGTGGGTAGGAATGGATTAAATATCATGCTAACAAGTAATATTGACCGTAGTCATAAGCTTGGATGAGGTGTAAGAGATGAAGAGATTAGTGAAAGGGAATTAAGGATCGTAAGCTAAGATAGTAATACTCAATTTGGTGGGCGAAGTGAAGGGGAGGAGTTTGGAAAAGACACAAAGGTGCTAAGACATTTTAAACCAGAATGAAGTTATTTTGGTATAGCGCTTGGTGGGAGGGAACGTCTCCGCCAGGCAATAGATAGGGAATTAGAGAGTACCTGATAGTGCAGCGCCTGGCGATCGAGTCTGTGGCGCCAGGCGATAACTGTCCAACAGTGAGTCACTGGTACGTGGGCGCCTGGCGGTGAGGGTTATCCCGCTAAGCTAGACCTGCAGCAAGAATGAACTAGAGACAATGTGCGCCTGGCGATACACGACACCCGCCAGGAGGTCTGGGAGCTGGCAGCGCCTGGCGGGACGTGTCCCCCGCTAGGCGATTTGTACTGCTGTAGCTTGGAACTTTGATTGCATATGTGGGATCTACAAGGCTTCTAGTGATGCTTTAAAGGTGGGATTGCTGGGTTCCTTGAGTTGTGGCTCAGAACGTATCCCTTGAGTTGTGGCTCGGGATAGGGGTTAAGCACGTGGTATTCCTTGAGTTGTGGCTCAGAATAGCATCTCTTGAGTTGTGGCTTGGGATGGCAGATGAACATGCGGAACCCTTGAGTTGTGGCTCGGGTTGGTGAGTGTTGCCGGTGTGAGTGTGCTGGTTGTGGCCAGTACGGATGGGTCCAGATAGATTGCCCTCCTCAGTAGTTGGCTGACGAGTTTGGTAGTCTTGGGACAATGCGAACTATGTTCGTATTTGGGAACTCCACCTGGCGTTATGGTGTATGATCCATAACATGGTTTCTCGCACGTGCTCTATCGGTTGTGGCCGATAGGTATGGTAGCAAGTCATCTTGAAGTAATCACTAGGAGAGGTAGAACACAAAAGTTATGGCGTGGTTATAAAACATGGTACTCTAAGGATTGTTTGGGGATGATTAAATATAAATGTGTTTTATATGATGTATTGTTTTTATATGTATTATTTGCTAAGCTCACCCTATCTGCATGTGTTTGGCGATGATCGTGTATGCGGTACACGGGAGTAAATGTTGTTGATGTAGGTGGCTCAGGTGATGCATAGGAGCGGATAGGGGATGGACTGGGGAAAAACTATTGTTTATTTTCCTTTGGCTTTTGAAATAAGATGTAAACCCTTACGAGATTTTTATTAACATGTGTTTTGTGATTATGGACTTGAACTTTTGTTGGTTAATTAATAAATTTTGAATTTTCCCGCGTTTTGGGAAAATGAGGTATTATTAACTGCTGCGTATTTTAAATTATTGCTTTTATTTATTTATAAATTCGTAATATCCTGACGGGATGTTACAATTGGTATCAGAGCAATGGTTTTCAAAATGATTTTTGGGGTCTGTGGGTAGAGCTTATCGTGTTACGCTAGCGTGACTAATTATTTGTGCTATTTTTGGATGAGAAATCCTAATTTTGAGCTGTGTGTGTGAACAACTGTAATATGTGGCACGCACAAGCTATGACTAACAGGAGGAGAAAGAACACGACTGGAGCTAATGACATAGCTCAAGTGATTCATCGCATGGTGGACGCGATGCAGCCCACAGTGGCGCCACCTAGAGTCATAGTGGCACCTACCAGGCCGATATCTATGGAGGACTTCATGAAACATCGGCCGGCTAAGTTCTATGGCAAGGCCACTCATGACGAGGCAAATGCTTAGATGCGGGAGTGCGAGAAGATTTGTACAGTGCTGGAATGCACGGATGCTCAGAAGTTGTCATTTGTCATGTTCCTTCTGGTGGCAGACGCGGAGTACTAGTGGCAGGGGATGCAACAGTTGATGCAAACCTGTGATGAGCAAGTATCCTAGGCTACCTTCAGGACGAGGTTCTTGGAGAAGTACTTTCCAAATAGTGCGAGGCACGAGCGGGAGGCAGAGTTCCTTACCCTCTAGTAGGGAACTATCACCGTGCAGGCATACATTGGGCGATTCGAGTACTTGTCATGTTTCTACTGGCCGGTAGTTACAGAGGAATGGAGGTGCAGGAAGTTCTAGGGCAGACTGAAACATGAGCTATGCCGCTTCATTCTGCCGCTCCAGATTAGAGAGTTTCCAGTTTTGGTCGAGCAGAAAAAAATTGTGGAGCAGTTAGAGACGTGATCTAGTAGGAGAGGGAGACAACAGAAGATTGCTCCATATGTCAGATCACAAAAGAAACCATATAGCAGGCCATTGACTACCTCCAAGAGGCTACAGTGCTATAACTATGGCGGGAGCATATGAGGAGGAACTGTACTATACCTACTAGCAGTTCAGGCGGAGGTAGTAGCACTGGTAAGTGTTACGTGTGTGAGCAAACTGGACACTTTGCACGCCAGTGTCTTAACAGAAAACCAGCTGGGGGTACACAAGCTAAGAAACCTATCGGAGATCGACCCAGAGCACCGGGGCGTGTGTTCACCTTGACGACCACCGAGGCAGCATAGATAGGTAACCTAGTGTAGTTTTTGTGTTTGTTGTGTAACCATGAGGTTGTGGTGTTGTTTGACTCAGGAGCCACCCATTCATTCGTGTCTAATGAATGCGTGAGGAGGCTCGGACTTGCGATGCGAGAGCTGGGGTGTGAACTGATAGTTGCGACACCAGCATCTGGCGAGGTTTCCACCACTTTCGTGTGTGTGGGGTGCCCTATGGAGGTGGCAGGGCGCAGGTTGAAGTTGAATCTTATTTGCCTGCCAATTGAGGGTTTAGACGTAATTCTGGGCATGGACTGGCTGTCGAGCAACCATGTTGTCATCGATTGCGGGTGGCGTAGGGTAGTGTTCCCAAATATAGCTGGGTTGGAGCTTATCTCATCTAATCAGGCTGTGAAGGAGATTGAGGCGAGAGCTACATGTTTATGATAGTGGCTCATGCGGAGAAGATGAGTACGACCGAGAAAAT
Source organism: Vigna unguiculata (assembly GCF_037176805.1). Lineage (NCBI taxonomy): Eukaryota > Viridiplantae > Streptophyta > Magnoliopsida > Fabales > Fabaceae > Vigna > Vigna unguiculata. The sequence continues at coordinate 24,126,349 of NC_140796.1, forward strand.
TAGCAGGATTCCAATAGTGGATGATTTTGTAGATGTTTTTCTGGATAAGATTCCTGAGTTGCCTCCTAGCAGGGATGTGGATTTCTCCATCGATCTCATCCCTGGGGCTGGGCCAGTTTCTATGGCACCGTACAAGATGGCACCAACCGAGCTAGCTGAATTAAAGAAGCAGATTGAAGATCTACTTGAGAAGAACTTCATCCGACCGAGTGCATCACTATGGGGGGGCCCCGGTTTTGTTAGTGAAAAAGAAGGACGGTAGCTCCAGGTTATGTGTTGACTACCAGCAGCTGAACAAGTAAACGATAAAGAATAAGTACCCGCTACCGAGGATTGATGACCTGTTGGATCAGTTGAGGGGAGCTGCTATGTTCTCGAAAATAGACTTGAGGTCTGGATACCATCAGATCCTATAGAAGACCGCTTTCAGGTCGCGCTATGGTCACTACGAGTATGTGGTGATGCCGTTTGGGGTGACCAATGTGCCGGCCATATTCATGGATTATATGAATAGGATTTTCCGGCCATATCTGGATCAGTTCGTGGTAGTGTTTATTGACGATATTCTGATCTATTCTGAAAATAGAGAAGAACACGCAGAGCATCTGAGGATGGTGTTGGGGATTCACAGAGAACATCAGTTGTATGAGAAGTTATTGAAATGTGAGTTCTGGCTGGAGGATGTACAATTCCTGGGCCATGTAATCTCGACCCAAGGAATAGCAGTTGATCTGCCAAGATCGCGACAGTGGTGAAGTGGGAGAGGCCACAGACAATTACAAAGGTGCAGAGTTTTCTGGGTTCGGCAGGGTATTATCGGCAATTCGTGGAGGGTTTCTCCAAGATGGTGAGTCCTCTAACACAGCTCACCAGAAAGGACCAGGCCTTCTCGTGGACATATGAGTGTGAGGCCTGCTTTGAAGATATGAAGAGAAGATTGACTACCGCACCAGTACTGGCAATCCCTGACACGACTAAAATGTTTGAGGTATATTGTGATGCCTCGTATCAGGAGTTGGGTTGTGTGCTGATGCAGGATAAACGACTTGTGGCCTATGCATCGAGACAGATGAAGGTGCATGAGAAAAATTACCCGACGCACGACTTGGTGTTAGCGGCAGTGGTGTTTGCCCTCAAGACATGGAGGCATTATTTGTATGGGGCGCAGTTTCAGGTATACAATGATCATAAAAGCTTAAAATATTTGTTTGATCAAAAGTAGCTGAATATGAGGCAGAGGCGTTGGATGGAATATCTAAAGGACTACGACTTTGAGCTGTTATACCACCCTGGTAAAGCTAACGTCGTAGCAGATGCCCTAAGTAGGAAGAAAGTTCATGTGTCGGCCATAATGATTAAAGAGTTGGAACTGATAGAGTAGCTACAAGACATGAATCTAGGGCTGGATATGGGGGCAGGACAGATACGGTGCAGTATGCTCAAGATCACTATGAGTTTCTAGATGAGGTTCGAGTGGAACAAGGTAATGATTGGGAGCTGCAATAGATCATTAGTGAGTTGGGCACTAAAAAGAGGAAGGACTTCAGGATGGGTAGGGACGGTATCCTACGGTTCAGGGAGAGAGTGTGTATGCCCAACAGTAGAGTCTTGAGGAAGATGCTCCTAGATGAGGGCCATAAGAGTTGTCTTAGCATACACCCAAGTATGACTAAGATGTATAAAGATTTGAAAGCTACTTTCCGGTGGACGGGCATGAAGACAGATGTGGCTGATTACGTCGCTTCTTGCTTCGTATGTCAGAAAGCAAAGATTGAACATCAGAGGCCAGGTGGTATGTTGGAGCCTTTGGATATTTCACAGTGGAAATGGGACAGCATTTCGATGGACTTCATCTCACACCTGCCGAGGTCGGTGAGAGGGCATGACTCCATTTGGGATAACTATGGATAAACTAACGAAGTGTGCCCATTTTCTGCCGATTAATTAGAAGATAACTATGGATAAACTGGCAGAATAGTATGTTAGAGAGATTATCAAATTACATGGGGTACCAACGAGCATTGTGTTGGATAGAGACCCGAGGTTCACATCGAGGTTCTGGCAGTCACTGCAGAACGCCTTGGGTACTTAGCTGAGAATGAGCTCTGCCTACCATCCTCAGACAGATGGACAGTCAAAGCGGACTATACAATCGTTGGAGGATCTGCTAAGGACATGTGTATTGGACCATTTGGGTACATGGAGTGATGTGCTGTCGCTGATAGAATTTACTTATAATAATAGTTATCATTCCATTATTGGAATGGCGCCCTACGAGGCTCTGTATGGTAGGAGATGCAGGATACCATTGTGTTGGCAGCAGGATGGTGAGTCAGTGGTTCTTGGGCTAGAGTTCTTACAGCAGACTACTGAGAAGGTGAGAGTGATTAAGGATCGGATGCACGCAACTCAGAGCAGGCAGAAATCTTATGCAGACAAGAGGATGAGGCCGCTTGAGTTTGAAGCAGGTGAACACGTGTTTCTTCGAGTGACTCCTATAGCATGCATTGGCAGAGCACTTAAATCGAGGAAGTTGACTCCTTGATTCATCGAGCCATATCAGATCACGAGGAGGATTGGTCCTGCAGCATATGAGATAGCTTTGCCACCACACTTGGCAAACTTGGATAATGTTTTCCATGTGTCGCAGGTGAGAAAATACATAGCAATAAACTTTATTTTTCTTTTGCTAATGTTAACTTTGGATGGAATTGGAAGGGGTAAAGGAAACCCTAACTTGAATCAGCAGCCAAGAGTGGCTATAACCACAATTCATAATGAGAAATGAATGGCCATTAACACATAATTAGGTGCATTTTCGTTTTCATCTTTGGACTAGCTTAAAGCACTAGTTTCAAAGGCAAAAGTGAGGGTTTAGGAAAGGTTTTGCAAGGCTGAAAATATACCTAGAAAACAGAGACGAAAATCAAGAGTGAGGGGAGTGTATATGTGTGTGAAACTAGTGCTGCAACTTGGAACTTTGAATGCATATGTGTGATCTACAAGGCTTCTAGTGATGCTTTAAAGGTGGGATTGCTGGGTTCTATGAGTTGTGGCTCAGAACGTACCCCTTGAGTTGTGGCTTAGGGGTTAAGCACGTGGTATTCCTTGAGTTGTGGCTTGGACTAACATCTCTTGCCTTGTGGCTCGGGATGGCGGATGAACACGAGGAACCCTTGAGTTATGGCTCGGGTTGGCGAGTGTTGCCGGTGTGAGTGTGTTGGTTGTGGCCAATACGGATGGGTCCAGATAGATTGCCCTCCTCAGTAGTTGGCTGACGAGTTTGGTAGTCTTGGGACGATGCGAACAATGTTCGTATTTGGGAACTTCACCTGGCATTATGGTGTATGATCCGTAACATGGTTTCTCGTACGTGCTCTATCGGTTGTGGCCTATAGGTATGGCAACAAGTCATGTTGAAGTAATCACTAGGAGAGGTAGAACACAAAAGTTATGGCGTGGTTATAAAACATGGTACTCTAAGGATTGTTTAGGGATGATTAAATATAAATGTGTTTTATATATTGTATTATTTTTATATGTATTATTTGTTAAGCTCACCCTATCTGCTTGTATTTGGCGATGATCATGTGTGCGGTACACGGGAGCAGATGTTGTTGATGCAAGTGGCTCAGGTGATGCTTAGCAGCGGAGAGGGGATAGACTGGGGAAAAACTATTGTTTATTTTTCCTTTGGCTTTTGAAATAAGATGTAAACCCCTTACAGGATTTTTATAAATATGTGTTTAGTGATCATGAACTTGAACTTTTGTTGGTTAATTAATAAATTTTTAATTTTCCCGCGTTTTGGGAAAATGAGGTATCACACAACAACCCATAACTAGGTTACCTGAGCCTGTTACCTCTGCTCTTGACATCACATACACCTGACCTACTGCTTGAGGCTTGTTGCCTACTTTCCTGTACTGATTTTGCGCAGGAGTCTGAACTAGAGCACGTGTCACTGCCCTCGCAAGGGTGGGGTAATCCTTGCCAAAGTGGCCTTCCTTGCCGCAGTTGTTACATCTTCTGAAGCCTTCCATTTGCGGGCACACAATCCTCATATGAGGGCCTCCACACCGGAAGCACTAGACTCTGTTCTATTGTGAAGGAAAGCTCCTAGACCCTTGGGGCTGATGGTTAGGTCTATCATACGGTTTCCTCTTCTCCTCATGCCTGGGTTTGGACCCAAATGGCCCACCAACCCTCTACTGCTGCGGACGCTGAGTCATCACCAATTGTTGTTGTTCTAGTGATGCTGCCTGTCGCTGCATCAATGTCTCATGTTGTTGCATCATGGCAATACTCTGCTGATTCATGGCAGTACTCTGCTGATTCATAGCCAGAGCTTCTATTGCTCTGGCTATGTCTGACACGTCACCTTGAGAAGATTGAGACTTTCTACGCGGAGGTGCCATATCAATGGCACATAGGAAAACCATTAGTCAGACTTGATAAAACAAGAAACTTAGCTAAAGATACTTAGAAAGACACAAAGAAAGCTAAGTAGACACACAAGTCCACAGACTCTAAGGAACGACCACTCTGATACCATGAATGTAACGTCCCATTTAAGTAATAAGATAATTAAATGAAAACATTACATAGAATAATATAAGAAGCTAAGTCAAGGAGTATAACGTCGCTCCTACAAGTATCCAAAGTACTTTAAAGGAAAGTAATCAAGGGCACACCACGATGCCGATACAAAACAGGGTAAAGGGTCCAAAGTATTCAAAATACAGGGCCAACATAAAGTGGTACATGGGGCACATGCCTAAAGGAAGACACAAAAGTAGAATCCAACTCAGAGCTATGCAGCAGAATCCAGATTTCCCTATTGACCACGAGGATTTCTCGCATCTGCTCACATCAATAAATTGATGATCATCGCAAAAAGAGAAGACCACACACATAACAATCAAACAAGCAAAGGGTAAGCTAGAGTAGAAAATAGTTTATCATACAATTACATACACTTTCATAATCCAAAATGCATATGTCAACCAATCATGCTATGACATGCATACAATACACTAAGACTCAAGACACGACTCATCTGGATACAAATAATTAGTCGAATTCAGCGGATGCTTACACTTGTGGTGGACTTTACTGCTCTACCCATCCCATACTCATCACATGCTAAGATCATGCCAAACTCATCACTCACAACCCATATGCCATTTTACTCCTGCATATTCACTCATCTCATGCTTTAACATAACAATCCAACTTAACAACACATTATGCAAAAAATTTTGGGATTTTAGAAATAAAACTACAACTTGTGTAAAGCTCCAAAAATTTTGTATTTATATCCAAATAAAACAAGAACCAACTTAATTGAATAACTATAAAGAAAGTTATACACCAAACAAGCAACAAAGGTCAATGTTGTCAACAACCAAACTACAGTGATCTTGCGATAAAACTTGCTCTCGCTATAGAGCTCCGATTCAAGATCCAACCAATCAAAGTCAAGAACTATGTATTAAGGATCAACTGTTAAAATATTAGCTCGATCCAACGGTTAACAAAGTAGGAACTTTCATTTTACGAAAAGTGTGCAATGTTTTCAAAAAAAGAGTAGCGCCACATCAATCAAACATACTCGCACACCATACATTTTTATTCGACCAACAGCCTCAATCAAGCATCACTACGATACAAACAGACCAAAAATCGGCAAAATAACTTTAAAAACATAAACTTTAGCTTCCCTTACCTAGAAAAAGCTAGTAGAATATTCCAACACTCAAGCAAGTGAGTACTACCAGCCACAGAGCAGATTCACGAGTTGTAAAACAGTGGAATACATTCAAAATGGGTTACCATGGTGAACCCTTGTTAGAATCATGATGACAGAGCTGGGAAGGAAAAAAGGTACGGTGGAAAATCAACTTACATGCATTAAAGAATGGAGTTGAGCTAACACGAAAAAGGGTAAGACCCAAACACTAGCAGAGCTTCTGTGGAGAGAAAAGGGAAGAGTGAGAGCACTGATTTTGACAAGTGAGTGCAGAATGAGGGACCTTGACTGCTTTACAGGCCTTGACACCCTATGGGCCAACCTTCAGGCCTAACTGATTAGAAGCAACACTTAAAAATAAAAGCAGAAAATAACTGAGTCTTACAACATGAGTTTTAATATAATTTCAATAGGAGTAAAATGGGTATATACAATTTTTTTCGGGTGCAAGAATTTTAATATTATTTCAAAAAGAGATAAAATAGGTATTTACAATTTTTTTGTCGGGTGCATGATTTTTAATATAATTTCAATAATGGTTAGAATGATATATACAATATTTTGGGGGGTGCAAGAAGAAAAAAAAAAGGAATGTGCATGAAAAATTAGCTTAGTTAAAATTATAATTATCCCCGAATGTTTTGTTCGAAATTTTCCTTTCTCTACTTCCATAGTAGGCTATTTTGTTTCTTCTTTTTTTACGTAAATTGTAAAATTCGAAACAGTTATTACGGATGTGAATAAATTTTTATAAAATTACGGACATGGACACTCGACTTCGTTATAATGGTCAAAACGAATTTAATTAATTAAGGTGTACACTTTGGTGGATTTGTTTTTGTTGCAAATTAAAATGGTACCATAATGATGTGGAAGGACTTCAACATTGTCCCATGGCTTTATTCACAAAGGCGTGAATTTTAACTACAAACCTATTATAGTGATCAACTACGTGAATAGCCTACACTCTATGCATACATATTTGATTTGTAGAATAAATAATAAAAGAGTAATATTATAAATAATTGGTGATGTGCTTATATAGATATTGGCAAGAGTAAATTAAATTAAAAATGAGGTTTATTTATAAATTTCTAATTACCATATTATTATTAGGCTTTCCATGCAGATTCTAATCAATTCCAAATATTATTATAATATTCTTGAATTATATAGTTTAAAATTATTTGTATAAGATAATCTAGAATAATTATATTTAAATTATATAATTCATAATTATATTTTGGATTATGTATTTTCGTTCTAAATTTACTCAATCTAGAATAGTTTTCTAAATTATCTAATAACTATAGTTTAAAATATTTAATCTTATTTTCGATTACAAAACTTAGAAAAGTAATTGAGATTATATAATTTAAAATATATTTTGGATATATATTATAATGAGAGTAATTTAATCATTTTGTATATCATGAATCTCTAGAGAAAAGAAATTATGAAGGTTGGAACGAAAAAGTCCTTTTGTTTAATGAATATATTTAAGGGAGAGAATGGGTTACAACCTATGATGCATTAATAATTTAACTTGGATCACATATCCGTGTTTGACACATATCTGTGTCCGACACGTATTTGTTTTCGATACTTTGTGATACTTTATTGATATTTATTAATGAAGTATCTAATTTATAAAGTCGTAGGAGACAACAAGAAAATATTTGAATAATGTCAATTTTAGTGACAAAAAATAATTAGTCAATATATAGTAACTAATTTAGGTATCAATTTAAAAACTAAAATTATTGCCAAAAAAACTAAAATTATAATTGGTCCCTAAATTAATAATTAAAAAACCTTTTTTTTGTGTTAGTGTGTCCAAGTGGAAACTGGTAATAGAGAGCCTATCGATTAGTACATCATGGAATAAAGAATTGAGACAAGGTTGAGAAAGGGATGAACCTGAAACAAAAGAGGAGTTGGCTTACAATATTGTTGTAGAGCATGGGGAGCATGGACACAACTGATGCAATATGAGCAGTTTTGAGATAGTTATCACAATTTATGTAAGTTTTCCTTTATTTTTATTTTGGTTTAAGTGACAGAAAAATGAGGGAAATATAAATAGGTTATTCGAATATAAAATCGGGGTGACAAATTGTGGGTACAATTCAAAATCTTTGTTAACCTCATGAACAAAAGAAATAACAAATCTAGTGACGAATGTAGCAATTTAGGTCACTACTTTCACAGATTTCTTGAATCAGTTTCTCTTTCATCCTTAGTAATGTACTTTTCTTGCAATTTACATTTTTGTAAGCACTCTACTTCATATTCTTCTTCATCTATTTCTTCTATGTTTTAATCTTTGTGCTCTCCACCCATTATTCCATCTTTAAATACAAAAAAACACAAAAATATGATTGTTGGAAAGAAATGTATGAATTCTGTATTGAAATGCACATTAAAAGAGAATTTAATGAATTGTAATTATGAAACTAGTCCATAACATTACTGAGTTACATATTAATTTTGTTTTGATTGTGGAATCTTACACATCAACAGACTTTAATTTAGATTGAAAAACAATAGTTGGCTAATCTAGCTGATAAAAAATCTACATCGAGTTGATTTGGTTTACTTAAAGTACATTAAACATTTATCAAACAAAAAATCCTCTAGAAATACTAACTAAAGATATTAGCTAGTCTAATATAAATTTTCCAAAAAGTGTTAAAAATATTTAAAAGTATTTTCATATTTATCAAGTATGTTTCCTTTACATTGATTTATTTATTTATTTTTTAAATTACTTAATAAAAATATTTAAGCAAGTATATAACTATATATTTGTTAACTAATAAACATATGGATGAGAGATAAATTTCACACCCATTATATATTGAAAATTGAGATAAATGTAAATTTTTACTTCAATAATGTAATAGGTAAAGATAAACTCACACTCACTTTATTCATTCATCATTTTTATTCGTTAGAGGGAAAAATAATATGACAAATTTATAATATATAAATAAGATTTTTAATGCATCCTTCACACATTTAGTAGGTTTGATACTTGTACATATTTGACACATATAATCATATTTTTAGTAGGCCCAAAAGTAACCAATAAACTAAGGATCCAAGTATGAGATCCATATGATGTATTAACTACCTTGAAATAAAGAAAAAATAATGTTTATAAGATATATGATTTTATGTGATATATGTTAAAAATAAAACCCATTGATATTATTTATATGTTAATATACACTGGATATCCATAGGCCTAAAAGGCTTTAAATATATTTTACTCACAAATACTCAATGAAATATCTCTTACTGATTGGGCGTCAAAGAGTCTTTGTAAGTGGACTTCCTCATCGTGGTGACTAGAGCTCGGTCACACGTTAACAACTTGGTTACACGTCAACAACTTGGTCACTGTTGGACATTTCATGTCCACCGTGGGGCATAATCCTTACACAAACTTGAATTCACTTTCCAAAAGAAGATGCACATGATATATCAATCCAATGAATACAAAGAAACCTACTAATAGAGTCTCACCAAGGCTTCCCACGAAAAACATTGACCCAAAGCAATGCCGCCATTACTTTGCTTTGAAACCCAAGGTCACATTGCCTATCAAAGGTTACAAGTAATAATTGAATGGTATGAAATAAGAGAGCTAACGAACCTCTTGGGGATGCTTAAGGACAACTTAACACTTAATCTTTGCTCCCATCTACCACGACATTTTTGGCTCACGATTGCAAATAGAAACATATTTTGCGAATACCAACAATGAGGTAGAGGAGGATTCACAAAACCAACATAAGTTGGCTTGGTTCGAGTCGTAAAAATCTTCGAAACATAATAGAATCATAAGATATCAACTATAAAAATCTTGGGAGTATATATGTACAATACTGATAGTCATGATAGGCTCAATAAATAACAAATTTCCTTAGGATATTCTTTTTTAAATAAAGTTAAAATACACATTTGGTCCCTATTTTTGTTTAGTTATGTCAATTCAGTCCTAATATTTTTTTTTTGTTCAATTTGGTCCCTTTCTGCTAATGCAATTTAAATAGTTAATGGTAATGAATAGTGAATGCCACATGTCACTTTGGTTTTTATGTTTTTTTATTTATTTTAATTTAATTATTTTAATTTTGAAAAAATGTCCATGTGTCAATGTAACAACATGTCACATGCCAAAATCAATGTTTTATATTAAATTTGGTCCTGATATTAGTTATTTTGAATAATTTTATCCCTCAAAATTTAATTTTTATACAAATGTTATAATTATGTTTTTATTATAATTCATATTTTTATTAAATATTTTAGATTTAGGATTATAATTAATTTAAAATTAGAACGAAAATTTTAAGTGTGGGGACTAACACTATTAATCTAAAATTTTAAAAGGTTAAAAATCTAATATGATTTTTAAAATTTTGAGAGTACTTTATGTGATTATTTTACTGTGGGGAACACCATTACTTTATGTGATTATTTTATTGCTAACCTCTTAAAATTTTAGATCAACGATATTAGTCTCATTCTTAAAATTTTTGTTCTAATTTTAAACTAATTGTAAACTAAAAAAATATTTAATAAAAATGTGAATTTTAATAAAAATATCATTGGAACATTTATATAAAAATTAAATTTGATCTCAATTTAGAGAGAGATCAAATTGCTTCATTTAAAAAAATTGAGACTAAATTGGACAAAATTAAAGAATATAGGAACCAAATTGAATATAAAAAATATTGACTCTGCATGCTGCATTGTGATGTGACCCCACCAAGCCCAATTGCACCTTCAAGCCCAAGCCCAAGCCCATTAAAAGGCCCAATTACAATATCAATGATGAAGAAGATTCAAAAGGGCCTCCCATTAGATGATCACAAATTCAATGGGCTTCTCACATTCTTTACATGGGCCAAAGAGATCACAAAGACTTGAAGAAGTGCATGTAAATCTAGTAGTATAGATTTAAATTGGGCCATTGTTTGGGCTTTGCTTTCCAATAATACAAAAGACATGAAAGGAACATAAGATGGGGCTCAAATTGGGCTCAGCCCATTTCTCTCCATACATGGCCGAGAATAGCAAGGCAAGGAGGCTCCTTTTGCTTCATGGTTTGACTAATGTTGATTATCTCATCTAAAGGCTAAGAATCCTTCTTGTTCTTCAAGCCAAGATCCAAAGGGCATGACCTTGCCTCCTTCTCCAAGCTTGATCTAAGGGCCAAGATCAAGGCTCACTCCATCCAATGGCTCTCCTTTCTCATGTGTAAATGGTTTCATATAAAAGCTAAAATTTCACTCATTTGTAGACATTCTTGAAATTTTATGCAATAGATGCTACTTGAGTTGAGAGCACTCCTCTCTCTATTGCCTTTGAGAGTCTCCCATTTCTAGAGATTTCCTCTCTCTACCTCTAGCCACCTTCCTTAGGCTAGCATAGATTAGGAAATCCTATCACCTCCTTCAATTCCATAGCTTGCAAGTGCCTTCAAAACTTGCATCCATTCCTTCATCCAACTTTTGCTGCCATGGAGTTATTCACGCACCTTTGGAGCTCCACCATAATGGTATCAAGAGCCATCAAACCATGGTGTCTCACGGTTTGGTAAGGTTCTTTCCTATTCTTGTGTTTCCTTCATTTTTTCCGTCTTGTTCTCATCTTCTTCTCCTTTTATTTTGTTTTTTCTCTTTCACATTTACAGTTCATTGTCTATTACATTGTGTTTCTCTATTGATTCCATGCAACTATGAGACTACAAAAGTGTTCTACACTCTTTTTGTAGATTTCCTTGTTTGCTATAGTTCACATCAATTACAAGCTTTCCTTTACATTTCAGCACCATTTTATTGCTTCCATTGTATTTCTTGTCATTTTTATTCGGTGAGTCTTTTTTTTCTTTTCAATTTCCACCGTTCAAGTTGTGTTCTATGTCTTGTTCATGCTTTCTTTTACATGTTTCTTCAATTTTCCACCGTTTACAATCATTTTCTGCACTTTCTTGAGTGAAACCATGCCAAACTCCACTCCAAAACGCAATGAAGCTTCATGCTATGCGTGTGGTTGTTTGAGTCAGCTTTCCTCACTATTTTAATGCCATTTCACCGATTGGTTTGTGCCTTAGAGTGTCCTAAGATGTTCATCTTCATTTATGCTTGATTCTAGATCATAATCAAGCTCCAAATCGAATTGATTTGACTATTGAACATCTTCCACTTTCACTCTGCTTTTGCTTCAGTTTTCAACCTTTTTTTTCCACTGCACACCTTCTGTTTAAGAAGTGTCACGAGTGACTCAGTGCACCAAACTTTAAGCTGATTGTTGCTTCGAAAAGCTAAGTCATAAACGAAATTTCTCCAACAAGAATCATTCAATTATGTTGAGAATTGAATTCTATAGAAATTTTTGAAGTAGAAGAAACTTTCTGCGTTTTTCAGTGCCAATTTGCTGCTATTTTCACTTGTGTCCTAACGCACATTTTTCTTGTGTGATTTAACTGAAATGATTCATAGCACCGAATCACTTTCTGATTTTTTCCTAATTTTCTTAACATCTGGACGAAAAATTAGCAAAAAGAATCATTCAAATATGTCCAGTAAAAAAAATATGATAAATCTTCAAAGTTAAGGCATCTGTCAGCGTTTTCTGGTGCTGTGTTTTCGGGAAAATCACTGTTTAGTGCGTTTTTGGTGTGTTTTGCTTCAGAATTTCAGTGCTCTTGTTCTATACATTTGCTTGTTTATTTGTGTATTCCATATTTCCATCAATTGCTTTCATTTGGAGTGGATTACTTCCCTCACACTGGCACACATGCAATGAATACCATAAGCATTTTATGAGCACTGCAGTTTCTATTTTTAGTTTTTACTCCATTCTAGTTCCATTCTAGGATTCCTTTTGATGTGCTTTCCTTTATTTCAAGCCTTAATTTCTTGCTTGTCCTTGTTTTTGGCTATTCAATTCAGTTTTGTCAAATCATATTCATTGTGGTTTAGCTTTCTTAATTAGCTTTTCTTGTATTATACATTTCAATTGGCAAGTAATGTTGGCTTCAATGCTCTTGATTGTGAATTAAGCGATTTTATTTTCCAAATTGGTTGCTAGTCTAAGGTAGCATTTTAGGTGGTGGTTGAGAAGTAAAACTATAGAGTGTGCTTCAATTCTTCCTCTCACCTTCACCATATTTTGGAAAGTTTTGAGCCATCAATTTCTTGCTTGAGTGAGAGCTAACCAATGCTTTTGGCATAGTTTGTTTGCTATTTTTGTTCATTATTTTGCCCAGGTTTTTTTGCTGTTTGGTGTTGCATTTTGTATCCACAAGGGGTCCAAATATTCCTCCAATTGGTGTATACTTCAAAGCCATCAACTAAGGCTTCATTTGGCACCAAAGTGCTCTTGGGAGTGCATCACTTTGTTGTCCAAAATTGTGGTGTTCAAGTTGGCCTCGGGAGTAGCTTCCAACACCAATTTCAAGCATTTTTGTTGGCCATTGTGGCTTGTACTTGTTGCATCTTTTTAGTTTACTAGTTTTTCTACAATTTGGTCAATTATTTTGGTCAACTTGGAGCATCCTTTGTGCCTTATTTTCTACTCAAAGTTCTCTAAAAGTTTGGTGCTCTCGGGTTGCTCCTCTTTGCCTAAAATTTTGGGTACCAATTTTAACTCTCTTTGAACTTGTAATTTTGGCCTACTTAGGTGTCTTGGGGAACCATAAGGTGTTCAATCCCATCTCTTAAGTAGAACCTTTACCATCCATTAGTAATTCACTTTTAGTTGTAAGTGTGTTGAAAGTTCTAAGTGCTTTCTCACTTTACATTAGGCCGCATAGCTTATATTCAAGTTTTAACGTTGTTTAGTGGCTTAAAATTTTGAGACCAAAGTCTCTACATATTTTTGGCCAATTAGGGGTCCGTCTTTAGTGTTTTATAGATTTCTTTGTTCTTTGTTGACAACTAGTGTCTAGTGATTCTCATCATTTAGCACTTAGCCATTGTGTGAATTTCTTTAAAACTTGCCCAAGTGTGCCTTGGCTAGGATTGGCCTTGGTTATTAAGTGGTCTTTTTAGACTCACCTCGCCTACCTGGAGGTTCACTTGTGTTCTTCAAACTTATATTCACACTTTGTCTAAAGTTCTAGATTGTGTCAATCATGAGCACTAGAAGGGCTACATGTGCAAGGGTGCAAACTCAACAAAATTCACCACAACCCACACAACATAACACCAGTACGGATGATGAAGGTGATGTTTCCCCCGTATGCTTCACAAACTCACCGAAGAGGTGAGTGACATCAAGGCTCAAATGGCTGCCATGCAAGCCAATTTGTACTTCATATCTGAGCAATTAAGGAATCCTCCACACACTCAGTGTGCTTCTCCTAGATCTTCTCGCCCCCATCAAGACATCATCATGATCTTAGTGGTGAGGAGAAGGAATTACAACGCCCCTTTCCAAGGCAATCTCCTCACACTAGGAGACAAAGGCGTGTTCCTCCTCACCCAAAGAAACAAGAATAAATTTGCCTCCTTTCCATGGAAAAGACAATGTTGAGGCATATCTAGATTGGGTGGCAAAAGTTGAACAACTTTTTGACAACCACGTGGTTGAGAAAGAGAGACTTGTCTCTCTTGTTGTCCTCACCTTCCAAGGTCATGCCTTAAATTGGTGGACAACATTTGTCCTCCAAAAAAAAAAAGGCCTTCCCGAGATTGAATATTGGTTTGATCTCAAAGAGGGCCTCCATGCTCGCCATGTTCCTTCATACTACAAAAGAGAGCTTATGGATAAACTCCAAAGGCTCCAACAAAAGAACCATGTCTGTGGAGGAATATAGGCAAAAGATGGAGTTGTACATCTTGCGGGCTGGGATAGATGAGGAAGAAGATCTAACCATTGCTAGGTTCTTGAGTGGTCTAAACTACAACATAAGAGATCGAGTTGAATTACTCCCACATCAAAATTTAAATGAACTTGTTCAAATGTGCATCAAAGTGGAGCAACAACTCTTGAGGAAACCTATTCGCAAGGATTATTCACTCTCTTTTTCAAAATCTGATTTTCAAAAGAAAGATTTTTCTCATGTCAAGGAGACCGCTCATAGACACCCAAAAAAAGGTCAAGATAAGGGTGAGACCTCCAAGCGAGGTAGTGAGATCAAGTGTTTTAAGTTTTTAGGTAGAGGTCATGTGGCATCACAGTGTCCTACCAAGCGCACCATTGTGCTAAAGGTCCAAGACCCCTACAACAGTCAAGAGGAGTCTTCTGAGGAATCTTCCTCTTCTAGTGACTCCCATAGTGACAAGTCGTCCAAAGACAAACTTCATTCTTACCCTCAAGAAGGGTCTCTCTTAATGATTAGGAGGCTTCTCAATAACCAACTAACCCTTCCTCTCAATCATCAAAGAGAAAACATTTTTCACACTCACTGTGACGTTTTGAACAATACTTGTTTTTTGATCATTGATAGTGGGTCTTGTTGCAACTGTTGTAGCACAAGAATGGTTGAGAAGTTGAACTTGACTTTGTTACCCCATCCCAAACCTTACAAACTTCATTGGCTTAATGAAGATGGGGATCTCGAAGTCAAGCATCAAGTGTTGGTTAAGTTCTCTATTGGAAAGTACAAAGACAAAGTTTTATGTGATGTAATTCCAATGGAAGCTTGTGATATTCTCTTAGGTAGGCCGTGGCAATTTGACCGCAAAACCACACACCATGGTCGTACCAATGAGATCACCCTCCAACATCATTCCAAAAATTTTGTGTTACATCCTCTCACTCCTACTCAAGTTGCTAGTGACCAAGCTCAAATGAGAGCTAGAAGGGGGGAAGAGAGTTCCACCAACTCTACTAAATTATCTAAGGCTTCTAAGACAAAGGTAGGGGAAGTCTCTGATGAAGGATTATCTTGTTCCTTTTTAATATTATTGAATATGGTGTGAGTTGATTAAGAAAGCTAAGTGAAATCCCCACTGGACATTAAGATAGCAAGCTATCTAGATGTGAAGGTTCCTTTCACAAAGCTCAAGAGAAGAAGATGATGGATTGATTCAAAACAAAAAGGAAATGGAAAGCACATAAACCATAGAAAACCAAGAACAATTAAAGGAAGAAGAAAACATAAAATGGAAAGGAAAGAAATGGTAAAAATGTGAGAAGCACGCCACTACAAGGCTAGGCTAGAAGCCATGGCAACCTTGAAGATGAGTGGATGTGTGCCGCCACTTGCTATGCAAGATAAGGCTTAAAAGTATTCACTCCCAAGGGAGGAAACTCTCACAAATGGTTGAGACACAAGAGTGTTTTTACTTTAAAATGTTCAACCCTTTTACATGTCTAGGACCACCCCTTATATAGAAGAGTTTAGGGGCCTCTAAGCAAATAAAAGATACCTAAGGATGTCTCTACAAAAACCTAACCCTAGCTTCTAGAAACTAGGTCAAATAAGGTTACAAAAAATGAGAGACAAAAGAGCTAGCTATGGTGTGTGCAAGGCTAATTTCGTTCTAGCACAAAAGGAGACAAAGAATGTGTCTCATATGTCTCCAAAATGTGGCCAAAGTGTGCTAAAAACAAAGGAAACAAAAGGTACATAGGTACACTTGTTTTATGTCTTTTACTTTATGCTTTATGCCTTTGCTTTACTCTCTCCTCCACATCATTTATGCTCCCCAATCACCATGCGCCACCTAGCATTGCTTTCTTACTCCTAATTAATCTACAAAGCAAATAAACATAGATTAGCATGTTGGCTTAAGTCAAGTCAACTATAGTCAACAAGTCAAACCTAGTCAAAGGTCAACAAGTCAACTAAAGTTGATTCAACTAAGTCAACTTAGGGAATCAAAAATAACAAACACAAATGAAAGGCATGAAGGATTAGTGAACTTCCTTTCTAAACATGCTTAGTCTTCTTAAGCATGTGCCTCCATCCTTGGTTGGGGTCAATCCTTCATTAGTCTCTCCTTCTACGGATGTTCATCATGAAGTGTTTCTCACTCATAAAACTCTTTTACAAACTCTTCATGTTGAACACCCTTCCTACCTTTTGTTATGTCATGCTGTCTTTACATGTCTCCAACATCCTTCACTTAAGGATCTACCTCCTTCTGTCCGTGCTCTTCTCCATGAATTTGCGGATCTTTTCCCTAAGGATGGCCCCCAAGACCTCCCACCTTTTAGAGGAATAGAGCACAAAATTGATTTTATCCCAAGGGCCAGTCTACCTAATAGACCAACCTATAGGACAAATCCAATTGAGACTAAAGAGATAGAGACTCAAGTGATCAAGTTGTTAGACAAAGGATGGGTCCAAAAGAGTCTTAGTCCTTGTGTTGTTCCCGTGTTGTTGGTGCCCAAAAAGGATGGCAAATGGCGCATGTGTTGTGATTGTAGGGCCACCAACAACATTACCACAAAGTATAGGTACCCCATCCCTAGACTAGATTATATGTTGGATGAATTGCATGGGGCCAAAATGTTTTCAAAAATAGACCTCAAAAGTGGTGATCACCAAATTCGAATTGCCAAAGGTGATGAGTGGAAAACCGCTTTCAAAACTAAATTTGGTCTATATGAATGGTTAGTCATGCCTTTTGGCCTAACCAATGCTCCTAGCACATTCGTGTGACTAATGAATCATGTCCTATGGGATTGTTTGGGGAAGTTTGTGGTTGTTTATTTTGATGACATTTTAATTTATAGCCATAACTTCAAAGTTCATCTAGGACACCTTAGGGTAGTCCTGTCTCTCCTTTGAGACCATCAACTCTATGCAAACATAGACAAGTGCATTTTCTGTGTAGAGAGTGTCATCTTTCTTGGGTTTGTGGTTAATAAAAGTAGGGTACATGTTGACCCCGACAAAATCAAAGCCATCCAAGAATGGCCTGTGCCAAAGAATGTTGGGGACATCCATAGCTTTCATGGACTAGCTAGCTTCTATAGATGATTTGTACCCCACTTCTCCACAATGAACTTGTCAAGAAAGACACACCTTTTGTATGGGATGATAAGCAACAACAAGCCTTTGAGGAGATCAAGGCTAAACTCATCCAAGCACCAGTTCTAGCTCTTCCAAAATTTGAGAAAACTTTTGAGCTAGAATGTGATGCTTCTGGGGTTGGAGTAGGTGTGGTTTTATTACAAGAAGGCCATCCAATTGCTTATTTCAGTGAAAAACTCAATGGCCTTTCTGATAATTACCCCACCTACGACAAAAAGTTATATGCCCTTGTGCGAGCTCTTCATACTTGGGAACACTATCTTGTGTCTAAAGAGTTTATAATTCACATTGATCATGAAACTCTCAAGTATTTGAAAAGCCAGCACAAGCTTAACAAGAGGCATGCAAAGTGGGTTGAATTTTTAGAACAATTCCCTTATATCATCAAATACAAGAAAGGGAAATCCAATGTTGTGGCTGATGCATTTTCTAGAAGATATACCTTTTTAGCCAAACTTGGATCTTAAATTCTTGGGTTTGACAATATATGTGAATTGTATAGTCAAGATCCCTTCTTTGCCCCTATTTATTCTAATTGTTTAAATAAGTCCCAAGGCGGCTTCTATGTCTCAAATGGATATCTTTTCAAAGAAGCCCGCCTATGCGTTCCATGTGGTTCTCATCGTAAACTTTTAATCATTGAGATACATGAGGGAGGACTTATGGGACATTTTGGGGTCGCCAAAACGTTGGCAATGCTTAAGGAGAAATTCTTTTGGCCCCATATGAAACGTGATATTCAAAAACATTGCGCTAGTTGTTTGACTTGTTTGCATACTAAGTCTAGCACAATGCTTGTTGGGATGTATACTCCTTTGCCTGTGGCTTCCACTCCTTGGGATGATATTAGCATGGACTTTGTCCTAGGGCTTCCAAGGACTTCTAGGGGTGTTGATTCGATTTTTGTGGTTGTGGACCGTTTTTCAAAAATGGCACATTTTATTCCATGCCACAAAGTCGATGATGCAAGCCACATTGCAAAGTTGTTCTTTAGAGAAGTGGTTCGTCTTCATGGCTTACCCAAGACAATTGTGTTTGATAGGGATACTAAGTTCCTTAGCCACTTTTGGAGGACCTTGTGGTCTAGGCTTGGAACTAAACTTTCTTTTTCTACTTCCTGTCACCCTCAAACTGATGGGCAAACAGAGGTAGTCAAAAGATCCCTCTCCACATTGCTTAGGGTTGTGCTTAAGGGGAACCATAAATCTTGGGATGAGTATCTTCCCTACATTGAGTTTGCCTACAATAGAGTGGTCCATAGCACCACCAAACTCTCACTTTTTGAGGTTATTTATGGCTTTAACCCTCTCACTCCTCTAGACTTGCTACCTCTTTCATTTTTTTACTTTGTTCATAAAGAAGGGGTTTCTAAGTCTCAATTTATCAAAGACTTTCACGAGAAGGTTAAAAGTAATATTCAAGCTCAAATGGAAAAGATTGCCAACTCTAAAAACAAGGGTAAGAGAGTTCGGTCATTCAATGAGGGTGACTTAGTTTAGCTTCATCTAAGCAAGGAAAGATTTCCTCAATTACGAAAATCTAAACTTAGTCTCCGTTGTGATGGTCCATTCCAAATCATAAAGAAGATCAACAATAATGCTTATCAATTAGATCTTCCAGCTGAATATGGTGTGCATCCTACTTTTAATATCACTGACTTAGTTCCTTTTACAGGTACTATAACTGATGAGGATGACAACCAAGATTTGAGGGCAAATCCTCTTCAAGGGGGAGGGGATGATGTGACCCCACCAAGCCCAATTGCACCTTCAAGCCCAAGCCCAAGCCCATTAAAAGGCCCAATTACAAGATCAATGATGAAGAAGATTCAAAAGGGCCTCCCATTAGATGATCACAAATTCAATGGGCTTCTTACATTCTTTACATGGACCAAAGAGATCACAAAGACTTGAAGGAGTGCATGTAAATCTAGTAGTATAGATTTAAATTTGGCCATTTTTGGGCTTTGCTTTCCAATAATACATAAGACATGAAAGAAACATAAGATGGGGCTCAAATTGGACTCGACCCATTTCTCTTCATACATGGCCGAGAATAGCAAGGCAATGAGGCTCCTTTTGCTTCATGGTTTGACTAAGGTTGGTCATCACATCTAAAGGCTAAGAATCCTTCTTGTTCTTCAAGCCAAGATCCAAGGGGCATGACCTCGCCTCCTTCTCTAAGCTTGATTTAAGGGCTAAGATCAAGACCCACTCCATCCAATGGCTCTCCGTTCTCATGTGTAAATGACTTCATATAGAAGCCAAAATTTCACTCATTTGTAGACACTCTTGAAATTTTATGCAATAGATGCTACTTGAGTTGAAAGCACTCCTCCCTCTATTGCCTTTGAGAGTCACCCCTTTCTAGAGGTTTCCTCTCTCTACCTCTAGCCACCTTCTTTAGGCTAGCATAGATTAGGAAATCCTATCACCTCCTTCACTTTCTATAGCTTGCAAGTGCCTTCAAAACTTGCATCCATTCCTTCATCCAACTTCCGTTGCCATGGAGTTCTTCACGCACCTTTGGAGCTCCAACACACTGTTGGGTTGACACGTGAACATTTTTTTCAAAAATTAACAAAATAAAAGAAAAACCACGAAGTGACACGGTTTGTCACCGTTCATTACCGTTAATTATTTAAAAAAAATTAGTAAAAAAGATCAAATTGAATAAAATTGACGAAAATTGGGACCTAATTAAACAAAAATAATAAAATTAGGACTAAATTGACACAACTGAACAAAAATAAGGACTAGATGTATATTTTAACCTTTAAATAATTCTCATACCATCTTAAGTAATGAACTTTAAACCCAACTCAACGATATAAAATTAGTTTCAAAGGTAAATTTACCATCAGTTACATTGAGTAAATTCATCTTATTAAAAATAGCATCTTTGTCAATGTTAAAAGTTATATTGATTGAAATTGGATAAGAAGTAAGTGTGCGAGGTTTGGCAATGATATTGGCAAAACTTGGACCCATTTATTTCTTGATATTAGACATGTGGTGGTCACCTACCTAGAAAGTAACCCTTCAAAGAGCCCCATTTGTAATGGCACTGTACACAAGTTCTTGGTCTTTTTGTGCCACTTAACCACTTGTTCGAATTCTTTCCACACTTAGATAGAGGGAATGCCTTATAATCTCCATATATATGGTGTAACTTATCTGCACTTTATGATATCCTAGTCTGATTTTTTTTTCTCATCTTATCTCCCTACATATCATATTAAAGGTCACTTTTTTGTAGACTCAGCAAGCACTATCTTAGCCCAGCCAATTACATGTATTTAATTGAGGTGAAAGTGAACGATTACGTGATACTTTATTCTCTTTCATTTATAAAATCTTAAGTGCGATGGTAAGTTTGATGATTTTTCTTGAGAAAAGCAACAACATTGTCTGGTTTACTTGTATGCAAGACCACGGGAGAGGATTCCATGGGACCATGGTGGTCACGTAGCTTGAATTATGAGGCAGAACCAAACAAACGTTCGAAACAAAGACACAAAGGACTTGTGGCAGGAGGGGGTCCGTTGCACACGTAGCTTTCTTAACAATTTCGTTGTTCTTGTGGCTTCTTAGTGCACATCTTTCGTGAAAGATAGTAGTGACGTTTAATGCTTTTGCTGGTAGGAAGAAAACGCTGATATATATTATTATTGTGGCCGGTATGAAGTTCTTTTTTCAGAATAAATTGATTTTTTTTATTTACTAAAATAGTTATTATTTGAATAAAAAATTATAATTGATTTCTAAATTGAATTTTAAATTTTTGTTATCAAGGTTTTAGCTACCAAAATTGATTACTAAACATTAGTTATTAAGATTTTGGTTACCAAAGCAATTGATTTCTAAATTAGTTTTTAATTAATTACTCATTAGAATATATATATATATATATATATATATATATATATATATATATATATATATATATATATTTATTTATTTATTTATTAAGTGGTGTGATGAGGAATTGGAAAAATATATTTTTTATGATGAATTGTTTTTGTGAGACAATCTTTTAAAATTTTCATGCATCAAATCTTTTCATTTTCTTTATAGATTTTTCTAAATAATTTCAAATTCTTTTGGGTGATTTTAGAGACTTGGTTCTAGTAAAGATTACTTGTGAGACATCAGAAAACAAAATTTACTTCGCCTTTGTTTTATATTTTTATTTTGTTTTTCTTTTTGTTTGTATTATTTATATGAGTCATGGTGAAAATTTATGACAACAACTAGTCATCTTTCTTCACGGTCTTCTATAAATCTAGTTTCTCTATATAAGTTTGCATTCTTAACACTCATAGATCATAGCTTTCATCACTAAAGAGAGAAATAATGACCTGTGAGAAATTTCCTTCCACTATAGATCCCATAAGAATAATGTATCTTGATATATCAGGAAATCCATTGTTAACAAAGAAGATGATGCTAATATAAGAAGAAATACAATGAAAAATGACAAATTAAATGAAGATGTGATTCTATGAAAAAAAGAAAAAAGAAAAATTACAAGCAAAAAATGGGAGAAAATCAAGCACAAAAAAAGAAGAAGAATTAATGAAATTTGAAGATTTGAAATTTAAATAAACAAATATTAAACAAGGAGGAATGTTGAGATCATTTACTTAATATTTTTTTTATTTAAATTACTTTTTAGAAAATATTTTCAGTTTTATCCCTTATACATCTCTTATATAAAAAATCTCTAAAAATTCTATCAATGTTTAAGTCTCACATTATAGAAAAGATAAAGTAGGGCAACATACAAAGAATAAGACCTATAGACTTATCAAGGTTTTAGGTTGGAGTAAATGCCGATCACTTATGTGTATCGAGTTCATCTCTTATTAATGTTGTGTCTCTCTTATGAACTCTCTTGAAAAACCTACAAATAGAATCAAAATATCTTGTGATGTGAACTTATGGTTAAAAATGCTTTCACTCGAAGAGATGTACCAATGCAAAGAGACTAATACCTTGAAACCTCCATCAATTTTTTTATATGAATTTCAATCTAATTATAAAAGTGAAAGAGAAACTGAAAAACTTGTAATAATAAGATATTTTATATGTTAGCTAACCATATAATAAAGTATTTCGTACTTCGTGTATTTGGTCAAATAAGAGATATAGAATGTTTATGCATCTCCTCAACTCATCTACCATCACTCAGGAGGCACACTCTTGCTCCCAAGTCGATTTTCACATTTTATTATAATTTCCATTTCATCTTCATAAATATGAAATTGAGGGAAAGATAAATGTTTAATTGAAGTGATTTTAAATTTTGAATTTTTTTTTTTTGAGAGTGCTTTGTAGGAGAAATTAGTTGGAGAGATCAATAAAAGATAGAGATGTGAGTGATAGAAATTGAACTGATCCACATAATAATATGCATATAGACAAACATAAAAATCAATGAGATATCGATGAGCTCGTGAGAAGATAGTTTAACAGTTTATAAAAATCAATCATAAAAATTAAAATAGTTTAAATTATAATATATATATCTCAAGAAAAAAATAACATTAAAGATAATATCTCGATGAAAGGAATTCATAATTAAACAAACTATAAGAAAGGTTTAATAATTACTAAAATGGATTATTTTTGCGGTACCAATGCTCCAAGAATTTTACTGTTAGATTATTTGTCATTATAAATTGAATACTTCATAAGAGTTTTCTTAACTTATTTTTGTTAAAAGAAACCATAAATAATTTATTAAATCTTAGAATCGCATGACGTTGGTTGAATCACACAGAGACGTAATAACTCGTGAAAGAGACAAACTGAGATTCGTATACTTGATGAAATATATACAAAAGGAGAAGAAGCATAAAGGAAGAACTAAATAAACTATGAAATGAAAAATGCCTATGTCCAAAGAGAAAGAGAATCACTTATAAATAGACTTCATGCAGTGCATAAACAAGCCCATGCACACGTGACTCATGAAACAGATATAATGGGGTCGAGCGGAACAATATGTCGGTTGAGTGAAGAGAGCAAAAGTCACGTATTAGTTTTCATATATTCGCATTCGTTATTTTCAAGCTTGATTATTATTATTATTTTTTGGACAGCCCTTCTCAAGTTCCTCAATCTGGGAGTGAATAATGTTGAGCAATTGCAACGTATGAAATGGAAGACCGATAAAGCCAGAGCCTTAGTAAGAATATCCGGATGTTGTTCCTTTGTGCTAATAAGTAGAAGCTTGATAATTCTTTGTCGAACCTTTTCTTTCACAACGTAACAATCAATCTGTTTTTCTCTTGTTCAAGAAACTATTGGATAATTTTTAATTTTGTTAGCTAATCTTTAATTATGTTAGATAATCTTTAGATTACGTTTTAAATTACGGAGTTGTTTTTATTTAGTAAAGTGATGAGGTATTTTATATTTGATGAATTAGATTTAAGTTACTTATTATTTTAGTCAGTTGGTGTATCTAAGATTTAGTTTGTCAACATGACATATTAGATTAGATTAGATTAGATTAAGATTTAGTTTGGTTTGTAATTGGCTATATAATAGCCCATTCTTCATCAAGGAAAAACACCACAGTGAGTTGTATTGCATATTCTTTTAGTGTGTATGAGTTTTTTCCAACAGAAACACAGGGTTCAAAGTAATTTGTGAAGCTAATTAATTGTCGCAAATAGGAGTGTTGGTTGTGTATGTTGGACATTAAGATCTTCAACCAAATAAATTTGTCATTGTAGTTCACATGTTGTTGAAACAAGAGCTCCTATGAAGAGCTCCTCGAAACTATGTTTGGTTTACGCATCAAGGCATCTACGTATCGAAGTCGCTAAAATGGTTGAGCTTGAGCTCACTATTAGCAGCAATAAAAATTTCATCTCTTGGACTTTCCTTTAGATACCTCATAACACAAAGAGTAGCTTGAGGAAACATGTTGACTCAAGTTGTGTACAACGTATGTGATGTCTGGTTGAGTATTTGTTAGGTATAGGAGTTTACTAATAAGTCTGTTGAAGGACGTGGGATCCTATAGGGGAACTCCTTGAGTTACTGCAGCATGTTTAGAGAAATTCATGGGAGTGGAAACTAGTGTTGAGGCAAGCATACCAGTCTCTTGCAGAAGATCTAAAGTGCACTTGCATTGTGAAAGGTGTATGCTTTTGTTGCTCCGAGCCATCTCCAAACCAAGGAAAAAGTCAAAACCCTAAAGTTTTAATTTTAAAAGTATTATCTAGAATCATGATGATGTTGTTAAATTCACATATACCATTTCAAGTTAATATGATATCGTCAAAATGTATTAAAAGAACTGTTATATTTGTATCAGATTGCTTTATGAAAAAAAAGTATGATCACCTTTAGCTATTTTGAAATTTTGAGCTTGTAATAAAGTTGTGAGCATTTCATACCACTAACGACTTGCTTGCCTATATAAGACCATATACATAGAGATTTATGCAATTTTCAAACATGATTAGATTTATGCAATTTGCCTAAGACCATGTAGAGATTTCCAACCATATCACAAAGGGTGTTGGCAGATTCAAAAATACAAAAATAGATTCAACAAAATACTGAATAAAACATGTTGACTTTGTTAAGTTGCAAAATTAATGCTCTATTAGGTTAACTCTTAATCCATTCGTTTTCAATCAATTAAGCGATTAAAAATAATTCAATTATATATTTAAGCATTGCATACATCAATTAATCCTACACAAAAAATAAGTAACTGGGACAATATGAATAACAATATCCACATTCATTAAGCATGAATAGAAGTCGAGTCAAACACTAAAGTACCCGCTGCATATTAAGTATACACAAATTCCAAATTAGACAGAGAGATTAAGAGATGAAAAGCAAACCAAAACAGAAATGAAAATACATCAAGTATAGCAAAGAAGAGAAGAAAATTTTGAACCAAATAAGCTGAAAACGTGAAGAACCCTGGTGGGTGGTGGATGTCGTTCCAGAACAAGAAAAAGAAGTGCAAAATAGTTAAAAATGTAAGGTGGTAGTCTAGACAATATACCCCCATAGTCACATCACTAAAGCAACTACAACCCTAATGGGCTTAAGACTAGTCCACAAAACGACAAACAAAAAAAAAACCTTAAACTAATCCAACATGGTAGTTGACGTGGAATGGTAGCCTAGTCATATGTTGACGTGGAAAAATGTGATTAACAAGGCATAAATGACATGGGACTCTCCTCTCTTTAGCTTAATGTCCAAGCCCAAAAATGCTTCAAAACAAAACCTGAAAATAATTTAATAAACAAAAATTAGACCAAGTAAATCTAAATTGATTTAAATTCAAATTATTGGTCCAATAAATGAAAAAAACACTAAAAATAGACAATTAAACACTAATCAATAATCAAGATGGGTACAAGAATGATGAGTGTTAGCACAAATATCCTGGATGATTTGGTGCTTGAAGGTTTGATGAAGGTGCATGAAGTTATTGTCTTGGAACATGTTGGAACCATGCTTAAATTAATGAAGATGAGAAGATTTGATGTTTCCCGTGTTGATCAAGCCTTGTGTGCGTGCTTTCTATCTAGATTATTCATGAAGAAAACAAGATTGGAGATTTATGTTCATGTTGTAGACCATTTCACAATGTATAGATGTATATGGTCTTAGTTGTGTCTTTTAATCTGCTGAAATGTTTTTAAACAAGTTGAATGGTGTCTTTTAATCTTTTGAATGGGTTTTTAACATATTAGAAGGTTTGTTGCAGTAGTTTTAATTGTTACATATTCAACTAGTTGATTTATTTTGGAATCGACTGATTTCACTTAAGTTAAGTGAAATCAACTGATTGATTTGATAATCAACCACAATTTGACTATAACTTTTTTTTTCTTGAAAGAGAGGTAGAACAACAATTTTTTATCGCAAAAACTATCTGGATTCAGTGGAACTCTCTCTTTCGTTGTCATTATAAGACTTGGCAAAATTAAATAAAGAGTAGATATTTAATTAATAGTTGTAGTTCAAGTGGTTGAGCATGTTAGGTGTTATTGGGTGATCTTGGGTTCAAACCTTGCGTGTGCCATTAGTATGATGTTTTAATTATTTATTTATTTTGCATGTATGCATGGCTATGTAGGGTGATCTTATAATCATATATGTGCATGAAATATCATGAAACATGTAATGACTTGTTGGTTGTGCATATGCTTGGTAATTGGATGGATGAGAGTTTGAACCTTGGTTAATGCCAAATTATTCTTATTTTTACGCTTTATTATTCTTGCTACATTGGTGAAGGTCTAGAAATCCTAGTCATCTTTTGAGAAGCTAGAAGTAAGGTTGTCAAATCAGGTTAGGCTCGACGGACCAGCCCGTTGACTTGTAAAAACAAATCGGGCTGGGATAGCAATCAGAACTCGCCAACCCACTCCAACCCAGCCCGCCAAGCCCACCAGCTCGATGGGTCAACCCGCAAGCTAAAATGGGCCAACTTGTAGCCTGTCTAAGTTTAAAAAAAATGTGCACGTGTGATAGAGGCCGTACCCCACCAAATTAAAACATATTAAATGCAGTACATGAAAGTGAACCAAGTCGTCTCCCAACGACCAATATTTTCATTCAAAGCGAATTTTCCAGATGAACACAACAATAAAACATAGGGGGGGGTTGGCAGACAGATTCGGAATGCTAATCAATAGATTAAATTAAATGCTACAGTGACTAAAATCGTATTGACATGGAAATGAGTAATTAAACACTTCAAAACTGAAATCACAAAAATCAGAACCAAGAACCCTAACCTATCAAATCTGAAAACGCAATTTAAGAGCAAAAATTGAGATTTCAAAGCTTAAATGGAATGCAAAACGGTGATATCATATATAAATGCGAAAACCCCATGAATGGGTATTGTTCCAAGTCAATAAAACCCACAAAACGAACTGTCCAAGCAAGAAAACGAATTCAAAACGTAAAACCCTCAATGGGTGCTGTCAAAGATGCATAAAAACGGTAAAAATGAGCCAAAAACATGAAAAACCGCAAGGTGGGCGTCCATGGGAGCTTGGAGAATGAAAAATGGAGGTTTTGAAGAGAGGTTGAAGATGATGGAGCGGCTGCCCTCCCTCATGCAGATCTAATTCGTGGTCATATCACCCCCTGCCACTTAGAATTACAAAACTGCCATTATGAGCCACAAAATTACAAAAATGCCACTATGGGCCTCAAATGTTGACCCATTGACTTTGCTAACGTGGAAATGACATGGAAATGATGTGGCAATGATGTGGAAAGTTTCTTCAACTAAATATTAATGTCCAAGCTCCAAAATTGCTTCACCCAAATACCTAAAAATAATTAAAAACAAAAATTAGGCCAAATAATGTGAAATTAGTACAAATTCGGAATAGTGGCCCAATAAAGCCCAACAGATGAAAAACACTCTAATGATGAACAATTAAGCACTAATCAACTGTCTAATGGGTACACAAAGGCTAGTGAAATGGAAGAAAATAATGACTCATCAAAATTGACCACACTTACCCTTTTGCACTCCTGGGCAAAATTAAAGAGTAAAGCAAAGCAAGGACATCACAAACATAACAAGAGAGACAAAAAGACACAAGACAAACAGACACATGACAAACGGACTCGACACAAACAAATGGAAACACATCTAACACAGAAGGATTCAAAGCTGCAAGGTATCCGTGAACATCATCCAAGCAGTTCAAAACATGTCAAGTACTCAGTTCAGCTTAAGGAGAGAATTGAAAGCAACATAACCTCACAAAATATGCACTGTATCACTCAAATCTCTAGGCTACTGTTTACTCTCAAAGCACCCTTGAAAAACAAACATCAAACAGACTTGGCAAGCCTCTAGAACGAACAACCAAACCAGAAACACATGCAGGTCAAGATCAGAAGGACTTTTCAAGGTTGTAATGGGGCTGAGGACAAGGTGTGGAACATATGGATAAGTAGCTAAGCAACCAAGGAAATAGAGGAGCAGTGGGGAATAAGTCTCAATCAATCATGAAAGTAATCCCAAACACCAACACTTCCAACTTCGGTTCTCACACAATGCTCAAATCCAAACTCCTTTTAATTCTTTTCTTTATTCTCTTCTCTTTTTTTTTCTTTTTCTCTTTTTTTTATATACAGAGAACATGCAGAGAAACAACAATTTTGAAATCCCACTTTGGTGTACAAATGAGCAATTCCAAGAACCAACAAGTGCGCGCACAACCACACTTGTTGTGCGCGACCACACTTAATTGAGCACCCATTTCCAAAACAATTCCAAAGCTCCAAAATTTCCTAAGGTGGGAATAATCATGGTTTTTCAGGCTAAGGGCTTGTAATGAGCTGTAAAACAATGAAAGGGTATGCAGGCTCAAAAAGGGGTATCAACGGAAACAGTTCAAGGTAGGCTCATCTGGTTGTAGGCTCACAGAACAAAATTGCCTAAATCATATCCCAACATGCATGTGAATCAGAAAGGCATTCAGAAAGAGTCAAGCCAAGGCCACTGTGCAAGCATTCAAGAGCCATATATCACACAATCAAAGAACAGAGAGTGGCTCAAATTCTTACACAGGGTAAACTAATTCCAAAACCAAGTTGACATGCAAAGACAAAGCAAGGATAACAGTTCACAGAATAACCAACAACTCATCCTCCAAAAGTGAAGTGAGTGTCCCAAACAGAAAACAAAAACATCACACTAATTAACACAAATTAACAATAATGAAACAAACAAACAGAAACAACAACAGATAGACAGACCTGGACAAGTGCAATAAAAGTAAAGAAGAAGGGGAAAGAAAACTCCCTGAATCATGGTGAAACAGCAGTGGGGTCAAGCAGGGAAGTTTCCTCCACAACAGTATCCACCAAGGTAGGATTGCTGAGGAATGGCTTAAGACGATGCCCATTCACTTTGAAGCTCTTATCTGTGGACTGGCTTTTGATTTCAACTGCACCATAAGGATAAACATTAGTGACAACAAAAGGACCAATCCACTTTGATCTCAACTTACCCCCCATGAGTCCAAGTCTGGAGTTATACAGTAAAACTTGCTGATCAACAACAAACTCCTTTCTAGCAATGGAGCTATCATGGAATCTCTTGGTCTTCTCCTTGTAGAACATAGAGTTCTGATATGCCTCCAAGCGGATCTCATCCAACTCGTTCAACTGCAGCTTCCTTTCCTCCCCAGCTTGATCAAGAGAGAAGTTGCATGACTTGACAGCCCAGTAGGCTCGATGCTCTATCTCCACTGGAAGGTGGCATGGCTTACCAAACACAACCCGATAAGGAGACATCCCTATAGGTGCCTTGTAAGCAGTCCTGTGAGCCCATAGAGCGTCCTCAAGTCTATTGCTCCAATCCTTCCTGTTGGGCTGCACAATCTTCTCCAAGATCCTCTTGATTTCTCTGTTTGAGATCTCAGCTTGCCCACTAGTTTGGGGGTGATATGGTGTAGAAAGTTTGTGCACAACCCCATACTTTTGAAGTAAAACCCCCAAGGATCTGTTGCAAAAATGGGTGCCTTGGTCACTAACAATAGCTCGAGGAACTCCAAACCTGCAAAATATGTGAGACCTAACAAAATCCACAACAACTCGAGCATCATTAGTTCTAGTGGCTTTGGTTTCCACCCATTTTGAAACATAATCAACAGCAAGCAAGATGTAAGTGAAACCAAAAGAGACAGGGAAAGGGCCCATGAAATCTATACCCCAGACGTCAAACACCTCACAAAATAGCATGGGTTGTTGAGGCATCTGTTGTCTCCAAGAAATGGCTCGTCCTGCTCGTTGGCATTCCTCACATGTGCTACAAATCCTCCACGCATCTTTAAAGATGGTGGGCCAATAAAATCCGCAATCTAGCATCTTACGAGCTGTCCTTTGTGTGCCAAGGTGACCACCAGGTGCAGATGAATGACAAAATTTGAGGACCGAGTCAATCTCATGGTCCGGAATGCATCTCTTGGTAACCTGATCACTGCACATTTTCCACAGATAGGGGTCATCCCAAATGTAATACCTAGTATCGCTCTTGAGTTTATCACATTGAGCTCTGGATGTTAGGACCTAGTATCGCTCTTGAGTTTATCACATTGAGCTCTGGATGTTAGGGGAGGAAAAAAAGAAGCAGCAAGATAATTAACAATGTTAGCAAACCAAGGTGAGGAAGAAGTAGAGAGTGTCAACAAACTTTCATCGGAAAAGTCATCCCGGATCGGTGAAGCATCATCGATAGACCTCTCAATCTTGCTTAGGTGGTCTGCAACCAGGTTTTGTGCTCCGCTCCTATCACGGATCTCCAAATCAAATTCTTGGAGCCAGAGCATCCATCTTATCAGCCGAGGTTTTGATTCTGCCTTCTTCAACAGGTACTTAAGAGCTGCATGGTCAGTAAACACAACAACAGGAGAACCAAGCAGATAAGATCGAAACTTTTCAAGTGCAAAAACTACCGCAAAGAGCTCTTTTTCTGTTGTGGTGTAATTTGATTGGGCAACATCTAATGTCTTGGAGGCGTAGTAGATTACCCTCGGCTGCTTATCAATCCTTTGAGCTAGAACAGCCCCTAATGCATAGTTGGATGCATCACACATAAGCTCAAATGGGACTGTCCAGTCGGGCGCCTGAATGATTGGAGTTGTGGTCAGGGCCTTCTTGAGGCAATCAAAAGCCTCTTTGCATCCTTCATCAAAGATGAAGTCAACATCCTTTTGCAATAGGTTGGACAGTGGGAGGGCCTTCTTACTGAAGTCTTGAATGAAGCGCCTGTAAAACCCTGCATGGCCAAGAAAAGAACGAACCTCTCGCACAGAAGAGGGGTAAGGCAATTGTGAAATAATTGAGATCTTGGCAGGGTCAACTTCAATGCCCTTTTTTGAAATTATGTGCCCCAACACTATGCCTTGTTCTACCATGAAATGACATTTCTCAAAATTGAGAACAAGGTTAGATTGGATGCACCTGTTTAAAACTCTGTCCAAACTATCCAAACATGCATCAAATGAGGACCCATATACAGTAAAGTCGTCCATAAACACCTCTATGCATTTTTCAAGAAAATCACTAAAAATGCTTAGCATGCACCGCTGGAATGTGCCAGGGGCATTGCATAGGCCAAACGGCATCCTCCTATAGGCAAAAGTGCCAAAGGGGCAGGTGAATGTGGTTTTCTCTTCGTCCTCAGGTGCAATGTGAATTTGAAAATAACCAGAATACCCATCAAGAAAGCAATAGTGGGACTTACCTGCCAAGCGCTCAAGCATCTGATCAATAAAAGGTAGGGGGAAATGGTCTTTTCTGGTTTCTTGGTTTAGCCTTCTGTAGTCAATGCGAACCCTCCAACTGTTTTGCACTCTTGTTGGAATTAGCTCCTCTTTTTCGTTCTTGACTACAGTGAGGCCAGTCTTCTTTGGAACAACATGGATAGGGCTAACCCACTGACTGTCAGAAATGGGGTAGATGATCCCAGCTTGTAGAAGCTTGGTTACCTCCTTCTTTACAACATCCGAGATGACAGGGTTGAGTCGCCTCTATGGCTGTCTCACTAGCTTTGCTCCATCTTCGAACAATATCCTATGCATGCATGTTGATGGGCTAATACCAGGGATGTCAGCCAATGTCCATCCAATTGCCTTCTTATGCTTCTTAAGAACTTGCAACAACCTCTGCTCTTGTTCAGCAGTGAGAGAGGTGGAAATGATGACAGGCAGTTTGTTCTCCTCCTCTAAGTAGACATACTTGAGGTTGTTTGGCAGTGGTTTCAACTCTAGAGTACTGGATGCTGGCTGAATATCAGGAACCAGAGGGGAGGGAGAAATGGGTTCCACAGCCTATACCTGAGCATAACAATTAGATGCATATGTACTTCCTGCAACATGGTTAGTGCAACCTGATTGTATAACATCAAAGTGAATAGGTACAACATCCAGAGAGTCAAACTCTGTACACTCAACATTATCCACATCATATTCAGCATCATCAGAATCAAAATAAGAATCAAGAACATCAATGCATGCAAATTCAGATAACTCAGACACGGATGAATGTTTTAATGTATGCAAAGAGTGGAAATCAGAAATCAATCCATCAACAGCATCATCAATAATATCCACGTGAAAAACAGAATGATCCTCAGAAGGATGTTTCATGGCATCCAGAATGTTGAATCGCACAACAATATCATCAAACTCCATGGACAAAGTACCTACATGGACATCAATTTTGGTTCGTGTAGTTTTCAAAAATGGTCTGCCTAAAATGATTGGTGCAGAACCATGTGAAAATCCCTCTTCCATGTCAAGAATGTAAAAATCAGCTGGGAAAATCAATTCACCAACACGAACCAAAACATCATCAACCAAACCTACGGGGTGGGCAACACTTCTATTTGCCAACTGAATCACCACACTCGTAGGTTGTAGGGGTCCAAGAGAAAGAGATTTAAAAATAGACAGAGGCATTACATTTATTGAAGCACCAAGATCAAGCATTGCATTTTCAAATTTATTGTTACCTATGATGCAAGGTACACAAAATGTACTTGGGTCCTTGCACTTCTCAAGAATCTGAGGAACAGATTTACCTATCAATGCTGACACGTTTCTGCCCATGCTGATCTTTTCGTTTCCCTTTAGCCTCCTCTTGTGCGTGCATAGCTCCTTCAAGAACTTTGCATATTGGGAATCTGTTTAATGGCATCAACAGAGGTATGTTCACCTCCACCTTCCTAAAAGTTTCCAAGATCTCCCTGTCAACCTCTTCCATCTTTTTGCTTGGAATGGCTCTTGGAGGGAAAGGAAGAGGTATGGAAGGTGCAGCAGTAGAGGTGGAAGGTGTAGAAGTCGCACCAGAGGAAGGACCAGCTGCATGAGCATCACGCTTTCTCTGAAGTGTGGCAAGGTCAACTTCCTTTTGAGGTGTAGGCTCGGAAGTCGGAACTTCAATGTTCTTCCCAGATCTTAAAGTAATGGCACTCACATTCCTAGGATTTTCCACCGTCTGTGATGGAAGCTTGTCAGAATTCTGAGCCTGTGCCTGGTTTAGCTGAGTGGCCATCTGCCCCATTTGATTTGTCAAACTCTGGATTGAGGCCCTAGTCTCTTGCTGAAATTGCATATTTTGAAGGGTCATCATCCTGACTAACTCCTCCAATGAAGTAGAAGAAGAAGGTGCAGGTGCTGCAGCATGAGTTGGTGTGGGTACAGGTGGAACAGGAACAGCTTGTGGTGCAGGTGCAACTCTTTATTGTGGAGGTGGTTGCACATTTTGAAATTGTTGGGGCTGCTGGTTACCCTGGTTTCCCCATCTCAAATTAGGGTGATTCCTCCATCCTGGATTATATCTGTTGGTTGACAAATCATGGTGGTTTTGTTGTTGCTGTTGGGGCCTATTGTTGTTGAAAATATTTGCTGCATAGGCTTGAGGGGTATCCACTGGTGTAGAAGAAGAAGCCTGTTGTTGCAATGCTAGGCAAGAGTCTGTAAAATGATCAACAGATGTACAAAGGCCACAAACTCTTGCAGTTGGAGCTCTCTGATTGGAAGCAAGTTGATTGACCAGTGTGGTAAGAGCATCAATCTTACTTTCCAACTTCTTTGTGTACTTGGCTGCTCCTACATCATGAACACCTCTAACAACTATGGCATCACTCCTTGTGCCAAATTGTTGAGAATTTGAAGCCATGTTCTCTATTAATTGTTTGGCTACAGCTGGGGTTATGTTACCAAGGGCACCACCACTTGCGGCATCAATCATATTTCGATCCATGTGGTGTAAGCCTTCATAAAAATACTGCAGGAGGAGATGTTCAGAAATTTGATGGTGTGGACAGCTTGAACAAAGATTCTTGAACCTCTCCCAGTACTGATAAAGGGTCTCCCCAGATTGCTGCTTGATGCCAGAAATCTCCTTCCGTATGGCTGTTGTCCTTGAAGCAGGAAAGAACTTGGCAAGGAACAATCTCTTCAGGTCATCCCAGCTTATGATGGACCTGGGTGCTAGGTAGTACAACCAGTCTTTCGCATTACCCTCCAAAGAATGAGGGAAAGCCTTCAAGTATACATGGTCCTCTTGTACATCTGCAGGCTTCATGGTGGAACAGACGACATG
Organism: Vigna unguiculata; assembly: GCF_037176805.1. NCBI lineage: Eukaryota > Viridiplantae > Streptophyta > Magnoliopsida > Fabales > Fabaceae > Vigna > Vigna unguiculata. The sequence continues at coordinate 24,161,246 of NC_140796.1, forward strand.
AAACTGCTTCAAGTGTTTGCACGGGTCCTCACCTGCAAGACCATGAAACTTTGGCAACAAGTGTATCAAACCAGTTTTCAGCACATATGGAACCTCCTCCTCAGGGTATTGTATGCATAAACTATCATAAGTGAACTCTGGTGCAGTGAGCTCACTCATGGTTCTCTCATGAGGTGGAGGAGGTTGAGCCATGTTATCAGTATGAAAATGCTCAGAATATACAGTATGCTCAGAATGCAAAGAATAAGGATGTTAGGAATGTGATGAGAATCAGAAGAATCAGGAAATGTCACTGAATATTCAGCATGCAAAGATGGATTCCTAGGATGCCTACTTCCTCTGTGGAATGTCCTATCAATCTCAGGGTCAAATGGTTGTAATTCACTTGGGTTTCCCCTAGTCATGCACCAAAAAGCACTAATTGTAGTGATATTGGCATAACAAAGGGTATAACTACAAGTATACTTAAACGACCTTCAAATGACTTGAAAATTGGTAGGATATTCCTTTGAGTGGTCAAACAGAAGCACAAAAAAAATCAGATCAAAACTCAAAGCACAAGTATTTTTTTCAATTTTTCAAAAGTAAAAAAAATAAAGAAAAATCACAAAAAACATTGCTGAAATGTAGAAAATGGCATTTTCTGGAGAATCTGAGTTTGCAAACCGGCAAAGCAGGTTACGATAAGGTAGGAAATCAAATTCTACCCCAAATCCATATAAAATAATAGTGATTCTGATAACTAGAGCAAAAGTTATGGTCCTCTGAAGTTTCACTAAAAATCAGTCCCAATTTTTTTTGAATCTCTTAACTCAGACCATACCAACTGCTCCAGCTATTTTTCCTATCAAGTTCAATGTCTTAGAAGTGGGGGGAAAAAATTTCAAGTCAAAACAAGCTCCGTAGCTACCAAAACAAAAATCCAGAAGTTAAATGCCAGATTCGGACACTATTCAAACACTATTCACTACTACAAATGACACTATTCATGCGCGCCGCGACACTATTCACTACACTACACAGAAACACACAGGAATGGAAACAGGCACTGAACTTAACACAACATTAACATCACAATGAACATATACCAACTCAACCACACTTGAACTACATACACCAAAACACAAAACACAAACACACTAGAAATTTTACTTTGAACAAAATGATTGGTCCCCGGCAACGGCGCCAAATTTGATAGAGGCCGTACCCCACCAAATTAAAACATATTAAATGCAGTACATGAAAGTGAACCAAGTCGTCTCCCAATGACCAATATTTTCATTCAAAGCGAATTTTCCAGATGAACACAACAATAAAACACAGGTGGGGGGGTTGGCAGACAGATTTGGAATGCTAATCAATAGATTAAATTAATCAAATGTTGACCCATTGACTTTGCTGACGTGGAAATGACATGGAAATGATGTGGCAATGATGTGGAAAGTTTCTTCAACTAAATATTAATGTCCAAGCTCCAAAATTGCTTCACCCAAATACCTAAAAATAATTAAAAACAAAAATTAGGCCAAATAATGTGAAATTAGTCCAAATTCGGAACAGTGGCCCAATAAAGCCCAGCAGATGAAAAACACTCTAATGATGAACAATTAAGCACTAATCAACTGTCTAATGGGTACACAAAGGCTAGTGAAATGGAAGAAAATAATGACTCATCAACGTGCTACGTGTGTTATGAGTGTTGTGTATTTCCCTTGAAGAAAAACGTTCAGGCATTAGAAACAAACTCAAAAAGAAAACATTGTCGCCAAAACCCTTTGCAAAACACTCTTCTTTCTGCAGCATTCACCAAAACCCTCTATGAAAGTCCATCACAAAACTCCATTACTCTCGTAGAGTTTATTTTCTCCTCTGTGTTTCTCCTCCGTCCACCGTGAGACCTCAATGGCGTCAAAGGCAACCCAACCACCGAGCGCCACTTTGACGGAGAACCATGACATGATGAGGACAACGCAGAGCCACCACACCGTGATAGACAACTACGATTCCGACGAAGGGTTACCACCATGATGCAGGTTCGTTCCTATTCAAAATTTTGAACCCTAATTTTCGATTTGTAACCTTAATTCGCAAATTCCCTAACCTTAATTTTGATTTCTCTCGATTGAAGTTGAAGGTGTTGTTGTGTGATTCATTGCTTTAAGTAAGGCCATTTAAAGGACTGTGTTTTAGATATTTGATAGACTGTAATTGGATCATTTGGATATTTTGCTGCACATTTGGGTATTTGAATATTTTTGCCTTAAGTTTGCTACTGCTATAATTGTGTTGTAATTGTTGCCTGTCTTTGTTAATATACTTGATAAACGAATTTGGAATCAGATTTCAAAAGTATTGTATTAGTCTAAGAATTAAAACGATACATATGTTCATTAATCGTTTATGGTTGCGAAAGTTGCTCATTGTTTCGTACTTAGTATTTTGAATTCTACTAATCAATAATGTGATCTCAAAGTTTATAATTTTCTTCAGCAATAAAAGAGTCCAGTAGTTGTTCTTTCAATGCATAATTTTTAATAAATTTAGTCTGCAGTTTTATTATAACGTAAATTTAATGAAATGTGAATCTAAAAATTTAGTCTGCATAGTTTTATTAGACTCTATTATTTTGCATTTAAATTTTTGCCCTTTTTGAAATACTTTCAAAGTAAATCTAAAAGCCTAATTACTCTTTCACTCTTCCCATCTTCCAACAAAATAGTATTCTTAAATCCATGTGTTTCTTTTCTGACAAATATATGGGCCTTCAGTACAAAATCTGAAAATTTGGGCCTTAGTCAAAAATTTGAAAAAAAAAGTCAAAGCTGGTGGGTCAGCCTGCTAGCATCGCTCGCCAACCCACCAACTCATGGGCCGGGTTGAATAGTCCAACCCATTTTCAGTTAGTGGGTCAGCCCGTCCCGATCCATTTTAGATGGGCCAGAATCGGGTCGGGTTAATATGGGCCGGGCTGACCCATTTTGACACCCCTAGCTAGAAGGGTAAAGGAATGGCAATTATGGTGTTGGAACTCTAAGTAATGGCACTTGATGGCCATTAACCTTTTAATTTTCGTTTTATTTTATTTAATTACTTTTTTGGGCTGGAAAATGAAGGGAGAGAGTGAATTATAGAAGGAGAAAGAGTGAGGTTCGTGTAGCAGCTGAGAGGAGTTTGTGAGAGCACTGAAACTAAGCCTAAGAGAGAGTTAGAAGGCTAGAAAGAGTGCTATGTGGGAGAAGAAAAGGGTGGATTGATTTCTGGGCAAAGAGGAAAGCTAGGAGTTAATTGAATATGTATGAATGCTGGAAACATGATTTAATGTGTTTTTTGTGCAATTGGATGATTGGATCGAGTCTTTTGGGGGTCTTGGGGTTTCTCGCTGATACAAAAATTTGGTTTCTAACTAAGAACTCCAATTGACCGCCTGACGACAAGTATGTAACACCAAGCGACAACCTGTGTACACCAACATGTTGCATTTCGGTGGTAATGGTTGCAGTTGAGTTTCTGTTAGGCATATGGTATGGATATAAAATGGACAAATTGTTATTGTTAGGGTCTAATGCATGAAATATGATCGTGTGATGATGCTAAACTTGAATTGTTTGAGGTATTAAATAAAGGAACTAGTGTAGATGCGATATAGGTAAATTATGACTTTGCCTGAGTTGGATGCAGAATATGGTTTCTAGTTTGGAGTTCATCTTTTGGAACGCATAAAATATTGATATAAAAATGGACCTAAGGAAACTATTGTGGGACTAATGTGTGAATATATATGATTATGTGTTGATGTTAAACTTGGGTTGATATGAAGGATTGGTTAGAAGGGACTTTTGTAGGTACTGTTTGAGATAGGTCTTAGACCTTGTATGAATATATGCATTTTTGGTTGCTATTTTATAACTCCTATGAGCAGGGTTTATTCTTGGTTAAATTCAAGTGTTGACATGGTTTCAATTTGTGAATGCATGTGTACATATACATGATTGATGCATATGAGCTGTGATGATACAATTTGAGGTATGCTAAAGTATATGAACATGCATTTGGTATTCTAGATGTGTGCTTGGGATGATTGGTGTGTTAAAACCTGTGTTAGGGGTGCAAAAACAAGTAGTTTCGCACTACTAGTGTAGCACCTAGCGGTGCTGATTGGATTACCACGCGATAATTGAGAATAAGGAGGCCTTGGAAGGTGTAGCGCTAGGCGATGCTCCTGAACTGCCAGGCGGTCTACAACACAAAATCGCCTGTCGACGCTTAGGCTTTGTTAGGTGATGGTCTAGTGGCAATTTGCGTATTTGGTGTGCTTTCACGCATATATGTGATGGCCTTGGGTCTAAGATAGGCTTGATTGTATTTGTCAATACCCAATTTTGTCTCAACAAATAAGTTTGTCCTCAAAAAATTAAAAAATATATTTTTAATTAATGATAGAAAAAACAAAAAGAAAGGAAAATAAAGTGTAATAATTTTTCTTTAGACTTTCTAGCATTAAAAGAAAAAAAGAAGGAAGAGTCCAATTTAGTTTAATTATCACACCCTTTACTTGAGCCCAAATGTTTTATGCATATCTTCACCCACCACTATTTGTTATTTACTCTCCCCACATGACATGTTAAAACAGGATATTTTAAAATATATGTTTTTTTAAAGAAGGGTAAGATTTTAATAATTAGAAGCAAATATTCCCGGTATTAATGTTTTTCAAAGAAAGGTACAATTTTAATAATTAGAAGCAAATATTCTGGGTAATAATTAGAATCAATTATATGAATATTATGTTATGATTTGATTTACGTAATATGTTGCATCAGGATCTTCATGAACCAACATTTTTGTACATTTTTTTAAATTTTTTTATAATTAGTGACAACTCCTAGTTATATAGGTTCACAATTTCATATTTTTAAATGCTAGAATGTTGTTCAATAATATTTGAATAGTTTGAATGTTTAACTAATTTGATTTTCAAGTAATATACGTTGATAATTTAATCTTTAACTACAATATTTATAGTAAATTACTCAAGGAACCGTCTAATAAGCAAATTTTTCTAAATTAGCATGACAAAAATGTGTAGTTTGTTTTTTCATTTATGCTTTGTTGAATAGCATGATAAAAAATGTGTAATATTAGTCATGTTTTCTTGGACTATATGAACACTTTCTTGGAAACAATTCATCATAATGGTGGTGAGCATGATGAAGACATTGGTTCTTGATTTTACTGTGATTGTCATCTTATGGGTTGCTTAAAAAATTATTTAAATATTTGAATACTTAAAAATAAAAAAAAGGTTTGGCCTTAATGGAAAAAAACGAAGCGCCTAACAATGTATCTTCACATACCAAGAACTACGAGATTGCCCCTTTCATTCTGGGGTGACGGCGGGATCGTACCATTCAAGCATTTTTTTTTCATGTTTTTTATGTGGGTTGGTGAACCAACCCACTTAACCTACCAACTCGTGGTGGGTTGAGCCGAGTTGCGAAATTTCTGGCTCACTCATTTTTAACCTGACTCGTGGTGAGTTAACCCGTGTGAGTCAGGTTGGTTCACTTTGACATGTCTATTCGTTGCCTTGAAAGGTACGTAATTTTTTGCTCCTAATGTTATTCATGTATTGGTGAGAATAATAAAATTAATGGGATGTGAATCTTGACTCTATTATTCTTTTATAATATAAAGTGTATGTATGATTGATTGACCTGTTATATGGCTAAAAGCGTTTGTGGTTTGGATGTTAGATGACTTTGGGTTTGGATTCATGATTGATATGTGTCGATTGAAGTTTAATGTTTGATTGTGGCAACTACTCTGATTGTGAATGAATGTCTCTATTTGAGTGATAAATCCACGTCAAACTTAATTTATATGCACGACCTTTCTCTTTTGTTCTCTTTAGGATGCCATTACTTTTATCTTGGTAATTAGAACCATATTTCATAGGCTTTTAATTCTTATTTCTTATATATAATTATTGAATATCATGTCAAGTCTTGGATTTGCTTGGTAACTAAAACACTCCTTTGTAGGCTTTTAATTCTCTTATTTTAAGAAATAAAAGTTATAAATTACATTTCTTTACTGAATATCATGTTAAGTCTTGAATTTGCTTGATAATTAAAATACTCCTTCGTAAGGTTTTAATTCTCTTATTTTTAAAAAATAAAAAATAAAAAATAAAACATATAAATTATAAATTATTTCTTTTATAATTATTGAATATTATGTCAAGTCTCGGATTTGCTTGATAACTAAGTCTCTTATCATGTTGAATCTCGAATTCTCTTGATAATAAAAAATATTAAAATCTAAAATAAAAAAATTATAAATTATAAATTATACTTCTTTTTTTATCATTTTTGGATATCATGTCAAGTCTTGGATTTGCTTGATAATTTAATCATGTTGAATCTCATATTCTCTTGATAATAAAAATATTAAAATCTAAAATTAAAAAAAAAAATATCAAACAACAAATATTTTTACACAGAACTACGTAACCTTGATTTCTCATTTTGAATGAGAATACTTAGGAGCAATGTCAATTCTTGTCCGACCAACAAAAATAAAAAAAAAATTGTTTTGATCTTTTTTATTTTGTATATGCATTTTATTTGATATTTTTTGGGAACAACAAATATATTAAAACTTTATTTTATTTTGCATACTAAGTTAAAGGGAATTGTAACATCCCATTTAATAGTCTAAACCATCAAACAAAACATTGCATATCGGATAGTTCAAAGCATAGAATCTAAAATATAAACAATATGTTACAATTATCTCACAGAAACTAGATAAACTGCTTTACAATTATTATACACAAATTGCTTTAGAGTTTTGAAAAGAGAAGACACAATTCTAAACCAAAAACACTAGAATTTCCATAGAAACTCTATTGTGCAGCATTTCCTCCTCTTTCTTGCATGGGGCTAGCTACAAGATCTACAACTCCTCAAACCAATCAGGTGATCATGGCAAGAAATAACAGACATAAAAAACAAATGAGACAAAAGAAGGGTAAGTTAATGATTTAAAGAGAAAACATAATTCAATTCTTGTAGTGGCATCTCATGCTCTACAGAGCGACAGATACAGAGTAAAACTCTACCACATACAAGGTTAGTCTGTTAACACCTATGGTCAAGGAAAAACCCCTAGGTTAGGACCTCCTGCTCCTTTCACAACATACCCCATTTCTTTCCTATTTGATAACTTGAATGGTTATTAAGGCGTCAAGATAACTGTCAAGACAATCTCTACTTCAATGCATACATTACTATAGTACATAGCTAATTCTCCTTGAATTAGTACTAGCATAGATATATTGAGTTATCAATCATTATCCAAATTAATTTGTATAACCACAAAATACCATTCAAATCACTTAAGAATGCAAGTTTTAGGTACGTACTTACTCGCCCAGCGAGTAGCACTCGCCCAACCATTGACCCATTCTCGTCCAGCTAGTAGCACTCACCCAACCACTGACTTAAGTCTCGAAGTTCCTAATTTGGAAATTCGCCCAGCGAGTTGCACTTGCCCAACCACTGATCCATGCTCGCCCAATGAGTAGTACTCGCCCAAGTCTGGAAGTTCTTGACTTGGAAATTCGCCTAGCGAGTTTGTGAATCTGCATAATTCTGCAAATCAGTGTTTTGCATAATTCTGCAGATCAACTCATTCGCCTAGCGAGTAGGCTCGCACAACGATTGAGCAAATCTGCAAAATTTTGCAGAAATTGATTTAAGCAAAAATTATACCTATTCAACCAATCCATACAACTCCAAAACCTTTACAGAAACCATTTGAGTATCAAACATTAATTCTATCAAAATATTCACACCAATTGCACCCATAACATACAATTATTCTCAAACAACAGATAAAACCTAAGTATTTATTGTTTTTAAACATCACAACCCAGTTCACATATCAAACACATTAGTCAATTACAGAATAATCATATAATAACATTCCTAACAGGTTTGTGACACATGATAGATATTAGCTTCCCTTACGTGAGATACTATACAAACAGTTCACAAAGAGTTCCAATACACCTCACAACCCAACAAAGTCCCCAACTCTCCCTGAGAACAACAATAACATGATAAAAGTGCATCAATAGAACCACTGATCATTGAACAAACATAAGGAGAACTCAAAATACACATGCGGTCTATAATGATCCGCATGCGAGTAGATTTAGACAAAACCAAAGAAAAGACCAGAAAATCAACTTACTCTGTTTGAGAAATTGATCGGACAGAAACATAGGGCGTGTAACAGGGGTGCTGATACCTTCCCCACACGTAACCAACTCCCGAACCCAAATATTGTTTCAAAGACTATTTTATTTCTAAGGTTTTTCTATAGTTTTCCCTAATAAACTATGGTGCCAACTCCTTTATTTTTTTTTAAATTGTTTTCGCCGTCCCGTTGCGATTTCAATTGCAACAGTATTACGAGTACGGAGGTTCGTAATTGAGTTTGAACGCGTTATTAATACGAACATAGAGTTTCGTATTGGTGGTACTCTTGTGTGAATACGAGTAGGGAGGTTTGTATGTTCTTTGCTCACACTTGAGTGTTTTACGAGTGAAGAGGTTTGTAATTGGATGTGTTAACGCGTGTTAGGCTACGATGAGGGAGGTTTATAGAGGTTGGACTATGAGCAGAGAGTTTCATAGAGGTTGGACTACGAGCAGGTAGGTTCGTAGAAGCGTATGATATCCTTAATGTAACACCCTAGGCGGATATTACTTGATAAATCAATTAAATATAAATTATGGAATTAAAATAATCTATAGAAAGTTCCCAAACGCGGGAAAAATTTAAAACTTATACCGCTGCAGTTCAAATACACTAAATCATTCTTATTACGAGTCCAGAATAGAGGAAAACATCATAAAAACTTATTAAAAATGTTTGTAAATAAAACTTAAAGTAAATTCCCCAAAGTTTGTCTCGTCGTGTATTAAATGTCCTCACCTGTATTCATATTTGCTCTCGCATGATAACTCACATGATCATCGCCAATCAAAAACAGAAAGGTAAGCTGAGAAAGAAAAATGACATAATTATTAAGTAATGAAAGTTAATCCCTATCAAATATTTTTTATGAAATTCTTAGTTCATCGACTCTTTTGTAACGTTCCACCCCAATCTCATATCTATATGAGAAAGATCCATTCACAAATTTGGTCCTTAGGGATTATCATGCTTCTACAAACCTATCCGCTCATGGTCCAACTCTACAGACCTCCCCGCCCGTAGTCCAACTCTACGAACATGCTCGCTTGTAGTCTAACATGCGTGAATACCTACTATGAACCCCCTGCTCATAGCAGCCTTAAGTGTGAGCACGGAACATACGAATCTCTCACTCATATCCCCACACAAGAGTATAATCAAATACGGACCTCCTCGTCCGCATCAATCACGCATTTCTAATCTCCATTACGAACCTCCCCGCTCGTAACTAGTCTATCATATCCCTAACTAACACATCAAACCCATCCATGCAAAACCATTTGCAACAGACCCCTACCCTTGCACTATCACCTGACGTTGCCTAAGCGCCACCAGGTGAAATTGTGCTCCAGACTGCTTGGCGTTGTTCCCCTACCGCTAGGCGCCACACGCCTAAAGACCCTTCTGTTTGTGGCTTATTGCCTGACGGAAACATACTCGGCGCCAGCCGCCACACCAGTAAAGCGGATTTTTACTAGTATAGGCACTGCGTAAGGGATTCTAACACATCAAGCATCATATCTACACATCAGGAATGCCACTTATACTTTATCACATCAATACATACCATAATATACATCATCATAGTTTCTAAACATCAATCAAAGTAAGCATTCATGCATTTATACGTGAAGGATTTGGCATCACTTGAAAGTAGTCATGCATACATATAAAGCATGTGATCTTAGGTCGAGCAGTACAATCAAGCATACAATCTCACCAACATCACTACACTAATACTACTTTTGCATCCAAATGCACCACACCTCATTTCAAGATTCATGTAGCCCTATGACAATAAACTCCTGGATGCCTTAAAAGTTAATTGATTCATTTAGTAGATCATATATATATAAATAAGTGGAATGCTCCCAAACAACTTACTCCTAAAATTTTACACATGCAATCAATCTACTATCACCAACAATACTTATGCCTTCCTTCATTTCCACAACTTGAGCCATTACAATCTCATGTAAATTCAATACTTAAACTCATGCATCAACTCACACCAATTAAACCCTTAGTCATCATACAAACATACCAATTTTAGTACTAAATCATCCCCAAGGACTCCACTTTCAGTTTTTCCACTTAGAAAGCCAAACCAGTCGTTGGCCACCATTCATCGCCTAACGGTACGCTGATACTGCCAGGCAGTGCATCAGGATTATGAAATTTCTAGATTTCCTTGCACTTGTAGAAAACCCAAAATCCCCCAAAATTGCGATTTGACCTCCTAATGCTAGTGGATTGCATCCAATTACATATTCACTAGACACTTATATTCTATTAATGCATATAATGTAATCATAATCAAATTTGACAGTAACATATTACCATCTCGTATCCATTTCACAAACCCTTAATAACCCTTATGTTCATCAAACCCCCAAATCATAAAATTAGAGAAAAAGGCAATTATTATCGATCGATTATGGCAAGAAAAATATCAGTAAGGTCCTCTAAATTGCAGAACACCTAACCCATCCTGAAAACACCGAACACTTACAAAGAGCACGTGATTCCAGGCGGTTCATCACTGAACCCAAAAAAATTATGAACAATGGTTGCGTTACCTGGCAGGCCTTCATAGCCGCCAGGCGGGTTCTGGGCAGAAACCCAGAATTTACGAAAATTAGTGGAAATTGAAAGAGGATTCAAACATTTAGACCAAGTATCATCCAATACCAAATTAAGTGAAAATAAAATAAACAAGGACAACTCCCCTTACCAAGTTTCCTTGCTCTGAGTACAATCCTAATGATTCTTTCTTGTCTCCAATGCTTCAACCCTTGAATCCACTCCACTTCCTTCCAACACTCAATGATTCTCCCAACTCAGTTTCTTTGTAACACCCCAATTTTTGGGATGTCATGGAACGTTAGAATATTTTTGCGTTTAGCGAAAAAAGAATTAACATTGAAAATTTACTAATAAAAACTTTTTATTTAATTTAAATTACACAGTTCACACCATTACCTTGTCATAAACTTCGAATAACATTTGCGACCAAAAAAAAATTATATAATTTCTAGTATCTGATTTAAAACACAACTAAATATATTATAAAAACTCCTGAGTCCACCCTAGTCTCTCATCAATCTACTTTATGCCAAGATTATCTACAATATCATCTGCTCCCGTATAACACACACGTTATACGATCATCGCACATACAACAAACACACAAACAAACAAATAGGGGTAAGCTAACCATAAATAATGATATATAAAAGAATTTCGTAAATAAAACATGACAAACAATACTTAACATCTCATTCAAATAACACTTTAGCATTATGATCATAATCAATCTTTGGTTTGAAACACACAACCCCCAACATCCAAACAATCATACCAAACCAAACATAACATCACATTCATTTAAAATCTTCACACATGGTGATCATAATCAAACTTTGGTTTTCCGCGGCCTATCACCCATAACAACATCTAGTTTCCTAGAACAGATTGTTCAATATGTTCCACAATCGCAGCCAGATTGTCTCCCTTATTCCTCAAGGAATTATGAGTAAAAACGTCGATGCATCACACATCGGGCACTATTCTCACAACGAGCCGAAATAAGGTGAAACATATTTCCCCTCCTCACTGCTTCACACAGGCGAGAGGGTACAACACTCGAACCAATCCTCTACCACTGCTTCACACAGGTGAAGATGATGAAGGATTATCTTGTTCCTTTTTAAGAATATTGAATATGGTGTGAGTTGATTAAGAAAGCTAAGTGAAATCCCCACTGGACATTAAGATAGCAAGCTATCTAGATGTGAAGGTTCCTTTCACAAAGCTCAAGAGAAGAATATGATGGATTGATTCAAAACAAAAAGGAAATGGAAAGCAAATAAACCATAGAAAACAAAGAACAATTAAAGGAAGAAGAAAACATAAAATGGAAAGCAAAGAAATGGTAAAAATGTGAGAAGCACGCCACTACAAGGCTAGGCTATAAGCCATGGCAACCTTGAAGATGAGTGGATGTGTGCCGCCACTTGCTATGCAAGATAAGGCTTAAAAGTATTCACTCCCAAGGGAGGAAATTCTCACAAATGGTTGAGACACAAGAGTGTTTTTACTTCAAAATGTTCAACCCTTTTACATGTCTAGGAGCACCCCTTATATAGAAGAGTTTAGGGGCCTCTAAGCAAATAAAAGATACCTAAGGATGTCTCTACAAAAACCTAATCTTAGCTTCTAGAAACTAGGTCAAATAAGGTTACAAAAATGAGAGACAAAAGAGCTAACTATGGTGTGTGCAAGGCTAATTTCGTTCTAGCATAAAAGGAGACAAAGAATGTGTCTCATATGTCTCCAAAAAGTGGCCAAAGTGTGCTAAAAACAAAGGAGACCAAAGGTACATAGGTACACTTGTTTTATGCCTTTTACTTTATGCTTTATGCCTTTGCTTTACTCTCTCATCCACATCATTTATGCTCCCCAATCACCATGCGCCACCTAGCATTGTTTTCTTACTCCTAATTAACCTACAAAGCAAATAAACATAGATTAGCATGTTGGCTTAAGTCAAGTCAACTATAGTCAACAAGTCAAACCTAGTCAAAGGTCAACAAGTCAACTAAAGTTGATTCAACTAAGTCAACTTAGGGAATCAAAAATAACAAACACAAATGAAAGGGATGAAGGATTAGTGAACTTCCTTTCTAAACATGCTTAGTCTTCTTAAGCATGTGCCTTCATCCTTGGTTGGGGTCAATCCTTCATCAGAAGAGGACCCTTTTCCACTGTTTCACACAGGCGAAAGAGTCTTCATTGGGTTCCTAGGTACGGAAAACCTCACACAACACTTAATTCCATCAAGAGCTTTCAAGCAAGGCAAAACACTCCCAACATTCAACACATGAAAATTTCATATTGCCAACAAAGTACTCACCACCACATCATGCATGGGAAATAAAGTTTCATAACATAAACCCATCAACTTATCAAATAATATATTCATACAATGAACCCTATTAATAATTTCCACACCAATATAAACAACAACTAAAGTACCAAGCCACTATTTTAATTACATAACTATGCAACTAAAATATATCCAAGCAAAAGATATAACATTGATTTGGCAACTATGACTATATAACTCACAAAGTTTAACCTCTTAAAACACTATTTTACAAATTATGAAGAAACACCACCAACTTGAACGAAATGAAAAGAAAATGCACATGCATGCTATGACAACGTGAAAATTTGGGAGAACTTTCCCACCTTGGGCCCACCATACAATAACCCTCCAATTTATAACAAACTTACCCTAAACTAGGCCATGCAAACACGTGAAATAGAGTAGAAAGAGAGAAGAAACAGAAAAGCAATGTGGTAAGAAACAATAATATAATAATGAAAGACCACAAACATCCCATCAAACTATAATTGGTTTTTCACACCCAAAACTTAAGTGTTGCACCTTCATAAATCACAATGCAATTCAATAATTTAAAGAGGAAACAAACCTTTGCACGTGGACCACACCCATGCAATTTATGTGAAAGAGAATTGAAAAGTAAGAAAAAGAAAGCAAAAACCATGAACCCATTCACTCTCTACAGCGTGAATAAAAGAGAAGAAAGAAGAAAGAGAACTATGTGTGTGGCTAACGGAAACAAAGAAAAAACATACACCCATCCTCCAACCAATGCGTGACACCTCTCACACATGCATGAAAACTCACGAAAACCAGCCACCTGCACCAGCTACTGCGTAAGCATATATCCATCACTTTCTCTACATTTGATACATTAAAATACATGGCTCATCAACGAAAACTTTCACTGCACCATACACATGGACCTCCACGGTTCCTTGTGCATAAAAATGGTGTATCTATAAAAAACCAAAAGCTTTTGAAACAAAAGGTTTGTGACTCCATGTACGTAAAATGAGAAAAGAAGAAAGTTGCCATATGATATCATGCCTTTCCCTAAAGTCTGCACCATAAGAGTTTTAAAGAAAAAATGCTCATAATAATTAAAGTTGCTTTTGCATGCTGCACCGTGAGCTAAAGAATCAACTAAATGGTATGGGTTCTTCAACAAGCCACCCCTAACATGAATTTAAATTTAAAATAACATACAAAGGAAGAAAAGTACTGCACTTTAAACAAATTTTGAAACCTATGAAGAAGAATCTACACCTTAAGCAAAAGTCCCATGGCTAAGAAAATATAGAAACCTTGCACCCATCAACCACTAGAAAATGTGAATGAAAAATGGCCCTATTCAAGAGATATAACAAACCTATTTGCATACATAAACAAGATTCAAGGAACCCAACTACCATCACGAAACCAACACGATACTAGAACCCATCTTTTCATGATATGAAAATAACATAAAAGTGAAGAAAACATACTACCCCATGTATGGGTTCACAAGAAAAACAACAACCAAACAAGGTAAAGCCATCAAGTTTCCATGCACAAAAACAAGCCATCTATGAAAATTTAAAAGACAAGGTTGGCTTCCCCTACCTCTTGTAGTTGTGCTCTCTCTCGGCTCCACACCCTACTCCCAATTTCTCTCCTCTTCATCTCCCCTCATTACTTCCATCCCCAAATAACCTAGAGTGTTTTTCTTATCAAAAACCCTAGCCTTCACCTAACACTACTACCCTCCTATTCTGGGTTTTTTTTTTCTTTTTAAAAATTTAGTTAAGATTCTATAAAATAAAAACAAACCAAAATTTGTGGTTTGGCGAAAGCAAAGAACATTTAAGTTCATACAATAACATGAAAAATGGAAACAGAAAGAGAAACCATGCTTCTCAAAGATTAAAAAGAGGAGGGAGAAAACTATAGAAAATTCGTGGGCCCCACAACATAATTAAGGAAGAAAGAGAGAAAAAATAAACATTAATAGCCTAGTGCATGCGGCAACCAGGACTCAAACTCACGCACTGTGTCATACTACATATATGCATCTGCCACTATACGAGATACTTTCTCATTATATATTGTGCACAAATTAAATATAAACGCATATTAGTTAACCATGATCGAACACTTGTACTTGCACACAAATTTTTCAAAGCGCTAGCTACTGAAGTAAACGCATTCTCATGATATATAGCGTACCAATTGTTTATATACACTTATATTCCATATTTAATATTTCCATAAACTAATTAAAATAAATAAACAACACTTAACTTAAATCAATCAATTAATTATTTCATCATATATCAAAATTAAATATAATACTTAATTTAAATAAATCCATAATCTCAAACAATCCATCAATTTTTCTATGTTTATTCTAATTTTTCCCGGATCTTACATTCTTAGTCTCCCTCACTCTCTTTTCTGATGATTTATTATGACTCTCTGCTTCCTCACTTACTCTATTCTCTCTCACAAATTTAGCACAAAATAAAGAAAATAATAACAAAAACGAAATTAATTAAAAAAAATTATGGTTTAATGGCTATTAGTTGTGATTACTGCACCCAACTACTACCTGTAAGACCCGAGAAATTTAATTAATTAAATAATTAATTAATTAATAAATGCGGGTAATGGGAGTCTTTATGGCATTTAATTCTGACTTTTATGACGTAGAATGGTACTAGCTCAAATTGTTAAGAGTACTTGATTGTTATGATAAAACTTGGGTTTGAGTCCTATGTATGTCAATTGTGTGTTATTGGATGGGTCATGATGAAAGATAATATAATCCTAGATTTATATGAATTATCATGAAATATGGATTGGTTGAATTTGTCATGCATTTGAATTGTAACTATTTGGTAGTGTGTTTGAACCTTGGTAAACACGAATTAAGCTTTGTTTCTACTAAAATCATTTTTGGCATGGACAAGTAAGGGGACTAGAAAATCACCATCGAATAGCCATTGAATGACAATTAAACATAATTTTAATGTCATTTTCGTTTTACTTCCATTAAACGTAATTAAGGTGTAGTTAAGAGCCTTTAGGAGAGAGGAGAATAGGTTTTGAGACTACCATAGTTGTGAGGGTTTTTGAGATAGCATTCTAGACACTAGTTAGAGAAAATATTGAAGATTTAGAGCTTATTTGGAGAGGAGATCAATGTTAGAGCAATTGTGGTGCAAGAAGGACTCCAACTTAGGCACTTGTAGCAAAGAATTGCAGGTTAAGGGAGCTGAACCCGAATTTGTTTATGGTAGTTGATATATTGTATGGTGTATAAGATAATAATATATGAATTCCTCTGAATAAGTTCGAAATTTTGGGTTTCTGGAAATTTTCCAAAACCTGCTTAGCAAACCTTCAAAGCCGCCAAGCGACTCATATTTTTCGGTGTGTTTTCTGGGTTCCTACGAGGAACCGCCAAGCAGCCAATTCCTGTTGCTAGCCAACATAACCTATCCCATCCAGTATTCCAAGTTTATAAATGATCTGCCTGGCAGTAGTGAACACCCTCCAGGCGACACGAGCAAATATTGGTTGAATTCGTGTACTTTGGGATTTTTGGGTGGTTCTAATGGGAGCGAAAATGATTATTGGAATTTTGTTAATGGATGTATACCTGAGGTGATGATTCACATAGTGATTTTGACGATTTGGTGATGTAGGAACCTTGGAATATATCAATGTTAATAAGTATAATTAAGCTTGAATTTATGGTTCAATGGTAGTACGTTGGAAAAATGTTAGCAGAATTAACTATGTGGAATTAATTATCAGTTCTTTTGGATATGAGAAGGGATTAACATAATTTGAGTTTTTGAGAGGTTTGGGATATTGATACTAGACGAACAAGGTTTAGTTAACTATGGGTTAAGCATAAGTGGATGCATAAATAATTTAGGATTCATAGATCCTCTATGGAGTGGTTATAATCATAATGGAGTCCAGGTGAAGATAAAGAGATTCATAGGTTTACATGGAAATATATTTTGGATACAATTGATAACTTGGGTGGGTCTTGATTAGGGTTAAGTTAGGTGTGGGCAACTATCTAGATTGGGAGAGTTAGAGTATTCATGTCTAATTTATAAGTAGAACTAGGAATACTGCACTATGAGACTAGAAACATAAGTGAGCATGAAATTGGTAGCTTGTGAGTGCGCTGGAAATGTACTGGGTGCTTGAGTGAGAGCACAAGCTGCTACATCGTGACCAAACTAGTAAGCTCCTAGTACTGGTGTAGCGCTTGGAGGTAAGGACAAACCGTTAGGCGATAGCTACAAAAATCAGTAAGGTCTGGAGCGCTTAGCACCCAACAATGAACATGGTCCCACCATGCAATAGAGACAATCATAGAAGGTCATTAGAGTGTGGGGCGCCTGGTGGCAAGGTGGGTTCCACTTGGCAATGAGTGAGAAACCAGAGACTTTTAGAGGCGCATAACGCCTGGCGGTAGAGGAGTTTTTCTAGGAGGTCAGGAACTGGATTTCGCCTGGCAGTTGTACAACAGTGTCTAGTGATAATGCTAGGGCATAATGTTTGTATGCTTTGGGTGATACCTTAAATATCAACGTGCTAGAGTGTTGCTTGAGTTGTGGCTTGGGATAGAGGGTTGATGAGTTCAAATTTTTACCCTCGTTTAATATTTTAATTTGGGGATTTAATAGAATTTTTGTGCTTAAGGATTGATTTAAACATGATTTGTGATTATTGGATTTATTGAGTTCGTAAGTTAAAAATGATGTAAAAATTGATTTTAGTTGCATAAAATATTATTGGATATTCTAACGTTCGTTGATGCAGCCGAAGTTTAATTCGGTCATTAAAAGTGTGGATCTGAAATATTCAAAGTTACAAAATAAGTACAAAATCAGTAAATTTTGGAAAGAAATAATTCAAGAGCTTAATGCACTCCCAATTTTATTTTACACACTCCTTCTTTAAGTGGACCACTTAAAAACTTGTTTTGCACCCCAAGTTTCTATTGAGTTGCACCCCTTCTACCACTTGAACCCAACTCAACCTGATCATGCCATTTGACAATCCTCCACTAATTAAACTAGCCAACCATAACATGACGTGTGTCTAAATCCAAGCACTCATTAACCAGCCAATTAGAGCTTGCCACCTCATCATCTCCTAAAAACATAAACACTAGCCTCCATCTCTTCATGATGCCGCACCTGCACCTCACTAGCAGCCACCACAAACTCGTAGCCAACCACTGTACCATCCACGCTCACGTCACCGGAGCAACGTTTCCACCACAAACCTCGATCTTTGTGCATCACCTTACGCCAATGCAAGAGCCACTATTGCAACACCCGATTCATGCGGCCACCACGTGTAATGAACGAGTCAAAATAGCAGCAACCATGGAAGCATCATGCCAGAGATGGACCACCATCGTTGTAGTGCCAGTCATGCGAACCAACAATGTCAATGGCGTTCCACCATGCATCTGTAGAGAAAATACGAGCCGTTTTGCAATAGTAGCCACGAATTTGTTGGAGACAACCATCTCCATCGCAGATCTGCTCGCAGCACGCATGAACTAGAACAACCATGCACCTCCCCGACAGCGACGCCAAATTTGATATCACTATCGTTAAGTGATCAAATTAACACTACTTAAGTCTAGCAACTTCAGTATTGCCAAGTTAGTAGTGAACCTACTAGATATGGTTAAGCTAACCCTGAGTCGTATCCCAATGAATACAAAATTAATTTTTAATTTCGAGATGATATGATATGAAAAAATTTAGAGAAGAATTTAAGAATGAAATAGCAAATTAATAAAAGACTTGTAGTAACAATTATAATAAAACAGGTTAAATTCACTGCTTTCAATATAGATTCTTCATCGGTTATCTTCAAATTATTGTTCAATTAACTATTGTTTTTTTACTTCAAATTAATTAAAGTAAATTCTTAATTAATTTGTTGTCATTCTGATTATTAACCAAAGTAAATTCTCAATCACAAGTAGGAAATTTGTAGATTAATTATAATAGATTCAATCGTAGTACATTCTCAATTAAATATTACTATGCTTAATCATGTCTATTCTTTTATCCTCTAAAAGCAAGCAAAAAGCTAATTAACCAAAGTAAATTCTTGATTAATTATATTTAAAGTTTTTACCTCTAATCAAAGTACATTCTCAATTATTATTCTCAATTATTAGCAAAAAACTACTTAAATACATGAAAGTTTCTAAATTTAATCAAAGTAAATTCTCAATTAAAGTTAAAAACCCTTGAATTCATGTGATTAACATACATGTAGACTAAAACATCTCACTAATTAGCTATGATGTAAAAGCGTTACCTTTCACGTGATTTAGAGATAAAAGACATAAATGAATTAAAATAAAAAATAATCAAAAGAACAAAGACATTATTTTAATTTAACCTCAGAATCTATAATGAAATTACAATGGAACCAACCTTAAGAGCTTACCCCTCCATCGATTGGATGGAATACATCATGATGAATGAAAGAAAAAAAATAAAAGGATGGAAAAATGAGAGATGTGGTAGATGGTAGTGAGCAAAACTAGAGAGTTACTAAGTGTCCATTTTCCGCTCCCTTAGGTCTCTATATAGGCCTTGTTTGGACTTGGATCTTATACTTTTGTTCCTAAAATCTTTTATCTTTTTATATAATATCTCTCAAATAATTAACAATTTTTATCAATTTTTAAAATATTTGGAAGATTTTATCTATTGATAATTTGAGATATAATAAAGATAATTAATTAAAAATATTTAATTACTTAGCAACTTAATTTTTGTGCAATTTCTAATTCTGCCCCTCTTGTTTGACTATTTGACCAACTTTGACCAGGATTTGCCAAGAGTTGACTGTTGCCTTGACCATTTAACCCATTGACTGTGCAATGGCAAACTGACACGTGGTAGCTTCTTCTATCCCTAAGTTAGGGTTTCTGCGTGAGTTTCTTCCTTAACTTGTGTGTTGGCCTATTGTAGATGACAACATTCGACGTGGTGGTGCTCGCGATTTGCTGGCGAGGTGCATGGTTGTTTTGGTTCCTATGCGCTGCTAGTTTATGGCATTCCTCGAGTTGTGGTTCGAAATGGCATCTCTTGAGTTATGGCTTAAGATGGCGGATGAACCTGAGCATTCCTTGAGTTGGGGCTCGGATTGGCGAGTGTTGCCGATATGAGTGTGCGAGTTGTGGTTCGTACGACTAGGTCTAGAAACATTGCCCTCTTCGACTTGGTTGACGAGTTTGTTAGTCTTGGGACATTACGAACTATGCTTCGTATCAGAAACTCCACTTGGTGTTATGGATTGTAGTCCGTAGCAGGTTACCCACACGTGTTCCATAAGTTGTGGCTTGTAGGTGTGGCAGCAAAGGGGATCTTGAGGTATTCATCTAAAGACGTAGAACATGGATAACATGGTGGTGGCCATGTGGTATGGAATCAAAAGATAGAGTTCCTTTGATGTGTGTGTGCATATATTTTAATTATATATATATATATATATATATATATATATATATATATATATATATATATGTTTATCTATTAGCTCACCATATATGCTTGTGTTTGGTGATGATCATGTAATGCGTTACACAGGAGCATATGATGTTGCAAGAGGTGAAAAACCAAGAGGGGGGTGAATTGGATTTTTATAAAACTTAACAGAATTAAAAACGTTTCTCAAAATTTTATTGATTAACTTCAAGTAACAATTACTTTAATTGCAAGTGTAGATTAATAAAGAGTTTAGGGAAGAAGATATATACACTAATATTTATATTGGTTTGGATAAAAGAACCTTACGTCCAGTTGTTAATCTCTTAAATAAAGAGATTAACTCAATCACTATAATAATCAGAGTACAAACAAATTATAAAATAGTAAAGAAGTAGAAAACACTTCTCTTGAATCACACAAGAGATGAAGACATCTCCCTTGAAATCCACAAGGGATGAAAACACCTTCCTTGAATCACACAAGAATGAACAAAAACTCCCCCCTGAGTCACACAGAGGATGACCAACTTTCCTAGCAACAACTCACTTAGAAAAAGTTGTCGCTCACTCACACTACGCTTTTCAAAGCTATTTTTAAGAATCTCACAGAGCACCACTTTGCAGTCACAACATAAGAACTCTGAATCTTAAAAAAAGGTACTTTTGAAGTTGGAAACTGAGTTCTATTTAAAGAGGTTTTCGAAAGCTAAGTTAGAAATGAAGAGTTGAGCTGAAACTTCCAAAGATAATCGATTATTCTAGTGCTTTTCAAAAACAAAGATTTGTAGTGGTAATCAATTACCCAAAATGGCAATCGATTATCTCATGTACATTTTTGAACAAATAATTTTATAACTTCTAGTGGTAATTGATTACCAGAAATGGTAATCGATTTGTTGGAGTCGTTTTGGAAGAGCCAAGTTATAACTGCTAGTGATAATCGATTACCATTTGTGGTAATCAATTATCTTAAATGGATTTTCAAAAAATAAAAGTTTTGAGTTGGTAATCGATTATAATAAGTTGGTAATCGATTACCACACTGATTTTTGCAAAAATTTAGTTTTTCTTAGAGGATTTGCTAGCTGGTTGTTGTTCTAACAATCTTACAACTAACTAGAGAAAGTTAAGCCTATTATAATAAGAAATTTAAATATAAAATTTGTTGTCTTCAATATCTTCAAGTATTTTCTTCAATATCTTTATCATCATCAAAATCTTTTTAATCAATCTTCTTCTTTTGTCAACACCCGAGTCCTACACTTAAGGCCATGGTCGAGTAAATTCACGATGTGATTGGATGTGCTGGTCTCATATAGGTTATGAGACTATGGATGCATATTTACCTTGTGTAATAAGGTCTCTAAGTGTGTGAGTCTTGCCAAGTGAATTTATTTATTTTGGTTGAGGTATTGATTTATTTATGCATGTTTTATTTTGTTTGAGGTCATCCTTTTTGTTTGTGATTGATGATGATCGTGTGACTTGTCACACAAGAGCATATGAGATTTCGGGTGATGCTGGTGATACTTAGATGCAGATTTCCAAGATAACTTGGGATTTTATTAAAGAAACACGATTTGACTATTTTGTATTTTTCTTTAAGTTGGTTTGGATTTTGGATTTCTAACAATTTAATTATGAACTAAGGATTGTTATTCTAAGTGTATCGTTAAAGTTTGAATTTTCCCGCGTTTTGGAATGGTATTAGATGGTTGCATTTTTTTGAATTATATTTTTGCTTTACCAAGTAGTATCTGCCTAGGGTGTTACAATCATATAGATGTACAACTGTTGAAGATTGATCTTGGATCATTCTTGGAGCTTTTAGCTTGGTTTTTGAAGCTTGGAGGAAGAGGTTTGGTAGGGTATGTTATGCTACCACTCAGGTTTGGTCTTTCTCAAGCTTTTAGGTTGCGCTTGGTGGTTTTCTAGGTCTGCAAGGGTAGTCTTGTTGTGTCTGTGTTGATTCTTGTGTGATTCAAGAGTCATTGTGTGCTGTTTTTGCACATTTTGAAAGTGTAGTCTTGTAAACCTTGTAAATCTTTTGAAATAGTGCAAAGTCAGGCTTGGGTTACCTTGACTAACTGGATGTAGCTCAACTTTGAGCGAACCAGTATAAAAATCTTGTGCATTGTGCTTGTCTTTAAACCTTCCCACTTTGTATTGCACTTTAAAGTTCGAAGAATTTTGGTTTGAATCATCTTTTTGATATTTTTGTTTGCTCTAGCATAATCTATTGCACTAGTTCGATCTTGTTTGTTGCTCTTGGTTTAAATCATAAATTTGCATTTTTGCAGTTTTTCCAGTTTTTCTGTTGACTGTTTTGTGATTCAATCTATTGATTAACACATTATTGTATCTATTTAATGAAATCAATCGACTGTCTCTATTTTTAATCGTTTAAAAGTATCTAGTCAAAGAGTGTTTGCATCCACACTTCGTGGTTAATTGGATTTAGTTAAAATCTATTTTAGGCCTTCAAAAGTCAACTTATTTTTTAACTAGCAAATTCAATTAACAAGCATTTCAACCATTTCAATACTTACAATGAGTCCATGACTCACCATGAAGCAATGGAAGACCTTCCTAGAAGAGTTACTAGAGGCATGACATGAAGGAAGGCATCTAACCCTTCTTCTTTGACGTTATTTTCTATTTCTTTATGTTGACTTTCTCGAAGTTGGCTTTTGTACATTATATCTTATGAGGTGCTCTCCTTGGAGTGTGTTCTTCACTAGCCTTAGCTTGAGTTAGCAACTCAAGTGGTGGCATCACTCAATCATCTTACGATGGTTGCCTTTTTGCTCCCTAGTGGCGTGCCATACCTTGAGCTTAACCTCCCTTTTCATGTCTTCCATATTTACTTCATCTTTGCTTCATTTTGGTTACTTAATTGCTTATATGCTTCATTTTCCTTAATTGAATCTCTTTTCCTTTCTAAAGCTCATTCAAGTGAACCTTCACATCTAGATAACCTTGGTTATCTTAATGTGTAGTGGGAATCTTCATTGGGTTTCTTAACCACTATAAACACCATAATCTCTAAAATGAAAAATGGGTCATTATCAAGAAAGGTAAGAAAATAAAGCAAAATAAGGGCTCATCAGTCGATTTCAGGCATATCAACTAGTGTTCATGTAAATAAGTCAACATTTTTACTAATATTTTTTATATCATGTCAGCCTCTTCTTTACTGGGTGACAAGCCTAGTCTTGTACATTTTTTTTCGTCCTAAAGCCTCAATTGTGTAGTCCCTTCTTCTGGCTCAACATGTATATCATTACTATTTTAGAATCTGACTCAATCATTGTCATTGTGCTTTCTTTCCTTATCAGCTATGATTTGTATCTAGATTAAGCAATTCTATTTTCAAGCTATTTCCATAGTATTCCTTGTCAAGCTTTGGTTAACATGGATTGTGATAATGTCATCGGAAGCTGATGGAAATTTTATCAATTAGTGTAAAGTTGACACCATCGCTCCCAAATTGTGTTAAGGATTACCTTTCCAAAATAACATTGTAGGAGGTGAGTCCATTGTTGATGAGGTATCAAATTTTAATCGTCCAGCTTCTGAGAGCTCCTTTTTGCCAAAGTTTGTATATAAATCAACGTATCACTTCATATCTACCCTCTCGGTCGAAAACCCAACTATTTGATCATCATATTGATGTATTTTAGTGCCGAGAATTTTAAGCTTCTTGAAGGTTTTATAGTATAAGATGTTCATTTAGCTACCTTGATCAATAAGACTTTTCAAAATTTAGAAGTTTTCTATATCAACTTTGCATGAGGTCGATCGCCTTAAAATCTGCATCGATAAATGTTATCAAAGGCATATCCCATCTTGCAGGACTAGTTACCGCACAAATAGTTTGAGCAACATGTACAAGTTTTTTTCTTGTCGAGGTCGAGGTATCACCTTCGGCTAACCCACCAGTTATGGTGTTGATGACTCCTCACAAGTGTCGTATCTATTGACATTAAGTTCCTTGAATTGAAGATTTGATGAATCCAAGGGAAAGTTAGAAGAATTTTTGTTCGAATTTATCCCTGTTCTAATAGCTTAGTCCAGGCTAGTATGTTAGTCTCAATTTGTTGAAGTGTTGATCAACAAGTTAAATGATATTAGGCAACCATGTATGTATGTTTGATGACCAACATATTCATTTAGCTATCATTTAGTCAGCTGATTTCGTTAGTGACATCAACTGATTGAGGATTACTTTTATCTAATTAAATGTGTGAGTCAACAACTTTATACACAATATATATATATATATATATATATATATATATATATATATATATATATATATATATATATATATATATATATATATATATCTTCCTGTCTCTTCAGAAGGTGTGCAATTTCGTTATAGCTAACAATTTTTTCTAAACGATCAAACACTTGCAATACAAGTCTATTGATTCAATTTGTTTACCTTCTTGGAGCAAGCACTAACACATAAAAGGCTTTTTTACGTCTATCTTCAAGTTTTTGTTAATCTTGAATACTTGTCTTTCAATCATTGTATCAAAGAACTTTAATAAATCAAAATTGAGCATTAAAATTTTGTAACCAAAATTGTAATCATTCAAATTGTCACTATGAATCAATCTTGATTGCTTAATGTAACATCCTTGTAACACCCCATTTAATTAATAATTGTAATTAAAGAAAGTGTCACACAAAAATAGTATAATAGCGCAGTCTTAGAGTTTCCACATAACACCTTACAATAATCCAAGGCATACAACGATACCAAACTAAACCAGATACCGAAATTTAACAGAAATAAAATGGAAGTTTAAAGGACAGCCAATACATGGGTCGTGGCCCTAAAAGAAAGCCCAAAGTAGAAAATCCAGCCCAGATGGCTAAGCAGCAGAGTCACCGTTCCCCTGTTGACCGCGAGGACCACTCGCATATGCTCTCATCAATAAATTGATGATCATCGCAAAAGAGAAGAGCCACATACAAGACAACCAGACAAACAAATAGGGTAAGCTAGAGTAAAACAGTTCATCAAATAGTAGCATACCATTACACAATCCAAGCATTTTATATATCATCCAAACATGTTCTGACTTCTCAAACAATACACTAGACTCTAACTCGACTCATCCGAATATATATAGTCTGGTCGGATTCAGCAGATGCTTGTACTTGTGGTGGATACCTCTGCTCAACCCCGAGCTATGTCTTACAAGTGTTACAATGAATCAATTCCCTCACGCATAAGGTTAGCCCTTAATGAGTTTCAGGCCTCCTACTACTCTCACCACAGGAGTCAGTCTGCTCTAAGTGAGACTAACTGACT
Source organism: Vigna unguiculata (assembly GCF_037176805.1). Taxonomy (NCBI): domain Eukaryota; kingdom Viridiplantae; phylum Streptophyta; class Magnoliopsida; order Fabales; family Fabaceae; genus Vigna; species Vigna unguiculata. The sequence goes on from NC_140796.1 coordinate 24,187,286, forward strand.
CCTTAGAGCGTCAGGATGCAACCTTACCTTGAATCCATACCAGACCATATAGATGGGGCACCACCATGAACACCCATTAACAGGGGCCATGGAATTACGTCCCGACCACTGAAAAGCGATCCTGAAGGTCTCACCTAGAGGCTCCAAGGAATTACATACTGACACAGACCAATCATAATCAAACCAGTAGTATTTAACATATGCACAGGTATATATATATATATATATATATATATATATATATATATATATATATATATATATATATATATATATATATCATGTCGACCTTCACAATCCATCCTCACTTGTATTTCACATTGAATCCATTCCACTCATCCTTCACAAATCACAATGTAGGAGTGTATTTCCTACCAGCACCATGCCACTTTCATTGATCCACATACCCTTATATCTCATGTCAAACCCATACCAAACCCATCATTTTAATTCCATGAATCACCTCATACAAACATCATGCTCACCTCATATTAAAACTCATGAATCATAATTTCATCTTATTCATACAAGGTCACTCAATTCATACAGTTCATACCCAAGACAAAGCATAACAAGCCAAACATACAATTAAGGGCCCAACAACACGAAAGGTACAGTTATATAGAGGAGTCCCGTGCCAGTCTCGCTCAAGCCACAGGGTCTCGCTTAGGCGAGACAGTCATCAGGGAATCGTGCGAGACTCACGGGTTCTCGCTTAAGCGAGCCACTGCTCGCCTGGGCGAGAGTGCCCCTCGCTCAAAAGCGAGGTTCCTCGCCTGAGCTACTCTTGCAGCAATGTGCCTCAAACCCTTCACTCGTCCTCGCTTAGGCGAGCCTCTCTCGCCTGAGTGAGACTAGGTCTCGCTCAAACAAAAGCTCTCCGCTTGAGCGAGAGCTCGAGCGCGGGTTCGAACCAGTTCTTGCAAGTCTCGCCTAGGTGAGGCTGGGTTGCTTGGGTGAGAACTTCGGGTCTCGCCACTGTTCATCCCGCAACATCCACACAATCACATCCCAACAACAACACAGTTCATCCAATGTTTTACACTAGTACCACAACCATATAATCATGAGAAATAGCGACAAAAGTGCAAGAATCAATTTTCAAACAAGGGTCTCTAGCTTCCCTTACCTTGAATGGGTAGAATAAGGTCACGACACCGAACAACGGGACACCACGGCTCTAGAAAGAGATCACAACACTGTAAAAGTGAAACGGACAAAGTTAAACGAGTTTATAAGTACGAACCCTAGCTGGACTTACAAGGAGTACGTTGAAGGAAGAAGAGTATGGCTAAGATCAACTTACATGGACGAAAGAGAGCTTGTTTGCACTTGGAAACGAACGAGATCCAAAACCCTAGCAAAGAAAAAACGACAGCCGCTCAAAGGGTGGAAGGGTTCTGTTTTTCGAAAGTGAGCACAAAGTTTAGGTTTAGGGCAGATTAAGTCTGAATCTTCCTTATTGGGCCAGCTCTTAGGCCCACTAGACGGGCACCCCTTAAAATAAAGGACAGAGAAAAAATAACGGGCCTTACAATCCCCGTCGAATATTACTAATTTAAATAAAAAGAAATCAATATTGAATTTTAAACCACTTTTATTATAACATCTTTTCCAAAAGCAAGGAAAATTAAAAAAAAAAACTCATTAAGCATCAAAATAATAACTGTAAATTAAATTCCAATACTTTACATTTCCAAAACTGATAAATTAAATTTGATTACAATATAAACAAAATCAATGATAAATAAAATCTCCAAGTAGCCCCACTTCGTCGCTATGCCTCACCAGCACCACCTGCAACATCCTCTGCTCTCGTGTAACGAATTACACGATCATCGCCAAACACAAGCAGATAGGGTGAGCTAATATATAAACATATATACAATTCAAAAATATATGCATACACTCATCAAAAGAACTTTATCCTTTGATTCCACACCACACGGCCACCACCATGTTATTCATGTTCTACGTCTTTAGATGATACCCTCAAGATATCCTTTGTTGCCTCCACCTACAAGCCACAACTTGTAGAACACGTGTGGGAAACCTACTACAGACCACACTCCATAATGCAAGGGAGAGTTCCCAATACGAACCATAGCTCGTATTTGTTCCAAGACTACCAAACTCCCCGGTTAACGGCGAAGAGGGCAATCTTCTTGGACCCATTTGTACGAGCCACAACTCGCACACTCACAGCGGCAACACTCGCCAATCCAAGCCACAACTCAAGGAATGCTCGTGTTCATCCGCCATCCCGAGCCACAACTTAAGGGATGCCATTACGAGCCACAACTTAAGGAATGCCACGTGTTTACCCTATATCCCGAGCCATAACTTAAGGGATACCATTACGAGCCACAACTCAAGGAATGCTACAACAAAGTCCATCCTTAAGGTATCACCCAAAGCCTCGTAGACCACGCACATCCAAAGCATACAAGCCCTGACCCTGCATTATTGCCTCATTATACAAATGAAACTACTAACACAGGAACTCATTATAATTACTTGACCATGAACCCAGGATATATCATACTTCCACGAACTTGCTCGCTCGTGGTCCAACCTCTACAAACCTCCCCGCTCGTAGTCTAATTCTATAGACCTCCCCGCTTGTAGTCCAACATACGTGATCCAACAGCTACAAACCTCCCCGCTCACAGCAGCCCTCAAGTGTGAGCACGAAAAATACGAACCTCCCCACTCGTATCCTCACACGAGAGCATCATAATATGAACTTCCTTGCTCATATTATCACGTGTTCACCACCAGCCATGAACTTACCCGCTCATGATCCTATTAAGCATCTCTTGGTCCAAGTTCATATCTCAACACATCAAAACGAAATCGAGAAAATAAATTAAGGAGAAGATTAATGTTCATTAATTCTCCATTACTTGGTGGTTTCTCAACCTTTCAGCCTTCTCTGTAGGGCTAGGGTTTCTGACCCTTCTCATCCATACCAAAAATAATTTTAGTAAAAAGGAAATCATTTCACATAAGCCAAGGTTCAAACCCACAACCACTCAATTTCCAATTAAGCATAAGCGCAATCGTCAAGCCATCACATGTTCCTTGATATTTTACACACACCTGTGCTTATGCATTAAGTCACGGGACCTTATTCCTATAATGCAAAACAATATAAATAATTAAATAACATCACAATGACATCCACAAGACTTGAACCCAAGTCCTTTCATAGTAACCAAGTACTCTCAACCACTTAAGCTAGTACTGTTCCTTGTCTTCTTTCTCCATTTATTAAATAAATATTTATTTATTTATTTAATTTTTCCCGGGTCTTACATTACCTTGACTCAATTTGAAGAAATTTGAATACTTTTCTTCCTAAATATTTATATGTTGTTTTGCTTTTTAATTAATTAAAATGAATGTGTGGCCTTCTGCGGTCGTGCAACTCTGCTGGGCCCCATCTCCAACTGCTCAACTGTTTTGGCTTGCTCGACCAAAACTAGAAATTCTCTGATCTTGAGTGGCACCAAGAACCTGCGCAACTCTTGCTTAAGTTTGCCATCGAACTTTCTGCACCTCCACTCTTCAGTGACAGTTGGCGAGTAGAATCGCGCCAGGTACTCGAACCTATTAGTGTAGGCCTTCACAGTCATAGTTCCCTATTGAAGTGTCAAGAACTCAGCTTCCCGCTCATGCCTCACACTGTTCAAAAAATATTTTCCAGGAACCTCGTCCTGAAGGTGGTCCAGGTCACCTTCTCCTCACGGGTCTGCGTAAGTTGTTGCATCCCCTGCCACCAATACTCAGCATCTACCACTAGTAAGAATGTGATGAAAGAAAGTTTTTGTGCATCAGTACATTCAATCACCCTACATATCTTCTCAAATTCCCTTAGCCAAGCATTTGCTTCGTCAGAAGTGGCCTTCCCGTGAATTTAGAAGGCTTATGTCTCATGAAGTCCTCCATAGTGATCGAGCGAGCAGGTGCGACTATGGCCCTAGTCTACGCTGCAATGGGCTGCATCGCGTCGACCATTCGATGAATCGTTTGAGTAATGTCATCCAGTCCAGCAGAATTCCTCCTCCTCCTGTTTGCCATAGCTTGTGCAAGCCACATTTTCAGCCGTTCAAATCACACAACTTAAGTTATAACTATATAAGCCAAAAATTTCACAAAACACATCAAACAGTTATACAAGCATAACACGATAACCTCACTCCCCATAGACCCCAAAAATCATTTTGAAAACAAAGCTCTGATACCAAATGTAACATCCCAACCGGATATAACAGATTTAAATAATAGAATAAAGAAATAAATAATAAACTTCATTTATTATAACTTATATTCCCAAAACGCGGGAAAATTAAAACCTTATAGTAGTAATAAATAATCTCAAAACCTTTACTATAACTCAAACAAAAAATCCATAATGAAAACTAAGTTTAATGATATAAAATATTACAATTGTTCCAAAACATAATAAAAACTCTGATAAAAAAAATCTTCTTCCAATACTAGCCCCGCTCTATCTCTAGGGCTCACCAGATCCACTTGCAATATCATCTGCTCTTGTGTACCGCGTACACGATCATCGCCAAACACAAATAGATAGGGTGAGCTAGCTGAATAAACATATATATAAACCATATATTTTTAATCAGATAAATCACACAAGTACACCAAAGGAATTTCTATCTTTTGATTCCATAACACATGGCCACTACCATGTCAACCGTGTTCTACGTCTTCTAGTGAGTATCTTAAGGTGTCTTGCTGCCACACCTATCGGCCACAGATCACACACCGTAACGCCAGGTGGAACTCCCAATACGAACATAGCTCGTAACGTCCCAAGACTACCAAACTCATCAGCTAATTACTGAGGAGGGCAATCTATCTGGACCCATCCGTGTGGGCCACAACACGCACACTCACACCGGCACCACTCGCCAACCCGAGCCACAACTCAAGAGTTCCTCGTGTTCATCCGTCATCTCGAGCCACAGCTGGAGGGATGCCATTCCGAGCCATAACTCAAAGAATGTCACGTGCTTAACCCCTATCCCGAGCCACAACTCAAGGGATACGTTCCAAGCCACAACTCAAGGAACACCAGCTAGCTGACCTTTAAGTTATCCTAGAAGCCTTGCAGACCATGCAGTCATACAAGCAAAATATAATTCTACTTCAACAATACCGCCTGGCGCTACGCACGGGGCGCCAAGCATTTTCCACTTCCAAACCGTCTGGAGGGTATGATGAGTTCGAACCCTTGCTCTCATTAAGTGTTTAAATTTTGGGAATTTAATATGATTTTTGCACTTAAGAATTGATTTTAGTTGCATAATATATTATTGGATATTCTTGACTTTAATAATGCAACTGGAATTTAATTTAGGTCCTTAATGTGTGAATTGGGAATATTTCAAGTCATAAAATAAGTCCCAAAATCATAATTTTGGAGAGGAATAGTTCAGGTACTAAATGCACCCCCAGTTTACATTTTTACACCTCCTTCTGCAATTGGGCTATCTATTTATGAAAAAGAATGTTTTTGGAGCTAAATGCACCCCCAATTTTCATTTTTATAACCCCTTCTGCAATTAGGCTATCTATTTCTGAAAAAAATATTTCTGGAGCTAAATGCACGACGAGTTTTTATTTTCCACACCCCTCCTGAAATTGGGTCTTCTAACTCTATTCTGCACCCCTTCTTTTTACTAATTTGCACCCCTAATATCACTTAAACTCCACTCAACCAGATTAAGTCACGTGGCAATCTTCCACTTACTAAAATAACCAATTAAAGCTTGCCACGTCCTCAATCCTCCACTCACTAAAATAATAACTTAAAACATGCCACCTCATCAATCCTCCACTCACTAAAATACCCAATCATAGAATAACACCTCATCATCTTCTCTCATTCACACATTCAGAAACCCTAACCCTAATTTTTCCTCCTCTCTCACCCTCACCATGCCGCAGCCGCCGTGCACAACGCTGCCATCACCGCACCGTCGTTGAATTCCTCCTCTACGCCTGCAACTCGCCGGAGCAACCCCTTTCTCGTCGCGCCATCGTAGTAGTCATCTGTCGTAGCCCAACACAACCTCCATTACATATTTGTCGCCCCTCCTTCTTCCTCCATCATCGTGTTGCCGGAAAACGACCATTGTAGCACCACTCACATAACCTGCATCAGCCACACAACGTCACTACGACTCGCCTCTTCCCATCGCGCCACCACCATCGCGTTCACGTCGGAAACTGCAACCCCGTTTTTGCACGCACGCTGAACCACCACTGCTGCACCAATACTGCTCGCGACCTGCAACAGCCAAGGCCACGCTGCTGCAGCTCGCTTCTTTTGTCGCGCCACCATCCTCCATTTTTCTCCTCAAGCTCACATTCCTATCACAAGTACGAGGAGACAAAGCAAGATCTCGCATCTGCACGCGAGTCTCGACATTCACAGATCTGCACCAATTCTAGCCAAACTTAACCACCATCATGCGGTGCACCGTGAGCCTTGTCAGAAGTGTATTCAAAGTCATCGCCAACCACCCGTGGCAGCCCAATCAACCACCATCACAATAGCCGTTAACCATGGAAGAAACACATGGGAAAACCCAAATTTTGGAGAGAGAAAGCACACTGCCACATGTTTGCTTCTCAATGGGTAGTCAAATTGTCAAAACTGGTTAACCAATCAAATATGTGCAAGGATTGGTCAAAATTGGTCAACTAGACTATTTGGCACTATATTTTAGTAGGTGGTTCCTCTACAGGAACCCTAACTGACCTAGAAAATGAAAGAGTCGTCTGGCGGCAATTCATCGCCAGCCAAACAGTTTTTGGAAATTTCCAGAACTACAAGCTTTAAACAGAATAAAATAATTCATGCATAATCATACCATATTTAGCATGCCAATCAGACTTAAAATAAAATTAACGCGTAAAGCTACTATATTTAGCATGCCAATCAGATTTACACGTGGAATTAACGCGTAAAGCTCCCCTAACCTAGTTTCCTTGCTTAAAACGCAATGCTAGAGCTCACCCTTTGATCACCAATGGTCTCCTTAGCACCACCTCAATTTAGCTCCTCTAATTCACTCTCTAATCACTATTTTTTCTTAACGTGCACCTTCAAATGCTCTCAAAAATCCAGCCTCAAAACCCCTTTATTCTCTCACAATTTGTCTTTTAATGGTGTCTTAATTAGCAATGATGAAGGGAAAACGAAAATGACATTAAGACTGAAGTTAATTGTCATTCAAAGTCACTTATGGACTGTTTTCCAGCCTCCCTTGGTTGCTCATTCATCTAGGGTTTTCTCTACCCTTTCACCTTCTTGCCAAAACTAATTTTAGCAAAAAGGAAGTTTAATTTAGAGTTACCAAGGTTCGAACCCATAACCATGCCAATGCCAATTCAATGCACAACCATTCAACCAATTCATGTTTCGTGATAATTCTTAATCATTTAAGAATGTAATATCACTCCCCAGAACCAAAATATTATATAAAACAATTACATAATTAAAATAATTATAATTTAAATAGCACATAAATGGCATACATAGGACCTGAACCCAAGTCCTATCACATGCTCAAGTACTCTCAACCACTTGAGCTAGTACTTTTTCCACGTCGTACTTGTCAGAATTAAATGCCATAAAGGCTCCCACTGCCCGTATTTATTAATTAATTAATTAAATTTAGCGGATCTTACAAAGAGTGCCACATCAACCTTTATTTCAACCTTAGCATTTGAGTCCATAGTCGCATTTCCGTAGTTCTGCTTACCAGAATGACATTTTTGTAATTATGCACGTGTGTGGTGATGTGACCACAAGTTTTGTAGGGTTTTAGGGTTCAAAACTTGGTATTCACATTTTCAATCTTCTCTTTTGTATTTTTAGAGAGTTTTTTATAAGCCATTGATGGCAACCACTCTATTTTTACGTTCTGGTTCAATTTGGACAACACCGAAGTTAGGGTTTCACATTCTGGTTTGATTATTTATGTTCTAGTTCAATTTCTTCCTTTCTATGATGCATTTTCATTCTGGTTTGTGTTATAACTCAAATCCCATGGTGAACTAATTTTGAGTATTGAATCTTTGTATAGAATGGAATGAAATCTTTATATTTTCTGAATGTTTTGCGTTGTTTATCTTAATCAATACTTTATTGTTGATTACAAATTTTGGGTATGCTTAATGTTAGGGAACTTGTTCTTGATTTTGAAAGAGACTTGAATCATGTTTAATGTTTTTGGGTTGTTGTTTCTAGATGTTCTCATGGATGCTTAATTAGTGGGTGCGATTAAATTATGTATACTTTGCTTAATTGCATAATAAAGTTGGTTTAATCTTCACTTAGTGGTTTAATTGCAGTTTCATGAGAGTTTTGTGGATAAAGTATTTAATTTGGTGATAAGTGATAGGTGGAATTACATTCGAATTAGAGAATCAATACCCCTTTAATCATTGTTTTATTGAACTATTGTTACTCTATGAATCTGCCAAACCCCCTCTTTTTATGTTGTTGGAACCTTTGACCGAAAACACTGGTCATTGGGAGACGACCTTCAGTTAACTGCTGAGTATTACATTTTATCAGTTTTATTTGATTGTGTATGACCTTGATCACAAATGTTGTCAACACAACTTATTATATGTTGAACTATGTTGATTAGGCCCATATTAAAGAAAACTCTTTACGACCTTTATAAGGGAGCAAAGTTTGTTCGAGGTCATCTAAAGGTATTTGGCTTTAAATGTTAATAGTGAGGAAAAACTTGGCATGTTTGATGCAAAAGTTGATGAAGGGATCTTTCTTGGTCATGCGTCAAATAGTCATGCATATAGAGTATATAATAAGAGATTAATGATTGTTGAAGAATGTGTCCACATGTGTTTGATGAATCAAATCCAAAATTGCAAGATCAAATGTCTATTGATGCAAATGAGGAATATGTATTCAGGAAAAGCATATTGAAAATGAAGTTGGACCATCTTGTAGCAATGAACCAACAACTGAAAATCCTGTTCAAACAACTTGCCTAAGGATTGGAAGACTCCTAAAGGGCTATCAAAGACAATATCATTGATGAAATTGATAAGGGAGTTTCTACAAGACTCACGCTTAACAATTTTTGTGAACATGTTGCCTTTGTATGACAAATTGAACCTAAAATTGTTAATCATGCATTGAATGATAGTAATTATGTTGTTGCTATGCAAGATGAATGATTGATGTCGTACCTAAACAAATAAATAGAATAATTGTGTTATATAGGAATTATCCCAAGGTCATCTCCTAGTGACCAATGTTCTCAATCAAAGGTTTAAATTACGACACAAGGGGGGTTGGCAAAGTAAGAAACTCTAAACAAATTTAAAATGCAAACTCATACTTTATAAAATAGTGGTGAAAACAACATTGATTCCTCGGTTCGAATGAAAATCCACCAATTATGAATCATAAAATTAATCAGTTACATTAACTCTCATGAAACCCATGATTTAAGCAACTATGCAAAGATTAAAACACAAGTTCATTATGCAATTAAGCAAAGCACACATCATTCAACTTTTCGCACGCAAATTAAGCAACTATGACACAACTCACTCATTCAGCATGAACAATGGCTGATTAAAGTGCATATTAAAGAAGATGATGAGCAAACAGAACTGAAATTGCATTACAGGACAATAACCTCAAGGTTTCATTTCATTTTATTCAAGGAATCAATATATAGACTTTAACAAGCCATGGAATTCGAATTGTAACTCAAAGAAAATGAGAATTGATCATTCAATTGAAGAGATGAGGAGAAAAAAAATGTGAACTAGAGGGAGCCATGCAAAAAATGTGAAAACCCTAAGTGGGTATTGTCTAAGATGAAGAAAAATGTCTAATATAGTGGTGGCTCCTTCAATGGCTTTCCAAGTGGAGTTCAAACGCCCAAGAAGAAGACAAAACAGAAAAAAAAAACAATGGTTATGGCCCCTAAAACCTTAAACCCGACGTAGAATTACAAAATTGTCATTTTAGTCCCAAATGCTAACGTGGAAATAGGGCTGATGTGGCGCATGTGTGGCATTGATATGACACCCCTATCTTTAGTGTGAAAATGCTTCACTAACCTGAAAATAATTAATAAACAAAAATTAGGTCAAGTAAATCCAAATTAATTAAAATCCAAATTACTATCCTAATGAAGCTCAAAAAATGAAAATACACTTATAGTAAACAATTAAGCATTAAATAATGGCTCATCAAATAACTTGATTAATTTACTAGAAATTATGTGTGGTAGTTCATAGAACTGATGATATCAATGTGATAATATCATTTGGAACAAAGCTGGGCTAGCTGCAAAAGGCTGTAATCAAGAGGAAGGAATTGATTTTGGTGAAACCTATGTAGCTATTGCTAGGCTAGAAGTAATTAGACTGTTATTAGTATATGCTTGCATGAGTAATTTTAAATTATTCCAAATGGAAGTTAGAAGCACATTTTTGAATTATTCTTAAATGAAAAAGTATGTGTATCACACTCACCTAGTTTTGAAGATCAGTTATACCCTAATCACATCTTCAAATTAAAAACACCTTGTATGGTTTAAAGCAAACAAAATGTTAATAGTATGAGAGGCTAAGTAACTTTCTTTTACCAAAAGGATATACTAGCAATTTTATTGATAAAACACTATTCATTAAAAAACATGAAAATGATTTATTGGTTGCTGAAGTTTATGTTGATGACATAATTTTTGGTTCCAATAATCACTCCTTATGTGAAGATTTTGTTTCAGGTGTGCAAAGTGAATTTGAGATATCCATGATAGGAGGATTGGACTACTTTCTTGGGCTACAAGTCAAACAACTTGGTCATGGAACATTTTAAGCCATTAAAAATATTGTTGTGGTTTGCTAAAAAAAATTAAGATGGAAAATTGCAAGGAAATAGCAACTCTGATAGCTAGTAATTGCTATATGTACTCTAATGAAGCTGGATAACCTATTGAGTCAACCAAATTCAGAGGGCTAATTGGTTCCTTGTTCCACCTAGCTAGAAGTAAACATGATATTAAATTTACTGTGGGTATATGTGCAAGATTTAAATCCAATCCAAAGGAATCACACTATAAGGCAACATAAAGAATTCTCAAGTATCTAAAAAGAACAATCGACGTTGGTTTATTATATCCAGGACATACACAGATCAACCTGATTGGCTTTTCAGATTCAGACTTGACTTGTGGTAAATTGGATATGAAAAGTACAAGGAAAAGTTCAAGTCTAACCTCATGGAATAACAATAAGCAAGCATGTGTAGCACTCTCTACAACTAAGGCAAATTACACAGCTTTTCGATATTGTTGTGCACAAATTATTTAGTTAAAGCATCAACTTCTAGACTATAAAGTTAAGTTGGTAAAGGTATCTCTTTATTGTGATAATACTAGTGCAATTAACTTGACAAAGAATCGTATTTAACATTCTAAAACTAAGCACATTGAAATAAGGCATCACTTTATAAGATACCACGTACCAAAAGGTTATTGTGAAATTAAGTTTGATAAAAAGGAAAATCAACTAGCCATTTATTCACTAAACCACTATCACATGATAGGTTTTACAAGGTAAGAACTGAACTAAGAAGTTTTTATATGAATAATGTGTCTTAAATGCATTATCAACTTGTTAATCTTATCATTGTACATGTTAATTTAGTTTGAAAAACTAATGTGTGATGTGTCACAACCTTTTTAGTTGTCTCGGTCAAAACTTCATCATATTACAAGGTACACTTATTGTTTCAACAGTTTTAATTCTTTTTTCTTGTCATTTTGACCATAAAGCAGCCTTAAGTACATTTACATGAATTTGTGTCATGTATGAATTAATTAATTTGTTTTTAAATGTTGATATCATATATACTCTACACATACTTATACATTTTGCACCGATTATAACAAAATGCCTAGATATGTCTCTCGCAATTCTCCACAAGATCAAGAGAAATCCACTCCTACCACTCCTAAGTAATTAAGAGATTCAAATTAGGGAAGGTTAGACACTTGGTTCATTGGTTATGAAGAGAAGTGATTGGGGTCGTACCCGAAAAAATAAATTGATTAAATATAGTACCTAGGAGCTAACCCAAGATCGTCTCCCAGTGACCAATGTTTTCAATCAAAGGTTCCAATCGCAAACACAAAGGGGTATTGGCAGATTCAAATGCAATTACTCAAACAGATTCAATTAATAAACAAATTAGAAAGAAAATTAAAATAATTGATTCCCTAATTCAAATGAAGCTTATCCTAGGTTCAAAAAAATAGATTACGTAGTTTGGGTTTACTGTCAATCCACTTAACAACCAAGGCGAAGATTAACTGAGTTTCATCATACCATTTAGCAAGGTGTGAGTTCAATAATATCAACAGCCAACAACAAAACCCATTAAGCATGAGTTTAGTGAATGGAGATGATACTAGATATTAAGCATGCCTAAAACAAAATCATTCAAGCACGATGATTAAATAACAAAGAGAAAACTCAAACAACATTGAACATTGATGAACTAAACCTCAAAGCTTTGCATTATCCTCAAAATATTAGAATAGAAATTTAGCTATCCATTGACATTGCAAAATGAAAATACATCATGGGAATTAAATAAGGAAGCAGTAAACTCAACCAAAGGAGCTCCAAACATCCACTTGAAGAGAGTAAACGAAATAGGTGTTGTCCTAGGTGCAAGGAGAAGCCAAAATATGAAAGAAAGCCTCCTTTCCTCTAAAACAAATTTTGTTTATCAAAGATGAGGGTTGGGATATGGTCATATCAAACCCCCTTCCTAAATCCTAAGTTATTGTTCAAGGAAATTATAAAATTGCCACTGCTCAAAGTAATTACAAAATTGCCACTGGATTGAAATAAAAGTTGGCCCAACACTAATGCTAACGTGGAAACAAGGGCTGATGTGGCGCCGATGATATGACACTAATGTGGCGCAGATGATGTGACACTAATGTGGCACTCTTCTCCTCACAAAAACAAATGTCCTAGGCCAGAAATGCTTGACAATAATACCTGAAAATAATTAAGATACAAAAATTAGACCATTTAAATCCAAATTACTTGCTTAATGAAGCCCAAAAGATGAAAATGCATTAAGGATATATAATTAAGTACTAAACATCAATTAAGATGGGTAGAAAAAGGTAACAAAATAGGAGAAAATAATGGCTCATCAAGAAGATTCAAGTTTTTCCTGCTTCAAATGACTAGGAAGCAAATCAACATTCCAAAGGTGCTTCGAATTTCATGGCTTAATGCTGAAAACCTTAATAATATCTATAAGTTGCTGGAACATCAAAGATTGAAAAAATTTTTGGAGCTTTTAGTGAATATTTACCCTGACTTGGTTAAGGTATTTTTCATAAACTTTTAGTTTGATAGTGGTGTGTTAAGATCATGCGTCAAAGGTATTGAAAAGGAGATAACCAGTGAAATCTTGAAAAATGTAGCTAGTTTGAAGCAAAAAGGGTTGTAAGCTAAAAAATGAGGAATTAAATTCGTGGAGGAGTTCAATAAGGTACAATTCTATAGGCAATGTCTTAGAAGGCCTAATGATGAAATCAAAGGATTTCATGTTGGAAACTTTAAAATGGAAGAAAAGTTGTTGGTCTTCATATTAACCTGACTTCTCACATCAAGATGAGGCAACTATTGCACACTCAATGAATGTTACTTGGAACTAATGTATTGCTTTTGAAATAAGCTTCAAGTAAATTGGATTTTCGTTTTGAATGACCACATGATGAATGAAAAAAGGCTTGCAAATTTAAGGTTTCATTATGTTGTCTTAATATAAAATTAAGATAGCAAGCTATCTAGATGTGAAAGTGCACTTCAAAAGGATCAAAGAGAAGGAGAGTAATGGATTGATTGAAGAAAAAAATAAAATGGAAAATATAGCATTAAAACCAAATTGAAAAAAAAGAAATAAACTAGAGATGAGTGAAGATGGTAAATATGGCAATGTAGCATATCACTCATAGGGGGGCCATAAGGTTAACCAATCCTAGAGATGAGTGAGGATAGCCACCACTTGCAAGCAAAATAAGGCAAAGGTGGAGACATCACTCGTTGGAGGAGAGCTCATGGTTTTGGTTGAGACAATAAAAATGTATACTTCAAAATGTTCAACCCTATTACTAGCTAAAGACCACCCTTTATAAAGAGAGTTTTAGGGGCCTTTAGGAAATAAAAAAAAAGTCCAAAATCATTACATAACAATTAAAAAACCCCACATTCTAGAAGGTATGTCAAAATGGTGCAACAAAAGGAATGAGATAAGCACTCATATTAGGATTTTTTTGCCAAGAGCCTTCATGTGGTCCAAGTGTACCACTAAAGGTACATTTACTTTTGCTTTATGATTTTCGTGCTTTCTTTCTCTTCCACATAAGCTCCACATCACCTCTACCCTCTAATAGTGTTGCACTACCTATCCCATGCTCCATTAACCTGACAAGACAATTAGACATAGATTAACATGTTTACTTAAGTCAATTCAACATTTTGAAATTGTTTAATGTGTTTTAAAAGTTGGTATTTGATCATGGAAAAAGATCTCATACACATTAATAATTAGATATTTTTCTCTAAAAAAAAATAAATCTCAATATAGATACATTTATGTTTTATTTTGAATTTGAGTTCCTTTTAGAACTTATGTTTATAGGATGTAAAATAAGTATTTAGCCAAGAAGGGACAGGGGAGTGCGATTCGCTCTTTCTAAAAATTAAGTTCAATTTTATATTTGAAAAAAATATGTAGTTTGAATCTAATACAACACAACTAGACTCCCACTTGTAGATCTAAAATCATACCAGACAAACCATAATAGCCTAAGAAAGATCAAACCTCAGTGGTGGCTCTCCTTGGTCAACCAAGAGCTTTCTTTAAAGCACCCACACCAAGCCAACAAGGCTCCAAGACTTCAAGAATCAATCACGAATTGTCGCAACACTGTGAAGTTCAAAGAGAACGAGTTTTCCAAAATGATCACACTGATTTCATGCTAGTAAAATTAATCTCTCATATTCTCTCTGAAAACCTAGGCTTTACAGTCTTTTAGCTTATTATTGAACAAGTTGAATTTTTTGTTCAATTTGTTAATTTCACTTGACTTAAGTGAAATCAACTGATTGAATACTGTTTTAACCGATCCAATATGTCACTTCCAAAACAATAACAATAAGTCAATTAGCCTGTTAAAACCCATTTCAACAGACTAAAAGAATGCAACCAAACACGGACAACTATTCTATGTCAAATATTCTTCAGGTTAAGCTCCAATCTTCAAGCCTCAAGATCTTCACATGCAGCCAGATTAAGCACACTTTAAGCTTGATCAACACAA
This sequence comes from Vigna unguiculata, assembly GCF_037176805.1. Classification (NCBI taxonomy): domain Eukaryota; kingdom Viridiplantae; phylum Streptophyta; class Magnoliopsida; order Fabales; family Fabaceae; genus Vigna; species Vigna unguiculata. Next base: position 24,202,729 of record NC_140796.1, read on the forward strand.
CAAATCTTTCACGTCTTCATCACGTTATCAAGTCTTCATCATATCTTTATCAATCCTTCATATCTTCATCAAATCTTTATGCAATGTCTTCATCAAATCTTTATCCCTCAAAGCCATTTATGCTAACAATCTCCCTCTTATTGGATAAAGCATAATTGGTTATGTTGACAGCATCAGCCCAAAAGTATTTTGACAATAAATTTTCATTCAACATGCTCCTAGCAAGTTCTTCAAGTGATTTATTCTTTCTTTCAACCATTTCATTTTGTTGTGGAGTTTTAGGAGTAGAAAAGTTATGTTTTATACCATGTTTTTCACAAAAGCTTTCAAACTTTTCATTTTGAAAGTCTCTTCAATGATAGCTTTGAATAAAAACAATTATAGAATTCTTTTCATTTTCTAAGACCTTGTCAAGTATTTTTAAAGCAAGATCACTATCATTTTTACATGCTAAAAATAGTGTCAATGTAAACCTATAGAAATCATCTACTATGACCAGTGCATAAAAGTTCCCACCAAGACTATTGGTTCGTGAAGGTTGTTGCGTTTAGAGTTGTACCTCCTTTACTTACCTATGTTACCTCTTTTCTAGAGAAACTATCCAAACTTCTTGCAAGTAGATTCAGGTTTTCATTCTCACTAGATTTAGCCACATCCTAATTTGTTTGATCATTCTTCTTTACGCTTGACTTAAAGGCTATGTTATTTACCTTTTTTTCACTACTCTCTTATTCATTCAGCCTATTCATCTCATTCTCATGTTCTTTAAGCTTTCCAAATAAGGTTGTAGTAGTCATTGTTAACAAATCCCACGATTCTGAAATGGTCGTGACTTTAGGTTGACAACTTCTATAAAGACACTTCAAGATCTTGATGTTTAGCTCCTTTTTGTCAAAGTCCTTTCCCAAGCCTATGAGATGGTTAACAATATATGTGAACCTTTTCTAGACTTAAGTTATGGATTCTCCCTGTTGCATCTTAAACAATTCATACTCTTGAATCAATTCATGCTTCCTAGCGCTATTCACATCATTGGTTCCTTCATGTGCAACTTCAAGAACATCCCCACATATCCTTTGTACTATTGCATTGAGAAATTCTGAAAAATTCATAGGTTCCAACGCAACACAATCGTATTGACCTTTATTCTTCTCATCTTTTGTCCATAGGTTCCAAGGCTTGTCTACTTGCTAAATGTTAAGAGTATGCTTAGGAATGAGTAGTTCATTCATGATAGCATTCAAAATTTCTTGGTCAATAGATTCTATGAAAATTTTCATGCGAGTTGTACAAAATTGATAGTTCACACCACTAAACGTAAGAGGCTTATGTATACAGGCACCTTTTATAAAAGAAAGCTTTTTTCTAACATTTTAAAAAGGGTTTAGGATCAAAGTTGATTAACTTTCAAGAACTTGCTCTTGATACCAATTATAAGATGTAAAAGAAGTGTTTAGCCAAGTTTTTAGCAATCTATCACTTCCTGAAAATGCATTTTAATAGATTAAAACCATGATCAATAGATTGAAATAACTAACAGAGACTCACACAAATATCAGAATAATTCAACAGATTGAGAAATAGGAATAAGTTGAAATACTAGGAAAAATTATGCAGAAAACTAAATTAATGCAAGATTAATAGCAATTGTTAGTAGAAGCACTTTTTGAACACCATATTACATTAAAGCTCTTGAATTACACAAAAAGATTGATTAAAATGATAGTCTTGAGGATTTTATAAAAATGATCTTCTTGTTCACTCGTAATTGAGAAACATCCAGATTGCTAAGGCAACCTTAGCCTGACTTTCCACTATTTCAAAAGTTTTACAAAATCCTTACAAGATTACATTTTTGAAAAACCAATGACGAATTTTGGACTTTTTTATGTTCTTTTCAGCGTATATGCAGCGATATGCGAGTGCGAATTTGCGAGATGAAAGGTTTATTTCATCCACCCAAAATTGAGTTGATTTGACTGTAATTTGCGTGACATTATGAAATTACCCTCATTTTAAACATGTGAACCAATGAAGTGTGTGTGTAAGACCCGTGAAATTTAATTAATTAAATAATTAATTAATTAATAAATGCGGGTCGTGGACGCCTTTATGGCATTTAATAGTGGTTGATATGACGTGAAGAAGTACTAGCTCAAATGGTTGAGAGTACTTAAATGTGTGAGAGGACTTGGGTTTGAGTCCTATGTATGCTAATTATGTGTTATTTCATTATTATTGTTTTAATAACATGATTTGCGTGTTAATTAAGAATATAATATTTGAATTATATTAGTTGGCATGAAATATGAATTGGCATGATGGTTTGGTATTGACTTAGTAATTGCATGGTTATGGGTTCAAGCCTTGGGGAACCTAAATTAAACTTTATTTTTTTGCTAATGTTAGATTTGGATGGAATGGGAAGGGTTAAAGGAAAACCCTAACTGAACTAGCAGCCAAGGGTGGTTGTAAAACAGCCCATAATGGAACAATGAAGGGCAATTAACCACCAATTAAGTTGCATTTTCGTTTTGCATTATTGACCTAACTTTAAAGCACCATTTAAAAGGTAAAATGAGAGTATTAGGAAAGATTTTGGCAAGGCTGAAATTATAACCAGAAACCAAGCACGAATTCTGAGTGTGGTGAGGCTTGAGTGAGTTTTGGGGGCTAAATTGAGAAGAGGCTAAGAAGGCACTTGGTGTAGGGAGACCTTCTAAATTTGCAAAGCTTTAAGCGAAGGAAAAACCAGGTTAGGGGAGTTCTTATTTCTTGTTTTATTTATCTATCTTGTGAATGTATGATCTGAATCATAATGGAATTGTGGAATCCGTTTTTCCCTCGTGTTATCCGCATTTTTGGGTTTTCCAAAAACCGCCTGGCGACAGTTTGTGAGCCGCCAGGCGACACATACGTTTTCGCCATTTTTTTTCTAGGTTTCACCATGAACCGCTTGGCGGCCGGGGGTGACCTGCCAGACGACATATACTGCGTGGCCCAATTTTGGTTGCTTTGATATTTTTGGTGTCTTCTGTGATGATTTCCATGGTGAGTGATGTGCATGAACATGAATTCTATGTTGTAAATGTCTGTGGGGAATATTGATATCTTGAGGGTATGAATGTTGTGTGAAATTGAGAATTTAGGGTTCATATTGGAATCAAGGATGAATCGGTTTGGAATTGGTAATTTATAGATGATTCGTGGTATAAAAAACAAATAGTGTTCATGAAAATACAATTATTCTTTTATGATGTGTGCCATGAAGTTTATGACAATATAATGGATGTTGTAATTGAGATATTGGGGTGCATTTCTGTGCTGAGAGAACTTGGCAGAACCCAGTTATGCATGCACCGCCTGGCATCTTGTATGAAATTTGCTATGTGATTTTGTATGAAATTTGCATCTTTAGTCATTTAAATGATGAATTAATATGTACCTGATTAGAATGGAGTATGTAGTTGCAAGTGGCATGATAGGGATTAAATAAGGTTAATGCAAGCGAAGTGGAAATGATGATATGATGTAGTAGATGTGTTAATTGGTTGTTTTTTTTATGAAATGAGTTATAATACAGAAAGTTTGGTATCATGGTAAAATAAAGAGTGTGAAAAAGCAGGTAGCATTATTGTTGAAGAGATGGTATGCTACTAAATGAGAAAAATGCCAAGTGCAAGGTGTAAATTGCAACTTCAGTTTGATGAATAGGCCTAGATGCATGAAAATTATGTTTATTAGGGGTATAGCTAATATGTTACATTGTTTGAGTTATTTTAAGAAGTGTGTGCAACATTGATAGTTATTATTTGCATGATTAAATGGTGTGGATGATAATATGGAATAGAATCGTTTTTGGTGTGACATAATTGTTCTATACTTTAGTGTGTTGTATGAATTGGGATCCTTGTTATCTGTTAAAGTACCAAAGAAACCAGTAGCATTGTGCTACTGGTATGGCGCCTGGCTGCGTGAGTGAGCCGCCAAGCGGTAGAAACATAAAACAATGACAATAGTCACACTGCGCGCAGGGCGCCTAGCGGTAGGGATGGTCCCGCCAGGCGGAATGTGAAAACAGAAGGTCTGGAGGGAGGCTGGCGCTTGGCGGCGTGTGACGATGCGTCAGGCAGTGACAGACAGTGCAAGGCGCCTGGCGGCATGGTGGAGTCCACCTGGCGGTGTGTGATGCCTGCTAGGCGGTCTGGACCCAGTTTCCGCCTAATGACGTGTGATACGCACCAGGCGGATTTGGTTCAGTGTCGGTGCGCGAGGAACGGTTTCTACACAGCTTTAGGTGATGTTCATGATACGAGGCTTTGGCTAGGGGTCCAGTAAAGAGTGTAACTCATATTGGAGTAACACGTGACCACTCTAGGTTGTAGCCTGGTGGTTTAGGAAGTCCAGTGGAGTGTGCGAGTTGTGGCTCGTACGGCGAGGTTTGGGTGATTGCCCTCCTCAGTGCATTCTGATGGAGTTTTGGTAGTCTGGAAAAGCTACAAACATTATGCTTGTTTTGAGGAGCTCTACTTGGTGTCACGGTGAGATGTTATGGCAAAGTTATTTCCACGTGTGGACTATCAGGTGGTGGCCTGTAGTCGGAGGGGCAAGTAGACACTCGTGCAGCAAAGATCAATCATTGATCTCACCTAAAGGGTATAGAAATGATAGATGTCTAATGCAAGTGCTGGAAGTGGAGAAGAAAGGAAAAAGGGAGAAGAATACTAACCTAGGGTTAATGTTGAGTTGATGTATTTATTTATGATATTTGTTTGCTTTTATTTACACGAGCTCACCCTATTTGTGTGTGTGTGTGTGGCGATGATCATGTAACTTGTTACATGGGAGCAGATGTTGATGCAGGTGAGCAGGCAGGTGCATAGACACGGAGCGGGGATAGCATGGGAGTCTTTTAATTATTATGTTTAGGAAATAAATTTGTAAACTCTCATGAGTCCTTTTAATATCATTTCTGTTTTATAAACTATGAATTAGTGCATTTATTGCACATTAATAAAAGTTTTAAATGTTTTTCGTATTTTGGGAAATAATTGGGAATAAATGACGTGGTTTTATTTAAATTTATTTCTTATTTATTTTTATAAGTAATTTTCGACTAGGACGTTACAGTGTGCACCAATTTTGGTGTGTAGTGTGGGTTTGTGAGTGTAGACACATGCGTTGTGGTGGGTGGTGGGGGAGGAAGACGGTAGACGTGGTTAATTGTGGTAGGGGAGGAAGATGGTGGATATGGTGGAATAAGATGGTAGTGGAAGAAGGCTGATTGAAGGGGATGCCTTCAGACACTGTCATCCCTTTGTGGATGGCATCACCGAAACTCCCCTCCCGCAACAATGGGAGGCCTTCAGAAATAAATTAAACTAATTTATATGAACATTAAAAATAAATTACACTATAATCAACTTAATTCGCTCTAACTAAATAAATATATATTAAACTAAATAAAATTAGTTTTGATTACATAAATACTAACTTTAATAAATATAATGGTAAATTAGATTTTAAATAAATAAAATAAATTACACAAAAATACTAAATTAATATTTTATTAAAATTTAGTTTCGATCATGACTTTAAATATAGGTAATGTTTTATTTAATTTTAACTTGAAATTAGAGACTGCAAAACCAACATTAGTTCTCCTCTATTGTAACTGACGCTAGCAAAAAAAAATGATTATTAGTAGAGGTTTTTATTTCAATCTACGAGGATTTTATCCTCTACAAATTAATTTGCGGGGGTTTTTCAAACCTTCGTAGTTAGGTTCGCCACAAGCTATTTGTGAAGGTTTTAAGCGACCCTCGATATCCGAGTTATTTTGCAAAAAAAAATTTTGTGGAGAATTTTCACCGCTTTTATTGGTGACTACTATTTTGTGGAGGTTTGAAACCTCCTTTATTTCAAACTACATTACGGCAAATCAAACTTACGTTTTTCCACTTTGTTTGTGGGGATTAATACCCTCTTCAATTTTGTCATTCTATTGTAGAGGTTTTAACCTTCCTCATTTGTAGTATTTATTTTTGTGGATTTGCTACTTTATTTTTCTTACATTATTTCTAATCTTTAAATATAATATTGTATAATAATTAGAAATTCTTGTACATGGATGTCACCGTAACTATTTAAATTTGTAATTTCTTTTCATTTTTGCAATTAGAATTCTAAATATTATCTTAGTTATATTATTGAAATGCACATTTAACATATTGATAAAAAACTAATTTCTCACTAAATCATTTCAATATACTCTCTTATTATCTATATATAAAATAATAGTGTTCTTGTTTGTAGAACCAACTATAGTTTGTAAAGATCTTCAGTAGCCACTATCTCTTTGTATTCCAATTTTCAATCTTTCGTAGTTAGATCTCTTCATATATTGTCCTCTCCAATCCGTGACAAGGGGTTGTGCATGTAGAAGACACTTTGACGCTCAAGTCAACCAAGTGTGTCAGATAGTAATAAATGTTGTGATAGAATGTAATTAATGTACCTTGTAGAACGTGTTATTTACACTTCAATTTATAGGTCCTTACCTAGATCAGCTTGGGCCATGTGGCCTAATTACCTCTTAATCTTACTTTGACTTTAACTCTTAACTTAATCACAATTTATCAATATCAACAGTTTAGTCGATGTAGTTCCTTCCTGGCCAAATTTGTTTATATCGAGTATATGTGGACATAAATGATCGAGATGTATTCGGAAAAATATAGTACTTATACTCGGATGGTCGAGATATGGTCGAACGTGTATAGTACACTAGTTCCTTAGGCTTAATGTGATGATGTTATGATGTCAGTCTTCAGCCTAGTCGTCATTTGCAAAGAAAATTTTCATTTCTTTAGTTATTTGACCTTATACGTATAGTAAGCCCCAACCTCGAGAAACGTAGCAAAAACGAGGTTTGATTAGATGGTTATCAATCATGAAGGAAACGATCTGACATTGGGATGACAAAAAGGTGTAACATTTGATCGTTAGATTTGGGAAGATCTAACAGTTCAGATCGAAGAGGTTAAAGATGAAGAGTCGCCATGACTATGCTATAAATAGAGTACACATTTATCCCATCTGATCACTTTTGTTGGCATTCTTTCTCTATTGTTGATAAACATTTCAAAAGTCCTCAATGTTGTAGTGCTTACTAGAATCGGGTATGTTTTCTAATAGTTCTAATATGTTTCCTATTGGCCGAAGAGAGGAGAGTACGAACGGATTGACCCTAGAGTAAAATAATAAACTTCCAAATTCATGAGGTCTTCACTGTTGAGGTCTTGGCTAAACAATATATATATATATATATATATATATATATATATATATATATATATATATATATGTATGTATGTATGTATGTATGTATGTATGTATGTATGTATGAGACTACCAAGGTTGGGGATGCTGTTTCTTTTAAGAGGGTGAGTGCTATAGATAATGTTTGTAATGGCCAAGAGGGTTACCCAAAGGAAATTTTTTATATCTATATGTCTTTCTTTATCCAACTACATGTACACTTACCGTTTGATGAGTTCACCATTGGGAGATTACGCATTCCAAATGTAGCTCCCACCCAACTCCACCAAAATAGCTAGGGTTGTCTCCAAGCATTTCTGCTTATTTGGAAAACCTTGGGTCTAATCCCTACACGATAGTGTTTTTTGCATTTTTATAGCACACGTCCTTGGCATTTGGTTACATGGATATGTTTAGTCAATCAAACCGGAACATGTTTACTAAGTTCTTACTCCCAATCATTCAAGAACTTTAATAATGGCTTCTTCAAGGTCGTTGCAATTGATAAGTCTCTTATCTCTAGTGTTTTCCTTGGCTATTTATGGTGTTTTGGGTAGGTTTAAGTTGGTAACTAAGAGTAATTATCTTAGAATTAGTTTAGTTTGTTTTTAGTCTAGTTTTATAAAAATAACAATAAGGTCTTTTTAATGCATTTTTGGTATAAGTCCTAGAATTACTATTAGAATAGTTTAGTGACACATAGTTTAGCCTAGATGATAGAATCATAGATAGGTTTATAGCATTTTAGTTCAAGGAGGTAGACTTAGGAATAGCCATAATGATAGAGTATGTGGTCTAGTTTAAGTATCTTTAGGAAGAATCTTAGTTTGACTAACATTAATTTCAGCTTTGAAAGTATAATGCATCTAAAAGGTTCAAGGACAACATTGAGGTGATCATTGAAGGCCATTGGAGAATCCGAATCAGCCAAGTCTTATGAAATTTGTGCAGAGTTGACTTTTCCAATGAGTTGACCATAGGGTTGACTTAGAGTTGACCTTTATGCATTTCACCTCCAATGGACATGGCATCTATAGGAGAACTTTGAGGGCATTTAATATACTTATGCTGACCTTGAAAGCACAAAGAATTAATCAACATTGAGTTCGTTATTTTTGTTAATTAGGATTCATATTTGGGGCGTTTCACAATTCTTGATTTTACTTCGAATTCATGGTTCTATTATGTTGATACTAGTTATATATGAATGTTTCGAATCATATTCAACATCTAATTGTACATACACACACCAATAATGCGTCAAATCCATGATAGTGTTTCATTACATAGTTCATTTTTGAGTTTTACTGCATCTGAGTTCGAGTCTATATCTGTAATCATGTTTAGTTAAAATTAGGCATGTTTTCTAGTTGTATGTTTTGAGTTGAAAGTTTTGTGAGCTTAGTTTAGCTTCATTTTTCTTTATTCATTTAATCATTTTATCAAACACCTTTATGCATTTAGGTTTCTCTTAGGATTTTTATCAAACAGGTTTGTGAATTTGGTTTTCCTGCATATTTTAGGAATGGTTAGATGTTAGATTAGCTTAGAATTACTTAGTACATTCATTTCATACGCTCACATAATCGTTCTATACATAACATTTACATTTAAGAACTAAATAAAAGAAAAAACAAAAATATAAATTGTCTTGCATTGTGGCACTAGCATATTCCATATTAGGTTGAATTCTATTATAGTAATTTTAGTATTGTGTCAAGATAAATGATAATTAGTATTTTTTTTCCTCCTTCAAATTGCATCACACACACCGTATTTAGTTAATTTTGATTGCTTTATCCTTGGATTTGATTCTTGGTTGACCTTATACTGCATCTTTTGCGAAACCATTATTTGTATAAATCTCATGCAACTAGAGGTTTATCAGCACCCCTAAGCGGGGGTATGGCATTAGATCGCTTCTCTTCATGTTAAGGAGGCTCTTCTTTCTTCTCCCCTTTATCACAATCTTTGCGACCTTCCCTCCTGTCATCATATCGTCAATGACAGGCACATGAGCTTCCTACATCATCACGCATCATGAACAGCTCAAGATGACTGACTTAGATGAACTCCTCAATTTTGTCCTAGAGAGCATTCATTCTTTCTTTGTTGAAATAAATTTAAAGTTCTAGTGGAACTTAATAACAACAAAATATTATTTTGAAAAATTTAAGATTGATTTAGTGTTAAACTCGATAAATTAATTAACCATTGACATGAAATCATTTATTTAAATAGTTTAAATATATTAGTGGCTATACTTAAGAAAAATATTTGACTGCATACTAGTATTAATGATATTATAAAATTTAACTATTTATTATTATTTATGGTATTGTTACATATAATATCTAATTATGTAAAATAATATTATTAAATAATGCTACATTCAATTACTAATTTTATTTTAAGATAATACGTTCTCAAATCAGTCAACAGAGCTTTGTAAAAGAAATTAATTGAGAAATTGAATTTTGAAATAATTAATATAAAGGCAATTTGTAGGACAAACGAGTATTAAACGCTATCATAAAAACTTATCTACATATCAATATTAAAGATTATTAAATGTTACACTCAACTTTCTTTTCAAATTAATAAAATCTATTGAAAATTTTATTATAGTAAATGCAAAATAATTACACCACCTACATGATGATAATTATGTTCTATAATAAGATAGAAATTGTAAGGTCCATTATTTTTCTGTTCTTATTTTATAAGGATGCCCCAAAACAGTTGGGCCTAAGGCTGGTCCATAAGGTGCCAAGGCCCCTAAAGTAGCCAAAGTCCTCTCATTCAGGTCTCACTTGGCAAAACATCTCCTTCTCATACGCTCTCATTTCCTTTCAGAGCTCTCTGCTAGGGTTTGGTCCCCTTTTGGTTAGACTAGCTCAAAACTCAACTCCTACTTCACGTAAGTTGTCCCTCATCTCGTGCTTACCTATTTTTAGCATTTTTGTATTGGTTCCAACTACTATTCCTCTTAGTAATTTCAGTTCCTACTGTTCCTTTATTTTTCCAGCTCCTTAACTTGTCCTTGAGTTGTCGTGCCTCCCTGCTTCGAGTCAAGGGCCCCGTTCTAGCTATTTCCAGGTACGGGAAGCTAGGGTTTCGAGTTTTGAGTTTGCTTGGTGTTTGTATGGATTATATGTTGTGGTGAACTTGTGGGATGCCTTGTGTTGTTATGTGGATGTGGAAATGTAACTGTTACAGGTACGAATAGGGGCGAGAACTGGTAATCTCGGCCAAGCGAGCTTGTCTCACCTAAGCGAGACTAACAAGCACTCGCCCAGGCCTTTTGCGTGAACTGTAGCTCAGGCGGGCCATCTTCGTTTTGAGCGAGAGAATGTCTCGCTCAAGCGAGGAGATCTCGCCTAAGCGACCTAGTGTAGATGGCCAATGTTCTTGAATGTTGAGCTTTCACCTAGGTGAAAGGAGCTCACCTGAGCTAGAGTCCCTCTCGCCTGAGCGAGACCTTTCTGCCTGAGCGAGAAGCAGGGCAAAAATGTGGCTTGTTCTGTTAGTTTTTGGTTCTCCAATGTTGGCTCTATGTTTGCATTGATCTTGCTTTTAAAGTATGCATTGGGTGGTTATGTATGAATGATATCATCTGTAGTCTGCGATGAATCAGTTTAACATGATTTGGATATGCTATATGTATGGTTGGTCCCATGGTTCGAGAATTATCAGTTGGTATGGATTTGACATGGAACATGAATGAGGGTTGTTTATAAAAGGTTGGCATGAGACTTATATGCATGATAAGTATTACTTGGTTGGTGGAATATGAATCGTATGTGGTTAGGACGTAATTCCATGACCCTCTAGGTGAGACTTCATGGTGGTGCCTCAGTTGGTCGGGACGTAATTCCATGACCCCTCTTAGTGGGAGTTCATGGTGGTGCCCCATCTATATAATTTGGTAAGGATTCAAGGTAAGGTTGCATTCTGACATTCTAAGGAGTCAGTTAGTCTCACATAGAGCGGACTGACTCTTGTGGTGAGAGTAGTAGGAGGCATGAAATTCATTAAGGGCTAACCTTATGTATGGGGGTTAAGACATTGTAACACTTAGCTCGGGGGTGAGCAGCTCGGTAGAGCAGGGAAATCCATCACAAGGGCAAGCATCCGCTGAATCCGGCTAAATTATATGTAACCGAATGAGTCGTGTCTGAGTCCTAGTGTATTGTGTGCAAGTCATAACATGATTGGTTGATATATATATATATATATATATATATATATATATATATATATATATATATATATATATATATATATATATATATATATATATATATATATATATATATATATATATATATATATATATATATATATATATATCAACCACATATACACACACACATATATATATATATATATATATACATATACACATATACACATATACACACATACACACATACATACATACATATACACATATACACACATACACACATACATACATACATATACACATATACATGTATGTATGTATGTATATGTGTATATGTATGTATGTATGTGTGTATGTGTGTATATGTGTATATGTGTATATGTATATATATATGTGTGTGTGTGTATATGTATATGTATATATATATATATATATATATATATATATATATATATATATATATATATATATATATATATACTTGTTGAAATATGAAAGTTGTGTGTGACAACATGATAAACTATCTTCTACTCTAGCTTACCATGTTGTTTGTTTGATTGTTATGTGTATGGTTTTCTCCTTCGCGATAATCATCAACCTGTTGATGTGAGCAGATGTGAGAAACACCCTGCTCATCAGGGCGATGGAGGTTCCGCTGGTAGCCATCTGGGTTGTGTTCTATTCATCTAAGTCTCTTTTAGGCTATGGCCCATGTATTTTCTGTCCTTGGGATTATTTTGAAATACTGTTGTTTTATTATTATCCTTGGGTACTAGCATCGTGGTATGCGTTAGATCATTTCTTGTTTTCCTCTGAATAACTGTAAGGAGTCATGGTTTAATGAAGGATTATCTTGTTTCTTTTTAAGATAATTGAATATGGTGTGAGTTGATTAAGAAAACTAAGTGAAATCCCCACTGGACATTAAGATAGCAAGCTATCTAGATGTGAAGGTTCCTTTCACAAAGCTCAAGAGAAGAAGATGATGGATTGATTCAAAACCAAAAGGAAATGGAAAGCACATAAACCATAGAAAACCAAGAATAATTCAAAGAAAGAAGAAAACATAAAATAGAAAGGAAAGAAATGGTAAAAAATGTGAGAAGCACACCACTACAAGGCTAGGCTAGAAGCCATGACAACCTTGAAGATGAGTGGATGTGTGCCGCCACTTGCTATGCAAGATAAGGCTTAAAAGTATTCACTCCCAAGGGAGGAAACTCTCACAAATGGTTGAGACACAAGAGTGTTTTTCCTTCAAAATCTTCAACCCTTTTACATGTCTAGGAGCACCCCTTATATAGAAGAGTTTAGGGGCCTCTAAGCAAATAAAAGATACCTAAGGATGTCTCTACAAAAACCTAACCCTAGCTTCTAGAAACTAGGTCAAATAAGGTTACAAAAATGAGAGACAAAAGAGCTAACTATGGTGTGTGCAAGGCTAATTTCGTTCTAGCACAAAAGGAGACAAAGAATGTGTCTCATATGTCTCCAAAAAGTAGCCATAGGGTGCTAAAAACAAAGGAGACCAATGGTACATAGGTACACTTGTTTTATGCCTTTTACTTTATGCTTTATGCCTTTGCTTTACTCTCTCATCCACATCATTTATGCTCCTCAATCACCATGTGCCACCTAGCATTGCTTTCTTACTCCTAATTAACCTACAAAGCAAATAAACATAGATTAACATGTTGGCTTAAGTCAAGTCAACTATAATCAACAAGTCAAACCTAGTCAAAGGTCATCAAGTCAACTAAAGTTGATTCAACGAAGTCAACTTTGGGAATCAAAAATAACAAACACAAATGAAAGGGATGAAGGATTAGTGAACTTCCTTTCTAAACATGCTTAGTCTTCTTAAGCATGTGCCTCCATCCTTGGTTGGGGTCAATCCTTCATCATGGTTATTCTCCAAGACCTTGCATCTATTATTATTTTGTGTAATGTTTCATTTAATTATATTATATTTTAAATGGGATGTTACATTTATGGTATCAAAGCGGTCAATCCTTAGAGTCTGTGGACTTGGGTGTCCGCTTAGCTTTCTATGTGTCATTCTGAGTAATCTTAGTAAGTTATGGTCTTAATCAAGTCTGACTTATGGTTTTCTGTGTGCTAGTGACTATGGCACCTCCTCGTAGGACTACTCCCTCCTCTTAAGGCGATGTACCCGATATCGACAGAACAATAGAAGCTATGGTGGCATCGATGACCCAATAGAGCACGGCGATGATGCAGCAACATGAGGCATCAATGCAGCGACAAGCAACGTCACTTGAGTAGCAGCAGTTGGTGATGCAATAGATGGAGGCAGCTAGGGTAACTGCGGAGGATGCCCAAAGGCAACATATAGAAGCCTTCCGCCAATTGGAGGAGAACAGGGTGGTTGCCCTTGTCTTTGGTCCTGAGCCACGACCTATAGTCAGGGAGTGGAGTCTAGAGGACTTTCTAAAACACCATCAAGTGAAATTCAATGGCAAGACTAGTCCTGATGCTGCAGATCAATGGCTGAAGGACTTTGAGCGTATTTTTGATGCAAAAATGTGCCCTGCGAAGAACAAACTAGCCTTCACAGTATACCTGCTCTCCGGAGAAGCTGAGCATTAGTGGATCAACATGAAATCCATCATGGAGGAGTGAGAGGAACCAATGACTTGGGAGGCATTCAGGGGGAAATTTCTCTCTAAATACTTCCTAAATAGCGTCAGATATGCCAAGGAGGTGGAGTTCCTCCAATTGACGTTGGGAGGAAAATCTGTAATTGAGTATGCTGAGAAGTTCAAACACCTCAGTTTTTTCTACACCTTGTCACTCGATGAGGAGTGGAGATGCCAGAAATTTGAGAACGGCCTTAGAGGGGATATCCGCCTGAAGGTAGCTCCATTTTCCATCAAGGACTTTGCTGCACTGGTGGAGAAGGCAGAGTGATGGAGAAGATGAAAAATGAGGTAGAAAGTCAGTGCCCACAGCAACCTCAGAGGATAGGTGGACCATCTGGGTCCAAACCGAGGCATGAGGAGAGGAGGAAGCCTTATGACAGACCTCATCACCAGTACCAGGGGTCTAGGAGTTTCCCTACACAGCAGGGCTGAGTTCAGTGCTTCTAGTGTGGGGGCCCTCATCTGAGGAGAGTCTGCCCGCATATGGAAGGTTACCGCCGATGTAATAACTATGGCAAGGAAGGCCACTTTGGGAAGGACTGCCCCTCTCTTGCTAGGGCAGTGGTACACCCTCTAGTTCAGACTTCTACGTAGAACCAGCAGAGGAACAAAGGCAACGAGCCTTGTAACGTCCCTAAGGAATATTATTAAATAAATACATAAAGAAAAGAAAATAAACTTCACGGTACTATTATTCCCAAAACGCGGGAAAATTAAATTATTTAAACATCGTGCCACATTTATTAAAATCGTAGTATTTAAAACTTTACAATTTCCAAAATAAAGTAAAAACATAAGTGATAACATAAACAAAATCCTAGCTTAATCCCAGCTAGCCCTCACTCCGTCGCTTGAGCGTTCCCAGTATCACCTGTATCACCATCTGCTCCCGTGTAATGAATAACACGATCATCGCCATGCACAAACAGAAAGGGTGAGCTTATAAAAGATTAAATAACATATAATAAATCAGAAATAACAATAGCACACCCATTTATTCTATTCCATTTAGTTCTTGGTCAAGTTCCTAATTTCTCAAGATTTTACAATCTTCAATTCACTTAACATTGTTAGCCTTGGACTCAGGGTTTATGATGCTCGCACGAACCTGTCCGCTCGTGGTCCTGCTTCTACGAACCTCCCTGCTCGTAGTCCTACTCTACGGACCTGTCCACCCGTAGTCCAACACACGTGATCCACCAGCTACGTACCTCCCTGCACGCAACATCTCTCAAGTGTGAGTCGAACCATACGAACCTACCTCGCCCGTATCCTCACACGAGAGTAACTGGATATGAACCTCCCCGCTCATATCATCACGTGTTACCTTCATCCATGAACCTACCCGCTCATGGCACAACATCCCCTGATCCAAGTTTCACCTCAATTATATCCAAACAACACACACAAACCACAATTCTCGCTTAGGCTAGAAGCTTTAGCTCAAGCAATCAGGCCTGACTCACTTAAGCTAGGCTCTTTTGCTTGGGCGAGTCTGTGATAGTAACAAGATACGAGAACTCGCTTAGGCGAAACCTTACTCGCTCAAGCGAGAGCTCCCTTCGCCTAAACCACAAAATTCTCTCGCCTAGGCGGCGAGTCCTGCAACCACCGGTAATTCATCACGATTTCTCGCTTAGGCGAGTACCTCTCGCCTGAGCAAGGTGCTTTGTCGCCCAATTCATGGGCTACTCGCTTGAGCGAGCCCCTCGAGCACAACCTCCACACTTCACGATCTCTCGCCTAGGAGAGATACCCTCGCCTGAGCGAGATGCTCAAGCAACACCAGGGTTTGAGTTTCTGCTATTTTCGCCTAGGCGAGTCTGGCTCACCTGAGCAAAATTAACAGACATTCTCCTCTGATCACGCACCCTGACACCAATTCCAACCCAATTTCCTTCCCTCCACATTTACCAAGCATCCCAAAGCACTTCGAGAGTTATATGGACATTATTTAGACATAGTTTGACACCCATTTTTGATATTGCACATAACACATCATACAACATAGATAATACCTCCATCATATTCATAATAAGGTATAAGGCATTGTCCAACAACATCCAAATCACCAAAATACCAATTCACAGCACAGAGGCATGAGAATTCAGGGCAAACCAACATACAATCATGGGCATATAACTCTTACTCATACACATAACCTAAAACACGAAAATAGCTCCCCTTACCTGTTTCCTATGCTTAAAACAAGAAAGGATGATGGTTCTTCTTGCCCAAAATTAACTTCTCTTGGTGCCCTCCAATTCCAGCCCTCTTGATCCCCTTTTTGCACTCTTCACTCCCAAACCCGTGCTCCTTACTACCTTCTAGGTTTTAAACTCCAAAAACCCTCCTAATTGCTTGGTTTTACCCTTTTATATGGTCATTTAATTATGGTAAATAGTAAAAACGAAATTCTTATTTTTAAGTGTCTCTAAATGCATTTTAAAGACCATTATGGATTGTTTTCCCAACTCCCTTGACTTCCCATTGCCTATAGGGTTTTCCCACTCTTTCACATTCAGATCACTATTTTATTAGCAAAAATAAAGAGAGAAATTTCGTTATGAACGGGATTTGAACACACACCCTAGAAATTCCAAAGTTAAGACACCACCAATTCAACCAAATCATGTTTGTGTTAAATCCTCTAATTATATAATTATGTTAGTACCCAACATAACCATGCAATCTATTAAATTTAATAATCAATCAAATAACACACATATGGCATACATAGGACCTGAACCCAAGTCCTCTCACACAATCAAAGTACTCTCAACCACTTAAGCTAGTACTTTTCCACGTCACCACAATTAACATTAAATGCCATAAAGGCTTCTACTACCCGCATTTATTACATAATTATTAATTTAATTATTTAAATTTCCCTTGGTCTTACAAGCCTCAGGCGACAAGCATGGTCTACGCTATGACGGGAGTAGAGGCTAGAGGCTTAGCTGGGATGAAATGTTGTGTTTTGTATGACTCTGGAGTGACACACTCATTTGTGTCAAATGCATGCGTGAAAAAGTTGGGTCTACCGGTGTGTGAGCTACAGTGTGAACTTGTGGTGTCTACTCCAGCGTCAGGTTTGGTCAGGACATCGTCCTTGTGTGCTAGGTGTCCGGTGGTGGTAGAGGGACGCATGTATAAAGTGAATATGATCTGCTTACCTCTACAAGAGCTGGAGGTGATCTTAGGGATGGATTGGTTGTCTGCCAATCGTATCCTTATAGACTGGCAAGAGAAAAAGTTATTATTTCCCAATTCAGAGGAACCTGAGTTGTTGTCATCACATGGGGTTATGAAGGAGCTACAAGATGGTGCACAGTGTTTCATGATCTGCACACATCTAGAGGTAGAGGGAGAAGAAGAGAAGTTTGTCATACCGGTGGTAAATGAATTTGAAGATGTATTGCTATAGGTACGAATAGGGGCGAGAACTGGTAATCTCAGCCAAGCGATCTTGTCTCGCCTAAGCGAGACTGACAGGGACTCGCCCAAGCCTTTTGCGCGAACTGTCACTCAGGCGGGCCATCTTCTTTTTGAGCGAGAGAATGCCTCGCTCAAACGAGGAGATCTCACCTAAGCGAGCTAGTGCAGATGGCCACTATTCCTAAGTGTCGAGCTCTCGCCTAGGCGAAAGGAGCTCGCCTGAGCGAAAGTCCCTCTCGCCTGAGCGAGACCTTTCTGCTTCAGCGAGAAGCTGGGCGAGAATGTGGCTTGTTCTGTTAGTTCTTTGTTCTCCAATGTTGACTCTATGTTTGCATTGATCTTGCTTTGAAAGTATGAATTGGTTGTTTATGTATGAATGAGATAATCTATAGTCTGCGAAGAATGAGTTTAACATGATTGGGATATGCTACATATATGGTTGGTCCCATGGTTTGAGAATGATGAGTTGGTATGGATTTGACATGGAACATGAATGAGGGTTGGTTATAAAAGGTTGGCATGAGACTTATATGCATAATAAGTATTACTTGGTTGGTGGAATATGAATCGTATGTGGTTAGGACGTAATTCCATGAGCCTTTAGGGGAGACTTCATGGTGGTGCTTTAGTTGGTCGGGACGTAATTCCATAACCCCTGTTAGTAGGAGTTCATGGTGGTGCCCCATATATATAATTTGGTAAGGATTCAAGGTAAGGTTGCATTCTGATACTCTAAGGAGTCAGTTAGTCTCACATAGAGCGGACTAACTCTTGTGGTGAGACTAGCAGGAGGCCTAAAATTCATTAAGGATTAACCTTGTGTGGGGGTTGAGACATTGTAACACTTAGCTTGGGGGTAAGCAGCTCGGTAGAGTAGGGAAATCCACCACAAGTGCAAGAACCCGCTGAATCCGACTAAATTATATGTATCCGGATGAGTCGTGTCTGAGTCCTAGTGTATTGTGTGCAAGTCATAACATGATTGGTTGATATATATATATATATATATATATATATATATATATATATATATATATATATATATATATATGTATGTATATATATATATGTATGTATATATATATATATATACCTGTTGAAATATGAAGGTTGTGTGTGACAGCATGATGAATTATCTTCTGCTCTAACTTACCCTGTTGTTTATTTGATTGTTATGTGTATGATTTTCTCCTTTGCGATGATCATCAACCTGTTGATGTGAGCATATGTGAGAAACACCCGTGCTCATCAGGGCGATGGAGGTTCCGCTGCGTAGTCATTTAGGCTGTGTTCTATTCATTTGAGTCTCTTTCAGGGCTATGGCCCATGTATTTGTTGTCCTTGGGATTATTTTGAAATATTGTTGTTTTATTATTACGCTTCGGTACTGGCATCGTGGTGTGCCTTATAGATCATTTCTTGTTTTCCTCTAAATAACTGTAAGGAATAGTAGTTATACTCTAGAGCCGTCAAAATGGGTTATAACCCGCGAGCCAACCCGGCTCATAACGGATTCGGGTCGGGTTGGGTTGAAAAAAAATTACAAATTTCAGTACGGGTTAAAAATGAATCCAACCCATTAAAAAATCGGCTCATTCGGGTTGAACCCGTGATGAGCCGGGTTGGCTCACCAACCCGCCAATAAATTTTAAATATTTAATTAATATATATATATATATATATATATATATATATATATTATATGTATTATATATATATATGTATATTATATATACATAAGTACATTATATATATATATATATATATATATATATATATATATATATATATATATATATATTATAGGGTTAAATATGTTTTTGGTCCTTCAAGTTTCAATGAAATTTGAAATTGGTCCCTCTTCGAAACTTTTGACCAATTTAGTCCTTCATCTTTAGAAATGTATGAATTTAGTCCTTTTAACCAGATTTGTTAAGTTTATCTAACGTTTCAAGTACATTTCATTATAGTATTTGAATTGTTTACATCGTTTGACCCATTTTCGCTTAAATATTAACTCAAATATTATCATAAAATACGTTTGAAACTTCAAATAAACTTAACAAAATTTGATTAAAAGGACTAAATCTACGCATTTCTAAAGATGAAGGATTAAATTGGTCAAAAGTTTCGATGAGGGACTAATTCCAAATTTCACTGAAACCTGAGGGACCAAAAACATATTTAACCCTATATTATATATGATATATATATATATATATATAATATATTGTATATATTATATATGTATATTATATATATATATATATATATATATGTATGTATATATTGTAGATGAGGATAAAGAAGATGTTTCAAGAGATGAAAATGTTGTGGATTTATTCATTCAAGATTCTAATACTATAGTTTGATAAGTGACAATAATGATTTGATGTTAGATAGTAATTTATATTTTTGTGATTTTGGTTTGTATTTGAGGTTTAACATAATTTGGAATTTTATTTGGATTGTATTGAAGTTTATTTAGATTTTTAATCGTAATTATAATTTAATTTTCTTGAGATTGAAGAAAAAAAATTGTGTTTTTTTTTTTAATTAAGTGAGCCAGTCAGCCAACCTATTTAACCCGTCAACCCGTGGTGGGTCGAGTCGAGTTCTAATTTTGTTGGCTCGCTAATAAGTGAGTCGGGTTAAGTTGACCCACTAAGTGGTCAACCCGTCGCGGACCAAGCCGAGTTGGGTCGGATGACCCGTTTTGACAACTCTATTATACTCGAAGACCTTGTATCTATTACTATTTTGTATAATGTTCCATTTAATTATATTATATTTTAAATGAAACGTTACAGAAATCTTAAATATAAAAGGAGAAAATTGTTTAATGGGAATGAATATGAAAATAAGAATCTATTCATAAATTTTAATGGAAATTGGTTGAAAACGGATTTTATAATATTCATCTCATCTCATATCTTACTGTATATAAATATAATCATTTAAATTAAAATTTTCTCAGATCTAAGTAAATTATTTAAGCACAATATATGTTAAGAACGATTTAAATACATTACTAAATCTATGCTATTTAGTTAACTTAAAAGGTAGTCTTCGAGTAATATATTTGTTAAGATACCGATAAATACTTTTAATTAAATATGAATAATATGTTTTAATACAATTGTTTTACGAAGAATGTTAATCAGAGCGCCTTAATTTGTTAGGGTGTAATTAATAGTTATTAAACTTTGCAAAAATTCATAATTAAATATAACATTTATGAGTTATGACCTTAATTATTATTAATGTAATTTTATTTTATTTAAGATAAAATTATTGGTCAGCTGTAACTGAATTCTGATTTTTTATATTATAATTATTTTTTATAATTGTTTTAGATATTTAACATGATAGTTGATATATTTGATATTTTACTTTTTATTTTTATTTTTTGTTAATTTAAGTTTTTTTATGTTTAATTATATTTTAATTTTTAATAACATTAAAATGTAATTATTTTATTATTAAATTCTTTTTTAACTTTTTTTATGTGTATCAAATAAATGATCAGTTACATATTATAAGTATTTTTTTCTTTAAATCAAATAAAAATATATTAATGATAATTAATGTCAAAATTCATAAATATACAGTTAATTCTGAACTTTTACACAAATATATTCATTAACAGAAAATAAAAGTGTTTGTTTTTTTAATGATGACAATATTATGTTAATTATGTTTTATCTTTTTTATTAAAAAGATAATCTTTTGTTTTCTGTTAATTTAGGTTTTCTAATTTAATTATATTTCAAT
Source organism: Vigna unguiculata (assembly GCF_037176805.1). NCBI lineage: Eukaryota > Viridiplantae > Streptophyta > Magnoliopsida > Fabales > Fabaceae > Vigna > Vigna unguiculata. The sequence goes on from NC_140796.1 coordinate 24,224,113, forward strand.
TTTTAACAATATCAAAATATAATTATTTAACTTTTTTTAGTGTGTAACAAATAAATTATTAATTACATTTATATAATACTTATATAAATACTTATGGGTTATTCTATCCTTTAAATAAAGTAAAAGTGCATTATAATTGTAAAGTTAGTAATTCATTTAATAATACAGTTACCTATGAGTCTACAGAATTTAATATTTATTAATTACACTTTAAATAGTGTCCTTAAGACGATGGTGAACACTTCTCTATTTATATTTAGTCTTAATTATAATTATTACTATTATGCTTATTGATTAGACATATTTAAAAGAAAATATTAAGTGTATATATTATTATCATTTTAAAATTACTCTACATACATTACTAGAAAATTTGCTTTATTAGTAAGTAATTTTAGTCACTAAGAATAGTTAGTCACTATAATGACCAATTTTGATATTAATTTACAAAATTAAAAATTATTGGTTACTAAAATAGTCATTGTTATAAATAAAAAATTATAATTGATCACTAATTAGTTAAAAGTTAAAGACTAATTTAGAAACTAGGTCATTTTGACAATCAAACCTAGATATCTAATTTTTTAGTGATCAATTTCCTTTGATAACTAAAATCATGATAACTAATTTTAAAGACAGTTTAATGACCAATTATAATTTTTTATTCATAATAATAACTATTTTAGTAACTAATAATTTTTACTTTTGTAAATTGATATCCAAATTGGACACTAAAATTGATCACTATTTAGAAGTCATATTAATATTATCTATTATTTTTAAAATTTTATATATTACATTAATTTTGTAATAACATTAAATTTATATTATAAATTTAAAAAGTCAAAATTCTAAATTCACACTTTACCCATTTTCTCAATTAAATGTTTCAAAATTCTGTTTTTCTATCGGATACTGATTCAAATAGTTCTCAAAGTAACTTATGAACAAAATTTGTCATTAAATCTGAAATAAAATAAATGTTTATCCTGAACTATACACAACAACAAAATACTATATATTATTATCTTATAAATATTGTTTAGCTGTTAAAGAAGATTAAAACTATCAGCAAAAACATTGGTCCATCACTTTTGTGAATTGAAAAGAAAAGAAAAAAAAAATAAAGAATGAAGTGGGAAATGCTAGTGATGATGAAAACGGATTCATTGTATTGGTTAAAAAAAGATGGGACTAAAATCTGGAATAAATTTAACTCCTTGAACTAATTGAAGGTTTTGTAACAGCTAGGTGCTAACAGCTGTGAAACCGAAACGTCCCCATAATTAGGACTGAGGGAAAGAGATAGACTTAGAAGTGTCTCTTTCTGTTGAGAAGTGGTCAGCGCTGTTGTCAGGTCACTCAAGAGTTCCAATAAGTGCATGCTTAGATGCAATCCTCTCTCTGTTTCTTATCCTCCTTCAAATGCAACTCATGTGATGCACCACCATCTTTTTTTCCTCTCACACACCCCATCACAATAATATATATATATATATATATATATATATATATATATATATATATATATATATATATCAAAACTTCCAATTTCACATTCCAAAACTATTATATTATATTCCTTCTAAACCAAACTGCAAACCTCAACACAAAGAGCATTTAGAAAAGGAAACCGAAAACTAGAATCCAAAATCACCACTGCAAAAGTTTTGTTTCTCTGCTCTCTCTCTCTCTTTCTCTCTTGTCCCCAAAATCTGTTCATTCTGACGACAACACTTAACCCTGTTATCTAAATTGGTTGGTGCTGGTGTTTTTTATTATGTTTGTTTGTTATTGTTTTGTCTGCATTTGAGCCTCTTTGTGAAAATAGTATTTTTATATAAGAGAAAACAAAGCATTAGAAGTTGTACCAAACTCTCTCCTTTGCCAAAATTAGTTTTTTATCCTAAGACTGGACTAGCTTGAACTGGGGGAGGGTGTTGATTCATGAGGGTGGCGTTCATTTTCCTTTGATATCTCAGGAAAATTGAAAATTTAAAGGTTGGTATTTTCTGAGACATTCCTTGATGGATCTGGAGTCTGTGATCTACAAAAACTCGGTTAAGGTATGGCATGTTGGAGTATCCTTCTCAGTATTATGTGTGAAAGAAAAAAAAAAGAACTTGTTTTTGACGTAACACTGATCACACCTTGCAGGATGGATCATGGAAGACAGTGTTAACATTGGCTTATCAGAGCTTAGGAGTTGTGTATGGCGATTTAAGTACATCCCCACTTTATGTTTACAAAAGCACTTTTGCTGAGGACATTCAGCATTCAGAGACCAATGAAGAGATATATGGAGTGTTGTCTTTTGTGTTCTGGACTCTCACACTTGTTCCACTCCTCAAGTATGTCTTCATTGTGCTCAGAGCAGATGATAATGGAGAAGGAGGGACTTTTGCTCTGTACTCTCTTCTCTGCAGGCATGCTCAGGTGGGGTTGTTGCCTAATGTTCAGCTTGCAGATGAAGAACTAACTGAGTACACCAAGGATGGAACAGTGCCAATTGATAAGAACAATGTTGGGTTGGGATTGAAATCGGTGTTCGAGAAACACAAGGTTCTGCAGAGGGTGCTGCTTGTTCTGGCTCTGATAGGGACTTGCATGGTTATTGGGGATGGTGTGCTTACACCTGCTATTTCTGGTACTGGGATTTCCAATGTTATCTGTGTTTTCGTCATGGCCAAGGTTTTAAACTGCGCTCGTGGTTTCTTCGGAATCTTTCACAGAGCTGGAATTGTGGACAAATGCAATCCGCAATTTGGGAGATCCGAGAAACCATGATGTTGCAGCTAAAATCATGGTTTTGGACACTGATGGTGGTTCTTGATGACTGAATTATTTGGTTTTTGGTTATTATGCAGTTTTCTCTGCCGTGTCAGGCTTGGAGCTTTCTATGTCTAAAGAACAGCATAGATGTAAGTTCCTTTCTGAATACAAGTAGTTGGTCGATTTAATCTCTTTTCATTATGTTTTGTTCGAGATTAATTTTAAGACTAGTTTGTGGTTAGCCTCTAATGAACACGAACAGGTCTTGAATTTAATTGAAGAAATATATTTTAATTTTAATAAGCTGCAAGATTGTTTGAAGTTCAGTTTCAAATATTTTATAATACAGTTGGAGGAGACACATATATAACTATTATACTATTGGAATTGGATTAATCGATTCAGAATTCAATTTTGATTAGTAAATTGCAAAATGCTTGGCATCTGGAACTATTCTCTGGAATATTTCCTAAAGAATTGTGTACATTTAGAATAGTTCTAATGGTTGCATCATGCAATACTGCTATTGATTTGGGGGAAGGGTTTTTGCTCTCTGAATGGCATATATGCTGAATAGATATTGATCATGAAATTATTGTTGTTAGCTATCACAATATATTTTTGTTTAATTTTTTCAATACAACCTATTTGAAATTTTAAATACCTTCCCTTTTTATGCTAACTATATCAAAGCGTTCGAGTTAGTGGACAAAAAGGGAGAACCAAATGCCTCCAAGTGCATGCATTATTGTGGGTCCCCATAAATATGTAATCAGGGCCAACTTCCTTGTTTTGATCGAAGTCAAATCAATGTCATGCTAAAATTTATATTAAAATAAATAATCCCTGCCAACTTGATAATATTGAATATATGATAAAGTTTGTGGTTGTGGCTGATAGAATATCAAGCACAGAAGAACTGAGAACAGTAATTTTTTATTAATTAAGTTTCATTAGAATATGATATGAGCATAGGAAATTACTAAATAAAGTTATGATAGGAGCAGAGTGGTATGGATAAGGTTTTTGAATAAACCATTATGGATCAATCTGGAACAGTAAAGCGATTATCTGATTGGATGACAAAATTAGGTAAGGACACAAGTAAATTTGTCATATACTGTTCCACTATGAATAATTAATGATGATCCAGGTACTCTTCAACTTAATTAAAACTTAATCACTGCAGTGCCTTAAACACTAAAATGTGATCATTCCTCTATTAAAGTTAGGCTTTTGATGCAAACTTCAGGTGCTGGACTTCTATTTGTTCTTCTAAGGTCATGTGTGATTCCCATAAGTATGTGTCTTCTTTAATAATATGACCTCTCACCAGTAGCTGCTTAATTTCAATTGGATGACTATGGCCAGTTGTATATAGATTTGATTCCATCCCATTATTCAACCTTTTTCCAGATGCATTCAAAGCATACTACTGTAGTTTATACTTTGTTTTGCTGCATTAGTAATTTTTCAGCACACAGAAATCAGAATAAGTTGACTATGTCAATTGATCTTTGCTCCACTTCTTCAGTTTCTGAAAATTCTGATTCCAATACAAATGTAACTAGGCACTGGCCTTTACCATTTACATGAGAACCTTACTGAATGTCTAAATCATGTGTGCCTTAATTGAAATAATATTTTACTCCTTATAATACTACAGTGTCTTGGATCTATATTCAAACATTTCTATTATCATCTGTGCATTTTCCTTTTCCTTTGGAAATACAACGAGGGAAACAATATTAAAGAGGGGATATTTTAAGATATTATAAGACTGGTTAATGAAAGGTTTCTATTTTCTACTCAGAATGTACTTGTTTAAGTGAATCTTAGAGATTCTAATGTTTGTTGGTTGTTTTTAGGTAGGACAATATACTGTTAGACTTCTAACTTAATTTCTCAGTATATATATCTAGACATTATTCTGAATTTTCCTGAAATATAAGTGTTTGTGTTGTGCAGATGTTGAAGTACCAGTTGCTTGTGTGATACTGATATTTTTGTTTGCACTTCAACATTATGGAACACATCGCTTGGGGTTCCTATTTGCTCCTGTTGTGTTGACCTGGCTACTATGCATTAGCTGTATCGGTATGTATAATATCTTACATTGGAACCCTCATGTTTATGAGGCTCTCTCTCCCTACTACATGTTCAAATTTCTGAAGAAAACTCAAAGGGGAGGTTGGATGTCCTTAGGGGGAATTCTACTGTGTATAACAGGTATATATAGTAATTCTACTTCACAACTGCTACATGTTTGACATATGTTTTAACTTCCTCTGATGTTGTCCCTCTTACGTTTCAGGTTCTGAAGCTATGTTTGCTGATCTAGGACACTTTTCACAGTTATCGATTAAGGTGCACAATTGGTAGCATCATTTTGAAATTGAAACTAAACTCATGATTTACATTCCCAATTTTGATTTGGAAGCAATGCATCATTGTTTTTCAATTGTTCATGAATGTGAAGCTGCATGGAAATAATGAACTGCATTAACAGAAAACCACTTACCTGCAGATTGCTTTTACCTTTCTGGTATACCCTTCTCTGATTCTGGCATATATGGGACAAGCTGCGTATCTTTCCAAGCATCATATTATTGAAAGTGATTACCGAATTGGGTTCTACGTATCTGTACCTGGTAAGATCTGTGTTTCTCACAACAAGGGGCACATTTTTAAAGAATGAGTATTTGGCTTACTCTTCCTTTTGAACTTGTTTTAGAGAAAATTAGATGGCCTGTTCTTGCAATAGCCATACTTCAAGCTGTGGTTGGAAGTCAAGCTATCATCACAGGTACTTTCTCAATAATCAAACAATGTTCTGCAATGGGATGCTTCCCCAAAGTCAAGATCATTCATACATCATCAAAGGTACACGGCCAGATTTATATCCCAGAGATCAACTGGTGTTTGATGCTACTTTGCCTTGCTATTACTGTTGGATTTAGAGATACAAAACGCATGGGAAACGCATCAGGTACTCTTTCTCCTCATGCACACGCAAATTAATATCAGTATATTAAAATTGTAGAAATCTTGATCATGGTTTTGAATGGCTTGTAGTATGTCTAATGAATTTTATACTTTTTCGTTGAACAGGCTTGGCTGTCATAACCGTCATGCTGGTCACCACTTGCTTAATGTCTCTAGTTATTGTGTTATGCTGGCACAAGAGTATTTTCCTAGCCATTGCCTTCATATTCTTCTTTGGGTCAATCGAAGCACTGTACTTCTCTGCATCCCTGATCAAGTTCCTTGAAGGAGCATGGGTGCCCATTGCCCTCTCGCTCATATTTCTGATTGTGATGTATGTGTGGCACTACGGCACACTTAAGAAGTACGAGTTCGATGTTCAGAATAAGGTGTCTATCAACTGGCTCCTTGGTTTAGGCCCCACTCTAGGAATTGTGCGTGTGAGAGGAATTGGCCTAATACACACTGAACTTGTGTCTGGGATCCCAGCCATTTTCTCTCACTTTGTCACTAATCTCCCAGCTTTTCATCAAGTTGTGATCTTCCTCTGCGTCAAATCTGTCCCAGTGCCACATGTCAGACCAGAGGAACGGTTCTTGGTTGGTAGAGTTGGCCCAAAAGAATACAGACTCTATAGGTGCATAGCTCGGTATGGTTATAGGGATTTTCACAAGGATGATATTGAGTTTGAGAAAGATCTTATCTGTAGCATAGCAGAATTCATTCGGTCCGATACTTCTGAATCAAACCAAGGATTTGAGAGTTTTGAAGATGACACAAAGATGGCAGTTGTAGGCACCTCAGCATCAAAGTCAGAAGGTATAAGGATGTGTGAAGATGATAACAAGAATAGTGAGATGGAAAATTGCTTAGAAATGAGGGTGGTTAAGTCTCCTGAAATAGTTAGGAAGAGAGTGAGGTTTGTTGTGCCAGATAGTCCAGAGATTGATTTGGGTGCAAGGGAGGAGTTGCAGGAACTAATGCAAGCAAGGGAGGGAGGAATGGCATTCATAATGGGTCATTCTTATGTGAAAGCAAAAAGAGGGTCAAGTTGGATAAAGAAAGTTGTGATCAATTATGGGTATGATTTCTTGAGGAGAAACTCTAGAGGACCAACTTATGCACTAAGTATCCCTCATGCTTCTATCCTAGAAGTTGGCATGGTCTACCATGTCTGAGTTTTGGCTACAACTTATGCAGTTTAGGTAAATCATACACAGTATAAATTGGTTGCATGCTACCAATCTTTTCATTTCATCTTTTTCTTATTGCTCTTCCTGGTACGTGGATAAATAAGATGTCAGGAGGGAATATTCTCCCACTGTCCAGGTAAATGAAGGTCAAGTGACCAATGGATATTTTTGTGGGAGGTATTTTAATTTTTTTTTTCAATAGAAAACTTTGTTATAGAAAGATTAGTTTGGTTGTGGATTGTGTATCTAGCAGGTCCTGGAACTTTGTAAGATGTGCTGCGTTAGTTCCTGAATGTATATGTTTTATACTACTCAGAATTGATACAAGGATTCCTGTTTGCAGTTTTGTTCAGGATCTTCAAACTGATAAAGGAACTTCAAACGTAATAAAGGAAAAGGTTAACATAAGAAACACTTCATATGTATTTGGCAGAATGTTTTTCCATAACTTTCGTATATCTATGTATCTACATCTATTATGTATCTACCTCTATACTTATATACAGAAGATTCATTTTTTTTTTGTTTTTTTTTTCAATTTTATTCTTCAAGTGTCTGTTTTTCTAAATTTAACCGTTTCATTTTTAAATTTAATTATTTTTTAAAACTAAATGAATAGAAAATATCTGCAAAATAAATAAAGTCTAACTGCAATTAAAGTGTAAAAATTATTTATATTTAATTTTATAATTATAATTTCATTAATTTTGTTCTTATAAAAATGTGAAGAAAGGTGTGGGTAACAATTGTTTTCACTACTCTATATACTATTAAGGAGATTCCTCATTTTGGTGTACACTTTTATTTCCCATTTTTATTCTTTAAAATATTTTTTTTAAATTAAAATAATTATTTTGTAATTTTATTCTTTTACAGACTATTTTTTAATTTACCACTTTTTAAATTCAACCATTTTTAGGCGAGATGAATTCGCTTGGGTGAAAGTAACAGTTTCCTCCCATTGTTCTACGCCTGCAAACCAGAAAAACAACCCAACACTCCCATACAAATCATTCATACACAAATACAATCATTTTTCATATTATTTTACACACGAAACAGATGGGAACAAACCACATACTTCAAACACGAAAATGGTCTAGCTCCCCTTACTTGGAATTAAGCTAATAACAGACTGTGACCCTTAAGCCAATGAACCCAGCAGCTCCAAGAGCAGGTTTATGAACCGGAACAACGACACAAAGAGAGAATAACATGGTGACTACTGTGAACCCTAATAGAAACCACGAAAACAAACTTAGAAAGGAGGGAGTATGATTCAAGGACCAACTTACGTGAGACGAGGTGAGCTTTTGAGCTAGCACGAACAAGATGGCACTAAACCCTAGCAAAGCTTCTGTTGAGAGGGAAAAGGGAGAGAGACGAGGTGAGCTTTTGAGCTAGCACGAACAAGATGGCACTAAACCCTAGCAAAGCTTCTGTTGAGAGGGAAAAGGGAGAGAGTAAGGTACTGTTTTCGCAAGAATGGCAGAAAGGAGAGGGGTTAGGCTGCCTTAAGGGCTTTGAACCCCCTATGGACCAGTCCTTAGGCCCAACAGATGGGGCTGGACTCCTTTAAATTTTTAGGACAGAAAAGAAGGTCTTATAATATGTTTTTGTTAAAGATACTTATTTTAGTTTAAATATAATTAATATAAAATAATGAATGAAATAGTTAAATCTAACGGAAGACAAAAATGATAAAAACAAATATTTTAATTTTAAAAATTGTTATTTATAAAGAATAAAATTGGGAATAAATATATGAGCACCAAAATTGGATATCCCTTTATATATTCGTATAGATTATTGTTTTTTGTCATGTAACTTCTAAATAATTATATTTTCATTTTTATCTTTTTCATAACCGTTAATTTAAATTTAATAATTGTTTAAAATAAAATAATTATTTTAACATTTTATCCTTTTAATTTATTATTTATTTAAATTCAGTTATTTTTTAAAATTAAATTAATTATCGACAATATGTGTCTATATATATACATATATAAATTTCAGTTATTTTTTGAAAATAATTTAAAAAGAAAAAGAACATTCTGAAACGCTTGTTGCCTAAGTTAGGGTGCCGACATTTACTATTTATGCAACTATTTTATATCTGCTACTATTAGTTTTTTATTAGATAATTTAGTTCAACATTTATTATTAAAACTGGATTATCGCACTAGTGCAGAATTTCCATTTTACCTCGCCTTATATGCCTCGGTTGACCAGAAACCGAAGCATATAATGGCGCGGTGGCATTTTTGTTATTAGAGTCAAGTTTTAGGCCTCGGTTCTCCAAATACCCGAAGCCAAAAAGGGGTATAGGCCCCGGTTCGCTCAAAACCGGTGCCAAAGAGGGGTATAGGCTTCGGTCCAATAGGACCCGAAGCCAAAAAGTTGCTGGAAGTCAGGGGTATAGGCTTCAGTCCAAGGAGACCCGGTGCCAAAAGGGGGTCAATGGCTTCGGTTCCTCTAACAACCGAAGCCATACTCTTTATTTAGGGTTCAAAATTCGCGAACCCTTCTTCCGCCCCACACCACCAGCGCCTCTCTCTCTCTTCGCGAGCACGAGCCTTCCCCAAAATCTTCCACACGCTGTCACCGGCGCCCGAGCCCCGCCGCCGCGTCGAATCCTCCCTCGTTGACGCCTCCGATCGCCCCAACTATGGCCTCGTGGTCCTCCGCCTAGTCGCGGAGACCTCCGTGGATGAGCAGATCAAAGCGGCTTCCGCGTCAGCGACTTCCAACGCCGCGCACGCCGAGGCCGTGCTTGGCGGCGAAGGAGAGGCAGGCGGCAGCATCGCAGGTTGGAATGGCGGCACCGGCGGAGATGGAGTGATCTTGGGTTGTTCTACTCTCCTGCAGTTTGTGTTTTGGTTTGAATGCAGGGTGATCAAGCACGCGGGGTTGGACTTGAAGCAGTTCGTGGAGGGTATCAAAGAGGGTGCTGCGGGTTCTAAAGCATTGGAGATATTTGGGGAGAGAATGATCGAAAGGGATTTCCGACCAGGTGGGTTTGCAGAGTACCAGGTGGCCAATGGACAGGGGAAGCTTGGCACGCAAGGGGTTATCTCTGTCATTCAGAACATCAATGGGATGAATCAATGAATCAATGAATCAAAATCCCTGTTCTATGTAGCCAAATAAAATGCTGATGTTGTAGAATGCTTAAGGTGGAACAAGTGTGCTGTGTTTTGTTTAAGGTTTTTGCTTCTTTGGTTATGTGTTGTGATAACTCTGCAGCAACCATGAGCGCAAAAGGGTGAGGTTCAGTCTGGCATGGTGGCCTGCGAAAATTTGAATTAAAAAAAAATATTTATTACCTATGGCCTCGGTCCTAACTGACCCGAGGCAGAAAGCTGTGTATATGGCACCGGTTTCAAAACAACCGAGGCATAAAACTGGGTCTATGGCTTCGGGTGATAACCGAGGCCAAAAGGTTTACCTTTTGGCCTCGCCCCAATATGCCTCGGTTCCAGACCCGAGGCAAAATGCGGAAAATAACCGGGGCAGAAAGCCCTTACTGCACTGGTGTCGTCTAATAAAACAAAAAAAATTAAAATTATATTTTTCCATATATTGTGAAGAATAAATGAAACATATTTTTTGGACCTAAGATTTAGGAGTATACTTTTAAGATGCGTGTATACAAGGAAAATAATATCAACACTTTTTTTTTATTTAATTAGTCGGATGATATCAACTTTCATTTGAATGCATCAGTTTGGTACTCACGTTTAAAAAAGTGTAAATAATTTCCCAACTTTCTAAAATATGTCTCAATTAGGTTCCTTTCAGACAAAATGTATCAATTGAGACTCAACTTTTTAGAAGATATAAAACCTACTTTTAGGCTAACGATTTTGGGTCTACGATTACGAGATGGACCGTGATGTTTTAGGTCAATGAGTTTTATCATTCTTGATTAATTGTAACTTGTGAATGTCGAGTGCATATGAACTTAGTGAAATGGCGTACTTGAAAGAATGTGCCTTTTGTATGCACCACTTAGTTGGCAACTTGGGTGACCCCAAGTATCAACCTACAAAATGTTCTCGAAATTTTATGGAGTGTCTCCAAGGTTAGAACATTTGGCATCGCACGGTGGACACCAAATGTTCGTACCAAAATTTAACGAGATGTCTTCAAGGTGGAGTATAGAGCTCTCAAGAGCTACACTTTTGCCTCCTACTGAGAGAACTCCAAGTTTTAAGGAGAAATAAATGGAAAATTCATTTGTAAAAGACTCTCTAATGCTTAAGTCATTAAGGGAGTAAGGATTTGTGTAATGATAATAAGTATAGAGAGTATGAATTGAATCTCATAGTTGAGTGTTAACTAAGTATTGAGTCTTGATTAAGTACTCCATATGGGGTACTGTATTTATGTATTTGTAAGCTTCCTAGGTCATGAGTAAACAAATATATTTAAACAAATTTTGTTACTTGGGTATAATCAAGTATTATATCTTAGAGATATTAGATAATAGATTATTATATTGTAATATGTTGGGGATATTAGATAATCAATTATTGCATCTTAATATCTTGAAGATATAATAGAATTGATAATAAGTTATTATATAATAAGATATCAACTGTAAGTATCTAGGACATATTTCATAATAACTTAGGAATATAACAAAATCTGATAATAAGTTATTGTATTATAAGATATTAATCATAAATATCTTGGAGATATTTCATAATATCTTAGGGGTTTGTACATAAGTCCCCCAATCTGGAAGCCAAAAATAAGGTGCAGGTGGATCATATTGATGGATGAAAGAGTTTTATCATTCTCCGTTAGTTGTAGTTTGCAGATATTAGGTGCATGTGAACTTAGAAGAACATGTCTTGTTAAACCTTGCTCGGTAAAAAGCCCAATTTAAGGGAAAAAAATTCAAAATAAGAAAAAAAGTACACATCTCTTTATGATAATCAATTACCAAATGCACAACTTGTGTGGATGTGTGGCCATTCGAAGTAGTTTCCACATATGTTTCCATTTGAACTTATGTGTCATGGTTAAACACTTATAAAGTAGTTCTTAAATGAATTTTACTTTGAGCTTATGCATTGCTTTTAATGGTTTTTTTTTAATAGTTCTTAGATGGCTTTCCATCCAAGCTTATACATTTCTTTCAACGCTTTTGAAAGAGTTCTTGGATGACTTTTCATTTGAGCTTATGCGTTGTTTTTAACACTTTTGGGATAGTTCTAGAATGGATTTTCATCTAAGCTTATATGTTGCACTTAACACTTTTGAAATAGTTCTTGGATGACTTTACATCCAAGCTTATGCATTGTTTTTAATGCTTTTAATATAGTTTTTAATGCTTATGCATTGATTTTAATGCTTTTAAAATAATTGTCGAATGGCTTTTCATTCAAGTATATGTGTTGTTCTTAACGCTTTTGAAATAATTCTTGGTTGACTTTTCGTTTGAGTTTATACGTTGCTTTTAATGATTTTGAAATAATTCTCATATTGCTTTCCAACCAAGTTTGTGTAAATTATCGTTACAATCATCAAGAACCTATTTAGTGTGAGTGTTGTTACAAAATGATGGTTTTGAACACCATCATTCTCTGTTATATACAACAAGAGGTGATAAGCTTGTCCATGAAGTTCAGTATCCTTAAAACACTTATTCTCACAATTTTCTAGGCCATAAATCGATCTAGGTCCTTGAACACCACCACCTTGACGTTATATGTAGGAGCAATTTCATATTCGAGTCACTAGAGATTTTATTTAAGTCGATGTCGAACACATTTTAGGAGAGGTTGGACATGGCAGCAATGATGCTTCATTCTCTAATGATGGAAGGACCATAGAGAGGGAAACACTTTTTTTAAACATGGTCAATGTGGTGGCATTTGCTTAGTGGAAGGATTCAAGATCTAGTGACAAGGTTGGTGAAATGAGAGTCTTGGGTATAGGGAGAGCTTCATGTAGAGGTGGTTGTGGTGTTTGGTTTAGTAGAGTTCAAGTATTATACAAAAGTGATACATGTGAAACCAATCATCCCCACACCATGTCAGAATCAGTGTACACTCATCACTGATTGCACCAATTAATGTCATGCCATGCTCAATTATTTTGTGGAGGCATGATAAGGTTTACCTACCCCACAATGGGCACTAAATGTTCTTAACAGAATTTGGCGAATAGCCTATGAGGTAGATGAAAAGTCTCTAATGGCCTAACCTTTGTCACAGAGTGATGATGGCCTAGGCTCACTGTTGGGAGTGGAGGAGAAGTCAACTTGCAAAGACTCTTTGACATTTAAGTTAGTAAGACTGGATTGATAATATGATAATAACATGATAATAATATGATAGTATTTTAGTAAAGAGTATTAAATGAATACTTCTTGTGGTCAAATAATGTATTTATAGACCTCTTAAATCTATGAGTATAAGAAATATATTAACTGGTAATGTTAATATACCTTTAAATAATAACTGATACACAATAATAACATGTTATTATCATTAGAATATGCTCTTTATAATTGGGCATTTTAGAGGATATCAAGCCTACTTTTAGGGTGATGATTTTTAGCATACTTTTATGCCCGAGCATGTACAAAAACAATATATATATATATATATATTAAATTGAAAAAATATTTAAAAGAATTGGTGAAAGACATATCGATGGCATACCACCTAACTATGGCCAAACACACTAAAGAAGGGTTGGAGTCATTTGTGGACGATGGGCACAAGCTTTCATCATCATGGCCAATTAGTGAGTTCTTAGTATAGTAGGTTTATTTCAGGCTTTGTATTATGGGTTAAATGGTCTAGGATTTCTTTTGGGCCTAGGGTTGTAGTGTAGGATTTTGGGCCTAGAATAGGTTAGCCTTAAGGAGACACATGGTTCTAAGGTAAAAACCCTAGCTTGGAGCGCAAACTTTCTAAAAAACGGTAACTTTATGCTCACATGAGAGAGATTCTGAAAGCTTGTGGGTCATTGGCTAGATTGGTTTTGTAAGACCCGGGAAAATTAAATAATTAAATAAATAATTATTTAATAAATGCGGGTAGTAGAAGCCTTTATGACATCTAATGTTATTTGTTGTGACGTAGAAAAGTACTAGTTCAAGTAGTTGAGAGTACTTTGATTGTGTGAAAGGACTTGGGTTCGAGTCCTATGTACGCCATGTATGTGTTATTTGATTTATTATTAATTTTAATAATATGCATGATTATGTTGGGTGATAACATAATTATAGAATTAGAGGAATTAACACAAACATGATTATCGTTTGTAAGAGTGAATCAAGAGAGCTGGAATTGGAGGGCACTAAGAGAATTTAATTTTTGGGCAAGAAGAACCATCATCCTTCCTTGTTTTTAAGCATAGGAAACCAGGTAAGGGGAGCTATTTTTGTTTATGTAGTTTTGCGCATGTGTGACAGCCATAATCTCATAATTTGGTGCTTTATTGACATGAATTTTTATGCTTGTATGATTTTATGTGTGAATTGCTATTTTGACATTGTTGGGAAAGCCTTTTGTACAATTGGGTTTGAATATGATTGGGGTAATTGTATTATAGGGCTATTGTGGTTCAATCTCGAATTGTGGTGGTTCAATTAGGTCTAAGCATGTCCATAAGAATTGTTGTTGCCTAAGGAATGCGTGATAATGTTTGTTTGGGGTTTTGGTTTGGAAATTCTGCGTTGTGCGTGCGTGAACAAGGATCCCATATGCTAATCTCGCTCAGGCGAGCCAGGCTCTCCTAGGCGAGAGTTGCAAAGTCTTAATCTTGTTTCTGCTCGAGCTACTCGCTTAGGCGGAGTGCCCAGGTTTTTGGGCGACCTGTTATCTCGCTTAGGCAAGTACCTCTCGCCTAAGCGAGAAATCGAGGCGTAGGCGAGACCTCGTACTTAACTTTGTGTTTTGCTTACTCGCCACCCAGGCGAGAGTTTTTGGTGTTAGGCGAAGGGCGATCTTGCCCAGGTGAGGAGAGACTCGCTTAAGCGAGACTTCGCAAATAAACCAGGTTAGCACACTCGCTCAGGCGAGAAAGCTTGGCCTAAGCAAGACAGGCATGGTCGCTTAAGCTAAGGCTTCTAGCCCAAGCGAGTTTAGTGCAGTTGTGGGTATTGTTTGTACGCATTGATGCGAACGTGGATCAGGAGATGTTGTGCCATGAGCGGGTAGGTTCATGGATGGTGGTTGACATGTGATGGTATGAGCAGGGAGGTTCATACTTAATTACTCTCCTGTGGGGATACGAGCGAGGTAGGTTCGTATGTTTCGTGCTCACAGTTGAGAGATGCTGCGTGCGGGGAGGTACGTAGCTAGTGGATCACATGTGTTGGACTATGGGCGGGCATGTCCATAGAGTAGGACTACGGGCGGGAAGGTTCGTAGAGGCAGGACCACAAGCGGGCAGGTTCGTGTGAGCATCATGAATCCTGAGTCCATGACTAACTTTGTTGTTAAATTGGAGGTTTAAAAGCCTTGAAGGTATTAAGGATGTGACCATGGTCTAACTATGAGAATATAATTGGGTGTATTTAGATTATTTAATTTATATGTTTCTTATATTCTTTTGAGCTCACCCTTTATGTTTGTGATTAGCGATGATCGTGTAATTCGTTACACGGGAGCATATGTTGATACAGGTGATGCCGAGGGTGCTCAGGCGACGGAGTGAGGGCTAGTTGGGATTAGAGCTAGGAATATTTCTACTATGTTTACATTATGTTTTGAAATTTTGGAATTGTATCGACATTATGATTTAATTTCATATAAAATTTGGCGCGTATTTACACATTTTAAATTTTCCTGCTTTGGAAATAATAAAATTACGACTTTTGAATTTCACTTATATATTGGTTTATTTTAATTAAGTAATATTCCTTAGGGATGTTACAGGTCTCCAAGTTGCTCTTTTTGGTGAGACACATGCTTTTGCCATGTGGCATGCTCCTAATGGAGATGATTAGTGGTCATGTGTCATGTTCCTAGTGGAGAGAATTAGGGGATATGTGTCCTCCTCCTAATGGAGAGACTTTTGCCTTGGTCTCCAAGTTAAAGTATTAAGGTTTTGCTTCTACAATTTGGAGACACCATTAGGGTTACCTAAGCTTATAAATGTATCTCCCCATGTAAAAAAACTACCTTTGAATTGAGTCTTGTTATGCTGCCAAATTTGTGCCATACTACTATCTAAGGTCACCAAAGGTTAGAGCGCTCCTTCCATGTTCTCTCTAGTCACCCTTCCTTGAGAGTTGACCCAACTTCTCTTGAGAGCACCCAAACACCACAACATTTACACCATAATCTCACTAAAATCGAGCCATATACCTTTATTCCTCATAGCTTCCTTGCACTACTCATAATTGGACTCACCCATCTTACTTAAATCATATAGTTTGGAGGAGGAGTCCACCATCACATATTAGTCAATCATTTGACATAATGGATCAAGATTTCTAACTTATCTAGGTAACTTTGGGTTAAACGTATAATTATTAATAATTAAATGTAATTATTACATTAGGTTTATGTTCACATTGGTGTCAATATTGCCTTCAAACCTATTACTTTTTATCTTTGTCTAGCAATTTGTTTGTTGAAGGATGTCAAATCTTTCTTGTAAACAATAAATGAATAAAATAGTATATGATTCTGTGAGTTTTTTTTTTCTTCAAAGTGATACTTTTGTTTTAAATTGGTTAAATTATATTTTTGCTCTCCATTTTCGTAGAAAAATATCGATTTGGTCTTCTGTTTTTTATTGTCTCAATTTGGTCCCTATTTTGGAATGTACTAACAATGTTAAAGAGATGCCACATGTTAGTTCATTTTTTTTAATTTAAACTAGAATAAAGAATTTGCCACATGTTAAACTAACGTCGTGCCACATGTCACTGTTACACCATGTGTCATTTCCTCATTCTTAATTAGGTTTCTATACTTTTATTTTGTCTTAACTTAGTCCTAATTTTTGTAAAAATTGAGCAATTTTGTCCCTCTCCAACTTAAAACCAAATTTAATTTTTAGGCTTAAATATACATTTGGTCCCTATTTTTGTTGATTTTATTCCATTTGGTCCCTATTTTCGTTTTATGTTCAATTAGGTCCTCATTTTCGTCAAATTATGGTCAATTTGGTCATTTTCACTAACGGTGTTTAAATAGTTAACGTTTTTGAACAGTACATGCCACATGTCAACTCCTGGTTTTTTTTATTTAATTTTTTAATTTTTTAAATTTTTTTAATTTCAAAAAAATGGTCCACATGTCAAGTCACAATTGTGCCATGTGTCAGTTTGTGGTAGTACTATTTTTTTTGTTCAATTTAGTCCCTATATTCGTTATTTTTGTTCAATTTAGTCCCAATTTTTGTTAAAATAAATCAATTTTGTCCTTTTAAAATTGACACTAAATTTAATATCTTTTATACAAATTATATTAATATCTTTTCTAAAATTGACCTTTAAATTTATTATTTTTTAAATTCAATTATAAATTATTAAATTTAATTATAAATTGAATAAATTCTTATATTTAATTTATACATAGAATATAATTATTTAAAATATTATACGAATATAATTATTAATTTTTTTCTAATATTTATATTCTAAAATATTTTTAAAATTGATATATAAAAATATTTTAAATATTCAAAATATTTTAGAAAAATAAACTAATATTTGTAAAATTAACATTTACATATAAAATATTTTAGATTTTAATATCTAAAATGCAATAAAAATATTAAATATTTTAAATTTAAATGTAAATTTTACAAATGTTAATATATATTTTTAAAATTTTAATAATTATATTTTAATAATATTTAAATAATTATATTCTATTTAACAATTGAATCTAAAAATTATATCAATTAATAATTAAATATTATAATTTATAATTAAATTTAAAAAATAAGTAATAATAATGTCAATTTTAAAAATTAAATGGTTTTATTTTAACAAAATTTGGGACTAAATTAAACAAAAATAACGAATATAGGAACTAAATTGAAAAAAATAATACTACTAGAAACTGACACGTGGCACTAGCATTGACACGTGACACAATTGTGACTTGACACGTGGACACTTTTTTTGAAATTAAAAAAAATTTAAAAATTTAAAAAAAATTTAAAAAAAATTTAAAAAAAATTTAAAAAAATTTGAAAAAACCAGGAGTTGACACGTGGCATGTACTGTTAAAAAACGTTAACTATTTAAACACCGTTAGTGAAAATGACCAAATTGACCTCAATTTGACGAAAATGAGGACCTAATAGAACATAAAACGAAAATAGGGACCAAATTGAATAAAATCAACAAAAATAGGGACCAAATGTATCTTTAAGCCTAATTTTTATATAAATGGTATACAAATATTTTTATTAAATATTTTTAACAAGATTAAGTTTATTTAAATTTCCATTGTACATTGAACTTTATTTAAAATTATTCTAAAGTTGTTAATAGAAAATAATGCTAATAAAAAAAAATCAAATAACGGTATTGATATTTTATTATACATCATACTTTAATTTTTTTATTTATTTATTTCAAATAATATATTTTTAAAATGTGTAAATTCAATAATTTTAACACAAATGTTTGAGTTGATATAAAAATAACAATTATATAAATTCAAATGTAAAATTTTAAAACAATTTTAAACAATTTATATAAAAATTTAAAACAAATAAATTTGAAAATTGAAAACAATTTTAAATAAGGTTGAATATGAAATAAAAATTTAAATAAACTTATTTTGTTAAAAATATATAATAAAAATATCAATTTGAATAAAAATATAAAATTTAATAAAAAAATTTGTATAACATTTATTTAAAATTTAATTTTTGTTTCTATTTTAAAAGGGACGAAATTGCAAAATTTTAACAAAAACTTAGACTAAATTAAGACAAAATAAAAATACAGGGACCAAATTGAGAATGAGGAAATGACATCCAATGTAAAAGTGACACATGGCATTGTCACTGTCATATCACACTATTATTGTCACGTGACATAACGTCAGCTTGACACGTGACAATTTTTTTAATTTTCTTAAAAAATTAAAAGAATAATTTTTTTTTTAAAAGATTAAACTGCCATGTGACACCTCTTTAACGTTGATTCTACAATATTAGCAAAAATGACTTGATTGCATTAAACTTTTCAAAATAAGAATCAAATTGAGATAAAAAATGGACTAAATAGATATTTTCCTACAAAATTGGAAATCAAAAAAGCATAATTTAATCTTTTAATTTTTATGTCGAAGAATTTCTTCAAATGGTGAGTCAGTCCTCCGTATTCTTTTTCTTGGGATCTTCTTAAGGTGGTGTATAATTTCCATCTTTGCAATCTCTTTAGCAACTTGTTCTTACTTTTATTTTTCATCCTTGAATGTTGCAACCATGGTGATGCTTCCACGAGCTTATCATCCTATTTCATGCGTTTTTGAATTCTCCAACACGCTCTTAGGTTAGCCAATCCTTTTATCTTTTTAAGGATTACACCACATTATTAAGACCAGAACAATCTAATGTATGTCTGGAAAGACTAGATTATTTCTTAAAGGAAATCTTTAATATTAATGAATATCAATAAAATTGAATTAATCTCTATACGGTTTACTAACTTTCTTGTTTAGTATAATTATGATCAAATACATTAGAACATTCTAAATATCTTATAAAATACTAGATGATCCATCAGTTTGTCTAGACAATTAATGTTCACTAAAACTTAATCAAAGTTGTAGCAAATTTTGTTTTATATTTAAAAACAACATACATTATAGTATGATACAAGTTACTCAAATGAAACTTCACCACAATAGGGAGCATTCTACAATTCCGCTGTCAACAAGTACTATCCTTATATTAAATTATAAAATATAATTTGTGTGCTTTATGAAGGTATACATTTATTTAATATTATTTATTATTTTGTTATATTCGAGATAAATGACAATTTAATTTTTTTTTCTTAAATCTTAAAGTGTTGTCTTAATAATAAAACAAGTGCTAAGATGGACAATACGTCATAGCTAAAATTTGACTCTATCAATATTATTTCAGGTAACTTAAGATTGGATCCAATATATTATTAATTAACAAGGTACTAACTTAAGGTCGGATTAACAAGATACTAAGTTAAGGTCGGATCAAATATATTATTAATTAATAGGGTAATTTATTTATGGTAATAAAAACCCGAGGAGTCTAGAAAGATAGAATCTTCCAATAAAAGAGTATAAAAATGAAAAAAGCTTATAGAATGAAATGTTGCGATTAATTTAGATTAGAAGATTCTAATTCTATTAAAGTTGTGTTTGGGAAAAACTAGTATGTGGAGCCAACTGGCATAGGACTTTTGAAGGGAAGTTGGTAACTAATTATTAATCTGGCAATATCTGTTCTGCGGTGTTATTTTTGCTAAAACAAGTTCTGCATTGGTTCATTATCTCGCAGAATGCAACAAGCAAGACAGAAAGGGAGAGAGAGAGAGAAAGAGTTTTACTATCACAAACATTATTTCCGATTCCCTCTCTCCTTTCTCCGGCGAAGATGGCACGATCATCGACCAGAATAAGATTCGTCGATGACGACTTGCAAGATATTGCGTTCGCCAAGAGAGGTTGTTGCTTCAACTTTTCCTGCTTCGAAGACAGCAGCTCCAAAACGACGTCGTCGCGGAGGAAGCTAGTGAGGGAGAAGAAGGTGAAATGGTGGAGTAAGATAAGGGAATGGTCATGGAAAACCTTCGTTCGTCGGTTCAGTAATAAAAATCGCGCCATTGGGTATAGAAAGCAAGGCTCGTTCCACTATGATGCTCGTAGTTATGCCCAAAACTTCGATGAAGGAACTAAAGAGAAACGAGAGGAACATTATGCTTATGATTTTTCGTCTCGTTACGCTTCTGTTCCATCGTCGGCTAAGTCTTCCATGGACCTCGGAAAGTATGGCCCCTCCTTCATTTGACTGCTGGGGAATGTGCTCATGTTAAGATCAAGGGTTTCTTTGTTTTCCACTAAAACTCTCTAAGACAAAAAAAAAAAAAAAAAGAAAAAAAAAGTCAAACATTTTCTAAATAATATATAGTTTGAATCTTCTTCTTTTTTTTCGAACTAACTAGGTAAAGATTTCGTCGCCAAAGCTAAGGTCACCACGAACCTATTGATTAATTCTGGTTGGTGAAGTTATTCGAAGCCAGTGACAAAAAAATAAAAAATCTTGTCCAATTATTTTTATTCTTTGATTTAGAGATTGGAAGTGTTGGAAACATTTATTGCATGTTAAAAAAATTGTAACCATTAAATAATAATGCGACATTTAAGAGATCAGAAGTATAAGATATCCATTCTGGTGTGCTCCAACGTATTTGTTAATGTTATTATTTAACTAGTAGCGGATTAGGGCGATGCATAATTATCTTTTATTCCTAATCAATTAACGAAATAAATTTATTAGTATAAAGGCCAAAAGCAGGATAAGGCATATTCATTTTAGATAATAGCTTTGTCACACAGACATTCTTAGATTACAAAAAAATAGTAATACAAAGTAAGTCTAAACCAAGTAGAGTTGCGCAAAACGTAATGAACTATTAAAAATTGTATTAAATTAAAAGGTAGTTTGTTTGAACTGCACTCCAATAGAAAATAGTTTAGACAAATTGAACTGAATTATTTTCTTTTTCTAACAAAATGAACTAAACTGTTATAAATTGAATTATTTTATGAATTACACTATTTTTAAATTGAATCGCACTCTTCTTTAACCGAATTGTATTATTTTTGAATCGTTCTTGAAATAAACCGCACTATTTTTGAACCGAAATGTAGTTCATCATTTAAATTGATAATAAATTATTACATCAATTTAAAATGTTGAATTTTTTCTTTAAATTTTTAAAATTTTTGCTAATAAACATAAAAAATATATTAATAACGAATTAAGTTAAAGTACTTTGTAATATTTATCCATGTACATAATTTGAAATTAACGTTTTTATGTAAGTAAAGAGTATTTTATGTATTCACATTATTTTTAAATTTAAATGAAATACAAATTTAGTTAAAACACTATATATTTAAAACTATAAAAATATATTTGAAGAAAGAAATACGGGGATTGAGAAAACACAACCTAAAATTAGATATAATATGACATGATTTTGTTACGTAGTAAAACGATAATAAAATAAAACTTAAGATATTATTTATAAAATTTAAGTCTGTCACTATTATACCCCTTCCATGAATAATAGTAATTATGTGATATATAAAGAAAACACATTTGATTTCATGATGAAACTATAATTAAAAGAGGCCGATTTTATTTTTTGTTTGGTATCCGGAAAAATATTCAAAAAATAGTGTTGGAAGTATTAAATTTTCTTTATCATAGATAATTACATTAATTAATATAAATTACATATAACACTATTTTTTATAAAATGAAATAAATATTACATACTATTTTTTATAAAATGAAATAATTAATATCAATGAAATTGTGACTTATAATATAACCATAAAATTGTCGCTTAAATATATTATTATAATATAAGCTACAAAATATTACATACTTTTTCTTATTATTGTATATGAAATGAAAAAAAAAAAGATTAAAGAGCAACAAAATATGTGTGTAGTGTACATGAGATGAGAGGAATACGGTGTCGTACATTATTAGCGAAGTGTGAAGCACGAAGGAGAAACTAAAATGCCTAGTTCAGTTCAGTCATAGGATAGTTAACTCATTTAAAATAAGTTTTAAAAACTTTTTAAAACTGAACTGGACAACAGTATAGTTCAATTTTTAATACAACTAGCTCAGTTTATTTTAGTATAAAACAATATAGTTAACTATAATAAAGTATAGTTAAATTAATTATACTCAGTCCTACTATCAAAAAGGGACTTCTAGAGGTGTGATGCTTGGCGGTGTGTGGTGCTCGCCAGGCTGTCTGGAGCGATATTTCGCCTAGAGACTCCAGATTTGCGCCAGGCAATTCTGCGTGCAGTGATGGGTTGTGTTGGGAGATTTTACACAGCTTTGGATGAAGGCCTTGAGCAGATGACTTGATTGGGGGCCATTTACGAGTTGTAGCTTGTAATGAAGAGTTGAACATGTGGTCATTCCAAGTTGTAGCCTGATGGTAATTAGAATTCCGGTGTGAGCGTGCTAGTTGTGACTTGTACAGTTTGGTTTCACTTGATTTCCTTTTACGGGTCAGAGCTAGTGAGGTTGGTAGTCTTATGATAAATACAAATTGTGGTTCGTATTGGGAAGCTCACCTCGGTATGCGGATTGTAGTCCGTAAAAGGATAATTCCTGCGTGTGATCTACAGGTGGTGGTCAGTAGATGGTGGAACCACGAGTTGGAGCTTGTGGCAGTAAGATTCATCTTAAGGATATCATCAAAGTGTGTAGAATCGGGATGCACATATTGATGGTTGTGACTACTAGTGTTTGAGGATGGTAGTCCTTAAAAGGG
The DNA here is from genome assembly GCF_037176805.1 of Vigna unguiculata. Lineage (NCBI taxonomy): Eukaryota > Viridiplantae > Streptophyta > Magnoliopsida > Fabales > Fabaceae > Vigna > Vigna unguiculata. The sequence goes on from NC_140796.1 coordinate 24,247,582, forward strand.
TCATTGGTTTAACTTTATAACTGGGTTTTGTGTCGTATTGTATTGTTTATCATTTCTCTTATTTTGAGCTCACCCTATCAGCTTGTGTTTGGTGATGATCGTGTAACTTGTTACATAGGAGCAGATGAAGAGATTTTTTATAAATTGCCAATTTATTTGTGTTTATTAAATTTTATTTAAATTAGTAATATCCGACCAGGATGTTACATTTGGTATCAAAGTCATGATTTCAAAAGATTTTTGGGGTCTTGAGGAATTAGAGTTTATTGCGTTTCGAGTGTGAAACTAATATGTTGTTATTGATTTTGTTAGTTTTTGTTTGTTTAGTCATAACTCAAGTTCTTTGATGTGAATAACTGAAAAATGTGGCATGTGTAGGCTACGACAAATAGAAGGAGAAGAAATAATAATGGAGCTGACGAGATTGCACAGGCAATCCATCGAATGGTAGACATGATGTAGCCTGTTGCAGCGCAATTGAGAGCGATGATTCTACCACCTTGGGCGATTACAATGGAAGATGTCTTGAAACATAAGCCATCTAAGTTCAGCAACAAAGCCACTCTTGATGAAGTAGATGTTTGGCAAAATGAGTGGGAGAAGATTTTCAGAGTGCTTGCATGTACTAAGGCGCAATAGCTGACGTTCGCCACCTTTCTCCTAATTGGCGATGCTGAGTACTGGTGGACAGGGATGCAGCAATAGATGCAGACCCGACAGAAAGAGGTGAATTAGATTAACTTCAGGGCGAGATTCCTAGAGAATTACTTTCCAGATATCGCCAAGCATGCGCTATAAGCTGAGTTTCTCACCCTATAATAGGGCAACCAGTCTCACTATAACATCCCGACCAGATATTACGAATTTAAATAATTAAAATAAAGAAATATAATTAAAACTACATTTATTGAAATATCATTTCCCAAAACGTGGGAAATTTCAAAACTTTTATTTCCTCAATAACAATCCAAAAATCTATAATTATAAATACCATTATAATTATCCAAAAGTCTAGTAATGTAAATGATTACAATTTATTCAAAATCATAAAATAGAAAATCTCTGATGAAAATCTTTATCCCATGACTAGCCCCGCTCCGGCTCTACGCCTCACCAGATCCACCTACAACATCATTTGCTCACGTATACTGTGTATACAATCATCGTCAAGCACAAGTAGATAGGGTGAGCTAATAGAATAAACATATATACAATACATTTATATGTATAACACAATCACACCAAAGTAATTCCATCCTTTGATTTCATAACACATAGCCACAACCATGTTAACCGTGTTCTACGTCTTCTAGTGAGTACCTTAAGATGTCTTGATGCCATATCTATCGACCACAACCGATAGAGTATGTGCAGGAAACCATGCTACGGATCACACACCATAATGCCAAGTGGAGTTCCCAATACGAACATAGTTCGTAACATCCCAAGATTACCAAACTCGTCAGTTAATTACTAAGAAGGGCAATCTATCTGGACCCATCTGTGCGGGCCACAACCAACACACTAACACCGGCAACACTCGCTAACTCGAGCCACAACTCAAGAGTTTCTCGTGTTGATCCGCCATCCCGAGCCACAACTCAAGGGATGCTATTCCGAGCCACAACTCAAGAAATACCACGTGCTTAACCCGTATCCCGAGCCACAACTCAAGGGATACGTTCTGAGCCACAAATCAAGGAACACCAGCAAGCCGACCTTTAAGATATATTAGAAGCATTGTAGACGATGCACAATAATGTAAGCAATCAAATACCATTTTGTTGTAGCTACGTCGCCTAGCACAGGTCACGTGGCGCGAAGCACTACACGCTTCAGATCGCCTGGCGGGGGACATGTACCGCTAGGTGCCGTGCGCCTCTGTAGCCCACTGTCCTGCAGTTACCGCTTGAAGAATTGACGTTCGTCGCCAGGTGCAACACCCTCTGTTGCTTCCTAGAATTGCAGCTATCGCCTGGCGGATCCCGTTCTGCCTCCAGGCGCTGCACCAGTACAACGATGATTACTGGTTTAGGTCCTCTAACTATGATGACCTAGTTTTAATAGATACTAGCACCCACTATGAACTTCACTAAGTGGATTACATAAATTCTTGTGCATTTGGCTGGCTATTAATGTACCTACATTCATTTAGGTCCCTCAAATAAAGCATTCCCATTCTTAGAATTCCTTAAGTTCAACACTTGGAATTCACAATCTGAAAATATTGATCCAATACTACTTAGTATGATCCATCATTTACCCCAAGTCGTACCTATGTCTCTACTAGGCTTGACTTCACTTCTCCCTTTTTATAGCTTACGTACATATCAAAACCAAATCATCATCTTATACTCCTATCTCAACTAATCTCATGAATTTACTATGGCATCCAACCAAGGCACAATAGAATCCTATATTTTAATAAAACTAATTTATGCAGCATACTAGTATCTCCACACCTGTTATTTTCTATTAATCTCATATATTTAACCCAACATAACCTATCTACAATTTACGTGGTTTCCATTCACACGCTCATGATCTAGTGACCCCATGCTCCATAATACTAAACCAATTCCTCGTAGAAAACCCCCCAGACCCTTAAATTCCCTCTCAGCCATGCAGAGTCGCATTGTACTACGCTGGTGCCTGGTGGCAGGTCTCGTGCCACCAGGTGGTGCATGAATTTTGGGAAAGATTCTAGAATTTCCCTTACACCTACGAACACCCAACAATCCAAAAACACTCTACATTGCTCATTTACCCAATCTCCTTTACTAAATATGCTACCAATGGTACCTATTCTCCAACCAAAGTCAATTTCACAGCTTATTCCCGTAATTCCAGCATCAGTCATCATAAATCCCCAAAATCCCCAATTTGCTAAACCTTAAAAAGGGTTCCTAAGAATTCATCCAATTTAACCCTCAATTCCCCAAACTTCAAAGATATATGACGTCTAGCCATTCAGAAACAGTTAGAACTAGACTACTCCCCGATCAGAATCCACCCAGAAATCCCAAAACACAAAAACCGAGTCAATTCGACTCGCGTCGCCTGGCGGGTGCTCATCACCGCCAGACAACTCATCAAGAAAAACCCAAAACTGGGTTACAGGCTTGTGTTGCCTGGCGGTACAAGGCTTCACTGCCAAGCGGTTCCTCGCAAGAACCCAAAAACACTTAACAAAATATGAGCCGCCTAGCGGCTATGAATAGCCCGTTAAGCGTTTTTTGGAAATTTTTCAGAAACAAAAAAATAAGCAGACAACAGAGGTTCATGGATAATAATCATATACATATATCATACAATTCATGCTTAGCATAAAATTAACGTGTGTAACTCCCCTAACCTGGAATTTCCTTGCTTAAAATATAATGTTAGAGTCCCTTCCTTGATCACCAATGGTTCCTCTTAGTTCTCCCACGGTCCAGCTCCTCAATTCCACTCACTAGCCACTCTTTTTCTTTGATTTCGTGCACCTTACAACAGCCCTAAATGTCCAGACTCAAAACCCTTCTTTTCTCTCTCAATTAATCTTTTAATGGGGTCTTAATGGTAGATTAAAGTCTTAAAACGAAAATTGGTTTAAAGTGGCTGATAATTGCCATTCAATGGTTCATTATGGGTTATTTTCCAGCCCCTCTTGGCTGCCAGGGTTTTCCTTTGCTTTTTCACATTCATGCCAAAGGAAATTTTGACAAAAAGAAAGTTTAGTTTGGTTTCACCAAGGTTCAAACCTATACCTTGCCAAAGTCAAATTAATGCACAACCATTCAACCAATCCATGTTTCGTGATAATTCATGTAATCCTATGATTATATTGTCACTTAACATGATCAAGTATATCATAAAAAATAATAATAAATTAAATAACACACAATTGGCATACATAGGACTCAAACTCAAGTCCTCTCACACAATCAAGTACTCTCAACCACTTGAGCTAGTACTTTTCCACGACATACAAGTCAGAATTTAATGTCATAAAGGCTCCCACTACCCGCATTTATTAATTAATTAAATTCCACGGGTCTTACGCTCACCCTACTCGCAAGCTATTATCAAAGAATGGCACTATAGGAAGTTTGAAGGATGCTTGAAGCATGAGTTGTGCAGGTTCCTTATACCCCTACAGATCAGAGAGTTCCTAGTTTGGTGGAGTAGACCAAGACCGTGTAGGAGCTGAAGATGAGACCCAGTTAGGTCGCGAGGTCGCAAAAGAATACCTTCGAGACTAGGCAGCAGAAGACATTGTACAATTAGCCTCAGTCATCACCTCATGGGATGTAGTGCTATAACTGTGGAAGAGCTCACCTCCGAAGGAAATGTCTCAAGGATGCAGGTAACTCAGGAAGTAGTTTCAGTATAGTGAAGTGCTACAATTGTGACCAGATCGGGCATTTTGCAAGACAATGTCCTAATAAGAAGCCAGTTGGGGGGACACCACCATAGAAAGTTCTGACAAAGAGATCCAAAGTCGCGGGGGAAGAGTTTTTGCTCTTACGAGCACCAAGGCCACTCAATCAGGTAACCTCATTGATGTGACCCCAACAAGCCCAAGCTTAAGTGCATCAACAAGCCCAAGCCCACATCAAGGCCCAATCACTAGAAGCATGATGAGAAAGATTTACATGGGCCTCTCACAAGATGATCAAGTCAATCATGGGCTTTTTACATTATTCACATGGGCTAAAGAAACCTCTAAAATATGAGATGATGCATAAAGGGAGTAATATAGATTTAAATTGGGCCATTGTTTAGGCCTTGTTTTTCTAGAATAATAAGTCAAACAATGTGTAGTTGAATTGATAAAATTTGGCTTGACTAAGCCCAATAGGAGATTTGGCCATGAGCTACCAAAGGTCAAAGGTGGGCTAAGTGGAAGTCAACATTCCTTCCTACACCTCATGGATCATGCATCCCATGGAGCCAAGTCCACACTCCACCCATGTGCCTCCTTCATCCAAGGGCTAAGAGAGTGTCTTCTTTTCCAAGTTTTCATCCAAAGGCTAGGAAGATGTCTCCTTCTTCAAGCCACCATCCAAGGGTGATGGTTAAAGCTTCTCTTCCAAACTTGATCTAAAGGCCAAGAATTAGTCTAGCTTTTAGGCTCACATATAAAAGCCAAAAGTAGACCATTTGTACAATTTAACTCTTGAAATTTCTAATAGAATGTTTGTGTTGAGATCACTCCACTCTTCTATTATTTTGAGAGCATACATGGCTAACCTTTTCCTTCATCTCCTCTAGCCACCTTCCATACCATAGCTCCACTTCTACTCTTCCTCTTCACCAAAAACCTCCATTGCCTAGAGCTCTTCTTGCTTTTATCTTCATTTCTACTGCATTTCATCTACTTTTTGGTGTCTGTCATGGATCTCCTTCCTCTCCTACACCAAGGACGTCCATCAATTGGTATCTAGAGCCATCCAAGCCTTTGGTGCATCCATCCTCTTGGTTTGGGTAAGGTTCTTGGTTCATACTTGTCTCTTGTTTCAATTTTCGTTTTGTCTCTCTTCTCCACTGTTTTCTTCAATTTTGCTGCTATTTTTTTTCATGTTCTTGTTGCTCTCCACCATTTGACATTGAGGCTGCATGAATCTCCATTGATTTATCTTATAGTACTCCTTGCTTCATTGGTGCAAATCTGTTTTAGGTTCCATTTTCGTTTTCCAGCACTTGTTCTTTGGTTCTTGAGTTTTCTGCATTTTTATTCGTTGAATTCAGTCCTTCTTTGTATTTTATCATTCCAGTTATGTTTAAGTCATGTTCTGTGTTTTGTTTGTGCTTTAATTCCTCTTTTCCACCGTTTAATTTCATTGCTTACTGATTTGGTTGAGTTTCCGAGCCACATCTCACAACCAAAACACTATGATCCTTCAAGGAAGTGTGTGGATGTTTAAGGCCTGAATCCTCACTATTTTTCATCCATTTCACCGATTGGATTGTGCTTTTGTGTGTCTAAGATGTTCTTCTATGATTCATGCTTGATTTCAGTTCATAATCAAGTTCTTTAGCTATGCTTTCCATATAACATCTCCTCCAATTTCAGAGAGCAAATCTACTCTAGTTTTCTTCTGTTTTCTACCAAATCACTACACGCACAATCTCTGTTTTTGATTTTTTGTGAGTAACTCAGTGCACCAAATTCAATCTGATTTTTGCCTCATTTAGTTAACATCTAGACGAAAAAAAAAAGAATCATTCAAAAATGTTGAGTACAAAAAAAATGAAAAATCACGCAAGTTGAGGCTCATATTTCCATTTTTTGGCACTGCAGTTTCTGAAAATTCACTATTCCATTGCTATTTTGTGCGTGTTTGTGTGGTTTTAGTGCTTGTTTTCACATAAATTTTGGCTTGAGTTTGTACTCTATATTTCTTCATTATTGATTTGCTTTGGAAGTCAATTCATCACTTCATTTGCTACTGCTTTGCAATGAGTACTTCAGCCATATGATTGAGCACTTTTGTTTTGCTATTTTTGTTGTTTTCATATATTCTAGTGCCTTTCTAGGTTCCTTTTGTGGTGCTTGTTTTTATTTTCCAGCCTTTAATTTTTTGCTTGTCACTTCTTGAACCTCTTTCTAGTCATGTTTCATTTCAATTCTCTTTTGGTTTAGCATTTCTAATTAGCTTTTCTTGCTTTCTCCTTTGTTTGGGTTCATCTACTTCTCTCTCGGTTTTGGTTGATTAATGATGCTATGGAGTTTAGAATGGTTTGTATGATATGGTAGCATCTTAGGTGGTGGATATTGAAGTAGAATTTTAGCTTGTGTGCTTATCATTTTCCTCACCTATTGAGAGTTTTGGACCTATTCATTTGAGAGTGTGTGTGCTAACTCCATTGCTTGGTATAGTTTTCTTGCTGTTTTGTTTTTTGGTGCAGGTTTGGTGGTTTGTTTTGGCCTTAAAACCAAGGTTATAGTTGTTGTTTTGCACTTCATTTTGGTGGCTTAAGGTGCTTACAAGTGCCTTATTTGGTGGTGGTCTTTGTTCAAATCAAAAGGAGGCTACAAGCCAAGCTCTTGGCTCTTGATTTTGTGCAAATTGGCAGCACTTTGGCAGCACATTTGGAGTTGCATTGTTTCTTATTTTTGGCTTTATTTCTTTGTACTTTGTACTTCTTTTTGGCACATCTTATTTGGTACCATTTTGAAGCCTCCTTGATTGTGAAATTGCATCTTTTGAGCATCAAAATTTGAGATATTAAGTGGCTTGAGGTTGCTTCAATTTGAGTACCAAATTAGTGAACCAAAAATGCTTTCAAATTCTCATTTGTATCCATGGCCTACTTAGGTGTCTTGGGGAACCAAAGGTGTTCAATCCCATCTCCTAAGTAGAACCTTTTTCATATTATAGTGCAACGTTTTAGTAAGTGAGTGTGTTGAAAGTTCTAAGTGTTTTCTCACCTTGCTTTAGGTCGTATAGTTAGACGCTTAGTGGTTTAAATTTGTGAGACCAAAGTTTCTAAAATTTTTGCCATTTAGTAGTCCGTTTTTAGTGTTAGTCTTTTCTTTTCTTTGAGTCTTGTTTGTGTTTGTTTGTGCTTAGTGTCTCAAGTGATTCTATTTACTTAGCCTTAAACAATTGTGTGATCTTTGAAACCTTTTGCAAGTACATCTTGGCAAGGATTGGCCTTGGTACTTAAGAAGTCTTTTAGACTCACCTCGCTTAACCTGAAGGTTTGGTACTTAAGAAGTCTTTTAGACTCACCTTGCTTAACCTGAAGGTCTACTTGTGCTTGGTTTCTTCTTTCACAATTTTGTTAAAGTTTTAAGTTCTTTTAATCACCATGAGCACTAGAAGGGCTACTCGTGCTAGTACCCAACATCAACAACATGATGAAAACAACCTCCACACAAGTGGTGATGAGGAGTTTGAGGTTGATCCTAGAGTCCTAAATAATTTCTCTCAAGAGGTTAGGGACCTTAAAATTCAAATGGCTTCCATGCAAGTCAATCTTCAATTAATTGCCAATCAACTTAACCCTTCCAACCTTCATACCCGTGCCTCTCCTAGGCCTTCTCGTGCCCCTTCAAGGCATGAGTATGATTTTGAAGAGGAGGAAGATGAGCGCATCAACCTTAGACAATCGCCTCGTGTAAGAAGGCAAAGGCGCATACCTCCTCATCCTAAAGAAGTCAAAATTGATTTGCCTCATTTCTATGGAAAGGATAATGTTGAGGTTTTTCTTGATTGGGTTGCAAAAGTGGAACAATTGTTTGAGAGTCATGTTATGGAGGAACAGAGGCGTGTGTCTCTAGCTACTCTTAGCTTTCAAGGGCATGCTCTTAATTGGTGGACTTCCTTAGTCCTCCAAAGAAGGAGAAAAGGGCTACATGATATTGAGTATTGGAATGATCTTAAGGAAGCCCTTCATGTCCGCCATGTTCCCTCCTACTACAAAAGAGAGCTCTTGGACAAGCTCCAAAGGCTCCAACAAAGATCTATGTCTATAGAAGAGTATAGACAAAAGATGGAGCTCTACATCATGAGAGCCGGAAGAAGAGGAACTTACCATTGCTAGGTTCTTAAGTGGACTCAATTATAACATAAGAGATAAAGTTGAGTTGCTCCCCTACCGCAATTTTAATGAACTTGTTCAAATGAGCATCAAGGTGGAGCAACAACTTTTGAGACGTCCTTCTCGCAAGGATTCTCCCTCTTTTTCTAAAAGTGATTTTCAAAAGAAAGATTTTTCAAAAGAAAAAGAGTCCACTCATAAGAGCCTTACAAAGGTAAGTGACAAAGGTGAATCCTCCACCAACAAAAGAGGTAGTGACATCAAATGTTTCAAGTGTCTAGGTAGAGGTCATGTGGCCGCCCAATGCCCTACCAAACACACCATTGTGCTTAAGGGCAAAGACCTCTACACTAGCCAAGAGGAGTCATCTTCAAGTGACTCTGACACTTCTCATTCTAGTGATTCTCAAGAACATTCATATCCAAATGAAGGGAAACTTTTGATGATTAGGAGGCTTCTCAATAACCAACCTAGCCTTCTTCTCAATGTTCAAAGAGAAAATATTTTCCACACAAGATGTGAGGTTTTGAAAAACACTTGCTCTTTGATCATTGATAGTGGGTCTTGTTGCAATTGTTGTAGCACAAGATTAGTTGAGAAGTTGAATTTGACTTTGTTACCCCATCCCAAACCTTACGAACTTCATTTGCTTAATGAAGATGGGGATCTCAAAGTTGAACATCAAGTGAAAGTCAAGTTCTCCATTGGGAAATTTAAAGATAAAGTTTTATGTGATGTAATCCCAATGGAAGCTTTCCATATTCTCTTGGGGAGGCCTTGGCAATTTGATCATAAAACCTTACACAATGGCCACACCAATGAGATCACCCTCCAACATCATTCAAAAACTTTTGTGTTGCATCCCCTCACTTCTAGCCAAGTTGCTAGCGATCAAGTTCAAATGCGAGCTAGGAGAGAGGAAGAGAGTTCCAAGAACTTAATGCTTCTAAAGATTCTAAGGACAAGATAAAGGTAGAGCAAGTTTCTTCTTCTAAGGATGTTGCTCATGAAGTTCTTTTAACTCATAAAACTCTTTTGCACACTCTTCATAATGAGCAACCTCCCTTCCTCTTACTTTGTCAAACAATCCTTACTTGTCTTGAACATCCTTTTCTTAAGGATCTACCTCCTTCCATTCGTGCGCTCCTTCATGAATTTCAAGATATTTTTCCAAAGGATGGCCCCTATGGTCTCCCACCTTTTAGAGGGATTGAGCACCAAATTGATTTTCTCCCAATGGCAAGTCTTCCTAATAGACCCGCCTATAGGACAAACCCAATTGAGACCAAGGAGATAGAAACTCAAGTTAATGAGTTGCTAGACAAGGGATGGGTTAAAAAAAATTTAAGTCCTTGTGTTGTGCCTGTGTTGTTAGTGCCCAAGAAAGATGGAAAGTGGCGCATGTGCTATGATTGTAGGGCTATCAACAACATCACCATAAAATATGGGCACCCAATCCCAAGACTAGATGATATGTTGGATGAATTACATGGAGCTCAAATCTTTTCAAAAATAGACCTCAAAAGTGGTTATCACCAAATTCGTATTCAAAAAGGTGATGAGTGGAAAATTGCTTTCAAAACAAAATTTGGTCTATATGAATGGTTAGTCATGCCCTTTGGCCTAACCAATGCTCCTAGTACATTCATGCGCCTAATGAATCATATCTTGCGAGATTGCATAGGAAAGTTTGTTGTTGTTTATTTTGATGACATCTTGGTGTATAGTACAAACTCTAAGCTTCATTTGGGTAATTTTAGAGTTGTGTTATCTCTTCTCCGAGACCACCAACTCTATGCTAACATTAACAAGTGCACTTTCTGTGTAGAGAGTGTCATCTTTTTGGGATTTGTGGTCAATAAGAGTGGGGTGCATGTTGACCCCGCAAAAATCAAGGCCATCCAAGAATGGCTAATGCCAAAGAATGTTGGGGACATTAGAAGTTTTCATGGATTAGCAAGTTTTTATAGAAGATTTATCCCCAACTTCTCCACCATTGCTTCACCCCTCAATGAACTTGTTAAGAAAGACATATCTTTTGAGTGGGGTGAAAGACAACAAAAGGCTTTTGATGATATCAAGACTAGGCTCACCCAAGCTCCCATTCTTGCTCTTCCAAACTTTGAGAAAACTTTTGAGCTAGAAGGTGATGCTTCTGGGGTGGGAATAGGTGCGATTTTGTTACAAGAAGGCCATCCAATTGCCTATTTTAGTGAAACACTAAATGGTCCTTCTCGTAACTATCCCACCTATGACAAAGAGCTATATGCTCTTGTGAGAGCTCTTCGTACTTGGGAACATTATCTTGTGACCAAAGAGTTTATTATCCATAGTGATCATGAAACTCTCAAGTATTTGAAGAGCCAAAAAAAATTGAATAAAAGGCATGCAAAGTGGGTTGAGTACTTGGAACAATTCCCTTATGTTATCAAATACAAGAAAGGGAAAGCTAATGTGGTGGCTGATGCACTATCAAGGAGATATACTTTGGGGTGTGGGTCACTTTGGGGTCGCCAAAACTTTGGCCATGCTTAAAGAGAAATTCTTTTGGCCCCATATGAAAAGGGAAATACAAAACCATTGCGCTAGTTGTTTGAATTGTTTGCATGCTAAGTCTAGCGTAATGCCTGCAGGGATGTATACTCCTTTGCCTGTTGCTTCCACCCCTTGGGAGGATATAAGTATGGATGTTGTCCTAGGGCTTCCAAGGACTTCTAGGGGTGTGGACTCTATATTTGTGCTAGTGGACCATTTTTCTAAAATGACACATTTTATACCATGCCACAAAGTAGATGATGCTAGCAACATAGCAAGGTTGTTATTTAGAGAAGTGGTTCGCCTCCATGACTTACCCAAAACAATTGTGTCTGATAGGGATGCTAAATTCCTAAGCCATATTTGGAGGACCTTGTGTTCTAGGCTAGGAACAAAACTTTCTTTCTCTACCTCTTGTCACCCACAAACTGATGGGCAAATAGAGGTAGTCAATAAATCCCTTTCCACATTGCTTAGGGTTTTGCTTAGGGGAATCATAAATCTTGGGATGAGTATCTTCTCCACATTGAATTTGCTTACAATAGAGTGGTCCATAGCACCACCAAACTCTCACCCTTTGAGGTAGTTTATGGTTTTAACCCACACCATTGGACTTATTACCTCTTCCAACTTCTTTTGATTTTGTTCATAAAGAAGGGGTTTCTAAGTCCAAGTTCATCAAAGATTTTCATGAGAAGGTTAAACACCAAATTCAAGCCCAAGTTGAAAAGATTGCTCATTCTAAAAACAAGCGTAAGAGAGTTCGGTCTTTTAAAGAAGGAGACTTAGTTTGGTTGCACCTAAGGAAGGAAAGATTTCCTAATATAAGAAAACCCAAACTTAGTCCCCGAGGTGATGGTCCATTCCAAATCATCAAGAAGATAAATAATAATGCTTATAAATTGGATCTTCCTGCGGAATATGGTGTGCATCCTACTTTCAATATTACTGATTTGGTTCCTTTTGTAGGTATTTTTGATGAAGAGGATAACCACCAAGATTTGAGGGCAAATCCGCTTCAAGGGGGAGGGGATGATGTGACCCCAACAAGCCCAAGCTCAAGTGCACCAACAAGCCCAAGCCCACATCAAGACCCAATCACTAGAAGCATGATGAGAAAGATTCACATGGGCCTCTCACAAGATGATCAAGTCAATCATGGGCTTTTTACATTATTCACATGGGCTAAAGAAATCTCTAAAATATGAGATGATGCATGAAGGAAGTAGTATAGATTTAAATTGGGCCATTGTTTAGGCCTTGTTTTTCTAGAATAATAAGTCAAACAATGTGTAGTTGAATTGATAAAATTGGGTTTGACTAAGCCCAATAGGAGATTTGGCCATGAGCTACCAAAGGTCAAAGGTGGACTAAGTGGAAGTCAACATTCCTTCCTACACCTCATGGATCATGCATCCCATGGAGCCAAGTCTACACTCCACCCATGTGTCTCCTTCATCTAAGGGCTAAGAGAGTGTCTTCTTTTCCAAGTCTTCATCCAAAGGCTAGGAAGATGCCTCCTTCTCCAAGCCACCATCCAAGGTTAATGATTAAAGCTTATCCTCCAAGCTTGATCTAAAGGCCAAGAATTAGTCTAACTTTTAGGCTCACATATAAAAGCCAAAAGTAGACCATTTGTACATTTTAACTCTTGAAATTTCTAATAGAATGTTTGTGTTGAGATCACTCCACTCTTCTATTATTTTAAGAGCATACATGGCTAACCTTCTCCTTCATCTCCTCTAGCCACCTTTCATACCATAGCTCCACTTCTACTCTTCATCTTCACCAAAAACCTCCATTGCCTAGAGCTCTTCTTGCTTTTATCTTCATTTCCGCTGCATTTCATCTACTTTTTGGTGTCTTCCATGGATCTCCTTCCTCTCCTACACCAAGGACGTCCATCACTCATTCTAGACAAGTGTTTGATGCTTAAACAGACCATTTTTGTGTTGTTTCATTCAGGAGCTACGCACTCGTTCATCTTCAAAGAATGTGTGAGGAGACTGGGACTAGTAGCTCGTGATTTAGGGTGCAGATTGATAGTCTCAACACTTGCATCCAGGCAAGTTTTGACCAATTCGGTTTGCGTTGGATGCCCTATTGAAGTGGCAAGTCGTATATTCAATGTGAACCTCATTTGCTTTTTGGAGGGACTAGACGTGATACTGGAATAGACTGGTTGTCAAACAATCACATTGTAATTGATTGTGGGCGCGTAGTGTGGTATTCCCAGTAGCTGAAAGGTTGGCAGTGATCTCTACTCGAGAGGCTCTGAATTGGTTAGAGATTAGACACAACATAATATGATAGCTAAGTTGAAGCAAAAGTTAGGAATTAGACATAACATAATATGGTAACTAAATTGTAGATAATTAGTTAGGGATTAGATACAACATAATATGGCAGATAAGTTGAAGCTAATAAATAGAATGTTTAATTAAAAACAATATGAAAACTATTCTATAAAAAAATGAATTTTTTAAAGAAATTTTTAAAATCAATCAATGTATTAATAAATTATCAAAATATATTTTATTATTACATAATTTAATCCCTTATTTTGTAAATTATTTTTATTATATATATATATATATATATATATATATATATATATATATATATATTTAAATAATAACTAACATTTAACTAATACAATATTTTTGTTCCATTTAAATATTATTATAATATATATTAAAACAATTCTTATTAATTATATTTAAAATGAAATGATTAATTATTATTTTGATAATTATTTATTATCTTTTACTCTGTTTTTCTATATTTTATATTTTATTCGAATAAAATAATTAGTAAATTATTAATTAATTTATCTTGTTACATATTATTATATTTATGGTATAATTTGTTTTATTTTATTTTTTTGAAAATTTTAAATATGAAATGTATATATTTTATTTATAAAATATGAATATTTAACATAATTTAATTATACACATAAAATTCATTTAATATTTAAATATTTATATTAAAAGAATTAATGTTTTAAAAATAATTGTAATGTTCCATTTAATAAATAAACTTACTTAAACGACACGTCACACAATGTAATATAAGGGCAAAGGTTCGGAGTATAAAAATCACTCCTTAAAGATATCCAAGGTACACAAACAACCAGAAGGGTAAGCTAGAGTAGAAAACAGTTTATCATACAGTTACATACAATTTCACAATCCAAGATGCATATCTCAATCAAACATGTTATGACTTTTCAAACAATACACTAAGACTCAAGACACGACTCATCCGGATACATATAATTAGTCGGATTCAGCGGATGCTTGCACTTGTGGTGGTCTTTACTGCTCTACCGAGTTGCTCTATCGAACTAATTGTTACGGTGTTTCTCCCCCCCCCCCCCCCCACAAGGTTAGCCCTTAAAGTGTTTCAGGCCTCCTACTACTCTCACCACTCAATTCAGTACACTCTATGTGAGACTAAATGACTCTTTAGAGTGTTAGGATGTAATCCTTACCTTGAATCCTTACTAAATTATATAGATGGGGCACCACTATGAACTCCTAATAGGGGTCATGGAATTATGTCTCGACCAACTGAGGCACCACCATGAGGTCTCACCTAGAGGCTCATGGAATTACGCCCTAACCAATGAGGCACCACCATTAAACTATCGTGGAATTACGCCCTAACCACATATAAATCATATTTCACCATCCAAGTATGTAATTGTTACGCATATAAATCTCATGCCAACATTTATAACCAACCTTCATTCATATTCCATACCAAAACCATACCAAACTCATCATTTTTAGCTCATGAATCATTCCATACATGTAACATGCTCAAATCATGTTAAACTTATCCATCACAGACCATAAATTATCTCACTCATACATAATCACCCAATTCATGTTTTAAAAGTATAATCAATCCAAACATATGGCCAACCATTAAGAACAGAGAAACAACAGAACAAGCACACTCCTCGCCCAGCTCCTCGCTCAGGCAGAAAGGTCTCGCTTAAGCGAGAGGGTCTCTCATTCATGCGAGCTCCTTTCGCCTAGGCGAGGGCTCGAAGAGAGGAACAATGGCACTATCACACACTCTTTCTTAGGCGAGACCTCCTCGCCTGAGCGAGCTGGACTCTCACTCACAACAGGAGCTCGTCGCCTGAACGACAACTCACGCAAACATCTTGGGCGAGTTACTACTAATCTCGCTTAGGTGAGACAGGCTCGCTTGGGTGAGAAAACCTGAACCCTCCACTATTCGCGTATGCGCAGTTGAACCAATTAACCACACCAATTACACAGTCCATATTCATACCATCAGAATTTCACTCATGCATACAAAATCACGAAAAGTAATAGAACTCATCAAATATGACTTAAAACGCGAAACTCTAACTTCCCTTACTTGGAAAGAGGCTAATAACAGACTTTGACCCTTAAGCCAATGAACCCAGTAGCTCTAGGAGCAGTTTTACGAACTGGAACAACGACACAGAAAGAAAATGAGGTTATCACAAAGGACCTCTAGCGGAAGCACGAAAAAGAAGACTTAGAAAGGAACTAGTATGGCTGAGAATCAACTTACATGGAGTCGAACTGGTTGAGCTAACTTGAGCACGAGTGAGCTCTAAACCCTAGCAGAGAAGTGTTGTTGTTCTAAGAGAAGGGGAGGTTGTTTTCCAAAAGTGAGAAGAATGAGAGTGTTAGTTGGTTTAGGGTCTTTGGCTCCTTATGGGCCAAGTGTAGACCCAACTGATTTGGGACAACCCTTTTAAAATAAGGGCATATAATATAAGTGGGTCTTACAATAATCATTGATATTAGGATACAATTCGTTTATGTATATATATATATATATATATATATATATATATATATATATATATATATATATATATATATATATATATATATATATATAATAATAATAATAATAATAATAAAATTATATTAAATATAAAATCAAAATCAAAAAATTAAAAACATTCATGTAGTTAAACTGATATTAAACTTCATCTTTTTATATTGATATTAAGTTGATGTTTATGTAGTTAAATTAAAAAAAATTAAAAATGATATTAAACTTAATCCTACGAAGTGTTGTTATATTGTCAAAGACATTCATGTTCACAAACCTTCGATTCGAACAAATCCCTTTGCCTTTTGCCTTTGTATGACTTCATCTTTGGTCGAATAAATCACTTCATATAGGAGACTCGCAGGAATCGAAGGTTGTCAAAGTTCATACAACGACGAACTGCGAACATTAGGGTTTTGATTTCAGTGGGTAGACAGTGTCGAGAAGCGTGGAAGAGAACTTGAAGAGGTTGCATCGACATCAAGTTCCGTTCCTAAATCAGGTTAATTATCTCGACCTTTGTTATTTCTCATTCATCTTCTTCAAAGTTGGTTTAGAGAACGAAGTTTCCTAATGTTTTAACTTTTTTGAAGAGAACTAAGTTTGGGGAGGTTGTAGAGACATCATTGAGTTCAAGTTTAGTTTATCAAAATGATTATTTGGAGTGATTGATTGATCGATTGGTTGCTCTACCAACTCGCCTTTTCTTCATCTGTTAGAGGTTAGAGACTTTCATTTTCAAGATAAAATCGTATTCACCATTTCTGTTTACTAGTGAGATTTGATTTTCATTCATTTTTGCACAAAATTATCATATTTCTTCAGCTTAGAAATTTGTTTATTTAGCCTTTCACTGTGTGTCGCGTCTGATTCAGAGCACTTTCAAGTTGCATTGTAAGCTATTGTTAAAAGTATGTACATTATATTTTGTAGATTCTTCACTTATAGATTCTTTTGTATAGTTTTGATATAGTTTCCTTAGGAATTGATGCATTCATGCTTTATTAGTGTCTGGATTATATTTATTGTCTCTCTCCATGAAGCTGTTGATTTTATGCTCCATGTAAGTGAAATTATGACATTGGATAATAACACAAGAAATCTTTAGTGCTCAGTTTGTTTGACTGTTTGAAGCCTTAAACCGTTTGATGGGGGCATTAGCCAAGTTATTGTGCTTTTGGAAAACTGAAGTTGATCATCTTCTTCTATGATGAAGAGAACTATTTATTTCATATTTCATTGATGCTTTTTAGTGAAATATTTCAACTTAAACAATGCACACTGATGAGTTCAAATTTTTGCCCTCATTTAATATTTAAATTTGGGGATTTAATTGAATTTTCTGTGCTTAAAGATTGATTTAATTAGGATTTGTGATTATTGGATTTATTGAGTAAGTTTGGTAAAAGTGGCGTAAAAATTGATTTTAGTTGCATAAAATATTATTGGATATTCTAACGTTTGTTAATGCAGCTGAAATTTATTTTTGGTCAATTAATAGTGTGATTTTAAATATTCAAAGTTACAAAATAAGTCCAAAATCAAGAAATTCTGAAAAAGAATAAATCAGGAGCTAAATGCACCCCCAGATTTTATTTGCACACTCCTTGCTCAAGTGGACCACAAAAACCTGTTCTGCACCCCCAATTTTCACTAAGTTGCACCCCTCCTACCACTTAAACTTCACTAAACCAGATCATGCCATGTGGCAATCCTCACCTTTTAAAATTAGCTAACCATAAGCCGCCACGTGTCATAATCCTCCACTCACCCAATTGACCACTCAGATCTTGCCACGTCATCATCTTCATCTCCCAAAACCCTAACCCTAATTTTCTCCTCTTCTTCCACCCTCCACGGCAGCCGCCGCCGCCAACCTCGCTGACCACCACGCCGCTGCAGCAGTGCCGCCACTGTTCCGTCACCACCGTCCCTGCACTTCGCCGGAATCTGCACCGTGACAGGACCACCATCTTCTTCCTCGCGCACAACCATGGCGGCCACCACAACAACCATCCTTTCCGTCGCAGCACCGCGAGCCACCGCGAGTTTCCGCAACACCATCTTCTCGCCTTCGCGCCGCCGTCACGAACCACCATCGCGCCTCCGTCTTCTCTGCACCTCACGCTGCTGCACTGCGCGAACCAGTTCACACCTTCACACAGCCTCGTCGCCGGAGTTCGCACACCACGACGCAGCTACAGCGCGCCACCACAGATCGCGCAAGCTCCGCCGCACCACGCACCACGGACAGCGCCACCTTCTTCCTCCATCGCGCCGCAACCCACCGTGACCAGCAACGTTTCAGAACACCACCACCGCGAACCATCCAGCGGTGCCACTCGCGGTCATCTTCTCCGCAGAGAGCCACCACGAACCTGCAACCACAAATTGCGTGCTCCGTTTCCGCAGCCACCGCGAGCCACCGCGAGCACACCACCATCTTCTCCATTCTCGCGTCCAACAGCTCCGCGCGCCACCACCATCGCCATCTCCACCGCGCCTACACCTGCATCTGCGCGAGCCATGAACCTGCGCAGCTTCACGCCACCACTGAACTCCCGCAGCGCCACCATCATCGCGGCACCATCTTCTCACCTCTGCAACGCGCGAGACGAGCACACCACCACGACCACCACGCCGCTGCAACAGAACTGCCACACCTCCGCTCGCCGGACCACCGCGCAGTTCACCACCTGTTCTGCAACCACCGCGAGCTCGCCGGAGCAGCCACACGTCGGAGCAGCCGCCGTCACGAGGGAGGGAGAAGAGTGTGAGAGTGAAACCCTAATTCTGGAGAGAGAATCTGCACTGCCACGTGTCAGCGTCTGATAGGACAGTCAAACTGGTCAACTGGTCAACTCTGGTCAACTAGTCAAAGTCAGCGGTCAATTCTGGTCAAATTCTGGTCAATTTGGTAAAAATGCTTAAATAAGAGGGGCAGAATTGGAAATTGGACAGAAATTAAGTTGCTAATTAATTAAATAAAAATAAAAGATTTTAGCAACTCACAGATAAAGTCCAAAGTCCAGTGGAAGCCTATATAAAGAGACTTAAGGGAGTAGAAGCGGGACACAATTCACGACTGAAATTTAGAGCTTACAGCTTAGACACTTAGAACTCTTTGGTTTTGGCAGATATCGTCTCCACCACATCTCTCATTCTTTCTTTTATTTTCTTTCCTTCATATCATCATGTATTCCATCAAAGCCATGGAGGGCTAAGCTTTTAAGGGTTGATTCCACTGTAATTTCTTAAATGGATTCTGAGGTTAGATGAATTTATATGTTTTGTTATTTTGATTATTGTTGTGGTTTTTGTTTATCTATGTCCTTTGCTTCTAAATTGAATAGAAAATAATTATAATGATTTTGAATCTACATGCATGCTAATCATATGAGTTAAGAGGTTTTTAAATAAAATTGAGACTTTACTTTGATTTTGTTTAGAAACTTTCATTTGATTAAATAAGTTTTTGCCAATAATTGAGACTTTAATTTGATTAATTAAGTTTTCTATTTGGTAAAGAAACAAAGGAATAGACATGATTAGGCATAGTAAAATTAATTGAGACTGTACTTTGATTGAATTTACTATGGACAATCTAACAATTCTCACTTTTAATTGAGACTGTACTTTGATTAAAAGTGAGGATGCCAACAAATGAATTGAGTCTTTACATTGATTGATTTGTAAATCAACAACAATAATTAATTTAACAATAATCTCTAGATAACCAATGAAGAATCTTATTTAGAAAAAGCAATGGAATTGACCTATTTACTATTACTGTGTTTACAATCTTCCGTGTCATTTTCTTTGCATAACAAAACCCCCCCTATTTTTATAGTTGCTAGTTTTAAATTGCATTTTTGAGAATCAAATATTTGAGATCAATTCCGTATTCGTTGTGAGACGACTCAGGGTTATCTTAACCCTAACTATTTTCTTCACTACAAACTGGCAATACTGAAGTTGCTAAAGTAGTGGTAATTTGATCGCCTAACGACAGCGATATCACACACATAAATAACATGTTGACCTGCTTCAAGTACGCTAAGGTAAAGGCTTGTTGTCTTCCACGAGATTCTTTTATATGCTCTAGCCCTTGTAGTTTATGATGAAGACAGTAACGAGGTTTGTAAAGATTTATTTAAAACAAAAGAATGAATAGATTGGTTAGCTTAATACAACTCATCTGTTGGAAGGTATTTTCATATTCTTGTACTTTCATGTATTACATTTTCCATTTTTTGTTTTCATTTAAGGGATGTTGTTTAATTTTTCTTTTTGAGATACTTATAATTTTTCACTTAGTTCTTAATGATCCTGGTGCTTTGCTTTATCCTATTTATGGTGAAGGAGAACTACCACAAGCTTTTTTTCGTCGTGCTGCTGTCAAAGGTTGCATTTATGTAAGTTACAATGGACGACTATTACAGAAATTTTCTAGTTGATGTGATTTCTCTAGAGGTTGCATTTAGTTTGAAAACTTGTTTAATAAACAGAAAATAAAAACATTGTTTAATAAATTGATTCTAGATGCCGAGTGCATATTTCCTGTTTCTCTTTCTTTTGTGTTTGCCCTGTTATATAAGTGCCATCATACCTTATGTATGGTAGAAGGAAACGTGGTTTTGTTATCATGTTATCAAGGAATGTGGCATGTTTAGTTTTCGTGGATCTTTCATTTTGAATAACAGGATTGAGTTTGTCGTAAAAGGGATGGATTCAAATTTTTCTACACAAGGATACATGGTTATATTATTCCATCTAGTTAAACTATTATCTTTATGCTTTATTGTCATAATGATTTACTTGTTAAGGGTTGGGATGAAACTCTTATATCTTTGTTCTCTTGATGTTAATATTTGAATGTTTTATAATATTTCATTAGCAAGTTAAATACCTTGTTAAATATGTTTCTAGTTGCATGTTTTCAAAACCTCATCTTGCAATGTTCTTTAATGTATGTACACATGTAATCTACTTGTCAAACACTGACTTTTCTTTTTTTAGTGGAAAACACCAATCTTCCAACATTTTTTTGTTTTTACGAATTAGTGTGAATGTGTACCAGACCTTTAAGTGACAACAAATGTCAGTGCTCCATTTTTTTTCTAGATCTTTCTTCCATTTATCAAATTTTATTGGCCAATTTTCACCTTCAGTTGAATCACATAACAATATATAGTGTTAAGATAAGATGTATCATTTATCCTAAAAGCATTCATTGAACAATAACTACGAAATATAACGGATAGGAATTTGGATTTACATATACACAAACACTCTGATTCAAGAACATTTTTTTGATAATTATTTTATCTTTCTTGTTTTCTTTAATTCTTTTTTAGCTGCCATACAGAGCAATTCATGGGATCATAATAAGACTTACTAGTTTGAAACAAGATTGTGACCATCAATACATACATAAGATCATAATTAAATAAGATGAAAGAAGGAAGATTTGATAGATCACTTTAGGACTAAAATGATTATAAAAATAATTTTTGTATTTATAAAGAAAATAAAAAATAATGTCAAATTAGTGTAAAAGAATTAATAAAAGAGAAAAGGAAAGCATACCTTAAGGCAAAAGAAAATATAGTAAAAAGAGCATGTTTCTCTTATTTTGTAAAAACAAAGTTGGAAGAATCGTGTATCAGTAATCGATTAAGGAACATAAAACCATCCAAATTCAAAGAACAAGTGTATTCATCTTACAAGACCAAGAAACAACCTTAGTGAGGATTTGGGGTAGAATATTCATAATGCTTACCAATGGAAGAATCTGGAAATTGAACCCAATTCAATTTGACACTACACAAATGCATTCATAAATGTAAACACGGATGGAGTTTTTCAAGACACAAATATTTCCTACATTAAAGATATCATCACCACTGTCTGTCAAGAAACATGGCGAGAACAAAATATGAAGATGATGGTGTTTTGTTTTGTTTTTAAACTTAATGATGTATGTTCAAAATTGTTAAGACTACTTTCACTATATTCATTACTTTTATTATTTTGAATGTCATAACATTTGACATGTTTCATATAAAATGTTTGGCAAGATTTATTACTTAATGTTATATTTATGTTAAAATGCATTTCATAAGGCACAAGTAAAAAGCATGGAATATTTTGGACTGATGCAATTTGCTACGATTTTGCTAGGGATTAGCTAAAGATAAATTATTCAATTGGCGAGGGATTAACAAAGGATTAGCTAGGGATAATTTTGCTAGGGATTAGCTAGGGAATAGCTACAACCAGTTTGCTAGGGATTAGCTAGGTATTAGCTAAAATCTGTTTGCTAAGGATTAGCTACAACCAGTTTGCTAGGGATTAGCTACAACCTCTTTGCTGGGATTAGCTAGGGATTAGCTACAACCACTTTGCTAGGGATTAGCTACAACCTATTTTCTAGGGATTAGCTACACCTACTTTGCTAGGGATTATCTAAGGATTAGCTAGAACCAATTTGCTAAGGATTAGATACAACAACTTTGCTAGGGATTAACTATAACTTGTTTGCTAAGGATTAACTATGGATTAGCTACAATCTGTTTGCTAGGGATTAGTTAGGGATTAGCTACAACTAGTTTGCTAAGGATTAGTGACAAAGTGGTTCTCTAGCTACTTAGCTATCTATATTTTACCTAAGGCGTAATGTCTTTGCTATTTCCTCGTTAATCCTTCACTAGGGATTATTCCCTCACTAAGATGTAAATTTCTTGTAGTGTGATAGTGGCTCAGACAGAATAGAGGTGTTTAGTTGAGCAAATTTAGAATATACTAGTGGTCGATGAATACACTACTGTTTTTCTAGATGAAGTCCCAGGACTATTGTCGATCAAGGATGTAGATTTCACAATTGATCTAATCCCTAGAGTCGGCCTAGTATCTATGGCACCATCCAGAATGACACTAATTGAATTGGTAGAGTTGAAGAAGCATATTGAAGATTTGCTTAAGATGTTTATTCGACCTAGTGCATCACCGTGGGAAGCTTCAGTACTATTGGTTAAGAAGAAGGATGACAGCTCAAGGCTCTACGTGGACTATCGTCAACTAAACAAGTTGACAATCAAGAACAAGTACCCATTACACATAATCGATGACTTGCTAGACCAGTTGAGAGGAGCATGGGTGTTCTCCAAGACTGACTTGAGATTTGGGTATCATCAGATCTAGGTCAAACTTGAGGATGTTCAGAAGACAACTTTTAGGTCATGATACGGACACTACGAGTATGTGGTGATGTCATTTGGAGTGACCACTACCCCAACGATTCTCATAGACTACATGAACATAATTTTCTGACCGTGGCTAAATAAGTTTATCGTGGTATTCATTATTTACTCCAAGAATCCGGAGGAACGTGTCGATTATCTAAGGGTTGTGTTGGACGTACTCAGAGAACACCAGTTGTATGGAAAGTTGTCTAAGTGTGAGTTTTAGCTAGAAGAAGTGCAATTCCTTGACCACATGATATCAGCATAGGGTATTGTGGTGGATCCAACGAAGATTGAAATGGTGTTGAAGTGGGAGTGACCATAGACAGTGTCAAAGGTGAGAATTGGCAGGTTATTACAGAAGATTCGTGGAAGGTTTTCTAAGACGGTGAGTCCTATAACATAAATCACTTAGAAGGATCAACCTTTCTCTTGGACAAACAAGTTTGAAGCTTACTTCGAACAAATGAAGAGAAGGTTGACTACTGCTCCAATATTGGCCATAATTGCTACGATCAAGCCGTTCGAGGTGTTGTGATGCATTGTATCAAGGTCTAGGTTGTGTGTTGATGCAAGAAAAGAGATTGTGGCATATACATCCCAACAACTAAAGGTACATGAGAAGAATTACCCCACCCACGACCTAGAGTTGGCAGTAGTGGTATTTGCTCTCAAGACATGGATGCATTATCTACATGGCTCACAATTTCAAGTCTTTAGTGATCACAAGAGCATGAAGTTCTTGTTCGATCAGAAAGAGCTCAATATGAGGCAAAGGTGGTGGATATAGTATCTCAAGGACTACACTTTGAGCTTTTATACCATCTTAGTAAAGTTAACATTATAGTGGGTGTCTTGAGCAGGAAATGAGTACATATGTCATCCATGATGGTGAAAGAACTGGAGTTGATAGAGAAGCTTCAAGATATGAACCTGGAAATGTAGTTAGGTTCTGAAAATATCCGATGCAGCATGCTAAAGGTCACCAATAAATTCTTGGAAGAGATTCAAGTGGAACAACTAAAGGATGCCGAGTTACAACAACTTATCATATGGCTAGGCATAAAGAAGGGAAAGGAATATCATATGGGAATGGATGGCATCCTACAATACAAGAACATGGTGTGCGTTCCGTGGGGACCAAGTTTGAGGAAGAAGATTCTGGAAAAGGGTCGTAAGAGGCATCTTAGCATAGACACAGGTATGACTAAGATGTATAAGGATCTGAAGAAATCTTTCTGATGGACAGGAATGAAGAGGGACGTGGCATATTATGTGGCGTCTTGCCTAGTGAGCCAAAAGGCAAAGATTGAACATCAGAGGCCATGAGGTATACTACAATCGTTACTCAGTGGAAGTGGAACATCATATTGATGGACTTTGTGACTCATCTACCAAGATCAACGAAGGGTCATGACTCAATTTAGGCAATTGTAGACGAATTGATGAAGTGTGCTCACTTTTTGCCAATCAATAAGAAAATGTCAATGAACAGATTAATAGAGTTATTGTTAGAGAGGTGGTCAGATTGTATGGGGTACCAGCGAACATAGTGTCAGACCGAGATTTAAGGTTTACGTCAAGGTTCTAGTAGTCATTGTAAGCAACATTGGGCACACACTTAAGGATGAGTTTAGCATATCATCCTCAAACGATGATTAGTCGAAGAGGACCATTCAGTCCTTGGAGGATTTGCTAAGAGCTTGCGTACTGGATCACTTGGGCAATTGGAGTGAGATGTTTCCTTTGGTGGAGTTTACTTATAAAAATATTTACCACTCTAGCATCGGAATGGCCCCTTTTGAGGCACTGTATTGGAGAACATGTTGAACATCATTATGTTGGAATCAGGATGTTGCATCTGTGGTCCTTGGTTCTGAGTTCTTACAGCAGACCACTAACAAAGTGAAGATGATCCAGGATCGGATACGAGCTACCTAGAGCAAGCAGAAGTCCTATGATAATAAGAGAAGACAAACGTTGGAGTTTGAAGCTAGAGACCATGTGTTTCTTAGGGTAACTCTAACCATTGGTGTCGGAAGGGTCTTCAAGTTGAGGAAGTTGACTCAAAGATTCATCGGATCGTATTAGATTTCCTAGAGGATCAGGCCAGCCACATATGAGATCGCCTTGCCGACGCACTTGGAGAACTTGCATAATTCCTTCCACGTATCACAATTGCGGAAGTACATTGCAAGTTCCGCACATGTGTTGGAAGCGGACGATATCCATGTTCGGGAAGATTTGAAAATAGATGCCAGACCAATGAGGATCTTGGACACGTAGGTCAAGAAATTGAAAGGAAAGGAGATCAGAATAGTGAAAGTCCTTTAGGATGAAGCAACGCAAGAGATGACTTGGGAGATGGAGAACCTAATGAGGCAGTCCTATTCGCATCTATTCCCTGGTAAGTACAATTTTTTAGGATGAAAAGCTTTTTTAAGTTGGTGAGAATATAAGATCCAAAAAAATTAAATAAATAAATAAACATTTATTTGATAAATACGAGGGAGGGAATCCCTAAGTTAATTAATATGGAGAGAGAAAACAAGGAATAGTATTAGCTTAAGTGGTTGAGAGTACTTGAGTGTGTTGAGAGGACTTGAGTTTGAGTCATGTTGATGAAGGCGTGACCAATCATGACACCTCCATAGAAGCCCCCTCAAGAAGGATCACTAGAAGCATGTCTAGAGGGGAGTCTTCTATTCCATCACCTTTATCTTTATTTTGTATTACTTTAGTTTGAATTCCCTAAGTTGGTTTTTAGTTGACTTATTTTTCTTGACTTGTTGACTTTGACCCAAAGTTAACCTTTGACCAAGATTAGCTTAACTTAAACCAAGATGCTAATCTTTGTTTTTCTTGTTTTGTAGGTAATTAAGAGAAACTAGATCATGCTAGGTGGCACATGATGATTGGAGCATATGGATGATGTGGAAGAGAGAGGAAACCAAAAAGCATAAACTAAAAGCAAAAGTAGACATGTACCTTGTCTCATTTTGCCTTTTTGGTTTATTCCTTGGAAGGCTACTTGGTCTCCTTCCTCTTTTAGCCTAGAATCCTCATGGAAATGCATCCACCAACCACATGCTCTCCTTTTGGCCGTGAGGTGCTCTAGCTTAGGATATTAGGGTTTGCTAATTAATCCTTTTCATGTTTATGTATTTGTTAAAGGACCCCTATGAACTTCTATTTAAAGGGAGCTCCTTGTCTTGTAAAAGGGTTGATCATTTGAAATTATAAGCTTATGTTTCAACCATCCAAAACCGTGAGCTCTCCTTCCATGAAGTGAACTCACATTTGCCTTATCTTGCTTGCAAGTGGCGGCACCATCACTCATCTCTAGGTTTTGGTTCGCTTAGATACTCCCCTATGAGTGGCGTGCTTCATCTATTGCACCATCTTCTATGCTTTCCATTTTACTTGTTTCTTCTTTCATTTTTGTTCTATAAATGTTTCTAAATTCGTGTGCTATTTGAACTTGAATCCAACTTTCTTCTTCCTTTCATGAGCTTGAAAAATGAACCTTCACATCTAGATAGCTTGCTATCTTAATATCCAGTGGGAATTTTCAAAAAGCTTTCTTAAACAACTTCACCATATTCATAAATCTAAAAGGAAACAAGATAATCCTTCATCACCTGTGTATGGCATTGTAGTGTTATTTAATTATTTCATTTGTTTTGTGTGGAGATATGAACACGTGACTTGATGTCTA
Source organism: Vigna unguiculata (assembly GCF_037176805.1). Lineage (NCBI taxonomy): Eukaryota > Viridiplantae > Streptophyta > Magnoliopsida > Fabales > Fabaceae > Vigna > Vigna unguiculata. Next base: position 24,274,465 of record NC_140796.1, read on the forward strand.
AGCACATGTGTGCATCGAATATCAAGAAACATGTGATAGTTTGTTGGTGGTGCATTGCTTGGTAAACGTGTGGTTTTGTGTTCGAACCTTGACTAGCATAAAGTAGTTCCTTTCCATGTTTATTATTTTTTTGCAAGCTAAGGAAACCCTAGCTGTCTACAGAATAAAGGTTGAGAAACCACCAAGTAATGGAGAATTGAATGAGCATTAACCTTCTCCTTAATTAATTTTCGTTTTGGACCATTAAGGGAGAAATAATTAGGCTTAGAAGTGAGAGAAGGAGAGTGGTGTACTGGAAACAAAAAAATTGTGTGAATAATTGGGAAAGGGTTTTAGAGCACCAAAACAGGTGAGTGGTCTGGTATTAGAGGCAAAGGTGGGAGTCATTTTATCAAGGACGAAGCTAAGAAGCACTCTTAGAGTAAGGAAACCAGGTTAGGGGATCTATATTGCATGTTTTAAGTTTAATTTCATGATTATGTGATGAATGGAATGAATGTGGTCTTTTGATTATGCCTAATTTTTCTTGATTGTTTGTGTTTCTGAAATGTATCCAAAAATCGCTTGGCGGATTTGAAGATCTGTCAGGCGACACATGCGTCTTGAACCCAGTTTTCTGTGTTTTGCTATGAACCACCTGGCGACTATGTTCTATCCGCCAAGCGACGCGAACTGGATTGCCCAATTTTCTAAATTTTGGTGGGTTCCATGATGTTTGGGAGGCCTAAATTGAATCTATATGCATTGTGATCGAATGTATGGAAGCGTACTAATGGAGGGTAATTGTATGAACTAATGCATAATTAGGGGTAGGGGTTCATGCGTGGGATTAGGGATGAGTGAATCTGATTTTAGATTATATTTGGCAAGTGATTCGATGAAATTGAATGTAAATTGATTTAGTATGCATTTTATAATTATGATTGAGCACGAATTTGATAATGTTGCATAACTGGAATTAAGATTTCAGAAACTAGGGATCGCACTGGTGCAAAGAAAATCTAGTATTTTTCCATATTGGGATGCACTACCTAGCAGTACTCAAGTTGTTGCCAAACGACAAACGATGATCATTAGTCCTTTAGATGCTGACTGGGTATGGGCATGACGTAGGGATCCTGTTGGGTTCGATTGTGGATTATAAATGTGATAACATTGAAAAAAAAAAGTATCAATGGTAGGTGATGAATTCTAGGCATGGAGAGACATTGGGCTGGAATAGGGGTTTGGGCAAGGGAGTACTATTGGGACTGGATGTTATCATTTTTGTATGTGGTAGGAACTAAATCCATAGTTTGGCTTTCTGATTTTTGTTCCAAAGAGTATGTCTATTAATTGGTTAGAAAAGTAAGTTGTGTGGTATTGATTAGAAATGTATGTGGATATCAAAACGGGGCATTATGTGTGATTTAGTATTGTCATTATAATATTATATACATATTGTGATGTTTTGGATTGCATGTGGGGTGACTGGGTTCTTTAGAACCTATCCTAAAGTGCCAAAAATCTGTAGCAGTGATGCTACAGGTGTGGCGCCTAACGGCATGTGGTGAGTCGTCAAGCAATAGGAGGAACAAGGGAAGCCTCTAGAATGCGCAGCACCTAGTGGTGAAAAGGGTTCTGCTAGGCGATAGCGGCAAAAAAGTGGCCATTAGAACCCATGGAAACTAGCGGTAAGGATAGTTCTGCTAGGAGATAACTTCAAATAAGGACTTTTGGATTGTGTTGTAACATCCCGACCAGATATTACGGATTTAAAAAAATAAAATAAGGAAAAAGTAATTAAGCCGTAATTAATAAAACCTCATTTCCCAAAGATGCGGGAAATTTAAAACATTTTATTACTTCCAATTAAAAACCACAATCCATAGTTTATAAAACTGAACATAATAATAAAGCCTCTCATAAGAGTTTACAAGATATTTCTAATCAAAATAATACAAAACTCCCAGGCTTTCCCTTACTCCGCGACTAAGCCTCACCAGCTCCACCTACAATATCATCTGCTCAAGTGTATCGCGTACACGATCATCGCCAAACACAAGCATATAGGGTGAGCTAAAAAGATAACACATGAATATATATATATATATATATATATATATATATATATATATATATATATATATATATATATATATATATATATATATATATATATATATATATAAATCAATCATATATATATAGAAAAAAAAATACATCAAAAGAAAATCCTTTCCTTTATCCTGGATGGCCACCACCATGTATGATGTCATTTCACCACAAAGGAACCTCCTCCTCCTCTTTCACATGGCCACAACCATGTAATATCCATGCACACCAAGGAAACTTGTTCCCTTCCTACCACATGGCCACAACTATGTAATACCAATGCACATCAAGGAAACTCGTTCCATTCCTTCCACATGGCCATAATCATGCTAGTAATGTTCTACATCTTCTAGTGAGTATCTCAAGGCGCCTTGCTGCCACACCTATCGACCACAACCGATAGAGCACGTGCGGGAATCATGCTACGGATCACACACCATAACACCAGGTGGAGTTCCCAAATACGAACATAGTCTGTAACGTCCCAAGACTACCAAAATTGTCAACTAAATACTGAGGAGGGCAATCTATCTAGACCCATTCGTACTGGCCACAACCAGCACACTCACACCGGCAACACTCGCCAACCCGAGCCACAACTCAAGAGTTCCTCGTGTTCATCCGCTATACCGAGCCACAACTCAAGGGAAGTCATTCTGGACCACAACCCATAGAATTCCACGTGCTTATCCCTGCACTTCTCTTTGCTTAGGCTAAAAGCCTTAATTCAACATCCCAGCCTATCTCATTTAAGCTAGACTCACGAGCCTGAGCGAGTATTAGTACAACAGCAGCCCCACGAAGTCTCGCCTAAGCGAGCTCTTTCTCGCTTGGGCGAGACCATCCTTCGCTCATAGCTAAGACACATCGCCTAGGCGACGAACCCCACAATGGACCACATCAGTCCTCGAACTCTCGCTTAGGCGAGAGGATCTCGCCTGAGCGAGACGCACTTTCACCCAAAACAGAAAATCCCACCTGTGCGAGATGTGCAACCTAACCACTCAAAACACACACGAGTTCTTGCTTAGGCAAGACACACTCGCCTAAGCGAGATGGCCTGTCGCCCAAGACCAAATCACCTCGCCTGAGCGATATGCTCGAGCAGAACCTGAAATCGAGTCTCTGCAACTCTCGCCTAGACGAGTCTGGCTCACTTGAGTGAGAATTGCAGACTTTGGCACTGTTTTACGCACACCACAACAACAATTGCACCCAAAATACACTCCAATTCATACCATTCATTCAGAACAATTGCATCAGGCATATGAGCATAATTAGACACAAAAATAGGCCCTCAAAACCCACTTTTACACAATAATAACATACGCAATGCAGAAACCCCTCACACACCTTACATTGGTTAAGGAATTCAATCATACCACATCCAAACCCTCAAACCCCCAAAATCTCATCATACACAGCACGAATTCATGGCACGAAAATCATCAGAATTATATGCATACAAGATTTAGAAAATTTGGGTTTAGCTCCCCTAACCTGGAATTTTCTTTTGCTTAGAAAAATGTAGATTGTTGAGAATCCCTCCTTGATCACTAGGCAGCCTAACACCTTCCCTCCGCTACGCTCTCAATTGCCACAATCCTCTCAACTCACTCTCAAGTAAACAGCTTCCCAAAACCCCAAATTAAGTTTTTAATGGTAACTTTAATTGTTATTCAAGGCCTTTAATAGTTGTTTTTCAGCCCTCCTAGCTGCCCCCTTCTACTAGGGTTCTCTCCACCTTTTCATATTCATGCCATACGAGTTTTTTTAGCAAAAAGAGAATTAAATTTACGCCACCAAGGTTTGAACCCATGACCATACAATGCCAAATTCATTACACAACCACTCAACCATATTATGTTTCATGACATTTCATATAATCCTATACTCTTGTTATCACACAACATGATCATACATAATATTAAAATTTAAATAATCAAAACAACTCAAAATGATTACATAGGACTCAAACCCAAGTCCTCCCACACAATCAAAGTACTCTCAACCACATGAGCTAGCACTTTTCCACATCACACCAATCAATATTTATTGCCATAAAGGCTCCTACTACCCACATTTATTAATTAATTATTTATTTAATTAATTAATTTTCACGGGTCTTACATGTGTGGCACCTGACGATGTATAGTGCTCGCCAGGTAGTCTATAATGATATTTCGCCTAGCGACTCTAGAGTTGTGCCAGGCGATTCTGCGTGTAGTGATGGGTTGTGTTGGGAGATTTTACACAACTTTGGATGAAGGCCATGAGGAGATGACTTGTTGGAGGCCCATTTACGAGTTCTAGCTTTTAATGGGGAGTTAAACATGTGGCCATTCCAGGTTATAGCCTAATGGTAATTGGAATTCTGATGTGAGCATGCTAGTTATGGCTAGTACGAATTGGTTTCATTTGATTGCCCTTTACGGGTCGAAGCCGGTGAAGTTGGTAGTCTTGTGATAAATACAGATTGTGGTTCGTATTGAGGAGCTTCACTCGGTGATGCAGATTGTAGTCCGTAAAAAGATAATTTCCGCGTGTGATCTACAAATGATGGTCGGTAAATGGTGGAACCACGAGTTGGAGCTTGTGGCAACAAGAGTCATCTTAAGGATATCATCAGAGTGTGTAGAATCGCACATTGGTGGTTGTGGTTGCTAGTGTCTAAGGATGGTAGTCCTTAGAAGGGTCTTTTGTTTAACTTTATAACCGATTTTTGTGTCGTATTGTATTGTTTATTATTTCTCTTAGGGTTAAATATGTTTTTGGTCCCTTAACTTTTAGTAAAAATTGGAATTAGTCCATCTTCGAAACATTGGCCTAAAATAGTCCTCTAACTTTAGAAATGTTTGGATTTAGTCCTTTTAACCAATTTTTGTAAAACTTATTTAACGTTTTAAACGTGTTTCATGAGAGCATTTGAATGTTTATTCCGCTTGACACATTTCTTCTTCAATGTTAACTAAGAAACTATCTTGAAACACCTTTGAAACATCAAATAAACTTAACCAAATTTTGTTAAAAGGACTAAATCCAAATATTTATAAAGTTGGAGGACTAAATTAGGCCAAGGTTTCAGAGAGGGACTAATTCAAATTTTCACTGAAAGTTAAGGGACCAAAAACAGATTTAACTCTTTCTCTTATTATCTGCTTGTGTTTAGCAATGATCGTGTAACTTGTTACACGGGAGCAGATGATGTTTTAGGTGAAGTTGGTGATGCATAGAGCCGGAGAGGGGCTAGCATGGGAATTTATATAGAAAAACATTTTTACAATATTGTAATTTGACTATTATGACGTTATAGTTTGGTATTGATAATGTTGTCGTTTTAAATTTTGAACTTTGGCGTATATAATTTCTCGCGTTTTAGGAAATAGGTTTTTTTATAAATTGCCTATTTAATTCTATTTATTATTAAATTTTATTTAAATTAGTAATATCCGATCAGGATGTTACATTGAGGAAGAAAAAGTGGATAACATTTGAAGAAGTGCGAAAAGGAGAGTCCATGGAAGATGAAGATGAATTAGAGAGGGAGATGTAGTGAGGAAGAGGCAGCACTAGCATAAACACATGTGTTAAGGAAAGCATTGAAAAAGCAAGAAAGAAAGTACAAAACATAGAAAAGGGAAAAAGGAAGAGAAAAACAATGTGCAAGATGCACAATATTGAAGAGAGGGGATATTGGTTCAAGTCTAGGAGTCTAGGAGACCCTTCATTTGGGTGTATTATTTTTGTACTTTTGGTAGAGCTCCAAAGGTGCACGTAGAACTCCATGGTGCAACGGAAGTTGGATGAATGAGTGAAGGCAAGTTTTGAAGGCACTTGCAAGCCATGGTAGGTGAAGGAGGTGATAAGATTTCCTAACCAATGCTAGCCTAAGGAAGGTGGCTAGAGGTAGAAAGAGGAAATCTCTAGAAAGAGTGACTCTCAAAGACAATAGAGGGAGGAGTGATCTCATCTCAATTAGCATCTATTGCATAAAATTCAAGAGTGAGTACAATGCTGAAAAATTAAGGTTTTTATACTCAAGCCATTACAATGAGGAATCTCGTCCCTTGGATGAGAAGGAGAAAGCATCTTGGCCTTTGATGCTAGATTGAGAAGACGGCTTGATCTTGGCCATTGGATGATGCCTTGGAAAAGAAGGAAGCATTCCTAACCCTTGGATGCTTTGGATCCATGAGGTGTAGGAAGGAGTGTTGACATCCACTTAGTCCACCTTGGCTCTTTTGATAAGCTCACGGCTACACCTCCTTTTGGGCTTAGTCAAGCCTAATTTTATCAATTCAACTACACATTGTTTGAATTATTATTCTAGAAAACAAGGCCTAAACAATGGGCCAATCTTATTGTTATTCTACTGCTCTTTGATACACCTCTTCAAATCTTGATATCTTCTTTCGCCCATTGAAGAGTGTGAGAAGCCCATGTAGATTTGAGCCATCTTGGATGAAGTCCAATTGGATTTTTTTGTGCATGCCCCTAGTTATCGGGCCTCTGGTGGAGCTCCAAAGGTGCATGAAGAGCTCCATGGGCAGTGGAAATGGATGAAGAAATGGAGGCAAGTTGGAAGGCGCTTGCAAGCAATGGAAGGTGAAAGAGGTGATAGGATTTCCTAATCTATTCTAGCCTAAGGAAGGTGGCTAGAGGTAGAGAGAGGAAATCTCTAGAAAGTGGTGACTCTCAAAGGCAATAGAGGGAGGAGTGCTCTCAACTCAAGTTGCATCTATTGCTTAAAATTTCAAGAGTGTCTACAAATGAGTGAAATTTTGGCTTTTATATGAAGCCATTTACACATGAGAAAGGAGAGCCTTTGGATGGAGTGGGCCTTGATCTTGGCCCTTAGATCAAGCTTGGAGAAGGAGGCTTGATCTTGGCCATTGGATGATGCCTTGGAAAAGGAGGAAGCATTCCTAACCCTTGGATGCTTTGGATCCATGAGGTGTAGGAAGAAGTGTTGACTTCCACTTAGTCCACCTTGGCTCTTTTGATAGCTCATGGCCAAATCTCCTATTGGGCTTAGTCAAGCCCAATTTTATCAATTAAACTACTCATTGTTTGACTTATTATTCTAGAAAGCAAAGCCTAAACAATGGGCCAATATTATTGCTATTCTATTGCTCTTTGAGAAACCTCTTCAAATCTTCACATCTTCTTTGGCCCATGTGAAGAGTATGAGAAGCCCATGTGGGTTTGGGCCATCTTGAATGAAGCCCAATTGGATCTTTTTTAGCATGCTCCTTGTTATTAGGCCTTTGATGGGCTTGGGCTTGAAGGTGCATGTGGGTCATGTATTGGGCCTTGAGCATGATTTGGGCCTAGGCGTTGACCCAAGCTATAAGCCTTGTTGGGATCACATCAGCCTCTTGATGGGCTTGGGCTTGAAGGTGTACCTTGTCTTGATGCTGGGCTTGTTGGGGTCACATCATCCCCTCCCCCTTGAAGAGGATTTGTCCTCAAATCTTTATGGGAATCATTCATGTGATGAAGGATTATCTTGTTTTTTTTTAGAGTTATGAATATGGTGAAGTTGTTTAAGAAAGCTTTTTGAAAATTCCCACTGGACATTAAGATAGCATGCTATCTAGATGTGAAGGTTCATTTCTCAAGCTCATGAAAGGAAGAAGAGAGTTGGATTCAAACTTAAACACACACACAGAAATAACAACACTTAAAGAGCAAAATGAAAGAAGAAACAATTAAAATGGAAAGCATAGAAGATGAACAATGGATGAAGCACGCCACTCATAGGGGGGATCTAAGCCAACCAAACCCTAGAGATGAGTGATGGTGCCACCACTTGCAAGCAAGATAAGGCAAAGATGAGTTCACTTCTAGGAAGGAGAGCTCATAGAAAAATGGTGGTTGAATACACAAAGTTTATAACGAAATGATCAACCCTTTTACAAGACAAGGAGCACCCTTTAAATAGGAGTTCATAGGGATCCTTTAGCAAATACAAAAATATGAAAAGGGACTAACTAACAAACCCTAAAAACCTAAGCCATGTAATTCTTAACCAAGTGAAGCAATGTGGTTGGTGGATGCATTCCCATGAGGATTCTAGGCCAAAAGAGGAAGGATACCAAGTAGCCTTCAATGGAATAAACCAAAAAGGCAAAAGGAGACAAGGTATATGTCTACTTTTGCTTTTACTTTATGCTTTTTGCTTTCCTCTCTCTTCCACTTCATCCATGTGCTCCAATCACCATGTGCCACCTAGTCATGCTCTACTTTCTCTTAATTAACTACAAAACAAGACAAACAAGGATTAGCATGTTGGTTTAAGTTAATCTAGTCTTGGTCAAAAGGTCAACTTTGGGTCAAAGTCAACAAGTCAACCAAAATAAGTCAACTAGAAACCAACTTAGGGAATTCAAACTAAAGTAATGCAAAACAAAGATAAAGATGATGGAATAGAAGACTCCCCTCTAGACATGCTTCTATTGATCCTTCTTGAGGGAGCTTCTAAAGAGGTGGTCACGCCTTCATCACCATGGATCCTACAAAAGGAATCAAATCAGATATATTGAAAGTGGATTGAACACCATACTCAAAAGGAAGGTCTAATGGATAAGCATTGTCATTAATTTTCTTGAGTATTTGAAAAGGACCATGTATAAAAGGTGTGATAAAAAACCAAGTACAAACTTATGATTAAAACTATTAGATAAAAGTTGAAGAGTTTTTTGTACAAGAGCAAGAGTATATCTAATGTAGAGAACAAAAGAAGGTCTTGTTGTATTGTTGAAAGTTACTTGAAAATAAACAAGGCATACTTCATAAAAAAAAAAGTTGGTGTACTTTGAGTTATCTGAAACCTAGTAGGCAACATTAACTCAAAGTATGATTTTGCAAAATCTTTTGAGGAGTTTAAAACCATAGGAAGGGAAATTGGCTTGAAAAACTTATCAAAAGTAAAGATTAGGTTGAAAAAATGAGAATGATTGATGAAATGAGAAGAGTTAAAAGATTTGAGCACTCCGTTTAAATTCCTGATTCAATGAGAATTGTGGTGGTGGGAGGTGCTTTTAGTAGCACTCCTTTCTTGAGTAGGATTTCTTCTTCCTCTTTCTCTTTCTTCTCAAGCTCTACTTTTTCTCTCTTTTATCTCAACGCCCAGACATATTCTTTTCGTTCCTCTTCCTCTCTATCTCTTCTTTCCTTCTCCTTTTTCTCTCTATCTCTTCTTTCCTTCTCCCTTTTCTCTCTATCTCTTCTTTCCTTCTCCTCTTTCTCTTTTTAGTCTCTTTCCCTATTGATTTTCATTTGTACTTGATCCGCAGCCACTTGAGTTGGGGTAAGAGGATGAAAGATAAATTTCTTTTTCTTTTGATAAAGGGTGATTTTGTTAGAAAGACCCTTATGGATAGCTTGTCTTTCAAAATGCCATAGTCTTCCTAATAAAATATGATAATTATTCATGCGAACAATATCACATAAAACTTCATCATTATAGTTCCCTATGGAAAATTGTATTCTCACTTGATTTTTAACTATGAAATCCCCATCTTCATTGAGGCAATGAAGTTTGTAAGCTTTAGGGTGGGGTAACATAGCTAAGTTCAACTTTTCAACCACTCTAGTACTACAACAATTAAAACAAGATTCACGGTCCATGATGAGAAAACATGTACTTCCCTAAATTTCACATCTTGTACAAAAGATGTTCTCTTTTGATAGATCAAGGTCATCTTTTTGTGAGTGAAGCCCACTATGGCGAGGAACTCTCTTTCTTGGTGGAGATTTGGTACTCATGGTGATCTTGACAACTTAAGAACTTTGACAAAGAATGGAGCAAGAAAAACTTTCACAATTTCACCTCCAGGTAAGCGAGGTGAGTCACTTAGACTACTTAAGTACCAAAGTTTGTCCTTGCCAAGGTTACTATTGCTACTTACTTAAATGCTCACTCAATTACACAAGCAATAAATGGAGAAAATCACTTGAGACTAGATCATCAACACACAAACAAGCACAAAGCAAAAACAAAAAAAAAAATTACACTAAAATGGACCCCTAATTGGCAAAAATATGAGAGACTTTGGTCTAACAACTTAAGCCTCTAAAACGTATTGCAAGAAAACATGAATATAAAGTATGCGGCCTAATGTAAGGTGAGAAAGAGGAGATGGGATTGAACACCTTGTGGTTCCCCAAGACACCTAAGTAGGCCAAAATTACAAGGTCAAAGAGAATGAAAATTGGTACACAAAAATTAGGCAAAGAGGAGCAACCCGAGAGCACCAAACTTTTAGTGAACTTTGGGTAGAAAATGAGGCCTAATGTAAGGTGATAAAGGTTCTACTTAGGAGATGGGATTGAACACCTTGTGGTTCCCCAAGACACCTAAGTAGGCCAAAATTACAAGGTCAAAGAGAATGAAAATTGGTACACAAAAATTAGGCAAAGAGGAGCAACCCGAGAGCACCAAACTTTTAGTGAACTTTGGGTAGAAAATGAGGCACAAAGGATGCTCCAAATTGACCAAAATAAGTGTCCAAATTGTAGAAAAACTAGTAAACTAAAAAGATGCAACAATTACAAGCCACAATGGCCAAAGAAAAATGCTTGAAATTGGTTTTGGAAGCTACTCCCGAGGCCAACTTAAACACCATAATTCTGGACAGCAAAGTGATGCACTTCCGAGAGCACTTTGGTGTCAAATGAAGCCTTTGTTGATGGTTTTGAAGTATACACCAATTGGAGTAATTTTGGACCCCTTGTGGACGTAAAATGCAACACCAAACAGCAACAAAACCTGGCCAAAATAGTGAACAAAACAGCAAACAATACTATGCCAAAAGCAATGGTAGCTCTTAATCAAGCAAGAAATTGTAGGCTCAAAACTTTCCAAAAATTGGTGAAGGTGAGAGAAAGAAAAGCAAGCACACTATCTACAGTTTTACTTCTCAACCACCACCTAAAATGCTATAGTAGACTAGCAACCAATTCGGAAAAAATCACTTAATTCACAACCATGAGCATGGAAGCCAAGATTACTTGCCAATTGAAATGTGTAACACAAGAAAAACTAATTAAGAAAGGTAAACCACATTGAATATGAGTTGACAAGACTGAATTGAATAGCTAAAAAGGACAATCAAGGAATTAAGGCTTGAAAGAAAGAAAAGCATATCAAAAGGAATCCTAGAATGGATTAAAAACTGAAAACAGAAATTGTAGTGCTCATAAAATGCTTATAGTGTATATTGCATTGATGCTAATTTGTGGGAACTAATCCACTCCAATTGAAAGCAATTGATGGAAATATGGAATACACTTATAAACAAGCAAATGTATAGATCAAGAGCACTGAAAGTATGTATAAACAGTGATTTTTCCGAAAACAGCACTAGAAAATGTTGACAGATTTGAACGATTCTTTTTGCTAATTTTTCGTCCAGATGTTAAGAAAATTAGGCAAAAATCAGAAGGTGATTCGGTGCTATGAATCATTCCAGTTAAATCAAACAAGAAAAGTGTGGGTCAGGGCACAAGTGAAAACAACAGCAGATTTGCACTAAAAAATGCATAAAGTTGCTTCTACTTCAAACATTTATAAAGAATTGAATTCTCAATATAATTGATTGATTCTTGTTGGAGAATTGTCGACTATGACTTAGCTTTTCGAAGCAAAAATTAGATTAAAATTTGGTGCACTAAGTCACTCGTGACACTTCTCAAACAGAAGGTGTGCAGTCTGAAAAATAGTAAAAACTAGAGCAGAATGCTGAACTAATTTTTTGAAGATGTTCAATGAAAAATCAAGGTGATTGAAGCATGATTATGATCTAAAATCAAGCTTAGATGAAGGATGAACATCTCAACACACTAAGCACTAAAACCAACGGTGAAAATGGTTTAAAACTGGCAAGAAAGTTGTCCAACACATCCACACGCATAGACCACGCTTCATTGTGCTTATGTGTGATGGTGGCTCGGTTTCATGCACCACAAACAAGAATATGATGAAATTAAACGATGGAAAAGGAAGTAAACATGTAAATAAAAGAAGAAGAAGACATATAACACAACTTAAATGGTAGAAAGTGAAAAACAAAGAAGATTCGCCGATTAAAATGACAAGAAACACTATAGAAGCAATAAAATGGTGCTGAAATTGAAAGGAAAGCTAGTAAATGATGTGAACCATAGAAAGCATGGAAATCTACAAATAGAGTGTAGAACCCTCTTGTAGTCTCATAGTTGCATGGAATCAATGGAGAACACAATAGAAACACAATGGAATGACAAATGAACGGTAAAAGTGAAAGAAAAAAAATAGAAGAAGAAGAAGATGATGATGAGATAACAACACGGAAAATTGGAGGAAACACATGACTAGGAAAGAACCTTACCAAACCGTGAGAGACCATGGTTTGATGGCTCTTGATACCATTATGGTGGAGCTCCAAAGGTGCACGTAGAACTCCATGGTGCAACGGAAGTTGGATGAATGACTGGAGGCAACTTTTGAAGGCACTTGCAAGCTATGGTAGGTGAAGAAGGTGATAAGATTTCCTAACCAATGCTAGCCTAAGGAAGGTGGCTAGAGGTAGAAAGAGGAAATCTCTAGAAAGAGTGACTCTCAAAGGCAATAGAGGGAGGAGTGATCTCAACTCAATTAGCATCTGTTGTATAAAATTCAAGAGTGAGTACAATACTGAAAAATTAAGGCTTTTATACTCAAGCCATTACACATGAGGAATCTTGGCCCTTGGATGAGAAGGAGAAAGCATCTTGGCCTTTGATGTTAGCTTGGAGAAGAAGGCTTGATCTTGGCCATTGGATGATGCCTTGGAAAAGAAGGAAGCATTCCTAACCCTTGGATGCTTTGGATCCATGAGGTGTAGGAAGGAGTGTTGACATCCACTTAGTCCACCTTGGCTCTTTTGATAAGCTCACGGCTACACCTCCTTTTGGGCTTAGTCAAGCCTAATTTTATCAATTCAACTACACATTGTTTGAATTATTATTCTAGAAAACAAGGCCTAAACAATGGGCCAATCTTATTGCTATTCTACTATTCTTTGTTTAAATCTTTACATTTTCTTTGCCCCATGTGAGGAGTGTGAGAAGCCTATGTTGATTTGGGCCATCTTGGATGAAGTCCAATTGGATCTTTTTGAGCATGCCCCTTGTTATTGGGCCTCTTGATGGGCTTGGACTTGAAGGTGTACCTTGTATTGATGTTGGGCTTGTTGGGGTCATATCAACTTTTCACCATGAAAAGAGATTTTTTTTGTGTAAACAATGTTGTTCCAATTTTTGTGTAATGTTGAACAAGTTGGTGTTTAAATATACGAGGGTTGTTTTTTATGAGTTAATAGTATATTTTATTCACATGGAATAGAAATAGAATTTCAAAGTTGAACACATGTATCAACATTATCAATCTTTCGCCAAGTTGGGCATTTCAAAAGGGAGTTAACTCAATGATTAACTAGTGGTAAGTGCAAGTAAGTACTTGTTCACGAGTTAATCAATTGTGTTGAATTTAAATTGTATATTGATCAAGTTTTAATCTCATTTGTTTGCATATGTGTGGTTAATTATATATAAAGTTAGTAAATTGACCACGATACTCCTTTATTTTGGCCAATTCATTCTTTATGATGGAACAAACAATTGAAACAAGTGTTTATGCTAAAGTACGCTCAAATTTTCCTATATAGTTTAAGGAACTTATATTTATCTTAGTGTATTGTCTTGGAAGTCATAACATGCTTGGTTGATATGAGTGTATGAGATTGTGAAAATATATATGATTGCATGGATGAAATCTTTTGTGCTCTAACTTACCCTAATTTTATTGTTGTGTGTTCTACTGTGTGGTACTCTCTTTTGCGATGATCATCAACTTGTTGATGTGAGCAGATGCGAGGAACACCCGAGGGCAACAGGGAGGTGATGGTTCTGCTGCATAGTCTCCATGGACTGGACTTTAATTTCTTAATGGGTTTTCTTTAGGGTTATGGCCCATGTATTGCTTTATGCTTTAATACTCTACCTTCATCTGTTAGACTTTCCATCTGGTTTTCTGTTGGCATCGTGGTGTGCCTAGTTTTGTAGGAGTTATGTTAAGGACCCTAGGACTGCGTTCTTGTACTATGTGTGTGTGGCGTTTCTTTTAATTACGATTATTAATTAAATGGGATGTTACATTTATGGTGAAGAAGAAGGATGGGAGTTCACGCCTGTGTGTGGACTACAAGCAACTAAACAAGATGATGATCAAGAATAAGTACTCGCTCCTGAGAATTGATGACTTGATAGATCAGTTGCATGGGTCGTTAGTATTCTCGAAGATAGATCTGTGATCAGGTTACCATCAGATCTTAGTGAAGGATGATGATGTGTAGAAGACGGCCTTCAGGTCCAGATATGGTCACTATGAGTATGTGGTTATGCCTTTTGGTGTGACTAATGCTCCAGCGATGTTTATGGACTACATGAACAGGATTTTCCGGCCATTCTTAGATAAGTTCGTCGTAGTTTTTATAGACGACGTACTTATCTATTCCAGGACTCAAGAGGAGCATGTAGAATACCTGAGGTTGGTGCTTGGTGTTTTGAGGGAGAAGCAGCTGTATGCCAAGCTATCCAAGTGTGAATTTTGGATGGAAGAGGTTCAGTTTTTAGGACATGTAATATCTGCACACGGTATTGTAGTGGATTCGGCAAAGGTCGAGGTGGTGGTCAAGTGGGAGAGTCCTACGTCGGCCACAAAGATCAGGAGCTTTGTGGGGTTGGTGGGCTACTATAGGAGATTCATAAAGGGATTCTCTAAGATAGTGGCACCTCTGACACTGCTTACTCGGAAGGACCAACCATTCACTTGGACGGACAAGTGTGAGGAGAGTTTTCAGGAGCTTAAACGGAGGTTGACTAGTGTTCCCATATTGGTAATTCTGGATGTTGGGAAACCATTCGAAGTCTACTATGACGCATCTCATCTTGGGCTAGGATGTGTTCTAATGCAAGATAAGAAGGCAGTGGCGTATGTTTCAAGACAACTTAAGGTGCATGAGCGTAACTATCCCACTCATGACCTGGAGTTGGTAGCCATAGTGTTCGCCTTAAAGATCTAGAGACACTATCTTTATGGTGCCTAGTTTCGCGTGTTCAGTGACCACAAGAGTCTCAAGTACTTGTTTGATTAGAAGGAGCTGAACATGAGGCAACGAAGGTGGATGGAATTCTTAAAGGATTATGATTTCGAACTGTTGTATCACCCGGGGAAGGCAAATGTGGTAGCAGATGCCTTGAGTAGGAAGATTGTACATGCGGCACATCTCATGATAAAGGAGGTGGAACTGCTGGAAAAGTTCAAAGACATGAAGCTACAGGTGAAGTTGGGGTCTGAGTTAATTAGATGTAGTACCCTGACTATATCCAGTGACTTCTTGACCTTGGTTAGAGAGAGGCAATTGTTGGATGCCAGTCTGAACAGGATCAGAGAATAACTTGGATCAGATGAGACTAGAGATTTCGCTTTGGGTAATAATGATATCTTGCAATTCCAGGGTAGGATTTGTGTGCCAAATGATGTTGAGGTAAAGAAGTTAATTCTTGAGGAGGGACATAAGAGTCGCCTTAGTCTGCACCCCAGCATGACTAAGATATACCAGGACCTCAAGGAAACCTTCTGGTGGCAGGGGATAAAGAAAGATGTGGCTCAGTTCGTATCAACATGTTTAACGTGCCAGAAGGCAAAGGTGGAGCATCAGAGACCCGGTGGGAATCTACAGCCCTTGGAGATACCACTATGGAAATGGGACAGCATTTCCATGGACTTTGTGACCCATCTACCATGGACTTTTAGGGGGCATGATACAATCTGGGTTATAGTGGATCGCCTGACCAAGAGTTCTCGCTTCTTGGCGATGAACTTGAGAATGCCTATGGCTAAGTTGGCTCAACTGTACATTAGGGAGATAGTGAGATTACATGGGGTACCGTCGAGTATTGTGTCAGACAGAGATTCGCGGTTCACTTCACGTTTTTGGCAGACACTACAGAGTGCTATGGGTAGCAAGCTCACTATGAGTTCGGCTTATCATCCTCAGACCGATGGCCAGTGTGAGAGGACCATCCAGTCGCTTGAGGACTTATTACGGACATGTATATTGGATCACCTTGGGGCTTAGGTTGAGGTCTTACCCTTGATTGAGTTCACCTACAACAATAACTTTCATGCGAGCATTGGCATGGCTCCACACGAGGCTCTATACGGCAGGAAGTGTAGGACTCCCCTATGTTGGTATCACGATGGGGAAGCAATGTTATTCGGACCAGAATTGTTAGAACAAACTACTAAGAAAGTCAGATTGGTGAGAGATAGAATGCAGGCTTCCTAGAGTAGGCAGAAGGCCTATTCGGATCGCAGGAGGAGACCTTTGGAGTTCGCAGCTGGTGATCATGTGTTCCTAAGGGTGACCCGAACCACTAGCGTGGGAAGGGCTCTCCGCTCAAGGAAGCTCTCTCCTAAGTTCCTTGGCCCCTATTAGATCACGAGGAGGATTGGGCTGGTGGCTTATGAGATAACTTTACCCCATCAGTTGGCGAACCTTCACCCGGTGTTTCACGTCTCACAGCTGAGGAAGTATATGTTTGATCCGGCTCATGTATTGGAAACCGAGGATATACATATCAGAGAGGACCTCACGGTGGAAGTGCCACCTGTTGCTTTAGAGGATAGCAAAGTTAAGGAACGCCGAGGAAAAGCAGTCAGTCTGGTCAAAGTCATCTGGGACTGGAGGACTGGTGACTCTACTTGGGAGTTGGAGGAGGATATGAGGAAATCACACTCACATCTTTTTGCCTAGTAAGTTTTCATTTTCGAGGTCAAAAATTTTTGTTGTTGGGGGGAATGTAAGGCCCGTTTATTCTGCCCCTTTTGTTTTAAGGGCTGCCCCAATCTTGTGGGCCTAGGGGCTGGCCCAAAGGGGAAGGATCAAACCTAATATGCCCCAACCCTAACCTTGTGCTCTTTTTTCGTAAAACAGAAACCCTTGTGCCTCCTTGAGCTGCTGTCGTCACCTCTGCTAGGGTTTGGAATCACCATAGCCAAGCGAGCTCAATCTCGTTCTTCCACTCCGCGTAAGTCCCTCCCAACTCGAGCTTTGTCCATTTCGTCTCTTCTCTGTGAGTTCTGCTAGAGCTTGTCCTAGGAGATTCGTTCTAACCTTGTCCTACTGGTCTTCAACTCTCAAAGTTACTCCTTGAACTACTGTTTTCCACCGTTCGAGTATCAGAGCTCTAGCTAACATTTCCCAAGTACGGGAAGCTAGACTACTCATTTGTGTATGATAAAGTGTGTGGTTTATTTCATCTTTTGCGTGCATAAAATAATATTGAATGTATATTGCATCGTGTTTGAATGATTAGTGTGGGAGTGTACTATTTCTGGATTGCAGATTTTGAACAGTGGGAGGAACCTATTATTTTCGCTCAGGCGAGCTCATCTCGCCTAAGCGAGAATAACAGGTCCTCGCCCAGGAGTTTTTTCTCGAATACTAGCTCAGGTGAGTGAACTGTGTTTTGAGCGAAAGACCATCTCGCTCAGGCGAGATGGACTCGCCTTAGCGAGCCTTCGCGAAACTCCCAGGCCACTTGACGCAGTCTCGCCTAAGCGAGAGCCTGCAGCTTGAGCGAGGGCACTCCCCTTGCCTAAGCGAAGGCCTCTAGCTTGAGCGAGACACGCAGCAGGTCGCGCCGCTTTTCTCTGTTTGGTAGCTATGAATTGTTTGAGGTATGGATCTACCCTAATTAAAGTATGAGGCTTGTGAAACGCATGGAAATCTGTGGTTATTAAACTGTATGCATGATTTTGGTATAAGATGGGCATGAGACTTAAACGAGATGGTTGGTACAAAAGGGACATAGTTATGGTGTGATGATACAAATTGGTATTCGTGCTCCAGAAAGGGTGAGATGGTATTGATTCCACCGTTGTATATGAATGAGTATGATGTATAAAGGTTGACCTGAGGTTATATGCATGATGAGTATTCCTTTGTTGTTGATTATGATGTGGTCTGTGTCAGTGCGTAATTCCTTAGAGTCTCTAGGTGAGACTTTTCAGGGTCGTGCTTCAGTGATCGGGACGTAATTCCATGGCCCCTGTTAGTGGGTGTCCATGGTGGTGCCCCATCTGTATAACTAGGTAAGGATTCAAGGTAAGGTTACATCCTGGCACTCTAAGGAGTCAGTTAGCCTCATCTAGAGCAGACTGACTCTTGTGGTGAGAGTAGCAGGAGGCCTGAAATTCATTAAGGGATAACCTTATGGTGAGGGAAATTGATTCATTGTAACACATAGCTCGGGGGTGAGCAGCTCGGGGGTGAGCAGAGGTATCCACCACAAGTGCAAGCATCCGCTGAATCCGACCAGGTTATACGTATCCGATGAGTCGAGTCGTGTCTTAGTGTATTTTCTGGGAAGTCATAACATGCTTGGTTGATATGAGTGTATGAGATTGTGAAAATATATCTGATTGCATGGATGAAATCTTTTGTGCTCTAGCTTACCCTAATTTTATTGTTGTGTGTTCTGCTGTGTGGTACTCTCTTTTGCGATGATCATCAACTTGTTGATGTGAGCAGATGCGAGGAACACCCGTGGGCAACAGGGAGGTGATGGTTCCGCTGCATAGTCTCAATGGACTGGACTTTAATTTCTTAATGGGTTTTCTTTAGGGTTATGGCCCATGTATTGCTTTATCCTTTAATACTCTACCTTCATCTGTTTGACTTTCCATCTGGTTTTCTGTTGGCATCGTGGTGTGTCAAGTTTTGTAGGGGTTGTGTTAAGGACCCTAGGACTGTGCTGTTGTACTATGTGTGTGTGGCGTTTCTTTTAATTACGATTATTAATTAAATGGGACGTTACATAGATTATTTTTGTGGAGTCATTAATAAAATACATGAGCTACTATATAATAGTTCAAATTATCCACACAAAAAAATAATATGTTTCTTTTATGGTTTGATCTGTCTAAAAAGGTACAAAAATTATTCTAAATATATTATTATATATATTCAAATGAGTTCAAGATATCAATCATTTGATCCATTTATCCTTGCACACAATGTCAAACAAGTGTATTATGTCTCGTATCTAGCATTTTGAATAGACAAACGTGGTTAGCAATCAAAAGAGGTGACACTGAATCAAATGACATCGAAAAGGATGTTCTTACCAATTAGATGAAATGTCACATGCCAATGAAGTTATTAAAGTTGAAGGTCTATTTGGATTACATGACATTAATGTTGATCTTGAAGAATTTGAAAAACATGGTCATTTAAAACAACTCGATTAAGAGCCAAAAATAACATATAAAACTCGTTCATTTAATAACTTGGTTCATTTGCAAAAATATTAACTTTCAAGCTCAGAAACTTATAAACTTATGTATTTACCAAACCCAAAATATATTATTATTAACAAGTCCAAAATGACTTAAAAAACATGAGATCCAAACATAAGATCTGTATAATATTTTAACCCTTCTAAAATCAAGGAAGGTTGATATTTATTATGATATAAACAAAATCCAAACTATAATAAACTAAATACAAATATTATATCTATTAATACGTTGTTATATCTTGAATTTATCATATTTGTGGGAAAGTTCTTGTAAATGAATTTTCCTCCTTTTTGACGACTCAAAGCTCGGATACAAGTTGGCACCATGTCCAATCATATCATATCTAACCCACAAATTTCCGTTAAAAGCAGTACATAATAACATAAAAAATGAAAGTAAAAAAAAAAAAAGAAAAAACCTAATTTTATAATTTTGTTTTTTCCTAAAGGGGATAATGTTCATTTTGATCGGACCCAATATACTGGCTTTATACGACTCTTTCTTCTTTTCCTGCTAAGTGTATTCAATGAAGTACATAAAGAGTCCGGAATATGTACGAAACTTAGAAGTGTCTATACTTCGAATGGTAGGTGACAACTAATAGCTGTATTATTAATGAATCAATACAAACTCTGGCTTACCTTTAGAATTTGAATGATTATAAAATGATGAAGTGGCTGCATACACGAAGAGGCATAAATGTTTAAAAATAAAATTTTAGTAAAATGATTTAAGACAGCTTTATTAAACTAATTTAAAATAAATTACAGGAATTTGTTTAAAATTACATGTACACCCTCTAAATTGTTTTGCAAGATTTTAGTGACCTCTTTTATTCGTTATATAAGCATAATACTTTATAGAAAAAATATTTGTCCGTCAATCAAATTAGAGTCACTTAAACTCGTTTTTTAATATAAACTTTAAAAATTGACTAAACCATCAAATATTGGCGAAGACCACCCCCCCCGAAACGGTTCCTTTGTGTAGAAATCTTACAAGTTGGGTAAGATAATAACATGACAAAAACTAAACCAATGTCATTTTCTTTCTTGTTGAACCACCCTTGTTGTTTGTTGAAACAAGTTTATTGGCATTTGATAAACCTCTATTATCATTAGTTTTATATTTTAAAAGTTGAAAAATGGGAAGTGTAAGAAATTTGACCCCACAGCACTGCAACTGCAAGGAAGGTTTGAATCAAATCCATTACAAGAGAGAGGTGATGCCACATAAATACAAAGCCTTCACGGATCCCCGCAATCACTGCCCAACCTAAAAGGACAATGCAATAAAGGTTGTAATCACAATCTCCCACAAAACACATGCAATAATTAATTAAATTTTAAAATTTTCATTAATTCTTCCCACAAAGGTTGTAATCACAACCTAAATTTAATTGGGTTTGTATTATTATTATTTTTATTTGTTTCATACTTAAAAAGTTTACATTTTTTAACTAAGTAACTACAGTTTATTTCTTTTAGTTGGTGTTCCTTACCATTATATTGATAAATGTGAGATTCATAATTAATATACAGTTATAATTTAGATTTCTTAACTCATAGAAATAGAAATAATGAAATAAGACAATAGAACAAAATGACACTAGTATCATCTAATTAACAAATACAAAAATTAAATCACAAAAACTTAATTAAAAATTATAAACTTTGAATACTTAATAAATAAATAAATAAGCAATTAAAAATATAAAAAAAAATAACTTAAAACATAATTAAACCTAATAAAAAATAAGAAATGTTTTTCGATAAACAACAAATAAAGTCAGAGTTTTAAGATCTCTCCTAAATTTAGAGATAGATTAAATTTAAGATTTCCGCACTATAAATAAAAATATTTATGTTTTATAAGCATCAATAATCATATAAAGTATTAATTAAGATATAACTTTATACAATTTTTGCATTAAAATAAAAATTAGAAAAAAAATTTTGATATACCATAATAAAACCCACATAACACCCAGAATACAAATTACCTTCATTCATACATTATTGACTTTGAAACAGGCCTAGACTTTGTAAAATAGAAAATGATATATTAGTAACCATTTTTTAACAACTTATCTTACTACCTGACATGGCAGTGATTTTTTATTTTTGAAACTTTTTTTTTCACATTTTCACATTGGATGCTTGAGTGTGAGAGAGAAATGGAGGTTGTTGGAGTTACATAAGTGAGAGAAGCAAGGAGAGAGAGAGAGAGAGCGGAGTGGAAAGTGATAAGAGAAGTGGAGAGCAGTTTGTGGTTTCTCCATCCCCAGATTTGGTTTTCCCCCTTTCCCCCAAGTTTTTTCTTCCTCCATCTCCATAGTCTATTGTTCGTCACCCCTGTAATTTTCTTCTTCCTCCATGGCTGTAGTTTTCTTCTTCCTTCATTTTGCAAGTTTCTTATTCGTCCATTTTGGAAGATATTTTCGGACTATGTTCGTCATTTCCTTTTTGGTGGAGTAGAAAAAGTTTTGGGTTTACCACTGCAACAAATTTTTTGTATTCGTTGATGTTTGTGCAATGGAGGCATTTTTATTTATGTTTTTGGTTAATATATGATAAAGTTTGGATTTTTTTTAAAACAGTGTTGTTCAAGACTGGATTGGTGAAGCAGGATTAATGTTTTCATTCTATTGTGGTCTACATTGGTGAAGAGGCATGAACCAAACATGTTAAATTCTCAAAATTTAAGTGCTAATACCTTTATGCGGGTGAGGGAAAATAATGTAATGCAGAAAAGTACAGGTTCGCACTTACGATAACACAACTTTGCACTTAAACTGGAAGTACAATGGCCAAAGTATGCCTACTTATACTTGGGTAAGTTGATTTTGCAAAGATGAAAATTATTATTTGATGCATTGATGTCATAACTAAAGTTCAATGTAATAAGATGTTAATTTATGATTGTCGGCGAAGTTGCAACATTTTAGGAAAGACTACATTTGTGATTGGGTTCTAGATCCACAAAATATTCACCGCGACATTGTTCTTTTCGCCATTCAGTACAACACATTTGAATTCCCAACACTAGATTGATACATTTAGAACATCAGATGTTGTAAATGACACTCTATTTTTTTAAACAT
The DNA here is from genome assembly GCF_037176805.1 of Vigna unguiculata. Taxonomy (NCBI): domain Eukaryota; kingdom Viridiplantae; phylum Streptophyta; class Magnoliopsida; order Fabales; family Fabaceae; genus Vigna; species Vigna unguiculata. The sequence continues at coordinate 24,297,054 of NC_140796.1, forward strand.
TAAGTTCATTAATTACTGTATATTAATTACTGTATAGGCCATGCAATTTAAATATTAATAGCTTTTGATGGATATTCAACTGTTTGCAATATTTGTTGAAACCCAGGAGCGAATAAATGTTAAACTTTGCTTTAGTTATTGAAATTATGCCCATAAATTTAATACAGATTATTAAAATTTTCTAGTTTATATGTGAAGCAGGGGTTTCATAAGTGCGAACCTGAATTTTTCTGCATAACTTTGTTATCCATCATTGTGGTCTGCGTATTAGCCATTACGTTTTTAGAATTTAACATGTCTGTATCATGGTTGAAGTGGGTTGGAATAAGGTGTACCCATTTAAAGAAATGGTTTTGTCAATCGTTATCCCACATGTAAGTGCAAAGCAATGAGTTGGGTCCTACTAACCTACGCTAAATGATTTAAGCAAAACATTTTCCCTGGTTGAGTTTGATTATAAGTATCCTTCTGGACAGACCCCTTGGTGGCATCAATACTTTATAAAGTTTGTTAATTAAGTGACGTTAGAGGAAGTTTTAACGATAAATTTTGCAGATTGTTTTAAACTTGTTGAATATGAAAAACTTCTATTTTAAGTGCAAAACTGTGGTGCTATAAGTGCGAAACTGAACTTTTCTGCATTACATTGTTTTCCATCACCCACATAAAAGTAGTAGCCCTTAAGTTTTGAGAATTTAACATGTTTGGTTCGTGGATGAGGTGGGTTGGTATAACATGAACCCATTTCAATAGGTGGTGGTGGGACAAGTGATCCAGGATTTAAGTGCCAACCCAGGAGTCCTGTTCTGCTAACATGTGTTATATGATTTGAACAAAATGTTTCCACTTGTTGGCTTGGATGATAAGTATCCCGTTTAGTGGCGTGAGTAAATTATAAACTTCATTAATAAAGTTAATTCACACCAATTGATAAGAAATAATGTTTATAAATTTTGCAGAATTTTTTAAACTTATTGAATATGAAAAACTTCCAATTTAAGTGCAAAGTTGTGTTATCGTAAATGCGAACCTATTTTTTTTGCATTACATTGTTTTCCCTCACCCACATAAAGGTAGTAGCACTTAAATTTTGAGAATTTAACATGTTTGGTTCGTCCTCTTCACTAATGTAGACCACAGCAGAACGAAAAACACCAATCCTGCTTCACCAATCCAATCTTGAACAACACTACTTTAAAAAAAATCCAAACTTTATCATATATTAACCAAAAACAGAAATAAAAATGCCTTCTTTCCATAAACATCAACGAATACAAAAAATTTGTTGCAGTGGGTAAACCCAAAACTTTTTCTTCTCCACCAAAAGGGAAATGACGAACCTAGTCCGAAAATATCTTCCAAAACAGATGAATAAGAAACTTGTAGAATGAAGGAAGAAGAAAACTATGGCCATGGAGGCAGAAAAAATTACAGGGGTGACGAACAATAGACTACGGAGATGAAGGAAGAAAAAACTTGGGGGAAAGGGGCAAAACCAAACCTGGGATGAAGAAATCACAAATTGCTCTCCACTTCCACTCTGCTCTCTCTCCTTGTTTCTCTCACTTCTGTAACTCCAGCAACCTCCCTTTCTCTCTCGCACTCAAGCATCCAACGTGGAAATGTGAAAAAAAAATTAAAAATAAAAAATCACTAGCACATCAGGTAGTGAAATAAGTTGTTAAAAAATGGTTGTTAACATATCATTTTCCTTGTAACATATCCGATATGAATCAACCATAGCATATATTTGGTATTTAATAAAAATGTAAGAAAATAAGAAAAATAAGTTTCCTCAAATTAAATTTAAGGATTAATCATATTTTGAGTTTCGATAAATTATAAATTTTCAATTAAATTCTTATTAGATTTTGAGATATATTAAATCTTCAAAATATTAAAAATTTTCAATTGAGTATTCTTGTAAGACCCAGTTATTTTTCTACCCTTATTTTAAAGGGTTGCCCCAAATCAGTTGGGCCTAGGGTGGCCCATGGGGCGTCCAAAGCCCCTAAAGCAGCCTAACCCCCCTCATTTCTATCACTTTGCAAAAACAGTACTTTGCTTACCCTCTTATGCCTCTCAACAGAAGCTCTGTTAGGGTTTGGTTCCTAATCCTCTTCAAGTTAGCTCAACCCCTACTCTACTCCACGTACGTTATTCTTCAGTCCATACTCTTCCTTCTTCGGCTGGTTTTTCGTAGTTCTTATTAGAGGTTCACGGTAGTAACCTCGTTTTCATTCCATGTCACTGTTCGTAGCTCTTAAATATGCTCTTAGAGCTGTTATGTTCATGGGCTTAGGTGTCAAAGTCTTATATTAGCTCTTTCCAGGTAAGGGAAGCTAGGGTTTCGAGTTGGATGTACTTTGCTTTTTTTTTTTTTAGATCTGTTCCGTGCTTATGGTGTTTGTATGATGCTTAACATGATATGAATATATATTCCGCATTGTTCTAGGTGAATCTATATACTGGCATGCATGAACAGTGGAGGAGATATGATAATCTCGCCCAAGCGAGTGGAGCTTGCCTAAGCGAGAGTATCAGAAAACCCTCCTAGGTGTTATGCGAGCTGTCGCTCAGGCAACGAGCTCCAGTCTTGAGCGAGAAGCCATCTCGCTCAAACGAGGAGGTTTTGCCTCAGCGAGAGAACGCGACAGCACCATTGTTCCTCTTTTTTAGCTCTCGCCTAGGCGAAAGGAGCTCGCTTGAGCGAGATCTGGCCGAGAATGTGCCCAAGATCCGTTTTCTTCTCTGTTCTTGGGTGTTTGCCACATGTTTTTGTTGGATTACAATGTTAAAGCATGAAATGAGTGAATTTGCATGTATTGAATGGTATATTGACTGGAATTGGATAAGTTTGACATGATCTTGGCATGTAACATGTATGGGATGGTTGGTTATAAAAGTGACATGGAATTGGTATGAACTATGATTCTATATTGGTTGATGAAACATGATGTTGGTGTGGTCAGGATGTAATTCCACGATAGTTTCGTGGTGGTGCCTCATTTGGTCAGGACGTAATTTCATGAATCTCTAGGTGAGATCTCATGGTGGTGCTTCATTGGTCATGACGTAATTCCATGATGGTTGCATGGTGGTGCCTCATTTGGTCAGAACGTAATTCTATGACCCTTGTTAGTGGGAGTTCATGGTGGTGCCTCATTCTTAGGACGTAATTCCATGAAGTCATGGTGGTGCCTCATTATATTATTTAGTAAGGATTCAAGGTAAGGATTGCATCTTGACACTCTAAATAGTCAGTTAGTCTCACGTAGAGCGTACTGACTCAAATGGTGAGAGTAGCAGGAGACCTTAGATCTTTGAAGGCTAACCTTGTGAGTGGTAGGGTGAAACCCATTGGCAATTGACTCTACAGAGCAGTAGAGGCCACTATGAGTGTAAGCATCCAGTGAATCTGACTAATTATATGTATCCGGATAAGCGTGTCTTGAGTCATAGTGTATTGCTTGCGAGTCATCACATAATTGGTTGATGTATGTATCTTTAACTATGAAAAGGTATGAAATTGTATGATAATATGTTTTTCCTACTCTAGCTTACCATTTCTACTTGATGTATGTCCTATGTGTGGTTTTCTCTCTTTGCGATGATAATCAATTTATTGATGGGAGCAGATTGAGAACTCCTCATGGTCGTCAGGGTGTTGGAAATTTCGCTACTTAGCTCGTCTTGGATCAAATCATGTTCCTCTGAGTTTTCCTTTAGGACAGTAGCCTATGTATTGTCTAGCTCTGGGAGCATTATATTTGAATATTGTCGATCGTTTACTCTGTTTTGGTTATTGGCATCGTGGTGTGCCTTGATATTTCCATTCTAAGTACCTTGGATATTTGTAAGGAGTAGTATTGATATTCTATGACTTGCCCTTATATTATTTTGTGTGACATTTCATTTAATTAAGGTCATTATTTAAATGGGGTGTTACAATTCTCATTAGATTTGATGTTAACTATATGACATAGTAGTTATTTTACATTATCATTTTACCTAAATGTCGATACGTAATACTAAAAGACTTTAATAATGAAAATCTTTTTTCAAAAATTTAATGTATTTAACCAAAACTATTTTTTAAAAAAGTAAAAATGATAAAAATAAAAATATAAAATTATACAAATATATACAAAATTATAAAATATAGGTATAATTATTATTTGTTGGTTTTGTTCATTTTGGTCGTCTTATTATTTTTTGTTCAAAATTTAGTCCTTTAGTTATTTAAAAATGTTCAATTTGGTCTTATCCATTAAATTGATGTTAATATTGTCTTGTGTCTATACATGTCACATGTCAATTTGTGCAATTTTTAATTTTTAAAAAAAATATAAATTGTCACGTGCCAAGTTACAATTTGTGACATGTGGCAGGTTAGTCATCTCACATGGCAATGAGAGTAGTTGTTTTCAATTTAGTTTTCTATCTAAATATCGATTCAAAGTCCTCGTATCTTTTAAAATAATCCAATTTTATTCTCTCCAATTTGATACTAAATTAGTAAACAAATTTAGTTACAATTTATATATACATGTTAAAATATTTTTTTTTTGAATTTATACATCAAATCACTATATCTAAATATTCAAATTATTTTATTTTTTACAAATGTAAAAAAATCTAAAAAATTACAAGGATAAAAATGGAAATATATAATTTTATAACTCTAATTTCATAATTTTATCTAATTTTACGATTCATATTTTTATGTTCCATAATTTTGTAATTCTATAATATCAAAATTTATAGTATTTTAATCTTATAATTTTTTAATTTACAATTTTATAATTATATAATTTTATATTTGTATTAAAATATTAACTCTAAAATTATTAAAAAATTATGAAATTAAAATTATAAAATTATATTTTATATTTAATTTAATAATTTTATTATTATATAATTGTCTAATTTTATATTTTATATATTTTTATTTTTAAATTTTATACTTTATAGTTTTAATTTGTTTTAAAAAGAACTTTTGTCAAAAACAGTGAAAAGAACTTTTGTCAAAAACAGTATATCCTTAAAAAAATCTTCGTCGTTAAAGTCTCACATCATGGTTAACAGTAATATTTAACATTTAACAGCAGAGTCTTACTTGAAAATTTTAAAAATTTTAAAAACTTAATAAATCATAAAAATTTAATTAAGAATTTCTAAATTTATCATAAACTAAAATATAATTAAACTTAAATTAAATATATAATATATAATAATATTAATATACACATTTTATTATATTATTAATTACATTCTAGAAATTATATTTTTAACTGTTATTCTGTTATGCATTTATGACATTGACAACTTATACCATTTTTTGTATATAAATATATGTTACGTACTATTTTGCCTACCTTTCGACCTAAAATAACCAGATACCAAATTCCACTCAAAATAACCTCGGCGGTCAAATATACAATGTATATGGTCTATCTAATATTATTTCCTTTCAAATTATAAATTATACTTCAAAATTTAAAAATAATAATATATTTCTTTAAATAAATATATAAAACTAAAATTAAAATAAATATGTTTTTAACTCAATAAAATAAGATAATATTATAAAAACACTGTATTTTCATTGGTTAAAAAAAATAAAAATTACTTAAAAGCTTTTTTACTAATTAATGTATGCACAAACTAATTTCAATTGATAGAAAAATAAATTTAAAATAATAGTATACTTTAATAGTGTCTCTTATATTGTTTTCACTCAAATTTCAATTATACTTTTAATTTTTAAAATAAAAAATAATATAATTATTTAAATAAGTATATAAAACTAAAATAAGAATAACTATTATTCTGACTCGTATAAGACCCACTTTTTCAGCCCTAATGTTTTAGGGCCTAACCCCATCTGTTGGGCCTAAGGATCAGTCCCTAGAGTGCCCCTAAGGCTCCCTTTCAGCCTCTTGGCTTTTCATTCTACTTTCTTTACCAAAAACAACCACCTTACTCCTCTCCTTTTCTCTCAAATAGTGCTCTACTAGGGTTTGGAGCTCATTCTTATTCAAGTTAGATCAACCTCATTTTCTACTCAAGGTAAGTTGTTCTGCAGCTCATACTCTTTCTTCTCCAGCTTCTTTTCGTGGTTCCTGTTAGGGTTCACCGTAGTAACCTCGTTTTCATTCTGTATCACTGTTCTCAGCTTTTGAGTCTGCTCCTAGAGTTGTTGGGTTTGTTGGCTTAGGTGTCACAGTCTTTTGACTAGCATTTTCCAGGTAAAGGAAGCTAGGGTTTCACGTTTTTATGTTATTTTCCTGTTGTTGGATTGTTTTGTGTTCTAAATACTTGTTTTGTGTTGCTGATGGTGTGAAAAATGCATGGTATGCATTTCTGGTTGGAATCTGGGTTTTATGCGTGAAACACTGGCAAGAACTGATAATCTCGCCTAAGCGAGCTTGTCTCGCCTAGGCGAGAATAACATAAGCTAGCCCAGGTTCCTGCTCGAGCTCTCGCTCAGGCGGAGAGCTTTCGTTTTGAGCGAGGTGTCATCTCGCTCAGGCGAGAGAGGCTCGCCTAAACTCGTCGGAACCTAATAATAGTATACTTTAATAGTGTCTCTTATATTATTTTCACTCAAATTTCAATTATACTTTTAATTTTTAAAATAAAAAATAATATAATTATTTAAATAAGTATATAAAACTAAAATTAGAATAACTATTATTCTGACTCGTGTAAGACCCACTTTTTCAGCCCTAATGTTTTAGGGCCTAACCCCATCTGTTGGGCCTAAGGATCAGTCCCTAGAGTGCCCCTAAGGCTCCCTTTCAGCCTCTTGGCTTTTCATTCTACTTTCTTTACAAAAAAAACCACCTTACTCCTCTCCTTTTCTCTCAAATAGTGCTCTACTAGGGTTTGGAGCTCATTCTTATTCAAGTTAGCTCAACCTCATTTTCTACTCAAGGTAAGTTGTTCTGCAGCTCATACTCTTTCTTCTCCAGCTTCTTTTCGTGGTTCCTGTTAGGGTTCACCGTAGTAACCTCGTTTTCATTCTGTATCACTATTCTCAGCTCTTGAGTCTGCTCCTAGAGTTGTTGGGTTCGTTGGCTTAGGTGTCAGAGTCTTTTGACTAACATTTTCCAGGTAAAGGAAGCTAGGGTTTCACGTTTTTATGTTATTTTCCTGTTGTTGGATTGTTTTGTGTTCTAAATACTTGTTTTGTGTTGCTGATGGTGTGAAAAATGCATGGTATGCATTTCTGGTTGGAATCTGGGTTTTATGCGTGAAACACTGGCAAGAACTGATAATCTCGCCTAAGCGAGCTTGTCTCGCCTAGGCAAGAATAGCATAAGCTAGCCCAGGTTCCTGCTCGAGCTCTCGCTCAGGCGGAGAGCTTTCGTTTTGAGCGAGGTGTCATCTCGCTCAGGCGAGAGAGGCTCGCCTAAACTCGTGGGAACCTGATAATAGTATACTTTAATAGTGTCTCTTATATTATTTTCACTCAAATTTCAATTATACTTTTAATTTTTAAAATAAAAAATAATATAATTATTTAAATAAGTATATAAAACTAAAATTAGAATAACTATTATTCTGACTCGTGTAAGACCCACTTTTTCAGCCCTAATGTTTTAGGGCCTAACCCCATCTGTTGGGCCTAAGGATCAGTCCCTAGAGTGCCCCAAAGGCTCCCTTTCAGCCTCTTGGCTTTTCATTCTACTTTCTTTACCAAAAACAACCACCTTACTCCTCTCCTTTTCTCTCAAATAGTGCTCTACTAGGGTTTGGAGCTCATTCTTATTCAAGTTAGCTCAACCTCATTTTCTACTCAAGGTAAGTTGTTCTGCAGCTCATACTCTTTCTTCTCCAGCTTCTTTTCGTGGTTCCTGTTAGGGTTCACCGTAGTAACCTCGTTTTCATTCTGTATCACTATTCTCAGCTCTTGAGTCTGCTCCTAGAGTTGTTGGGTTCGTTGGCTTAGGTGTCAGAGTCTTTTGACTAGCATTTTCCAGGTAAAGGAAGCTAGGGTTTCACGTTTTTATGTTATTTTCCTGTTGTTGGATTGTTTTGTGTTCTAAATACTTGTTTTGTGTTGCTGATGGTGTGAAAAATGCATGGTATGCATTTCTGGTTGGAATCTGGGTTTTATGCGTGAAACAGTGGCAAGAACTGATAATCTCGCCTAAGCGAGCTTGTCTCGCCTAGGCAAGAATAGCATAAGCTAGCCCAGGTTCCTGCTCGAGCTCTCGCTCAGGCGGAGAGCTTTCGTTTTGAGCGAGGTGTCATCTCGCTCAGGCGAGAGAGGCTCGCCTAAACTCGTGGGAACCTGATGTGTTTCGCCTTAGAAGTAGCTTAGGCGAGGGAGTTTCTCTTTTGGGCGAGGAGTAGTCTCGCTCAAGCGAGGAGAGCTTGCCCAAGCGAGAGCTCGCGAAACTTGCAATGCTTTCTGATGACAGTCTCGCCTAAGCGAGAGCCTGTAGCTTGAGCGAAAGGTCTCTTTCGCCTGAGCGAGGGCCATGAGCGAGGCTGGTGCATGCTTTAATGCTATTTCCTTCCTTGTTTTCGATGATTGATGGTATGATTGAATAGATCTCCCCTAATTAAAGTATGAAACATGTCAGTATGTATGCATGATATGTTTGTGTGGTTTGGAATTAATGGACTTGGTATGATTACACATATGAAACATGATGAAATGGTTGGTTATATATTGGCATGGAATTGGTATGCATGATAACTTTGTGCCTGATTTGTGAGACATGATTTTGGGTATGGTCAGGATGTAATTCCACGAAGGTTTCATGGTGGTGCCTCATGGTCAAGACGTAATTCAACGAAGGTTTCGTGGTGGTGCTTCATGGTCAGAACGTAATTTCATGACCCCTGTTAGTGGGAGCTCATGGTGGTGACTCATGGTTAAGACGTAATTCAACGAAGGTTTGTGGTGGTGCCTCATGGTTAGGACATAATTTCACGAAGGTTTGTGGTGGTGCCTCATTATATAATATAGTAAGGATTCAAGTAAGGATTTGCATCTTGAAACTCTAAAGAGTCAGTTAGTCTCACGTAGAGCGTATTGACTTAAGTGGTGAGAGTAGCAGGAGGCCCTAGTCTTTGGCAGGATAATGGCCTTAGATGTTTGAAGGCTGACCTTGTGAGTGGTAGGGTGAAACCCATTGGCAAGGGCTCTGCAAAGCAGTAGAGGCCACCACAAGTGCAAGCATCCAGTGAATCCGACTGATTATATGTATCCAGATAATCATGTCTTTGAGTCTTAGTGTTTTGCTTGTCGATCATTATATTTTCGATTGATTTATGTATCGGACTTTTAAATTATATGCAATTGTATGATAAAACTTTTTTCACTCTAGCTTACCCTTTCTGCTTACTTGTGTGTTCTGTGTGTGATTTTCTCCTTTTGCGATGATCATCAATTTATTAATGTGAACATATGTGAAAACTCCTAGTATTCATCGAGGTGATGAAAATTCCGCTGTGTAGCCTGACTTATGGTTGGATCTCATTCCTTCAAGTACCGCCAGTAAGCACACTTGCCTAGGTGTTTGGTCAATTGTCATACTTTTACTTTTTGTTTTATTATTAGTATCGTAGTATGTCTTAGTTTTCTTTCTAATATGTTAAGATAACTATAAAATCCTTATATTTAAGTCTCATGACCTTTTAATATTTAATTTAAATAGATTTATCTTTTTAAAATAGGACATTACAGCTTAATAAAACAAGATAATAATAAAAACAAAGACGGTATTGCCGCTAGTTAAAAAAATTAGAAATTTAAAAATTACGTAAAAGCTTTATTACAAATCAAGCGAACTAATTTCAACTGATACAAAAGTAAACTTTAGTTTAATTTTTACCTTTCTTGCATAAGGTTTTGGGAATAGACCCCTCGAAAAAACTATTTTAATGAGTGAAAATAACATGTCAATTGGGTTTTATCAAATAGTTTCTGCTACAATATTAAGGCTTTTGAGATTTTTGTAACGCAAATGCGTATATCATCAAATGTCACTTACAAGATCACAACAAAATGGAATCAAATTTAAGAATAGCATATCATAATCGTTTGCTTCTCCTAAGATATCAAATGTTTGATATTTATCAACATATGAATCTCGAAACAACTATGGTTCAGTGACGTGCTACATAGTTTTGGCAAATACTTTATCCCCCTAGATAAACTTTTTTTCCATCTGTGAATATCCTGAAATTTTGGCTGTCTCCAATGGTTGTTGGGTCATTGTTACAACTTGTATCAGTTCATTCCTAAAATCTGTTTTTATAGAATCATAAATTTCCTCCATCTTCATATCACAGCATTGTAGTACATCAATAACCCCATCTTCAAGATCAGAACACCAAATATTTGAAGAAATGTCAAGGAAAAGCTAAAGCTTTAATAAATGGATTCAAGTAAGTGGGAGAAGGGGTATACTATGGATACCTTTCATGTCCTTCTTGTTTCTCTCATCCAAGGCAAATCCGTGATAAGAGAAGAGGGCATATTCATCTGGGTATCAGAAGAAACGGAAAATTTTCCCTTCTGTGACCACTGCCAGATTTTGGAAACAGAAAAGCTCTCACCTTTACACACACTTGTAATCTTCTTTGCTTCAATATCCCCCTCAACTGAAAGTCTCTCTAAGTTTTCTGTTCCTTTCAATAACTGTGCATCACGTCGACCTTCTCGGTCATGGCTCAAGGTTATTCTGAGGTCTGACTTCCCAAGCACGTACTGATAAGATCCCATGGAGTAACATCTTCTGGCATCCAAATTATTGCTACTAGTCTCTCCTCCTGCAGCCACCTCTGCCTCCACATCAAGTCTTCTGAATTTGCCAAGTCTCACAGGGAAAACCCCCTTCTCTACTACAGTTTCTTCAATTTCAACCGTTTTCTGCCTAGTTGTGAATTCATGTTCGCCATTATCATCCCTCAAATCATCAAAATCAAACACTGGATTTTCAAGGGAAAAGCCAGGAGTAAGGAGGGTACCCCTGCAAAGAGGGCATGAGGAATTGGACAAAAGCCAGGTGTCTATACAACTGATATGAAAGGCATGGCTGCACATAGGGAGCAACCTGAGCTTATCCTTTTCAGAAAACTCACAGAGACAAACAGCACAATCAAATGGCTCCTTCAACCCCTTTATCTCCTTGTATTGGAAAACAGGAAGTCCATCAATAAAAGCCTGGTCCAGACCAGAATCATGAAGATGGAACAGTTGTTGCAGCTGCCTTTGAAGAGCATCAGAGGTTGCATTTTCATGGTTCCTATTGGATTGGGAAGATGCTGAGGAAGAAGAATTCTTCATGAGAAATCTAACAAGCAGGTGGAGCAGGCCAGAGATGAAAAATAGAACAGCCAGAATCACAATGATGAAAAGCACAGCAGGACTAATTCTAGCACCAGAGGATGAAGGTGAGGGTGGTGAGGGAGTTGATGATGATGATGAAGAAGAAGACATTGATTCTTTGTGGAATGCACCCCAAATTGGGGGTGAAGGGGGAGGCAAAACCGGTGGTGGATAGCTCAAGTAACCATCTTTTTGTTGGATTTGATGCTGAATCCTAGCCATCTTCAAATGGGTATGGTCAAAGGACCACTTACCATTCATGCTTTCTCTTTAAAACCCCAAAAAAAGTCATAAACGTGGACCCATAAAGCATGCTCTTGCCTAACCCAAACTCAAACTCAAACTCATCCACACACAACACAATCCTAGTAACATTTCCAAACTACGCATAACAGAGAAAGGGAACACTTGCAACTCAGATAAATAAATGACCACCGAGAAGTGGTAGATGGTTGTGGAAAAATGAAGCAACGATGAATTGAGCAGTTAGCACAACCAAGTACCAACTACATATTATTTATTTTTCATATTGGGTAATCATTTTAAACGAAAGGTAAAACCAGCGATGGACCAACAACAACGGGTAAACAAAAACATAATAAAAACATAATAACCACAATATCTGTAACTTAACTCACCAACTATTTTCTGAGGGGCACATTGTTTGAAAAGTGCATTGAAACTGTGATTTATCTTGAGGCTTTCAGGTAGGTGAATGAACCCTAGGGTGCAGCCTTTTTTAAGCTGCTCAAGTCAAAGAGGGGTGAGAGAAGAGTAAAGTGAAGTGTGAAACACTTTTCTCTTGGCTCAAACTCTGTCTCGTCCTTGTCATGTTTGTGGGTTAGAACAACAAAGTGACCAAAGAGAGAAAGAGGCGATAGTTTCCAAAGTGCGAGGTAAAATGATGACAAAAACAGATGCTCAAATTTCAATACCACCGCCACAAATCGCGCGTGGGTTTCAGTTGCTACAGAATTGTATACACCATTTGTTGCCGACTATTGAATATTTTGTATTATAGAATGAGTTGACAGGTTAACTTCACGGGGAATTATGAAATCTTAAATAAGCGGCAAGTATCGGTCAATTTCATTCATATTTTTAATTTTAATTAAACTTTAAAAGCATACGCTAAATTGAGAAAAATTATTATATCATGAAAAGAAGGTCTTTCTAAATTATGTGAAGGTCAAGGACATATTAGAAGAAGTAAATATCTAAGTAATTATTAACTAAATATGGGAATGGGACGTGTGTCCTTTTATAAGAATGAATATATTATAATAAAGAAATAAAATAATCTCAATATATATATATATATAAACTTTTAAAATAAATAGTTAAGATGTATAATTAAATAGAAAGTTTAATTGATTTTAGATTGTGAAGCATTTTTTTCTAAAAGGTAAAATAAAATCATTAAATATATTGATCTAGATAAAAATAGAAAATAAGTTTATGTTCTTTTGTATAACACCCTATTTAATTAACAACCCTAATAAAAAGAAATGTCACACAGATAATATGAGAGGCAAAGGTCTGGAGTATGAACACTACTCCTTACAGTTATCCAAAAGAAACCAGGTAGAAAATAGGACACACCATGATGCCAATATCTAAAATAGTGTAAGGGGTCGACAGAATACAAAATAAAATACAAAAGCAAGATACATGGGCCATGGCCCTAAAAGAAAGCTGGAATCCAAGCCAGAAACTATGCAGCGAAATCACTGTTTCCCTGTTGACCACGAGGGGTTCTCGCATCTGCTCACATCAATAAATTGATGATCATCACAAAGAGAGAATACCACACACATAACAATCAAACAAGCAAAGGGTAAGCTAGAGTAGAAAATGGTTCATCATACAGTTACATACACTTTCATAATCCAAAAAGAGAAAAGACAACACACATAACAATCAAACAAGCAAAGGGTAAGCTAGAGTAGAAAATGGTTCATCATACAGTTACATACACTTTCATAATCCAAAATGCATATGTCAATCAATCATGTTATGACCTGCACACAATACACTAAGACTCGAGACACGACTCATCCGGATACATATAATTAGTCAGATTCAGCGGATGCTTGCACTTGTGGTGGCTTTTACTACTCTATCGAGCTAATTGTTCTAGTGTTTCATCCCCCCCACACACAAGGTTAGCCCTTAAAGTGTTCCAGGTCTCCTGCTACTCTAACCATTGAGTCAGTACGCTCTATGTGAGACTAACTGACTCTTTAGAATGTCAAGATGCAATCCTTACCTTGAATCCATACTAAATTATATAAATGAGGCACCACCATGAACTCCCACTAACAGGGGTCATGGAATTACGTCCTAACCAACTAAGGCACCACCATGAGATCTCACCTAGAGATTCATGGAATTACGCCCTAACCAATGAGGCACTACCACGAACAATATAACATTCATGATCATACCAACAACATGTTCCATCAAACAATATAACATTCATGATCATACCAATTCCGTGTCACTTTTGTAACCAACCATCCTATACATGTCATATGCCAAGATCATGTTAATCTTATCAATCATAGACCATAACCCATGTTGCTCATGCACATTCACCCAATTCATGCTTTTAAAGAGTAATCAATCCAAACATATGTCAAACATCCAAAAATAGAAAAAGAAACAAAACCAACATCCTCGCCCAGTTCTCGCTCAAGCGGAAGGGTCTTGCTCAGGCGAGAGGTTTCCCTCGCTTAGACGAGCCCCCTTTGCCTAGGCGAGAGCTCGAAAAGTGGAACAGTGGTTTTATTGCACTCTCTTGCTTAGGCGAGACCTCCTTGCCTGAGCAAGACGGGCTCTCGCTCAAAATAGGAACTTGTCGCCTAAGTGACAGCTCGCGCAACACCAAGGAGGGTTTTCTGATACTCTCGCTTAGGCGAGACCCACTCGCTTGGACGAGATTATGAGATCGCCTCCACTGTTCATGCAGGCCAACACAGAAATACACCCAGAATGATGCACAATACATATTCATGTTATCTTAAATGGCATACGATCAATCACCAAGAGCACTAAATAGAATTGAAATCAAGTCATACACATTAAAAGCACAAAATCCTAGCTTCCCTTACGTAGAAGTTAGTAGGGACTTCGACACCCAACAACCGAGCACGGCAACTCAAGGAACAAATTTGTGAACTAGACAAGATAGCAGAACAAATTTTAAAATGATCTTACTACGAAACCCTAACTGGAAATATGAAAATATGCCTAGAGATGAGAAGTATGAGCTGAAGAATAACTTACATGGAGCAAGAAAATGAGGTTGAGCTACTTGACCAAGATTGGACTAAACCCTAGTAGAGCCTCTATGGGAAAAAGACGGTGTGAGAGTACTGTTTTTGCAAGAATGACAGAAGTGAAAGGGGTTTGGCTGCCTTAAGAACCTTAGACACCCTATAGGCCAGCCTTTATATTCATTAGATTTTAGGGCAGTCCTTAAATATTGAGATTGAAATAAGAGGGTCTTACAGTTGTGATTTTATATATATATATATATATATATATATATATATATATATATATATATATATATATATATATATATATAAAGATTCTTATGTTATTATAGTAATATATCAATATAACTTATGACGATTATTTTTCCAAGTAGAACCATCATTTTAGAGAATATGAAAAAAAAAATGTAATGATGCTATAATTTATCGTATCTTTTTATCTTTTTTTATAGTGATATAGTTATTAGTTATGATCGAATTGCGTAAAAAGAATGGTGCATTCCTTCGACAAGAATTACGATTTTAAAAATCCAATTCAAATATAATCTAAATAATTAGATTAAAATTAAATTCATATTCATTTTTTTTTCTGTAAAAGCACGAGTTTGAAGTTTTATAGAATAAAAATCTAAATAATTGAATTTGACTTTAAATTCAAATTTATATTCTTTAAACTAAAATAATGCTTATAAATCAATTTTAAATTTAATTAATTTAAAATTAATATACATTTTAACATCTCATAAAACTATATAATATTTTTAAATAAAAAATTAGACATATTTTAAAATAAAAATTAAACACGTATAAAATATAAATATGTAAATATAAAATATAAAAAAGAGTACAAATAATCCTATAGATGTTGTTCATGCACATATATCTATATATGTTTTCTATTTACAGCAAAAAAACAACACAAGCGTGAATTATTTACAAATAAATATAATAATAATAATCGATCAAAGTGAGTTTATTATACCATAAGTTTATATCTATATATATATATATATAAATAAATAAATGAGAACTAACAAATAGCAACTTTTTCAATTAAATAATATATATCACACACTTCAATTCAAAAAAATTTATCTACAAAAAGAAAAAAAGCTAAGGTGTCACACTCTCAGAATTTTGACCCTTCAAAAAAAATTTAATTCTCTCTCTTTCCACTTTTTCCACGTATCTCACCGCTTCTTTTTCCTCTCTTTCCACTTTCAATTCTCCTCCGCTTCTTTCTCTCTCTTAAACTTCTTCTCTCTCTTTCTGACTTTTCGGCTCTCATCTTTCAAACGCTTCATCTTCTTCTCATTCTCACTTTCTCATTCTTTCTTGCACGAGTTTCTTTTGATTTTTGTCTCTCTTTCTCCTAATGTTCATTGACTACACCTAATGTTCATCTGCAGATCTCTCTATATTTTTGCTTTTTTTTTTTCGATTCTTGATCTCAATGTGTTTCTGTACAGGTTTCTGAAGGGAACAATTGATATTTTTTGTTGTACGCATGTTTTGTTGTATTGTTTCAGCTTCTTCTCTGTCTTCCTATTTTTCTAACATTTTATCTTTTTTGGAAATTTTTTCAGATGCATGAACAGAGTAGAATATTGTTCACTGCCAGATTTCAGTTGATTTAACTAAACATTTGATGTTTTCTTTTATTTTTTATCCATGTTTCGTTGTACGGTTTCAACTTCTTCTGTCATTCAATTTTTCTTCACGACCAGGTTTCGTGTGATTACCCAAATTTTGTTTTTGGTTCATCTTCATATTCTTCTTATGAAGCTATTTTTTAGTTTTCGTTGATGTTATTTTTCAGAACTTACAGGCTTGAAATGAAGAGTTCCAAAACATGCAAGAGTCTTAAAGACCAAAAAGCAATATGCCTTTTTCTCTGCAGATCTCTTTGGATTTTTGCTTTTTTTTTATTCTTCATCTCTTTGTGTTTCTCTAACATCTTCGCATCTGTTATTTTTTGTTTTATGTGTGTTTTTAAATTTTTTGGTGATCAATGAACTGACTCTTCATATTCTTCTTATATTTTAACCCAGATTTCGTTGATGCTATTTTTTAGAACTTACAGGCTTGAAATGGAGAGTTCTGAAACATGCAAGAGTCTTAAAGACCAAAAAACGGTCATTCTTTTTCTCTGCAGATCTCTTTGGATTTTTGCTTTTTGTCGATTCTTCATCTCAATGTGTTTCTCTAACATCTTCGCATCTGTTATTTTTTTTGTTTTATGTCTGTTCTTGAATTTTTTTGTCATCAATCAACTGACTCTTTATATTCTTCTTATATTTTAACCCAGATTTGGTTGATGCTATTTTTTAGAACTTCCAGGCTTGAAATGAAGAGTTACAAAACATGCAAGAGTCTTAAAGAACCAAAAAGGTCAGTCTTTTTCTTTGCATATCTCTTTGGATTTTTGCTTTTTTTTCGATTCTTCATCTCACTGTGTTTGTCTAACATCTTGGCATCTTCTATTTTTTTTGGTGATCAATGAACTGAGTATAACAATTGCTCCATGTTTTTGATCTTATTCTTCTATTTTTACGGAGGTTTCTTATTTGTTTTATCTTATTCTTCTACCTTTACCCAGATTTCTTCTTTTTTAAAGCTTTTATTTAGTTTTTTTTTGTGGTTTAAATGTTTTTATTCAAGACTCTTGAAGACCAAAAAACCGTCAGTCTTCATGTCAATGTGTCTTCTTTAATTTTTTCTTCATGAATGAACTGCGTAGAACATTGGTCACTGCCAGATTTCAGTTTTTCAAAGCAAAAACTTGATGTTTCTCAATGTGTTTCATCTTATTCTTCTATCTTTATCCAGATTTCTTATTTTTTTATCTTTTTCTTCTATCTTTGTTACCCTAAATTTTTTTTTGTTAAAGCTTTGTTTTTTTTTTTCTGGTTTAAATTTTTTTATTCAAGAGGTGGGATTATCATTTTACGAATAATCATTTTATAATTAATATTTTGTTATATTTAATTTTAATTTAACCTATTTTTTTTAATTCGTAATTCATTTTAAGTTTTTTATTCCCAAGCGACTGCATTAATTATGAAGCAGTCTGTCCAGTAAGTACGGACGCTTTCAACAGGTATGACCTATCCTATTCTCTTTATATATATCTTCTTTGTTACGTATTACCAACTACTGAGTGACAAATCTTCTTTTTTTTTCTCTTACCTATTATATTCTCTTACCTATTACGCATTACCATACCGTGGTTTTAACAAGAATTGATTTTTTTTGGTTCCACAATGATAACTGTGAAGTATTAGTTTTACTAAGCTTTCGGTTATTTTCATCCTTCTCATTCAAAAATATTTTACTTCTTAATCTTGCTTTTACGTAATTGCTTTTTTATGTTTTGATCTGAAATTTGTTTTTGTTTTCATCAATGAAAGTTTAGAAAAGATCGGCCAGAGACAATGGTACGTAAAGTTTCAGTTTTTAATAAAAGTTTGATTTTTTATTCACATCCTTCTTTAACATCTGATAGTTTTTAGTTAATTTAATTATTTTTTCAAAAATTAAGTTATAGAAGCATTTGACTACTTTTCATTTTCTAATTAATAATTTCCTATTTGCTTTTCATTTAGAAAGTTTTTTTTTCGAGTTTGTTTTTTATAATGTTTATTCCCAAGTAATTGCAATAATTTCGAAGCAGGATGACTATTAAGTACTGATTGTTGGAACAACTATGACTTCTCTTATTTTCTTTATATATGTTCCCAATGTCTGCAATTCTTCATTACCAACTAACAAGCAATAATCTTCTTTTTTCTATTAGCAATTTTCTTCTTTTACCAATCTTCTTCATCACCACTCTATTATCCTACAATGGAATCCATGCCCACTCCACAATCTATTGATCATAAGATCAAGGTCTGTTAAGATAAGAGCTGGCTGAAAAAAAAAATTGTGCTCTTCATGAACTGTTTGCAGAGGATCACCGTCAAGTTATTTTTGAAGTTGAAAGTGAAAATACAAGCATAGATATCAAAGTTCTCTATCCATTAAATTTCTTTTAAAGTTTAGCAGATATTTATGTAATTATAATTTAAACTTCTTAGATGAAGTTATGCGTGTTTTAATGTATATGTGTGTGTGTGAAGTTATGTGATTTTTTCTCTTCATGTTATATACTTTTCTCAAAGTCATTAATTAAATTGAAAACTTCTTCAATCTAATCACCGAAAATCAGAAGTTATAAATAGCTATAAATAATTTTTAAAGATATTTCCAATTAATAATAATTAATTATTTTCTATTTAAATTCAAAATGTAAACGTTACTAAAATACATTAAATATTAGGTATTAATTTTTTTTTTAAAATCATTTAACGTAAACATTATTAATCATTTGACGTCAAGTTTAAATATTAAAAATGTAATAAATGTGAAATAAAAATGAAATATTGCAACACATTGAAAATGAAATTTGTCATTGCTCACAACACAATGCAAACCTCTTCCTATTACACCATCCTTTTGTATTCCAACGCATTAAAACAAATCTTGCAATTAATAAAAAAATTAATTAATATGAAAAAGAAAATGAAATATTGCAACGTATTGGAAATGAAATTTATCATTGCTCACACTGCTCCAAATAATGATCATTAAAGCACTGCTATAGATACCTGAACTGCTCCATCATCTCCCACACGTTTTTATGATTTGTCTGATTCAAATAAAAACATTCAAATAATCCATTATTCAAAACGAAATTCGAATATGTTTGACGGTGCAAGTGTGTATAATTTTCTTTCATTATCATTTCCACTGCCCAAGACAATAATCATTTCACTGCTTTGATCTTTCAACTGCTACTTTTATTTTTTCAATCCAAAATACGAAAGACGTCTCTTCACATCTCAGACTCCATTAAAATTTTATATCATTTAAAATATAATTTTTTAATTGTTCAATAAAATCACTTTCAAAAAGTTTAAGATTTTTTGCGCTTTTCAAGACAATTTTCTTTGCTTCCAACACGTTTGCAGTTACTTAATGTCATACTCAATTGTAAAAAATCTCATTTTGATTTTTTCAATGTTTCTAATTTATAAACTCTGATTTTGAAATTATGCAATGATATGATTTTTTGCACTGCTCGATATATTTTGTAAAGCTTGCAGCACAATTTTCACTAGTAAAAATTAATGCAAAGCAGCACGTCATATCATTTTAATAAATTAAATTAATAAATTAAATTGAACATATATTTACTTGGCTTCTCGAGTAAGTTTGTATCAGTATTCAAATGTTATCTGTTTTGTTGACGTAAATTTTTCTATGCACGAGACTTTCTTTACTTTTTGTGTAGTTATCAAAAGTTTTCAACCAAATGACTATTCACCACCAACATCGGATTCTTATAAACGATCCTTAACCAAAGGTATGCATTTCATCTGTTGTTGTTTACAAAAATACCAGAAATTATGCAGTTCATATGTTTTTCTCGACATTATTAGGGTTTGTCCTTCTGTTCTCCAATTCTGAAATAACATCTTTTTTCTTCAATCCTTTTTTGTTGAATGCTTTCTACGACAATATGTATTTGCAGATCTGCATTGTTTCCACTTTAATGTTACAATTAATGTTTGATTGCAGAATAGACCACGCCAACAAATTATGTATTTACTTTTAAATAATCTGTTACATGCTTTTTGTTCAACATAATTTGTTTCTATTTCTTTTCACCTTTTTTGTGACCTGTGAATACATGCATATGAATACTTAATGGTTTTTGACATGAATAGCTGATATTTACAGTTTTCACAAAAACATGTTAGTATGAAATATGCATTTGTAGGTCAAAAGTATATATTTCTATTAACATCATATGCCTATCACTTTTTCAATAACTTACAACTCAATGTTTGCAGAGACCTAATTTGTATTTTTTGTCCTTTCTTGATTCTATGAATACATGTATATGAATACTTAATGGTTTTTGACATGAATAACTGATATTTGCAGTTTTCACAAAAACATATTAGTATGAAATCTGCATTTGTAAGTCAAAAGTATATATTTCGATTAACATCATATGCCTATCACTTTTTCAATAACTTACAACTCAATTTTTCATCATATAAATTATTGGATAGTACTCATTGTTCATTGTCATTATAAAAAAATTAAATCTAAAAAACCCCGTGCGTTGCACGGGTAGAAAAACTAGTATCTATATATTTCATGTTATATAAAATCTTTCACCCAACTTCTCACTATCTCATATCATAGTTTATGCGATTTAGATCATTACTAAATTAAAGTATCTTTGTTAAAACATAAGTGTAAATACTTAATACACAAATCAAATAATAGTTCACAAATATCATACCAATGATGACAAAGTTTTCAATCTTATATATATATATATATATATATATATATATTTTAATTCTTAGTATTCATAAGATTAAAAAATCCGTCATAGTGCTTAATTGATCAAATAGATTGTTTGTTTTGGGAGAGAAGTGCATATTATTTTGTTTTACCTTATGTATTGGGGCATTTTCTCTTTAAGGGGTATTTTGGCATGTCTTAACCCAAACTCTTTTTTATCTCTTCTTCACTAACATTTTATCCCGCATTGTTATTGTTTGCTTTGACTTGACGATCAATTTCATTTATTATTGTCTTTATAAATTTCACTAAACTCATATTGCAAATGCTCATTATCTAAAGAAATTTGTGCAACTTGAGTTCAAAGTGCACATACCACATGCTCAAAAGTCAATGTTGAAGGCATTACAAAAAGACCCTTAACCCTAAAGGGATTTATGTCCTCTTTTGGTAGTTAGTAATTTATTAAAGATTAAAATTTAAACTATAAATTACCATTTTTGGACTCTATGGAAGAATGTGATATTGATCTTATTGGAGCTCAACAAAAGCCAAACTACTGCATTTGTTTGGAAAAAAGCCAAACTATTGCATTTATTTGAAAAAGAGGAGAAAACATTTAATCAAGCAGTGAAATTAAAATGTCATTCTTGTTGGGTTTAAGATGTTAAGATGTTCATTCCTTTTACTCTTAGGAGATTTCATTATTATGAGTTTTCATTGTAAATGAATTTTCATTATTAGGAGTTCACATTGTTAATAGTTTTCATTGTATAGGACTTTTATATAGGATTTTTCATTATATAATATTATTAACTCAATAATCTATAATGTGTCTTTAATGTGGTTGTGTGTATATTATATTTGCAGGTTTTGTTTGGGTGTAGAGAATAAAGAACTCTACACTGGTAGTATAACAACAAAATATATTTTGTCAATAATTATAGAGGAATTTCATAAATTGGTCGATAAATTTTACAAATAAGCAAATTATCAACGAATGTTGTGCCATCACTAATCCATTGAAGATTACGAGTTATTGACATATTTTCCTTGTTTTCCAATGATTTCTAACCGTTGGTAATATCATATTTGTTGTGTAGTGATGGTACTCAAACTTTTAGTAAGAACCATGAACAAGTTGCTCAAGGATAAAATTTTAATCAGTCCCTTGATGAACATCAAATCTTTGTACTAAAATATGGAACATGTTAAATTGAGTATGAGAAAAAACAATTCTTATTTCCAAGCTTATGAATGAGCTCCAATTAGATTGATAAAGTCATGTATTTTATAAAATTTTAAACTCCAATAAAAAAATTAAATAATACAAAATGTATTCATTTTATTGAATGATACTTAAATACCAATTTTCAATTTTAAGCTTAATATTCAACTATTAAACAATTGAGTAACAACAAAGTGAATTTAGTTTAGATAATATATCGAAAATAAATAAAAGATTTGAAGGTGAATATATATACAATATACTACAGATGATTTTTTATGATAGATTTTTTCGTATGAAATATTCTTTAAATTAGTTTACCAGTAACTATTTAAGTATTTTTTTGGAGTACAAACCTCTTAAAAGTTTAGATCACACATTTAATCCTAAGGTCATGTTAAAATCTTTTTTCATTATAGGGGTGTTAAAACGGGTCAATCTGTGTTGAACCCACTCCACTAAATGACAGGCAGGCCAACTGGCAAACTGTGAGTGTGGTTGCCGGTGTGGGTGGCATTGCCATGTGAGTGGCATTGCCGATGAGGACAGTCACCACTAAGGGAGGGAAGAATTTGTCTTGTGTTTCGTTCTCTTTGTTTTTTATGTGAGTGTGAGTTTTGTGTTGCTCTAACTCAAGAAAAAGAAGAGCTAAAGTCGCGTTTGGGTTTTTTGTATTGTTCTGGATGAAGAAGAGGTAAAGTTGGGTTTTACATTTTCGTTTGGTTCAAGACAAAAAAGAGCAAAAGTTTTGCAAAATAAATGAACAAAGAAAGAGAAAGAGTCTGAAATTAAAACAAACTTAACGGATTATGACGGGTTGACGGGTTGGCCCGTCTTGCAGCTCAAATATGCGTGACCGGTTCAACAAGCTAGTAGACGCAGTCATGTAACCCAACCTATCTTTTTCTGTAGTTGGCGGTCAACCTGTTTTGACATCCTCTACATTATATTATGTTATATAAGTTAAACCCTCTTTACTTAGTAATAGCTTCTTATAGACTAGTACTACAAATATCCTAATCTTTTTTCTCTGTGGTTGTGTGTAGACAAAGAAGAATAGTTTTTTTTTTTTTTAATATCTAATGTAAAAGACACGGTTAGTTCGCTTCTATATCTTCATACCAATAGAATATATAGTTTAAGGAAGATTTGATTAACCGTTTCATTTCTATACTTGCTCACGCTTTCTGTTTTAATCTTAATTATGTAAAAAAATTATCTGTATTATTCAATATTATACGAGTAATCTTTTTCTCTCACATTTGTAAAAATTCTTCATTTTAGTCATTATACCTAAAAACTGAGTTTTAAACCCGTACAAGTATTTTTTTTATTAGTTGTTGCCACTTGCTAATAACTTTAACATGGCCGCAAAATTAAATCCAACGAAGTTGCTTGGCAATTAACAGTAAATGTTAAAACATGAATAAAATATTATGAGGACTAAACACAAAACTTCTAGGTATAAGAATCAAAACAAAGTTTTGACAAGTAAATGAATAAAAAAGATTGTCTATATAAATATTAAAGGGCAGAGTTTTTCTGGAATTTCTATGTGCAGGTATATAGACTAAATATTAATTAAACCTTCAATTCATACCATAATAAATTTCATGACACAATCCATTGTTCAAGATGGAAAAACGATTAGGTATTTTCAATTTATTCTAGTTAATTTTAATCAATTTACAGAGGACCTAATTTTATTTTCTCATCTCAAGTGTCTGGCTTACAAGTATTAAGGAAAAGATTATCCAAATATTTGATAGTCTAAATCACACTTCATAGATCAATGATTTTTCTTCTTCCTCTTTGATAGTGTTAACCATGAGAGCAACTTGGTTCATGGTTGGCCTTGCCTGTGGTGAAGGATTGATACATCTTATAGCCACTTGAAGCAAATTCACCATTCTTTCTTCGCTTGCATACTCTGATATCAGAGACTTGTCAAAGACTTCACCTGTCCATTCTTCCCTCACAACTGACTGAACCCAATCAGTCAAGTCAATCCCATTTCCCTTCACTAACTTACCAGTAAGCAGTTCAAGAACAATCACACCAAACCCATAAACATCTCCCTTTAAGATATCTAATGCACCAGCATCAGTAGAAGTGCCAGAAGGTGAACCTCTTTGATCATCCATATCCATAATGCCACATTCACTTATGCATGCCTCCATATTCTTGTTTAGCAAAATGTTGGAGGATTTCAAATTTCCATGAACAATACCATGATGGCCTACCTCTTGGTGCAGGAAAGCTAATGCCTCAGCAATTGTAGCTGCAATCCCAAGTCTGCTGCTCCAGTCCAAGGCTTTTGTACTGCCTAAATACCACATGCTATATTTTAGTCTATGATATACACATACGATATATGTAATATATATAATAGGTATTTGATAGGACGATATGTTTAATTTGAAAATAATAGAATATGATACATGATATATATATGTATCGAAAAATATACAAAATTCTTAAAGATTTGATAAATATATATTATCATCATCATAAAAGTATCTTATAAATTAGAAATTTTATGGATAAGTATCGATAAAATATCAAAACACATATACATGTCAGATATATAAATACGTGACATAAATTATTGATGCATCATATATTTTAGGTTAAATTACACTTTTGATCCTTCTATTTGTCAAGAAATTTTAGTTTGGTTCTTAAGTTTTTCGTTGTCTCA
Organism: Vigna unguiculata; assembly: GCF_037176805.1. Taxonomy (NCBI): domain Eukaryota; kingdom Viridiplantae; phylum Streptophyta; class Magnoliopsida; order Fabales; family Fabaceae; genus Vigna; species Vigna unguiculata. The sequence continues at coordinate 24,321,980 of NC_140796.1, forward strand.
ATTTGGTTATCATTTTCTTAAAAATGATTCAATTTGGTCCTTGCTGTTAGTTTGACCAGACGATGTTAAAGTCAAAGCCACGTGTCAATTTCTAGTTTTTTTTTAATTTCTTTTTAATTTTTACACATGTCACTTCATAGTTGTGCCACGTGTCAAAGTGACTCAATTTGGTCCATATATTTGTTTTTAGTTTCAATTTAATCCCAATTTTTGTAAAAATGAAGTAATATTGTCATTCGTTAAATTGACACTAAATTTACTTTTTTATAAATCTTATGGTGATATTCTTACTGAAATTAACGTTTTTATTAAATATTTCTATAAATAGATTAAATTAACTTTAAATTATATACAAAACATTAGACTTTGGTTTTGTTTTGAACTTGAAATTTAGTTCCTAAACTTATGTGTGACAAGTTATTTAATTTTTAATCTTCATTAAGTTTGTATAATATGATACACTTGATGCCTTTATATATGATGACAAAATTGTTAATTTTTGAAATTAAGTTTGGGGTTTAACTTTGTTTAATAATAAAACTAAAAAAAAAAAACTTGTTTAAAAATATTTCTACAAATATTTAATAAAAAAGTTAATTTTATTAAGAATATCATCATAAGTTGTATACAAAGATTCAATTGAGTGTCAATCTAAGGAGAGATTATATTGTTTCATTTTTACAAAAATTGGGACTAAATTGAAACTAAAAACAAATATAGGGATCAAATTGAGTTATTTTGACACGTGACACAACAGTGAAGTGACACGTGTAAAAAAAGAATAATAAAAAAAATTAAAAATTAAAAAAAACCAGAAATTGATACGTGACGTTGACTTTAACACTGTCTAGTCAAAATTAATGGCAAGAACCAAATTGAATCATTTTTAAGAAAATGAAGATCAAATTAAGACAGCAAAAAACTTGATGACCAAACTGAAATTTCTTGACAATCAGAGGGACCAAAAAGTAGTTTAATCTAGATTTTAGTATATGTTAGATTTGCAAACTTTTGCCTTGCTAAGGAGGTGCGAAGTTTATAAGAAAAATAAATTTGGATGTCACGTTTCTTGTTCATCAAAGGAAGTGTAACTAAGTGATATAGAAAAGTAAAAGGAAGACTGTGATATTTACCATGTAGGAGCTTGAATAAACTGCCATTCTGCTGATATTCATACACCAAAAGCTTCTCTTGTCTAGAACAATAGAAAGCAAGTGGTGGCAGAACATGAGGGTGCTTTGCTTGGCTCAGTATTCGCATTCTCTGTTTGAAATCGTGGCTTGAAATAGTCCAATCCTTGATCCTTTTCACAACTACCATTATCCCATTGTCAAGCATCACCTTATAAAGACTTCCATTTTTTCCTCTTCCAATCAGTTCTGCAGGTGCTCCCAACAACTCCTCCAATCTCAGTTCCATTGCCGCATGGCTCGAAAGAACCACCAGTGATTGTGAAACCACCCCACTTTCAGAAGGGACTGAAAACTCAGATCTACTTACCTCACTTTTGTATTCACTTGAAACATTTCTCGGCTTTTCAACACCACCACCACCACCCCCTACCCTATTATTCAATGCTTCAACTTTTTTCTCTCCCTTCTTTCTTCTACACAGCTTTAAGACTACGAAAAGGACAATGATGACACCCAATGCAGCATACCCTGAGTACATAAGAATCTGCTCCTTAGAAGCACCCTTTGGTTTTTCTGATGTCGGAGCCTCAGTAATAGGCATATGCTGATCAGAGCAATTCTTTGGTAGTGGATCACCACACAGTTCAGGATTACCAAGAAAGCTTTCAGCAGAGAAATAGCCATGCACGTTTGGAATATGGCCATGGAAATTGTTGAAGGAGACATTGAATTGGTCAAAATTAGAGAACTCAAAAGCAGGTATAGTTCCTCCGAGGTAATTGTTGTGTGCAAGGAACACGCTCAGCCCTGAGATTCTAGGCAAGTCTGGTAAATATCCTGAAAACTGGTTATTTGAAATGTCCAATCTCTTCAAATTGTTCAGCATAGCAAGTGAACTAGGAAGGTGTCCAGCAAGTTGGTTTCCACTTAGATGCAGGCGAGTGAGTTGTTTACAATTTCCAACCTCAGAGGCTATCACCCCACTAATTTTGTTGCCATCAAGGGTAAGATATGTGAGAGATGCAGCCAGGGGCTGCAAGTTGCAAAGCATAGCAAGATCAAGTGTTCCTGAGAAATTGAGGTTGTCAAGTAGCAACTTTTTTATGGACATGTTTTGAGGATCACAGTGTACACCTTGCCAGGGGCCATTGCAGGGATCAGCGTCTTGTTTCCATAACAAAGTGGAGTTCTGTTGGCCATCTTTACCCGAGACTTGTGCCAGAAATTGTATCAGTGTTCTCTTCACCTCGTACTCTACACAAGTGGTCGTGTTTAGGAGGAAAAGGAATGTGGCAAATGCTATCCATGTAGAAAGTCTTTTCATTTGGGCAGAATAATTGAGATGATGGAAGAGTTTATGCGAGATCATGAGCTTTGTTGCTGAAGAGGGTGGAGTGAAAATTAAGTGGTTTATGAATAAAATAGTTTCTAATTTCAGTATAAAAGAAATGGAACTGGTCCTTGTGGCTGATAGTTCAATGACCATTTGTTTGTAGTTGGCATGATTAGTTTATCATACATTAAAAAATATTTTAGTACTGATTGCACCTTTTTCAAATTTCTTGTCAAATATTGGCCGGCATGATGAATAGTTGCAACTAGAGTTGTCATTACCTTCTTAATTTCATTCATATGGCATTGTATACTATGCAGACAACAATATTAACAGCACCTCCGGTTGGTTCTTATTATGTAGGTATTTACCAAATTTTAATATCGAGCAACTCAATAAGTCTATTTTATATGTCAGGATATTAGAAGATTTGTAATTTTGTCCAAAAGAATTGTACGAGAATCTTTGTAATTTTCATAAAAAAAATGTATAAAAAGTTTACCGTCTTCGTAAAAAGAAATTATAAGAAAAGATTTACATCTTTTACCAGACAAATTGGAGGAAGATTTGTACTTGAGGTGCGAACCTTGTTAAGACTAGAAGTAGCCACATGCAAAAACACTTCTCATTAAGTTGTTGGCTCTATTCAAGAACAGAAATAACAATGAATATATTTGAGATTCTGTAAGGAATTCTAACACCATAATTTTGCCGGAAATTTTATGATTTTAAAATTGGTTGGTTTAAGTTTTTTGACCACATTTGAAGTCGCATTTGTCCACAACTTTAACAACAGGAAGGATGATAACGAAATTGTAACTACAACACTGAATACAATCCAAAACTAACTATTCCAATTTAAGTAGGGGCTAGGTTTTGACAATGTTCTTGTAATTGTAAACAATCCTTGCCAATGAAAAGCTGTTGGCGCTCAAAAATCTGCGCCTTTCATGAAATTGAACAAAACTCATAATGATTAAGTGGAGATATAAAGAGATATGCCAACTACAATTTATTTTTTATTTGATGAAATCTCTATACTTGGATACAGAGTGTATCTGACCTTGTTTAGTGACTCAGCTTCATGTAAATTTCACTCCATAAAATAATATTGTACTACAAAAAACATGCTTAAACTACTAAATGCTTAACAATGTGCTACACAGACAATTGAATGAGATTGTGATTCCAAAGTGCATCAACCACATTAAAATCTGAAAATTTATTTAAAGTAGCCGTGGATCATAATCTATGTTACTTAATCCGATGCAAACTTACATGTAGTAATTTGTAAGTGACTGCAATTCAAAATCTTCGTAAATACAATGGTTTTTCTTGTTGTGGAGTTAAAAAGTGTAAGGTGGGCTAGCAATTTATTGGATCACACCGACTTAGTGAAGAAAAAAAAGAGAGGTATTTTTATTTAGGGTTTCTAGACGGTTATACAATTTAAAAATAATGTAACTCTTTATGGGCATCAGTTTTTAGGAGGAAAATAAAAGTGGTAGATGAAAAGACAGAAGTTGTGAATATCTTTGGTGAGAAAAGAAAAGAAACTACCAAAGAGTGAAAAACAACAAGAAAGCAACTTGTGTGCAAAGAAACAAGCTTAAGGTCTGTTCTTTTTTAAGGATTGATTCGAGAAAGAGGGAGAAGAAGAGATTAGGTGGATTTGGAAGTTTGTGAACGTTTGTGAGTGATTTTATTGATGTGATAGATTAAAAAAAAGTTTTCATAGATATAAAAGTAAGATTACCAAATTATCTTTGATGTTAAAAGTAATATAAAAGTATATTTAAATGAATTAGAATAATTTTTTAAGTTTTATTGAATGAATGAATTTTAAAATAATATTATTTAAAAAAATAAAGAATACAATATATTTGGTATGAAAATAAATTAAATATTTACATATTCAATATTTTGGTGGCAAATAATTTATTTACATGGGGGATTCATTTTCGTTTTAATAGTAATTTTATAAGTTAAAAAAATTGCATGAAATTAGATCAAAATGAAGGGAATCGTTCCAAAGCCCATGACAGAAGCATGGAATTAGATCCATGATGGAGGGAATCGTTCCCAACCACATGGCACAAGCATGGAATCGATCCATGAAGGGAATTGTTCCCAACATAACCAAACTCGAATGTGGAATTGGTTCCTTCTCTCTCCATAACTATTCCACTCCTTCTACAATATTTGAGAATCGTTCCAACATGTTCCATATTTGATTCTAGTGCTTTGTCTTGTTCATCTTTGTCATTATGGACCTGCACAACACCAACAACCATTCCTCCATTTACTGGTATGGGTTCTGCACATCATTGTGGTAGCACGTGCATGAAACGTGAATTGATCGGAGGATAATTTGATAAATGGTTGTTGGTCACCCACAAATCACCACACATATAGCGGGATGGGATTTCGGAGCAATCTCGTTGTTCATCGCTCCCAAACTCCTCCTCTCACACCCAAACAAACACGATTAATACACTCTAATCATTGCTTCTTAATTCCTTTGCATAATAAATCTGTGCAAAAGAACACAACATCAGAGAAAATATTTTATTGCACATCTCATATATTGGAGTTCCCTATTTTGTTTAGTTAAGTATCTATTGGGGTTTTCTTGTGTTGTTATCTACCTTGCTGGTGAAAAGAATATTTTTTATTGATGCATGGAAGTTTCAAGAGAACTTGTGGTGTAGCCATTAATTATTATTCGTAGAAGATTTTATTGGACTTGGTCTTGTTGTTTTTTCTTGAGGTTTTCCCATTTTAAAAGTTTTGGTACCTATTGATTTCTCTCTTTTTTGTTTTGTGCATGCCACTGTTTTGCATATTCATATAGAGAATAATATGTATGGGTTTTTGTTCCACTTCTTATTTGTTATTTTTTGTTATCTTCCCAACAACTGATATTAGAGCTCCAATTAAGAGCTTTGGTTTTTGCTCTGAAGATGTGAGATAGTGATGGTTTAAAACCATGATTAAATTGGATTCTACAAATTATTCAATATGGAAATCCCACATTGAAGATTTGTTATTTTTGTAAAAACTTTTATGATCCTATTGGGAAACAAGGTGTTAAACTAGTAGATAAATATAATGAAGATTGGAAGAAGATGAATATGAAGACGTGAACAGGAAATGGATACATCATTTTGTTTATCATTGTGTATTTGTTTATTATCATGTAGTAGGTGAGACTCTAACTTATAACTTATGGAAGTGATTAAAGTGAGATTAACGATTAAATTCTTTTTATGAAACCTCTTTAAATAGTTTTCCAAAAACCATTAAACGATTTGTAAAGATTGTTGCAACTTGTGCCTCTTAAACATAAATCAAACCTTTTCTATGTGTATAAAGCACACACATTCAATCATGAAATTCTACAAATAGAATACAATGATTAATTCCTCATCATGAAAATCTTCAAGCATCTTCATATGCAAAGCCTTTTATGATGACTAACCTTTTTTTTATGTTTGTTGTTATTATGTTTCCATATGTAAGGAGTTGGTGAACATAATGCATGAGTAAAGAAAACCTTTCTTTCCCCCATTCCTTTATAGGCATTAGCAAAATGAAATATGCAAGAGATTAAGATTGGTATAACTATATTTCCTTGAAGTAGTGATAATATGGTCTAATGGTTAAAAGGAAGGGAAGGGAGGGGAAGGTCGTGGGTTCGATCCCTCCTGTTAACAATTTGGAGAATAAAGTTTCTTTAGTGGGGTTTAGAAGGGAGGGACTAACAAAAGCTAACAACTAACAATGACGATAAAAAAAAAACTATATTTCATTCACTTCTATAAATTCTTCATTTTCTTTTCACATACGGAAATATGAAATTCAGACTCATATGACAAGCTATGGTTCTGAAAGAATCACTAATAAAATTCCACATCTAGAAGCCAAATTACTCCGAAATTTAGACAAAAATGGAATTGTGATTCTCGGATCGTGGGTCGAAACGGGCGATGTTTTAGTGGGGAAATTAACACCTCAAATGGCAAAAGAATCCTCATATTCCCCCCGAAGATAGATTATTACGAGCTATACTTGGCATTCAGGTATCCACCTCAAAGGAAACTTGTCTAAAACTACCCATAGGCGGTAGAGGTCGAGTTATTGATGTGAGATGACAAAAGACACTCATATTGATGTTATTAGAACTGAATAAAATTATGATGATCTTGATCAATTATATGTATTTTGTAACATCCTTTTTTTTTAATAAACTGTATTATTTATTTTAAATAAAACAATTAGAAAATCTTATATTTTTACTAATGTTTCATATTTTATCTAAATGCATTTTAAACATTAAAAAATATATTTTATCATGATGTAATTTTACTTATTGAAAATAACAATAAGAATAAAACAAAACAAATATTATATATATATATATATGTATATATTAGGTAAAAATATTTTAATTAAATAGGTGTGTGTAAAAAAAAAAATAATAAAATATATATGAAGAATTTTTAAAAGAGAAAAAAAATAATATAGAAAAGAAAAAGAAAAAAAAAGAAAAGAATAAGAAAGGATAAGAAGATAAGAAGAAAAGATAAGAAGAAAAAAAAAAGGAGGATAATGATGATTTGGATAAACATGCACATGCTTTGCTTTATATATATATATGGAATGAGAGAAGTTACGGTGAGGTGAGAAAGTGAGAAAGTGAGAAAGAAAGAAAGAAAGAAAGAAAGAAAGGAGGGAGAGAGAGAAAGAAAGGAGAAAGAAAAAGAGAAAGAGAAAGAAAGGAGAGAGAGAGAAAGAGGAAGAGAAAGAAGAGAGGGAAAGAAAGTATAGAGCAAAGATTCAAAGATATCTTAGTCTTCTTCAAAGATTATTAGTGTGCCCTTCAATCAATAAGGTAAGGGGGAGTGAGGTTAAGCTTTTATATATTAATCTTGATAAGCTCATGGGTTTTATATTAATCTTTTATTTATTTTGACTCATATATTATTCTTTTTACTTTCATTTAACTTATTTTCATTTATCATCCTCTTATATTTATTTTATTTAATCTCCAATTATATACTGATCCTGTTTATTTATTTATTTTATTTAATCTCCAAATATGTATTGATCCTGTTTATTTATTTTATTTAATTTTTAGTTACGCACTGATCCAGTTTATTTATTTTATTTTATTTACCTCCAGTTACGCACTGGTCCTATTTATTTATTTTATTTTATTTATCTCCAGTTACGCACTGATCCTGTTTATTTATTTTATTTTATTTATCTTCAGTTACGCATTGTTCCTGGTTATTTATTTTATTTTATTTATCTCCAGTCGCACTGGTCCTGTTTATTTAGTTTATTTTATTTATCTCCAGTTACGCACTGGTCCTATTTATTTATTTTATTTATTTTATTTATCTCCAGTTACGCACTGGTCCTATTTATTTATTTTATTTTATTTACCTCCAGTTACGCACTGGTCCTATTTATTTATTTTATTTTATTTATCTCCAGTTACGCACTGGTCCTGTTTATTTATTTTATTTTATTTACCTCCCGTCACGCACTGGTCCTGCTTATTTTATTTTATTTTATTTATCTTCAGTTACGCACTGGTCCTGTTTATTTTATTTTATTTTATTTATCTCCAGTTACGCACTGGTCCTGTTTATTTATTTTATTTTATTTAATCTCCAATTACGTACTGGTCCTGTTTAATTTATATTTTTGTTTAATTATAACGTTCTTACCCTTATCTAATTATTTATTTAAAGTTCTTGCTTTGATTCTTATTTTATCATTATTTTTACAATTAAAAATAAATAAATGTGAAGTGAAAGTATATATTATTTTATTTAGTGAGCTTTGATAGAAGAAAAATTGCATGTACATTTAATCGTTGTTTTATATTCTTTGTGTATAGTTTATACAATGACATGATTTAATAGTCATCACATTTTATGACCCTTGAAAATATCCAAGAGTATGTCAGTTGAGTGAGAGTTAAGTTGGTTTCAATAAGTTGAGATTAAACCCGTGTCAAAGTGTTTGTATTTGGGAAGTCACAGTTTGGTACACTGCGGGATGAAAGGCAGGGACCATGGTGGGGTCTAAGGAAGTTTTACCAAGTAGGTGAATATCTGGATAGTTCAGAATAGCGCCCTGGACTAGGATATTCATAGGCCAAACTTGGGACTATCCGATACCTGCTCGGCATCGCCAAGGTTAGGTAGTGAGTATATATCTCTTTTGTGAGCCGATGAATGGCTAGTATTCTCGAGAAAGAAATAATTATGATTGTACCAATATTTTATGAGAAATACTCAACTACCTAATCACTTCCCAAAGCAACTTTTGATGTTCAGATTGGATCATCAAAAGTGAAATATGGATCCATATGTCTGGTAAAACAAGATCAAGTTTTGTGGTTATAGGTTCAAATCTAGGCCCCCGGTGTCTGCATTGTTTATTGAGTTTATTAAGATTGATATTTAAGGCTTATAAAGACCTCACTCCTTTCATATTTTTCTTTCATATGTACCTGTTGCATGTACAGAAGAGGAACCTGCTCAGTGAGAGTTGTTCGGGATATTATTGGTGGATCTTCTGAAGATTGACTCATGGATAATTTCTATTAATATCTTTAGGAGATGTTAAAAATATAGAAAATCTTCTATTCTGATGTAGGACTCTTAATATTAACAAATATATATTTTTGTAATATTTCATGAACAATTACATAGATGCAAACTACATATATGAATATGAAGTTATGTTATTATTAATGTTCTCTCAAGGATAATCGTATGGAAAAAAAAATTGATTCCATATCTTTTTATCAAATAATAATTATTTAGTATAGTAGTCGGGACGTCACATTGAGTGGTATCAGAGCAGTTCCTTCTGTCAAGACCTTGGGTATGGGGTCTTCCATGTTTGTAGTCTCTACTAGTAAGTAAAGGTGCAAGTTGTTTGTTCTTACATTTTTCTTGTAAAAGAGAAATGCAAGATAAGTAGACTAATAAAAGTAAGTAATAACAACAAGTAATATTTGTAGTAAGGATAAGTTTTAACAATAGTTAAAAAAAAATCTAAAGAAAACTAAGGAAATTGTTCATTAAGGAAAAGATGGATAACGGACCAAACATTACCAATGAGTTGTTGGAAAGAATGACAATTGTCCTGGAAAATATGAGCCAAAAACAAAATGTTGAACCCATGGAAAATCAAGGATTAGAAACTTTTCGCAGAAATAATCCACAAAAATTTAAAGGGGGATTTAATCCTGAAGGTGCTCAATCATGGATAGCAGAAATTGAGAAAATTTTCATCGCAATGACGTGTGCAGATGCAAATAGAGTCACATTTGCTACATTTATGCTCATTGAAGAAGCTGAAAACTGGTGGAGATTTACAAAACAACAATTGGAGGATGAAGGGAGACAAATTACTTGGGAAACCTTCAAACAAAAGTTTCTGGAAAAATATTTTCCAGAGGATCTTCGAAGGAGGAAAGAAGTTGAATTCCTTAATCTTCATCAAGGAATCATGTCTGTAGGAGAATATGCAGCAAAGTTTGACGAGTTGTCAAAGTTTTGTCCTTACTTTCATGATAGAGTTGATGAACGTTCCCGTTGTTCCAAGTTTGAAAGTGGACTGAGACCTGATATTAAACAAGCAGTTGGTTATTTAGAGATTTCTTCTTTTCCCACTCTTGTAAACCGTTGTAGGATTTATGAGGATGATACTAAGGCAAGACAAACTCAATGGAGGCAAGGAGGGCCTTTGAGGCACAAAAGAAATGATTTTAATAATAAGAAACCCTACCAACGTCCATCTCATACTTCGTGGAATTCTTCAGGACAAAGACATTCCTCTACTACCAATAATTCAGGCGCAACCCACCCTATCAAATGTTTCCACTGTGGAGGAACTTATCTGTCTAGAAACTGCGCCACTCGGACTATAACTTGCTTCAATTGTGGGAAGTTGGGTCATTATCGTAATGAATGCAAAGAGTTAATTAAGGAGCAAGGAAGTGGAGGAAGCATCAACAGAGGAAAGAATCAACTTGGAAGACCAAAGACAACTGGGAGAGTCTTCACGATGAATGGTACTGAAGCTGTTCAATCTGAAGATTTAATCCAAGGTAAATGCATCATAAATGGTCACCTCGTTAATGTACTATATGATTCAGGTGCTACTCATTCTTTCATATCACATGAATGTGTCAAACATATAAAGTTACATGTCTCTTTATTGCCATATGATTTAATTGTGTCTACACCTACCAATGTTCCAGTCACCACTTCACTTGCATGCACAAATTGTCATATTTCTATAGGGAATAGAAAATTTTCTGTAAATCTTATATGTCTACCCTTGTCTCATTTGGATATTGTTCTTGGAATGGACTGGTTATCTTCCAACCATGTTCTCCTAAACTGTCACGATAAGACTTTAATTTTTGAATCACACATAGATGAAGTTTTTGACTCAAAAGAATTAAAAGAGAGTACTACCAACCACAATGAAATCCCAAAAGGATCTCAAGTATACATGATCTTAACTTCTTTAAAAGTCAAGGAAATTCCAAACATTAATAAGTTTCCTGTTGTTTGTGAGTATCTTGATGTTTTCCCTGAGGATGTCCCTGGGTTACCTCCACAAAGAGAAATAGAATTCACTATAGACTTGGTACCAGGATCAAGACCTGTGTCTATAGCCCCTTATAGGATGTCACCTCTAGAGTTAGCAAAGTTGAAAAAACAAATAGAAGAGTTATTGGATAAACAATTCATCAGACCTAGTGTTTCTCCTTGGGGTGCGCCAGTATTGTTAGTCAAGAAAAAGGATGGCACGATGAGGTTGTGTGTGGATTATCGTCAGCTTAACAAAATCACCATTAAGAACAAATACCCCCTACCAAGGATTGATGATTTGATGGATCAATTGAGAGGAGCTGTGGTATATTCCAAAATTGACTTAAAATCTGGCTATCATCACATTCGAGTCAAGGCGGAAGATATTCAAAAGACAACATTTAGGACAAGATACGGTCATTATGAGTACTTGGTAATGCCTTTTGGTGTGACCAATGCTCCTGCCATTTTTATGGATTATATGAACCGTATTTTTCATGAATTTTTGGATAAATTTGTGGTTGTTTTCATTGACGACATTTTAATTTATTCCAAAAATCATGAAGAACATGAGAGACATTTGAGGATTGTGTTACAAATTCTAAGAGAAAGACAATTGTATGGAAAATGGTCAAAGTGTTAATTCTGGTTGAGAGAAGTTCAATTTTTGGGTCATGTGATATCACAAAATGGCATTGCAGTTGACCCCTCAAAGGTTCAAGCGGTATTGCTTTGGGAACAACCAAAGAATATCACAGAAATACGTAGTTTCTTAGGATTAGCAGGCTACTATAGAAAATTCATTGAAGGATTTTCTAAATTAGCATTGCCTTTGACTAAGTTAACACGTAAGGGAAAACCTTTCGAATGGAATGAAGCATGTGAGTTTAGTTTTCAAGAGTTGAAGAAAAAATTAACATCTGCACCTGTTTTAATCCTTCCTGATCCTACAAAAAATTTTGAGGTATATTGTGATGCATGTGGACAAGGATTAGGATGTGTGTTGATGCAAGAAAGAAAAGTTGCAGCTTATGCTTCACGGCAACTCAAGCAACATGAGCTTAATTATCCTACACATGATTTGGAATTAGTTGCAGTGGTGTTTGCATTGAAAATATGGAGACATTACTTGTATGGAGCAAGGTTTGAAGTTTTTAGTGACCATAAAAGTTTGAAGTACCTTTTTGATCAGAAAGAACTAAACATGAGACAACGTAGATGGATGGAATTTCTTAAAGATTACGACTTTGAGTTGCAATATCACCCTGGGAAAGCAAATGTTGTTGCAGATGCTTTGAGTCGAAAGTCTATACATGCATCCATGATGATGGTGAAGGAATATGGAGACATTACTTGTATGGAGCAAGGTTTGAAGTTTTTAGTGACCATAAAAGTTTGAAGTACCTTTTTGATCAGAAAGAACTAAACATGAGACAACGTAGATGGATGGAATTTCTTAAAGATTACGACTTTGAGTTGTAATATCACCCTGGGAAAGCAAATGTTGTTGCAGATGCTTTGAGTCGAAAGTCTATACATGCATCCATGATGATGGTGAAGGAATTGGATCTGATAGAATCATTCAGAGACTTGAACTTAGCTGTAAAACTTAGACCTAATAGCATATGCTTAGGAATGTTAAAAATATCAAGTGAATTCTTAGAAGAAATAAAAAGAGCTCAAGAAATAGATAAATTTTTACAAGAAAAGTTGATAGCAAAAGTTGAAGGAAAGGAATCTGAATTTCACAAGGATTCAAATGGAATCATCAAGTTTAGAGATAGAATTTGCATACCTGCAAAAGAAGAGTTGAGAAAGTTGATAATGGAGGAAGCTCATAAGAGTAGCTTAAGTATTCATCCGGGTACTACAAAGATGTATCAAGACTTGAAGAAAATGTTTTGGTGGTCTGGGATGAAGAAAGAAGTGGTGGAGTTTGTTGCACGTTGTCTAGTGTGTCAGAAAACAAAAGTTGAACATAGAAAGCCTTATGGGGAACTACAGTCCTTAGATGTCCCAGAATGGAAATGGGAAAGCATATCCATGGATTTTGTGACAGGTTTACCAAAGACTGTGTCAGGTCATGATGCAATTTGGGTCATTGTGGATAGGTTAACAAAATCTGCTCACTTTTTACCTATTAACATTAGATTTTCCTTAGAAAAGTTAGCTCATTTGTACATAAAAGAAATTATCAAGCTACATGGAGTACCTTCTAGTATAATTTCTGATAGAGACCCTCGTTTCACATCTAGATTTTGGGATAACTTACAAAAAGCCTTGGGAACAAAAGTTAGGCTTAGTTCAGCTTATCACCCTCAAACTGATGGACAATCAGAAAGGACTATCCAATCTTTAGAAGACTTGTTGAGAGCCTGTGTTTTAGAACAAACTGAAAGTTGGGAGAAATTTCTACCACTTATAGAGTTCACTTATAATAACAGTTTCCACTCAAGCATAGGAATGACTCCATATGAGGCTCTATATGGGAGAAGGTGTAGAACCCCGTTGTGTTGGTATGAGAATGGAAATTCCTTAGTTTTGGGTCCAGAGGTAATTCAACAAGCAACTGAGAAGATTAAAATGATCAGGGAAAAGATGAAAACTTCTCAAGATAGGCAGAAAAGTTACTATGACAAACGAAGAAAACCCCTTGAGTTTGAAGAAGGAGATCATGTTTTCTTAAAAGTTACACCTGTAACTGGGGTTGGTAGAGCTCTCAAATCTAGAAAACTTACACCCAAATTCATAGGTCCTTATCAAATCCTTAAAAGAATTGGTTCTGTCGCATACCAAATTGCTTTACCTCCAAACCTTTCAAAACTTCATAATGTTTTTCATGTGTCTCAACTTCGTAAATATATTCATGACTCTTTTCATGTGATAGAACCTGATATAGTACAAATACGAGAAAACCTTACTTATGATGTGCTTCCTGTAAGGATTGGAGATCGAAGGATTAAACAACTTCGGGGAAAGGACATACCTTTGGTAAAGGTATTGTGGAATCAACAAGATGAAGGTGATGCAACTTGGGAATTAGAAAGTAATATGAGAGAGATGTATCCCCATCTTTTTGCAACCACGTGAATTTCGGGGACGAAATTCCTAAAAGAAGGGGAGAAATGTAACATCCCTTTTTTTTAATAAACTGTATTATTTATTTTAAATAAAACAATTAGAAAATCTTATATTTTTACTAATGTTTCATATTTTATCTAAATGCATTTTAAACATTAAAAAATATATTTTATCATGATGTAATTTTACTTATTGAAAATAACAATAAGAATAAAACAAAACAAATATTATATATATATATATATGTATATATTAGGTAAAAATATTTTAATTAAATAGGTGTGTGTAAAAAAAATAATAATAAAATATATATGAAGAATTTTTAAAAGAGAAAAAAAAAATAATATAGAAAAGAAAAAGAAAAAAAAAGAAAAGAATAAGAAAGGATAAGAAGATAAGAAGAAAAGATAAGAAGAAAAAAAAAGGAGGATAATGATGATTTGGATAAACATGCACATGCTTTGCTTTATATATATATATGGAATGAGAGAAGTTACGGTGAGGTGAGAAAGTGAGAAAGTGAGAAAGTGAGAAAGAAAGAAAGAAAGAAAGAAAGAAAGGAGGGAGAGAGAGAAAGAAAGGAGAAAGAAAAAGAGAAAGAGAAAGAAAGGAGAGAGAGAGAAAGAGGAAGAGAAATAAGAGAGGGAAAGAAAGTATAGAGCAAAGATTCAAAGATATCTTAGTCTTCTTCAAAGATTATTAGTGTGCCCTTCAATCAATAAGGTAAGGGGGAGTGAGGTTAAGCTTTTATATATTAATCTTGATAAGCTCATGGGTTTTATATTAATCTTTTATTTATTTTGACTCATATATTATTCTTTTTACTTTCATTTAACTTATTTTCATTTATTATCCTCTTATATTTATTTTATTTAATCTCCAATTATATACTGATCCTGTTTATTTATTTATTTTATTTAATCTCCAAATATGTATTGATTCTGTTTATTTATTTTATTTAATTTTTAGTTACGCACTGATCCTGTTTATTTATTTTATTTTATTTACCTCCAGTTACGCACTGGTCCTATTTATTTATTTTATTTTATTTATCTCCAGTTACGCACTGGTCCTATTTATTTATTTTATTTTATTTGTCTTCAGTTACGCACTGTTCCTGGTTATTTATTTTATTTTATTTATCTCCAGTCGCACTGGTCCTGTTTATTTAGTTTATTTTATTTATCTCCAGTTACGCACTGGTCCTATTTATTTATTTTATTTATTTTATTTATCTCCAGTTACGCACTGGTCCTGTTTATTTATTTTATTTTATTTACCTCCAGTTACGCACTGGTCCTATTTATTTATTTTATTTTATTTATCTCCAGTTACGCACTGGTCCTGTTTATTTATTTTATTTTATTTACCTCCAGTCACGCACTGGTCCTGCTTATTTTATTTTATTTTATTTATCTCCAGTTACGCACTGGTCCTGTTTATTTTATTTTATTTTATTTATCTCCAGTTACGCACTGGTCCTGTTTATTTATTTTATTTTATTTAATCTCCAATTACGTACTGGTCCTGTTTAATTTATATTTTTGTTTAATTATAACGTTCTTACCCTTATCTAATTATTTATTTAAAGTTCTTGCTTTGATTCTTATTTTATCATTATTTTTACAATTAAAAATAAATAAATGTGAAGTGAAAGTATATATTATTTTATTTAGTGAGCTTTGATAGAAGAAAAATTGCATGTACATTTAATCGTTGTTTTATATTCTTTGTGTATAGTTTATACAATGACATGATTTGATAGTCATAACATTTTATGACCCTTGAAAATATCCAAGAGTATGTCAGTTGAGTGAGAGTTAAGTTGGTTTCAATAAGTTGAGATTAAACCCGTGTCAAAGTGTTTGTATTTGGGAAGTCACAGTTTGGTACACTGCGGGATGAAAGGCAGGGACCATGGTGGGGTCTAAGGAAGTTTTACCAAGTAGGTGAATATCTGGATAGTTCAGAATAGCGCCCTGGACTAGGATATTCATAGGCCAAACTTGGGACTATCCGATACCTGCTCGACATCGCCAAGGTTAGGTAGTGAGTATATATCTCTTTTGTGAGCCGATGAATGGCTAGTATTCTCGAGAAAGAAATAATTATGATTGTACCAATATTTTATGAGAAATACTCAACTACCTAATCACTTCCCAAAACAACTTTTGATGTTCAGATTGGATCATCAAAAGTGAAATATGGATCCATATGTCTGGTAAAACAAGATCAAGTTTTGTGGTTATAGGTTCAAATCTAGGCCCCCGGTGTCTGCATTGTTTATTGAGTTTATTAAGATTGATATTTAAGGCTTATAAAGACCTCACTCCTTTCATATTTTTCTTTCATATGTACCTGTTGCATGAGCAGAAGAGGAACCTGCTCAGTGAGAGTTGTTCGGGATATTATTGGTGGATCCTCTGAAGATTGACTCATGGATAATTTCTATTAATATCTTTAGGAGATGTTAAAAATATAGAAAATCTTCTATTCTGATGTAGGACTCTTAATATTAACAAATATATATTTTTGTAATATTTCATGAACAATTACATAGATGCAAACTACATATATGAATATGAAGTTATGTTATTATTAATGTTCTCTCAAGGATAATCGTATGGAAAAAAAATTGATTCCATATCTTTTTATCAAATAATAATTATTTAGTATAGTAGTCGGGGCGTCACATATTTCCACATAATCCACTAAAAAAAGAAAAAAAATCGATTATAACTGAAAGTGATTTTTTTACCAAACCGTTATTACTAATTATAATTAATTATCTAACTTATGATAATTAATTAAGTATTACAAAAGATAATTGATTAATTTGTCTATTAAACTTTTTAAAAAGTTTTCAAAAACCATTAAACATTTTTTTGTGAAAATTCAGTGATTTATGTTTAAGATATTAAACATTTTCATGAATCACACATGTTGAATCACTCATGTATAATTTTTGGTTCCAGATTATATAATTTGGAAGATTTACGGACAACAAATTTCACTGCCCACAATAGTTTTGACCACGTTCACGACCATGTTCATTGATGACATACCCCCTAGCCATGACCAAGCACATTCAAAAAGAGTTAAGGTCATTTATGCAAGATGGAACAAATCTCTTACTCTTAGGCCATTTTGGAGCACATATAGTAGAGTAGGAATATGTTAGGCCTTGTATTATGGGCCAAGTAGTGTAGCATTTCCTTTTTAGACCTTGTATTAAGGGCCAAGCAATGTAGGGTTTTTGGTAAAACTTGGGTCAACAAAAGTCAATACCCAAAGTTGACCCAAGATTTGGATCTAGCTTAAGGCTAATCATGGGTTATTAAGTTTTATAGCCCTAGCTTGGTGCCTAGGTAGAAGGTGTCCCACTTTAAGAGTGTTGGTCATGTGGCAAGCTCTTAGTTGAGGTAGTGGCCATGTGTCACTTTACTGGTGGAGTTGCTTTTTGAAAAAGTAACTTTCCACATGACACTCTAGGAATGGAGAAACTTTTCTACAAGTAGTGGTCATTGTAAGGCCCACTTATTTTTTTATGCCTTATTTTAAAGGGCCATTCCAAATCAGATGGGCTTAGGGTTGGCCCAAAGGATAAAACCCAACCCTAAGTCTGCCCTAACTCACTAATTCTACTCTTTTAGAAAACCTCAGAGCTGCAGTCGTCTCCCTCTCTGCTAGGGTTCCGTACCACCTTGGTCCAGCAAGTTCAAACCAGTTCGTTTCTTCTTTATGTAAGTGTTTCCTCATCCGTGCTTGCATTTTTTGCTACTGTTACTCTGGGTAACTTATATCCTCGTTGTTCCTTCAATTTTTCCAGCTCCTTAAGTCGTTCCTTGAGTTGTCGTGTCCCACTGTTTAGAGTCGAGGTCTTGTGCTAGCCATTTCCAGGTACGGGAAGCTAGGGTTCGCCTGTTTATTTTGATTTGTTGCTTGCTTCGCTTCCGTTTCATGATGGCATGACTTGATTGATGTTTTTAATTGGAAACTTGTTTAAACATTATTTAGTCTGAATGCTTGTTTGTTGCACGCGAGAACAGTGGTGAGCACTGGTCTTCTCGCCCGAGCGAGCTTGTCTCGCCTAGGCGAGATTAACAGAGGCTCGCCCAGGCTATTCTACGCGAGTTGTCGCCTAGGCGACCAACTTTATTTTTGAGCGAGCGAACGTCTCGCTCAGGCGAGGAGAGTCTCGCCTAAGCGAGAATGCGTGTAAGGCCACTATTCTGGAAGTCGAGCTCTCGCCTAGGCGAAAGGAGCTCGCCTGAGCGAGAGTCCTTCTCGCTTGAGCGAGACCTTTCTGCTTGAGCGAGAAGTTGGGCAAGAATGTGGTTGGCTCTGATGTTTCTCTTTTCCCAAATGATGACTTTATGCTTGTAACATGATGTAAGCATGAACTACGTATGAGATGATTCATGGAATTAAAATTATGAGTTTGGTATGGATTTGATATGAGACATTAGTGAAGGTTGGTTAATGAATATTGCATGGTGTCGGTATGAAATACACTTCTACGTTCATGATTTGGGAAAGGGTGAATGGAATGGATTCAACATGGAATATAAATGAGGATGGATTGTAAAGGTTGACATGAGATTTATGCATGCATGTTAAATATTACTTGGCTGTTTAATTATGATTGGTCCATGGTCAGTGCGTAATTCCTTGAAATCTCTAGGTGAGGTTTCAGGGTCGTGCTTCAGTGGTCGGGACGTAATTCCATGGCCCCTGTTAATGGGTGTCCATGGTGGTGCCCCATCTATATAGTTTGGTAAGGATTCAAGGTAAGGTTGGATCTTGACACTCTAAGGAGTCATTTAGTCTCACTTAGAGCGAACTGACTCTTGTAGTGAGAGTAGCAAGAGGCCTGAAACTCATTTAGGGCTAACCTTGTGTGTGATGGATTGAAACATTGTAACAATTTTAATATTTAGCTCGGGGGTGAGCAGAGATATCCACCACAAGTGCAAGCATCCGCTGAATCCGACTAGATTTTATGTTCCGGATGAATCTAGTGTATTGTTTGAGAAAGTCATAACATGTTTGGGTGATATATATAAAGACTGCTTGGATTGGGTAATAGTTTGTGACTGCATGATAATTTGTTTTCTACTCTAGCTTACCCTTTGCTTGTTTGATTGCTTGTATGTTGTTCTTCTACTTTTGCGATGATCATCAATTTATTGATGGGAGCAGATGCGAGAGGTACTCGAGGTCAACATGGAAGAGATGATTCCGCTGCATAGTCTATTTGGGTTGGACTTCATGTTCTTATTGGATTTTCTTTAGGGCTATGGCCCATGTATTAGTCTGTTCGTTAAATTACTATCTGATTCTATAAAACTTGATATCTTGTTCCTTTTTGGCATCGTGGTGTGCCTTGGGGTTTTGTAAAGAGTGGTGTTTGAACTCCAGAACTGTGCTTATGTATTCTTTTGTGTAACACTTCCTTTAATTACGTTTATTGTTTAAATGGGGTGTTACAACCATATGTCCTCCTTTCAATGGAGAGGATTTCTAGACATGTATCCTTGTACCTTTGGTGGCCATGGAAGGATTTTTAAGGTTTTGTGTCTACATATTTTGGAGTCACTTTCTCATATAAAATAGAGGTGTCTCCCCCTTTGTAAAATCACTTTGAGATATGTAATAAAATGCTGCCAAAATATTGAGTCATTCTTAACATGTCTATAAGTCAAGGCTAAACCATCCCAAATGGTCTCATCTAGCCATTCTTCTCTAGAGTTGACCCAACCTCTCAAGAGAACCATTAACCATATCCATCCCACCACAAACTGAAAGCATCCTTCACCCATTTCTATAGCTTCCATGCCATTCACCTCTATAGCCATCATGTTCATGCTTTGACCTAAACTAGCTTAAGGAAGAGGCTATCATTTGGTATCAAGAGCTTTGGTTCTACAAGAACTAAGTTTCTTGGTCCTTAGTTATCTTATTTTCTTCCATTTACGTGTTGTTATATATGTTTCCTTGCTTGTCTTGTTTTTCCACCATTTCATATTTTGTGTTCATGGATCTACTTTGTTCTTTTCTTTGGAACCACTCGATTTTTACCTTAAGTTTCCATATACTTGTTGCTTTGTGTGCTTTTGAATTTTGTTCAATATTTTTCATATATATTCGGTCATATAATCATTTTTGGGTCATTTTTTATTTTTAAATCCATCCATGTTTGTAGTCATGTGTAGTCATTTTTTGAACTATACTATATACATCCATTTGAGTGATTTTTCTTTGCATATTTGAGTTCATACTTGTCATTAGATCATTGGCAAGTTCTTAGAGTTAAGTTTCTCTTATGTTTGCTTGAGTTTCATACTCTATTGTGATTCTAGTCGATTTTTCTTCCATTTTGTGTTCTTCAACTTTTGAGCTTCCAAAAGAAATATTCAAAACAAATTGTGATGTGTAGCGGTATTGAATGTTGGACTTAAAAAGAGTGCAAAACAGTTTGGACAAATGGTGCAAAATAAAAAGATGAAAAAAAAGTACAAAAGTAAAAAAAGCAAAAGTGATGAAAAAGCTTGTGTTTATGACCACTACCACTATCTTGTTTTGTATGAAATTTTTATGGCATTTTGATCATCGTTTAATGATGAATACTACACTTTCCAACAGCTATATGTCTCGACCTTGATTCTAAAAGAGTGTCCATAATGCACCATTAGCTCATTGCTTGTGTAGACAAGAAGCACTGCCTTCTATTCTAGTTATTTATGGTTTTGTGCATCCATTCTAGTGCCTTTTTGTAGGTTTTTCTTTTGAGTGCTTAACCTTTGTTCTTAGGCTTTATTTTCTTGCTTATTCTTCCTTGTTGCTCACGGTTTTGTCCAAGTTAAAACTTCTTTTGTGAAGCCTTATTTCATTTAAGACCTTTTCTTGCTTTTTTCCTTGGATTTCCTATCGGTTTTAGGCTTGTTTGTGGTGTAGGAGCTTTCTTTGGAGGTGAAATTGTGAGCGCAAATGACTTGGATGATTAGGTGCTTGAAGATTTGATGAAGAAACATGAAGCCATTGCCTTGAAACATGTTGGAACCATGTTTAAATTGATGAAGATGTGAAGATTGGTGTTTCACGTGTTGATCAAGCCTTATGTGTGTGTCCTATATTTGGATTACTCATAAAGAAAACAAGCTTAAAGATTGGAATTCATATTGTAGACCATTTAGCATTGTATAAATGTATAGGGTCTTATTTGTGTCTTTTAATTTGTTGAAATGTTTTTCAACAGGTTAAATTGTGTCTTTTAATCTATTGAATGACTTTTTAACATATTAAAAGGTTTGTTGTAGTTGTTTTAATTGTTACATATTGAATAGTTGATTTATTTTGGAATCGACTTATTTCCTTTAAGTTAAGTGAAATCAACTGATTTATTCGAAAATCAAGCTGTTGAAGTTTTGTAACAATTTGACTATAAAGTCTATTTTTCTCGAAAGAGAGGTAAGGACTACCATTTTGAGCGCGAAAACTTTCAAGAATTAATGCAATACTCTCTCTTTCATCATCACACAAATGTGTGGCTGTTGAAGATTGATCTTGGATCATTCTTGGAGTTCATACTCAGGTTTGATTTTCTTAAGCTCCTAGGTTGTGCTTGATGGGTTTTCAAGTCTGCAAGGGTAGTCTTGATGTGCTTGTGTTGATTCTTGTGTGATTCAAGAGTCTTAAGTGGTGTATTTGCATATTTTGAAAGTGTAATCTTGTAAACTTTGTAAATCATTTCAAATAGTGCAAAGTCAGGCTCGAGTTGCCTTGACAAACTAAATGTATCTCCGGTTTAAGTGAACTAGTATAAAAATCTTGTGTGTTGTGCATGTCTCTAACTCTTCTCACTTGTTTTTCACTTTAGAGTTTAAAAATCTTTTTGCTATTCTTGTGTGGTCTGACACGATCTGAAGCTTTGCTCATTTTATATCACTCGTTAGAATAAATTTTGTTTGATCCTTCATGTTGGTTTTGGTTTAAATCACAAATTTTCATTTCTGCAGTTTTCCCATATTTTCTGTTTATTGTTTTTGTGATTTAATCTGTTAATTCACATAGTATTGTATTTGTTTAATGAAATCAATTGATTGTCTCTGTTTTTGAGATTAAAAGTGTGTAGTCTAATAGCTTTTGCATCCTCATTTTGTGGTAGATTTGATTCAAGTTAAAATTGTTTAAAGCTTTTAAAAGTTACCTTATTTTTTAATTAGCCAATTCAACTCTCCTTCTTGGCATTTCCCCTATTTCAATACTTACAGAATCTACCCTTGAGTAGCATCCTAAGGGAGTGGAGACCTATTTGGATCTTAAAGCCTTAAGGAGGAGACAAGAATAGTAGGAGTGAAACTCCTTGGAAAGGAACAAGTTTCATCATGATTGTATTGCTATTTGAGTTGTAAAATTGTCTTATTTTTACCTTTGTAGCTCATGGCCAAGTTAAGCCTTTTGAGGGAGTCTTTGGTGCTGAATCCCATCTCCTAACTTGGACCTCTTATAATGTTGAACCACTTGTAGTTGGTAAAGACTTAAAGGTTCCAAGTGCCTTCTACTTTACCATTAGGGTTGCCAGTTTACTTGCTTTCTTTATTGTTTATAGTTTAGTGTGTCCACTTGTGTATCAAACCTAATCTCATTTGAGAAGTTTGATGCAAGAGGGCATAAGGTAAACTTTGGATAGAAAAAGATTGGATATTAAGTAATCCTTAGTGATTATCCTCCTTTTCCTAGAAGTGAACTTAAGATCCTTTTGCATCCTTAAGTCTCTTAAGGAATTTCTTTTTCAAATACAACTTTGTTTGTGCGTTGCTTATTTTCAAAAACTATAAGCATGTCTTGATGAAGGATTATCTTGTTCCTTTTTAAGATTATTGAATATGGTGAGAGTTGATTAAGAAAGCTAAGGGAAATCCCCACTGGACATTAAGATAGCAAGCTATCTAGATGTGAAGGTTCCTTTCACAAAGCTCAATAGAAGAAGATGATGGGTTGATTCAAAACAAAAAGGAAATGGAAAGCACATAAACCATAGAAAACCAAGAACAATTAAAGGAAGAAGAAAACATAAAATGGAAAGGAAAGAAATGGTAAAAATGTGAGAAGCACGCCACTACAAGGCTAGGCTAGAAGCCATGGCATCCTTGAAGATGAGTGGATGTGTGCCGCCACTTGCTATGCAAGATAAGGCTTAAAAGTATTCACTCCCAAAGGGAGGAAACTCTCACAAATGGTTGAGACACAAGAGTTTTTTAACTTCAAAATGTTCAACCCTTTTACATGTCTAGGAGCACCCCTTATATAGAAGAGTTTAGGGGCCTCTAAGCAAATAAAAGATACCTAAGGATGTCTCTACAAAAACCTAACCCTAGCTTCTAGAAACTAGGTCAAATAAGGTTACAAAAATGAGAGACAAAAGAGCTAACTATGGTGCAAGACTAATTTCGTTCTAGCACAAAAGGAGACAAAGAATGTGTCTCATATGTCTCCAAAAAGTGGCCAAAGTGTGCTAAAAACAAAGGAGACCAAAGGTACATAGGTACACTTGCTTCATGCCTTTTACTTTATGCTTTATGCCTTTACTTTACTCTCTCTTCCACATCATTTATGCTCCCCAATCACCATGCGCCACCTAGCATTGCTTTCTTACTCCTAATTAACCTACAAAGCAAATAAACATAGATTAACATGTTGGCTTAAGTTAAGTCAACTATAGTCAACAAGTCAAACCTAGTCAAAGGTCAACAAGTCAACTAAAGTTGATTCAACTAAGTCAACTTAGGGAATCAAAAATAGCAAACACAAATGAAAGGGATGAAGGATTAGTGAACTTCCTTTCTAAACATGCTTAGTTTTCTTAAGCATTTGCCTCCATCCTTGGTTGGGGTCAATCCTTCATCATCCTCCCCTCCTTGGAGAGAATTTGTCCACAAATTCTTTAAGCCTTTGTAGATGGAGCTTGACTTGATTTGGGGGAGGATTTGCGCCTCCCTTTTATGAGCTCTTGTTCCATCATTTCTAAGGGTATTACCCCTAGCTTTGGTTAGGCCATCTTTGTTTTCTAGACTATTCTTCCTCTCTTGCTTGTGCTTTGGGCCTTCCTTTTTGGCTTGGGAAGAGAAGGAAGGGTGATGTACATCTTGCTTTGGAAGAATTTTTTTGTAGGCAAGTAACACCTTAGTGAAAGCTTGCCCCTTTTGTTTTTCTTCTTTATCTTTTCTTATTATATTTCTATCCTTATTAACTTCTTGAGGTGATAGAGGTAGTAAAGTTGTCTTTTTCCCATTTTTGAAGAAAATGTATTGGTTGGTATGGCCATCATGTAAAGTTTGTTTATCAAATTGCCATGGCCTACCTAGTAAGATATGTGTGACTTCCATGGGAACAACATCACATAGCACCTCATCTTTGTAACTTCCTATAGAGAAGTTAATTAGGACTTGTTTATTGACATCTATTTCTCCCTCTTTACTTATCCAAGCAAGCTTGTAGGGCTTAGCATGAGGAATGGTCTCTAAGCTAAGCTTTTCCACCAACCTTGTGCTAGCTACATTGGTACTACTTCCTCCATCAATAATTAGAGAGCAAACCCATTTGTTAATTTTGCATCTAGATTGAAAAATGTTTTCTCTTTGAGTTGGCTCAAGCTCACTTTGATCTTGACTTATCATGCGCCTTAATAACATAGGGTCTTTCTCAAAAAATTTAGTTTTACTAGAGGAAGAAGATTCTTTTGAAAGAGAATGGGGAGATGAGTGTTCACTTTCAACATCATTACTCTTCTTTAAGATCATGGTCCTCTTGGTTGGGCAATTTAAAGCAATGTGATTATAACCCAAACATTTAAAACATTTAATGGAACTTGATCTTGAAGAAGTGGAATGGTGAATGTGATCACTTGGAGACTTACTTTTACTTGGTGGTTCTTGATGAGAGTTAGAAGGGAACTTATCATGTTTCTTTTTATCCTTTCCCTTCCATGAGTGACTAAAGTAGTAGTTGGGTGAGTAACTCTTCTTTGCCTTTCTTTTTCTTTTCAATTGAATTTCAATCCCAAGGGCAAGTGTGAAAACATTTTCAAGAGTGGAGTACTCATACAACTCTACTTGGTCTTGTATGTCTCTCCTAAGACCACTCACAAATCTTTTATTTTCTCTTTGTTAGTTTCTTTTATTCCAACCCTACGCATTTGAGACTCTAATTCTTTAAAGTACTCACTCACACTCATAGAACCTTGGTGAAGCCTTTGGAGCTTCAAAAGAAGTTCCTTCCTATAGGAGGGAGGAACAAATCTAGCGCGCATAAGAGTTTTAATGTCCATCCAAGAAGCCGCGAGTGGCCCTTGGTCATAATTCTTACAAACTTTATGCCACCAAGTATTGGCATAGTCCAAAAATTCTAAAACTACTAGATCAACTTGTGCTTGATCCTTTACATGATTTTCATTGAAAATTTGATCAACTTTAGCTTCCCAATCAAGGAAGATTTTTGGATCACTTCCACCATAGAACTTAGGAATCTTTGGAGTTTGCTTCTCTTGTGATGGGTTGCGCCTAGAATGCCCTCTTTTCCTAGCCTCTCTTTCTTGCTCTTTAGCTTCAAGCCTTTGAATGTGCTCTTGGATTCTTAGGTCACTTTGCTCCTTTTCTTTTCTCAATTGTTCAAAGGACTCCTTCCTAGAGAACTCCAAATCCCGAAGTAATCTCATCAATGTATTGTTTTTGTTTAGAGTAGGTGCATTTGATGAGCTTGCCATGATTCCTACAAAAGAACACTCAAAGCCAAGACAAAATAAATGAATTAGGAGTTAGACAACATGGAAACCGAGACCAATTCCAACCCAAAATGTAACCCAAGTGTTTAGATCACTCTCCCAAAGTAATAAGGCAAGGCTACACTCAAAGCTCCTCCAAAGGAGTGAAGCAAACACTTTTAAAAACTTGTTCAAAACCTTTCAAATGCAAGGCAAGTGATTCGGCCACAACATCCCAAGAGTTTCAAGAAAAGAAAACTACTAAGACAAAACAAAGAACACCTAGTGACAAGCAAGAAAAGCACAAAAACAAGGAAAGCTAAACTCTAAAGAAGAAAAGTTTGAGACAAAAATTTTAACAAGACTAAAACAAGAAAAGCGCATTTTAAAGACTCTATGGAAAGCACTTAACAAGCATCTTCAAGTCTTAAATCATGCATACACCAAGAAAGATCATAACCAAGTTAAAGCATGGAACTAATTAGCCAATATCACCCAATTCTCAAGTATGAAAACTAGTAGCATAACACCTAGTGAAAAACACACTTTTAGTTCACCAAGGAGCAAGGTTGCTCTCGGTTTTTAGGCAAAAATTGGTGCAAATTTTTCTTCTTTCACAACTAGTTTCATAAAATGGTGAGAAAGAGTTTTAGGTGGCTTGGACACTTAGTTCCTCAAGTTTTAGGCCAAAATCAATTTCATGGAGCATACATCAAGCAAGACATAAAGTGAAAGCAAGATTCAAATACTTGGAAAAACAAGAATAAGAAAACTTCAAGCTAACATATGACATATGACTCAAGCAAAAGTTAGGCACATTTAAAGACTCAAACATGTACCTATCATGCATTTAAACTTTTGGAAATGAAGGTCAATGATTAAGCACACAAAGACATGTTATCCAACAACATTTAGGAGTAAGAAGAGTAACAAAAACAGTAGCCAAAACTGCCCAACATAACCTGAAAAATGTTGATTCGCGGTGATCTCGGCAGCTCTGACCTTTGCTCACTATTTCAATCATAACTCTCTCCACAGAACTCCAAATGCATTGGTTCTTTTTTTGTTAAAAACTAGACTAACAGAGCTTTCTTCGGACATCAAGAACGTAATTTTTGGACCACTGAGCAGGTGCAGTTTAATCTTTTAAAATCGTGAACAATTTCTGCCAACATTGTTTTTATGTGGACTATTCAAAGATAGCTACACAAGACAAGGTTAGAACATGAAAACACCATATTCAAGGACAACCAAAGCTCTAGATACCAAATGATGAAGGATTATCTTGTTCCTTTTTAAGATTATTGAATATGGTGAGAGTTGATTAAGAAAGCTAAGGGAAATCCCCACTGGACATTAAGATAGCAAGCTATCTAGATGTGAAGGTTCCTTTCACAAAGCTCAATAGAAGAAGATGATGGGTTGATTCAAAACAAAAAGGAAATGGAAAGCACATAAACCATAGAAAACCAAGAACAA
The DNA here is from genome assembly GCF_037176805.1 of Vigna unguiculata. Taxonomy (NCBI): domain Eukaryota; kingdom Viridiplantae; phylum Streptophyta; class Magnoliopsida; order Fabales; family Fabaceae; genus Vigna; species Vigna unguiculata. The sequence continues at coordinate 24,349,397 of NC_140796.1, forward strand.
TTAAAGGAAGAAGAAAACATAAAATGGAAAGGAAAGAAATGGTAAAAATGTGAGAAGCACGCCACTACAAGGCTAGGCTAGAAGCCATGGCATCCTTGAAGATGAGTGGATGTGTGCCGCCACTTGCTATGCAAGATAAGGCTTAAAAGTATTCACTCCCAAAGGGAGGAAACTCTCACAAATGGTTGAGACACAAGAGTTTTTTAATTTCAAAATGTTCAACCCTTTTACATGTCTAGGAGCACCCCTTATATAGAAGAGTTTAGGGGCCTCTAAGCAAATAAAAGATACCTAAGGATGTCTCTACAAAAACCTAACCCTAGCTTCTAGAAACTAGGTCAAATAAGGTTACAAAAATGAGAGACAAAAGAGCTAACTATGGTGTGTGCAAGACTAATTTCGTTCTAGCACAAAAGGAGACAAAGAATGTGTCTCACATGTCTCCAAAAAGTGGCCAAAGTGTGCTAAAAACAAAGGAGACCAAAGGTACATAGGTACACTTGCTTCATGCCTTTTACTTTATGCTTTATGCCTTTGCTTTACTCTCTCTTCCACATCATTTATGCTCCCCAATCACCATGCGCCACCTAGCATTGCTTTCTTACTCCTAATTAACCTACAAAGCAAATAAACATAGATTAATATGTTGGCTTAAGTTAAGTCAACTATAGTCAACAAGTCAAACCTAGTCAAAGGTCAACAAGTCAACTAAAGTTGATTCAACTAAGTCAACTTAGGGAATCAAAAATAGCAAACACAAATGAAAGGGATGAAGGATTAGTGAACTTCCTTTCTAAACATGCTTAGTCTTCTTAAGCATTTGCATCCATCCTTGGTTGGGGTCAATCCTTCATCATGTCTCAAGCTCCATCCTAACAAATTCGAAGTGATTCTAGTGAAGAGGCCCAACCAAGTTTAAACCATTTGGCACAAGAACTAAAATCTCTTAAACTTTAGAGGAAGCAAAGGTAATTCTAAAAGAAAAAGAGAAAATTGAAAAGGATGCACATCTTACCATCCTAGAGGAAGAGCTTAGAATACTTAGACAAAAAGAGGAAAATATTCAAGAGAAATTGAGGACTGGTAGCCAATCAAGGAGAAGCTCCAAAACTCCCACACAAATCACACACTATGAGAAAGATAGTAGAATTGTTAATCAATACTATCAACCTCCTCCACCAAGAGTGCACAAAAGGGAGCGTGAAGTAAGAGAGCATGCACCAAGAGAGATTAGAGTGGACCTTCCTCATTGGTATGTGAAAAAAGATATAGAGCCATACTTAGATTAGGAAATGAAAGTAGAACAACTTTATAAGTGTCATCAAGTAAGTGAGGAAAGAAAGGTCTCCTTAGCAACATTAAGCCCCCAAGTGAATGCCATGTATTAGTCGACTTCCCTAGAGAAAGAAAGAAGACTCTCTAATTATCCTCAAGCCTAATATTGAAATGATTTGAGAAGTACAATGATAAGAAGGAACATACCCTTCTACTATCATAGGGAGCTTATGGACAAACTTCAAAGCCTCCAACAAAAAACCATACGTGTAAATGAGTATAGATAAAAGATGAAGACGTGAATTAGAGAGGAAGGAGAGACAATGATGTAGGATTATCTTATTTCTTTTATAAGATTAATGAATATGGTGATGATTGATTAAGAAAACCAAGGAAATCTCCATTGGACATTAAGATAGCAAGCAATCTAGATGTGAAGGTTCCTTTCCAACGTTCTAGAGAGGAGGATAATGGATTGATGGAGAGTAAGAAACCAAAAGGAAAAACATATAATAGAAACAATATAAACCAATAAGAGTAAAGAAACATAAAGTGAAAAGCAAAGGAAAAGGGAGGAATGAAGGATTCACACCACTACAAGGCTAGGCTAGAAGAAGCCATGGCAACCTTAAAGATGAGTGGTGTATGCTGCCACTTGCCAAGGCAAGACAAGGCTTGAAAGAACTCCACTCCCTAAGGAGGAATGCTCTCACAAAAGGTTGAAACACAAAGTGTATAATTTCTCCAAAATGTTCAACCCTTGTACAACCCTTGTCCAAAATGTTACCCTTAAATAGACAAGTCTAGGGGCCCCTTAGCAAAACAACAAAGTAGAAGGGTTACAAAAGAAACCTAACATGTTCTAGAAAGTAGATCAACATAGGGTGCACATGGGTGAAATTTCGTCCAAGCCATCTAGGTGGCAAGTCTTCATGGCCAAGGCTCCCAAAGGAGGGTTCTAGAACATTCTAGAAGAGTTGGTGTCCAAGGCATGTGGGCCTCCCCTTTCTAGATGCTTCTAGAAAGTCTTGTTTCTTCTCTATCTTCCTTAGGACACCAAGTGTCTCCTATGTGGTCCTCCTCCTTTCTTATTCCCACAAAAGCAAATTAAGGAATTTATTAGCATGTTGGTTTAAGGTTAAGCTAATGTTTGGTCAACAAGTCCACCCTTAAGTCAAGGTCAACAAGTCAACTCAAAATAGTCAACCACAACTAACTTCAAGAAATTGAAATTAAAGAAATGCAAAATAAAGATAGAGAGGATAATGTCTTCTCTTTTGTCATGCTCCTAGTGATCCTCATATGGTTGGCCTCCTTGGAACTTGATGAGGTGGTCACATCTTCATCAGACAACCATCTCGAGGTTTCTTAGTAGTTTCAATCTTCATATTAGAGATAGAGAGGAAGAAGAGGCAACCATCTCTAGGTTTCTTAGTGGTCTCAATCATGAGATTAGAGATATAGAGGAATTGTTCCTTACCAAGATTTGAATGATTTGGTATAAATGTGCATAAAAGTAGAGCAACAACTCTTGAGAAAAGGTTTTAAAACTCTCCATTCTAACTTTAGTGTTAAAAAAGACCTCAAGAGGGAGGATAAGCAATTGGTAGAAGAAGAACACTCTAGGAAATACCAAGGGAGGGAACATCATCACAAGTGACATTTCATCATAATGCTCGTAAAAAGACAATGATCTTAAAGGGTATTGATGTATGTAGTAGCCAATATAAGAAGAGTGATAATGGGAGTGAGGAGAATAACACACCTAAAGGTGATGATGCCTACCCTTGCAATGTGGATCTTCTTATTGTTAGTTTTGAAATGGTGATTTTAGCCAAGAAGGGGGGGGGGGGGGGTGAATTGGCTGTATAAAACTTTTTTGAAAGCTTAAACTTCTTTTCAATTGAATTTAATGGACTGGAAAGTTTGGACGTAAATGCAACAGACCAGTACACTTTCAGTCGATTAAAATATAAATCAGTAGACTAAATTGTTCTTGAAGCAATGAAACAGTCGATTAAAAAGACAAATCAGTCAGCTAAAATACTAGAGATTTATGCAGAATGCAGAATTCGCATATTCAAATCAAACAACAATCTTTTACATACAAGACTTGTTCCAAACAGTATTTATAACAAGTATAAAGCCTCAGATTACACAAGAACGCATTAAATCACACCAAAGATCAAATTGCTTGGTTTTCTTGAGTTTTTAAAGAGTTTCAAAGAGAGTGAGATGAGGGAAAGAGAAATGCACAATTATTTTTATACTGGTTCACTCAATCACAGAGCTACATCCAGTTTACCAGGACAACCTTAGCCTGGTTTCCACTATATTCAAAAGTTTTAGAAATCACACACCAAGATTACACTTTTGAACAACAAATCTCACAAGATTTTTGACTCACACAAAAATCTAGACACACACCTTGCAAGAATCACACTTACAGACCTAAAATCACATTAGGCAAACATACTAGAGGCACAAGAACATCCAAACCTGATGGTGGCTGTCCCTAGCCAACCATACATGTGTTTTTCAAGCTACTCATAAGCCAAAGTGCCTAAAATCAACAAAGATCTTCAAAACACGAGTTGCAGTTGTGTATTGTAGAGAGAGCGAGCTTTCCAGAGATGAATGACAAAGTTTCATGCTCAAAAACTCAGATTCGCACCTCTACTCGCGAAAACACAACTGATATAGTCTGGGTTAAGTGAAAATAGTTAATTGAATTTTTTATACAGTCAATTGATTTCACTTGACTTAAGTGAAATTAGTCGATTTAAAAATAAGTCAACTGACTGAATAAATTCATACACGAAACTATATACAACAAGCCTTTTAACCTGTTAAAACTCATTTTAAGTGATTAAAAGAGACATTTAACCTATGTCATATCGCCTACCAACAAGATATAATACTAACACATTACATTTAACATGTTATTTTCATATTTAACACACTAAAACATAATCTTCAAATGGATCTTCATCAATCTTCATCAAACACCTATGATCTTCATGCACATGGCTTTATCGATTCTTTGCTTCAAGCTTGGTTATGCCAACACTTATGATAAGAAGAACTTTCCACAATCAACATAACCCAAAAAGAGAACATCTTTCACTTATGTAAAATTTTAGAAAATCATGTTCTCTTATTATGGATAATGGCTCGTGTTGCATTGTAGCACTAGGTTGGTTGAAAAAATAGTATTAACTATCTTGCCTCATCCATAAACTTACAAACTTCAATGGATTAATGATGGTGAGGACATGGTAATTAATCAACATGTGGATGTCAAATTCTCCATAGGGAATTATAAAGATATTGTGCTTTATAATGTTAGGAACGAGGCAATAAAGGAAAGAATAAGGAGAGAAAAATAAATAAGGAAAGAAAAATAAACGACACAAGAATTTAACGTGGTTCGGCATACAATGTGTATGTCTACGTCCACGACTACACTAGGAAATATTTTTATTTCTGGTATATCTCAAGCTTTACATAGGGTCTTTGATATAGTAAAATAGAGAACCACATCTCACAATTCTAAGCGATGTAGGACTAAATTAAGCACCATAATATTAACAATTCTCCCACTTGGGATTTGATTTACATTACCACCCAGTGTAGTGCCTTCATCATCAATTTCATCGAAGGTTAGTTGAGGTAATGCAAAGCCTCAACTTAGTTGTTGTGATAGTCTAGGTCAACATATCAGTTGGATTCTCTACACCTGGAATCTACAACAAAAACAAGTCTCCATCATACATCAAGCTCCCTATTGTTGATGCATATGGCAGCACTTTAGACATGTGACTTTCCTCTTCTTTTGTATGAGAAGATTGCCTTTTTGAGAACTTTAAGTGAGTTCCCAAAGGTGTATTCGTAGTTTTAGCATTTTCAACATTAAACCTGCTAAGCAATTTTTCTATATAATTTTCCTGAGATAAGTTCAGAATACCTTCAGATCTATCCCTAGAGATTCGCATACCAAAAATTTGCTTGGCTAGACTAAGATCCTTCATTTCAAAAATTTTTGACAATTGTTTCTGTTCCTGCAGAGAACAAATAAGATAAGTTAGGCACAAGCGTCACCTTACCCATGTAGTCCGCTATCTCCTCAGTTGGCTTCTTCCTGCTTGATACATGTCGGCTTGGACCCAGAGGGGGTTACCTGCAGAAGGAACTCCGAAGCTCAAGTGAGTCAAAACACTCAAAAAGGTCAAATCCGTTATTAATGAATGCGTACCTTTAATTATTGGGGTCCACGTGTATTTATAGAGTATTAATTACGTCTGGTTATGCTTTGGGCCGAACCTTGGCTTGGGCTTTGGTTGTAAGTGGGCTTGGACCCTAGCCTAGGCCCTTAGGACCTATTGAACGCTGGGGGCTTTCATTATACTGAGTTTATTGGAGTAGTCGGCCTAGGCTTTAATCTTACCGGGTCTGCTGGGGTAGTCGGTCTAGGCCGGCTACTTAGGTTATATGAGGTGCAGATTGTTCCTCTAGATGTTTAGGTTAGAACTGGTAAAACTTAGGCTAACTCGGTCTAGGCTGAATACTTGACTGCCTTGGTATATATGTATTGTTTACTTATTTGGTCGAGTTTGGCTAGGTGTGGTACACCAGTCCCCCAGCCTTGACCGATATGAGTTGTCGGTCAAGGGTGATATGTGTTGGTATGCTAGCGGAACCGGCTAGGTGTGGTACACCAGTCCCCCAGCCTTTAAGTGTGATGAACAGTGTTAAGGCTAAAAAGTGGTTATCGTCTGAAGGTAGGTGAATGGTTGTCAGGGGTCAAATCAGGAAGTTCTGGCAGCGTCATTTTTAAGAGTCATGTCTCTTGCAATGATGGTGTCGATTGGTATGGGTTGTTGTGTTGGCAGGAAGGGGTTTTCGTCATTTGGGATTCTGGCCTATAAATATAGATTTCAAAGCGAGTGAGGGGTTACTTGGTTCATTTGCGAGAGTTTGTATTCAAAGGTCTTGTGTGCATTTTACTGTCTGACTAGTTCCCAATTTCAGCTGACATCTTCCCGTAAACACGAAACAGGTATTTCCAGTAGCGATAGTATATCGTTGTCCACGTCTAGTAGTGAGAGTACGGAGTCAGAGAGAAGTAGGGGTAGGCAACTTGATGAAGAGGGTACAAGTTCTAGAGGCATGGTAGGTGGGATCCCCATGGAGACGGTGAGGGAGGTTCGAGAAGATCCCCCTGAGGAGTTGGCCGAGAGTAACTGGCCGGCTAAAGGCGGTTATGGGTGGGCGGTTGTCGACGTCCGCAATCAATCATCTTTGTTCCGATGGTTTCGCCTATTGAACTCCTGGTTAAACTGTACGCCTGTCATCTCAAAGGGTGTAAGTGGGGACATCATTTCCTTGGAGAGAGTTAGCGCTATTGACCGAGTATGTCATGGGCAAGAGGGGGATACGGAGAAGTTCTTCTATATGTACATGTGTCATTTTTCTAAACTACATGTGCGGCTACCGTTAGATGATTTTACTATGGGTGTATTGTGCGCACTGAATGTGGCACATGCACAGTTGCATCCGAATAGTTGGGCCTACTTGCAAGCCTTTTGCATCTTGTGCCAATCTCTATACTTGGAGCCTTCTCCTTACGCTTTTTTGTACTTCTACGACACCAGACCCCGTCAGCCGACTACTTGGCTGTCATTGATAAGTCGTCCTAGTATCAGCAGACTGGACGCGTTTTCCCAGTCTTTCAAGCATTTCAAGGATGGGTACTTCAAGGTTGTTGTTAAAGAAAAAGGCAAAGCTCATTTTTTGAACGCAGATGGGAGTACAAAATTTCCATTTAGTTGGACGGGTAGCCCTTCTCGGTATAAGGATATGGGGATGGATGAGTTATCGGCGGGGGATAAGGAGGTGGTGGAGATCTTATTGAAGTTTGTTGATAAATTGCCCACTCAGGGCTTAGTTAGAGTTTATAATTTGGTGCATCCGATTATAGATATTGAAGGTATCTATTTATTACTTAAACTGTGTTAATGATTCTAAGTTGTTTTAATCCGAGTTGTAATATATTATTGTAGGGCACATGGCGCAATCAGGAAAGAAAAACTTGGCGCTTTTCCAATCGTTGAGGAAGGAGATGGCCGCTAAGGCCAAGGCAGCTGGGAAGACTGATGTTCCCAACCTGCGGGAGTCTATGGTGGAAGTACATGTAAACGGCGGGACGAAGAGGAGGGCTGAGTTGCCGCCTCGACACGACAAGGGGAAAGACGTGAAGAGAGTGAGAGCGGCCTTGTTCGGGACGGGGTCGGCCAGTTGAGCAGGGTTCAGCTAGTGGGGAGAAGGGACCAGAATCTGGTTTAATCGAATTGCTGGAAATATCTGTGAGGAAGGATATTGCAATCAACCTCCCAGATACCATTGTAAATTCCATTGACGGCATGGATGCGGACCATATTATGAGGACGATGGTCGAGTTTGGAAGCAAGGCCTTACTATTGAGCTATCGTGTGGGGTCTTTATACAAGAGGGAGGTGAAGGAGGGGGGTCGGGAAAAGGTGGAGGAGTTGTAGGGGAATGTTGACAAGCTAGAGGAGGAGAAGGCTGCGCTGGAGAAGGCAAAGGAGAGTTAGGAGGTAGAGAGAAAGAGGTTGGCAACATGGAGGGTTCGCTGTTTGGATTCTGAGGAAAAATTGAACAAGAGAATAGGGGAATTAGTGGAAGATTATGACGAATTGAAGGAGAAGTATGACGGAGCTGTCGGTGAGCTCGATGATCTGAAGAATAGCATCATACAAGAACACATTAACGGTTTTTAAAAAGGACTACACCAAGCAACATTTTTCCATGGGGAGGTCAATGTTACGGACGTGAAGTTTGATGTCAACAAGGATGTTATTGATGGGAGGCTTGTGAATGAAGATGAAGGCAGTGCTGGTGAGGAGGCGGAGGAGAGGGCGGAGGAGAAGGCGGCTGAAGAGGTGAATAAAGCGGTTGATGCCGGGGAGGTGGCTCCTGATGCGGCAGAATAGGACCTTAATCTTTATTGGTTTGAAAATATTATTAAGCATATGTCTGTAATAGCTGATACATTATGTTACGTTGGTACACTTTGCGTTTATGTTTAATGCGATTGATGTTCTGTATGTTATTGTGTATGTCGGGTTTTGATGATATGTGGTGTATGTGTGACGCGATGGATTGTATGTTAGGGGTGTTCGACCCAATCTGCTCACTTGGGGTAATGGTGGGGAACTTAAACGAATTAAGCAAAAGATAAGGGTGTTCGACCTAGGCCGCTTACTTGGGTAATGGTAGGGAACTTAAACGAATTAAGCAAAAGATAAGGGTGTTCGACCCAGGCCCGCTTACTTGGGGTAAGGGTGGGGAACTTAAACGAATTAAGCAAAAGATAAGGGTGTTCGACCCAGGCCGCTTACTTGGGGTAAGGGTGGGGAACTTAAACGAATTAAGCAAAAGATAAGGGTGTTCGACCCAGGCCGCTTACTTGGGGTAAGGGTGGGGAACTTAAACGAATTAAGCAAAAGATAAGGGTGTTCGACCCAGGCCGCTTACTTGGGGTAAGGGTGGGGAACTTAAACGAATTAAGCAAAAGATAAGGGTGTTCGACCCAGGTCGCTTACTTGGGGTAAGGGTGGGGAACTTAAACGAATTAAGCAAAAGATAAGGGTGTTCGACCCAGGCCGCTTACTTGGGGTAAGGGTGGGGAACTTAAACGAATTAAGCAAAAGATAAGGGTGTTCGACCCAGGCCGCTTACTTGTGGGAAAGGGTGGGGAACTTAAACGAATTAAGCAAAAGATAAGGGTGTACGACCCAGACTGCTTACTTGGGGTAAGGGTGGGGAACTTAAACGAATATGAGAGTAAAAACGTAGAAAAGTTGTATAGTTGAGAACCCTTCATTTTATTTGTTGAATAGGGGTGCCTCGTTAAAACCTCCCTGGCCAAAACCCTCCTTAGGAAAAAAAGACCAGGTGAGGAAAAAAAGTACACCTAGGGTTACAAGTGTTCGGCTTAGTGCAACATACATTTAACTGAAATAGAATTTAAGGTGCGATACATTCCAAGTGTTGGGAATCTCTTCCCCAGATAAGTGTTCCAAGCGATATGCTCGTCCTCTTGCATCTTCTCATATGCGGTATGGGTCGTCCCAATTGGCGGAGAGCTTACCATCCTTCTTTCTAGCACTGTTGGCCATTCTCCATACTTGGTCCCCGATGGCGAATGATCGTGGACATAGGTTTGCATTATATTTTCTGGCAGCTTGTTGTTTGGCAGCTAAATTGCGTATCTAAGCTTTTTCTCTGAGTTCGGGTAGAAGGTCGAGATATATGGCCATGTTTTGGTGGTTGTGGGTTGGGTCGTATAGTTCTCAGCGCAGGTATGGTTCGCCAATTTCAACTGGTATCATGGCGTCTGCACCGTAAACTAGGCTGAATGGGGATTCGTTTGTTGATGATTGAGGGGTACACCTATAAGCCCATAGCACTTCTACTAACTCTTCGGGCCATCGGCCTTTGGCGGTATCTAATCTCTTGCGTAGCTCCATGAGGATAACTTTATTTACCGTCTCTGCTTGTCCATTGGTTTGTGGATGTTCTACAGAACTTGTGATGTGCTTGATGCCTAGGCCAGTGTAGAACTTGGCTAGCTCTTTGTCAATAAATTGTCGGCCATTGTCTGTGATGATGGTATGTGGAACACCATATCTGCATATAATATCCTTCCAAACAAATTGCTGAACTTGTTGGGCCATGATGGTAGTTAGCGACTTGGCTTCTATCCATTTGGTGAAGTAGTCGACGGCTACAATTAGGAATTTCACCTGCCCTTTGCCGGGTGAAAAGGGGTCGAGAATGTCCATTCCCCACTTAGCGAATGGTCATGGGGATAGTATGTGGTGTAGTTGTTCTTATTACTGGTGAATAAGGTTGCCATGTTTCTGACATGGTTTGCACTTTCTGACGTAATCCTGGCAGTCTGCTTCTATAGTCGGCCAGAAATATCCGGCTCTAAGAACTCTGGTAGCCATGGTGCGTGCGCCGGAATGATAGCCACAAATGCCTTCGTGTAGTTCTTTAATAATATATTGTGTTTGTTCTGCCGTGACACATTTGAGAAGGGGTTGGTCGTATCCGCGTTTGTAGAGGTCATCGTCTATCATGGTGTACCTAGCGGCCTTAGCCAGCCAAGTTTTGTTCGCATCTTGAGGGGAGTTGCCGGTTTTGAGGTACTGGACATAGGGGGTGGTCCAGTTATGGCTTTGGGAGGGGTTGACGTTGTCGGCTGGGGCGTGGGTTAAATTTTGACAAGTGTGTGTGATGGAGGGCGTAGATAATGTTTGTTGTAATAGGGATCGGTGATGGTTTTTTAACTTGGTGTTGGCCAATTTGGAGAGCATGTCGGCTCTGATGTTGTCGGTCCTTGGGATGTGTTCGATGCGGACTTGTTCGAAGGCGGATTGAATGACTGCACGGAGCAGGTGGTAATACTGTAGAAGGATGGGGTCTTTGATCTAGAACTCGTCATTTAGATGGCCTATAGTGAGCTTGGAGTCGATTTTGCACATTAATTTCTTGACACCTACCTCGCGGGCTAGGGAAAGGCCAGGGAGGATTGCTTCGTACTCGGCCTGGTTATTTGACGTTTTAAAGGCAAAGTGAAGAGATTTTTCAATGAGGATGTCGTTGGGGCCTTCTAAGACGATGCCAACGCCGGCACCTTTTGGATTTGAGGAACCATCTACATGAAGCGTCCATGGGTCCTCTGTAGGTGTGTGCTGGAGGTCGTTGACGAAGTCTAATAGACATTGGGCTTTAATAGGGCCACGGGGTTCATAGTGAATGTTGAATTCTGACAGCTCGACGGCCCATGATGACATGCGTCCGGCTAGATCTATTTTTTGCAATATCTTTTGGATTGGGTAGTCGGTTTTACCGGTTATGCTATGGTTTTGGAAGTATGGGCGTAGGCGGCGTGCTGCGTGGACCAAGGATAGGGCCAACTTCTCTACCATTTGATATTTGGTTTCAGGATCTTGCAGCGTTCTGCTCACAAAATAGACAGGGTGTTGCGTCCGGTCTGTTTCTTGGACGAGCGCGACGCTAACGGTGTGGTCAGTGGCTGTGATGTATACGAGGAGGGGTTTACGGGTGTCCGGCTTGTGGAGGATGGGTGGGGAGGTTAAGGTTGTTTTCAGTTTTTGGAAGATTTGTTCACAATCATCAGTCCACGTGAACTGGGTGGATTTCTTTAAGAGTTGGACTATGAGTTGGGTTTGTTCGGCTAGTTTGGGTAGGAAGCGAGAAATGGCTGTGAGACGGCCTATAAGACGTTGGACCTCCTTAATAGTATTGGGGCTGCGCATTTCGATGATGGCCTTGCATTTTTCGGGATTGGCTTCTATGCCGCGCTGGGTTAACATAAAACCAAGGAATTTACCCCGGTCAACGCCGAATACACACTTGTCTGGGTTGAGGCGAAGGTTGTATTGGCGTAGCGCAAAGAAAACCGTTGAGAGATCCTCGGCATGTTGATGGTGACTTAGAGATTTGACGACTATGTCGTCAACATATACTTCGACATATTGTCCCATTAGATGACTGAAAACCTTGTCCATCAACCGTTGGTAGGTTGCTCCAGTGTTCTTGAGACCAAAAGGCATTACCCTATAGAAGTAGTTGGCATCGTCTGTGATGAAGGCAGTTTTGTGCTTGTCAGATACGGCCATGGGGATTTGGTTGTACCCAGAATATGCATCCAAAAAACTGAGTACTTTATTCCCTGCTGCGCCGTCAACGAGTCGGTCGATGTTGGGTAAGGGGTAGGCATCGCGAGGACAAGCCTTGTTTAGATTCGTATAGTCTACACACATCCTCCATTTGCCATTGGCTTTCTTCACCAAGACTACGTTAGAAAGCCAAGTGGTGTACTGAGCTTCTTCTATGAATCCTGCGTTCAGTAACTTGTCAGCTTCAACCTTAGCTGCCAGGCGGCGTTCTTCACCAAGTTTACATTTTTTCTAGGATATGTAGCGAGTTTCTTTATAGATGGATAGTTTGTGGGATGCCACTAGAGGGTCCACCCCAGGTAGATCAGCGGCTGACCAGGTGAAAAGGTCTGTGTTGCTGGTGAGCATGGGTGTGATGATGGCGCGCTCGTCAGAGTTCAAATCGGTGCCTAGGTTGATAGAGTAGTCGTTGGGAAGCTCTAAAGGGGAGGTCTCCTCAACTGGCTCGAGACGAACATCCCGACCTACTCTAGGGTCCAGGTCTTCGCCTGACAGTGTGATGCCGGAGCCAGGTGGTCGCTCAATGTGGTTGGTTTGTTGAATAGGGAGTTGTGGGCGCAGGCTGGCCATGTAGCATTCGCGTGCCAAGCGTTGGTCGCAGTGGATGGTAAGGATGTCACCGGAGGGAGAAGGGAACTTCATGGCCAAGTGGGGAGTGGAGACGACAATGCCAAGGGTGTTGAGGGAAGGACGGCCTAGGAGGACATTGTAGGATGTTAGCGCGTCGACGATGAGGAAGCGGATTGGAATGGTTTTGGTTTGGGTTCCCTCACGAAATATGGTGTGGAAGTCGATGTAGCCGCGGGTGGAAACTTGTTCGCCAGAGAAGCCATATATTTGTTCATCATAGGAGACCATAGCCGTGTCCGGAAGTTGGAGTTTTTGGTAGGTGGCCCAGTAGAGGATGTCAACAGAGCTGCCTTGGTCAACAAGGACTTTCTTAACGGCGTAGTTTTCGATTTCAACCGTGATGACCATGGGGTCATCTTGTTGGTGGTCGAGGCCATGAAAGTCGTCATCTGTGAAGATGATGGGAGGCATGCAGCGTCTGTGGTAGGAATGGGTGATATGGTTGATGGACTGGATATGACGGAGGTGTTTCTTTTTGGCAGAAGAGGTGGATCCTCCACTAGCGAAGCCACCAGAGATGGTGTTGATGGTGCCACGCAGGGGAGGGTCGGCAGGGGTGATGTCGGTGCGGGCCGGTTCGGGTTCTTGGTTGGTGGGTTGGGTGGGGCGTCTGTCGTGACGAGAGTCATGTGGAGGGCATCTGTGGTCGGATCGAGGGGGGTTGTGAGATCGAGAGGAAGAAGAATGGTCATCTTTGTGGATGAAACGGCGAAAGTGGCCAGCACGGACCAGTTCTTCTATTTTATCCTCGAGTGCTTTGCATTCTTCTGTAGTGTGGCCATGGTTGCGGTGGTAGCGGCAATATTTGGTCATATCAGCGTTAGGAGGTGTGGTTGTCTTGCGTGGTGGAGGGATTAGGTCAGCTTGTAAGGCCTCATCGAGGATGCGGGAGCGGGCTACGGTAAGAGGGGCATATCTGGTGAAGCGAGGTTGGCGGGGCTCGCGTGGGCGGGCATCAGGGGTGGGTTAGGTTGCGGGGTAGTTTTGCCGGTGGTGGCTGCATAGTCATTGTAGAATTTGGTGTGGAGGGTTTGCATTTCCTTCATGCGGACATAGTCGGCTGCACGCAATTTGAGTTCGTGCATAGAAGCAGGTGGGTGGAGGTAGACGTTGTTGGCGAACGGGCCGGGTTGTAGGGTGAGTGCCATGCATTGAAGGATCATCTCTTGGTTGAGGTGTGGAGTGCGAAGAGCTTCCTTACTGAAGCGATCTATGAACGCTCTGAGTGGTTCGCCTTGTTCCTGTCTAATGCCCAGGAGAGAGATTGTGGTAGTTTGGTGTGGACGGCTGCCAGCAAAATTGGTGGAGAACATGTGGGAAAGGACGTCAAAATTGTCGATGGAGTAAGGTGGAAGGGTTGTGAACCATTCTAGGGCAGGGCCCTTGAGGGTGGTGGGGAAGGCTTTGCAGAAGACTGCATCTTGGGACGTGTACAGTGCGACATGGGTGATGTAGACTTTGAGGTGTTCATCGGGGTCAGTTTCGCTAGTATAGCGGTCCAGGGTGAAAGGTTCCCACTGGGTGGGGAGAGGGGTGTTGGCGATGAAATCGGTGAAGGGGTGACGACGTCTGGGCTGGTGCAGAAGGAGCAGATGGGGTGGGATGGGATGAGTGATCAATAGCGAGGAAGGTGGAAGTCAGGTTGTGAGGGGGGATGTGGCTTGTTGGAGGGTATTGTGGGTTGTATGGTGGAACATGTGTGGTGTGTAGGGTGGTGGGTATGGTGTAGGGGATCTGGGTGGTAGGGAGGGTAGCGGCAGGGGTTGGGGCTGCGGTATGGGGATGGGTTGAAGGGAGGGTGTTTGTTGGGTAGTGGTGAAGGTATGAGGAGTGAGGTTGTATCTGCTTTCTTCCTCTGTGGGCTGGAAGGTCGGGGACCTTGCAACTTTAGATGTTCAGCGCCTCCATCTCGTCAGCACTGCGTTTCTTCAGATCTGTCAGCTCTTGTTGCATCTTTGCTTGGCCGTCTAGGATGACGGCCAGGTCAAGGGTGATGCCAGCAGGTCCTGAGGGACCAGCATCTGCTTGCTTGTTCACTCTAGCTTTGCAACAGGTTGAAACCATCTTCAGAGAAAAGCGGGTACTAAAGGTGTTCGTCTCGTGCCCCACGGTGGGTGCCAATTGTTCCTGCAGAGAACAAACAAGATAAGTTAGGCACAAGAGTCACCTTACCCATGTAGTCCGCTATCTCCTCAGTTGGCTTCTTCCTGCTTGATAAATGTCGGCTTGGACCCAAAGGGGGTTACCTACAAAAGGGACTCTGAAGCTCAAGTGAGTCAAAACTCTCAAAAAGGTCAAATCCGTGATTAATGAATGCGTACCTTTAATTATTGGGGTCCACGTGTATTTATAGAGTATTAATTACGTCTGGTTATGCTATGGGCCAGGCCCTGGCTTGGGCTTTGGCTGTAAGTGTAACACCCCAATTTTGGGACGCCACGGAATGTTAGAAAATTTTTGCGTTTCGCGAAAAAAGAAATAAATATTGAAAATGTACTAATTAAAAAACTTTTAATTTAAAAGTAAATAGATAATCCAAATGTTAATTTGGAATAATAATAATATTAAATAAACAAGGTTCGAACTAAATACTAGAAATTAAAAGAAAATTTCATAGTCTTCATTGTTTAATTTAAATCAACAAAATAAACCATAAATCCCCGAGTCCACTCCATCCTTTCTGATATCTACTTCGAGTCAGAAATATCTGCATTACCGTCTGCTCCCGTATAACACACACGTTATACGATCATCGCACAGGCAACAAACATACAAACAAACAAATAGGGGTAAGCTAACCATAAACAATGATATTCACAAAAGAAAATCATAAATAAAACTTGTCCAATAATACTCAACGTCGCATTCGATTAACACGGAAACTTTATGACCACAATCCATCCTTGGTTTGAACACACAAACCCCAAATCCAAACATTCATACTAAACCAAACATAGCATCACATTCATCTAAAATCTTCATTAAATTCCACCAAGAGCTTTCAAGCAAAGCAATATACTCAATATACTCTCAATATGAAACACATGAGAATTTCATAATTGCCAACAAAACACTCACCATCACATCATGCTTGAAAAATAAAGTCTTCCAACCAACCCATATTCATATATCACCCTGTATATAATCACATTCCAAAAATCAAATACAAGCGCAAGAAAATTACGATGTCAATTCATACTCCTAACGCATTCAAACCCTTCAAAGAAAAATAGTCAATATATAACTTACCATACTTGCCATTTCTAAACCCCCCCGCTGCCCCTATTCATTTCACGCATGACAACAAGAGAAAAACTAAGGATTTTGTATCCTTTAATCACGTGAAAAGCGATTCCAAAAGAGAAAGGAAGAAAAACATGGCACGGTCTGCACCAATTCCTTTAAAGACTACCCTCCCTCAAAGTTACATGAATGGTTTAAAGGAAATAGATAAAAACAAATCCGTGGGCCCCAACGCATCATGCCTTTACGTGAAAGAGAGAAAAAAATGGAAGAAAGAGAAACTAACACTCATGTGTTTACGGGAAAGAGAATAGAAAGAGAAAAACAAAATCCATAAACCCATCCTCACACCTGCAACGTGAATAAAGTCTTATGAAAAACTAAGAGCTGCATGCATTGCACCCACCAATGAAAACCTAATGAAACCCAAAAAGAACCCCTGCACTGCACCGTAACCCACGAAGAAGAAAACCACATTTTTTTTAAGTGACCATGAACTCAAAGAATGCAACAGTTTGCATGCATATAATTAAAACGAAACTGCACCCAAATCAAAACCATGCAAACCACCCCCACGTGATCGAATCAAATGAAACAGAACCACCCTCGTTGCACCATGCACAACAAAACAAACTCCACATAGTAAACATGTATTATTCACGCACCACATAATTCACGCACCTCATAATACAGCAAACCAAAACCTATATGATTCACGCATTCCTTGTAAAGCAACTCTACACAATCATAGATGAACTGCAACGTAAACACATCCAAACTGCCAACCAATGTACAATGCATAAGACAGAGAAGTCAAGCTCCAAGCAAAACAGAATACAAAGTTAACTTCTCCTAGACTACACATGCATGCTTTTCAAGTTTCACTCATCAAACAAACATCAAGAAAACAAGAGAAGAATGCAAGGTTGGCTTCCCCTACCTCTCTAGATGATTCCTCTTCTCTACCACTGAAAACTCTAACTTGCACCCTTCCTCTCTTTTCCTTCTCCGGTCTCCCTCTTTTCTCTAAAGAAAATTCCTAGGGTTTAGCTTTATCTAATTCCACCCAATAGTTCTGTTAAGATTGTTTTTAGCCCATTTTTTTTTCCTTATCATTTAACTCTAAAAAATAAAATAAAAACAGAAAGAAAATGAGCAACGAAATTTTGAATTGGTTGCAGCGTTATTTCCGCATGCCTGGAAACACAACCCCATTCACGCTCCATTGGCCCCACACCTTTAAAGGAGAGAAAAATATGGATTCTAACACAAACACAAATGGAACTTTACACCAGCCAGATTTGAACCCTGCACCTGCTCTTCTATGCACGCAATTATCACCACTAGGCTATATACCTTCACATGATATTATATACATTATAAGATTTAAAGCCCTTAAACTCCACTAACCTTAATTCCTAAAATCACTTAAATAATTATTATAAACACCACAATAACTTAAATCACTCAAATAATAATTATTTTCTATTTCATAATTTAATAACCTAATTAAATTAAATGAATCAACAATATTAATCTAACCATTAATTTTCTTTCTATGTGTTTTCCTTTAATCTAATTTTTCCCGGGTCTTACAGTAAGTGGGCATGGGCCTTAGCCCATACCCTTAGGACCTATTGAACGTTGAGGGCTTTCATTATACTGAGTTTATTGGAGTAGTCAGTCTAGGCTTTAATCTTACCGGGTCTGGTGGGGTAGTCGGTCTAGGCCGGCTACGTAGGTTATATGAGGTGCAGATTGTTCCTCTAGATGTTTAGGTTAGAACTGGTAAAACATAGGCTAACTCGGTCTAGGCTGAATACTTAACTGCCTTGGTATATATGTATTGTTTACTTATTTGGTCGAGTTTAGCTAGGTGTGGTACAGTTTCTTCAACCTGTCAATTTCTGCCACATTAGCATCAGCAATCAACATGTCGTCAACATACAAGGCCAGAATGATATAGCTATTAACATATTTCTTCACGTAACAACAATGATCTTCTTCACATCTGTGAAATCCTTAGTTTCTCATAAACTCATTAAACTTCTTGTACCATTGTCTCAGTTCTTGTTTCAATCCATACAAACTTTTATGAAGCTTGCATACAAGATTCTCTTTGCCTTGTACTTCAAAACCTTTTAGTTGTGCCATAAAAATTTCTTCCTCAAGATCTCCATGTAGGAATGCAGTTTTCACATCTAACTACTCTAAATGAAGATTTTCTACAACTACTATACTCAAGATAACTCTGATGGTAGTCATCTTGACAACAGGAAAAAATTTATGTGAAGTCAATTCCTTGTCTTTGTTGAAACCCTTTCACTATGATTCTAGCCTTATACCGTTTGTTGCCATTTGGTTCTTCTTTTAACTGATAGACCCACCTATTTTGCAAAACCTTATTTCCTTCTGGAAGCTTAGTTAAAGACCATGTTGTATTCTTCTGAAGAGACTTTATCTCATCTTTCATTGCTAGCTCCCACTTAATAGATTCATCTCCCTGCATAGCCTCAGCAAAATGCTCTGGCTTGCCAGCATCAGTTAACATCAAGTAATGCAATGAAGGGGAGTACTTTTGTGGTGCTACAATTATTTTACTAGATCTTCTAATCAGTATTTCAAGAGTTATTGAATCTGCTATTTGTTTAGGTGTTGACCCAGACTCTGACTCAGGCTCTACTTCTGTATTCTGCCTTTTGCTGACTACATCACTTTCTGAAATTTCTTCTAATGATACCTAGTCTGGCTATTTATTTGCATTTGCAAATTCTGCAGTCATGTCTTTATAGAACATGTTTTCATTAAAAGTAACATTTCTACTTTTGATAATTTTCTTGTTTTGGTCATCCCAAAACTTGTAGCCATACATATCATATCCATAACCAATGAAATAGCATCACTTTGCCTTAGGGTCCTATTTATCACTACTATTAAATTTCAAAATAATATATGAAGGACAACCAAAAACTTTCATATGTGAAAGGTTTACCTCATTTCCAGACCATACTTCTTTAGGTAATTAATAGTCTAAAGAAACTAATGGTCCTCTATTTATGAGATAAGTTGTTGTGCTTATTGCATCTGCCTAAAAAACCTTGGGTAATCCTAGCTAGATTGTAACATCTCAAAATTTGTACCCAGTGTTTTCAGTGTATCAATACCTAAAAGTTTATGATACATTATTTTTTTTAGGTATTGTGACTAGTATAATAAATTTTGAACATATGATATATAAAAAAAATTATAATTATTCAAGAAATCAAAATTTAAGTGTTTGCAATTAAAAAAAATGTCGATAGTACTTAAAATATCTGCTAGCTGTAAGTTTACAAAATAAATTGTACTGATAGGTAATAATTCATTAACAACAAATTATACGATAGTTCAATATTCTATAAATTATGTATATATTATTGAAACTAATAATAAAATAAATTATGAATATACGTTTAATAATCGTCGATATATGAATTATATGCAAAAGTTTGAATAAATGGAAAGCGAATTACAATCAGATGCAAAACCTTGGAAAGCAAAGTGGCAGGGTATTGAATAACAAATGGATGAGAACGTTATTATCATATTTAATAAAAGTTAAAAGAAAAGAGTATATATATATATAGAAGTAATCCGAAGCATTTAACGTTAGCAGATATATCTCTATCTTTTATCCTTTCACTGTGAAAAAAAAATCTAGGATGGAACGTTAAGAACTAATGGAATTAGAATAGTATAGGAACTAAGTTAATTAAAATCAAACTAGAAGTAATAATTACCTAATATAGTATAAATAGGGGTGGGGTAAGAGAAATAGAAAGCAAAAGAGAAGTTAGACAAAAGAAAACAGAGAGAAGCTTTGTGTGAAAGAGAGAGAGGTTACGACAACGAAGAAAGAATTTTTATCACAGTCTCCATACAGCCTTGGTGTGTTTTCCATAGTAACTAAGGTAAGGGAAGGAGACATTTATCATTTTATCTTTTTATGATGACTATTTTTATTTGTTCATAATTATTTTTATCTCTATATTACCTTAAGTGAGGTGTCCCTAACTTCATTCTAATTTATATTTAGTTCTCGTTCCTATTTATTTATTTATATTCATCTTCAGTTATGCACTGGTCCTATTTATTCAATTTATATTTACTCTTATTTACTTATTTATATTTATCTCTAGTTACGTATTGACCCTTTTTATTTATTTATATCTATTTTAATTATTCATTGATCCTATCTATTTATTTATTTATATAATTATATGGTTTAATATTAAAATAAAATGTATGATAAATAAAGATTTGATTATTGTAGTTGGAGGTATGACCTTGGGGATTTAAACGAGTTAATATTACTCAAGATGAGATATTCTTGAGTTATTTTGTTGGCCATGAGCTCATTTATCCTGACTAGTCACTACAAAATTAATCAATATCTTTATTAAAGTATAATAAAGATCCCGTTTTATGGAATTGGGGGAATTTTCATTTCATTTTATTTTATTATGATATGCTGTATTTTTTTATGTGATATTTGTCTCACTTCCCTATTTTGTGATTGTGTGTGAAAAACAAAATTTTATAACATTATCATAGATGGTTGCTCCGAACATGCTTGATCCCTTCTTCGCCGACATTGTGGCTGTTTTTCCGGGAAATGCATGGCAAACCAATGCAGTGAATAATTTTGTAACATTTCAGGGAACGGGAAACTCTACCATTACTTTTCTCCCTGCTCTGAATGCGCCGATTGTCATCGAAGGACAAATCGGAGTTACCTTTTATTTACCCTCAATAGTTCAAGTGAACCCTATCCATAACTTTTTCCCTCCAGTTGTTTGAAAGCCAGTTTATGAGGGAAAAACTTTAATTAAATAATACTTTTCCCCTTCTAGTGTAGGAAATTAAGATGTACTAAACGATGTAGATATAAGATACATACAGTACTGTAAATATGTATATATATATATATATATGTGTGTGTGTGTGTGTGTGAGTATTTTAAGTACAATTAGATATCATCGTATAATTTTGCCTTTAAATTTCATAAGTATATTGTAGAAAATAATAATAATGAAATGAATGGAAAATTTGTTTTTTTTATCGTCACATTAGATGGTATCAAAGCGACGTTTCATGCGAGATCTGTGAAATGTGCTCATTATTTTTTTTTTACTAACTCATACAATTCCAGATGGCAAACATTAGAAGGAACAATGAATTAACGGAAGCAATGCAAGCTATCCGAGACATGGCTGATGCTCTAATGAGGAATCAAAGACCTGAAGGAAACCCTGAATCACAAGGATTAGCTGAATTTAGGAGAAACAAATCCCCATAATTTTCTAGAGGATATGATCCAGAAAAAGCTGAATTATGGATTAAAGAAATGGAGAAAATATTTCGAGTTATGAATTGTGCTGACAATCAAAAGGTGAATTATGTTGTATTTATGTTAATAGGAGAAGCCGAAGATTGGTGGGATGGTACCAGGAGATTACTTGAAGGAGGAAGAATAATTATTACATAGGATGTATTTAGAACAAGGTTTTTAGAAAAATATTTTCCTAATTATGTGAGGAGAGCAAAAGAAATAGAGTTTATGCAGTTGAAGCAAGGAAGTATGATAGTAGGGGAATATGCTTCCAAGTTTGAAGAATTAGGAAAATACTCTACTTTCTTTTATCACCCAGAGGAAAGGATGAAATGTATAAAATTTGAAAATGGACTTAGGGATGAATTAAGAAAAGCAGTAGGAATACTAGAAATTGCTAATTTTCCTACGCTTATTCACAAGTATAGATTTTTGGAAGATTTTGAGAACAACCAAAATATCAAACCAAAATATTTTGGACCCTAGACAAATAAGAATAAACGCAATAAGGGAAAACCTTACAATCGCCCACAATGGAGGGCCCAATCCAACCAATCTTCATCAAGAAATTCTAGTAGACCTGTATATGACCATATCAGATGCTTTAAATGCGGACAAGGTCATCATGCTAAAGATTGTCACCTTAATGGACCAGTCTGTTTCAAGTGTGGCAAACCTGGTCACCTATTCTCTGAGTGTGGACAACAAAAGTCACATTTCAATCCAACTGCAACTAAGACAAGACCTACCACAACAGGAAGAGTGTACACCATACTGGAGCTGAAGTTGCTAAAAACCATGATCTAATTCAAGGTATGTGTTTTATTAAAGGAAAAACTTTAAATGTACTGTATGACTCAGGTGCAACTCACTCATTCATTTCCAATAATTGTGTTCAACATCTTAATATGCCGACCTCTTTTCTAAAAACTAGTTTGGTTTTTCAACTCCTACAAATGAATCAGTAATTACCAATAGAGTTTGTTTAAACTGTCCACTGTTCATTGAGAATAGAAAATTCCTTGTAAATCTAATATGTCTACCTTTATCTCAATTAGATGTAATCTTAGGTATGGACTGATTATCTTCCAATCAAGTACTTTTGAATTGTGTTGAGAAATTAGTAATATTTTCAAACTCTGAGAATCTTTTAAAATCACCTACCAATTCAAAAAGTGAGCCTTTAAAGAATGAAATTCAAGGGTACTTGTTATTATCTTCTATGGAAATAAAATAGGAAGTTACGTTGAAAAATATAGCAGTTGTTCAAAATTTTCCTAAAGTCTTTCCCAAAGATATTCCTAGTCTACCACCCAACAGAGAAATCGAATTTTCCATAGATCTGATGCTTGGAGTTGGACCAATCTCTATTGCACCATATAGGATGTCACCCTCTGAATTAGCAGAATTGAAGAAACAATTAGAAGAGTTACTTGAAAAATAGTTCATTCGTCCTAGTGTGTCACCTTGGGGAGCTCCGGTTTTGTTAGTTAAAAAGAAGGATGGAAGTTTTAGGTTGTGCGTAGATTACCGTCAATTAAATAAATTCACCATAAAGAATAAATACCTTCTTCCTAGAATAGATGACTTGATGGACCAATTGAGAGGAGCCTCTGTACTTTCTAAGATAGATTTAAGGTCAGGATATCATCAAATTAGAAAAAAAGCAGAAGACATACAAAAAACTGCTTTCAGAACTAGGTATGGTCATTATGAATATCAAGTGATGCCTTTTGGTGTGACCAATGCTCCTGCAATATTCATGGATTACATGAATAGGATCTTCCATCCATTTTTAGATCAATTTGTGGTTGTTTTTATAGATGACATTCTTATTTATTCTAAGACTCTTGAGGAACATGAGGAACACCTTTGGATTGTCTTGCAAATCTTGAAAGAAAAGAAATTGTATGCTAAATTGTCTAAGTGTGAATTCTGGTTAGAGGAAGTAAAATTCTTAGGACATGTGATTTCTAATAAGGGAGTGTCAGTGGATCGGACCAAAGTAGAAGCAATTTTACAATGGGAACCACCAAAAACAGTGACTGAGATTCGCAGTTTTCTCGATTTGGCAGGATATTATAGGAGATTCATTGAGGGATTTTCTAAAATAGCTTTGCCTTTAACCCAACTCACCAAAAAGGGACAACCTTTTGTGTGGACAGAAAAATGTGAGGATAGTTTTCAAGAACTCAAGAAAAGATTAACCACTTCTCCTGTTTTAGCATTACCCAATCCTACTGGACACTTTGTTATATTTTGTGATGCTTCCAAAATGGGATTAGGTTGTGTTCTTATGCAAGATAGAAGGGTAGTGGCATATGCTTCTAGACAATTAAGAACACATGAGAAAAATTACCCAACCCATGATCTAGAACTAGCTGCCATTGTTTTTGCACTTACGATATGGAGACATTATGTTTATGGTGGAAAGTTTGATGTTTTTAGTGATCATAAAAGTCTCAAATACTTGTTTGATCAAAAGGAATTAAATATGGGACAAAGAAGATGGATGGAATTTCTAAAAGATTATGATTTTGAATTACAGTACCACCCAAGTAAGGCAAATGTAGTGGCAGATGCGTTAAGCAGAAAATCTTTACATATCTCCTCACTAATGATTCATGAAATGAATTTGTTAGAAAAATTTAGAGACATGAATCTGTCAGTCACCCTAAGCCATGATACAATGCAATTAAACTCCATTCAGATCACTAACAATTTACAAAAACAAATCCATGAGGCATAGGAAAGTGATGAATTCATTCAAAAGAAAAAGAAATTGATGGGACAAAAGGATGGGGAGAATTTTGGCATAGATAAAATCGGAACTTTGAGATTTAAGGATAGGATGTGTGTACCCAATAATAAGGAAATTAAGGAAGTGATTCTAGAAGAAGCACATAAAAGCAAATTAAGCATACACCCGGGCACAAAAAAAAATGTATCAAGATCTTAAGAAAATGTTTTGGTGGCCCAAAATGAAAAAGGAAGTGGCACAATATGTAGCAAAATGTCTAATTTGTCAGAAAGCTAAAATAGAACACCAAAAGCCAGCAGGAATGCTACAATCCTTAGATATACCTGAATGGAAATGGGATAGTATAGCAATGGATTTTGTAGTTGGTCTCCCACGAACCATTCGGAAATTTGATTCCATATGGGTTATCGTGGATAGATTAACAAAGTCTGCTCATTTCTTACCCATTAACATTAGGTATTCATTGGAAAAATTGACTGAATTGTACATAAAAGAAATTGTCAGGTTACATGGAGTTCCAATAAGTATTATATCTGATAGGGACCCTCGATTCACTTCAAAATTTTGGGGAAGTTTACATCAAGCCTTAGGTACCAAGCTTCACCTTAGCTCAGCTTATCATCCCCAAACTGATGGACAATCTGAACGAATCATTCAATCTTTGGAAGATTTGCTGAGAGCTTGTGTGTTAGAAAATTCTGATAATTGGGATCGATACCTGCCTTTGATTGAGTTCACCTATAACAACAGTTTCCATTCCAGCATAGGTATGGCACCTTATGAGGCATTATATGGAAGGAAATGTAGAACACCTTTGTGTTGGTTTTAGACCGGTGAGAATTTAGTATTAGGTCCTGACATGATTCAACAGACAACAGAGAAAATCATAATGATCAGGGACAAATTGAGAGCAACTCAAAGTAGACAGAAAATTTATGCTGACAAGAAAAGACGACCTCTTGAATTTCAAGAAGGTGATCATGTATTCTTGAAAGTAACACCAATCACTAGAATTGGTAGAGTGATGAAATCAAAGAAACTCACCCCCCGGTTCATTGGTCTTTACCAAATTCTTAGAAAAATAGGTCATGTTGCGTATCAAATTTGCTTACCTCCGTTCCTTTCCAATCTCCATAATGTCTTTCATGTGTCTCAATTAAGAAAATATGTTTCTGATCCAACTCATGTGATAAGATCTGATACAATACAATTAAAGAATAACCATACATTTGACGCAATACTTGTACTGATTATGGACAAGAAGGTCAAAGAATTGAGAGGCAGACAGATCCCTGTAGTGAAGGTCATGTGCAATGAAACTAATGGAGATATTACATGGGAATTAGAAGAGAAAATAACAAACCTTTACCCTTATTTATTTTAAAAATAAATAAATAAATAATTTCGAGGACGAAATTTCTTTTAGTAGGGGAGAATTGTAACATCTCAAAATTTGTACCCCAGTGTTTTCAGTGTATCAATACCTAAAAGTTTATGATACATTATTTTTTTTTAGGTATTGTGACTAGTATAATAAATTTTGAACATATGATATAAAAAAAATTATAATTATTCAAGAAATCAAAATTTAAGTGTTTGCAATTAAAAAAAATGTCGATAGTACTTATAATATCTGCTAGCTGTAAGTTTACAAAATAAATTGTACTGATAGGTAATAATTCATTAACAACAAATTATACAATAGTTCAATATTCTATAAATTATGTATATATTATTGAAACTAATAATAAAATAAATTATGAATATATGTTTAATAATCGTCGATATATGAATTATATGCAAAAGTTTGAATAAATGGAAAGCGGATTACAATCAGATGTAAAATCTTGGAAAGCAAAGTGGCAGTGTATTGAATAACAAATGGATGAGAACATTATTATCATATTTAATAAAAGTTAAAAGAAAATAGTATATATATATATATATATATATATATGGAAGTAATCAGAAGCATTTTATGTTAGCAGATATGTCTCTATCTTTTATCCTTTCACTATGAAAAAAAAAATCTAGGATGGAACGTTGAGAACTAATGGAATTAGAATAGTATAGGAACTAAGTTAATTAAAATCAAACTAGAAGTAATGATTACCTAATATAGTATAAATAGGGGTGGGGTAAGAGAAATAGAAAGCAAAAGAGAAGCTAGACAAAAGAAAACAGAGAGAAGCTGTGTGTGAAAGATAGAGAGGTTACGACAACGAAGAAAGAATTTTTATCGCAGTCTCCATACAACCTTGGTGTGTTTTCCATAGTAACTAAGGTAAAGGAAGGAGACATTTATCATTTTATCTTTTTACGATGACTATTTTTATTTGTTCATAATTATTTTTATCTCTATATTACCTTCAGTGAGGTGTCCCTAACTTCATTCTAATTTATATTTAGTTCTCGTTCCTATTTATTTATTTATATTCATCTCCAGTTATGCACTGGTCCTATTTATTCAATTTATATTTACTCTTATTTACTTATTTATATTTATCTCTAGTTACGTATTGACCCTTTTTATTTATTTATATCTATTTTAATTATTCATTGATCCTATCTATTTATTTATTTATATAATTATATGGTTTAATATTAAAATAAAATGTATGATAAATAAAGATTTGATTATTGTAGTTGGAGGTATGACCTTGGGGATTTAAACGAGTTAATATTACTCAAGATGAGATGTTCTTAAGTTACTTTGTTGGCCATGAGCTCATTTATCCTGACTAGTCACTACAAAATTAATCAATATCTTTATGAAAGTATAATGAAGATCCCGTTTTATGGAATTGGGAGAATTTTCATTTCATTTTATTTTATTATGATATGCTGTATTTTTTTTATGTGATATTTGTCTCACTTCCCTATTTTATGATTGTGTGTGAAAAACAAAATTTTATAACATTATCATAGATGGCTGCTCTGAACATGCCTGATCCCTTCTTCGCCGACATTGTGGCTGTTTTTCCGGGAAATGCATGGCAAACCAATGCAGTGAATAATTTTGTAACATTTCAGTGAACGGGAAACTCTACCATTACTTTTCTCTCTGCTCTGAATGCGCCGATTGTCATCGAAGGACAAATCGGAGTTACCTTTTATTTACCCCCAATAGTCCAAGTGAACCCTATCCATAACTTTTTCCCTCCACCTGTTTGAAAGCCAGTTTATGAGGGAAAAACTGTAAATAAATAATACTTTTCCCCTTCTAGTGTAGGAAATTAAGATGTACTAAACGATGTAGATATAACATGCATACAGTACTGTAAATATGTATATATATATATATATATATATATATATATATATATATATATATGTATATATATATATAAATATATATGTATATATATATATGTGAGTATTTTAAGTATAATTAGATATCATCGTATAATTTTGCCTTTAAATTTTATAAGTATATTGTAGAAAATAATAATAATTAAATGAAAAAATTTGTTTTTTTTTTATCGTCACATAGATTCTCATACATCTTGCTCTCTCATTCAAAGTTCTATTCATTTTTTCTACCACATCGTTTTGTTCTGGTGTTCCTAGAACCGTCTTGATCATTCTAATCTCGTTCTCTTAACAAAACTCCTTGAATTGACTATTGTCATATTCTCCACCATTATGAGACTTCAAACATTTATTCTTTAAACTTGTTTGAGTTTCAACCTCCTTTTTCCAACTTTTAAACACAGAAAACACATCAAATTTATTTTTAAGAAAATAAACACATTCCTTTCTTATAGAGTCATCAATGAAGGTTATGTAATACTGTGAACCTCCAAGAGATTTCACTGGAGCTGGCCCCTAAACATTTGTATGCACTAGTTCTAGTATTTCTACTTTAGACAACTTACTTGTTTTAGAGAAGCTAACATTTTTCTACTTTCCAAAGATACAATGTTCACAAGGTCCAACATCAACATGTTTCAAGTTAGGTATTTTACCTTTTGAGACCATGAGCTTCATTCCTTTCTCACTCATATGCCCAAGCCTTTGATGTCATAAAGAGGAACTATTGCCAACTTTTGCAACTGATATCATATCCTCATCTATAATCATGTAAATAGATCATTGCTTCTTTCCACGAGCAACAACAAGATTACCTTCCATTACCTTCCAATTCATTACCTTCCAATGTCCATCTCCAAAGGTGGTGTAATGCCCCTTCATCATCCAACTGCCCTATAGATATTAAGTTTCTCTTTAAGGTAGGAATATGTCTGACATTATTCAAAGTCCACACACTTCCATTAGAGGTTCTGATATTAATATCACCTCTTCCTATAATATCAAGAGATTTTCCATCTGCAAGGTAGACCTTCCCAAACTTTCCTGGAACATAGTTAGATAATAGTTCTAAGGAAGGTGTAGTATGGAATGACGCACCTGAGTCCATAATCCATGAGTCAATAGAACTATCTAGACTACATAATAATGCATCTTCAATTTCATCAGTTGTTGCATTTGTTGATTGATCATCATCTTGCTTCTTGTTGTTGTTATGCTTCCTTAGAGCCCTACATTGATTTGTAAAGTGACCCCTTTTCTGACAATTCCAACAAGTGATATCATTTTGAAATTTTGGTTGTGATCTCCCTCTTGACTTTTATCTGCCTCAACCTTAATTACGACCTTTATGGCTACTTCTTCCTCTAGTTTAAATACTCAATGCTGAACTAAAACTAGAACTAGAAGATTCCCCTGAACTTTTCCTATGAACATCTTTGCTTAAGATCAACTCACGGATGTTATCAAGCTTCAACTTACTATTGCTTGCAGAATTACTAATTGCAGTAACAATTGCACTCCAACTTTCCAGAAGAGATGATAATAAAATTAATGCTTTCACCTCATCATCAAATGTTATTTGCACTGATGTCAACTGCACAATAATTGTATTAAATTCACTAATATGATTAGTAATCGAGTTACATTCACACACTTTTAGGTTGACTAGCCTGCGAATCAAATACATTTTATTAGTTGTAGATGGCTTCTCATACATATTTGATAACGCTTTCATCAAATCTATGATTGTGTTCTCGTTCATGATGTTGAACACAACATTCTTGGCTAATGTCAACCAGATCACACCGAGTGTTTGTCGATCTAACAAATCCCATTTTGACTACGCCATGTCGGTTGGCTTCTGCCTTGTTAAGGGTAGATACAACTTCTTCTAATACAGGTAGCTCTCTATCTACATCTCCAGAACTCAAAGTCACTGTCATCAAACTTCTCAATCCTCACCTTCCATTCTTCCAATGTCATTGCTCTTGCTGCTTTTGGCAAAAGCTCATGTTGCCTTTGACGAAAGCTCCTACTACTTTTGACCAAAGCTCTCACTACTTCTCTAAACTGAGATTTCCAAGAAGAAAAAGAAACCAAATCTTTTCTGATGTGGAATATCAAACAATGTTGCAACCATAGAGCATACTAAGAAAAAATGGCTCTTGATACCAATTGTTAGGAACAAGGCAATAAAGGAAAGAATAAGGAGAGAAAAATAAATGACACAAGAATCTAATGTGGTTCGGCGTACAATGTGTATGCCTACGTCCACGACTACACTAGAAAGTATTTTTATTTCTGGTGTATTTCAAGCTTTACATAGGGCCTCCTATATAGTAAAATAGAGAACCACATCTCATAATTCTAAGCGGTGTGGGACTAAATCAAGCACCATAATACTAACATATGACATAGTTCCTATGAAAGCTTGTCATATTTTGTTAGGAAGGCTTTGGTATTTTGACAAGAAATCCATACACAATGGTCATATAAATGAAATATCCATCACTCACAAGGAGAGAAAGTTTGAACTTCATCCTCTCACACCATCTCAAGTGGAAAAGGATCAAGTGCAAATGAAAAATAAGAGAGAACAATAAAAAGATAAAAAGAAAAGTCATGGCACTAAGCACACAAAAGTGAGATCAAATGTTTTAAGTGTCAAAGTAATTCACATAACTCTAATGAGTGCCTCAACAAAACAATACTCATGCTAAGGGCAAAGGCTTGTGTGAAGATTTAAAAGATGCCTTCTTTCTGTCTTCCTCTAGTATAATGGAAAGAAAAAACCAAATAATACCTTGTCATCAATTCATTAAAAAGGGAAGTCACTCCAAAAGCACATGCATTGGACACAAGGCAAAGAAGAGCTTAAAAGGCAATGCTCCCAAACTCCAATGCCTTGATCATTCATTTGATTAGATGTGTATGATCCTTGGGAGCTACAAGCTTTGGAAGATTATTCTAATAACACTTACTTTGTGTCTTTTTTTTTGTAAAATAGTATTTGACCTCGAGCGAAGAAAGCCAAACATCTTCAGGAGGAGGAACGATGTTCATGTGAAAACTTGAAGATTTGAGGACAAATCCTTTTGAAGAAGAAGAGGATGATGGCATACCCCCTAACCATGACTAAGTGTAAGAGCTAGAAAAATAATTATAATTCTAAGGGATAATTGGAAGTGAGGAATATTAACTGAATTAATGTGTAAGTTCATAAACAAAGGTGAAGAGTAGCACAATTGGTTAGAACCTTACCATGAGATTTGTTGGTAATGAGTTTGATTCTTATGTGTGCATTGGAACAATTATATTTTTTCTGTTATTTTGTAATTGCTTAGGAAGTGATTGTGTGTGTGCTTGAATGTGACCTATGCCTATAGGGACTTAACAAATTTGAATTGCCGCGTTTAAAATTGTTTTGGTAGTTTCTCTTGAATGCATTGGATGTGTGGGTACATTGTAATCTTGTTGTGTGTGTGGATTGACAAGAAACACATGATGGTTGATATGGTTTGGAGTGTTACTTGAGTCATGGGGGTTGTGAGTTCAAATTTTAGCTAAAGCAAAAAGGGTAAAATGGTGTATTTTTTTAGTAAACTCGTGATACACCTAGAAAGGCAAAAAGTTGAGGCATATACATTTTATTTGGACACATGCGCTATGGTTAAGACTGAATAATGAGAATTCAATAGGAGAGTTAGTGCAAAACGATTAAAACCAAAATAAGTTATTTTTATTTTATTTTTAACTTAATTTAGGCAACTTAATGGTTAGTAAGGTAAGTCAATTTTTTTTTTAAGAGGAAGGTATAGATAGAGTAAGGAAAAACGTGAGTTTGGAAGAAGAGAAAAAGAAAGGGTTATAGATTTGCGAGGTAACGTTGGATTGAGAGCAAATGAGGGTATAGCAAATAAAGGTGATCTAATTTCAAGAATTCCAGGTAAGGTGTGTTAAGCCTTGTCCTCTTTTATTTTTTTGGTTTGATATATGTGGTGTGTAGTTTTCTTCATGGGTTGAAAGGGAAATGTTCTAAGCTGAATTTTCTGCATTGATTTATGATGGAATGTGGCATAAAATGGTGTCTCCTGGCCTTGGGAACGGTTAATCTTGATGAATTAGGTAAAAATTGTAATAAGAGGAATTGTTCTCTTTTGTGTGTGTTAAGTACATTGATGTGGATTGTATGATGTCAATGTGTTGTGATATAGGTGATGATGAGGCCTTAATGTGCCTGATTGTTGATTTATGTGTGTCATGATGAGAATTAGTATACATATGTATGGAATGGTATGATGTGGCATGACGTGATGAGATGTTGCATGAATGAGTATACATATGTGATGTGACAGTATGAATTTTCTTATAGTCGTAAAGCTAGGATGGTTTCTTTACCTAAAGGACTTTGTCAAGTCAGGGTAAAAGGGTTTCGTTCCTTCGTAAGTCTTTAGCATGAGCTTAACAAAAGTGTTCCACCCAAGATTTTGTCGAGTAGGTAAAGTTATTGCTAGTAAGTCTATGAAAAGCAAGGGAAAGGACTTTTCCAAGAGGTGTTGGTGCATAGGAAAAGTATAATGGTTGGCTATAAGAGAATGTCATACCGTTAATATTACTAGGTGGTAATATTCTGATAAGTTCAAGTTGTGGTGTTGAGAACATGTATTGGCAGATTTTTTTATGAATGAATTATGTTACATTATAATATGTTACGTGAGTTATATGTTAATATGTTTGTTATGTGATGTGATACATGATAAGCTCACCCTTGCATGTTTGTGGATGTGGCTTCCACCTACGATGATCGTATGACTTACATTGTAAGGGAGTAGATGTTGATGCAGATGCAGATACAGTTGGAGAGACTTAGCTATGAGGAGCTCTTGGGGCATGGGAAGTTTTGATTTGACCTTTGAACGATTTTTTTATGAAATAAAAAAAATGTAATAGTGTAGTGGTTGAGTTCTCATTTGAAGGATTTGAGATTAAGTCTCATTTTGACGGTTTAAGTTATTTGTTTGGAGGAACTATATATCTATATTGATGAATAAAGAGGTTTTGAATGAGTTTTTATCAAGTGTTATTTTGGGAAATTGTGAAAAATTTCTATTTAATAGGATGGTATCAGAGGTTGTGCTTCACATTTTAAACGAAACAAAACTTACACATGGCATCTCAAAAAGGGTGTTACACTAAGCATATTCAAGAAGAGCTAGGTCATCTATGCAAGGTGAAACAAAGCTCTTTCTCTTATGTCATTTTGGAACACATCTAGTAGAGTAGAAATATTTTAGACCTTATATAATGAACCAAGTAGTGTAACATTTCCTTTTTAAACCTTGTATTAAAGGCCAAGTAGTGTAGGATTTTTGGTCAAACTTAGGTAAACAAAAGTCAACACATAG
Organism: Vigna unguiculata; assembly: GCF_037176805.1. Lineage (NCBI taxonomy): Eukaryota > Viridiplantae > Streptophyta > Magnoliopsida > Fabales > Fabaceae > Vigna > Vigna unguiculata. The sequence goes on from NC_140796.1 coordinate 24,382,187, forward strand.
AGTTGACACAAGATCTGTGCCTAACTTAAGACTAATCATGGGTTATTAAGTTTTGTAACCCTGGGGGTCAAGGGTGTCCCACTTTAAGAGAGTTAGCCATATGGCAAGCTCTTAATGGAAGTAGTAGGCATGTGTCATTTTGTTAGTGGAGTTGCTTTTTGAAAAAGTAATTTTGACACTCTAGGAATGGAGAAACCTTTCTACAAGTAGTGGCCACATGTCGTCCTTTTAATGGAGAGGATTTCTAAACATGTAACTTTGGGATATGTAATGAAATGGTGTTAAAATATTAAGTCATTCTTAACTTATCTCTAAGTCAAGCTAGAACATTCCAATTATCTCTAAGTCATGCTGGAACATTCAAAGTTGACCCAATCCCTCAAGAGAACCATCCTCCATCCCACCATAAACCAAGAGCATCCTTCACCCATTTTCATAGCTTCTGTGCATTCACTTCCATTATTGTTATCTTCATGCTTTGGTACAACTTAACTTAAGGAGGTTCTGTCATGCCCTCTCACGACGAGATTTGAAAAACAGCTTATGATTAATTCTTTGGTTTTCTTGAATTGATCTAGGGATCTAAAACCTCATTTATAGCTGCAGTGAAACTCTTAAGGTTATATTTGATTTCATTAGCAACTCATGTAGCTTTCCACGAGTAAAACCAACAAACTAAGGATACAAGCTATTACACAATTTGTGTAATGTTCGCCACATGCTTGAGTTAGCTTTGATGGAAAACTACAGCTTGCAACTGCTTTCTTGTTGAATCGTGGAACTACACTCTCGTTTCCATCCAAAATCCAAGGAGAATGTAAAATTTAAATTCCAAATTACATAAAATATAACTTTCCATTTCGAAATATATAATTTAGAATGTAAATTTTATAATCTAGATTAGTGTTATTAATAACGAATAACAAAAAATATCAGATACCCTATTTCCAAATTATGTTGAAAATATTAGAATTAAAAGAAATATAATATATAAATATAGATAATTAAAAGAATTTATATTTTGTTTAGGAGAATGTGAAAGGTAGCGACTGTCCGTGAACAATAGAGGCTGGCGACGACCGGTGATGGGCGATGGCTACTGACGATGAGTGACAGCAACCAATACTAAGCAGCAAAGCCAGCTCAAAAAATAGAAGATAGACTTAAAAAGGGTTAGTAGGAGTATTAGGTTAAAAGAAATGTTTATTGAGCTTGGCCCAATTTTTAATAAAACATCAGTTGGGCACCCACTTAATACACAAGAAAGAGAACAAGCAAGGTTTTTCTGCCCATACTTCTTTACATGTGCCGTCTTTTTCCATTTCACACCCACCACCCGTTATGAAAAAAGCGACCGCCATAAGAAAATCGCATCGCCACCGATTTCCACCATGAACAGTACAGAGTTTTAATAACACTGGTCCAGATTGATAATTCAAGATATAAAAATATATGTAAGATTTTTTGATTATACAATCCGAACTTAAATTGTAGAATAACAGATAAAGGATATAATTGGTATTTTAAAGATCCGAAAGAAAACATGAAGGTGCAGGAATCAATGACGTTTTATAAGTATGCTGATGACGCAAACCAACTCCTATCGAATTGAAAACTACAATGAATTCCAAACGCACTTGATGCTAGGATTGGTGGTCATCCAAAACAGATACATGACTAACAGCTATACGACGATTTAATGTATTGATAGTTATGGTCAGAATATCCCCGAGTAGCCAGTAAACCAATCAAAATTTGATTGTCACTTTTGGGTCACATGACAATTTACATTCTCTTCTGTATTAAGTTAATGAATACGCAAAATATATATATCTCATAAGAAGCACCATGAACGTAAAGCCAAAGTTTCCAAGAGTCCCTTCTCCTAACAATTAAATAACAAGAAAATAAATAACTAAAAAGTCAACAATCTGGAGGGTTGACCAATATGTGCTCAAGCCTGACTCTAAGTTAGAGAAGTTTCACTTTTTCTTTCTTTTCCTCAAAAAAGGCATACCACTGAAAACTCCAGCGGAGGCTCCACTATTGTTATGAGCATTCTCAGGTTTCAAGATCTCTATGTCAGAATGATCATAACTACTAGTATTTACAAGGTCATTTGGCTCTATACCAAATTTATAAAAGTCTCCTCCACCACCTATCCCATTTTCAGACTTTTCAGTGCCAGAAAATAATATATCTGAACTATTTTTATCACGGTTAGTTTCATCCAAACAATCAGAAAAGTGTGAAAAGTCTTGAGTAGAATCCACTGTGGCAGTATTGACATCGTCAATTGTATCGGGCTTGTCTGTGTCACCATCATCTAAACAGAATCCACCTCCCATTTTAAGGTACTCATCAGAAGAGTCATGATTGCCAGTAGAAGAATCATGATTGCCAGTACTAGGATCATTAGTTTCACCTGCATGCATGAAAAACGGACCTTCTGACTTGAAAGGGTCGGTTGGCGAGTTCTCCCTCGAAGGAAAATTCATTGCACTGAAATCTGTTGGACCATCTTCAGATGCAGCATGAATCTTAGATACATTTTCTTCAGTTGGACCAGTCTGATTACTATGATCAAATACATCATCGGCATCTTCATCTTCAGGATCTTCGACAGAATAGTTGACAGGTTTCCGAGATCGCAATGACTGCAAAGTACACAAATTATAAGTGAAACATTCTTATTCATTTTCATACTTTTTTTTTCTAATGAGACCACATTCAATCATCTTCAAATGTTTTCAACATACTATAGAATTTGTCTCCTTCACTCTGCTTTTTGACAGTGTTAAGATGATGATTCTGTTTTACTTGAGAAATTTCTCATTCCCATTCTCTTAAACGAGACACTAATAATATAAGTAACCAAATTAAGATTACATGCTGACAACTGACAAGTAATAACAGGTTTAAATCAAGTTTATCAGAATGGTGGGTTACTTTTTATTTATTATGATTTGATTTAGCACTGAACATAAGTGTGGATCTATCCTTTTACATTTAGGACTTCATAAAGTTGAGATGACTGCAAGCACCAAAGGGCAGCTGTCTGTTTATTACTTTATTATTAGTGATCAAGAGAATAAAGGAAGGTTGTCAATAAAGAAACGACTTGATCACCGTATACTGTCCTATTTGAATATACTTCTCGACAAGTACTTGTAAGAGAAGAAAATAATGTAAAACAAATTGAGCTTCTAACATAAACTAAAATCAATTTGCAAGCTTAACTTTTGTAGAAGCCCTTTTCATTTAACTTCTCCAAAAGCTAAGGCACATAAGTTGAATATAGCCTATGGAGAGACTCAATGATAATACCGTGTTTTTTTGTCTCCTACATGTACTGGATAAATTTATCCAAACAGAGCTTATACATCTTTCATTTCATAAATCAGAAAAAACAAGATTAAGGGTTTACCTTTCTCACGTGTTTTGGAACCTTATCCACATGCACTCTTGGTCCCTGATCATCAATGTCACTGCTAGCAGATGAGGATTCAAACCTGAGATTCTCCTTGTCCCTTCCTCTTTTTATTCCCATACCTCTATGTCTTCCTCGGCCACTTGTATTCCGAACTAATGCCTTACCATCACACTGTTCTTCTGTCTGTATACTTGGCTGTAAATTCTCCATCTCTGATGTACCAGGTGCTGAAGACGGATCATCATTGACTTTCTTTTTCTTTGACTGTTCCTTGGCAATAGTATCAGTCTTCCTTTTCGTTGACTGTTTTATTGATTTCCTTTGATGTTCAAGACTTTTGTCTGTTCCCCCTGAAATCTTTGATGTGCTATCCTCGGGTTCTCCCCCAATCTTCCTACTCTTGGACAACTCCTCCGCAGAATCATCTATCATATTTGAAGGCAGCTTACCAGTTATTCCTTTTACTGCCTTCTTAATTCTTTTGCTACGGATTTTTGCAAATCTCTCATTAAAACTGTAAAATGCTTCCAATCGCAATTGAGTCTGCATTAAAAGATTAACGTTTTAATAATAATATGAAGATTTGAGAAGACACTAGACAATCAACAATTGAAAAGCTTGCTTATATAGTGATCAAATTAATGTCAACTTTTAGTACAATAAAAATGTCAGTAAAAACTGGGAGGAGATTACTAAAACAAAGTTTCTAACCTCACGTTTATTATACTCCTTTAACACAGGTAATAGCAATTCATCTGCTTTCTGGCCAATCCAGCCAAATTTCTCCCAGCACAATCTGTGGACAGGAAGTAACTCAATTTCCAAGAATATACAAATATATTACCTGGGTTTGATAGAGAAAGATTAAGTAAATTCCAAAAGTGAAAACTCTCAACTAATCCCAACCCCCTAAAGGGCATGGCATTGTATCAGGCAAGGTGGATTTTTCAAATGGAAAAGTCAGCATTTGAGGAACAGAAGCACCAATAGATGAATAGATGAAGAGAAATGAGAGACAGGCCAGTTGATTTAACATAAGTTATAGAAACAAGAACATTTAACATATAAACTCACTTCCGAAGAACAAGATGATCTGGCTTTCCCCATGTGAAAGGCTCGGTTGATTTATCAACTTGTGGAGAACAATAAGCAGATATAACTGTTTCACTTGGAAAAGAAGAAGGGATATGCCAATTCTTGCTAACATTTCTCTATTAAAAGAGAAAAAGAAAGTCACAAACAAAGATGATCTAATAAACGCAAAACTATATTCATTATTTTAACGGAGAGCACCAAAGGCTGTAAATCAATTACATGCTTATTGAAGAAAATTTGCCTTGTTTCTTGAATGTAATCTGGCAACTCATTTTCCTCTAGGGAATGGGGGAGGTTCTGCTCTGATGGAGACTCTTTTACATCACAATTTAAGGAATTTATCTTATCTTTTGCTCCTTTCTTTTTGGTATTTGATCCAGTTTTTGCATCCAACCTTCCAAGGATGGTGGGATCTGGTGACTCAACCCATTTCCGGAATTTCAAGAGGCCCTCTTCCTCAGGGAATGCATTCAAAACCTCAATAGCATTAACGATGCCAATCCCACTACATACATGCAGCAACACAAAATTATCTAGAGAAGTTCATAGATGCAGAATATATATGTGTGTATGTATATATATATATATATATATATATATATATATATATATATATATATATATATATATATATATATATATATATATATATACACACACACACACATAATATACATAAATATACAAGGACATCTACTAAATATTTTATTATAAAGAGTAGGACAGAAAAGTCGGATGTAGAAGTATAGTAACATCTTTAGCCAAAAGGGATTGGGTCACTACTAACTAGTCAAGTTCATATATGCAGAAACTTATATATATACAACCTTACTAGAAATAAATACATGGAAGGACATCTACCAAATGTCTTATTTTTAGGAGTTGGATAAAGAAAAGTCAGATATAGATGTATAGCAACATGTCATATCAAATGAGATCGAATAACCTCTAACTAGCCAAAAACATACTCTAGAACAAGGTAAGAATGGTCACACCTTACACCTTCAGTGTAATCACTCCCAAGAAGTAGAGCCATGCGTATTAATTTTTCTCTGGTCAGTCCAAGCTCCTTCTCAATGTCCTGAACCAATCATAAAGAAAGGCATGAAAACAAAATGTTATTACAACTGAAATTTATTTACATCTACAGTATTTAGCAAATCTAGACCTCCATGAAGTATGTCTCTACATATTTTCGGTCATCAAATATATTTTTGTAAACACTGCGTGCCCCAAATAGAAGGACATCTGAATCATCGGTTACAACACCATCAACTAGTTTCTCAAGTTCCAAATATGCACATTGAGCTTCTGCTTCCATTGGAGCAATAATATAAGGCAAGCCAAACATTTGCAGTAGTTCCTACAGAGTGTCAGATGCATCAGAAACATAAGGGATCAACACACTTAATCCATGGAAAATCACTACTGATCAATGGCATTTGTTAATGATAACTGATATATAAAGCCACAGTGTAATTCAAAAAACTTGCAAATGGATTCCTGAGGTGGTAGTAGTAGCAGTAGTAATACAAATAATACTAATAATGATGATGATAGATGAAATAAAAATAACAATTTTGCTATTAATAATTATAAAAAAAATCTTAATATCCATTGTGGGGATACTGACTTCATCCAATTGACACACGAATTGTTATTAGGCTTATTTGATCACCAACTATCAGACTATTATTAGACCATTCATGGATGTTTCAGTTTAGGAAAATTCACATGTAAAATGTCTAATCCTCAACGTAAGTGGAAGTGTTAAAGATTCCACATCATCCAATGATATAGTAAAATAAAAAAATATATAAGTAGGGGTATTAATTGTTTGGGTGCCTTCCAAAATTTCAAAATGAATTTTGAGGCAAGAATTGACATTGAGAACCATAAATGTTTAACTTTCTCTGATAAAAGAATTGATTGTGGGTGACAGATCGGTAAATGTATCTGAACTTAGCCTCTAAAAGTGATTCTAAAATACCATTCATACAACATCAATTCTTTTAACCTCACTTTTAAAATATCCCTCCCAAACACAGATTTTTACAAACCTTTTTCAAAATCAATTCATTTACAATAAATTCAACCAAAATCTACAACAAATTAGTTCCTAAATTGGATGAAAAAAATGAAAATCAAAGTAATACGTTTTATGAAATTTAATAACTAGTCACAATATATATCACATGTATTATAGATCAGATTCAGTTCAGCACCTGACATTCAGTGAATAATTCACTGTTTACTGATTCTGCATTCCGCTCTAGCTTCCTCTGCTCATTCTCCAGGTTAATATATTCTTGACCAAGAATTTGAATTTCTTCCTCCAGGCTAACCTCAGTTGCTAGAGCATGAAAACCCCCTAGGCTATTAACCGTATCACTGCCATGGCTACTGTTCCCTGTGTCAAAGAAATTTCCGTCATTTCCCTTTGAAGCCAAGTTTGGCTCAATAAGGTCTTCTGTTACTCCTTTCAAGGATGACTCCACCAAATGAATAGTGGGTTTGGTAGTGTCAATAGAATTACTAAATGGTTCAGGTTCATTAATATAGTTTTTTTTTCCCTCTTCAGTTGCGCCAACTAGAACAGCCTTGGATGTATTCTTATGATAGAAAGACACTTTATCATTATCATGTTTATCAAATAACTTCTCTGCAACCATCGGGACCTGGTCCTTGGTCATTATATCTGTATCTGAAATCGAATCTTCAGAACAATGGTGACTGTCCCTACTGCATGTTGTGTCAATCAATATCTCAGTTTTATCTGAACTAAAAGTCACAGATGGCTTTGACGGACTTCCATGAAAATGGAAAGTTTGTGCATTATTTACGGAAACAAAATCATGCTTTTTATCTTCAGTTTCATGTAATTCCTTTTTTTCAGTACCATCTTCCCGACACAAAGTGAGTCCCTCCATTTTATTTTCATTATTCAGGAACCCAGTGTTCTCATTTAAAGCCATTCGGTCAGAATGATCACCGTGTTCAAAATCATGATCCAATTTGTTCTCATAAGTATTTGAATGCACATCAACCAATGACATACATTTGTGTTTTCCATCCCCTGCACTTTCAAGACTTCTCCTTATTGCCTCTTGCAAATTGGACTCCTCCTCCAACTGCCCTCGGGATGCATATTTTCCTGACAGTAAGCTGCTGTTAGCACCATCACAATCTCCTTCCTCCCATTCCACTTCACTTTCATTATTATTATCATCGTCTGCAACAGAAGGCTTCAATTCCACCTTATCATGTTTGTGAAAAACAGTACTCTTACCTTCAACAATTCCTTCTTCCCAATCAGAATGAGAAGGATGCACTGTTGCTGCAGAATCATCAGTGCCAAAGATCGCCACTGGATTTCCTCCTACTAAACTAGAAAATATATCATCCTCACCATTTGCAAACTCATTTTCGTGACCATATTCAAAAGATATATCTATAGAAGCACTCTGGTCTAGCATATTTTGTTCATTCTGCACATTCTCTCCAACTAAGTCAACATTCACCTCTTTTGATTTATCAACAAGCTGGATCCCAGAACTTTCTGATGAACCCTTATTTTCTCCATTTTTCATTGTTCCAATATTTGAAGCCTTGTTCACATGTGCTCTTTCCTGCTCAAACTCCTTCATCAAATCCAAATTTCTTTGTATATCACGGGTCATACGCATCCCCATTGCTCTCAATCTACTTACTCGAAATCGACCTCTCTCGTCAAGATATGTCTGAATATTTTCATCAGAAGGCTCGCCAGGTTCATTGCAAACCAATTCACTTGATTTATTAAAATCATTTCCAGCCACAATGCCATTTGCAAGATTCTGAGAATGATGTGCTCCTTGTGCCTTCTGTTTTGTACTTTTATTTTTCTCTAAGCTGGTGGAGGTAAGTTCACTGCCATATTAAGGAATGCAAAGGCCAAGGGAGTTGTCAATTGAATTTCACAAGATATCATAATACACAGGAAAAGCACCCAACCATTTTTAAGACTATTTTACTAGGACTGACTGACAATTTATTCAACTATGGAAATATATTGAGAATAAGATTACTCACTGTTTATCACCAGTAAAAGATGATGAAAATATATATTCTCTGTTGGCTTCAGATGCAATCCGTGAAGTCTGTACACCCTCTACTCCTCCTCCAGCTGCAGCTTTCTGCACTTCATTTATCTCCCGTCTGAAAGCAACAGTTTTAAGGTAAGCTTGTATTTGTAGCTCAGAGAATTTTGCTGGATCCTGGAAGGAGCCAATTGAATGACATGTTTAGTTCAGTGTGCAATCACAACTAGTACAAAGGCGAAGTAATTCTCATGCCAAAATGAAAATAAAATAATAACAGTATCAATGTCATCAAGAATAATTAGATACACAACTATCCATGTTTTACATTTTAACTATCCATGTCAACTCTAAATAGATACACAACTATCCAAAAGATTTTCAATATTAAAAATATACAAGTTTTACATTTCAACATATCAAAATTACATATGAATTCTTTCCACAAACCTTTTTGACTTTCTGATACTTTTGTCTGTTCTCAGCAATTAAACGCTCCCTCATCTGCAGAATAATTATTCAATCACTCATGACAGAATAAAATGTAAGAGGCACTTGAGCTAAAAAATACTTTTAAGAACTCAACCTGAACAAGAAGGTCCAGCTGCATTGATGGAGGCAATGAGGCTAAAACAAGTGGATCAACTTCACCATGCACAGCTGGCTGAAAAAAAGAATACAAAACCTCACTACGCATAGCTGGCTGAAAAATATAAAACAAATAAACTACTTTTTTATTTTTTATGCATAGATTACACATCAAATCATGCGTTTTAGGTACGGAGTTGGGGAAGCAAGGTGAAGGAAGTGCACAGTTAAGTGTGTTCAGTATTTGTAGGACAGTTATATCATGTAATGTTCGACAGTTACATGTACGTTTCTTAAAAGGGCCATGTAATAGACTTTTAATTGATTTTGTAAAATTAATAGTGCTTGAAGGAGGAGACTCACTGCTGCTGCTTAGGCCTGTGTTAGTGTTATGTGCTACAAATATGGATTAATTCTAGATTCCTTTCAATTAGATCATGCAGATTGTATTTTCAAACTCAAGTCTAATACAAGGATTGATACTAGTGCAATCAGGAATCATTCTCGTTTTCTATTAAGATGACTAAAATGGAAAATGACCAAGAGCTGTCACCTAAACTCTCAGCACAAACTAAACGAACTAACTGAAAGTCATAGATGTCTCAAAATATAGACTGACCAGTATCATCTCTTCATCTTCGTCATAGTCAACATCCTCTTCCTCCAAAGTGGAAGCCCCAACAGAAGTTGATGCATTATTTACTAACTTGTCATTTTCCTCCAGAGCAATAAATGCAGCCAACCTAATCCCCATCAAAACTAACAAATAAGAAATAAAATTATAACACCAAAATTATGACATTATAATGCAGCCTACATTTCGTCAATTGAGTCTTGATTCCCAGTCCTTGATGCAACACTGTCATGTCCGGAGCTACCACCAACCATGCCAGCTTCACTGAGCAGAACCCCTTTACCCTTGCCCCGATAATCGACATCATGTTGTTCATGGTTGTAAACTTCCTTTAGTAACCCTTCTTTTTTCTTTCCTTTTAGCTGATATCAATAAACAATTTTTTTACATCTAAACTAAATGAAACACAATATATCATATGTAGATGAGTTGTCAGTAAGCCCATATTTCATATGATGCCGTAGCACAAATATCATCCAAAATATGAGAAAATATTCTTGAAAGCATTTTATCTGATCCTTTATTTCATGCCAATTAATGTGTTAGTTAGAAGTGGGAGAAAACTTCTTTATCATAACAATAGCAAGACATATTGCCAAATGCATGGCAGAAGGTAATATCATTATATTTAAAATCTGACCTGTGCAAGAATATCGAGTTGCATAGACTGCGGCAAAGCAGCTAATACGGCCATATCAACTTCTGCATTAACTGATGGCTGAGGAGGAAAAAAAAATATAGATACAGCCACAAGAGCTGAGAAATCAACAAATGTACTAGCAATTGACAAATAAAATAAAGAGTAACAAAAAAAAAAAAGATGAAATATTTCCTCATTCCCCAACAATGTCTCTATTGTTACACGATTGGAAAAATTCATGGGCTTGATCAAGAAACAAAATTATATACAAAAAAATAATAGAAACAACATATAATGGTATTGGCTACTTGTAACTATTCCATTCTTCTACATTTGCAAATTTACCAGTAGAATCTGTTCTTCTGCACCATGTTCTTCCTCTGAAGGATTAATTACTATATACGGCACTTCTTTTCTGGCATGTTTTCCATTTTCCTCTGCAGCTATAGATGCTGCCAACCTAAATGAACTCAGCCAAACATTATAGATAAAGTATCAGTCAAATTCAAGATCAAATACATTAAGATAATATTTTATGCAAATGTGAAAAATACTTCAGGGCTTTTAGTCCCTTTCATTTATGAAAAAAAAATTAAGGTTGATTACATTTCATCAAGTTCCTCCTGGTTGTAACTTGATGATAGTGTTGCCTGTGAAGAATTTATGTCCTCCTTAGTTGCAAATTTAGCTGCAGCCCTAAACAAATAATTCAAAACAATAAACATAACTCTGATAGAAGACATCTACAATTCACACCAGCATATACAGATTACATTTCATCTAGCTCTTTCACGTGACTTCCTTTTGAATCACTATAAACAAAGTCCTTCTGATTAGATCCATTCTGACCCTTAGTATTACTATTCTTCTGCATCCTCTGGCTCTTGATATCATCAGCCAGTTCCTTCAACCTTAGTGTTTTTAACTGTAAGCGAAGTAGAAAAACAAACGTTAAGATTGCAATACGTAACCAAAATCTCGATAGAATGCACCATATTTAGGTACGAATGTGCGATAACGGTATACCCATTAGCATAATGGTACAACAATTTCTTTGTTTTGCAATATTGTAGAAAAGCAGAGTGGAAAATGATAATCTAAATTAACCACCCTCACATACACAAGGTCCACCAAATCACAAATATTATACCTTCCAACATTAAGGTTTAATGTAATTGAATTCTTTTCACTTTGCAACACATAAATAAGCATAAGTGTCCCTCAAAATTACAGAATTAAAACACGTTGCCACACACCACAATAAACACAACATGCAAGTGAGCAAGAGACGAAGAAAATTAAACTCATTGCACCACCACCATCACATGGAAAATAAAGTAGGAGAATGAGAATTCAATGGATGAAAAGTTTCCGTTCTTCTTCACTCATCGAGGTACAGCAAAGAATGGAAAATCACTTATTAGTTATTACTCGCTTTCTTCCTACATAAATACCCGAGAATTGAATAAATAAACTGCACTCGACTCTAACCCCTCCAATACTCTTCCACTTCAAAGGGAATAGAGCTTTTTCTTTTCATTCTATTGGAACCGAACGGCCAATTTTAAGTCACAAAATAGGGACAAAAAAAGTGATCATAGCTTCATACTTGACAACGAAAAGAAAAAGATCGTACATGATTGAGCAGCAATTTCTCCGCAGTTTTGCGGACTTTAGCTTGGGCATTTTCGCGCTGGCGGCGGCGGGCAATGACGGTGCGGCGCTTGAGGGCAGGGGTCCCGCCGTCGAAGACAAAGACCGGCTTGGTGCGGAGGAACAGAAGCTTGCAAATGCGTCGGAAAAAGCCAAGCAAATGGGCGTTGCGAACCATTTCACCCTTCTCGTCGCGCATCGCTTTCATAAATTGCACCATCCATATGCTCGCATCTGCAATTTAGGGGAAATAAAGAAAAAGGCTTTATTACTTGATGCCGGTGAGAGAGAGAAAGAAAGTGCTAGGGTTTGAGTAGTACCAACGGCGAGGGTTTTCCCGGCGAGGGTTTCGACGGAGACCCGGCGACCGACGGGGGAGAGTAGTTCCCAGAGACCGTGGACTCCCATTGTATTTCTGGTCAGTTACGTTATCGCGCCAAACAGCCAGCCCAAGTAATATCAATATTGTTCGGTATTTAAGTCGGTTTATATTTATGTTTTTTAACACAACAAATATAATCCAAATTTTTATTTAGTTCATTTCCTTGTATTTAATTGATTAAAAATAATTCCTTTAACTCAAATTTAACTTGGTTAATCTTTAAAATTAACTCTCATTTTTTCTCCGTCCTTCCTTTCTCTTCCTTCTCTACCTCTTAATTAAATTCTCTTCTTTCTTTTACCATATCCAATCTATTCTTTTCTTCCTCCACCTTATAACCTCTTCTTCTTTGGTCTCCTCAATGTTCAAAATATTCTCTTTTAGATAATATTTTTTTTATATTTGGAAGAACAATAATAAAAAGATTGCATCTTTAATTGGAAAGATGTTTAAATTGGAGTGACATTTGCGGGGAGAAAAGTTATTATTTTTAGTTTTTGGAGAAGATATAAAAAAAAATGAGAAAAATATAATGAGATAAGTTAATGAATTATAAGAGAAGAGAACTATGAAACCGTCCGGTGTGGAGGTAGATGGAATGGTAGAGAGAAAGGAAGAAGGGATTGAATATAGTGATGAGTGTCCTTTTTTTTCACTAAATAAATATAATTGTCTATTTGTCTTAATTAAAATTGTGTGATTGAAATAAAGAATAAAATAAGTGTTTAAAAAAAACTTAAACATATAAAGAGAGGGGAAAGATTATGGGTGAGTTGAGCTTAATTTTTAAAAGTTCAACGGGTTAGGTTTTGTTCCATTTCATTCTTCACTTTATCCAATTTTTTATACTTACATTAAAGTTTAGGTGAGATAAACTGACAATGACTCTTGAATGAGTATTGTTTATGGAAAAATATTTTTTGACAGTTTTAACGATGTCCACATGGCACCACACAATTGGATCAATATTTTTTTAGATAATTTATTATGATTTGGAAAAAGAAGAAAAAGGTTTAGCGAAGAGTTTGTCAAAATTTGTTAATAAAAACTTTGTCAAAATATCAAAATCTTGTGTGTATTATCATTTGAGGTAAGACACTAATATTAAAAACAATTTATCATGTCAATAAAATTATGTCTAACATGTAGACAACATATTTAAATGTTACGTTTTTTTAAAGAGGAGGGGTAATGAGACCTGAGTCCAATCGCATAAGGCATTGACACCACTCTCAATCTAAAACCTTAAGACAATGGGTTTATGGATCTTTATTCTTATATAGTACTCCACTTTCTCATTTTTAGCCAATGTGGGACTTAGAATCACACTTGGATTCCTAACAAACTCTCCCTCAATGGTGAGTCCCTTCAACCACATTGGTACACTCCCCCTCCAGCGGAAGCATCCCCAACCATGAGTACTCCTTTTCTCGTACCGTCGTTCATTTTAACGGGACACGTTTACCTGGAACCCTTGCCAGGAAGACTTTCGATACAGGGACCTGCACTCGTCTGAACCATTTTTAACCATCGGCTCTGATACCACTTTTATGGGGAAAACAATAACACAAACAATATACCAGAGAATGCAGCGGATATAATTTCCCCTAACTTGCAAGAATCTATGAGGAGCAATAATCAAAGAGTAGCAATAATAAATCACCAAAAGCACAAATAAAGGCACCAAGATTTTTAACGTGAAAAACCCTTCAAATCAAGGGTAAAAACCACGAGTCGTCCAGACCAAAGAAATAGCTTCACTATGATCAACAAGAGTACAAAAGAGTCTCAATCAATACCACAAATTAGTGCCAACACCCAACCAAATAACAAAGCAACAAAGCTTTCAAATAGAGAAGAACAAGAGAGGAAAACCTCTAAAAATCACTACTGCAGTGCGAAATAAATATCTCCCAACTCAGACCTCGTATCAACGATCCAACCGGTCAGAATGAAGAGCAATGAGTCCCGAACCTGCTGTAAAAATTTCAGCGCGATCAATGGTGAACGAACCCACAGTGCCGAATTTACGGCGACGGCTCTATGAAAAACGTGAACAGAATTTTCCCTCTACCTCTCCCTCTATGTGTTAGGGCTTTCAGTGTGTTCTGATTCTATTGTTCTGCCTCTCTATTTATTTTATAGCCCCTCTCCACTAGGTTAAGTGAGACATGGGCTTCTCAAACTTTGGGCATTTTCTCCACATGGGAAGGGAGCCCAATACCCAACAGTAAAAAATGTGTAGTAACGTTTTTGTAATTAAATGGTCAATATTTATATTTGACATGTCAAACGTAAAAATCCTATTTTATGTTAGGTGCTTGCAGGTCACATGTAAATGTATTTAAAACAACCTTTCATGCTACATTTCTCCTCACTTTCTCCTCTATAGCCAAATTGGTCATGTGTGGTGGTTGATGAGGTTAAAGATTTTTATTTTCAATTGTCTCTACCAACTTGATAGATTCAATTTGTAAGAGAGACCTTAGACATATTTGTGGTTTGGCTTAGAAAACTAATAATGGATATTTCACAACAACCGGTAGTCCATTGTCTTCTTTAAGTAATTTCTTTTATAATTTATAAATAGATGAATTAAACTTTTGCATATATTTATTTTAGTTCTCTCCTCGTCAAAAGATGGTGTGAGACACCATTATTGATGAAGATAACTACATGACAGAAGTAGAGGATGATCCTATTTCAAAACTTGTCAACATATTGCTAGGTTAAATAGGTGATCAATAAAGATATAATGGGACTTTAGAGTATTTGGACTCGAATCTGTTGTCTCATTTTACATTTCCCTTTCTGATGCATTGCAAGTGGTTGGTGGAGACAAAATGATAAACATTTCTATCATCCAACTTTGGTGCATGTAAGTAGTAATGTTTCTTCTATATTTACTATATTAAAATTATACATTCAATTTATAATTCATTACCTTAGGTATATGGACAGAACAAGTGTGGAGCTAAGACAATCACAAGTGTATGAATTTTTTTAGCCCTAAACCATTCAAAGATTTATCAACACAAAGGCTTAGATCCAAGAATATATTACAATATGGGTGACCACCTCACTAGGACATGTTTTCATGGCTCCATATATTGAAGTGTTAGTCTTATTGAGTGTAACTTTTTTTTAAGTTATGATACTCAACTAACCATTTCTCCTTCATTGTAGGTCCCATTGGCAATTAATAGTCCTCACTCTTGATGATTGCATAATTATCTACTTTTATTCTATTCATAAGAAACCCTACAACAAATTAAAGCACTACTACAAGGGTAATATTACAACTTTCATATCATTCATTTAGTATATAATAATCATGACTAACGTGTCTTCAGTTTAACTAGAGTTGTGGCTACGACAAACTAGTTATTACAAAGGAATAGACAAAGACAAATTCAAATTATATATCCTAAGGTTAGATATCATTCAATCCTTAAATTAATTATTTTGTGTAGACATTGTATGATATTAATTTTTCCCTCATTTATTATAGTGTAACAATCATATTAGTTCCTTGGAATGTGGGTATTAACATCATGCATTAGATGAAAACTATCATTAGGGCAAGAATTATAAAAACTAGACGATGGTAAACACTTATAACTTGTGCAAGAATTATATGGTTTAAAGAACTCTACTATATAATAACATTATATTATTGTTTTAGGTCTTCGAGAAGGATCCCTTAACTATATCAAAGGAGGACATGAGCAGTGGCGGATCTTGAACAATATTTTTTGGGAGCCAAAATAATACACTTAAAATTTATATATTTAATTATTGTCACTAATACAATAAAAATGAATATATACTTTGTACTTTAATGTAATTGTAACTATAAAATAAGTCACACATATATAAAGGATTATCCTTCGTTCCTTTAGATTCTTTAACTGATCAATAATTGAATCAAAACTAAAATTTTCAGTTTTTTTTTCCAGTGTACATAACTATATTGTCGACAAGAAATTTATCGTTCATTTTATTATAGATTGATTCAACAAGTTTTCACAAGCTTTTATAGCATTATTATGGGTGAACAACCGTATTGTCATCTTTTCATCTTCATGGAAAGTTTCCCTTATATCACTTTTAAAAATAAATCTATTTTTTTATTTTTCATCAATATATACCTATTTAAAATAAATTAAAACTAAAAAAAATAATGTATCATAATTCAATAAAAAATTGTGAAATATAATTACTAAAGATAATCAATCACATTTAAAATCTAATTATGAAAAAAAAAATTAAAGTTGCTAAAATTTTTATATAGATATATAAAAAAATTTAAGACACCAAATATATAAAATATATAAAAATATATCAAAGTTTTAAATATTTTTTTAAATTATATTAATTAATATATAAAAAAAATTGGGAGGAAGAGGGCAATCTCCACTAAGCTCCACTGTTGGACATAAGCCAAATAAGACAAAAAGTGGGCAAACTACCTCCTCCATAGTGTAAATTGGATCTTTGATCAGCTTTCCATTTTAAGTTAGATTACCATTTTTATTTAATATATATATTTATGTTGACTTTGAAAATATTTATTATATACGGGTAACAATATATTTGAAATGTATATTCAGTTACGGATAATTTATGTTTTTCAAGTTTTCGTTTCAATTTAAAAAAAAAAAAAAACCCTCAAGAATTGACATTTGTTAATACACTTACAAATGTAAAGTTATGTCTGTTAGCACATTAATAAATGTAATTTTACGTCTTTACTCCATTAATTTGTGTAAATTTGAGAAAAAAAAAAGTAAAAAGATTAAATTAATTATAAGCAAACATAAATTTACGTCAGGGATCTTCAGTGACTTAAATTTTTATCTCCCATAATTACGTATAACATGTAACATACATGAAAAGTCTTCTTTGTGCTAATGAGAGGAGGTGTGAAAAATGCTTGATGTATATGCATGTTTATAACAATTGTAGAAAGAGAGACAACTCCTAAACCTCAACATAATTACAAATGATTAAAGTGTTACAGGAGCTTTGATTACTTCTTATATAATTATTGTTTTAATTACGTAAATTTCAACAAAAATACGAAGAATTATTACTACAAGAAAATTTGTAAATAATGACTAATTTTAAAAATAAAAATTAATTAAAATTATCAATAAAAAAATTATAAATAATAATCAATTTTAGAGATAAAAATTAACTGGTCTCCTGGATCGTGTTGCAAAAAGCTGCGGTGTCAAAGGCTCAAGCCTCTTTTCGTGATGGAGAGCTCCAAGAGTTGGGTCACAATAAGTGAAACGGCGTGCTGCAAAGAAGGACTTGGTCAACACTTCAGTTGACTGAGTCGATGGCTGCTTTCTTGGACAACATTTTCAGGTCCAAATGATCCAGTTCTGGCCCTTTCCACAGCCCAATTCCACTGATTCACGCCCAACATTTTTTTTATTCAGTGGTGCAAAGGTCTTTCTGCAGTAAAAAAGTTAACTCAAGGGGTGAAATCCTATTAAGCACAAGTAAAGGGTTTCTTGGAAAGCTACTTTTATTCTAAAAGGAAAATTTAAAGGAACAAAACAAAATGCATTAAAAGATTACTAAAAGAAACTTTTTACACAATTTTCTGAAAACTCTATTTTTTTTAAACACTCAACAAACACTAATTAATTAAAAAAAACAATTATTTATTTAAACTAAAAAGAGAGTTTTAGAAAGAAAAAATACTAAAAAATAGAGTGCTAACAGTGATATTGAGATTTAATTCGCATGAATTGATTTAGTTGATTAATTAAATTAGTTAATCGTTCAAATTATTGGATATAATATTTCGATAAGTGTTTAGTTGTTTGAATGTGTGAATTGATTATTTTAATCATGTGGGATTTCATTTTTAATATCTAATTTTGATTTTCAATTTACTTTTTATGTTTTCCAATACAAAACCCCTCAACTTTTATTTGTACGAAAAAACCGTAAACAATGAATATAATTTAATATGTATTCTATGTAAATTTACATAGGTTGTGCTTAATATTAAAAATTTAGAGAAACTTTGATATGATCTTCTGGAGTTGTTCAATTTCTTATCATTTTTATCTTGTAATTAAAGATTAGAAATAAGCATGCATATAATGAAAAATAAATGCGTATTAATGGGCATTAAAAATTAGTTATTAAGAATTATTGTTGAAGATATTGTCTAATTCATCTTATAAAAGGATTCATTTGTATTAGAAATGAGATATATGAATTTTGATGGAAAATTGAGTTTTATGTTTGTGAGAGTTTTGTGGAGTTTTGAGTTATACAAACTTCAATTTTGATCTTATCATAACATGTGGCGATTATACCCTATAACTTATCACTTGCCTTCTTGCCTTTCTTCAGTGCGACGTCAATATCTTTTCCCCAACTAAATATCAGAACAATTCTATCCATGGTTTCTCATCAATTGGTATCACAGCTTCGACTATTGATATTCAGTGACTTTATATATATATATATATATATATATATATATATATGGTTAAAATACCTTTTTTGTCCCAATTTTATTCAAGTTTTTTCAAATAAGTCCTAATTTTGGTTTTGTGTTCAAATAGGTCCCAATTTTCGTCAATTTTGTTCAATTGAGTCCTTTTTTGTTAACACCGTTTAAATCATTAACGGTCATGAACAATGATTGTCACGTATCACTTCGTGGTATTTTTGAATTTTTTTTATTATTTTTCAATTATTTTTTAATTATTTTTTATTTTTTTAAATGTACACGTGTCAACCCAGTAGCGTGCCACGTGTCAAAGTCAATGTTCTATATTCAATTTGGTTTCTATATTTGTTATTTTTGTTCAATTTAGTCCCAATTTTTGTTAAAATTAACCAATTTGGTCCCTTTCCAAATTGAAACCAAATTTAATTTTTATATTAAAATTCAAATTTTTTATTAAATATTTTTATATAATATATTAAAATTCACATCATTATAACTTTGATATAAAAATTAAATTTGGTCACATCTTCGATAGGGACAAAATTGGTCAATTTTAAACAAAATTGGAACTAAATTGAACAAAAATAACAAATATAGGGACCAAATTGAATATAGAATATTGATTTTGACACGTGGCACGCTACTGGATTGACACATGGACATTTAAAAAAAAAAAAAAACACGAAGTGACATGTGGCATCCAATTGAACAAAATTGACGAAAATTGGACCTATTTGAACACAAAACCAAAATTAGGATTTATTTGAAAAAACTTGACGAAAATTGGGACCAAAAAGGTATTTTAACCTATATATATATATATATATATATATATATATATATATATTCAATTTTTATTTGTACTTCTTTTAAACATATGGTAGGTACTTGTGCTAAAGGTGCCTCTCATCTCAATGACTATCACAAATTATTTGTTGATGAGTTTGTTTTACAAATGTAGAGGAAATTGAAAGAGAATTTTGAGAAGAGAAAAAGGAGAGAGAAAAAAAAGAGCTAAGGTATAAAGATAAAAAGAATATGTTTGATGAATATGGAAAAGGATTTTCATACTATGATGAAAGAAGGAGCGACGGAGAAAACGAAAATTAGTGATGAAAAAGAAATAAAAGATGAGTTAATAGAAAAATAAAATAAAGAGGATGAGTTGAGAGAAAAAGAAAATAGAGAAAAGGAGTTGGGAAATAGAGAGATTAAAGAAAAAGAGTTGAGAGAGAAAAAAATTGAAGAGGAATTGAAAGAAAAAAGAATGGAAGAACAAGTGTTGAAAGGAAAAGAGTTGAGAGAAAAAGAAATTCAAGAAAATATAGAAGAAAAGAAAATGAGAGAAATAAACAAAAAAAAGTGGCGAGCAAAAAGCAAAACACAAGGAAAATATAATGATAAAGATGATGTTTTTTTATACAGATATTGTTGTTTTGTCCATTTAACAATATGAGGAAAAGCTTTTTGTGAGGAGTTGTTGCATCAACCATTTATTTGGTCTCAATCAATTAATCGTGTGTCGTAGATGGTAGTTTTAAATTGGAAAACTAATAAAAGGATTATCTTTGATTATGGTATCATCTTTTGTTTTTGAAGATGTGTACCCATGACATTCGAGGACAAATGTATTTGAAGAAGGAGGCACTAATTTGATCTTCAAGGTTCTTTTTTAGTTTCTTGTAATTTTTATCTTTTAATTAATTATAGGAGATAACCATTCATATAATGAGGATTAAATGTGTATTAGTGAGTATTAAATATTAGTTATTGAAAATGACTATGGAAGATATTGTCTAATTCATCCTTTAAAATGATACACTTGTAATACAAATGAGATATATGAATTTTGATAGAGAATTAAGTTTTCTCTTGGTGAGAGTTTTGTGGAGTTCTGAGTTATAGAAACTCCAATCTTGATCTTATCAGGGTAACCTGTGATGATCATACCCAATGACTTATCACTCACATTCTCACCTTTCTTGAGTGTGATGTCAATATCCTTCCCCCAACTGAATATCAAAATGGTCATATCCCTAGTTTCTAATCAAACTTAGTATTTTTGTTTTCTTCTACGAAAATGATTATTAGTGATGCTTGTACATGTTTAGATCTATACTCACCTTTGTATATGTCTTTCATATATGTGTGGGGTATATTTTCTACTCTTCTATTTATGTTTTTGTTTTGTTTGATGACAATATAGGTGAACATGATTTTCACTAACAAAGAGATGTTGGTGATAGAACTTATACTTTCTCGTCTTTGTTGCATGAGGAATGTTCTAATTTAAGTGTGACATCATGGACAAAAGTAATTATTCATTTTTTTTGGGTTAAATATGTTTTTGGTCTTTCAAGTTTAAGTGAAATTTGGAATTAGTCCATCTTTAGAATTTTTGACCAATTTAGTCATTCATCTTTAGAAATGTGTGGATTTAGTCATTTTAATCAAATTTTGTTAAGTTTATTTGAAGTTTTAAACGCGTTTTATGATAATATTTGAGTTAGCATTGAAACAAAAATGGTTGAAACAATGTAAACAATTCAAATACCATCATGAAATGCACTTAAACGTCAGATAAACTTAACAAAATCTGGTTAAAGGGACTAAATCTACACATTTCTAAAGATGAATGACTAAATTGGTCAAAAGTTTCAAAAAAAAAACCAATTCTAAATTTCACTGAAACTTGAGGGATCAAAAACATATTTAACCCTTTTTGTTTTTTAGATTACTTTGAAGTTTTTATACTTTTATTACTAAAATCTTGAAAAAGTCATTTTAGTGCCCTAGGAAATTGTCATTTCTTTACTTTTATGAGAGTTCATACAAATAATTGATATACGTGCAATCTTCTATTTTGTTTTAATATAATATAGATACTATCTAATAGATCGATGGATTCTCTTTATTTCAATTATTTAAACTTGAAATGTTTATAAAATCAAGGGAAAATATATTTAAAAGAAAAGGCATTACATTTATTGGCACAATCATATTTAAATTCTAGTAAACTATCCTGACACGAGCATATTTAAACTTTGGCCAAGTTGTATGTTTAATAGGGTGTGCAATTTTATCACTGTTTGAAGTAAAAGGATATGTACCATAAGGAGATCAGTTGTCCCTTATCAAGGATGTAACATGATGAAGAAAAAAAGCAATTAATGGTTAAAATAAGTTCGAAGGTACTCAATAGTCATAAAAGAAATTGTAATGGTTACTTTTTCAAGCATACATTTAAAGACACACCTTGAATACATTTAAAGACCAAATTAAAGCTCTGTTTAATTCAAGTATCATATATATATATATATATATATATATAACCTCAATGTGCTCTAAACATATAGACAAAAGTAATTTATTTAGTTTTCTAGTTTTATAAATTGTATCTTCATCTTCTTTTCTTCCCTTTTGCCTCAAATTTTGGGTTCACTCTTCATCTCCGTCTTTCATTTTTTTTCTTTCATTTTCAATTTCTTTTCCTTTATCCATGGAGAACTAATTCATAGGGATTAATTCATGGAATCAGATCAAACAATCCAAATGGAGTTTTGCACCGTCATATAGTACTTTTAGCTTGTTCTTTTGTTCTCTAATTTTGGTTTGACACTTTTTGATTATAATTTTTTATTTTAGAAATGAATCGATTGATTCTTGATTTAATGTTGAGATACAAATTAGATTAAATGATATTTTGATTTGAATTATATAAGTAATTTAATTTATTATTAATTGTATGAATTACAAGCTTAAACTTGGATCTGAATCTTTAGAGAATTACAATTTGATTATTTGTTTTCAAATTTTGTTCTATGTTTCACAAGCCTTAAATCTCCAAATTTAATTTGTACGAGAAGTATAATAAATATTAAATACAATATACATTTATTCTCTTATAATTTATCTACGTTAGAGTTGTCAAAATGAGTTAGAGCTCATGAGCAAACCTGACCCATTACAGTTTCAATTTGGGTTTGGTTGAATTTTTTTTATAAGTTTCAGTATGGGTTAATTTCTGACTCGACCCACCAGTAACTCAGTCCATCCAAGTTGAACTCGTGGTGGGTTGGGTTAGTGAGCCAACCCGCAAATAACAAGTTATCCAAGTGTTTTCTATTATGTTGGGCTTTGCAATTGGGTCAGGTTGGGTTGTTTGTAATTTGTTGTTATATAGTGATGAGTTCAAATTTTTGCCCTCATTTAATATTTAAATTTGGGAATTTAATTGAATTTTAGTGCTTAAAAGATTGATTTAATTAAAAGATTGATTTAATTAGGATTTTTGTGATTATTGGATTTATGGATTTATTGAGTTTGTAATTTATATTGTTGTGATTTTGGTTTGTATTTGGAATTTAACATCATTTTGGATTGTATTGTAGTTTATTTAGATTTAAATCAAAATTATAATTTAGTGCTTTTGTGACCGAAGAAAAAAATTGTATTATTTTCCAATTAAGTGAACAAGTGAACCAACCCGTTTAACCTACCAACCCATAGTAGGTCATATCGGGTTTGAATTTTTTTGACTCGATGAGCTGTGTTGGGTTGACTCACTAAGTGACAAACCCGTGATGGGTCAGACCAGATAAGGCTAGATAGCCCATTTTGTCAACTCTAATATATGTTGTGGTTTATATTCTAATCAAACCAAATTATGTATGGCTATCTAGAATGTAATTAAATGTATAAATGAATAACATAAAGCCTAATTGAATAAACAAAATAACAATTTAATAACAAAAATGAGAAGGTATAGAAGTTTTAAAAGATAGCAAACTGATGTACACACACTTGATCTTAATTATTAATTTTGAAGGAGTCAAAATAATATATTTAAAATTTATATATTTCAACAAAAATAGTATATAATTTAATTATAACTATAAAAAAAGTTACATATATCTACTAGATTTTTTATGTTGTACTTTTAAATTATTGAATACATCAATAATTAAACCAAAACATTAATTTTTCAGTTATAATTTTTTCAACGTAAATAATTATATTATCTATAAAAATTTATTTTCTATTTTATTTCACAATCTTATTTGACAAAAAAAAATTGTTTAAGTAAAATGTATTTCTTATGTTTGTCAAATATTGATGTAGTTTAAAGATAATTGATAGATTTTTTAAATTTGAATAATTAAGAATATTAACAATAAAATACTGAAGCTAAAATTTTAAATTAATTTTCTATTGAATATAATATTAAGTCACAAAAGTATTATTTAATAGGTTGATAATATTTATTTTTGTCTTTTATAAATTCAATAAATAATTAATTTCATCTATAATTAAATTAATTTTTTTAACATTATAAATATATTATAAATTTTAATAAATAATTTGAAAAAAAAGTTGGGAGGGGCTATGACTAGGGATGTCAAAAATATTCATACACGCGGGTATCCACGTATAAAACTCGCAACAGGTAGAAAATGTATATCGTAAATGAACAAAACAGAAATTTATAATCAGATAATCAAAAGAGAATTATTTTTACAAGTTACCATCACAAATTGAATACAAAACAGAAATACGAACAACAAAGTGAAAAACGAACAAAAAAAAAAAATACAAACTCAATATTAGAGGATAACAAATATCTTAATTATAGAGAACATGGTGCAAAACCTCCAACAAAGCCTTAAAGCAGAAAATAAAATTGCGAGTGAAACCTGAACATTTGCGAAAGAGGCTTAGGGATTAGGGTTTAAGATTTAAGAAAGAGGAACTATTAAGAATCTCTTCTCAATAATAAAATTTGAAAAAAAATTTAGGACTAAAGAGAAAGAAACGGTAAAAAAACAAAAAAATATATAAAAAAAAGAATTATGTAAAATTAACCGTATATAAAATATTACAAAAAATATTAATATATATATATATATATATATATATATATATATATATATATATATATATATATATATATATATATATATATATATATATATATATATATATATATATATAAAAGTCACAAATAAATAGACCTAAAACATAGATCTAATGCTCATTACCTTCATCAATAAATATGAATTTGTCCTTATCTTTCCTTAAACCATTTGTAAGATTTAAATGGAAAGTTTATACGGGGGATATCATTTTTAAGAAGTATTTCTCGAGCAAGACCCCACAAATTAAGTATGAAACCCTAATCATAACGAGAAAACACTGTAGGGTAGGGTGAATCTCGAATGTTCTATCAGTCTATTAAATAGGGTACGGTGGAGAGGATAAGATATAATCTGCTATTACACCCCCTTCATGCAAAAGCATGTCTTCCCATTCTTCTATGTGATCCTCTCCATTGAAATTTATTATGAAACTGTACACTAAATTTATCCCACCCATCCATTACTCTCAAGCATTTATGGAACAAATCAAATCATTTTAATGGATAAAATTTCATCTAATGAGTATTTCACAGAAGAAAATTTGAACCCATGAAATTAGGCAGATATTGTGAAGTGATAATTTTTAAACAAATATTGTTTTATTTATTTTGTGGATAATTTTTTATTAAAGATACATTTATTTTAAAAATGATTAGTTTAAAAGAAAAGTTAAATGAATGAAAGAGTTAAATATAACAAAGTGATTATATTTAAAAGGTAAAAACGATAAACAATTATTTTAATTTTAAAAAAATATTATTTATTAAAGAATAAAATTAGAAATATAAATGTGGACACCAAAATAAAATATCACCTTTATATATAAGTATATATTAAGAGGTTGAATAGTCGCATAAAAAGATAAAGGACTACTAGGGGAAATCATTCATATTCTCATGGTAGGAAATAGTGATGCATTTTAGTAGGAATCAAAGGTAACTCTAGTGAACATTAAAGATTACTTAATGAGAATTTATGTGAAATTTAGAGAGTTTAATATAATTTTGAATGTAAAATGATGTAATTGTAAAACAATAAAAGATATATGAATTTTGAAAAAAATTGAGTTTTTTCTTTGTAAGAGGTTTATGGAGTTTTAAGAATCTCAATTTTATCTCATCTTGGTAACTGATATTATCTTGGTAACCTATTACCATGTGTACGGTCCTCAGTAACTCTCAAGGCCGACCACTCCAGACTGAGGGTTACCCTATACGGCACGCGGCCCTCAACACCCTTTTAGAGCCGCCCACTCTAGAGTGAGGCTACCCTAAACGGCAAGCAATCATCAACATTCCCAAGAGCCGTCCACTCCAAGATGGAAGCTCCCCCATACGGCCTGCGACTAGTAACAACCTTCAGAACCACGTGTTGGCACTATGCCCCATTATGAAGAACGCGACCTCCAGCATCTCTCTTAGGCCGCTTACTCCTTAGAGCCCCAGTGAAGTAGGCCGCACCCAGTCACGATCACTCGAGAGTTAGGCAAACAAGAAGGACCCAACCATTCAAATCCACATGGCCGCATACCGAATACCGAACACTCACCATGGCCCGCTTGCAATTACTAGTAACTTCCAATGGACCTCTTGGTAATTTACTCCTTAGCACTAGACCCAGAGGTAACTGAAAAGGGAATTTAGGCCTAGAAGCCCATGTCAGGTAGGACTCACAGGCAAAAAAAGGTATAAATAGCACACTATTCTATGCATCGATTACACATTAAATATTGTCTGAATCCCTGACAGAGCCAGTGCTGACTTAGGCATCAAAGTATCTTTTGCAGGCACCCCTGCGCTGGTTCGAGACGACCACTAGAGCAAGAAAGGATCAATCAGAAGCCGGGTACTAAGACAACTAGGTGAACCCAAGGAGTACACTTTGGTCCTATAAGAACAATTGGCGCTCACCGTAGGGCCCGATAGTACTTTGCAAGTTCACTACCCAACTCTTTGTTAGACAACATGGTATCCACGAGAAGCAGAGCAGCGGAAGTTCCTACTAGGGTCCCAACAGTCGAAGTTGGAGACGCATGGTCTTCATCAAATATTTCCCGTATCTTGGAGGCCCAGGCCAGGATGCAGCAGGAATTCGCTGAATACAAGAAGAGAAATGTGGATGAGATGGAGGCATTGAGAGAGGAAAACTCCCGTCTCAAGAGAAAGATTAAAACAGACAAAGGGGAGGGAGGACCCTGCCCCATGCCTTCAAGAGCAGACGCTCTCCCCGTCACGGAAGAAGAGAGCGAATATAGAACAATGGGCCACACCACGGGT
This sequence comes from Vigna unguiculata, assembly GCF_037176805.1. Classification (NCBI taxonomy): domain Eukaryota; kingdom Viridiplantae; phylum Streptophyta; class Magnoliopsida; order Fabales; family Fabaceae; genus Vigna; species Vigna unguiculata. Next base: position 24,409,366 of record NC_140796.1, read on the forward strand.
GGTAACTTCAACTCCTTCGCGTCGTGGAGAAACCGCAGGCACCCTTTTGTGGATGGGATCACATAAACCCCCCTCCCTCACAAGTGGAAAGCGCCAACCGTCACATATGACGACACCATTGACCCAGACGAATTCATTTCAATATACACCAACCAGGTCGGACTATACTCTACCGACAACATCGTCTTATGCAAATCATTCTCTGTTGCGTTAAGGGGGATGACTTTGGAATGGTTCATGAGCCTGCCCCCTTACACTATAGACTCCTTCAACACCTTAACCACCGCATTAACAACCCAGTTCAATAGCAGCCGGCACCACGACCTCACATCAATAGCTTTCCTCAACCTCAGGCAGGATGAAGGGGAACCTCTCCACATGTTCATAGATAGATTCAAAGCCATAGCAATGAAAGTCAAAGACCTCACTCCAAACCTAATACTGAATTACATGATAACTGCCCTCAGGCCTGGGCACTTCGCGGATGAGCTGGCCATGCGCCCCTCCCTCGGAATGCAAGAACTGCAGAAGAGAGCTGCCATGTTCATTAGAGTAGAAGATATGCGACGCTATCAAGACAACATCTAACCCGCACCAGTTTAAGCAGAGGCGCGAAAGACCGCCAAAGAGCCAATAGGGCGCAAATAGAGTCGCCCAAGAGAACGGAAGCAAGCTAGGTTCTCCAACTATGCCCCTCTGAACGCAACCAAATCCCGTATCCTGGATGAGGTCCTGCAAGCAGCGCTGATTCCACCACCCAAGAAATTCCAGAATCCACTAAACGCAGACATGAGCAAGTACTATCGATATCACCGCAACAATAGGCATACAACTGAGGAATGTGAAACCTTGCGCGACAAAATAGAGGAACTGATACGCGTCGGCCACCTCAAGCACTATGTCAGAGGTACAGAAGAGGGAGGGTCCCGCCCCCATTATGATAGAGTAGATAATAGGCGATTCGAGCGAAGAAAGGAAAGAAGACCCGAGCATTGAGAAGCAAGAAAGGAGCCCGAGAGAAATCAGAACGTAAAACAAATGGCAACACAACAAGAGAGGAGGTCCGATGATAGACCCCCTCTAAGGGGAACTATCAACACCATCTCCAGGGGATTCGCAAGGGGAAGGCGTTCATCCTCCTCAAGGAAAATACATTTGAGAGCCATTCAGTCAGTACACAGCATGATCGGTAGATCACAAAGGAGGATGCCCCCCATAACGTTTATTGACTCAGACTTCACAGGCTCTGACCCTAACCAAGATGACCCTATGGTGATAACAGTGGAACTCCAAAGCTTCGCAGTTAAAAAGGTGTTGGTCGACCAAGGCAGCTCGGTTGACATCTTATATTGGAAGACCCTACAAAAACTTCATATATCCCAGGATGATCTGGCCCCAAACGATGAACCAATATACAGTTTCGTTGGCAAAAGGGTTCCAACCAGGGGTTACATCGACTTACATACAACCTTTGGAGAAGGAAAGGGGGGGTCCGAACCATATTAATACGATACCTGGTCGTAGATGCCCATACTTCCTACAACGTACTATTAGGGCGCCCCTCACTAAATGCCCTAGGCTCGATAGTCTCCACCCCCCACTTGGCCATGAAATTTCCATCACCATTCAGAGACATCCTCACGATACATGGAGATCAAAGAACGACAAGGGAATGTTATATGGCTAGCCTAAAGCTATCACACCTCCCATGACGACGCACAACATAGAAATCACCACCGAAGGTGCGAACTTAGCTAAAGAAAAGCTAGACCCCAGGATTAACTCTAAGTCCAGAGTGGAACCAGTAGGAGAGAATCGGCAATTCCCCTCGCGCAACCGGACCATTTCTTACAAATAGGAACATCCTTCCAAGCTGAAGAGGAGCGACAGTTAGAGAAACTACTTTCCGATAATGCAGACTTATTCACATGGACAGCAATAGACCTCCCTAGGGTCCACCCAAGAGTCACATCACACAAGCTCTCCGTCTTTAAGGAAGCCAAGCTAATTTCCCAGAAGAAATAGAAACTCGGGGAAGAACGCCGGCAAGCAGCCAAGGCGGAGGCAAAAAAGTTAAAAAAAGCCAGCTTCGTGGACGAGGCGCGATACACAACATGGCTGGCCAATGTTGTCCTAGTTAAAAAACCAAACGGGAAATGGCGCATGTGCGTTGACTACACTAACCTCAACAAGGCCTGCCTTCGGGATGCTTACCCTTGCCTAGTATTGAGCGACTTATTGATGGCGCAGCAGGCCACATAATCCTAAGTTTCCTAGATGCATATTCTGGGTACAACCAGAAACCCATGGCTCAAGAAGACAAGCTGAAAACCGCATTCATCACAGAGGAGGCTAACCTATATTACAAGGTCATGCCCTTCGGCCTGAAAAACGCTGGAGCCACGTGCCAAAGGCTAGTGGACAGGGTTTTCGAACCCCTGTTGGGAAAAAGCGTCGAATGTAACATCCCTAAGGAATATTACGGGTATTAAATAAATAAAATTCGAATTTAAAATAAATACTGCATTGAATATAAACTAATTCCCAAAATCGCGGGAAAATTTAAAAAAAAACCATAACTGGTACCATACATAATCCGAATGTACAATATCGTTGTGTATAAAAATATTTACATAAAAATCCAAAACAATAAAGTTTCTCTCAAAATCCCAAGTAGCCCATGCTCTCCGTCTCTAAGCATCTCCTGGCTCACCTGTCAAATCATCTGCTCCCAGATAACAAATTATCCAATCATCGCCATACACACACAGATAGGGTGAGCTATGCACAATAAAATATAAACAGATATATGAAATAAACATGTTTCCCAACCCAAAATAACATAAGTACAAATCTCATAATTTTCAAACCACCTGACCATGACCTCATAGTCCTTCATGAGTCATATGCATGAACTAAGTCTTGGGACTTCCCTGTGATCCCACGAAACTAACTCATTCGTGGTCCAACCCTATGAGCCTATCCCGCTCATAGTCATGCCCTACAGACTCCTTGCCTATAGTATAAACATCCAAGTCTCATAACTTGGACCCTGACACGCACGCAATCACCATACTATGGACTCCTCGCCCAATAGTAGTCGACGAAAATATCATAGTTCCTTGCCCATCGTGCGCTCGACACATGCAATCACCATACTAAGGACTCCTTGCCCATTAATAGCCGACGGGAACTCAACCAGTTCCATGCCCATCATGTGTCCAACCACCGAGCACATCCCAGACCCCTATTGGACTTAGTCCTTCAAGCCCAAACACCACACCACATGCATATACAACATATACTTAGGATAACCAGCCAAAACACACTCAAAAGCACATAGAAACATAGTAACTCGCATAAACTCGCTTAAGCTAGGGACCTCTCGCCTAAGCTAAGCCCTCAGCCTCGCCTAGGCTAACCCACCTCGCCTGAGCGAGCTTAAAATAGTGACCACACCATGTTATCTTGCTTAGGCGAGATCCTCTCGCTTGGGCGAGTCACACCTTCGCCCAAAACAACACACAGACCTCGCCTAGACGAGGTTTCAACAAAAACATCACAACTGATCCCGATATCTCACTTAGGCGAGACCTTCTCGCCTGAGCGAGACCCTAGTTCGCTCAAACCTCCAAACCCCCTCGCTTGGGCAGAAAATCGCGCTCAACATACCTGATCTCGTCACCATCTCGCTTAAGCGAATCACTCTCGCCTAAGCGAGAGTATCACTCGCTCAACACTAAAACAACTCGCCTAGACAAGCTACAAGACCTCTGAACCAGAAACGTAGCTCTACAATTATCGCTTAGGCAAGATGGACTCGCTTGGGCGAGACTTGCAGGGTGTTGCCTCTGTACATGCTCCCAATTCACCAAAACCAATACCAAAACACTTCTAAAACACGATCGTTACAATGAAATGGCACATCAAATCCAGAAGCATGTTTTATACTTATACAATCCACACAAAATACAGAACCTAATTATCCACCTCCATTCATTACCAAAAACCCTCATTACCAACAATATCATGCTTTACAAAATTATTGGCACAACATCAATCAATTACACATCCAATTCCCAACATTATACACGAATTTTGTGCCAACCAGTAATGTATTAAACAGCACAGCCCCAAAAACCATAACACATGTGAAGCAATTAATCGCATAAGGACAGCTCCCCTAACCTGAATTCTTGATTGAATTTGCGAAGAGACTAGGGATTCCTTGGTGCACCAAATTCTTTGCTTCCACCTCTCTCTCTCTCACTCAGCCCCTTGCACTCTCAATTCTGCCTCTCACTCTCCCAATCTCTGCCCTCCCTCCTCTCACCCAAAACGAAAATAGTTGCAAAAACCCCTTTCCACCTCAATCTTTGCCTTTTATATGTGTCTTATTATTGGGTTAAAGGGCTGGAACGAATTTAGGCCTTTTTGATGTGGTTAAGTCCGATTTAATTACCTTTAAAAAAATGATTTCCAGCCCCCTCCTTGGCTGCCCCTTCTAGGTTTACTGTTGCCCTCTCATATTCCCTCCAAAACTATACTAAAAAATAAAATTCCAATTCCAATTTCATTCCCAACCAAGTTTGAACCCATGACCATTTAGTTACTCCTCAAGTGTATAACCAATTCAACCAATTCATGTTAGTGATACATTCCAACCATGATAAGATCACAATGTCAATTCCATACCCATACATATGATTAAAAATCAATAATAAAACAATCAACACATAATTGGCATACATAGGACTCGAACCCAAGTCCTCTCACACAAACCAAGTACTCTAAACCATTTGAGCTAGTACTTTTCCACGTCACATAAACCAATAAATAATGCCATAAAGGCGCTTTCTACCCGCATTTATGAATTAATTAATTATTTAGTTAATTAATTTTCCCGGGTCTTACATTGAAGTATATGTAGACGACATTGTGGTAAAGTCCTCAAACCCGTCATAACACTCGTTAGATTTGGCAGCAGTCTTCAATGCCATCCGGGCTTACAACTTGAGGCTGAACCCAGAGAAATGTACTTTTGGCATTAATGGCAGCAAATTCCTGGGCTTCATGCTCACTCACCAGGGAATTGAAGCCAACCGGAGAAATACCACACAATTATCAACATGAGGAGCCCAACCAACCTCAAGGAAGTCCAGTGCCTGGTAGGGGGACTGACAACCATATCACGTTTCCTTCCCAAGCTCGCAGAAAAAACAGGACCTATGATTAAACTGCTCAAAAAATCGGCCAAGTTCGCTTGGAGTGACACATGCTAGCAAAAATTCGATTAGCTGAAACAACTACTTACCACCCCACCCATCTTGAGCAAGCCAGACCCAAACCGCCCTTTAATAATCTACATCTCGGCCTCCGTCACAGTCGTTAGTGCCGCAATAGTCTAGGAGGCCAACGGTCAGCAGTAGCCAATCTATTTTGTCAATCGCATATTGCAAGATCCAGAAACGCGATACCAGGTAGTAGAAAAAGTAGCCTTGTCACTCATAACAACAGCTAAACGGCTTCGCCCTTATTTCTAGAGTCATGCGATGATTGTTCGCACAGACTGCCCCATCCAGATAATCCTGCAAAAACCAGATTTGGCTGGTAGACTTTTCGCATGGTTAATCAAGTTGTCAGAATTTAGCATTTGCTACGAACTGCGCGGCGCAATTAAAGCACAGTGTTTGGCATATTTTGCCAATGATTTACAAGACTACGCAACCCTAGAGGAAACCTGGTGGACCATGCACGTCGATGGTTCGTCCAACCCACAGGGGGCAAGAGCAGGTGTAGTACTCGAGGGACCAGGCAACGTGCTAATCGAATAGTCCCTGCACTTTAAGTTCAACACCTCGAACAACCAGGCCGAGTATGAAGCAATAATTGCAGGCCTTAACCTGTCTAAAGAGGTCGGCGCTAAGAAGCTCCTATGCAAAACAAACTCTCGATTGACAGTTGGGCACCTAACGGGGGAGTATCAAGTGAAAGACCCTATGCTTATGCAGTACTACCACATAGTTACCATCATGATTGCCCAGTTCAATGATTTCAAAATTGAGCATGTACCCCACACAATCATCACCGACAACGGCAGACAATTTATTAATCATGGGTTGGCAGAATTCTACCGCAACTTCAAGATTAAGCACATCACTAATGGTCAAGCGGAGGCCGCAAAAAAGTCATCCTCAAACAGCTCAAGAAAAGATTAGATGGGGCCAAAGGAAAGTGGTCGGAGGAGTTACTCGAGGTCCTCTGGGCGTACAGATGCACACCTCAATCGTCAACCCGCGATGCGCCTTGCAATCCAGTAAGCCAGTACCCAACACCTGGAACATTTCGCACTTAAAGTTTGATTTCAGCTAGCTGGTCATTTTGTTTTTCTTCACCATGTAATCGGATGTACTCTTTCCTACCTTGGCATTTTTTCCCTAAGGATGGTTTTGGCCAGGAAGGTTTTAACGAGGCATCCCATTCCAATCAAAGAAATACAATGAGGTTACACCCACATTTTTTGCTTCTGCAATAAGCACAATCCTGAACACTAATCTAAGTGCCTCCGGTCGAGCACAAGGCCAAACACCCCAGCCACTTAGCCTAAGTGCCGCTGGTCGAACATACCAATTCCCGCTAATCCCGGCCACTGTTCTTATAGGACCAAAGTGTACTCCTTGGGTTCACCTAGCTGTCTTGGTACTTGGCTTCTAATGGATCCTTCCTTGCTTCAGTGGTCATCTCGAATCAGCGTAGGAGTGCCTACAAAAGATACTCGGATGCCTAAGTCAGCATTGGTTCTGTCAGGGATTCAAAGAATATTTAATGCGTAATCAATGCATAGAATAGTGTGCTATTTATACCCTTTTTTACTTGTGGGTCCTACCTGACATGGGCTTCTAGGCCTAAATTCTCTTTTTAGTTACCTCTGGATCAAGTGCTAAGGAGTAAATTACCAAGAGGTCCTTTGGAAGTTACTAGTAATTGCAAGTAGGCTATGGTGAGTGTTCGGTATTCGGTATGCGGCCATGTGGATCTGAGTGGCTAGGTCCTTCTTGTCTGCCTAACTCTTGAGTGATCGTGACTGGGTGTGGCCTACTTCACTGGGGCTCTAAGGAGTAAGCGGCCTAAGAGAGACGCTGGAGGTCGCGTTCTTGATAAGGGGGCATAGTGTCGGCACGTGGTTTGGAGGGTTGTTACTAGTCGCAAGCCGTATGGTGGAGCTTCCATCTTGGAGTGGGCGGCTTTGGGGAATGCTGATGACTGCCTGCCGTTTAGGGTAACCTCACTCTGGAGTGGGTGGCTCTTAGGGGTGTTGAGGGTCGCGTGCCATATACGGTAACCCTCAGTCTAGAGTGCTTGAGGGTTGCTGAAGATCGTATATTCGTGGTGTGGTTGGGACATCAGCCCCCCAGTCTTGAGGAGCGGAGTGACGTATAGACTAACTGTGAGTGTCTAGCCTCCAAGTTTGTTGCTTGCTTGCATGTTTTGCAATTTTCATTTATTGACCGTGTTCTGTGGACGTATAGACTAACTATGAGTATCCGACCTCTAAGTTTGTTGCTTGCTTGCATGTTTTGCAATTTTCATTTATTGGCCGTGTTTTGTGGACACCATGAATCCCATGACTTATTACTTATCATCTTTTTTTAGTATAACGTCAAAATCTTTTTTCAACGTGAATATCAAAACTTGTTCTTCGTACTTTCTCATCATATTACTCTCAATTATACTTCCTCACCAATTCATATATTCTCTAAGACATTCTATCTTGTTTCCAAGCTTGAAATGTTAAACATACACATTTCAGCTTGAGGGAGGCTATTAGAATATGTATTGAAACATTTGATGGAAGCCTAGCACCTGCTGCTGTTGGAGGGTCTAATGGAAACCTTGTGTCTATCGTTGTTGGTGTGTTTAATAGAGGCCTTGGGTGTTTGCGTTTGTCAGAAGAACGTCTATTAGGATCTTTCTAATTTGGGTCGTTAGTGCTTGATGACACCCTTTTCATATATATTGGATTTATTTGTTCATATGGTGTGTGTAAAATTATTTTTTTCCATGCAAGTTCCTTTTCTTTTCTCTTGATGGTTTCCTTATTTTAGTCTTGATTTTTGCGTTTCCCCCTTGAGCTATGTTTTCATTTTCGCAATAGCAACAGAACATAATGAATAATTGAAACACCAGTGAGTATTTGAATCTATAATTACATATAAAGATTTTTAGGAAAGAGTTTCTTAATAAACAAATTAAATAACTTACGAATTACAATTTCTTATGCTTAATAGTTACGATGTCCTCAGTGATTCGCTACAAATTGAATAGACCTGTATTGATTGCCTGACTCATCATTAATAATTCTGTGGTTCGTGCAGAATCAGCCTGATAACGATGCATACGCTTCACAAACTAGTCATATTTCCATTTCTAAATCACATCATAGCGAATGAAACCTTTTACGTCATAAATTAAACATGAAAGTCAAATCATTAAAAAAGAGCCAAACAGCGAGGAAACAAGATGACATAAACATCTCGAAAAAACGTAGATAAACGACCAACCTCTAATAGTATTTTGCCTTTTCACCACAGATTGAAGCTCAGAATATCTTTTCTTTCTCTGTTTTTTCTTAAGAAGCTACAACGTACAGATGTTATTGACATTAGCCACATTAATAATTAACTGAACATAATTGTTTTACCAAAAGGGAACGAGGGAATTCATACACATATATATTTACCCATTTGATGAAGTAAATCTCATTCCACTGCAACGAAAATTCTTGCTCTCTCTCTAATCGTTCATGGACCATGACATGTTACCATTTGTTCTTTTAGCTTTCCCCATCTTGCTATTATTCGTGTTACGAATACGAAAAACATCTAAGAAACCACCCTTTCCACCAGGCCCTAGAGGTCTTCCTTTCATTGGCAATCTTTATCTACTCGATAGTTCTACTCTTTGTTTGAAGCTCTATGAACTCTCCAAAAAATATGGTCCCATCTTTTCTCTTCAACTGGGTTCAAGGCCAGCCATTGTTATCTCCTCACCAAAATTAGCCAAGGAGGTAATGAAAACCCACGACCTTGCCTTCTGTGGTCGACCCTCTCTCCTATGCTCAATGAAACTTTCCTACAATGGGTTAGACATGGCATTTTCACCCTACAGAGATTATTGGAGACACACCAGAAAAATTTCCATCATCCACTTCCTTAGCCTGAAGCGTGTTCTAATGTTTTCCCCGTTCAGAAAATGTGAGGTTTCCCATTTGGTGAAAAAGATATCGGAGCACGCTTCTTCTTCCAAGGAGACGAACTTGCATGAGCTCCTCACTTGTCTCACAAGCGCTGTAGTGTTGAGAACTGCTCTGGGAAGAAGGTATGAAGAGGAAGGAATCGAGAAAAGCATGTTCCATGATCTTCTTAGAGAAGCGCAGGAATTGGTAGCTTCAACTTTCTACACAGATTACATTCCTTTTGTTGGTGGTGTGGTTGATAAACTCACTGGGTTGATGGGTCGTCTCGAGAAAATGTTTAAACTGTTGGATGGGTTTTATCAGAACGCCATCGATGAACACCTTGATCCTGAAAGGAAGAAACTTACCAATGAAGGCGATTTCATCGATGCATTGCTTCAACTGAAGAATGACCGTTCCTTCTCCATGCATCTCACTCCTTCTCACATCAAACCCTTGATCATGGTTATTATTCTAACCTTCTTGTTTTTTTCTAAGCACCTTCTATAACTTTTCTATTTTTATTCTAGTTCACATACACAACTATTTGTTGGAGTTTTCTAACAGTGAATTTTTGCTTATTTTTTGTGAATCAGAATATGATTTTAGCCGGGACAGACACAATTGCAGCCGCAGTAGTTTGGGCTATGACGGCACTGATGCAGAACCCGAGAGTGATGAAGAAAGCCCAAGAAGAGATCGAAAATGGGTTTGGTGGGAAAGATTTTATAGAGGAAAATGATATTGAAAAGCTTCCTTATCTTAAGGCAGTTATAAAAGAAACGATGAGATTATACCCACCTCTGCCTCTGCTTGTAGAAAGGGAAACGATTAAAAAGTGTAGCATCAGAGAGTACGAAATTCCGGAGAAGACATTGGTGTATGTGAATGCTTGGGCAGTGCATAGAGACCCAGAAACATGGAAGGAGCCAGAAGAGTTTTATCCTGAGAGGTTCTTGAACAGCAAAATAGATTTTAGGGGATATGATTATGAGCTGATTCCATTTGGCGCTGGGCGAAGGATTTGCCCAGGCATACACATGGGAGTTATCACAATGGAGCTTGTGCTTGCTAATCTTCTGCATTCATTTGATTGGGAAATGCCTCAAGGGATGGAAAGGGACGACATAGATACTGATATGCTTCCTGGACTTGTCCAACATAAGAAAAACCCTCTCATCCTAGTTGCAAAAAAGCGAGAATGATATGGAATTTGCATGACAAACACATGAAAAATTCTCTCACCCTTGTCCTACGAGGATTCGCAATTTGCATCACAGTGCTAATGGTTACAAACAAGTTATGCACATGTAGCTACTTTGTCTTGCTATATAAATCGTTTCTGTCGTCTCAGTGTAATATAGTTTAATCTGGTGTCTCCAGTTTTTAAATTAATATTCTGTGCAGTACGTTTCTTAACTATATCTTACAATAAATATCAATCAATGCAACAACAAAAAGTTATGGCCTAAGGAGAATGCTGACTTTTAAGGGCTCTCGTTTAAGGTATAATTAATATGACAATGATATTAATCTAAATTTTGAGGATGATTTTTTTAACAGAAAGTTATCGAGATTTAGTTGTTAAAAAATTATTTTAATATTATTAATTTTATTATTTTTATATTAAAAGTTAGAATAACTAATTCTATAAATTAAAATAACATAAATTTATAAAATAAATTTTATAAAGATAAAAATACCTTTTAAAATATCTAAGTAGTATATCTTTTTTAGTGAAGTCTCACATTCATATTTAATTTATTTGATTGTAAATTTTTTAAATGTGTAACACTATTTTATGTTATTTTTTATATTAGTTTAAACTTTTTACATTTGATTATATTTTAATTTTTAACAACATTAAGATATAGTTATTTAATTATTTTTTAACTTTTTATTTATGTGTATTAAATAAAATATTAAAGGTTAAATATATAACATCTCTAAGGAATATTACTTAATTAAACAAATAAATATAGAAAATGAAATTAAAATGTCTCAATATTATTATCCCAAACACAGGAAAATTTAAATTAATATCCAGTGCGACAAAATTCAAATGGAATTAAACTAAAAGTTATTACAATTTTCAAACAAAAAGGGTGAGCTGATAAAATTAGAAATAAAGTATAAATAAACAGAATATATAAATAAGACACCTATCTTATTCATTCTACTTAGTTCTTGGCCAAGACCTTACTCCCCAAGGCTTTTCATCATTTAATCACACAAATAGTTAGCCTTGGACTCAGTAATATGATGCTCACACGAACCTGCCCGTTCGTGGTCCTGCCTCTACGAACCTCCCCACTCGTAGTCCTACTCTACGAACCTCCTCGCTCATAATTCTGCTCTACAGACCTACCCGCCTGTAGTCTAACACATGTTATCCACCAGCCACGTACCTCCCCGCACACAGCATCTCTCAAGTGTGAGCACAGAACATACGAACCTCTCCGCTCATATCATCACATGTTCACCACTATCCATGAACCTACACGCTCATGGCACAACATCTTCTGATCTAAGTATAGCATCATTGCGTAAAACAACACACAAACAAGCCATGGACAACAGCATTATCGCCTGGCGCAGCCTAAGCGTTGCCAGGCAAAATTTGCCCAGACCGCCTGGCGGAACGCCTCTGCTGCCAGGCACCAAGTCATTGCGAACCCTCTGTTGGAAGTCTATCGTCTAGCAGGCCACACCCTGCCGCCAGGCGCACGCGTGACAGTAACCCCTTGGTACTCTTATCGCTTGACGCACACACCCGTGCCGCCAAGCGTCATACCAGTAGCAGAAATCTACTAGTTTTAGCACCTCACATAGTCTGACTTGCAGTATAATCCACTACCAAAGATTCAAATAGACACTCCTCTATCAAGGTTCCATTAGGGGTAGTTTGCAACTCTCATATTTTCATGCACCTATACTTTACAATTGTCAATCCATCTATTCAAGGTTTCTAAGTTGTGAATGGCTTTATCATAATATAGTAATTATATCCATGCCTATGGTAATGACCAACAATCCAATATCTTAAGTTAGACATTCCAAGTATACTGCACTGTAATGAATAAAACATTCCTTCCCATAGTCTTAGATACCTTTCATATAATTCCACACGGATGGCCATATGTATTGACATTTTTCATCCACTTAGTACAAATCAAATTCTAGAAATTGACATTATTAACTTATTTCTATTTACCACACCCAAAATATGTCCATCCTTAGCTTATGCCTATTGATTCATCCATTTTCATATCAACCAACACTTAGTCACTTTTCAATTCACATATCACTGCCTCACTAAGCACTCACGATTCATACGTCCGTACCCTGCAGTATTTTAACTCTCAACAGTTTCCTAATGTCTCCCCCTTTGAATTCTCACCTCCCACTAATTGGACCATTTAACCACCATGTTGCTAAACCTCGCCCTAATTTTCCTTATGTGATTTCTTCCTCTCATTCTCATCCTTTATTTTAGATGGTAAATACCCCCTATTTCATTTGGAGCCCCATACTTACAATTCTTAATACACCCTTTTAATCTCATCTTTATTTCTCTCACTGCCCAACACTCCAAGAAAATGCCCATAATGGTAATCCCGCACCCTCATCGCCTGACAGCCAATAAGATGCCGCCAGGCGGCACATTAGCGCTAGGTTAAGCAACCCCAAGGTTTTCCAGCACCTGTAATTCTATGTTTTGACATTCTCTCCCATCATCTTCAGGCACGACAGTATCTCAAAAATTTCTCAATTTCCTCATACGTACACAATCAATGTCATCAAAAATCCCTAACCCGTCATAGATTACACTTATTCCCAATGATTCAAGTTCATTCAATCATAATAGCATGAATCTTCTCATATCTGTAAGTCCCAAATTCATACATAATCAGCATAGTAGTAGCAAAATATCATTCTCAAGTAAATACATGAATATAGCCATCCAATAGAGAATCTTTCACACACAATTTCACCAAAAACGAAAAGACTGCAACCAGCCATTGCATATCGCCTGGCGGTTTCTCCCTCACCGCCAGGTGGTTCATACCAGAACCCATAAAATTAGGCCAGACAAGATGTGTAGCCGGGCGGCACATGCACTTACCTGGATTCAATCATGTTATACCACAAATCATACAAAACAACTCCCCTTACCTGGTTTCCTTGCTCCAAATTCGAATTTGATGTGTGTCTCTAACCCAAAATTCTCTCAACCTTTGCTTCCACTCCAATATTAGTTTTCAACCTTAATTCTTCTCTCCAAAGCAGCACAATTCTTTTGAAAAACCTCTACCGAATGCCAAAAAAGAGAGTTTAATTTTGTTCTTAGCTAGGTTTTAACTCATAACCACTCAATCACAAAGCAAGTGCATAACCAATTCAACAAATCTTGTTTCATGATAATTTCTATAATTTTAGGATTACATTATCACGACTCACATTCAAATATATCATAAAAATAATGCACAAGTCAAAATAACATACAATTGACATACATAAGACTTGAACCTAAGTCCTCTCACATAATTAAATACTCTTAACCACTTAAGCTAGTACATTTCCACATTATAGCACACCGCATTAAATGCCTTAAAGGCTCCTATTACCCGCATTTATTAATTAATTATTTAAATTTCTCGGGTCTTACAAAAATATATTTTTGGTCCTTCAACTTTTAGTGAAAATTGGAATTAGTCCTTTTGGAAATTTTGAACCAATTTAGTCCCTTATCTTTAGAAATGCGTGAATTCAGTCTTTTAAACCAAATTTTTTTAAGTTTATTTAATGTTTCAAATACATTTCTCAACCAACATTAAAATAAAAATATGTCAAGCGGTGTAAACAAACTAAAATACTATAATAAAATGTGTTTACAACGTTAAATCAACTTAATAAAATTTGGTTAAAAGGACTAAATTCATGTATTTACAAAGTTGAAAGACTAGATTGGTTCAAGATTTTCAAAACAAGATGGACTAATTCCAATTTTTACAAGTTAAAAGATAAAAAACATATTCAACCCAAATATTAAATACAGTTGTATAACATTTATGAACATTTTTGTCTTGTAAATAAAATAAAAGTGCACTAATGATTATTAAGTCATAATTATTTTAATATTATAGGTGACTATAATTTTTTGTAAAATTCAATGCATACTAGTTATTCTTAACTAATGTCCACCAGTTAACATGACCCAAAATATAAAACCTAAATTTTTTTGACAATAGTTTTTCGGTAAAAACATAAAAATGGTACAATTTTATCTTCAAAATTATCGAAATAGTATAATTTTAAAATTATGTCAGCCTTGTCTAGATGTGTAATCTGATGTCTCGAGTTTTTGTTTTGAATATGAGTAAAAGAGATAAATTAATATTTTTTTGCATTAGGTTTCTCAATTAAATCTTAAGATAAATATCACTTAACTTAATGAACAAAAAAATCACGGTCTAAAATAGAAAACCCATGAGGTTTAGAAAATAGTTTTTCAGCCATAGTCTAAGCATCATCATTACTTGTAATAGGCAACGGATTTGAGTAAAAGAACAAATTTAAAATAGTTTATTAAAGTCATGACAACAACACGCATGTTTTTCCTTCCACCTTCTTTTTGAAGTGATTTATATTTCTACCGTATATTTATTGCCTTTAAATTTAAGTCACGTTTATAAAACTATTGTTTGATGTGAAATATTGTTTTAATTTTGCATATATTACTCATACAGAAATTCAATATGAAAACAATATAATTATTATTTATGTCTTCCAAACCACAACATTCCACAACTTTAAGTGTGGACAACCACTTTAAAAATATATTAATAGACAAAATAAATATAATCGAATAAGAACAAATAACTTTCACACATATATATTTGAATGATAGTGTTCAAACTACACATTTAAAAAAAATGTTTTTTTACTATATAACACAAGTTTTATTCTTGCAAGATTCTCTTCACTATTTTCAAGCTGCAAATAATACAAAATATATTGTGTCAAAATTTTGTAAACATGTGAATTTTGAAAAAAGTTAATTAAATCTAATTGAAAGCAAAGAAAATTTAGCAATGTCAACCTCTAACTATATAAATCAAAGTGTTTTAATTAATCAAAATCAAATCCCTCACTTTCATTTAATGCTAGACAACCACATCTAGACAAATGACATCTCCCTTCGCAACATAACACCACCCAATCCATATCGTCAAACTTACTAAGGGACATAATGAGTACCACATGATTGAGTCTCTGCTGATCAGTGGTCATAATGATATATCCTTATCATTCTTGTGATGTTTCTATGTGTAGATAGAGCATCTTATGGAGTTAGAGGCGTTTGACATTTATAGAGCGACCTAAGCAAGATAACAAGTAAAGGAAACTAATAGCTTTTAGATTAGTGAGTCATATCTCGTATGATTGTGAAGTATTTGATATACTATGATGAATTATTAATGCTTGTGATTGTGGTATGTTGATCTTTTAAATGATTGAATTGAAATTGATTATATTGTTTGAATTGGGGGTATCTGAGAAAGATGGAGTTGTTGGATCATGAATCTAATTGGTGGACCTACTATAATTTAAAACTCTTTTTGACCACTGTCAGTAGTAGAAGTACCAAGTGGAGTAATGAAACAAATCCATATTGCTCAAAAACCTTAATTTGATGTTGTTGATATCTGATACAACGCTAAGCCTCACGTGGCAATGCTAAGCGCTTGTTTTTGTGAATCGATTGGCGCTGAGCGTTGGCCAGGTGGCACTAAGCGCTGGTTTTGAAAATTGATCAGCGTTGGGCGTCACTTTCTAGTGTTGAGCGCTACCCAGTTTTCAACATTGCGTCTTATTGGTAAAATGAAGATTCTCGCTTCATTAACCGTCGGATTAAGCTGAAATTTTGACAGCTGATCTTAGACATGTTGATCTTCATTTTGAACGGTGGGATCTTTGTTTTTAAGTCTGTGATTAGAGAAATGGTTTTCATCATTTGGATGTATTTCATGTATAGTGCCAATTGCTCTATTTTCCTGTTTTTGCTAGTTTGGTTACTTTGGATATTTTGTGTATACTTGAACTTGATTCTATAGTCCTTATTGCTATAAATTGAGATAAAAATGTTATTATGGGTATATAAAATGATAATTGGTATGAAATGTTGTGTGAGCATGCCAAGTTATGATGTTTAAAGAATTTCATGGAGAAATTCTGTGTGGAGGCTTTAGTGTATGCATCAGCATAAGGATTCATTATTGGATTAGTATCCTTTCTATAATAACTACTAAAGCTCAAGTAGAGCAAAGTAGATTATGTGGTGAAGATATGAAGGAGATCCTAGCCACTGGACTGGATCAAGTCCTAGGCGTGAAGGGGATTTACCTTGTTGATGGTTAGGTGATAACCCCTTGAGGCCAAACTCTGCAGAGTTTGGGAACCATCAGTAGGTGCAGGCTGCTAGGAGATCCGATGCCAGATGCATGTATCCGAATAATTGAGTTTAGTGTCAACTTCTTGTGTGATTATATATCAGAGTTATGTTTTATAACATGTTTGTAAGTATTTGGCATGATTTAAATATAAATATGTATTATTATATCTTTTGCACATTAGCTTACCCTTCTTTTGTGTTTCTATGTTGTTTTTTCTTCTTTTGCGATGATCACCTATTCGGTGGAAGCAAATGTGGTTGTAGTGTCAAAGGCACCTCTAGAGGATGAGGAGCCATCTTTTAAGGTGGTGGAAGGTTTTTGTGGGAGTTGTTGTAAGTGAGTGGTTCATGCTTAGAATTAGAATTGCTTTTTAGTTGGTTTGTATAAACGTTATACCTTTATGGTCATATCTGTTCTAGGATTGTATTAATATACTTTATACATTGGATCTTTTGTTTTGATTACTATAATGAAACAATCCTATTTTATTAGTTTTTTTCGAAATTACTAAAATTGGGATGTTACAATTATATTATGATTGATTATTTTTTTCCAATTTTTTCATGAGATATTTTTATTTTAAATTTTATTATTTGATTAATAACAATAAATAATAATATAATAATATATTGTAATTAATTAAATTATTTAGTTTCACAATTTGAAATTCGCGTCCTTCCTTTTATTCTTCTATTTCCATTCCTTCTTCCACTCATTCACGATACAAACGATCCATTCTTTAGCGATCCACTCATTCTCCACTTGCAGCAATGATATGTTGAGAGAGCTCTAGAGGCTTACCACCTTCTCCTCCTCTAGAGTCTTGCCTAGGTTTTCTCCAATGGAAGAGTTTCTCCATGAAGGTGCAAGGAGGATCTTCTTCAGCCGCGAGGATAGTGAAGTCGCTAGTGGCACTAATGGTGGAGAAAGGAAGAGGATGCCAGACAAGGCGATGGTGGTACTGAACAACTTGGCGGGGATTAAAAAGGCAAAAGAGGCGGTGGTGGAAGAAGGTGGTATTGTTGTGCTGAAGCAATCAAAGATGGGTTGGTGAAAGGGAAGGAGTTCGCTATTGACTCTTGTTCAACTTGTGAGAGAGGGTGGGATTCCTCGTCTAGTAGCTCTTTCTCACAACAACTCTGTTTGAGCTAAGAACAAGGTACGGTTGTTTGTTGCTTCGTATACCCTTCACTCCCATCGTATTGTTGTTTAGGGTTTATACTAATGTCCACTCATTCACGGTATGTGACATCTAGGAATTTAGGAAGACCTTTATCTTGTGTTTGAATGAAGCTTTTTAATAATTCTAAAATATTAAAAGGCAAAGTATTTGAAATTCTTGCAATTGAATTTTCTTTATTTTTTAAATAATTTGTTTGGACAGAGTAATTGGAATACCTTACATTTCAATTTTCTTTTTGGATAAAATTATTGAATTTCTCTTATGAGATAAAATTTTATTTTAACAATATTTATTTTTATATATAAAATTTTGAAATTAAATTTAAAAAATATAGTAGTCAACTTAAAGTATTTAAATCCAGTCAAATTTTGATCAACCGACTAGACCGAATTTTGGCCGGCATAAACTCAATCCAAATTCTCCAAATTTATGTCAGGGTTGAGTTGGCCAAATTCGGCCATGGTCGATTTGGCCAAATTTGGTCGAATTGCGGCCAGGCCAACTCTACTACATGCAGTTAATTTTGGCTGGGGACGACTCGGTGGAATTTGGACAGGTCGACTCAATTGAATTTCAGTTAGGTTTACTTGGCTGAATTTTGCCAACTTTCGACTGGGGTGAATTCAGTCGAATTTTGGATGGTGTAGTTTCGACCGAATTATGCCAACTTTAGGGCGAGGGCGACTCGACCAAATTTGGCCAAGGCTAACTCAGTCACATTCGGCTCAATTTCTATCGGTGTTGACTCAACCAAATTTTCCTAAATTTCAATCAAGATCAACACGACTAAATTTGTCCAAATTTTAGATAGAGCCATCTCATTCAAATTTATCTCAGGCTGGACTAGGTCATGTTTCGCTAAATTTTTTGTCGAGTTCTATTCGGTCAAATTCGGCTAAGGTTGACTTTGCCTAATTCGACCACATTTCAGCCAGGATTAACCTAGCCAAATTTGGCCAAACTTCTGATATGTGTGACTCGGTAGAATTCGGCTAAATTTCGGCCAATTCAAACTTTGGGCGCATTCAGCCAAATTTTGTTAGGGACGACTTGGTCGAATTTGGCTGAATTTCATCCAAGGTCCACTTAGCCGAATATAGCCGAATTTTGGACGAGGACGACTCATCCTAATCCGGTTGACTTTTGTTCAGATCAACTCGGTAAAATTTGACCAAATTCGGTTGAGTCAATGTTGGTCGAATTTCGGCTGAGCTTGCTCTTGTCGAATTAGGTCAAGTTGGCCTTACCCAAAATTTGGTTGTACTCAGCCAAGACTGCCTGACTGAATTTATTCTAGTTAGTTCTAACCAAATTTTGATCGAGTCGAACTTGGACGAATTGGGTTGAGTTGGCCCTAGCCAAATATTTGGCCAAACTCGATTGAATTTGGTTGAATAAGCTCAATCAAAATTTGGTTGAATTCGACCGAGTCAATCCTGACCGAATTTCGACCAAGTTTATATCAACGGAAAGTTGACCGAAATCGGCTGAGTCAATCCTAGTCGATTGTTGATCAATTCGACACCGACCTTTTTTCATCTTGAACAATGAGGAATTCCACAAATTGTGGAATTTCAATTTCCTTGTTTGTTGAGTGAATTTCAAATTATACTATTTTAGTTATTTGAAATACCTTCTTAAAATTTCTCAATTTCAATTTTCTCTTAATTTCCTCATCCAAACACGTCATTTTACTTCAAAGAAATTCAAATTATCTAAATAAATGAACTACTCTCTTAAATTATCTCATCCAAACACACCATTAAGGTCGAGCATCCTAATGTGGAGGTTGTATCCGTGCATGTTGAATGGCTTCACCTTCAATTAAGATGTACCTTTTTTTAATAAACATGTAAATTGTTTGATATTCCACCTGTCAACATATATTACATCTTTTCTACGCCCACTTTATTCTTTTGTTTCTATTTTTATCTTACCTACCTTTGTAACTATTTGATTTTGGGGATAATAAGTTAGGATCCAAGATTTATAGGTTTTATTCTTGCAATTTTACAAGGGTTTGCAAGATTGATAGGTACATACATAGCTATAACATAATAATCCATGAAGATATACACATGCAACTTAATTTTCATTTGGGTTTGTTTTCTCTATTTGATTTTCATTTTTCTTTGTTTTTAGCAATTTTTAAGGTTTGTTTGGGTCACTTAGTTGGGTAATAGATAAGTGGGAAACTGTTATGTGAAATGTCTCTTTGGTTGATTCAAAGTCTGATAAGATTAATTACAATGGTCTCTATTCTTGTTTCAGGTACAATAAGTTATTCAATTGGGTTGATCCTGCTTTTAGAATTGAATGGAACAGTTGAAATTGGGTGCATAATTTACTGCTTTAGAGGTTGGTGTTTATTAAAAGGATCATCGAAATTTTCAACACATTTTTGGTAGTAGTGTAGTTGTTTGAGCAATATAATAAATGTGTTTGAAAATCTCATATACTACATACTGTATTGAGGGAAGGAAGGTATTAAATTTGATGTTAAGGATGGAACTATATTGTTATCTGACTGATAATATTTAGCTATTTAGTGGTACTACGATAATTTTGTTGTTAGAATGTATGGGTAGATATGGCTTTAAAGTTGAAATTACCAACTAGATGGCACGATAAATCATAGAAATATAGAAAATAATTTAGATTCAAATACATATTTCTGTTTCATTATTTGTGGTAGAATGTAAAAGCCCATGCCTTTAAACTAAATTACAATTTAGCTGTAAATGGTGTTTGTAGTATGTTGGACCTTTAAGCTGCATTCAACCACAAAATTCTGTTGTAGAGGGATGTGGACATTTAATCATGTGTCTTAGATTTCATTATAGATGCACAAATACTTATTTCATTTTTTTATTGTTGTCTCGATTTGGAAATATAAGATTGTCTTTGTTCCTTAAAATAGTTTGAATATGATAATGTTTCAAGCTAAAGCTTGACTCATTATTTATATGGCAAGCTTAAACTAGATCCAAGCTTAGAAAGGAGAACTCCAACTAGGGTTTGTTCAGCTCATAATGTGATTGCAATAAAATGTGCCAAGCTAAATAATCTAACGTCCTAGCCGAAAATTACTTATTTAAAATAAAATCAACTAAATATAATAATAACAACCTCATTTATTCTCAAATTCTTTCCCAAAACGTGGGAAAATTTAAAACATTTATTTCAACGCAACAAACCAAATAAAACCGTGATGTTCAAATATTACAATAAAAAAATAGTTATGAAGCCAATACAAATAATCCATAAACTTCCAAATAGAAAAACCAGTGAAATTCCCATAGTGTTCCCCACTCCATCTCCACACATCCACACGCTCACCTGCATCAACCTCTACTCCCATGTAAAGTTACATGATCATCGCCAAACACACACAGATAGGGTGAGCTCATTTAAATAAACAAATAAAACATGACAGTAATTAAAGTGTCTCAAAACTATAACCCAAGTTAGCTTTTCCCATTCCTCAGGTCATCAACTTTCAACCATTATGTTAAAAGTCTATTGATTCTACACACTTTAGTGAGTACACTGATCGACCTTTGCTGCACGAGTGTCTACTCTCCTTCCGACTACAAGCCACCACCTAATAGTCCACACGTGGGAATAAATTGCCACGACCACAATCTGCGACACCAAGTGACGTTCCCCAAAACGAATCGAAGTCCGTAGTTGTCTCCAGACTACCAAACTCTATCATATGCTCTGAAACCTCACCGTGTGAGCCACGATCTCACACACTCCACTGGACTTCCTAAACCACCAGACTACAACATCACCATATGATTATACTTCAAGTCTTATAATCATATAGTCTAATATCTATGTAAACTCATGCCACCACAATTTGGTCAATGTTACACATATACTTTAATAATAAGACCACCACCACAACGCCTAACTACTAAGAAAATGCACCGTCCATACCATATCCCATAAACCAATCTCACTCTTATTACCAATTTAGCATGCATTCTGGATTATAACTTAGCACATACACCAAACATAAAAAAATAGCCATTATACTATATCACACCTCACAATTTTCTCTTATTTTAACCTCCTTTAGTCCCTAGTATGCCAAATCCATCTACATGCTTAATTTTAATCATATATGTATTAATTTACCAATTAAACACCCAGTAACATGAAACCCAGACAAAAATCAAAATAGCAAGTTGTTCTAACATGTTGTCGGGCGGCAATTCATGCGCCGCCAGGCGATGCATGCAGTTTTGGGTTCTGCCCAGACTATTCTTGCACCAGTCGTGACCCCAAACACCCCAATTGCAGTACCCACCATCATACTTACATAATTTCAAGTGCACACATCATACAAGGATCATACTGTATTTATATGAACATTATTTCCATAACACCAGCTCCTCAATCAATTATATACTTCATGCTTATTCATCACCAACCCCAACATAAACCCAAATCCCCAAAATACATTCACAAATTCATGCAGTTGCCAACAATCAATTAATTTCCAATCATAATTCATCATGTCAATCGTATACATTCAATAGGAATCCCATTCAAGCATTCCAATACCACGGACAAACCAAACAAAGCAGCGAAAATATCAACATATTATACGTTGCCTGGCGGGTCACCATCAGCCGCCAGGCGGTTCATAGGGAAACCCAGAAAACTGGGCTGCAACCACATGCGTCGCCTGGCGGCAATTCATGCGCCGCCAGGAGGTTTCTAGAAAAATCCAAAAACGTGAGAAATATTCGAGAATGGCAAAGATCATGCATTTCAATCATTCCATATAATACATTTTCATATGAGAAAGGTTAAAACACCGAATAGGAACTTCCCTAATTTGGAATTCCTTGCTTAAACTTGAGAATTTAAAGCTTCCTCTTATCAAACAATGTATTCCTTTGCCTCTCCCAACAACAACCCTATGCTTATTGTCAGTTAGGGTTTTCTCTACCCTTTCATCTTCATGCCAAAACTAAAATTAACAAAAAAGAAAGCCTAATTTGGTTCTATCAAGGTTCAAACACACAACCATGCCAATGTTAAATCCATGCACAACCATTAAACCAATTCATGTTTCGTGATGACTAATATAATTCTCTAATTATATTGTCACTCAACATGATCAAACATATTGTCAAAATAATAATCAATTAAATAACACACAAATAGCATACAAAGGACTCAAACCCAAGTCCTCTCATACAATAAAGTACTCTCAACCATTTGAACTAGTACTACTCCACATCATCTCAATCAATATTTAAACCCATAAAAGCTTTCACTACCCACATTTATTAAATAATTATTTAATTAATTATTTCAATTCTCCGGGTCTTACAAATAAGCCTTAGGATAGGGGATTTTTAAACATGTACAATTTTTATTCATGATTACAATCAACTTATATAGTGCAATGTATATGAAACGTAATATATATATATATATATATATATATATATATATATATATATATATTTATATTGCACGTTTGAGTTAAACTAACATCTCATTTGTTTACAACCAATTGGATTATAACTTACTAAAAAATCAAATTTCTTCTTGGCAAGTAATCTTTAATTGAGAATATCCATCAAATACTAAGTTTCATTGTTAACTCAATTTTTCAGTTGCGCTTAGAGCAAACAAAACCAAAATCCCCCTTATGAAGTATAGCTCAGAGAAAACAAAACCAAAATCCCCTTTATGAAGTATAGGGAAATCCTGGGTATCAAATCCAAGAATATGCACTAGTGCAGGGAAGGGAAATGACAGCGGTTATTTTCACCTTTTGGCTTCGGGTGCGCACCCGAGGCATATACTAACAAGGTAAAAAGGTAGTACTTTATGCCTCGGTTACAAACCCGAGGCATATTTAATAGTTATTGCCTCGGTTTCTGCCTAACCGAGGCCTAATGTGTATCAGAAATTCAAAAAAAAAAAAAGAAAATTGAGCACATAGTGGAGGCGCGTCTGTCTTGTTCGTGGCTGCACAATGGAGAAGTTTCGCATTCCTTGAGCGTGTCCCCTTCGTAAGGTTCGCAACGACAACCTAGGCGTGACGCCAGAACTTCTTCCTCGTCGCGATGACTTTGGTGGCTTGCTTCGTCCAGACCTTGCGGTGGTGTCTCTCTGTTGCCATGGTGTTTGGATCTGGCCTTCGCAAGTGCAGCTCGAAGTGGTGGTTTGCTCACGAGAGTGCGTTGATGGTTTCATGATGGCCACCATTGAGATTGGTGGTTTGGTTGTTATTGCTTGCAGATCTGCAAGCTGGGTGGCTCGCAAAAGACTTATGGTGACGCGGTGGTTTCGAGGTATCACGTGGTGTCTGGTGGTGTGGGTTTCAACAACATACCAAAAAAACGCAAAAAAAGTGATAGGGCTGAATAAAAAACGAAACAAAAACGTAAAAATGAACCGTACAAAGGGGCGTGATTCACGCCGGAAATGGAGGACCAACAAGAACGACCAATTTGATGGCCAACCGGTGCGGTGGAGGGCGAAAATCAGTGGTGGCGCGGCCTGAGAATCTCTGAACTAGTGGCTGCATTTTTTTTGCGAATGGAGAAGACGCAGGAACAGTGCTGCGATTTGGGGTTTTTTAACCTAATAAGCTATACTGCCTCGGTTGATTCGAAACCGAGGCATAAACGTGAATAGGCCTCGGTTCAAAGCATAACCGAGGCATATTCTCACGCAAAATAACAAAAAAAAAACACGTTGATAAATTTGGCTAATTATAGGCCTCGGGTGAAAAGGCCTGCTGCAGTAACACTTATATGCCTCGGTTCATTGGGACCCGAGGCATAAAATTGCCTCATTATTTTTGAATTTTAAAAAAGCGGGAATGTTTGAATTTTTCACACTATTACTGCCTCGGTTGGAAATATAACTGAGGCATAAACGCTCATAGGCCTCAGTTGTTTGGTAACCGAGGCACAAAAGTTGTTTTAAATCACAAAAATGCCACCGTGTCTCTATCTATCTCGTTTGTGAGAGAACCGAGGCATATAAGGCGCTGTCTAAACACGAATTTGCACTAGTGATGGTGTGTGTTAAGTCTAGCTTGCGTAATTTGATTCGCTAATATTAAAATAAAAGAAAGAAAAAGGGGGAAAATAAAATTAAGAAAAGTTAAGAAAAAATGTAGAATTTATTCAATTAAAAGTTAATCTATATGCATGGATGAAAACTAAACTTGGTATGCAAGAGTGATGCATGATGTCTTATGCATGGAACCTAATGGGATGATGAATTGAGTCTAAACTGGAATGAAGATGATTCTCGATGAGTGATTTTATATGCAATTGTAGCACCTAATTCAACATGTAACTAATGCAACAAAGAAAAAGAACCACACACATAACTTAAATCCATTGCTGAAAATGTGGCACAGTGTTATTTAGAATAATTCTAGTATGCACCTAAAATTTAATCAATATATGTAGATGTACGATGCAAATGGAATTGAACTATTGGATATTCAACACTATAACAACAACATTTAATGCAATAAAGTATGCATGCAAAGATGATCTAGAGTGGTCATGAACAAAGATGAAATTCTGATGCACAATTATGCAGTGAAAACATGGAAGAAAAATAGAACCATGTTCTAGTATCATAGTATGCATGAAACCCTATATTAATCCAATTCAAGATGCACAACAGACTTCACGTATTACTCAAACCACAATAATTGTAACAAGCTTAAATTGATGTCATGATATGGCCAATGCAAATAAATCACGTGCTTGCTTTGGAAATCATGTGTATCAATCTCTTTCTCACAAGCTTTTTTGATTACCTGTTACCCAAAATTTAGAATGGTGTGAATATGAAATTCACCAACTAAGGACAAAAATGATATCTAAATAACAACATTGACACATAAAATTTAACTCACTCGATATGCATAATAAGATACAAATAGCATAATTAGATATCAGCTCACAGTGGCAAAATCATCATAGGAAGTCAACCTCTCTAATAGATAATTTCATCAATATGCAAACATACTTTATGTAGAAGAAACCAACGAGATTGATGCTAATAAAGGCATAAAATATAAGAAGCTAATAAAAACTGTTGTAGAAAAGTGAATTGATGCAGATGTAGGTATAAAAATTAAACATGCATGGAGATGAAATGCTCAATCATAAACACTAATAGCAAGTAGGAATCCAAACTATCTACTGTAAAAAACTTAAAAACAAAGACAGAAAAAGTAAATTGGTGCAGAAACTTAAAGGCAAACAAAATGATAATAGAAAGCAATTAAGGAAACTTAAAGCAATAAAAAATTAAAGGCTGAAAAACATAGAGTTGCAAGAGAGATTAAATGATCACACAATCGTAACAGAATGAAACAAAATCAAAACTAAAGTAATGTATTTCATTGAAAAATCAGAACAGAATACATAAGATCAAGGAGGTGCTGGAAATTTAAGTGGTGAAAGGAAGGTCTCTTACTCCAATCCCAATATATGTTTCTAAGTGGGTGAACTAAGGTAAGTCAGCTGGTTCAACCCTCGTGCCTCAATTGAGTTGTGGCATTTAATGAAACTTTTCGTTTTGACCCAACAATTAAGTTGGCCGAGGGCACCTCTACAATAAAGGAGAAGTTAGATCATGGGGTTTAAAATGTGAATCAGCCAATAAAGATGGACTTCCTCGCAAACTTATTTTTATTAAAAAGGTAGTTTAAAGCAAAACAAACAAAATGAAACAAAATACTGTTAAAACTAACCCTTTTATCACATTTTTACAAGAACTTTATTTTTTTAGACAAACAACAAAAACTAATTAATTTATTCATCTAGATATTATTTTTTGTATTTGTTTTTACCATCACTCTTTCGCTTCCAAAAAGGAAGGATACTTTGATACTATTTTTCTACTTATTTTTCTATTTCTCACTTGGGTTGGGACCACCTGGTGTCAACCCATTTATTTATCACATACCCCAAGAATTATGGGATCAAGAACTTACTAATGCTTTTCAACCATTCGGTAGTCTTGAGTACTAAAGTTTTTGTTGATAAAGCAACTAGTGTTAGAAAATGCTGTGGTAAGTGTATGCTCCACTTATTAAATAAATTTGATGGGTTTTTGTGTGGAGCTTGTGTTTGATGAACTCGAATTTGCAGGGTTTTAAGTTATGATTCTCTAAAGGGTACTTAATCTGCCATCAGTATGACGAATGGATTCCAATTAGGAGGTAAGAAGTTGAAAAGGTCCAGCTCAAGAGGGATAACAAAGAGGGTTAAAACCTTACTCATGAAGTTGAACGATTGAATTTT
Source organism: Vigna unguiculata (assembly GCF_037176805.1). Taxonomy (NCBI): domain Eukaryota; kingdom Viridiplantae; phylum Streptophyta; class Magnoliopsida; order Fabales; family Fabaceae; genus Vigna; species Vigna unguiculata. The sequence goes on from NC_140796.1 coordinate 24,436,555, forward strand.
GTACAATTCACATTGTAATTCATCACCCATCTAATGTTAATATAATTTGAAATTTATGTAACATGAAATTAGGTTAGAAAATTGTTTACAAGCAAGTGAAAATATTGTATATAGGTAAAATTATGTACATAAAATTAGCTATCAAAATATATTGGCCGCTATTTTTTTTTATTTTGTTACTTATTTAACCATTGAAAAATATATATTTTTTTTACCTATTAATGACCAAAAACTAAGTGTCTCTATATTATCACATCTGTGATTGAATTAGTGACATTTTTTTAATTTAACTTTTTTTTTTCATGCAACCGAAAAATGAGTCACTATTTTTTTTTTATTTTGCGACTGAATTAATTCAGTCACTTGAATTTTAATGGCTAAATTGGCCCATTTACTAGAAAGAGACCAATCCTTTTAGCGACGAATTAGTGACCAAAATTTCGATTACTAAATAGTGGCCAACTTTCTATTAGGTCGCTAAATAGTGATAAAATAGTAAATACAAGATAATGGAAGCATCCTCCAAGCTCTCCAAGGCAGCAGAAGAACAAAAAAAAGATAAACTTTTTCCAAGTTTCTTATGAGAAACTTGACACTAATGGCTCTCGCTTCCAAAGAAGCTTCTTTGGTGGTAAGGCTAGAAGGAACACTTCCATTTGTGTTGACATTCAAAGAATAAGAAGATTACCACAAAATTTGGGTTAAATTTGATTCAACTAAAAAAGTGAAGATTACAAGGTAGCAAAGGCTTATATATAGATGAGGGGGCCTTTTGCACTTAATAAAATAAGGGTATATGAAAGGTGTAAATAAGTGTGGTAGACGATAAGGGGTAGACGACTAGAAAGAACCTAAAAATAAACCAAGTATATGATCACAAAAAGAGAGCATAGGATTGTAGTAGACAAGACCTAATTAGACAAGTGGAGTAGACAATATGTGCAATTACACTGGGTAGACACTATGATAATGCATAGATCATATTGTACTTAGAATTACATAGAGTAGATGTTAGGTCAATTTCATGTAATAGTAGATGTGGTGAGGATACACTATAGGTGATGTCATCCCAACAAGGCTTATAGCTTGGGCCAACGTCTAGGCCCAAATCATGCTCAAGGCCCAATCCATGGCCCACATGCACCTTCAAGCCCAAGCCTATCAAGAGGCCCAATAATAAGGGGCATGCTAAAAAATATCCAATTGGGCTTCATCAAAGATGACCCAAACCCACATAGGCTTCTCACACTCTTCACATGGGCCAAAGAAGATGTGAAGATTTGAAGAGGTGTATGGAAGAGCAATAGAATAGCAATAAGATTGGCCCATTGTTTAGGCCTTGTTTTCTAGAATAATAAGTCAAACAATGTGTAGTTAAATTGATAAAATTGGGCTTAACTAAGTCCAATAGGAGATTTGGCCATGAGCTACCAAAGGTCCAAGGTGAACTAAGTGGAAGTCAACATTCCTTCCTACACCTCATAGACCCAATGCATACAAGGGCTAGGAATGCTTCCTCCTTTTCCAAAGCATCATCCAATGGCCATGAACCTTGCTCCTTCTCCTAGCCACCATCCAAGGGTGATGATTAAATCTTCTCCTCCAAGCTTGATCTAAGGGCCAAGAATTAGTCTAGCTTTTAGGCTCACATATAAAAGCCAAAAGTAGACCATTTGTACATTTTTACTCTTGAATTTTGCAATAGAAGCATAGTATTGAGAGTACTCCACCCTATTTCATTTGAGAGTCTCCTTTGCTAGAGGATTGCATCATCTCCTCTTTGCTAGAGGATTGCATCATCTCCTCTAGCCAACTTCCCCTAGCTTTCTCTTAAGATAAACCTTCAAACACCTTAGTCCGAACCAATGCTTAGCAAGAGCCTTAAACACTTGCTTCCACTCCCTTCCATGGATCACGTCTACTTCATGGAGCTTTCATCCATTTCGCACCAAGAGCTCCACCAATAGGTGAATGCAAAGTTCAATTCAAAAAAAAAGAAAAACAAGAAAATTAGCATCAGAAACGTATGCATTAGAATCATGAGCAACAATAGTTAAATCCTTAAAACTAGTATCAATAGCCACTAAATCAGAATCACATGGAACAACAAAATCAGAGTCAAATTTTACAATATTACTCAAATTAGAATGAACAATAGCACCAAACCACCAAAATTAGTGATGACACTCTCAGTTGGAGGAAAATGTGCACCTTTTGGGTGTTAGAATCATGATAAATTGCAGAGTTAATTTCAACACTTATAGAGCATAAACCATGATCACAGTTGTATGTAATAAAATTTTCTAAAATTTGAGATAAAGCCAAATCTAAATCTATGTTTTTTTCATTTTTTTCTTGTTTTTCTTCTTCCTCTTCTTCTTTAATCACATGTTGTACATCAAAATAAGAATGCACAAAATTTGCTTGTTGTTATGGCTCATTAAACTCTGAAGACAACTTCATGCCATGCAATATAATGTGTAGTTGATTCATTTGCTTTTTCAAATCCTAAATGTTTGCATCAAACTGTTGTTGAAACTTTTTCATCAATTCCTTTAAAGATGTTTTAGAAATTTTTGAACTTATGGCTAAAATGGCTAGTCTGAAAATTGTGGAAACTACTCATAATGTGACTTATAAGCATTGGTTGTTGACAATGTGGTTCAAAAGAATGGTTATAATATGGCTTAGAAAATTATAGCAATGGTTGAGATGACTATTCAAAATATGGGTGTGGCTTCTACTCATATTGTGATTCATAAGAATGATTAATAACTCAAAAAGTTGTGGAGTTCCTGGAAAAAGTGTGAATTGCAAGATTGCTCAAAATATGGCTAGAATGACTATTGATAATATGGCTCTAAAAACTACAACTTATTTTGATCACAATTCATGTTAAAAGTATGTTATCGAGAATGACTATATCAAAATAACTTCCATATGAAAACTGATTATTCAAAGGGGGGACTGACATTGTATACAAACAAGAGAAAGAAAAAAAACAATGAGACTCAATGGCATGTGTTCCCCGACAACAATGTCATTTTGATGATAGCCTTTGTGTCACACAAGCTCATCAAACAAAAAACAAAGTTTCCTCCTAATGTATAGTAAAGGGTTCAACCTAGGCCGGTCCAAGGAACACATATCCAATGAGTCTATTAATTGACTTTAAAAAGAAGATTTTGGGGTTGTAAAACCAAATTAAAAATAGAAAATAGTAATTGAGATAGTTGTAAAACAAGAGTAATGAAAAGAAAACTGCTAAATGAAAACTCTCAATGTCGTTTGTTAGAGATGATGTTTTACATTACTTTCAAAGTGTAAGGACCAAATACTTTATAATTTATTTTATGAAAAATACTTAATTTTTATAAAAATTTTAGGAAAAAAACATATTTAACTCTAAAATAATTATATTTAATTAATATAGTAGTTTTTTTATAACAACAAACATTCTAATAGTCAAAATTTTCATAATATTAGAATTATCTTATTTAATAATTTGTTAAACGAATTATTTGAATTGAAAAATTATGTTAATATTAAAATTTAGATTAAAACCCTCGGATTGTCCCCATTTTTGTTTAAAAATATCAATTGAGTCCTATTTTTGAAAATGTATTGCATTTTGGTCCTAAAATCACTTTATAAAATGTTTTCCATTTATATCACAATTCATTAAGTGTTGCCTTTAAAATGTGTGTCCAATCAAATAAAAAAGTTGCCTTATATTTACTCATAATATTACAAAAAAAATGTGACCTTGTACTAACATAGGCTAATCCATACTCAAATTTTAAAATTTTCATAAACCTAAAATTTCTATGCGTACGAAAAAAAAAATACATCTTTCCAATTTACATAATTCTAAATTAGTAAAATATTTAAATTTTATAAAATAAAAATATAACTACTATTAAATAATCCTTATAATTTTTATTAGCAATCATTTTCCATATTTTGTAACATTTCAGTGGTTACATACTTAACATATTACATATTCTAATTAAATTATAGTATTTTCTAATTTAAAGTATAAAATGTTGTCAAATAAGATAAAATTTATACTTTAAATTAGAAAATACTATAATTTAATTAGAATATGAAATATGTTAAGTATGTAACCACTAAACTATTACAAGAGATAAATACAGTACTGATTGTTAATAAAAATTATATAATATTTTAGTTAATTTAGGTAGGATTATTTAATAATTATTAAATTTTTATTTTATAAAATTTAAATATTTTACTAACTCACTGATTGCTAATAAAAATTATATAATATTTTAGTTAATTTACGTAGGATTATTTAATAATTATTAAATTTTTATTTTATAAAATTTAAATATTTTACTAATTCAGAATTATGTAAAATAGAAAGATGTATTTTTTTGTACTTATAGAAATTTTAGGTTTATGATAGTTTTAAAAAATTTTCAATACTTCTAAAAAATAATGTATTTAATTATAATGGTTATAATATATATATATATATATATATATATATATATATATATATATATTATATATATGCTTATAGTTATTATTAAAACAATAAAAATAAAAAAATCAAAAGTGCTTAATATAAGATCACATTTTTGTGTATAATTTTATGAGTAAATATAAGGTTACATTTTGACATATGTTTTAAAGACAACATTTTAAAAAGTATGGTATAAATAGACAACATTTCATAAAGTGTGGTCTTTGATGATTTGTAAACCATATTTGTGAAAGTGTAGTCTTTGATAATTTTTAAGTCACACCCATTAAAAAAAAGTGGCAATTGATGTGTTTTAAACCACATGTATAAATTGTTGTTGTTTATGTGTTTAGACAATTTTTTTTGTGTTGGTAAGTTCACTGTTGCTCGAAAAATGGTATAATGTAAACAAATGAGAAAAACAACAAGATAAACAAGATAAACTTTCCATTAACGGCACAAAGTGCATACAAAAGGGCATTAATATATCGAAAGTTATATTCGAACGTAATATTCGAACTCATTTTTTACACGGGTGATGTGGCACCTTTTTTTTCTTTTATTTTTACTTTTTTTAAATGAAATTGAATCCATGGTTACGTGTTTGGAAGTTTATGCTGTAATTTTTTTTTGGCAAAACTAAAGCAGACGTGGAGAGAGAAAGTAAGATAAAATGGAAAACTTGGTAGTGTTGGTGAGAGAGAGAGAGAAAGGCGACCGGAAGCCCTTGCAGGGTGGAGTTAGCGTGAGATAGAAAGTCGGAGTAGAGGCAGAGGAAGGTGTCGCTGGAGAACAGGTGTCTGACCAGAACTCATCGACGGCGTAGTTTTCAGGGTTAGTGCTATTTTCAAAAGACGGCCACTAGGGCTTCCAAAAATTGAAGACTTCCGGCACACAACAACGAGCACGATGGGGAATTATATTTTGGAGGCCAGGAATTATGAACCATATGAAGTTGACTTTGAGCAGTTTGTGGTTGGCATGTATTTGTCAATGCTTGCGCAGGATGGGGTTGTGAACCACAATGTTGAACGTAAGTCCCCCGGAAATTGTTTTGTAGTCCCCGGTTTTGACCCATTTATGAAATTTTGTAATTTCAATTCCATGAAGTTGAGTTTGTGGTTGGCACGTATTTGTCATTGCTTAAGCAGATTGGGGTTGTTCACCAAAATGTTGAAACTTAAGATGGTTATAAAAACTGGTACCGTGAACTAGAATATATAACAGCACTCCCCAATTGAGGTAGTTGTACTCCCCACTTGATAACGTAATTGATACTTTAAAGAACATTTTATTTCCTAAAAAAAATAAAAGTTGTTATTAAAACTGTTTTTTGAATTTTGGATTGGTCATAATAAAATAAAAAATTTAATTGCTTAACAAAATTTAGAAATTTAAGATGGTTATTAAAACTGGTACTGTGAACCCCCATTTGGAGTACTTTTACTCCCCACTTTGTAACGTAATTGAAAGTTGAAAGAACATTTTATTTCCCTCCAAAAATTAAATGTTATTAAAACTGTTATTCTAAATTTGAATTGGTCATAATAAAAAAAAATTAATAGCTTATGAAAACTTTCAAATTTAAGGTGGTTATTAAAACTGGTACTGTGAACCAGAATATGTAACAGCACTTCCCGTTCGGGGTACTTCTACTCCCCACTTTGTAACATAATTGAAAGTTTAAAGAACATTTTATTTCCTTCCAAAAATAAAATGTTATTAAAATTCTTATTCTAAATTTGAATTGGTCCTAATTAAAAATAAAATTTAATTGCTTAACAAAATTCAGAAATTTAACATGGTTATTAAACTGGGTACTGTGAACCAAAATATATAACAGCACTCCCCAGTTGGGGTACTTTTACTCCCCACTTTGTAACGTAATTCAAAGTTTAAAGAACATTTTATTTCCTTCTAAAAATAAAATGACATTAAAACTGTTATTCTAAATTTGAATTGGTCCTAATTAAAAATAAACTTTAATTTCTTACCAAAATTTAGAAATTTAAGGTGGTTATTAAAACTGGTACTGTGAACCAGAATATATAACAACACTTCCCATTTGGGATACTCTTACTCCCCACTTTGTAACGTAATTGAAATTTTAAAGAACATTTTATTTCCTTCCAAAAATAAAATGTTATTAAAACTGTTATTCTAAATTTGAATTGGTCCTAATTAAAAATAAAATTTAATTGCTTAACAAAATTCAGAATTTTAAGATGGTCATTAAACGTGGTACTGTGAACCAGAATATATAACACCACTCCCCGTTTGGGGTACTTTTACTCCCGACCTTGTAACGTAATTGAAAGTTTAAAGAACATTTTATTTCCTTCCAAAAATAAAATGACATTAAAACTGTTATTCTAAATTTGAATTGGTCCTAATTAAAAATAAACTTTAAATTCTTAACAAAATTTAGAAATTTAAGGTGGTTATTAAAACTGGTACTGTGAACCAAAATATATAACAACACTCCCCATTTGGGATACTTTTACTCCCCACTTTGTAACGTAATTAAAAGTTTAAAGAACATTTTATTTCCTTCCAAAAATAAAATGTTATTAAAACTGTTATTCTAAATTTGAATTGGTCCTAATTAAAAATAAAATTTAATTGCTTAACAAAATTCAGAAATTTAAGATGGTCATTAAACGTGGTACTGTGAACCAGAATATATAACATCACTCCCCATTTGGGGTACTTTTACTCCCCACTTTGTAATTTGTAACGTAATTGAAAGTTTAAAGAACATTTTATTTCCTTCCAAAAATAAAATGATATTAAAACTGTTATTCTAAATTTGAATTGGTCCTAATTAAAAATAAACTTTAATTGCTTACCAAAATTTAGAAATTTAAGGTGGTTATTAAAACTGGTACTGTGAACCAGAATATATAACAACACTCCCCATATGGGATACTTTTACTCCCCACCTTGTAACGTAATTGAAAGTTTAAAGAACATTTTATTTCCTTCCAAAAATAAAATGACATTAAAATTGTTATTATAAATTGGAATTGATCCTAATTAAAAATAAAATTTAATTGCTTAACAAAATTTAGAAATTTAAGAAGGTTATTAAAACTGGTACTATGAACCAGAATATATAACAGCACTCCCCATTAGGGGTACTTTTATTCCCCACTTTGTAACGTTATTTAAAGTTTAAAGAACATTTTATTTCCTTCCAAAAATAAAATGATATTAAAATTTTTATTTTAAATTGGAATTGGTCCTAATTAAAAATAAAATTTAATTGCTTAACAAAACTTAGAAATTTAACATGGTTATTAAAACTAGTACCGTGAACCAGAATATACAACAGCACTCCCCATTTGGGGTACTTTTATTCCCCACTTTGTAACGTAATTGATGGTTCTACTACCCCTTTAAAGATCATCTTTCTGACCAGCAAATAAAATTTCCTTATTTTCAGAGTGTTCATTGCTTGAGAACACAAACACTGGGAGACGAAAACCAAAATATTCATGACCACTCCAAAGGCACAACATTGTCAAACACCACAACACGCCACTACAAAATCAAGACTACAAAACCACACCACAATGCAAACCAGAATGTACCAACGACTCTGTCAAACAATGTTGCACCAAACTCGAAAATAAATAAAACGTTTTTCCCCCAAAGATTAAACCTTTTCGAATGGTGAACAAAAAAACACGAACCTTACACTAAAACGGTGTTGCAGAACGACTTCCGGTGGGTTGGTTGTCGTTGCCGTCGACTCGCTTCCACTGGATTCGATCCCCTCCACTGTAGTCGTTGTCGCAGGTGTGTCCTCTCATGGTGACCGCCTCCCACCTCGCTTCTGTAACACCACAACTTCTCTGTCTCGACTTCCTCCAACTATCTCAGTCTCTCTCGGCCGTTCCGCCGACTTCCTCACGCTGGCTTCACCTTTCCACACACTTGATCACGCTGTCTCCACCTTTCCTTCGAGTTGCTCATGTTGTCGCCGCCTTTCCTCCGACTTTCTCACGCTGTTTCCGCCTCTCCTCCAACTTGCTCACGCTGTCTCCACTTCCTCCACCTTTCTCTCTCCACGTCTGCTTTAGTTTTGCCAAAAAGAATTTACAGCATAAACTTCCAAGCACGTGACCATGGGTTCAGTTTCATTTAAAAAAAGTAAAAATAAAAGAAAAAAAGGGTGTCACGTCAAAAATGAGTTCGAATTTTATGTTCGAATATCATTTTCGTTAATATATTAGGTTGGGATACAAAAAACCTATTCTACGTATTAAAATATAAACATAATTTAACACACTACTCTTCCACAACATCCTCAACATTCTCCATTTCTTCATCAATAGTTTGGGGTAGTGGGAGAATGACTCATCTTGATTATCCCTTCATCAGCATGTTCATCTTCAACATCCTTGGTCGCACGCTTAGCAACCTTAGCGGCTATCTCCTCAACATCAAGAATGTGGTCATCGTATATATCCAAATTCACACTAAAATGGGCATTAGTAGTCGACACCTCTTTGTATAGAAATTCAGCTTGCCTTAGTGCTTTTTGGAAATCATTGATATGCTCAGATATAACATATTGCCGAAGAGAGCGATCTCGACCTCTCCTAGAGCCGTGACTTTTGACTTAATAGCTTTATCAATTTTCTCCTCTTTTTTCTCTTCCTTCAACTTCTTTTTAGATCCCAATCAGCACGCCTTCCAACCTCTGAATTTCTTGATTTCCTCCTCAAGGGATTTCTTCTCAGAGGCCCATTCAACTTGGTTAGTTTCCACTTTCTTCTTCAAAATAGCAAGTTCCTCCACGACCTTCTTCTTGGCCTCGTCAACCAACTACTTCTGTAGCAAATTAGCTACCCCTCAACTTATTACCATGGATCGTGCTTGGAATTCCAACAAGGCCTCTCTTTGTATTTATGGGGATCTGGAATCCAATAGAACAAAAATTTTGGTTTACCATCATCACACCATAAAAATGTGACCTCCCAACGGAGGTTATGACCACCTTGAAGAACCTGTCCTTGAACCTCTTGAAGGATTGAGAGTACCCGTAAAAAAAAAGGCAAGAGTTCGAGCTCCCCAACAAAGATAACAACTTAATCTGATCCTTAGGATGAATAACATAAAAATACGGAAAGCTTTCAAGGGTGGGAGACAAATACAAAGCTTTGCAAATGATGAGTGCGTATTTTTGCCCTCATTTAGTGTTTAACTCTGGGTATTTAATTGAATTTGTGTGCTTAAAGATTGATTTAATTAGGATTTCTTATAATTGGGTTTATTGAGCATGACATACAAAAACATGTTAAAAATAGCTTTTAGTTGCATAAATGTTCTTTGGATATTTTGAGGTGTGTTAGTTCAGTTGCAGCTAAGTTGAGCTCATGGAGGTGTGGAAATAAATTTATTATAGCTTCATGACACCTTAAAGATAAATCCAAGAATAAGAAATTATCAAAAGCACAAAAATCCAAGCCAAGCATTGCATGAAGACGACAAGAAAAGCTTGAAAAGGCGAAGAAGTTTCGCTAAACCAAGAAGAGAGGAACAAAAAAATTGGACCTTGCGGTTTTCTTTATCTTTATGATAGAAGATAATTTAGGAAAAATATATCTTTAGATATTTTATTTGATATTTTTAAATAATTATCTTATTTAATTATATCATAAAATATTAAAAGATAATAACTACCAAATCTTTTTAAATATGACAAGATTAATCTTTTTAGTTCCACAACAAACAAATATATCTTGAAGATATTGGATTATTTAAAAGATAATTTAAGGAGATTGCAAAGGGTTGGTTTGGAAAATTAATACAAATACTAATTGGTGATAATTTATCATATATCTTTAATTAATTAATTAATTTAATTATATTAGATATTGATATTATCAACCAATTATATTTGTCAAATAATCTATATCTCTTCCAATATTTTTAGGAACAACTTTGGAACTTCGGAATTTAGGAACACTTAGGGGGACCTAATTTCGTTTCCTTTTTCTCTCTCCATTCTTCTATTATTTTTATTTTATTTTGTATTTCATGAAGTGTTGAACTTCTTGGGTTGATTTCATTGTAATTTCATTATGAATTCTAAGGTTATAATGAAATAATTTCATTATTCTTTTTATTATTGTTGAGGTTTTCATTCATCTATGTCTTTTATCTTTGAATCACGTAAAAAGTAATGATTTTAAATCTATATGCATGTTGATCATATGAGTTCAAGGGTTTTTAAATTTAATTAAGACTTTACTTTGATTTTATTTAGAAACTTTCATGTGATTAAATGAGTTTTTACCAATAATTGAGACTTTAATTTGGTTAAAGGTATTTACTCTAATGAAAATTAACCGAGACTTTACTTTGATTAATTAATCTTTTTATTTGGTGAGGAGATAAAAGAATAGACATGATTAGGCATGGTAAAATTTGATTGAGACTGTACTTTAGTTGAATTTACTATGGATAATCTAAAAGTTCTCACTTTTAATTGAGACTGTACTTTGGTTAAAAGTGAGAACGTCAATAAATTAATTGAGACTTTACATTGATTAATTTGCAAATGTACAACAATAATTAATTGAGCAATAATCTTTAGATAACCGATGATGAATCTATTTTGAAAAAGCAATGGAATCAATCTATTTTCTTTACTATTGTTTTTATTTCTTTCTTTGTTTATCTTAATCCTTTCATATTTTTATTATTTTATTTGACTAACCGTTTTATAGATTTTGTAAGAACTAATTTGTTAAAAATCAATTCCGTGTTCGTTGGGAGATGACTTTGGGTTACTTTACCCTTTCTATTTTCTTGACTGTTATCTTAGCAATACTGAAGTTACTATAGTTTAGTAGTATTAATTTGATTGCTTGACGACAACGTTATCAGCAAATAAGCCAGAAAGCCTATAAACCATCTCAACTGATTGGATGAAGTAGGAACAACGTTTAAAAGATGGAGAATACCCATGGTGAACTTGTCAAATGGAAGTTAAACATGTAGTTGAAAAAAGAAGGCCATATATATATATATATATATATATATATATATATATATATATATATATATATACATATATACATATATACATATATACATATATACACATATATGTATATATGTATATATGTATATATGTATATATATATATGTATATATATGTATATATGTATATATGTATATATATATATAGAAGAATTCATCTTCATCCCCTTCGCGACCATGACATAAAATATCTATATCGCCTACCCTTTTAAAAGACACTATATCGGAGCTCACTCCTTGGTCAAGAATGTATATATTATTAAACCCAGGCGTTATTAAGCCCAGACATCAGCAATCGTGATCACCTGAACTTAGAGGTTACCCAATCATACCAAGTCCTCCTGGGAAGGGAACTCTCAGCGAGTTCTTTGGAAGGATCCTCCCTACACTCTGTAACGTCCCATTTAATAGATAAACTTAATTAAATGAAATGTCACAAAGACTAATATAAGAGGCGAAGTCTTGGAGTATAAACGCTACTCCTTACAATTATTACAAAAGAAACCATGAATGAACTAGGGCACACCACGATGCCAGTAACAAAGTATAATAAGGGATCAACGGTATTTCAAAATAAAGCCCACAGATAAAACAATACATGGGTCATAACCCTAAAAGAAAACTCAGACAAGAAGGATCTGATCCAAGATGATCTAGGCAGTGAAACCTCCATTACTTTGTTGACCACGAGGAGTTCTCGCATCTGCTCACATCAATAAATTGGTAATCACCGCAAAAAGAGAAAATCCCACACACAGAACATACAACAAACAGAAAGCGTAAGCTAGAGTAGAAAATGGTTTATCATACAATTGCATACATTTTCATAGTCCAAGATACATACATCAATCAATCATGTGATGACTCGCAACCAATACACTAAGACTCAAGACACGACTTATTCAGATACATATAATTAGTCGAATTCACTGGATGTTTGCACTTGTGGTGGCCTCTACTGCTCTACCGAGCTGATTGTCAATGGGTCTCATCCTACCATGCACAATGTTAGCCTTAAGGTGTTCCAAGCCTCTTGCTACTCTCACCACTTAAGTCAGTACGCTCTACGTGAGACTAACTAACTCTTTAGAACGTCAAGATGCAATCCTTACCTTGAATCCTTATTAAATATATAATGAGGTACCACCATGAACTCGTGGAATTACATCCTAAGTATGAGGCACCACCATGAGCTCCCACTAACAGGGGTCATGGAATTACGTCCTGACCAAATGAAGAGACTACTAATTAAATCAAATAGGATCTCCCCCATGGAATCTCCTATATTCTCACACAAGCATTTGAAGATACATATTAAAATCATACAATATATTTCTCTCTTGGAAAATAACTAATTCTTATAATTATTATCCAATCCAACTTAACAACACATTATGCAAACGATTTGGGATTTTAGAAATAAAACTGCAGCTTGTGTAAAGCTCCAATTTTTTTTTATATATTCAAATTAAATATGATTGAATCAAGAACCAAATGAAACAAGAACCAACTTAATTGAACACCTATAAAGAAAGTTATGCACCAAATAAGCAACAAAGGTTAATGTTGTCAACAACCAAACTACAGTGATCTTGCGATAAACACTGCTCTCACTACAGAACTCCGATTCAAGATCCGACCAGTCAAAGTCAAGAACTATGTGTTAAGGATCAGTTATTAAAATATCAGCTTGATCCAACAGTTAACGAAGTAGGAACCTTCATTTTACGAAAAGTGTGTCGTGTTGTCAATAACCAAACTACAATAACCTTGTGAAAAAACGGCTCTCACTACAGAGCTCCGATTCAAGATCCGACCGGTCAATGTCAAGAATTATGTGTCAAGGATCAGCTATTAAAATTTTAGATCGATCCAACGGTTAATGAAGTAGGAACCGTCATTTTATGAAAAGTGTGTAGTGTAGAAAAAAAAGTAGCGCTACATCAATCAAACATACTCATTCCAGAACGAAAATAAGTACACTATATTTCAAAGAAAAAGGAGTTCTATCTTCCCTTACCTGGAGTGAGCTAACAAAAGACTTCGACACCAAATAGCGAAATACAACAGCTCTAGGGGCAAATTCAAGAGTTTAGCAGAAAAATGGTTGAGCTAACGTAAAGAGAGCCAAAGTCCAAACCCTAGCAGAAAGTGGTTGCAGCTCTAAGAGGGGGGGAAGAAGTTATTTTTTTGAAAAATGAGTGGAATGAGATGGTTAGGGCAGTTTAGGATCTTGGACACCCTATGGGCCAATCCTTAGGCCCAACAAATGGGAATAGGCCTTAAAACATTAGGGCTGAAAAATAAGTGGACCTTATATTCTCCCCTACAACAAAAATTTTCGCCCTCAAAAATGAAGACTTACCAGGAAAATAGATGCGGATGTGACTTCCTCATATCCTCCTCCAATTCCCAGGTAGAGTTACCTGTTCTTCGGCCCATATGACTTTGACTAGATTGACTGGTTTTTCCCAACGTTCCTCAACTCGACTATCCTCTAAAGCAACATGTGGTACTTCCATTGTGAGATCCTCCCTGATCCGTACATCCTTGGCTTCAAGCACATGAGATGGGTCAAAGATTTACTTCCTCAACCGTGACACGTGGAATACCGGATGGAGATTTGCTAACTGAGGGGGCAAAACAATCTTATAAGCCACCGGCCCAATCCTCCTCAAAATCTGGTAAGGACCAAGGAACTTAGGAGAAAGTTTCCTTGAGCAGACAACCCTTCCCACATTAGTGGTTCGGGTCACCCTCAAGAGCACGTGATCTCCAGCCGCAAATTCCAAAGGTCTCCTCTTATGGTCTGCATAAGCCTTTTGCCTACTTTGAGAGGCCTGCATCCTATTTCTCACCATTCTTACCTTTTCTGTAGTTTGTTCTAATAACTTTGGCCCAACAAGCATTGCTTCCCCATCTTGATACCAACATAAAAGGATCCTACACTTCCTACCATAAAGAGCTTCATATGGCGCCATGCCAATGCTCGCATGAAAACTGTTGTTGTATGTGAACTCTATCAGAGGTAAAACTTCATCCCACGCACCCAAGTGATCAGTACACATGTTCTCAACAAGTCCTCAAGTGACTGGATCGTTATCTCTGACTGGCCATCATTCTAGGATGATAGGCTGAACTCACAGTCAAGCACATCAAAGGAATTTTGTCCTTGGAATCCATACCACATGGACACCACCATGTTAACCATGTTTTACGTCTTCTAGTGAGTATCTCAAGATGTCTTGCTGCCACACCTACCTACCATAATTGGTAGAGCACGTGTAGGAAACCATGCTACGGACCACACTCTGTAACGCCAGATGGAGTTCCCAATATGAATAACATTCGTAACGTCCCAAGACTACCAAACACGCCAGCTTAATATTGAGGAGGTCAATCTAATTGGACCCGTCCATACATGCCACAACATGCACACTCACACCGGCAACACTCCCCAGCCCGAGCCACAACTCAAGAGTTCCTCGTGTTCATCTGCCATGCCGAGCCACAACTCAAGGAATGCCACATGCTTAACCCCTATCCCAAGCCACAACTCAAGGGATATGTTCCGATCCACAACTCAAGGAACACTAACAAGCCAACCTTCAAAATATCACCAAAGCCTTGTAGATCACGCACATCCAAAGCATTGCAAACACATTTGCCTCACCAATATTGCCTAGCGCTACTCACAAGTCGCCATGCGCAATGCGCTTCTAGACCGCTTGGCAGGGGACACGTGTCGCCAGGTGCTAAGCGCCTCTGGTGTCACTGCTTGTAGGTGTTGCTTGGCACATGTCCAGTACCTCTCTGAATTGGCTGCTATCGCCTGGCGGTCTAACACCACCGCCACGCATCGTATTAGTACCTGCGCAGTACTGGTTTAGAGTCATTTAGACCCGTTTCTACTCCTCATTCGAGACATCAAAGCTTACAATTAACTACACCAATTTATTTGTATCACTTATCCAATGGCTAACCCATTATCAGGTTTCCTACTTCCATTTAAGTTCAACCACTCAAGTCCACAAAAATTAGGCTTCCTTAAGGTCAACCTTATTCATTCATAATATGCCCCAATCCATTTATATTCTAAGTACTAGCTTCATATCAAATTTCCATTCACTACTACCCAAGTGTTCACTAATACTTCAGTCATAAATCTGAATCTGTCAAAGAACATGATCAAGTTTCTGAACCTTCCCCACAAAGCTTGCCCACAACCATAATTTACACTATATTATACTTCAACCTAAGTTAAGTCTCAGAATAATCAATACCACAACAGATTAAGCCGCATTCATTCTAGTCCTCTTTCAAATAACCAAATCTACACCTCCATCACATCACTTTGCTACTATATCTAATCAATCTTAAATTTAACCTACTACCCTAGTTCATGCATTAGAGTTCCCCCATTAACTATCCAAAAACGTCACCAAATCCATTCTTCTAGTTCCATTTAGGACTGCAACATAATCCACCCAAAGCCTGCCATTACAGCCACGTAGTGCAACATCCACTGCGTTGGTGCCTAACGGAAATGCAAGTGCCACCAGGCGGTGCATGAAAGCCTGGAACCATTCCAGCTTTTCACTGCACCTACGAATGTCCACTAACACTAAACCACCCTCCATTGATCTATTACCCACTTTCCGCAGTCAATTATTACTACTAAGGGTGCCTATTCTCCAACCAGAGTCGAATTTTACATACTATTAATGCAATTCCAGCATCAAACATTAATACCCCAAATTCCAAATTTGTCAAACCCTAAAATATGCTCATCTGAGTTCATCCAATTTAACCACCAATTCCACGAATTTCAAGGATATATGATGTCTAATCACTCACAAAAAATTAGACATGATTTCTCCCTTATCATAATCTTCCTGGAACATGAAAAACATCAAAATCGAGTCAATCGACTTGCGTCGCTTGGCGGGTATTCTTCATCGCCAGGCAGTTCATGCCAAAAACCCAGAAAACTAGGTGATAAGGTACATGTCGCTTGGCGGCACGATGCTTACCGCTAGGCGATTCCTCGCAGGAACCCAGAAACACACAGAAAAAGGGTATAGGTCGCCTGATGGCTTTGAAGGCCCGCTAGGTGATTTTTGAAAATTTTCCAGAAACTTAGAATTATGAGACCAAACAGAGGAAAACATGAACTTTTATACATACACAAATGCAACATATCACGACACATTAAATTTACGGGTTCAGCTCCCCTAACCTGGATTCCTCGCTTTAAAATTGATTACTCGTGCTTTGCCTTGGTTCCATAATGATCTTCTCTCTTGCCTCCACTCAACCCTACGTAGTAGCCTTCCCTTTCTCTCAATTAGCACGATGGATGCTTTGTCAATCCACCCCTCACAGCCCTTACCAAAAACTAGTCAAGAAAACTCTTTCACTTTCCCTTAATGGTCTCTTTAAACATGACATAATGGTGTACTAGTGCAATTTTACGTTTCGACAACACCTTATATACCTCAGTTTTGGTGCAAACGAGGCATATTATGATGCGGTGACACTTTTGTAATTTAAGTGAACTTTTATGCCTCGGGTCTCATTAAAACCGAGGCAGAATAATAATTATGCTTCGGTCATATATAACCCGAGGCAATAGAGCTTTTTAGGGTTTAAAAACCCAAATCAGTTTACTGTTCCTGCGCCTCCTTCTTTCTTCCTTCAACGTCTTCTCTTGCTTCTACAACGCAAAACGCGTGCACGCCAAGCTCTCCATCGCTCCTTGTGTCAGCCACTCCGTTCACCCATCCACCGCAATTTGGCCGTCAAATAGGATGTTGTTTAATTATGAATTGGGTCAGACAGCAACACCAATTCCCGTGTCAGAAATTATGAATTGGGTCAAACTGTGGGCAAAAGAAACTTCTCCATTGTGAAGCTTTAACGTTGCCTACTCAACAATTGTGTTAAAGTTTCTCCTTTTACCACTGCAAAGATTATTAGAATGTGTGTTTTGTGTATTTAAAATTGGAAATGGAAAAGGTTGTAAATTGGGTCATAAATGCTTAAGTTCAACTTCAAAAGCCAATGGTGGAGGAAATGTACTCGGAGGAGATGAAAGAACACGAACTAAACTGCAATTTCTTTTTTAATTTTTTATGTCTATTAAGTCTTGGTTGAAGTAAGACTTGAGGCAGTAATTTTCGTATATGCCTCGGTTATGAACCAGGGCATGAACCTCTCTTTTCTACCTCACCAAGATATGTCTCGGTTATGAACTCGCGGTAAAAAGGCCAAAATAACCGTGACCAAATCTACTCTCTGCACTAGTGGTGGCTAATGCTTGAAAACGAATTTCCATCATTAAGAGGTGTAATTGCCTTTCAAAAGCCATTACTACATGAGTTTTCTAGCCCCTCTTGGCTGCTAGGGTTTCCTTGCCCTTCCACATTCATGCCAAAAGAACCATTAATTACACTGTAAATCCTAAAGATCGACTACTACCCAACCTCTCACCAGCACTCATGATAACATTGTCATTAAGCGATCAAATTACCACTACTTAACTATAGCAACTTCAGTATTGCTAAGTTAGTAGTGAACAAACTAGATAGGGTTAAGATAACCCTGAGTCGTCTCTCAATGAATACGAAATTGATTTAAAATATTTGATTCTTATAAAAATGCAATTAAAACTAGTAACTATAAAAATATAGGGTTTTGATATGCAAAGAATGAATGTCACACAAATAAAAGATTGTAAACATAGTAATAGTAAATAGGTCAATTCCACTGCTTTTTCAAAATAGGATTCTTCATAGGTTATTTAGATATTATTGTTAAATTAATTATTGTTGTTGATTTCAAATTAATTAAAGTAAATTCTTAATTAATTTGTTGGCGTTCTTACTATTAACCAAAGTAAATTCTCAATTAAAAGTAAGAACTTTGTAGATTAGTCATAATAGATTCAATCAAAGTACATTCTCAATTAAATACTAGGTTAAAATACCTTTTTAGTCTCAATTTTCATCAAGTTTTTTCAAATAAGTCCTAATTTTGGTTTTGTGTTCAAATAGGTCCAAATTTTCGTCAATTTTGTTCAATTGGGTCTTTTTTTGCTAACACCGTTTAAATCATTAACGGTCATAAACATTGACTGCCACATGTCACTTCGTGGTTTTTTTAAATTTTTTATTATTATTTTTTAAAATTTTATTTTTTTTAAATGTACACGTGTCAACCCAGTAGTGTGCCACGTGTCACTTTGTGGTTTTTTTGAATTTTTTTTTTTTGAATTTTTTTTAATTTTTTTTTAAATATCCACTTGTCAACCTAATAGCGTGTCACGTGTCAAAGTCAATGTTCTATATTCAATTTGGTCCTTATATTTGTTATTTTTGTTTAATTTAGTCCCAATTTTTGTTAACATTAACCAATTTGGTCCATCTCCAAATTGAAACCAAATTTAATTTTTATATTAAAATTCACATTTTTTATTAAATATTTTTATATAATATATTAAAATTCACACCATTACAACTTTGATATAAAAATTAAATTTGGTCACATCTTCGATAGGGACCAAATTGGTTAATGTTAACAAAAATTGGGACTAAATTGAACAAAAATAACAAATATAGGGATCAAATTGAATATAAAACATTGACTTTGACACGTGACATGCTATTGGGTTGACACGTGACATGCTATTGGGTTGACACGTGGACATTTTAAAAAAGTTTAAAAAAAATAAAATAAAAATTTAAAAAAAAATAAAATAAAAATTTAAAAAAAAATTCAAAAAAATTCAAAAAAACTACGAAGTGACACGTGACACTCTACTAGGTTGACATGTGTACATTTTAAAAATAATTTACAAAAAATTAAAAAATTCAAAGAAAATTCAAAAAATTCAAAAAAACCACGAAATGACACGTGGCAGTCACTGTTAATGACCGTTAATGATTTAAACGGTGTTAGCAAAAAATGACCCGATTGAACAAAATTGACGAAAATTGAGACCTATTTGAACACAAAACCAAAATTAGGACTTATTTGAAAAAACTTGACAAAAATTGGGACCAAAAAGGTATTTTAACCTAAATACTACTATGCCTAATCATGTTTATTCTTTTATCTCTAAAATCAAGCAAAAAGCTAATTAATCAAAGTAAATTCTTGATTAATTCTAATTAAAGTTTTTACCTCTAATCAAAGTACATTCTCAATTATTAGCAAAAACCCATATAATTACATTAAAGTTTCTAAATTTAATCAAAGTAAATTCTCAATTAAAGTTAAAAACCCTTAAGTTATGTGATTAACATGCATCTAGATTAAAACATATAACTATTTAGCTATGATGTAAACCATTACTTTTCACATGATTAAGAGATAAAAGACATAGATGAAATATAAATCTCAACAAAAATCAAAAGAACAAATACATTAATTCATCTAACCTCAGAATCCAGTTAAGAAATTACAATGGAATCAACTTTAAAATCTTAGCCCTCCATGGCTTGGATGAAATACATGATAATATGATGAAGGAAAGAAAATGAAAGGAAAGGAAGAAAGAGATATGTGGTGGATGACGGTATCTGCCAAAACCAAAGAGTTGTTGCAATGGTGGTGTTGCTCATAGTGGCGCTGATGGTGGCGCGGTGGCGTTGTGGCTGCCCGCGGTGGACTGCGGTGGTGGAAGTAGTAGTATGAAAATGGAGGTTAGGGTTTCATGTGTGAGATGGAGGAAGATGATGATGTGGCAGTGTATGGTTGGTGCAAATGTGTTTGCAAGGATAATGACATGTGTCAGCATATGGTTGGCTTGATTTGAAAGGTGGGAATTGCCACATGGCATAATCTGGTTGAGATGGGTTTAAGTGGTAGGAGGGGTGTAACTTAGTAGAAACCAGGGTGCAAAACAGGTTTTTAGGTTGTCCACTTGCAGGAGGAGTGTGTAAAGTAAAAATTGGGTGCATTTAGCTCCTGAATCATTCTTTCCCAGAATTTTCTGATTTTGGACTTATTTTGTAACTTTGAATATTTCAAACCACACTTTTAATTACTCAAATTAAACTTCAGCTGACTCAAATTAAACTTCAGCTGCATCAAAAACGTTAGAATATCCAACAATATTTTATGCAACTAAAATCAATTTTTACGCCATTTTTACCTTACGTACTCAATAAATCTAATAATCACAAATCCTAATTAAATCAATCCTTAAGCATAAAAATTCTATTAAATCCCCAAATTTAAATATTAAATGAGGAAAAAAATTTGAACTCATCAACTCATGTTAGAACCACTGAAGGACATACCTCAGAGTACTTGACCCTTTGTGTTTTTGTCGAAGGAGATATCAACAACAGAAGAGAACTCTGGGAACTTTGTGAAGAATGTGATAAAATGATACACTATTTATATAATGGACCGCAACGTTTCACCTTTCCACCCCATCTTGTGATAATAATCGTGAGCCTTCGACAAAAAGCCCAATATCACCACTCTTCAACATCTAAAAGCCACCTCAATTTCAGTAAAACTCTAGCAACCACTTGCCCATGTCCCATCAATCAAGACTTTACACCTACCTAGACATATCAAACCTTTTTGTCGCTTTAGCTCCATGAGGTTGGGGGGCTACTATGCCTATAGACTCATACGGCCAAAGAAATACAAATTTTCTTTGCAAAAACTCTAGAGGTCGAGAAGCCAATACTTGAGTATGTGTAACCAGTTCCTCAAAGTCTTTAACATAGGACATGTTAAGATTAGGAGGTTAGTGTGTTATACATAGCCAAGACACCCCATAAGGTACACGACCTAACCGGGTACATGTCGACCCTCTAGGACAACATGTACTCGAACTACGCCAATGGACTGGTCTGACATGATTATCCTTCAAAACAACTAAATACAAGCTCAGACATCTTAATCTGATGATTAGGTAATTAGGCTACTTAACCCAAAATCCAACCAAGTAAGGCCCATGAACCATTGTATAAAAAGCACATTTTACGAAGTATATGTTATATGTATTCATTAGTATTTATTCTCTAACATTCTAAATTGACTTTGGCATCAAAGTGTCTTTTGTAGGCACCTCTCCCCCTCTTTATGACGTTGGAGGTCGCAGACCCTTGGAAACTTTCTAACACGTGTGCATGAAAGTTATTTTGTTTTTTTATTCATTTATTTTATTTTTTTATTTTTTTATTTATATTTCTTTTATTACCACATTGTTTTATTTTTTTATTCATTTTATTTTATTTCTAAACTAATTTGTTTATATTATTTTTTCCATTCTCAATAACCCTATTAGTTTCTCAAATTTAGAATCTTCATATCAATATTTAAATAGTTTTTCTTTTCAATTTTATTAAATTGTTACAGGATTTTCAATTGTAGTCAAAATTCTTTTAGTAATCAATTTAATTCATGATAAACATCTTTAAAATTTATTTTAAAACTTAGTTGATTCTTAAAATAAATACATAATTACAATTACTTCTTTGAATGTGTGTCGTTAGATACATGTTAACCATAATTAAAAAACTTTTTCTAATGCATTTTCAATATATTTATCAATAAAGAATAAATTATTTTTAAATTATTAATTCTTTTTTTTTATGCTATTTTTTTTTTCATTTTCATTTTTACCCTTTTATAATGTATAATTACTTAGTCATGTATAAATTATTAAAGAATAACTTATATACTTAAATTATTAACTCTTTTTTTATACTATTCTTTTAGTTTTAATTTTATCATTTTATGATTAGACGAGTTTGTATGTATATTTATTAGACAAGTATAACAAAAACCATTACAAGACTTTAATAATACACAATAAATGAGTCTATTCATACATTAATTAGATTACTATAGTAAAATGCATTAGACGAGTCATTCCCATACATAGATTAGATGAGTCTAATAAAAATATTAAACAAGTTTGTTGATGCACTGATTAGACAAGTTTAAAAATGCACATAAGATGAGTTTGTTTATACAATCACTAGACAAATATAGCAAAAAAAAAATATTAGATGAATCATTCCACACATTAATTACACGAGTTTAAGAATACACATTAGACGAGTTTGTTCATACACTAATTAGACATGTCTAGCAACAGACATTAGACGAGTCTATCATACACTAATAAGACAAGCCTCACAATATGTATTGCATAACTCTATCGATATATTAATTTGACAAGTCTAGCAATGCACATCAATAAGTCTTTCCATGCACTTATTACAAGAATATAGAAAAAAAAATTATGAGGTTAACAATGCACATTAAACGAGATTATTCATACAGTAATTAGACAAGTTTAACAAAAAATACTAGACAATTCATTTTGTACGTTGACTAGACAAATATAACAAAAATTATTAAACAATTCTAGGAATACATTGATTAGATGAGTAAAGCAAAACAAATTAAACGAGTATGTCGATGTATTGATTAGATGAATCAAGCAATACACATTAGACAAGTCATTCATATATTGATTAGACGATTCTAACAATATATATTAAACAAGTCTTTTCACACACAAATTAGATTAGTCTATTAATACAAATTAGACAAGTCTTTTCATTCACTGATTAGATGAATCTTGCAATACAAATTAGATAAGTTTGTTCATACATTGATTAAATGAGTATAATAAAAAATATTAGACGAGTCTAGCAACACACATTTTACAAGTTTTTCCATACACTGATTAGATGAGTTCAATAATATACGTTAAATGAGTTTGTTCATACACATATTAGATGAGTTTATTAAAACATATTGGACGACTCTATCAATTTTTTTATTAAAGGAGTCTTGCAATATACATTAGACAAATTTGTCTATATACTGAATAGTAAATCTAACAATACATATTAGACGAGTCTAACAATACAGATTAGATTAATATATTCATACACTGATTAGCGAGTCTACTCTACATATTTTTATATATCCTTTATATTTTTATAGAGTCAACGTTATTTTTGCACATGCTTTATTTTTTGTTTTTTTGTAATGTCTACTATTTGTATTTTTATAAATGTATATGACTTTCTAAAATATATAAATTATTTTTTAGGTTCATTGTATTCAAAACTTAATTATAACCTTAAAATTATTTATTATTTTTTTTCCAACATCCATTAATAAACACAAAAACATTAACATATGCGTAGGCATAGATTTAAAATTAATTTAAAAATAAAATAATTGTCAA
The DNA here is from genome assembly GCF_037176805.1 of Vigna unguiculata. Taxonomy (NCBI): domain Eukaryota; kingdom Viridiplantae; phylum Streptophyta; class Magnoliopsida; order Fabales; family Fabaceae; genus Vigna; species Vigna unguiculata. The sequence goes on from NC_140796.1 coordinate 24,460,332, forward strand.
GTATTTATTAATTTTTTCTAAAAATAAAAGAAAAGTTGTTTTTTCTTTGCTATATTGTAAAATAAAATCTGTGTTCAAACATGTCCAAATACGTATCCAAACAAGCTAATAATAATGTCTTCAGAATCAGCTAGAGTTAAATAGAAAAAAGTTAACAGAAAAAATTAAAATAGAAAAAAAAAGTAGAAAAAGACTAAAATCAAACAAAAATTAAAATAGAACCAAAATAAAAATACTGAACTAAAAAGAAAATTAAGTATAAATGAATAAAACTAATGGTAGCGGTGACATTAGTAGAGAAAGAATAACCGAAGAGATCTGAAGAGTTGAAGCAGAGAGAGAGAGAGATGACAGGGAGGTATTGTTACAAGGAAGTGCTTCCATTCATTGCAATGGTTGGCATAGAGTGCTCCAACGTTGGTGTGAACATTCTATTCAAAGCTGCAACTCAGAAGGGATTGAGTTATTATGCCTTCATCGCTTATTCATATCTCATCTCTGTTCTCTTTCTCCTTTTGCCTCTGCCCTTCGTCTTTCGCTGGTGCTCTTTTATCTCTTTATCATTCAAATTAATTCTTCTATGCAATTCGATACCATTCTTCATCTTGTTTCTGCATTTTTCTTTTTCAGGTCAAGAGGCCTTCCACAGCTCAACCGCTCTCTCATCTTCAGAATTTTCCTCCTTGGAGTAATTGGGTAAGATCAAATTATGCAGTTTTTTACCCTATTTACACAATTTAGATCGGTTTGAACTAGATTCCACACAAGTAATTTTCCTCTTTGGAGTAATTGTAAAATTGTAGTTAAGAAAAAAAATCTTGATGATCATGTAATTATAAATGTTGATGTTAATTTTTGTTGTTGCAATGGGGAGTGAGGCAGAGTGACAGCTCAACTTTGTGGGTATAAGGGACTGAATTACACATCGCCTACGCTTGCGTCTGCTCTCAGCAACCTCATACCAGCTTTCACCTTCATATTGGCTATCATTTTCAGGTGCATGAACTGCAAAAATATCATTCGGTTATTTCAAAGTTTTGCAAGTCAATTTCAATTTCTTTTGTCCACTTCATTACTTCTATTGACTTTCACTTCATTGATTTTTATTTTTGTTGGTACTGTGATTTTTTTATAATTTTAAAATATATTGATTTTTTTTATTATATTTTAAAATATCAAAATTAATATATTTTATAGTTTGAAAAGAAAAGGACACTAAAATCATGAGAAAATCCAAATTCATAAAATTGAAGAAAACATCTATACGTTTTGGACTTGCATAAGATATGAGAAGAAATTTTCGAAAGTTAAATTAGCTTTTCATCAATTAAAATTAAATTATACACAGATTAACTTGTAAAATCTTTCTTGGTTCATTTAAGTTCACATTTTTAATTTATCGTAAATAAGCTTTGGTTTATTAAAAAAAATATTTAATTTTCCATATTTTTTAAATATTTTTAGGATAAGATTATCTTAATAATCATTTAATGCTATTTTTTTTATCAGCAATCATTTAATGTTAATAAAGTCGTGATAGGTATGTTTGACAATATATTACACTGGCATAGTGTCATATAATAAATAATCTTTTTAGGATAAGATTATCTTAATAATCAATGTTAATAAAGTCGAAATGGAGTCATATATTAAGATTATACATACTAACCTAAAATTTGAGTGGCATAGTGTCATATCATAAATACTAAACGTTGGTTTCTTTAAGTGATTATACATACCTAACCTAAAATTTGAAATAATAAATTAAGATTAAAACGTTGTTTTTATTGTTGATTCATTACATCAGATCAACATATATTATTTAAAAATTATTCAACTTTCAAAAAGAGTGGTTTCTTTTCTTTTCTTTTTTTAATTTTGTGGGATAGTGGTTTTGGTTGTGTGTTGGACTGGATAACTTGTATATACTCTCCGTAAAGGTTAAGAAAGAATTAATTTTCACACCACAATTCACTAAAAATTTCAATGGTAGAACTATTTTTTAATAAAGTATTATATTACAATAAAATATTAATTTATGCGGTTATTAGATGAATGTAAAAAAGAACAAGTAATATCAAGAAATTATCATTTTTTTATATTTATTTGATATATTTTATACTAATATTTATGTTATTTTTTTTATTGTTGAAAAAATTAAAGTTACATTTATAACATAAAGTGGAGGAAACACGCAATTATTATAGCCAAGAATTATATCACTAAACAGAAAGATATATGTGAACCTTAACGTATCTAATGTACTTTATAAGAGTCCAAAAGTTTTCGATGAATAATATGAATTATGTCCTTTTCACTTTATGTATATTTAAATTCAAATTTGGTGAAAGACACTATAAAGAAAATAGCATTATTGATGGCAATCAATTTGGACCCCACCGACAAGATTCCTTTGAGATTGTTTATTCTCTTACAACAGATTACATACACTCATTGTTTTATTTTATTTTTACTTAATTACGTCACCTATTTTAATTTTATGTGTATCGTCATCACTCCTATTTACATAATCTCTTTGGTTAAACTTTATTACAGTAGGATAACTTTAATAAAACATCCTCACTTGTGTAAATAATAACTATGTAAAAATTGGTTAGCTCACTTTTTATGATTCTTATAATATCACATGAAAATTGGTTAGTTTCACAATTATTAAAATGTTTCCTTTTTATATAAACAAGAATTCTTACATAAATATCCTCACGTTAAATGTTTCAATAATAAAAATACATAATAATTGATTATTAAAGCTAAGAACTCCACAATAAATAACTTTTTAAAGATTTATTTCATAAAAGGAAAGGTAATAATGCAACGAGAATGAAGGTCCATTCTAGACGTTAACGGGTGATATTATTTATTAAATCGTGCTTTATTTATGAGCAAATGTTCATATTAAAAAGAATAAAAACTACTGAATGTGTTATATATATATATATATATATATATATATATATATATATATATATATATATATATATATATATATATATATATATATATTATTCTAAGAGTTATGGTTTTAATAACTTGATGCTACTAAAATTATTATATGTTAATATAATTTACTTATAATCAAAATTGGACAATTTATTTAATTCTCATAATTTTGTTTAGAGTAATTTTTTAATAAGTTGATGCTGTTAAAATTATTAGGCAAGTTAATATAATTCATCCATACCCTAAAAAAAGTAAAAGCAACACAAATATCATTAGTTCAAGTCAATAAATTTAAGTATGGATTAGCCTGTGTTAGTAACCTTAACATGTCATGAATATCCAATAAAGCAGTTTATTATTAATACATCAATGTTCAATAAACGTATGCTTTCACTATAATCTTAAGATTGCATCGAGTTATACAATTCAAATTTATTTAAAATTATGTCAGTTATTTTTAAATTGAAATCACCCCAAATCGTGTTCAGACTAAGCCGATCGAGTTGAGCCTTATTTATTAGCATTAAAAAATAATTTCTTCCCATATGAGATTCTTTTATTTATATTTTTTAACCTAAAACCAATGTACAAAAGATTATGTGAGATAAACGATAAAAAAATTTGTATTCACTTTCATTTGTTCACGTGTTTTAGTTGAACTATATATCATTATAACTTTCACTACTGTTAGCATTTTGTTTTTCACTATTGTTACCTTTTTTATCCTAACCTATGTTGATGGTCCATTTGTTTGAAGGATGGAAAAGGTAGCTTTGAGAAGCTCAAGCTCTCAGGCCAAAATCCTGGGTTCGGCCGTATCCATATTAGGTGCACTCATAGTTTTACTCTACAAGGGTTCCATAATCCTTTCAACTTCATCTCCTACGCTTCATTCTCCCATGGAATCCACAGCACAAACAAATTGGGTTCTTGGTGGATCCCTACTTGCCGTTGAGTATCTTTTGGTTCCAATCTGGTACATTATTCAGGTATTAAACACACTCAGAAAGATTCTTTTTTCACTGCCTTTTTTGTTTCTAAATGTTTAGAAAAACTGACATTTTTATGATATAAAAAAAATATAAAATTTAACTTTAATTGTGCTTAAAGGCATGTTGTCGTTGGTTGTAAGAAATAAAAACAAAAACTATAGCAAAAAAGCATTTATTACACCAAAGAAATACTAAAGTACAATTTCTGTTGTTTGGAAACAGACCGATATTATGAAACAATACCCAGCAGAGCTTATTGTGGTGTTCCTGTACAACCTGAGTGGGACTCTGATATCTGCTCCAATTTGCTTGCTATTAGAAGAAAATTTGAGTGCTTGGAAGATAAATCCTGATATAACATTGATTGCTATTGTATATTCGGTGAGAAGCTAACACAAATTTAATTGATACACGAGTCAAGGAAATGATGTTTAATCTGACTTGTACTTTCACTTCATGCAGGGTTTCTTCTGCACAGGCCTAAGTAGTTTGGTTCACACTTGGGGCATTCATCTTAAAGGCCCAGTTTATGTTTCAATCTTTAAGCCTCTGTCCATTGTGGTTGCAGCCGTTTCGAGTGTCGTCTTCCTTGGTGATGCTCTGTATTTTGGAACGTATGAAGCTCATTTCCTTTTCTCCTTGTTGGATTTTAATTCTGCCAAATTTGAATCACTTGAAACTCTCAGAGAACACGACTATTTGATTCACTTTTGCAATGCACTTTTTGACATCTACGTTTTGTTTCAAACTTTGTAGTGTTGTTGGAGCAGTGATACTCTCGTTTGGATTTTATGCTGTCATATGGGGTAATGCAAAAGAAGATGAATTGAGTGAGGACTTTGACATGCGTCCTTCATCAAGTAGTAAGAGCCCTTTGTTGGTGAGCTACACAGGGAAAAATAACGAAGAGACCACCCATTGTTGACTAATGATTTTCAATACTGCTTTGTCAAATCTAATAATGTCTTCTTCCACAAAATTCATGTTGTTTGTGGAGATGTCCCTTGTACAAAATTTACAAGAATTTAAATATATTGCGATTTTGTTTGAAGAAAAAAAAAAGCTATTGTCTCATTGTCTATTTCTGCATTTGAGTAAGAATCTAAAACATGGAAGTAAGATCTTTATTAAAATTGGTTTAAATAGTGTTAAGATATGTCAAATATTGTACTAGCTATAATTTAGGCATTATTATATTTGTGAGTAAATGTGTGCACTCATTCCTTTAATAGATGAGGAATTATAGCACTCTTGTATGTATATATATGGTACCCTATTCTTTGAAATAATACATCATAATTATTCTTTAAATCTTTTCTATATGGTATCAGAGCCAAGTTAGAGCCTATCCTAGCGAATTTTCTTGGACATTTTGTTCCATCCGATATCGGGCCGCAAACGGACCACCCACTAATTTCTTGTCCACGCACGAGATGAATATACCTTGACGTGAGGGGGTGTGTTGGAAGTCCAACATCGACTAGAGATAAGGCGAATTCATAGTATATAAGTGAGGTGCAAACCTCACCTTACAAGTCGGTTTTGTAGGGTTGAGTTATACTTAAAACCCACTTCTAACATGGTATCAGAGCAAAAAAGTCATCGTGTTGTGTTTCCTTTAAGCAATAAAAAACAATTTTTCATTTTTCATTAATCCACACAGATGTTTGGGGTCCTGCCCCACAATCTACACATAATGGGAAAAAAATGGTTTATCAGTTTTGTTGATGATTGTACTTGGGTAACTTGGGTGTATTTGCTTAAACATAAAAGTGATGTGTGTAATGTGTTTCGTTCTTTTCATCATATGATAGTTACTCAATCTAATGCACACATTAAGGTCATTCGATCAGACAATGGAAGGGAATATTTTAAGACTGAATTAATCAAGTTCATGAACTCTAAAGGCATCTTACATCAAACTACATGTCTTTATTCACCACAACAAAATGGGGTGGCTGAGAGAAAAAATAGACATATATTAGAGGTGACAAGATCACTTTTGATAGATGGTAATGTCTCATCTCATTTATGCGGTGAGGCTGTGAGATCTGCAGTTTATTTAATTAATCGAACACCTTCTAGTGTGCTTAACTTTCGAAGGCCTTTTGATGTGTTGTCTGATCATTGTATCCTTCCTTCCATAGTCTCTTTACCTCCTCATATTTTTGGATGTGTTATATATGTTCACTTACACCCACATCAACGTACAAAACTTGAAGAACGAGCTTTAAAATGTGTTTTTGTTGGGTATGGATCAACTCAAAAAGGCTATTATGCTTACCATCCACCATCAAAGAAATTTTATATCTCTATGGATGTGACATTTAATGAGCATAGTTTTTTTTTTATGTTGATTTTATACTTCAGGACGACAATGAAAGTGAAGTGCATAATCATGATGTTAGTATGTTTGATATCCCAGATATAAAAATATACTGTAAAGATAAATTATCGTGTGAGGATCATTCTGCAAGAAGTGAGCCAATCCTAAATATGGAAACTTCTCCTTTGGATAATACAGTGTCTTCTGATCCTAACCAATTGGCTCAATCTTCTCCACAGGTTCGACTTGACTCTTCAGAGGTACCTTCTGATCCTATCTCTGATAATACTAATGTAGTTGAAACTAATCATGAAATTGATTCTCTTGATCCTATCCTTGATAATACAAATTTAGACGAAACCGATCATGAAATTGATCCTTGTTTGCATGAGACCAAAAACACACCAAACATTGAGTCTACTACTGTCCAGTATAATCTTCCACCCCGTTCTAACCGTGGTCAACCTCCAGCTAAATATGAACCAAACCTCCAAGCCAAAGTTAAATATCCCATTAGTAAATATGTGTCATCTCACAGGTTATCCCAGTCATATGCATCATTTGTATCTCAATTATCTTCAATCTCTATTCTTAGTAATATACATGAAGCTTTGGCAAATCCTAGATGGGCCAAAGCAATGATTAATGAGATGGCAACTTTAGAAAAAAATAACACTTGGGATCTTGTGTCCTTACCAAGAGGGAAGAAGGTTGTAGGCTGCAAATGGGTGTTTACAATTAAGCATAAAGCTGATGGAACTATTGAGAGGTATAAAGCACGACTTGTGGCTAAAAGTTACACTCAATCTTATGGTGTAGATTACCAAGAAATGTTCGCACCAGTAGCCAAGCTCAATACTGTGAGAATACTTCTGTCACTAGCAGCAAACCAAGATTGGCCTCTTCTACAATTTGATGTGAAAAATGCTTTCCTACATGGAGAAATTTCAGAAGATATTTATATGGATTCTCCACCAGGTGTGACAAATTCAATTGGAATGAAAGTTTGCAAATTAAAGAAGGCTCTATATGGATTAAAACAATCCCCAAGAGCATGGTTTGGAAGGTTTACCAAGTCTATGAAGGCTTTTGGCTATAGAGCTAGTAACTCTGATCACACCTTATTTTTGAAGAGAGGTAAAGGAAGAATTACAGCTTTGATTATATATGTAGATGACATGATTGTTACAAGAAATGACTAAGATGAGATTTCCAGTTTACAACAATACCTTGCATCTGAATTGGAGATGAAACAACTTGGAAACCTTAAATATTTTTTGGGTATTGAAGTAGCTAGATCAAAACATGGTATTTTTCTATGTCAAAGAAAATATACTATTGATTTACTATCAGAAACTGAATTGCTTGGGAGTAAACCAGTTGATACACCAATTGAACAGAATCATAAACTCTTTCAATGCTCAAATTCAGCAAACATAGGCAAAGGCTGGTAGGAAAATTAATTTATTTGTCTCATACACATCCAAATATTACCTATGAAGTGAATGTCGTTAGCCAATTTATGCATGACCCACGAAAGCTTCATATGGATGTTGTTGAGAAGATTTTGAGATATTTAAAGTCCACTCCTGGAAAAGGAATTTTATTCTCAAATCATGGAAACTTAAAAGTAGAAGGGTATACTGATGCAGATTGGGCAGGTTCAAAAGATGATAGAAGATCTACCTCTGGATACTTTACTTTTGTAGGAGGGAATCTTGTAACTTGGAGGAGTAAAAAGCAGCTTGTAGTAGCAAGATATAGTGCTGAAGCAGAATTCAGAGGCATGACACTAGGTGTATGTGAACTTTTGTGGATTAAAAATGTGCTATCAGATTTGGGCTTTAAACAAAATGAAACTATGAGTTTGTACTGTGATAATACGTTGGCTATAGCAATTGCTCACAATCCGGTGCAACATGATAGAACAAAGCATGTGGAGATTTATAGACATTTCATCAAAGAGAAACTTGAAGTTGGAATAATTTCCTTTCCTTTTGTAAGATCAGAATTGCAGTTGGCTGATGTTCTCACTAAAGGAGTGTCAAGCAAAATGTTTAATGAGTCTCTATTCAAGTTGGGAATGTGTGATATCCATGCACCAACTTGAGTGGGGGTCTTAAGATATGTCAAATATTGTATTAGCTATAATTTAGGCATTGTTATATTTGTGAGCAAATCTGTGTACTCATTCCTTTAATAGATGAGGAATTATAACACTCTTTTATATATATATATATATATATATATATATATATATATATATATATATATATATATATATATATATATATATATTAGTAACATATATAGATTCATAATAACATAAAGCCACTAAGTTGAAGCCCAAAGATATTAGATGTTAGAATTCACAGTGAATTAGATACTAAGCCCTAAGATCGACACATAACAACTCCTAGGATTAGGATTAGGATTAGGAGTTGTTATGTGTCGATCTTAGGGCTTAGTATCTAATTCACTGTGAATTCTAAGATCTAATATCTTTGGGCTTCAACTTAGTGGCTTTATGTTATTATGAATCTATATATGTTACTAATATATATATATATATATATATATATATATATATATATATATATATATTTGTTTAAAGTAAGCAGGCAAAAGTTTGCCAGACATCTTTGCAAAAGATAAAACATCGTGTATGGGTTGTAATAGTATATGTTGACATCATCTAGTATCTAATACAGACAAAGTAGCGTCTATCTTAGACAATAAATTTGAGTACTTTAATGAACACAGATGTTATTTAATATTATCAGATTCAAAAGAATCTGATGTTGTATTTCCAATGTCTGCTGAAAAAGTATATACATATAGTTTTTTATTTTAAATAAATTAAGACATTATGGTGAACCAAGATTACCAAAAGGCGTCCTATATCCCGCCACTTTCCTGTTTTTTTTTTCAAAATGCAAAGTCGGCCTGATAGAGGTTGGTTTTTTTCAATGTAAAAAGTGAAGTCAGGTTGAATGATGAGTCCTCAGATTGAATGACGACTTTACTTAACGGTTTTTTTGAAACGCTGTAATTATATATATATATATATATATATATATATATATATATTAAATTTTGTTCTTCTTAGAGATTATATTTTTTATTTTTGTAAATTTTTGTTGATTGGTACAATAAATTAACATAATAAAATATATTAGATAATAAAAAATTACATAATAAAAATATACTAGAAAATTGGATAAAACAACAAATTATTGACGATAGGGACAGTTGTCCCTATGATGTCCTTCAATTCTACAATATGAACATTTGCTTCGTCTGTTGAGATTTGGTTGATCCATTTCATTATGGATTCTAATAGTTGGTAGTTTTCCCCGTACCCTATGACGCATGTTTGGGTCTGGAATGAAGTTTGGTCTGGTGTATGTGGACCAATATTCTTTATTCTTAACTGGATGAAACTGTCTTCATATGCTTTGTTGATGTTGTAGAGGGTATAAACTGGATGGATGTATATGGTTAGGTTTATATGGGACAAAGAGCAAACAACTATTACGTGATGACAAGGCAGTCGAAGAGCTTGAAAATGACCATAATCACACTACCAATCATTTAATTTAACTGTAAAAGACATTGGTACGCGGTGGTCATGTAGAGAAAACATCTTTTGAACTTGAAATTCATTATTTTCTCTTGAGTATCGGTGCACTTGACATATTCTCGCTTGTTGTTGATTTTTTCTAATAATAGAATTTATTTCCTCGGGATACTAGTGGCCACCTCGTAACATCTAGTGTGCATTAACCCTCTCTCAACAAACCATGTTGTAGTCCTTTCAAATGTTGCCTTAATTAGAGCACAAATTGGTAATGAACGAGCTCTTTTTAAAACAGAATTCATACATTCTGCCAGGTTTGTTGTCATGTTTCTAAATCTACTACCCCCATCGTAGGCTTGAGTCCACTTTTGTAGTGGTATCCTGTCGATCCAAGATGCCACTTTCGATGAAGAGATAATATGGTGAATGAAAGAATATTTTTATTACCTATACAGTATATTGTCAATATGCAATATAATGAAGTATATTTTTTCAACTCGTGATTCTTGAACTTTTTGTTGAAGTTTGCAACAATATGACGTATGCAGTATACTGATTGTAGTCCATCTGCTTCCCATTCTACTTCTTCATATTGTAGGGCTGCCAATATGCCTTTCCCCCCTGTCCGTTATCAAGTAGAGGTTTGATTGTGGTGTGACGTACTCCCTTAAGAGTTGAAAAAACTAGATTAAGGCCTCCTTTATTTCTCCTTCCACTATCGCGAAGGCCAAAGGGAATATATTATGTGACACATCTTGAGCGAGCGTTGTTAGCAATGTCCCTTGATATCTTCCTACGAGAAATGTCCCATCTACTTGGACAACGGGCTCGCAATAATTAAACCCTTTGATGTATGGTTCAACAGACCAAAATACGCGTCCCGTAATATAGCAAGAAGGGTCAGGTTGACCATTTACAACTATGAGAGGTCCAATGCATTGAATTATTGTGTCAGGGTTACTTTCTTGTACAACTTTATACCACCTAGGAAGTTCATTGTAAGAGTCTTCCCAATCTCTAAACTCCTTAGCAAACGTCTTTTGCTTACCATTCCAAGCCTTGTCTTATGAAACTGAATATCCGAAACAATTTTTTATTTCAGCTATCAAACTTTTGATAGGTATGGAAGGGTTTTCCTTTATAGAGTTCAACACAATAGAACCATTTTTTATTGGAATCAAGATTGACATGATCAACAGGTTGCATGGTTGTCAAACATGTGTGTGAACAATAAATCTTCCTTATTTCACTTGAAACTGCAATTGCATAAGCAACTCTTAAACGCTATGGGCAACCTTTTTTGTAGTCGACACATCGACATATATATTTCTTAGATTTGCTCTCAACCACCACAAATCTATAGACATTATCAATATGGTATTGTTTGATATATGACAATGTGGACTCCTTTGTGTCGAAAGACATGTTGATACTTAATTGTTGTTCACTCCTAGGAATTGAAGTTTGAAATGAGGTATGATTTGTGTAAGACCCGAGAAACTTAAATAATTAAATAAATAATTATTTAATAAATGCGGCTAGGGAAAGCCTTTATGGCATTAAATGCTAACTGTCATGACGTGGAAAAGTACTAGCTCAAATGGTTGAGAGTCCTTTAGTGTGTGATAGGACTTAGGTTTGAGTCCTAGGTAGGCCAATTGTGTGTTATTAATGGTATTATATATATATATATATATATATATATATATATATATATATATATATGGGAGCGTGATAAGGAGGTATAAAACTCTAAATTTATAGAAATTATCACGAATCATGAATTGGTTGAATGGTTGTGCATTAACTTGATAATGGTGTGGTTGTGTGTTTAAACCTTGGCTTAAGAGAAATAACTTCTTTTTGCTAAATTCAATTTTTGGCATAAACGTGAAGAGTCACACAAACCCTAGCCGTCAAAGGGCAGCTAGAATGGCTGGAAAAGTATCTCAAATCATCCATTGAATGACCATTAAGCTCACTAAATACTTAATTTTTCGTTTTATGGTCATTAACCATAATTAAGGAGTGATTAAAGAGACCAAATAAGCAAAGAGAAAGGGCTGGGGAGTCTGCCATTGGAAGGTGTTGTGAGGAGAGGAATATTCAGACTAGAAATTGTGTTGGGAATAATAGAAAGAATGGGATTGGAAGAAGAGCAACGAAGGTTATTGGCGATCAAGGAGTAATTAAGGGATTTATCAAATTAAGCAAGGAATCCAGGTTAGGGGAGTTCCTATTTGTTGTTTTAAGCTTTAATTGTATGTTTCGTGTTGTGCCTAAAAGAACTGAGACTGTATTCTTTGCATGTATTCGAGTTTCGTTCGGGTTTCTGGAAATTTCCAGAAACCGCTTGGCGGCCATGGGTGACCCGCCAGGCGACACACGTGATTGAACCCAGTTTTCTGGGTTTCCCTATGAACTGCCTAGAGGCTGAGGGCGAACGGCCAGGCGATGTATACTGCGTTGCCAATTTCTTGTTTTTGTTTGATTTATACGTGGCGTTGTGGTGTTTAATTGGTGGAAACTGCATGAAGTCTTGAATGAAATTGGGATTAGGGTTCCTGTTGGAGTTGGTGATTTGTGTGTTCTTTAGGGGCATATCTAATATTTTTCTGCATGGTTTAGGTTAGTGGATGAAGGATGTATAAATTCAAAACTAGTGAGTGAGTTAAATGATGGTATGTATAATGGGCAGTCGAATGGAATAATATGTAGGAGAGAATAAAAGGGTTCTTTGATCGAATGTGGTAAATTGTATGTTTGAAGCTGTAAGTACGGGTCAATTTGTTAGTATACATTACATTTGATGTGGCTTGTATTTTTGGAGAGGAATGATGATAAAAAGATTTGCTCTCATATTAAGGATAATTGTTACTTGATTGATGAAATTATGATTGTGTTGGATTGTATCATTATCCTAGAGTTATTCCTGTTTAGGTATGAATGTACTGCAATCTTGGTATGGAGTGTTTGGGGTCCCTTAAGACCGGTTTGATGTGCCCAAAAACCAGTAGCATTGCGCTACTGGTATGGCACCTAGCGGCGCGGGGCGAGCCGCCAGGCGATAGATACCCAAAACATTAGTAGTGGACACTGGACGTGCATGGCGCCTAGCAGTAGTGTGAGTTCCGCTAGGTGGAAGTGGAGCAACAGAAGCACTGGAAGGCGTTTGGCGCTTGGGGTTGTGAAATGCCCGCCAAGCGGTCTGGAACCAAGTTCCGCCTAGCGACGCGAGAGGCGCGCTAGGCGATTTTGGATGCAAATTTGGCTCGTGAGGAGGATTCCTACACAGCTTTTGGATAAGTGTCAAGATGCGATGCTTTGGTTGAGGGCTCAGTAGACACTCATGCAACAAAGATCGATCGGTGTACTCACCAAAGGGTGTAGAATCAAGAGGCACCTAAAGAAATGGTTGAAAGTTGATGCTTGAGGAATGGGAAAATCTAACTTGGGTTATAGTTTTGAGATGTTTTACTTATTATCATGTTTTTAGTTGTTTATTTTTAACTAAGCTCACCCTATCTGTGTGTGTTTGGCGACGATCATGTAACTCGTTACATGGGAGCAAATGTTGATGCAGGTGAGCATGTGGATGGTTAGCGATGGAGTGGGGGAAATAGCTATGGGAGTTTTTATAGTTTTCTTATATAGAAGTTTATAACATATTTTGTATTGGCTTTATAAACACCTTATATTTGTTATAGTTGAACACCACGGTTTTTATTTCAGTTTGGCGCGTTGAAATAATTTTTTTAAATTTTTCCGCGTTTTGGGAAAGAAATTATTAATAAATAAGGTTATTCATATATTCTCTAAATTTTTATTTTAAATAAGTAATTTCCGAACTTATGCCCATGAACTGGGTTGTGAATATTGCTGAGGTTGATTCCATTGTGAGTATTCAAAAGCCATGGTTTTCATATCATATTCACTAAAATCAGAAAGAATATCATGATATTGACTTGATGGATGGGGATGGGCCATTGTATGCAGAGGTGAACAAGAGATAACTAATGAAAATTTTGGTGGTTTAATCACTCATGCAATGGGTGTGCATGCGCACTTGCCTCTCTCACACAGTTAAAATAGGTGCATGCAAATTTCATTGAAATCTTGTATGCAACAACTTTAATTAATATTGTTGAAAACCACAAAATTATCAGTGCATATTTAATGGAAACACACAACTTTTCCTTTATTACATTAAAAAAAAAACATAAAAAAGCCAACTACATTAGGTGTAATTGAAATTGTTGACAACTAGGCCAGTTTTAATGGATATTAAATACAAACCGGTGCATGTCAGAATGACTTTGCTTTGCATTTAAAGGAAACCGCTGCTAGTCAAGACGACTTTAATTTCACATTTAAGAGGAAACCAATGCATGTTAGGATGACTTTAATATGGCATTTAAAGGACACCGACTGTAATGGTGATGACTTCAATGTGAAACCGGCTTGGGTCATAACAACTTCCAAGTGAAATAGGTTGAATTGATCACGACTTCTCATTGGAACGTATGCATTAATATCATCTTTGCTTTGTCCAAAAAGTCTAACATAGACACGAGCTACTACTGGAAACTGCACTGCACAATACATGTTCATAAGCACGAGATTCATACAAATAGTGGAATTCAGAGATTCCTCCTACTACCTATGCAATTCACATTGAGAAATCTACATGCAATGGTCTACAAATTAGCCAGCTTTTCCAGTACTAGTTGTCTGCCATCATTGCCACAATTAATTGCAATTTTGAATGCATTCAAAAATAATGGAGTTTGGTAGTTGGACACCAACATTCACGTCAATATAACCCATGCATTGGCTCATTCTACTCACTTTGTTGTGGTTGCTTCATTGTGCATTGATTTTCCAGAAAGACTTGTTCATTACTTACTTTGTTGCTACTATTTTCAAGGTTTGCATTTCTTTTAGTTTTATTTTACATATCAGTTTTTAATCACTAACTTTGATCTCCACAATTTAATTTTTCTATCTTACTCCTAATTTCCTCTCACCCGTTTTTTTTATTTTTTTAAGCATAGCAAACAACTGACACCTTCCTCAAGATATGTCACTTGTAATGTCCCTACTGGAAATTACTTAATTAAAATAAATAAATAATAATATAAAAACAAACCTCATAATTTTATTATTCCCAAACGCGTGATACATAATTTAAATGAAACTAGGGTAATAATATACAAGTTCCAAAATAGCGACTACATAAAAATAAAACATAAAGAAAATCTCTAGTCAAAGGTCCCCTGCTATCCCTCTCTCCGTAGCTATGCGTCAAAAGCATCACCTAGAATATCATCTGCTCCTATATGACAAGTCACACGATCATCGCCAAACACAAACAAAAAGGGTGAGCTCATAAATTAATTGACACGTCTGTTAATAATATCAAAACACACCCAGCTATATTATTCTTGTTAGTTCTTGGCCAAGACCTTAATACCCCAAGGCTTTTCAACCTTCAATTCACACAAATAGTTAACCTTGGACTCAGGATTTATGATGCTCACACGAACCTGCCCGTTCGTGGTCCTGCCTCTACGAACCTTCTCACTCGTAGTTCTGCTCTACGAACCTCCCCACTCGTAGTCCTGCTCTACGGACCTACCTGTCCGTAGTCCAACACACGTGATCCACCAGCTACAAATCTCCTCGCTCGCAGCATCTCTTAAGTGTGAGCATGGAACATACGAACCTCCCCGCTCGTATCCCCACACGAGAGTAATAGGATATGAACCTCCCCGCTCATATCATCATGTTTTCACCACCATCCATGAACCTACTCGCTCATGGCACATCATCTCCTGATCCAAGTCCCACATCATTGCGTACAGACAACACACGTAACCACTGCCTGCAGCACTGTCGCCTAGCATTACCTAAGCGCCGCCAGGCAAAAATCCTGTGTAGACCGCCTGGCGGGACACCCTTGACGCCAGGTGCCAAGCCTCACCCAAACCCATTATTTCAAAGTCTATCGCCTGGCGGATCACCCTTGCCGCCAGGCGCCACATGTTGGAGGACACTCCTACTAATCCTATCACCTGGCGGTCCTTATCACGCCACCAGGCGCTATATCAGGAGCGCACCAATGACTGTTTTAGCACACTAAACAAATCATACTTCATTCAAATAATACCTTCAAAGGTATTAATACACCCTCATCCATTAGGGTAAGATTCTTGATACTTTGTCACTCCACGCATGGTTTCGTTATCTATAATCCACATTTCCAAATCCCTCTAATCAAGACATAGGATTTACCAAGATTTCTATGATTATCCAATGACTTAATCTAACTAAGGAAATTGACACATAATACAATATCACAAAATACACAACCTTCGTATATCAAATTGCAATAGTACCACACATTCCACCCAATTAACTCCCAATCCATGATACACAATTTATGATTGATACCTTACTCACTAAGGCATGACCATCACAGGTCCCAAGTGTACAAACCTAAAGAAAACCTATGTTTTCCAGAACCTGAAATTTTAATTAGAATTAACATGTTCCCCTTCTTTCATTACCATTCTTACAACTACACATTGCCATAAAACATATCTTCACACCTCTTAACTAGTCTCATTCTCCACTAATATATGTGTATTATTCCTTCCCGTTTCATCACCTAGTTTCTATTACTATTCACTTCCATAGGTCTCTCCCTCGTTTCTAACCACTTAAATTCGCAAAACTGCACTTGCACCTCATCGTCGCCTGGCGGCAAACGGAGCGCCGCTAGGCGGTGTATCAAAACTTAGTAGAAACCTCAATTTTTTTCCATACCTACGAGTAACTCAGCCCCTTTCCAGAATTTATCCCATTGCTAAATGAACCAAAACACATTGATTCGCATATACTTTATTGAACTTCCTTCCGAATTCAATTCTAAATTTTCATTTGACCCTTACTCTTTGGAAATAAACTCCAAATCACTCCTCTCCAAAATCTGAACATGTGTTCATGATTTATCATGCACGATTTTTTTCCAAAGTGTCACCACACACACAAATATCGTCAATTTCATAGTAGTAAATCACTCAAATGATTTACACAAACCAATTCCAGAAGTCACAATGACTCCCGCACAAACAACATCAAAATAGACCCATAACAGTGACACGCCACCTGGTGGTAGTTCATCGCTGCCAGGCGGTTCATAGCAAAAGCTAGAAAACTGGGCAAAAATGATGTGTCGCCTGGTGGCACACACATGATCGTCAAGCGATTTCTGGGCAGAAACATCGTAAAAGAAGAGAATCGCATGCAGTTTGGTTCATACAAGTCACAGTACATTATATACAACTAAAACACATGAAAGTAGCTCCCCTTACCTGGATTCCCCGCTCAAATTTTGAGTTTGGTGTGTGTCCTTAAACCAAAACTCTCCTAGCCTTTGTTTCCACTCCAACAATGACTTCCAGCCTCAACTCGCACTGTAAACCAGCACGAATCCTCTGGAAAATCTCTGCCCAAATCCCACACGAAAATGCAGTGCTTCACTCTCTTCTAATTCCCTTCTCTCTCTAACTTACTACCCTCTTAATCACCATTTACTCCACTAAAACGAAAATTAAATTAAAAAAATTGCTTAATGGTTACTCAATGATCATTAACAGAGTGTTTCTCAGCCCACTAAACTACTTCTTTGCAACTAAGGTTCCTCTGCCTTTTGACATTCATACCAAAAGAAAATTTGGCAAAAAGAAAGTTTATTTCGTCCTTAGAAGGGTTTGAACCCACAACTAATTCAACCAATCTATGTTTCGTGAGAATTCCTATAGTTTTAAGATTACATTATCACTAATCACGTCAAAACATAACATTAAAATAGTATCCATATTCAAATAACAAACAATTGGCACACATAGGACTCGAACCCAAGTCCTTTCAACACCATAAAGTACTCTGAACCATTTGAGCTAGTACTTTTCCACGTCATAACAATCCACATTAAATGCCATAAAGGCTCCTACTACCCGCAATTATTAAATAATTAATTATTTAATTATTTAATTTTCTCGAGTCTTACATCACTATTGCGCCTTCAACATGAACATATTACCAAGGACTTGTGGGAAGGCAACGAACGAGTTCTTAGACCAAGACGAGCTTCAATTTGGATTCTAAACAACCAAGACTTAATTGATCCACGTGTCAAAAATTTAATTGAATAGGTTGGATTTTGACACATCTTGTATATTCCAGACATGGATGTGAACCACCTTCTCATCATTTCCTTATTAGAAAGGTGGAGACCAAAAACTCAAACATTCCACTTCCCACATGGAGAGACCACTATGACACTTGAGGATGTGGCAGTCCTCCTTAGGCTACCGATATATGAAGATGTGGTCACTGATCCCACCATGGTGGAAGACATATTCTCGACCTTCCATGAACAGGGGGTCATTCCACCATCGACGACCATGATAGGAAACTCAATTAGAGTTTCTTGGTTAAATAATACTTTCCAACAACTTCCACGGAATGCAATAACAAATGTTATTGCTCAATATGCGAGCATGTACATACTAACATTGATTGGAAGCATTTTAAATGCTAGACACATTTGCAGCTAGGGTACATGTGATGTATCTACTTAAGATAGCTAACTTGAATGTAGTCAGCAATTATAGTTGGAGGTCTGTAGTTTTGGCCTATCTATATAGTGGCCTAGACCTTGGCATTCACCTAAGCCAGGAAAACGATGGTGGATGCATGATTTTGTTACAATGTTGGGCTTGGGAGAGAATTACTTCTATTGCTCCATAACTTGAGCCTTTAAGTGATGAGGAGGTGGCTAATGAGGATGGTTTCCCCGTTGCAAGAAGGTAAAAGCTAACTTTTAACTTAATTTTTTCTTCTTCTTCTTGCCATGTAATTTAACTAACTTCAAATTGCTACTATTTTTAGGTGGATAAACCTAAATCATCGGACAAATCCTAATTCCATTTCAGTTAGAGAATTTTGCTTGAGATTTGATCAAATACGTACAATATGGTTTAAGGCCTTACAATTTTTAACATTTGAAACTAATGTCTACAATTTTGTTTAAGTTCTTGTGAAGGCCTTACATTCAAAATGAAGTTAGTAGGTTGATTGTGATTGACATCCCTCCAATCGCCAGAGCAACAGTCCCTATAATTTGCTTCGTGATAGTCGAAATCTATCTGGCGAATTGGGTCATGCGTCAATTTGGTTTAAGGCAAAACATCCCGCCTGACCCGGTTAACCTGGATCAAGTTCACAGGGACGACTTGAGGGGGAGAAATGAAAGAGATTGGGCAGCATATCATCACTAGTGGATTGCAATTTGGAATGACTGACAAAATTGGGTCATTCAAGGTACAGTGTTTAGCGGAAACAACCATTTGCGTGATGAAACACCCTACATGCAGTGGTACATAAACCACATTATATATATCTCCATCTACAAAATCTTCCGACGATGAGGTTAGTTTTACTACAATGTTGTACATTTGTTTATCATGCATACTTATTCATGGCAATAACCCTACTATTTATTTTATAGTATGATATGTCACATGAACCTTCCCAACCTGCTTTGCAACCCTACACTGGCCATGTCGAGTCTTCTCCAGATTTTATACATCATCCCCACCAATTTTTTGGACTGTCGTTTATGGGTCACGGTGAAATGTTTGGACATCCACACCTTCAGCATGACAACCCATCTAACACCCCATTCCAACACGTCCTTTCCTCACATGCTTTCTTCCCATCTTAGTCAAGCTATGGTGGTGGTCCATCTCACATTTTTGGCACCTCAACCATGAGAACATCGCTTGCCTATTATCCAAGATCTTCATCATCAATGTCATTCTATCCTCCGCCAATGCCTTCTCAAACCCCCTAAACAACGGTTCACCATCCCCAATTTCCTCAAAGTCATCAAGATGAAGATAATGATGATGATGATGAACCACACCAACAACAACCACCAAGACGATCAACCAAACCCAAAAGATGACCTTCATGTGGCATTGGAGGCCACAAATGATCGTCTTATTAATTTCTACTATGTTAATTGTTGTATTTTAATTTTAATCAATGTTAAAATATATTAATGTTTACCTTTATTCCAATATTATTTTTTTATTTTTAATATTTATTCTTCCAATCAACTCTAATTAAAAAATAATAAAAAATATTTAATTACGTTTCAGAAAAAAAAAAACCTGAAGTGAAGTCGTCATTCAACCTAACGACTTCACTTTTTACATTGAACAGAAATCGACCTCTATCAGGCCGACTTTGCTTTTTAAAAGAAAAAAAAAATCGACAAGATACAAGACGACTTCACCTGTAATGTCGTCTTGTATCCTGACGACTTAATCCATGTTTTGCAAAAAAAAAAATTAACGGACCTATTTTTACAAATTTGACTACAAATAGACTCTAAAATATAAAAAAAAAAGACCATTATAGTGAACCAAGATTACCAAAAGGCACACTATGAACATGTGAAAAAACCAATATTTCTTCTCTCTATTATTTTTTTAATAAATTATGATAATTAGAATGTCAAAAATAAAATATATATATAATGTGTGAAAATTACAACTACATTATTATTCAAATAATATATCTAGTTAATTAAATACATTATTTTTGAATAATAATGTAATTGCAATTTTCACACATCAATTGCCAATGAAATCCGTTTATAATTCTTTGAAGATGCCGAAAAGCATGAAAAGAAAGGAAAATTGGAGTTCTCGTAAAGGTTTCTCTCGAAGAGTGAGACATGTTAGCCATACCGAATGTGAGGTGTGTGACATGCAAGATGCCATGTGTCAAATAGGTACCGCGTGTTGAATATGTGATGTGACTTGTCCAACATGCATTGTTTCACTTTTTGAGTATGTAAAGTTTTACTAGTTTATTTTTACAAATCAATATAAAAATACAGTGTATTATTCCTTCTTTATTCTTGCACTTTTTATATTATTGTGGTTTATGTTCACGGCTAAATTATATATAACTAAAAAAATTTAAAAAAAAAATAGTTTAATTAATCAGATGATATCTATTTTTGTTTTAAATATGTCAGTTTGATAATTATTTTTAAAAAATATAAATTAAATCTCAACTTTTGAAAAAATGTTTTAATTAGGTCTTTTAAAAAAAAAAATTTAACCACTAAATTTGGTAGATTAGTAATTTTATTCGTGATTTTAACCACTAAATTTTAATATAAATATCAATACTTAATTTTATAAGTCATTTTAAATATCAATACTGTTAACGACATTAGTAATTTTTTTTTTAGAGAGACCTAACTGAAGTATCTTTTTAAAAGTAGGACTCAATTGACATCTTTTTAAAAGCGGATACCAAACTGACACATTTGATTGCAAATGGGTACCATCTAACTAATTATCAAAAAAATAAAACAATTAAATCGTAAAGTTTCATTTGATATACTTTGTCAGATTTGTCAATGTAACTATCATCCATTGAATGGTATATAAACTTTTTGTTTGAAATATATTTTATTAGACGTCATGAAAATTATTTAAGAGAATTTAAAATAAAATAATAGAATTGTATATTTTCTGAATGTATTGTGTATTTAATGTAGATCACTCCATATATATTTATATTATTGAATATAATCAATTACAATAAAGACACCTAATAATTAGGAATTAATTATATTAATTTTATAGGTTATGTATCGATTGGTTTTTAGAGATATGTAACAATGGATTATATTCTAACAATCTCCTTCAAGTTGGAACATATATGTCATATGCATTAAGTTTGTTACAAATGTATTCAATATGAGGGCTTTTGAGGACATAGTGAATATGTCAGCCAACTGATTGCTAGAGTTGACAAAGTTAGTAGTGATTTATCCATAGAGCACCTTTTCTTTAACAAAGGTACAATCAATTTCAATGTGTTTGGTTTTTTCATGGAAGACCGGGTTTGATGCAATATGAAGTGCAACTTGATTGTCACAAATAAGCTTTGTTTCATGGATGTCCCCTATTTTTAGTTGTAGTAGTTCCCTAAGCCACGTAAGCTCACAACTGGCTACTGCCATAACATGATATTTTGCTTCTGCAATTGATTTGGTAATTGTATTTTGCTTCTTGCTTCTCCATGAGATAAAATTTCCTCTGATAAGAACATAGTGCCTAAAAGTGGATCTTCTATCTGATGGTCATCCACGTTGTCCACATCAAAGTAACAAGTGATCTTAATACTGTATTTGTCTTCATGCAATAATCCTTATCCTGGAGCATTTTTTATGTATCGAAGAATGTGTGTCACAACATCCCAATGGTTATCATAAGGAGCATTTAGAAATTGGCTTACCACACTAACTGCAAAAGTGATGCTGGTGAGATAGTTGAGTCTGTCTACTAGGTGACGATATCTTTCTGAGTCTTTCAATGGCCCCCCTGACCTAGAAGAAGCTTGATTTTGAGATTCATAGGAGTATCACAAGGATGACAATCAAGCATAGTAATTTCAATGAGAATGTTCAAGGCATACTTTCGTTGATTAATGATAGTTCTAGAACTAGATTGGGCAACTTTAATGCCTAAGAAATATTTTAGAGAGCCCAAATCTTTAGTATGAAATTACTATGAAACGTATTGTAACATCCTAGTTGGATATTACTTAATAAAAGAAATAATATTTGAAATAATTCGACATTTAATATTCATTCCCAAAAGCGGGAAAATTTAAAACTTTATTCAAATGCCAAAATCAAAATCCATAATGTAAATAATTACAAATTTTGAATTCCAAAACCAACTTAATTAAAATTACAAAATAACCAAAACAATTTTTTAAATAAAATCCTAATAGCCAGCCCTCATTTTGGCTCTATGCATAACTAGCATCACCTAAAACAACATCTACTCTCATGTGACAAGCCACACGATCATCACCAAACAAAATCAAAAAATGTGAGCTCAAATTATCATAAACATACATATTTAGTAACATAGACACCTCACCCAAGATACTCTAACTTATCGCAATACTCATTCTTAAAACCTTTGTTGCCCAAGGTATTCTGAATCATTGTCTCATCACCTATATGAGACTAAACTATCAATTCATATCATACACATACTTGACCATGGCCTCAAGATATATCATGATTCCACGAACCTGTTCGCTCGTGGTGCAACCTCTACGAACCTTCCCGCTCGTAGTCCAACCGTTATGGACCTCTTCACCCGTAATCCAACACGTGTGATTCATGCAGTTGAACCTCTCCGCTCGCAACAACTCTAAAGTGTGAGCATGAAACATAATAACCTCCCCGCTCGTATCCTCACACGAGAGTATCATTTATATGAACCTCCCCACTCATATTAATCACGCGTTCCATCACCAATCACGAACCTACCCGCTCGTGATAATGTTAAGCATGTCCTGGCCTAAGGTCGTCAATCTCAAAACATGCAAAACACATAACAAAAGCATCCTGACCCTATGCGCTATCGTCTGGCGCAACCTAAGCGCCACTAAGCGACAATACAATGCAGACCGCTTGACGGTCACAACTCACTGTCGAGCACTAATTTCTCAAAGGCTTCCCTAATCCTTCCTATCGCCTGACGGTCTCCCCTATACTGCCAGGCGCTATACCAGTAACATGAAAGTTGCTAGTTTAGCACCCCAAAAGAGGTTTTAACACCCCAAACAATCAAGGTAGACATCCACAACACTCTAGTGCATATACATGTAGTCTAGTATGACTCAATTGCATCATCACCCATCACATACATCAATTATTCATCCATATATATATATATATATATATATATATGTATATATATATATGTATATATATATATATATATACATATATATATATATATATGTATATAAATATATATATATATATATGTGTGTGTGTGCGTGATGAGTTCATATTTTTTTCCCTCATTTTATGTTTAATTATGGATTTTTAATTGAATTTTGTCCTTAAAAGATTGATTTAATTAGGATTTCTTATAATTGGGTTTATTGAGCATGAGATACAAAAAGATGTTAAAAATAGCTTTTTAGTTGCATAAATATTTTTTAGATATTTTGAGGTGTGTTAGTGGAGCTATAGCTAAGTTGCACTGATGAAGGTGTGGAAATAAATTTCTTAAAGCTTCATCGCACCTTAAAGATAATTCCAAGAATAGGAAATTATCAAAATCACAAAAATCCAAGCAAAACATTGCATGAAGATGACAAGAAAAGCTTCAAAAGTGAAGAAGTTTGGTTAAGCCAAGAAGAGGGAACGAGCAACAAAATTTAGACCTTGTGGTTTTCTCTATCTTTTTCCAGAAGACAACTTTGATAATTCATAAATATTTATGATAAAAGATCATTTGAGAAAATATATCTTTAGATATTTTATTTGATATTTTAAATAATTATTATTTAATTATATCATAAAATATCAAAAGATAATAACTACAAAATCTTTTTAAGTATGACAAGATCTTCTTGAATCTTTTTAGATCTCCACAACAAACAAATATATCTTGAAGATATTGTATTATGTAGAAGATAATTGGAGGAGATTACAAGAGGGGCACAATTGGAAATTAGACAGAAATTAAGTTGCTGAATAATTAATTAATTAAAGATTTTTGATTAATTATCTTTGATATATATCAAATTATCAACAAAGGAAATCTTCAAAATATTTTAGAAATTGATAAAATATGTTAACTATTTGAGAGATATTATATCAAAAGATAAAAGATTTCAACAATAGAAAATATAAGATTCAAGTCCAATCAAGACCTATATAAAGAAACCAAGTGAAGCAGAAAGGATAAAAACAAGCTCGGCACTTCGGAATTTAGGAACCCTTAAGGGGGCCTAATTTCGTTTCATTTCTATCTTTCTCTCTCTATTCTTCTTCTATTTTTATTTTATTTTGTATTTCATGGAGTGCTAAACTTCTTGGGTTGATTCCATTATAATTTCATTATGGATTCTGAGGTTAGAATGAAATAATTTCTTTGTTCTTTTTATTATTGTTGATATTTTAATTCATCTATGTCTTTTATTTTTGAATCACGTGAAAAGTAATGGTTTTTACATCATAGCTAATTAGTGAGATGTTTTTACAAAAACCCTTGAACTCATGATTTTTGCACCATGCGAGAAAACCTCGAATTTTCAAAGCCTGATCCAATTCATCCAATTCCATAGGAATTTATTCTAATTTTGTTTTTCCAGTATAAATATGCATTTAGTAACAACATCTGAATACAAAACCACAATTATACACATTTAATCCCATTCCCAATTCCCTTATCAAATACTCATGTGTATGCGTTTATCAAATCATCAAGATACATCACACAATGACAATTATCATCAATTTATATAGAATTCACGCAACACAAACGAGATGGATTTATAAGTTCAACGTGTTCCAGAACCCTTAAAACTCAAAAAACAAACAATATTATTCGTGTCACCTAGCGGGCCTTGATTGTTGTCAGGCGGTTTCTAGGCAGAACCCAAAAAACTAGTTCAATCAAGGTGTGTTGCCTGGCGGGCCACGCATGCCGCCAAGTGGTTTCTGGGTAGAAACCTAGAATTACGAGAACTATGAAAATTGACAGTAGGGGAAGGGCAATTATGCTTCAATACATTACAAAATACATTATACACGAAATAAGCAATTATGTGCAACTCCCCTTACCTGGAATTCTTGTTCCAATGCAATCCTAATGTTCCTTCTTGGTCCAAAGTTGATCCACTCTTGACCTCTAGCAGTAGCAACACTATTCCTAGTCTCTTACTCTCCCTTAGACCTAAACTTAGTGCTATGAAAACTCCTGTAAGATGCCTCACTAAAATGCCTCCTCTTTCCTCACTAGCACTCATCTTTCTTCTTAGTTTCCATCCCAAAATTAATTAAATAAAAATTAAAACGAAATTAAAAGGCTTAATGGCCATTCAAGTGCCATTACTTGAGTTCTAGTAACCACCCAATCTCTACCTCTCTGCCTTCTCTTAAGACGGCTAGGGTTTCTGATCATCTCCTAGGAATTATTTATCGCTAGCTAAGGTTCGAACTCACATCCACACCTTTACTAAGCATATCCACAAACTAACAAACCATCACATGATTCTTGACATTTTATGCACATATCGCTTTATAATCTCATGTCACACAACCATGCATGCATCCAAAACAATTAAATAATTAAAACATCACACTAATGGCATACATAAGACTCAAACCTAAGTCCTCTCAACATAACCAAGTACTTTCAACCACTTGAGCTAGTATTATTCCTTATCATAACTGTATGCATTAATTAATATAGGGATCCCTTTACTCTCCTTTTTATTAAATAAATGTTTATTTATTCATTTAATTTTTCCAAATCTTACAAGTGTTCTTTGAGTTGTCGAATTTCAATCTCATCATCACCCGTGATGACAATCTCATCAACATAAAGAAGGTAAATGCACTTGTCATGAGAGGAATGAAAAGAGAAGATAGAATGATCAGTCTCACACCTCGTCATGCCAAACTGAATTAAGGCAGAACTAAAATGACCAAACCAAGATCGAAGAGATTGCTTCAAACCATAGAAAGACCATTGAAGCTTATAAGCAAAACAAGAATCATCGGGCGCAAGAAAACCAACAAGTTGATCCATATAAACTTCTTCCCCTATAGTTCACCATGTAACAATGCATTTTTAATATCTAGCTAATGGATAATCCAATGATGAATAGTAGCCATTGTCAAAAAGAGACAAACAAAATTTATTTTGGCCATAGGGAAAAGGTGTTCTCATAATCTAGACAAAAAACTATTTATATCCTTTGGTGAGCAAACAAGCTTTTAATCGATCAATATGACCATTAGGTCTAATTTTCACTATATAAATAAATGATAGCTAATTGTTTTCTTGTCAAGAGGTAAAGGAACAAATTCCCAACAGCCATTAGAATGTAAGGCTACCATCTCCTCTACCATTGCTTGACGCCAATCGGGATCAACCATGGCTTCACTTGTAGTCTTAGGAACAGCCACAAAATCCAAAGAAACAAAGGAGAAATAAGATGGAGACAAATTTTTATAAATAATGGTAAAAATATAGAGAGGGTTGGGATTATAAGAGGAACAAGTACCTTTTCGTATCGTAATAGGAAGTTCAAGTGTAGGAGGCGTAGGCAAGGGATGGTTGGAGCAGAAGATGATGCTTGAGGATTACTAGAGTGAGTCACAATTAGAGTTTGAACTCGTTTATGGTATGAAGAAAAGGACGTTTGATAAAGCCTTTTTGTCGCCTAAAAGACTTAGTCAAAACTAATTTCCCCTTAAAAATTGTAGTATAGGGAGAATCTTAGGAATCAATTTGTGAACATGGCTAAAGTCAAATGCAAATTTTGTGCTTGAATTATGGTGGGGAAATTTACTCAAAATCAACTCTTAAAAATTTTAAACTCAAAATCATCAAATGCGAAAAATGCTAAGAACAATACATGAATGCAAGACATATAAGGCACAAAATGGTAGGGAATGATAAATTAGCTAATCCTAAATACTCAAAACATGTTTAATGATCAACATTATGTTAATGCAATGCTTAAATTTGTCCAAATTCATCAAATTCGAAATCTGCCCAAAATCAAGAACATGTTCATGAGCAAGGTACATTGTAACCTCGGATTGGGATTTTTTGATGATGCAATTGAAAATGTAATGATGCAGAATGATTATAATTGACCTCAATTGCATTTAGAAACTAGAATACTCGATTTGGTGCACTACACACAAAGTTCCTAATTTCATGAACCTTAATTCCCAAATTTGAGCAAAAACACGACGTCGATCGTTTCGACCAACTCGTGAAACGAAAATGCAATTAAGAATGCATAACACTTCGTCATGATGCCATGGACGAAACCCCCAAAACAATTTGCACCAATAATCATTAAAATTGCACAATCATTGAATTATGTAGAAATGTGAATTGATGAGATGCAGAACTTTGAATTTGGCGATTCATGGAAGGAAATGTGAAATTGATGATTCAAATCACTTTGGGAACATCCAAGGATGATGAACAAAACTCAAGAACAAATCAAAAAGCTTAAATCACGTGAAATTGAAATGCAAAAGTGTATCTACGTTGAACATGAACGAGAAAAATGCAGAGAAACGTGAATTGATGAAATGGTGATGAAATTAGGTGTGTGATGGTTCGAAATGGTTTGGAATCATCCCAAGATTGTGCACGAATTTAAAAGACTCAAAATGATTAAGAAATGAGTGAGAATTCCATTGGAATATTAACTATGGTGTGTATGAATCGTGAAAATGGTGTAGAATTGGGATTTTGGTGATTTGATGATGGAAACCCAAATTTAAACTTGTAACTAGTTAAAGAAACTTAAAAGTGATGTGTGTGAAGTGGTGGAATGAAGATAAACTCAAAATTGTAGCAAGAGTGCAATAAAGTGGAGAAATATGAGTGAAATGAGCTTGGCTACTACCATTGGTCTTGAATCCAACCCAATCATCTTGTTTACTCTGAAACAATGATCTGTAGAGGTCTATTGGACACACCAATTCATCCAACCAGTCACTTTTGCACACTTCTTGCTTTTCCAAAGTGGAGTTCCCTTTCACAGTAAGTGTCTTAAAGTGCTACAAATGGTTGCCTTTTGATTTGGGGTCCAAATGGCAAAAGTCAACTCTAAGGTCAAACATGCTACTTTTGCACACTTCATGCTTTTCCACAAATTTGACCTTGTTTCTATATGAACTTCTAGGCCTTCAAATCTTCCATTAAACCTTGCCTAAGTATATAGGACCTACAAATTGATCAAAATCTCAAGTGGAAGGATTAACTCTACCTAAACATTACTTGAACAACTAAGCTAAAACTAAGACTTCTGCTCAATTGGCCCTAAACATCAAATTTTGGTGTTTGACCACTTCCAACAAGTGTAATTAGGCATTTATAATGATTCCATAAGGTCAAATCACTCAATTTGGAACAATTTCAAAAAGTCAACTCTAAAGTAAACTATGTTATGGTTTATAGGCTAAATGAGCAAAATTTGACTCTTAACACTAGGTTTGACTAATGTCTATTGCTTATCCATTAATTGTTTTGTTTTTTCTGCTTTTGTCCTTTAATTGTAGATCATTGATTTTGTTGTTGTTTTGCTTCCTTGTCTTGACAGATCAAGAAGTCAATAACCGTGGGTTTGATTGGCTTGCCCAATGTGGGGAAGAGTAGTCTTATTAATAGTTTAAAAAGGTCTCATGTTGTCAATGTTGGCTCTACTCCGGGGTTAACAAGATCAATGCAAGAGGTTCAATTGGACAAAAATGTTAAGTTGCTAGATTGCCCTGGTGTTGTTATGCTGAAGTCTCAACAAAATGATGCTTCCATTGCCTTAAAAAATTGCAAGAGGATTGAGAACTTAGAGGATCCAATTAGCCCAGGTATACCAAGTCATTTCCCCCTCCCTTATTATCTGGTTATTCAGGTGTTTATTTGCATTAATTCAGTTTGAAATGAATGGTAGAAGATTTATAGGTATTTTACATGAAAAAAATAGTAAAAGAAAATGAGCTTGTGACATTGAAGAATTCTATTCAATTCTACACAGTTTGAAGTATTTTCTAGTGCCTATATATATAAGGGTGCTTTTTGTCTTTAAACATGTTATTTTTGTGTAAATTTCTTATCCCCTTTTCCTCCATTTTCTCAAATAGAATTACTTTCAATTATAAATTCAATTATTTTCAGAATCGTTCCCTCTTTACAACTTCCCTTTACTTTTGTGTTAACAATGATGGTGTGAATGAGGTTAGTCCGTGGGTCGCTGGGTGTGTATATTGTATTTTAATATATGGTTGTGTGTGGTTTGATCTAACCATTCTTCGAATGTCGGTGATAATAGCACCCTTTGGTTAAATCTTGTCACTTACCCTAGTTATAAAATGGAGTTTTGTTAGGTTTTAAAAATGCAACTGGATAGGTGATGTTATAGAACATTGGATTTTTTTATGCGTGAGCTGTTGGGTTATGCTTCCTTTTATGCTTTTTTAAAATTCTATGGTTGTTTTTATTTTGTTTAGATATAAATTAATGTTTGATTTAGTAATGAGAATTTTAATTTCCAAAAAGCTTAGAAGTTTGCATGATACAATTATTTTATTTATGGAAAATCCTGATTTAAGCTGTACTGACTCTTGTTAAGTAAATTGAAAGACTTATTTCTTTTCTTTTAACTTGGCCAACGCAGTGAAGGAAATTCTAAAGCTCTGTCTGCCTGAGCAGCTGGTAACTCTGTACAAAATTGGCAGTTTCAATGTAGGTGATGTTGACGACTTTCTGCGGAAGGTAGCTAGAGAGAAGGGCAAACTCAAGAAGGATGGAATACATGACGTTGCTACTACTGCAAGAATCGTTCTTCGTGATTGGAATGAGGGTACGCATGCATGGAATTTCTTAAATTATGATCAGAGAACCGATTACTTTTCTGTTATTTTGAAGTTAAAATTGAGAAAGAACTAAACGCAGAAATTTCTCTTTCTGTTTGTATGTTTCAGGTAAAATTTAGTATTATACCATGCCCCCAAATAGGGATCAAGGTGAACCTTCAGAGGCGAAGATAGTTTCTGAATTTGCAAAAGAGTTTAACGTTGATGAAGTCTATAACAATGAATCTTCATATATTGGGAGCCTTAAATCTGTTGATGACTTCAATGTTGTTGAAGTTCCTTCAAGTCACCCTCTCAATCTTACTGAAATGATGTTGGAGGTTTGTTTCTTGAAACCGTTTAGAGAATTGACTATTGTTGATATGAATCGTATGTTGGGAATTTTAGTGTTTTCACACTTTCTAATTAAAACATTCTCTTGTAGGATGAGACAGAAACCAAGTCAGGTAACCAAGGCGAAGGTCCCGGAAATGTGGGTGAGGTGGATGAAGCCATGGAAGATGATGGTGGAAAGAAGAAGGATAACAATGCAGCAAGTAGGCAAAATGAAAAATTATACACTGCAGATGGTATGCTTAATACAAAACTGAGGCGCGCAGAGAAGAACAAAAGAAAAAAGGATAAGAAAGCTTCAATGGATGGTGATTACGATTTCAAAACAGATTACTTCCAAAAGGGAGCCTCAATGGATTCTGAAGACAGCCAGAGTGAGGATGCTAATGATGAACCAGTCAACTCCGAAGTGCCTGTGTGTCTGCATCCAAATTGATGAATGATAAACAAGCCAGCATATTCGTTATTTAAAGATGATATAATAAGGTTTTTGCCTTTTCATTGGGTCTTCACATATTTATTATCCTTCAAATTTCTATAATAATCTTCTTCAAAAATTTAATAATGATACATCTCTTAAAATCCACTAAATTGAAAGGTGATATTATTTTTTCAATGTTTATAAACTACGTTCAAAAATAGATATGAAATTCATATTCCATCAAACATTGAGTCATGGATTTTAACTATCATATAAAATGAAATCCAAGACCATTAAAATAGAAAGAAAGAAAATAGACGAAGAGAAAAGATATAGAAAATTACGTTATTTGAAACGACTTAAAAATAAGCGAAACGTAAAATATTATTTAAAATTTTAGAAATTAAGATAAGATTTCATGAAAGAGAGAGTATTACGGTATGTCAAAAGGTTCTACTTTAAATTACTCCTATTTTCAAATTTGAAATGAACTTTTAGAATTTTGTCACGAATTAGAGAGTTTCGTTTCCATTACGCTGAAACGCCCTTGTATTTTTTTTTCGTGTGTTTGATCTTGTCTTAAGAAAGAGACGTAATAATTATGTGCTTCAGATTCCACTCAGACCCATCACCCCTACCCCGGGCTTACATATGCCATCCTTATCTTCTCCACCTCCACCCACAGGGTTACATAACCCTACATCTATTTCGGCGATTCATATGTCGTCCTCATCTTCTCAACCTCCACCCACAGAGTTGCATACCCCTGTTGTTGCTCCCAAGGCCCCTTCTGTACCACCCTCACATATACCATCCTCATCTTCCTCAGCTCCACACACTGGGTTACATACCCCTTCTACAGACATTGGAGCATCCCCATCACCTCATACTGTACCATTTCCAGCCTCGATTGGTGACCCATCTTCTGCCGTTGGTCAACAGTCTACACCATCCCCAGTTGCAGGTGATATAGTTGCCCCACAGCCTATGGTTGATCTTGATTTGGATGCAGAACCTGACCCTCCTCTACAGGATCGCCCGATGATTGAACCTATCGATCGAGGGTAATATTTAAATTCAGTTATTCTCATTGTTTATATTATGTAACTTATTTCATCTTCTGACAATTTTCCATGAATTATAGGTTTGTTTCATCTAGAGTTGCTTCACAGGCTATCACAAAGACAATCAAGCAACAATTTCTTAATCCTTGGCCATCATGGGGATCAATACCTGAAAAAGACAAGGACATTTTTTGGCAACTTTTCAAGGTAACGTGTTCTAACTTATTATATATAGGTAAATTAAGTTGTTAATTGTTATTCCATGTTTAATATACTTATAATGTTTTATATGTTTAAATTGTGTTATAGAGAAGAGTTTAGTGGGCACCAGAGCATGAAATTGCCATTAAGAGAAATTTCAACAGTAGAGCTTCTCATCGTCTATCTGAGATGTTTAGAGATGCTATAATGGCTAGAGAAAGGCCAGAATGGATTCCTAATAATGTGTGGACAAGGCTGCTAGAACATTGGAATTCTCCAAGTTATCGGAGCAAATGTATTGCAGCTAAGAAGAATAGGGTTTCTGAAACAGGTGGAACCATACACACAGGTGGATCCATTACCACTTACGAGCATGCCCTTCGTATGGTAAACACATTAACTGTTTGTATTTGTCACATTTGAACTACATTTTTAAAGTTTGAAATCAAATCAAATCTAACTCTATAACATTTTGTTGCAGGCACGTGAGTTGGCCATGTGTTTCTTGATGAAGTCTTTCAGCAGACACATATCCGGAAGGGTACTGGCGAGTATGTGGATGAGAGGTCTAGGAAGACAAATGTAAGTCTCTTTTACTGTTCAGTATTATTTACTCTTAAATATATCCCACCACAGAATAATAATTGTTCATTGTTTACTTACAGGAAGAATTTCAAACTAGGCTTTCTCAAGTCAGATCTGAGGTTTCCTCATGTGTTGATGGAACACAAGAGCAATCCTCTGTTGATCCTACACAGGATGATTCTATCAGGACTAGGTGCTGGATTGAGATAGTATGAGGGAAAAAGAAAGGAAGACTTTATGGGGCTGGTCAACTTTTTCCAAAATATGCTGGTCCAAATGAAAGTCTGAACCAACTACCACCTTCTTCCTCTTCTAATATTGAGGACCTCACTAATATTAGGCAACAACTTTCCGTAGCCTGGAGGAAAATGAGCAATTGAGGTCTGAGTTTCAATCCTTTCAATCCCTAGTTCTGCAATATCTCCCTCCTGATGCTCAGGCTCATCTTCAGCAGCCACAACCACAGCCACAACCACAACAGCCAAACCCTACTCAACAAAACTCTGAAATCCCTCCACCTCATCCTCAGCAACAAAATAATGAAGAGGACGATAATGTAAATGAAGAATCTTCTCCTGATTATGAAGATTATTTGTTTTTCTTGTTCTTAAGACAAACTTTCTTCAGCATGTACTTAATAAACCTATGTATTATTATTCCTTCTTGGTATTGATCGTGCTTATGTAAACATTCCTGTGCTACAGACCAATTTTCTCTGTTTATAAACAATTTAGTGTGTCATCTGATATATATATATATATATAGTTATATTGTGATGGAGTTTGATAATCATATAATATTTGATAAAATGGAATGTTGGACTGTTGGATTTGTCTGTGTTGGAATTTTCTATATGCAGGTATTGTGGAATGTCTAAAAAATAAATAAACCCAGACCAATTTTTTACTCTTACCGACAAATTACCGACAGCCTTATCCATCGGTAAATCCATTCGTGAAGTCCACGTCATTACCGATGGATAAGGTCGTCGGTAATTTTCGACGGATGTTTTACTCGGTAATTATCGACGGATATATCCGTCGGTAACAGCGTGGACTTTACGAATGGATTTACCGACGGATAAGGCCGTCGGTAATTTCCGACGGCATAATCCGTCGGTAATAACCAGTGGTCAGAGCGATGGATGTTTCCGTCGGTAACTACCGGCGGACTTGAACAGTTCATCGGTAAATGATTACTGACGCGCGGTTTACTGACTGATTTGTTGCCGTCGGAAGTCCGTCGGTAAAACGTTATTACCAGCGGATTATGCACATTTTCGACGGATTCTGACCGGCGGTAATTAGCGTTTTTCTGGTAGTGTGTGAGGGTAGTGATCACTGATGAGTGTCCTAGTTGTGGTTCAGACGCACATTTTGATTTGAGTGGTGCTGCTTTTGGTGTAATGGCGGGTCCAGGTCAAGCCGATCAGTTACGCAACGCTGGCAGAATAGCCATTCAATATAACAGGTACATTTTCTTAATTTCTATACTTATATTTTAGGTATAATTATTGATTTAGTTCTTCAATTTTTAGAGTTGGTTCAATTTGATACTTTATTGTTTTAAGTGGATCGATTTATTCCGTTATATACTAGCTAACGCGGTTTGTATAATGGTCAGTTGTTACTGTGCACAAATAAAATAACTAATCTTAACACCATACTGAATATACTTGATCAAAGAAACATTAAAAGAGAGACTAAAATGATATTTACACCCGATAAACAAACTAACCCAATTAATAATTTAACTAACCCAATTAATAATTTCACTCATATTTCTATTGCACACCGACAACTCACTGGTCTACAAAAGAAAAAGTCGTGAATTTGATGCCTACTAATAATTTGGAAAAATAAAATTTATTTAGTTAGTTGAGAAGAAAAAATTAAAGTAATCGTGAATTCAACTTTTCCATTAAAAAAAATTAACAACTAACTTTTGCAGGGTTGCATGCGAGTATCCCCGTACGTCTATATTTTTTCATGTGGACTCGGGATCAAACCAAGACTATTTTGCAGTGATGGTTGAATATGAAGATGGAGATGGTGAACTTGAGAGAGTTGAACTGAAGGAAGATTTTTCAAATTCATGGGAAGCCATGCAACAATCTTGGGGTGCAATTTGGAAATATAACAAAGGGTCACAACTCAAAGCACCATTCTCTATAAGGCTAACCAACTTTAAGTTTAAGACTGTTGTGGCTACCAATGTCATCCCTGCTGGGTGGACACCTGGTCAAACTTATATATCAAATGTTAATTTTTGAATCTTTCTTCATTTCCTTTACCTCTATTACTTAATCTATGATATAATCAAACAAATTGTCCATTAATTTATCTTCAGATATTTTTATTTTATTTTATTATTTGTTATTGTTGATAAAAAAAAAAAGTGTTCATTAGTTTGAATTGGATCTTAGTTACCATTATAAATTAGTATGGTCATCGAGAGAAAACCCTAAATGAATGCCTATATTTTGACAATTACAAGCGCCTGAACAAATTTTTATAATTAGAGACCAATTTATCTTATTATTATGATTTAGACAAATTACCGTTTTTTCTTTAAATATTTATTGGTAATAACTCAATTTATATTGAAGAGAGAAAATTTTAATTACTGTTTAAATGTGTAAATGTTACTAGCTATGTTATATATCTTGCCCTTAAGTTTCCTGGGAACTCTTTTTATTATAATATTTATGGATGAATGTGACACTAATTTACATTTTTACTGAACTTTTTTACAAATAAAAGTATAATTAGTAAAATGATAATTAATATATAATCTTAAACTTTATTATCACATAAAACCGAGAAAGAAACGGAAGAAACAATTGTTACACCTTTTATAAATCCAAGAACTAAATAAGAATTTTTATTCATTTTAAGACTAAGTTAACACCTATTACACTTTCAATGAACAAAATCATCATTTACTTTTTTATTTATTATAAAAGTTGATTGTTCAATTATTAGAATGTCATTATCAAAAAAATAAATTTTGGATTAAGGTGTCCTTTGTTCACCCCTATATTCCAAAAGTAACTCCTTGTACGTAATTTGTCTTGTAATTCATTCTCACGTAGTCTCCGAATTGGGTTAGTATAATAAGTAATATATAAACAAATGTTTTAACTTTTACCAATTAATTAATTTCTAGAATGCATTTAATGTATTTTAAAATTCATTAATTTCAATAATGAATTTAATTAAGAGAATTAAATGTTAGAAACATATATACAATTAAAGATTTCAAAATGGGTTCCAACCCATGAGTCAGCTCAAATTGGATTGAGAAAAATTCAATTTTTTTAAAGGTTGGTTGAACTCAACCCGGTTCACTTAATCCATGGGTTAAACGGTTCGAGCCGCGTTGAAGGTAGGTTGACCCACTTAACCCACAAACATTTTTTTAAACTTTTTTATAAATATTTACTACTTCTAAATATATAGGTTCACAATTTCATATTTTTAAATAATAGAATGTTGCTCAATAATATTTGAATAGTGTGAATGTTTAATTAATTTGATTGTCAAGTTATAAATGTTGATACTTTAATCTTTAACTATAATTTTTATAATAAATTACTTAAGCAACCGTCTTATAAAAAAAATTTCTAAATTAGCATGACAAAGATGTGTAGTTTTTTCATTTATATTTTGTTGAATAGCAAGACAGAAAATGTATAATATTAGTCATGTTTTCTTGGACTATATGGAGAATTTCTTAAAAACAATTCATCATATATTAGTAGTGAGCATGATGAAGACATTGGTTATTGATTTTACTGTGATTTTGTCATCTCATGAATTGCTTAAAAAATTATTTAAAAAATTGAATACTTAAAAATAAATAAATAATTTTTTTATGTGGATTGTTGAGCCAATCTACTTAACCCACCAATCCGTGATGGATTGAGTCGAGTTGCAAAATTTATGATTCATCATAAAGTGAGACAGGTTAGGCTCACTTATTTTTAACCCACCGACTCACTTTCACATGTATATATACAATGCTAATAATGCTAATATAAATGAATTTAATAAAGATAATTAAATGTATTAACGTATATACAATGCTAATAAATTAGGGTTATAAAATATCACATTGTATATTTTATTTGCATAAATCCAATTTCTTATTCGGCATTTTGACCCTTGTTCAATTAAAAACATTTGACTTGTTAATTTTGTATTCTTGTAATTTTTGGTTCATGTTTATTCTAAAACTATATGATATAAGTTTTTTACTATTTTCTAATATTTGAACAATGAGGCTTACTCTGGATTTTTATTATCTGGTGGCTTATATGAACATTAAACATAAGGATCGAGGTTTTTGTTGAGAGCTCTAATAAGTAAGGGTTTGATCTAGAATGGTATAATTACTTAAATAGTTTGGGTTAGACACTATTGCTTCTAAATTTTAACCCTCCATGCAAAGTATATGGCTGATGGTAATGCTTTCATTTTTCAAAAGAGTTCAAACAAATTCTCTTGTTATGTTCCATTACTCTTATATAATTTTTTATATGCAGATTTCACGGTTTACACCTTTGTTTTGTCACCATTCCATATTTCCTCATCCTTTTTATCTCTAAGCATTATAGTACCCTCTACCTTTCTCATGAGGTTTGCCACTGTGTCCTTCTCCCATTCAAACCACTCTCTTCTCCATTGTAAGTTCCACACCCAATTTTCTCCATTCCAATATTCGGTCTCCACTAACTTTGCTTTCTTTGAGATTGAATTTGTATATAACCTCATATACTTTTATTTCAAGGGGATTTCATCTAGCCATAGATTATCCCAAAAATTGATTTTATTACCTATCCTTCTATTCCATCTTATATTTCTATCAAACCAATTTTCCTTATACCCTCCTTCACATGTTTTCGTAATATCTTCCCACTATCATGAGACTACAAACTTTTTTATCATCTAATGTTCTCCAAAACTCATATTTGGAGAGCACAATATCTTTCCAAAGTCTAGGTTCTTCCTTAACTAGTTTCTATTTCTATTTTCCTAACAAGGCTATGTTGAACTTGTCCAAGTCCTTTTCTCCCAACCCACCATCTTCCTTAGTTCTACAAATACACTCCCATAACTCATGCAATTTTCCTACCTTTGTGGCCCCTTCCCATAGGAACTCTCTGTAATTTTCTACTAATTTTTCCCACACTAACAAACATTTTGAAGATAGATAAGTAATATAAAGAAATGGTAGAAATTATAGATTTTATTAACATTACCTTTCCTGCAAAGATAGATGTCTTACTTTGCATTTAGACAATCTCTTTCTTATATTTATTATCATATCATTCCAAAAAACTTTCTTTCTATGATTTGCCCCTACCTTTATGCCTAGGTATAGAAAAATGTTTGCAGAGAATGCTTCTTATGTTTGTCTTACAAGAGAATCTCGCGAAGACTTGACTCTTTCAAAGATCTTTTAAAATACACATTAAACTTGCTTCCCACCAATAACCTTAGAAAATTGAATGTCAACTTTGTGAAGAGCATAAAAACTATCTTACCTTGGTCTGAGAAGTCATGCCATATATTATAATGTTTCTTGAAGAAGAGACATGCATCTCTAC
Source organism: Vigna unguiculata (assembly GCF_037176805.1). Taxonomy (NCBI): domain Eukaryota; kingdom Viridiplantae; phylum Streptophyta; class Magnoliopsida; order Fabales; family Fabaceae; genus Vigna; species Vigna unguiculata. The sequence goes on from NC_140796.1 coordinate 24,498,945, forward strand.
ACTTGGACATGGACATAAGCAACTTAAAGAAGAATATATTCTCTGAAGCACAAAATGGATATGAAGATTCTCGATGACTATTTCTTCTAATCTTATAAATAGAAGATATTACTGAAGAAGAAAGGTTATTCTTGAAATCTTTATGCGATCATTGAGCCAAAAGACTCCCCTTTTAGTGCACATATATGTGATCTTTCATATCATTTTACCTTTATAATTTGTTTACTTAGCTAGAAGTAGTTATATCCCCTTATTTTTCCTAAAATATAACACAAGTACAAAAAGTCATTTTTGGTTATTCCAAGTGCATAAAGGACTACTGTTACAAGGAACCTCTTAGAAAGGATATAAAATCTTTAAGCACTCTTAACACTAGAGACTAGTTTCACAAAAGTACAGGATTTAGAAATCTAATGCAACATGTTATTCATAACCAATGATAGATCGAATGAACCACCCAAACTAGTACCACTCTCTATCATATATTCACATGAAAATGATGAGGTTTTGAAACCTCTGACAAAACTTAACATACTCATCTGAGAAAACATAAGACAACTTTAATTCCGATATGGCAAAACCAAGCTCTGAACGAAGTCATACGAGCAAAAGAAAAACTTGTCGTCATTGAAAAGTTCACGACCATCTATACTATTGTCTTTCTTATTGTATAGAATAAATTCCGCACTATCGTAGCTTGCAAGCAACATAACATCATCATTCTGAGACAAACACAAAATCACTGGAAGAGCTGGCAAGCCATGAAGAACACGAATATGAAGATCTTCATAACTTACATTCAGCAACAGTGTCCATGATTTTGCAACTCCAAACTTTCTCATTATCCAAACAACAAAACAAGTCCCTTGATGATGGGAAAGACACAAACAACCCTTCAAGACCTCAAGCACAGGCACATCCGGAGGAGGCACTTCAGAAAGACCATCAGGCATAGACAAATAACTGCATTTCTCATTCTTCAAATCGTAAGAAAAAATTTCTAACTCGTTGATTGTAACAGTTCCCCAGCGATACCCAGGACCGCATTTGGGAAGTGCTAACCAGTTTAAATGGCCACACACATAAGCTCCATGAACACTCAACGCAGGGAAAGCATCACAAGTTAAGGTGTTTCTCCAACAACTGTCACCTAAATAATAAACCCTAACCTCCATTTTCTGTAATTTATTATCCAAAAAAACAACTTGGTATCTGTCACTCCAATCATCGTAGCCAAACCCAAACATAAACAAATAAGGGTAGTTGTGATCACCGAAACGAATACGTATGTGTGGAGAATCTTCGCCCATGAGCCTTGTGGATGGATTCCAAAACCGGACCCAATATTCTTCAAATTCATCTCCACGGTAAGAATCTTGCAAGCAAACCAAGCCGTTACAGACACCCAAGATTGTGTAATCGTGGTTGAATCGGTGACAAACGTCAACCGTGGATGATGGGTTGTGAAGTAAATTTTGTAAGGAACATGGTGCTGCACAGTACCTGCTTTCATCGTTCTCGTAGTCTCTGAAGGTTAACAAGATGTGTGTGTTTTTGGAAGACTTTTGAAGGTGCAGTTTAACAAATGTCGGATCGAAGACGAGGGTGTTCAACCATTTTGATATGCACCTGAGTCGCATGAGATCCTTCACTGGAACCCTTGATAAAATTTCTACCATGAGTTCTTGAGGAACAACGGGAGAACATTGAGATGAAGACATTGATGTGATGAGATGCACACAAATTACCTGCCGATTAAAGTTTTTAGAAAAAATAGCAGGATTTTCTTGCAAACTTTTTTAATAAATTTACAAAAACATTCTCATGGAATATGAAAATAAAATGAGTTTAGAGAGTTAAAAAAAAAACAAAAAATGGAACCACAAAAACTACTATTACTCTTAATAGTATCAATTTCTTTATTAGAAAACAAATTATATAAATGTAATAGGTACATGTGGTATACCATCCAAATGCATAGAAGCTATTTATACACCAGACACTATTGGTTTGGATCCAAATGCACCACATAACCACTGACTAATTAGCCACATAGTACTCTTTGATTATAGTACTCTTTGATTTTAGTCACGAAAAGCCTATTTTACTTCATATGATCCTTAACTTGACAGTGTAGAACGATGCTTACACAACCCTTCACAGCACATTTATCGAACCTTCATAGCAGTGTAGTATTGAAGAAAAAAATCTCGGGTGGCTTCTTCAACCATAAGTATTAAAGTATAATGCAAATTCTAGAAGAATCTAAAAAAATATAAGATAGAGTTATTGAAATGTAAAGAAACTTCTAGAGTATTGGAGAAAAGCCTAGGATAGAAAGAAAAATCAAGAACATTCAACTATGTAGAAAAATCTAGAAGTATTTGCATTAGTTCTAGCTAGGAGTTTCTAGAATAATCTATGGGACTATAAATACCCATGTATCCTACCATTTTGTAACATCAAGAACAACTAACACAACATCCAATACAACTACTCTCAACTACAAATTCCATTCTCCAACTACTACTTTCACACTCTACTATCTACACATTTTCTCTATCCCTTCAACTATCCCTTTCACAACCTTGAATTACTATCAGTGGTACCAGAGCTACGTTCGGTCATCTACTGGGCGTAGATAAACTTTTCAACTACTTCAAAAAAATTAGAACTTCATTCTATACTACTTCCAAAATATTTTCTCAACCTATGGCCACTACCAATCAAACATCATCAATTCCAGTACCTATTTTCACAGGAGAAAATTATGATTTTTGGAGTGTCAAAATGAAGACATTCTTTCGCTCCCAAGATTTATGGGACATTATAGAAGAGGGATTCACTATTCCAGAAGACACTTCCACTCTTACTGCAGCTCAGAAGAAGGAGTTGAAGGAAAACAAACAGAAGGATTCAAGGGCTTTATTTGCTCTTCAACAAGCAGTTGATGACAGAATCTTTCCGAGAATAATAGGTGCCACAAACGCAAAGCAAGTTTGGAACACAATACAAGAAGAGTTTCAAGGAAGTGATGAGGTACGCAATGTTAAACTTCATTCTCTAAGACGAGAGTTTGAATTAATAAGAATGAAAGAATTTGAGACCATTAAAGACTACTATTCTAGAATAAAGGAAATAGTTAGTCAGATGTGAGCCTATGGGGAAACTATTCTTGACAAAAAAATCGTTGAGAAAATTTTAATTTTTATTCCCCAAAAATATGATGCAATCGCAACTGCGATTGAACAAACAAAAGATTTGGCCACATTGTCAGTAATACAACTAATGGGCTCTCTTGAAGCTTATGAACAAAGATTGAACAGGCATGAAGAAGACTCAGTCGAAAATGCCTTTCAATCAAAACTAAAATTACGGTCTCAGAATAAAGAATATGAAGGAAATAAAAGTAGAGGAGAAATTTCTAGAAATAAAGAAAATTCTAGAAGCTTCCCTATGACTCGTCAAGGAAAATATCCCCCATGTGGCATATGTAAAAAGACAAGTCACATGGAAAAAGATTGTTGGCATCATGGAAAACCTCAATGTCAATACTGCAAGAAATTTGGCCACGTAGAGAAGTATTGTCGTAATAAAAATAAGCATCAAGCAAACTTTGCTGAAGAACATAATCAGGAACAACGCTTATTTTATGCCAATCAAGAATCTCCTAACGGAGGAGAAAGTTGGTACTTGGATAGTGGATGCAGCAATCACATGGCCAAAGATCAAAGCATCTTCAAAGACATTGATAAATTTGTCAATGTCAAAGTTCGACTAGGAAACGGTACCATAGTGGAGTCTCAAGGCAAAGGAACTGTCATGGTGGAGACAAAGAAAGGTACAAAATTCATCAAGGATGTTTTATTGGTTCCCAATCTTAAAGAGAATCTTTTAAGTATTGGTCAAATGATGGAGAATGGATATTCTCTCCACTTTGAGAAAGATACATGCAAAATTTATGACAGTAGAAAGACAGAAATTGGCCAAGTAAAAATGGAGAAGAGAAATAGAAGCTTTCCCATAAGCTTCAAACCTGGAACTAATATTGCCATGAAGGCAGAAGTTGATGACTCGTGGCTTTGGCATAGGAGATTTGGCCACTTCAACACATATGCCTTAAAGCTTCTATATAAGAAAAACATGATGAGAGATCTTCCATGCTTAAAAGAGAATAATGAATCATGCGAAGGATGTCTCCTTGGTAAACAACATCGATTACCATTCTCGACCGACAAAGCATGGAGAGCAAAAGACTTACTAGAGTTGATCCATACTGATGTTTGTGGACCAATGAGGACGCCTTCACATCACAACAACAGGTACTTCATCCTCTTCATTGATGACTTCTCTAGAATGACATGGGTTTATTTCTTAAAAGCAAAGTCATAAGTCTTTGGAATATTCAAGAAATTCAAGGCCCTTGTTGAGAAGCAAAGTGGAAAACAAATAAAAGTACTTAGAAGTGATCGTGGAAAGGAGTATACATCTCGCGAGTTTGACAAATTCTGCGAAGATGAAGGCATAGAGAGACAACTCACAGTCGCATATACTCCACAACAAAACGGTGTATCAGAAAGAAAAAATCGCACAGTCATGGAGATGGCAAGATCAATGCTAAAAGAGAAAGGTATGCCTAACACTTTTTGGGCTGAAGCAGTCTACACTGCAGTTTACATTTTAAACAGATGTCCAACTAAGGCAGTCAAAGACAAGACTCCTATTGAAGCTTGGAGTGGAAGAAAGCCATCAGCCAAACACCTACGAGTATTTGGATCTATCTGCTACATACATGTTCCTGATCAAAGGAGGCACAAGCTTGAAGACAAGACTATACAAGGAATATTCTTGGGATATAGCACACAATCAAAAGGCTATCGAGTTTACAACCTACAAACAAAAAAAGCTCGTCATTAGTCGAGATGTTGAAATTGATGAAAATGCTTCTTGGAATTGGGAAGAAGAAAAAGTTGTTAAAAGCACCACTTTAGTTCCAGTGCAACAATATCAAGAAGAAATTCAAGAAGAGGCAGAAGCTTCAGGTACGCCTTCTCCACCTCCATTAGAAGATTCTTCACTAGAGTCCACTCCAAGACGAGTAAAATCTTTGGTAGATGTAAGATCCGGGAAAATTAAATAGTTATTTAATTAATTATTTAATTAGGACGGGTAATGAGAATATTCAAAGTAATAAATGTGAAGAACTATGACGTGGAAAGGTACTAGCTCATGTGGTTGAGAGTACTTTATTGTGTGTGAGGACTTGGGTTCGAGTCCTATGTGTGCCACTTGGATGCTATTTAATTTATGTGTTTTTTTGTGTACTTATATATTGAACTCGTTTGGATGATGATAAACCTTTAAAATTGGGGGAGTCATCATGAAATATGTGGTGGTTGAGTGGTTATGTATTTAAATTGTTAATTGGTTGGTTATGGGTTCAATCCTTGCTAAGAACAAAACTAATTTTTATTTTGGCAATTTTGGGTTGCATGGTATTGAAGGGACGTGGAAAACCTAGCTGCAGATGAAGGCAGCCCAATGGGTAGGAAATCATTCAATAGTGGTTCATGAGTGGTCATTAGCTAGGACACTTAAGGCATTTTCGTTTTTAGCACTTAGCACCTTAATTTGGGTAATAAGTGAGAGTAATAGTGAGAGAGAGGGTTAAAAGAGAGGAAAAAATAGCATTTAGGGTCGTGGTTGTCATAAGAGAAATCTGTTTCAGAGGATTGGGGGCTGATAGAGTGAGGCAGTGTCGAAATTGAAAAGGTTGGAGTGGGAAGTCAAAGCTAGAGAAGGTTTGGTGAAGGTATAAGCACATCCATTCGAATTTGGGCCAAGAATTCAGGTTAGGGGAGTTGTTTTTCTGTCTTTTTAATTGTATTGAATCACTGCGCGATGCCTTTGCTTATTGTACGATCGTTGTGTCATTTCTGCACTGTTATATTGAGGTTTCTGGATTTTTCTAGAAACCGCCTGGCAGTTCATCCCGTACCGCCAGGCGGCTCATCAGGGATGAGCGTGTGTTCTTGTTTTGGTTTGAGTCGCCTGGCGGCGATGAGTTCCTGCCTGGCGGCGCGACCTTGATCGTGTTCTGTTTGATGACGTTGATGCTAAATTAGAATAGTGTAATGAACTATTGAGTGCCAAATGATTGTATAAGATTGCTTGATGGATTATTGTCATATACTCCTTGCGGGAACAATTGGGGTTATATCGGGGTCTTGTAAGTGGGATTGTTGCGTGAATTAGGAACCAACTGCGATGGAGGAATGTGATAATTATAATAGTGTTGAGTTAGACGCTGAAAAGGTTGGAACTGTATGGTGGTCATCTGGGAAGGAGGAAAATAAAATAGGTTTGTGGGAAGTGCAGAAACACATTTCAGAGAGTCTGGGTCTGGTGTGCCGCCTGGCGGGGCTGTTCTATCCGCCAGGCGATGGCATGGGCAGGAGGCTATTTCGCGAGTTCTTGGTGGTGGGATTGAGAGTGAGGATTTGGGGTAGGTGAGGGTATTGATAATTGGGCAACATGGAAAATAGGGGAATATAACTGTGAGGATTAATTAAAGGGATGGTAAAGAGTAGAGGTATAACTAATCATGGTGTTGGGTTGTATATAAGGGAGGAAATGGAGAGGGGAGAATTGTGCTTACTAGAGCAGGCTTCTGGAAGCGTGGAAAAATGTGGAATTATGACAGTCTAAGATTGATTAGAATTAATAGAGTTTGATTAAGGATTGGGGTGGTATAACCAATAATGGTGATAATTGGTTAGGTTATATTGCATGAGGGGTTATGAGAAAAGGATTCTAAGAGAAGGATGACTTAATACAGTGGAATATAACTTGTAATGTAATTGAGGCTATTAAATTATGGACTGTGTTCTTAAATGATGGGATTGTTCGGGGTGAGGTACCTGTATTTGGTTATATATGATAATTGTAGGTTCGCCTATGTGAGGGTTGAGGTTGGGGTTTTCATGTGATCTAGGGAAGGGATTTAAATGATAAACTGGATTAATTGGAGTGTCATAAACCAGAAAAAAATGTTGTTCTGGTATGGCGCCTGGCGGTCTACTGATAGCCGCCAGGCGATAGCCTTAGCGTGAGAGGGTCTGCACTGAGTGGCGCCTGGCGGCACGGTGTGCTCCGCCAGGCGGTGACGAGAAAACAGTGGGGTCTGGGAGAGCGTTGGCACCTGGCGGGAGGTGAATACCGCCAGGCGGTCTGGAGCAATTTCGCCTGGCGGCGTGTGGGCCGGGCCAGGCGGAAACGCTGTGTTCTATGCATTTTGGTGTGCTGTTTTTAACTAAAACTGATGCTTTGCTTGGATCAGGAGATGCTGTGCCATGAGCGGGTAGGTTCATGGATGGTGTGACATGTGATGATATGAGCGGGGAGGTTCATATCAAGTTACTCTCACGTGGGGATACGGGGGCTGGTGGATCACATGTGTTGGACTACGGGCGGGTAGGTCCGTAGAGCAGGACTACGAGCGGGGAGGTTCGTAGAGGCAGGACCACGAGCGGGCAGGTTCGTGTGAGCATCAGATTCCCGAGTCCAAGGCTAACCAATTGTGTGACTTGAAGACTGTTAAGTCTTGGGGTTAGGGTCTTGGCCAAGATTTATAGATAATGATTAAGATGGGTAAATGATCTGTCCTGTGATTATATGCTTATTATTTTATTTTCTCAGCTCACCCTTTCTGTTTGTGTGTGGCGATGATCGTGTAATTCGTTACACGGGAGCAGATGTTGATACAGGTGGTGCTGAGGATGCTCAGATGGCAGAGTGAGGGCTAGCATGGGAGTAGTGCTAGGGTTTTTGATAAATTGTAATTCATGTTTAAAATACGAATTTTGATAGCTTGTAATCAGTTATGTATTCTGTTATGAGTTTTGGCGCGCTATGTTAACGAAATAAAATTTTCCTGCGTTGGGATTTTTATCGAGATGACTATTTAATGAAATTATTTATTTTAATATTTATTTTTAAGTAATATTCCCTAGGGATGTTACAGTAGACATATACGAAACCTGCAATATGGCCATGATTGAGCCTAACTGCTATGAGGAAGCATCAAAGCAAGAAATATGGGTCAAGGCTATGGAAGAAGAGGTTAAAATGATTGAAAAGAATAACACTTGGGAGCTCGTAAACTATCCTCAAGGAAAAGACATCATTGGAGTGAAATGGGTATATAAAACAAAGCTCAATCCTGATGGAACTATACAAAAGCATAAGGCCAGATTGGTCGCAAAAGGATACTCACAACAACCAGGAATCGACTACAATGAGACATTTGCTCCAGTCGAACGACTAGATACAATAAGAGCTCTAATAGCCCTATCAGCACAAAAAGGATGGAACATCTATCAACTAGATGTCAAATCAGCCTTCCTAAATGGAGTGCTCGAAGAAGAGATTTATGTTGAACAACCTCAAGGCTTCATCAATAAAGGCAATGAAGGCAAAGTACTAAGACTAAAAAAAGCCTTATACGGCTTGAAGCAAGCTCCTCGAGCATGGTATAGCAAGATTGATCAATACTTCATCGATCAAGGATTCAGGAGGAGCAAAAGTGAGCCAACACTATATATTAAAGCACAAGGTGAAACAACAAGAAGACGGCATATTTATCTCTCAAAAGAAATATATTGAAGCCCTATTGAAGAAGTTCAAGATGTATGATTGTAAACCTGTCGCTACTCCATTGGTGGTAAATGAGAAACTACAAAAAGATGATGGAGCACAAGAAACAGATGCATCACGCTACAGAAGTTTGATTGGAAGTCTCTTATATCTCACAGCCACAAGACCAGACATTATGTATGCCACAAGTCTTCTATCAAGATTCATGCAAAAGCCAAGTCAGATTCATTATGGAGTAGGAAAAAGAATTTTAAGATATCTACAAGGCACAAAGGAGTTTGGAATATGGTACAAAACCATGACTAACTCAAGGATCATTGGCTACACCGATAGTGATTGGGCAGGATCAATAGATGACATGAAGAGCACCTCAGGCTATGCTTTCTCGCTTGGATCGGGAATATTCTCTTGGGCATCAAAGAAGCAAGCAACTGTTGCACAATCAACAGCTGAAGCAGAATATGTGGTTGCTGCTGAAGCAACAAGTCAAGCTATATGGCTTCGAAAGATATTCAAAGATATGAGAGAGAAAAAAAGTGGACCTACTACAATCAACTGTGATAATAAATCAGCTATCGCAATGACGAAGAACCCAATACATCATAGTAGAACAAAACACATAGCAATTAAATACCACTTCATCAGAGAAGCGGAAACAAATATGAAGATACGACTTGAGTACTGCCCGACAGAAGATCAAATTGCAGATATCTTCACAAAGGCCTTACCAAGACCAAGATTTGAACTACTACGCGCTATGCTTGGAGTTACCGAATTTGCATCAAGGAGGAGTATTAAAGTATAATGCAAATTCTAGAAGAATCTAAAAAAATATAAGATAGAGTTATTGAAATGTAAAGAAACTTCTAGAGTATTGGAGAAAAGCCTAGGATAGAAAGAAAAATCAAGAACATTCAACTATGTAGAAAAATCTAGAAGTATTTGCATTAGTTCTAGCTAGGAGTTTCTAGAATAATCTATGGGACTATAAATACCCATGTATCCTACCATTTTGTAACATCAAGAACAACTAACACAACATCCAATACAACTACTCTCAACTACAAATACACTTCTCCAACTACTACTTTCACACTCTACTATCTACACATTTTCTCTATCCCTTCAACTATCCCTTTCACAACCTTGAATTACTATCAATAAGGCTACTTAATTCCTACACGGAAAAACCAAGCTCTGAACATAATCATAAGAGAAAAGAGATTGTTTGTTCTCGTTATAAATTTCGCGAACCTTTATTCTATTGTCTCTGATATTGAACAAGGTAAATTCTGCTTGCAAACCTGTATCTGCAAGCAGCACAACATCATATTTCTCACGGATACAAATTATTTCCATGTAATGTCGACAGCAATAACAAGTAACCTTTATTCTTATAATTCAGCAACTTTGACCAAGATTTTTCATCACTAAAGTCCCTCGTTAGCCACACAAAAAAATTATCATCATGATGATGAGAAAGACACAAACAACTATTCAAAACCTTAAGCTCAGTGTCAAAAGGAGGGACTTCTAAAATGCCATCTGGCATAGAAAAATAACTACAAGTCTTCTTCTTTAGATCGTAACAAAATATTTCTAACTCGTTCATTTTAGTTCCTCCTCGTTCATCATCACTACAGCGGGATTTGGGATATACTAACCAATTTAAAGTCCCACTCACAAAAGCACCACAAGTTCCATGACTTTGAAGCCCAATCATAGGGGCAACAACATCACAAGTTAAAGTATTTCTCCAACAAGTATCTCCTAAACAACAAACTCTTACTTCCAGTTTCTGCGATTGATTCTTATTATTATCCAATAGCACAACTTGGTAGGTGTCATTCCATTCATCATACCCAAATCCAAACATGAAAGGATGTTTATAATCGTTGAGATTAAGACGAATATATGGAGAGTCTTTAGTCATGACCCTTGTTGTTGGATTCCCAATCCGAAACCAGTATTCTTTAAATTTATCTTCAATACAAGAATCTTGTAAGCATACCAAGCCGTTGCAGGCACCCAAGATAGCGTAACTACGGTTGAATGGGAGATGTTTGTAATGTAAAGTTTCAAGGGTGGATGATGGGTTGTCAAGTAAATCTTGTACAGGACAAACTATGGCATAATCCCTTCTTTTGTCCCAGACTTCAAAGGTCAATAGGGTGTGAGTGTTTTTTGAAGACCTTTGAAGGTGAAGTTTCACAAATGCAGGATTTGTGACAAGATGACCATCTTGAAACGCACTTGAATCGCAGGAGATCCTTCACAGGAAGCCACGACAAAATTTCCATGATCATATCTTAGGAGAGAACACAACTATTCTGAGAAGACATTGATGCAGAAAAACCTACTCTACGTGCAAATATTTAACTGAGAAAGAAAAAAAAGTGCATATTGAAAAATGGAGAAACAGGAAGTAAAACAAGTGACAATGAAGATGAAAAGTTGTTGCATGCTGCAAAATTTTATAGACAGAATGTCGACCCCACACGCATTCAATTTTCTCAAGAAGATGAAAAAATACGATTGAAAATGATAATATCACACCCAACAAATTTTAACAAATTACATTAATATTTTTTACTACTAAATTTGACAATTTTCTCTTACAATCTTTTTTTATAACATGAAATGTTATTTTCTAACTAGTTTTTAATATTGAAAATGAAAAAAAAAAATAAAAATAGAAAACCAATTAAAAAATAACACCTAAAATTATAAGAGAAAGTTATCAAAATTTAATAGTCAAAAAATCGTTTTCCTTTACACGTCACTAATTTATTCTAACAATACAACATTATACTAATCACTTTTGTCCATCGTTCTTTTTTTCTATTTTCTAAAGAAATAAAGAGATCCAAAAGAACCTCTTTCCCACTTTTAACTTTTTTTTTAATAATTCATTTCATATATCTTTTTCCCAGAAGCACACAAAAAAAATATTCTGTTAAAACTCGGAAATAAAAGTGGTTTAAAAAGGAAGAAAAATTCCATGGTAAGAAGTTGCTTTGAGATGTTTAAATCTGTTGGTCCCACACGCTTTCACTAAATGTTTAATACAAACGACCATTTAATATTAACTGCATACCAATACAAACGTTCCAATTTATGTCATTATTAGACTATTCAATACAAATCGAGTGCATTAATTTCGATAACTAATGCTTTTAAAGAAATACTCAATTAAAACGACTATTGAAAGTTTTAAGAAAGAATATTTTCTTCTTCCCACACAAAATTCAAAGCTTGTATTTTTTTTTTTTTTGAGAATTTAAGAAAGAATATTTTCCTCTTTCCACACAAAATTCAAAGCTTTTGTTTGTGTTTGAAAATGAATTTAGGAAGTAAATTAATAGATTTGAAGATGACGAGAGTAAAAGTGGTGTTGCTTAGATTTAAGGGAAAAATAGTAAATGAAGGAAAATAAGATGAAAGTTTATAAAGTTCAATAAATAATGAGATATGTTTGATAAATTAAAACATATGTTTTAATTAATAAAAATGAAAGATTATATTTTACATTTTGACATAAAAGTAGTTTAAAGTAAAAATGTAATTAATGTAAATTATGTTATAATAAAATGAGTTATAATTTAAAATTGATGAAATTAAATTCAAATAAAATAAAATTGGTAGAAATTAAGTTGAAATAGATCGTAGATACAGTACTAAAAATTCTCATATTACATGAGAATTTTTATGTGAATTTTCTTGCAAATTTGTTAAAAAAATTTGTAAGAAAAAGCTTTTTTCTGCTATTTTTTATTATAAGAATCTTAATTGACAACCTTCGTGGGTAATTATTTCTTACAAAACTATAAAATTCGTAAGTATTTCTTACAAAATTTGTTGCGAAAAATGTTTTATACAAAATATTTTACAAAAAAATTGACAGCAATTTTCTACAATTTTTTTATAACAAAATTTGTAAGTATTTCCTGTAAAAAAAAATAAAACAAAATTAGGAGAAAATATAAGTTTTTTTAGTAGTGATATATAATTTAAATAAATTATTATTATTATTACAATAATAATTAATAATAATATAATAATTATTGTTATTATTAGTATTATTAGTATTATTATTGTAATAATAATAATAATTATTATTATTATTAGTATTATTATTATTTATGTATAGTGGAAAAGTAAAAAAGAATTGAGAATAAAATGGTATTTATGCACACACAATATTCACCCTCATCATGCTATAGTAAACAACTGGAAGCTCAATAATTTATATGATTTGTTTTGTATATGTGACGAGAAAAAAATTACATCTATTTAATTAATTATTTTTTATTTTTATAAATCAATCTTAAGGAAAAAAAAAAGTTCAATATTAAATTAATTACCATTTAAATAACATGTCAAATGATTGCATATAATATATCAATCACAAAAATTATTTTTTATCATTAATTACTCTTTTATCATTATTTTGCCATTAACTGTATTTTAGAATATATATAATAGAATATTCATATTCTCTCTGTATATAATTTCTGTTTTTCCTTCTATTATATTTTAAAATTAAATAAATTATGTAAATTTATCATATATTAAAAGTAATTATATATATATATATATATATATATATATATATATATATATATATATATATATATATATATATATATATATATATATATATATACACACACACAAAAACTAATCATATATTAGATTAGAAGTAACTTTAGAACATATTACAATTTACTAATTTATTTTAACAACACAATATATTACAATCTATTTACCTTTTTCTATACGAATACAATATTTTTATTTTCTAAAAAAAAAAAATACAAAGTTACAGTGTGTTTGCAATAATAATAATAATAATAATATATAAATAAATTTGCCTATTTAATATATATATATATATCATATTTATATTTTACTCCTAATTATATTTTAAATTTTAAAAATTTATTCAATCCTTAAAAAAAATCATATGAATATCAATTATATGAATAATTCTATAAAAAAAATTATATGACAAAATTTTGGATTTGTCATATTAGAGTTACTCATATATGATTCATTATAAATATTTTATATTACTTATTTGTTTGTATCCTCTATAAATTACCATGTTATATCTATAGTACTTCATATCAATTATAAGTGACACAAAATAGTTGTTTTCTATCCTCTCATTGTCTATTATTTCTTTTATCATCTATTTTTTTTTTACTGTTATTAGCTTTATTTTATAACAATATTGTTATTTTTAAACAATAAAAGTATTCGTTTTGTTTATTTTTTAAATGATAATACTCTGAAAATAAAGAAAAGAATATATTATTTTACTTATTCATATATTGTATTTCATTAATTATTTTCAACATTAAAAAAATGTAAAAAATATGTACTTTTTGTCTATATGTACGAAATATTTATTTTCAAAATCATAATTTAAAAATATAATAAAAATAGATAATAGCAAACAAATGATGCACAAATTTAAACACATAATTACTTAAACCGTAAAATATATCATCCTTCCCCGCATATTTTATAGTAAAGTTTTTGTTTATACGTGTATATTAAAGATTCACGGACTAATACATTTACTAATGATCAATACAATTTACTAACAAAGAAAAATTAAATAATTAAAAAAAAAACTTTGCTTTCAAATTAAAAGTTTTTTCTTTTTTTTGTATTTTATAATATGATTTTTATTTAAAACTAAAATTCATAAATTTTAAAAAATGGATAATTTAAATATTTTCAAAATTAAAAGAAAAAAATTGTGTTGACTCGGTGAACTGAGAATTCTTATATTACTTGATGGATATATAAGGTTTTTCTAATAAATGGGTTGGCTGGTAAGAAGATGCATGGAAACATCTATAATATCGGTATTGGTAAACAAAGCCTTACTTAGGAATTTCAACTAAAAAGAGGGTTGAAATCTAGGATTGAGATGTTTTAATCTCTTTATCCATCTCAAAAATTTAATTTGATCTCTTAATGTTTTAAAAAAGTCTATTTTATTGTTGTTCAAAAATTAAATTAATAATGTTAGAAACCATTATTCTAATTAAAAAAATCTATTTTATTGTTATTAAAAAATTAAACAAATAATGTTAGAAACCATTATTCTATCAGAAGATATGACAAAAGTCTCAATTTTTCATGAGTGAAAATCATCATGTATTGCATAATTTAAAAATTCATTCTAAATTATGTAATTTTCAAAATATAGTATGAATTACGTACATATTACATTCTACAATTTCAAATTCGTAATACGTCTCTAAACTGAGTAATCTAGAAATATATATGACGAATTATACAATTTTGAATTTATTTTTGAATTATGCAATCTACTAATGAATTTTTATTACATAAAAATTTGAAAATTTGTTATATATATTTTGAGATCCAAAAATTATTGAATAATCTTAAATGCAGTTTTAAAATCCGATGGTATTTCTAAATTTTTGTTCATTGGTATAGACATATTTCTGGTATGTATATGTTGCTGACTTAGTTTTCATATCATAGGTAAATTTCATCTTTTCAATTCTACTTTTTTGTTTTATATATTGTGTTAACTGTCCAATCACTTAAATTTTGAAATTAACGAAATTTAATATTTTATAGTTACAAATTTGAGAATGACAGCAAACCTTCATAGCAGTGTTGAATTAAGGAAAGAAATGGCTATTCTATTGTATCTGATGATGTTGTACCAAAAAAAAATGGTTTGTATATCTGTTTGCACAACATCATCATTCTCACACATCAAGTTTTTCATCACTAAACTTCTTTAAACAAAAAAACAAAATTACCCTCATAATATAATAATTAGAAAGACACAAACAACCCTTTCAAAAGCTTAAGCACAGGCAGAATAGGCTCACTTCTAGAGTGCCATGAGGCTTACGGAAATGACTACAAGTCTCGTTCTTTAGATCGTAACAAAATATTTCTAACTTATTCATTTTAATTTCTCCTCATTCATCACTAGAACAAACTAGAACAAGATTTAGGATATGCGGAGAGTCTTTATACATGACCCGTGTGGCAGGATTCCAAATCTGAACCCAAAATTCTTCAAATTTATCTTCTACGATAAAAGAGTCATGTAAGCATACCAAACCGTTGCAGAAACCCAAGATACTTACTCGCGATTGAATGGGCGATGATTGTGATATAAAGTTTCAAGGGTGGGTGATGGATTATCCCCGGAAGAACACAACTATTCTGAAGACATTGATACAGAAGGCAAAACCCTATCTTACACAAAGCTACAATTATTTAACTGTTAAGGGGAAATAAATGTAGATTAGAAAATAAAATAAAAAATAGAAGAGGAGATATTTGCTCTTGTTCAGGTAACAACTTGGGTTTGGATGAAACATAAAAATCCATATGTTATGTTCTCTTATAGTGATTGGTTTCTTTCTCCTTATGTATTATTAAAATCTTTGTGATATGATTAATTGTTTTGTGTTTAAGTGTACTAGACAAGCTTATACAGGTCACTATTGACGAAGGGACCATGACAAATCATAAATATAATAGTACATGTTGATCAATCTCCTTTGGGTCAGAAGTGAAATTGCCCAATTTGACAAATGCAATGAGAATGAAATGTATTAAGCGTACTTTAATCTTTCTTGTTCTCCTAGAGGGCCATTTGGATGCATTTATCCTCCTTCTATGAGGGGAAGATGTGTTCAAAAGTTTAAAGTATTGACATTAGGAAGAATGCGGTTTGATTAATGTATATTATTATTATATTATTCAAAAATTTGGTAGGGGTCTGTGTTTTAGGTAGCATACTCTTTGCCCCCTTTGTTTGTGGATCACAAAGTTGTTCCAAATTGTGATTATTTACTTTTGAATGGTTTTTTGTTTTGATGGAGCCATGATGCTAAGCTATTGCATCTATTTGTCCTGCATTTTTTATAAGGGTTAGAATACCCCTCAAGTATTCTATTTAATTTATTTTATTCTTTGCTGATAAAAAAAAAGAGTGAAGTGATCATAGTGAACATGAACGTAGTTACATGCTGCAGAAGATTTTATAGACAAAATGCGGACAATTTGATAAGAATGTGAACAAATATTATTATTTGTATTAGTTTCTACACTTTTTTTCTTTTTTATATCCTTGTATTTATGGTCTGTTTGTAACATTCCAATTTTTTCTAATACTTTTAAGCCATCTAATTATTAACAACTAATGATTTCTAATAAACTTATGGAAAACATGAAGTTTTAATGTTTTTTTTAAAGAAAATTGAGTAGTGTAATGCTTAAATATACCATAAGTACTACTTTCAAAGGGAGAAGTCAATGAAATCAATTGTCTTTACATAACTATTTTAACTAACATAAATAGAAGAAAATCATAAACTCTAAATTACTAGCTCAAACTCATTCCAACTTCCATTCGTTTATCTTTATTGTGCATCTAAACCTATTTCATCATAAGCTTCAATGCCAAGTGACACTATTATCGCATGTGGAAATAGAACTACCAACAAAATGCTAAGCTAATATAACAAATATTACATTCAAAGAATCATTAATATCACGTATATATTACATCAATCATCCGGTATCATTCATGGAGACCTGCTTAAACCGTAATAGTCATGGAGATCTCCTCAAATATTTAGGAACACTCATGAAAACATATTCACACTCCTCTAATCATTAACACAAAACATGATAATGCATATCAAAACTCATACAATCACAAAAATATTAACATCCATAATCTGAATTTGGTATGCAAACTTCAAAGTTTCTCCCTATGTGTTTGAATTTACTCTAACTTCTCCCTCAATCTATTAAGGCACATTATTTCTCATAACATAACACTTACTCACTTACTCATTTAAATATTTGTAAGTTTCATTCTCACCTTTAAAATCCTAGATATTCTTAAGAGATTTTATGTTGTCTTTCTAATAACTCTAAAATATCATATACATATTTTCCTACCTTTCTTTTTCTATTTCTTAGGAAATCTTTTTAAATCTTATGTATATAACCATATTCACCTACGTAACAAATCGTATATCTTTTCAATAAATCTATTTAACAAATAATCATCATATATAACTCATTTATAGTTCAATAATTACTTTATATATCCTTCAAAATAATCTCTTATCTTTTATATTCTAAAACATCATTTAAATAAAATAAATCTTTTAAAATAATAAATCATTACGTTTCTTATAATAACTTTCTAAATAAATACTTTTTAAATAATTAATTGGTCACTTAAAAATATTTAACATCTTTTAACAATATCTCATAATATTTTAACGACATATATATATAATATCTTTTTAATTAAATAATTTTGAAACCATTTTGTCTTTTACTTTAAATATTTATTTAATCTCATTTATTTATTTTTCTAATTATTATAATTTTTTGGATCTCATATTCTCTTAATAAATAAAATTTTTCGTCCTAAAAAATGAAATTCCTAGAATGAATTTTATACAAAACACAAAATATTTTAAAACTGTACAAAATTAAATTAATATTTTAAAACATTAATTTGATCGTATAAAATCATATTATTAGTATCTAAATCATATATAGATTAAATATTTATACAATTGTATAATTAGTTATTAAATTAAATAATTAGTTATTGTAATATATATATATATATAATTTATACATAATTTTATTTATTAATTTAATCATCATTAATAATCATATCATTAATAATAATAATATTATGAATGAAAAAATAAAAATAACTGAAACTTCCTAAAATTTCCAAATAATATTATAATATTATTTGATAGTTACGTTCGACGGATTTCACTCCCACTCATTTCAGTATATATAGTTATCATTCCTAACATTAAATATATGCTACAAAAAATAACAGAAACATATTCGTATATATTTATTATGTACATATAATGGATCATATGCTTCTACTAATATACGCCGAAATAAAAGATACATAAATCTGAAACTTTTCCGATTCACAACTTAGAATATATATATATATATATATATATATATATATATATATATATATATATATATATATATATATATATATATATATATATATATATATCAACATTTCGAAAAATAAAAACAGTCCACAACATTTAATATCCATTAAATCTATTCAATTCTAAAATATTAACAAATCAGCAACATCAAATAAAAAAAATATTATTCTGATACCAATCGAAATTTTTTGGTTAAATCATGTATTAGTTTTATCTCCTTCAAATATTTGAAAAACTCATTCATATAACTGCAGTATAATACTATTAATACTGTGTCAACACTTGACTCATAGAACCCTAAAACTATCACAAATGTATAACCTAAACAAAGAAGAACTTAAAGGAAGAGAGCGAACAATTTGAAATTTGTGTTTTTTCAAGCAGTGTAGTCAAAGAGGTTGGATATATACAATTTTTAGGTTTAATTACGCTTTTGGATTGCCCACACTTTTAAGCTAGTTTAGATATCTTAGTTTTGGATATATATTACTTTATATTTTAATAAAATTAAATTGTAGAAGCTAAATATGTACTAAATTATAACAATAAAAACTTTATAAATTGAAACCTTACTACTAACTAGTATTTATCAAAAAACACGTGTGAAATTATTTAAGCTCAAAATATTAACAAATTCGTCTTAAGTTAGCCTAAGAAAACCCTTTTAAATTTTTTTGTTACATTATAGTTTTTTATAATATATTTAAGTAATTATATTTTATTATAAAAAAATCAAGGCATATAAAATTCATTATTTTAATATATCAAATTAAAAGATAAGGATATAAAAAATTTTTTTTAGAATACTAAAACAACTCTGATTGAATATCAAATTTAATATGTTGATTATGTAATCTTACCTTTTAAAATTTGAATAATAATATACAACAAACTCCTTCACCCTCTTCTCTATTCGCTCGCTCCAGGGCCTCTTCAAATCTTTGCTCTTCTTCTCTCCGTTTTCTACTATTTTTGACGTGGATTATCGTTCTCATCTCTTTTTCTCTTGTAAAGGTAGAGAACACAAAATGGTGATGAAAAGCAAGAGTAAGAAAACGCAATCCCTGTTCTTTGTTTGATATCAGTAGTGTGCAATGATTTTAATTGTTTATTTTTTTATTATTGTTGTGAATTTTTTGGGGTGCAGAGAGTAAGAGTAAGAGGGTTTCGTTGAAGAAGAAGTACAAGGTGATACGGAAGGTGAAAGAGCACAACAGAAAAGAAGCGAAGGAAGCGAAGAAGCTTAGGCTGAGTGGGAAAAATAAGGTTGAGAAGGATCCTGGTATTCCCAACGATTGGCCCTTCAAGGAACAGGAACTGAAAGCCCTTGAAGCTCGAAGAGCGAAGGCCATTGAAGAATTGGAGCAAAAGAAAGTTGAACGCAAGGAGAGGGTAATTGCTTTATCTTTATTAAACTCCACATTTCATGCATTCATTTTTTTTTTATTATTGATTATGATTTGTTATGTTACATGATAAGTTAAATGAATGTGTAAACCTTGTTCTTGTAGAAAGTGATTCATGGACAGTTGGGTTTTGATTGTTCTTAGTGAGAGAAGTGTAGGAATGATAGGTGGTGTAATGTGATAGGAAGAAAGAGATAGATGATAATGAGGGTGTATGAATGTTGGTGTTTTAAAGTGTTTTTGATTATTATATCAGTATAGATTTATGTCCACGTCAAACTGGGTGGGAAAGAGAAGAGTGGTGTGAAGTAAAGTGTCATTTGTGATTTCTGTTTTTCTTGCAGTTAGGAATTTACTATTCATTGCTTGTTTCAGGCTCGTAAAAGGAAATTGGGCTTGCTAGAGGAGGAAGATGACTCCAAGTTGCTAGAGGATTCTAAAAAAAATAGTAATGATTTTGGTACCGCCTTAAAGACCAGAGGTGTGTACTTATTTGCAATTTCTTGACAGTTTGGTTAGTTTGAACTATCAAGTGCTTACTTGCCTATGTTCTTACAATTGCTATTTTTGTTTTTAATTATTCCATAGATAGCTCAGATAGAGCCTTTTACAAGGATCTTGTTAAGGTCATTGAAGCCTCTGATGTCTTACTGGAGGTTCTTGATGCCCGGGATCCTTTGGGGACTCGCTGTCCCGAGATAGAAAACATGGTGATGAAATCGGGTCCTGATAAACATCTCGTCTTGCTTTTAAATAAAATTGGTAGTTTACTGATCATATTTCATTTTGTCTGCTTTCTCCATTTTATGGAATATTTATTTTTGCATTGGCTAATCATTTGACCCTTACAATAGATCTTGTCCCTAAAGAAGCTTTAGAAAAGTGGCTCAAATACCTTAGAGAAGAATTACCTACCGTGGCCTTCAAGTGTAGTACGCAACAACAAAGGTCAAACTTAGCGTGGAGGAAATCTTCTAAGAAAGCCAAATCAAGCGATATTTTGCAACTAAGTGATTGTCTTGGAGCTGATACTCTACTCAAATTGTTGAAGAATTACTCAAGAAGTCATGAGGTAAAATTGCGATTTTCATAATGAAAATTTTGTGCTAAATCAGTTGCTTGTGAGTCATTTCACAGTTACAATTTTGGTTCCTGTATTGTGCTTCCCTCCATAGAATTATTATCAGATATATGATTGAAAATCCTTTATGTATTCACTACTGATATTTTTGGTGTGTATGAGTGTGGTTTTTTATGTTTTTCCTTGCATTCTAGCCTGGGATATTGTAAATTTATGGTCTTGCTAATGTGCATTGGATACACTATATTGACATGAAAATTATAGAATAAAAGATACCTTTACTGGAAAAGCAAACTTAAATGTTGAACCGAATATGAAATCAAAAGGTTTTGCAAATAAACTTATAGTATATAAACTTAGGGAGAAGTGAAGAGCATAACTGGGTTGGTTTTCATTTTTTGGCACTTACATTTAGAGTCAATTTGAAGAAATGTTTGTGGGTGGATGTGTCTTGTGCACCGGCTCAGAAAGAAAAATAAAGTGGTAGATCACACTTTTTTTAACATTTTAGTAGAAATTAAATTATTACTAAACCTTATGTCTATGGTACTTGCTCCCATGGTTATCAAATGTACGTGTAGAATGTATGTTCCCACACCCATATCCCGAGTTAACTTGAAGTAAACTTAAAGTAAACTTGATTTTGGAATAATCTCGCTAAACTTGTCGTGAACTTGGTGAACTCAACTAAACTTGTGATCCAACAACAGAGTTGGCAGTCCATATGACTTTTCTTCGAGCCATAAAGACCCCAAAGATTATTGTTTCCTATGCGAAATCAGCTTGATTCATTCTTCTCCTGCCGCACCGCTGTCGTGCTGGTGTTGCGCTCTCAAGAGTAGGAGTGAAGTTTCGTGAGAGATGATGTTTCAGGGGTCCTTTCTTCTCTAATGAGCTTTTGGCCCTCAATCCAACAACCTTTTCTCTTATATAAAATATAAAATCTAGTATACAATATGACCATTCAAGTTATATAAGAGAATAATTAAAGTTATTATAAAAGAATAGTAATATTAGAAAAATATAAAAAATATTTAAAAATATAATATAATAATCTAATAGTAATAATAATAATAATAATATTTCATTAAAAAAGTATAAAAAGTTATTTATAGAATCATATAACAATAAAGTATTATATTATTTATAGATATTTTAATTTTTTTATTTAAAGTAAACTTGTAATAATAATAATGTAAACTTGTTACATATACTCTTGACATAGACTCTTGAGTTTGACAACTTGTTCCCATAATGATATCACCTCTAAATGGAACTTCAGAATTGTTGGCATTAATGTTCTCTATATTGTTGATGCATTTTTCTGAATCATCGTTTCTAGTGTAAGATAAGTATCAATCTTGTTAGATAGGGTTTCTCTTCTTACCTAGTTTTGTTTTTGCTATTTTATCTGTTGAAAATACTTTGTTATCCAAACATTTTCTTTTTAAAATCAGAATAATAGAAATGTCGATTTATGTCTAACTTAAATCTACACAAAAGAGTGAAGTTTGCACCTAGCTAAAAGCACGCACACCCAACACACAGACATATGTTCTATTTTAGTCATCTAGGTGACACTGATCTAACATTTTCATTTGTTTGCTTTTGCATAAATGTACCAACATTTGGTCAATCACACAGCAAAGCTAAATGTAAAGATTTTGAGTTGGAAAAGTATGCTTTACTGTGCATCTTCATGGTTTATCGTTGCTACCTTTTGGGGGTTTTGTCATTTGATTGATTATCTATTTTCCCTGTTGTATTTGTTTTTCTAGTCTTTATAATGTCTATTGCTTATCCATTAATTGTTTTGTTTTTTCTGCTTTTGTCCTTTAATTCTAGATCATTGATTTTGTTGTTGTTTTGCTTCCTTGTCTTGACAGATCAAGAAGTCAATAACCGTGGGTTTGATTGGCTTGCCCAATGTGGGGAAGAGTAGTCTTATTAATAGTTTAAAAAGGTCTCATGTTGTCAATGTTGGCTCTACTCCGGGGTTAACAAGATCAATGCAAGAGGTTCATTTGGACAAAAATGTTAAGTTGCTAGATTGCCCTGGTGTTGTTATGCTAAAGTCTCAACATAATGATGCTTCCATTGCCTTAAAAAATTGCAAGAGGATTGAGAACTTAGAGGATCCAATTAGCCCAGGTATACCAAGTCATTTCCCCCCTCCCTTAATATCTGGTTATTCAGGTGTTTATTTGCATTAATTCAGTTTGAAATGAATGGTAGAAGATTTATAGGTATTTTACATGAAAAAAATAGTAAAAGAAAATAAGCTTGTGACATTGAAGAAATTCTATTCAATTCTACAACAGTTTGAAGTATTTTCTATTTTTTGGTGCATTTGGTTTGACTAGTGCCTATATATATAAGGGTGCCTTTTGTCTTTAAACATGTTATTTTTGTGTAAATTTCTTATCCCATTTTCCTCCATTTTCTCAAATAGAATTACTTTCAATTATAAATTCAATTATTTTCAGAATCGTTCCCTCTTTACAACTTCCCTTTACTTTTGTGTTAACAATGATGGTGTGAATGAGGTTAGTCCGTGGGTCGCTGGGTGTGTACATTGTATTTTATTATATGGTTGTGTGTGGTTTGGTCTAACCATTCTCCGAATGTTAGTGATAATAGCACCCTTTGGTTAAATCTTGTCACTTACCCTAGTTATAAAATGGGGTTTTGTTAGGTTTTAAAAATGCAACTGGATAGGTGATGTTATAGAACATTGGATTTTTTTATGCGTGGGCTGTTGGGTTATGCTTCCTTTTATGCTTTTTTTAAAATTCAATGGTTGTTTTTATTTTGTTTAGATATAAATTAATGCTTGATTTAGTAATGAGAATTTTAATTTCCAAAACGCTTAGAAGTTTGCATGATACAATTATTTTATTTATGGAAAATCCTGATTTAAGATGTACTGACTCTTGTTAAGTAAATTGAAAGACTTATTTCTTTTCTTTTAACTTGGCCAACGCAGTGAAGGAAATTCTAAAGCTCTGTCTGCCTGAGCAGCTGGTAACTCTGTACAAAATTGGCAGTTTCAATGTAGGTGATGTTGACGACTTTCTGCGGAAGGTAGCTAGAGAGAAGGGCAAACTCAAGAAGGATGGAATACATGACGTTGCTACTACTGTAAGAATCGTTCTTCGTGATTGGAACGAGGGTACGCATGCATGGAATTTCTTAAATTATGATCAGAGAACCGATTACTTTTCTGTGTTTTGAAGTTAAAATTGAGAAAGAACTAAACGCAGAAATTTCTCTTTCTGTTTGTATGTTTCAAGTAAAATTCAGTATTATACCATGCCCCCAAATAGGGATCAAGGTGAACCTTCAGAGGCGAAGATAGTTTCTGAATTTGCAAAAGAGTTTAACCTTGATGAAGTCTATAACAATGAATCTTCATATATTGGGAGCCTTAAATTTGTTGATGACTTCAATGTTGTTGAAGTTCCTTCAAGTCACCCTCTCAATCTTACTGAAATGATGTTGGAGGTTTGTTTCTTGAAACCGTTTAGAGAATTGACTATTGTTGATATCAATCGTATGTTGGGAATTTTAGTGTTTTCACACTTTCTAATTAAAACATTCTCTTGTAGGATGAGACAGAAACCAAGTCAGGTAACCAAGGCGAAGGTCCCGGAAATGTGGGTGAGGGTGATGAAGCCATGGAAGATGATGGTGGAAAGAAGAAGGATAACAGTGCAGCAAGTAGGCAAAATGAAAAATTATACACTGCAGATGGTATGCTTAATACAAAACTGAGGCGCGCAGAGAAGAACAAAAGAAAAAAGGATAAGAAAGCTTCAATGGATGGTGATTACGATTTCAAAACAGATTACTTCCAAAAGGGAGCCTCAATGGATTCTGAAGACAGCCAGAGTGAGGATGCTGATGATGAACCAGTCAACTCCAAAGTGCCTGTGTGTCTGCA
Source organism: Vigna unguiculata (assembly GCF_037176805.1). Classification (NCBI taxonomy): domain Eukaryota; kingdom Viridiplantae; phylum Streptophyta; class Magnoliopsida; order Fabales; family Fabaceae; genus Vigna; species Vigna unguiculata. The sequence continues at coordinate 24,524,061 of NC_140796.1, forward strand.
TCCAAATTGATGAATGATAAACAAGCCAGCATATTCGTTATTTAAAGATGATATAATAAGGTTTTGCCTTTTCATTGGGTCTTCACATATTTATTATCCTTCAAATTTCTATAATAATCTTCTTCAAAAATGTAATAATGATACATCTCTTAAAATCCACTAAATTGAAAGGTGATATTATTTTTTCAATGTTTATAAACTACGTTCAAAAATAGATATGAAATTCATATTCCATCAAACATTGAGTCATGGATTTTAACTATCATATAAAATGAAATCCAAGACCATTAAGATAGAAAGAAAGAAAATAGACGAAGAGAAAAGATATAGAAAATTACGTTATTTGAAACGACTTAAAAATAAGCGAAACGTAAAATATTATATAAAATTTTAGAAATTAAGATAAGATTTCATGAAAGAGAGAGTATTACGGTATGTCAAAAGGTTCTACTTTAAATTACTCCTATTTTCAAATTTGAAATGAACTTTTAGAATTTTGTCACGAATTAGAGAGTTTCGTCTCCATTACGCCGAAACGCCCTTGTCTTTTTTTTTTTGTGTTTGATCTTGTCTTAAGTTTGCAAAAGATTTTATGTAATTTCTTCTAGCATCTCACCAATGTTTTGAATATGACCATTTTATTTGTATAAGAGTCACTTTGAAATTATAAATTTTGGAATAGGCTTTCCAAAACAGGAATTTTGAAAATTTTAAAATAATATTTCCAGAGCAAAATTTTCCAGAATAAAACTTCCGAAATGAAATTTTCGATACTGAGATTTTAAGAATAAAATTTTTGCAACGCTTGAAATACATTCCGAAACCCGTTTTTTGGAACAGGTTTTAAGAATACACTTTTTGAAATGCATATAATACTTTTCGAAAGAAATTTTTGGAAGCACCCGTATATGAAATGGAATTTGAAAAGAACTTTCAGAACACGCGAAATATCTTTTGATGGAGTGCAGGAAGCAATGGCTAATGTTCTACAGAGTGAAGGTCTTAATAAACTTCTTTTACTGATCAAATTGCAATATTTGACATCATTCTGTATATTATCTACACTCCCTTCCATTTCATGTTCTTATACTACAACCAAATAAATTCATTCAAAAATTACAATGTAAAAATTACTTAAAGTTTACATCAAATAATCCTATACTAAAATTACAATCAAATAAGATTTTGTAAACAACAAAAATTTTAAAAACTAGAAAAAGGAAATTACAATTTTATTACGAATAAGGAAACCTGTTATCTATTGAAAACATAATCTAATATTTGAAAAAAAAATCCCCCATCTTCTAGTTACATATGTCAAGGCTCATATTTGAAGTTTTAGTAAGAAAATAAACTCGCATATATAAAATTTACCTTATCAAGCTATATTTGTGGAAAGAAGGTTGGCCAACCTTAATATATAGCTAAGATTCCTGGGCAAAGTCGGGGACGACAACTTAATATACTCACGTGTCACTTTGATTTGATGTAGACCTGATTTGACTTAAGTAAGGTGGATTTGACTTATTTGGATTTGAGTTGAAATTTTATTTTATTGATCGTTGGATTAAGCTGAAATTTTGATAGTTAATTTTTGATATATGAATTTTTACTTTGACGTTGAGATCTTTTATTTGAGATTTGTAGATAGAAAAGTCAGTCACTTAAGATTGTTCTATTTTAAGTTTCTCTTGTTGTGAAAAGCATTTTTACTTGATGCGTTGGTGGATTGTTATGCACTTATCTGTGGTTTTGGTTTGATCTTGGACTAAAAAAAATGTATATCATGAATGATAGATGTGTGTGGCTTGAAATGTAAAGTGTAAAGCATGACAATGTGATGATGATGATGATATATATATATATATATATATATATATATATATATATATATATATATATATATATTGTTGGTTTTCTATTAATTTAAATTTTTTGTGTTTAATTATATTAAATTTTTAACAACATTAAAATATAGTTATTTAATTATTTAATTATTTTTTAACTTTTATTGGTGAGCATTAAATAAAATATTAAACACACATGTACAATATTTAAGGATATTTTTGTCATTTAAATAAAATAAAATTGTATTAATGGTTATTAGGTCATATTTTATTTAAGGGTCTTGCTAACCAATGCCCTAAGGGTTGTGGTTAAGGATAATTAATATACATTAAATTTTACAATACATAGATAAGTGTGATATTAAATAAAATCTAGGTTTATTCTTCTCCTCCAAATACATAGATTTGTGTGAAGTGGTTTTCCCTCTTGCACAATGTCTTCTCCTCCGAATAATTATGTTCTTCTCGAATATATGCTCATGGAAATTTTGTCATGGCTTCCGCTGAAGGCTGTCGTGCAATCCAAATGCGTTTCAAAAGTGTGAACCACTTTATCTTTGACAGGGTCGGTTCAAGGATAAAGCGAGTAAAACACTCATTTTAGCCCTCAAGAGTAATAAGACCTCAAAAAATCTTTTTCTACTACTAATATTTTTTTATTAAATTAATTATTAAATTATGTTTAAGAAAAAAAGGCCTCAAAAATATACCTCTACTAAACTAATTATAGAATTATGTTTAAGATATAAAAAGGCCTCAAACAAATATTTTATTACTAGTATAATTCTATTAAATTAATTACAAGTTTATGTTTGAGAATAAAATTTAATTAAATTATTAGTATATGTATGTCAATTTTTATTAGAAGTAGAAATGATAATTAATGAGTTAAAACATATATTTAGTAAATTATAATTTTGTTTACAAGAAAGATAATGATTAACCATCTTTATTCTCTTATAATGAATCTAGATTCTATTTTTTTCTTTTGTCTCTTTATGACTTCTCTTCCCTCTCCTTACTTTATTTCCTTATAATAGTATTTTTTTTCTAGGGTATTTGCAGATTATATCCCTTAAATATTTTGAATCTCATGTTGCCCTTATGTACCAATTTTTTCATTCTCATATCTGGTTAGTATGTCTTTCCTTTCTATTTGTGTTGTTATTTTTATTCTGTTTTGGATTTGTATTAGAATTAGAAATGTATTTCTTTTGCCTAGTTTTATTTTTTGGTACTTTTAGATTTACAGAGTTTTTTTGTGTGTGCTTATATCTTGAAGAGAAACTGAATTTTTTTTACAAAACTATTAATTAGATTATAATTTAGTCTTTTGGGGGATAATAGATTAATTGGAGTATAATTGAAAGTTGAATTTTTTGTAAAAAGATAATAAGTTTAGAAAAAAAAAGACTTACTATCGAGTTTAGAAGAACAATATTTTTTTAATTATTTTTATTAATTATTAATCTTAAAACAAACAACTTTGCAAGTTTGTGAAAAAATTGAGGCTTAAGAACGAAAAAGAGACTTGAGACTTTAAGATACTACAAATCTACTATATAGTTTATTTTCTTGACAACCAGAACCAGATTTTATTATTTTAATTCATTCATTTTTTATATTTATCTTTAGTAGTGTTTTATATATTATCATTTTTTTATTTCATATAAAAATATATAAATATGTCAACTAGAAAATTTGAATCAGGCTATTCAAGAATTCAAAAGAAAAGAAGAATTGAAACTTTAATTTCATAACAAAAAGGAGCTATGAACAAAAAAGAGCAAATGTCTTGTGTATTATTGGGTGTAGATATTTCATTTCTGAAAGAAAATTGCTTAAACCTTGAAAAATATTTAAAACATGATAATTTGTTGGATATTGATAGATTTGATTTAATTTCAGAATTAAATATCTTAAGGGAAATTATAGGTTTGGAAAATTATAAACCAATTAACATTCTTAATTATATAAAAAGAATAAATTCTTTTCCAAATGCATATATAACTTATAGAATACAATTCTAGTGTAATTTGTTTCATCCGAAATGAGTTTCTCAAAGCTAAAGATAATAAAAATTTATCTAAGACCAATAATGTCTCAAGAAATATTAGATGGATTAGTCCTATTCTTGAGTCCGCATCAAACGCTCAAGATCAAAATGTGGACTTAAGCGAACGTTTACTGTACATACTGTACATGAGAAAAAATTCATTCATATTTTCATACCCAAACGCAACTGCTATCAAAATTTTGTCTGATCTCCATCCCCTAGGTAATAGGTATATACTCGTATGGTACTCATCCGCTTTCTTACTCTTTCTCAATTAATTAAATTTTATAAAATAATAAAAAGTATGGTAAATAAAATATAATATTATCAAATATTTAATATTAAAAGGAGAGTATTCTCTTCTCTTCAATATCAAGTATTTATAAAGAAATTATAATTATATGCATTTCAAATTAAAATACAAAATAAAATTTCATGAGATTCAAAAAATTTATTAAATATTTATAAAAAATATTTTAAATGTATGTTTACTTCAAGTCAAATTCTAATGAAATCTCTCTCTTTTTTGTACATTGATAAAAATTATAATACATTACTTAATCAAAATCACAAAAAGAACAAAGATTAAACTAATAATAATTGAAATTTAACAAAGATCTTTCATCTTTTGAATTTCAATATATGTTGGATGATAATAAAAAAGATTCATGACAATTATATGAAATTATTATATTACAGTAAATAAAATTTACCTATACAATTATAGTGATAAAATTACATGTATGAAAATAAGTTAGAAAATAAAAATAATTATATAAAAAATATCAATACATGATAAAAAAACAAATAAAATATTAAAAAGTGATCAAATGGAAACAATTTGATAAACCGTTGAATGAAATCGCATAAAAGAAAGAAATATATACTTAAGGGTATATTAAGATGAAAAAGATCTTAGAGATAATAAAAATTGATTTAGTGAAACAAAATAGTTCTTAAAGTGAAACAAAAATCAATAATAATATAATAAAGAATATAAGTTTTTTATATTACCTAGTAAATCAAAGGTTTATGATATTGAATTTCATGACATGCCAAACAATTAGAAAAAATAAAAATAGAAAGTGTGTGTGTATATATAAAAATTGAATTGCCATAAAATTCATTAGCATCTCCAATATATTTTTCATCTTATCATAACCTTTGTGCAATTATGTTCAAATGATGTATGTCAATTAAATATTTTTTTTTGTCTCACATTTGAATATTTATATTTATTTGAATATTTTTATTGATTGTATATTTTCTTTTCACATGAGAACATTTAACACTCCCAATTTAAGTGTTCAATAACATAAACTTTTAGTTTACTACGTAATATAAAAAAATTATCTTTTTTACTCTATTATTATTAATTTTTTCTTTATTTGAAGAACTATTTTGTTTCACTAAAACAATTTTCTTTATTTCTCAACCATTGATTCTGGTCATATTTGAAAAGTTTTCTTAGATCTCAAAGTATTTTTCATTTTATCATATACCCTTCGTTATATATTTGTTTTTCTTTGTGCGATTCCATTCAATAAAGTACTATATATAGTCATTATTCATAAGGTATGTGAGAAGAATCAATTTTGTTATGTATCCCTATGTGTAACACGTTTGTAACTTGAGTATCAGAATGTCTTTAGAGACACTCCCTTCATTTGGGATATCCCAATCATTTTGAAAGTGGACATGATGACACATCAAATTAGAGGATATATCAACACGAGGAGTGCCCTACGAGGCTCCCTCGCGTCGAGGTCACGTTATCCTCATAGAAAGAGAACATCCAAACATTTGTACTTGATAATCAAATTTTGTTGATATTCTTCTTAATTTTTTTGATATTTTTACTTATCTGCAAAATAATAAGTATGTAAATCAAATATTTATTTTTTTAATTTTATTTAAAAAACCAAAAATATCTAAAAAGATAATAATAAAATAAAAAAAATATGATAATACCAATTGTCAACTTTATTATCTGAATAATAAAAGCATAGTGAGAACCGAGACTACTTGATATGTCTCAGCCTGGACTTATGTACCTCTATATGATATGTCTTAGTCTGGACTTATTTACCTCTATATATACTTAGGCGAACAAGAACACAATACAATATTCTACAAATCACTTCAAAAGATACAAAAATCTCTTTCCCACTTTTTGTTTTATTTTTTCAAATTAATTCATTTCAAATATCTTTTTCTCATAAGCACACGGATAAAAACAATAATATATTCTGTTAAAACTTGAAATTAAAAGTGGTTTAAAAGGAAAATGAATATCATTATAAGGAACTGCTTTGAGATGTTTAAGAACAATGAATACAAACTTTCTAATTTATGTCATTATTAGACCTTTTAATATGAATAGAGTGCATTAATTGCAATAACTAATGCTTTTAAAGAAATAGTAAATGAAAACAAATATTTAAAGTTATAAGAAAGAATATTTTCTTCTTTACCAAATTTTGGTTTCTTTTTTATTTTTTGTTTTAAAAAGTTAAATACCATGTTCATTATTCTCTTCCAAGTAACTCTACGTCGAGTTATCTTCTCATCTTTAAATTATATATATATATATATATATATATATATATATATATATATATATATATATATATATATAACTATTTAATTAATTATATTTTTATAAATTAATTTTAAAAGGATGAATATAAATAATTTAATATTAAATTAATGGTAAAAAATGTTTTAATTTTTAAATTGAAGACACAAAATTAAAATATATCAATGAACTCTAGAAGTGTCCTTAATTTGTTCATGGTGGATTTAATCATGTGTTGCATAATTTAAAAATGATTAAAAATTATGCAATGGAAAATAAAAAATACAGCATGAATTACATAATTCAGAAAGACAACTTACATTCTAGAATTCATAATACATTTCCAGAAAGACTATGGAACTTCATATCATCCTTAACCTCATATGATGTGATAGCCTTATCAACATCGATTAAGACAACTTAATTCATACACGGAGAAACCAAGCTGTGAGCATACTCATGAGAGAAAAGATACCATTTGTCATTCTCGTAGCGTTCTTCCCCATCTACTCTATTATATCTGGTGTTATACCACAAAAATCTCGGTTTAAATATATAAGTGTTTGCAAGCAGCAGAACCTCATCATCCTCCCAAATTATCGACAACTCTAATGGAAATTCATTATTGACATATTCCTGATAACTAAAAGTCAGTAACTTGGACCAAGATTTTTCATCGTTAAACTCCCTCTTCAGCCAAATAATTAAGTTATACTCATAATGATGAAAAAGACACAAACAACCCTTCAAAACCTCAACCTCAGGACCATAAACATAGACTTCTAAAATGTCATCAGGCATAGGAAAATATCTGCATGTCTCATCCTTTAGATGGTAAGAAAATATTTCAAGCTGATTCATTTTAACTTCATCAGAATTATCAAGGTAAAATTTGGGAAATGCTAACCAGTTTAAAGTAGCACTCACAAAAATTCCGAAAGTTCGAGGACTTCCATACCCAGTAGGAACAGGGTCACAAGTTAACGTATTCCTCCAACAAGTATCCCCTAAAGACCAAACTCTTACCTCCAGTGTCTGCGATTCATTCTTATTATTATCCAAGAACACAACTTGGTAAGTGTCACTCCATTCATCATATCCAAACCCAAACCTAAACCAGGAAACATCTTTATAATCGCTGTTTCTAAAACGAATATGTGGAGAGTCTTTAGACATGGCCCTTATGGCCGGATTCCAAATCCGAAACCAGTATTCTGAAAATACCTCTTCAGTAGAAGAATCCTGTAAGCATACTAAGCCATTGCAGACACCCAAGACAGTGTAACTGCGATTGAATGGGCGATTGTTGCGATGTAAAGTTTCAAGGGTGGATGATGGGTTGTCTAGTAAATCTTGTATAGGGCAAATTACGGCATAATTCCTGTCCTGTGCTCCGTCGTCAGCGGTATCTACAAAGGTCAATAAGATGTGAGTATTTTTTGGAGACCTTTGAAAATGCAGTTTCACGAATGCAGGATCAGAGACAAGATGGTTCCACACTTTTGAAACGCATCTCAATTGCACGACCTCCTTCAGCGGAAGCCATGACAAAATTTCCATGAGCATATTCTCGGGAAGAACACAACTATTCTGAGTAGAAGACATTGTAGAGCAGGGAAAACCCACGCAATTGTTTAACTGTTGAGAAAAAGGTGCAGATTGGAAAATGAAATAACAGATAAGAAGGAAAGAGAAATGGTCACATTGATGATGAAAAGATGTTATGCTTAAGAAGCTTTTATAGTGAAGATGCGGAACACACGCTTCAATTTTCTAAAAAATGTAAGGGCAAGAGTATATAAATAGGATTCTCAATTCCTTCTACACATTTTAACCAATTCTCCTATATTAAAAAAACTTATACAGCCACTAATTTTAACACTACAACATTTTTCTAATCACTCTTATCCATCATTTCTTTTTGTATTTTCTAAAACAAAAATAAACATCATTTCTTTTTCTATTATCTAAACAAAATAAATAGATACAAAAAGCCTCTCTCCCACTTTTAATTTTATTCTGTTTAATTAATTCATTTCTAATTTTTTTCCATAGGCACATAAATAAAAATAATAATATATTCTGTTAAAACTTGGAATTAAAAATGGTTTAAGAAGGAAGAAGAATACCATTTTAAGGAGTTGATCTAACTAAGACGTTTAAATTTTAGTCCCACGCGCTTTCACTAAATATCAAATATAAATGACCATTTAATATTAACTGCATAGAAATATAAAATTTCTCATTTATGTTATTATTAGACTATTTAAGATAAATAGAGTGCATTATTTACAATAATTAATGCTTTTAACGAAATACTCAATTAAAACAAATATTTAAAGTTTTAAGAAAGATTGTTTTCTTCTTTCCACAAAATTTTAGTTTTCTTTTATTCATTATTTTTAAAAGTTAGAAATTACGTTCATTCTCTTATAAGTAACTATATATTCTCCTTTCATCTTTAAATAATTTACATATATTTATTCTTTTATACGTAAAGTGGAAAAAGAAAATAAAATTACAACTATTTGATTAAATATTTTTCTTTTTATAAATTAATTTTAAAAGAGTAAATAAAAATAGTTTAATATTAAATTAATAGTTAAATATATTTATAATTCTTAAATTCGAATACAAAATTAGAATTTATCAACGTGGATCCATACACATTCGATTTTTTCTTTTTTTGTAATAGTTTCTGCATCATTTTTTTATTCTCTTTATATCCTTCTATTTATGGACCCTATTTCTAATATTTAAAAAACTATATTATATAATTATAAAAATTAATAATTGTTAAAATGTTTATACTTGTTTTATTGTGAGAATTTTACTACTAATAGCCTTTTTCCCACTTTTAATTTTAGTTTTTAATTAATTAATTTCAAATATATTTTTTCCTTAAGCACACCGACAAAAATAATAATATATTTTGTTGAAAGTTAGAAATAAATGTGGTTTTAAAAGGAAGAAGAAATTTGCTTTGAGATGTTTAAATCTATAGGTCCCACGTGCTATCACTAAATAAAAACAAAAGGTTAAAATACTTTTTTTATCCCAATTTTCGTCAAGTTTTGTCAAATAAGTTCTAACTTTAGTTTTGTGGATCCTAATTTTCGTCAATTTTGTCCAATGGGGTCCTTTTTTGCTAATACCATTTAAATCATTAACGGCCACAGTGACTGCCACGTGTCACTTCGTGGTTTTTTTGAATTTTTTATTTTTATCTATTTTTATTTTTTTTAAATGTCCACGTTTCAATCTACCAACGTGTCATGTGCAAAGTCAATGTTCTATATTCAATTTGGTCCCTATATTTATTATTTTTGTTCAATTTAGTCCTATTTTTTTGTTAACATGAACCAATTTGGTCCCTCTCAAAATTGAAATCAAATTTAATTTTTATATTAAAATTCACATTTTTTTATTAAATATTTTTATATAATATATTAAAATTTAAATCATTATAACTTTGAAATAAAAGTTAAATTTGGTTACATCTTCGAAAGGGACAAAATTTGTCAATTTTAAACAAAATTGGGACTAAATTGAACAAAAACAACAAATATAGGAACTAAATTGAATATAGAACATTGATTTTGACACGTGACACGTTATTGGATTGACATGTGGACATTTAAAAAAATATAAAAAAAAATCAATAAAATCACGAAGTGACACGTGACAATCATTGTTCATGACCGTTAATGATTTAAACACCGTTAGCAAAAAAATGGCCTAATTGAAAAAATTAACAAAATTGATACTTATTTGAACATAAAACCAAAATTAGAACTTATTTGACAAAATTTAACAAAAAAAAATAGAAAAAAAGACATTTTAACCAAAATAAAATTAAGCTGTGTTAAAACGTCTCAAAATTTTGTTTTGAAACATGAAGGAATGAAGAATATCAGTTCACGAAGTTGCTCAGAGATGTTTAATTCTGTGGTCCACGCGCTTTCACTAAATGTTGAATACAAACGACCATTTAATACTAAGTGCATATCAGTACATACTTTCTAATTTATGTTATTATTAGACTCTTTAATATAAATAGAGTGCATGCAATAATTAATGTTTTTAAACAAAATACTCAAATAAAAAAATATTAAGTTTTAAGAAAGATATTTTCTTCATCCCGTACAAAATTTTGGTTCCCTTTATTCATTATTTATAAAAGTTAAATATTATGTTCTTTATTCTCCTCATACAGAGTAACTCTACTCTTCTCATCTTTAAATAATTAATAGATACATTTATTTGTTTTGTATACGTGAAGAGAAGAAAAAGAAAAAATATTACGAATTAATTATTTTATATTTATAGATTAATTTTAAAAGGATAAATAAAATAAATATTAGTTAAGAGTTAAATATGTTTTTAGAAATGTAATTTCAGAAAATTTGAATTCTCAATTGTTTCAAATTTGATTTTTTTTTCAAACTTAAAATAAAGTGGATATGGTCATTTTTATTCAATGACATTACATTTTGTTATTTGTTAAAGAACGTTTCAAATCGATATTTGAACTGGAATATGTTAAATTGTGTAAATATATCAAATATTAATATAAAACACTTTTGATATGTAAATAAAATTGAACTCAATTGGATTATTATTATTATTATTATATATATATATATATATATATATATATATATATATATTTTAAATTTGAAAACAATTTATATCAATTTTGGATTAAAGTTTAAAAATTAAAAGTATATTAATTTAACTTATACTCATCCTATTATTTATCTCATCCGTTTAATTTTTAAATTAGTAAAGTACTAACAGTTTCTTAACTATCCTAAAGAATATATATAATTATATATATATATATATATATAATACTATCTTACTTTATAATTCTATAACCCTTATTTTTCTTTATCTTTGTGCAATTATATTCAAATTGTATATTATTAATTATAGTCAATTAAATAGATTTATTTTTCATATTTGAATACTTTTACTCCTTTCTAATATTTTATTTATTGTGTTTTTTTTTTTCAAATGAAAATATTTGACTCACAATTTCAAATGTTCAACTATATAAACCTTTTATTTAGTAGGTAATATAAAAAACTTATATTTTTTATTATCTTTAATCCTTAATTTTCATTTCTCATTAAGAACTTTTTTTTTTCTTAAACATTTTTTATTATCTCTTACCAGTTTGACTACTATGATATCTTAAAGTTGCTTTCTTTTAGATTTTCAAGGTGTCTTTTTGTTAGGAATTCAAGTGTGAGTCTAAGTCCCAATTGACCAGAAATGAGAAAATAGAGCACTATATAAGAATAAAGACCCATAAACCCATTGCCTTAAGGTTTTGGGTTGAGAGTGGTGTCATTGCCTTATATGGTTCGGCTCAGGTCTCATTGGTGTTATATCTCCCCAGTGATATCCCCTCCTTAAAAACCTAACAAGTGGTATCAGATCCGATGGTTAAAACCGGCTCAGACGAGTGCAGGTCCCTATATCGAGAGTCTTCCTGGCAAGGGTTCTAGGTAAGTGTGTCCCGTTAAGATGAATGACAGTACGAGAATGGGTACTCATGGTTGGGAATGCTTCCGTTGGAGGGGGAGTGTACCACTGTGGTTGAAGGGACTCATCTTTGAGGGGGAGATTGTTAGTAATCCAAGTGTGAGTCTAAGTCCCACATTGGCTAGAAATGAGAAAGTAAAGCACTATATAAGAATAAAGACCCATAAGCCCACCGCCTTAAGGTTTTGGGTTGAGAGTGGTGTCAATTCCTTATATGGTTAGGCTCAGGTCTCATTGGTGTTTGATCTCCATAGTGAAACCCCCTCCTTATAAACCTAACAAGTGGTATCAGAGCCGATGGTTAAAACCGGGGGACTCACCCTTGAGGGAGGAGATTGTTAGGAATCCAAGTGTGAGTCTAAGTCGTCCCAATTGACCAGAAATTAAGGTTTTAGGTTGAGAGTGGTGTTATTGCCTTAGGCTCAGGTCTCATTGGTGTTGTATCTCCCCAGTGATACTCCCTCCTTAAAAACCCACACTAGTGCAGAAATGGTATATTACAACAAGATATTACATCAGTTACACGAAAAACGATGTAGTACAGTGCGCGGTGGCATTTTTGAAATTTCTGCGAACTATATTACATCGGTTCCCCAACACAACCGATGTAATACCCATTTTTTTTAAAAAAAAATAGGTTTTTTGCACATAGCAATTATATTACATCGGTTCCCCTGTTTAACCGATGTAGTATGCCTTATTTTTCTCAGCAGGGTTTTCCCCCTCATTTCTCCTTTTCGTCTTCGTGCTTTCTTCATTCTCTTTGCATTCTCTTCGCTCTTCGTTCCCAACCACCACACCACACCACACCACACCACACCAGCACCGCACGGCCACCGCACCACACCAGCACCGCACGACCACCGCATAACATCGCAGGTTCTCCTCGCGCGGCCGCTCCTCCACGCAACCACTCCTCCGCGCAGGCGTCGCGCAGGCGCTCCACACCAGCCCCGCACGGCCACCGCACAACACCGCAGGTTCTCCTCGCGCGACCGCTCCTCCACGCAGCCACTCCTCCGCGCAGGCGCTCCTCCGCGCAACCACTCCTCTCCTCCGCGCAGACCCTCTTCGCGCTGCCGCTCTTCGTTCAACGCAGCTGCTCCTCGACCTTCGCGAATTGCGCCACCATTCACGGAGCCGCTCTTTGCTATTCGAACAACGACGCCGCTGCTTGGGAGTTCCTCCGCCGTTAGTCGAGCTCCGAACCGCGCTCTGAATTGTGCCCTTTCGCGCTGCCGTCGTTCCATCGCACCACCGCGTCGTTGAGGGTTTAGGGTTTACTGCTGTTGCCGTTGGTTTTTCGCTGCTGCCGCTTCTGATGTAATATATTACAGCGATTCCAGGGACCGATGTAATATATCAAACACTTACTACATCGGAAACTACTACATCGGTGAGAAAACCGATGTAATAGGCCCAAAATAACCGATGTAATAGACTTTTTTTCTACTAGTGCCAACACTTTTATCTTATAAGACCTTTAATTATATATACACTTGTTTTCGTTTGAACATTATAATGGTATATCAAATTGCTTTTAAGACACACATTTTATCATTTTTACTTATTTTTAATATTTTTATTTGTTATTTATTTCTATCATGTAGAATAATTGTTTGATGATTTTTATATAATTTCTTTTAATTTCTATCTCATGTAATAAGTTTAATTTTATCACCACAATTATATAAAATTATTTTATTTACTATAATATAATAACTTAATCTTGTTTCTCACTATCCAACATAAGTTGAAGTTAAAAAGATGAAAGATCTATGTTAAATTATAATTATTATTAGTTTAATATTTGTTCTTTGTGCAATTTCATAAAATGATGTATTATAATTTTTATTAGTGTATAAAAAAAAGATTTAATTAGAATTTAGAGAAAGTAAGGAGAGAGACATTTAAAATATTGTTAAACTTAGATACTTATTTGTTTTTTATATAATTTTGTAAAAGTATTTGTTACTTTTATCAACTTTGTTTCATTTATCGTAAACTTAATAAATATTTTGGTTCTGAGAAAATTTTATTTGGTACTCTAAATGGAAATGTATACTATTATAATTTATTGATAAATATTTGATATTAAAAAAACAAGAATACATCCTTTTTTATATTGAATATTAGATAATATAATGTATCATTTACCATGATTTTTTTATTTTTGTTTATAAAAAATAATTAATTGATATGCAATTAGTAAGGAATCGATATAGACATAGATATAAATGTATACATGTTACCTGATGGTGATGAGAATGAGATAAAAATGTTATACCCAATTAATATGGGTACGAGAATGAATGAAGATGAATTCTTTCTTTGGACATGGTATGAGATACTCGAACCCATTCCTACTCTCCCATCCTTAGTTTAACCGTTAAAGTAATTATCATTTGAATGACATGTCAAATAATTACACACAATATATATCAATCACAAAAGTTAGCTTTATCATTAATTACTCTTTTGTTATTATGCCATTTTCAATCAATTGACATATACATATTTATTTTTATGAGAACCTAGAAAATGGCTTGAGAGGACTGATGATTTTTTTTTATAAAAAGAGAACACTATAATATTTTAATAATAAAAGGTTAAACTATATAAATATTTCTAAGAGTTGAATTTCATTTTATATAAAACCACTATCTCTCTAAATCATATATCTATAAACCACTTTTTTGTAGGATGAAGATGAAGATTACTTGGACAAGAGGACTCACAAAATGCAGAAATAAATTTAATATTTTTCTTAAATATGAGTTTTAATTTCTTTTGAATTTCAAAGTATATTAGGTGACATTGCATTAGCTTTTAATGTTTTCAGTTGTACAATCATGATTTCACATATACATTATGGTATTTGCACATTTACTTTTATTACCAAATGTTATGACTTTTACTCATGGTTTTTCCAATTACAAAACTTATGAATATGAATTGTCTATTATCTTATTTATTTCATAATTTAAAATAAATAAGTCTTTTAATAATTTATATGACTAGTTATATTTTTATCTTGCTCAAAATAAATTGGAAGAATAAAAAATTAATTATTTTTTTATAAATGCTATAACTTTAGTCCAAAATAATAAGTCACATTATAAAAAAAGTGTTCCCTAAATATACAACTTATAAGAATAAATCACATTTTTAAAAGTGTTGCTTAAATACTATCAAAAGAAAATGTAGCGTATAAAATGTGTTACGTAAAGAATTGCCAACATTTAAAATGTATTACCAAAAGAATTAGCAATGTCTAAAATGTGTTGCCTAAAAAATATGCAACGTTTGAAATATGTTGCCTAAAAATATGAATAAATTGTTGCCTATACACTCATAAAAAAGTGTGGTCTATTGTACTTGTCTAAGACAACGATTTTCAAAACATTGGTGGCCTTAGAAAAAAATTTGTTGCCTTTGAGCAATGGCCACGGCTGCAAACTCCACAGTTGAAAAATCGTTGCCAAACTATTGCATAAACTTAAGGCCACAAATATATTGCTTTTGGCAACACTTTTCAGTTGTTGTCTAAACTAAAAAATGGTGTAGTGAGTAAGTCATTTTTCTACCCTTTTCTTAGGTCAAATTTGTTTTCTTCCTTGCATGCAATCTTCTTCTATTGCATGTGTCATCTAAATCATTAATGTGAGTTTCTACTAATCAATGATCATAATGGTATGGTTTGATCATGTTTGTGAAGTTTCTATGTGTAAATAGAGTATCTTGTGGGGTTGAAGGTGTTTTAGTTTTTAGAGCACCTTTGAGAACAAAGGTAGTTTAATCAAGGTAAGTGAAACTAATCTTAATCTTTGCATGCTTGAATTCCATTTTTTTGATTTGGTTGTTTAGTTCTTTATGTGTTGATGGTCAAATTAGTATATTTGTTCAGATTGATCTTGGCTGAATTAGGTGAGAAATTATATGATAATGTGAAATTGTGTTGATTGATATAAGGATATATGATATGAATTTGGGGTTTATCCATAGCAGGGTATCCTTAGTTCAAATGGGTCATTTTTATCAAATTGGTGTTGTTTATGACTTGTTCGTTGAAGGAAAACTCCCATTTGAGCTAAAGATACCACTGATTATGTAGATTTATGTGTCTGCGTTATTAAGACTCGTTAGACGAGTCAACCTCTCGCTAAGCGAGTGCAAAAATTGATTTATGGTAGAGAGGGTAGGGAGGCTTTCTCGCTGAGCGAGTAATCTTCTCGCTAGGCAAGTTGGGTTTTCTTCCTTTGAATCATCTAAAAAAATTAGGATTTCGCTTCATTAACCGTTGAATTGAGCTAAAATTTTGACAGCTGGTTCTTGACACATGAATCTTCACTTTGACGTTGGGATCTTTGGTTTGAAGTTTGTTGTTAGAAAAGGCAGTCACTTAAGATTGTTCTATTTTAAGTTTATCTTTTTGTGAAGAGTATTTTTACTTGATGCGTTGGTGGGTTGTTATGCACTTATTTGTTATTTTGGTTTGATCTTGGAATAAAAAAAAGTATATTATGAATGATAGATGTGTGTGTCTTGAAATGTAAAGTGTAAAGCATGATAATGTGATAATATATATATATATATATATATATATATATATATATATATATATATATATATATATATATATATTGTGGATATGTGACATGAATGTGAAGGAATTGTTGAGAAGATTATATTCTACAGAACTGTAATGCTATCATGAGTATGAAAGTGGAGGCATGGAATGGAACAACGGAAATTATTGAATTTTTTGGTTGTTTGAGGGTTGTGCTTCTAAGGAAGAAATGCAAACCCTTGCTAGTGTTATGAATTGACTACAGATATGTGTTGGTTATAAGTTATCCTATACTCTACGAAGCTTACAAACTCACAGAGTGTTGTAGTCTAGGTGGAGAGAGTTGAAGGAGGTTTTTATGGAGGGATTAGGGGTGAGACTTCTCGTCTGGCGATGTCATAAGTTAACTTAACCTGTTAAGGGAAATTTGATTGGTTTGTTAGGCCAAGTGGAGTCAGAGTTGTTTGTGCAATCCAATAAGAGATTTTATGACAGGTGCAAGACTTCTTGTGTCAAAGTCAATACATAAATCTGGATATTGAGTCTCGAATGCATGTGTTTATGGTTCATTTATTAAATCTTATTTGTTGAGCTGAATGCATGACTAGTTTAAATGTTTGCAGGTTATTTGCTCAGGGTGTGATATTGATTCTAGAATGTTCAAAATTATAATTAATTGTACCTTTTTCTTTTGATTTTGAATTAGATAGAAACTAACTTCTTTAGATAAACTTTGAATAAAAGGACTCTTTTTACATCTTGGATATATTTAATAATGTCTCATGTTTGTTTGGTCACTTTTGCTTAATATCTATGATGCATGTAACCTATGAATAGAATTTCTCTCTATTTTTAGGGTGTTACAATTTTGATAAAAAATAAAAAAGAGAAACTTTTATAAATATTTATATAGAAGTTATAAAAATTATGAATACAAAATATTATTTTAAAAAAGAATGGTTTTGTAGATGTGCATGTTATAATTACATATAATTTACTTTTTGTTATTATTATAAGCATACAATAAAAATACATTTAATATGATTATATATATATATATATATATATATATATATATATATATTTAATATAAAAATGATAAAATCAATATGTATTAGTTATTCTTTAACCACGTATTTTTTTTTTTTATTGTTATAGTTTTTTAATGGGGATGTGTGATGTATTTATTGTTGAACTATTTCTTCAAAAGCGTTACTTATCGCAATTAATTCATTCTATTTATATTAAAGGGTCTAATAATAACAAAAACTAACAAGTTTGTATTCATATGCAACTAATATTAAATGGTTTAAATGGAAATTTATATTCAACATTTAGTGAAAGCGTGTGGGACCTTCAGTTTTAAGATTATACATCCAAAGGTGACTTTTTAAAGATACATTTTGGTATAATTACTGATATAATATCCAGTTTGAGATTTTGGTATAATTACTCATATAGTATCTAGTTTGAGACTAGTGTGTCAAATAGGTACCCGGTTTAAAAAAGTGTCAACTGCGTCCCCAAATTAGTTTATGTGCATCAATTGAGTCCATTTATGTTGACGTCGTTATAAAGGTTAACGTTGACTGATACTGGTTGGTCTGTGAATTAAATTTCGTACACGTGGAGAATTTATACTAATGACGTGGATATAGGATATGTTGGCTAGTAACGAAAAATTAAAATACAAATGCACGAGCAGAAGAAAAATAAAATTGGGGAAAGTTGTCGAAGTGGAGATGAAGTGGAGGAAGAACTATCGCGATCAATGGTTTTGCGGGGACTAGGATCTGAAATCGAAGTTCGAAGGCGACATTGAGAGCGACTTGCGAGCCATCGTTCACGAAAGGTTGGTATTCGCTTTGTTTGTGATTTACTGATTAGGGTTTTGATGTTAGGGTTTTATGGTAGAGGTTAAATTTTGAATTGGTGTTGATTTATGTGTTTAGGCGCGCTGTATTTTATGTTTTTGTAGTTTCAATGTTTTGTTTTTTGTAATGTTTGAGTTAGTATTACTTTATTGGTAATTCCCCCATTATATGTAGAGGTGTCAATTTGGCCCAGCCCACAGGGTTTGGTCCTGACCCATATGGGCTAGGGCCAAAAAAGCCCACATTGAAAAAAAAGCCCCCAACAAAAAAGCCCACAAGGCCAAAAACCCTACAAAAGCCCTGTGGGCCAGGGCCAACCCATGGGCTTTCATCTTCCACATGAAAAATATATTATTTTTAAAATATATTACTATTTGTGGGATAGGCCTAACGAATCGGACAAGCACGATGATCTGAATAGGTCGAACGACCCGAACCTGCCTAACGATCTCGACAAGAACGACGACTAGAAAGAGCTCGATGATCCAAACAGGCCCAACGACCCGAACGGGCCCGACAACCCTGACAACAGGAACGGACCCGATAACCAGGACAAACCCAACAACACCGATGGGCCCAACGACATGGATGGGACCGACTTGATCTTTGACTTTTGTTTAATGTAGTATTATTTGGGGGGCTAACCCACCTTAGCCCTAGCCCTAACCCACTAGAAAGGGGGCTTTGGGGGCTGGGGCTTTTTTTTGGCCCCCTCGTTTGGGGGCCCCCTAAAATGGGGCTTTATGAAGAGTGGGCCAGGGCTGGCCCATGGGCTAGGGGCCAAATTGACACCTCTAATTTATATGTGACAGTGACGGTGTTGACGATGTTGTGTGGTCCCTCTTTCTTAATTGTTGTTGGTGTCTTGGTGGTATGGAATGTAAATTGTGGGTTATTGTTTGGGTTTTTTTATATTTGGCAGGGATATAGAGTTAGGCATATAATAGTTGACATGGACGATGAAAATTTTGAAGTGGTATTTCACCATGGGGGAAGAATTGTCAATGATGGGTCATTGAAATACGTGGGAGATATTAGTACTTTATTTTGTGACCCTAACAGATGGAGTTTCTTTAAGATAATGTCTATTTTGAGGGAGATGGGGTATATGAATGTGAAGAAATTATGGTATTCAGTAGGTGGGGGTTCTGTGTTGGAAGGAAGGTTGGAGTTGCTAAGTGATGATAGATGTGTATGTCATATGGTGAACATAGCCACTCTGAATGGTCAAGTGCACCTTTATGTGGTACACTTTGTTTGTGAACCTCAAGTAGTTCATATGATAGAGGACCAACCTGTTGTGGAGGGGGATGGTCAGCAAGAAGCAGTTGTGGGGGCTGAGAATGGGGGAAATGATAATGTGGATGGGGATGTTGAGGAAGAAGTGGTTGTTGAGATTGAAAATGAATCACCCAATAATGTGGATGGGGTTACTGGGGAAGAGGTTGTTGTTGAGGTTGATATAGAGGCACATGATAATGTGAATGGTGTAGTTAATGAACAAGTTTCTGTTCAGGGTGAGGAGGACTTAGTTGATAATGGTGAGGCATACGAAGACCCTGGTGTTGAGTGTGAGATTGAGGCTGAACATGTTGTTGGGGATGGTGAGGAGGAAGTTGGTGGAGAATACCCTGTTGTTGAATGCGAGGTTGAGGCTGAAGACATTGTTGGGGATGGTGAGGAGGAACTTGGTGGAGAGACAGACAACGACGAGGATGATGAGTATGAGGTGAGTAGTTGGACTGAGTCTGAAGGTGATGTCATGAATGAGGATGAATTATATGATGTCATGATTGATAGAGATGATATGGAGAACGGACTATATGAGGTTAGAATTGGAGGCCATCAAGTGCTTGGGCCAAATGGGAGTACTCGAACAAAGTCACAAGATACAAATGTGTATGTCAAAGGGATTTATGATAATGAGTGGGAGTCTGAAACATTAGATAGTGATGACTATAATGATACAATAGATGACGATAAAGACAACTATGGTCACTTTGGGATTTTGCAATGCCTAAAGTATGGAGGACTAC